>NC_064884.1:1947096-4371471 GCF_929443795.1 Astur gentilis
TTTCCTTTCCCTTTCCTTTCCCTTTCCTTTCCCTTTCCTTTCCCTTTCCTTTCCCTTTCCTTTCCCTTTCCTTTCCCTTTCCTTTCCCTTTCCTTTCCCTTTCCTTTCCCTTTCCTTTCCCTTTCCTTTCCCTTTCCTTTCCCTTTCCTTTCCCTTTCCTTTCCCTTTCCTTTCCCTTTCCTTTCCCTTTCCTTTCCCTTTCCTTTCCCTTTCCTTTCCCTTTCCTTTCCCTTTCCTTTCCCTTTCCTTTCCCTTTCCTTTCCCTTTCCTTTCCCTTTCCTTTCCCTTTCCTTTCCCTTTCCTTTCCCTTTCCTTTCCCTTTCCTTTCCCTTTCCTTTCCCTTTCCTTTCCCTTTCCTTTCCCTTTCCTTTCCCTTTCCTTTCCCTTTCCTTTCCCTTTCCTTTCCCTTTCCTTTCCCTTTCCTTCCCTTTCCTTTCCTTTCCTTTCCTTTCCTTTCCTTTCCTTTCCTTTCCTTTCCTTTCCTTTCCTTTCCTTTCCTTTCCTTTCCTTTCCTTTCCTTTCCTTTCCTCCACTGTGGCTGGCATTGAATGGAGCCAATGCTTGGTAATTTAAACAGCTTTAGTAAATATACTCAAATAGGAGCCTTGTCCATAACGAGAGGCAGTTAGCAGGGTCTCGGCTGTGGCAGGGGGTGCCGGTGTTTCTGGCCCCCACCCAGCACAGGGCACTGGTGAGCAGACCCCTTGGCACCCCGGGTCCATGCTCAGCTCCGGTCTGAGTTGCGGCAACAGGGTGGATGCCGACATCCGTTGGTGGGGCCTTGTGGGCTGGCGCATTGACGGTGGCTCTGCTTTTCTTTCTGTCTTGCAGTGCCCCCCCAGATCGTCAACATCTCATCGGACATCACCGTGAATGAGGGCAGCAGCGTGACCCTTATGTGCCTGGCTTTTGGGAGACCGGAGCCCACCGTCACGTGGCGGCACCTCTCCGGGAAAGGTGAGACAGCGCTCGGCAGAGGAGCCACCCGGGTCTGAGGAGGAGTCTCGCCTGGCCCACCTGGGATGGACGGATGTCCCTGTAGAGGTGCCTGGGGTGGCCCGAAGGCCGCCAGTGGTCCACTGGTGGCTGTTGCGGAGGGTGGAGGTGCTGGCCCTTTGGCGTGCCCTGGTACAGGGGCAAGGGTGTTGGTTGAGTGATGTTCCCAGCTTCTAGGGCGAAGGGGATGCCAGACGCACAGGGTGGCGGAGGAGGGCATGGCATTGGCGTCCATGGACGATGGTGCCACGCGTTCGGGATGTCTCCTAGGGCAGGGCTTTGTGAGCGAGGATGAGTACCTGGAGATCACGGGCATCACGCGGGAGCAGTCCGGGGAGTACGAGTGCAGCGCCGTCAACGACGTGGCCGTCCCGGACGTTCGGAAAGTCAAAGTCACCGTCAACTGTGAGCGCAAGGGATGGGGGGAAGCGGGGTTAAGGGGCGGGGGATGCACCACGGAGCCCGGCGTGACAAGGCATGCCGTCTCTGCAGACCCACCGTACATTTCCAACGCCAAGAACACGGGCGCCTCGGTGGGCCAGAAGGGCATCCTGCAGTGCGAGGCCTCGGCCGTCCCCGTGGCGGAGTTTCAGTGGTTCAAGGAGGACACCAGGTAAGGGGCCGGCCGTGGAGCTGGGGGGAGACTGGGGCCGGCCTGAGCCTGCCAGCCTCGGAGCTGGAGGGTGAGGAGGTGGCGGTGGCCGCAGGCGTTGTGCGAGGGAAGGCTGGGATCCACTCGTTTTGGTGGCTCCCAGTGCTTGGCTAAAGGGCGAAGGGGGCCCAGGGTTGTTCCTCCCAGGGACGGCGACCGTGCCTTGCGGTGGGGTTCACATGAGCTGGCGGGCAGATGGGTTACGGGACAAAGAAGGCGATGTGCTTGGCTGAAGGGCTTGTCTCAGTGGGACGCGGGGAGTCCGGTGGGCGAACACGTGGCTATACGGTGGTGGTGGCTGGCGGCAAGGGAGGGGGCACCCGGGGAGGGGGTGGGATACGTCGCAGAGCGCCGGCGCGGCACTCTGAGCACTGGCGTCCGTCTTTCCCTGCAGGTTAGCGAACGGGTTGGAGGGCGTGCGGATCGAGAGCAAGGGTCGCCTGTCGACGCTGACCTTCTTCAACGTCTCAGAGAAGGACTACGGCAACTACACGTGCGTGGCCACGAACAAGCTAGGCAACACCAACGCCAGCATCATCCTGTACGGTAGGTGCCCTGGGTTTTTTTTCAGCAAGGTATAGCAAGGAGGTGGAGGAGGAGGAAGAAGAGGAGGAGGATGAAGAGGAGGAGGAGGAGGATGAAGAAGAGGAGATGAGGCAGGCAGACGGCTGTCGATGGAGCAACAGAACGGAGTTGGCCGTATTTAATGTGGCTGGCCCGTAAAGGTGCCAAACGACATGAGCTCCGAGCGGCAAGAGGAGGCATCAGATGAGGAGATCTGCATCGGCCCAAGTGGGCACGCGTGGCCGGGTGGCGGTCAGTGGCGGGCACATCGCTCATGGGTGTTTAGGGGTGCGCAGCACAGTTGGTCGGCTGGCAGCTGGTCTTTACGGAGCCCGGGCTGCAGGCGGAGAAGAGGCTCCTGGCTGAGCCGTGGCGTCGCTGGAGCGTAGGGCCAAGGAGGGACCCCAGGCCAGGTGAGCACGCGTTTCGGGTGCACCGTGCGGGTTTTTTCCTGGGCGTTGTACCAGCAGGACTACTGGCAGCTCTCACGTTGTACTGGCAGCGGCAGGCCGGGTGGTGTAGGAGTCAAGAGCCGTGGCCGGTCGGTTTGTGGCAGGTGGCGAGGGTGGGAAGGTCTTTGCGGAAGAGTGGACTGGTCAGCTGTCCTTGAGGAAGGTGGTGTGCAGCTGTGGCATGTCCCCATGGTGTTCCAGCAAGCCGAGGGGGCTGTCACGGGCCAAGCATGGCCAGCAGGGCTCCGGCGCGAGGGAGAGGATGGAGTCGGGCAGCAGGCTCAGCATCTGCCACCGGCGTAGACTTGAGCAGCCTCAGGGTGGGTGGCAGGGGCGACCTGGCAGAGGAATTTGGGGAGCTGCGGGAGGCGTGAAATAGAACATGGGCGAGTACCGGGGTCCGCGCCCAGCATGGAGTAGTGTGAGAGGTGAGCGTAGAGTGGGACAGGAGGGGCTGGACAGTGGCCCTAGCAGGGTCCCGTGCGTTGCCTGTGGTACTACTGGCTGGCTGACAGAGGCGATGACCTGCCTGTCGGTAGTGCTGGTATGGCCTCACCTCGCTTGTTGTGTGGTGTTCTGGGCCCTGCCGCCTCAGAAGGATGTTTAAGTGCTGGAGGGTGTCTCGTGTGGGTTGCTGTCGTGGCTCGGTCCAGCTTCCCTGGCTGCCGTGCCAGGGGAGGTTTTAAGGAGATGCTGTGAAGTGTGCTTTTCCCGCAAGGGCTTTCTTATGCCTGAGCGGGGTGGCTGAGGTGTTGGGGTGAGGCCCTTAGTGCCACCCTTTGGCGGTTTTAGTTTGTCAGGCCTGAAAGGCTTGGGCGGTCAGATGCCGTGAACGGAGTCGGTCCCTTCCAAAGGAACTAATGTATTCTAGTACCGTCGTGTGGCGCGTTCCCTGGTCCCACCGCACCAACCCCCATTTTTTTTTTTCTTCCGGATCTTGTGTCACTGATGCTAAGGTGCTTTGTTTTGTTTTAATGCTTTTGGTTCCATTTGCTTTCTTTCTATTTGGTAGCAGTCTGTTCTTTGTTCTGTTCCATTTTGGCATGCTCGGCTCCGTTCCATTCCCTTCCGCTCCAGCACGGTCAGGCCTTTTCCATTGGGGTCGGAATAATTTTCCATGTATTTGTTTTAGTCTGCTCGCTTGTGTTCTGTTCTGTTCTCAAGGGTTCTGCTCGGCCAGGGTTTGCTGTCATCAGTGCCAATGATCTGTTCAGGTCTGTCCTGCTCTGCTCCGTGAGGGTCTCGTGGGCGTGGGTGTGTTCTATGTTTGAACAAACAAACCATCTTGTGTTTGGGCCTGGGCAGTTCTCCTCTGCTCCTTGCCAGTCTTGCATGTACTGTTGTGCTCTCTGGTGTTTGGGTCTGCTCTGCTCCGGGCTGTTCTATTCCGCTCTCCTTGCGTTTCACACGTTGCGTTCTATCCTGCCGCTGCGTGCCGCTCTATTCCGTTTCCTTCCCCTCTGGTCTATGGCACTGCGGCCTCCTTTGGTCTGTTGTGCTGCGTCGTAGTCCGTTCTGTTGTGTTCTAGTCGCTGCTGTTCGGGGATGTCATGGACTTCTCTGTTGCGGTCTGTCACGTCCCCATTCTGTCCTCTTAGGTGAGGGTCTACGGTAGTGTTCTCTTCTCATTTGTTGTGGCGTGGCGTGTTTTATGTTGTCCTGCCCTGTTTCATTGCCGCCGCCTTGGAGAATAGTGGCTTTGTGGGTTTGACGGGCCCTTGCGCCTGCGCTGGCTCACGGGGGCCCATCTGCCAGGCGTGCCGCGGTGCGTGCCATCATCCTCTGTAGCACCCCAAGCGGGGCCGGTCATTGCCGAGAGGTCGGGGGATTGGAGAGCAGAGGGTGCTGTGCGGCGGGAGGTCTGTCCCTGTGCGGTAGAGTTCCTCTAGGCTAGGCACCGGAGTCTGTCGTCGGTGACTCGGTGTTTGTGCGTGGGCTTTCTCTGGCTGTGGCCTGCGCGTGTTGCTCTGTGCGTGACCGGTCTGCCATGTCGATGTGAGAGACCCTGCCGGCAACGTGCATCCCGGCCCGTGCCCGGCTCTGTCTGCGGATTCGGGCATGTTTACGCGCCTGTCTCGGCGTTCGCACGGGGGTTTTGGAGCGGTCGCGTCCCACCATTGGATCGCGCCTCGGCACGGGGTCGGTGTGCGCCCACACCCAGCGCCATGGTGGGGTCGTCAGGGTGGGTGATTGCGAGGCTGTAGCCAGGATCACGGGTGCACGTTGTCTGTGGCGTGGCATCTCGGGGCACGTCCCTTTCAGGTCTCTTGTTGCCGGTGTCTGAGGATGGCTGCTGGACCTTGTGTCGCTCCGCGTCTCCTGCAGTTGTTGTGTCTTCCCTGTCTCCATCCGGGTCCTTGTTCAGGTTGTAGACGGTGTCTTGGGGGGGGGGAGCCCATGTCGGGCTCTGCGTGTGCAGCTGCGCCGCCCTTCGCAGGGTGCCTGGGTGTCCCTCTTTCTGCTTGTCCGTGGGTCAGCGGTCGCGGGTGGCAAGCCCTGCCGTGGCACATCCAGTCTCAGTGCCCCTCGCTCCGTGCACGTCGGGTGCTCCTCTGCCTAGCGGTGCGTCCCTGTGGCGACCAGGCTACGTCTCGGTCTCGCTGGCTGTGTCGGTCTACGTGCGCTTTGAGTCTGAGGCAGCGCAGAGCGCCCTCGGCTCGCATGCTGCGCGGTCGTCTCGGAACACGTGTGTCGTCTGCCTGTCTCGCTGCTTTCCTCGGTGTTGTCCTCTCTCAGCGCGCGAGCCTGTTCCTGTGGTGCGTGCGTGTGTTGCGGCAGTCTCTCTGCAGCAGTTTCGCCTTGGGGCAGCTGTAGCATTCCGCAGCGGTTTGTGATGTGTGGGTGTTGGTCTCCGCCTGTGTCAGTGAGTTGGGGCCTCTGGAGCATTCGTACGTGTCCTAGCCTGCATGTGTGCGGTCATGTGTGCTGTCTGCCGGTGACTCCCGTCTTGTTCCCCCTTTGGGGTGTGTCCAATGGTTCTCCACGGTCCTTCCCCTCCTCCTCTTTCTCTCCGTGGGTAGGCGCTTCCCCTTTGCCTCCGGGCCTTGTGGTCTGTCTGTCTGGCTGTTTCACGCGTTGCCTTGTTTTCTGCGCCTACTCTCCCTTGGTTGGTCCCTCTCCACACTATCCTCTCTCTCTCTTGTGCGGTCCCTCAGCCTGTGGCAGGCTGTCTCTAGGTGTCCGTAGATTCCCCTGGGCCAGTTTCCAGGCATCTCCTTGGGGCGCTTGCCAACAGGCGCTGTCTGGCTGTCGGTGTCCGTACGTGTCGAGGGCGGGTGGGCACATGGGCATCTTCCTCCTCAAACGAGGACTGTGCCTCCCCTAAATGTCCCTCGAGCTCCTCGCTTACCTCCTCGACGCCACTGGGACCTCACACCGATGCCAGTGATGCCCTCCGCTGCCCACCTCCCCCAAAGGGGAATGCGACAGCCCGCATCGTCCCTGGGAGATGCCCAGCACGGGGCAGGGGAGGTGGGACGCAAAGGGGCCGGGAAACCGCAGGGAGAGGGAGGGTGCCCTTCGCGTGTTCTTGCCCGCTCGGTGCTGCCCTTAACGCTCTCCTTTGTCTTGCTCTTCTTGTCTCCCCTGCGCAGGGCCCGGAGCAGTGCACGATGGCGGCAACGCGGCAACCCGGGCAGCCGCCGGCCTCTGCCTCTGGGCCACCCTCCTCGCTCGCCTCCTCCTCGACTTTTGATAAGAGAGCGGAGGGTCCCGGGAGGCTCCGCCGCGCCTCTCCCCCGCCGCGGGCTCGCCCCGCCGCGCCGCCCGGGGACTCCTCTCCGTCAGACGGGCGATGCGCCGGAGGACGGGCGGCGGCGCCGAGTGTCCGAGGATGGCCCCGTCTCCCGCGTGCCGGGATCGTTCTCGCCGCCGGTTACGCTGTACAGACCCCACCACGTGCCACCAGACCGTCACCCGCCACCGTCGCCCCGGGGATGTGGTCCGGCGCGGACGGGTCTCCCCGCGGCTCCCTCATCGCCGAGGCGGGCGCCACCCGGAACCGTCGCCAGGGATGTCCGTCTCGTCGTCTCCCTAAGCCGCCTATGCCCAAGAAGACCCCGACGTCGAAGGCCCCTGGCTCTGCCGTCAGCCCTCTTGGTCCTGAACGTCCATTCACGCCACCAAAGCTCCTCCCTAAGCGCCCCCAACATCGCTGCCCCCCCGCTCCCGGGCCCTTCCCGCTCCGCCAGGCTCGCCGTCCCTTTCCAAGGGGGTCATCCAACACAACCGCTTATCCTTCGAGGGTCATGCACCTGCCGCTACTCTTTCTCCCAGCTAATGTCGTATCCCGCCTCGCTGAAAACCCCACACCTTCCTGACGACGTGAGGCCGCTCTCCCAGGAAGGTGAACTCGGCAGCCCTCGCGGGGATGAGAGCCCCCTCCTCCCCACGGATCCCTGCCGCTCCCACTAATGGCACAGCCCACCCTGGGGCTCTCACCCCGATGTGCCACCCACTCTGGATGGCGAGGTTCCTCCGGGCTCATTTTCCAAGCACTTGCTGACCCCGCGCATCAAAAAGCACAGAACCGCTGGGGTGCTAAATGACGTGGTGAAACGCCAAATTGCGAGGCCCTCGCGCCCGTCTGCACATTCCCGGGCGGGATGGGACTGCGCCTCCCTGTAGCATTTGGCCCAGCGTCTCCTCCTCCCCGAGGGATGGAAGAAGCACGGAAGGCGACCCCGAGCCGCAACATCCGCGCTCTGCCTTTTCGCACGCCCGCCGCGTGCCCCTGGCTGCGGACGGCCCCGACGTGTTCAGCCCTGCGGAGCAGGCTCGGGCTCCGTAGATTTGCTGCGCCGGCACGACGGGGCCAAGGACGGCTCCGATGCCCCTGGCCCATCGTCCCTGCTGCGACACGCCCTCGACGCCAAAACGGGTGCATCCAGACTCTACCCTCTGCTTCCTCCAGTCACCCTGGGAACTTCCACCCCCGCCTCCCGTAGCGGCATCCGTGTCGCCTCCCCACGTATGGAATCGTGCTCCCAACAGCACCCTACGCTCCCACTCGCCCGGTAAGTGACGATGGCCCGGAGCCTTCCCGATGCTCCGTGGCCACCCAGGAACTGCTCTGGGGGCCGTGGTCTGGCGACGGACCCTCCTGCGCCGCTCAGGAAAAAAAAGTCATGTGCGGTGCCAGACCCTGCGACACGGAGACTCGACTCCGCGGTGATGCACCGAGCGAGAGGACGAAGCCTTCCCCCCCGTCCCGACCTGATGCCTCCCCACGTCTCACCCCTTCCTTCTCCCTCCGTAAGCGAGACAGCTTAAGAATGACGGCCCTGCACATGCTGTCCTTCCCACACAAACTCTGCCGCCGCCAAAACCTCCTCGTCCCACCGTCCGGCTTTCTGTGGCTGTGACAAAGCTGGGGCTGATGGTCCTCAGTGTGCAAGATTGATGATTGATAGAAAAAAAACAGACCCCCGAGCCACAGACTGCTGCGGGCCACCACCTCGTCCTTTACGTGGCCATGCCCTGTCCTTGACCCCGCTATTGATGGGCCGCCTGGGACCTGCGCTGATCAGCACATGGTGCGATGATGTCATTCCCCCCCCCCCCCCCCAAAAACAAGCAATGGCTACAAAAAATCTCAATGGACTCTCCTGCCCCTGCACCCTTGATGTTCAACATGTACCGCGGCCGATAGGCCAAAAAAAAAAAAAAAAAAAAAAAAGTGGCCTGAGGTGGGGGGTGGGGGTGGGGAGGGCTCTGGCGCTGGCCCAAGGCGCTGGCTTATCTGACAGGCGGGGATCCGGCATGGCACCGACCGGGCCGCTCCGCGTCCCATGGTCCCCGCGGCGCTGCTCCGCTTCTCCGCCGGCCATCCTGGAAAGATGGCACCGGCAGTGATCCCAGTCCTGCCCCGTGGCCCCAGGTGCCTTCGTGGAATGGGGATGCCGCCGTCTTGGCGCCGGGCACGCCCTTCCCCTGCGTGCCCGCTCCAAAAATACCCTTGAGGGCGGTTGGGCGTGGGAGACGCCTCACCCTGACACCTTCCCCGGTCTGTGCCTCCCCACGACGGCCGCCCTGCCCCAGCCCCGAAAGTCTCCCTCTCTTCTCGCGGCACGAACGCTGAACTAGCCCCAGACACCCTGGGGGGGGGCTGGAGGCCGCGGCATAGCGGAGAGCGGCGGAGGCGATGTGCGCCAAGGCTGGCGGAGCTGAGGCCGTTCTCCCCCCTCCCCGCATCCCCCCCATTCATCTCCTCCCAGTGCCATGTGGGCTCCCCCATCCTCCGCTGCCGGGTCGGCGTGCGACTGTCTCGTGCCGCGTAACGTGCCAATGTGAGGAATGTGTGTCGGCTGTCCGAGGCCGTCCCCGCCACGGCTCGGCTGGGTGTCGGCCCCCCCCCGCCCCCTCTTTCACAACCGCCGCTCTCTGCAGCCAGAGGCTTGGCGGGGGGGGGTCAGCTGGGCACCCCAGGGTCGGGGGAGCGTGGTTTGCGGGTCTCTCCCGCTGGCGGCCGGTCTTCGGTTTCCGTCCATCATTGTATTCCAAGGGTGGCTATACTACCTGAGATTTGTGCATGTTACATTGTAGTTGTAACCTTTTCTAATTCGGCAAGAATAAGAGATGGTTGTGATTGTGCAGTGTATCAATAAAGTTTGACGAACTTTGTACCTTCGGGGCTTTGCTTCGCGGACCCCGCGCGCCCCGGGAAGGGATGCGGCGCCCAACGCTTAGTCGGGAGCCGCTTTTGATTGTTCTCTGCGACACTTCAAGCCCCCCCCCCAGTGTGTGTGGGGGGGCGCTGCTGGCGTTTGGCCCATCCCTCACATCTCCACTGATGGGTCCCAGGTCCCACCCGCCACCGTCCCCCGGCTGCCGATGAGCACGCACCTGTCAACGGAGCTCCTGCATGTTAAGGACCGGCTTTGCTCTCATCGCTCACCTACGTTCGTCGGAAGCGGCGTGATGGGGAGCCTCCTTCCAGCGACAGAGCCGTTCCCTGGATCTTCTCCGTCACCGTGTAACGACACCCGCTCCGACAACTCAACTTACCGCTGCGCGAGGGACGCCTCTGCCGACGACGGCCTCCTAAGGGAGCTTCACTCCCGTCGCAATCTGACGGCGCGCGAGACGGGCAAACCATCGTTGTCAAAGGCCAAAGACGGCGAGGCTGAGAGCGAAAAGAGCCGCGACCCTCGGCATCTCCCCAGCACGGCTACCGCCCCACCCTGAAACCGCACAGCTTGGAGGGGGGGCAGGCTGTGTTCCCCACTCCCCATGGGCTGCCCCATCTTTCTGCCCCATCAACCAGGACAAAACGTTCAACAAGCTCCCCTCCAAACGTGGGACCCGCGCCTTGCTGGCCAGCTCAGACACAACCCAGATGATGGGCATCGCCCAATCGCCTGTGGGTGCCTGGTCTCCTTGTCACCGTGTGCTGCCGATGGAACTGCTGAGCAGATGACGGTCCCCGTTTCCCTAGGGGAATCCCAAGGCCGGCGTTCCTCGGCCGTACGTCCCAGAACGGTAAGGCTGCTGGGGGCACCCGGGACGACTGCGGGGAAGCAGTGGGGGAGTGGGTGCTGCCGGACTAGTCCGGACCCAACCGTGTCTCCTCTTTGCCTTCCCTGATGTGCAAATGAAAAGCCTGGTTCTGAGAGGTTTATCCCTGACCTCCATGACAAACCGCCCTGCCACTGGTGGCGGGCACTGGTGCGGAGCAGACAGCAAAGCCGACGGCTCCATCCCCGCACCGCTGCAAGCTGCTGCAACTTCATGCGCCGCGGCTGCCTCTGCTGTCCCCCTTGAGGACCCCGGCAGAAAGGTAAGTGTTTCCAAAAACCCAGCAGCCTCCCCAGAAGGGGGTCCAGGACGGGAAACTGTCTCTGCCTTGAGCATCTCCCCCCCGCAAAAAAACCAACCCAAAACCCCATCGGGGAGCCGGGACTCATGCGATGCAACTACAGGCACTGGTAAGTGACTCTCACTTCATCCACGGTTGCCCCCATGCATCCCGTCCCTGTCCGGTCCTCGCTAACGCTTCCCATCTTGCCGTGCCAGTTCCACTCGACATCTGGCGATGGACCCACCTCTGCTCTAGAGAAAAAAAAAAACCCACCTACACATGCCTTGTCCACATTGTCCCTTTTCATACCATCGCCAAGCGCCAGGGAGGATTTCCTCCGCAGCCCTGCCAACGCCTGACCCACGCCCAAGGCTAACCTTGGCCACTACATCCAGAGGGCTGGAGGGCGAGTTTCAGGCCGTGATCGCTGTCCCTCCCTGCCGCTGAGACACTTGTATGTACGTCAATAAATTAATACATAAATGCATCCATTGAGCAGCCTTGCTCTCAGCCCTCAAACCCTGGCATTGGATGATCCAGGACCAATCAGAGCACCAAAAAAAATTTCCAACAGAGAGGGTGAGGGCAACGCCGCCCCCCTCCCCCCCCCCCCTTAACTTCCATACCCATCCTCAATTGCTGGGTCAAGTCCCTTCCTGAGCACCCGAGCACCACCTCTCCAGCTGGCCCAGCCCGGGACTCCAAAGACACACGCAAAGACCTCCACGATCTTTTTTTTTTTTTCCCCTGGGAGAGGCAGAGCTACACGTGCCGCCAAAGATGAAACTGTCCGCGACGCTTTCTCTGGTAAACCGTGGCTGCCAGAAGGGCCAGCTCCAGCGTACCCCCAGCCGCCTCCTCCCACGCCGTCCCAACCCTGACCCACGCCCAGCAGTCCCGTCCCTCACATGGGACGTGCCACGAAGCCTTGGAGCTCGGCTCTTCCCTCGCCCCGTGCCGGTGTCGCTCGGCCACTGCGTCTCGCACCGCCAGGCAACTCCTTACCGTCTGTTTTGTGCTCTCCCCGTTCTCCGTGCTTGTCGCTCGGTTGATGCAAACTCATTGTAGGGTCAAGAAATAAAAAACCAAAAACCAACCATGCACCCACAAAACAGTCCCACCATCGCTAACCATCAGCTTCCGATCCTACAAAAAAACGTGCCGGTGACTCAAAGAAGCCAGCACCCCGGAGGCCACGGTCGAGGCCAAGGAATATATCCGCTAAAAGTAAGCTGCTGCACACCAGCAAAGAAATCAAGATGCCGGCCGAGACGAGACCGCCGTGGCCCACCTACACCCAAAGTCTGGCCCGCCACGCTTCACCCGTACGTGCCTTTGCACGGGGGTGCCCGGCTTCCTATGCCCGCCGTGCATCGCTGCGTCTCTCCTTCCCGCGGGACTCGCCGTGAGCATCCCCGTTGCCGGGGCAGAGGGCTACACGGAAAAAACCTTTGGGGTCCCGGGCAGGATCCTGCGTTGGGGGTGGGAAATAGGGTGGAGTGGCACCCGAACACCCTCCCCAGCTACTCACCAAAGCCTTACCTGCATCCCCGTCGGGCTTGCCGGCAAGGTCCGGGCGCCATCCCTCCGACGTCGTCCCGGTCCGTTAACAACAATTCGGTGTTCCCACCCGGAGTCCCTCCCCCCCCCCCCCCCCCCCCCCCGCCCCGGTGTCCCTCCCGGTCCCCGGCGGTGCGGGGGGAGAGTGTGGGGTGGCCCCGGCGGCAATGAGCACCACAACCAGACGGAGCGGCCACATGGAACAATCGTTTTAATGGATAGGCAGAGAGAGCCCCCTCGCCGCCCGCCCGCCCGCCCCCGGGCCCCCCCGCGTGCCCCCCGCCGTTGGCCACGGGGAAGGAAAGGAAACCAAGGGAGGAAAACCGACCGCAGGGGAGACGCCCGCCGAAACGTATGGCGAGTCGACCGGTCCCGCGTTTCGGCTTGACGGCTTGGCCACGGGAGGAGCGGCCAGGTGCCGATCGCTTCGCCTTCTTTTCCTAATTTCTTTTTGTTTTGGTGTGGTTTTTTTATATATATATATACACACACACGCGCACACACACACACGTATACATACATATATATATATATATAAAAAAATATAAAACTGAGCTATATAGATCTCCCTCTGTCCCTCGGTTCGTTTTATTCCACCGTGAAGGGGCCGGGGCTGCACGGCAAAAGGGGACGGCGAGGGGCCCCGGTCCCCCGCGGACCTTTGTCCCCGCCGCGCCGGTGACCCGAAGGCGGAAAGGCGAGGGGGTTTGGGGACACGTGGACCAAGACGCTCGCCTCGTCTTGTCGAGGACCGATACACACCTAACTCCATATACAGCATGCAGTAATGGCAGCGGAAGGACCCTGTTGGGAACCGTGGCTAGAACGCTAACAAAAAAAAAAAAATTATATATATATATGTATATTTATATATACTGTATATATATATCCCATAAAAAGATTCAGCGTCTCCCTCCGCCTCGACGCGTGGCCAGCGTCGCCCGCGCCTTCAGCAGGAACTGTTCGGACGACCGCTTTTTAGGCCGGTTTTGGGGGGGGTCCGTGCGGGATTCCTCCTCCTCCATGCCGACTCGCCGGGTTCGCAAACCTCCTCGGCCAGTCGCCTCCAGGGCTGAGCGGCGCTCGGCGAACCGACTTCTTCTCTCTGCTGGCTCCCCCTCTCTTTTCTGGGTATGGTTCCCCCCCCCCCCCCCTTCTTTTTTGCATTTCTGTTGTTTAGGAACTAAGAGTTCTAGGTTCGTATCAGAAAATACAATTAATAAAATTAACCATGACTCAGAACCCCTTATCATTCACGATGCCCACGGGTGGTACGATGAATGCGTGGCTTGACGCCGGTCTCCTTCCGCCCTTTCTGTTCGTGGCGGTGTGGCAACTGTTGAAGATCTATATATCTATACATATATATATATATGTATACATGGATATATATATATATATATTCAGAAACACAAATGGCGGCACGGTCCACGAGAAGACGGGGAAATCTCGGCAAAGAAAAAAAACCCGTCGCGTCCGGACGGAGGGGTCCCCGTGGGAGGGAGGGAGCAGGCGGGCAGGGGCGGCGAAGGGGACGGGTTGGGGGTGGCAAGGGGGGTTATGGCGCGGGAGGGAGGGGTGGGAAGTGCCACGCCCCAACAGCCCCGCCCATCCTCCACGGAGGCCTGCGGCAGAGAGCAGCGAAAACAGGGGGGAAAAGGGGTGGGAGGCAAAAAAAAAAAAAAAAAAAAAAAGGGGGAAAAGAAAAAGACTCGGTCGCGTTGCATCTTCAGCAGGAAGCCTGGGATTTTTTTTTTCTCTTTTCTCTCCTTTCCAAATTCCCGTTGCATTTTTTTTTTTTTTTTTTTTTTTTTTTTTTGCGTGTTTTTCCTCTCTCCCCCTCCCCCAGGTGGCCTGGCCGGATACTCTCTCAATTCTTATGATTATTTTCGGAAACGGTGAACACTTCTTCTTCTTCCTCCTCTCCTTTCTGCGTGCGCTTGCCGGCTGTGGTCGTCGCCGCCGCTACACTGCGGGCCGGCTCTCGGGTCAAAACTGGCGGGCGAGCTGGGCGAGTGGGAGGGCCAGCAGCCACGCGCAGCCGCCTCGCCGCCACGCACCGTTGTTCCCGTCGTGCACTGCGCCGGGACCTGCGAGAAGGGAGAGGAAACGCCCGCGTGGTTAGCCAGATAGCCCACAAAAAACCCAGAAAACACAAAAAGACGACAGAACCGCAGCGTTTGGGCCCCCGCTGCTATTGCACGCGGCGGCATCGCCCCGTGCGAGAGCTCCCCGGGCTCGACGGCACGGTGCCGGCCGTCCCCGACGACCCCAGTCTTTGGGATGCGACCCCCCCACCGCGGTCCCGCTATGCCCGCAAGACCCTGTCCCCAGCACGTCCCCTGCTCGTCACCGCCAACCGACCTCCTCCAAGCCCCTTCGCCCCGCTCCAAAATCTGAGTTTCCAGTTGCGCTTGTAGGGGAGATGACAGCTTTTGCCCAGCACCACCCACGCTCTGCCAGCCCCAGGGGCAACCTCCCCATCTTTCCCCGTGGGTTTCCCTCGGGGGCTGGGTGGTAGGATAACCGGCTGCCCGCCCGGCGCAGACACCGTCGGCAGCGTTATGCTCGGCCCTCGGCGCTCCGTTCCCCCCCCTCCCAGAGCTCGCGCGGGGTTCGCCGTTGGTAATGTGCTCTGCCCGCGGGCCCGGCCCATCTTGGGAAGAACAAGATGGGATGAGGAGGGCGGTCGAGAAGAGCCGAGCTCATCTGCGCCTCTGTGGGTCACAGCGGGTGAGGAGCTCACAGCTCACCATGGGAAAAGGATGCAGAGATTGGCCGACCTTGCAGCTTTCACCAGAACGCCCCAAATCGTTGGCCCAGGGGAACGGGAGGCTGGGAAAAGATCTCGGGAAGGCAGCCGGGCTGGCACCCTGCCCACGAGGTGCGATCGACCCGCGGTTTTGAAACCCTGGGACGTGTCCCCTCGCTTCGAAGCCCTACTGGGGTGCTGAGGGCCGTTAACCATTGGGTCTCCCACCAGTAGCCCTCTTCCAACACACTCACGGATGCCTCGCGATGCTTCCCGCTTAGCCACAAATCCTGGCGTGGCCGGGGAGCCACGCGCAAGGGCAGATCCGGAGACGCGATCATCCCCGCGCTACCTCCGTCGCCCTCCCGACAACCTACCCTACGACGAGCCCTACGAGTCATCCTGCGGGCTGACTGCTCAACGCGTCACAAACGAAGCCGCCCAGCTACGAAGCCCCAAAATTAATATGACGCCAAGCCAGCTGGCTGGCCGCTAAGATGGCACGGCAGAGCGCTGGCCGCTATGGCCACGAGTAACACTGCTGAGAGGACTGGACGCCTCTCCACCCCTAATGCATCCCGGAAAAAAGGCAGGAGAAGCATCCCAGAGGAGGAAGGGCCCGCCCCGAGACCCATTTTAAGCAGCAACGCGGGGAAAGCGGACCGCAGAGACGTCGCCGCTTTTGCCCTGGCGAGGGGGAGGAGGGCGAAGCTGCGGCGGGGAGGGAGCGTGGGAGCGGGGCGTGCGGAGGGCACAGACCACCACCAGACGGGCACGGAAGGCTGGCGGGGAGGAGGCGGGATGGGAGGGCAGCCGGACAACGGCAAAAAAGCCTTAATCCATCGCTACAGCAGCGGGATCCTGGGGCGGGAAGTCGAGGCGGCGGGTGCCGCGGTTCCCGCCGGGATGGGAGCCGGAGGGGCCTGCGGGGAAACGGGGCGGGGGGAGCACTGGTGTTTGCAGGGGTCCCCGATTTACTGACCTTTCCAGGGTGTCAGAGCGGTAGTTGTCTCTTCTAAAAATTAAAGAACAAGTGAAAGTTAAGGCACAAGGGCAATGGAAAGCTCAGCCTGCCCTCGACCCAAGGCCGGGAAAAACAAACGGGTGGGGCACCGAGCACGCTGCTGCCGCCCAAATCGCGCCCCGCTCCTCCGGGACCACGGTCCCCTTGTCCGGGAAGAGTGCCGTGTGAGCCGAGCCGCCTGCGGGACCCCAGACCCAGGAGGGGCCCTGGCGAAGTCCACGGTCGCACCCCAGCAAAAAGCAAAGCGCGGTGGCTGCTGTTCGGGGGATTTTGGGGGCTCAGCTCTCCCCCACGCTCCTCCCATTCCCCTCCGGCCCGGGATTGCCACCCGTTGCTCTCAATAACCCCGCAATGGCCCAAACGCATTTAACGCCCAATGTTGGCCTCTGGGAAGAGACGCGGACCACGCGACGGGGGAGAGGTGGAGAGCTTTTCTTTTCCCCAACTCCACAAAACAATGCGATTTCGCCGGGCGCTCTGTCACATCACAGACAGTGCCGAATAGGCCGCTGGCCTATAATAACAAGCGTTACGGGTTAAATAAAGCACCGGTCGACCTCCCTGAAAAATTAGATTAAAAAAAAGAATTAAAAGACGTACACTACGTCAGCCTCTGTCACACAGTGCCGGAAAGGCTCACGTCACGGTACCCACACGGATTGATTCTCCGTTTGCAGGGGAGGGGAAACTCTGAAACGCTCGCTTGGCTTCGGGGAAAAGGGGATCCTTACAAAATTGTCCCCCGGAACCTCACAGGTGAGATGTTTCTTGGGCCACAGGTAGCACAGCCATCGTATGCGATGTGTTAATGGCCAGACCGAAGGCGCCGGTCAATTTGGGACTGGTGAGCTCGGCTTCATGATGCTCGATAGTGGCACGTGGGGCTGACCACGTCACTGCCGACTGCGGTGGGGGGTGTGTGGGGGTGTGTGGTTCCCGGCGGCATTGGGGACCCCCGCGCCAGGAGACGGGGGAGGCCCACACGTCACGGTCCCCTCGGGTCCATGGGGGGTGAGGGTGGCCTGGGGAACCGTTGGCCCCCCGAGGAGACTCAATTAATAAAGACGGAAAGGATCGTTAAATGGACGTGTCTTTACGGAAGCAACGGGTGGTCAAAGGACTCCTATTTCATTGCCCGATGGGAGTCACCATCAGGCCAACAAAGCTAAGGGGCATGGTAAAATAAGCTTAGACTTCTGTGGGATGCTGCGCCGCGTCCTGCCCAGCGCTGCCGCCACGGCGGCATGAGTTCTACAAAGCATCCTTTGTGGGTTAGAAACCAAGTAACTAACAGCTCTGACAAAGCCATCGGCAGAGACAGGTTGTCTTTGCTTTTGGCAGCTTATCATCCAGTTTGTGCCTGCAGATGCCTAACCGAGGTCCCACACTACTTCAGATTTTAACGTCGTAAACCCGTAGGGAGCCTGTGACATCGAAGCTAAGGATGTATGTGTGGCTCAGGCTATGTCGGGCGCTTGGCACAGCCGCCCTAAGGTGGTGGCCCAGACGGAGGTGGGTCTGGATGGCTCCACAGTGCTGGAGGTATCGGTCCCCCTAAAAAAAGGGGTTAGTGGGGACACCGATGACCAGGAAGGCTGATGGGGAAGAGAACCAAGATAGCTCCTAGGTGACGCTAACGACAGCTTAACAGGCAGGTAAAGATGCTAACATTCATCTCTTAGAGCACAGACTTTTTTGGGGAGAACGAACGGTTGTCAGGCTCGTTAACATCCAAGGTTAGCTCTATATCAGGGCCGGAGGCACGGAGCCGAGCGTCTGAGATGGGATGGACTCTGCCACCATGGTGGCTCGGGGGAACTGATGCTGACGGCAGATGAGGATGAGTCCCTCCTGTGATGCCACCCCCATGGCGAGGCTCGGCACGGCCCCGTGGCTGAGAAGGGCAGCCCCCAGGAAAGCCCGGCATCATCCGCTCTCCCTAGACAAACCGGTTCCCTGGCTCGGGGCTCCCTGGAACCGCATCCAGCCCCTTGCTGAGCATGATGAGAAGTGGACATCGCTTCCCAGGGCCTCGGCACGCCTCCTGTGCCACACCGCTCCGGCACGCTGAACGACCCGACGCGTAACTTTGGGACTGCCCGCTAGGCCTGCATGCTTTGCGCTGCCGAGAGCGCGGTCTGCTAGCCCCAAGGTGCCCCACCAAGGGGCCTGGGGATGAGGAAGACTCATCTCTCCCTCTGCTCGCCTCTGACCGTACAACAACGAGAGGCAAGGACGAGACAAGGCCGAACAGCCGGGTGGCAAAGAGAAGAATGATGTTGGGGGGCACATCGGGAGAGGAGGGAGGTCCCCGAGCCCTGCTTCTCCGTACACTTTGGCAGTGAGGACTGCCTGCCCCGCATCCCCGGTGGGGAAATATCCCCGTGGCAGCAGCCAGGGACAAGGTCTGCCATCCACCTCCAGGTCTCGGTGGCCATAGCCCCCTGCTCTGGCTCAGCCGCCGCCCGAAAATGCTCGACGAACGCGTCGAGCGATCGGCGCCCATCCCGGCTGCAACTGGTGTCAGACGGACGCGTCGCTCTCATCCCAGCTCCGGCACACGGAGAAAACAGCCCCCGGAGAAGGGTACAGAGATGCTCCCCCTCCCCGCCCTCTGCACCCTCCCATCTCCCTCTGGCACCATCAGGAAGAACGCAGCTGCTTGGTGGGAGCGGAAAACGCGACCTGGAAGGCGGCGGAGCCACGGGGGCTGCTTAGTCTTGGGTGGGCACGGGGGCGTGCCGCACGGCAGCCCGCAGCGCGGTCCCGCGGGTTTGCCGCAACGACCCCAAGCACCATCTCTCCTCCCGACATGGGAGGACGCCTTCGAACGGAGGCTCTCCTAGGGTTTCATCAGAGCGAGAGGACAGAAACCCGCAGCCAAGTCCCAACTTTGCATCGACGGTGGACCCCAAACGCGGTGCCAAACACCTCTCAACAACGGCAGGTGCGGGGCCCGAGCCTGCAGTTACACTGGGAGGCTCTCCTCTTTCCCCGGGCTCGCCGCGGGCCCCGACCCACACCCCGGGGCAGAAAGGATCAGTGGCGAATGCACCTCTCCCCCAAAAGGCAGAAAGAGACCCGTGCCGCGTCTCGCGCGTGGGCAGTCTCACCGTTAAGCCGGGCCCCCTCCCTGGCTGGGTCCCTCGGCGCTACTCACCGTAGAGGATCATGCTGGCGTTGGTGTTTCCTAGCTGGTTGGAGGCTACGCAGGTGTAGTTGCCGTAGTCCTGCTCGGAGACGTTGAAGAAAGTCAGTCTGGAGAAGAAGGCTTTGTTCTCCACTTTCAGTCCTTTCTGTCCCTCAGCCAGCCTGGAAGAAAAGCAGAAGGGGAGAGGGTCACGGGGTTGGCGTCGGGAGGAGAAGCACCCGCCATTTTCCATGACCTGCTATCCCCTGGTCCCACCTGATAGCGGGGATGTCGACCTTGGGGAAAGACCAGGCGTGAAGAGGAAGAAGGGGAGGTAGCGGGAGATGGACGCTGCTCCGCTGGGTCTCATCCCTCAGTGGCCGGCCTGCACCGTCCTCACGCCATCTGGAGGCTCCTCACAGATGCGGAGTTGCCACCAAAGGGGATGGCTTTGGGACTTGCCAAACGGCGTGCAGAGGGAGGGATGCTCCAAACCGGCGCATGTGCCCAGGGAGGCTACCGGAGAAAGGCTCCTTCCCGCGCGAACGCCGAAGCCTGAACCGAGCACGTCACCTTCCCTGAACTGGCCTTCCCCTCCTGTGGCTCCGCTCCTGCGGCAATTTTACTGGCTAATTCCTCCTGGGAAGGGCCGGATCACCATCATCGCCCCTGCTGGGCTCCGACCGCCGATCTTGCCGTTGCTTTGTGGGCCCTTGTGATCCAGCCTACTTCCGAGCAAAGCCTTTCACCTGCCACCCAAACGTCCCCCGCTTCGTATGCTCCACCTGCTCCTTTCCTCCCAAAACAGGCAAGGCAGGTGGCCCCAGCCTCCCCTCTAGCTGCCATGGTGTCTGTTTTGGCTAAACCGTGCCTCCTTATTAGCGACCTAAGTGGCTCATCCCGTGTCGGGCTACACCACGGCCCCTCCGGGCCTCCCGGGGAGAAGCAATGAAAAACTAGGTTAAAAAACTTTGCCCGGGGTCAGAGACAGACGTTTGCTCCAGAGTGGGACCCTAGACTGGACTGCATTGCTCGCCTCCTCCGTCCCCCAGCCGCGTCCCCGTGCCGCTGCTCAGGTGGGACGTGGGAGCTGCCGGTCAACCTAAAAGGGCGACTTTCCCCACCGGGCAGGCCGTCTCTGCAGCGTAGCGAACCCCGTCTCTCGACCAACACCACATTTCTTTTGCCTTTCCAACAGCGAGGGGCTGACGCTGCCTTCCGGCCAAAGCATTTAAAAAGATGACGGGGGTTTCATCGGCCCCCAAGCGCTTGGATTCGTGCTGCCAATATCGCTGTCGGCCATTACGCTTCGCCCAAGCGGGGACTGACCGTGAGACCGTAAACCAGAGGCACGGGCAGCGGCGATCCTGCCTGCGCTGCCTACCCAGATGGAGGCCAAAACCCAGCTGGCGGAAAGACGCTCCTGGAAAAACGCCCCCCTCGACTTCACCTCGTCTGTTTTCTGCCGCGCCAAGTTCAATAGGAAGACCTGGCCTGCTTTTAATAGATACCGAGTGGCGGCAGCTCCCGCCGATCGGCACGACCCGCTGCCTTCGGAGGGGACCTGCCTTCGTGTCTGAACCCAGCCTGCATCGAGGGTTATGGGGGATTTGTCCGGCTACCACGGACGGCCCCATTGCCGAGACAGGCCCAGTCAGCCGATTCCAAAGCCGGCGGCACCGGGTATGGCTTCCACAGGGTTGGAGCGCGCCCTCCCATTTTGCATCCCCTCCGCCCCAGGCTCTTACCGCTTGTCGTCTTTGTACCACTGGAAGTCGGCGGAGGGGACGGCAGAGGCTTCGCACAGCAGGATGCCCTTCTGCCCCACCGGCACCCCGGTGCTCTTCGCGTCTGAGATGTACGGTGGGTCTGCGGGGAAGAGAGGAGTCTGGGTTTGGCGCCTGGCAGCCTTGGGGTGTCCTACCCCCTCCCCTCGCTCCTCAAGCTCCCTTTTCTTTCCCTGCACTTAGGAAGGAGCCAAAATCATCTCTGAAGCCATGCCCGGCTCCTGCTGCTCTGGTGCTGCCATCTGGGGGTTTTTGGGCTCATGGGGGACCCCACGCTGTGGCCCGGCAAGGGCTTCTCTGAGAAGTGGAGACCCCCGGCTCTCAGGCAGCACACGTGCCCCCATGCTAATCCCGAGCACTTGAAGGGGCGGCTGGAGAGGGGCGGCCAGAGAGGGGTGTAGAAGGGTCTTTGCCTCTGTCTCCGAGCACGAAATATGCTGCTTTCTTCCTTGCACTCTTTCTCTCTCTCTCATTTTTTCTAAAGGAAAAAAAACCCTCCTATTTACAGCTCACTTCTCTCCCCTCCCCAGAGGCTATCAGCACAGCGTCTCACCACGGGTGGAAAACCCAGGTGGACGGAGATGGCTGAGGAGGCGGTGGTGCAAAAAAAACACGGAGCTTGAAAAGAATGGGAAAAAAGGGTTAACCACCACCCACTCAGAAAAACCGCTGCTGCCCGTCTCGCTGCAGGACCCAAAGGCTGGGGTTGCCCCATCCCCTTGCGGGGCAGCACGGCGACCCCGTCCCCGTCCCCCGACACCCCCCGGGCTACTCACAGTTGACGGTGACTTTGACTCGCTGGACGACGGGTGCCGCCACGTCATTGGAAGCGCTGCACTCGTACTCGCCTGACTGCTCCCGCGTGATGCCCGTGATCTCCAAGTACTCATCCTCGCTGATGAAGCCCACGGCTGTAGGGGTGGAGGGAGAGGGCCGTAAGCATCAGGGAGGTGCAGCGAACCCGTGCCCACCGGCTAGTCAAAATCTGCCCAAGGACGCCCACCCTGCAAGGCCCAGTCCCGACACGATCATGTGCCTGTGCTCCGCCATCCCGAGAAAACCCCTGCCAGCAAGGTGTCCGCAAGCACCGGACCTCCGTGGCGGCCCCAGCCCTGCCGAGAGCGTCACTTGCCGGTGATGAGGTCCCCTACGATGACCCCAAATCATCTCTCCTTGGCGCCTGCACATCACACCCCACCCTCCTGCCGGGAGGCACCGCTGGGCTCGGCTGGCTCTACGTAGACACCTCTAATTTTTCAGCTTCGATTAACTCACAGCCACTTTATGCCCATTAGTCACTGCGCCAACATCGCCCTTCGGCCGAAATGCTTTGTCCCTGTGCTGCTCCAGGCTCGTTTCTGCATTCCCCACAGTGGGCTGCGCTCGCCCCCCTCTCCTCCACCTGAGCCGGGCTGCGCTGCAGCTCCTGCTTTCGCTCGAAGCCGGGCAGATGCGTTCGGCAGCCTTTCCTTTCATCCGGCATCTTACACCCCCTCCACGTTCCTTCCAAGAGCTCGCTTTGCTTCAAAGCGCTCCCGGAAACCCACGGCACTCAGCCGGCGAGGCGCAGGTGTTGGGCTGTGATAGTCTCCGGGTTGACGGAGATTGCGGCGTTACGACAAACGCGGAGTTAAATAAAGAGATCCAGCTATTAGGACGCGTCCGCCACACGTCCTGGAGAAACGCCGAACAAATGGCACGAGCGGGTTTTCAACAGGCCCCAGACGGGATGACTTCCCCCTTCCTTTCGTTTACGTCTCCCCGTCAGATCTCCTGCAGCTGAGATGCTGTAATTACCGTGCAAAGCATCTCGGAGACCGGTGTCACGCTTAATATTCCTATAAATTTTAAACGGTAGTCCTCGGTACATATGTGTGGCAATCGGTGTCATATTTTAATTAGGCTTGCCCTACACCATCTGAAATTAATAATAGCTCGAATTACCAGTGTAATTTATAAATTAACATCGCTGCAGCATTAGGAAATAAATTAGCTCTGGACAGCTGTTTCTGGGAGCGAGTGCCAACGGCGGAGAGGCCGAGCGCAGGTCCCCGGTCCCCAGGGAACGCGGCAAGCTCGGCCAGCGGAGCCGGGTGATCCCACGCTTGCCCTCGCTCCCCGACTGGCTACCGCCGTCTCCACGCTAGCGTGACCCGATGGGCCACGGCTCACCGCGCTCGACTGGCCGACCGTCTGCGTCGCGCTCCTAACAAAACGCCGGCAAAACGTACGCGCGGGAGGCTCCCGTCGGGGCATGCGCCGCCTGCGTCCCGCCGGCTGATACTTTTATAGCGTCTCTCCCCGCAGTACATAAATAACGAGCGTGGCCACGTGCTACCGCCCGCCAAGGCGGCCATCTGGAAAGCACGTGTACGTGGGGGTTTGCGGATGGGGTCCCGAGCCGGTTTCCATAACGCCCCTGCACAGCTCGACATGGCGAGCGCTCCGGGCATCCGCTGGGATCCTGCTACTGGGATGCCGGGTGCCGCCGCTGTCGGCTCAAGTTAAGTGCAAATACTCTCAGCCACAACGAAACCGCGCCTTGGCTCTCCCCCGTGACAGACCTCGTGGCGGCCACCTCTCCACGGCAGCCCTGGGACTTGGCACGCCTGCGGCTCCCTCGCACATCCGCATGCTCGGCAGCTGAACCGAGGACCCTGCGCACGCATCCCCCCCGTCCTGGGCAAGGCGGCCCCGCGCCGCCCTGTGAGATTTCGGAAAGGGGCGAAGCAAGTTTTCCAGCGCAACCTGCCGGGACAAATTGCTGCCACCCACCCGCGTGCCCTCGGCCCCACGCCGAAATACCCTCCCAAGCAGCTCACGGTCCAAACGGCCGAACGCATCAGTACTTAACAGAACCGAAGGGCAAGACACAAAGGCATTACCCCAAAACCAATATCCTTCGGAGACACAAAAATCGCAGCGTTACATCCACCAGGCGCTGCAAAAAACCAGGAGCGAGGGGGGAAAACAAAAAAAACCCATCCCTTTCACGGCTGACCTAGAATCGGCTTCTCTGTAGCACAGCGCTGCCTGCCGATAAAATAACGACACGGCCGGCAGCCTTCAGATGCTCCGCGCGCAAATCTGACTCGGGTTTGTGCAGAGCCTCAGATAACGTGCTGCTTCCCAACCAACCAAAGGCGGTTCCTTGAGCGCGCCGGAGCCGGCTCACACGCGGCAATAACGAGCTCTCGCCTTAGCAAGCGTCCCTGGTCCGACCTGCAAGCAAAGCGGCTCGAGCGCGTTTCGTTACCCAGCAAAAGGCTTCATTAAAGTAATTGCAAGGGGCGGCTTTCCACCCGCAAAAGGTCAGGAAATTGGGAAATGAAGGCTTCCTCTTCAGGCGTAGCGCGGAAGTCTGGATACGCGCACGCGGTAATTGGCTGACAGAAAGGCAGAGCGCGAAGAGGTCAGGGCGTTGGGGTCCGGAGCGCTTCCGTGGCGGCGCCTGTGGGATTTCGGCTACAGCCTGTCGACCCCAACGTGCAGAGCCCGTCCTGGACCAAAATGGGAGGCTTTGGGCCAGAGCCGACACCTGCTTTTGCCCTGAGCACAATCTGGTGTTGTTCGTGCTCTGATGACGATAGCATTAGGAAGACCCTCCCTGCGAGAGGCTCCGGCCGGATCCTGCTTCCTTGGCGCCAGCTGTGGCATCTCAAGGAATAAGGCTACACGAGGGATCGCTGCCCCAAGGGCACCGCTTCACGGGGCATCCGCCGTGTCCCCCCCCGCACAAGGGGCTTCACAGGAAAATCGGGTCCGTAAAGCCGCTTCGCCGCTGCCCACGTTGCCCGATCCCATGTGGGCTGAGGGGCAGACCGAGCGTAACCGGCCGACCGCTCAGCTCCCTGGCCTCTGCGTTTTTGCCTATTTATAATGGGAAGTCTTTGATAGCTGGACAAATCCCATTCGTTAGTGACTGCCAGGAAGGAGAAACCGAATAGATGGGACCCAGGGAGCGAGGCCAGGGTTAAGCAAACACAATCCCAAAGTGCAGACCTTGCTTTATAGAAAGCAACGGGGTGTCCATGTCACTGTGGCTGCTGGGGTCCCTCGGGGCTGGCGGGGCTCAGGAGGGACATTTATCTGCTCACCGTGTTGCATGGGGACACAGATGCTGCTTTGGGGGACCCTCAGCTCCCCTGGCCTAGAAACAACGCAAGCCTCAGCCCAGATTTCGAATGGGCATTACTTTTCCAATCACTCTCACATATAGCTGGACCTTTGGGATTGCTCCCACCGCTCGCCCGAGGCTGGAGCTGGAGCAGGGCAACGGGCACCCAAATACCGTGGTCCCTACCTCTGAGAGCGCCTGGAGCTCGGGGATGCTCGAGGTAGCGCTGGCCTGGGGCCCCGCATCTCTGGGAGCTCCACCGGAGGTACCGGTCCCGCTCCGCCCAAATCGACAGTGGGAACTCTTCGAGGCTGTCTCTGCTTGAGCACAATTAGGAGCTGAAATATTGCGGGAATTAACGGGAGAGCTCTCTCATCTCCTCAGGAGCTAGAAAACTGCCACAGCCAGCACCCATCATCATTATTATTAATACTAAGAGCATAATACAGGCCAGAAATGGAACGGCCACGGACTAGGAAAAAGCGTAATCCTCGCTCATCAGCCGAGGATGACAAACTATCCTGGCGCGAACCGGGGAGATGGAAAACCGGAGCCTGAATCCACCTGCTCGGCGAGCGGGAGCCTGCGCACAGACCGCCACGTGCTCCATAGGACTTGCTCTGCCAGACCTGCATCTCTGCAGAGCTCCGTAAAAAACCTCAGGGAAGGGGAAGCACGAGCACAAAGGAGCAAGGGGGAAAACTCAGCCTAGAGCTGCAAAATAGCCAAGAGAGACTCGACACATAACGAATGGCCCACGTCATGGACGGAGCCGGGGAGCTCGGCAGCATTCGGTGCGGCGTTCGGGAGCCTCCAGCCAGAGACAGCCGAGCGCCACGGCGGTGAGCAGCCCGAAATGCAGAGGTAGAAATAACCGAACCACGTCTCTCACACGGTGCAGATAAGCCACTGCAGGTATGTTAGAGAGATTGCTGTCGCCTCGCGCGTCCCTCCTTACCTTTCTCCATCCCTCACTCCTCTTCCTTTTCCCAGCCCGACTCGTCTCCCTTCTGCTTCCTCCTACCCGTTTGCTTCCATCGAGCCTCTGACAACATAACAACTCACCAGAAAGTGAACGCGAGTTCCCAAATTAATTACGTGCCGCTGTCCCCTGGCTCGCCGTTGCGCCCACGCTCAGGTCTCGAGGACGCGTCGCTTACGGCTTTCCCTGGCTGAACACCGCGTGCCCGCCACGCTGTTAAAAAAGCTTCGCTGAACAGCGAGCGAGGCGGGTCCCAGCACCGCCAAGCTCTCCACCGCAGCATCCCGCAGACCTTACCAATGCCTCGCTGCGGCTCCTACCAGCAACCTGTGGTGCCCTGAGCGAGGCAGGCAGCACAGCTACAGTTATCGCTGCTGCGCGCCACGCTAGCGCCTAAAGATCGCAACCCTGGTGAAGTTTTCCCACTCTGCGTGTCGCCTGCAGGCATCACGAGCACCCGCTGCGGACACCGTCGTCTCCTGTGAGAAACAGCCGCAAAGGGTCAAGAGCCACATTGCCCCAATTTCTGGAAGGCAAAGCATGGGAAAACAGACAGACGTACGTACAAGGCGGTGCGGGGACGACACGGACAAGACATCTCCGCGGCTTAGGGAGCCACGCGACGTATCGCGCCAACCGGGGCAGTGCGGGATGCAGCGCCCGGCACCAATGGTGCATCTTTCACGCTGCTGCATGCCCGTACCAACTCCTTGCGCCTCGGCGATCGAGGCGAGCCAGCCCAGCCGTCCAGGGCTGCGATATTTCCATCCCTAAAGCTCAAAGGCGCGACCTCAGCGATCGTCCCGCAACGGGTTTGGTCTCTGGATGCCCAAAGTCCCGGGGCCGGTCCTGAGGCGCTACCCCGCCTGCTGCACCGAACCGACTAGTGGGATCGGCCGGAGAAGGAGAATATTTTATGGAGATAATTTTATTAAAATGTTTACAACAATGCAGATATTGACATCTCGGTTCAATCAATAGCGCAATTTATTGTCCTTCAAGGTGAACATTAAGCCAAGCTGCCCATTAGTCAATATTTACCTCCAAGGTCTATAAATCTTTATACGGGCTTCAGCGGATGTTGACAGCGGCCGATTCCAGATAAGTAAAAGTAAGAGCGTGAAACATTGCTCCTTTTGGAGGTGAAATAGTAACTAGTTAATTACAGTCCCTACAGCGATTCCAAACTATCAATTTACGGCTACTTCTGGCAATAAACATTAACGTTGCGCAGTCTCCTGGCTCCGAGGGACACGCTAAAACCGAGAGCCATCTATTTCAAACGTCACGCCGATGCGGTAGCGATGGCCATCCTTTAACAGTTTACAGTAAATAAATACAATGCACAAAGGCAATAAGAGCGAACTGCCGGCACCCGAGACCCACTTCACCTCTCCTCTGCTACGACAGCGGGCGGAAAAGCCCAGGGTGGGCGATTTAGTAGCGTTGCATGGGCAGCTCGGCTCCCGGCGTGCAAGGCAGGAGGCGGGGGAAGGAATCGCCGCAAACCCGGGCTCTTGAAGCAGGTAGGGCAGCCCCGGTGACGTGGGCAGAGAAGAGCTAAGGCTGCCTCCAGCACGTGCCCCGGCCTAAATGGGGGAAGCACCTGCTTCACCTCTCATTAATCAGTATTACCTGCTCCCGACTGCTCAATTAACACGTGCAGAACGAAGTTCAGGCAGTTCAAAAATTCCCTTTCCCATTTTTGTTTGATCAGGCAAATGACACCGGCTAGAGCAGCTTCCCCTCCACGCACCCCCTCTTTCCGCCTCCCTGGTGCCGGCTGAATGCCACCACACTCCAGCAGAGAAGGATTGGGGGTAATTAACCTGCTGGAAATCATCCAGAGCAATCATTAAAAAAAATGATTTTTTTTTTTAAGATTACCCTATCGACCCAGGCAAGCACAGCACGCTCCTCTCCTCCTCTCGTGATTAGTACGTCCCCGTACCACGGGCACCAGCCCATCTCCATCTGCAACCCCCCCAGAGGAGCGATCCCTTTAGAAAGCGCACCTACGGCACCAGCACACTGCGGGTACGTGGTGTGAACCGTCTCTTTTTCATTTCTCACAAGCCTTCAGAAGAAGGACCGTAACCCCAAAAACAGGCACGCAGCGTATGGGAAACCGCATCGCGCTCCCACAGGGCCAAGTCTCTCTTTTTGAAGTTTCCTGATGACGAGGAAAGAAATCTCTCCTCTTGCATGCTTTTCCACATGAATTGGCACGTTTCCGTGGCCCGACGTCGCACGAAGCCCCAGGGGACGGCGTTCTTGCCACCTGGTTTTCGCGTGGTGCTCAGGGCTGCGGGAACTTTGCGGTAGCGACCTCTGCTGCTGTGGCCCCGGGTCCCTCCTCACCCTTGAGCCCCGGAGGCGGCGACCGTGACTGGCTGTGCCTGGTGTCACCGAGGAGAGGGGAAATATCCCGCTTTCCTTGTTCGTACCCTTCATTGAATTGGATTTGGCAGCACTTTCACAGCCAATTTCGCTCCGTGCCCTCAGGCGTGGCGGCTGACCGTCACACTCCAGGCGGGCACAACCTGAGCGATAGATCAACGCTCACCATGAAGTCCTTCTACTGCACCGGGATCAGCGTCCCCTCGTCCCCTGGGCCGTGGGAGCCTCTCCTCGTCCGTGGCCGCGCAGCACCACGGCTTCTCTTCTCCTCACAACTGATTTGGGCGTAATGGGGAGCCGACGGTGCCTCATCTTTCTCCTCAAGATGCGACGGAGGACCCTCCTGGGTGTGATTTTGGGCTGATGTGAGCAGAGGTGGATATTTCCAAAAGCCCCGCCGCCGGCTGCCCGCAAGCATGGGGACAGGACACAGGGATTTCCACGGGCGCTCTCCGAGCGCAGCCACCGACTGGGAGCCGGCATGAAGGCTGTGGCTCTGCAGCCCGCTGCCAAACCTCTGCTCTTTGCTGCCACGGAGGACGTTTTCTTCAACTTTGTACGCTACTCGGAGCTAGATCTGAGACAGGACCCACCTTCGTGGCTGCATTCACTCAGTGCAAACTCTCGGTCAGCCCTGAGACCACGCTCAGGGCTCACCTGTCCTACAACAACTCAAATTTTTTAACTATTAAGCAGACGCACGCGACACGTCTCGCCAGTTGCCAGGACGCGTGCTTTGCGGAGACCCTCCAGAGGCCACCGCGTCGCCTGCTCCTGGTCGCTCAGCCTATATTCGCAGCCTGTATAGCCTATAACCTGTATTTGCCATCCACTCCGCAGATGGCCAAAGCAAGGCGCGGGGAGCCGAAATGTGAGAGGGCTCCCGCGGCATGGCCACGTCGCTGCCGTGCCCCGCGTCTGGGGTCAGGCCTCCCGCACAAAGCTGCACCGCAGCGTGCCGGGGACGGCCGCCGGGTCCGCTCGCCTCGCCGGCGCTGGGTTACGCGTCCGAGTCAATCTAGCTGCCCGTTACAGCACCATCGTGAAGAGTTTTTACCTTAAAAGTCCTTGAAAGTTTCCCACTGTGACTCGTCAAACAAGATCTTTCTCACTTTTCTTCTCTTCTCTGCTAACAATATTTATACTCATTTCTTTTATTGAAATCTATCTGCCGCCTGTTCTATTAAAGCCACCTGAGTGGCAGCTCCTATTCTCCGGGAGCCCGCAGCCCATCTATTCTCCAGACAATGAGATACAAGCAGTCTATCTTCTATTGTGCTTCCCGGCCTTCGGCTCTGAAATCTGCCATCTCAAAAAGGCACGTCGGAGATGCCTCCGCACCAAAGATCGGAATCCCGGGCTGCACGGGGGCTTCCCGGCGCCTGCCGGGCTCGCTGCCCTCCATCTCTGGGCGAGCATCTCCAGGGAGATGTGCTGCGGTACCCACGATCCCGTGGGAATGCTTCTCCCCCGTCCCCTGCGTGCCTCAAGTCATCCTCGAACGTGGTTTGTCGCCGTCGGGCAGCCGCCGCGCACGCACGGCTCGCCGCTGCCGGGATGTTTGCACGCCTCAGACGACTTATTTGTTACCGGGAATAAAAGAGGAGTGTTAAACCCTTTGTTTGCAAGAAGTACTTCCTTGGGAAATAAAAGGATTATGGAAATTAATATTTAAAGAAACAAAACAAAACAACTCGGGGACCAACCACCCTCAAACGAGGCTCTAATTTGGGAGCAAACGAGTCGAATAAAGAATGAGCCCTTTTATTTCAGTGCAAGGGAGAGCCGGGCCAGCTCAGAGGCAGCTCAGGGCTCGGCAAACTGGCAGCGGCTGTCCTCAGCCTTTCCCAGCCCCTGCCTCCTCTCAGAGCACCGGTAAGGATGCCGAGCCCCAAGAAAAGGTCTGGACGACATGCACCACCCCGTTAGAGCAAACTGGCACCGGGAGGGACGGACACTCCTGGAAGAAAAGTACCGAGCCACCGGCCCAGAGCCCCTTCCCGCGCAGTTTTTCTGTCTCCTTGCAGGAATGTGTGCAAAAGGCTCGTGAAAAACAAATATCAAGGCTCCCACAGAGCAGAGCCCTCTCCGGAGAGTTACCGATGAGATGGCAGCTCCGTGCACCCGCTCGAGCACCAACGCCGCTCTCGGGTCACCTGAGCCACTCTTCTTCCCGTGCTTTCTCCTGCAACCTAGAGCCAGACCCTAACAAGCCACCCAACAAGAAGTCTTCTCTCTCCTTTCTTTCCTTACACTTTCTTCCTCCCTGCGATTTTTTTCCCTGTTGCTGCTTGCAAGGTGAGAGAGGACAGCGTCACCAGAATGAAAGATTCTCCTGCGCGGCCTCTCCCAGCAGCGGCCCTAATTCATTTTTCATGGCCCCTTGCAGTGACAAAAGCCACTGCTTCTCTCCTGTAAGCGTGCGCCGTGCAATAAGTCAAAGCTGATGCGCGTTTTCCCCCTGGGTGCCGAAGCTGTGCTTTTGATTTAATTTGTCCCGTTGTTCGGCTCTCGGCCCTTGCCGGCAAGTTCCTTTGGAGAGGCGGCAAGGTAGGGCCCCGTACGTGTGGAGGGGCTGCCCAACAGATGGGGTACAGTGGGTAGCGTTTAAATAGTTTGCTGCAACGATACCAAGATGTCGGAGAGCAAGAGAGGCTGCAGCTGGAGAAAATGGCCCAAACGCACGCATCCCGTTTGCAGGAGCGCCGCTCCTCAATTCAATCCTGTTGCGATGTGGCTTTCCTGGAGCCCATCCCATTCCCCGTGGCTTTCTCACCATCTCCAGGAGAAGCTGTGGCGCACGAGGCTTGGCGAGGAGAGAGGCGGCACAGGGTAACGCCGAGAAATGAGGTGCTCCTGCCTGCTATTTGCCGGAGTCTTGCAAAGCACCCGAAAAAAACGTCACGGGACTCCCCAGCCGGGAGATCCGCCGCATCCCCGCTCAACCGCACGCCCCTGCGTGCGACCGGCATTGCTCTGCAGGCGAGAGCATCCCCGTCCCCAGCAAAACTTGAGGCTCCCTGCTTTCCTCCGGATTTGTGTGAAAAACAGCTGCTGGCGACCGGGACCGTAGGGTCCCTCTAGCTGCAAATTTAAACCCAAAGGCTTTCTCCATAGGACAAGCTCTTAAGAAGCAACTGCAATCCAAAGCGTTAAATGGCTGTAACCTCAGTTAAGCTGTATTTCAGCCGCATTAAGAAAATATCCCTAGGATGGGAAGCAAATGGCATAATGGCATTAGAGTGAAAAAATAAGCAGCGAGTACCAGCTAAATCCGTCCCCAGTGCCAGCAAGAACTCTCAGGGATCCGCGAAACTTTCCCTTCTCCCTGCGTATCCCTGCACGCGGGTCCTAGCAAGCCCAGATGCCGTCACCGCCATGGCTTTCTGCAAATGGGGGATATTTTCCTTCTCCCGGGACCTCCTGACCCCTCTTCACCCCTCCCCGGAGCTATCCGAATGGCGGCAGGGTGAAGCTTGCCGTCACCTCTCCATCATCTTTAGCCCGTCTTTATTTTTTCAGACACGCTATTTTCCAGCCCAGTGGCCTTGCTCTGTCCCTCGTGTTTTATGGCACTGACGTCTCCATTTCTGGAGGATCATTCGCAATATTATGGCTTATCGAGAGAAGCCGGGGAAACACACGGGCGGCGAGACAGACGGGCTCGGCTCGGCACGGCCAGGGGGTATGGGGGACTGGTGAGGATGCCGTGAACCCGGGGAGGGGAGATGGGGAGCGGGGGGCCATGCCAGAAATCGCAGGGATGGGTGGCGCTGGCCTCCGAGCACTGGAAGGTACTGGGAATGGGGAGAACGGAGACTGGGCTGAGCCCCCTCACTCGAGCCCACCATCCCCTCTCCAGGCCTCCCTGTGGAGGTAATGGCCCCGCTATGGGCACTGGGAAGGGGACAAGAGGCATTGCTCTGCAAGGGAAAAGCCATTTTAAATATCAGCAGTGTCTCCCAGGAAGGGGAAAAACCCATGGGCTATGGCATTGCTCTGGCTTTAAATTATACTGTAGAAGGATAAAAATAAAAGAGAGGAATACAGAGAGAGACACCGGGAGGAAAAAAAAATTGCCATTGTTTTACCAAGCAGATGGGAAAGTTCAGGGGATCAGAATAAGACTATTATTATCTTGACTTGACTGAGAGAAGATGGGAAAGGAAGAGACGTTTTTTCTCCCTGCAGTGAGGAATGCTGTGGCAGAAGTCATTTCAGCAAAGAGTCGGAAGGAAACGGTGCCATCAGCTCTGGGCGGCACCCGACTTATCCCCATGGCCTGGGCACAACGCTGGGATTTGGCTTTTTGTCCAAAAGCAGTGGCGCCGCATCACGCGCCGCTATCGCAGGGACGGGGCGGCGGGCAGGGGAGGGGTAACCGGGACACACATCCCTCGCCACCTTCAGCTGCGGCATCGTGCCAGCTGTGCCGCCAGATGTGCCCGCTGCCAGCGGCACCGCAGCTGTGGGCACCCCTCCATGGCACCGCCGGCCCCGGCGCAGGCTGCCTGGTCGTGGCAAGACCACCCGCCCCAACTACCCAAACTCCTGCTGCCCTGCCCCAGAGCGACCGTTCCATTTGCTACAAACCATTTAAAAATACACTAAATACACAACAAAACTCCACGCTTTTCCTGCTGGCCGCGTAACCACGAGCAAAACGTGATTTCCCTACCGCTACCACCGCCCCTGGCCCCAGTTCACATGATAAGCACTTTTTCTGCGTGTACGACGATGCCCGCGACTCCGGGGCTACTTGCCGTCGTTCTTTAGCTTGGTACAGGGCAGCCAAGCAGCTCCGGCTTGCGAGTGTCCTTCAGCTCCTCACCCCTACAAATGCAGCAGCGTTTCTCAGCCTTGTCAGAGACAAGGGAAATCTTTCCACCCGTGTTCAGGCTAAGGGAAGCGCACAGCCCCGAAGCCCACGGCGCTGGCCGAGCGTAGACGGCAACAACTGATTGACAAACTGGAGCAGGCGCCCGTGCAACATCTTCCCTGCCAAGTATCAAGGTCACGGGACAGAGAAACGAGGAGGTAGAGCGCAGGTCTGCTCCGTCGGAGCATCCTTCACCAACCGCGTCCCTTCTTGCGGCCAACTTCTTTGCCGCTCCCCGACTCTTCTCCCTTTCCCTCCAGCATATTTTGCGTGGTTTCTTTCTCTCCTTCCCCCTTTCCTCTTCCTCTCTCCACCACATGGTCCTTCCCTCGGTCCCTAGACCTCGCCTCGTCACCTTCCCTTCTCTGCACCCACCTCTCTCCCGCACCCCCGGGACGCAGAGAGGGCCTGGCAACCTGCCCCGCCTAATCCCGCGGCTACCGACTCCTCGGGCACTTAATATTCACGACAGAGAGAAACATTTCACGGCAAATTGGACGCACATTCAACTGGAAATGGAAATTTTATGAGTCTTCTCACTCCGCGCCGCAGATTACACCAGCTGAGAAAACATGGAAGCAAATGAACAACCTGTGAACTGTAAAGTATATTAATAATGAAATCACAGCCCGGGAAATGAAGGCTTTATTCTGTTTATATTCTGCTCCATTAATAGAGAGCGCTCGCACTAGCTCCACCCCATTAGCCGGCAATCTGCGCCGAGGAAGAGTGCGAGGATGGCAGAGGAATGGCAGTGGGGGGAAAAAAATCTCCCTCCCACTGGGGCAAGCTTCACAAGGGCAGGAGTTCAGCTCAAAGCATTTCCTCGCCCTGCCTCCGCGGGCACGTGAACGCTGGGGACGTCTTCGGCTTTGGTGCCCTGCCCTGCGCAAGCTCAGCAAGCGGAGCAGAAGGGAGTCAGTGCCGATGCCGGGAAAAAGAAAGGTGCGACTCTGGGGGGAAATTGGCTCCGACACCACCAGAAGCCCCCCAGCGAGGTGCCGGCAACGGGAAAACCATCCACGTGCAGCCTCGTGGCAGAGCCGTGCTCCCTCCCTGTGCCGCTCGACCCCATCGCCCGCCTGCTGGGGTTTCAGCATCTCCACCACCTCTCCGGGCATCCTTCCTACCCCTCGTCACGATGTCCCGACCCTCCGGGGATGGAGGTACCCCCGCTCATGCACCCGCAGCCCCGAGACCACGCTGATGGCCGCGCCAGGCCGAGTCGGGATAACGGGGCTCGGGCAAATAAATATTTTGGTGCTATTCCCCCCAAGGCCAGCCCTGCCCTTGGCTCGGCAAACCTGCGCCACGTGTGAGGCAGCCCGGCCGGGCTCTCTCCTCCCCAAAAACAACTGCGGCGGCTTATGCAAAGCACATCACGGGAGCTAAAACGAGCCGGAGCCGAGTTTTCTACAGCTGAAGCGACCCGGCGTTGACAGAATGGGGACGCGTTTCCACAGCTCAGATTTTTATAATAATACCTCGGGGGAGTCGCTGGCAAAGTTTGGCCCAAATATAATTAGTTTGCACAGCTATTAGGGGCTGATAAAAGGTTTTAATTTGCGCAGAGATCTCTCGAATCTCAGACACTCCCGTCCCTTGCTCTTCCCCATGCCAGCCGAACGGAAGGCGAGTCCCAGGCAGAGAGCGAGCCGCTGACACAAAGCCACACGTTTACCGGGGAAGGAGGGAGCCACGCTTGGTGCCGAAGAAAATCCAGCAAGGCGACACCGGCGACGCGTTGGGTTTTGTCCACCTCGTCCCGCCACGCCGAAGTAATAACTAAAATATCCCCCTTCTTCCCGTGGTCAACCGAGGCATCGCTGGGGATGGAGAAAGGATGCCGGCACGGGCAACGCCACCGGTGGTGTCAAAATCACCGTCTCCGCACGAAGCCAGAGCGCGGGACGCTTGGGCGGGGGGCAGCGAGAGCCTTACCCTGGGCAACGGGAGCAAATAGAAGCTTCCCCGCTGCCCTAACCCAGTCCTGGCGCCGACGCCACTTCGCACACGCAGGGCCAATGAGATTTGTCACGCAAACGGGTCGGCTCGGGAGCGAGAAAAAGAAATCTCTGACATTCTTCTTAATACGGCTTTGTACGGGGTGCCGGATCCCTCGCACCGGGCACGGCAGCAGCACCGATCGGGGCCTTTTGTGACGCCGCAGTGGGTCTCACCTTTGCGGGAAAAGTAGCCAGTGACCGACGGGATAAGCCAAAGGATAAAACTTGGGGGTGCGGGCAGAGATGCCCGCTTTTGCCCCCCTGGTAGGGCAGTAACCGGTGGCACCGCTGCTCCACGAGAGCGACCGGCCTGCCCGCTTCCCCAGGTAAGGTGTCGAGCGCGCTTTGTCTCCAGCGAGAAGAGAAAGCGTGACATTGCAAAGCTATGTTTAGGGAATATGCTGAAGCAGAGAGGGGTTTTTTTCCCCCTTTTCTTTAGGGAAAGACATTGCCTCCACTGTCGCTGGTAGGGGCCTTGTTATTTTTGTACCAAGATGCGTATTTCAAAGGCAGCTATGCCAAATATGCAAACAAATCAGCTCAGAGAGTTCATTTCTACCACGCGGGGAATCAAAAATATTACTTTCATATATACCTACGCATACGAGTACATAATCTCCCATTGCTTAGAAAGAGCAGGAGGAATCAGGGCACATCAGTGGAGGGGAAACACTAAAAGGAGCTACCCGCAGCCAAGCGCTTAGCACGTGGCACACTAACCGTGTTTAAGTCGCTCCTTGAGGAAAGCAAACCCTGGAGCCTGTGACGCAATGCCACTGGATCCTGGCTCCTGCCGGGCCAGATCTTCTTCCCACGGGAGCTGACAGGGAAGCTGCTGGCTCTCAAGGGGCTAAATATTCACCCTGCTCCCGGTACGATCCCGTTGCCGGTCGTGGCACACGTCTGCGTGCTTGGCGAGCAACCCCTGGTGATGCCAGCGGCCGGCTTCTCCTTCATCGCGACCGTGCACAAAACTAGAGTCCATCTCAGAGTCCCGCTTCTCCAAGAGCACTGCAACCTATTTATTCCCATCCCACGCGACGCAAATCGAGCCAGCCCGCCAGCGACCCTTTTCCCGGCCGATCCGTCCAGCAGGCACCGATTAAGCCCGCGTCAAAACCAGTGGCAGATTTACAGGTTAACAATGATTTAGCGGAGCGCACCGCAGCCAAATTAATGCCGGCTATAATGTAGTTTACCTCATTAAACAATGCACACCAAGATCCTGTCTGTTGTAAAACAATTGGTCTCTGAAGCCTAGTGTTCATCTTCCAGGGTTGCTGGGAGATAATAAATGGGTAATATTCCGGCGATAATGGTAATGGAGTCACGGCTCAGAGCTAATATTATGGCAAAGCAGTAATTATTTCAACAGTAAACAAGGGGACGGTTGAGCTGCCGACAGGATTGGAGCCGGTTGAAATGCTTCAGTTAATTTAGCCGGAGCCCAGGCCTGCAACCGCCTCCTGGAAGGAGGACGAGGTGCTCGGCCACCGAACGAGTCGGACGAGCCTCCGTGAGACACCCAGCCACCGCGAGACGCGGGGGGACGCACGCAACGGGGTGAGGCGGGACGTCACGTACGGCACGGTGGCCAAACCCAACCCAACACCACGGCTCGGGGCTGGCTCTGGGCTCCATCGTATGGCCACAGTAGGAGGACTTGCTTCCCTTCTTTGAGGCACCACTTGCGTTGGCTCACGCAACATCTCAAAAGGAGAGGAGAGAGGGCGCAGGAACGCGAGACCCGGGATGAACGCAGAAGCAGCCTTACGCAAACCATTCTGCTCTCTCCGAGAGATTTTCCCCATTAAAAGGACCAGCAGAGAGCGCGGCTCTCCGGTCTGAAGTTAACTAGGTGACTAGAGGCAGTGAAAGAGAGCAATCTCACGGGATGCTGAGCTGATCGCTGTGAGGGACGAGGTGGCACGGAAGCAGGCAGAGATTTTCCCACCCCAGCGGATCCCCCTTCTCTCTGTGCCTCGTGGCCGGGCTGCAAATCTGATGTCCGACCTACAGATAGCCCCTGCCTCCTGCCCAGAGAGGATCCTGGAAAGACGAAGACAACAAGCTATGTGCTTAACGGACAAACCTCTGAGAAGGGAGGACGTGTCCCCTTCCCAGGGACAAGCAACTCTTCAAGCTGGATTTTTTCTGCAGTCGCTTGTCCTCTTGTTTTAAGCCCCGCCAAGAGCCAGAGAGAATCAATATATCCAAATATACCGGACTTCTCCCAGAGTCCCTTCGCTGGTTTGCTGCTGATGTATAGACAGATGATCTCACGAGACCTCTGCCACGTTAGGGCACCGTGTCTCATCTATCTTAAGCGCGCATACGAGCTGCGATTACTACCGCAGCTGAGTGCCTCACGTCTTCAATGTATTTATCCTCCCGTCGGTCCTGTGAGACGAGGGACCGCTATCATACCTCTTCCAGGGAAGATGCGGAGGGCCGTGGAGGTTAAACGGACAGATCACAGAGGATATCGGGGACACGGCAACGTCGGCATCCTCTGAGCATCTCCCCTGTCTCATGCCTCTGCCTGGCAAAGCACCGAGGTGGCACCTACCCCACAAATCGCAGCTCGGACTCGGCTCAGGACTCTGGCACCGCGCAGGATCTAGCTTTCAGCACCCAGCCTAATCCTGAGATTAATGAGAGATTCCTGCTATAAAGACCTCTTGATCGGACCTCTTCCGAGTGAATACACCATCAAGCCAAACCATAATGTTTTCCTACCCTGGCAGCCGCCGTCTTAAGCCTTACACCAGAATCTGTCATACTAAAGCGATAATCAAAAAGCAATTAAGACAAAACCATGGCAGAAAAGTCCATCAAGGGTCGTTAAGGATGACGACTTGGATGCAGCCTCTGGCTCGGGACGTCTGCGTGCAGCAGACCGGCGCCGGCCAGGCAGAGGAGCCAGTGGAGGTATCTGCATGCAGGCACCTAGTTTTCACACCCTTTCCTCGCGCCCCTGGCACCGTCACGGCAGGATGACCACACTTGCAGTCCGACTGCAGAGCCCTCGTTATCATTACGGCTAAGCCGTGCCTGCTCCTCCCAGGCCAGAGGCTGCCGAGCCCTCGTTCCTCCCAGGAGAGCCTTCACTTCAATTCCTCGGCACGTTTCTCGAGCTTAATGGGAGGCGTGATGAGTCTCACGTCTGCAACGTGGATAAATATCCCCTGGTTAGCTCAATACGGTGCTGCCTGCTCTGCTAGTGAGTGGCTCCGCACGTTCTGGCGTTGCCCTGCACCCGGCAGCTCGGGGCACCGCGCTCTTTCCTAGCCAAGAGGAGCCAGCCTTGGTCTGCTGAGAGGTGAAAACCAGCCTGGCAACATGGCAACCACCATGACCCCATCAAAGTTACACCAAAAAATAAATCTAGAGCCCAGTAACTATGGAAACACCTGAGCAACCCAAACTAGACGATTAACTAGAAGACCTCTCCACAGTTTACGGATGGCATCGTCCTGCGAGGCTGGGGAACGCAATACATCCGAAGCCTCGGAACCAAAGAGATGCTCGGCACCTACGGGTGCAAACAGGAATATGTGAGACCATGCGCAACACCGCCTTTCGGGCCCCAGCGTCCAAGTCCTCTGCAGAACCTACGTGTCCTCCAGAAAGATGCTGCCTTTGTGCTGGATGTTATATCCGGACCGGGGTTATCTACATCCTTCTCTCCCTCTTTGCCCTCCTCCCTCCCTTCACCCTGCTGAGGACGCCTCTTTCGTCTGCCATCCTAACGGTCTTGGCATCGCAGGGGCGCCGAGGGAGGACGGAATCAGCTGGAGCATCCGAGCCCAGGGCAGAGCCCCGATGCAGTTAAGCCTCCTCCGCCGAGGCAGAAGCAGCTGCGACTACACCGGCTCCCCTCCTGTTCCACCTCAACCTGTTCGCCTGCGTCAACAGGAGTTGCTGTGGGTTAGCGCAGCATTACTGGGAGAGCAAATAAAGGAGAGGGGTGAGGCAGAGGGACGGAAGATAGGCTGCAACGCGTCTCGGTTGGGCCGGCCGCGGGTTTGCAAAACCCTTCTCCAGAGCCAGCGTCCTGCTTTTGCTCGCAGCAGGAGGATGAGGATGGGCACGGGTAGGGCCAGCCACCACGCAAGACTCTGAGCAGGCACGGAGGTACCAACAGGGCCGGCACTCGTGCGATCACCAGCAGAAAACTCTCTTGCTCAGGTTCACTCGGCTCTCGAGTTAACAGCGAAAATGCTGTCCTCGCCCAGGCTGCGGGGAACTCTTCCAGCCCCCGAACTAAACAGAGCCTGAAAAGCAGGCTTAATGGTTCCCATAACGTGACAACAGCTGCAGACGTGAAAATTCAGCATAGCTTACCAGACCAAGCCACTAAACACATATCGCACTGGACCGGGGCAATGCACGGCCAAGAAAACAGCCAAGCGGTCAAGGGAGCTGCGACTGGCCAGAAAAGGGTCTCGAGTGAGATTGGTCACGGAGGAGCTGGGCTGCTCTCGGTCTAAATCCTCCGAAGGACCCGACCGCACGCTCCCCCGGTAAGCAAACGCTCTCATTTGCTCCGTTTCCCACCGAGAGCCACACAGTAGGCTTGCAGCTGCCAAGAAAATAATAAAGCCCGTGAAGTGCCTTCACACAGAGGAGCACTCACCGGTGTAAGCATGGGGACCGGCTCCTTCGGCTACCGGCCTGTCTGTGCCTGGCACGGACGGCGCTATCAGAGCCTCTCCCCGGTGACATGGGCGAGAGCTGCTTACCCATCTGCTATGTAAACCCTTAAATTATGCACCAGCTTTCCCTTAACTGATTCTCCCTCGTCCCTTTTCTTCACCACTCCAAGCGAGACGGAGAAAGACGGCGAGAAGGAACAGGAGGCGGCTCGCTCGAGACTTCCCCGGGGATGAGCGGCGAGGCAGACCTACAACCAGGAGAGGGGCTGGCAGCTAGCTTGGGGTCCCCACTCACTCCGGGCTCTCCAAATTAGAGTCTATCCTACTAGAGAAAGGATTATGGTCTCGGCATCTGCTGTGACGCCTCTGTGCACCTGCCCTGGGGCTCTTATTTCGGTCCCTGCGCTTCCGATCCTCGTCTCTCTTATGCTCACCGAATGCAAAATGGAGAAGCAGAGGTCCCGCTCGGTGGCTTGGCAGACCCAGAGAGAGAAACAGAGGAGCTGCCTACGGAGACGGGCAGCCACCGAAGCCGTCTCGGCCCACCTCTGGGGCTCAGCACCCTCCATCAGCAGGAGACCAGACTCAAGTAAACCTCTGTGATCATTTGTTCCCTTTGAGTTTTGAAAGCAGAATGCCTAATCATGGCCAAAATCAGGTAAGAGCGGCTGCTGCAAATTACACAGCGCCACAGGTAATTTCTGATTAGCTCACTCTTCCTCTCCTGGTGCATCCTCAGTTTCCATAGCAGCTAAGTCCTAAGTAAAATGGAAACATCTGGTTCAAGCGCAGGTAAAGATTCCCTGGGGAAAGAAACCTGCTGGATGGCAGCAAACACAGAAAATAGCCCTCGTGAAAGAGAGAGGCGGCGAAAGCCGGGAGCCTGGTTTAGGAGAGGATGGATGGCGTGCGGGAGAAGGCAGCAGGGGGCACAGGAGTGGGAGAGGAGGGTCCTGGGGGAGCAGGAGGGGATGCGGGGAAAATGAGGCGCACGTGAAAAACAGGTGGCGAGGAGGTCGAGCGAGACAAAAACACATTGTCAGGGTAGACAAGGGGAAGAGGAGAAAGAAAAAAGGCTTCAAGGTGGGAGTGCACGGACCGCCTCAACCGTGGTGACAGCTACAGCAACAGCAACTTCGATGCCACAGATAGACGCTCGGGGCACCTGGGTCCACACCCTGCAGATTTTATCCATCGTTCATCCGTGCCCAGACCCCGGCTGAAGGCCACCGTCTCGGAGGCACGACCACCTAAGGCAGATTGGCTGACACACGCACCGGGGCAGGGGGGAACGGTTTTTACAGAGGCTTCTGTCAAGGGAAGGGGCCGAGATGCTGCCAACTCGGCTCGCTCTCCGCCAGGGCTATGGGGAGTGATGGATCCAGCCCAGCAGTTTGCTACAGAGCAGACAAATAGCAAAAAATCAATGGAGCCGCACTGAGACGCCGCAGCCACCGTCAGGCAGCTGAACGGAGAGAGCAGACGCGGCACCATCCGTCATTGCTGCTGCCGCATCGTCTCCTTCGGCTGCCGGACAGCCCGGCCGGGGCATCCCCGAGAAGAACTCGAGGCAGTTGCCTGGGACAATGGCCCACGTTGGCAAAACCTCAGGGGAAAAACGACCGAGGTTGAACTGAAGCCCTTCGATGGGATCAGGGGATCGGAGCCAGGCACTGCCCCTTGGCCAGATGGCTCATCCCACCAAAAACCCCCAGATCTCACCCCCAGCTCACTGCTGAGAACCTCGCAGCCACGCGGGAATAACAGGGCAGCAAAACGCAAAGCAGATGCCAAACAGCAGCTGGGAAACGGTTGATATATGCTCCAGAACGGGCACATGTGGGAATTTGCTTCCCAGCAGTCGCACCCACGCGGTTCTGCTCAGGTTTTGCTTGCCAATTAACAAGGCCACCAATTAACAAGGCCACCAATTAACGCGGCCACCAATTAACACTTTGTGTGTTTTCCTGCTCATGGGCGCTATTTACAGTGCTCCTTTGAAGCGACGTGCGAGAATTCCCTGAAAACTTTTCCCAGAAAAATGGGGCTGGACAAGCACGTTGGATTCTGAAGCGTGACAACCCCAACCTGGTACCTACTGCCAGTCCTCCGCACAAGCAAAACCATAAGCTCCTCTCCCAGGCCAGCGAGGTGGATGTTTCTCCCCCAGAGTCATCAACTCCTGCATTAAGTCACATCTTTTCGGCGCACATCACCTCCTCCGTGCAAGCGAAGTGCCACGCGAACCAGCCAACGACAGCTCGCAAATGCCGCTGTGCCCTCCCCAGAATATTTCTGGTAACGTTTGGCTCTTACCTTTGGGCGAGATGTGTCTCCAGGTGATTGTTGGATCTGGCCTGCCCGTGGCTATGCAAGTGAGGCTGACGTTGCCGCCCTCGTTGATGGAGATGTCAGAAGAGATCTCGGTGATTTTCGGAGACACTGCAACGACACCAAGAGGGAAATGAAAATGCAACTGGTTCTGCTCCAACCCAAATCTCCAGACGTGGGTGAAAGAGACTGAATTTCCTTCCTCCCTCCACCTCGACAAGCTACGCGGTAGCCCATCAGTCTCATCTGACTTGACAGGAACGCACAGAGGAAAGGGGGGGGGGGGGGGGGGGGGGGCAGAGAAGACAGGGCTGAAGAGGGAAGAAATTGTAGCCAGAGGGAATTCAGTCATTTTAGGGAGGCTCGAGACAGCTCCTCCTTAGCACCTCCGTGGTGCGCGAGACGATAATTCCTCCCCACCCCGCTTCCAGTGCTCATCCCATCCTCCCAGCCACGACAAACCCTTTCCAGCAGAGCTGCATCCGACTGAAAAAACACCACCGCCCCGCTTCAAACTCCCCCAAAGGCACCAGTCGCTCCTGGCGCAAGAAGAGCCCCCAAAGCGCGCACGTTGGCTTGCAGCTCTTCCCGCAGCTGCATAGGCTGTCGTGCCCTTGCAACTAGAAAAGCATCGCGAGGAGCTGGGCACGAAGACGCCAAGTCTACCGAGGAGCCTCTAAGGTCTATCACGGTGCAGAGGAAGGGAAATTTAATCGTGATGAACGCAAATTTAATCGGGATGAAAGCCGTCCTGCTGCATTGGCACCGCCGTCACCGATGCTCAGGAGCAGGTCAGATACGAGGGGCCCAAACCCAAAGGGAGGACACACGTACGGGACCGGGGCTGACGAGAAGGGAGGCCGAGAAGGAGAAGGGATGAGGAGCGAGCAGGGAGCGCTCGGCCCCTGCTGCTGCGTGAGTGGAGGACGCGCTGCGGCTGCCAGGGAGGGCTGGGGTTTCTATAAGCTCTGTGGCAGGGCTGTACGAGAAAAACGATCGGCTGCTGTTATCAGCCTGCACCTGCAGAACATAATAAAGACCATCACCTTCCTCGGTTTATTTCTTTTTCAGGCCATTCTCCGGAGCCTAGCAGCGGATCGGCACCCTGCTGCGGCGCTTTGCAGGCGAGTCACAAATCACTTGCAAAGCATCCTGCTCCTTCCACCCTCCCCGGGAGAGCCCCATTCATCGACCCCCTTGAAGCTGCAGCCCAGACCATCGCAACACCCCTATTCCTGACTCGGACCCCACTCCCCAGCATCCCTTCCGTGCCTTTCCCCACCTCCCAACACCTTCCCGGGGCTGCACGGAGGCGGAATGACTGCAATGGCCTTGCATGCGTTGCCTCTGCTGTGCAGGTAAGTAATTTATCGATCCGTAAAGCGCTTCGAGACGCTCTGGAAGGGATTATGTCATGCCAGTGCCGTGCAATAAAATAAAAAATGATGGATTTTTTGTGAACACGAGGGTGATTTAGGGTTTGTAGTTGGAAGTGTAGTTAAAGTACATTTTAAGTGGAAATCAAGGTGGGTAATGAATTATTCTCTGTTTTGAAGGGCTTCTGGGAGTTCATTTTTTTGCTGCTCTGGGCACTACGGCTAATCCGCTAATCATGCGCTGGAGGACAACTATGGATCAGACGCTCCCAGTACAGTGGGGGCTCTGGGGCAGGACAGCGGAGGGCACGAAGATGACACCAAAAAGAAATATTAATATGCATCAGTGTCATTAAGCCCAGCGTAAGGGGACAGCCCAGGCCTCCCGGGACCACCCGCCCTCACGGAGCTGGGAGATGCTCTGCCAATAGCCCAGTAGTCCATTGAGGAGATGCAATTAATTACAACGGCGCTACAAGTGCCCCGCTGTGTTCCTGGCGAGGCTGGGACCACTAGCCGGGAAACCCATGTGCGCTTTAAAAAGACCGAGCTTACGGTCTGGACGACAAAAATAGGCCAAGGAGGTATTACCGTTGCTGTTTCAGAGAGGTGGAAAGAGACAAGCGGAGGCGGAGCGCGTTGCCCGCCATCGCCCAGGAAAAAGCAATAGCTTCCAGCTGCAGGGCCTGACAAAACTAGAGCAGGATTTATCATCTTCAGTGCGATGCTCGCTAAATCACAGAGGAACCTTTCTGATGTTTTTAACTACGGAATCCACAACAACCCGATTCAGCATGTTTGCAGAGCTCACCGAGACTTAAAAAAAAAAAAAAACAAAATTAAAAAAAATCAAGTCAGACTTTGCACTGTGACTCCGGTACCGCACGCACAGATTTGCACCCGCCCAGGCGAGGGGCAAAAATCTGTAATCAGATCAACTGACCAGATTCTAAAATGTAGTTAAACCAGATTAAACTTGGATTTCCCAAAACACGACCGTTACATCCTCCTCAGCAATACAACAGGAGATTTAAATTTTGCTCAGAGCGGGCAGAGGCGGAGAGATGATTGCGTTGCTGCTCGGCTGGGCAACGGGAGACTTTGCGATTCTCTCTGACAAGCGCGAAAGCAGCTCGAGCCGCTCACGCACCAGGGAAAAAGCCCAATGTGCCCCGGCAAGCTCGGGACCTGCTCGGGGACAGGCAATTGATCGCGGCCCACCTGGGACGAGATGAGGCAGGAATGGCTGGGAAGTAAACCAGAGCGACAACGTCAGCAAAGTCGTTAGCTAACCCTTAAATTAAATGTGCAGTGGTAGGATTTAACACGACGGTTATTGTATGCTAATTAAATGTTTGAATAATTAACCACACGAACCATTTAAAATGCCTTTCCAGAGACTGAACAGGTATGTTGTAAGGCTTTTACAACACAAGGGAGGGAAACCTTACTAAACAAGCGATCGCAAGTACATATTTAATATTATTTAATGGTCACCGGTGCTCCCGTTCCCTCTGCGTTAAAAGGCTTTCATCGTCAGTTGGCATCGCTGTGGCAACAGGGCAGAGGAGAAATTTCTTATGCCGAACGCGGGACACAGATGGAGCTGCGCCCCTATGGGAATGAATAAATAAATAAAGCTAAATAAACGCAGGCTTCCCAGGCGGGAACCCTCTCCTTGCGGGCAGTCCTTTTGTGTTCAGCATCTCTCTCGCTCAGAAGTGATTAAACATGGCAGTGTTGGCCAAGCTGCTCCAGTGACACACCGCAGATTTCCCCAGAGGTGGGCCGGTGTTTTATCGATCCGACGGCTTCTTTTTCCCCCCCCCATCCTTGCCGTGATGATGGGAAAGGTCCCTGGGCTGCTCTCAGCCGCTGCAGCTGCCCAGGGCATGCCCCCAGTTTGCCCGGACTTGGCGCCCGCTCGTACGGGCAGAGTCTCCGGGACAGAAAGCAGCTTGCTTAAATATTTAACCAAACCATATGGCGCGTTACACGTTCGAGGGCGTTCAGTCAGGTGATATATGTCTTTACGGATCCAAGCATATGCGCTTGCCTACACAGATACATTCCCTGGCACACAGGCACCCTCCCGCCACCGGCACAGACTGTATCCCTGCCATGCTTTCACCTCCAAACACCCGTCCCAGAGCCAGCACAGGTGCAAAACCTCACCCATCCCATGCACGTACCCCTCAGCCCTGCCATCTTCGGTCATCATTACTTCCCCATCCATCTTCCTTGCGTGCCACGACCACACCGCTCACCCGCACTTTTGTCTCCCCGCTGCCGCGGCCCTGCCCTGCCGCTGCCTCCCTCGGCACAGCTGGGCTCCACGGGCACCCCAAATTTCAGCCATGTGTCAGGCGAAAGGCAAGGAGGTCCCCGAGTGTTAAGGGAGCGTGGACCTGGAACAACCCCTCCGCCAGAGACGGGGAAGGAGACCTCAGATTAGCTTCACCAAGCCGGTCGCCTTCCAGGAGCAATGGCATTTTTTTGCGCCTTAACCACCTTCTTTCTACCCAAGTTTTGGGAGCCAAGCGATACACGCGTGGCCTTTCCAGACCCGCAAATCCCTTCTCGCGCGGGAGCTGGACTCGCAGCCCCCGGCGGCAGCCTTGCAAGCCCGCGGACTCTCCCGGTAAGCCCAGCGAACGCCTTGCTTCCCTCTCATAAAACACGCAAACCTCCATCTTCCAGCACGAGCGACATCTGCTCCAGATCAAAGGAAACAACAAAGAACAACTATAAAAGTGTCTCGAAGGAAGAAAAAGAGGGAGATTCAGACTCGCGTTCTGCAGGTGATCTGTGACGTGCACCGGCGGCTTCTCCTGAACGTCAGGCTGCCGCTGCTCCTGCTTTTAATAACGGCGTCTTACCGCTGTCACCCGCAGACCCTTCCCCACGTTTTACGGAGCGCTGCTACCGCGCGTCCCGCCTGTGGGACTCGGCGAGGGTGGGAGCCCTGGGTGCCCCTACGGCGACGCTACGAGTCGGACCGAGCCCACGCTCCCGGGCCAGCCAACGGAGGGGTCCGCCAAAGCCAGCCGGGACCGACCGCGAGGCGGGGACCCCAGCATCGGGCTCCCCATCCGACCCCTCCGGGTCGTAACCAGAGCAGTCTCTATGGCTCCGGTAGCAGCCACCGATTCTGGAGAAGGTACGGCACTCCGGCTGCCGCGGTGCCAGGCACCTCCGTCGTGCCTTCTCCCTCTTTTGCGTTCAAAACCTTCCTGCCTTTTTAAGGAAGGCAGAGAGCAAACTGAGAGACGCGCGCCTTCAATTACAGGTGTATTATAATGGGCTTTTAAATCAGTTTGTGCCGCTCTAACACAACCGTAATTAACAGAAAAAGCGGAGGGGGCTTCATCCTTCCCTCATATCAACACAGCTCAGGAGCCAAATTGAAGAAGTCCACCGGGCGCGAGGAAGAGCAAACGCAGCCCGAGAGCCTGCTTTTAGCTACGCTGCTTGGTCACGTAGGCTTGTATACAACCCCCTTACAATTACAGGTGCCGATCCTGGCCCCTTCTGCCCTGGGTTTGCCCGATCACCCCCTTCCCCGCCGGCGTGCTGGGTTCGGCTCGGCTTTGCAGAGGGACCAAGCCCCCTCCGAGCAAACCTGGCGGCAGCCAAAGACATGAAGAAAGAAGCCTGGAGACGAAGAGGACATACGTCACGACCTTAATAAGCAATTAATAAATAACTAATGGCAATTGCTCGTTTTAAAGCAAGGCGTAATGAGACGTGTCATAAGGCACCGAGATGTGTCTAAACGATTTTCCAAGCGGATAACGGCTCCTGCTGCAGCAAAGCTCTCCCGAGCTTGGAGGACACAAAATTTTTTACGCCCGCCTCTGCAGCAGGTTATACGGCATGGCATCATAATAATTCAGAGGAGGAGGGGGGGGAAACAAGACGTTTCCAATCATTCATTAGTAAAGCATTTGTGAACGAGGGTATAATTCACCGCATAAGCAGCAGGGTTTCTGCAGACAAACTTTATAGCTAAGTGCCAAAAGGGAGCCCAATCTGATTCCACTTACGACAGCATAAATCAGCAATACTCCTACCGCAGTCGACAAGGGATACGCCAAAATAAATGTGGCACAAAAAGAGAGTCGGGTCTCCAGCACAAGGACTTTTTCCCGACTTTTGGACGGGTCCGGGTCACCAACGTGGATCCAGACTGCCACTACCCTAAGGAGCCGGGGTGCTGCCTGGCTGGATTTGGTCCCCTGCTTTCAAGGCTGTGAAGGGATCTGCATAATTTTTCCTACCCCAAAAAGGAAGAAACACCTGACACCAAGCCCCACACCTCTGGGGAATCAAGCAACAGTTTGCTTAGCACGACTATTAATAAGCAGCTTTATAAAGCAGGCAGAATCCATCATTCAGGCTTGCGAGACCCGAGTTCTGCTTTCACGTTATGATGCCCAAAGGAAGTCCTGACACTGCTCTGGACTTTGTTGCCTTCTCTAAAAGGAGTCTAACGATGCTGCTCTCCGTTATAAACTACTTCATACTCCTCTTTCAAAAAAAAATTATCAAAACCCCAAAAAAACCTCACAACGCCCCAAAACCCAAAGAACCCCATAAAGGATTAAGAATAAAGTTTTTGCTTCGTTAACCATGAAGAAACGCAGATGGACAAGGACTGTTTGACGGTTCAGCTCCCTGTCTAGACAGATCTCATTTTCAGCTCCACGCACACCACATGGAGCAAGGATCTAGTTTCCAGTTTTTGCACTCCGAGCCACCTGGGATTTGCCCCCTGCAAGTCAAGCAACGCCTCATAAAAAGCAGAAAATTGAAGGATCTCAAAACCTTAAGACACCTGCATCATCTTTCCCCCGTTATTGGCACCTCTCCCCGAGGCACGACAGCCTCTCTCACAACCACCTCCACGATGACCATCAAACTGACAGCGACTCCGTCTCACCCTGCTCAGGGACGCGGGGTCCCCAGCTCTGTCCCTCTCGTCCCACCCGGCGCCGACGGAGGCTCCGTCGGACCCCCCGGGAAAAGCCCCTGCGTGGGGATGAGCCGCAGCGTGCCGAGGGCGCCCGAGAAAGTTTGAACGCGACTTCTTGTTAATACGAAGCTTGTCAAACCCATCACCTAGAAATGCTGAATGTCTTTATTAGATTCCTTTATCTCCCCCCGAGATCGGAGGGACACGACGAGATGATTCTCAGTGGAGATGTCATCATCCAGAAACTAATTAAAGGCTGCGCAGGAAGTCGGGCCACGCGCACTCTGGAGAACAAAACGCATTAGCAACCCGAGTCAAGAAAAATATTACAAGTGAACTTCAGATCAGAAAGGGTGAGCTAGGGATTTGACAATACCTCTCCTCTCCCGGTCTTTCCTCACGCTCCTTCGTCCTCGATAGCTGTCCCCCAGCAGAAGCAAGCCGCCCGGGATCTCGGGCCTTTCTGGGACCAGCCCCTGCACTGCCATCTCCTGAGGGATGCAGGACGACATTGGGTCCTTTCCTCCACTGGCTCACACCCCGGGAGAAAATCACGATTTGTGGAATTTCCTTTTCTCTTCATGGTAGAAAAACCTCCTTGCTGCCGGTCAATAAGCTGCAGAGAAGGATAGCTTGATGCCTGCACCGCTCCCTGCTCTGCCAGAGTAGTTCTGGGCAAAACGCTTGGTCTTTTTGGGCCTCATCTCTCTATCAACACAATGACAAGTATTTCTCTTCCTTGCAGGCTTATTAAAAAGACAACGGCACGTAAGATGGTAAGATACCCAGAGCCTACGGTCGCAGGAACTGTAGGTGGGGACATTTCTGCACGGGGACAGTCCTACTAGCCACAGTTTATGCGTAGCTGGGGCTCACGTAAGCCAAGATGCACGGATCTAGTTCAGGGCACGCATCTCGAGCAGATGTGCCAACAACAATAACACTACCCAGTCAACCTGGAGTCTCCCGTACCAACGAGCAGCGATTTACACGATACTCCTCGCCTGGTCCGTCAGTGTGCGCTGTCCAGCTAAACTCGGCACGAAAGCTCAGCTCGTCTCCCCAAAACCAGCCAGAGGGCAAGGGGCCATGCCCCACGCTGACGGTGAAGGTCCTGCTCTCCACCCTGCTCCCGGAGAGCGGGGAGGGTCTCCCCGTGCCCCACCAGCTCTCTGTCCACGAGAAGCGGGAATCACGCAGAGGGCTAGATGCGCCGAACCAGCCCTGCGCCATTTCAGTCATCAAAAGGGACCCGGCAGCAACAAAGGAGCTCAAACATCCTTTCCAAAGATAAATCAGATGCTCTAATGCAGCCTGCATCTCCAATGAATATAGGGCAGGTGTCTCTGAAGTGAAGTAGTAGTTAAAATGATGCTCTTTAAATTACATTTTGGCTATTTCAGGCAGACAGGTTGTGTGTGGGTTGGGTTGGGGTTTTTTTATGATCTATCTAGAGGCTTAAAAAGACACAGAGAGAAATAAATCTCCCTTCCATTAAAAACACACTACGCTCTCGCATATTTGTTCTTATCTCCGCGCTCTCGTGCTCCCTCTCCCCCGACTCGAGCACAAAGTGTTTACGATTACGCTTTCCACGCTGACACTAATCTAATTCGAGGAGCCGCGCAGCCCGTACCCGGGGAGAGCGCGGTGGCTCGCCCGCCCTTGCGGGAGGATGAGCGGCGCTTCCCGAAACGCTGCGACGGACGCCGGGCGCCCGACGGTTTTACTTCAAACGCTGTCGAGATTCGTGGCGTTAATGTTGAACCGAGTGAAAGCCCCAGTTTTGATTGAATTGCAAGTGAAGTCTATTTGTACCTTCTGGGTCTATCTGTGTCCTTTTCACCTCTATTTATCTAACTATTTATATCCTTCCTCCCCTCCTGAGCTCCCCTACGACTTCTTGGACACCCTCAGACCCCGCTGTGCTCGGTGCTGTACCGACAAGACACAAAAATACAGCCTTTGCCCCACGGGGCTCTCGATGAACACGTGAAAAAGGAGACAGCAGATGAACGCAGGCTGCATTCCCAGCCCTCCCGGACATCACCGCTTGCAAACTACGGTTAGGCATTGCATCGGCATCAAGCGTAGGGGAGGGACACGACGGGGAGCGAGAGTTGGATGTGCAGAGAGTTGTCCTCGTCGGTGCAGGGACCAGGGTTGGATGCAGACGATCTCTACCGCCACAGGTGCCGTGCCATCGCCGCTTGTCCCCAAACCCTCCGTGCGCTGAGCTCCAGCCCTTGCAGGTGCCTCCTCGTGCTCCAGCCAGAGGCTTTACTTCTGCTTGGGCTTCTTCCTGCGTTCATCTTTGACTCCGGTGAAAAAACAGATCAGGAGGGGAGCACGGCCCTACTGTTCTCCGATGAGGTGGTCCGGAGGCTGCTACTTGTGACCAGACCCTTTGTTTGTTTGCTGGTGTAGCGGGAGGTCGGCAAGGCCCAGCAGTTCAAAACGAACCACGGGTGAGGCGATTTATGCCTCCAGATGCTGCCGCTCCTCCAGTCCCCATAGGAAGACATCTCTTCACACAAGACTCGTGAACCCATGCATCGCTCCGGCAGAGGCAGGTCTATCTTCCCAAAGATGCCCCGCTCCGCTCCTTCCTTCCCTTAGTAATTTGTTTACACAGCCCTGCTCTCGCAGGTTCTCCCTCCTCGGGCTCCCAGAGCCCCCCAAGCCTTCCTCACCCCTCCCGTGGAGTCCTCCCCACCCGGCACCCTACCCGAGGCACCTCGTTAGCAGCCACCTCCACCCAACACGCCAACCGCCCCAAACCCAGGGGGTCAACCCAAGGCTTGGCCGAAGCTGCCAGAAACGAGCAGGAGAGCAAACATCAACCATCCAGAGTCCGCGCGATGACGCACGCTGTCCTTCCCACGCCTTAAAACGTCCTTAAAAGAGCGAACTTAGCACCGCAAGGTTTAGCTCTCAGAAGGTTCAGCAAGGGTAGAAGTAAGGTTGGTCTCTGCTACTTTAATTCATCTCACGTGCCCCGAGGACAACCCTTTCCCACAGACGCCCGGCTTCTCTCGGTACCTGCGCGCATCGCCGCCTCTGCTTTCTCGGGGTGCGCCAGCAGCATGGGCATTAACAACCCTATCATCAAAACGCTCCCCCCCCACGAGATAAGGGACCGTTATTATCCCCACCGTACAGACCCAAAGAGCAAATGGCCCAAAAGCACCCGTTCGGATCGATGCTCCGTCGGCACCTGCTTTTCAGGCTCCGCGGCGCTCTGGAAGCACGGAAAAGGCACCAGGACGGCTGCCAGGCCAGGTATTTCCAATGGGCCGCACGAGACAAGAGCACTGCGGTTAAAAATTAGTCATCAGGCTGTAGAGAGCGCAGCAGGATATCCGCATGCACAGAGGGACAATTAAAATTTCATTACCAAATTTCAACCCAAATAGGCTATGTTTGATGGAGTTAAAAGGAAAGGAAAAGGAGGCAGGCAATGCTACCGCAAGGCAGGGATATCGGCGTGCCCGAAGTCCGTGGGGGCTGTTCTCCTTTTCCATTGGGACTGCTCCTTCGTTTCCCGTTTCTCCTAAACGCAGCCCTCGAGCCTTCTTCTCGGCCACCCTCGCGCCTCCGAGAACGCCCGAAAAGCCACAGAGAGTTATCTCCCACCAGAGCACCCTTTAATTTCCCTATTTGTCTTTCTAATGCCCGGCCTCATCAACGGCACCGTCTATTCCCCGTGTGCTCTCACCTTTGATGGAAGGACTATTTTTACCCCTTCCTTCCTAAGCCACCGCCGCCGCCTCCTCCCATTTAATCATTTTGGAGGCTCTTTATCCACAGTTTCCTTTCCTTTCTTTCCTCTTTCCCTTTCATTTTTAAAACCTGTGGTTCTCTGATTCAAAATCATTACTGTTTTTAACTTGGCTTGAGCCTCTTTAATTAAGTTACTTTCCATTATTTTTTATCTACTCCATTTGTCTACATCCCCCGCACCCTCCCTCACTCTTCCTTTCCTCCCCAAGGCAGGCTGGGTATGAAATCTTACATTTCCATTTGGCTAACAATCACTTTGAATTTTTAAATGCTATTAAATTGGATCACACCGGTCACTGGACTGGAGTTGTCGAGCTGTGATATTTACTCGCGCCAGTCAAAGGGAAATGAAATTGCGGCAGCACGGGGGGGAGGCGATGGGGGAGCGCAGATTTATTCTGCCCGCGGTACTTGCAAACAGGCACAATCCCTTTGGATTTTCAAGCGAGTTCAAAGGAAACTCTTACGCTCAACCATGAATGTATTGTAATGTCTTTAATAAATCAATTACTAGTTGGCAGGGAAGTGTCACTGCATCTCCAATCCTTGTAATCACCTCAGCTTTGCTGTGTTTTAAGTGCCGAAAAACCATGGAGGTAGACGGGGAGCCAGAAGAAGCATTGGCGTAGGGCAAACCAGAGAAAACACTTCTGCTTCGTCTTGCCAGAAAAGGCCGAAAGGAATTTGCGTCATGCGAAAACACACCCCCCCGGTGACCCCCAGCACCAGAACAAGGAAATCCCGGTGCCGGAGGGACCCTGCCAGCACTGCACGGGGCTCACCCTTCCCAGGGCAGCTCCTGGGATGAAAAAGCTGGGGAGGGATGACTGCGACAGGTTCACCGAGAAAGGCGGTGTGGCAACACGTGCCTACCCCAGGGATGAAGCCCGGGGCGATCGGAGCAGCCCCCTGCTCCCGCCTGCCCAGGGCTGAGCATCGTCCTCGCAGGCAATTTGCAAAGCAGCGTTTTCCTACCGCCTCCAAGAGCGATGCAACCTTTTGCTGCATGTTAATTAGGGGCCCGAGTTTTGTGCTTCTGCCTTCGGGAGGGTGCCGGTATTTCAATTTTGCTAAAAGAGGCCATTTTCCATTTGAAAATTTGCTAAAACGAAAGAGAGTAGGGTTTGATTACAAAGCAGTCCTGGCCAAATCCAGCCCCTCCTCCTCTGTCTCCGCTGACAGCATCCTCCCCTCCGCAACAACAATCATCTGAGCACAAACAGACAACGAAGCTTTTCAGAAAGTAATGAACTCCTGTTGGAGCCAAGGCAGGAAGGGTTTAACGTTCAGCTCGGAAAGCTTGGCGAGGCCATCAATTTTATAGCCCTGCTGCTGAAGGAGAGGAAAAAAAAAAAAAAAATTCAGACAGACTCGGCCAAAAAGAAAAGATAGGGAAGGAAAACACTGCGAGAGAGATTTAATTCCACAAGCGGAGAGAAGTGTTTGCAAAAGAGGAGGAGGATCAAAGGCTGAAGCTCTCGGGCCGGCTGGGAGGCGGAGGGATTACAAGGAGGGCAAACCATGGAGAAGACATCTCTGTTGACCCCTCGTCTCGAGGCTGGTCCAGGCAAGGACAGCCCCGGGTACAATTTGGGGAGCCCACTCACCGCGAGGGCTCGGTGACGGGGAGGCTTTGGCAGTGCGCGGGGTGGACTGAGACCTGTTCAGCTCATCTCATGTAGGACAGCAAGCCAGGACAGGGCCTGCAACCTTCACTGCCTTGTCCCGGTCTTACGCTAGATGCTACGGGAGGAAAGGAGAGGAACGCAGAGCTGAAGTCTTCTGGGCATCTCTACTGCTGGCTAGATGGCATCAGCAACCCAGACACGCAAAACGAGCATGGGTCCACCTAGAGCAATGAGACCTCCCCATTCCCTTGCCTGCAGCCGGTGGGGCTGTGCTGTAGGGCTCTTCCAGGGATCCGGCCCTGGACTAACAAAGCAAGCCACCTCGTTTCCAAGGCACGGGGCAGAGGGAACTCACTGCTATTCCGCACCACCGGCTGCTCAGACAGACGACCAGCCAGACCCCGAAAACCCAAACCAGAAATCTTTCAAGACCGTATTTCCACGTCTTTTCTGAAGGACCACATATCCACCTCTTTTCCAAAGGTCCCTGCCTTTTTGTTCTCTGCTTCCCACTTTTCCTCCCCTTTCCCCGTTGCTAAATCTCTTTCTCCTCCATTGCAGCACCAGAACAGATGGGAAAAGAAGGGCAAAACAAGATCACAACTCTCCCCGTGTTTCAATGAAACCCGTCTTCTCCGAGCTTCAACCTCTCCTTCAAAACCCAAGGAAAAAACCGCGCAGAAAGCACCGCGTTTCCCCCCTGGTCCTCCACTTCACTCTCCCATGGGCTCAGTGACTCCCTTCAGCCCATCCTTAAGCTCGTGGATATTTGCTGGAGCTTTTCTAGCACTCGGTGCCTGCCGCAGGAGGCGGCAGGGCCGGGTCGGCTCTTCGGCAGCTGTTCCCTTGGCCTCTCCTTTATCTCCGGCATTGTGTTCACATCTGCTTCCCCCTCTGCCTCTTTCCCTGCCACTGGGAGCCTGGTTTTAAATCACTGCTCAGCGCGCCGGCTGCCAGGCGCGGGTTTCATGCCGTCCAGCGTGCCCCGTTTGGATGGGGATCCAAAAGCCGTTTGCAAGCCTCCCCCTGCCTTTCTTTTCTTTTCTTTTTTTTTTTCCTCCTTATTTTTTTTTGATCCTTCTGAACCTGCCAGCGCTGCCACACTGCTTTCCCCTCCTCCCTTTTGGCTGCGGAATTATCTTGGCTCTGGAAACATGTTCAGACACCTGGTTGCTGGCAGCGCGGGGCTTTGGCAGCGGCTGGCTGCGTGCAGCTCTCCGATAGGGAAGGGGAGGCGAGCGAGGCCCAGCCGGTGCGGGTCAACACGACCCACCTTGGCTAGCGGGGACGTGCCGGTGGCCGCCTGCACCGCTCCCGCCTGGCCGGTGGCTTTGTCGAGCCTGGCACCGGCAGCGATCCCGCTACCCGCACGCCTCTGGCTTTGCCTGGAGTTTTGGCCGAGACCGACTTCTGGTTTCGCCGGGCGGGGGGTGGGATTTGTACGGCAGAAAAGCACAGCTTTGTACAGCATCGCCCGGGAGCTGCGTTTTAAGAGATGCATTTAGGACAAGGCACCGCCATCTGCGGCTTTCTTCCCCGGCACAGAGCGCTGCTCCCGAGCACGGCAATTTTGGTGGAGCGAGGCAGCAAAATCCCTAGGGAGCAAACAGAGCGGGGCATTTGGGGAGGATGCCTCGCAGCCACTCTGCCCACGCAGCGGCTCCAGACTAAATTCCCCTTTCGGACTGCAATCCCTCCACACTATAAAAAAAACCAAAAAAGAAGAGAGGGCTCTATCCTTCCCCCAGACAGCAACATACAAACTTCCCTGAAAAGCCTGGCCGATGCCTCCCCAACCTCCTTTCACCCACGGTCTGTGCAGGATTGCAAGCCAGGATCCCTGTGGATGCCACCTTCGATGGCAAAGGGTGCACCAAAGAGACCAAACTCCCTTGGGAAGAGCCCCCTGCTCCTGCTCTCCGACTCCCTGAGCCTCTGCAACAGGCTTTCGCTTCTGGACTTGCCTCCGGGGGGACTGGCCAGAAAAAATCAGTTCTAAAGGCCAAAAAGAAGAGCCAGATTAAAGTATCAACTCTGAATTTATGCTCGGGACTTAAGGTTTAATAATGCAACAGAAAATCAATATTTAATAAAGCAAATGATGGAGAAAAACACTGAATGGGAGATGAGCCGCTGCTCGTGTTTTCAAACACGTAACTCCCGGAGGAGCCGGTTTGGCAGGACAGATGCAGTACCAGATTGCCACGAAGAGCTGGCACGCAGGACACCCCAGGTCCCACCGATTCCAGCTCCGGTGTCAAGGGGGCTCACGGGTCTTTTATTAAAGGACAAACAAGGAATTACAGCGGTGGTCAGAGTCCAAATACCCATGGAGAGAGATCAAATGCTGATGCACAAGGGGAGCCAAGCAGCTGCCTCGCGGAACAGGCCCAGATTTGTGCTAGGGCTGGAGGCTGGGCTTGTGAAATGCGGGCAAGCAGGCGGCAGCGCACCCAAATTCAGGTTTCGGATGCACCGAGAAGAGCCGCCAAGGGATGGACGAGGGCTGAGAAGCCGGGAGGGAGCCCAAGGGCTCAAAGCAGAGGATAAATCCCTGCCTAGCAAGCCAGAGAGAAGGCGGTGTAGGTAGTTCAAGGGTGCAAGCGAGCAACTGGGGCATCCAACCCGGCTGGCAGGCGCGGCGGCACGGCAAGCGCGCATCCCTGGGCAGCACGAGGGATGCGGCAGGGATGCGGCCGAGATGCTGGGGACAGATCGGCAGCTCTGACTCCCTCCCCTGGAGGCTGGAGAAAACTGCAGCGAGCCCGTGCGTGGCACAGAGATGTCACCTGCGCCTTGTGCAAAATCGACAGCTACCCCAGCAGCCGCGCTCGGCCGACTTTTGGCACATTTGGGGCGAGCCCCACGAAACCGGGCTGAACGAGCGAGCCCGAGGAACAGATGCTCCAAGACGTTCGATCTCGCGGCCCCGGGCAGGACACCGCTTGCTTGAACCACGTCCAACCTCGCCACCGCCACGCCTGAGGCTGCGTGCAACGCTGACAACCGACGCTGAGCTGCAGAGCCTCCCCTGCAACCACCAGCGCTGCAATAATAAACGCCTTTTGCAGCAGCAAGCCTCGCTGCCTGCCTACCCCGCCAAGCCTTTCCAGCCCTGATACGAGCTGCGCTGCCGGCTGGGAAGGGGGGCAGTTTTCCCCGTGCCCACCCAGGCGACGGAGGGCACTGCCTGGGGCACGCAGCTCGGCATGCACAAAGACCCTCGCCCCGTCTCGCAAAGCCTGGGGACTCGGGATTAAGTCCTCGAACCAAAGGAGACTCTCGCTCGCATAGGGCTCGGTGCCCAGCAGGTAGGCGTTATCGGCAGGTATCTCTCTGGGGCAGCAAAGCCTTTCATCCAAGCTCCGGCGCCCTTGGATGAAACCCCCTCCTCTCGCACGCAGCGTGCGCCGGGTTGCCTGCCGAGCCCTGCAGCACGGCAATAATTTGTGGCTTGTGCCGGGATCCTTCACGATGGAAGATGACATATAAATATAAAATGTTATCGCTCCATAACAGCCACATGCTATAAAACGCCGGGCAGAAGGATCTGGAACTGGATGGAGGCAGCGCTTTAAATCCTTCCCTGCAGAGTTACTGCTGCTAAAACAACAGACCCGCTCCGAAGAGCTCCGGCAACGGAGGGAGAAGAAGAAAGGCCCCGATAAAAACACGGCAATTGTGGAATTAGGCAAGTAAGGTGACTTTACTCCGGCGTGACCTTCCTGTACTGACAAGCCAGGGGTAGCTGTAGTACCGGCGCACCAGTGACGTCTCCTCCCATTCATCCCCTGCCGTGACTTTCGGCGGATGCTCCGCGTTACTATAGTAACAATAAAGCGCTGGTACCAACATTACACTACGACGAGTTGACTCTGCTCCCGCGATTACGATAACAATGCTGTTACTGTAGTACCGTTACATTGTTGAGGTCTCACTGTTCTACCCTTAATTTTATTGTCACAAGATTAAATTGCAATAATGTTATTGAGCCGCCATTAGCGTTACCATGGTAACAATAACATTAAGGTAGCGCTATCGCATTACAGCGGTCCGACCGTTCCACCGCAAATATTTTAATGTAGTAAAACAAAAGAGATTACCGCAGTAGCATTAAACTGCAGCGACCTCGTTAAACCCCCACCGGCTTTACCAACACCAAACAACGGGCCTCTGGGCACCGTCCGCGGCGGCGGGGAGATGCCCCGACACGCATCCCGGCGGCGCGGGTGCTGCCGTGCCACCCCTTCGGCCGGCGAAATCCGCGGGGAAGGAGGGGGACCCGGCACACACAGGGGGCGAGCGCGAGACCCGCGGACGACTCGAGTCCTCCTCCGGCCCCCGCTTGGGAGAGCTGTCGGTGCAGGGTGCCGCTGGCCTCCCGGTTTCACCCGCTCCGCTGAAGGCGTTAGTCGCTGTCGAACGGCTCCAGGGGAGGCGGATGACCTCTCCCTGAAAGCCTTTGGAGAAGACGGGTGAACGGGGCCGCTGGGAGCTCGCGCGCTCAGAAAGGCTCGGGGAGGAGTAAGTTCTTGTTTTCTAGAAGAGGGGTGATCAGGGGGCAGCCTCCGCGGCTCTGCCCCTCTCCGAAGGAGTAGTAAAGAGAGTTACGCCGAGCTCACCGTGCCGCCACGAAAGTGGACGTGGCTGCAGCTGGCGGGGAGGGAAATAGCAGAGCCACGGGGGTGGGGGGGGGGGGGGGAGGAGGTGGAAATGGCCCCAGAGGGCATCGATGTGCTGTCCCGGCACCAGGGCGCAGGGCAGCCGGCGGGGACCGCGAAGGGTTCGCGTCGGCACCGCTTAGGGGAAGCCCGCAACACGCCGGATTACAGCGTTAGCAGTTCACCGGGGGAGAAAAACGGAGAAATCGGTCACAGCCTTGGTGTACGCAAAAAAAGAAAAACGCGAAGGAAATGAAAACGGTCTGCGTGTCCTATGAATCACTGGTTCTTCCTTCCCCTCGCTCTGTTCTCCTGCCAATTATTTCTCCTCGGGAACAGGATACATCTTCCCGTGGGTCTGGCAGCGCCTGGCCCGCTGGCATCGCCGGGGTGCCAGGCGAGCACGGAAGACGCCTTCCCTTCACCGCTACTTCTCCGTTAACCAACTTGCTCTCTTGCTAACGAGGACAGCGGTCAACGCGCTGGAGCGCCGTTCACCTCCCCATCCCTTCCCACTCTTTTTGAACTCCCCCTGCACCGGCAGGGCTCACCCCCACGCCGCGGGAAGGAGGACGCGCCAAAGCAGGAGTGGGACGCATCCCCAGTGGGATGCGGAGCGCCTGCCTCCCTCCAGCAGCGAGAGCGGGCACGTAACTGGGGCAGCCCGAAGCTGCGGCGAGGGCAGGCGCGTGAGCCGGGAGCAAGCGCTTCCAGTATGGGCTCTGGAGTCTCCGCTTTCCCCCCCTCCTGCCCCATGATATAATTGCTAATTAATAATAACGTTTAGCTCTCAAATAGCGCGTTCCATCTTCAAAGACCTCTGTCGACATTAATGAATTAATCCTCATCAACCCCCCTGTGAAGTAGGTGACAATTATTATCTCTGCCTCACAGATGTTAAATTGATTTGCAAAGAGGTCAAGTGACTCGGGGGAGGCCGGAGGGAGCCTGCCCAGCCGCATGCCGGGTATGGGGCCGTTCCACGAGGGAGCGCGGACGAGCGCGTCCGTGGGTTAAACCCACCCGCTGGGCTGACGGGCCCCTGCGGAGAAGCGAGGGCTGGTAACCTTGGAAGGGAGACGGAGAGATCCGGGGGCAGCGATGGGTGTGGGAGCAGCAGAGATGCTCCCCCGGGGGCAGAGCGAAACGGGGATAGAAAGCCAACAACTAGGACAGTGCGCGAGAGCGCGTGGGAGACCTTCAGTCCTCGACAACAGCCTTGATACAAAAGAAAAAGGCGCTTTGACGGAGGGACGGTGATTAGCAACACAAGAGAGATGGGGAAGGAATGCATCAGTCAAAGGAGCCGAGAGCGCGGGCGAAGCAAGGGAGGATTTCGATTTTGTGCCGCTGGTTTCCTCCCCTCCGCCGGTTTGGGGACGCTCTCAAAACTCTCCGCATGCCTTTTAGAAGGCATTATGTAAACCTGCTTTTGCTTCTAGAAAGGACAGCTGCTCTCACGGGGGAAAAAAAAGGTGCGGACACACCAGAAAAACCCATTGCAGAAGCAGCTCCTGTGGTTTCTGCTGGGAAGCATCCCGCCCAGCGTGAAACTCCAGCCCGTGGCTTCATACGTGGCCAACGTCTATGCACCCTCGCTGCCGCTGAGCAAATCCCTCTGCCCCCCCTCGCCCCCAGCACCAGTGGCTTTGGTGGTGCAGGGGGGGACAGGCTCAGCCCCACGGACACCCCGGCTCCAGCAGCGGTGCCAAAGCTCCTGGGTGGAGGGTGGTCAGGAATGCTCCGAGCATCTCCGGCCAAAAAAAAAAAAAAAAAAAAAAAAAAAAAAAGCCAGGCACAAGCAACGCATTCCCACCTACTCTGTTTTCCCTGCAAGCCACCTTGAGGTCTTTTTGACAAGAGTGACGACGACTGCGGGCACCGATCCTTCCTTCTCAGCCTGTGCCGCCACGCGAACCGCTGCCCCTCCGTTCGGCAGGGCAGGCGTTTCCCACGCACCCTGGCGTAAGGCAGAAAAGCGGCCGCAAAAAGTTATCCGTACGCTCCCACGAGTGAAAGGGGCTTATGGCATCAAAGGAAAATTAATTGGGCAGAGTTCGGCGCTTGAAACAAAGCCGGCTCGGGCGCCGCAACCCCACCGGCGGCTTTATCTCGCCGGCGCACACCTTGGCAGCGATGCTCCCGGGGCGGCCTCGGCGCCGAGCGAGGTGCCGCCGGCACGCCACGTGTGCCCCCCGCCACCGGGGCGGCCCTGTGCCACCTGCGCCCGCAGCCCTCCGACTCTGGCGAGCAGGTAATTAACTCCCAAACAAAGGCAGGGATTTGCAGATTAACCCGGGCCCGGGAAGGAGTGGGAAAACTCATTTACACCAAACAAAAGGGGAGGGGTGATTAGTTGCTTCAGTGACAACAGAAAGAGCCAGATAGGGCCAAGGAAACTGATAAAGAAGCGGGGAAAGCGCTAATATCCCCCAGTTGCCTGCCTTTTTTTTTTTTTTTTTTCTCTTCTCTTTCTTTCTTTCTTTCTAAGCACTAAAATTCCACCATTTTCTATCATGCAAATTTGTGTGCCTAAGTGAGATTAAACTCTGGCAGGCTCTGTGCCTCCTTCCCCAAGTCCATTTCCCGCGCCGAGATAAGGCCAACTTTCCTTAATGCATCTTACAAGGCAGTGGGAGTGTTTTGCAGGCACGCGTTGGAGACGGCTTATTATCAATACAAATAAGAGCTTTCCAGACACCGTCCTCCTCCTCCTCCTGCCTCGCCTCTCTCTTTTAAACCCAGGAACCCAGAGAACAGCTTAAATAGCTTGAAGTGTCCTGCGGGGAGAAGGGGGGAGGCTGCGCCTGCGATGCTGCTGCAGGGGCAAGAAGTGGGACTCGCTAAGGAAACCAGAGTGGGATACGGGAGAGGAGAGGAAGGGAAAGCATCGCTCCTCAGAGGTCAACGGGGCCCAAATCCTCTTTCTCGCTCTGGGTTTCTGCGTCCCTCCAAGTTCAGACCTTGCCTGCGGCAAGTAGGACTTCCCTGGATTTTGCCTCTTTGGGATTTTCACCCAGAAACACCTCCCTCTTCCCAGGGTCCAAGGCAGACTCCTGCGAACGCGGGCAGTGCTGCTTCCCCCGTGCTTTGTCTGGTCTTACGGCACCTCCTCCTAAGAAGAAATGAGGGCTGAGTGAGCGGGACGGGCAGGGACCACCTTCCAGACGCTGCCGACTGACATGGACGCTCCCCGAGCTGCTCATTTTAGGTCCAGCTGTAGTCTGGGAGCTTCTTTCCTGGGGAGATCCAGGTGCCGAGAACCTCCTTGTACGTTTTGCAGCTATGTTGTTGGCTCACATCAACTTGGCATTACCAACACCGAGCCTGACCTCGTTTAAAGCTGTCCCCGAAATAGCAGGTCTGAACTTTGATGCATTCAATGCCAAGGGTCTGTCGGCTCCTTCCCAGGCTCGTTTGTCCCACATTAGCACAGAGGCAGCGGGAAGGCGAGATGCACCGACCTGCTATTCCTGGATCGGCAGCGATCACCTTTTGCCTTTTGTAGCAGGATTTCAAGACTGACAAGTGTTTCTGAAAGCCTGACCGATGAGGAAAGGTAGGAGAAATGGGGCTTGCATCATTTCAGAAAGAAGGTGGCTAAGGGGCAACACGATAACAACCTTCCCAAAAGCAAAAGGTTGTTACAAAGAGGACATTGATCAATTGTTCCCCGCATCCTCTGGGGATAGGCTGAGGAAAAACTCCACTTCATTTGCAACAAAGAAGGTTTAAGTTAGATATTAGCTATACATTTTCTAATTATAAAGGTAGCGAAGCAGTAGAATAGATCGTCTAGGGAGACTGAAGAACCTGCTTTGTTAAAGATTTTCAAGAATAGCTTTCAAACGTGTTTGCCAGCGATGTCTCTGCCTCGTTGCAGGGGGATGGGCTAAATTAGCTCTTGAGGTGCCTTCTACCCACCTATTTTGGGATCTCAGCCATCAATACAGTCAACCTAGAAATAAACGTACAGCGCTTCCCTGGCTGCAGCATGGACATCCTTGGCTCCCCGTGGTTTCTAGCCGATCCTCGCCCGCTGCCTTGGGGGACCATCCCCAACCCTCATACCCTAAAGGAAGCTCCTTCTCTCACCCCCATCCCTCTTCTGTTTTTTTGCTCTTTTCCCCCATACCACCGCCGCCTCCAGCAGCCCTTGGTGGACACCAGCGATGCCCCAGCTCCTCGCTCCCTCCGTCCACGGCCGTTTCCCAGCGATATCCCCTAAACCCGGGGAGAAGGAGGGATGCACGGCACGGGCTGAGGGCGCTCGGACCCTAGCCCATACGCACCCGTCACGCCTGCCGAGGGGAGCAGCAGGCTGCTGACATCCCGGCTGGAATGGGAAGAGCTCATAGCCCACCACGGCCAGTCCCTTTGGAGAGCGCAGCCTGCCCCGGGGCACGATTTAATTGCATCCTGAGAGGCTGGAGTACTCCTGCCTCCAGAGCTGCGCCCCAGGCCCTTTCCTTGTGCAGCAAGGGGAAAGTCAGGACCTGCTTAGAGCAACCTGCACACCTCTCCCTTTCTGGCCGCACCTGGACTAACCCTGTTTAAAAGGGGAGACCCCCCCCTCTCCCACCTCCTCTCACCGCTTCTCCTTTCGTATCAGGCTGCGGGAAGGGGCAAGAGGTCCCACAGCCACGTGCTCAACTTGGCACATCCCTCGAATCTGGCGCTCAGACACCCTGCTTTCCCGGGAGGGAGGGGTTAGTGCCGCTTCCCACAAGCTGAACGTCATTTAGGACAGGATTATACTGGCCTGCGTATTTATTGGGCCCGTTTTCCAAGGCGGGAGAGTTAATCCTGGCACCCCAGCCAAATTTTAATCGGGGTCATTAAGGCAGGCTTCCCTTTAATTGGACACAGTATTCACTTTCACGTCCCGCTCCAGCGTGTTGCTGCGCGTTACGCTCTTGCCACCTTCCACCCAAGAAAGGGCTGGGTGAGCCAAGCAATAGCTCTTGAAATTAGGGGGCCTGCTCCTGAGAGCCAGTATTTCTATTGGCAGTGGTGAGGATAGTCAGCAGTTATAGGATTGAGCTCATCACCGAATCCCCCAGTACTTAACTGTACCGCTGCAAGGAGTTAAGATACGACCTTTTCCTCCAGTACCCAAACATCTCTTCCTAATGATATAGCAAGGCAAGGAGGGATGGACTTGGATGCCTGGCGATACAGGAAATTTAGGTGAGGAAACGGGAAGCAGAAGAGAACAGATAGAAATTGTCCTGCATCACCCCAGCGTCTGATAGCGACTTCAGAACTTGCGCGTGATCGACTTTGGCTTAAGAAACTCAGGCAGGTAATAACAGATTGCAAGATAAACAGCAAGGACCCGGGCTGGCAATGCATCCGCTTTCTCTCCGCGGTTAATGGAGATGGAGAAAGTCCGGCTCTGTTTAGTTTGCTCGATTGCTCAAAGAGAAAAGAGAAAATGGGAAGGGAGGGAGGGGGGAAATAAAGGCCCTGAGTTGGGGTTTTTTCCCCCCCTTCTATTCATTAGGCTGTCAATAACGCTCAGGCCTGGCATATCGACGGTGGATTAGCTCAACCCGACTCTGTGTACAAGACCAATGCCTTTTTAACCCAGCTTGTTTCCAAATCAATACACCCATCAGCATTCGAAAATTAGCCCGAGACGAGATTCCAATACTCAAGCTGGTATGTCATGCTAAAAGGGCTCCTGGCCAAATCACAGAAGAAGGAAAAAAGGTTGCTAGCAAGGGATTAGACAGTTTCCATTAATCTTCCCCCAGACTGCCTCCCTAAGAGAGCAGTGGGCCCCGTATGTCCCACCACGCAGGCTCCCCCTTGCCCAGCGCACGTCCCCACCAAGTCCTGCAGCACGGACACGGGAGCTATCTTGCATGAACACCCATCTGCTTGACCATCGCGTGCGGCCACGCTCGTATGTCCCCTCTCGAGAGCCCACGTGTGCCTGTACGCCTCCTGAAGAGCGCACGTACGCACCCCATGGACCGCGCAGCCTCGCTCCGCCACCCCATGCCGGCCGTCCTCCTCCTCCTCCTCCTCCTCCTCCCAGAAGTACAGTGTTTCAACACACAAACACATATTGTTGGTAGGCATACACACACCCCCGCAAAGTACACAAATCTGCCAGCTCTCTCTTTTCCCCCAACACGAGTTTGACTTCAAGCATTGCCTCCAGCATGGAAAACAAAAAACCCCATCAAAATGCAAGAACAACAACAAACAGCAACATGGGTTTGCCAGTGACTACTTTGGGAGGCAGAGCTGGCTGTATCAGAGCCCCATGACTACTCCAAGAAAGTTGGATAAATGCATTGCCCAGCTTCACTGGGACTCTCCAAGCCCGTTGATCGGCCTCTACATTTGCACCAAGTTGTCTTGCGTGCTCGACGTAGGAGAAGACGTAGGGCGAAAAGGAGGCACAGAAATCAAAGCACCGAGCCCAACCCCTCTACAAATTCCCTTCCTCTTACCTTGCACGATGAGATGGACACGCGATGTCTTGGGGTGATTGTCTGTCTGCACGGAGCAGGTGTAGGGGCCCTCATCGTACACGTCCACATCTTGGATCTGGATGCTGTACTGGGTTTTGGTGTTGGCCAAGAGCACCACCCGAGGGTCCAAGCACCACTTGTCATTGCCGGCATAGAGGATGCTGCTGCGGTTCAGCCAGGCCACTCGGGTGACTCGGTTGTCCACGGAGCACCTGGGGAGAGGCAGAAAGGTGACCCGTCAGCACGCTGGTTTTGGGCACTCTGCTCCCCCTTCGCAGCCCCCTCCCCGGTCCTCCTGGCACTATTTTTAGCTTTGCTGCCAGCAGCGGTTGCAGAGACCAAGTGCCTTCAGTGTCTAAAGAGGACGACGTCAGCGCTTTACCTGCAGTGCTCAGGGCACCGATATCCACCTAAACGGGTGGCGCCAGAGATTTTTCCGAGACCTTCACAACGATTTCAGATGTAGGGAGGTCAGAGCCGCCCGGCACCAGTCACCAAAGGACCTTTTGCTCCTCCGTTCCCATTTGCTCCTTTGCAAACTCGGAGACAACCAGAGCCGAGCCAAAACCTCCACCCTGAGTCCAAACCACAGGGTTTTTTTCGGGAGGATGCAGGTTGCTACCTCCTGCCCAAACCCATAACTTGTCATTCTCTCCGCAGACCTTCATATCCCTGCAGCCAGGCAAAGAAATGCAAAGCGGAGCCGGGAAAGCAGCTTGCGCTGCTTCACAAAGGAGAGAGGAAAATTTATCTCAGGAGAAACCCAGCTCTGACACACCTCTAAAGAGAAACCTTGAGCTTCCTACCATTTGTCCCTTCTGTCAGCTCTTCCTTCCCTGCCCATCATCTGCATCGCTGCGTCTCCCTCACTTACTGCCCCTTAGCCCTGCTAAGCATTCCACTTATCGAGTGATGTTCTGGAGGTAGAAGTCTTCTGCATCCAGCCTCATTTGCAAACTGTGCCCCCCCAGAAGACAACACAGTGCAAACCTCTTCTCTTCTGAGACTTTGCTCCTGGAGGACGCTATTTTCCTGTCCACGTTAGCGGGGGCCAGTTTTGCTCCTCCCGAAGGTCTCTGCCAGCCCTGTAACCCTCCACCCCCACATCCCCAAGCAAGGTTTGAACGCTCCGTTTCAAACCAATTGGCTCCAGATGAGCAAAGAGGAGAGGGCCTAGAGGCTGCCCGCTGTCCAAACCCTTCCCTAGGCAGCAGAAACTTGCAGCCACCCAAGCCAGCCAAAACCCCGCTTCTCTCCGAGCAAGTTTGCGATTACGGAGCCGTTAGGACTTAGCCACGCTTTGCTGGATGCCGGCGACGGAGGATAATGTCCCTGCATAAAACCACTCAGCCTAAGATCCACTGTTTATATTCTCCCCAATCTACTTCATTACTTGTGCAGCGGCTGGGATGCAAATTAACTTCGGAGGCACTGAAAAAGAGCACGGCAGCCTCTGGGAGGTTTCACACGGGGTAACCTCAACGAATGCAAGGGGCTCAATGAGCTATACATGCCAGACTGCGCTAGCAGGGGAGTTAACGGCAAGGAGGAACGTATCTGTGGCGTGCGGACTCATCCTGACACTTCAGGGATTGTGTCCTTTTCTCAGGGTGAGCTGACTCCTCACCGGCGGGCGACTTCTCTTCCCGTGTCCGCTACCGATGCCAGCGGAGACACAGGTACCCACCTGGGTCACGCTGTCTCATCTAGCCTCTTTTTGGAGGTATCTCTTTGGTCCCAGTCGTTACAGGAGGAGCCTGAAGGACCCACTCGGCCTCAACACACAAGATCTGGAGGTTAGGGATGACCGTGAGGGGACGTGCCCAAGGCGAGACGAGTAGTCTGCAGCCCAGGACTCCCCTGCTGATTTGCTAGGCAAGTACCCAAGCTACTGCACCATCCTCCTTTCTGGTGTGAAAAACATCCGATAAATTAAACAATTTTACTGCTGTTCCATAATGATATTACGATAATAATAAATTAAATGTGAGCAGATTTTTATTATCTACATAAAAAAGCGCAATAGATTCAGCCTGGGCTGAACACCAAGAACTTGGCTCTTGCTCTCAGCTGCATTACAACTTGAGCAAAACCTGAGAGTTCAGTTGCTCAAGTTGAACAAAACTTGAGATTTCTTCCCAGAGGATGGTTTTAGTGTATCGTACTCGGAACATCAGCTCTGCTACCTATGGGGCTCGAATAAAATGCAGGTGGATATTTGGTGCTTGGCTCTGGCCTGCCCGTTGCAATGCCATGAAATAGGTTCCCGTGGCTGCGGCGAGCGGCACTTCTGAACGAACACAGGGGTGTCCACCCTCGCTGCCAAAGCCGTATCGCAGGGAAGGACTGGGTGACGAGAAGCCAGACGTGGCTTGAATTTCTCAAACCGGTCTTTTCTGCGGAGATTATCCTTGAGGACCTGTAAGCAGGCTGAACTAAAAATATGTATTTCCTCTCTCCTCCTCCACGCCGTTTTTTTTTTGTGAAATGCATCAGCTTAGAGATCCCTGGATAATAATGGAGGCAGACAGTGTGCAATCCAAGCATTCCCTCTATCATATGGGCATTTAAGTGCTTTTGAAAAGCAACGGGGCTCAGGTAACGCATGAGGCAACAGTGAAATAAGTGCTTTCGCCCTTCACAGCACTCGGTCACAAACTCTTCTTATCACCTAGACACGCTTCTCCGTCCCTGGGATCTGCAAGCTTAAAGTTGCTATTTTATTTTATTTTCTTCCTTACCTCCTAAAGCTCCTGAGGCAATATATATATATACACACATATAATGAAGCGTGGAAACAGCTCCTGGGAAAGATGCACCTTGACCTCTGGATACAGAGTGCTATTTAGGGGACGGCGGGTCACACTCCTTCCAACCCACCGTGCTAAGCCCTGGTCCTCCTCGCGCAAGCGCCGGTCGGGGTCCCCGCAGCCGAGGCTCGCTGCAGCGACCCGATGCTCTTCCAGCCCCTCCATCTGCTCCCCCTTTCCCTCCTCCAGCAACTCCTCTCTCCAGAAGCCCGGCGCAGGGATGGGAAGCCCTCCTCTCCCGCACGCGAGCAGCCGAGCGGAAAACCTTTGGCTTTGGCCGGGAAGCCAGGCTCCAAGCGCAGGTGGAGAGCAAAGCCACCGCCGAGCCTGCAGCCTCCTGCTTTTCCACCCCGCTCCTGGCGAGGTGCGAAGCCCCCGAGACGCTTCTTCTACCTCGCTGGAAGCTCTCGCCCTCCCTCTCGGCCCACGACGTGCCAGGGAGGGAGGGGGGAGAGAGGTCCCCGGGGTGCCGGAAAACAGCGCTCGCCTCCAAAAAGAAGATGTAAAAATAATTAAGCACAGATGAGGTAATTTGCTCACTCAAGATCCTTAATCCTGGTTATGTTCCTGCTCAGAAGGCAAGGCCTTCTCCTCCAGGAAGGTGAAAAACTGCTGTCTGTCAGCACAAGGAGGCAACGATGCTGTTCCCTCTCTCTGCTGTTTTTCTTTCCCTCTAAACCCAGAGCCCCAAGCCTCAGGGCTTCTCCTCCGGGAGGTGGAAACGCTGCTAACACACCACTGCTGTGGCATCCTGGGGGTAGGGAGCGACGGCTTGCAGAGCTAACTCCTCACTCTGCCCCAGACCCCCTGCTCCCTGCTGCCACCGAGGGCACCTCAAAACGACCACAAGCGACGGAGTTTGGGCACTTTAAGACAGTTTGCACGCGCCAACCGAAGGTGAGAGCTGCGCGCGTACATCTTCCCTGCCTGTCCCAACCCGCTCGTGCCCTCGCCCCACGCTCCCCAGTCAACGACGCAGGGTGGCCACAAAGGGGACACAGGCGCGGGCTGGTGCGGCCCTTTCCAGACTCGTTGATTTTTCCCGCGGCCAAAGCTCCTCGGCTTTGCTATCCGCTCTCTACAAGCAAGCTGGTCCATTAGGGACTGGCTGCTCTCCCCCAAACCGGCCAGCATCCCCGCAGCCTGAGGGGCTGAGCTCGTACGGTCGAAGTCCTCGTGCCTGTACCCTCCGCACCCCATGCGAAGGGCACAGGGGTGCAGCCAACAGCCTGCCTGGCTGCAGGGACAACGACCAAAGCCAGAAATGGGAAGAGGGAAAGCAACGCCGTAAGCTTTCTGCCACCTCGGGTAACACAAGCACAAAGACGAGCAGGGCTGAAAATGCCACCGAAGCCCTCGGTGGGGACAAACCAGCCCTGGCCGGAGGGGAGCAGGCTGCTTTGCAGACATAGACTTGCTCCCAAAGAGCCCACGACCAAACTGCAGCTGCCACAATCGAGTATCGGGAATAAATAAGCAACAGGGTGCCACGGCTGAGCGCCCTGACCACTGATCCTGCCCACGCTTCATACCGCCCCCGGTACCTCCCTGCATTTTTGGCGCAGACACAGATGGCACACGCCAGCAATGACATGCCCTCCTGAATTTCTCTCTTTGCTTTTGCGAGTTTGCACACAGAAAATGACGGGAGAGGAGGTGGCCCGGCAGTGGGGGGAAGGAGGTTTTTAATTACTGAAGTGTAGTAATTGGCACACAACACTTTTTTGTTGCCTCTTATGCAGATCGCTGGTGTTCCAGCGGGCTGGGCTGGAGAGCACAGATTGTCTCAACCCAGCAGGACACGCAAGAAATGAATAATGTTAATTAGAACTGAAAAGAGCTCAGCGAAATTACCAACCTGATTGCCGCTTTCATTGCAATTATCAGGGTACAAGCTCCATCGCGGGGAGGTGGGGACGGGACTAAGCCTGGCTCACCCCAGCAAACCTGGTGGCCCAACCTGGGGCTGTGCCCAAGCTGACCCCCCCCCCCCGGGCTCACTTCTCCTTCCACCACCACCGAATTTCTCAGGGCGTGCCCACCCTAGAGAAACCGCCTTCCCAAATCCAGGCCACCTGATGGAGTTTCACACACGTTGTGCCACGACACCGGCCCACCATCAAGCATCCTTAGACGTTTTATCTTCTTCTTCCAAGTCTAACTCAGCACTTCCCAGATCCCTCTGGGTTTTGAAGAGTTTTGTCTCTGCTACGGGCTAGACCAAGCTGGAAATCAGCTTGCAGGAACTAGCTTGAGGTTTAAAACTGGGTGCAAAAGCCTCCCACTGAGGCTGGGCAAGGAGACAAGCTGATGCGGCCCTGCCTTGTCCCCAGCATCTCATGTCCCAGGCGGCACCTTCCAGCCTCCGCACCATCAGCTGTGCTATAAATGATCAACTAAACTAGACCGTCGCCGCAGGCAGGAGCTTCACATCTCAGATTTATTTCTGTGATTATCACATTTTATTGTTATTTATTAGGATTAATTAAAGGCTGGGCTGCGAACAACTCAATCCCATTCAGGCACAGTCCCACTGCTCTCATAGACTTTCCGATGCTGTTTATGGTCTGGTGGCAATAGAAGTTCGGCCATCAATTCCTGAGCGAAGGGAAAACCGGGGTCAGATTGTCCCATGCTCCTTGGGAAAGGTGCTGCCGACGATCCCATAAGGCTGGGATGCGCACACCGTGGACGGCCCGAGTGTGGTTATCATGGGGGTAGTCTAGAAGCTTTTATACTAATAAATATTAAGCCAAAATCCTCGTTGCCACAAGCCAGCCTGGTTTCCTTCTCCTTACTCTTTGCCGTAGCGGGTTAAGTCACGCACTAGCAGTTTCTACCAGTCCAGCCCTTCTTCAGCAGGATTTACAGCATCTGTTCACTTTCTGTGCACATATAGACTGCGTACGCTTACACACCCTCACTGCAGCACCGTCTGCTCACATACGCACCGACGCGCAGTGCTACCCTACACACCAAGCACCAACCCAACAGCAAAGGCTTTTTTTCCCGGTGTTGCGTGCGCGCAACACACGCAGCACGTACCGAGAGCGCGTCTGCTCGTCGAAACACGTGGCAAATGGCGTGTGCATCTCCAGCAGTAATCCCGTCCCGCTCACCCCTCCGCGCGCTGCAAGCGGGGCAGCAGCAGGGACACCCGTCTCAGTCCATCGAACTTGGGTGACTGGGCTTGACGTGCAAACCCGCGCAGGGGGCATTCGCAGTGGCAGCTGGACTGCTGGATTAAACTGGTCCATAGGTTTGGTGCTGGCCTGCTGAAAGCCCCAACCGCTCACCCAGGCGGCTCTGACGGGGGCTCGAGGCTCGTCCTTGCTGGGATCCTGCGTGGCTGATGCAGCAGCAGGGTTCTTGGCGTGCCCATCCTCGCTTGTGCCCCACGACCACGCCAGCCGTCCTCGCCCTCAACTGCAAGATCAGCTGGAGGGCATCCCTCGAGCTCACACTGATGTGACGCCACCGAAGAGGACTTTGTCACGGCACAGGACGGCTGTCGGGACCGAAAAAACGCTTCCCTGCACGGGGAGCCTGCCGCCTGCCAGGCAGGAGCTGGCCGAATGATTAACTCGGCAGCGGGGTCCGGTGGGAAAGGGGGGGTCCCGCTGGGGCTGATGCCTGCCTCCACTCTTCCCCTTCCAGCAGCCGGAGCATCTCCAAAGGCTGCAGGGTGAGGAGGTGCCCTCGGATCAGCTGCCACCCCGGCACCTCTTCATAACCCTGCTGAGCTGGTCAAAAGCAGTGCTCAGAAATGGAAAATAAAACCCCTTTGTGTTTCCCCCTCTCTTCCCTGCCCAGACAGTTTCATCTCGGTTGTTGCAGAGGGAAGTCGGGGCTCTGGACTGGGAGGTCCTGCCTTTCCCACCAGCTCACGCTGCAGCCTGCAGCAAGTTCCTTGCAAGACCCTGCCCTTCATTTCTGCCCTCTGCCAGGCTTGAAAGGTATTTGGCACCTCCTCGCCCGGAAGGGTGAGTTAGCGCGTGTTTGTCAAGTACCTGATCTCCTCAACTGAAAGTTTATACATGCAAATGATTCACACTAATTACATTAATAATAATATACCGGGCTCGAAAAGATCTGCCTTGGTTCATTGCTCGGGATTCGCAGAGCTGCAAACAACTCCCAGTATGCTGCCTTAGCCGAGCTTATTGGCAAATGCCGAGGAAACGGGAGGAAACCGGACTGGGGAGGAAGGAAAAGCTGCAAAAAGAGCCGGAGCTCCCACTTTGCAGCCTGCTGACCGAGCACAAGGCAGGATACGGAGAAGCCACGAGCACCGCTGCGTGCACCCAACACCCCGCCGGTCCCGGGAGACCCCCGCACCAGCACCAAGGACTGGTGCAAAGCAGGCAGGTCACGATGCAGCAGGCAGGGATGGCTTGTCTGGAAAAGTCTTTATCTCTCTGCAATGCAGCAGCGCACTAGCACCTTTCCAAGTCCCCTGCTCCCGTGCTCGGCTCATCCAGCCTTTCTATTTATCCTCCTATTGTCTCTGCTAACAACAGGGCTCTGCACATCTATAGCATCTTCCATCTCAGCATCTCGGAGCGTGCCACAAAACATCAATGAGGGCAGCCGCTCCGAGACCGCACGTCGAGGAAGCGTGTCCCTAAACGTGGGCTCCCACCCCTGCAGCTGACCCCGGGGAGCAGCCCCGGAGCGTGCTGCTGGCCCATCTGCTTGGGTGCCCTCCAAAAGCGTTAAATGGCACCAGGGAACGGGGGTGACGCCAGCACCAAATCGCCTGTAGGCAGCTGTGCAGGGACACGGCCGGTTTACTAATGAAATGCCACCCGGCCGGGGAGCTCCTGCGGTGCCAGGATCCTGCGCCGAGCTCGAGGGACGTTTTGTTCCTCCGGGGTTTTCTCCTTTTTCGCATTCCCAAAGCCCGAGTAATTGCCGGGGGGGGCGGCTCCTGGATGCCGGCAGGCGAACAGCCCTGGGCGAAAGTCACCCTTTCCCCAGCGGTCTTCCAGGGTTGCCTACGAAAGCGTCCTCCCTTCTGCAGGGAGGGGACAACCCCAGCCCAGGTCCAGGCTGTGGCAGCTGCCTGCACGCCGCCTTGAGAGGCTTCAAGAGGAGGCGCGGGAAACGCCACAAGAAGAAAATAACTCCGTCGTGATCTCATCCTCTCCCCCCAAGTGTTACAGAACAGTTTAAACCCTGGAAAATAAGGTCTCCTCATCTGAGGAGGTGTAGAGATGAAGTCTCCTCTCTCTGCCTCCAAAAACCTGGTGAGATCTCTCCTCGCTGCGCACCTTCCTCTAGAAAAACGCTCCTTTGCCACCTACAAGGCCTGGGTTGAGCCACTCAAGACACCCCAACTCCCCATCCTTCTCAGCCCCCACCGGCAGCTCCCGCTCTCCTCCTCCAGCCCAGCGGGGAAGTTCCTCCAGGCTGCACTCCCAGCAGTCAGCGCCGATTCCCGGCGCTGAACTCGCTCAATTACGAGCTGTGCCCCCTGAATAAATCCTGGTTCTGCTTTGCGCAATTGACACTAATGGCCCGGGAATAAAGCGATGCCATCCACCCCAACGGTCTGCAAAGGAGCGCGTTTAACTAAGCACACAGGCAAGGGACTGCTGAGCTTAACTGCACTGAAAATGTATTCGAAAGGAAGCGATGCACTTAACTTATTACAAGTGGGAAATTATCACTGAAGTGGCTTTTCCTTAGAAGTTGAGGCACAAAACGGGAACGGCGAGGGGTGAGCGCTCTCTGCCAGGGCTGCAGAGAGAAAGAGCGAGGCGCGAGCTGGAGCTGGCTGCTAAAGGATGCTGCGAGTCGGGGGGCAGCGGGACGGGGGGAGCAGGCGGGAGCGAGAAATGCTGCAAACAGAGGGCACTGGTGGGGACGACACGGGGAACTCAACCCAGGGAAGAGCACAAGATCAGGTATCGGGTTTTCAAGGCGCTGGCGGAGCTCTCCAGTAGCCCGGGACACCGTAACGCAGGGCTGCGACGGGGAGACGGGGGGAGCTTGGACCGGCTGCTGCTGACCAACTGGGTCTACCTGTAGCAGATACATGCTGCTATATATTTGTAGCCTGAGAATAATTGCAGGTTAGCACATCGCCTTCCTACAGCGGTTCTCCCTCACGCTCCTAACTGCAATTTCGTCACAACACCCCAGCTCATGGCGCTTCTACTGGCGGATAGACAGAGATGGACAGAAAGAGGGCGATGAGCCAACCCTTAACGTTAAGAGAGAGAAGCGGTCCAGGCAACACAAGACCGCGTGGGAGGAGCAGGGCATCCCAAGGGCTTTGGGGATGAATCCCCAAGCCTTGCAGCACCACTCTGGGTCCCAAGGTGGCGGGGAGAGGTCATTCCCCTTTGGCAGAAGAGCCGGCTTCCCCATCCAAGGTCACAAGAGACCGAGACAAGACGGTAACCGGCGCCTCTTGCTCCGACATCTATCTCCTCATGGAAACCAGCTCCCTAGCAAGAACCTACGCAGCTTCTTACAGACGCTCAAACCCCACCATATAGCCAGATCTTCCCCCATCACATAACCAGAAGGTTGTTAGCCACATGAATAAAGTTCAAGTGCCCCGTCTCGTGACCTCCCATCACGATGGGATGGAGACTTGTCCCTGAGATAAGGTGCCGGAGGGGCACTGGTGCTGCAAGGAAAGCGGAGAACCGGAGGAAGGGAAGGGGAGGGACAGGAAAGATGTCAAGGAAGGAAACGTGAAGGAGCCAAAAGCAATGGCACCTTCTCCAGCCATGCCGGTCACACCAATACCCTCTCCCCATTTATAAAATGGCACTAATGAGATTGAAAACAAGAGAGGGAGGGAGGGAAAGGACCCTTCCCAGTAGAGACCCCCCCTTCCTCCCCTCTCCCCTTGAGGACATCATCCTTAAAATATATTTCATTTCACAGCTGCATTATGGTACCACAAAATCCTGCGAATCCAATTTAAGAACAGATTACCTCCTCACTTACTTCATTTGAAGCAATTACATGTTAATTTTCATTGAGACCAGCCTAATGCATACCAATCTGATGCTGCAATCTCATTTGAATACTTGAGGGAACGCTAGTTGGGCTCCGGGCTCTGGAGGCTCATATTTAAAGGGCCACTTCACATTTCCTTTCCCTTTTCCCCCAGTTATTTACACTTTCGTCGCACTTCTGGCACTCCCTCCCTCCCTCCTCGGCGTTCCCAACAGCTGGTACCACTCGTGAGACCAACTAAAAAGGCCAAATAAGTTTTGCAGCAAACCCTGCAGAAAGATGCTGCGCCCATCACCAGCCTGGTCCCCAAGGCAGGACCTTCCCCAGGCCAAAATTCAATATCGCTGACGTCTTTCAGCATCAAGTAAATAACCTTCCAGCGTCAAAGTCACGGGTAAACATGTGCTGCTACCGCACATGTCTCTGCAAAGCGACTCCTCCTCCTCTTCCCAGGCCAAGAACAGCCTCTGCCAAGTTTCTAGCTGATGGTTATCTTCTGCTCCCTCACACTCACTTAAAGCTTCCTATCTAGCCAGGCCCACGGTATCGATTGTGTCTCGGACACCAAGCTTTGAGTAATTAATAATGCCACGAGAGTGTGGATTCAGCTCCTGGTTGAGCCGTGGAGGCACACCGCCTCTGTCTCGCTGTACACGTTTCGGTGATAAGCATTCATGTTGGAGGCTGCACCTTAATTAGATTTTTCAGATTGCAAAGGGCCCTGAGACACTTGTGCAGACACCATATAAATGTATATTGCATTGTACTGTAATTAATCCAAGGTGACGCAGAGGCAGATGGAGCCGGAGCAAGGGACCGATTCACGGCAAGACAACCAGCCCCGAGACTTTAGAATGTCGCTGGGTGCAAGCCCACCCCGTGGCCCAAGCTCCATCAGCGGCAAAGCAAGAAAACTCCCTCTTCGTGCCACCCACCGAGTGCCGGACTACCACCGGAGACGCGTTAGACAACAGGTATTTGAAAGAGCATCTCGGAAGCAAAACGTTTCCCGGTGCCTCCTCACCAAGCAAGGGTCCCCACCGTTAAGCGGACACCTTTCCCTCCACACAAGCAGTTCAGCAGCCAGAAAAGACAACAAAAAGCAACAAAGACAAGCACAGATTAATTGCAGCTCCTCCTCCCCAAAAGAAACAATCGATTGCATCAGGCAGTTGTCTCTGCCATTGCGGAAAGCGCTCGGATGTCACAGCCGTGGGCTGCAGCAGCGGGTTCCCAGACACCCATGTCCCGCATCGGACAGCCAGGATGCTCCACGAGCACCAATGGAAGCGACGGGATGAGGTTGGTGAGCTAAGTTTTGCTGGAAGAAATCTTTGGGGAAGGAGTTTGCCCTGAAGATAACTCAGGAAAGGGGCAGAAGCCGATGAAGCGGCAGAGGGAAAACTACTGTCTGAAACAACCTTCAACCTCCTAAAGCCTTCTGCGCCCGTGCAAGTCACCTGCCAGGAGCTGGGGGAGGGCTTTTGCATGATAGGAGCTGTGGGACTTCGTGCTGGTCCTTTTTTTCCTGGCTGTTACGAGTTCTCCTAGAAAATAAGAGATGCAAAATTGGGGCTTGGACAGCACGGGGCTGGCCTCTGTGCCCACGGGTATTTTGGCTGCAGCAGAGGTGCTCTGCCGACCTTGAACACACGCGAAAACCTGGAGATGAGCTCGCTTTGTACACAACTGCCTCACCACGACGCTGCTCCCTCTGTGCTGGGCCAGCCAAGAGGTTTCACACGCATTTGGGAACTGCCCTTAGTTTATACAACCGCCGCTGCCCGAGTCCAACAGCCTTTGCCTCCAGCTGAACCGCTAAGCGGGTGTCAACCTGACCGCCACCGGCAGACTGGACCCTTTACGCTCAGTCGCTGGGCTGGATGAGACCCCTGGGAACATCACGGCTGCTCCAAGTCCCACGGTAGCTTGTTCAACGGCACACGATGTCTCAGGCTCGACTGTGCCCAGGTACTGACCCCCAGGGTAAAAAAGCCTTTTAGGAAGGGAGGGAACCGGGCTGGGAGGCTGCACGTGCAAAAGGGGAGCCTGCTCTCTGCCAAGGTGCCGGTGGGTTTGGACAGGATGAAATACGTCACGGGGCCCCACGGCGTATGGTGAGAAACCAAATCATCAGAATTCAGGGGAGGAAAGGCAGTTACCTGGGTAACAGCGTGCCGCTAACACATCTGCCGCCCCGCAGGACTCCCCAGATGCCGCTCGGCTGCGAGAGCAGACCCACAGACCAGACTGCTGCTCCGGCAGCTCCACGGCATCGTGAGGACGAACGCACGGGTGTTTTCTCCACCGGGCTTCCAGACCGGGTGGGAAACGAGAGGTGACCCCACGCCTGAGCCCTGCCCCGACGCAGCCCCCAGCCACGGGCGGCTTTTGGCAGGGCCAGCAGCTCTTGCTGTGCGTCCCAACGCCCCAAATGACGGCGGCCGTCACCAAGACACAAAAGGAGCCGACATCCCACGGCTCAGCTGTCCTGCCCCGGGAAGCATCCCTTCCTAACGGACTCACCGTGGTTTTTTCCCTACTCCGTCTCCCATCACATGCTCGCTTCCCAAAAGCTCCTCTGCAGCGAGCAAGGAAGGAGATGCCTTTGCTGGCAGACGCGCGTACGGACGCCAAGGAGACACAAGGACACAGCGGATGCTGGCCACACCAGCACCCAACCTCTGACGCTGTTTCACTCTCTTGTCCCAAGACCATCCCCACCACTCATTTTCCACCAGCAACCCACCCTGCCCTTCCGCGCTCCCTCTCCGCTTCTCCCCGGGTGGAGAAGCACCACACGCTTTCAAGGCACCGGGAGAGACTTTGGTTGCCTGTTTCCCACGGAACCAACTCAGTCCCTGTACGAGCTTTTGGAAACACGCCCTTTGTAGTTTTCTACTTTGATGACATCTGTAAGAATATATGGTGGGGTCTTTTTTCTTCTCCTCAGCCTCTTCTTCTTTTTAAGAGGCGATGTCACACTTTGAACTCTAATTTTTATTTATTTTATTCTCCTAGAAAAAGGCTGACTCCCTACCGAGCACGGAAGGAGAAAGAGAAAGGAGGGTGGACAGGAAGCCTTTAAGAAGTGCCCAGATTTAATTTTTTATCAGAGGAACAGAAAGAGAAATTTGTTGATGATCAAACAGATTCAAGTACCTTAAAAGAAAGGGACTGTCAGTAAATGGAAGCTAGTTAAGGAATTACATGAAAGACATAGGAGACGCTCGAGAAGCAGAAACGATGCTGTAACCAAGTGGAAAGCCAAACCCATCAGTCCCAAACCACTGGAGCAGTGAGAATCAGTGGGTGAAGTATTTGCTCTGCAAAAGCAGCAGACGATGGGACAGCCAGTGCTTTGCAGAGGTGCTGAGCCGGCTTGGCACCAGCGGCTGCCTGAGGGAGCCCAGCACCTCCGAAAGAGCAGCCCCGGCAGGCTTTCTACCTGCTCGCTTCCCTGCATAGCTAAAACAAGTGTAGGCAGTCAAATAAAGGGCTGCATTGCTTTGAAAAATGGCACCCTGGGGGCTTTGCGTTTTCCTTTTCCTCCTCGGTACCTTCCAGCTCGAGTGTGCTCGGTTTATAAATCCAAAGAGGGTGGGATGGGTGGTTGGTGTTTTTTCTCCCTTTGCTTTGGTTTTAATCCACTGGTAGTGCTTTGCAACCCAGGCTGGAATCTGAAAAGCCAGCAGAGCCCTTGGTGGGCCGGGCAATGGCTGATTTAGGGAGGGGAAGAGCAAGACTAAGAGGAGGAGGAGGAGAGACCACAGCAGTACCGAGATAGCCTGCAGCAGAGTCAGAGGTGGACAGGACTTGAGAGATGGAGACCAATCCATCCTCAACCCCTAACCCACCTTCCCAAGCCCCTCCTTGCCAAAGCCTTTAAGAGGCCAGATCCTATTGCTTCCTGAACTGCGACCCGCCTGGCTTAGCTCGGAAATCTTTTAAACAGGAAAACAGAGCCGCCGTTTGCTTTCATGCAGAGCCAGTGGTGAGCAAAGCCCAAGGGTTGCATTAGATTAGCAGCCGGCTCCTCCGAAGGCATGGAAACTTTGATCATTTAATATGTATGTGCCGTGTCAGAGCGAACAGGTCTCCAAACCCCAGTAAATGTTTTATTAGGGCAGCTCTGGCTTTCGTGCCCAAGCCATGCTCCTTTTGGACTCCGGGGATCTTGTTGTGATTGGAGAGACACTGCTCACCATCTCCCTCTCTCCCAAGAAGGGCCGTGCAGCTCCCGCCTTGCTTTTCCCTCGAATCACGTTTAAAATGCATTAGAGCCCAGTAGCCTGAACGATGGCAGGAGCGCCCCAAAACCAGCCCCTGCCTTCTTCAAAGCACCCGCTCCTCTTGCACCTTGCAGGGAGACCCAACGCGTGGACGCAGATGTCAACACCGATCCCGGCGAGAGCAAGGTTCTCCTCTTCCTCCTCCATCACCACCAAAGCGGCCACCACGACTGCCCGGAGCTTCCAACCCCGCTAGGACAGGGCAGAGCTGGCCATCCTCTTTGGGAACCCTCCAGGCAGGAATAGAAATCTCCTCTCTGGAGCTGGCTGAGGTATCGCACGAACCAACCCCGACCTCCCCCAGTGGAGTAGCTTAGTGTTTCAGAGGCATCATATGGTTTTGGGGTCTGGTTTTTGTTGGTTTGGGTTTTTTTCCTTCATTTTGCAAACAACTCGCAATGGCTTGGAAATGAGGTATTCCCAAAGCGATTATTTGTTGTTGAAAATGTCATCTTTGCCGGAAATTTCAAGAAGCGGGGGGGGAAGAGCGTAGGTTCCCCCCACCCCACCACTCTCAGTTCAAAATGAACATAACCCAGCTCGTCGCTGGATTTCCAGCTCCCAGAGAGCTGGGCTTTAGATTAGGAAACAGTGCATGAAGAAAGAATGGGGCCAGATATGATCTCGGCATACAAGGACTCCTATTCAAAGGGCACTGGGCTAGGATCATAAATATAAGTGCACACAGTTACTTCCCCGCTTACATCTGCGCCTCAAGAAGCCCTACAAGAGCCATTCTGGGGGAGAAATTACACCGCTCGTGTCCTATTAAAGCAGTTCCCATTTATTTTTTTCTGATGCTAAAAAATATTTACATCCAAAATAGACAAGAAAAGCCTGGTGCCAAGAAAATAGGGGATTTTTATAGATCCTGTTTCTGCAAGAAATTACCAAGACAACAAGTCACTAAGTTCCAGGAAAGGATTTGACATTTTCCTGAATAAAAATAGCACCTGAAGTGGCATCGCTTAGGACAACACCTTATCGGCAAGCGCTACCGCAGCAACCGGAGAATGAAAACCTTCCCACGGCACGGCGAAACTCGCCCGTGGGATCCCACCAGGGACGCCTCATTGTCTACCCTTTTCTATAGAATTTCACACTAATTTTCACAGAACTCTGTTGGTCTTGTCCCTATTAAGTTTGATTGGAATTTTTTTTTTTTTTTCCATAAAGGAAATTACAAAGGCTAGCAATTGTCTTGCTTCAAGGCATACACACATCATCAGCTCGGAGTAGAATGACAATTACCCACGCGGTGCCATACACGGCTAGGTGTGTTAGGGGATTTTTGTATTAAGCAGAAGGGCAGGCTTTCCCCCCCCCCCCCCAACCCCCATCAGCTTTCGATCAAATCCCAGGTGCAGCCACTTGTGTTGCGAGATCTGCCTATAAAAAACACATTCCAACGATCCAACCCCATGGCCGCGCCGGGCTACCGCTGCTGAACTCAAGAGCGAGAGGGATGGGGGCTGGGTAGGAAGGGACCACCTGGTCCAGGCAAAGGATGCATCTTCCAGAGACGCAGCTCTGGCAGTTTTACCATTCACTCTTTCTTTTAAAAGCAAAAAAAAAAAAAAAACCCACCCACCAAAAACCCCATCAGACCTGCGCACACGGTATCACGCCACGAAAAAAGGAGACCGGAGGCCAAGTCGAAATATGGGCGAAAGCTCGGACAACAGATGACTGAATGAGGACACGGGGATTTGGTATAAGCATCATGACTGCCACAGCTTTCTGCGTTTTCTACCTCCAGCAACAGAAAACCCCGAGGTGCACGGAGAAAGGCAGACCGTGAGGTGTTTCCAGCTCCGCAACCGCCGCAGACCTCGCGGGGAAAGCTGCCGTCGGCTTCATCGTGTGCGCCCACCAGCGTGGGTGGGATCTGAGCTCTCCACCAGGAACGCGCACCCATCTCCCGGAGCTGAGACCTGGACGCAGCCCAGCTGCACCTCTCCTCTCCGGGAGAAGATCGCATCTCCGCGAGCCACGGATCCTCTCTTCCCCGCCACCGCTAATTAACGCCCGACCCGTTTGGTGACTAACGATCCCCTGCCCGCGCGCACATGCTGAGTCCTCAGCGTTGACCCGAAGCCAACGCTGCTTCCCGTGCCTTCGGACGCGGCTGCGCCGAGCAGGCAGATGGACGGCGAGGAGGAGAAGCCGTGGCAACGCCGACCGTGCCGGGAGAGCCGGGGAAGGGAAGGGATGTGCCTTCTGCTCGGCGCTTTTGTGCACCGATCTGCTGCTCTCCGCAGCTCCTTTTGGCAAGGCCAAGCCGCCCCACCGCCCCGCACCGCCTCATCGCTGCCAACGTGGAGCTTGACCCTATTTATCCAGATGGCCCAAATCTCCCGAGCGCTGAGGCTTCTGCAGTTTTCCAGGAAAATGCCCAGTGGTCTCATTCCATGCAAACCCTCCTCCTTCAGCCAGCCCAGCAAATCCACTCCTTCCTCCCTGCCCATCCCCAAAGTCAGAAGAACAGCGGGAAAGTAGAGACCGGCAGGGAGAGGTGGGGATTTCACCCATCGAGAGCCTTGCTTTCTTCCCCTCTTTTAAAAACTAGAATATGAACGCGTTTGTTTATAAATCGAAATTCAAACTAATTATTAGCTAGAGGCTTTCAAGTAAAAATGTAGGTCATGCAATATTATGTGGGATAATAGAGATCGTTTCAGCTTCAGGAAGCACATAACAAATGGAGACTCACTAGTTGTCCAGCTTGGTTAAGCAGCGGACGCATCCACCCGGCAGGCCGTTAGCTCCGGCACCAGCTCTTAACACAAAATTTGGCACCCTTTCCACTTCTGTTCCCTGCCTTCAGCCCGGCCACCCTCTCCTCTCGCACCCGAGGGGTGCTGGACCGGAGCTGCGTGGTCCCCATCCCAGCAGCCGGCAAAGGTTTCGCAAAGGGCTCGGCGCAGAGGGCTGAAGCACACCCCACAGCATGCCCGAACTCACCCCCAAGGACAAGCTGGACCTGACAATTACTAATATTTAAAAATAATGATAATTAAAAAAAAATCAATCAATCGAACAGACAAGAATCGTGGAGACTTCAAAGACGGGAGCCCGGGATGCACATTTTAAGCTACTCCTTAAAACAGAGGTGAAAGCACGGCGAGACCTCCCTCTTTCCGCCTCTCAGCCATCAGAACCGACTCAATTCATCGCACGAAAGAAACGCTCTTTGCGCCCGTTTCTGTCTTAAGAGGAACCTTTCTAATCTTGGGATGTGAAGAGCTGTGAATCTTACAGCTTTTCACCGGTGCCAGTGCTTGTGGGCAGCAGGTATCAGAGCCAAAGCTGGGGAAAGTGAAACGTGGAGTTTACATGTAAGAAAATGTTTGGCAGCAAGAAAATCTTTGTGCCTGCACCCAACGGAAAGGAACAGCATCAGGAGAGAACTTGTCCGAGCCAGCCCAAGCGCCTGAGACAGCACGCATAGCAAATGTAACCTACTTGCAGTCAACTGTGATCAAGGCGAAACAGAAAGGTTGCCAATTAAAAACACTGCATGATTTCAAACAACAAAGAAATCTGTGGACATTGTTTGATCGCGCATATTCTGCATGAGAAAAAAAGAAAGAGGGAAACAAAAAAAAAAAAAAGAGGCTAAAAATAGGCTAGATGTTGTGAGCCAGATCCTCAGCCCGGCAAAGGCACCAGCTTCAGGGAGTTACGCAGCTTCACCCATGCTGCTGTCATTGTTGCTAAGTTCTGATCTCTATTTAAACTTGCAAAAGGTTTTCTTTTCCTGCAAAAAACTACAAGAATCTTCCCCCCCCCCCCATCTTGGAGCTCATCTCTCCTAAAGCAGCTCACATGATGATGATCAAAAATAAGCCCTCCAAGCCTAAGCTCACTAACATTCATTTCTCCCCTGCTAATGCTGGACTTCTTACTGTTAATCCTTAAATATATCCTTAAATAAGAATGACAGTACCTGAAGCGCCTAACAACCCCGTATCATAAACAGAGACAGCCTCTGCATTCCTAATTTAGCTTGCCACATGAGAGCTGACACTAATCCCAGATCCCAAGTCCCGGATATCTCCAACGTAAATGCCATTGCCTTGCTCACCTTGACGTTACAGAGCAGCCTGAACTTTCCTTGTCCTGCTCAACTTTCATAACTGCTTGTTGGTTGTTTGGGGTTTTTTTTTTTAAATCCCATCTTGTACAAAAGCTGACTCACAGCAAATTCAACCTTTGAGCCTGGGACTTTAGGGAAAGTGTCACCTTCGTCCTGAGTGTCTCATTGCTGCGGGGACACCAGCCTTGGGTGATCCTGGGGGTAGGAGGCTGCCGAAGAAACCTCTGCACATCAGGCAGCAACCTGCTTACGCAACACCGTGTCTTGTGCCCGAATCTCCTACCAATCCGTTTGCACGGCTCACGGCAGCAGAAACTGGAGCAGCGGGTAAAAGGCGGGGGAAATGCAGACAACCACACTGGCCCATCTCGGGCACTGCATCAAAACCCACTGATTTTTTGCCATCTGCAAGTTGCAGATAACTCCTTCTAGGTCTAAGACTCCAGTTTTCAAAGGGTTCCAGACCGGCATGGAGCAAACAGCAAGAAACAGGCATCCAGCCTCCTACTGAGCCTAGCTGTGAGGAAACGGATTTGCTCCCCAAATACCAGGAACCTGGGTAAGTGGGTGCGCTTAGGATGCAGAAAAAGAGCGCTTGACATTTTGCATGGACTCCAGAAAGGAAAGTGAGGCTTTACAAAGAAGAGCTCGCCCATCGTTCCTCGGTGGATGTTAGCATTTATCTCCAAAAAGGCAGTCTAAAAACAAAAGACTTACAAGGAACCGCAGCTGTCTCCCACAAAGCAGGCACCCAACCCAGCTACTAAATGCAATCTTTAACATGAAAAGCAGAGAGGAGGGAGGGGTTTTAGCCTCGCTCTGCAAAGCAAATCGCAGCACAGCTTTAACTCTACACCAACTTCTGGGGCCCACCGGTTAATCACCCCCACCAGGGTGCAGGTTAGCACGCCGCAGCCACAAGAAATACCGCGGGAGCAGCGAGAAGAAGCGGCAAGCGCCAACAACAAAGCCAGGCGCGAGCCCTAAACTTTATTTGCAAGCCCCCGCGGACCCGGCAGGCGTGCCGTGGGCCAGCTCCAAGCCGGCGAAGGGAAGGTGCCAAAGCCCATCACCCTGTCAAAGCAGGTGGGGTGCAGGCGAGCATCCCAAATCGGTGCAGGCGGGCAGCGGGCTGGCTTTAACGCCGTCCCCGCCCGCTACTCGCATAACGTGGGTCGCGTGAGCATGTCTCGAGTGGCAAAACAGGGCTTGGGGTACGCTTTGTCTGAAAGCCAGGCACTGGCTCTCCTCACTTTGGATTTTCATCCCGTGGCCAAACAGAAAGGATAACGCCCGCCTAGCTCCCAGGTACCCGGAAAGATTGTTAGTTATATACAGTGCTCGCTGCAAAGCATTAAGTCTTCCAGCACTGAAATTCTTGCAGATGTAGAGACAGATGAAGGTCTCCGAGGCTTACACCTCTGCAGGACAGGGCAATTATGCTCCAAAGGTCAGGTCCTGCTACCGGAGAGATGCAGGTTTCCAGGTTTGATTCCTATCGCAGCTGAGATAAGCAGCAACCACAGTCTGGGAGCGGGTTCAGCTTTCAGGCTTTTGTTCAGAGCTGGGATTTTGCTTTGGGCCCATTCTTAGCCAACAGCGAAGTGGAACAAAATGACTAGAAGAAAGCATTTGGCGTCTCCGTTTCTCTGGACAAGGTCTGGTTCCCCCCTGCTCACACTCCGGTGGCTTAGGCAAACAAAATCGTGCTCCTTCTGTGTATCAGATCACACACACAAATGGGAACTGGCAAACGTCTCCACCGCTCACCAGCAATTTCTGCTGGAGGAAGGAGACTCAGATCTAAGCACGCCTGCGCTATATACAATTTACATCCCACTTAAAGACTGAGAAGAGGAAATAAGGGGACTGTGCTGCGTTCGCCTTCTGCTGGACCCACTTTCATCCTCGGATGGAACATGTGAAGCTTTGTTCTACGCGGTAACACACGAGGATGTTTCTTGGCGCTGCCAAACCTTACAATATGACCAAGTATTTCATAACCTCTCATTTTCCTTTTAAGCCCCAGCTCTCAGTCATATGCAGTTATACAAGAACCAACCTCAGCTTTCATTACTGAAAAAGAAACCCTTTGCACTCCTCCCTCTTCCCCTTCCAAAAAACCCCCCCAAGCCCTCCCCCCCCCCCCAAAACCCAAATCAAACAAAAAAAAGACCCAACAAAGCAACAATGAAATGCTTCAGAAACCACCTCCGCTCTTCAGACACATGGTTTTAAAAGCGGGGCTCTGGATTTGGAATCCGTAAGCTCTGCCGTGCTTACTCCGTACGGCAGAGGAGCCCCTAAGAACAACTCTCCGGCTTCTTCCTGTCTTTAATCTGTCTCGGTAGGCACAATAAGCAACTACAAATGGAATAACAATATCAAAAAAGGGGGCCGGGAGGAGGGGAGAGAAGATGCTGTAACGCAGAGGCGGCCTGAGATACCGGTGAAGGCTTTTAAGAGCCATACATGCTAATTACGGTGTTAAAAAATCTGTCAGTCGGAGGGCTGGATATTAAATGGAATTGGCTTGAGATGACAGGGCTGAACTGGATTTTAAAAAATTATTTATTAAAATGCTCTGGATACAAATTAATGTTCTTAGTTCAAAATGTATTATTGTCTCTCTGGCTTTGATCTGCGGAGCACTTTGAGCGATGAATGGGAAAGGTTGTCAAATTTCCCCCTGCACGCGCTCTAAGTGACTCCGCATCCCTCGCCGAAACGCTACTTTGCAATTTCCTTCAGCGATACCTCTCATTACATCCCCGGGAAGATCTGCAGCCGTGCGCCCCACGACACCGAGGAGGAGCCGGGGTTTGCTCCCGGCGCCGTCTGCTGTGCTCTGCTGGGATTTGGGGCCAGGCTTAGGGCCAAGCTCCTCTCCTGCCTGCTGCAAGGTCTGCAGCAAGGTGCAAAGCCAGTTTTGGGGTGAACCGCTTGGGAGAAAGAGGGGGCATCCGCACGGCCAACTGCCCTCACGCTCGGGACTGATAAAAAGCTTGCTGAAGCCAGGGATAAGGCTGGCTGACCCAGCTTTGAAACGAGCTTTGGATCCAAGAGCCAGGACTCGGCTTTGCCCAGCGAAAAGCATCTTTGGGAACGACTTGGCTCTCCCCTCTCGCCGATGGCAAGCGGCCGCTCGGTCTGCGCACGCTGGTCAGACCGAAAATAAGCCGTCTATTCTAGGAAACCTGAGGCTGAGGGGTGTCGCCCACCTCCAAATCAATGGGGTAGAGGGGCCAGGACTCGCAGCGCGGCGTGCTTGTCCTTCCAACAGCCCGGCCGAGGCGTCACAGCCCCCGTGCCGACGTGCAGGCTGCCCGGGAGGCTCCGGCTCCCAGCCGTTCACTGCGGTCCCTTCACCAGCAAGCAGAGCTCAGACGCAAAACCCCTCCGGTGGAAACCCTCGGATGCATTTTTGGGCGAGCCCATCGGTGCTCTGCGCCCTCGCACCATGCCTGGGTCCCAGGGAAATCGCTCTCCCCTGCCCGAGCAGCACGGCTCATCCATCACATGCAAATTCACCCGTCGCCTCCAGCAGCCACCGTCGGCCACGTGCCTTAGCACTCCATAGAGTTCACTCCACTTGGCTCCCAGGTCACCTCCTTCCTTCCCGCTTTATCTCTTTTTATTTTCTATTTTTTAATTTATTTTTTTTTTTTTCTTAAACAATGTCTGTACAGTTTCACTCTCGATAACATGCGAGTTAATTAAGCCGTGATCTCCTGGAGACAGGTTGCTACAAGGAGATAAGCAGCAGCTTCTGTTCACCATAAACAGCTGTGCTCCTGACCAGCTTCTGGGGATTTGCTGCTTTTGTACAGAAGACAAAACAATCATTGCCAATTAAACCTGGACATCATCTTCTCCCCGCCGTCGGTGAGTCTCTTGACGTCACCTTCCCCATGATCCTTCCAGAGGAGTTGAGGGTGCAGCGGTGTACTGTGCGGCTTAGAGGAAATTAATACCTGAAGTTGTAGTATGCCAGATAATGCTTTAATTCACTGGCAGTGCAGCGGTGCTGCTTAAAAGACAAAGCCATTGCATTTCCAGTAGAGTTGTGTCATATAATATGGTTTCGGTGGACGAACAAATGGAAGGGGAAAAAATAACCAACCCCAAAACCCGTGGATAAAAAAAATATCCTGCAGGGTCAAGCAAAACGTTTCATTTGACCCAAACAAAACTTCTCGGTTTTGCATTTATATTCTGACACCATCTCAGCCACGAGCGAAGGCAGCTCTCGGCAGCGAGCTGTCAAAGCGGGACACGTCAGGCTGGGCTCTGCCAGGGCCTGCCTGGTGCCAGCGGCCATCCCCATTTTCACGAACTATCAGAGACGACGCACGTTTTACAAGGGCTGGGTGAAGCTAAGCCAGTGGGTTTGCAAGGGCTTTGGAGGGACAGATCTGGAATTCAAAAGGTCTCAAAACACTGGAGAAATGGCCTGATGTGAAAAGTGAAAGCGTGAAGCAGGCTGCTGCAGAAGGGAAAAATCAAAGCAAATTAAAGCAAGACCAAACAATTTTGCTTCGCCCAGCGTGGGAGGCCTTTGCTCACCTGCCCCTCCTCACCCGCTGCAGAACCACTGATTTTTACCAGTTCTCGCCAATTTCACCAATCGGCTGACACCAAAACACCAGTGTGGACCCAGAACCATCCACAAAATTGGGATAATAACCTTGACCTCACTCTGCACCCAAGGGGAGCAACTGCCAAGGCTGGAGGACAATCAGATCCAGCAGTAACGAGGGACCTGGAGGTGCACAGAGCCGGACTCGCTGCACCCACCAGCGATGCAGGGCTGGGTACCGGGCCAGGAAAATCACCAAAATGGCAGGATCTGAGACTTTCTCACTTCTGAATGCTCAGTAACCTCCTCTTGGGCTGCTCTGCTGCTGACACAATTACCAGAATATCATAAGTGATATGCTAGGACCTGCTCATTAAACACAGTCACTCTGTCTTGAGGGATGGAGGGGAGAAAAGAAAGGTGGGGGTTCCTTTTTTATTCCCCCTGAATGTGGCTTTAATGATTTTAAATCCCTTCAACCCAATTACAGCTCTGTAGCCTGATTAGGGACTCTGAGCTATTGTGCACTGGAGCCATTATCTGGCGGCCCATAGAAAAATTAGTACCTGGAGAGGCTGCACTGGGAAATAAATCTTTCCCTGACATTTTGGGACCAATTCTTGGCCAATTAGAGCATACTTTGCCGCGTAGGTAATGTGTATCCAAACTACTCTCCCCGCTGAAAAGGCCAAGCAGAGAACAAGTGTGATCCATGCAAAAGAGAAGGAAAAATTACCCGCTGCAGACTTGTAACTCGCCAGTGCTCCCCGACAAGTTATGCACCCTGCTGCAAAGAGCTGCCTCGGCCAGCGGCGACAAGCTCCCTCTGACCCCGAAGCCGTGGGGCACAGAGCAAGAAAAGCTGCCGATCTTCGGGCTACCAGCCCCATCCTGCTCCTCTCCTGCTGCCCGTCTGATTTCAGAGCCCTGGGCTTCTCCGGGATATCGCTTTTGCCTGCAACGCCCGAGCCGCAGATGTCTGCTAATACAGAGCACGAAGGATGGATACGAAGCCGAAGAAAGGGACCTGGCTGGTGACAAACGTGTCCCAGCATGGCCCTGAGGCTTTTGACTCTGCAACGATGACAAACCCATTCGGGCAGCGAGGACCTGGCTGACGGAGCCAGGCTAGACTTTGCACAGACTGTGCAGCAAGCGGTGATGGCTCCGAGATCCCCCAAAAGGGACGGGAAAGACCCCCGGTGGATCTGAGGAGGTCTACATCCAACCTGGGGTGGGACAGAGCAGGAACCTGCTCCACCAGCCCCAGTCCCCAGCAAGAAACGGGAACCCAAAAAGAAGCTCCCATAGCACACAGAGCGCCTGGGCAAGGTGGACGGACAAGGGCGACATCAGAGATGGCCAGAGGGGAAAGAAAGCAGCAATTTCTACTGGTTCAACACGAGAAACACAACCTCCCTGCAGTAAAACCAGGAGGAAGCTCCTTCTGAGCTTTTTCTCCTTCACTGGCACTTGCCCGGCTGATTTGGCGCCTCTCTGTCTCCTCTTCTACCCAGCGGCTGAAGCTGTCCTCACAGAGGCTCCCTAAATCACCAAAAGTCGCAAATAACCTCTCGCTTGGGTGTCTCAGCCCCGTAACCGGCGCTGTGGACAACCCTCCTGGCCGTCCCCACGGCGCAGCACGAGATGCTCCTGCAGCCACCCTATGCACGGGAACCACCGGGTCGCCCGGCTCTCCTTCCTCCCACCGCTCCCCTCTGCAGTGTTTCCAAGGCAACGGGGAAAATGAGGATTAAGCCAAAACTGAACCTAAGGAGGAGGAGATGATCCCAAATCTACCACGTGCCGACCGAGCAGAGGGGTCTGCTCAGTCCAAAGACCTGCCGCCGGAGCTCAGCCAAATGCTCCGAGGTCTCGCGCTACATGGTTCCCTGGGGACCTCTGCAGCTGTGGGGTGGATGCAACCTCTGGGCCAGCTCCTTGGTGTCTTTGCAAGGTGGGAAAAGCCTGGCTCTACCTTACAGATGAATTTTGAAGTAAGCAGTAATCCTGGCCACGCCTCCAGAGGAAGAGAACTGAACGAAGAGCTAAGACCACCGTAGAAAGCAGATGTCACCGGATCATAGAATGGTTTAGGTCGGAAAAGACCTTTCAGATCATCGAGTCCAACCGTCAACCCAACGCCACAGATGTCAGCATGCATAAAACATACCAGCCTCCCCTCGCACGCAAACCGAGCTCAGCAAAGACCGAAACCCCCCAAAGTTCCCCCCTGCCGCCAACTTTGAAACAGCAAGTTGAGCTACAAATGGCAACCGTGTGTTTATGATGTATTTGCTCTTGGTTCAACAGCAAGATCAAGGAGAGCAGCCCTGCCTGCCATGAGCACAGCGGTCCAGCTGTGCAGGCACTAACGGCACAGCTGGCGCCGCACGCTGCCGTGACGGCAGACCCAGTCGCTTGGCAAATTAAACCGGTGCCTCGCGTTGCCTTTTAACACCTTCCTCGCTCACCCGCCCGGGGAGGCAGCAGGAGAAGGGATGGAGGGTCTGCGGGTTCATCAGGCAGTCAAAGCAACACGGGGAAGGCTCGAGAGGGAAAACGCATACGCAGGCTGGATCACAACGCATCTCCGCTATGGGGTCGAGTTAATGTTGCATGGGCATCTTGATGCAACCTTTTGTCTATAATAATACTAATGGCGGAGCGGTTAAATTCATCCCTGGTGAGAAGATGATCATAGTTAATGGAATTAATGCAAGGTTTTAATTTGCCTCTCGCTGCTCGGTCCTAGCAACTCCCCAGCCTCCAGCAGAAGCGCCAAAAATATGGTGTTTGATCTTCCCTCCCCTGATACTCATGTACTTTTCATAGTATTCACCATCTGGAGGTGAGAAAACCCATCAGGCCTCCCGGCTTCGCTGCAGCACCGACAATCAGGCAATCTGGTGCTGCAGCCACAATGCAAGCGCCAGCTCTCCCAGCTCAGCCTCGCCTCCGAGGCTGAATCTGCGGACCTCAACACATGGTCCAGCAGCTTCTAGGAAAGGGCTGGCTGCAGGAGAGGTCAGCACCGCAGGGCTTACATGGCCACAGCAGTAGCCGGCATCTCCTCTTTGTGCAGGAGCACCCAGGGATGCCACCAGACCTTGTGGAAATAAGGGAGAAATAAGTAGACGTGGTCCAAAGTTGGGGATGCAAGCCTGACAGCAGAAGGATTTGGGGGCTGCTGGGAGCACTGCGGACGGTTGGGATGGCTGAGCCCCTGGGCAGCACACCCCGCATGGAAAAAACACACGGAAAAGCTGCAAAACCAAGTAAAGAACTGGCCAGGAAAAGGCTGATCCAAAAAGACTGGGACAGCAAAGATGAGGGAAAGGAAAACAGTATTAAAAAAAGCAGCAATGTGTTGCTGAAATGAGATTAGAACAGTAACAGGTTCACTCCCGTGCCAGCTAAATCCCCATTAAATCAGATTAATGCAGACGGTCTTTATGTAACTGACCAAGAAGATCAATATTGCTGTTTCAGTTAGGGGAAGGAAAAAACTTGTCCTGTTTGACAAAAACATATCATTGATTACATACAGCGACCTCCATCAGGGCTACCGTGCTGAAGACTACCGAAATTAGGCTGCCTGGGTGGGACCGGCTAGATCAAAACCATCAGGGGTGCCTCGTTCCTGTAACCTACTGCCACTCTGGGGGCTAGCGGAGGTTTCTTCTTCCTTGGGGGAAGGAAATTTGGGCTTTCTCCCCTTGCCAGGGCTGCGAAGCTCCGTGCCCCATGACAGGGTGCTTGCTGGGAAGTCCCCCAGCAGCCACAGAGCCGCATTTCTAATCCATCCAGGAGTTTCCCCTGTGCCAGCAGTACCGAAAAGCCGCATCCCATCCCTAAGTCGCATCCACAATGACCTTTTCTATTATCCCTCACTCCTACCAAACCCACTCCCACTTTTTGCTGTGGACAGAATTAACTCTCCCTGCAAGGCGAGCACTGGACATCACTGGAATTCACCCCTCCCAAAGCCTCCCAGCCCTCCAGGATCCACCAAGAGTTTGGAGAACAAAAAAAGGAAAAAGAACTCAGGGGAGGGAGGGAGGAGAGCGCAGGAGAGCCTGGGATTATTTTCTCCAGGAGCCATTATCCGAGAGCCTATAGCACAATTAGCACCTGGAGAGGCTGTGCCATGATATAAATCTTCCCGTGACATTTCAGGACCGATTCCCCACCAATTAGAGCGCGCTCGCTCACACCGTAAGCAGGCTCGCCATGACAAAGGCCAAGCCCGGAGGATGGGAAAATCCATCCGGAGGCGAGACGGAGCGGCGGCATTGCTTTGGGAGAGGGTGCCGGGGTGGGGGGGCTGGGGGCATCTCCCCTGACAGCCTGGTCCGTGCACCCGCAGTGCTCCTTCCCGCGCTCCTGAATCGCACCGGACGACGGGAATCGTGTCCGCTGGCTGCCGAGAGCTCAAAAGCCCATCCAAAAGCCCTGGCCCAAGCCCAAGCTTTTCCCAGAGTTTGGAGAAGCAACCCAGGAGCGCTGGCTCCCTCCCTCCCCATCTCATCACGAGGGGTGGATGAGACGCTCTGCAGAAAGCACTGGCTTTGTTATTCAGTCCTGCTTTTGCAAATGGAGAAGCACCACGGTATTTCCAAACACACCAATTTGCCCGCCTTTTCGTTCTGTTTTTTAATTCAAAACTCTTGTGTTTAAAACAGTCTTTTGCTGCAACCTTTCCTTTACATTTGCTTTCTATCAGCTGTAAATCTGAAAGCTCAAAAGCAAACAGAAGACTGCTTTGATATTGTCGAGGCAAAAGAGTAAAATCCAGTCAGAATACTTTCCTGGATTTTAAATCCGGTGACATTTTGAAACATTTTGTTTGTGAGCTGAACCCGAATGATTTTTTTTTTTTTTTTTTTTTTTGATACTGCCATCAATGCAAGCACCACTTCCAACCTCAACTCCTGGTTTTTCTGAACAATTTGCTCTGTCCTCTACAGGAGCAGATTTCCTCCATCCCTCCTCCTCCCTGCTTTGCATTGGTGCCTGTAAGTGCTCTCTCAGGGCAGCACCTCTGCCTACAAATACGCTGCAATTCCTCACGGATCACGGCCGCTTTGCATGAGGAAGGTGAGCCGCAAGGATCCCTAACTTCGTAAAAATGATCCCGTTTTCCCAGCTTTCACATCCTCCCACCAAACGTGCGGGGACAGGGACGGGGTGGGCTGTGAGGGGTTAAGGCAGGCAGGGCTCAGCCCTGCCCGTGGAATATCCCCCCGTGCTCGCAAAGCTAAAAATAGTCATAAATTGCTTCCCCAGGTAGTGTTTGCCTGTCCCTTGGGGGGATCAATCACGGCATCAAAGGGAAGGCATCTCCAAAGGGCTCCGGCAGATGCAGAAACGCACGCGCTCGGAGAGAGGCGCCGGGCGGATAACTGCAGGAAATCATGGAGTCAGCAACATCCCCTCCCCACCTGCTTCTTTGGATTTTGTTTTGGTTTGTTGTTCTGGTTTTTTAATTATTTTTAAAGGTTTTTTTTCAGATTTGCTCAAGAATGAGTGGCAGAAATCTCAAATTTAATTTAATTAGCACCTCCTCCCTGCCTGGAAATGGCTTGCCTTCAACCCCGATGGTTTCATCCTTTGCTGGCTTCCTTTGGCTAACATTGACTACTTCCCTCTGTGTTTCTAATGGACCTGAAAGACTCTTGTTACATACTTTATTTGTGCTCCAGCACCAGCGAAGATAGACTAAAAGCTGCTGGGGGAATAAATTCAGATGGCGAAGGGATGCAGCAGGCCCAGCAAGGCGGGGGGAGAAGCAGCACACGCACTGCTTTTTCTTTCTCTCTGTCCTAGAGAGATGCTGATTCATTTCATTTTTTAATTGTATTTATTCCTTAGCAATCGGTGGCAGACATGGAAGTGACAGTGACGCTAGATGGAAGGCGGCTAATAAGCACCAGTGTTTAAAAAAAAACCCCAAAACCCTGTGGGCGGATGCAGAGTGCTGTCAATCAGCATCTGTACGGGACAAGAGCCTCCTCGTCTGCCAACGTCCCGTCGCCAAGCGCTCCGCGTACCGTGTTAATGGAGGGGGGAAGGCATTTAAACCGCAAAGATTACCTCCCGCTTTTACAAGCCCCTGCATGTTGAGGGCAGAGGAGCCGGTCCCAGATCAGCAGGCGGTCTTGCAAACCCATGCAGGCAAGGAGCACGAAAGGAATAACCTGCCTGCTCAGGTGTCCCTTTCTCCCCCAAAAAGCACCCAGGCAAACCCCTCCTTCCTGCAAGTGGCACGAGCGGCCTCAAATACATCCCTCCTGCAAGCCAGGAATTTGTTATTCTACATACATACTAATTGCACGTTGGCGGAGAGAGCAAGGAGACCCTGCACCGCCACTTGCACGGCCAAACGAATGCGCCTTGATGGGCACCGAAGGCTCCGCTGTGCCGCGGCGTAACGAGCGTGCGGCATGTTTGCTGATGGGAAGATGGGTTGGCTTCGCGGGGCTGGCCAGGAGCACTGAGAAACGGACCTCTTAAATAATTCTGCCTCGGTTTTTAACAGGTTTGGGGAGCTGTATGCTGTGCTGGCGAGGTGGACTTGCAGGTGTCTGATGAAAACCCTGCGTTTCTACAGGAAAAAATCGAGTATTTACAACTGTCTGCTTTCAGAGACATTTTCTTAAGAGAAAGGGAAGAGAAAACCCAATCCCACTTGACCGTGCCCTTGGTGCCAGCAGCCTGCTATTTGACTCCTTTGCCACCCATAACATTTTACTCTGGGGTTAGTATAGTCACTTATAAGTGTATAGTCACATATATCACAGCGACTACCATGCCGGTAACCGTGACGCTGGGAATAGATTTGCACTGGGGAAGAGGACGACACCCAGATGGGGGACTAAACCCCATCACGCTCAGCACGGCACGACGGAGGGAAGGGAAAGCAAGTGGAGATAGGGCCTGGGTCTTTTAATTCCCAGGCAGAGTCTCCTCCACCGAACGCAGTGCCTCGCTAGCCAGCACCCAAAATTATCAGAGGGATAGGTCATACCCTCACGGGCACAGCCAAGGTGGGACACACCTGCAGCTGACGGAGACGTGCAATATTCAGACAGCACAGACTCGCGGATGTGACCAGCAGGAGCGGACACAACTACGTCTCTCCCTCAGCTCCCTCAAGCAACTTGGAAACGCAGTACCCTCGCTTGCCTCCTTCTCCCTCTGCTCTCCAACCTGTGCAAGACCCCACAAGCCTTCACCCTGCTCTCCTCCCGGTGACGACCCTCCCGTCGCCTGCTGTTCAAGCGCACACACGCACTCTCGGCATTGCGCTTTCTAAATATAATCTACTACCTAGCAATTACCAAGCGTAGAGAGTAGGACTGGAGTTGTATTGACTTACAAAGCCCACACAGTCGGAATGCAGCCCAAACAAATCAATGGCATATTTAGCCAAATAAACCACTCTAGCGAGCTGATGACACCAGGCCTCCGTGCATTCACTGGTCTGGAAGCGTATTTTACCGGAATGCCTTGTGGTTTGCAGGTAGAGCAATTTTAAAAGCATGAGGCAAACTAATGCTGGTGCTATGGACCTGACCTTCCACGTAGTCTGATCCAACTTAAATTATTACCCGATTCTGCCCACTTACAGTCATGAGAGCGTGGCCCCAGATCTTGGCGACCACCCCCAGTTATTCCCTCTTCCCCATTAACATCCGATAGTGAGCAAGGATCGGTGATACTATTCTGCGGCTCACAGCTCTCGCAGAAAAGCAGACAGGAATCCAAGGCTGTCAAGGAAGAGGAGATACCGGGGAAGAGTGGTATTGAAAAGGGGAGTGGAAACACAAGCAGGTGTAGCTCAGCTTTTCCAGGAAAACAAGCTCCTTTTGAAATAGCAAACCCAGTCACTTCTGCAACCCGTGGCTCCCAAATTCAATTTTCGGCTTAAAAGCCGGAGCAGACTTTGGACCGCTTGCACCCCGAGACTGTGTCCCTTCCCCAGAGAAGTCGGTCCTTAAGCCTTCCCACCGATACGGACTTGTAGACACTGCTATGGATGGGCCCAGGTTGCAAAAGTCGCTGTACAAGCACCAAACAGGTCCTTGAGCAGACTGGATCTGCTTTTCCCATAGTTTTGCATCCGGGGAGCAAAAAAATTTCCTCCACAGCAGCACCAAGTCAAACAACCTAAGTACTTGAGGTCATCTTCTCCAAACCATTTAAAAACATATATTATTAAACAGGCAAATGTCAATAGAAAACGTAATTTGGAAAGAAAGACCTGAAATGTTTGTTTTGAAAAGTGGTTTTGAAAATGGACATTTTCCAGGCTTTTTAATTTTTCCTTTTCTTTCTTTTCTTCCTGGCTGAAACTCTTCACCAGATTTGGCAGGGCTTCGCAGATGGCGCTGGCCGACCCACAACTGATTTTTCAGAGAATAAGCTATTTGTCCAAAAGAAGAAAACATGCCCAGATTTGCTAGGCTCCAACCCTCTCCCACGCTGCTCTCCCTGCCGCTGCAACCGTCAGCTCGCCCACCCCGCCGCAGAGGCTCCAGCAAGAGCCTGCGTGGGGGAAAGCTCTTCCAGAGCCGGTGAGGAGCTATTCCTTCATCACCAGATGGACAAAGAGCATCTCTTGCAAAGAGCAGCGGAAGACGCAACAGCGCCCGACGCCTCTCGTGCGCTTTGCTTCTCCCTGCGCTTAACGAGACGGGATATTTGCGCTCAACGGGGCTCTTGCCTTGCTGAGCGAGTTCCCTCGGTCTCCGCTGCCCGCAAACGCGAGGCGAAGCTTGGCCTGGGCGCGCGGAACCGGTCGTGATTTGCAAGTAAACAAACGTGCTCTTCAAGATTTGCTCTATCGCTGGGCAAATCCTCTTTGATTCTGAGCCTCTGGAAGCGGAGGCAGTGGAGGAGACTAATCCCGAGAGCCCCTCTTCAGGCAAGCTCCGCACCGAAGCTGTCTGAAGGGGGTTGATGCTCGGGGAGATGCGGGTGCTCAGCGCCCACGAGGATGTAGCCCACGAGCTTGCCCTAATCTCCGAGCACCTCCAGGAGAGCTGGGAGAAGCTTTTTTAACAGCACTTCGGAACCTCTTTGCAGCCCGCTGCAGGGAAGGAGAGTGGAAAGCGTGCAGGCAGGAGGGGACCAGCACCACGTGCTTCTGCAAGCCAGGGATGCCAGCAGCTCCCCTTCCCACCGCCACCCCAAAGGCAACCCAGCTCCCTCCTCACGCTGCAACCCCCTCCCAAAACCGCCGTGCCACGACCTCGCTGCTGGCGGTAGCAAAAAGGACGATGGGAATGGCTGGCACAGGGCTGAGGGGGGACCGTGACTCGTCCTCCGCCTCTCCTCGGCACCGAGACCCTCCGACGGACAGAACACCCACCAGGCCTAATCCTGAGCTCCTTACTGAGATAACGCTCAGCCCCCGATCCCCAACTAGGGAAACGGGGAGCATTTACCCGTGCCTAGGATGAGAAATCTGTATCCTACAAACCACGCCGCTTAGTTTAGACTCCCTGTGGTTTTGGGGGCAAGAGAGAGAAAGGAAGGTAGGCGCGAGTATTTAAGGCCCTGGAAAAGCAGACAGGTACCCAGGGGGATTTTCAAAAGAAGAGGTGAGAGTTAGGGAACTAGGGAAAGCCTTTACCGATCTGACCATCGGCTCCATCGGTACCCCACAGATACAGCACCGGCTCAACCCGCGACGGCATTGCGAGGAGCAACACGTTAATAGCTGGTGCGCATAAAGACAAGCGAGGAGTTGATCTAGCTCGGTGGAAACCACCACATGGCTATGCCATTTGCAGCAGCTGAGAAGCTAGCTGTTGGTGTTTGCTCACAAACAATATGTTCGTCAGGATTTGGCCTCGTCTCTCAACTAGAAGATTTCCTTATGGAAGTTTCTCTGCAGGGAGCAATGCCACGGAACACGCACGGCGGGATCAGTCTGGCATCCAAAGCTCCCAAAGAAAAGGCACGGCCAGTGCTCTAGTCACCTCCTCTCGGTAAACTAAATCATTTAAATATTTTTCCCTCCTTTCCCGCAGTGCCCTGATGCTGCTATTACCCTGCTGGTGTTGAGCTAGCAAGGGCCCAAAAGAAGTGCTTTCATGGTGTTTTTTTTTACACTTGCACTTAAAAAAAAAAAAAATAATCAACTAAAAATCTATTTCTGGTTATTTGTGTTTTTGCTTCCTGACAGGTTCGCACCTTTGCTGTCCCTTCAGAGGATGCATCAAACACTTGTGATGAGCCAAGTGACCTGGAAGGGGCCCCAGCTTGTGCTGTGAGACGATACCCAGTGCATGAGAAGCAGATGCCGCCTCATTTTCCCAGGAAGCACAACGGAGCCGCGCTCACCTGGAGGGGAGGGCTCCCAGTGAGCGCCGGCAGCCCGACTTTACGACTAGCACGATGCAAAGCCCGAGGAAGTAGGATGATTTTTATGCTCTTGAGAAGTACCACATGGCAGCTAGCAAGCAAAGTCTTTTTCTTTTTTTTTCTTTTTTTTTAAAAACCTAGAGGACAGATACAACTTGGCTGTGCGGCGTAAGCACAGCCGGGGAGCTCAGCCTGGAAGAAAAGCACCCTCCATCCCCCAGCCGAGCCCCCAACCCTACCTGCAGAGTCAATTTACTGCTTGGGTTTATTTGTTGGGGAGAAAATTCCCCATCCGTGGAGGCACGTAGGGAGGAGGATCGTAAATCTGCCAGCCTCCGCTCCCGATGCCTCCCCGGGGCCGGCCGCAGCCGGAGGGGTCCGCGCTGCCGAGGGAGCCGCACGCAGCTCTGCGCGGTCGTTCGAGTGTCTGATCAACTGTGGAGAGTTTGCACAGCTTGGGAGGAAATTAGCTCTTCCAACTCATTTCTACACTTGCCAGCTCTTCCTTTTAGCCCCCTGCCTGAGCTCCTTGGAAGAACCGGCTTTGTCCATAAAAGCAGCCGAGCAGTTATTGTAATGTCCAGGGCCCCCAAACGCTGCTATTTCTAGCACTGTCAATAAAACAGGCAAAAAGCTGGTCCCGTGGGCGCTGCAGAAATCACCCCTTGGGCCCGCAGGGCTGCCCACAAAGGTGCCCCGGTCCTAAATTAATCTGAATTTCTGCAAAGGCTCCCACACCTCCCGCAGCCTTCATCCCAGCCAACTTCCAATTTGCAAGGGGAATGGTGATACCCCTCAAGCAGCAACACTTCCCATGCTTGGAATGGCAAGTACCTGCACAAGATGGGCTGCCCTCCAAGATGTGGGCTGGGAAGCCAAGGGGACCTGGGGAGCCTGACATGTACATCAGGCCCGAGGCCGCGCGCCGTTTTCCCCTCTCCGCTTCTGTTGTGCGGCATCCCATAATGTCATGTCCATTTGCAGATTGCACTTTATTGGTTTTTATTTGGCAGCCTCGCTTGACTCTGCCCTTTAATTTATCCATTATACATTCTGATTAATTGGCCGATAAAGCTCTGTCCAGTTTTTTAAAACAAATTCCCAGTCCATTTGCTTTTAGTGGAACTGCGAACAAGCAGTTTAGCTCATTACATTATAGCGCTCGTGCTTAAGGTTCACTCTGGAAAAAGATATTTCAGGATCATACATATGGAAAACAGCTCTGATCTGCATTAATAATCCCTCAGAGGGCTGGGGCACGGTGCTAGTTAAGCGGAGATCCCACAGCTCTCCCTGCAAGCTGCACGGGAACAGACCCTTCCTCCTGGTGGTCCTTTTCCCAGCAGACTGGAAACCCTTCTACCCATGCATTGATGCCAACTCAGCGATGACTTCCCACAAAACCAGCGTTTGCACCTCTCTTTCTCTGGGCGTTATTGCCCAGCCGCTCCCTTTTGCAACAAGCCACCTCCAGGCTCTCTTTCCTCCCGTTAATACCCTCTTTTAGGGCTAGAAAAAAAAAAAAATCCGTCACCAGATTTCTGGCTGCCAGCGTGGTACGGCCACGGCGGCGATCCCTCGTACCCAGCTATCTTCAAACACCAACACCTCCGCCTGAGCAGCACTTCTGGAAGAGGATTACCGTCGCCCATCGCGGATGCCTCCTTGGGCATCCCCTGCTCCCATGCCGCTACTTGCTTTGCCTGCAAAAAATCCCTCTTTTTCTCGGCACCCAAAGCCCCAAATGTAAATCTGCCAGACCCTATTACAGGTGCAAATGAGGAGTGACACGTGCAGAGATGGGAGCGAGAGGAGGAGAGAATTAATTCTGCCAGGTTGACTTCTAAAAAGCATGAAAGGAAGAAAGAAAACTAACCGGAAAGCAAACGCCATTTCCTCTGAATATGAAAGTAGGAGTGAATAAGCGATGGACTTCCACAGGGCGCCTTAATTCCCGTCCGTCAGCCTCACTGCCTTTTCTCCCCTCAAAATGTTATTATCTATCACTCTCCTGGCGTGAACAGGACTGGGTGCATCTCTCCGTCTCACTAGCTCAGCTGATAAGCTTGACAGACCTGGGCACTGGTGACAGCATTCACATTTCCAGTGGATAAAGTGCCATTTACATGAGGCAAGCGCCGGTGATTTTCCATCAGCCGGGACAGAATGAGGATGGGAACAGCTTGTAAGCTTCCTCTCTGGAGCAGCGCCTTTTTTTTTTTTTTTTTCCGGTTTGCTTTTTTTTGTTGTTGTTGGTTTTTTTTGGTTGGGTTTTGTTTTTTTGTTTTTTTAAGGGCAAAATCTGGACCTTCTCCTCCACTCGGATTTATAAACACCACCATGAGCAAGGCCCTGGCCCTGATTAAAATTCCCAGCATGCCAGAGTGTGCAAAAATCTCCAGACCAAAGCAAAACAAGCTCAGGGGAAAGTCTGGCAACCCATTATATCTGGCTGTTGTCGAGGGGATTAGAGGGGAATTTGGCATGCTCCCCTTTTCCTTCCTTCGGACTCATGCCTTATATTTTTCAAGGATCCTTCTTTAGACCACACTGCTTTCTTCTGGAGGAGCTGGTTGGTTTTTAATGTTCCCTTTTGTCTTCCTGACACTGCTGCTTTCTTCGCCTTTTACTTTGCAAATCGTTGCCTCCTTTAGGCAGGAACAACCAGCAGCCAGTTCCCACAAGGGAAACCAGGGGGGCTGGGGAAAACGCGTGGTTGAGACAAATTCCTTCGCTATCGGTCTCCTTCCACCCTATGCCTTCAAGTTTTCAATCCTTCTGCCCCGGGCAAGCTGGACCCCCTCCATACTTAAGGGAGAGAGTGGTCCACACCCCCTTCTGGTGCAGTTGACCTCATTTTCTCCCATTCCACCACGGGGGAAGAGAAGAGGGTCTGCACGGCACGGAGCCAGCCCCAGGGGTTGCACAGGGGACCAAGGGGCTGGGGGATGCAGCAAAGATGCTGCCGCTGCAGCATCAGGCTGCGGGAAATAGCGACAGAAGCCCTGCCTTGCTCCCAAAGCTGTGCTCAGCAGCTTTCCCCCCTCCCAGCGCCCAGACGAGTCACGTCGCGAGCAGTCACGCCACCAACACAAGTAAAACTTCATCCCTGGCAAGCGTGATGGAAGCAATAAAGATCTCCGACAGCACTGATAACCACCAAGGTCACCAGCTTACGGGCACGCTCCTCTCTGACAACCAAGGCTTTATTGACTTTAAAAAAAAAAAAAAAAAAAAAAAAGATATCTCTATTTTTTTTTTTATTATTATTTTTTTTAGTTCATCCACAAACTTATTTGTAGGCCTGTTTCAAACCAGGGGTCCCGAAGCCGGGAAGGTGGATCCCCATCCAACAGCTTCTTTAACTACTCGGTATCATGTTCAGAGGACCCCGTTAGCCCTGCAGTGGATGTGCCTCCACGGAGGAGATGAGAATCGGATACAGCTCAACGGCAGCAGCCTTGGAGGTTCACGCATGGCGATGCTGGAGCTAAGGGCAAAGCAAGGCTGACAAACCTTGGTTTGGACCAGAATCAACCAGCCACCCACCTTTTGGCAAATGAGCAGCATGACTGATTAAAAGATGGGAAAAATCTCTTACTCGCCATTTTTTCTTTAAATTATACTTGCAGGAAGATGACTTTTAGGAGTTCTTTAAGCAGAATACTAAACCCACCTATTGCTCTCCATCTCCATCTTCCTTTCTAATTGGGAAAGTACCTAGATGAGGGGAAAATCCCAGACTTTCACCATCGATACTGTCCCTCTTAACTCTCCACAAGCAGAAACCAAGTATTTACATGAAGGACTAGAGGACACAGCCATGCCATAGGCGAGGGAGTACAGAAACGCAGTAACGACCTCGGGAAGAGGAGTGGGAGTAGCAACAGTGGAAGAGGAAAAAGAAGGAGAGATTTCTCGTTGCTTCCCTGTTTCATCTCTGCTGTAAAGTCATCTGCTTGGACACCCGCCCGGGGCTGGGGACAGCAAGGATGCGCCAAGCCACTTCCCAGGGCTTTCACCCCCCAGCTACAGCCTCTGCCCAGAGGGCATCTGCAGAAGCTGCTCCGATTTCACACCTAAATCCTTGCTGGAAAGGGCAACGTCTAACTCCCAGCTCTCCGGAGGGATGCTGGCTCGCCCTGAGGTATGCCGCTGGGCTTCCAAGGATATTAGCCAAGGATAACCCCAGGTCCCGTATCCGAGGAAAGGCTGCTCTCCCCGGGGTTGGGCACAGCATGGGTGGGAGGCTGCTGACCACAGGAGCTGAGCAGCAGCCGTGGTGTTTCTTTGCCTCAGTCATTAATCATAAGGACACAGGGAAGGTTTACAGTTACTCCAAGCAGGCAGCAAGCCAGTCACAGCGGAGGAGGGAGATACCCCTTTCACCTCGTCTCCTTCAGGGCTACTTCTGGAAACGCCAGAAGCCGGGAGAAGTCTTTGGCTCCATCCCCTCCCTCGAGCCGCTCCAGCAAAGCCCAGGAGCTGCAGCTACCAAAGGAAGAGGGAGAAATCTTCCTCCTTTCTTCTTCCCTGCAAAGCTTCTCCCGGCACCGGCAGGAGGCTGCGCGGGAAGGAGCTGCTCGCCGGAGAAGCCCGTCTCGCCCGCCTGCCTTTGCTTCCTCCTCTCCTAAAACCTGCCTGGGCCAGCCCCTCAACATCTGCCGTGCTGCTCCTCTTGCCCCTCGCCTGCTGTTCAGACAGACCTTCGCACCCGTCTCCGGGCCTCCAGCTGCACTGGCTTTTTCCAGCAACCTCTTCCTCCTCCTCCATCCAACCCTGCAGAGCATCCCCGTTCCCACGTCCTCCCGCTGCCGGACACGGCGAGAGCCGGAGGGGCTGCGACCTCAAGCTGCTCGTTCAGCTGCAAACCCAGGATTTGGGAGACAGGATGCTCAAGCTCCTACTTAATTCATCCAGAAATCTGCATAGAGCCCCTGCCTGGCAGAGGGAGGGTGCTCTAATAGCACAGAGCCTGGGAGAAAAAGCTAATTTGCCACTATTTAGATTAAGTCATATAATCTGCACCTCGAATCCTAACCTGTACAAAGGAGATCACAGGAGTTCACAAACCTTTAGGAATATAAATATTGCAGCGAGCACTAGAGCCTCACCAACTGTACAAGATAGGTATGAAAATCAACACTCAGCCTCTTCGGAGAAGGCTCCAGAGCCCGAGTCGGCTCCAAAGCTCCAGTTTGCCTTGGTTTGCACTGGAAAAAATACCCCCCCGGAGTCCAGACTCACAGCCATGCCCCCAACTATCTCCCCAGCCATACCCTCGCAAAGTCTTTCTTCTCGCCCTCGTGCTAAGGAGGGTTATTACTCCTTCCTCACAGCATGCGACAGAAATGTTTGTGCAGAGAAAAAAAAATCCCCCAAGTCAGTACATTAATGTCCTGCAATGAAAAATAGATCTGTCTAAATATGCTCAAGGTAATTCAGAATACATTTGAGGTGATTTCAGGCTCTAAAGTCTGCCTGTAACAGCATTTCAGGCTGTGTTTATCAGTGCTTTCCCCCTGCACTTGCATTTTTTTTCTCCCTAGTTATTTTTAAAACATTTGCACAACAACAGAACAAAACGATCACGGCTAAGGGTAGAAATCAGCCTCCCAGCAGCCTCTCCCAGCAGCTCTGGAGATTTTACCTTCCCATTTACCGAACCCAAAACCTTGCTTACCGCAGGCTGGGGTTCAGCTTAGGTCAAGGCAAGGAGTCCGACCCCCACCCTACAGCGACAAACCTGCAACGAGTTCCCCGAATTCCGCCCAGTCGAAGCCAAATTTCAACCCGGGCGACGCCGAAGGTCAGGCGTTAGCTTCGCCTTTGGGGCTCCGGCACAAGAGCTCTCATTTCGCAGCTAAACCCGAGGATGCTCCGCAAGTTTCGACAGGACCAGACCCTCCTCTGGTTTCTCCCAGAGAGCCACCCAACCTCACGCCTGCTGGGAGACAAACCGTCCCGAGCCAAAGCCCGCACAGGGTTGTGTTTAGCCCTGATATTCGCTGCTGGGGACCATCCAGCGTGCCTGCTCGGAGAGCTCAGAAAAGCTCCCGCTGGTGCCCCAGACACCATCGCAGCCCTCCCTGCTGATTCACCGCAAGGAGACAGGAGCTTGAGAGATGACCCAGGGCGGCGAGCCATACATCCTAGAAATGAAACATCAAACGGGCTGTTCCCAGTAACAGATCACCCTGCAGAAGTTCTGCAAAAGCCCCATTACACAGGCACAGCAGAGAACAGCACCGCGGTTCCCCCCCAGGCTGCAGAATCGCATCCGATTTGCAGAGAAGAGCAGAGTTTTGCAGCAGGGCAAGGAGACCCAAGCAGAAGCAGGCACGCAGGCCGCTGCAGGGGTGTTTTCCCCCATACGACAAAGAGAAATTCGGTGACTTGGAGCCAGTTCAGACGTATTACCGGTGGCAAAACCGCCCGGTACAGACCAAGCACTGACAACACGCTGCGGCAGAGGAGAGCTCGTGTGCGCGTTGTGCACCACTTGTACGTTGTTCCGAAGTACGAGCTTGGAAAAGAAACAGAGAGAGATGGCTTTGGGCTCAGGGGGATCCATCTGTTTTTGAGGAGTATTTATTTATTTATCAATTAATGTATCTATTATACCTTGTGCTTTTGCGCCATCTCGAAAACAAGGAGTCGTAATATCCCTCAAGCAATTCTGCCCCTTATCCATCTGGTAAACAGCCATTCCGCTTTATTTTCTGGGTAGCTTTTTTTTAAGCTCTCCGGTTTCTAACAGCGCTGAAATCCACCAATTTTGTGACAAGGACATCACCATTAATGATGATAGCAGTAATAACGACATCGCACTCGCGCAGCGCGCCTCCGCCGGCAGATTTCAACCCATTTTACAGTCACCTGCAAGCACCCATCTGAGGGAGCCAAACGCGACGCTAATTTTAGAAGAAGCAAAAACTTGTAGAGAGAAGCTAAGCCCTTCCTCCGGTCCCAAGACAAGTCTTTAGCAGGGTTATAAATAGGAACCAGGATTGCCAGCACCTTTTCTGCTGGTAAATACAGGATATCACGTGTGTGTACGCTCAGTGACATTTTCCCAAGCACTTCTGCAATTAAACCTTTTCTCTGGCTTTACACCGGCTCAGTATAATTACAGCGAGCTTTTCAGAGGCCAGAGCCTGGCGTTTGCCAGCAGAGGGAACCTTCCCATTGCCGGCTGGGAGACGGAGGGACCCTTCGGAGCTTCTCGGCAGCAGCCAGCATCGCTTCTCCCGTGCAGCTTTGGGGCCGTGGCACGCACAAAGATGGCTTGCGACCCGCTTGGGCAACCCGATGCGGTTCGAGTCGGTGCAAAGCGCCTGCCTCCTGCAAATACTCCGCTCGCTGGGACGCACACGGGCGACGGACGCGGCCCTGGACACAAATCTCCCCGATGACGGCGCTGCAAAAAGCCATTTGCATCCCCCTGGGACACGTCCTCGCAGAGCCCGTGCCGCCTATTGCTCGACATAGTAACCCATGCCCGAGAGTCCCCAGGCAGCCCCCAAAATAAAAAGCAGCCTCTTCCCCAGGTCAGGGGGAGCAGACAGCTCGCAGCCCCACGGGGGGGGGGGGGGGGGGGGGGCTCTGCCCGTTGGCGGGGAGGGAGCTGCTGCCTCAACCCCAAATTTATGCATCGCAGAAGTGTATGCCTGCATCCATTATTCGCATCGCTCACCCTAGGCTACAGAATGTTCCTTTTTAAAAGTTTTTAAGTAAAATAGAGTCTCTAAACGAATGACATGGGGTTAAATATGTCTATTTCCCAGCAAAAAACATTAAATTATAACATACATATATGTGTGTGTATATATATATATATTCCCCCCAAATGACGGAGCTGGTGCTGCAGCTGGAGGCAGGGCTAGGGAAGGAGAGACACGTGGGATTTATAGCCTGAAACCCTCTAACAGTTGTTCACAGCATTAGCTCTCTGCACATTATAAACACTTACCATTTCCATTTCATGCACTGATTGTACTTTGCAGTTATGAAGTTGTTTCCACTTTCTCCTCCCCAGCCCCCTCCTTCCCCGCTATAATATTTAGTCTGCAGCTCTGCTTATTTACATACTTAATTTCAGTTCTGTTTGCAAACACAAATTAGTTTTGTGCAATTACTTTGTGCATGGACATGGAGTTTATCCGCTTCAGTGGTTTAACAACACTGAAAGTGACTGCACAGGACCATATGGCTCTCTATATATAATCACAATATTACCTGCACATATTAGTTACATAAGAGCTACGTTTTAATTAGTGCAGTTCAAAGAGGTTCAAAGAGAGAAGGAAAGGAAAAGAGGAAAGGGTGGGGAAAAACTGACAAAGAGGAAAAGTAGAAAAGGAAAAAGAAAAAAAGGGTGGAAAAGCAAAAAAAAAAAAAATAGCGAAAAAAATAGAAAAGGGAAAAAAAGGGAGGGAAAGGAAAAAATAGCACAAAGAAAGGGAAGGCAAAAAGGATTCCCCGACCCCATCACGCCGGCAGCATGGGAGAACAGAGCTATGCGGGAAATTGATTTTATGACAGAAGTGAAAAATCAGGTGAAAAATTGTTTGGGTCAAATTAAATATTTTGTTCAACCAGAAAATAAAGGGTTTGTTTCATTGTCAGGTTCTCTCTTTTTAGTTAGCACGTTTGTTTAATCTTAATAACAACAGTTTGTTACATTTTTTTAAGCCAAAAAATGTAATTGAAACAAAAATCCAAGTGTTTTTCTAGAAAATGGAACAAGTTTTTCTAGATTGTTTTTTCCTTTCCCCAACCCTAAATTGCTAGCCTGAGCTTAGTTCAGTAACACTTCCAGTTGACCCCGACGGCCCCTTTCCAGGGAAATGAATATTAAGGTGAAAACCTGTAATGGGATCTACCGGATGGAAGTTTTTAACCACCCCGGTGAGCGGCTCCTGCATGCAATGACATGCAGGGTATTGAGCTGGGGTTGGCAACTATTTCCCACATTTTTTCAGGTTCTTTTAGTGGGTTTCTTTTCAAACCAAACTCTGGTTAGGTGTAGCTTTTGCTGGCAAGTATTTTAACCACATTTAGACATCGGGGATCCCTAACGCCCCCCAAAAGCGGCCCGGCGCCGGCGACCTCGCAAGGGGCAGCTGGGCTTTCCCATTCCTTCTCCTTCCTGGTGCCCCCAGGACAATTTTCCCTGAAAAACGTGGACATTTCCTAGGGACAGCGGGGGTTCACATCCCTTGACTCCCCGGAGGACCCCGACCGTGCAGGACCGTGTCTGAGGGATGCTCTCCCGCCTGGCGGCTCCGCGGTACCCCCTCTCCCCCCGCGGATTTGGCAGGGCAGGGTTCGGCCGCCAGCCTTGTCCCTCCGCAGCTCGAAGGGACGAGGGGATGGGGACAAGGGACACGTTGAACCACGCCAGCATGCCGGCAAGCGGCGGTACCCTTGCTACAGCACCTCCGCTGCAGCTCAATCTCCACGGCCCATTTAATCACCCGTCTTTCCGTACAAGCAGCCAAAGACCCCGCGAGTGCATCATATTTTATGGTCTGCTAGGAACCGGTGTAAGAACACAAATTCATTTCACATGCGGTGAACAGCCTCCAGATTGAAAAGCCTGCTAGCCTGGAGCCCTGGGAGCCTCTGACCTACGCACCCAACATCCCGGTCGGCTTTTCCCCAGGGCCCTTTTGGGTGCTGGGGACTTTGAATCACTTCATAGCTTCACCTATTCCCAGAAACATTGCAGAAACGCTTTTCTTTTTTTTTTTTTTTTTTTTAATTCCCTTCTTCCCCTGCTGCTTGCAAGACGGTCTTTATTTATATAATACATTTCACATCCAAGACATCGCTGAGAGCTCTACACAAATATTAATTACCAAGCCCTAGGTGGTAAATTATAAATATCCGTTCTCTCAAGATTAAAAATCCTACGTTTAATAATAATAATAATAATAATAAAAAAAGACTGCACTATGGCACATAAAGTGCTACATGAAGGAGTACTCCTTTGCTCCAGGGCTGCCATAAAACACATTAGACTCCAGAAAACTTAAAATAGAGAATGACCAAGGGTCGGTGCTTAGCAGCCAGGCCACCAAGCCGGGTGCACGTCCGCTCAGACACGCGGCTCCCCAGGAGCACGCCGGGCATTTGCAGCCTTGCAAAACGCAGCGAGACGATGCAGGGGACGAGTGGAAGTCGGTGCAAATAACGATGGATGGGTGGGAGCAACCCTCGCCAACGTCTGGGGAGCAGCAGAGGGGCTTTGCGGCCCCTGAGCATCTCTCCTCCGCCCGGCCTTTATCTCACAGCTGGAAATGGTCACCCTGCGATATCTCTGCTGATACCCATCTCTCAGGCAAAGCAGGGCAGCATCCCTCCGCTTGTCTAACACTGATTATACCCGGCAGGATTTCTGTGCTACACGAAGTGTCAGAGTCCCGACAACGTGATGATGGACTCGCTGGGTACAAGGCCAGGTGTAATAAGGAAGCAGCTGCTTTTTGATTCCGCTCTGGGATCTCTCGTCCTTGCAGAGATCCAAATCCTTCTGGCTGCCCCGACGTGACGGCACAGCACCACTAACGCGGGACGGCCGAAGCCCGTCCGCGAGCAGATGTATATTTAAGGGATGCACTTTCAACAAGATGAAGAGGAAGAGGCAAAGCTTCCTCCTCTGCGGTTTTTTATCTCCTGCCACGAAGCACGTCAGGCCATGCTGACGCTGTCAAACCCCAAACATCTCAGTTCCCTCTGGCAGCTCTTGTGGCCTTTGCAAGACTCACCAGGTTTCTCCCAGCGCTAAAGCAAACCCGCCAGCCACAGTTCGCCTCCGAAACCCCGGCAGAGCAGCAGTTTGCTGCAGTTCTTGCTCCCTGCAGCCCTGGCCCAAGCCCGCTCAGCTTTGGTTCGAGCGCTCAAGCACCTCACTGCCAAGCTGTGGATGCTACGAACAGGGCAGATCATTTAGGGCTTGGGGTTTTTGTTGTTGGTTGGGGTTTTTTTTATTATCATTATTAATATTATTTTAAATTTTGATTGTCTTTGTTGCTGCCTGCTGGCCTCCCCTTTTTCGCGTAGATCAGGGCAATCAACAAAGAGGATAAAACCCCAGCTTCCCAAAGCGGGAGAGGCAGGCAATCAGAGCTAGTGGAAAGGACACGCCGGGAAGTCAATGAAGATTGGAAATAACATTTACAAAACTGGGACTCAGCAGGCCCAGGGTACTTCGTCTGGCTGTTTGAACAGTGTGTGCTCCTCTTTCCCTTTGAGTGCAGCAAACAGCTGGTCTTTAAGTAAGGGTACCTGAGGATAATAACACTGGTGATGATCACTGCAGTAGCCTCCCTGTTCTTTGACCGTGATTTCTGCTCGCGTGGCTAGCAAAGTCAATGCAGCTGACTGTGTACACGGGGGGGAGCGTTTAACGATTTGCCTCTGTCCACTAGCTACCTCCACACCAAACCCCAGCGATGTTTTAGGGACCTCGAGCAGCTCTCTGTCTCTGCACGGGGCTTGCAGCAGGGCCAACAGCTCTGCAAGGGGCAGGCAGGAGGCTGGACGCAGCACCCTCGCTGCACTCTCCTCCCGCTGCCCTCATTTTGCACAAAATATTAAGCAGGAATAGACGGTGGCTCAGTTTGCCACCTAATTTCAAAGGCTGGTGCCTCCAGCTGCCTCTTCAAACCACACTTGTAAAGGAAGGAGGCTTGATTTGGCATTCATTTAGCAAGAAAAAACACGGGTCCTGCAAAAAACCACGAGCAGAATGTCATAACTGTTTGCTGCTCACCCACAGCACGATGCCCACTGGATTCCTTCTGCAGCATTATTAAGCACCCTCCCCAGTACACACATCCCATCCCCAAGGAATAGCCACCGTAAAGCACAACACATCTTCAGAGGAATGAAGGGGAGAGACAAAGAGAAGGACAAGGGAAAAAAAACCCCATCTCTAACTAGAAGACTATTTGATTTAAAAAGAAATCTCTCGTATGTTCACCCAAAGAACAAGAGTAACCATTACTTCTCAGACAGATCGGAGGTTTGACATGGAAAAAACCCCACCCGGTCCCCCTTTTTCTGCCTCAGCACGATGCCTTGGAGCACAGCTGACGGGTCAGGAAAGCTTTTGTCCGTTTTGGCTACCACCACCGTTGCAGAGGAGATGGAGCACGCTGGGCTACCAAAGTGCCACCTCTCCCTCTACTCATCCGTAGTCCAGGACCTGGCTAGCTACAGAGCTCCCAAGGAGCAGAATAAGCAGGACCTCCTATAGACTATGGTACGTCAAGACATATGGGAGCAGCAATACCCCCTATAGCCATAACCGCTTTCTCCCGGCCCTGATGTCCCCCCTCGCTCAGCCACACTCCCCGTTTCTCCCCCATCCAGCCCCAGCTGTGGTCGACGGGTCCAATTTCACAGCTGCTCAGTTCCAAATTGGACTTGCGCTTCCCAGCTGTACTCGGACTCCCGCATTTGTTTGCTATCAGCTTTAATTAGGAGAGGTTTCATCGCCTGCCACATCCAACCCTCTGCTCCAGCTCCTCCAAGGCCACCTTCCTCACCCGCTCCATGCTGAGCAGCTTGAAAGCTTGCAGCCGCTGCCTTGGACCCATCTCCTCATCTCCTGCCCTGCCAGCTAGGAAACGGCACGGCGTGAAGGCATATATGCCCCTGCCCCACCGATGGGCACCTCTGCCAGGTCTCTCCCTGCCTGCTCTTGCTGAGCCATGATGCAGAACTGAGCTGGAGGAATCAAAGCTGATTCCAATCTTATTATCCAACACGGCCCTATCAGCTGAGACAGCGACATTTATCACATTAATAGGAATGATAGAAGAAAACTGGGATCCTGTCCAACAAGAGCACTTTATCACATGTTGCACTGTCTTACAAATCCAATTATCACCAGCCGAAGGTCTTAACGGCCCTCCAAGAGTGGCTCTGGAAATCTTAAAAGACTATAAAAGCACTTGTCCAGAGCCTGCGGTATCGCCTTTGCCAGGGCATGGGAAGAAGCATCACGTGCTTTTCAGGAGACTGGAGCAGCTTCATCCCTTAAAAGAGAAGTCCAGAAAAGGGGACGGTTGGCACTAAGAAGTCTCCCACCACGGCAGGGGAGAAGGAAGCAGAAAGCCAGATGCAGACAGCCCGGCTTCGTGGCACGAGGAAGGCGAGCCCACCACCAACGGAGCAGGGACGCAAGCGATGCTCTCCCTGCCAAGCCACATTCCCAGGTGCGGCCTCAGGCTGCTGCCCGAAATCCGGGGATTTGTCCGTGCAGAGCACGAGGTGCCGCCCAGAGGAGAGGCAATAGGAGTTTGCTCTGCTCCCTGGTTTCCAAGACGGAGAGCAGCGGCAGGAACAGACCGCTACAGGCACAATCTCAGACTTTGCTGCTCTCTTGGCTTTCTGGCCTGTCTCGCTATGAAAACACTCCGGCAAAGTTTTTTTGCAGTTCTCACTGAATGAGGAGCACTCAACCTAGCATCAATTCCCTTATTTTCCTTCAGACGTCAGTTATTAAGGTTTCATTCCAGCTTGATCCAAAATGATTTTTTTTCCCCTCATTTTCAATATTGCAAGCGAAGCAAAAAGCAAAAAATTTCCTTCTCCGCCCCCCGCCCCCCCCCCCCCCCCTTGCTCTAATGATTGTACCTTAAATAATTTATCCACTCCTCTTCTATACTCCCGCCCTTCACTCACCATTACCTAAGCATGCTTCAGCATTTCTCCTTCTGCCCACTTCAGCTACCGCTTGCGGTCAGAAATGATGACCAGGGGAATTCATCACAGCGGGACAGGCTTTTCATTTCTTTCTACTCCAGCGAGCATCTAGAAACAACAGCTTCTTATTTTTACCGTCTCCCGCCCCATGCAGGCTTTCTGCTATTCCCCCGGGCACACGTGGCCCGGAGACACCTCTGAAAGCCACCGCGAGCTGAGCACCCGGGCACCATTTGTGCCTCGCCTTCGCAAGCCTCCTTTGAACTCCAGCAGGATGCTCAGACCAAACGAGCGTGATGACAGGAGTGAGAAAGACAAGGTGCAGGGCAGTGGAAAATCCCGGCCGTCGTCTTCAGCCACGTGAGCGTGCAGCACTGGCTTCCCGGCAGCCGAGAGGAACAAATTTTCCTCGTTTGTGCTTTGACTAATGCAGGGCTGGCGTGGGGACAAGAGGGGAGCGTTTGCTTAATTTTGCACTGGCTTTTACGACGGGTGCGGGGAGCTTGGAGAGGGTTGGGAGGCACCGCGGGGATGGCAGCCTCACTGCCCTGGGTGAGAAGAAATGGGACACGCGGCCCCCCCGGGCCACACTAAGCTTCGAGGGGTCCTACCAGCTCTGCCGACAGCTGCCCGTTGATATCGATACGGGCAGATTTATGGAATAAAGCCGGAAAGCATGGCTCAACTTTGTTGATGCAGAGGCAATACAGGCTCAACCAGACAGGGCTAAAGCATCACTTGGATCCTGCCGTAGAGAGGTGGTCCATCACCACAGCAGGAGACGGGGACTATGGCAAGGGACGTGTTCTAGCCCTGATACAGCACAGTCCCTAATCAGATACGAAGTTCACGGGCACGCAGGCTTTTCCGGACAGCAGTTCAAGCACCTTACACAAGCACAGCAGGTCCCTATAATCTGGATTATTTCTGCCTGCAGGAAACCCGCTCTCCAGGCATAAAGCTGCCAGAAAGCGAGCTTTCCCCGGCTGCAGCCTGCGAAGGCAGAGCAGCTGCTACCTCACATAATCTCCGGCAGTGCCGCGATGAACTAACACCCCCCCGACCCATAGACCCGATGCGGGAATCTCTCTCCCGATTCACACCCCCCGTTTCCAGGCATTACTGCTAAATAAAAGCGATAACCAGAGAAATCACCCCAGTCCTCTAAAGGGTCCCCCCTTTTGTAGCCGTGGCACAAGAGAGAGCAACCTGCTTATCCGCACCTGGATGGCATTACCACTGCCGGGAAGCAAGGGGTCTCCATCGGACTGCTCGTAGATATTGAAAGTGATTTAATGGTTGTAATTCATTATTAATCATGGTTATTAGAAGGAAGCCTACGAACACATGGAGAAAGGGATCTTGCGAGGCTAGACACTGCCCAAACACTGAACAGAATAAAAAGGTCCCTTCTAGGAAAAGCCCTGCTCTGATAAAACAGCAGCACTTGCGGGAAATATTTTGATTTGGGGGCAAGGTAAGGAGAGAGACAGACACACGCATTTCATAAAAGCTTTTCCAGCTTTTAATCCTGAGATATTTCATGGCTGCATGGTCCCAGCAGGACTTGCCGCCCTCTGCTTACTCATCCGAGGTGGCCTCAGAGCCCCTACGAGGGACATGAGCTCCACTGTACGGGCTGAGATAAAAAAGATGCTCCCTGCCTCCAAGCTTCACCCTCCAAAAGACTCCTGGCAGGTATAAATCGAGTGAATTCATAAGGCAGTTGGGGAAAAAAACCCAAATTTGCAGAGTGCCGTGGATGTTCAGGGCAATAAAGAGAGGTTTTAACAAGCGCCGTAATGGAAATTTATGTCAGGGTCCACAAAACATTACAGATGGTAGCTCATGCGGCCCTTGTATTAAAAACAAAGTAAATTGTATTATCCTAAAACAACAGATGAAATTATAAAGCATAAAAAGAAATGGAACATACCCGGCTCCTTCCCCAGCAGCAGAAGCACTACCCAGCTCTGCATCCCTGCCCCAGCATCCCACCGCCAGATGCTGCCCCTTACAAAACACTTTGTTGCCTTCACTTGCTCTTAATTAAAACCACAAGAACCTCCCGAGGCTTGGACAACAGCGCTGGATGCGCGGGGAGATGGAGGGGACAGAAAGCGGGAGGAAGAAAGGGAGGGGGGAAAAAAAGAGAAACCAGCAGAAAACCTGGGGATTTTCAAAAGCCTGGCTTTAATCTTTTCAGAAATGGTGGGGATTTGGCAAAGCTGAGATGCGCGCCTGGCATCCTGGAGGCACAGCCTGCTTTTAACACAGGTGCCTCGTCCCGGCACAGGATCTGTGCCCGTGCAGGGAGTCTGAGGGTCTCCAGCCCATTTCTCTGCCCTGGGAGGGCTGAGGGACTTGGGGGTGGGTTGAAAAACAAGACAAAGCGGATGCTATCACACTTCCCTGCTCCTTACCACTTCCCCGGGAGACTACCAGAATTTCTCTTGGTAAAATATCTCTCTCGCACCCTTCATTTTTCACAACTGGGGGGGGCCGGAAAGACAAGGAGGGAAAAGAGAAGAAAAATCCCAAAGCTCAGCCACTATACGTTTTTCAGCCTCTCAAGGTTTTGCTCGGCTTTGGGGGTGGCAGAAGGTGCTAGGCTCGTTGTTCAATGCAGTTTGGGTTTAGCCCATAAAAGCACTTACAAAGTGGATTTTCTTCCATTTCTACACAGCCCTGCACAGCGATGCTGAAAGCTCTGGTAAAAGGAGCTGTCAGGGCACATTATCCAGAGGGGCTGATGCCCCTGGAGAAAGGGAAGTTGAAACTATAAGCGAGAACGAGGAGAGATGACCGCCAAATGAGATGTGCATTAAAAGCGAGGAGGACACGATCAAGAATTTTAAAATCCATTTGGAGATCTGTTGCTTGGTTTTGGATGGACTGACAAAACCTGCTGCTTTAGCAGGCTTTTTACCTATACCGCAATCACCGTCCAGTGGCATTGTCCCCTAAAAGGCGGGATTTGTCTTTCTGACCAAGATTTCTAAGAGCATGTTGTTTATATCGATGGCAGAGGTCTAAGGCCCTCCCGTAGCATGAGTCCTATGAATTCTCTTGAACATCTGACACAGGTTGGGATGAGCTCCTCTTGGGGATGCTCTCTGCTGACCCCTGACAGGGTCCAGAGGACCTCCTTACCCACCAATAACCCCCACTTACAGCTCTGCCTTTTGGTCAAATGAATTTTGCCCTGAGCACGCAGTTGGTCCGGTGGCAACTGAACGACGCTTTCCAAAACTCACAGCGAATCCTTCGTGGTCTCCATCAGCAGCCTGGTTCAGAAAAGCAGCAAGCACCAGAGCTGGTGCTTCATCTTGTGTGCTATTACCACCCGTATAACGACGACACCCTCAGCTACCTTCCCTGAGACCAAAATCCAACGCACCAAATAAGAACGGGGAGACACAAACTTGGCCACCCCCCAGAGCAGAGTGATTATCACAGAGCGTGCCTGCCTCTGCCCGTGGACAGCCAGTACCAGCTGGGCAGGACACAGCAAGAAATACCAAATAATCAACTTTTGGGAAAGTTTGTTCCAAACCCCCGTTGCTGAAAAACCAGTCTGTGGCTTGAAACAGATTTCACAGCCCTTTTGCATTTGGGTTTTTTTTTATAAGCCTAATGTAATCCCAGGTAGTCTCATTCCCTATTTAAAGCGCTTAATCCCCCCAAACCAAGCCACGGTGTGAGACAGAAGCAGCCAGGAGGGAACACAGTGGCTTGTCGGGTAAAAAAAGTTAGCAGCAGCACATCGCCGGGGAGGAGGAGGAGGAGGAGGAGAGCAGAGGTGTCCTCAGAACTCTGCTCAATCCTGCAAGTCACCGTGTCCTCCCACCATGAGGCCCCTGTCATTGCTCAGCTTGTTCTAGACCAGTGTGAGGATCAGCAGCAACTGGAAGTCTGGGGTTTTTAATACCTGCAGCCTTAGCTTTCTCCTGGTGGAATTCAGAGGAGCTCTGAAAACCCTTTTCCAAAGACACTGAAGGTCTCTCTAATTGGCACAATGCAGTATTAGAAGACAGAGGTCCAGCGTAGGTGTAAGAAAGCTCGTTTGGGTACCAGTAGTTAAAAGCATGGCAACACTAAGCCCCGTCCCAGCTAATTAGCCCCTTCAATCAGTCGGGTGCGTTAATTTGTTGAGGATACCCCGCGAAACCAGTTTCCCCGTATCCCTACTAATGGGGATGAGATGCGCACGGACCACCGCCCGACACCCCACGAAGTGTCGGGGCTGGGGCTGCCCCTGCCCGCCCCGGGTGAGAGGAACGGGCCGAGGCCCCAAGGTTTTCCACGGCTGCCTCGCGACCCTGCGGACAACGATGCGGCTCGCTGCTGGGCAGCGCCTTTCATAATATAAAATATCACAGATCTGAGCGGCTCGGAACAGCGTTACGCTCCCGGTGCAAGGGGAAGGCTTAAAATTATGCAAGCAGGGCACAAACTCAAAGGCTGTTCGGTGAGCAAATGCAACCCTTCTTGGCAAATACCGCCCAAAGGAGCCATTTACCCGCTGCTGCTCCATCCATCCGTGCTGCAGGACTTCCTAAGAGGCAGCAAGAACTGGAAAAATCTCTTTGACGAGAAGAAAGGTGATATTATTGGCATTACCGAGTGATCGGAATGACTAGCCTGTCAAAGTCTTTGCTATAATCCATTTAGTTTCCTACTTTTGGAGCTGTTGATCTCTTAGACCCATTGGATACATATGGATTGCTACCGACACAAACGGTGCCGGCCTAAGCAGGCACAGACCATGAAGGGAAACTACAGGCCAGGATGAATTTCTGCACGAGCACCAGGCTGCAAAAAAGGGTAAAGATAAACAGCTCAGTCCTGAAGAGCTTGATTTGGGGAGATAATAAATTAGAGCTCACAGGCAGGCAGTATTGAAACATCAGGGTCTAAAGACCATCAATGGTGATCGTCTAACAAAGGAGTATTCATCTCCTCCACGCAGGCTCACTGTACTTGGCTGAGCATCCTTCATAGTAAAATACCGCAGACCTGAGTACCGGGGACAGCATTACACTGACAATGTAAACACATTAAGAAAGCAAAGAGTTACAAGCTCAGATGCTGAGTGTCGCAATCACGTCCAACCTATTTAGCAAATAACGTGGAAAGAAGACATGATGGATAAAGACGAAATTAATGACCGAACCAGTGCTCAGTGATTATCAAGAAACTAGTGATGAGGACCTGATTACATTCACAACAGATAATAAAGGCTTACCCCAATCAGTAATATATATACTCAGTGCTTCAAAAGGACTCATTTCCAATGCTGGGGAAAATTATGGGAGAAATTGGCTGGAAGGAAAAATGTCAACAGAGAAATGTGGGCTCGTAACACAAAACTTATTAGAGAGCCAAAAAGTCAGGACTCCACAATCCAAAAAAGACAATTTTGGTTAAAAGCCCTATTCTTATCGCTAAAGCGGCAATCAAGCATAACGCAAAAATAAAAGGAGAAATAGACAGCAATCAATGTACATTAGAAGTTATGAAGTGCATTGATAAGGAAAGCTAAAAACACCACGGGGGAGGCAATTGCTGGCTGGCAGAACCGCGGAGGTGATTTTAACAGCGCTGCACCCAGCCTAGCCCAAAGTGGCTGGTTTCTCTCTGCTAAAAGGCATCACCAGAAATAAATCGGATTTGAGACTGCTGCAGACCCTCTGCAACCCTGGCCGTGACGATTTACCCCTCTGCAGCTCTGTTCCCAGCTGAGCAATGGGTACGACGATAGCTCCCGTCGCCGCGGCCCTTCATCAGCCAAAGCAACGGCTTCCCACCGCCGCCAGTGGAGCTGCACCCGCCTGCAAGTCCAGCACCCTTGTCAACAGGACTAGAGCCAAATCACCACCGCGACGAAGTCGCAAGCATCCCCAGCGATTTGGACCCAAATTCCCCAACTTTGACCCGAAACACGAGTCCGGAACTCTTCCTCCAGACGTTGTTTCCAACCTTTTCCTGTGCAAGGAGTGAACTAATTACTAACTGGCATCACGATGCAACTCATTTTGGCTGATGCAAGTACCGTGGTGCTGATATTGGGAAAGGAGGGGCTGCCTGGTACATTTTGTCTTAGGAACCCCAAGTCCCAGCTAAGTTTTAGCTCAGGGAATTACAGTCAATCTCCCCAGATGCTCAAGCAGAGGAAGATACCTTCCTCCCACTCATCCCCGAGTGGCTGAACTGGAAACGGTGCGCCCTGACAAACAGATGTGCCAGGCGTCGATATTATTGTACCGTCTTTCAAACAATTTGTATCCCCAGAACAGTGGTAAAGAGATATTGTATGGCAAATAAATTAAAGCATTTGGCCGTAAAGCCAATAACAGAGAGAGAGGAAGAAGCGCAGACAGTGGAGGAGCAAGAGGTTTTTAAATGAGATTAAAGATGGAAAGTCAATGGGAAAAAAAAAAAAAATCCTAAAAAAAAAAAAAAAAAAGGCAGCATCACGGATGTGCTTTCTGGGATTTGTGGATATGGCTTGAACAAAAGGGCAGCCCATCTGTGCCAGTCTCATGAAAAGTGCTCAGAGGTGAGAGGTTAAACCCTTATAAACACCTGAAGAAACAATAACAGCGGAAAATAGAAAACCAGGGGAGTTGCTCCGCTTGCTCTCGTGCTCGGCCGAGATGCCCCCGCTTGCCGCTCACACCTCCCTGCCCGGCCGGAGCAGGAGGCACAGGTAGATCGATCACTTGAACAACTGCTGCTATTTGCTCCCGAGTCCCTGGGATGGCTTAAAAAACATTTTTATTAAGCCAGATGGAGAGAGGGGGAAGGGGAAGAGGAGCGGGGGGGGGAGGAGGGAGATACATCTATGTGCCAGGTGCCAAAAAGGGGAAGGAAGAGAAAAAGAGAAATCAAGCGTGGAAAATAAAAGAAAATGTAGTCGGAGATATAAAGCCTGTCAAATTGGCTGCAAACAGTAACAAAAGCAAAGGAGAGATAGTTTTCTCTTTAACAAATGCTTTGATCAGCTGTAGTTGATATAATTACTATATAAAGCTTCAGCAAGACAGAAATAAGATACATTTATCTTTGCAGAGCAAAGAGAACCTTTCTGATCACTTCCTTTCTTTCCCAAGCTGTGACAAACGGACTCCAGGCTGGAAGGTCACACAGCTGAGATTTTGCTGGTTCCTCTCCACGGGGGACGGGGGACACGGGACCCAAGCCTGGCCCCTCGGGCTCGGCTTTGCCCGTACGGCCCCCGGGAGCCACCAGGGCTCCGGCAGATCACGACGAGCAACGAGCTTGCACGACGGGCGATGCCCTGGGCACGTAGCCAGGGGGGAAGGAGGTGGTTGTAGCAATGGAGGAAGCCGCTGGTATTGAGTTTTCCTCCCTCCGGTTGAGAACCGGCTCAGGGGAAGGGTTAGAAACATCCCGGGCTGCTGAGAAGCAGATGCCCGCGGAAAGGAGAGGCAGGGAACGGCTCGGGGTGAGCGGCACCACGCGCGCCCAGCAAACGAGACCCGACCTCGCCATCACCTTGCACGGTGCGGAGAAGAGGACGACGGCCGAGGAAGTTTCCATTGCAAATCCAGACCCCTGACTTGCCGCCGCAACCGCTCCACGGCTCCCACCGCACGTGCTTCGCCTCCTTCTGCTCACGCTGACCTTCACCACGTCCCTTCTCGCTTGCAACTGCTTCATCGCGGCAGCCGGGGAGATGAGATTCCCAGCACCGAGAAACATTTCCCTGCCCCGGGTAGCGACGGAAGGCAGGACCCACCCCAAGCGTTCCCGTTTTCAGGTCGCACCACGCCGAGAGGCGCGATTCTGTAGTTTCCAAATATGACATTTGAATTTCAGCCGCTCTTATTCATTTTAGTCGAGCTAGGTAACATTTTATAAAGGAAAAAAAAAAAAAAAGCAAGCAAGCCAGCCACAAGCAGCTATTTCCGTGAAATATTTCCCTTTTGACAACCTGACATTGCTCAATGGAAATACAATTTAGCCAGAAAACCCTGCCAATCCCCAGCAGCTCCCACTGCAACCGCTACCGCGCTCTGGGGTCCGTCCCTGCCTCGGTGAGGGCCAGCCTAGTAGCTGTTCGTACAGAGAAAACAGGGACAGCCCCCGGAATGCCACTGGGGTTTCGGCCTGGGGCAGGGGGGACACGAGCGATGCCAAAAGGCCGCGGAGCGGCCGGGTCCCCGCGCGTGCGTTTGGTGGGAGCAGGGACGGCGCAGGCGTGTGCGCGCATAATGCGAGATGAGTGATGCAGCAGAAACCCGTGCCCAAGGGAAGCGAGCGTGCAGGCAGCGGTACCTACAGCCCGGCAGAAAGCTCTGCAAGACGCATCGCGTCTCGTCGCAGGACGACCGAGACGTGCCCGTAAGGACGGCGGAGCAGGCACGTCACCGGGGACAGGGGGGAGTTCGCACCGATCCCGCGCAGGCACCGGGGTTACGGACGCACGAGGAGCGTACGCGTGTCCCCGCGTGCGCGCAGCCTGGCTCGCACGGGGGAGCGGGGCTCCTCTCTCGTGCTACATGCAAAGCCCTGATTTATTTAGACTGGAACAATTTGTCGGTGGCTGTAATTTTAACTACCTCCGTGCTGAGGAGCCAATCAGGGGCTGTGCTCATCGAGGCTTTTATGAGTTCCCATAAAAGCAGCAAAATGAAAACTCAGGGGCCCTTAAAATATACTCCATGGGTTTGTGCAGTGCAATTGGAGGCTTTTATGACTCCTGTCAGGGCTTTTATGACCCTGTAAAACTGTGCAGCAGCCTAGCCTGCGATGAAAAGTGGCCTCAGATGTCTTAAAAGCCTAAATGGTCCTGTACATTTACAAGACCTGTTGGTACAATGCAGGGAAGCCCTGAGGGACGTCGCCCCGGCTCAGCTCTGCCACAGCTGGTGCTGGGTGCCGCCCAGGAGGGTGCGGGGCAGCACCGCAGCGGCTCATCGTCTCCCTCGGAAAGATAAACCCCTCCAGTTTCCCCTCTGAGACGGGGAAAAATAAGCAGCTGCCCTCCCGTCAGGAGCACGGCACGGGCCACGGGAGACGCGCTGCCGAGCGATGAGCTCCCCGGCTCCACAAAACGCGATTTGCAAGCAGGCGGGATGCGAAGGCAGCCTATCTCCAGAATAAGTGAGTTTGATGGCATCACTCTCTCATTTCCCAACACAAACACCACTTGATTTAGCAGAAGCAGCAGGGTTTTGTTTCCCCCCCTTAAATGAAGCCAAGACTGTAAGATTAGGGATGCTGCAGGAAAGCGAAAAGAAAACCCATCAGGCAGGCAGTGACAAAGGAGCATTAATAAGCTGTACAAGGTACAAAATGCCAAACAGAAATGGGGGAAAGGAATGAAGAGCAAAAAGGGTACTACGAGATCCAGGGACACAGCCAGAGGTTGCAGGATGCTCGGGTTTGGCGCTGCGAGCCAGGGCAGAAGCGCACTGGGTCACTAAGCCACAGAATTACAGCAAATGGTGCAAATAAAACCAGCAGCACATCACAGAGGGCATTAACAAAACACATGCCTGATCCCATAAAAAAATAAGCCATCTCCCTATGCTCTCCTGAGCAAGAAAATACGCCACAGTCTCCTAAAATAAGAAGAGTTGCTTCATGCATGGGAAAAATGCTAGTATATCAGCACAGGAAAACTTCCAGCCTCCTACATGCTACGTCTAAATATCTGTTTTATTGCTCTGAGAAGGTAAGTGAGGAAACCCAGCCCCGGCTGGGTCACCCATTCAGCTGGTGCCCAGGTGGTGGCTTTGCAGCATTTCTCAGCGAACTGCAAACCAAAAATGACTAGCTAGCAAGACCGACTGAATACAAAATGGATTTGCAAAAACTACGACCAGCGTGCAAACAACGTGCCCAAACTCACAGAGCTAAAACTGGGTGACTTTGTAATCCAGCAGGAATTTTTTTTCATGGGACTCCAGTGACAATATCTGTATCGGCTTCCCCCCCTGGCTGATGGTGGGACCAGGGGCGTGACTGCTGAACTTAACCGTCTCTCTCCCAAAACTTTGCTTTTTTGAGTCAACAGTTTTTAATCCAGGCTCAGATGGCAGGAATCGGTCCCTGATTAGTATCACTAACAAAGAACAAAAACAACTTTGGATGGGTATTTCGGAACGTGCTCTTGCTGCCTTCTTCCACCGCTTCAGCAGCTTTGCGGCTTCAGCACGGTGCAGAAAGATGCAGAGAGATATTAATTCCACTAAACAAGGGTCAAAATGAAAATGCCAACAGATCAGTAACACGCCAGACTTGCCAAAACGCTGCAATCCATCTGTGAGTGTTCCTAAGCAACTTTGCACACCCAGCAAAAAACAAATCCCATGGCAAAGCCTGCATTTAGCATGCAAGTTATTGGCTATTAACATTCAGGGCAAACACATGCAAAATCAGGGTAAAGTGAAAAAAGAGAAATTGTCTTTATTTTCCCTTCCTCGCCCCCCCCCCCCCCCTTTTTTTTTTTTTTTAGGAACAGAGCATGGATGTGGAAAATAGCCTATTGAGCCCACTTCCCCGCCTCAGAGGAGCTGCAAATGTGATCCTTTGCAAGCTCAGACAAAATCTGCCATGCTACATTAGGCTTGATAGCAAATTTGCTACTTGCAAGCTTTTATCAAAACTGTATATCTAAAAATCTTAATAATACAGAGCTTTCGGTTGGCCTTCCCGGCTGCCTCCTCCCACCCCTCCGCATCCCTCTCCCCGCCGGGCGCACGGGGCTCTGCTCGGAACCAATTCCCAATTTGGAGCTCAGCATTTTTAGCCAAGCAAGAAAACGGAGCATGCCGGGGAGGGGAGAAATCGGCCAGATCTCAACAGCTGAAATTTATTCTGGTGCAGAGACGACCGAACAAGACCTGTACGCTTCTTCCATCCCGCTCGTGACCTATTTCGAGGACTTACAAGTTCATTTCTGAATGAACAAGCCATCCACAGTCAGTGGAACAAATGTAACACGGCCTTCAAGGGCTCTACAGCCAGGATCCCAGGCGGCTGTTAAGGTGCAAGGGCCGGTCAAAGATTTTTTTTATTTTTTTTCCCTGAAATTGCTTATACAGAAGGTCTTTCTCCTCAGATACTGTTTGATGTTTAACAAAGGCTCTGCATATGCTGGAGCCCCAGTCTCGCGGGGCTGCTGTAATAGCCGGTCCCTTCTATCCAGCCACCTATTTTAATGGAATTTATAGAAATTTAATATCTCCGAGACCTCTTTCCTTCTGTCAAATTGGGTAGAAATTGGCCAAAGGGCTCAAAAACTACAGAGGGGAGTGAGTGGGTAAGGCAGACAGACAGGGTCTGCATGATTGCATAGTCTCCTCTCTGGAAGGATCCAAACTAAAAATCAATCTTTTCCTTTTGCCTCTACGGTTTTGTGTTTCGGTTTTGGTTTTTTGAGGGCATTTTTTAGAGAGGAAAAATTTGCCCTTTAAAAAAAAAAAAAAAAGAAGATACTCCCTTAGAAAATTTTCTATGCCAAACACACGATGGGAAGCTTTCAGCCAGCATCGCTCAGAACTGCAGGACAGGCTTCGGAAAGGGGATGCCGTCACTCACATCCCCTCCTCTCCTCAACGTTCGATACCTGGGGTTTTCCCGAGTCCCAGTCCCGCAACGTCTGAAACTACAAGACAGGTGACGGAAAAGCAGAGAAGGTTTTGTGCCAAAGAGAGCCCTCACACGTTGGTCCAGTCGGAGGACAAACTCCACCAACTGGAAGAAGACACTTCACCTCCCCAAACCTCTCTGCAAAACACCAGCATCCTCAGTGAAAAGGCTCGTTCAGCCTCCAAAGTGAGAGAAAATGAGAAAAACTTTGGTGGAGCCATTTAAACCGCTGTTCCAGATTCATCTCTGACCACAGGCACTGCATCTCAAGCCAGATTGACCAGTTTTTTGTTTCAGGAGCGAATTTTATCACCCAGCAACTGCTTGAGCCAGCTGGGAGCCGAGGGGTTTCCTTGAATTATATTAGAGGGATAATCTCCGCGCCCTGGCTCAGGAAGCAGGGGGGGTCTTAACTCCATTACCAAAGTCGATAGAGCAGATGGAAGCAAAGCTTTCTAGGAAAATGGATGCTCTGCAGATGTCCATGAGCTAAGCAGGGCAAACGCAAAGGAAACCATCCGAGATTGCTGTGAGGGACTGCTGAAATGCAGAGGACTCCACTTAATTCTTAATGGAAGTTTGTTCAAGCTTTAGCAAAGGACAAAGCCTTCCCCTCTGCAAGGAGCGCGATGCTCTTGCCAAGTACAACAATATCTGGATTTTGTAGCTTGCCCAGTTCCAGCAGGCCAAATCCTCAAATAATACTTCAAGATACTCTCCGAGGCTGTTCGGCTCTGAACACGGAAAGCTGCCGTCGGAGCTTGCTAACGCTTCCTATCCGAGGGGTAACCGGTGCTTTGGCAGGCTTGCCTGAAATTAAGCTTTCAAAGGGTGGCTAATGAGATTCCTTCCTCTCCTTTCAGCCCCTTCAGAAACGTCTGATTTAGGGCGAGACCTTGTGGGCTAGAGCATTTTTTTTGGTTCTCCTTACACTTAATAAGGAGGGAGAGGTCCCAAGGATCTCCTTAAGCTGCTACAGGTTTTTTTCCAGGGATCCAAGCGCCCAAATCTGCCCACCCTGATGTTCTCCTCACCGCAGAAATGGCAAACTGCCGGCATCTCCTTCCACTTCTCAAATCAATAACTGAGCATGAAGCTGTCTAGCCTCTCCCAGACAAGTCACCGAGATGAGTGTTTTTGCCACATTAACCATCTTACTCCTCCACTGACTGATTAGTTACTACACAGCATCCTCTGTATTTCCATTAAGAAGGCAAAGCGATGACGGAAGCACGTATTTCTTCGGATTAATCTTGCATTTTGTCACCTTTCTTTTAAAGCAAACAAAGAAACAATCTGCAAACGCACCGCATCCTTCTGGGAAAGGCAAAAGTATGCAGCTCCAGGAGGCAATTCCCAAACTCCATAGGGAAAGCAGCTCACCCCAAAAGGCGTTTCCTTACGCTGACCCTCTTGGCTATTTCGGCAATGCCTCTCTGGTTGCCACCTCCCGCTCTGGCCTCCATCCCCCAGCCACGCTCAGCACGCTGCATCCCCAACGAGGCTTTGGTCACAGCCACGCTCCCTCCACCAGCACCGATTCCCTCAAGCACAGCAACCAGATAAGACCTTTATCAGCCGTTTCTACTCTGCAACAGGGAGAACACAGGGTGAAATTCAAAGAGGTTGGAGTCGGACTTCATAAAAAGGGCTGATTACCCACTTCACGAACTGGAGCAAACCACGGCAGCTCCCCGCGCCTCTCCGTTTTCCCTGGGTCGGCTCAGAGGAGGGATGCTCAAATGGAGAGAGCACCCCTGTCTCCTTCTCCCCCTTTCCCAGCCAAGCGACGTCCTTATCTCCCCAAACCCGTGGCTCCCTGCCCGGAGATCCTCGGTACAAGGTGCGGAGCAGGCATCTCCGTATTTCAACCTTTCCAAACCAAAACCCCAGCAGGGAAGGGAAATCCTCAGGGGGTTTAGATCCCTGTCGGCCGTGTGGCAAGCATCTCCCGAGGGAGCGATTTCCTCGCCCTGCTGCACCGCTCCGCGTGTGTCAAAAGGAGCAGAGGACGTGGTATGGCACAGACCCGCGTGTCACGTCCGAGCCTCGCTTAAAAATGAACAGTTTCTTCTATTTCCCCTGAGGAGAAAGGAGCATACACCCGCACAGACACACACACACACAAAATCAATAAGTCGTTGGGTCTCGGGGAACAGCTCTTTTAATTACAATTCTCCCCTGAGCTGGATGCGGGGCAGGGTTGGCAGGCTGGCAATGAGACGCCTACAGTGGCACACGGGGAAGGACAGTCCGTGGGGATGTACGGGGACCACCAGTGATGCTGGAGGCAAACGGGGAGAAATTACCCGTTTCCCCCAGTGCGCTCCCAGTCCCACCTGGGGACTGCCCAGATCCGATCTCACTCGGCCGCAAAGCGGCCGGCCAGTGCAGCCAGTGCCTCTCCTTACCCTGGTGTGAACCTCAAACTAGACAGCAACGCGCCTGCTATTTATCATAAAGGGACTTAATCCAAAGAACCTTTTGCTGCTGGCTTTATCCATCGCATTTATCTGCTGATCTCTCCCATCTCATCTCGCATTCAGCGCAGCCTCCCCTGAGCTGCAGCTGGTTTGTGAGCAGCAGGCATAAATCCTGATTTAATACCTGGGAACGGGGGGCAGCGCCCTTTTCTGGGGAGCAGCAGCCCGGGCGATTCCTTCGCAAGGGGCATCGGGATGCAGCCGGCCCCATCGGGCTTCTCCAGGCAAATGGGCAGCCTGAGCCCCTCGATCCCCCAAAAGCATTGCCAGAAGAAAGACAAGATCTTCGCCCCAAGTCTCCCCCTCGCTTCAGCCGGTTCCCCCATCCCTCCTCCCTCTCGCCCACACACGCTCGCTCCTTCTTTAACTCTGTTTCCAAGTGCTGAGAGTTACTATCAAGGAAGGTTTAATAGGGTCCTGGATTTTAAAGCCACTGGCAACACAGTCTGGGCCTTTTATGGTTAGCAATGAATAAAAGAACCCAAATCACCTTTTTTTTTTCTTTTCTTTTTTTTCCCCCTCTCCTCTCTCTTAACAGTCTCTGCCTACAAACTAAAGTCATTGTGCTTCTCGCTCTGTCTCGCTCCTTTTGTCTTCCTCTAACACCATCCTGGCCCATGCAGCACCAGTCCAAGACCTGCTGTGCCCTGCTTCCCTTGCCTCTTTTTTTTTTTATTTTGCAGTATTTACCCTCTCCCATTCTTCTCGCTGTTGGCTCTCACTTTCATTCCATCTTTTCTCCTCCCTATCCTTTCTCCTCTTTTATTTTTACCCCCAAATTGTCATGGGGGTAATGACATTTCAGAGCCGCGCTGCAGAATGAAGCCCTTGACTCCTTTCCGTAGGGCTGGCAACCAGCCCTTCATGGTACAAAAAGCCAAAATTGCTACTATCTTGTCACCAATTCCGGTTATTTTTAGCACTCTTTCCCTTAAAGCGCCAGCTCCCTGAATCATGTGATTACAACAAGAATCTTATCACCCATCTAAAAAAGTTTCATGCCCTCACAGCTGCCGAGAAGTGCTGGGAAATATGAGTCAGACTTTCAAAAACACGCAGAAAGGCTGAGCTTAAGTGCATCTTGCTGAAACTGTAACTCAGGGGGCACCTAACCCCGCTTATTGAATGCTCCTAATTTTTAATTCAATGCTGGAGAGAATTAGCCATCCAAACACTGTCAGGTGGCTTCAGAAGTCTCCCTGTTACCTCACTTAATTAAGACAGCACAGAAGATCTTCATATCCTTTGGGTGAAGCACTGGCTCTGTTGGACATTTTTTCATTAGCTTCACCATAAATAAGATTTCAAGACTTGGCATTTACCACAGGAGCAGGAATGAAGAAATCAACGTGAAGACAAAGCCTTTTGGTAACCGCAAGTGGATTTCAAGGCAAAACCGACTCTCTTATCTTCACATTTATCTTTATCCCATTGATAAAGCGCTATCGATGTCCAGCAGCTATCTGATGGCACGCTAACAGCTCTATTTGTAGCTCGCAATGCGATAGCCCTGCTCTCTCCCCCCTCGCCAGCAGATTTTGTATGACAGGAACGTTACACGACCTTTTCTCCCACTTTTTCACCTGCCGTGGACTTATTCTGCATGCAGAAATGACCAGCCTCAGTGAGCCCTAAAGAGCGCCCAGATCCCAGTTCACTGGGAACTGTATAATTATCCTGTATAAGCCATGAAGAAAAAGGACAAGGGGAGGAAAAAGATGAACCTCCTGATCTCCATCTCATCTCCCTACGAGTCCCTGCTTCCCTGTCTCGTATTTACCCTTCTCACAAGCGCTTACAATCGTTCCTCCGTAAAGCGTGAGGAGGTGCACTGAACAACACAGGATAAGTACACATTTTACCGAACTACTGTTATTTATTATTAATAATAGTAATGCTAACTCTGCCCTTGTAGGCACCTCTGTGAGGGAAATAGTGTTTGTAAATGTCAATAAGCAGTTTCCCAAAATGCCCAGGTGCCTAAAGCAGCCGTGCTCCTTCCTTGCGGCTTTAAATGGGGGCACATTCCCCGTTTCTGTCCCCTCTGGTCCTTATGTCCTTTCTCCGGCTCTTTCTGCATGGAGGATATAGCCGGGTAGATGCTTCCCTCACCCGCCCGTGAAAGAAAAAACAATCTCTTCCGGCTAACCCCCAAATATTGTTTCCCACGTTGGTGACTGAACTTGAACCTCCTTCACTTAACGCTCCTTCCAAAATAACTCCCAGTTAAGCAGTTCAATTTAAAATGACAAGAACCGCGTGTTTGTCCCCCCCCCCCCCATTTCAAATGACACACTCGAAAATAAAAAAGCCATTTTTGTCTTAATTTTCCGTGCTTTCCCTTTCCCCCAAATAACTTGAGAGCTCTGGTATGAATGGGGAAATGATTTGAGATGGCCTAGAAAGGCATTATTACTTCTTCAGTAAATATGCGGGTGGAATTTGATCCGGCTGCCATGAGAAGAGAGAACGCCTGACCGACTGACTACAAAGGCTGATCTATGTAGGACGTAAACACTTCGGGGAAATCGGAGCGGCACCAGGCCTTCCTCCAAGCTCCGTCCGGCTCATGGGGACATCACCACGGCCACCAAAGCCACCGTGGCAGCTCCTGGTGCAGGGGACACTTTGCGTCCCTCTCTTTTGGGACCAAAACCTCTTCGCACAAAGTCCCTAGGATTTTGGATGCGTTATCTGGGCTCCACAAAAGATTCGCCTTCCAGCATAAGAATTTGTTGAAACGTTGCTGCCTGCCAGAATACGGTTGTACTAAAGGACAGCTGATGCCTGACATTTATCTTCATGACTGAAGACTGTAGACCACAGAACATGAGAGGCAGAGTTAGTTATCTTCTCCTTACCCATGATTGACAGTAAATGTCAGGAAAGATTAGTTATTCTGTATCATATACATGCCACGCATGTTTTTAATTCTCCTACTGCTCCAGTACTATTTTCAGTCACAGTTGTAATAAATCAAATGTACTTGCTCTGTGTGAAGAAGAGACTCTGCAATTGGAGAAGACCTGCTGGTCACCCACCGTACCTACTTCACATGTCCTCAGCCCGGCCAGGGAGTTCCCTGCTCCATACTGTTCTGACCGCAATACAATTTTAACTGAAATTAAGGTAATTAAACCCATTTGCTGTTTGTGCATCACGTTGCATCATGATGGGTCCAACAACGCAAGCTGATATACGAGCGAGTTGCTTTCCTCATCAGTGAAACACGACCACCCCTGGGGTAAAAGTCCCGGGATTTAACAACCTGATGCCACCTTCACAGCAATTTAGGACAGCCGACAGAAAGACATGAAGGAAGAACTTAAACAATAACAATGGTGAAATCCGAGAGACACTAAAAGAACCACCTTTGCCAGCAGAAATAACTATCTGGAACGTGGTAAGCAGTCAAAAACTTTGAGTTTAGTCTTGTCCAAACGACAGGGTTTATTGCAGCGGGGTGACCTGCCTCCGCGCTCACGAGAACAACAAACCCAATGTGCTCCATGGAGAACGTGCATTAACGCACAGTTTTAAACCACAGCCACCGGCTTTGCGATTGAGCTAATTACAGCTTCGGCACAAGATAGAGCAAGCTCTGCTGCAGCAGCCAGGCTTTCCCGTGGTCAGGCTGGAAGGACGCCTGCCCAAAACTCCCCTGGCCGTCTGAGCGAGCATTTCCTTGTGCTCACATCACCCTTAAACCCAGGCTATAAAGACAGGCTGGAAAGGACTCCATCTCGCCTAGCCCTGGATGCGTAGTCGTCTGTACCTGAGCTAGCAGCCTACTCTTCCTCTCTGTCCAAGAAGGGCATCTCTAAACTGCCACAGATACCCTTCAAAAGATGAGCTGCTTGCTCCTCTAAAATCCCTGCAGAGGCTGATTACATGACTAAGTTTTATAGGGCTGAAGTAGGTGAGATTAACCTCGTCATAAACCACCAAGATCTCTCTCTGATCAGAAATTCCCCTCTGTGCATGAAACAGCTTCCTAAACGACCTTCCTTTAAGCCAGCCCTCCCTTTTAAAAAAAAAAAAAAAAAAAAAAAAAAAAAGAAGCCATTTAGTTGAAACCTCCCCGGCTAGCTTTAATCACAGTAAAATGCAAAATGGTGACAAGTATCACAGATGGAGCTGTGTCACAGGCAACAAAGCCCTTTTTGTCAGCAGGACCTGGTGACTGAGAGGGTACTAGGTTTAAATCTTGTTTCCCCAGTGTGAATCACCAAGCAATCAGAGAAGAAGGCCTGCCAAGCCGAGGCTGTACTCCTTTCTGATCATAACTAGGAGCTGCAGGAATAGAAACAACCTCCACGAGACCTGCAGACGCAACAGGAAAGGCTAACGTTGTCCTGACCTGCTGTCTGTCTGGTTAAAATGGATTTCAACGTGTAAGACAGAGTACGAGTCATTTCCGAGCACATCACAGCTCCGCATTTGCCTACACAGCCCTGACAGTATCTAATGCCTTGCTTCGCACGAGGTTTGAGATTCCTCTGCAGTTTAACAGGCATCACATAAATTCAGGCTCTTACTAGGATGACGTGTCAACGAAGCACACGAAACGCGCTCAGCCGAGACTATCTCCTTCTGGTGCGTGTGTGCGTATCGCAGAGGCTCAATCCTCCTTCAAGGAGAAGCTGAAAGGAAGACCCTCACCGCGCATCGCATCCCCAAAGGTGCTGGACTGCCTGTCCTCGGGAATCAAGCCCTATGCCTAGCGGAGGAGCCATGAACACAAGGGATACCACGTCTTGACCCCTCCGCCCCATCTCCTCTTTCGGTATCACCCCGCCTTGCTATTCTCCTTTTTTTGGGGTCCACGCCAAGCTGCCCCTCATCGCACCCACCCACCCACCCAATTCTACAACGAAACTTTGGGGCCGCTTGAAAACCAACTCTGACTTTAGGCCAAGGTGGTTACCGTCCGTCCTTCGGTCCACGCGCCTCCTCTCCCCGGCGCCGGTGCTGGCGTTTGCAGCTAGTCCTGCAAACTGTCCAGGGGAAGCGTGGAGAAGACTGCGATATCTCCGGGGGGCACCAGGTCCCTTCCTAATGGCTTTCATGTCTTCCTGTATCTTTAAATAATTGAAATCTCTTTGTTGCTAAGTACATCCAAGCAAGAGGGCACTAAAAGTTTTAAGCCTCTCTGGGGAGACCGGGGCCAGGAAACCTACACAACTCACAAGATGTCCTGCCACCAAAGTGCCTTGTCTCCTGAAACGAGACCAACAACACCGCTCCTCTGAGCTGCTTGCCTTAATGGCTGCTCGCTCAGGCTGCTTGTCGCTACTACGGGAAAGGCATCCTCCTTTATTCATAACAGCGTTTTCAAATCTAGATTAAAAAATCATTTCAGAGTAGAGCATGATGTCTACAAAGTGCTCCTCCAGAGAGACGTGGCAGTGGGGTAACTTGAGGTTCCCGTCAGCCCTAGCAAAGCACAGCACATCGCTATAGGTGGCTGGCCCTTACACAGATGCTTTACCCTGCCTAGAGCAGATGTAGCAACGGAGAGGTAGTTGACATCGTTCTGCCCCATGAATTCCCCAAGAGGAGAGAAGACCTAAAAAGGTAGATTTCCTCCCCGTATATCAGGCAAGGCGGGCAACTCCTCTCCAACTGTGAGGGGTCAGGACATCGCAACCAAGAGAAAGCCACCGGTCCGATCAGCAGCACGGGTCGACTCCGGGTGCTGCTCGCAGCTACTCGCCATCAGCCCGCCTCGAGCCGCTCGGCAGAAGCCACAGCCAGCAGGATGCCAGCAAGGCATCGCTCGAGTCAGAAATCAGATCTAACAGCTTGCCCTGAAAAGTCCATGTCTCTTCAGATGTGTGCCTAATTAAATAATCTTTTGCATTTTATTTGAAGATAGCTGAGAGCTCTTAAAGACCCTAACAGCTTGCTAATGATCCCGAGATGGTGAGTACATATTCCCCGTGTAGGAGAGGAAAGCGAGCACCAGAGAGGTGCCTAGGCACGCGAGGGTCTCGGAGAAATGACCCCAGACAACTGTCCTTTGCTGCAACCACCAGTTCACGCTTCCGATTACTAAATCCCTGTGCATCACTCCTGATGTAAATAACCATCCATTTATAACTCATCGTAATTACCTGCCTATTTCTGCGTCCCACCTTCGCAAGGTAGTCTCTCTGCAATTATAGTTAATTGCCTTGATTGCTACTGCATATTTCAGGAAAGTTCAGAAAAAAATACATGAGACAGGGTAGTCTAAAGAGACGCCATATGGGGACCAGCACAGAAAGAGTTAATATCCGAGGCATTTCTTTTCCATTCCTACCACCAAAGCAAGCCCTACACATGGGAAAGCCCTACCAGAACTGCAGACGCACAAATCCTGACCGTTTCTGTAGCAGCCCATGAAACTTTCTTTGAAAAAATGTCCTAAGAAGCAGCCGAAACAGCCCCCTGCCAGCCCTCTACAGATGTTCTCAGCATCACAGTACTAGCAGCAGGTTTACATCCCATTACCTACAGTAACTGCAAATATTCTTTAACCCGTAATCGACTCATCCTTGGCCAGGCTCTAAAGTTCCCAGGGCGGCAAGCTCCATCAGAGCATTGATTTAGTACAGTAAGCAAGCCCCACGGGCCGTCCACCCGAGTCTGAGCAATCACTCACGATTCCGCAACGCTCCCCGCCTGCTCTGCCACAGGACTTGAGCGCAAGCTTCGACACGGGACCAAACGGCAACCCCAGCTCTGAATGCCACCACGAGGCGTCGGTGTCCTCAGTCGCCCCCTGTCCATCCTCCGCTCTCCCTCCCCGGCCGTGTCTCCTGGCCGGTGCCCTGTGCCCAGCTCCCGGAGCTGCGCCGATGGTGTTAGAATCCCCAGCTGCTCCTCGACGGGAAGGTCAAGCAGAGCAAAGCCTCCCACCGAACCACAAAACCTCAGCTTGGCTTCCTTCTGAAGGGACATCAATTACTCGGGGCTGTCAGGATGATAAGGCAGCCCAGCCTCCACAATAAGGAAGATATTCAGGCTAATAACTTCCCATTAAGCTCCTCGGAGCTGGATGTTTTCCATGCTTTTCTGCAGGGCTGCTGCCAGGACTTGTTTGCTCCCCTTACCCAGCTAACTCTTGAAGGGATGTGGCTTGAGGCACTGTTGTAAAATAAGCTCTCTACCATCAGCCCTGCCTGGAAATCCTTGGCAGAGCTGGACAGAGAAACCACAACCTCTGAGTTTTTGCTCCGATGCCAGGTTAGCCTTCCTCCTCCAAAGGAGGACAGCATTCAATCCAGAAGATGGAAACAAAATAAAGAAGAAATGAAAAGAAACCTCTCATCCATCACTTCTGACCAAGTTATTGCCTGCAAGTGCATTGCTGAAGGGACACCCAGGTGACGACGGCCGGGATGCTACATTTCACTCCTTCTCCCCTTGACATTGGCTAACCTTCAAAAGTCCTTCAGCACGAATCGAGAGCCGAATCACAAGTGTTCTCAAGTTCAGGGTTAGTTTACAACACTGAGCTGAACATCCACATTTGCATCCCTCCGCTTCTTCAACACAGCCTGCACCTCCTACCCATCCTTCCCAGCAGCTTCTCCCCTCCCAGGGCCAACCACCGCAACGCCACTACACGCACTGGGATGGGAACGATCCCTTCCCTCCCCTCCCGCTCCCCTGCACCCTTCCCGCAAGCCACGGCTCAGAGAACTCCCCCAAAGCGCTCGGTGTCCTACGTTTCTCAAGAATGCTAAACCGGGCCGGACTTGGGGGGCAGGGGGGGGGGGGGGTTGCCTTCACCTCGTAAAATTTGCTTGAGAAAAAAAATCTCTGATCCATTAATGCTTCATAAAAATTTTACAAGGTTTGCGCTGAAAGAAGGAAAACAAACAGAGATGGTGCCGGCATCCAGGCACTCTCTAAATCAAATATTCTTTCTATAATGCCTTTTTTTTTTTTTTTTATCGTACCAATCAGGAAAGCAATCAAGCATGAAGCCCACAGCTCCCAGTGCTTCCATTTCCAGCATCTGAATTTCTCCCAGCTCAGGACATACGATCCCAGCGCTCCCATCAGCCCTGCGCCGGCTACAACAGCATGTCCCACCAAGTCACCGGAGCAGCTGCGAGGGCGAGATGAACCACTAAAACCACCACCCAGAAAGCCAAGGACACAGCATCCTGACAAGGATCCTGATCTACAGGAGAGATGCTTTGATCGAGTTAATTAACTTCACTGCACCAGCATCCAGAACCAGAGCGGGATCGATGCACGGCGTGCGCGGGGACTGCGAGCATCTTTCAAGCACGCCGGGATGGGTGAGGGAGTGAGGAAGCTCCCGTCCTTCCCTAATAAAGGCAGGAGCCTTAACACCCACCGCAGCATTAACAACGGCTTCATTAAAAACCAGAGCCTAGGCTGCTTTTCCAGTAGGGAACGGTGCAGCACAGCTGGGCTCGCAACAAGAGGTTTGCCATTAAATCAGCAGCTGAGGTCCAGTCCAGGCAGACACATTTGGAAACTGGGTACCTGAGACAGCTCGGGCCCTGTCTAATAAGTCTGGGGAAATGTCAAAGGCATTTCTGCAGTATTCGCTGTCCGAAAAGGTCCAATAACCTTCTTTTCCCCCTCTCGTTCGTGTGTTCCTTTGTTTTTCCGAGACCTTCCCTTTCGCTGCAGAAACGTTCTGCTGCACACATACATCGTTCCCAAAATCAGGCTTCTTCATAAACAGTATATTAAAAAACAACCCCCCAAAGAAAACTCTGCAACTGAATACAAAACGCAGTTATTGAAGAGCTGCACAGTGACAGCTAGCGATGAGAAACAAGAACACCAAAAGTAAGGGAGGAAAAAGTAAATAAACAAAACACCGAGCAAAATATTCTGCTGAGAATTCAGGAGACATTAAATATCCAACATGAAATGTGTATATATAAAATATACATAAGCTTCATAAACCCCCATCATATAAAGATAGACAACGTTAAATATATATTATTTGTTTCGCAAAACTTTAATTTAAAGAGTCCATTTTCAACCACAAACGGTTTTTGCTCTCTTCTACCTACCACAGATCCGAAGAAAGGAAAAAGGGTTTTTTTTCCCCCCCGAAGAACTGCGCAGAGATTTGGGATAATACCTGAGGGACGGGCAGTCGCGTGGGGGACAGGAATGATGCAGCCAAAGCTGGTGACAAAGCCACCAGCATCTCGGGCACCTCTGCGGGGAGCCCGTGCCTCTTGCTGCCCCCAGCCTCAAGCCCCTCTCATCTCTCACCGCCAGCCGCTCTCAAACAAAACCTCCGCAGAGGAAAGCAACTCTTTTGCCCAGAGCTGCCTGCAGGAGAGCAGCACCCCGTTTCCCACGAGCTCACTCCGGACCCCGCTATTCACAGCCTGGCCGTGCCCCATCCCTAAGGGAGAGCTTCGCAGACCAGCAGTGAAAGCATCAGAGCTGCCAAATAAAGCCAGAAGAGACAGCTTCTCCCATCCGTCTTCCCCCCCCAGCTGTTTCACAGAGCTATCTGTGGACGTCTAAGCTGGTTAAATAAATAGGGGGCCTCCCAAAACACAGATACACATTGGGGATAAGTCAGATTAGAGGAGCTTCATTTCCACCTCATATTTCTTCTGCTCCGCTCTCAAACCCCTCTACGTCTCCCAGGCTGCAGCCAGAGCTGCTGAGCATTAGCAAAGAGCAACGGGAGACAAACACATAAGCCTAAGAGAAAAAAATTAGCACTAAAGCCTTTGCTGCCTCCGTCCCTTGCTCTGGAGAGGCCGGGAGGCTGGTTAATGGATGTCAGTTCTGCTTCCATTGAAGAAAATAAAAATCAATGAAAGCCTCTTAGGCAGGCAGGGCACAGCCACGGCCCTCGCCTTGCCTTGCCTTTTTGGCACTCACCGCCCCAGTCAGAAAAGGAGTTTGCGCACGCGTTACCCAACAGACGAAGCGGAGCCAAGCAGCCCTATAGGTTCCTATAGGGGCAGGAGAAAGCGGAGCATCCCTCACCTAATCCTCAACGCTGCCTCTTTACCTGCAGATGTTTGGTCCGATGGATATTTCTGCAGCGCTGGCTGTGCTGGGGTGGGAAGATCCTCAGCTCAAACTGCCACGTTGGCAGAGGCCCTGTTGCAGATACGGTTACAAAGATAAAACTCTCTTCCGACCACTTTTGGGGTTTTGGTTGGGTTGGTGGTTTTTTTTGCTCCCGTGGTTTTGCCACACGGACACAAACAGCGCTTTGCTGGCAGAAGGGGCCGGCTCTGGGTGGTCTCCATAGCGCTGGAGTCTGATTTTTCCCTTACTGCTAAGGCGTTTCAGCCTCTCATGCAGAAAAGATGCAGCTTGGACATTTTGTTAGCACTAAAAAGAATACTAATGAACTTGCAGGTTGCCGGGTGAGGTACCTAATGACAAGCCACATGCAGAATTGCTTAGCTGAGTCTGCTGGAAGTCAGAGGAATGAGACGCAAATGGACTCAGGGTCAAAAAAAAAAAAAAATTTTAAAAAAATCACCCTATTTCTTCCCCCATTTCTGCTAGGTGAAGTATCAGGTGCATTCCTGCTGCTTCGCACCCATGCCTGGCTCTAATACCACACCCTGATCAATGTTAGATATTTCCTATTTTGATCCTATGGCTTCCTCTAAACCCTTGGGTTGGGATTTATCACCTCGACATGCAAGCTAGCCATTTGGACCCCATTTTATGGCAAATGGAGAGAAAAAGGCACTGCTAGGACACAATCTGTCTGACCTATTTTAGACATCTGCCTTAGACTGGGATGAATTGCACCCTAAAAAGGCCCATTGCTCTCCAGCAACTACAAAGGGGGACTAGACAACATGCTCAGATGCAGCCATCCATCATCTCAGACACCTGCAGTTACAGGAGCAAGTATCCCAGATTGCTCGTGCTTTTCCAGGCTCCGGCGGAAATGCTAATGGATCGAGAGCAGCCCAGGCTTTGAGGGGCGTTTTGCTGGTTCCTTTGCTTTTCCTCTCTTCTAACAGCTATGGTTCATCTCACCTTAGCCCGTGCTGGTCACCTCCGTCCCCCCGTAGACAATGACAAGACTCTGGGAGATGGACCGGTCCCTCTCTCTTTCCAAGACCTGCTTAGACCAGATGCCCAAAGCTAAGACTGATCTGACTGGGAATATCCTTGTTTTGAAACATACTCCCAGGTGAACCGGTCAGCGACGTGAGCGCGTTGAGCTCTGCCTGACGATGCCGCGCGGGCATCGCATTAGCCAGAGCTCACGGTGGGAACACGCGGCGTGCGCAGAAGGAGCCGGTTAGTACTCCATCCATCCGAACAGCACGGCGCGAAGCCTCTCCACATGTTTCTCGCTACCAATGATCCCCACTGACATCTCCTTGGCCATTTCACACGGGCAATCCCATCTGGCGCCCGCTCGGGATTTTGCGCTTGGGAGGACCGCATCCAGCCAGCACCGGAGGGGAGCTCTCGGAGGAAAGGACCAGCGCTCCCAAAGCTAGCATCTTACTCGGGCTGATATATAGCGTGCCGAGAGATTAAAAAAAACAGAGACGGGCTCTTGAAAAGGTCTGCAGGAGGCACATCCCAGCATGTCCAGCAGAGAGCTCAGCCCATTCAAACTGGCCTGGGGGCGACGGCGACCTGGGACTCCTCCTGCTCACTTGACCTTCTTACCCACGCACAACCCTCCCCGTTCCTTTCCTCCAGCAAGGGAAGCTCGCTACTAACTGCCCAAGCTGCGTTCTTGCTTCTGCAGCCGCTGCCGTATGCCACCGCCAAGCAAACACCCCATCCCAGCCCTTATCGGAGGAGTTCTTCAGCAAACGGCTACCTGAAAGTACAACCGCGGCATCTCGGTGTAAGAGCCGGCGCCTCGGAAAAGAGTGAGTGGGGCTCATTTTGGACAGAAAGCCACATGATAAAAGAAAGAAAAGAAAAGGCAGCACAGCCTACCCAAAGCAAAGTCCATCTCCACGGAGGAGCTTTCTACAGTACCAAAAAATAGACCCAAGTCTAATATCCCTCACGCCGGGGAAGGGTTGGATGTAGATCCCATCTCCCCAGCTGCCTTGTCTCCAAATAACACAGCCCCATGTATTTTTAGCGCTGACTCCTACTGGAATGAGCTTATGCAATCATGATCTTTGCCTGTGTGCCTCTGACTAGCAATCTTACCCAATAATTTGTGAAGCCTTTGGCCAATTTTAACTAAGTTTGACAGAGGAACAGATGGCTCAAAGACATTAAGTACCTGCAAGTCTAGTACAGATAAGCAGCCAGGTACAGGAGAGGGACTCTGCGAGTGCCCCACGGACGAAAAGGCCACAGAAAAATGAGATTCATCCTCATCTGAACCTCAAAGAATCCACACAACACAAACCCCTTCCAAACGTTCCCGCCGCAGGCGGCAAGTCATTTACTCCTACTTGGACCAAAATGAAGCAAACTCATAAGAAAGCCAGCTTTATCAGTTTCCGTGCCAGTCAGAGGACAGGTTTTGCATATGAAAGCAGAGCCTGGGTAACAACTTAGATGAAGGAGGAAAACCAACAAGGAAGGAAAGTCAAGTTGCTGCTGGCACCAAGGAACCGCTGGAAACCCTGTACCAAGAACAAACCTTCTCACATCTATCCCAGGGCCTTGGACCCCGCAGCGGGGGCAAAGGGATGGCTCATGCACCAAATTTTGGGTGGCTCCGTGAAGAGATATTTCTTGCATCAAGGGAAGGCACGCAGCACACCATCTCGGCAGCGCCGGGCTTGCGTGGCACGCTACACGCCAGTAATAGAGCTGCTCATCTATTTCACATCAATGTATCTTTTTAATGAAGGAAGATGGCTTTTTAATAAATAAAACCTCTCACCAAAAATAGCTGCACGGTCATCTATAACCCCCTGAAAACTCAAAAAGGCCCAAAGTCGAGACGCAAAGCACAGAGCGATAGTTAGCGGCAGGGGGCTTGGTGACAAAATAAGGCAGCCACCTCCAAATCTTTTGCAGCAAAAAAAAATTAACACACACAACCCCGTCTGCACACACCTGCAAACGCATCACCCTCCCACCACCAAAATAACAACAAAAGCATTTTGTAAACTCACTAATACTCACAAATTCCCAAAGCTTAGGCAAGTACTACTGTTCATGCCTCAACACAGGGGGGGAAAGAGGCAAAGAGCAGCAAAATGACTTCATCCGAAAGGACGAGCTAGTGGTATAACCAGGATGGAAGATGGAGCAGCCCCCCCACGCCCTGCCCGAGCCAAAACCGGGGAGGGATTAGGCACCGAGCCACGGGGCCACCTCCCCTTTCGTGTCGATCAGCACCATCTCCCCTTTCCTCCAAGTAAAGCAGATTTGTCCACAAAATCAGCTCCGGGTGGCGCAGCCTCGCCCAGCAGGTACAGATGGGCTCACTGATCAAGATGAATCATTTGGCACGTTAAAATGACCTGGACGCAACCGCAGAACGGGCTCTTGCTCGGCGACTCCTCCACGGCTGGGGCATCGGGGGAGCAAAACCAAAAAATTCGGAGGACCCCCACATCTGGCCCCTCCGGCTCGCCTGCCCCCTCCCCACCAAGGTCTGGCTTGTTTGCTTCACCAAAGCCCCCCTCCCTGCTCTCAGACAAGGTTAATAGGGTAGAGAGAGAGCATCTGTTTATGAGAAGGTTATCAAGTGAAAGGCAGTAACGCAGCCTCCAAACCAGCTTTTCATAGCCTCTTACTTATTATTTAATTTGGCTCCAGTACGTGAAATTAGGCTAATGGCTGTTAAGTGGTTAAGGCACGCACATTGTCCATCTGCCGAGAAGGCTCCGGGCCGTTGTTCTGTTTCAAAGGGTAAGGAGGAAAAATAATATGAGAGTTGCATGCTGTTAGTTTGAGAGCTCATAAATGCATTTTCTCCCTCTTCCCCCCGCTTTTTTATTTCTTTTATCTCCAGCGCTTTGCCTGTTGTAGCATTAGGAACTTCTGGAAAGCGAGTTACTGGGTTTGTGGGGGTTTTTTTGTCATTGCTGTTGTGCTTTTTTTTTTTGGCCTTTATTTTTTTTTTTTTTTTTAACTGAAGGGAAGGGTGAGCCAGCCGGTTTCAGCAATGCCACAGCGACCAGCTGTTGCAGTCTTCCGATTCAGGCAAGCTAAGTGCAGCATCGCTCATTTGATATCAGCTGCACTAAGCGTGAAACCCTGAGCTTTTGTCTCTTCTCCTTGACACCGGGACTGGCAGCCTGTCTCCACCAACACAACATCATCTTTGCAGTTTTCCTTACACACGATCTGGAGCATTCAATCCCTCCCCACCTGGACTCCTTGCTGCTTTTAATGCGTAGTCTTAAATGACGCAAGCTCAGGCTGGAGCTCCCTTTTCCCTTGAATCTTGCACATGGCCAAGGCCATGTGGATTCTCATGTGTCTCGTACAAGAGTTGAGCTCATTTCTGTCATTATTTCAGAGGACCAACGAGGTCTCTCGACCTCTACCTGCCTATTTTCCTGGAAGTCGTAGAAATGTAGCACCCAGCCCTCTGTAAAATCTGACCAAAATCAGCCAGCTGATTCACAAAAGTTAGCAGAAAGGGTGAAGGGGAAAAGGGACGTGCAGAGGAAGAGAGATCACCTGCACCTCGCTTCCCTGAATTCACAAAGAAGCTCTGACTGACTTGTAGGAACGTGAGCTAGAGAGAGGGCGGCTAAACTGCATGCAAAACCTGGCCAAAACCCCTCGGAGGAAGATGCCGTAGATAACAAAAAACATCCCTAACAGCAACACTTTTTGTCCCTTGGTCCCCAGACAGTTTGCAAGCTCTGCCTCACCCACAGAAGGATGACGCTGGTGAAAGCTACCGCATGGCAGGACCTGGTTTTATTATAAGAGGGTGGGCATGGAAGGATCACAGACCGTCATGGGCATTTTAAGCTGTTTTCGGCTATCTCCCCAGGAGCAGGCACCTGGGATCGCTGCTGTCCATCCCCCCCAAAGGCTCACACTTTGTTCGTCGCTGGCATTGGACCCAAGGAAGCCGGGACTGACACCAAGGTAGCACCGTTGCTGGCGTCCCTGGCATCAGCAACACGGTGGTAGAGAGGGGACGGTGCCGGCAACGATGCCCGTGCCCAGGAGCCACGGCTGCCGGGGGTAGCCCTGCCCACCGCGGGGGCTCCCCGCAAACCAGAGCCCACGTCCGAAGAGAAACCGCTGTCCCAGAGAGCGGTCCTGGGGTGGGGGGAACGGGCTCTGACAAGGCAGGAAAGGGAAGGGGCCCTTGAGCTGCGGCAAAAAAAAAACCAACAGTCAAAACCCAGCGCTCTCCTCTAAGTGAGAGCTGAGCCGTCTCCGAGCAAGAAGGGTTATTTATGGGGACGCGAGGAAGGAGAAGGCAGCTGAAGAGCATTTCTCATTTCCCTCCATTACTGCAACAGCCCCACTTGAAATCCAACTTTATTTCTTCCTTCCCAAGCCAGGGGAAAAAAAAAAAATAAAAAAAATAAATAAAAGCCGCAGACAAAGTCAGCCTTCCCTCCCTTGTTATCTGCCTGATTTTGCCAGAGGTTAGCGGGGCTGTTTCAGACTCACAGCAGGAGAAACAAGCAGCAGTTGGCACCACCCAGAGAAAAGATTAGAGCGTTTACTAACGGGCTTGTCCCCCCACCTCCCCTCAAAGCGGCCCCCGCCGCCGCTTTGCCAAGGGACCGCTTTTCCCAGGTACGGCTGCAGTATCTGCGTTCGCCATCTGCGCCGGCTCCCGCTGGCTTTATCCCCGTCTCCTGCCTCTCTCGACAGGTATCTGCACAAATTACTCTCCCCCTGTACGTATCTATCTTCATTCATTAGCCCTGCACAAGGTATATAAATATATATATACGCACACAAATTCGGTCTCTGTGTGCGACGACGGCTGGCGTGCGCAGAATGCAAGTGTGCTTGGGGGTGGTTAGTTATAACGCTCAAAAACCCCAAATTACCACCCATCTATGCATTTCGACACTTGTCTCCCGGGTTCCCGCTGAATCTAACCCAAGACAGCACCACCCAGACTCCGCTTTTTGGGGGAAGGGATGAGGAAAAAGGAAATTAAGCTGAAGAGGAGCGCTGATCGCGCTCTGCCTGATGCGGGAATAAAGTAGCTGTACGCTGGAATAACCACCAAAGCGAGATGCTCAACCCATGTCCTGCAGCTCTGCACCTGCTTGCGCTGACAAAGAAATGCCCGGCGTGCAAAGCTGCCGAGGATTACCGAGAGGAGAGCGGGATTCGCAGGAACTTGCCCGGATTTGGCCGACTGGTGCAGAAAACTTTCGCTGGTACAGCAATCTCCGTCGGGTGGGGGGGGAGTGAGCTTCTGCAATATTTTTTACGCTGGCAAAACCCCTGCTTTGACACATTTATACCCGCACATCTGTACTGTTGCCAGCCCTGCTTATTCCCCTCGCAGGCTGGTAGGAGCTATTAAGCTATCCTAGCAGAAGTCTGACACCAGGAGAGTTTTGTGTGAATAGCATATCCCGGCAAATCTGCAGGATAGAGAACATCTAAAAACCAGGTTAAGGGATAAATGCTGACAAGACCTGACTGGGGAAAAGAGACCGTTCGCTCAAACGCCTGCGCAAACCGGAGAATCGGTACGGTTTTCCCCCAAAACGATGCCGAACCAGGTCGGCAGCGATTGAGCGGCAGGGAAGACCAGAAGATGGAGGCGATTCCCAAGCTGAAGGACTCGCGTGAACCTTGCCAGAGTTTAACAGACCCTTCAACCTCCACCCGGAGCGTGGGGGGGGGGGGTTTCCATCCGAATTTGGGGGAAAGCTGGCAGGGCAGGACTTGCAGGAAGCCTCCTTCGAGGAGTCCTTAGCGCTAAGATGCTGCCAGGGAGCATATGCAAGGAAGGGAAGCATTACAGCGCTTTGCTTCTGATCATCAGTGTTTTGAAGGGTTTTCTTGGCCTTAGTCGCCGGCAAATTTGGCAAGAGGTTTCCCAAGCGCTGAGCTGGCAGTTGTAAGAAAGAAGGTGGCTTTATCCAAGACACAAAAATCCAGGGAGATGGCTTTGAACTAAAGCTGACGGGGGGAGAAACGCGAAAGGAAACGTCCTTGTGGGCACAGCAGCTGCTTCGGAGGGAGCGGGGAAAATTTGTGGAGATGAGGGTGAGCTCAGAGGAGAGTTTTTCCCAGGCTGCAGGATCGCAGCCTGGAAGGAGGAGAACCGAGGAGGGTAGGCTCCATCTTTTTCCTCCTACCGCTTTAAGAAAAGGAAGCTTTGACCCCCTCCTCTCCTCCCGGGGGAACAGCGAAGAAGCACGAGATGCTCGTAGCCTGCAGCCTCGCCAGTGTGACGGGAAATTGCTCTGCCCCTGCTGGGATCCGCAGCCCCGGCCTCTAAGGGGAGTGATGGATGAAAGGGAGGAAGAGGAGGAGGAAGCTGCGTCTTAAGGCTCTGCAGCAGCAAATGGCCTCGGCGATTAAAACCGAGTGGGCAGTTGTGTATCACTCTGGATTTTCTGCCTGTTTCATCACTAGCAGTGACTCAGGAATATTCTTCGTCACCCTCAAGCGAGGATATGATCATTTTCTGCCACTTGAGATGAAGCTAATTTTACAGCAGCTTAGAGAGAGAGAGAGATGTCATGTGCTGATTTCTACACTGCCTGCATCACACATCGATGCAGCACGGCAAGGCTATAGGTGCCGACTGCTGGAAGTTATACGACCCGATACTAGGAGAGAAACACCAGGGGAGGGTTGTTTATTACTGCAAGGGTCCCTGAAAGATGAGAGGAGAAAAGCAGTACAGGATCAAGCCTCCCCAGCAAGGAGAAAGACAACTGCATCCCCTCTCCAGTCAGGTTTGTTAGGAGGAGAAGCATCCAGACCGCCTGAAGGTTTTGAATATGCTCCTAATAGGACAAGCGTGCTGAGCAAGACTGATAGGCTCAAAGGACAGCTCTCTCCGCTCAAATCCAACCCAGTCCCCGAGAGACCGATTTTACCGAAACCGAAGCCTGCTGCGCGAGGAGCCCACGCTCCGGAGCGAAAAGCGTTTGCCGTGCCGGTGCCAAATCGCTCCCTTGGCGCATCAAAGCCCGGACCTGGCTGGGCTCCCCATCTCGTCCTATGTGCGCTTCCCACGGGGCTGGGACGAGATGGCAGAGGAACCGGTGCCACCACCGGCGCTGCAGCTGGACCGCCCGGGATCCTGGCTGGGAACCCACCAGACCTACAGCCACATTCAGATGGGTTTTCTCGCTCGCTGATGGGGCCATTTATTTCTTTTCGAGATGCAAAAGCTGCCTTCGCACCAGGCCCTGGCAATGCCTCGCTGGGCTCCCTGCGCGAAGCCGCGGTCTCCCAGCCACCGGCCGGCATGTGATTCCTTGACAGCCCTGGCTTCAGGAGCTAACTGGCAGTGGTAGCTGCATTTGCAGGGGAAACGGAGCGGTACTGCCAGCTTTTAGTGACAAAAGGAGTGTTTATAACAGGCGCGGTGACAGCTGTCCGAATGCCACATTTATTTACAAAACGTTAGTTAAATTACTGACAGTTGGCGCTGCAAAGGGAAGCTGAGAGGAAGAGCTGACATCTCCCCAACGCGCTAATTCGGCAGCCCTGCGGCGTGTCTCTCCGCACGCCGCAAGCCTTCAGCCTCCCGTTCCGCCGCGGGCCGCAACCCCCTTGTGCTCGGGACATCGCTCCGCACCTTCCCTTCCCGCTGAACCTGCAAGGGGCTCGTGCCGTAACTCCCACCGACCCCGGAGGGTCGGTCCCAGCGGGGCGGGTGAAGTTCCTCCCACGCGATGCGCGGCCATCGAGCCTTCGGTCTTTTCTAGAAGGACCAAGAGGTTGTTTATCGCCCCGTGATCTCTTCGGGCCTCGGCTCTCTGTTGAGACTACTTAGGGCAGTGCCGCTTGGATGGACGGAGGTCACCAGGTGGACCTCTGAATGGCCAAAAACGGCTGGCACGCTGGTCTCAGACTCATAGAGGTGTCTGAGGTGAAGGGCCCCGTGTCTCGCGAAACGATGTCAACAGTCTGCACGCTGCTGGCTTTAAACCAGCAAGGAAATTGCAGCTGCTGTCCTCCGCGAGCCAAGGACAAGCGGAGAAATTCAGGAGACCCAGCTGACACGCACCAGCGAAGGCATCTCCCTCAACCAACCACCTCCATGACGAAGCAGTAACAGCCCAAGACGGGATTTGGACCTCCTGACCACGTCCCACCCTGCCGCAGAATACAAGAGAGGGCAGAGGCTTTCTTTAATTTCCTGAGTACACAAGTCAAGGCTAACAGATACCTTTTGCTCCTCGTGTTTGTAGAGGACTAAATCGCATCACTTAACACACACACCATCTCCAAACGGCTCCCTCCCAACGCTGCCACGTTTTGCCCCGACTCTCACACTGTGCAAGTTTGCTGAGCAAACAGGGTCACGACGCGCATTGGGCAGCCTGAAATTCTGGCCTTGGAAAACATAATTTCCACATCAACTTTGTCCGATTCAAAGCAGAACAGCTCCCCCAGCTAGAAGCAAGCAATAGGAGGGATGAAGTGTGATGAAAAAATCGACTCCAAAAATGTAAAGCAGTTCAGAGTTGAGAAGGGAAAAACTTTTTTCAGCTAAAGGGAAACTCTGCGTATCCAGAAATCCTTCCCTTCTGAGACCGAATGAAATCAAAATTGCACTATATCCTATAAGACATTTTAAAACCCCAAATCTCACTTCAGCTAAATCAGAGCGTTTCCTGTAAAATTTGACAAGATGCTTCAACGAACTCATAAAATCAGATCAAAAGAAAGAAATACTATATTTCCAACCAAATCTGTCCTTTTCCCAACAAAGAAATTCTAAACCAAACATTTTCCAGCCAAGGTATGCAAGAAAGAAATGAATTTTTTAGTAAAAAGATCTGTTTCAGAAATAAAAGTCTGTATTTTCTTACGTAACAAACTGTACAAGTCGGAATATTTTAATAAAAGTACGAGAGGCGGGTCCTTGCCTAGCTCCCTCTGAATTGCAATGCAAGACAAGCATCAAACCTTTAAAGACTTGGAAAATACTTGCTCAAGTTTTCACCTAGGTCACTCTTCCTTTGAACTCATCAAGAGCTTTGTACTGGACCATGAGAGAGGAACAGGGATTCAAGATAATAAAGATTATCCTGGAGTAAAGCCCTACACCTATAATTTACAGCATTTGGAGGACTTAAGGGTAAGAACCCAAATATGCCTTCAAATACTAGTGCTGTGCCTATCTATATGTCGAAACCATCTTGGGTTTTGGAAGTGGCTCTGAACCTGGAGCTGCCCTGCTCTTCTTTTGTACCTTTGAGAATTTGCTTTTCTTGACAGCTTTCTATCATGCTTCTCATTAGAGATGTGTAAGAAACGTAAGTCTGAAAAACACAACGGTTTTGCTGAACAGAGGATGTGAAGCTGGGAAAATAATGATCTCACCATGAAAAAAACCCCTAAAAAAAAAAAATTAAAAAAAAAAAGAGACTCAAAAATCCAAAGTAATGAACGTTTGGATCATGTCCGGGGCTCTGCGTGTGTCTGATAAAACAGACGCAGGTGTCAGAGCCATTTATGGTTGCAGGCGCAGAGCCGGTCAAAATCTCCCATCTCTGGGAAAAAAAAAAAAAAACCTGTGATATTTCACCAGCTGCTCATGTTGGAAGGTGGTTCTATTCCTTATTTACTCTGTCCTCATTAACATGCAGAGCTGGACTCGCACGTCTCCTGTTTGACCCTTGGAGTCCTTTCCTATTCAGCACTCTCCCCAAAGGTGTCCCCACCTCCAGGCCAGGCTCAGCTCTCCAGACCTTGTCCCCATCTCCCTGACACTGGCTTTTCCAGGGGAGACTCCAGCTGCAAAGTCAACTTTGCCTTCAGCCTTTCCGTACCCACCCATCTGCTCTTCTGCCTCCTCACTTTGCATATAAACTAACGACTGCTTCCCAGCATGACTGCTGGTGGTGAGAGCCAACACCACTCACTGCCAGCTGAAGAATCCTTATTTAAGGCAAAATTTTTAATATACTAATGATTAAGACACACTTGGCATTTCAGCAGATGCTGCAGCATCCAGACAGCTAAGCCCAAGTCTCAGACTTGGCTCCTTCACAGCCTTGCACCTCTGAAAAGTAAACCTAAGGAGAGCAGAAAGTATTTCCCATTTGCTTTGCAAAGGCGCCACGCGCAACGACGAGCAAACTCTTTCTGTTAGGAGAGGGCTGTCTGCATTGCTATTCCACATGCAACCTGTCAACAGTGCGCACACTGTAGCAAGACGAAAACGCTGTCTTCCAACCTGATCCACAGTCCATTACAGTTAGGATAAAGACTTGTGGTGACATTAATGAGCACTGGATCAGCCCCTTTGTCGGCATAAATCTCCCTATTGCGTTGGGGGGATTGCATTTTCCCATTTGCTTGTTTGTTTGGCTCTGTATTCTCATTACAATTTCTATTAGCCCCTTCTTCCACTGATGCAGTCATAGATTAGTTCCTTCCTGATTTTCCCCTTTCCTCCTGAAGGAAAATACGGGTGCCTGAGCTCAAACTGGCAGGTTTAGGCGGGTCTGGGAGGAGGAAAGAACAACTTTGCTAGATCAAGAGGAGGACTTTTCCAACAGCATAAGTTGCAGTAACTCCAGCGAAGCCAGCAGAAGAGACAGGGATTTAGGCAAGCTGAAGACCACCCACATCCCCGGCCCACCTCTCGTTACCGCAGGCGCGGAGCTTCCAGTTCACAACGTGCAATGCCAAGCAGCGGCGCGCTCGCTGCCCAGAGGACTCTGCCGAGGCAGAGCAGGGCAGCGCGGGGCCAGCGCATCGGGGTGGCCAAGAGCTAGAGATGAGCCCAGTTGCCATCCCTTGCGCTGTCACCCGCAAGCGCTTAGGTCCGAGGCTTAGGTTAGCTCACGGTCACGACGAGAGCAGCTTCTCAGCAGAGCCGGGGGCTGCGAGTAGTCCCACGGTCCCTGATTTTGCTTCGGGCTGATTCTGCTTTCCTACCTAATGACCATCCATCCACCCACCAAGCAGCTCTGCAGTGTCCCAGCCATACGCCGTATATCCCTACAATAACAACTCCCTGGCACCTCCAACTGAAAAATGCTCCCAGGAGCCTCTTCAAACTCCAAGCAAGGGCAAGACACTGGTGGGCATCCGTGGTGCCCTCCAGTAGGACACTCTTAGCATTTTCCTTACAGAGGGATGTCTCCTGCCACAAAAAGACCGCAATGCAAGCTGATGACTCACAGAGCCGGAGAAAAGGAACTGTTGCGATTGCCACACACGAATATACACATTTATAGCACCTAGGAGGGTGCCTAACGTCACATGAGGAGTTAATAACAGGGCTAAGAACTGAACCTCCACTTCACAACCCCAGCTTAACGACTAGAAACACCTCCCCTGCAACCCTCCACCGGCCAGCTCCGTCACCTCCAAGGCTGCTCCAACCTGCCTTCCTCCTCGCCTTTCTTCCTCCCCATCAGCCCTCTCCATCCCAGAGGAGCAGGGTACAAGTCTGTTTGACTTAAATCTTTCCAGAGCTGGGAGACCGGAGAAGCTTAACCCTACGATGGAGATGACAGCTCCAGAAAAGCACGCCTGTCCCCTAGGAGACCCCAGCCCAGACAGCTCCAGTGAACTAGAGGCAGCAGCTCTACCAGGAGAGCTATAAAGGGAAACCCTCCTCTGGCACAGCAATCAGGAGCTTGTCTCATCTCGGATGGAAATTGCGCTCAGGAAAAAAAAAAAAAATAATCCATGCATATGACAATTTTTTTCCCCACTTTAAGCTGATTCCATCTCCGAGATGGGAGAGAGGTGGCGAAGATTTGCTGACATGTCACTTTAGCAATAAACTCCTCTTTCAAAAACATGCCATCGCAAGCAAAGCAATCGACTCGCAAGCTACAAACAGCCGCGAGCATCGCACGTGGGTGCCGCTCGGGGCCTCTGCAGCCCCTCTGATGGAAGATCTCCAGGAACACGGCAAGAAAACCCTGGCCAGAAAGGAGGACCCAGCGACGATGGCAGGAGGAGAGAGGCAGGGGAGAAGCGGCACTGGGCGCTGATGGGAACAGAAACTCAAGTCCTAACCCTCAGTACTGCTCCCATTTGCACTGATTTCCCGAGTAAGGGCGTAGGTGCAGAAGAACATCCTCTCTCCCTTCTTCACCTTAATATAAGGAGGGTCACCACAGCCCTGAATTTATTCCCTAGCCCTCAGGAACAAAAAGGAGAGAGGTTTGAAGGAGAAGGTGAGCGTGCTGGATACTGAAGGACTCAGGAGAATAAACTTTTGTTGTCAAGACACGAGTCGACGGCTTAGCTCCATCCGCACCCCATTCCCACGGGACCACTTGGAGGCTGGTACCACCCAAGCCCAAGGACTCAGAAGTCCTTCACCACTCCGCAACCAAGAAAAGCAAGGTAATTACACCTTGGCCTCCGCAGCCTGCAAGCCCAAGCTATATCCCCCCGGTCTGGGCTTGGGAAGCGGGCAGGGAAGTAACCAGGAGCTTCAGTCTCTGCCGGGTGAGACTCTGAAATAAATAATTGCAGCAAGATGAAAAATACCGGGTACTGGGCTTGGAGACCATCTGGACGGGACGACTATTTCACGGGAGCAGCGTGCCACAGGTCCGACCTCCGGGGAAGGAGATGCACGCCGATCCAGCAATAAGGAGTTTGGTGGTCGTGCAAGGATGGGGGAAATCAGCTGGGTAGGGCGGGAGACGGGAGTGCTGCCATGAGCAGCACACAACTCGGGGTGTCCTCGGGGGTGCCGGCGTGTGGGAAAGGGCTGGACAAGCAACATTCCCGGACCCTTTCGCGAACAACCTCACCTCTGCCCTGTCTTGCTTTCCTTATTTGCCTCAGGAGCCCAGTCCTGTGCCCAACGCCTGGCACTGCCCCGCGAGCCCCCCGCGGCTCAGCCCCGAGGCTACGGGGACGGCAAGCACTGCTTTCTCGGGGATGGAGAGCCCGGAGCGGGTTCTCCTGGCAGGCTTTCTGCACTCATCGACTGCAAACCACAAAGGCAGCTGCCCAAAACCTCAGCGGAGAATCACCATCGCTCAAGCCCTGGCAGGAGCAGCCCTGCCTCGGCGCGGGGGGAGACACAGAGCCTCCCCCAGGACCCGAGCGAAAGCCGCATGCTGGAACACACCACGCTGTTACCCTTCAGAGACCGGCCCTGTTTTCCACATTACACAATAACACCACAAAAAGGCAAATTCCTGTGAATAAAGGGGGAAAGATGGGGTAGCAGAGAGTCACAAAACCCAGACCCATTTCTGAGAAAGATTCTTTTCTGCTTCGCAAACAAGCACTTTCTGTTTGCATCCGTCAAACAAACATGCTTGATTTTGTTTTGTTTCGCGGCCAAGTTATCACTTCTCCAAAATTATTTCAAGAGCACAACAGGGGCAAAGTAAATTTGCAAAACAGGCTTAGGTAAACCGTGGCAGATCTCAGTGGCAAACTGCATGACCCTTTTCAAAGCCTGAATGGGAAACGTCAGGGTTAAAAAAAAATAAAAATAAAAAATGCTTTGACTCACGTTAAACTCAGACTGGACTTTTCACATTAGAATCAAAGGGGGAACAAATAAAGGCATTGCATCACCCTACCAAGAAAACCAGAGGAGACGTACAGAGGAGCCTGCGAAAGTGGCGGCCCTCGCCCTACAGCCAGATCTGCTCGCCATCTGCCTGGGGCACCAGTGAATTCGGGGGGATACCACGCAAGTGCCTGTGCATGCTGATGGGATCATCAGAGCCTCGCCGTGGAAAGCGCTGACTGATGCCAATTAAAGGGAAATCATAATCAAGCCATTTGTTTTGGTGCTGAGAGAACTGCTCCAAAGGTCTCAGCAACGCCTGGACTCGGTTCAAGCGCTGCATGGAAGTTCAGGACGGGTCTCCTCCAGCGTGAGCCAGTTGCTACTGGTGAGGGCAGATGCTGTCCGGGCGCGGTGGGAGGGGACGCAGACCGGCCTCATCCTCACGCCGTGGCCTCGCGAGATCCAGCAAGAGAGCCAGCTCTGACCTTCGCACGGACGCGAGCCCTCAGCTGAACCCCAGGAGCGGGAGCAGCCCCAGCTCAGGGACCAACGCATGCACCAGTAGAAATGCCAAGCTGTCGGACCCAACGCCCACAAGCCCTTTTCCCATTCCTGCAGGTTTTGCCACATCCAGGAGCAAATCCTGCCCCTCCTGTCCCAGATGGCAGCTCTACCCCAAGGTCTAAACCTAGATTTAAATTTAACACGGTGATCTAAAGTGCTGGTACCGAGGCAAGACACATGACTGTACCTTTCAGCAGACATCACGAGTCAGAAGGAAATATCTGAACATCTCTGGTGACTCTGGTCCTAAACTGACTCCTAATGGTAGATTTACGGTAGCTGGGTTTGCAAGGAGCAAAGCCTGAGCCCTTCACAACGGGAGAGTCTCCTCGCGGCCGTCAATCCAGCTTCTTTCTCAGCCGCCAAATTAGCTCTGCTCGGAGGGGCGGCGGAGATGGAGCTGAAAAGAGCCTTGCTGGCAGGGCACCGCTGCTCGACAGCAGCTTGGGGTCCTCAGCGCCCCGCCACCCCGGATAAAATAACCTATTTCCACCAGCCAGGCCCTCTCCCTCGGGGTGGGGGGGGGGGCAGGGCTTTCTGAGCGCTTCAGAGAAGCGGCAACTTCTGCTGCTAAGTTCTCAGCTTGCTCTCCCTTTTGTTGGCTGTGAAAAACAAGAAGGGACCTCTGGAAACATCTCTTTCCTTCCAAATCCTTGGCTGCGACTCGCTGTCCTCCCACCTCGCGTGGAAACGAGTCAGAAAAGAGAAGACCCTATTTTTTTTTTTTTTTTTCCCTTCCCGTGCACCCTTCCCCAACTGCCACCCTTGCGGGGCCGGGGAGAGGGCAGGGCTGCTGCCTCTATGCCGGGCAGGAGGTGACCGGGAGCAGCGGCGGGGTCTGCCGAAGCCCTTTCTGAGCAGCATTGCTATTCTGAACAAGTTAACTCCTCCACAACGGATCGATGGTTACGTTGGGTTGGGGCTGGGAGGGGAGCGGGCAGGAAGATTCACGCTTCCTTGATTTCCTCCTCTGGAAGCGTGTGGTTTTCACGCGCTTTTCTCCTCTCGGCTCCTGCCACGGCGCAGCACGGCCGCAGGGACCGGGACCTACCGGGGGATGCAGCCGTGTACCCCTGCCTGCCGGACTAACCACTCCCACCTCAAACCAGAAGGAAAATGTCCCAAAATGCCAGCGCAAAACACAGTCCTCCACTTCTCCGGCTACCAAAGCAGTGCACTGAGCCAGCAGTAGCAGCAAGCCGTTAACTTCCAAGAGCAATGCCCGCTCTAGGGGCAGGACAGCGGGAATATTCATCGGCACAGCGGGAATATCACCGGCACAGCTTGCATACCTCAAAACCCACGTGCCCGTCCCCCGGGGCGCTCTCGTATGGACCGCCTGCGTAGGGACACGGACATCCCTTGCCACCAGACCGGCTCTCCGGCTCAACCGGGATGCACGTACGGCAGCTCTGGGGTGATGACAACCCGCTGTCCGCCCTCCCTCCCCAGGGCCACCTTCCAGGGGCAGGATTTGTCCCCCTTCCCACCAGGCCTCACGGACAGAAGGAAAGCATCCCTCCTGCTGACTCACCTCAGCTTTCCTTTGTTCTCCACCGAGCACCCAGTGCCAGGGCAGAGCGCCGGCACGATCCGTGCCGGAGACCCTGTGCCAGAAACCCTGTGCAGGCCCCCACCAGAGCACGAGCAATTCGCCTCCTTCCAGTAAGTTTGCAGAGCACCCGTGCCCAAACCAGCCTGCTGCTGCCGCTCTCCCGTGTATTTTGCTGCCCAGACCCCCGGTAACCCAAATCCTTCCCTCTTTAATACCCTCCATGGCAAGATCTGTAGGATTTTCGGTGCTTGGGAGAACCCAGTGATTCAGGAGAGGAAAGGAGCTACTTTTTTTTTTTTTTTAGCTCGGCAGGGCAAATTCCTAAGCAAGATACCCTGTCCTCCACCCTCGGCCACCCATTTCCAAACCTCTTTGGCCAGTCGTGCCATGACGCAAGACAAATCTGGAGGAATGGCCACAACACAGCTCCCTCCCTCCCTCCTGGGAACACGCAAGGGCTGGGGGGGGGGGGCAAGAGGCTGGGCTGCAAACAGCTGAGTTGCAGGAAATACATGGGGAGGGGATTCACGTTTCCAGGGGCCAAACCGAGCCCGTGGTTTAAGTCCTCCCACCTTTTGAAAAGAGACCTGGCTGAAATTCCTCTTTAGTTTTTTTTTTTTTTTTTTTCTGCCCTGGCTTGGCCCTGCTCCACTCGCTGGCGTAAAGCAGGAGTGCGGCTTTCACCGCACACACCCAGCTGGCCCCGCAGATGTTAGTGTCACCTATGCAACACGCAGGCGGAGGAAAGTCACTCCCGAGCATGCCGGAGTTGCAAGCGCCGCTTCCCAGCGCTGCAATTAAAACCTGGCTTTTTATTTTTAATGTCCCTATCAAACATCCTCTGGGATGACTGCGCCCATCTGCTGCGAAGACAGGGACGAGTATCTGGGCATTAGATGTCCCAGAAGTTACGCCGATCAAAATTACGGTTTCCTTGGCAGCCCCTGCACCCCCCAGATTGCTGCCGCAGGCGACAGGACCCCGGTGCAACGCCCAGCCCCACATTTCCCCCCAGCCCGAAGAGTTACGACCCCCTGCCTCCGGAGCAAGGGGATTTTTAAGGAGGGCAGCACCAGAAGGTCTGGATGCGTGGAAAAGGCACGAAACCCTACGAGGTGGAGGGATGGGGGTGGGGGGGGTCAGCAACTCCCCCTTTCCCCAGGCTGGGATGGTTTGACACACACGAAGGCCCCCCAGGTGCAGAGTGCCGTTGACCCCCACCCAACGCGGCCAAAGCGCCCGAGCCATGACGACCGATGGCAGGAGCCAAGCCCGCGCCTCACACCGGCGTAGGGCAGGGGGCCAAGAGGGAATCGCGCTCTCCTGTTTTTTCATCCCCCAGTAACTTTCCCAGAGACAACCGGAGGGTAGAGGGGGGCTGAGCCGAAGCCCGGTCCCCCGGCACCCAAACCTCCCTCTCGGCTTGCTACCCGGCACCCATCCTGCGCCGCCCATCGCCGCGACGCGTCCCCCGTGGGGAAACTGAGTCACGTCCCCGAAGGCGCCGGCCGCCCTCCCCGTGCGGGGGGACCCCCCCGGTGCCCCCCCCCCCCCCCCCCCAACCCCAAGGCAGAAATCCAGCTGCTCCTACCTGAGCGTGGCACTCTCCCCTTGCCGCACAGTCACGTTGTCCATAGCTTTGGGGAAGGTGGCATCTCCGCTGCGCACGGGCACTCCTGCGGGCACAAGGAAGAGCAGCCTGAGACAGAGGACGACTAGGCACCTCCAGGGCAGGGCTAAGCACCCACCGACCCCCATCCTGGGCAGCAGGGACTTTTCCGACCCCCGACAAGGAGCGAAAAGGAAGGGGTGGGGGGGGGGAGAGGAGGGATGGGGTGCCTGTGGGGGGGGGGCGGGGGGGAGCAAAACCACCGGGGCGAGCGATGCGGAGCTCCACGGAGATCAGGAGAGCCCCCGGCAAGGCAGCCTGCGAGCGCTGAGCCTGCCGAGCGGCATCCGGAGGGAGTCCCCAGTATCCTTGGGTGAGGGAGGAGGACGGGAGGGCCGGGGGGGAGGAGGAAGAGGAGGAGGAGAAGTGGCAAAGGTGCTGGACGCTGGGCGAGCCGGCTCTTCCCGGGAAGCAGTCCGAGGCTCACTTGGGCGCGGAGGTGCCGGGGGAGCCGCCCGGCTGCGCCCCGCTCCCGCACACTTGTCCCGAGTTCGCAGCTCCCCCTCCGCAGCGCGGAGCGGGGGCAGTCCAAAAAAAAAACCAGGAAAAACCAAAAAAAAAAAAAAAAAAACCAACAACACCCCCGGAGCGAGCTAGCAAACGGGTCCAGACGCGAGAAGGCAGAGCGGGCGAAGGCCTCCAGCGAGGCGCCCGGCAGTCCCTTTCCTCCGGTCCCGCCGGCGGGTCCCAAAGGCGCCGCTCCGGGCGCCGGGCTGCAGGATGGGGAGAGGGGTCTCAGGATGCCGGAGCCCCCCAGCTGCCCTCAGCGGCTGGAGGACGGGGAGCGGGGGAAGGGGCGAGGAGGAGGAGAAGGAGGAGGAGGAGGAGGAGGAGGAGGAGGCAGCAGCATCCCAGCCCCGCCGGCGCGGCTGGCCGGCAGCATCCCCGGGCGGCGCGCAGGCTGACTTCCCGGGGTTGTCATGGCAGCGGCTCCATCACTGACCGGCACTTTGGCTTCCACGCACACCCGCGCCCACCCCGCACCCGCAGCCGGGCGGGCGGGGAGCCGAGCCGAGCCCGGCGCCTGCCGCACGCCAGGCTTTAACCCCTGCCGCACCGCGCTCCTCGGGGGACGGGATGGCGGGACATCATCCTCCCCCACACCCCCCCCAAACCCCTTTCCGACCCCCCCAAACCCCCACTCCCCTCGCTTCCCCGGCGTGCTTACCTGCACCCAGCACCGGACTACCCCTGCCATAGACCCTCCTCTACCTCCGCGCCGTCCCCTCCCCAGGCGGCAAAGCCGTTATGCAGGAGGGGAAACTGAGGCACGCAACCGTTCCCCCTCCCGCCCCTTCCCCAAGTCAGGCGGGGGGTGACGAGGAGAGGCAGGAGCATGCCCTCCTGGTCCTCTGCACCTCACAGACACGCAGCGTGAGCTTAAGTGGCAAATTCCTCCCCAGCTGCAAGCACGGTACCCACGTACTTTTTATCAGCTCATAATTTAACAAATAACGCATTTGCTTATGCCTAGTAATTCCTCCTTCCCTCCACTAGCGGCTAAACACATTAATATTTCCAGGCACAGTTTCATGCTGGTAAAAGGTGCCGGGGAGCCATCCTCAGAGCACAAAGTCCTGGAGCCGCTGAGCAAGTGCAGAGCCAGCAGCCGAGCCGCGGCTTTCGGGGCGCTGCACCCCTGGAAGCCCCCCCAAGAGCTGTGGCAACCCAGCGTGAGGGGAAACCAGGCCTCTTCCACCCGCTGTCCCCAGCGACTTCTCTGCGACACAGGACCTCATCCAAAAGTCCTCCCTCCCTCCGTTCCCCACCGCGTGCTCGGCAGCTATTAGACGGTACCACGGGGGTTTTTTTTGATTAGGGGTTTTTTGGGGGTTGTTTGTTTTTTTTTTTTTAAATCACCGCCAACCTGAGCTGGATTCAAACTGGTGACCTAGATGTGAAAGGATCCATAGCCCGTTACTAATCCCTGGAGCCTCTGAATCCCCTGTAAACTACTGCTTAATTCACTAACTGTGCTATTTAATCTCTAAAACATTATGAGCTGTGCCGGGCAGAGGAAACACTCAATCAAATAAAGCTTTATTATTATTGTGCGTGCTGATAGGTCATATGAGAAGGGGATTGCTTTGCAAGTCTCTCTACTTCTTCCTCTTCCGAAGGCTCTCTGCTCCTTGACTTCAGTGCTGGCGGGCCACGCTGCCTCGAGTCCTACGTTCCTCCAAAGGGGACAGCAGCTTTCCCCAGCGCTCGGCAGAAGGAGTTTAATCTCTGCAGCCCGCTCTGCTCCCGACCCCTCTGGCAGGGGAGGGGTAAACGCCCGCCTTCAGCAGCTGCTTTGGGCCCCCAAATTACGTGGGAGGGGCCTCTAAAACCTCACTGCAAAAAGCCCGACCATCAGCGGCAGGCTGAAACTCCTCGTAAAGGGTTGAGGCGTTGCACCTGGGTGGGCAAGTCAGCGAAGAACAAAAGACGCCGCTTTTGCTGATCGCTGCGGGGTCCAAGCACCCCCGGCAGGATGGGGACCCCACCGTGCTACCCGTTCGCTGCTGGCGAACGCGCCAGTGCGCAGGACCTACAAGCCATCGCCACGCTCATCACGCAAGAGCTTGCTCTCTTTGTGAGGCCGCTCCTTTGGACGGGCAGAGACCATCTCCTGTGTCAGCAAAACCAAAGGGATTCCAATAACCACAGCCAGTTAACCTTTTAACACAGCGTTCGGGTCTGGACTGCCAGAAGCATCTTAAATCACGAGAGAAAGCACCTGCCTGCACCGAAAGCGCGCGAGGTTGGGGCGGAACGTGACCCGCAGAGCAGCTTCGGCCCTTGCAAGGGCTGAATTTGCCCACCGTTAGAGGAGATCATCAGCTTTGTTTGAGAATCCCAAAGAATTTAAATCCAATATCGCCAGCTCCTGCATACGACAGCCCAGCAGAATCCCTGGTCTATCTCCCAGCCTCCGGCTCTCCCTCTCTTGCATACGTACAATGTACATATAAATCAGCCTGTCACAGCTCGTCTCTTTTCTGACAGCCGTAATTGCTTCAGACTATAAAAAAATACCTATAGACAATAAACACAATGCACGAAAACAGCAAAGAGAAAACGAAATCAAGGTTCCTTTAAATAATTCAGTTGCTCCAGCAGCAGAGGAGCCAGCAACTGAGTCCAGCTGTGAAGGTTCAGCAGCCAGAGAAAGAGAGCTTTGTAGCCTCCTCTGGGGATGAGAGAGTCTTTTTTCCTTCGCTGATTTTTGACCACAGCAGAAGAAGAGTCTGCCGTACACGGGCTAAGCCGCTTGCAAAGCAGCACCTATCCGAGCACGAAATGCAGCCTCTTGCTTTCAGCTTCTTCCCTTTCTTCCTACTTAGATAAAAGTCTTTTTTCTTTCCATGGCGAGCAACAGGCAGGAGACAACCAGAACGAGCAAAGCACAGGCACGCTCCAGGTGTATATTTATCTCCATATCTATCTCCTCAACCTCCTTCTCTCCAGCAAGGCTAAAGGCCCCCCTCTCCTGGCAGAGACCACAAACAGGGTCGCACAAGCAGGGAGGGCTGGCATCGCTCGGGACTGCGGTGGGAAGAGGAGCAGCGGCACGGATGGAGGCAGGGGAAGGATTTCCCCTGGGCAGACGGCAACTGGCAGGGAAGACTCCAAAATCACCGACGGGGAAGGGATTAGAAGGAGCGAGAGCCCGTGGGTTTGCTTTGCAGAGGAGCATCTCTATCGGAGCCATCGGAGAGGCGATAGCTGGGGAGGGGGGAGACTTGCAGGCAGAGCAGAGAGCTAATCGGTCCCCCAAAACCGCCCACGGGGAAGAACCGTGGTGTTTGGCCCCGGGCCGGCGTTTCCCCCAGCCTGCTGCTAGGGACCCCGGCTCCTTCTGCAAGGCCTGGGAGCCTTCCAGCAATCGCCGCCCCAATCTCGGGCTTTTTGAGCGAAACCAAGCCTAAGCATCTGATCTGCAGATTTGAGTGGTCCCGAAGGCTGATAACCAGATGCAAAACTGCAGTTAAGGTTCCTCTCTCAAGTAAAACAACATGATTGCCGCATTTTTTCCCGGCTTTCTCAGAAACATCTAGCACAATTCTAGCATCTCTTTTGCGTGTAGCTGCTTGCAGGGATGGCTGACAGACCCTCCCGTACCACATGTGCCTATATACCTGCCTGCAAACCTATATACGTACAATACCACACCTCCCCACACTGAAAGATTTTCATTCCTGGGGTAAAAAAAAAAAAAAAAAAAAAATTACTTTCAATAAGTAGGTCACAGCAAGGCAATTTGTACAGCCAGATTTTTCTTTTAATTCCCTTTTTCCTTTTCAGGAAGCTGATAGATGGCAATCTATAACCCCAAAGTGGAAATTTATTTTTAATCTGAAATTGCCAAATATGATCAGAAACATAATTTATGCTCGAGCCATTCTCATTCCTTCAAACTGAAAACATGATTTCATAACCCCATTCGTGCTATCGCGTACCACATTATTCTCCAATAAGCCCGGAGTTGCAAAAAAGTGCTTAATTTTCTTGGCATTAGTCAGGTGAGTGACACACGATTCCGGGGGAGCTTTTCCTGAATAACTACTGAGCCCTCAATGTCTACAACCATTCACCACAGACACAAAGGACGTGGGCTCCCGCTCCGCTCACCACGCTGACTCATTTATTCCCTCGTTAACGGTGGCCCCAATTAAGAAACAATGATTGAGAGCCTTACTTGGCTGGAGCCATTTTGAGCCCTTCTTGCCCCAAAGGCATTCCTGTGCCGAGCTGGAGAAATTGCCCATTCAGGGACATTTCTAGGCCAGTTTTCTGGATGCAAGCAGCATCCTCATGGGCACTCAGCCCTCAATCCCTTACACCGAAGGCAGGCAGTGACTACCCGCACCCTCTTCACGGTGCTTAAAAACAACGCAGGAGACCCCATTAATCCCCACTAAAGATGCCATTAATATTTAACTGGCATTTATATAAACTTACAGTAACCGTCCTATTAAATTCGAATGAAGTGTGCTTTTGGGAGCCTTCCCCTAAAGCCACGCCGGGATCTGCTGCCCTGCTGCCTGCTCTGCCTGCGCTATGCACCAGGCGCCTCGCCGTAAAAAGGAACATATAGTTTGCCCTTTAAAAAACTGCTGGGCTTGGGTTTGTCGCTTGCTCTCATCCGTGCTCAGGGCCTTGGGATTTTCAAGCACGAGTTAACTCCTTGCAGGGCACCCCGGGCTGAGCTGCGCTGCCTCGTACTTGCTGCAGCCAAGGGGCTGGAGGACAAGCCGCCCTGCAAAAGGTTGCAAAAGCCTGTCCCAAACTGGTGCTTCGAAGCCAAAGCCAGCAAAGGATTCACCTCCTTGCAACATCTCAAGAGGTAACCCAGAAGATGCCACCTGAGAAAGAGGAAAGCCTCGTCACTAGGTGCCAAAATACCCCATATAGCGCTGCCATCCCTAATAACACACAGAGACAGACGACAGCATCCCTGAGGATGCTCTGATGGACGTTACAGATGGGCCAGGCAGCGCTGCAGCTTGGACCTGAGCTTGGGGAGGGATGCACAGCAGTCCCTCAGGTCTGGCTTTTCCGTGGGGATTACTCCTTTCTCCCGCGGTTCTCGGCGCATGAGCCTTTTACAGCAGCCCAGCCAACACAACACGCATATTTTACAAAGTGACACCTCCGTATATGCAGCCGTAATATGTGACATCTACACAGGGAGTCTAAAAAAAATAAATATGGAGGGGATACTGAGCCACGCTGGCACAGTGAAAGTTATGAACTGGGATTGATCCTTGGTACAAGTCAATATTGGTTTTCTATAAATCCGTTCCGTCTTGCATTGTTGTGAGGTTACGTCGCTATATTAACGCCCCGAAAGGCACGCTTTACCCTCGCTCCGCACCCACAGCAGCGTTTGATCAGCATGAATCAGGTGCCAGCGACAGCTGACGACGTCAGATAAAACCATGCCATTAGCCATCTAATAGCATTTTATAAGCGTATGACATTAACCCAGTGCTCTACAACTCAATCCACTCTGCGCTTTAACAGGAGTAAGCGCACACGGGAAGAACGAAAAAGCTGAATAGGCTGAAAAGCCAAGCCAGCCGCACCTCGGGTCCCACCGCGGACATTTGGGAGCTCCAAACCAGCTGCCTTAAATGTGAAGACGTGAGCTTCTCCCCCCTGAACTTCTGCCCGCAGTCTGGGGGCATTTGTGAGCTCTGCGCTGGATAACCCTTTGGAGGAGCAGCTCCAAGAGTTGCTGTGCCTTCTCCCGGGATGGCCCCAAACAGGACACACCACGCCAAGCCTTCCCCAGCCCATCTGGTTATCGACACAGACATCCTAAACTCCAAGGAGAAGCCAGAAGGTAAATGTCCCTGGCTGATACTGGACCATCGCCACGTTCAACCCCCCCTCCGCCTCCTTTTCCCCAGCGCAGCCCTTTCCTACCAGAAAGCCGCTCGGTCCACACAAACCAGGCGGAGCAGGCACCGGGAGAGGAGTAGGTATCTTGATTTTAGACCACGGCGTTCAACAAAGAGCACATATTAAGAGCAGAGCCCCCGAAATCCCTCTTTTGAAAGCACCGAGCACGCTCAGCAGCTCTCAGTGAAACCCCAACCCACTGCCAGGTGTTCGGCATCTTTGAAAAATCAGACTCTCCTGGAGACACTGATTTGCCTTTTGCCTGCAGCTGCCTTTGGACCTAGATCAGTCACCTTCAAAAACAGGGTGGCGAGATGCAAGCTTTGCTCTCCGACTCCCTAACAGCCACAGCCAAAAAGGGGCTTCTTCAGATGTACCTCAAACCTGAATGCCTGCACTTTCGCGGGGCCCATCTTTTGCCAACCTTAAGTCTCATTTCCCAAGGCGCCGAGGTTGCCAAATTGCTCGAGCGCTCCTCGGGAACAAAAGCCGGGCGTGCTGCTGTCTGCCTGTATCAATTTTAGTTTTGCCACTGGTCCTCTGACCCTTGCAGCGCTATGCATCCAAGAATAATATTAATAATAGTCATGCCATTAAGCAAGATGCTTGGTTTGAATCGGAAGATTTTGAGAAACGATCTCATAAATTTAATTCCCGGGATACCATCTTTGAGCGTTAACAGGCACAGTTGCCTCTGAATTCTGGGAAATGAGCATAATTATATGGAGATCGACAAGGCACAAATGCCAAGAATTCTGTTAACCTTTAATACTGCAAAAAAACTCTCCCCTTGTAATTATCTCTTTCCTTTGTCTTAAATGTTACTGATGAATATTTAGTGGGATAAGCAAATAAAAGGAGACTGAGGGGTGCATGGAAGCGCAGCCCTCTGCAGAGTAAGGCTGCAAAGCTCTCAGCGTCGCTGCGGGTTGGGGCTGGGGACAGCCTGGGACCCCGGCTCGCAGAAACTGCCACGTGGGGCAATGACACCCCCGTGGCGACACGCAGCCACCGCAGAGCCAGTGGAGGGTAATCTGAGTTACGCCAAAATCCAAATTAATTCCCAGCACTGCTGCAAATGCACCTTCACCCAGGCCCGTGGTGTGGGCACAGAGCGGTCCCGTGGCCCCCAGCAGGATGGTTTCAGGTGCCCTTTCTCCGAAACGAACTTTGTCTTGGAATATAACTTCCTGGGTAAAAAACACATCACCTTTCAAACATATCCTCCCTAGGGTTGCAAATGGCACTGCCCTCTTGCTGCACATCGAGTCTGATGGAAAGAAGATTTTCTCCCGGCGTGAACTGCATTAATATCTGTCACCACTCTGGCATTTCTGCCTATAATGATGAAAAATATGTGCAGAGAATGCGGGGTGCTCTCAGCATCGCCTCCCTCCCCATGAAGCGAAATTAGAAGCAGCTGCTGCTCCTGTTCCCGTCCTCTTTACGGCCCTACGGCATTATCTCTGGAAGCTTATTATTTGGGAGATGGCATGGGGATAACCGAGCCTCACGACCTATCCATATTCAAAATGCGCCTTGCTGCAGACGGGGGCTCAGCTCTCCCCTCCCCTGAGCTGGAGCCCAGTGTAAAGGTCACTCTCCTCTTTTAATGTCGCGTCAGACCGACTGCTGCGTGAACGAGGAAAAGAAAAAGGCACATCTCCCCCGCCGGACGGAGAAAACCCATCTCCGTCTTGGGAGGCGCGTGCCAGCACGAGACGGTCGGGCTGTAACCACCTGCAACGCCAAACGCTTTCCCACCACCGTCCGGGAGCCCTGGAAGAGGTGGAAGGAGCTTCCTCCTGGCTTTGAAGATGACGCTTTCAACCGCATCCCAGGCAGCGGACGGATCGGCAGGTTGGGACGAGCAAGGAGGCAGCAAATCCCGTGCCACGGAGAAGGGGGATGGCAGCACGTCCCTGCGCTTTGCCCCCAAACGCTGCAGGCAGCAGGGGCAGCGAGAGGATACACCGTCCGTGAGTGCGCCAGCCCCAGACACAAACGCATCCCAAATTAACCGACCCTGCCCGGGCCACAGAGTTCGCGAGCTGGTCCACCTCGGAGTCCTGCAGTCCCAACCGGGGAGGCTGGGTGCCACGGGAGAGGCTGGAGCGAGTCTGCAGAGCAAACGTTCCCTCCAGCCTCAAAGAGAGACCTTTACAGAACCCTCCTCCCTCATTCCAGGAGGAATGAAGCCAAAGCAGTATTTATTCACAGAGGACCGGGGAGAAAATGAAATAAAAGAGGTTAGCTCATTAAGTATGACACCTACCCCTCCCAAGAGAGGTCTGAGGAACCAGCTCTGCTTTCGCCAGAGGAGGAACATGTGTCAAAGCCCAGAGCCAGGGCTGCTAACGGCAGCAAGGGCTCCAAACCCACTCGAGACGGGCGACACCACAACCGGCTCAGGACCTGGTGTCCCAGTTGCCCCAACCACCCCCCCTCCCCAGTTACTTTTGACCTCAGGACACGGCAGATGTTTTCTCTCCTCCCTTCCCTCTTTCTTTTTGCCTGCCTTCAACTGCAGCGAGCTTTCTAGTCTCCAAGCTGCTTTTATGCCCCTTTAAAAGGTTATAAAAGCTGTCTTTATATTCCAATAAAGGTATATAAAAACAACCTTTTTCGCAGTTCAATAAATGTGGTTAACTTTTCCCCCCATTAATACTTCTTAACTTGGCGCCGCGCGCACGCGCGGGCTGCCACAGGGCCCAGAAGAAGGACGGGGCTTCGGGCGTCGCGCCCCGAAGCAGGAGACAGCAGAGCATCCCGAGGGAGAAGGACCAAGAAGCCGAGCTCAGGTCAGGCTGGGGGCACCAGGCAGGTCTGATGCCGTGCAGAGAGAGGCCTCGCGACCTGAGCTGCTGCCCAAAAAGGAGAGAGATGCGGCTACAGCGAGAAACTAATCACCAGCTACCCTGTGCCGGTGAACTTACTCCGAAGAAAATACCTCCTGAAAGCTGGCTTGGGCCCAAGGAAGGGCTACGCGGTGGCATGACAAAAATTCAAGGTCCAAGGGACGGACTACGTGCGTCAAGGGGCGAGCAGTGGCCCAGCAGGGTTTTGCCTCTCCTGGTAAAGCCCCCTTGAAGGTAAGCGACGATAAACTCCAGCCAGCCTGGTCAGCAGCTTTGCACGAACTAGCCGGCAAGCCACAGCATCTAGGACCGGGCCACCTTTCCTCCTGGGTGACACGGGACAGGTCCCTTCACCGCTCACTGGCAACCCCCTGCTCTTTGCAACGTCCGTTTAGACCTTACGGACCGTGGGTCAGGACCCATCCCTTTCCAGAGCATCACTTGCCACACGTCGCGTGATGGGACCCTGCTCCCCACCGCAGCCTCCAGACACGGCTCTAATTATTATTTACCGTTTGTGCAGCCGTCCCGTGGCTTGCAATCAGTCTTTCTCAAAAGCGCCTCATTCCTTGGAAGAGGATCTAAACCCATCCTGCCGCCTGTCCAACAGCCTCTCCGGGCATTAAAACAAGGAGGTTTATTATTTTTTGTGACAGCCTGTTCTGCAAGGTGAACACAACTTGTATGAATCAAACCGACCCGGATTTCATACATCATTCCCCAGCACCACCAACATGAAGGGCAGGAGGGGGTTCGGCTGCCGAATACAGAGCAGAAGAGCGTGTTTATCCGCGGTGATCTATTAGTGATCGGGAAGCCGCGGGGCGCTGGGACCGTAGCTGCTGGCACGACGCTGCCGGAGGGAGAGGAGCGGGAGAGATGCGAGTCCATAAATAAGGCGTGCCTGGCACGAGCAGCTATCGGGAGCCAAAATTGAAGCCCGGCACCGAGGCAGCGAGAGCCTTTCCAACTCCCTCATCTAATTTATCCCCTCGTACCGCGGGATGGGGACCCAACCGGCCGGGGCAGGAGATCTTGCAGGCTTTTGCCACAAGGCTCCTTGCCGCTGCCACGCTCCCTGTCCCAGCTCGCTCCTTCCCAGCCCAGCAGGCAGGCTGAGCCCCCGCTGCTACCTCCAGCTAATTAATAGCTAATTGCCATTACCGGGCTCTTTTCTGAAGGCTGCAGGAGAACGATGAGGGCAAAGGGAGAAGGTGAGCACGTGGGGCTCCCTGAGGAATTCAGAAGTGTTTACAGTCCCTGGCACAAGAAAATCCATACTCATCTTGGCTCCGGGAGGCAGGGCTGCCCTCCCACGCTCCTATTAGCAATTTCCAATCATCTTTTATTAGGCCTGCATTGATTTGCTGCTCATTTCGGTGGGAATGAAGGCCTAAGAGCCTCGACCCGGTCTCAGCTGAGGAATCCAGGCGCGGAGCCGACGGTGCCGCTAGCAGCGCGGAGGGGAGAGATGGGCTGGGATGGATGGATGCTGACCCGGGTTCAGCTGTGCCGTTAGCAGAGCGGAAGCTGCCATTTCAGAACAGCCTCGTACATCTCGCTGCGTCTTATCCCACAGCCCGTCGGCACGTGTGGAAGAGGGACCGAGGGCAGGAGGGGCTACGGGCTCCTCCTGATCTTTCTTTGGGGAGCTTCTTCCATGCTGGGGAGGGCGATTTTTCCCAGCAGGGATTTCTGGAGCCCTGTCCCTGCCTGCTGGGAGAAGTCAGCCGATCCTACGCTCCCACGTAGAGCAGCTTCAGGGCCAGTTATAATACCTCCCAGGAGAAGCAGGCTCCTAACGTTACATTTCTGTTTCCAAGCCAACATTTCCAAGTAGCTTGTGAAACACAAATTCTGTTAGGAATCATCTGAATATTTTGTTCTGATAATGCCATAACACCAGCGTACACATTAGCACGCGCACCACACAGAAAGGAGTATTTGAATATCAAAACAAAGTGAATTTACAGGGTCTTTTTTTTTTTTTTTCCCCTCCTGGCAAAGGCATCACTGCAAGTTATCAGTTTCCAACTGTTTGCACCACAGCTTTTCCATGCGTGTCCCTGCTGTCATCAAACCTGCTGCTCCCCGCACCCCGTGTCCTTAGATAACCCGAGATGTGCAGACACGGGTACAAAAGGACCTCACGGCCCCCGGGGAGCAGCCCCCAGTGCCAGCAGCAAAGCAAGCAGGGTCCTCTTTGAGCCCTGCAGAGGAGATGGTGGGAGATGCAAACCTCCGTGTGTCTTGAGCCTCAGATATATCCCCCCCTGCACCCAACACCACCCACCTCATCCCACCACAACACCCACCTCATCCCGTCACAGCACCCACCTTCTCAGCAGAGCGAGGTGGGCAGGCAGTAAAAGCCACAACTTCGCTGCATTTAGACTTAATTAGACGTATTTTTTAAAAGAAAAAAAAAAATACCCCCACGTTTAAAGAGCGACAGCCACTCTCTACAACACCCCGGGAAATATTAAAATGGGAGAGCCGATTCAGAGGAGAGCAGTTCACAAACGCCTGCGGTGAGGCGGATGAAAGCCAAGGGCCGCAAGCCTTGGATGTGCCTCACTTCAGACGGCGCGGGGAGAAAATACAGACGCTCTTAAAACTCTGCCCCAGATCTGCCAGCACAGAAACTTTAACTCCGCTTTGAACCAAGCAACTGAATTATCTCCCCGGGAAGCGGCTGCCTCCGGGCAGCGTTCGAGAGGCGACGGGGAAGCGCAGCCCGGTTCCTCGCTGCTGCGGATGGTGCCGGTGGCCGAGGTGACGATGCTGCCGGGGTGACCGTCACCGAGCCGGGCGATGCTGGGGCTACCGCACTCGGGACCCTCCAAGGGATGGGTTAAGGGGAGAGGGGGCTCTCCCCAAATTTGCCCCGCGTGGGGAGGCCGGTGCCGTCGTCGGGTCAACTTTGCCACCGGGAAACAAGGCTTCGCTTCTAAGCAGAGGTCTCTGCTGCCAATTACGAGCGCGTAATGAGCGAATCGGGTCTGATCCACAGAGCCCGAGAGCGGCAGCTCTTCAGCTTTGAGACGGCCCGCAGCTTACTTAAGGATCTGCTGCCCATTTTTTCACCCTCTTGGTTTTTTCTCTATACCTCCAGGCAGTCAGGGAAGAGGACAGAGAGATGAAACCTGGAAAACCACGAGACGCGAAGCCCTGCAATGAGCACGCCATTTGATTCCCCTTCTCTCCCCATCAGCGGACACTGCTGCCCCGCAGCAAACAAAGATTGAGGGACTTCTGTCCCACTCTGAAACTGGGCTGTCGAAGCCCTTGCTGGCACCCACCGTGCCTTTCGACTGGCATCAGCGCACAGCTAGCAAACGAAGCGGGCCAAATTTCTCCCTGGCGTAGCTTAATTAAAGTCAATGATGTTACACCAGGGAGGAACCTGGCCCACTGTCCTGAGCTGGAGTCCACAACAAGTCCAGCTGGCAACTCACAGGCAGCTCAGCAGAGGCAGGAAGGATCCCTGGCACCGGGAGCAGCGCTGGGAACTGTATTCGGCATTTGCAAGTGGGAGACAGGCTCAATAAACACAGCACTAAGTAAACCGGATCCGTAATAAATAACAACCACCAGCGTTTCGCCTCTTCCAAATGCTACAGAGAACCGGACCAAATTGTCCTCCCAACTCCCATGAGCGGTTGGGACATTTCATTAGCCCTATTACACTGACAGGGAAAGAGTCACTGGGAGCTTAATAATAATAAAAATCCATTATGTTACAGCGCTCGTCATCTGTGTATCTCGACCAGCTCCAAAAGGCAGGGAAATGGCCATGCTCGTTTTAATGGAGTGTGGGGGGGGGGGGGATTGGAGATGCACAAGGGGGTCAGCAATTAGCTTCGGGTCGCTCATCAAGCCGGACCCGAAGTTTGCCGAGCGGTGCCACTAAGCCACGTCCAGGCTGGGCTGACGAGCTCAAAGCCGCAAGCAGGATGGATGGGGCGAGCTGCTGTTTCACAGCCTTTAAGCGAAGGAGGTTTGCGCTTGGCCGGAGGGATCTGCTACAGCTCGGCTCCGTCTGCCCGACCGAACCCGTGCCAACTGGTCCAGGGGAGGTCCCACCAAAACTTTGACGTGGTTATACGCTAACAGCACGAGGGGTGCAATTACCCAGCAATGGTGGTATGATTAGATGGTAGCTATGCTTTCCACACCTGTAATTTCTGCTACGCTCACACAACTCCAAGGCTAGCTCCACGGCTGCAAATTAATTAGAGTGTAAGTGCAAAATCAGCGGTGCCACTGAAGGCTAAAAACACACAGCCAGTGACCAGGAAGCCAAAGCCACAATTGAGGAGATGCAGGTAACCTTACAGCTGAAATGTAGAGAAATTCCAGTTAGAGGGACTAGTGGGTGGTGATGAGGTTATTCAAGAGCCTTACCATGGTGTAATTACACTGTATTTGTAAGGTAATTACAGCCCCGCTATTATATGCTACAACCCTCCATTTCACGCCTAATCCCATGAGGTAGTTTCAGAGGGATAAAAGGCAGCAGCAAAAGACACCTGACTGTTGCAAGGAGGAAGGACGGACACAGATGGACAGAGGCAGCAAAAGGAGACGACGTAGGAATGGAAACGCTCCAGGCGTCCGGAGACATCGCTAATGCCCGGAGCAGCCCGTCGGGCACGCCGACACTCCGATGCTCCGGGGATTCAGACCAGGCAAGGGGGAAAAGCTGGGCTCGGTTGACTGGGATCTGTCGAGGAAGTGTAAGCATTCATCAAAAGCCAATCTGCTTTTGAAAAGCAGAAAAAGAGGTTACTTCGGATTAATTTTTCACTTCACAAGCTTTATGGGTTGAGTTCTGAAACTGTCAGGTCGAGACGCTTCAATATTTTCTGAACGAAAAGCTCGAGTGCTGGTTCAAAACGCCTCTCATTTGGATTGTCAGGTAATTTGTACCCAAACATGTAAATCAAAAATTTCTGCTGGCTCATCTGTTTTTGGGGGGAGGGCAGGAGGATTTGGAGCTTTTGTTTATTTCTCAGTGTCTGAAATTTTGATTATTCATAGGCTACTTTAGGGTTGAACGGGGAGGGGCGGGGGAAGGAAACCTAAAAGCCTGCTGCAGAGCCAGAGCATCCAGCCCTGGCTGAAGGGCTCGGTTCACCCCTACGGCCCCTGCCCCATGTAACAGCTGAAGACATTGTGGTCCTTCGGGCTCTTCTGGTCTCCTCTGACACGGCACTGGAGGGACAAGCCACCTCCTAGTCCACAAGGCCACCCCAAACCGGGGACAGGCTCTGGCACCCTGCGCGGGAGGAGCGGTCCCCCAGCATCCCAACCCCGAGCCGCCTTTCCAGAAACTACCGGAGTTTTCCCGACGCTGCCCTGGCTTTCTGCCTTTTGAGTCAACGGGATTTTTGCCCATCGAGCTCAACCTGCACGTTTCCAGGGCTTGCCTACACCCAGACCAGCCCGTGGCTCCTTCCCCACAAGGCTGGGTAAATATTCAGCCGATTAGCTTCTTCCCGGCTCCACCAGGTCCCATTTGGACCTCCGGTGCCCCACGAGCTTGTTTAAAACTAACTCGGGTTACTCAGTGCAGCCCAGTCCCAGCCGGGCAGACAGACCTGATGTGACTTACAGGTCTCCTGCTGCTCCGTATCTCCACCTGATTTTATTTGCCTGGTGCTATTTGCATTCGTATTTCCACTCGCTCACGAGGCGGCGGATGGGAAGATGCGGGCACAGGAGGGAGCGTGCGGTACCGTATCCGTGGCATAATTCAGCAAGGTCTCCGAATAACCCAAAGCCTTTCTGTTGCACAGCACGTTACTGCAACGAGAGACTATTCCCCCCGGTGCTCCAAAAACATTTATGCAGAGCAGACGTGTGGGCATGAAAATACAATCAGATGGGACACAAACTCTGCTTTTGCTGTTTTTTGGTGGTTTGGGGGTTGGTTTTTTCCCCTTCTTTTTCCTTGTTTTAAGTCTGGCTGGGCCAAATTCTTTCTCGCCTGCTTCTGCAGAAGCCGCGCAGAATTTGTGGAGCACAGCATCACCACAATTACAGAGGAGAGCAAATCCCTGCGGGATGCGAGACCACATCCCCAGGGAGCAACTCCGGGATTTGCAACCACGTGGACCTGCTCTAGTCCCTCTGGGTGCAGTTTCACCCAGTGAAACCCATCCTTTGCAAGGTGCGAGCACGCCTGCCGTGGGAAATACGGGCTGAGCTATAGCGGGAACAGCTTCCCCATCTCCATTAGGGGCTCAGCTAAGCCATGAAGCCTGAAAGTTGATTATATCTTTCATTAGGAATGACTGAATGATGTTTTTAAACTGCAAAATGAACTCGCAGCTAAGAGGAAACACTTCCTTGGCGAGGCCGTAGAGTAGGTTCCCCACGGAATAGATGCAGTTGTGAGAGTCAAAATTAAATTGATATTAGAAAATTTCCTGAGGGGAAAAAAGTCATACGCTGCCTGCAGAAACGGTATCTCACAGAGAGCTGGCTAGAAAATGGAAATCCACTGAAACTCAAATACATATATTTTTTTTAATGAAAAAAAAAAAACAAAAAACCAACCCACCAACCCTAACTTCCCCATCTCAGCAGAAATTCCCAAAAAGTAAAATTTCCATGGAATGGCTTTTTCCCCTCCCCCTCTTGGAAGAACCACTTCAGCTAACAGGAGAAGGACATTTCAGCTAGCTCCCAGCTCCTGGCAGAGTCATCTGGGTTTCACAAACTCCCTTTAGATGGGACGCAACGTGGCAAGTTGCCTTCCAGGTGGGCTCGCCTGGGGGGGCTCCCCGCTGCCTCCCAGCAGGTCTCCCTGGCCAGCAAGGACAACTCCTCCTGGCTTAGCCATCAGACAGCCAAACCGCTGAGCTCCTTCCAGGCAACCAGCCATCATCTAAATTTAGACTTTCCCAATGGAAAATCAATTTTTCTGGAAAAATGGATGTTCTCCCAGGAAACCATGTGGTTTTCGCAATAAAGGTGCTTTCTGGGGGGGAAACGTGGTTCGATGGAAGATTCCCAGGCAGAGTTTCAAAGATGGCTTTCTCTATCCTTACTCACCGTGCCCTGAGGTGCATTTAGGAATGGGCAAACGGGGGCAAAGCGAAAAGACGCGGATGCGAAAGCGGAGAGCGCACCGCCTGGGTGGAGACACGAAAATCTCTCGTGCGTCAGCTTTCCCTCGTCTACCTCCGACCTGGCAAAAGCACCAGGAGCCTGCACGCTGCAATTTGCATTCGCAGGGAGAGCGGGGACCGCTCCAGATGCATTCACAAGGGGACCCTTCAGATCAGATTAACAAAAAGCAGCCGATGGCGACAGTTCCTCTGCTGCGCCGCTGCCTGCTAACAATTTACTGTAACAGCCTCTGAAAAGGGACGCAGATTCCTTTGGCATTCCTGCACTACTCAGTCCAAGGAAAGGTGGAGGCTGCTCGGGGAGCGCAGCCTTCAGGCAAGCTGGAAGGATGCTGCCAGCACCCACTTGCCCCCAACCCCGGGACATCGCTCCTGGACACGCTGCTTGTCCCAGCCCGCCGGTGCGGGGACACAGCCATCCAGCCTTGGCACTGCTTCTTAAATAAAAGCATCCGGCAGGGCCAGCGTCCCTCCCGGGATGAGCCGAAGCTCCCCGTGCTTCGCACCTCCCCAGCCCTGCAATACAGGGCCATCCCTCCATCACCGCGACCCAAGCCAGCACAGCCCCACACCCTTAAAAACCTCCATCCCTCCACTGCTCCCAGTTAGGCACGCATTCCCCCTCCCCGCCCCTCCAAACCTTCATTTTGACTTCTAAAATAAAAACGGTCATAATTAAGATGGGCTGGTTTTATTAGCCTACAGGTTCCAGCTGTATTTCCGTGCTGTTTTTCTGCAACCCTAGCATCTCAAAGCTGCTGCTAAATGAAAGCCCAGGTTCCTGCGCAATCGCGTGATGCCAGTAACATTAAGAAAAACATCAACTCTGATGAGACCTACGAGACCCGCAGTAAAAACAGGAGGGCTGGTAGCACTGCGCCCATCTGCTGCCAGCAACATCCTCTGCACCTTTGGCAGCTGATTCCTGCTCTCCGGGCTGGTATCAAAAGGGGTCACGGCAGCATCAGGGAGCCCCATGCCACCCACCGATCTCGGCTTTAATAGCCCTCGGAGAACGCAAACTCAAAAGACACGCTCCCGAAGGCGGCTTGTGCAAATCCGCAAGGCAGCGGGGCCGGAGCGAGGTCAGAAAGGGAAAAATTGGTGCCAAAGAGGAGCCAGGACCTCAAGAGTCCAGGCTCCGAGAGGGAAGATAATAAAAAGGCATCATCCCTTTACAGACAGTGAATTGTTGCTTAAACCCAAGGATCACAGACAGCCCTCTCGTCTTAAGGGGAGCAGTCAAGTGAAGAGATTTCCTAGCCATTAAGTCAAGCTATAAAGTGCCCGCAGTAAAGCAGGGTAAGTGGAATTTATCACGGCACCACATAGACTGTAGGGCCAGGAGAGAGCCGGCTTGGGTCAACAGGTTGACCTCTCGCATTGTCGAAAGATCCTTCCCTTCATCATCCCCATTAACATCTCGTCTCCCACGCTGCCGGCCGGCGCCTGCGCTCCCTCCCTGGGGACTCTCCCCACGCTGCCCGCTTGCCCGACTGCGGGGCACTTTCTTAAGGGCCAGGCAAAACAACTTGCCCTTCCTTAGCTCTTAGGCCACCGCTCCTTGTCCTACCACCTTTGGAGACCATGAATAATTCCCTTTCTTCATTTCCAGCATCGCCTGGAAGGTATTTATAGGCTGTGATCACTTCCCACCTCCTCAGGAGGCTTCTCCTTTGCTAGACTATAATTTAGCATCAGAGCCGGGCAGCCCAGCCTTGCAGTGCGCATGCCTGGGGAAGCCACCTCCCCAGCTTCTCTGTTAACTACCAGGGAAGGAGTTTTATCCTGCAAGTGATTTTTTTTTTATTGTTTTATTTTTCCTCAAATCTGTGCAGGAATCATCCTGGCCCCTGCCAGGCAGCGACACAGGCTTAAGGTCCTCTTTGGTCGTGGTCTGAAATAAATAAATATTTTTTTTAAAAAAATCACACGCAGCCAGGAAGGCAAATCTGGGGCAATTGCTTTGCAGTCAGGGATGGCAAAAATTCCTCCAAGCCCCTATGATCTGAGACCACCGCCATTCAACTAGTACCAGGCAGGTTTTTGTTTGGGATCGATCACCTTGTTTAGACCAGAACCAGCCAAGCTCAGCAAGACCTGCAGCGTAGAGAATGTTTTCTTGGTGGTGGCTGGTTGGAGTTATTCTCGTTTCTGTCTTTTTCTATTTCCTAGCAGAGGCAAGGCAGGAGCAGAGACAGCAGAATAACCAACGGGAAGACAATTCCCAGGACGATTCCTGCCTCGTATCAGAGGAGCCAAAACACGCAGATGAAAACTCTGCAAATGTTTTGCAAGGGAACAGGAGCCCTTTTGAAGAGAGCTCATTTCCCAGCACAAACATTTCATCTAGCCCTCTGAGTTCTCTGCAAAACAGTTTGAGCCCCACAAAAAAAACCCACCCAAAACAAAAACCAAAAACCCCAAACTGTCAAAACGTTTTGAAGGAGGCTGAAATTTTCTGTTCATTTCAAAGGAATCCATCAGCACCCAGGCCCGGCAGACTGGTGGCTGCATAAAAGTACATGTAAATCAGGTAGTCGGTGTTTCTGCCTTCTCCGTGCTAGAGCCAAGCAATTGCGGCTCCAGGGACAGCACAGGGTCGCCTGTCCTGGGCAGGGAACGAAGTCCCCAGCAGTGGCATTGCTCCGCAAGCACCTCTTCACTTAACAGACAGTCACAGCCCCACCAAGCTCATCGCTGTCGCACCGGGGCGAGAAAGCCTGCAGGCGCAGTTCAGTCCGGTCCAGCTGGCATCACCTGCTTAATCGCCAGCTTCTCTCAGGCCGTTAATTTTTTGGGGACTCGGGAAGAAATGACCCTCACCTGGGGTTGGCTTGTCTTAAGGTTGTTTGCTCCGGAAAGGAGGACGGCGTGCAACGGGGACAGCCGCTCTCCTCCCCTGCACCCCCACCCCCCCACCCCCCGCACGAAGCGCCCGACCCGACCTAAAAAACACCTGATGCCGTCGCATCTAAAAAGGAGCCAGACCCTGCTGCACCCAAATACGATGAGCTCGATGCCAGGCTGCTTTCTCCTCCCTGCCTGGCTGCTTTCCACCCTCTCCCCCTTTCCCTTCCCGACCAGCAGCCTCTCCCGCTGTCCCCCAGGTCCGTCCGTCCCCCCGATCCCCACAAAACCCTCCTGGCCATCCTTGGCTCGGGTACAGAGCCTGGGGGAGGCTTCGCCGTCCTCCCCGGCAGCAAACGGGGGCTGTATGCGGGCAGCCCTGCCTGTACGCGACCGGGCACGCCAACGAGCCGTCTCGCCCCGTTTCCTCCTTTCCACCTGGCTGCTCCGCCGGTCCGGCTCCTGCCAAGAGCAGCGAGGCGAGGGGAACGGGGAAGGCGGGGTGGTGGGGGGGGGAAGAGCGTAGGATGGATGGGCAGCAACTGTCAGCAACGCCGGCGCGGCGCAGACGTGCCGAACAAGTTCCTCGGGGTGCCTGCCAGCTCTGGACCCCGTCACAGGAATAGCTCACAGCTATTCCTCCTGCCCCATCCCTTCGCCCTTGGCTCGCTCAGGCAGCAAGGCTTCACGCTCTGCCTGGGGCAGCATCCTTCTCCAAGAGCGAGAAAAAAAAAAAAAAAAAAATCAAACCACTGGACTGACGTTGCCACATGCTCCCGGCTCGCTCGCCAGGCTCCAGCAGGGCGACGTGGCCCCGATCCTGCTGTCGTCCCCCCCCCTAGAGCTTCACCCAGAGAGGACCGAGAACATCGTCACCCGTCCCCACGCCGGCGCGGGCTTGTGCGTGCAACACAGGCTGCAAGTGCCCAAAGCCGCCCGCGACCCGCTCTCACGTCCAAACTCTCCAGACGCATCCACCCCCAGCTGCTGCCCAGCCCCTCCAGCCCGCTCTCCTTTCTCGGTATCCAGCAGCCCAGGGCTGGGAAGCAGCCGGTTATAAAAGCCAGCTGGGAGGGAGGGATGGAGGAAGCTGCTGCTTTTTTGACAAAGCCAGAACGCAGCTACAGCGCGACGAGCTTCCCCTCCCCGTGCGAGCGCTGAGATGAGGATTGGTACCCTGGGTGCAGCAGGCTGGGGGCTGATAGGATGCATCAGCTAATTTGCACTAATGGTACCAGAAAGGCGGGGAGTGCTCTCCAGAGGAGAATGCACTTGAGCAATAACCTAAATAGACACGCGTTTCCAAGCAAAAAGTCCTTGAGGAGGGAAAAGAGGCCCTACAGTTGAATTTCTTTCCCCACCTGCACCGAAACTTGGCTGGGGATGTTGGAAAGGAGCTGCCTGGGCAGGGAAAAGCATCGGAGCTGCAGGCTGGGGAGCAGCTCTTGGAAGAAGCCGGACCACGGCTGGACGTCCAGCCCCGCTTTCCGAGCCCGCTTGGACAGACTGACAGCGGCCCTGGGCAGAGCGCAGCCCGGAGCGCGCTTGGCTCGGTCGTCAGCCCAAAGCAAAAAAGTCAGCCCATCTGTGCTGCGACAGGTTGATATAGAGGGCGAAATGCCTAAGTAAAATTCCACAACAGGGCATTAAAAAGATGTAATAAAATATACACGAGTTATTAAATATTGTCATCAAGATGAACCATAAATCAGAGATTTTATGGTTTCTGATTATAAATTCCATTTATTCTGTAAGCGTTTAAAGAAAGAAAAATGGAGACTCAGTAAAGATTTAAGCCCAGTCATGATGCTGCTGATATTTCACTGTTGCTTGTGGATGTCATGTCTGTGGGAGCCCAGTGTTGGGTGCACAGATGCCTGGAAGGAGCCTCTCGCCAGGCAGCCTGCCATACCATGAAACTCCTTACAGACGCCGCTACGGATGCTCCTGCCCGTGCAAACACGACGACGGGGTCCCCACGCCGCCTTCCCCACACGCACTACACATTTGCACCTTCCCAGGCACCGCTTCTCCTCGCCGCCTCTCTCCGCACCCTGTTTATGGGTTGCAAGACGCAGCTGACTTTTGCCGAGAGAGAAATCAACATCGTTTCGGGGAAGGGAAGGATGAAAACAGTGAACATACGTGGGAAATGCTACCTTTCCCCTCCTTCAAATGCCAAGAGAAATATCAAAGAAATTGCTTTCTTGGAAAGACTCAAGGGTTCAACTAAATCATCAAGTGTCAGTCGCCAGCGCTTTCCCTCACCCGGCAGGACGGTGAGGTTTCTCTCGTAGCCGGTATTTCCCCCCCCCAGCTCAGCCCCCGGGGCAGGGGGAGATGCAGAGGGACCGAGCTGCACCTCCTGCCACCACGGAGAAACATCAGGAGAAGCAAACCCTGAAAAGTTTTCCGTGGCAAAACAAGCAAATGGACAGCCCGTGCACACACCCTTCCGAGGACCACCTGGGCTCAAGGCAGCCCGAAGCTACCGAGAAACCATTCTGCCCTGATACTTTACAGGCAGCAGTACCCAGGAGCCTCGATAGCCCTGCCACATGCTGGAGGTGCTCACTCCAAAATGAGCGTTCCCTCTATTTAATGCCCGTCCCCATTTTTCAGGGTCACAAAATGGCGTTAGACGTTCCTTCCCCAACCCCAGAACTGGTCGACTCGGTCCCCGGCCCGCATTCTCCGGCTACGAGCCTTGCAGAAACACACGTGTGACGTACAGCTTCCCATGGGCCGTGTCCGTCCACCTTAATCCTTTCACCATCCGATTGCAGTTCATTTTCAGAGGGACCAAAGCCCACGGACGCAGAAGCATAACCCCGGCAGTTAAATCCCATCCCTCAGATGGGCTGGGTGGAAGGTAGACCACAGGGCAGATCCTGTTTAATTAGGGCTCGTAAAAACGGCTCAGTGCTGCACCAGAGAGTGGGGCTGATTTGCAGCTGCCTTTAAAACCAAGCAGGGTTACTGCTTCAGCAGTTTTCCCAGCCAGTTTTATGGATGCAACAATAAAGCAAAAAAAGTTTGCGTGCCGAGAGTTTTAGTGCTGAAGCATCTGATAACGTCACGCCAGCTTATCGTGGGATCGAGGGAAGGAGAGCGCTGGGATGGGGAGCAGAGACGCGGACAAGCTGCAGGAGGGAGGCAAACCCAGCCTTGCTAAGCCACAGAAGCTTCTCAATGGGGAGATAAGATGCACTTAAAATGAGCTTTGCCGTATTTCCAAATAGCCTGTGCAGAGGTTTATATCCTTCCAGATGAAGCAATGATGGGCTGCCAGGCCCGGGAGCTGCTGGCCTGTATTTATCGGCCCATCGGGGAGCAGCTATTCACCGCGGCCCCGGCACTGAAGCGGCTGGGGTTTACGAGGTGCACCACGGAGCGGACCCCACCAAGCCGGGCACTGCACCATGCCTCAATCAAGGGAAAACACTGGATATATCATCAACACCTATTAAATAAGGATTTTTTTTTTTTTCCTTTTTTTTTTTTCAAATTACTGGGTAGAAATGCTGCCTCCCCCTCCCAAACTCCTCCCGAGCATCGCAGGCTGCACCTGAACCGCGCTGTGCTTTACAGCCCAGTGCACACTGCTGGGCAAGCTCTGCACCTTGCAGAGCAGCTGTTTGCAGAGGGCACCCACCGGACCATGGGGCTGGGCTGGGGAATGGGAGCAGGGATGAGTTTATTCCTGATGCTGAGCCTCCAGCGAGGAGCCTGGCCTCTGCATGAGGGGAGCCGGTTGCTCGTGAGAGCCCCCTGATGCTACCGCAGCCCCGGGCGCGAGCAAGACAAGGCAGGTGGGCATTTGGAAAGATGTGTTGGCAGATCGGGGAAACAAGAGGAGAGAAAGTTAGGAAAAAAGTAGCACATGAGGTTTCTGGGATAGCAAAAGAATCAGGAGATGAAAACTTGCCTCGGTGCCTATACTCAGCCAGAGGAAATCAGCGCTTCCCTCTGCTTCATCAGCCACGGCTTTAAGTAAAAATCTGATGAAGCAAGCTTTATGCGTGAAAAAGGCCAATTTAAAAAAAAAAAAAAAAAAAAAACCAAACACAAAAAAACCAGGGCAAGTGTAAGGAAAAAGAAGAACAGAGTGAGACTGATGGGGTCAGGGCGCTGTTAAGGATGTCAATACCCATCACTCACCAATAACCTTTCTGTAACTCCTGACCTGCCGGTGGCTGTCGCGAAACCAGAGCAAAATTAAAACAGAAACGAAGCAGCATTAGGTCCCGGCGAGAAGAGGCAGCGGCTGACAGGCAAGGTAAGGGCCTGACGTGGAGACGAGAGGGGGGCACGGCGCTGAGCCTGCCAACCCGCGCCGAAACGTCTCCCTGCGCTCACGGGAAAAGTGCAAGGGATGCAGGATGCGGCGGGCGGGAAGGGGGAGCGGGTCGTGCCCGGCGCAGCGGGGCATGGAGGAGGAGGAGGCTGGTGGTTCAGCTGACAGCAGCGGGCTGGCAGAGGTGAGCATCCTCCCCCGGGGGAGAGAGGAAGGACGAGGCTGATGCAGCCCCAAAAAGCTGAGGCTGGCGGAGGAACAGCGGCTCGCGACGGCCGGCGGGCTTACGGCGCGATCGCTCTGCGCTTTGGGGGGCTTCTGCTGTTTCCTCAGGTTCCGGGGGGGTCTGGGGGCCTTTGTGCGGTCCTGTATGCCATCCCTTCATACAAGTAGCAAAAAAAAAAAAAAAGCAGCAAACCTCCAACTGCAAGGGCTGGAGCTGCTGCGGCACTACCCTCCCCTCTCTTCCTGCCCCCTGCTCTCTGTGCAAATTTAAAGCATGTTCCAGATATGGGCTGACCTTTACAGTACACATGAAAAGGCAAAAGGAGAGTTGGAAATGCACAGAAGGGAAAATACGCCTTGCAATGGAAAACAGACCGTGAACATTCCAGCTAGCAGAACCGGAGAGACGGGGGAGGAAAGGTCTCCAGCCTGGGATCAGTCCCAGCCAAACCCAAATCTTCACCTCAGTGCTCTCCTGACCCCAACGGGCAAGTCCCACGGGCAGACCCTGAGTGGCTTTAGCCCAAAAGCACACAGGACCAGCTTTTCTGCCAAGCAGACCTGCCATCACCCTCGCTGCACTCCCCCAGAGGTCTGAAACGAGTCTGGCAAGGGTAACAAAGCATCAAGCCCCATCAAGAGGGGCTGCCCTTGCTGGGAAGCGTCACCTAAGGCTCATTCGCAATAATCTCTCTGCTCTTTACTCAGTCACAGGTAGAGATACCGAGGGAGGTAAATTCTCCAGGTTGGCTTACGGAGCAGACTGCGGCCGGTAGACCATGGCCAAGTCTCTCCAGCACTGGCTCGCCCATCTCAGGCACCAGACAGAGCATCCTTCCCCCTCCCCGTGGCGTGGATACCTGCCTTTCTGTTTTACCAGTCATTCCCCCAGCCTGCTGTTGCGAGAAAAGGAGGACAAAGCGCATCACCCCCGTGCCGGCGGTTCTTCGCCACACCAAGCACAGCCCTCGCCAAGAAGAAGCACGCAGAGGGAAAGCAATCAGGCGAACCGCGGGAGATGCTCTCGCACGCACAAACAGCAGCGAACCTGCTGGGAACCCGTGGACACGTGCGTATGGCAAGAACACACGGGCTCCTGGGGTCCACCTTCCCCGTCACGGCTCTTTTGGCTTTAACTTGGGCCAAGGAGAGGGCTCCTGCGCTCGTGGGCATGACCGACCCTCCCTCCATCTCCCAGCTCGGCAGCGGCGTGCAGGATCAGCTCAGGTTCCTCTCTGCAAGACGTCCAGAGGCTGAGACAGAGCTGATCCATCTTCCCTGCTGAAAGAGTGTAAACAACTCAGCTGCAGGCTTGGAGTGCAAGAGAGGACACGCAGTTGGAAATTTTAAGGGCCAATTTACTAGGTAATTTACTAAACACGCTAATAATTGACATTGCAAGCACCATACCGCTGTCCCCAGCTCCCACCTAATACCCGTAGCAAGAGGGAGAGAACAGCTTTCCCTGTCCTAGCTGCTCCGCAAAGCCTCCTCTGCCAGACACGATCCTGTTTGCCATCTGGGCAGCCTCGCTCTGCTCAGTCCCAACCAACACAACAGCAACCCTGGCAAAAAAACATGCTCCTGATTAGTATGCATATTTCCGAGCACTGATTTCACCTGAGGATCTTTGCAAGGGAAGGGTGTGTTGTAATTACCACCTCTTCCCTAGCTGTAATTAAAGACAAACTGAAGGGAGTTATGCCCAGTCTCTTAGTTTCCCTGAAGCTTTTCCCCATGCCAAAAAAATCTCTCTGCAGGAAAACTCCCAGCAGCTTCTTGGAAAAAGGCAACAGCTCAGACTGGAATTGCAACCTGGTTCACGTTACGGTAGCTAGACTAGGCTTCCCATCCAGCCAAGAGGAGAGAGATGGTGTCCAGGTATCCCACATCCTTTAGCCACCTGCTTCAGGACGGGACGGACTTGTCCTCTCCGGGAGGACCACAGATGACCAGGTTAGACCCGACCCCTACAATTTAAGCGACTAAGCCTGGGTGTGGTGAACCTCAGCCTTCGTATTTATCAGGAATGGCGTCTTTGCACCAGTGGAAGTTACACGTTCGGTCCTGAGAGATGGTTTCAGCCAACCACCCCAGGCCATTTAAGCCCTGTGCAAATGGGAGGGAAGCGGGATGTTTGGTCAGAAATGCCATTTTGTTGAAATTTAAACTTCCCATGGGATCGTGTCGATTTTGACAAAAGCGCACTTGCGCTTTTATTGGCCGTGATTCACTTCATTTCATTTCCAGGCACCTTTGCTGGTTCTTAGGGGTTTATATTCTCATCTAGCAAACTTTCGGAGAGGCGCACTGCGAACGGGGCCAGCCAACGTACCCTCCTTCTCCCCGCCGCGGAACTCCATTTCCAGGGCAGGAAACCAAATTCAAATTCAAAACCCAATTCAAAATTCAAAACCCAATTCAAAAGTAACACAAACCTAGGCAACATTGACAGTGATTCAAAATCAGCACAGTCCTGGGCACTATGGATAGCAGTTTCTCATGCCACCACAGCTGGGTGCTCAAAGGACTAGCGAGCACGTTTGCGTTTATTTCTGTCCTGCACCTGGCTGGATCTACACATTAGAGAAGAGGATGAAAATCTGATAAACAGTAAGTGACTGTGAGTGCTCAAAGGTACAGGGCTTTAAAGAGCCCTCTCAACCACGCTCTCAAGAAAAACCCCAAACAAAAACCTCTCGGGCTCCCTAAAGGCATCTCACACGGAGCATCTTCAGCCTGAACATCCCTCCAAACTTGTCGCTTACAGCAACCTGGGTCACAATTTGCAATTAATCATTCACTTGATTAATTTTTGCCTCCTTTTCTGCCAGCATGCAGCCTGCGAGTCCCTACAGGCGCGGCACGCTGCCGGTGTAATTATTCCGCGGGTGGGCTGCAAGCGTGCGGGGTCGGTGCTGCGCAGTCGCAACCGGCCCGGCAAGTCGCAGAGCGAGTAATCAACGTCGGTGCTGCCCTGGCAGGAGCGCGAAGCCGAGCCACCCACGGCACCCTGCAACCAGGGCCGGGCACAGATGCAAGGTCAAAGCTCTCGCCCAAATGCTTGGCCGAGAGTCCGACTTAGCAAATTCTTCTGCTGGGTGTAAATGACCTTGCTGAGACATCGCATCGCCCATCTCTCCTTCTCCTCATCTTTGCTATCAGGAGATGCTCAGCTCTACGCTACTCTCTCCAGTGGACCAGGAAAACATTCCTTTAAAGTTGGTGGGGTTTTTGGGTGGTGGTTTTCTTTCTTTTTCTTCCATTAGGAGACGTGTTCATTAGGAAAAGATCAGAAACCTCTGGGGCAGCCTGTGCTTCTAATTCTTTTTCCAAATGTATAATGAGCCAGGAGTAAATTTTTTAGGGTGAATTTAATTGACCTTTGCAGTGGCATTAGGCAGATTGGCTTAAAGTCTATTAGAGCGTAATGTAACCTGGTGAGATTTTAGGGAAGGTTATTGGAAAAACCTATCGAGTTGGATCGCTTTTCTCCTCTCCTCCCCCCCTCCTCCCCTTAGCTGTCTTCATGGAGAAAAAGAAGGATGACTCGAGAACAGAGAGGGATGAACAGAAGGGGAGAGGGATGAACAGACGGGGAGAGAATTAAAAGGGAGAAGTGAGGAAAAGAGTAGGAGGGAGCGAGAGGAGAGCAGTTCAAACTGGCCCTCAGCTGCAGAGCAGTGCAGCGGGCTTGGCTGCTCGGGGACGGGCATCGACATCCACCGACCGAGCAGCTGGCCCATTTGCTCAGTGACACGGTGCCAGCTTACACCAGCCGAGGATCAGGCCCTCCGGCGATGGAAAGCATCCCAGCTTTGCGGGGACAGCTCGCGAGCCGCTGGTTCCTGCTGTCTCGCAGGGAAATACAGATCTGCAACGGCTGACAGATGTCAGGCTCCATGCTGCCTTGCTCTGGATGCCACGGCCAGGAACAGGAGCCTGCTATCTGCACCTGCTTAAAAAAACACCCTTTGGGGTCAGATTAAGCTGTCCCTGGGGAGGCTGGGGGAGGCTGGTGAGCGACACATCCCAGCTCGCATCCAGGAGGATGTGTCAGACCTCCAGTATCGCTAATAGGGGCTCTCCAGGGGCTGCTGAGAAGCAGCAAAAGGTGAAAACCACCGAATTTCACTCCAATGCAGAGGAACAGCACGACAAGTAGGCACCACCCTACAAAGCCACGTCCCGCGCACCCCTGCGACTCTGGTCTTGCGCTCCCACCGCACGCTCGGGACCCGAACGTACCGTGGTGCTACCCCGTACGGCACACGGGGGCTCCAAGCACCCCAAACAGCCCCACGTGTATAGCCGGGAGCCGTTCAGAAAATGCCCAGCCCTTGCACCAGCCGGGCTCCGGGTGCGATTCCTGCCTGCTTCCAGCAGCTGCGGAGACGAGGGTCACCTTCCAGGATCGGCATCCCAAGCCCAAGCCCCATTCGCAGCCCCAGCAGCTGGGCTCTGGGGCACCGGGGAGGGGGAACAGCACACGCGCCCTGTGCACCCACACACCTCTGCAAGCCCTCTTGGATTTGCGTTAATAAAATTGCGGCAATCAAAGGCCCCAGGCAAAGCTGGATGCCAGGAAACCGGCACGGCAGAGACGATCCCACCCTTCCCCGTTTCACAACGCCGGCACGCCAACCCTGGGAGCTTTAGCTGTGTTTACAGATGAGTTGAAACCCCAGCTCGATGGGACCCGGCTCTCCCAGGGATCACAGCATGGGGGCCTGACGCCCTGGCAAGGGCTCTGGCTCCCAGCACCATCCTGCTTTGTAGCCACCTCTCGAAGCCAACACGGGCGGGCGGTGCTCGGCCCCGCCGGAGGCAGCCCATTTATCACAGCCCTGGTCACGGCTCGGCACAGGGGTGCCCCTGGGAGACCATCCAGAAAACACCCAGCTCTAACCTGCCAGCGCTAAAAAAGTATTTTCCCTTCTGTGGTTTTGCACCGGCCCAGAAACGAGGGCCGGCACATCAGCCTGGGAAAATCTGCTCGGCGCTATTTTGAAACAGCGCTCGTCTTCTGTTTTGTTTGCTGTTTGGGGTTTTTTTTCCCACCCAGCCCTGCTAATCTCCGGCACACCCCGTCCACGCAGGGCCGGGGTACGAAACGCCAGGCTCGCTCCAGCCCACACCATTCCCAGCCGGCATGCAGCAATCCTCCCTGAACTCATCTCCCCACCGCTGATAAGGAGACAGACTGCGAACCCCAGAGATGGGCGACCAACGTGACGCCGAAAGCCGAGGGCAGGGCAGGGTGAACCCAGCTACCCCTGGGCTCGGGCTGGTGCCCTGATGTCGAAACCATCCTCCCTCGCCAGCCCTACAGCCCCCGCCACGCAAAGAGCTCTGCCGGCATGCTCTGCTCTTATGCCGTGGCAGAGAGGCAGCTCTCGCTCGCTTTCCCCCTACTGCGACATAAATGAGATTTCAAGCATCCCGATTTCCAGTTACAAATCCGCTGCCGTGCGCTGACCGGTGCTAAACGTGCCTGTTGTGCCGGCAGGTCTTTGCTTACGCAAACGCTGATGCACAAGCTGGGGCGTAAGATGCCGCTCGCTGCCCTCCCTGCACCAAACCGGCCGCAAAAGGGTTACCGACCTGCTCTCCTTTCCAAACTTTGCTGGTTTCTGTTTGTCCCCTGAGAGGCTGCGGCAAGGGAGAGGAGGGTTTCAAAAGAGAGCCGGAAAATGGGAGAGAAAAGGGGAACGTTTCAGCTGGATGCAGTGAAATGGAAGGCTTTGTGTTTTAGAAAATTAAGGGTGTAAGGGGTCTCTTTGTGCTAAATGCTCTGGATGGGATAAAAGTACATAGAGCTCAGCTGGGCAGGGGAGTTAGGGCGACATTGAGAACAATTTTTAGCCCTGTTAGATATTAATTTCCCATACATCATCTGCCTGTCCTCTGCTTGTTTGAAGTGCTCAAGGTTTCAGGCTTCAAAGCGCACCACGACTGCCATTTGCACAAAAGCTCATGGATCCGTGGGGAGCCGCATCAGCAGGTTACAGCCCCGTGTCTCAGCAGGACCCCCTCCCGCACGGCCAAATCCCCCCCCCCTCCGCCTCCCCGTCCCCCTCCATCCCCAGCCAGGACCAGCCCCGGGGATGCGGGACCTCGTGCCACCGTGCGGCGAGTTCCTCGGGTCTCTGCTGCAAGAGGGAGGCGGGCTGGGGGGGGAGGGGGGGGAAGCCAGAGCAGATGAGAATGCTGACCCACTTTGCGGCCCGAAGCGCTCATTAAAACCCAACCGCATGTACGCGGATGCCTGGAAAAGCCGGTGGGGTCGTAAACCCCGTCCCTCGCATCCCTGTCACTGATGAAGCACCTACCAAAATCAATGGCGCTTTGTTAGGTTGCGTCAGCTAACGAGGATAAGGCCATTTATTGTTTCGGCAGTGGAAAGGCTGACGCACCACAAAGGAGGCCCTTTGCCTGACTCGGAGCGGGCAGCCGGCAAATATCTGGGGGTTTTCCAGGGTGATTTGGCTTTGACAAGAGGCTTCTGTCCTCTTAGCAGGATGCCCGGGCTCCCGGCGGTGCCGGGGTCCCCCCTCACCTGTCCCCACCGGGAAAAGCAGCGGTGCATCTTCGGATCCTCACCTAAGGCTTTGCAGCAATTTAATAACAACGGCACCGAGTTTTTCTGCAATGCCCGGCCCCGGCCCAGAGCAAGGCAGGCAGAGGTATTCCCAATTTGCTCGCGGGCAAACGGAGGCACGACTGACCGAAGGGCAGGAGGCAGAGCCGAAGCTGAACCAGAGCCAGGCCAGGCCAAGCTCTACCATCTGCCTACTGCAAAGCGAAACGAGCTGAGGTTACTTGATTGAAATAGCAAGTATGTAAATATCCAACAAAATAAACAGCAGTCATAATTAATAATTAAAAAAAAAAAATAAATTGAAAAATAGCCTTTCCTTTTTGCTCCCGCACTTTGCGGCCACAGTGCTCAGGGCACATCACACGCCAGAGTAACAACTAATTATAAGTACCAATTATGATGATAATGAAATAATCTACCTTCGAAAGCTGACTCCCATTAATTTTCCCCTGCTGTAAATAAGGTTGAGCGCTCGCACCAGACACAGCGAGCGACGTGGTTTCGCCCTGCCCCGCGTTCCCAACCCGCGCGGCAGCGGGGGACAGGGGCACCCGTGCTCCCCCGGGACCCTCCCGCAGCAGCGAGTTCCCCGGGTCGGCAGAAAAACCACGCGCTGTTTGGGGTGAAACAGAAGCAAAGCAGCACTGCGAAGGTTCATCTGTCTCCTCCTTCAAATGACTGAAAGCAAAGCGAAGCTTTTATTTCACAGCACCGTCGGAGGCAGAAAAAAAAAGGGGGTGAAGGAGGACACTTCGGATGGAGACGCTGAGGAGCAGCGTTTTTCCCCTCCTAGACTGTGACTCAGGAAAGCACGTGGGCACGGACTGATTTGTAAGCCAGTAGTTAAGCAATAGCCTGACTGATGAAATACTCAAGGTTTGCACTTCATCGCTCTCCTGAGTCAGAGCCTGCATCTTGCTCCTGCTACCGACTCATCTCACATAAGGCTGCGGATGTCACTTGGCTGACCCGCGCCTCCGTTAATCCACGGGGAGACCGGCGATAACGATGCTAACGCATAGCTCTTCTTTGGTGCCACCGAGACGCGATAAATACACTCTGCTTTCTGGCTTCGGATCTCCCTTTCGATTGCAGAGGAGCCCGGTCGATGCGTTGCATCAGCTAGGCTGGCGACCAAGCCCCGAAACGCTCTCCTCCAACCTTGCAGACAGCCACCAAAGCGCACTATTTGGCCAGAAATGCAAAATTTAAGGGCTGCAAAGAGGGAAAAGCAAAAGGTCTGCGTGCCAGAGAGGAGTCAAAAAGACCCTCGCGTCCCTCGGACAGGATTTTCCCAGCCCAAAAGCTTTTGAGCAACAAGATGTGCTGAAAAGCACAGGGCTGGGGCTGGCGCCAAGGGGTGAGCAAGGCCTGTAGGATTTTTTTGTTGTTGTTGTTGTGTTCAACTGACAGCGTGTTTGCTAGAAAAAAAACGTCATTTTCAGGAACCGAAACTATCTGTGGATTCAAGTCAGGTTTAGCGAACAGTTTTTGCAGAAAATAAATAGAACGGGGAGAGGAGGGAGCTGAAGAGAAGTCAAAACATCTCGTGGTGATGTTTCTTGCGTGTTACATTTCAATCTCTCACTTGAAATGTCATTGTCATTCCAAAAAATTGACATTTATATAAAGGTTAAAAAAAGGCTACGTAAGTGAAGCATATGGGTTTATTTTCAGGTTTGCATAAACTGTTTCATTATGATTTGACAGAAACACTGGGTTTACGCTATTGAAAAAAAAAACAAACCCCCAAACAACCCCCTACTTTTCTTCGAGGTGACCCCAAGCCAATGTTATTTCTTTGCTCTGGCCACCAACCAAGCTGTGAAAAATAATTAAAAAAGCCATTATTCACCCAGCACTAGCACGGAGCACTGCTGAGGTTAGGTGAGTGTGTGGAGCGATTCCCAGCGGAGGGAATCTTCTGGAGCGGTGTAGATGTGCAGACCCCCCTGAAAAGTCATCACAGGTTTCAGCAGCCATCACAGAGCAAAACCAGCGCGAGTCTTTATTGCGCTAATGGAGGACACTAACCCCACGAACGCAGAAAGAATAGGGTTGAAACATGACGCAACCGGCACGTCCAGGGAATATAAATTGTCCCATCCATCCTGACTTTGACCCCGGATCCCAGGAAGCCCATGGATGAGAACCACCAGTTCCTACCGATTTAATCCTGTGATTTAATCCTACGATAATTATAACGCCATGCTTCCAGGCTCGTGGTTTTTTTTCTTCCCGGACCCTGGAAGTCTGAACAAACACCCACCCCCACACGAGGCAGAAAAGGGCCTTTCATCCAACCTGTGAAAGAACTGGTCTCAGTCCTGATTTTCTGAATCTTCCCCCAAACTGATGTAATGCAAATAAAAATTACAGGGCCGGGGGGAATGATTGACTGGAAAATAGAGGGAAAATTTCTCTGTGAAATGGCCAGTCAATGGGTCTTTTGTGATATATCCATTTGCAATTTCCAACGGGAGGACCACTGGAGGGGAAATATTCAGGCCAACTTCAGGAAGATGTTTGCTCTCCCCTGTGTTTCTCAGGGCTGAGAATGCGGTTCCCCCCACGGGCAGCCCGGGGTGGTGGGCACCATCAGCAGGCAGGAGCGGCTGGGGACAGACCGAGACGCCCAACTCCTTCCAATTTCATGCCTGGTTGGGTCAAAAAGTCCCCTGAAAGCAGCACCGGCACACTGAGGATCTCATCCTGCCCTCTCATCACCCTCCTACCCCAGCACCTGAGAGGAAGAGACTTGGTTTTTACAACCTACTTCAAACAGGCTCTGCTTAGAAATTAACGGCTTTACCAGCTTCGGCTCTTCCCAACAGTGGCAAACGTTCAAATCAGAGCAAAAGGCAGGTGGTTTTAGCAGCCAGAGTGCTGGCAACATTTCTGATCTGCATGTCAACTCCGTAGCAGCTCCTTTTCTTTCCCTTTTAATTCTTTAGTTGGTTTTTTTTTTTAAAAAAAAAAAAAAATAAAAAAAAAAAATTAAACAAAGCTTCAAGATCCTTAGAATAAGGATGCATGTTTTTCTTTTCTGTGCTTGGATGATTCTCAGCCCCCTGACGGAGAATCCAGAGGTGCTAACAAAATACAAATGGATAATTAATCACCATAATTGTGGACTGGGTGGGTTTTATTCACTTCAATCTCCTCTGTGGTGTTTCTTCAAAAGAAAAGAAGGGGGAAAAAACAAATCTAGTAGAGAAGGGAAGAAAAGAAAGCCCGTAAGCCTAAATGGGCTGCACAGATTTATGGAGAATTAGTTTAGTCCTAGGGACCTTGTGACATGAAAGTCCAACCAAACTCCATTCTTGGCTTTATGATGTTTTCAAGCCCCCTCAATGCAATTATTTCCTTGTCTCCCTACAGCCCATCCATTATTCTCTATAATAATATGTTTTCCGAAACTCCTTTCCATAAACAACTACAGCAGGCAGCGAGAAACCTCATTGTTATTGATATCATGTCACATCACCAGTAAAACGGCTTATGGAAAATGGACTGTGAATGGAGATGGTTTCAATTTCAAACATCCCGACCTTTTACATCATTTCAAGATAAATCAAGCTAATGCGCAGTGACGTCACAGGTGGAAATTCAACCCTGACGGTGCCGGCGACTGGGGGGTCATTTTAGGGGCGAGGTTGAGACAACCTTGCTGTGGATCCCAAATTGTTGGTAGGAAACGGGTCCCCGGAGGAGTTTCGCTTGCTCCTGCCACCAAATCTGGCCCTACACCATCACTCACCTGCCAGCAAGCAAAGGCTCTCTTTGCCCAAGCTGCAGGCGCCCAACTTTTCAAAGCAAAAGGCTACGAGCTTCTTTGCCCTTGAACACCACAGTTACGCAAGGAAATAGCACAGCTCCCCAACAGCCAGCAATGCGATAAAACGCGGTTCTTCGCCACACATACTGAATACGACGTTCAAAAACACCTGCTCTCGTTAAAACAGACGGCAACAATCCTCACCCCCCAAAGCATCATCCTGCGGGGTTCGAGCCCACAATTCTCATTAAAATAGGTAAAATCACATCAGTTGCGTGGCGTAACTGGTAGTTTCGATAGCAGCATCACGAACAAAGGGCATGAGGTGTGCTTGAGTATATAAAAGCAGTGCTCGCAGCAATGCTTACTCGGCGTAGGACTGTATGGTGGATTTCTAGAGGCTGGGCAGATAGAGCTGGGCTAGAGCTCAAGCCCCACTGGCGCTGTCTTTGCACTCAAGCACATGGATCATGCTCACTCAATTAAGATAGTCCAATTACGGTGCTGGCAACGTCAAATATGAAGTAATAAACTTTCCACGCTTTCTAGTTAGACCCAAGAGTATGCCTGACCCCCCAGCTACGCCGAAGATCGTCGATGTCTCTAAAAATTTCAGCTGTAGCTTGAATGGCCCTAAGCCTTGAAGATAAATCCTTACGATGAGGACTATCGGCCTATTCTTAGATTCAAGAACAAATATTTCGTATTAAAAGATCAAGAGAGAAAATTACTTATTTGCCACTAGGGAGAATAAACATAAAATCAGCGTGCCCCAACACACCTGGAAGCAGCCCCATCGGACGAGCTAAGCGACCCCAGAGGCCCTGCATGCCTCCTCATCCTCCTGTTTATTTTGACATTTCTGCAATAAGAGCAGCCAGGCAGAGTACCTTCTCAGGGACCAGATTTTTATCTTCCTAATCATGGTCCGGGACCAATACGTGGAAGCATTTACTGGTCCAGAAAGCATTTGTACTGTTCCAGTAACTAAGCGCTTTTGAAATACTCTTTTCCACTTGATCGTAGGAGCTGATAGCTCATGAGCCGCTAGCTAGAGATTGATGCTTCACATGTTTGAAAGCTAAAACTCCAAGAAGAGTATGTAGCACCGGTTTCTAGCTCTAGTGGTTTTCATAACACCCGGCAGCAATATCATGTCAGAACAGCAGCTGCAAAATCTGGTCTTCAATTATTGCCAACTTCAAGTTCAAGGAGAGCTAAATCCAGGGGTTTGGTGCAACCTGTTGTAAAATGCAGCTTCTAATAGGGTTCCCTTTCCTCCCCCCCATACATATTTCAGGAGCAGCCAGGTGTCTGCAGCGAATTAGAGACCGCAGAGTTCAAAGGGGCGCATTGCTGGAGGCGTCCCCTGCCACGTGTGCCTGAAATGGATGGGATAAATGGTACGGCCAAACAAAACCTTATTGCTTTCAACCTCGGTCAAAGGGGACCCCACCTTTTACAGCCTGCAAAGTGGCAAGTCAAGCAGCAGAAAACGGTAGGCTGACACCTGCTTTCCTGCCTGTACTCTTTCAGCCCAGGGAAAACGTAAAGGAGATTTATGCCATTTTCGGGGATGGCAACCTAAATCATACTAGCTTGCATATACAACAGTGTTAGAGACTATGCGAGCAGGTACTACAGAGGAACGGGGGCGTGCTAACCCTGCTGCCCCCCATCACTTTAGAGCCTTATATTCTGGGCTTTCCCACCATTCCCGACGAGAGATCCGGGCAGTCAAATGTCACCAGATTACACCCGTTTCCACAACGCAGATTATTCAGACAGCAGAGAGATATCCGGACAGCAGGGCTGCTGAGCTTCCCCCCCGCAACGACACGTGCAAACGCGTCCCGAGCAATTTTGCGGATCTGATAGCACCACACGTGGGTTGTGCAAAACCCCACAGCAAAAAGTTTCATTTAATGTCACATGAGCGACCTGTGCAGAGTATTAAAGCAGGGGATCAGGATATGCTAATGCTATCACTTTTGCAAACAAAACTAATGCTTTTCAAGCCCTGGAGCCACCAGACTCCTCTTCTCCTGCAGGGACTCATGTTAGGTGAGCACTGAGATCCCCCAAGGCACATGGGAATTTCATACTTCAGTGATATAAAAGATGAGGTTTTAGCACATAGGGAAGCTACGTAAGGACAGAAGAGAAAGACCGTGATGAGTTTCCATCAATCCACAATGTCAAAGGCCAGAAGAGACAATCAAATCTGACAGCCTGAAGATGCCATGCCACACAGTTTCACCCTGTAAGCCCTGTAGCAAACAGAAGGATTATTCCCTTGCGCTCCGGCAAACACTATCAAACCCGGTAACTTCTTGCTGATGCAACGGATAGGTTTTAGCGGGACAATCAGTCTTGCTTAAAAGACTTCAAGTGATGATGAATTTACCATTTTCCCCACGTAATCAAGGGATAGCTTGGTTTGCATCTGGCTTCCATTTTATCCGACTTCAAAAGATGTATTACACAAACCAGCCTGGATTTAGGTCATGTATCACTGACATCTCCATCGAAAGAGTAAGGCTTTGCCAGCGTCTACAAGCAAAACTCCTCTTCCTCCAAACCAGCCCCTCAGTGCCCGGGACAGAAGCCATCCTAGGCTGGGCTTGAGGAAGGGGACGCATCCCCGTGCTGCCTTAACACCAGTCTCCAGCCTGGGAAGCTGCGGAGAACCTCCACGAGCTTCTTGACGCCTCCATGCCAGACAGAGACGGGGCAAAAGACCCAAAAACCTGCTGCAGTGGCCAGCTCGGACCTCAAGCATCTTCTGGGTCCCGTCCGGGGCGGGGAGAAAACACGAGCAAAATAAATAAATAAAAAACCAATCTCCATTTGGAGGCACTAAATCCCCACTCCTTTCCAGATGGCTGGGAGATTTCTCCCAGGTGGTAAATATATTATTAAGAACTCATTTCACCGTGAAATTGACTATTCAAAACACAGACAGAAGTTAATATATTAGGACAACCTGTCTGAAAAACTCACGTTAGAGAGAATTTATTTTTGTTTAATATAAAATGCAGCACTACACACATGGCCTTCCTCAAGCTGCACCCCAGCAGGAACATGCGTTCCTACGTTGGGGCGGTCTGCTACAACAAGACAAAGGTCGCTGGTAAAGTCACCGTAACCGCTGGGGCTGCCCAGCCATCAAGGACATCGCCACTGGGAAGCGGTACCCGTGGCTGGGATGCTTCTCTTAGCTCCCATTGACCATCTCCTCAGTGCTTGCATTCCGGCATTCCTCAGGAGCGCAGCACTTCGAGAGAGGAAACCAAAGCATGGCAATAACAAAGATCAACTTTTCACAGCTGCTCAGAGACTTCCTTCCACTGACTAAAGAAAAAAATCCAAGCAATGTGACAAGGACACGAAGAATGTCTTTCACAGGGGCATCCCTTAGGTCAGAAGAGCCCTCTGGAGATCACCTGAACTAGTCCCCCACTCAAAGCACGGGCAGGTTTCAACCTGAAGTTGAGCCTAAACTTCCTCCAAATTTAGATTAAGCCTACACCTTGAAGCTATTTTCACTGATGCACCAAATCCGAATTCTTAAGAAGGCTGGAACCTACCACTACTAAATGCACCATTAATGCATTATTTCTTATTAACCACTGTCTAATAAGAAGATGCTTAAACTAATGTGTTTGATAAAGCGTTTTCTAGTTGAGACAATTGTTTTGATTTGGGTCATTATTTAAAAGTATCCCAGATATTGGGGGGGGGGGGGAAGCAGCATAATTTTGCAAATCGGTAACAAATGAACCTCAAAGGAACAACAAATACTTTGTATTGTTTAATTTTCTTCACAGCCTTTCTGTCAAGCAGCTTCAGCTTTCCTTTGGTGTAAGAGCTGCCCGGGGGAAGGTAAAAGAGGGTGACCTTTTTCTTCCCACTTAATAGCCAAGGATGAGAGTCTGACTCCTGGACGCACGCAGACTTCAGAGTGTGTCTTCATCATAAGCTACACAACGTCTCCAAAGTCCTAGCCCTTCTGGAAAAGCACAGATGGAAGAAACCTCTGCAAGTCATGGGTCTAGTAGACTATTCTCCTTTCATTTTAATTCAGCTGCTAATTAACTCACTTTAAGCTAACTGCCTCTATCTTGAATAAAGTGAACTCTTTGCAGACCTTTGGTCCAGGACACACATGGCTTGACAGCTACCTCAGCTGAACTTCGTGGCAGCCGTAGCAGCTGAACTAGGAGGAAAGCTCTTCAAAGAAATGCCCCAGTATCCCTGCCCTAAGCATGTCCTCTTCAGCAGCATTGCTTGGGAGCCTGGCTGTACGTTAGCCTGGACAGACATAATACAGGTTGTACAAGTTGACCTTTGAGAAGGGAAACTGGTGGAAGATACCCAAGCAGCAAGAGAACTAGAGGTGCAACAGATAACATGTGAGGGGAAAGAGTTATGCCTCCCTGGAAGAAGCTGGACATCTCAGAGACCTTAGAAACCTTTCCTAGACCTTAGAAAATTTTCATATAGAGAAACACAAACAACTCCCCTGCTACCGCCCTCCCCGAACCAGCCCGATTTATCAGGAGCAATCTCTAAAATCCAGTAGAGCCTTCCTGCTCAGACCTAGAGCAAAAAAGCCACTTGAACCCTAAAAAAGCCAGTTATCTGCAGTACTAAAAAATCACGGCCTCTCTTGCCAACTAAAGATCTTGGCTATCGGGCTACAGACGTGGCCTCTGGCTCTTTCTCTCAGTCTCTTCTCTGAGCCATTCTGCTGCGGATAAATAATTAAATACCCATTGGAACAGGGACCCGAACACACGTCTCCTCCATCCCAGCTAAGTGCCCTAGATGACGGGCTATAAAATCTCTGCTGGCCCAACAACTATTTATTCACGCAAAATGGAGCCACTTTGACAAAAGGGAGACGGAGTCATGCTCTATCCTTTTGCTCTTCAGAGAATTCACCCAGGAGCAAACACTGACAACATGGACATGTGGTTTCGCTGGCCGAACTCAAAACATTTTTTATCTCTTGGCTGAACTCGTCATCCTTCCAAACTCAACCATACAAGCAAAAATAACCATAATCATCGCAAGAGCAATTTTCAGTAATAAAAAAAAAAATGCTTTGGATGAGGAAAAACTCCTCCCTATCTAAGGTGCTCTAACTCAGCTGTTTGGACTGTTGAACGTCAACAGCCATGGTGGCCTCCTCCAACGATAGTCAGGGCCACCCAACTAAATGCAAACTCCACCAGCAACAAGCACAGTCCCTGAGGATGCTACAAGACACCTGGTCCTTTAGGAAGCCCTCTTATTAAAGGCGTCCTTCCTTGATTTGCTAGTCCATGCCAGCAAATCAATTCCCAGAGTGAATTTCTCTCTCGGCCCTCTTAGTTTTGATTCTCTTCCATCTCCCTTCTCTGGTGGAATAAGCGATCATTAATCCCGTCAAAGGAAATGAGACTTTCACTCACACATATGAACACATCTGAAGTTCCTGCAAGAAGTAACACATTACCTTGATACCCTGACATAATGAAAAATGGTTCTGGGGAACGTGTCTTGCTTTTCTTCTTTTTATCAGTTACTCATTCAAGGCACCAAAACCAGCTGTTATGAGTGGCTGGCATTTGTTTACAAAGGGAGCAGGGGAAAAAAAAATAAAATACGGAAAGCTTCCTCTCTGCATACATTCTTTCTACAAATCTGAGTGCTAATAGTATTTGACATGTTGGTAATTTGGGGTTTTTACCACAATTCATTTAGTGTGGTTCTGCTTTATTATTGTACATTTTACACAGTGATGCACAGAAAATGTTGTTGCTTTTTTTCCTCCTTAAACAATTTTATTCCTTCTAGAAATCACTCATTCATGCTAGCCACATTCTAGTCTAGCGAGGGAGGGAAGAAAAAAGCAGAAATCAAACAGAAAATAGGCAGCGAGAGAAGAGGAAATAAATGAAAAGAAGGGAAAAGAGAAAAGACAATAGGAAGAGAAAATAAGCTGAGAAATTATGCAAATAGAAGAAAACAAAGCCAAGAGCCAGAAGGGCAGAGAGGGAGCCAGCTCCCTGTGTTTTGGGGGAGCACATCCTACTTCTGCCCAGGCGCTGGAGCAAAGGAGAATCTAGAGAGTTAAGACCCATTTGTATTTATTTTCCATGGAGCTGAGCTACTCTTTAACTCAAAACCTGAATTTCTTCTCCATGCTCAGAGTGCTTGTGTGACATTAGACAGGATGTTCTTCTGGAAATCTCTGCAGTCTGAAAAAGCTGGGTAGAAAATAACTGTTCCTGCTCTATAAAAATTTTGCCCTTTCCAGGGAGGGGAAGGAGGGGGGAAAAAAGCCCTAAAGATTCATAAACCGAAGTTCCCAAATTATTTAAATTCAAGTAAAAATTGGGCCAAAGTCAACATGATCTTTACATTTCAACTTTCTTTGCTTATTAACGAAAAGAAAAATTCTGCTGTGCTTCAATCCTCCCTTTTGAGCCAGAAAAACTTTTTTTTTCCCTTATAAAAAAAAAAAAAATATTTTAAAACCTTGCAAAATACTTTAATTTCCCTCGTATTTCTTAGTTCTGCTCAAGCACTCCTTTGAAACTGGCCTGTTCTTCTGGAAAGGCTGGTCTCCCTAAATCACCATGTCCCAGCTTAGGAAGAACAAACCACCTTCCATCATCTCCTCCTGACCAACCATGGCAGAAGGGGGAGTCCATGCCAGCGAAGGGCCCACGCCAGTGCCACGAATCTCAGCCCACCCTCGGCTCCCCACGTACAAAACGGGGAAGCATTCGGTCCCTCAGCTCCCAGCATCTCGGGATAAATGGACGGACAGGAGACAGCCAGAGTCAACTTCAGTGGATGACCAGCCTGGACAATCCAGCCAACCTCTTGCGGTGGGAAGGAGCAACATTGCTCCCAAGCCATCGCTGATGTTATTGCATCTCTCTCCGAGGGCTTCAAGCCACCTGCAATCCCCTGTTAGTTAATAGGGCAAGCGAGAGATTCAACAATTGTTTTTGCTTGGGCTGCCTTGTAAAGGCTTCGTCGCTCAGCAATGAAACAAAAGGGGACTAATAACACCCCGCGCCGCAAAAGCAAGTGCCAAGGAAGAGACAGAAATCAATTATCTGGGTGAAATTCAAAGGGAGAGGAAGTGGCAAACACGTACATATCAGCAAACAGCACGCATAATCCCATTAGCACAGACGCTGTCTCCCTTGCGGGAGCGCCGAGCCAGGGAGAAAGATGATAATTAAAATAAACAAACAAAAAGTAGCCTCAACTTCACCGGTAAGGGATGGCGGGGCGGCTGGCTGCCACTGGGATGTGGTGGAGGGCACAAGAGGGACCTGAGATGAAGCTCGGGGGATCGGGACCCGGGGGGGGGGGGCATTTGCTAGGGGAGAGGTGTGGGGGGTTGCTGCACGCTTGGGAAAGCTACCCTTCCCTCTCGCCAGACGCTGCCGAAAGCGAAGGATGGTTAAATCACGACATCTTTAAGGCAACCTCCTGAAACGCAACGTCGCAAGGCTGGAGCAAACCCCAGCGAGGGCTGAGCGTGCCCTCGGGATGCGCTGCTGCCCCCCATGGCGGGGACCGGCCCCCTGACATCTTCCCCACCCCGCTCTGCAGGAACCGAGATGCTGGGCCGGTACCCCGGCAAACACACAGCCATCGACAGGTTGTGCCAAGTCTCTCCTAAATGTCTCTGCTCTCTTGGTTGATTCACAGAAAAATCTTCAAACTCCGCCTCTCGCTACTTTCTATTGGGATAAATCAAAGCAGCCTTACTGCCTTACACCAAAACACAATTTAAAACCTCTCAGTCTCTTTTTCTAACAAGGGCCGCTCTGGCAACTAATGCGGCACAAGCCAAGGGCACGGCGGAGAAACGCAACCCTTCCTGGCGGGCATCAGGAGACCATTACGGAATAGCTGAGCCAGCCGGGAAGATCTCTGCCTGCCGGGAGCCGGGGTGCCGGACGCCTGGCTCTGGGGGACACGGCTGGGCGCTCCGGTGGCACAAACCTCCGCCGGCGGCCGTCACTATAAACGCGGGGCAATTAGACCCAAAGCGGCTTTGACACAATCAGACCCTCTAAAAACAAGCAAATAGCAGCCGCAATGCCCGAGAGTGTCCGAGTTATTTTGTCCTGCGTGAATCCCCGGAGGAAGGTACGGGAGAGAGCGAGGGGATGGCTACAGAGCTCTTGCGACTGACCGCGCTTGAGAGACTCCCCGCCACAAACCCGGAGTCCACAAAAATCTCCGTTTTTCAGGACCGATGCTATACGAGGCACTTCCAGCGCAATGCTCTTGCCCTGGAGACAGATTCAAGCTGCTACGCAGGGGAATTGCAAGAAAATAACAAACCAGTATCAACACTTCTCTATTCCCTTGTCATTTCTTAACACTTGGGGCTACACGGGGACAGAGATGACCCTTTCGGTTCTCCCACAGGCAACGACATTTCAAATACTGGTGATTCTCTATGTTATCTCAGGAACCCATCTGGGCAAGGACAGGTTTGGCATAATTGTTTGCACAGCCTCCATCACAGCTTTCCAGATAAAATTTATTACTCCAGCGTAACTCTCTATTACTTTTTTCCTGAGCATCTGCCGCTGGCAGCTTTTGGAGATAGGACACTACACTGATCTGGTATTGCAATCCGTATTTCTGCTCAGAAAAGGGCTCTCTCCTCTGGAGTCTGTGAGAGTTAATGGAAAATGGGATTCACACCATCTTCCAAGGATTTGGGATCAGAACCCAAATGAGCTCAGGAAGTCAAAAAAAGTCTAAATCCTTTTCCCCTCACCCCCACGACTGCTGTCCCTAACGGAGCAGCACTCTTTGCCTCCAATTCTGGCTCAGATATATGTGGCTATTCTATAATTTATACACTGTCTCCAAAGACGACAGAGCAGCTCATAAATTTACAAAAAAAAAAAAAAAGTCCTTTGCAAGGATGGTTTTGATATTAGGCTTTTCATTTAAGGAAAGAGCAATTCAAGTTAATTCCTGGAAATTCTGTCCTTTGCCTGCTCCACTTGGTCCATCTGTCCCGGGAGCATCAGCAGCCGGGGCCAGGGAGGGAGAGGGAATCTGCAGCCCCAGGCAGCGTGCTGGGACCCGCGACACATCCCCACAAAGAAGGCAAGATTAAAATACAGTCACTTAATCCCCTGCAAAGCCTCTTAAGCGTTTATATCGGGGTCAGCTCAGTTGGTGCTTAGTCAACCTGCCTCCGAAAAGCATCCCAATCTAGGCCCCTCCACTGACTGTCAAGTAGGTTGAAATGAGGGACGGGATCAAAGGCGACAGGGACCAAGCAGATGAAGGTAAATGCCACGTAAGTAACCCTCGTTAGGGAGCAAGGGCCTTGTATAACCTCTTTTTTCACACCCATCCCCTCCCCTGGCTGCTGCCGGATCCTTCCCCAAGCCGGCCTGAGCAGGTACAGAGGGAGATTTTCCCTTCCCTTGCTTCCCAGCCCTCGAAGTTTCTCCAGGAGCAGTGGGTTTACACCCAGAAGGAAAAGGCTTGCTTCTCCTAACGACCTTCAACAGGCTCCTTACAAGCAGCTCACCAAATCTTTGCGACGTTGTCCCAAAGAAATAAGTCGAGGATCGCGTTACAGAGCGCAACCGGGAATTTTGAGGGCTTGCAGCAGGCATAATGAAAACAAAACATGTTTTGACAGTTTATTTAGGCTAGGCTTTCTGCTCTGCCACATTCGGTTTGTATCACCTCAGCAGCCAAAATTTTCCGTTTTATTTTCTCCCCCTCCCCGCCCTTAAGTCAACCAAAATTAGAAGGGAGATCCTGAGCTACAAAGGCAATCTCTACGCCAGTCCTGCTCCTGACACGTAGCCGCAGCAACGGGAGTACGCTGAAATCTGGGTTAATGGTGCATTGGAGCTGGAAATCCAGCCTTGTGCCGTGGGACGTGCTGAGCCCCAGGCTAGCAGCCTGTGCTTTCCTGGAGGAAGCTCTTCCGAGCCCGGCTGCCTCTGCTCTGCAAAGCTACCCCAAAAAGCATCGGGACCGAGGCTCCTCCAAAGCTAAGCAATAACTGGATTCACCAGCAGTTCATCTCCCCGGGGATGCAGGAGTAGCACAAACTATTTTTGCCTGAGCCAAGAGTTGATAATACTACGTGGAGCTGTCTACTTCGCAAACGCATACTGTGCAACGTAATTATAACCATAAGCACGAGCGTATATATACGCTCAAATACACACAGACATACATTCAGTTTGCGAAGTCCAGATGATCCTACAGCTGTATTTTAATATTTCAATACCAGGGTCAGAGCGAATCTCACTGTCTCCCTCTTATCTTCCCTCCGCATACCAGTGCTGTCAATGCCATCGGCAATTTTACATGTAAATGAGCCCATCCATCACTCCCTGCTCTGCAGTGCCTCACTTCCAAGACTACCATGGAGTTACACCATTAAATCTCCTGGCTTTACAATATACATCATGACATATTTGACATCAATCAGCTGTGTCAGTCCGCTCACTGTAAACCATAAACTTGCTCTGCATTCCAGCTCCGTGCACAGTGATTAAAACCTTCTCAGCCTGGCTTCCTGATTATGGTGATAAATGATGATGCCTTCCCTTCTGACTCAACGCTCGCCCATCCTCCCCCGAGTGCCCCCACCCAGGCTGGCACTCTTCCCGAGTTATCCATGGGCAATGCTCACCCCCCCATGCAGCTCCCAGGTCTTTCCCATCTACCATTTTTGGGCCACCTCATCCATCCATTCGCCTCTCTGCTGGCACCTGCATTTCTCCTGCAGCTCCACCTGCCCCCACATCCTTCAAAGTAGCTGCTGGCGCAGCTTTGACCATCTCTGGAGTTTAGGTAGAGCATCGGAAGAGACGTTCTTGGGAACGACGGTGACCTGGATGGATGTAGGTGGGTCAACAGGGTTACCCAAAGTCATCCTTCAGGTGCACAGCCAACGTCTGACAGACTTACACAGGTAGTCAGTCGTCTTTGTGTACGCTCAACACGCCAAGTGACTTCGGTCAGGCGTACCGTAATCCTGCTTCACACAGCATTGTCCTCTGAGGCACCTATAAAAACCCATCTCAGTTGTCAGAACAACTGAACAACTGATCCTTCCCTAATCCCATTTGCTTCCCAAAGAACGAGCGACGCTGCGTGATTCCTGAGGACGTCAAGCATCAAGCCTATCAAGCCGGGGACCAGGCTTCACACCACAAATGCAAGTTAGAGGGGATGGCTTCAGGCTACGGAAATTTTGGCCTCCGACTTCATTTTCATCTTTCTGCAGTGGGAAACTCAGGAAGAAGAGTTTAGCTGGGCAAGTCTAGACTTCAGCATCTGTTGTGGGGACGTATTTTTTTGTCAATCTGCCTGAAACTGCACAAACTCATTACTTCCACATCATATTTTGTATCACGCACACACACTTCTCAAAACAACCCATCTTGCTAGTTACTCTGGCCCAAGGCTGAAACCATTTTGGAAGGTGCGATCACATCACTAGAAAAACCAAACTTGAGCAAAATCACATCACCACCTACGACAACATTTTCAGATGGGTTCCTCCTAGGTTAGGAAATGGAGTTACTTGTGGAGAAAAACCTACAGGTGAATGCAAGAAGTCACAAACAAGGAGATCATTACAGTTTCCAGCCAACTTGTCTTACTAGAATTTCTTTCAGCATCTAATTATTGCTATTTCTTGCACCAGTGAAGCCACAACTTATTGCCATTACGCCCTCCCTCCGCACAGCCCCGTGAAAGTTGCGGATAGAAGCCTCATTAGGACTTGCAGTATCTAAAATAGACTCCTACGGCTTGTACCATCATTTGGGACCTTCCCAGCGGGCCTTTCTGCCACCACGTCACCTTCCGGGCACCTGAAGATAGAAGAGGCATAGGGGCTAGCTCAGAGATTATGTTGTTCCCATCTAGTGCCTTGTAAACAGCCTGAGCTGAGGCATGGAAATCGTGGGGGAAACCAGACAGGCGGAGGGAGAAGAGGGAAAAAGTTAGCGGCTTGCTTTCATTCTTGGGACATCCACAGAGAAATGATCCCTCCTTCACTGAAAGATGAATGGGCAGCTGTACAGGTTATGAGGGAGGTTTTATTGCAGATCAATAAATCTGTGTCAGAGACCCCATCTGGAGGGAGTTTTAATTTAAAGAAAAGAGTGATGAATGCCAAAAGACGATAAATCAAAAAGTTGTGAAACCCCATCGGCATTAACCTTCTATCAACACAAACACAGGCTCTGGGGCATGTGTGGGGACGAGAGTTTGCCAGCCCCATGGACCTGGGTATCAGGGCCATGCAAGACAGGGCCTCAAGGAGGCAAAAGAAACCCAGGATTTATTACTGTGGTGCTATCAGAGATCAGTGGGTGTCAGTAGGAGACAGCTCTCAGATCCAAATCAGAGCGAAAGCTGAAAAAAAAATACGACGAGGGAGAGAGTTCACAGCGACAAACTTGAGACAGGACCGACAGCAAGAGGGGAATATCCGAGATTATCTCAAATCTCTCTGCTTGAAACACAAGGCAAAAAAGCTTCCCCCCAAAGCCCTCCTTTCCATCATGTGGCTTTCTCCATCTGCTAGGTGCTGGCTCAGCTCCGAAATAGAAGTCAACCGCAGCTCCCATTGCGAGGACAACAGCGCAGCTCCAGCTCAGGCGTGCGGACGCATCCATCACCCAAACTAACCCAAACCTGGCCAAAGACGCTGGCGAGGCAGGCTGTATTAACGCCAGAAACCTTCAGAGAGAGGCTGGGGAGGAAGCCCCAGGCCCAAAGATGGGGATTCCCAGCTACTCTGCGTTACGCCTCGGCCGGAGGTCAGACCTGGACAACTTGGCTTTGCTCCTCAGAGAGGCTTAGGTCCCCGCTTAACACTAATTTAAGATGAAATCAAGTGCCTGAAGCCCATTTCACACACCTGCACTCTCCACCTCTTGCCTGAGCCCGCCTGACACCCGCACCACCTCCAGTTCAGCCTTGCTGATGCAAAAGAGAAGAGCAATGAGCTCAGTGGTTGCAAAAAGGACTGCGGGTAATTGCACACAGTATCTTGCAAAAGTGCCTTCCCCGGTCCCGTGGGTTAAAACATCACTACATATTTACTGGAGCCGGAGAACATGCTTATTACCCACACTCACACTAAGAAAACCCACTTCAAGGAAAGGCAAGAACCATTTTATCTGGTTTTATCTGACCACTGTTATTTTCAGGGTGATCAGTGATTTGAGGCGCTCTTCATACAACTTACAGAAATCCGATTTTTCACAGAGCGGGTGCTGGGAGAGCACCGGACAGAAACCTGCCTGACTGGGAGGCTTCCAAACATCTTAAACACCAGTTGCTTTTAAATTTTGGAAATGTGCACTTTTTCTGCATTCCTGAGCCGTGCTATTAATCTTATCTTCCATTAGGAAAACGAGAGCTTTTTAAAAATCCAATTTACTTTTCACCATATACACTTCAGGTTAACTTTATTTTTCACGTTACTCAGCTTGAACTAAGCAATAATCATTTCCAGATTAATGATGATAATTTCAAACACTTTTCAGAGCAGGCATCTTAATATCCTCTCTGACCAGCGGAGAATTTCCTGTTCTACAACAGGATTACATTTAGTAAGATTAAACACGTTTCTGTTTTGCTGGCGGCGGTGATGATAGGGGCTTCGCAAAAGACTCTCAGCAGCACTCTCCATCCAGGACAAGCTCAGGAATGCAAAAAACCGTGGGTTTTTTTCCCCTAAAAATAAACGCAATTAATGTTAAAAGGCATACTCCTGTAGCAGGTCCTGGAAACAGCCATCCTGCTGGAAAAATGCAGTCCTGTGCTGTGCTACACTGAGCTCTGACACTGGACTCAAAAGCTCCTTTTTATCCCTAATGTCATTAATTTAACCCTCAAAAAAAAGCCTCGCCCTACTAAAACCCTCGTCGGCTCCCCAGGCTGCAGGCTGTCGGAGCAAGGGAAAGACTCACAGGGTTTAGATCTCAGATGCACTTTACAGAGCTGGGTAAGTGCCGTCAGCTCCATCCTGCAAAGTGGAAACTGAGGCCAAGCGAGGCAATGCTGTTGCTTAATTGGTGCTTAAATTGAAAACACGAATTACATCTCAGAGGATCGAGTCAAGCCAACTGAAAGGGTGTCGTCCCAGGGGGCTGATGTTGGCGAGATTAGAAAAACCCCACTACTGTATTCAGTCCCGCTTCTAATGAATTCAGTTTCCTTTAAAAAGACAAATACTATAATATGAGAGGATATTTCACATCGGCTCTCAAGGGCTTTTTATGGGCTTTGAGCCACCGAAACAAGAGAGAAAGCACAGCAGGCACTTCAGCAGCAAAAGGCAAGCTGACGAGTTGATGGAAAACACGGACCAGTTTGGATGCACAGTCGATGCTCCTGCAATTCAGGAGCTGACGGGAGAAGGAAACTGAAGGGATAAATGGAAAAGCAGGAAATATGTGATCGGAAAGACATGAAGGAGCTCCCTGCATTAAAATTACACTAAGTTGTTGCTGATTTTCCCCTGTACCCCAGCTCAGACCTGCCTCGGAGAACTTAACCACAGCCGCGACCAAAACCCTGCCGTTCTCATGCACTTTCCCACTCTCATCTTCAGCTGAACAGGTCAAACCACAGCACGTATTTCTGCACTCAAACACAATACGCTTTCAGGCATGGAGGAAGAAAACCGGTCAGGAATTCACAAACCTTCACTAATGACTTGTGCATCACCCGTAATTCACTGAGCTGATAACGCTTCCTGGCCCCCGAGGTCTGAGCCCGAGTTTTAAAGGTAGTGATGTTTCCCCAAGCAATAGTTCAGAATGCCTGGAGTCATTCAGAACAGGGCTGCTAAAAAAAAAACCCAAACCCAAACAAACAAAAACCCAGAATCTAGAAATTAAATCTTAAAAACCCAAATCCTTCAGTCAGAATGGGCAATATTAAGGATGGAGCAAGGCAGAACTACACGATTAGAGCCCATTTCTGCAGCAAATGTCTAATTAGAGGCTGCCTTTCCAAAGAAATGTTACTGGGTTTGTCTTTTTAAGTGGGGTGGGAGAGACCTGAGGATCTCCCAACTGCAGGATAGGGTTTGAAGAGCAAAAATGCCCCGGACAGATGGAGAAGCCCCAGGCCCGCAGAAGGCTCGGAATTTCGTGCCGTTTGGCTCAGGGTTACCCCTCTGATGTCAATCTGTACCAGACACAGGCAGTGTGGGGAGATGAGCAAAGGTGCTGGTGACTGCCAGAAAAATCCACTGCAACTCCCAGAGATATTGTCACTTTTTTCCTACCCCTTTGATCCATCACCTTTTTTTTTTTTTTTTTAAATTTTGTTTGTCTTTCCCCAAAGGACATTTGCTCTCATCACAAGCCCCACCGTCAGCAGTGTCCCTTTTTAACAGAGGCTCATTCGGGACCCCAATCTCTCCATTAGCCCAACAATTCCTCCCAGGGCAAGTGAGAAAGAGGGGTTTTTTTCCCTCCTCCAACCCGAAGCCTTTGACAGAGAGGCAGAAAGGAGAGCCAGAGCGAATATTAGCGCATCAGCTTTTTGGGTCACCACTAAAAAGGATCGTGTGAAAGGAGGTCAGATAAATATTTAACATGGTTATTAATATCTGCTCCTAATTTCATTCCTCTTCCTCCCCCTCCCCGGCTCCTCCCTTTACTCTTCATCTCTTCATTTTACGCGGTTGATCCCTTTTAAGAAGGTCAGTCGGGATCATAGGACGGTGCTGTCTGGCAAAGAGGGGGCAGAAAGAGATAGCTGCAACCTTCCTCCTGAGGAGCACGGCCCGAATTAGGCTGCCTGTTGGCGATGGATGCCGAGGCATTAACGATACCCTTGGGTTTCTCCTCCCAAGTGCACAGCAGCGTTCAGCCCCAGCGTCGATTGCTGCTTAAATACGGGTTTTAGTGGTGCAAAACAGTGGTGGCAACTCACCCTTACAGATGCCTGCACCCACGCAAGGGTGAAGACCTCGTGCAGAATTGCTGACAAAACCCCCGGAGCAAAGAGGGGGCACATAATTCCAGCAAAAAGGGGCGTCTGCATGCCTCAGAAGGGCTCGCCAGTACTTACACACCAGCAGAAAAACAAAGCAGGCACCCAAAACCCACAAACCATCTCCTCCCCCACGGCTGCCAACTCTGCTAATGCACTGTCGAACCCACAGCGGTGGGTTTTTCCCTGTTTTTCCATGGGGAAAACAGGATCAGGTCCCACTTTCCTCCTTCCTGAGGCACCTCTGCAGGTCTGAGCCGCTGCCGCTAGGACCTGATAGCGCTGGCAGGCAGCTAACGCCGATGTACGCGCCGCCTTACCCCATTTGGGAACTTTGCAGCTGCATATCATGATTTTTTTCTTTTTTTTTTAAGCCTTTTTTATGGATTTCACAACACACACCTGTAGGCTATACTCCTTTGCATTTTACTTGCTGTCCTATACTGCCATCCTGCCATCATCTCTTAAAACAATATTTCTTCAGGGAGAAAAGAGGAGCGCCTCATCCCATTTTCCTACACAAACAGCCCAAGCAAGTGCTTTGGGGTCTTTGGGCCACCACTCCCGCACCCCTTCGCTCCCTGGAAGGGGTTGCCAACAGCTTCTCATTCCCTCCATACACCCAGAAACTCATTTCTCCCGGTGTCCGCACCCTGCTCGCTGGCTGCCAGGCTGCCTCTGAAAATTTACGGCTCTGCCGAGGAGCGCTGCATGACTTAGGGCCAGGTCTGGTTTAAAATAAAAGGATCCTAACTTGAGCAGATGTAAGTCATCCTGCGCCGTGCCAAACCCAAGCAAAACAACAGCTAGATAAATAATTTTAAAAGGGTGGAGAAGGAAACTCAATTCTCTCGTTTGGGTCTTGGAGATAGAGCCTGCTATGGAGAGAGGCACCCAAGGGCAAAAAGGAAAAAGCCAGTAGCCCCTCTGCCACTCCACCAGAGATGCGGGATCCCCCTCCATCTTCTAGCATTGCTGTCGTTGAACACCCAAAGACACATCCCGCGCCCAGAGATTTCAGCTTATCCTTTTGCTTCGCATTATAGAGAGACCCCAGGACACGCTGAGCGACCAGCGTGAGGGTCGAGGAGGCAAGTGCGTGAACATTAGCACAGGCATTAATTACAGCTCTTGGCGTATCCCCATCCCAAAGCAGGCTTCAGCGCGGGTCCTCATTGCTCGGGTGGCTCCAGGCCTTATTTATTTTACTCTGTTCAAACCTGCACCGAAGACAAAATTATTCACCTCCTCCTCAGCCCTTCTCCGGTGCTTCTCCTGACAGTGTTAAATGCATGGCAAACATCCATACATTCATCTTCACGGCCCTCCCTCGGTTTCAGTATTTTCCCTGTTTTACAGTCGGGAGCAGAGCCCTGGGCCCCCAGCAGTTCAGTCTCCCCGAGTAACCTTTGCCAGCAGGGGAAGAGGAGAGGAGGAGAAAAAAAAACCAACAAGAGCACCAAACCCAACGGAGCATCCAGGGGGATGAGGATGACCTTCAGGCATGGATAAAATAAACAGTTCAGACCCACAGCATCTGAAGCACGGGGCGGGATATTTACATACTTGTATTCAGGCATCTAAATTAAGAAGCCGGTCTCCCTCGGCAAAGATGCGCGCGAGAGAGCTGCTTCTCCAGGAGGTCACCCAAGGAGATGCCTGCCTGCTGCGGGACAAGGAGCTCTGCCAGGAGAAGCCAACCCCGCTGCTTTGCAGGATGGTTCCGAGGGACCAGGAGGAGGGATGCTCTGCAGGGATGGCACCCCAAGGACCCCAGTGCTCCTCGGAGGTCCGGCCCCAGCAGTCGGACATCTCCTGGGCTACTCCTTGGTTCTCCTAGCTTGGTTATAGCAGAGAAACACGGCAGCTGCAGGCAGTAGCCAACAGCCACGCATCAACGGTCCCGTTTCTGAAACCAGCCCTTAAGATCTTATTTGCATCCTTTTCTTCCTCCAAACCATTTTTTTCTTCCTCCAGACCTCCCTTCTCTCCCTTTTTCAGTATACAAAAGGTCTGCTGCTAAGCAGGGGTTGCCATGATAACAAGACAACCCCTCGGCTGCCTCGGGTGGGGAAAGCGCCCACATACAATGCCATCCTCCTCTCCCAAAATAAATAAATAAGGAGAAAAAAAAAAAAAGATAGATGCTTAGTGTAACTTGAGAGGAGTGCAGAGCAGAAATTATGGCAATTTCCTGTAACTGGAATCAAATGCCCAACTTGCCGGCTCGCAGCAGGCACTGCCATTAATTCAAACACTTGTGCGAGAGCCTGGTTTCCATTAAAGGGGCCAATTTTGAGTCCATTTCCCTGATAAACAGACAGCAGCTAGGCTCCTAAATTGGGGCTTGATAGATTTGATTAGGGCAGAGTTTGCACAGGTTGTGATTTTGGCGAGGAAAACTGCCGTTTGATGCGCAAGTAAAAATTGCACTTGAAATCCTCCAGTGCTGGCGAGGGGATCGAGATGCCCCGCATCCCGGCACCATCCCAATTATCCCCGGCAGATATCGCCGAGCGGCAACACGTTAGGGGAATCGGAGAGATTAGCCGCTGTAAAAACAAAAATGTTATTTAAACAAGGTATAACGAAGTCCAGCTATCTCCTGCGGGCTGTGGCAGGGATTGGCAGAGCTTTCTCCAGCCCCAGTTAGGGACAACTAAGCTGCAAGGAGCTCTGCTATGCGGGACCTGCTTCCTGCAGTTTTCTCACTAGTATTTCCAGCTGGGGGTTCAATTCCTGCACAGCATGGATATTTGCAGCTGGCGGCTCCTGGCGTGAAGGCGCAATGCATCTGGGACGCTCACACAGGTATTGCAGACAGACAGACAGATGACCGCAAGCAGCAGCACGGCGCTGTGTTTCAGTCCTGTGTCTTTAAACTTGAAAGAAATGAGTGTACAGAGAAGGTGGCATCACTTTTTCTGCCCTGTCCTAACCTAGCGTCAGCCGTCTCGCCAGCCTTGCCTGAAAAATCAGGTCTACAGCCCCAGCACGTGGATATTTGGGGACAGACGGCCCCTTCTCTGCGCCCCATGCCAAAGCAAGCCGCCACCATGCTACCCCGCTGGGAGAGGGCTGTTAATCCCCCCCGAGATGGGGAGCGGGATCAGAATTCCCACCGCAAAGGATGAATATTCATTTCGGCATTAAGTCCCCTATCAGGACTTCCAGGCAGGTGGTATTAAGACGGGATCTCCAGAGAGTTTTGTTTTATTCTCGGGAAGCAGAGCCCTGACTTTGAGACACAATAACTCACTTAAGGAAAGCTAATTCGCTCTGCCGGTGAATTTAAAGCGCAGCAGAAAGGCGACAGAAAAACGACAGCCTGGCAACACCTCTTGCGTCTCTCCGCGCCCGTGCTCGGATGCTCGGATGGGTACGGCTGCAAATCCCCGACTCCCCAGGTGCTCAGTCAGCCTTCGGCAGGTAGTGCAAAAGAAAAAGAAAAGAATCCATATCGCGTTGGGACCGAGTGCTGTGGTGGCATTTACCAAGATACTTTGCAACTCCTGGTCATCGTACAGGGCCGCAGGACTCTTCGGAGGATGACGCGTTGCTGGTTCTCCCAGGGAAGGGCCGTTGGGTTTTGGAGGTTGGGGTAAAGAGGGACAAAGTATTTCTTGCTATTGCTTAGCAGCCGGTACACCCAAGTGAGAAACAAAAACCCTTTGCAGGCATGTGCCAGGCTCCCAAGTGCGAGCGCCTAATGAAAACATTTGCAATTACAATGATAATATTAGGGTTTTAAAAGGAATTAGATTCTGCTGACCTAAATATTAACAGTGCAGCAAGTCGTGGCTATGTGGGCTTCTTAAGATTGCACAGCTCCTTCCCGAGGACTTACAGGCCCGTGGGGCAGGAGATGGAGCAATGCTGCAGTAACCCACAGCAGCCCTTGTCCCCAGATCTGCCCGTGCAATACGCTGCCTCAGTTTCCCCACCTTTACAAAAGGGATAAAAAAGGCTAAAACGGAAGCTAAGCATTGGGAACACGGAATATTTTTCCTCTTAAAAAAAAAAGAAAGAAAAGAAATCATCACAGAAAGATGTTTCTCTCTTCTGAAATTGCACAGTATTAAACTCCTGAGCAGTTGTGACAGGTGCTATAACAGCAGCATTCATTATCAGTTTTGTTCTGTTTAATGCTCCTCACTCACGTGCTCCTCCCCAGAGCCTGGTTTACTCCTCCTCAGACATCGCGCTGACTTTGATGCCTCTTAACCCCGTAATTGGGATCACGGCATCCCCAAGGACGCGGAGCCCAACGTCCCATCCTGCCAGCCCCCATCAGGCAGCATGTCACTCTGCCTTGCCTTCCAGACCACCGCCTCGCTCCACAGTCCACCTTCCTCAAGGGCTTTGGGGCACCTCACCCCATTTTTTAGCACCAACACCCCGCTGCATCCATCTATCCCACCGTAGGCGACCGAGTCGTCTCCGATCGGCTGTAAACCTGGACCCTCTGTCGAGCCGCAAAGCCTTGCTCGCCTCCCCATCACGCAACTGCCTCCAGCCCACCCGACGGAAGATCATCCCCCCAGCTACATTAAGAGACTGGGGGGATTTGTCCCCAGAAAGCGATTTGTCCACCTCTGTCCTCGAGGTTTTAATAAAATAACAGCTCAAGCTCTTTGGGACTGCATGGAAATATCAGAAAAGTTACGCTATTTCCCATATATCTCTCGAAGAGCGCAGATCTCCTTGCCAGCGGGCTGGCGTTCCCCATTTGCATGGATGAAGGCAGGCATAAAACACTACCTACTTCAGCCTGCGCACGGATATAAATGAGCACAAGGTCTCCCGATGCTCCCTGCATTCAAGTACCTGGTTGCTGAAGATCACGGCCTCTATTTATCAACAGATATGAAGCTTTTCCTGCTCAAGACACTGCCTTCCCATGCCGGGCAACTCACGGGTGATTGAAAAGCAGCTCAGTCTCTGTCGGGGAGGAGGTTAATTATAGCTACATCATCATACCACGGACACGCTGCAGCCAGGGTCTGATGAGAAACCTCTTCCCTTCCCTTTGGACTGTAAAGATGAACATATTTAATCCCTCCTGTGCTATTCGCAGAGCCCTGCGAGCCCGGGAAGATTCATGGCTGGTTTCTTACAGTGCTGCTCTTCCTGCTAACGATGCCCTTCCTGCTAATATATGCCGGATGGGATTCGCATTAGTCAGAAAGGGGCACCATAAAACGGCATACGGAAGAGTAGAGGAGCCTGCCAGGCAATAAAACACCTGGGAGAAGTACTGCCACCCAAGAAGCGAGCTTTGGTCCCCCCAAAAAAGGCTCTGCTCTCCGTGCTGAGCCACCCCACCGCCAGCAGAAAGTCTCCTACTCTTGCTCTATCAGGAATTTTACGTCCCCTGCTCAGCGAGGACTTTTCAGTGCTCCAGACCCAAGAGGCTGCGGCAGGTACGAAGCAATGATACAGCTGGAAAGTCCAAGCGTCACCCGGGGGGTGTCACAGGGGTCCTCCGCTCCCTCCCTGCCCAGCCTTCCCGAGCAAAAGCAGAGGGTGGAATAAATGCATCGTTTTCTTGCTTCTGAATTTGAATCACAAGCCAAGAGGGGTGGGGGGGGGAAGCCAACAGGAATACACAAAGGGTTGTAGCAAGCGCAGCCAGCTTGGATGCTGAAGCTGTAGGTGTGACATGAGGCTCTGTCCCCAGCACTGCAGGGAATAGTCCAGAAAGCTCTGATAGTAAGAAATTCCCTTTCTCTGGTCGGACGGTATCAGCAAGAAAAATTAAATGTGTGTCGTCGTCCCCCACCCAAAAAAAGAGCAAGAGCAACCTTTTAAAATGTGCATTGTTTCTTTCTGATTTTTAAATGGCATCATATCAAAACACCCCACAAAAACGTGAATCTGAGTGCGTTTTGTAAATTCTAGATTAGCCAGAAGCGATCCTTCACTAAAAAGATCTGTGCCAAGTTGCAATTCCAGCAGCGTTTCAGCAGAGCACGCTGAGCAGGAGGTCACAGCAGTTGTAACGGTATGTTCTCTCCATATTATTATTATTCTGATGCAGAAATAATACTGGTGCACTACACAAGGCCAGTGCGTGGGGAAAGAGAAGGTGGGTGGTGGGGGACAGAAAGGAGGAAGGACAGGACCAAAATTGTCTTTATTCTCTTTATCTTGCCCTGACTAACTGAAAGTACATGTCATATGCAGCTGGGTGGAAAAGAAATCACTCCACTTCCCTCCCCACTTGAGTCTGTCTCTGAATAATCTGAAATATTCTTGCAAAATCAAGGTCTTATGACTGAGTGGGAGTGAAACTATAGCTCTAAACACATAGTCTTGGGCACGAAGCTGAGCAAATGGCTGTATCTCTGGGTTGCTAGCAATCCTGGGGATGGGGTAACCAATGCCGAACCCGAGTGGAGCATCACCTATGTGATCTGCCGCATCTGGGGTTTTTTTTCGCCGTTCTCCGCCGGTATCGGAGCAGGGCAGACCGAAGAGGTTAATATTAAAGGCATCTCATGCCAAAAGGGGGTCTGAAAAACAGCTATATTTGGGTTTTCTGCGAATTTCTAGGGAGCTTTTATTTCTCTTCCTTTGTTTGGCAATTCTTTTGCAACACCAGTAGCAAGATTAGCCAATTATCATAATTGGGTCACCCCTAAAGACTGTGATAGACACGCAGGGCAACCTACCAGAGAGAATCTGACTTATGGCTCATTATTAGCTTGAGCTTGACAGGTTATTTCAGTAACAGGCAGAAAAGCCATCAGAGCAAAGGCACTGGGGAAAACCCGAGGGCCGTGCAGCCTGCGAGGCTGGAGAGTTGGCTCAGCGGCTGCGAAACCCCACAATGTCACCTACGGGCAGCTGCCTTCGGCCACGGGCTGCGGCTGGGGGGATGCAGTGGGGTCCGTGGAAGGGTACACTTGCAGGCAGTTGAGCTGCAAATATAGGACGGCCCCTGCTATGGATAGGATGGAAGTTACACCGAGCGTCGGTTCAGCTTGGAAAAGCAGTGAGCCAAAGATCGGACCGAGATCCCCAACACCGTAGCAGCTCAGGTTCCTCCAAAGCTGTGTTTTATCTTATTTTTTAGAGCTCTTTTAATACTCGAAGGTTGGCTGCTGGGTTTTGTGATGGCTTAGGGAGACCGCCTACGAGCTCCTGGTCTTTGCCCATCTCTGGCCTTAATACTCTTGAGTTGAAAAGGTCAAGAATCAGCCTACGTGGAGCACGGTGAAAGCACGCTTGCTTTGGTAACCAACAGTTCACAGGAGGCAAGGAGTAAAAAGCTGATTTCTTACTGAACTCCTACAGTAAGGACAAAAAAAGCCCAACCCCAAATCCCAATCTTCCCCCCCCCCCACCATGCTGCAGCATCTCTCGCCCCACCAGCATCAAGCCCGGACTGCCGGGATGAATTTTCTTCGCCCCATCCCTTCCGAGGAGGGATCCTGCTCCCTTCCCCCTTCCTCCATCACCGCTATTAACACGCAGCGAACGCGTCTCTATCCAAACCGTGTGCAGCCAGACAGCTCCGCCGAGGAACATCTCTCTCTCTCCCCGAGCCGCTAAAGGACTGTGGAATCAGGACGGAACAGATGTTTTAAGGACTTCATAAATCCGTGAAGATAAAAAAAAACCACCCACCCAGCACTTTCTAACAAAACCCCATGCTGACGGACGGGCGTATCAGAAATAAATACAACCACCCACAGAAACCTTCCGATAAATCTCCTCCACATTTTCTATATATATTATATGTGAATGTGTGTGTGTATATATAAAACATATACATATATATGAGTGTGCGCATATAGGAATAGTCATGTTTGGTGTTTTTAAATAAAAATAATTGCCGAATTTAGACCATTACAACTAAAAAAAATTATAAATATCTCCCTCCCTCTCTCCCATCTCTTCCCAGGCTTCCTTTGCTCCCATTAATCTGACCACCTCCCCCATCGCTCGCGTTTCCCTCCGTCCCCTCCCTCCCACGGCTGTTGTCACTCCTCAACTCCCCCCCCGCCACTATCATCTCCCCCAGTAACTCCTCACCAAATTCCAATGAGGTTTTCTAATTAGACTAATTAATTTTCTGCCCAAGTTAATAAGACTGTCTGCAGTTCAGAAATAATTGGACTTCCCAAACACCAATATCCCCTCCCTTCCCCTCTCTCCCTCTGCAGCAAGTGGTGATAGGGCTCCTTAATAATTCAAAATCAGCCTCTGTTTTTTCAGCCGATGGCTTTGCATTTCAAGAGTTATTTAGTTCTTTCATTAACACTGACACCAGCCTTCCCCTGCCGGGGAGGCACTGGGAGGGGAGTGCATGCCGAGGGATGCTCTGGCGTGTGGGGGATCCCTTCCGAGAGGCAATAAATCCCTTCGGGGATCAGCGCACACCGCTCCTCCCCTGTTCCCAACAACCAGTGTCCTGCTAGATTAATCTTCCCCACAGCGGGCTTTGCTTTTTCCTTGGCAGAATATTCTGGAGTTGGGACTGATTTTGGTGCCTGGTACTGTAAAAGGACATTTTGCTGTCAGGAAACTCTCCATTATAGCCCTCAGCTAAGGCTTTGCTAGAGGTAAGACCTTGCAACGCATTCAGCTACTGCCCGAGGTTGCCTTTCAGGGCTCTGGGACAGATTTGCAAAGGGCAGAAGTCCCTCCTGCTGCCCCTGGGGACAACACGGTGATGCCCCAACGCAAAAAGGTTGCGGCCCTTAGGTTTCCCAAAGCCTAAGTCGGTCTCAATTTCCATCCGAGCTCCGCATGTCATCACTGGCATGATGCTAAACCTGGACAGCTATATTTTCTCGGTGGGAAAGGATTCAAGAGCATCACGAGGGACAGCCCACGCAGCTCTGCCTCTCTAAGGCAAGGTGCTGGAGCTCCAAGGGGGGGGCTGGACCACACGGTTACGGGAGCGACATCCCACAGCCTTCAGCCTCAGCAGAAAAACACAGGTTGAAGTTCCGCGGTCAGACAGGACAAGTGCTTCAGATTTAGCGGCCGAAACTAAATACTGAAGCAGGTTCTCCAAAAAAGCAGAATTGTGACTCCAAAGGAAAAAAATCTCCCAGTTTTAAAAGCATTAATGGAGCAGGCAATTCAACAACCTTCACCTGAAAGCATCCAAATACTTCAACTTTATAAAAGAAAATGGTTTAGTGACAATGAAGTTCAACGTTTCAATGAAAAAGGCCTGTCAGGTTTGGAGGACAGTGAATCAGGCCATCAGAAGAGGCATATTCAGATCAACTCTGACTCATCGCCGAGGCGGAGAAGAGCAAAAGCTTTCCGTATTTTTTGGCAATATGACCCCAGACCAAGAGATCCCGGCTCACTGGGCTCAGATAGGAGGGATGGAGGGAGGATTTCATGTCCTCACATTCGCCGAGCATCTCCTCCAGGTGAAATTTGGGCTGGTGCTACCCAGAAGGTCAGACTAGATTAGAGCAACGAGCTCTCCTGGCCTTAATACCCTGAAACAGGTGCCCGGCCTCTCGCTCCCCCCCCGCCCCCCGCTAATCAAATAAAAGAAAGAAGATAAAATGCCAACCACAAACGAGAGATTTGCAGCTGGGGGATCTAATTCCAGGAGGCTGCAGGCCATAAAAAGAAGGGATCCATTAGCATCCACTTACCTGCCATGATGAAGTGACCGCGATAAAGTGCACAGGATTAAATAAATTTAAGTGAATCCCCTGACGGCATTTTTATGGGATTGAAAGAGGTTTTATCCACTCGCAACCTCTATCCTCGGAGGAAACTGATTCAATAAAAACCAAACCCACTTCATCTAGCAGGAAGGGAAAAAAAAAATTACACAAAAACTCCGCAACGTTTACAGAGTCACTAAAGCAGTCAGGAAAAAATTAAATATAGGGCAAATCCCTGAGTAGGAGAAATGCGCACAAGTCTGCTGCTATAGCTGAGCTCCATCAGTTTAACTTCAAACTTTTAATGCTCCTTCACTCCCTGGGGCAGGAGCAGAGTCGGTCCCTGCTGCCGGGCACCTCACAGCTCCCACAGCATTTGGATCGAGGCAAAAAAATGTATTTCCCACCTTTTGCTCCATCTCCTGAGACTCCCCGCTCCGTCCCTCCAGCTCAGCACCTAAATTGCCCCTGCTACCCAAAACAAAAGCAGCCTGGGTATCTATAATGCCTTGCAACCTCCTCTCCCACCAGCCAGGCCAGAAATACATCTCACCCCCATCTGCTGACGAGGATGGGAATTAGTCCCTTCCCCGCTCTGCTATTTTGTGCTGAGCTCTGCAAAGGGAGGAACCGCCGCTGCTGCCTGCAGATAAGATGCCGATGCTCCTTGAGGAGAGCAATGCCATTTCCCATCCAACAGCTCCCATCTGCTGCCGCGGCCAGCGCGCAGCCCGAATGCCGAGCATCCCAAACACCGAGCATCCCACCCCATCGGGCTCCCGGATCCCAATCCAGAGCCAAAATAACGCTGCCTGGAGCTGCGAGCCTTGTTCTCCCGTGTGTCAGTGCGGGCTCCGTTTCCCCAGGTGGAAAGCAAAGGGTGGCACAGAGGGCACCGTCTCTGCTGCCTTGGCTCTGGAAGGGAATTTGCTTCCAGCAGCGTTGCCTGGGACTGAATTTGGGGCTGTCAGCCCATGGAAGAGCCCTTCTCTGTTGTCGTGTGGGGAAACGCCATTTTTAATGCATGGCCCCGCACAAACTCAAAGGCGATGAACTCTTTGAGCCCAGCCCAGAGGAAAAAATCCCCACGTCACTGCTCTTTTTTCCACCTCTTGTTACCAACCTCTCCCTGTTCCCTTCCTTGCCTCGTGCACCCCAATTTCTCGTCTCCACTCGGTGAGGTATGGCAGCGTTTGGTTCCACGGGACAGTCCTTAAAACCTGCATCTGATCTGGCAAAGCCTCAACCACAGGGATAACCAGCTGCAGCGCCTGCCGTCACTTGGACCGTGGGCTCAGCGTTGCTGGGGTCGCTTTTACCCCTGGGGGGGCTCCCTGGTCCTCCTGAGAAGTTGTAGGGCTGCAACAACCTGAGAAGATTTCATCCAGATCAACCCTTTCCTGAGGCACCAGCGCAGAACAACGCCACGGCACCAAATCAGCCGCAGGGTGCTTGTTTTGCTGTGAGATGCACGTGAGCAGAAGGCACCAGAACCCGGGGACAGGCATCGGACACCTTGGCTGTTCAAAACAGGGGCATTTGGGGTCCTCCCCCCACCGAAAAGGGGGGTGAAGGTCAGCAGAGCAGGGCTGCACCCTCCCCGCTACGCGCGTGCTTTAAGCATCCCTGCATCCATTTGCATCCTGCACCTCGGACCCCACTGCGGAGCGCTCGGGTTTGCAATAAACCTCATTTATCCGCCTCTGGATCTACCTCTAGATGGATCGACCTCCTGGCAGGGCTTTCAGAAGGGTTCGGCTCCTCCTAACCACAGCCATCCCCCATGTATCCAGCACCCCCAAATTTATCTACCCCAAATACGAGCCACCATCACTAAGCTACATCTTTTGGAGCCTTCTCCCCAGTCCCTCCTAAATTATCCAAGGGGGTCAGAGCTATGGAGGCAGGGGAAGGAAAACCTCCGGTCTTCAGAAGACTCAGCAACAAACTCCAAAAGCCCACGTTTAAAAAAAAAAAAAAAAAAAAAAATCGCGACGCTGAGAGCGCAGCGGTCTGGCCCCCACACAGCAAATGTTATTGATTCGTATCAGAGGAAGAAGAATAAAAATTAGAAGCTCCTCGGAACAAAGCCATTTTCCTCTGATGTACATGCATGGGGGGAAAAAGCCATTTTAATTACTGATCAAAAATAAATGACTTGCCATTTGCTAGGACTTTTTTTTTTTTTTTGAAATTACTTTGTAGAATTACTTAAACTTATTAATATATTTATAAGGAAAGAAAACACCCATAAATGCTTGAAATGCTGAGCCAACGAATTAATTAACATCAAATTACTAGTGGTTACTACAGCTTGATACTAAACATTGCTACCCTATTATGTGGAGGATGGACAAAAATCTCTTGCAGCTGTTAATTATTTCAATTATTAATTTTACTTAATAATTCATATCCCTTTCCCGACCCCCCGGAGTATACTACGGTATCTACATTTCTTCCTCTCCTTCTCCATTTCTCCCTAACTCCACTTTCAGCAAGACAATCCATCACTCTGCAAGGTTACTGGCTTCAGGAGAGAGGGGGGGGGTGTTTATTATTTTATTTTATTTTTTATAATCGACAGTCATTTCCTCAGAGAAATACCCCCAGTAAATACCTGCTCTAGAGAAACGATAATAAATCCTTAAAGGTGAACTTAGCTGCTTTTTCCCCTCTTGTGCTCCCTTTAAAAAATGTAATACGTCTTAAAAAAAAAAAAACACAACCCAAAACCTCTGAGAGCCCAAATCCTTAATAGTACATACATGCAGAGTGAATTACGAATAAATCCACTTTAAAGTCAAGCAGAGAGGATATTTTTTTTTTTTTTTTTTAAAAACACCTTTTAGGTCTGGATTCAGGTTGCACCCCACATCCCGATGCCTCTTTGTGCCCCCAGCATCACCCAAGGCTGCACTTGGTCCCCGGACCCTTCCCCAGCGCCCGGCGCTTGCCCCCGCTGCCCCATTCAGCCCAGGTGACAGCAGGAAAAGGGAAACTGAGGCACGACCTGCCCTTAAGGAAATCCATTACTGAACTCCAATTCCCACCTCTTCCCATCTCCCACGTCTCACTACTGGTTCGAAGGGCTGCCCTGCCCCCAGGCATTTCTCATTAGGTGAACACAGCCCTTAAAATATGAAGGGATTAAAAAAGAAACACGAAAAGCTTTTTTCCTGTTTTTTTTTTTCCCCTCTTTTCTCCTGTTTTTTAAGCCCTCAGCATCTGCCTTTTTGTGCTTTTGTGCTTAACCACCCTGAATAGAGACTTACTTCAAAGCAGAAAGGAAAGTTGGGATTATAGCGGGACTCCCTATCAGCTGGGGCGTCAGGAAAACTGGCTTGGCTTTGGAAGCGGGTGGGAGCAAGCTCTGTGCACTGAAAATATTCCTTGTGGAGAAAGGTGCCCAGCTCCTGAACAAAAACCCTGCCAACCCCCAGAGAAAAAAAGCTTGCAAGGAAGAGGGTGGTATAAAAATAAAAAGATAAATATATATATACACATGTATTTAGACACACATTCACGTTTGGGTTTTTTTTTTTTCACATTGAACAGTTTAACCCTACAAACACCTGTTGCATTTGGTTCCTGCTGTGGTTCAGGGATGTAGCAGAAGTCGGCTTGATCCCCAGTGTAATTTTAGCTGGTGCCACCAAACCGCCTCTTGCTCGTGGATGCGCACATCCGTGCACACTTCTGTGTGTCTCAGTTTATCTGGAAATTAATTCCCAGATCAAAAAGAGACTGTTTAATGACAGAAAATAAATGGGGGTTGGTGGAGGATGGAGAAAAGGATGAAAAACCCCGCAGCCCCAGGGCATTTCTTGCTGCCAAGGGGATTAATATTTCTGATGGGGTTTTGGGAAGGAGAGAGGAGGAATTTGGTGCTCATCTCTGGGGCAGATAGTCTCAAATTTGATTGTAGACAGAAAACGTTTAAGGAGAGGAGAGAGCTCGACACCCCGGTACGCACAGGCACGTACCCACGCAATAAAAGCCCTCATCTATTAATCTTCTCCCTTGATCTAGAGGGTAGAGCTAAAATGACGTTTGATGCTCTTTGCTGATCTCTGGAGGGCAAATCAAGTAACAAATAAGGGGAAAAGCAGTCAGAGAGCTACAGCACGGTTCATATTGCATAAAAATAGACACGCAGAAAACTAAGCATGAGGACTGCTGGTTTGGGGTTGTTTCTGGGAGGAAGGGAGGGGAGAGGAGAGGTCGCTTCCAAAACACAATTTTTCTTCTTAATTGATCTATTAAACTTTGTGAATAATGAGATCTGATTGTTTGATGGGTGGCCTGGCTGGCTTTTGCATATTCTTAAATGGGTTAACAACTGTACATAGCCTAAATACGATAGCTGAAGCGCCTGGTCCTCTGCTTTTGAGTCCCGAAAGTACCCTGCCTTTCCCTGGCATCGGTTTTCCAGGGATGCCCAAGCACTCGGCAAGAACGAGCCGAGCTTTGCTCACAGCTCTGTTAGGCAGCAGGTAAAAATCAGTCCCATTCTGAGCGGCTGGGGAAACTGGGGCAACAAAGACGGGAAACAATTTGCCCATGCTGTCTCAGTAATGTGGTTATAAAAGGAATCCAAGACCACTTTTCCCATCTAACCGCTAAAACTAACTCCCTCCCCAAGCCACCTGAGCAGCTCTGAATAACTGTGTCACTTTTCCTGCAATTTGCAGAGGCCACACGCTGCTCTTCTCTTCCCCTTGCTCCCACTGATCGGCATTTCCATCTCCGCAACGTGGTGTTTTTCCATTCACCAAGGGAAATGTGGTTCTTTAGGAGCTCCTGGCTCGCTCTTAAACAGCAAGGGGGTTGGAAAGCAGAGGGCAAAAGGCCAGCGGAGGGAGCAGGGAGCACGCGTGGTCCCTGCTTGGACCCAAACCTACATGAAATCTGCGTTTTCCTCCGGTTGCCCCTTTTTTTTCTTTTTTTGCAAAGCACAGAGCAGCACACACCTTGCAGCATTACAGTGGGATAGTTTGCGCTCCCCCTCCTGCAATACTTCTCCCACCGTTAGCTCTACCGACCAGTGCGTCCCCAACTTCCTACTGCCTGTTGATGCAGCCAACCGAGTCCTGACATATTCTCCCTAGATCAAATCCCATGGCTTTGCATTTTCCTGGCTGGCATGAGTGCACTGGATGTAACCCTAAAACAAGAGTCACTCCACAGTTTTCTGCCCCTCCAGCATCCCAGCTCCAAACCTGCTCCCTAACAGGGGACCACGTGCACGGTACCTGATGCACCGAGATCATCATCCAAAACCAGTTTTTTCAGCACAGGTGAACAACAAACAGACCCCGCATCCCGCACAGCTCCCCCAGAGGCACTTTCCTTTAAGGAAAGGACTGGGTTTTTATTAGCTGGGTTCCCCCCCCCCCCCCCCGGCTCTTTTTCCTCTTAGGCCTGAATGGTTTAACGAGCGTCCTTTTGACCTAGGAAACTTAGTTTTAATTTTCATCACTTTATCTAGAGAACAATGTGTCCTGGGGGCATCTTTGAGCACAGTGTACAGTTTCATCATCAAAACAAATGCTAGAAATACCCATCTGCCATGTTATCAGAGCGTATTGGCTCACTGAGCCGGACACCGCTTAGGGGACAAGGGAGGCTTTTACTCTTCTCAAAGTCATGAGTGCTCCCTCTAAGCTCTTTAGCATTAGAGACTCCTGTGGAGACGGGTATTAGAAGCTCCATTTCTTTTTTCTCTAGTCAGGAATGAAGGGAGATGGAGCTTTCTTTGGAGATTTCTGCTGTTACGGGCGAGACAATAAGAGCGGGTCCTCCTCAAGTCATCCCTGTGGGTGCCTTGTAGGGTCTCGGGAGCGCGTCGCTTCTCGGGCGATGCTGCCCGGCGGGGGGATGGAGAAGCAAGCTGGACCCAAGGTCAAGGACTCCCCTCCGAGCTGAAGTTTACCCACTGTGAGCAAGGCTCTACCTCAGCTTTCTGTCCCAAAAAGGGGGGGGGGGGGGGTGGTGACAGCCCTCTCTGATTTATTTTGATTGCAAAGCATTCGTCCCTATCATGCCTTTGTCTCTGCACCAGCCCCTGGTGCCATGCTCACGTAAACGATCCAGCTGACGTGTACCAGCTCCATTCAACTCCCTCCATTATCCAGATCTTCTCAGTTCCCCCATTGGCATCCAGATCATCAAGACCCTTCCAGGCCACGACCCTCGGCTTTATAGGATTTGCCTCCTGTAAGTCCCTTCCTCAAACCCACTTCTCCAAGGAGGTTTGCAAGCTACACCCTCCTCTCTGTTTCAGACTGGAATAATTTGGAATAAGTTATAATAATAGTAAACATAGTAAAAACAACAACAAATCAAACATGCTTTGTTACTCCCCAGGCACATGCATTTGTCTTCCAAGCGACAAAGTAATCACATTTTTGGTTTTAATTTATTACGTGCATTACAGTCGGTGCCTAGGGGCATTATCACAAGTCACAGCCCCAGTGCGCGACGGGAGGAATCGAGGCTCTTAAATCCTCACCTCCTTTAGCTTCTCCACCTGCCAACTACTCCAGAGACGGCATCTTTCCTCTGGTTTGAGCTGACTGCAGTGGGACCCAGGGATCGCGCCCCAGCTCCCTGGGGAAGAGCCGAGCCCCTGGGATCACCAGCCCCATGGCTCACAAAAACCTGCGCAGGCGCTGCTGAAAGCCCGGTTGTGTTTATTTTCCCAAGGAACCTGCATGGAGAAGCATATTTTTACCTATTAGGTTTTACATTCTCCCTTCAAACGGCCTCAAAACGTAATGCCCATCATTACTGTTTATGGGACACTGACATGCGTGCAAAAAGCCTCGGAAATGCAGAGAAATACAGAGGGACCTTCCCACCAGCGGCATCACTCACACAACGGCAGGGACACGTGGGTGAGGACCGGCTACGGAGAGGGATGAGCGACAGGATCTCTGGGGGAGTTTGGGGGCGGCTCAGCATCTTCCCAGCTGCTGGAGAATTTGGAAAAATGAAATGGGAAGGTACGAGGCTGCCGGCGTGGTACGGCCGCATCTGCCGGCAGCTGTCTGCTGCCCAGCCTCTCCCTCTGCACCGAGCAGGCGTCAACGCTTCCAGGAGAGATCTCCACGCTCAAAGCGCTTTCACAGAGGGGAAAAAAGGCTTTTCCCCCTCTTTTGACCACGAGCTCACGTATGCTGCTGGTATTTTCGCACAGCGGGTAGCGACTTGCGCCTAACCCGGCGAATAAGGAGTGCAGCCCTTCACATCTGTGTCCTGCACCAGACACACAGCCTCTTTGTATAGCAACAGCACCAGCGTCCCAATGCGTATGCACAAATCAGCTTAGCAAGCACGGAGAGCTCTGTGTCACCTCTACATCCAGCCAGAATAAGCAAGGAGCCTTTGCTGGGCTGGGGAAGGGGAAGGAAATGGGATGGGGGCTGCGATTGCCTCCACCAAGATAACGCCGAGAGAAATCTCCACCGCGAACCAGACTAATCACATTTCTTGCCAAGGAGCACAAGCCTTTTGGCAGGTAGGGGATGGATCTCAGGAGCTGACATGTCTCTCTGCCGTCTACAGCTGATGAAGTGTCAAATGAGATGGAACAGAAAGTGAGACCCATCTGGGGAAGCAGGCTCTGCCAGGCTGATTGATACCTGGAGGAGGAGGAGGAGGAGGGCGAGGTGGCTGGAGCACCGCGGGGACCTGCCGCCGGTCGCTCCCGTGCTCGGCGAGGTGATGCCAAGGGGCACTTTTGGGCTGGCCGGCCCCGAGCATCACGGTCACTCCTCCTCCTCTCCCACGGGCTGGCGCGATGCGGGAGCAGCTTTTGTAGTGGCCAGCGCGGACCGCGGCGACAGCGCTCGTAGCGCTCAACACAAATAGTGACGATCATTCGTTACTGTCCTTACTCATCGGCATGGGACGGGGTCCCTGGGCAGGCTCCTTTGGATCTGACAAGTAGCTTAGGGGGTGCTCGGGTCCAGGGCTTTGCAGGAGGCTTGGTTTTAAGCGTTCAGACCAGCAGTTGGCTTTTTCAGTGCTGTAAGAATAGGGGGAGGAGGGAAGCCCATGACTCTCATTGACGGGTCATGCTGGCTCCCAAAATCGCTGCACAGTCCCTGGGCTAAGGCTTGCAATGGAAACAGAGGAGGGATGGAGATGTGCTGGGAGGAGCAGTAATGCACCTGCGGGGTCACTACTAGGGTGTAATCAAGCTACCTGTTGTGCCCCCCCCCGCCCCCCCAAAAAAACACGGAAGAGTTGGTAAAGGGGGGGCGGACACATCCCCTAGCCTTGCCCACAGCATCTGCGTCCCATACAGGGATTAAGAGAAATAAAAAATTGCCAGCCTGGCCCCTGAACTGTTTCAGCTCCCTCCATCCAAACGGACCATCAGCCACTCTGGAAGAGCAGAGGGTGACCTTCAAGATGTGGGGAATGAAGTTTCTCAAAGGACCTTATGGGAATTCAGTCCCAGGTTAATGGAAATCCCCTTCCAGCCCAAGGAGAGACCTTATGTCTGGGGGCCTGGTTAGTCAGAGGCACGAGATCCCCCAAAATGAAACATGACCGAAAACCCCCCGCTTACAGAAAGCCAAACGCATATAGCCATGAGGTGCTGTGTTTCACGATACCACTTAATAGGATCAGCAAAACAGGGTCAGCATATAAAATACAGCTGCTTTGGAGATCACAAAAAATACTTTAATCTGCGATGGCTTTTCACCTCTAGGGGCCTGTGAACTGGTATACTCTATCTGCCTATTTAGCTGATCCTGTTAAAAAGGTATCAGAATAAAGCAGAGGGGGGAAAAAAAAAAATAAAAAAGTCCTTCATCGTGTGAACTGAGCCAGAGAAAACTTTCCCTCTAGCAAGATTCTGGCAAAAATCCCAGTCCCACTCCACCAGTGCTTTGAAATACAAACAAGAGGATCTGCGGGTTCTAAAGCCTGTTTCCCACTGCCCCGGGGCTCGCTGCCCACGGGGAGGTCCTGGAGATGCTCCTCGGCGCTGGGTCACCGAGCAGGGGTGGTCACCACAGCTCTCGCAAGGAGCAGCTGGGAGATAAGGCGACAGGGAGATGCAAGAAAGCAGAAGCAACCTGACCGCAAGGAAGCCTTGATGGGTGGGTGCTGCCTCGGAAGGAACAAACCGCAATGGAGTTTGGACCCAACTTCGAAACGAAGCTCCCCTTTCCCCCAGCCCTCTGCTACGGCTGTAGCGCAGAGCCTGAGGGCAGTGGCGAGCGGGACTTTGTCACGTAGCAACATCAACATCACCAAGTGGCTGAGAGAGCTGGGAAATTGGGGGGGAGCGCCGGTCAGAGCTGCGCTGCCGTGCTGGAGAAGGATGTTCGGCACAAGCCGCTGCCCGATAGAGACATCACATGGCGACTGTGCATGAGAGAGAGGCAAGAGCTGTCTTCGCACGTTGCTAAAACCAGGAGAAAAAGCCACAAACAAAGGCGAGATACAAATACAGCTTTGGGCTGCCTTGAGTAAGTTATCCGGTACCTGTGGCAGGCTGGAGGGGAAAACCCCCAGCTCCCTAAGGGTCTGCTGCCCGCCCAGGTTTGCAACAGCCTGCCGTCATCTGGCTCTCGCTAACCCGTTGCTATTGACTTTTTTATTTGGGGTCTCCTCTTTGGCCAGGTTTACACGTCAAAGGCGATAAAGCAAAGAGCTACGTGAGGCGCGAGAGGCGCAGCGAGGTGTGGGAGCCCCGAGGCCACTTGATAGGGAAACGGAGCCATTTCTGGATGCATCCCCCGCTGCAGGGACGGCAGCTGCCCTGCAAGAGCCTACCAGCAAATCTGGGGGGCCACGGGAGGAAAAGAATAAGGCAATAGAAATAACAGTGCAGGCTGGGAAAGTCTCAAAGGGTACGGGCTTCCCTGGTTTTGTGTGAAGAAATCTGCATAGCGAAGCGTGAAGGGACAGGAGTCCATTCTTGCGTAATAACTCATCGCTACGGGATATCTCCTGGAGGAAGAGAGCGCCTCATCCCCTTGGACTCCATGGAAAACTCCCAACCAGGGCATCGAGCCCTACCTATCGCCCTGACAAAAAAGCAGCATACCTGTTCCTTACCCACACTTCCCACCGAGACGGAGGGGATGGAGTCCAGGAGCCTCAGTCCCAGACCCCAGGACCGTGCGGTACGGCAACTCTTGCTGCTCACCGGTGATATTTTAGCTGATGACAGCTCCTGGTATGCTTTGGGGAAGTAGAGGGATCTACCTTGAAACCACCAGCACATTAGCAAATAACCTTCAGCTTGCTTTAGTCCTTAACATCAGTAAATCTCCCTTAAGGAGAAGGTTAATAGCATTATTTCAGGACAAGCAAGGTTGTGGGGCAGCAGCTTACCCAACATCATCCCAAATCCCAGAAACAGAGCCATGAGCTGGAACTGGCTCTTAAAATTCACCTGCACTATTCAAGCCAGGAGACAACACTGCAAAATATCCAGCCTGGACCGAGGGGTGACAAGGAGCCACCCCTGCCCGGTCCTGTCCCCGTCCCTGGGCTGGGCTGTTGGTGGGACCCACGGTGCCGGGTACTCTTCACGGAGGGAATGCTGCTGCCGGCTCTCGTGGCCGATCCAGCCCCGATTGCTTCCACCAGATCAAAAGGAAAATTGAAAAGATTGCAGCCCTCGCACTCACGCCGCACACCACGCGGGAGCCGGGGATGGCAGCGCTTGGTGCCTCCAGCCCTGACCTTTATTTTCCATTAATGGACCGGGCGAGCGTCGGCTGTGTTTGAAGCTGCATAAAATGAACCGAAAATAAGAGGGATAAACAGCAGCAGTTAAGGCCCTTTCCCCCCTACCTTCCCCCCCCCCCCTCCAAGGAACACTAAACCAATTGCAGCAAAGTTATTGACACACAGCGAGCTGCTTCGAGGCGCAGACAACTTGCCGGGAACCAGCTCGCAGCCTGGGGCTGCCGGCCTCGTCAGCGGCGAAGACAAAACCCAGAGGAGAGCTGCTCTGCGGGGGAAGGTTTTGCAAGTCCCCAGATGCCAGAAAGCATCTGGTTCAAGCGTGAGCAGGACAGAGCCATCCCATCCCCCCTTCAGAGAAAAATATGATAAAAAAAAATCAGCGAACGTTTCTAAGGCTGGAAAGCGAAGACAAGGTACGGGAAGGCGATGCTGAGAGTTGCATTAGCTTTATACCAACGTTGCATGCCCTGAGCTACTGTCGCCCACCCCACGGATGCAATTTGCTGCCCTAATTGGGGTATTTTGCCCCGCCGCTCCTGCAGGTCCTTGGGTATCACCTATCTGGTGGAGACCACAGAGAAAAGAAGACTCTTGCATACAGCGCCCATGAGCCTCACGCCGAGGAGGCAAGGGGAGCTGGTGGGCTCCGGCGCAAAGCGGCAGCACCAGGAGAGCTCTCATTTGGGCTTTTACGCACCCAAATTGCCGGCAGAGGGCAAGAAGCCAGCCCCAGACTCTTAAAAACATTAACCTTCGATGGTATTTACAGAGCAAACGGGGAGCTGGCTCAAATTAAATGGCAATGTTTTGCTTCCCTCTGCTATTCCGCCGGCAGCTGCTCCGTGCCTCAGAGACGGAGGCACCGAGCTGTCCCTGGGGAGCCGGGAGGCCACGGGGATGGGCGTCCCAGTCCTCCAGCCCTGCGACACCTCTGGGCTGCCTGCGCGGGCAGCCGGGCAAGGTGGGGGGAAGGCGTGCAGGGACGGGGTCAGGTTAAGATAAACCGTTTTAGGATTCCAGTACGTGCTGTGCTAGACCGCTAACTCTTTAATACCTTAAGTCCAAGCTCATCTCCCAGCTAGGCCTTTAATTTAAATTTAGCTGGATAGCTGCTCCATGTTTAATAAATAACTATTGATTATTTAAAAAGCACCTGGGCTGAGGTTTACCACCTAAGGCTGGGTACACATGTTAAAATACACAGTACCTATTACCGCCTTATTAAACCTTAGTCCGAGGCATGCGCTTAATAGCCACTTGATATTTAATTAGGCAGCGAGTTCAGGACTTATTGGGGGAAAAAAAACCCAACAACAAACCAATAGGACTGTCGCTCTGACAGCCCTGGGAAACAGCACCTCCTTTCCCCTTTGCTGTCCACGGAGGACACGGCCACCCATGCCCAGCGTCGAGGACGGACGCGGGGAGGGCGAGACGGTGGCTTCGCCTGCCCCGCTGTCCCGCTTTGATCCAGCACACGGGGACTGAAGCCGTCCCCCAGGGGCTGAAAAGCCTGCCAGCAAGCCCCCTGCCACCACCCATGGGGACGCACCAGCCCCACGTGGCTGCAGGGTCAAGCCGAGGGGTGCCCAAGGCCTGATCGCCCACAAAGGCAACCACCGAACCCCCATCTCTCAGAAAACCCAAGCCCGGAGCCGCCGTTCCCTCCTCCGCGACTGCATCTCGCCGGGACCGCTCTTAAAATCCCCACCGGAGAAAATTAAGCCCTGTGGTTTGCAGCAGGCAACGCGTGTGTCTCCCCCTTCCCTTGGACTCAGCATTACCATATTTCACACTGAACGCCAGATATTTAAAGGTAAGTTTCCATCAGGATCCATGAGGATTTATCTACGCGGGCTCCCATTAGCGGTAATAAGATGAAGGCGATCAGCCTCATACATTTCACTTTGGCCAGTATAAATGCCTTCAAATTCATTAGACAGATGTCTGCTGGAGTCATGGGTGAGGAAAGAGCATGGGGAGAAAAAAGAAGGGGAAGAAAAGGAAGAAAAAACACTCCCAAGCTACTTCTAGCTTTGTCTTTGCCGGGAAGGTGGTTGGGCTTAGCAGAGATTTGGCAAACGCCAGCAGGGAGCGTGCAAGACAGCCTGTTACCCCCCGGACCCTCCTACGGCAGCAGTCCCTTGCCCATTTCTCCCAGCAGACACAGCTCTTGCACTCGTTACCGGGTGGATTGGGGGTTATTTTGGCCGTTTCTTTGCAGGATTTCTAGTTGCTCGTTTGCTCTGTCCCAGCGGAGGTTGCCATCTGCCAGCGCGTCACCCCGACAGGCGATTTTGTCAGTGCCACGGTCGGCGTCACTGTGAAGGTGACACTTTCCAGGGGGCTGGCTATGGTTTTTGTCTGCGTTAAATTTATTCGCAGAGCGACTTAAAAAAAAAAAAAAAAAAATTCAAACACAACTAGAAGAGACTTTGTAAAAATAGTCATTACAAAACTCCACGCTTTCGGATATTGTTATTGTTCCAGTAAGCCCCAGAGATAACAGCTGAAATCAGGACCCTGCTGTGCACTTCACAAACATGCAAAAATGGTCCCTCCCTTCGGAAAAGGTCTGCACTGGCTCTGAATTATAGCACAGACAGTGGAGATTGGTGCTAAGCATTGCAGACATGTCAGATGTCTTATCGCGCATTCACACCAATAGATGTTAACTCTGAAGCATACTGATGGCGAGCTAAAAGTCATCTTGGTGTTCTGGCCGACTCGCTTAGCTACTCTCTGGTCGCATGCACAGCCTTCCTCAGCCTCCTGCTTCCTCTCCAAGTAAAGGTCCCTTAGCACCCACAAACCATCCCCAAAAGGGTGATCAGAGAGCATTAACCCCAAGGCAGACCGGGTAGCACACTATTAGCGCGGCCCAACATCCTTTGCATCATCAGCTTCTTGTAGTCACGAGACAGCCTGCTGTTATGTCCTACCCTTCCTCCCCACTCACCGGGTGGACACAGGGTCCGGACAACCTTCGCAAAGCTCCAGTGCCATTGAACCAAGTCACCGCTTTCCTGACGTGACATTTGTTATCCCTTATTACCAGCTTGGCTTCATTTTAAAGTCATTTGCGCTGATTACTCCAACTGCTGCCTTGGGTAGTCAATGACTTAGATTAACTAATCACAGCACATAGGAAAATATTTTAAATATATGTATATTCGACTAAATTCCTTTAGTGTCCTGCTTTGCAGCATCTTGGCTTAAATTGATGCCCACTTGTTCCTCTAATCTGACACTAGCTCAAAGAGCCTCGTGGCATCAATCCGCTCAATTCCCTTCAGAAATGTGTAAGCCCTCAACGAAGCCCCTTCTTAATCTCCTTTTTGCCAGTGATTACAGAGCTGGTGTCTCTAACTCAGCCTGGATAAGAGTCCCCATGTGCCCATCGCGTTGCCTTTTGTTCGCTTGGCTGCTCGGTGTCACTCCTGCAGCATCGCCAACCCCACAGTCACCTGCCCTGCTATGGTCCGGGAGAGAGGTTTAATGCATTTACAAACTGCTGAGCCTTTGGGGTAGTTTAGAACCTTACTTCAAGATTTTCCCTAAAACCACCAGGCAATTTTAATGACAAAAAAAAAAAAAAAAAAAAAGGAAAAAGAAAGGCAGAAAGTTGAAATTCTCAATTCTAAATTCCAGACTGTGGCCAATCCACAGCAGAAAATAAATCCCCTGGATAAATGCTTGCTTCAGGGAGAGCCTGCATTTGCTCTGCAGCACCACAGCACCTCTCCCATCCCACTCCCCACTTCCACCTACCCCAGGACCCCTCACTGCACCCGCTCTCATTTCATTTCTTCCCACCCCCCACCCTCCCAAAACCTGTGTCACTGTACAGCAACCCCACCGCTCGCTCTGGAGACGATGTGAGCTCTCCTGAGCTCCCCTCTGAAAAGCCACGGATGCCTCTGAAAAGCCACGGATGCCTCTGAAAAGCCACGGATCCTTCTGGCTCCCCAGCTTGCAACGACTTCACCTCTTTCTGCCCGTGGCCCCTGAGTAAACGGGAGCATTGGGGCTATCGGCATTAGGGAAAGACCGCGGAGAAGGACGGCTGCGTGTGCGGACAGACAAACAGACGGCCATACGGCCCTCCCTGAGCCAGCGCTTCTGCCTCTCCTCCCCGCTGGGACGGACTGTTGTGGTTTTAGCATGCGACAAACTCCTTACAGACTTGGCATCGGGAGGAAAAGCAGCTGCAAGAGCCCCAGCCAACTCTCGCCGGGAGGGAACATGCCTTAGGCACAGGTCGTAAACACACGTGCGGCGAAGCTGCTCGGATGAGAAGTAATTTCAGCTCGGCATAGCCGGATGGCAGGAAAGCAAACAAATGGCTGACCAGCGGGAGCCCGCTCTGCCCACGGCGTGCAGGAGCCGGGAAGGGCTCTGCCCAGCACAGGCAGCCAGCCGCTCCCCGAAACGGAGGGGAGAGCCCCCGGACATAGCTCAGGAGCCCCAAAACCCTGAGACACGAGTGCCGGACAGAAGAGGAGGAGGAAGAGGAGGAGGAAGAGGAAGGAGGAGAGGAGATGATGCCGCCTTGTCGTTCCTACAAGGATGCCCGGTGCGTTTGCACAGGGGCAGAGACGATGTGGCACTGGTAGGAGAAGAAACCCACACCCACGGGGGAAATCCCTGAGGGTCCAGCCTGGGGACACGGTGGAGACACCCCAGGACGGGCAAGGAGGGGATGGTGCCCACGAGAGGTGCAGTCATTTCCCACGCAGGGGGTTACAGGAGCCCAGGACAAGCCCGTGCCCAGCCCGCTGCAGGACCGTCTCCTCGTTTCCCCCCCAGCCTTGCATCTCTCTCGCAGAATCGGAACACTACACCTTCTGAGCACCGCAGAATACCCCCCCACACACCCCCAACCAGCCCTCTGCCGCTCCCAGTTCCCACCCGCCTCAGCGCTTCCCATCGCAGCAACGAGTTCTGTCCGGCCTCAGAGCCCTGCACCATGCCACGCCTGCACCCGTCTGCTGCAACCCGTGCAAGCGAGCAGGGACAGCGGAGCTTTGCTGCAAGCCACCGGTCTGGTGGTGTCGCAGAGCGAAGGAGGGAGGAGAAGAGCAGGAGGGCCAAGCTGAAGCACCTGCACAGGCATCTCATCACGGACTGAGGATGCTCAAGGTCAAGGAAGAGTTGCAGCTCCACGCTCAGAGAAATTGCGTTTCCCCCAACTTATCTCCCTTTTTTTTTATTATTTTTTTTTATTCCCCCCCCCCCAAGTCTTCAGCAGAGATGAGGGGGTGAGAGCCAGGAGGATGGCAGGGTGAGGACCACGGAGCTTTTCCACAGCTCGTTTTCGCCATCTAGCGCTCAGCTCTCCACCGAGAAGCTAGCTAAAGCAATCCCGCACCCTCTTCCACCCGAGAAACAGGCAAAAATATGGATTATCTCACACGTACAGAACTGCCCAGCACAGAAACCTGGCTTGTGAAGGCAGTTCAGACCTGGCCCCTGCGCGCCTGAAGCCCCAGCGCAGGAGACGGTCATAAATGCTCACATTTGAGCCATTCCTAAGGCGTAGTTTTTGCCCATGGACACGGAGAACAGGACTGAGCAGTCCCAGGTGGGCACAGGAAAGGTATGGGGAGGGCACACCGTTTTCAGGACGTGAAACCTCGCTTTCTGCTCCTGCTTCCCCTGCCTATGGTGCTGCCCCCCTTCTCCTTGGCTTTGAGAAATCACTGCAAGTGCCTCGTTTTCCCCAACCAGAAAAGGGCAGGAGGGAGGAAAACTTCTCTCTTTAACAACGCAGAGAAAATTATCTATCGCCGTGCCTCGTCAGCATGCTGGGAACCATACGGGAGAAAAGTTTGCCAGTGCCTTCTTGAAGGATAAATGCCTGAATGCATGTTGCTTTCCATAAGACCCCAAACGTACATTCCTCCCCGACAGACCGTGCACAAGAAAAGCAGATTTTGATATCCACCAGCGTGCCCCACATCAGCCTGGCCATTTGCTAACTCAAAACCGATAAAGCACTTTAATTGATACAGAAAACCCACCGAGGCCTTCCTGCGGGGAGGAGCACAGGGAAGGCTCCGAAAGCGAGCAGAAAACCACAGCCCCAGCTCCAGAGCTGCGGCACAAGCCACGTAAGGCAGAAAATCAGGAACCGGCGCTCAGCCCACCCCGCTGAGCACCGTTTCTCTCCGGAGCGAAGCTCTGCGGGATGCTCGGTTGCCGCGGGATTTGCCGGCAGCGCCGGGGCAGGGCAGTGCTGCCTGGAGAAGGGTGGTCTCCTGCAGACCCTGAGGTCCCCAAAGTGCCACCAGGCTGCTTTGCAGTGCTGCAGGAAGGGATTGCCATCTGCTGACAAGCCGCAGCCCTGCATGCTCCTGCAGCAAAGCCCTGCCTGCCTGCTCCTGCCTGCAAGGGCTGCTGGGCAGGCAGGGGTTGCCCGCTGCTCTCCGGGCACTGTCCTTGCTGGGGATGGAGCGCACGGCTGCACCCTCGCTCTCCACGGCTCTCCCTGGAGCCCAGCGAGCTATGGGGTGGCTTTCCGCATCCTGGGCAGGATGAGGCCCCTGGCCCGGGATGCTGCCCCGTACCGGCACGGTGGGGGAAAGGCAGCTTGCATCTACCGGCAGCGGCTGCTACTCACGAGTGAATAATCAGCTTATTACAGATTCAGATAGAAAATCATAATATTTGCTAATCACAATATTAATTTCTTGCTAATTGGCTGCCTGATGGCACAGGCAGAGCAAGGGGGCACCAGCTGGCTGCCAGAGCAGCGCCTCGCCTGGCTGCTACGCGGCGCCGGAGGTTTTGGCTTCCTCCGGCAAAGTCAGGTCCCCATTCCCCGGCACAAGAGCAACTTGCAGCCTTTCACCGTGCTGCCAGAGGGACCCTCACGCTCCACTTCCCTGAGGGCAGGAGGAGGGGAAGAGGCTCCGTACAAGAGCAGGGAAACTGAGGCGTGAAAGAGCCACCCCACAGGAACTCGGAGATGAGCAAAGCAGAGGACCCAGAAGCTGCGGGCAGCATTTCAACACCTGCACCCTCTTGGTTTTTTGCAGCATCACACCATAAAGCCAAGACCACAGCTCCCCATCCACCTCCAGGACTGTCCCCACGCTCCCTCCCTTGGGGACAGGGGTCCGGGGAGGAGGAGGGTGCCTTTCGGCAGCAGCTCTGCCCCGTTCGCAGGTAACCCCTCTGCGCGGAGCCTGTGCGACATTATGCAGGTTGGATGCCAGGCAAAGCTGATCACAGAGTCATTGCTGCTGCTGCTGCTAATGAGGCCCTTAGGCTAATTAAAAAGACGAGTAGAACACAAAAACATAATGAGGAGCCAGTTTATCAGTCAATCGGAGGACATGAATACGCCAATAAAAGTTTGAACTACCTCCTTGCTGCCAGCATCCCAGCTCTGGCCCAGCCCAGGGCTGGAGGGGGACCAGACACTCACCAGAATAGCTTTGTGCTTCTCAGCTCCTGGCCGAGGACAAAACGGGGAGATGAGAGGCCAGGGAGAGGCGTGCAGCCTCCTCTCTGCCCACCTGGCACAAGGCTGCTTGCATTTACCGGGCAGAGGATGGAGAGCTTGAGCGGCATCTAACGAGAGGGGCTTGGGTAGCTCATCCTCTTTAGAGCTGGAGAGCTTCAGTGGGTCCATATGGACATCGATGGACCCCTCAGACTCGGCCCCGTCGCCCTACGCTCCACGGACATCACGCTTTGCACCCACGCGAGGGACAGCAGCGATGCTTCCCACCTCCTCTTGCAGGCTTTGAGGCTCTTCCCCGGTCACCACCGACATCTCAGCCGTCCGTGATGCACATCTGCGTGCGCAGAGGTGCTCGGGCTCCTGCCTGGGCTCGCTTCGGATCTGCGAGGGCAGAGGACGGCGGCAAGAGGCTCGTTTGAGCCGGGCCCCTCGAAGCTGCAGTCCCCTCCCCTGCGTTTCACATTAGCTTCTAACCAGGTGGAACGAATGGGCAGGAGAGGCTGCAATCCTGCTGCCGGTGCATTATTCTTGTGGTTATTATTATTATTATTATTCTCCCTATGCCAGGCTCAGGGAGTGACAGTTGCAAGACAAGCACCTCAAGCGAACCATGGGGGAAGAGAGGATGGTCGACGGCACCCGGTCCCACTCCAGAGGCACCCCAACATTGTGGACAGGAGACAAGCTCCCCCCGGCCCCAGCCGGTGGGTCCCAACATATCCCACAGCCCCCACCCGGGCACCCAGCCCCGTTCCCTGCACCTACAAGCGGAGGACGCAGCCCGGTGCCGGTTCTGGGGGTGTTTTTGCTGACGAACGCCTTTCACGGGTTTCCTCGCTAAGCTCTCCGGCCTCGCTTGCGGATGAGCCGGGAAATCTCAGGGGCGTCTTTGCGATAAACAAATGTAAACACTTATGCCTAAACAGCAGCAGCTGGAGCTAGCGTGCCTGGGTGCCCTGGGGCACCAGCAGCACGTTGCCTGCGATCCAACGCTGGCGCGGGGATGGAGGGAAAGGAGGAGGGATGCTTTGCAGGTGGAAGAGGACCACAGGGGTTCGGGGAACGGGAAAGGAGAAAGCGGCACGAGAGTGAAGGAGGGGGGAAAAGGAGGGGATGTCTGGCAGGAGAGGGGGATTTGGGAAACCGCCCCTTCTCAAACCTATCGATGGGCACTCGGTCACTGCCTGCGTGTCCAAGCAGCTGATTTCCCAAGACAGCCCCTGATTACTGCTGTGCCACACGTTCCCTTGCAGGAGAGAAAATCCAGATATATCACCGGAGATGTCGGAGGCGCTCCTCCTGGGCTGCGATTCATTACAGCAAGGCAGACACTCTGTGAGAGGTAGACGATACCGCTTCATTCGCAGTTCCCGTCCCTGGGGCTGGCCTGTCCCCCAAGCTGCTCCCCAGACCGAGAAAATGAATTGGCAGCGGCCACCCGGGCAGGGGACGGCTGGCAGCACGGCACAGGCTGTCTCTGCCTGCAGGAGATGCTCCCTGCCGTGCCCTCGTTCCGCCAAGATGCAAAGATCTCCCCCGATTAAGCTGATTTTCGGCGCCCTTCTTTTGCACCACCCCAGAAATGCAAGCTTCACCCCGCTCCATGCGATATACCCCACCGGGGCGCGGTCGCTCCCCAAATATGTACATCCCTGGGTGGTCCGGGATCTGCCAGACCCGCGGCCCGGGGAGCCCCCCCATCTCCTTTGCCGAAGCCCCTCCGCAGCCCCTGCTCCTCTCCCCTGCCTGCCAGGCCGGCTCTGCAATGAGGATGCTAATTAAATTACACTGCCAGCCGAAACTGCTTCGTCAAGTAAATAAATAAATAAAAATTAGAAGGTCATCAAAGTTGTGTTTGGAGACCATCGCATTAGCATACATCTGCATAGCAATGAAGGAAAAAAAGGGCCATTTAAAGAGAGCTGGTAATTTACCCAGCCAAGTAAACTTCATTACCTTTAAGTAGCGCCGCACGACAAGCACTAATTCACACCTTTAACGACCCTGGCACAGATGGCAGAGAGGGACCCGGGGAAAGCAGGGCCAGCCAAGGTGCCCTGGCCCCCCTGGGAGGCTGTGGTCATGGGGGGGGGGGGGCACAGCATCAACACGCCCCCCCCCCCCAGCACCCTTGACACCCACCTGGCCCAGGGGATTTGGCTGCAGCGGGGGTGTCGATGCCAAAGCTTCACATTCTGGGGGTGCAACTGCAGCTGGACCATGGCATATGGGGGGGGGGGGGGGTGGGCTTTTCTCCAGGTCCTGCAGCCCACCCAGGACCGAGCTCCCCCTGAGACCACCCCCCCAGTACAGCAGACCACGTCCACCTCCGCGCCAGCGCCAAGAGCAGCGCCTGCCTCGCATCCCACCGGAGCCCCCCTGGGGAAGAAGATGGGGAAAATGGGGTTGCTCCTCTTCTGCCTTCGGATAACCCAGCACCCTGCGCATCCTCCCAGGCATCTCTACTCCGTAGCGGAGCCTTGTAGTACCCGGCGGAGCCGTGCGAGGCCACCACAGCCCCGCACTCCCATCCCTGCCTCTCCATTAAATGCGGCATCTGATTTCTCCAGGCTGTTATGTGTATATTTATTTCCAATGAGGTCAGGGGTATCAAGGTTGTAAAATAACATATTTTCACTTGCTTTCTTCCCAGATCTCATACGAAGCGTTTCCGAAGTCAATTATCTCCCGGAGGCTGCGCTCCCCGCGCACGTACGCCCGCTCGCCTCTGCCTTGCGGCACATCAGCCGTCTGCCATCACCGCGCCGCGGGGGCCAGAAACCGGGGTGGGGGATGAAGGAGAGATGGGAAGGGCGGAAAACACAATCCCCTGACGGGGATGTCAAGCCTCCAAAATGACAATTGCTTGCAAAAGACAATCGGCAGCACGCAGAGCGCTTCAAGAGCCCGCGCTGGCGTGGAAAGCCCACCCGGGAGGGTCGCAGCTCCCTTCTAGGTCTTGCTCCCGCGCTGCATCCCACCATGGCAAGGAGCTCACTTCCAGCCCTATCCAGAGATTGAAGTGTCACCCTTCGGCAGGCAGCAGGAGGGGAAATGGGATGCAAGGTTCCCCAGGGTGTTGGGGTTCTGCTCTTGGAAGAGAACAGGACTGTTTGGCCATAACGGTGCTCCTTGAAGAAATGTCCCTGCCGGTTGCCGCATCCCCCCCGGAGATTCGGCATGTTTCGTTAGGATAAGGGTTCCCTTTTTTCTGTGGGCTGTGTCCTCGACCCACCAAAAGAAAAGATTGCTTTATTGGACAAAAAGGGCTTTGGAGAAGGTCTCAAGGAGGCAGAAAGTCATGACAGGGGTATTACAGGAGAAGACACCAGCCCACCCAGCAGGTTAGGAACCCTTCAGGGAAATCCAGGTTCAAGCTCCCTCTCAAAATCAAGCACGATTGAAACCTCAATGTTCCTTCAGGCAACCGCCCAGGGAGCCCTGATGGGTCACCGTTCCCGTCCCTGTGTCACCCAAGGAGCCACCCGGCCACGGAGCCAGGACTACATCCCCGTTCGCGGCTTCCCTTCCCCTCCCACCCGCTTCGCTGTATTTTCTAAAGACCGCTTTTTGCAATGTCTCATTTCATTCCTCATCAGATGCTTTCACAGAGCATAATCCCAGCTTGTCAGCCAGCCCTTGCAGAAAGGAGTAAATCCTGTTTGATCCATTCCTGTGCACTTTGAAAATGCAGAAGAGCACCTGAGGCAGAAACACAATAACCCGGTGCGTAGGGGGGCTTGCTGGGCTCCTTAATTATCCAGACACCAGAATCCTTTAGCTCTGAGTAGAAGTGGTTTAGCACGGCTATTTCTCAGCGTATTTCCAGCTTGTTTCTCTCTTCCCTTGACTCAAGTACCCGCACAACTAGCTAACAATTGACAGAAAAACAACAATAACATTTTAAAAAGATAAAGTCAGGGTTATTTCTTTTCTCTCTCCTCTTCTTGAGACAATAGCCATGATGATGATTACTGGGAGCGTAAAGGTAATTTCACGCTGTGATTGAGGGCTGGCTATGAGCCCGGATCACTCCTTGATTCTTTTTTCCCCTTCCCTTGGACTCTTGGGGACAAGGAGGTGCCAGGGCAGGGCAAAAACAGGGAGCAGGCGTCAGCAGGTACAGATAGCATCTCTCCCAGCCACCAGGGGAACAAATACCCTTCCCCATATGGGTACCCAACAGGTCCCAGCTCAGCATTGAGGCTGATGTCACAGCATCCCCAGCCCTCCTGCCCCTCATCGCTTTCCTTCTATGTCCTCACGGGCAGGGGAAAGACCCCACCGAAGCAGCTTTTTCAAAGCATTTAGGCAACTACCACCCACTGCCATCAGTGGAAGCCTAGCGCTACAATACCTTGAAGAAAATGGATCTCAGGATGGGATTTAGAAGAGACCTAAGGACACGGGGACGGTGGACAAGGCAGAGCTGCCATAACCGACCGCTCTTAACGTTTTGCAATCCAAAGTCGAGCGCGTTTGCTTACGCCTCTGGGGAAAGACGGGTGCGCTAACGCGTTTGCTTTTGGATTTGCTGCAGGCTACGTGCTGGGGCAAGGCCAGCCAGCCAGCTTGTTAAATCAAATTAACCCGAGGGGGCTTTCACCTCTTCTTCCCCACCATGTGCCCGGCCCCCAGGACTTAAGTAGGTTGGATGTGGACCGCAGGGAAGAGGACCAGCATAAAGACATCTTAAACTGGTGCGACTGCCTCTCACCCAGACCCAGAAATACCCTCTCAGCGTCACAGCTACGCACAGGCTATTAGATTTGTGTTATGCTAACTAGACCTATCTCAGAGCAATGCAGCTGGAGCGGTACGAATGCGTTCAGAGACAGACTTTTAGAAGCAGCAGAGATACTATTATGAAGTATTTGCATTGCCACAATACATAGCTGGCCCCGTTACAGCACTTTCTGAGCACCTTGTAATTACAGATGCCTGTATCCTCGCAACCCTCTGCAAAGGCAATGTACTACTATTACTTCCCATTAACAGACGGTGATCTCCGATCCAGGGAGGCGAAGAGAAGGGTTTGCAAAATAACACTTACATAATCCTGGAAATGCTCAGCAGGATTTGCAAAAGCATCTGTGCGAGTATCTGGCTTGTTCTGCTACTTGGATAAAACCCGCCCAGGGCATCAAAACTAAACCTGGTCAGGAGTGACACAGACTTATGCTCCTCCAAGGAAAGCATCAGAGGGAAGCAGAGTCCCAGAAGAACATCATGTCCACCAGATCCATTCCACCCACCCTGCCGTCGTCATCGGGGCGGGTGACGAGGTGTCATTGCTAGGGCTGCCGAATTAAAACGTGATGCAGACACCGAGAGCACAGCCATCTCCTTCCATCCCTCCCTCGGGGACCGCTCCCTTGCCTTCTTCCCAGCCCCACCAGACCCCAGAAAGCGTTTTCCCCCACTGCTTGGTATGAAAGACGCTGCGCAAAATAAAGTTGTGTTGCAAAGTAATTGCACCTGGAAGGCAGAGCCGCCGCAGCGACCAAACACCGGGCGCTGCCTCTTTGAAATTTGCAAGAAAAGCCAGAATACATTGGGAATAAAAACAACAAAGAAGAAAATTGGGACAAGCCGTGCTAATACAGTGGAGGTGGGAGCAGCCAGTAGCTGGAGAGTGGGGGTGGAATGATTTTCCCTATTCCCTCATGAGATATATAGATATACATATCTATCTCTATTTTTTTTATTTTTTTTTTTTTTAAATATGTTCCTGCTTCTTTCCCCACCCTTAAAATCCAGCCTGGTCTCAGCTGCTGCTGTGCCATTACCTACCTGGCAATCTGAGGCATGACTGTGGCTCGCAGGGATGTACCTGCCCCAGTTTTAAGCCACCTTTTTCAGAAAGCAGTAATGACCGAGCTATGGCCAAAACCCTTGCAGCCAAAACTCTGCAACCCCCATTTGCAGACTGACATAGATGAATAATCCGGATCCTACTCCCAACTAGTTTTTTATTACTACTATTTTTTTTTAAACCCCCCCTAGGATGCGTTTCTTTGAAACGGCATTTCTTCATGCCCAGGGGTTTGCAGAGTGCCTGGCACGGGGGTCTGGGCTGGTGGGCACCCACAGGCGTCACTGCAAGACGGATGATTAATACAAGCAGGGAGGGACACCCCTGGAAATCACTCTGCCGCTCGGCTTATGCGTCACCTCGCAAAGGTGATCCTGGCTTGGAGATCAACATATTATCACCTCTTCTTTTTATTTTTTTTTTTTCTTTTCCCCCTAAAGCACCTTACTCCAGTAATAACTTGGAGAGATGTCTTGGGATGCCAAATAACAAAATGCATTTCCGCAGCGGCTTCATAATTAATGTTTGCATCGTTTATCTTTCATGGAAAGATTATTCTGACTAACGAGGTTCTGGGCCACTAATTCATTACAGTGCCTTGTCACTTCCTGCTCCTTCTTATTACCCAGAAATAGACTCATTAGTCAGAGTGCAATGACAGGGAGAAATTGTGTTCGTTAATTTAATTCTTCTTCTCTCCCTTTCTGGGGCCTTGTTTGTCCGAAATCAGGGATTAAAAGGAGAGGGAGGAAACACGACCTGTTGCGGTGCTCGGCGCTTCCCCCACGCTTTCCACCTCGCTCGGGGAGAGAAAGCTTTGTGCGTGGCTGAGCCCATCACGTCTCTGCAGCGGCGGACGCATATAGGGATGGCTCATCTGCTGGGGCTTTAGCCGTAAAGCTTTTTCACAGCCTGGGCAATGTTGGCTTGCGAGCACAAGGCTCCCTGCAGCAGGTGGCGGTTGAGTTTCTCGCGTTGGGCGCGCTCAAGGGAGGCAGGGAACCGGCTACCCCTGCCTTGGCTGGAGCTGCAGCAAAGCAAAACTCCAACAGGTCCTGCTGAACCCCATCCCCTTTCCGCCAATACACATAATAATACACATCCCCACCGGGGATTTACCGCCTCGGTGTGATGGAGTTACAGCTCCGTATTTCACGATTATCCATTTCTATGTTTCTGCTATCGCTCGCTCTCTTGCTCCCGGTGGCATTTCCAGCTGGGCATCCCCAGAAAGCCACAACGAGCTGGCCTCAAGTAGCAAAGAAATAAATAAAGAGATGACTAAGGAGAGGAGAAATCGATCCCAAATGAAAAAGGACAACAGTTGCCAGTCGGGGCTGATGGGAGCCGATGGGATCGATAGGCAGCGCCTGGACCCCAGTCCCACCACGGCCGAGCTGCAGCTGTCAACTAGCAAAAAACCTGCAGGCTCTCAGCAGCACTGGTGCATGGGATGGGCAGGCATTAAAAGCAGCATGTCCATTTATTTTCTCCTTGGCTCTTGATCAAGGCCCTTTTCCTACCAACTGCAGACTCCACAGCACGGTGCAGGCTTTTTTTTTCTTACATTTATACAGCCCAAAGCACCCGGCTGAGGAGGAACTGCTTTCAGCCTTTACTTTGGGGGTATAAGGTGGAGGTGCAGGGGCAGGCAGAGGGAATCAGGGGAGATGAGGGAGAAAAAGCTATTTTACTCCCCCCAACACATGTGCTAAAACCTGAGCGATGAGTTTAACACCTGTAGTATTTAGCGCATTTAACACAGCAAAGCCAGGACCAGCAGGGCAACGCAATGGGGAGCATGCTCAGAGGCATCTGCTGTCAGGACTGCTCAGCACGGAAAGGGTTAAAAGCATTTTGATTTACGCAGGTTCAGCAGCATGTTCCTGGGTTTCCTAGAGGTAATTACAATAATTGTGGGATGTAAACACTTTACAAGAGAGATCAAAAACCAGAGTGTGAAGGGGAGAGGTATGAAGACAAGCAAGATCAAAGGAAAAATTATTAAAATCTATATAATGCTGCTTCCTAATTCCTGTGAAGTCTGATAATGGGGCTGGAGGAGCGAGGGAACGGCCTCACTGCCGCATTAGTCTCCCAGCCCATATATTCCCACAACCTCATTAAGCTCGCTTGTTAAACCACACAAGAAAACCTCCATCCAGCACCGCCCCAAACCCATCCCTCGCAGTCTGTGCCCCGGCACTGCAGGGCACAGGTTATATTCCCGACGCCAAACCACGGCGAAGGGATGCAAGAGCTCACCCTTCTGGGGAAGAAATTGCTCAGTTTGCTCCTTTTCCAAGCGGGATCTGAGCAGAAACTCAAAAGCTTGGGACCGCTTTGACTTTGCGGTCTCCCCATCGGCGATGCTCTGCTCCTCTAATCTGCGCACGGCAGGAGGATCTGCTTTTCCCTGCGGGACCGGCTATTAACAGTTGACGCTTCGTTTAAACAAAGCCTTGAGATTGTCCAAATATTTGCCTCAAATACACTCCGTGTTTTGCCTCTCAGCTCAGCTCCCCTCGGGTGTGTTTCGCTCCGACTTGCCCATCTATCTCGGGTCCCCCAGGCCACCACCGCAGCCTGGGTACCGCTGCTGCCGGCAATGCTCGGGACTCGCCGGGAGTGCAGGGACGAGATCTTAAGTGTCACCCAATAAAGCAAACCTCGAGCCTACCCGTGGGCTCCCTGCCTGAACCAAAACATCAAAGCGAAGGGAAAATTATCTTCTTGGAGCAAAGTGGGTTTTAAGTCGTTTACTTTCTATTTTCCCTTTTATTCTGCAAATCTGGGCGGGGGAAAAAAAGAACACCGGAGTTCAAAACGGAAATCAAAACACTGACTTCTTTCAAACCTTTCTTTTCCTCCCAGCCTCCCAAAAAGGCTCAATTTGTACTTTTAATACAAACTAATTATCTGTCTGCAGGAACACGCTTCGCAGGCCCCGCACACGCACCTTGTCTCCTCCAAGGTCTCCCCACGTCTCCATCCCTGCTCCTCCTAACACCCCCATGCTGGAGCAGCAAAATGCACTTGGAGAAGAGTTGGACTCTTCCTTTCGGTGAAGAAAAGCAGCAGCTGAGAAACAAGAGTATGGTTTTAAAAAACTATTCCCCCCACAGCAAGCTGCTAATGAAGAACAACTATCTCGGAGAGTCCCAGGGAGCTGCACATCCGCGTGGACCTGGAGTGGGATTGCATGGACAACGGAACAACTTCATATAGCCTTGAAGTCGCTGCGGCCCATATTTATTCTCTACCAGCCTCTTTTCCTAGTCCTGCCTTCAATTTCAAGTCAAAAAAAAATGCAGATTTCCCCACGTTTCCCCTGCCAGCAGCTCAGCCTGAGCCAGGCTCTGGAATAACCCAGCCGCGCAGCTGGTTGCTCGGAGCATCAGCACAAGCAGGGAGGGATTGCGACGCAGTGGTCAACTTGGTTGATGAGGAGAGGAAAGGGAGATGAAAAATAAAGAAAGAGCTGACAACATGCTGCTCCATGCTCGCCTGGGCTCCGCAGGGATGCCAGGAGAGAAAGGATGCGCTGCTGTTTGCTTAGGTAGGATTTTTTTTGCTGTTGTTTACAGCTACTTTTTTCTCTTGCTAGACTTCCAGATAAAGCCCCGCAGCTGCATACCTGCTTGGCAATACCCTGTCCTGCTCCCACACACGTGGTTATAAAGACATCTTGCCACAGAGCAAAACAGGGCAGGAAGCAATAATTCTTTCCTGCCCGTTCCTGGATGGTGCCCAGGGTATTTGCTGCTGTAATTTAGGTTTGCCTTGCCAGACCAGATTTTCAGGAGAAGTCAGCACACTCGCAGGAGATTAGTCTGGAAAGGCCCCCAAGAAATTACCTCATTCCTACCACAAACCATCAGCAAAACCAGCTCCCGCTAAACCATCCCAGATATTCACGCAACATGGTTCCCGTGTTCTGCTGCAGCCCAGAAATGCAAGAGCAAGGTTTGCCCCACCAGCTCTACCCTAGGAGCTTTTGGGGACGAGAGGGATGCACGGGAAGGCAAGGAGACGCCTAATGTCATTGCAATACGTACTCCAGGAGCTAAGACGGTATTTCCACGTCCTAACTGGATTACTTTCCCTATCTATCACGTTTCTCCCCTACACCAAAGCACCAAAAGCATTGCTACACCCAACACCATTAATAAAAGAGACAAACAAGCAGCAGGTTGCAAAAACATCAGTGAGCCACCACCACATCCATACACTTGACCGTTAGCACATCCAGCCCACCAGCACCCATGGGACCACCCAGAAACGGGGAGCAAGCCCCGCGCCCGTGCTCCTGCCCACCAGCATCTCCCTCTGCTTCCCGAGGGCTGCCGGGAAGGCCCCTCCCGAGGCTCTTCCCAATGATTTTCTCAAAACGGGATGCAATGGAGGATTTTGCGACGGCCACAGTGGCCGTGTGTCCCCGGAGGGCCGTACCCCTTTCCCCCGGTCGGCGGCGATCCCCGCTTGAAGCCACGTACCTGCGGAGCTTTCTGATCCCTCTCTCCCGGTGCCACCGGCTGCTGTGCCTGTGTGGCTCTTTCACTGTATGTCTTATCACCCCCCCGCTTTAAAAAAAAAAAAAAAAAAAAAAAAAAAAAAAATCCAACTTTGCCTTAAGGATGAGTAGAATAAAATGTCACTTACCTATTAGGGAAAAAAAAAAAAAAGAGCAAAGAAAGAGGGAAAGTATTACACATGCATTCTTTGAAATCAGGTCAGCTTAAAGCTTTGAAATGGCAAAAATTGAAAGATATTTTCCTCCCACTTCCCTTCCTCTTTTATTCCCACTATTTTAAAGGACTCTCTACTTTCAAAGTGTTTCCTTGAGTCCAGTTTTCCCTCTGTTATGGCTTTTTTTTTTTTTTTTTTTGCTCCATGCTGAGCCAATGCCCACCTCCTCTCACCACACGCGTGCACGTGTGGCTGCTCCCCCTCTGAGGGGGCAAAGAAAAGAGCTGGAGACGAGCAAAACAACAAATAGAAGGAAGAGAAATGGTGGCGAGGAGGCGAGATGGAGGAGTTCATCTCAATGCACCTGAGCTGAGCGCTTCAGCGGCCTCATCTTTGCATGCCTCAGCACTTCGCAATTAATTTCCCCAGATCGTCCCCGTTTAAGGGACGGGAAATGCAAACGCAAGGGGAGCCCAGGAAGCCTTCCTGCTCCTCCTGCGGCTCAGGACTCACCCATGAAGGGTTTCCTCCAGCTCATTCCTGAATGATTTAAGCAAAAGGCTCCTGCCCCATCTTTTACAATGCTATCTGCAGCCTAACAGGCCCTAACACTAAGGAAAGCTTAGTACCAAAAGAGATTTTTATTATTAAAGAGAAGTTTTATCATCTCCATCTATCCACCTGCCCACCTTTACAACACGCTCATCGCTGGTATACGACCTGTGCGTTGAAAACCTCAAATGCGTTGAAACGTGACGTACAATCTCACTTCTCCCAGCTAGGAAGGGGGAGAAACTGGGTCTCATCCCTTTGCAAAGCATCTGCAGCCACGCGTTGCTGCCTGAACGGGAAGGCTATGGGTATATTTAAGACCCGCTGAAGACGTTGGGGGGGGTTATTAGTTCAGGCTGAGCATCCTGCTAACAATTCCCACAGCAAGCTGACGGGAGGAACAGCCGTGGGACCGCCTGCGCCCATCCATACGCCTCTCCAAGTTCTCAATGCCCCGCAGTTCAGCGGGCAGGGGCGCGGGCTGCCGGCGGTGGCGGTGATCGCCTGCATGCAGGCAAAGCAGCGGCACGCCAGATGGGGCACGGAGAATGCTCCGGCAGGAGGAGAGCACGTCCCGCTGCAGCCTGGGCTCTGCAGGACGTGCTCTACATGTTTCCAAATACACCGTCCCCGGTACTTTGCCCGCTCCTGGGCAGGGTTAACGGTCGCTGGCGAGAGCGGCAAACGCACAAAAGAAATCCTTCTGCTCGAGACCGGCCCAATTCGTTGCGCTCGTGATGGGCGCTGGGGTTTTATTGCAAACCGCCAGACTGAGACGGTCCGGCGTTCCCCATTCGTAACGGGAGACTGGAGCACCGAGCGCTCCATCACCTCCGTCCCCTGCGGTCGGTCGCAACGCCACGGTCGGCTGCCGGCGCTCCGACCTCCCCTCCCTCCTCTTCCCCTTGCCGGACTCACAAACGCCCGACACCCCAACCCTGCCTGCCGGCCCTGCGCCCCTCTTTTGCAGGTACGTGAGACATAAACCCCTCTCCCTTTCTTTCCTGCGAAGACCCGAGGTCGATACCTGCTCGGAGGATGCCCTAATTGCTCTGCAGCCCCAGCCCAGAGCAGGGCAAACAAAAGCCCGCTCTAACGAATTACCGGTTGCTCTTTCTATCACCGTTATAAAAACCAGGAATGGTGACAGCCTGGCTGCCCCTCATCCCCTTCAACTCCCAGGGTTTTCTTCCACTTGTAGCTCTAACGGCAGAAGTCGGTGCGGTGGGTTTAACTCTCCTCCCTCCCGCTGCCTGGCGAGGGTTCGGTGCTGCCAGGCAGGGAAGATGAAGGCAGCCCTGAGCAGGCAAGGGTCAAGTTCCGCTTGTTCCCATTGCAGTGGGAGCTATCGAGCAAAAAAACCACGAAGCCCTCCTGCAACTAACCGAGGCTGCGGCAGCGCCAGCCGCAGAGCAGCCATCGCTAGATGGGGACAGAGTCCTGCCGAAGCCGGGGAAGGTGCTCAGCATCCCCACAGCCCGGCCCGCAGGGATGCTCCAGGAAAGCGGAGAGGGATGGCAGTCCCTTTTCGTTGACTGGCTCCGCTCACGGCTGCAAAGCTGGCATGGGAAGGCGAGAAAAACCCTTCTGGGAAACCCAGGGTGAGAGTCAAAACCTTTTCACCAAGCATGTGTCCTCCCGCCGGGTGCCCGCAGCATCCTCGGTCTGATGCTATTCTGCTTGCCCAGCAAAGAGCTTGGCTTTATTATCGGTTTTCTAAGGTCTCGCTCTCAAACAACTATTCCTTTGAGAGGAGCTCTTGCTCTCCCTCCTCTCCGCTTTGTAGCAAGTTTTCCCGTGTATTGTGGGTTTTTTGCAGCAAGCATATTTATTGATTTTTCACACTGGGCAAAGGAACACGTTCTGCACCTGTGGGGATCTTCATTTGCAGGACCCACGGGGCTCCCTGCCATCCCTCATGAAACAGGAGGGAGGATTAGGGGACAGAAAAATGCATGACAGCTTTAAACTGTTGCTCCTGTCACCCAGCAGGACACAGGTCTATGCAAGCACACAAAAAGCATTCCTTTTATTCGTTTCTTACTGGAAAAAATGATGTGTTTTTTCCAACTGACATGATTTTCCTGTTTAAAATCCTGCCCTACAGCTTGTCCACAGGAAAATCACTGCAAATCACCCCTGAGTGCTGTGGTGGGTCTGCTCAGCCTGGCACCAAGAGCAGAGCCAGACTGCCACTGACCACCCTCCCTACGACCAAGTTCATGTCATATTTCTCCCAATTCTCTGCTTAGAACGCTCCATTCCAGCCACAGCAAAGCAAACGGAAACCTCCCCAGGCAGCAACACGGAGGGATGCTGCATCTGTCCGAGTATTATTGCTAATCTTTAAGCAGCAATCCTCTTCCCCAACATTTGTAAATAAACCCCAGGGTCTAGGGTCTCCTTCACTTCACACCCCCCCCCCCCCCCCCCCCAGGCTGTATCAGGAGAGGAGATGCTTTGGTCCTCGGCCCCTTCTGGGCTTGGCAATCCCCCCCAGTCCCGCAGTTCTAGCGTAACGGAGGGGAAGGCACAGCTCTCACAGTCCCCATGCTCGCAGCTTCCCATCAAATTCATGGCTCCCTCCAGCAGTCCCATCCGCAGCTGCAGCGGGATTTGGTATGATTTGGAAGATACTTTACTATCCCACCGCTCCTCTCCCTCCTCCTAGACCCTCTTGCTCCCCAATATCGCAGGGACCAACCCTTGCCCTTGTTGCCCCTTGTTGCATTTATCTCCCCCAAGGCAGGGGAGAGGGGAAAAACTAATCATTTTTTAAAAGTTCATGGGAAAAAGAAGGAAAAAGGAAGGACGATTAGGTCAGAGGAGGAAGAATGCGCGGAGGTGTTGCCAGTATCGGTACCAGGGGACCTCGGTTTCCTTCCCTGCAGTTTCTTCAAGGCTGAGGACGGTAAATAAAAGGAGGATAACAATTCTGAGCAAGGAGGGCTCAGGCACCAAAGGAGTAGGGGTCCCTGCGCACAAGGGCACGAAAGGGCACGTGCATGGGAAGCGGAACGAGCCACAGCCCTGGGGAAACGTAGAATTTCTTCCCCCTCACCAATACTTTTAATAACCAATTAATATTTAGTCAACAAGAAGCTCTGCTAAATCCAAGGAGATGGATTTCACAGGAGGGCTATTTCATGTTAAATGAGCACTGACTCATCAGCAGCATTTACCGAGGATTATGGATTAGCCACGTGCCCGGTATCCATCACTACAAATCCAGCGGGGAGGTGGCTGCCGGCGGTGCCAGCATGAGGCCGTCCCATCATGGGGGAGCACCTGCAGCCGCTTCCCCGGCCCCTCCGAGGGCCACGAGCTCAGAATCCGTCCCCCTGCTCCGTCAGACCCCTAACAGGGCTATTTCCCAAACAGGAGCCAAAGCAGGTGCCCCCGAGCAACAATTCGAGACACTTGAATTCCCCCCGAGATGTAACGCAGCACGGAGCTGGGCTGGAGCAAAACCGATAGGCACCAGGAGGGCTGGAGGAGAGGAAAGCATCCCAGCTACCAATCCCCCGAAAAACAGGGCACGCGGCATCACGCCCTGCAAAAAAAATTTTGCAGAGGGATCCCTCCCTGAAATCGTGTTTTACCGAGGCTCGGTCGCTTGTGCAAAGTAGCAGAAAATACAAGGCGGGTCCTACAGGAGCCGTGGGCTGCGGTGCACGGCGAGGGAAGCACCGTCATTCCGGAGAGGCTGCTGCTTCTCTGGATGAGAAGGGAAAACTCAGCCACCCCAGTCCTGTCTCTGGTCTCCCGGGGGAAAGTGTCTTCCCTGCTGAGCCAAATGCCAGTGACCACGCGCCAGCTTCCCCAACCCACCTGCATCCCATCCCTTTCGCATCCCTCTCCGAACTACAGCGGGTACCACGGGGCAAGGGGCAGGCGAGACCCGGGCAGAGGCAGGCTGCGGGCACGCGCCCTGCGCTGCCGCTTATCGGCGTTGCTTCTGCTGGAGGAGGTGATTAACTCCCTGACCTGCCGAGCTTTAACGCGACCTCCGAGAATAGATAGAATCTTGTTATCTTGTAATGAGTTTTATGGCTTATTTCAGTACATTTTGGCCATGTTTCTCCAGTGATTAGGGCAATTATCAGCCTGTGCGTTTCAGGATTATGAATTATGGAGCCCCTGAAAGGCTACAGAGATTTAATATCTCCCAGCGTCCCTCTGCCTCACTTCCAGCGCTTAACTCACTCTAGACTCTTTATGTTTGGAGCATGGGAATGATAGCACAGCAAAGGAATTGCGCATCAAAGCTTGTGAGAATGATCCAGCTGTTACAATTAATCACGCACAGCATTTAACACCGCCCGACCCGTGGGCGCAGGGCACAGTCACATCCCTGGGGTACCACCAGCAAGGATGCGGGCGAAGTCCATCAGGGGATGGAGAGCAGAGCCTGGATGTCCTGACCCTTGCAGGACTGAGTCCCAGCTCCCAGGCCGGGGCTTGGGGGAGGTGATTTAATCCCAAAGTGCTTGGAACAGAGGCTGCGGGCATCCAGCCCATCCGACCTGGCCCGTGGCTATTTCAGGGCTCTCTGGCTCACCCAGCTGGGGACACCCAGCTCTATTCGTGGCCCTCTCCCCGGGGTGCCCTGTCCCAGCCAAAGCTTATTTAGAAACCTAATGCCACTGAGCAGCTTAGGGCTGGACTGTGCGGACAGGATCAGCGGCAGGGGAAGGGAGAGATTCCCGTCAGATGCGACTTGGCTTAGACCTGCTCCGGGCAAGCCGGAGGCATTCACGTGGACAACAGCAGAAGCACCTCGCTCTCCTAAGGGTCCCGATATGTTTCAAAGCACCTCAAGAAAAAGCATCAGCGCAACTTCGCGGAAGGGGAAACTGAGGCACAACGCGTCGCTGTTGGGACTGCACCTCCACTCCCAGCCTGGAGCTTTATGATGGGGTCCCCGTACACAAAACCAGCCTCAGCTATGCGTGTCCCGTTAGCGGGAGGGGACGGCAGGGCTGCCTGGGGGGCTCGTGGCAGGATAAGGTGCGGAGAGCGAGCACCGGCAGCACGTTTTGCTATTCAGTGGTTATTCATCCAGCAGCCCTGCCCTGGATGGCAGCCCTTGCATCCTAAGAGCATGAAAGCAAAGGGCAATCCCTGCCCCAAAGCCAGCCCTCCGCACGCAGACACAGAGAGTCCGGATGCACCGAACGCGTGCTCAGCATCACCTCTGCCGCTGCAGGGCTTTGCACAAATAGCCAAGAGGCACACAGGACGTTTGGAGGCTCTTGCGAACCCCCAGATCTTGCCTAAATGTAAAAAAAAGCTGGCTGGCTGTCTCCCAGCTGCGATGGGCATAGCAGAGGCCAGGCATGGCCAAGTCCTGCTGCCATCGCCCGTCTTTAGTGCGGTCCAGATTGAGCCTTTTAATGATCTTGATCCATGCTTGGTTTTATTTTTATTTTTAACTCCCTGCAAATGATCACTAGAACTTGATGGCTGCTTGGGAAAACACAGACAGCAGTGAAACGTTTCGGTGCGAGAAGGCACGCTGGCTCAGCTTCCTCCTCTCCCCCCTCGCGTGGACCCGGGTGCCTCTTCTGAGCAGAAAAACGTAAAATATTAATTTTGTGTAGAAATAAAATTAAGCCCTTAGAAATGAGCTCCAAGAAATAAAGCCATCGCTTGAGTTAATTAAGAAGTGATTATATTGAAAGCCTGTAATAAAGGCTTCACAACGCAGGACACACCGAGCTCCTACGACAGCCCAGAATGGGGAAGGACCTGGGCATCATCCTAGGCAAGCGATGGGGGAAAAGCAGCACCGGGGCTGCCCCCAGCCCTTGCCCCATCCCCTTTGCTCCGCTCCATCCCTCGACCTGCCACCCACCTCGCTCAGCTGCTCGCCCGGCGCCTCTCCTGCACTGCGCTGGGCTAGGCTAAGTCATTTCACAAAGCACTAGATGCAAAAAATATGCAAAACCAGGCTTCCCCCAAGGGGTGCAAGTGCCTCTGCCCTCCACGAGATGACAGATAAAATCCCCTGTTACTGGAGGAAGGTAATTTGACATAACAGCTGTTCTGACATTCTCTCCCTATGGATATTGCCTGCAATAAGAATGCAAATAAGCGCTCTTTGCACTTCTCCTGGAGAGCAACTTTCACCTGAAGAGTCGAGAGCACTTCCAAAACACGAACTCATTAAAGCCTCCCTTCCTCCTGGCGAGGCCGAGCCCACGATGCCCATCTGACTCTGCTCTGTCCACAGCCACCCAGGGAACGAAACCTGCAGCCTGGTGACCAGAGCAGCGAGAAATTAAGAAACTTGTCTTCACCTTGACAGTAAACCCACTGTCTAGCTCCTTGCCTCGGTTTGACGTTGTAAAAACCAGGATCAAGATGCCTGCTGTGGTGAAAGACCTGGAGATCCAGCAGAGACACGGGCCGCAGGCAGCAAGAGCTTGGGGTGACCACGGACGGGGAGGTGAGATGCTTCCGCTCACCAAACATCACTTCTTCAATTCAAAATGAAGCCACTCGCGTACACGCCATCCCCCCAGGGATGAGCCCCTCGTGCAACGGGCCGTGCTGGTGTCGGACCCTCCGGCGGGTCCGAGGAGGAGGGACAATGCTGTCCTTCCTCCCCACCGCCTGGGCAGAAGATGCTCCAAAACGTCAGTGAAAACGGTTAGTGCCCTGCTGCTTTCTGTATGGCAGCTACTCATTACCCCTGGAAATTTATAGGCTCCCGAGACGCACGCAGATGGGTATTTCAGTTAACGGCACCCTCGGATACTCTGCCGTTCGTTCCACGGCGATACCCGGTTTTGCTCGGGTGCCGACAGACCTCCGTGGCGTCACCGCTGTCCTAGACCCCCCGCAGCTGCAGGCTGCAGACCCCAAATTCACACCGCAGCCCTTCAAGGGGACGAAGTGAAAAGGTCGCCTTTGCCCAAGGGCCTCCACCCCAGAGGGGAGCCGTTCAGCTTCCCCCATCCATAGGGACCCGAAGCCGTGTCCATCTCCCGCTCGCCGGCATATTGCCAGCCACCCCCTCATATAGCATTCAGGGGGGCTCGCTCCCTCCTGTTGATGATATTTTACTTTGTATAATTAAACCTTAATGAGAATAGGGACCAGAGCTTCCCTAGCGAGTAGCCTAACCTCTGAACGAGGGAGCCACTCGGATTCCTAATTAATAAATACCTATTGGTATACAAAGCAGAAAGCTCCAAGCAGGAGGGCAGCCCAGCACCTCCCATCCGCCAACATCCTTCAGCGCTTACCGGCGAGCTGCGGGTTCAAATTCCCCAGGCACAAAGGAGGATTGTTTCCCAGGCGGCTGCTCTAAGCCCTCAGCTACTGGATTAAAACACAGTTATCACCACTCCATTTCTTCCGTCAATCTAGACCCTTTTTTTTTTTTTCTTCCTGCAGTTGAGCATTTTGATTAATTCAGATCACATCACTCCCAGACAAGCAACACGGCAAATTTACTATCCACTGAAAAACACTTGTTCAGGTGGATGGAGGCTCCTTCGCTCCCAAAGACCCAGGTCTGAGCCATTCCGGCGTACGGCAAAACCGCGTTACCCTTAAACTCTCTGCTGGGGCTCAGCACTGGTGAGCCTTGGAGAAGCCAGCCTAAGCTGGTGCATCCCCACCAGCCTCCCTCCATCTCTTTGAACAAGCCCTGAAAGACAAATGTCAAAACAAAAGGCATGTATGACTGCAGAGCGTGCAGCCCTCCCCGTCCTGGAGATGCTCCAATGCATCCTCAAATACAGTGTTTGGTGGATGAAGGAGGGACGCCGGCAGCGTGCAGGGTTGGGGTTTAGACCTCATGTTAGAAAAACACATAGTTTTCCATCCTGCACACCAAAATATGGCCCTAGCTGAGCTTGACCAACTCGCATTCCAACTGTTAGCAGCTACTTTACTATTATTTTAACTTGAGTTAGTAAAAGTAGCTACAGACGGTACCTAAGGTGTCCACTTCACACCCCCAAAGCCCCTACGAAACAGAAAAACTTTATAATCCCCCACCACACATAGGAAACTGAGGCCCAGACAGAAGGACTTGCCAACACCTGTGGCAGAGCAAGAAAGAAAAATCAGGTTTCCCGAGTCCCCCATGAGCTGCCAATGACTGGGCCATCCTCACTCTCCAAACCAATGAAAACCCCGAAAATGGACACACTTAAACAGGCTTAACCCTCCATTAAATCAGTTTAGTCTCACTCAGTAATTTACTGTTGCAAGCAAAATCAATTTAAGCAAAGGTTAAACTAGTTCTGTCTGTATTAGGAATTTGCACCATTTTAAATAAATTGATTTAAAATCAATTTACTTGATTTTGTGCAACTTTTCTAATACAAGCAAAGACATCGCTAAGCTCAGGTTGAGTTTCGGTCCACTGCTTGCATTATTTCATTGCTGGCACTTTCCCAAAAGATGTCAAATGCCAAATTTGGATGATACCTTTAAGTAATGATGAAGGACTCCATAGATAACCCAGCCTTAAACAGATATTATTCCTTATAAAAGTCATGGTACTCTTCCAAAAGGAGGTAGCGTTGCCCAAAGTTTTCCAGGCAGCACAGAACCTGCTTTTCCAAGGCAACCAAAAGAGAGTCAATACACACAAAAAAGCTTTTCTTCTTTTGTTCCCCATCCCTAGGTACTGCCCTGCCCTCTCTTCTTTGGTGGTCCAGGCTTAGATCACAAGCAAGTCCAGGTGTGGCTTCAAAGCATCTTTAGCATGACGAGGACTTAATAATAACCCATCTCTTCAACTTCTGCAAAGCCCTGTCTGAAACGAGGCCATGAAAGCACCCTATTGACTGCCTCATCCCATCACGAGGGTAGAAAAAAAGAATAAAAATAGCACGAGCACAGTGCAGAGTGCTGCAAGGAAAAAAAAAAAAAAAAAAAGTCAGTCCCTTCTCTTTGTCAAGCAAAACCAACCTCTTGTCCCACGAAGAATAACCCCCCAGCAGACCGCCACAAGCTTGCAAAAACCAGGCTACCATTTGATTTTCACTTCTGTAGTCTGTCTAAAATGGTGAGGCACGACCTTTTGTACGCGTCATCATCTCTAACCCAAAAATCCCCGGAGCGCGAGGAACCCAGCCATGGAGGTGGCTGGGGGGGGGTGTGGGGTGGAAATGGCAAGCCAAGGGGTTGCATTGGAGTCCTAAGGGGCAGGATGCACACAGGTGGGACGAGGATGGGGGAGTCACCTAGAATTGGGGTCGTAGAGGTCTAGTCAGTGTAGAAAGACATCCCAAAAGACCATAGAGTGCACTGAGACCTGAATTACCCGTTGCTTTCCCTCGAGTATTGCAGGAACCACATTGCCAAAGATGCCTCCCTCGCATTGTACCGCGCCAGATGACGTTATTCTCCGGAGCAGTCAATTCTTCCTGAGGTCTGCTAAACTCTCAGCCTCCGTAATAACTTGGGGCAGGAGGTCTCACGGGGCAACTGTATCCCTACTAAAATTTTATTATGGATATAAAATTCCCCTGTATCAGGCTTAATTTTGTTAATTTTCAATTCCCTAGGACATCCCTTGGATCTTGAATTACAAGAGAGCAAGCGGGAGTTGCAGCCGACCTCCTCTCCACCATTAACCATCCCATGAACACTTCAGAACGCTTCAGAGAAGAACTGAAATATTTGGCAAACAAGACCCCGATCTCTCCATCGCCTCCGCGGGCAAACAGAGGAGTAATTCATTTGTACCCAGAGCAGATGCCTCGGCGATGGCCAGGCACCTCTGTGCTTGGTGGCAGACCAAAGGAAATAATTTTAGGCTAGAAGTGGCCGTGCCCTCAGCTCCTGCAAATTTGCAGCTGCCCATGCAAGCGACTGTAGAAGGTTTGATGCTCCCTTTGCTGACGTTTTATTCTGGTACCTTACCCCACAGTGCAATTATATGTTGCACAACCAACCACCTCCACTAGTTTCTTCTTCCGCTCCCATCCCCAGGCGTTATGACAGGAACTATTTGCAAGTTATATATTTCACAGCTGACGATGCAGGGAGGGACGTGCGGAGATTGGATTTTATTTCCCAGCTCTACAGGATGGAGAAGAAAAGGATCAGAGGGGAGGGGAGACTATTTGTGGTTTTGGAGGAGGGGGCTGAGGAAAGGACAAGGTTGGAAATTTCCTCCTGGCAGCCCTTTTCAAGAAGAGTTATTAGAATTTATTTTCAATTATACACAAGAATAAGCCGTCTGCAGTATAGTTAACTTTCAATTTCAACCAATTTTCGACGCATTCAATCACAGATGCCTCAGTGATTAAGAATCTATGTTGCAAAACAATTCCCACTTTGCAACAATGCAATCAAACAGATCTACAACTCATAACCCATTATCCAAGAGTTTCTCAGCTCATTGGTGAAGTGAAATAGGATTTACCAAGCATGCCCTTTTTTACCCAGCAAGCCCCCAAGCTCATTTGCAAACAGATCTGCAACACAAAACAACCCACGCAGGGATTTTTTTTTTTATTTTTTTTTTTTTTTTTGTGGTTTGTGTTGCCTTTCCTCCTTCTCTCTCCGTAGATGCAGAAGGTGCAAGGGTGGGATGCAGCGGGTTTGCTGTTTGCAGCCTGGGGGGCTTGGAGCTGCCCCCTTGCAGCAGAGATGCATCGGAGGGCAGTGGGGGACCGGAGGGGGACCTTCCACCACCCATGAGGGTGAAGGCATGGGGAGGGCTTCGGGAAAGCTGCTTCACTTGGAGCTGGCTGCTTTTCCCCCCCACCCTTTTGCATCCTAGCAAGGGCGATGATGCTCTGACCGATACGCAACAGGTCGTGACAGCCAGCAACACGCCGTACCCCTTCCCCACTCCGGGCTCAGTGATGCACCCTGCCTTCCCCCATCCTGCTGCGGTCCCTGGGGAGGAGGGGAACCCAAACTGGCTTTGCAGGGCCGGAGGAGGATGGTGGCTAAAGGATGCCTCCTGCCTTCGCAGCCCCAAGAAGCGCCGGGAAAATTGAGCCTCTGTATGGCAAGCGCACCATGAGGGCAGAGACTTCAAAAACAAGATGCTTCCTCTCCTGAGACCATTTTAAGTAGATAAATATGATTCAGAGCAGCACAGACCCCCTTACAGCCCTTACCGAGCGCAGCAGCCAATTATTCCTGCTCCTAGAGATGCTAACGTGCCCATCTGCTATTCAGCGCACGGAGCACGACTGTCCAGCCCCGCTCACGGGGCCCTCTGCAAAAGGCCACCGTGTCCCTCCGGGAAGGGACAGGTCACAATTTCACAGTGAAGATGCTGAGCTAGAAAGGCTCAGCCTGATGGGAGAGGAGGACTTTAAAGCTCGCTGAGCCTGGAGGATAGGCAATAAAGCACCTAGAAGCCTGCTGAGGGAAATGGCTTTCCTGGGTAAAGTGTCATTTTGTCAAGACCAAACTTCTCCCTGGGAACAAGTTGATTCTGCGTAAAAACCATAAGGAAACAAAAAAAAAAAAAAAAAGTGCTGGGGACCAGGTGTTTGAATGACACACTTTGGAAAGGCCAAGTGGAAGCACCACGAAACAGCTGCACAGACCTCAGGTTGCCTCCCTACGCTTCAAAAATCACACCCTATGGAAAGGGCACTGAAGACCCAAAAGCCACCGTTTTGCCCTGATTTGGGACAGCTGGCACTGACAGGGTCCACAGAAGCAGACAGACGTCCCCGCTAAAGAACAGCCCCGGCAAGAGACGGGCTCCCCAACCCAAGGGACCAGGCGCGCACCCCCTGCACCGGCTCCTCTCTGTCTTTGATGCCGACAAATAACAATTTCAAACTGGGGAAGACACCTGGGAGAACCGAGGCACTTGTGCTACAAGATAATTAGAGATTATTATAATCGAAATTTCATTGCCACATCAAACTGTGTCTTTTAGCATTAATTAATCTCCTCTCCCAGCCTCTGAGCACTCTCGGCTCTCGCGCTGTAGGACAGCAGCTTGTCAAACACACCAAAGACTTGCATCTCATTACCTTATCAGAGGGGGCGAGTGGGGAGCCGGGGAGCAGCAGACAGATTCCCCGGCACAGCCAGCGACGTGAGGACGCCTGCAAACCCGCTCCCTGGTTTGCAAACTTGTCGAACAAGGCGCACGAGGGATCTTCCTCCCCTCGCTGCCTCCCTCCTTCCTCTACCTCTCGCCCCCTCCCTGATACAAGCAGACCTGGAAAAGATGCTGCTTCCTCGCCAAAAACTCGTCCCACTCCACTATATGACCTTGAATAAATCATATAAATTAAAACTGCTGACGTCCTTGCAGGGAGCTGGGTGCTCGTGGCTTGCTTTCCCAAGTGATTTAGGCTCCAAAGAGTTGATGCAACTATGCTGCTATCTCAGTTACGTTGTAAAAATTCACCTTTAGCATGCCCTTACCAGCGTGATGCACGATACTTTACTCCTTCGGGATGACTGGGGAAGGTGTGAAGCTAAGGCCAGTTTTCTACATGAGGTTCACAGCATCTACTGGACGAGACCAGGCAAGACTGGCCTTGAAGGACCAGCGAAGAGGTGGGAAGATGGACCCAGCTTGAGACACCCTAAGGAGACCTTTTTCAAAATCTCTTAGCACCTCTGGAAAAAACCCCAAAACAACAAAAAAGCCCCACAACAAACCCCCAAAACCCCCCACCTGCAAGGGGAGAAACCTCAGCACAGGAGCCTGGTGCCATGAGCCAGCCACACGCTGCATCACTTTTGAACAGTGACTGAAGAAACTGGGAAACTGGGCACCCTCAGCCCCTGCCAGCATCTGGCTGGGGCTGGCAGCAAGGGCTGTGTATATATTGGTGATACGCATGAGATGCTATATGTTCTAGTCATTGATTCTCTGCTGCTTTCATACCTCATCTGAAAATAAATATCCTCTCCCTTGTTTCCACCTCTCCACTCCCCCTTTCCCCGTTATTGGCTTTGTGACGGAAGGCTTTAATTTATTCCCCCTGCCATATCTTTGTGCCGCTGTTTTCTTGCGATTTACACCATATATTACCCACCGTCTTGTGTCATTTAACTCTAGAAAGCGCTCTGAGATACAGTTTGCTTGAAGGATGCTGGAGCCATTAATCCTGATTCCACAGCCCTGCAGAATACCCATGGCATTGCCACTGTGCACGCACACGTAACCCTCCTCGGCTCCTGCTCTTTTACAGCCATCCCAGCACCAATACCCACTGCCTGGCCCCGTTTTGACACCAAATGAGTAAAATCAAGCCCCTCCTGACCACACGCCGTTTCCTCCCCTCCCTATCAGCCAGGCAAAAGCTTGTGGGTGCAAATGGTACCAGCTCCGGGACAGCACCGTGGGCAGCTGGATCACGGCAAGCAGAAACCAGACCGGGGAGGAGAACTACCAGTCCCCTTCATCCCAGAAAATGGGACGATGAGAAGATGAGAAATGCATCAACTACAGCAGAGCCTCTCCTCTGAGCTGCTAAGTGCCACGCAGCCTGGAAATTGCTCACCAGAGGGAGAGCTTTGATGAAAAATAGAAAAGGGGGGGGGGGGGGGGGGGAGGAGGAGGAAAAATTTAATGAAATGAAAAAATGTCATTTATTTTATTTATTTATTGGAATATTTCCGTGTGGGGAGAGGAGGACAGGCATGATTATTCATTGTATTCTACATTGCAGGCTCCGCAGGGAAACACTGCTGTCGCGCTCGCATCCCTGCGCCGCCTGACACGTCGTTAGGGTGTATTTAATTGTGCTCGCGATTGAGAGATGAGAGAGCCCCCATCTCAAAGAGCTGCAAGTTCAAGACAACACCCTCCTGCTTCAGCAGAGGCCGGGCCCTGAGCGACTTCACTTGCAGGGAACCAGTCACTTAACTCAACCGGCTGGAGAAGGTGAACAAGACCCCCGTACCAAACCCACGCCCTACCCTGTGCTCGTGCCTATTTCACAGCGAGCGAGAGCTATCTTGATTTAAAACCATGTCTGTTTTCAGCATCGCTGACACAACCGCAATCTCCGGCCCTCCTGTGGCATCTTCCATATGCAGATCTCACCGGGAAGGATATTTCTTTGGTCTTATTTTACCAATGGGGAAACTGAGGCACTTGGGCAGCAAACTGGCTTTCCCTAATGCGTGCAACGCCCCAGGGGCAGCGTTTCGGCTCCTGTCTTCCCAGTGCAGCACCTCCTCTCCTGGGCTGCTCTGGAGATGCTGCATTTCAATAACTCCTCGTTTCTGCTGCATGCATGGTAATTTTAACAGCCTTCCCACCGTAGTGGTGATGAAGCAGCAAGGTTTGCGGGGAGAGGTGATATCTTTCATTAGAGCAGCTAAGGCAGTTGGAAAAAGCAGCTTTTATGCTGAAAAGCCGGATCTGATCGAGCCCTGATGAAGGAATGCTGCATTCGTCCACCTTCTCTGGATGCCTAATAAAAGCTCACTCCTTCAGCACACTTCCCTGCTAACTAACTTTTTATAACAGGGGAGCAGCAAACCACAGCCAGCCCCTACCTCCTGCATTAAAGCACAGCGCCGACAACATTTGCAAAAACTCCTGGGATTTGCAAATACCTCTATGATTTCCCAGCGGCCCGCAAAAACCTCGTGAGCAAGAAGCTATTACAAGCCCACAAATAACGGGTGACCTGAAATTACCACTTGGATTCAAGCAAAATGCTCATGAGTCACTTTTTTTTTTTTTTTTTTGGGGGGGGGGGGGATCAGTTTTCCAATCCCCCCAGGAGAAAAGCAGTCATCTCTTAAACAACAGGCACTTGCTTTCTATTACTGAAGCAAAATAATGGCCCATACGCAGACGCACTCCTCTGCACACAGCTCAGCATCTCCCAGAATGAGGAGGAAGAAGGGAAGAAGGCTGGAGAGGGTTGGTTTTGTGGTTTAGTTTTTTGTTGTGGGGTTTTGGGCTTTGTTGGGGTTTTTTTTTTTTTTCAAAACTGTGATTTAAAGGCCAAAGCACTAACGAGTGCACAAGGGCAAGAGGCGACAAATGCCTCAGTGAAAAATACAAAATTACCATTTTAATGGATGAGTGTTGACTCCCTGGCTCTCCCCGGGGAGGCCTGTTTGATTTCGTTAGCTTGTTAGCACAAGGATTTGACACAAGCGATTAGTGCCGAGTTCATTAAGGGGGGGCAAGTGCTTTTTCTTTTCTTCTGGATTCAGCACAGGGAGAGGGCCAGGGGAGGAAGGCGGGGAGCAAAACCACTCCGTCAGTGGGAAGGCTGCACCAGAGGATGCAGAGGACAGAAGCAGCTCAGCACACCAGCGTTCAACCCAACCCATTGGCATCAGCCCCCGAAACGCGGCGGCATCAGGATGCTGCCTATTTTGAGGTTCCAGCTTCAATCTCTGCCCCAGCATCCTCACACCCCAAGCAAGGAATTGCCCTCCTTCAGCCCCCCGCCATCACGACAGTGACCGGCTTTGATCCCTAAGCCTGAAAATAGCCGACCGCCGAGTTTGCCAGCGAGATCCCAGCTCCGCAGCGGAGGGGGAATCGAGGCAGAGCCCCAGGAAGCGCTGACCTTGCCCACGGGCACCGGGAATGTCACGGGCAGAAGCCACCGTTGGACCAGAGTCACCAGCCACAAGGACACAGGCATCTGCCTCTCGGCAGCAGGGCAAGGCACCGTGCCCACGGCTCTGCCAGGAGGATGCTACACGATGGGCTGCATCCAACCCTGCTCTTCCTGCAGCTGCTGTCCCCAGCCACGAGCATCTGTCCAAAGGGGAAAAAAATATCATCATCCCTTAGAAGGGAGGCAGAGCGGTGCCATCCAGAGCCAGAGCCCGTGACAGACCTGTGCCGTGATCCAGCTGGGCTCAGGGAATAGCTCCAGCCCGATGCTGCAAGGTCAGCTCCTGCCCCAGCTTCGGGAGCTCCCCACCAGCTGCGGCACCTCTCTTACCATCCACCTCTGGGCTTCCCTGCCCGGGGAAGCTCCCTCTGGCACAGCTGGGAGGTTTCAGAGCCTTTGGAGAGAAAGGAGGAACAAGCAGGGATGAATCCCCCTTTCCAGGGGGATACTGGATGCTTGGAGGAGCCAGGGCTGCCTGGCCTGAGCCAGCAGCTCACCACAGCCCAGCTGCTTGCTTCTCCCTAGCCCTTAGTTCAGATAAAGCCCCTGCTCAGCAAGAGGAGTTTGTTTGGGTTTTATTTTTTTTTTTGTTGAGGAAGCACAAGCAGAGGTGGAAGGTTAAGTCCACTTAGCTGCTCTTTGCAGGCTCTCCAGCCAGTTGGCAGATAAGTTCCTGCACAGCGGGCAGCTTTGAGAAATGAATGCAGCTGGCGCGGGCTGCATTGGCGTGCCCCTGTCCTCTCCCCCCCCACCCCGAGCTAAAAGGAAGGCTGTCGATCTGCAGAAACACAGATTCCCCTTACCTGCTCCCACCCACACTGCAGCCAACTCGCAGCCCCCCCCGCCCGCCCCAGCGCCCGTCATGGATGCTCCCACCATTTAACTGGGAGATGCAGACTCCTCTGCTACCCGGCACAGCTCTACCGCGGGAGGGACGGCAAGGTGGAGAGGGAAGAGAAGTGATCGCAACTAAAAAGCTTTGGTTTTGGGGTTTTTTTTCTTTGTAAAAAGAAAGCCCTGACTCTCTTTTCCTTTGGCTCCTTTCCCCTTAATCTCCTCTCCTCTGGCCCTTCTGCTAAGCACAGCTCCCCAAGCAGGGGGCTGCATTTTCATATCCCGTCACCTGGGGCTAAGAGCTGTAAAGATGCTTCTCAGTCACAGCTGTACCCTGCCACATCAGCTCAAGTCACAGGGCCATTACTAAACTATTACCAGCTTCTCACGAATTTTTTTCCCCCTGCTTTCCCCAGACGCCGATAGATCTCACCAGGTCTTCGGAGGGGGCCCGAAGACGTCACCGGCTACAGTGATTCTCGGCTGCTCCTCAGGCCGCTCTCCCAGACGGAGAGGCTTGTCTTTTAGACAGGCAATTAGCTTTTGTGCCGCACTTTGCATTTTACAGTGGGCAACAGACACGCTCGCGGACCCGGGACGTGCCGGGAGCGCCGGCAGCCCGCTCACCTCCCGACGCCAGCCCTGCTCTGCCGATTTGCAATGCAATCCCACTGGGGAAAGATCCCCTCTGCCAGGCTCTGTCTTCTCTTACCTCCCCTGCGAGGATGGCAGCCTGAGGGGTAGCGGTGAGGAGGGCAGATTTAATGATAAAGACATCCCTCGCCTTACCGCTGAGCACGAACCAGCTCCCCGGGAAAGGCAGGCAGAGGAGCGAGGGTCTGGCAGAGCTTCTGCAACCTCATCACAAATGAGAAAAGCCAACACGGAAAAGGACAAGCAGCACAACCAGAGCCAAACGCGCTGGGGATGCAGCTCAGGAGCCCCAGTACAAACATCGGCTCTGCTGGGAGAACAAGCACCGGCGTCCAAGCCGGGGACATCGACCGCACCAGGAGCTGGGGGTGGGCAGAGACGCACAACCGCTCGTTTCATCCTCGGCTCTGCACAAAGCCCACGAACAAAGTTCGTGCACAAGCTCTCCTCAACGCAAAGCTCACCAGGAGCTCGGTTTGGGGCAAACTGGTATCGCCAGGCAAGCACCGAGCGGTAGATCCGGGCCAGCACAGCAGGCTGCGTGCAGGAAAGCCCCAATGACAAATTGCATCGGTACCGCGACGCCAATTAGCTGCTTCGAGAGGTTAAGACAATGCAAGTCCCGTCCCTGCCAGACAGAAGATGCCAAGGGAACGTGTACTGAAAGGTTTGGCCTCCTTAGCATCTCTCCGAAGTAATTCCACTTGTAACTCATAAAGCTTCCCCAGCCGACTGCGCAGTGCTTGCCAGCTCCTGGATGAGACAGACATTTGTATGAGATATACAAAGCCATTTAGCTGTTCAAAAGCTATCAGCACTTACATGCAAGGTTGAAGCAGGACAGATTCTGCTGTATTCAGGGCATCAAAGGGGATTATCCAGGAAATGATAACAGATTTTAATTTAGATCATCCAAGATGGGTACTGGGGCTGGGGAGGAAGAGCTAGAGAAAGAGGCTAGCTTAGCTCCAGATTGTAAGGGGCGGGGGGAAGAGAAAAAGAAATAAAAAACCAGAGAGATAGCTGATCGCAAAAGTTGTGTCCAGCAATTTTCCATGCTGACCACAGAGCCTGGCGCACACCGCTGCCATGATGTCACCCCTCTGCCCGCCCGCCCACACTCCTTCCCCACCTAATCCCCCCCCCATCCTTCACAATTCCAGGGTGAACCCTGAGCCGCAGCCCCCCCCTCCCCCCCCCCGCCCCGAATACTGCCATTTTTCCTGGGCACAGCCTTTTTCTTGCTCAGGGTTTTTTTTTCTAGGCAGCAGAGGAAGAGGCTGCCCGTCTGGCTGTGACTGCCGGGTATCAGGCAGTCTATCAACGGCTTTTGGGTACATTAAGTTCTCCTTTGCAGCGAGATCTCTATATTCCTGTCCTCCCAACCTGATTTTCCATGCAGATTTAAAAAGAGCTCTACACAATGAACACCACTACATTTCAGACACGCCACCGCTGCGACACAGGCAGGAGCGCTCGGTTTTACGTACTTTCAGGTATCTAATTGGAGAGGCAGGGTCTGAGGCTTTCCATGCAAGGGAAGGATGGACGGACGGATGGATGTACCTCCAGAGATGATCGACACCAGCGCTTTGCGAGCTGCTTTTTGGAGATGCTTGGAGGCCCTGCTCAATTTTGGACACTCCCTCAAAATCAAAACATTTCATTAAAAACCACCAAAAAAGGGGCCCTGGCTTTTAAATTGTTTTAATTGAAGATATGCGGCAATTCCTTCCAGATTGATGAATAGTTTAAGTCAATCCCAACCCTTGTTTTCTTTTTAGAAGCAGCTATTTGCCTCATGTCCTCTCCTGCCACATGGCTTCTTTGCAGGTTTTGCCTTTCTATTTCCGACAGTCCCAGATGGGATCTATGAATAAAACTAAAGAGGAGCTGGAGATAGGCTCCGACTCATTAACGCAGCAAATATAGACTCAGCTCAAGATCTAAGGCATGGGGGGGGCGGGGGGAGAAAAGCTTCCACCTCTCTTCTTGGGGACGGATCCAGGCTGACGTGAAATGACGCATCCCTGCCAACATTAACAGAGCAGAGGGTCTGGTTCTTCCCTTTTAATCCCCAGATAAATTCAGTGCACACAGGCAGTATAGAAAACGTACGCCCCGGGGATAAGGGGCTTCTGGCTACGCATGCACGACTTCCCTGCCAAAAGTGCCCATCTCATAGGGCTGCTCTTGGAGAAAAAGCCCAAATATCCCAAACGGATCTGTTGGCTGGCCCCTATCTTTTGCCTATGGAAAGGTGCTTTTTCCATGGAGTTCTGTGGGAAGCGGCTCCCATGGGAGCACCACAGATTTGCACACGGGTTTGACCTGGGTGTCTGCCCAGAGAGCTCTGCCCCACAACCACCCATCCCCAAAACACCCACCCTCAACACACAGCAGGGATGCGGCTGGCTCGGCGGGGAGACACCCACCAACTTGTCCAAGAGGACAAGACCGAGAGGATAACTCGGAGCAATTTTTGATCCTGACCATTTGGGCATTTTGACAAGAAAATTTCTTGGCACCAATTTCCCACCCAGCTTTGCACAAGTGGGCTGCCTGGATGGGTTAGGAAAGGGATCGAGACCAAGAAACGCACCCAGCATCCCCCAAAAATCCCCAAATCCTCCAACTTCCCAAGCCGACGCTCAGGACAGGTCTGCAAGCGTGGCCCGTGCATGGACTCGCTGTTTATAAAGCTACTGCAAAGCACCCAAAAACAAGAGGGGTGAGCCCCGTGTGACAACCTGAATGTCACCAGCCCCACCAGCTCCATCTGTACAACTTGTAGGCAGGAAAATCCCATCTACTTGCAGGCCTCTGAGGTTGAGCTGATGTCCAGTGAGATAACAAGAACCTCTAAAAAGCACCCAGAAACTTGGCCGAAACCCACCCATCACCCATGTGGTCCATGGAGAAAATCCCCCGTCCCTCCACCCAGAGCAAACCCGCCATCCGTCCTCGGTTCCCTTTCTTGGCGATTAGGGTAATAAATAAAGGTGAAGAAATCTCATTTCATTTTTAATGCAAAAGGCATGAAAATGGAGAACGAATGGCACCGCTGAGAGGCAAGGGGCCATAATTAAACCCTCCCCCTTTTTATTTTTTTTGCTGTTTTCCTGAAGGCCTGACTAAAACGCCTGTAAAACCTTCCTCCACAAAAGCAGGAGAAAGACCCCCACCACCACCTTCCCCTCCCACCGCCTGCCACTAAATGGAACGAAATGGATTTTTCAAATGTCATGCTAGTATCCACTTAATAATACATTTTCCTATAGACAGGACAATAATATATATTTTAATCACTTTTCTACAGGCAAATAAACGGCATGGAAGCCTGGCCTTCACTGGCGCTTGGAAATTATGAATTTTTCAATAACCTTTTCTATTATTCATCCTGTGTTATTCCGTAACATTTCTATGTGAGGAATGTGCTTGCCAGACACTTTATGAATCTCTTCTTTTATTTATTAAACAGCAAGGTGTCTCCCTGAAACCCCTCCTCCCTCCTCTGGAAAGATGTCGGCGGAGCCTGAGCAAGGCTTAAGACATATATAATTACACCTTAGGTTATTAATAATTTCCCCTCCGTAAGAGTGGCCGCGTCAGCAGTTCCTGGGATGCAGCTGGCTCAGCCTCAGGTGGTTTTCAGGGCAGATGCAGGGAACAAAGCCCAAAGTTCAGGGAACGGGAAGAGGGTAATGGGGTGGGTTCACGCGAGATGTCCCATAAAAGCATCCTTCCCCGATGCACTGTAAATATATAGGGAGCGATTCACCGCCGGCGTAAGTGCAGTTCGGTGCAGAACAGCACAGTTCCCTTGTCTCTGGCAGGGCTGAGCCAAATTTTCGACCTAAGGGCTGGGTCCGTGGTCTCGCGTTTGGGAGAAGGGATGGAAAGCCAGCTTGCACCGCTGGTTCCCACGGGTGCCCTCCACGAGGGTCTGCACCGTGTCCTGCTGGGTAGGGCAGCCGGCGGCCAAAAAAAAAGCCTTTTGCACACCGAAACGCCGGCGCTCCCGCTGTCCCCCAGCATTTGCGTGGTGACCTGCTGCGGGAAAGACCCCGTAAAGATAAATACTGCCCTTTTTCACCACCTTGGTAGTACTGATGCCTCCACCTCCTCCATCCCTCCCTCCGCAGCAGAGGAGACCAGCGCGCGCTGGGGCTTTGCCGGGTGTTTGCGATGCCGTGTACGGCACAGGAGGGGATCAAAAAGGGAAGCACCGCTTCCCGACACCTAATACGGGCTTAATTATCTGATGATATCTGTGACTTACGTTCCTTCACAATGCAGAGACCTCGGCAGCTGAAGGCAAAGAGAACCTTTGATGCGAACCAATTAGGAATACAGATCCGACATTCAAGAGAGCTGAATGGTTTATGTGTACGTTAAAAAAAAAAAAGCAATGGAGGCGACAAGGAAGAAGACCTGGAATTAATCTAAGTACTGTGCTCATGTATACCCACAAGGTAATGGTTAAAAAGATTTATAATTTAGAGGGAACGACCTCTTGGGGGAAGAGCGGGGGTGCTCTTTTTGCAGCAGCCGGGACCTTATTATTTTGCAAATGACATCTCCATCGCAAGGCAGATCCTCTCTTGCTAAAATACGTATGAATAAATGATATGTGGAGGAGCCGCTTTATGCAGATTCTTGGCTGAGATAGGAAGAAAAAAAGGAAAAAAAAAAAGAGATAGAAAATTAAGGCATAGATTTCCCATGGTGTTCCCGCTCCCATCCCCGAGGTTCAGATGGCAGCACCATTTGGGAATTAAAAAATAAATAAGTAAAACAAAATGATAGAAAAACACCGCCCGAAGCTCTGCACTTAGAAAGAGGGAGAAGGAATTTTAAAATGTCATGATGGATCCAAAAGCAGCTTTGGCAGCACAGCTCAAAGCGGGTCCCTACGCATGGTCCTGGTTCAGCATCTGGGGACCTTATCCCACACAGGGAGAAATCAAGTTCACGGAGCGAGCCACCGAGGGCTGGCCAAACTCAGATCCGAACCCCGATTCCCCTCTCTACGCTCAGTATTTTTAAACAAATGATCTCTCCTGCCCGTCGCAAGGACACAAAGAAGGATGTCGCCCCAGTCGTGGCCAGGAGCCTATTTCATACCTGTTCAAATACTGATAACTGTTAGTCCTGCTGCCTCAGGTGGCTGCGGGCTGACATTTGGCCAAGTATTTCTCCGATAACTGCTCATCATCAGTATGGGAAAACAGCCCCACTGAACCCAGCAAAAGAAATAAAATAAAATAAAATAAAAAAAAGCAACTGTGAGAAAAGGACGGTGACAGGGACAGTAATGGATTTTCAGGGGCGGGAAATGCTTTTGCACAACTTTTTGTTGTTGCAACAGGGGGCTGGAATTGGAGGAATTGATTGCAGGGCAAGGAAGCGGTTTGACGCGCCGAGGCCAGCGTGCCAGCCGGGAGAGCACATCCCCGCTCCAAGGTCCTCGCTAGACAGCGCCCCCCCCCCCCCCCCCCCCCCAAATCATTCTCCTACTATTGTTGCTGACATCGTGACAACGTGGAGAATCCACAAGGCAGAGCCAGGGTCCTACCGCACCAAAAAAGCCCAAATAAAATAAGCAAAATCACTGGGAAACTAATTTCTTTCTATACCTTGCAGACAAGGAGGTGGTCCACAAAGAAACACCAGGTAGGTGCCATCACCAGGACTACAAAAGCTGCTGCTGAGGCAGAAACCTTGCATATTTTGGGTGCAGAGTGGCACCGATTCCCCAATGCCCTCATTAAGCAGAACTCATATTTCATGCCCAGCACCGGTTATTTTTAAACTTACAAATCTAACATGAGCAGAAAGCTGAGAAGACGAGCGGCTCCAGCCAGGGTGGGGAGAAAGCAAGGTCCACAGCCAACGGCGGCATGGGGGGAGTGAAATAACAGGAGAGCGGGGCCAAAAGGAGGGCTGGGGCAGGATAGGGACGCTGTGAACAAGGGTTGAGCGCAGACGGCCTCCCAGCATCCATGCTTAGCAAGGCAGGGAGAAGGGGGTGATGCTTTGGGGGGTATTTCTAGACAGACAGAGGAAGGGGGTGGCTCGAAGACAGGAGGAGGAAGCCTCCTCAGATGGTGGGATCACCATCCCTGTGCACTCCTCTATAGTAGCATCAGGATGGAAGACCAACCCGATTTTCCCAATCCCACATACATTTCTGGACCTTGCAACAGATGCTCCCGAGCATACACACTCAACGGCAGTCACCTCTGCAACTCTGCCAAAAGCACAGCCTTGAGGGCCACCCAAAACTGAGGTCTGCCAAATCCCAGCCCATTGTCTTTGCTCTTCAGCTTTGTCCTTGCCCTACATGTTCTGGCAATCAGGTCCAATCTCAGCCAGTGGAAAGCGAAGGCTTGCTGGTGAACCTCAGGACAACTGGGAGTCCCCAGCAAGATGCGATAAAGGTACCAGGGTCTGTGATAGCCAACACCTTCAGAAGAATCTGGTGGATCCGGCTCCATGGAGGTACCAAAAGAAACAGCTAAGTTTTCCAATGTGCTCAAGAAGTTGGCCGTTGAGTTCTTCCGAAATGCAGGAGTTTGTCCAAACGTCCAAGCCGAGCGCTTTGGAAAACGCAGACTGAACTAAGCGCTTGGGAAACAGCTTCCAACTATCTCCGAAGCTTTACCCTTAAACGACAGTCACCTGCAGCTCCAACTTTTTAATGGCACCCAAAGCATTTTCTGCCTGGTTTCCTGAGGAAATGAGGCTTACATGGTGGCAGTGCCTGCCCGGCTGTTTCCTTTCCTCATCTCTAGTGATTTCTAAACCTTATAACCCATTTCAATAAAATCTGATAGAAGGACATGTTTATCTCCAAGATACAAGTTTGGGGAAAATAGGAAGCTAGTCAGATGAAAGATACTATTAATGCTCTTACCGAAAGACAGGACTGTGAATTCAACTTTTCTTAAGACATCGGGAAATCTAGCACGAGTTTGCTCTCGAGACACAGACACATAGGGATCCAGGAATAATTATTTCTGCTGCTCACGGAAGTAGCTGTGTGGGTTTTTTATATATATGAAATCAACACCAGAATATTTGCCTGGATAAACTAATCGAAATTGCTTGTTGGATGAGTTCACCGGCTATAAAACCCTGCAGTTACAAGGTATAATTACAGCAGCTTTTATTTTCCTCAACAAAAAAAGTCTTCATTAAAACAGAGTTAAGGTTGTAAACAGATCATTAATTTATAACAACATTATCAGATGGGTTACAGTTATTAAAAGAGCACACACCGAAGAGCCAGGAAACCAAGGACTGAAGGTTAAAACAAGCTGAAATTTGGAAAGCTGAGTTCCATAAAAATCACAGCCACAGCCTGATCAGCAGCAGGGCTAACGCAGCAAGGACGCCCGGAGAGATCTGCATTACAGATGGGCTGGTAGGATGCACGTCACAGAGTGGGAGATGCTTCAATATCGGGCACGGGGCGACGGGCACGGTGCTTCCCCGGGAGATCTCCCCCACCGAGTAACGCAGGCAGCCCAGGAGGCAGCCAGGAGGCTGATGCTCACCCTGGACGATACCTCCTGAGCCCTTTTTGGGCTGCAACTCATCTCACATAGAGGCACGGATTACACCCCAAGGCGTCGAACCCAAATCTGCCCAGCTAAGCCAGCCCCACATGAAACCCTCCGGGTGACCTCGCGTGCCCAAGAGCAGTGACAGTCACGGAAACTACACCGGGTGATGCACAGCAGAGCTACTGGTCTCTTTTGGAGGAAATCTCATTTTAATCGCCTATGGAGAGCGAAGACCAATGCCACCACTGAATCACAGCAGATAAGGACCACGATGAGATTTCAGCCCATGAATTAAGGACGTGGCACATCCCTTTGCCGCTCTATTCAAGCAAAGGTTTCTCCTAGAAGGGCAGCAGACAAGAGCTAACAGAAAATGAGGGCAAGCACACACAGAGGGGGAAGAAATCACAGAAATTCAGAGAAAATAAGGTTTCTTCAGCTGTGTGCTTTCCCTCCAAACCTTGGGTTTGCATTCCTTTTATCCCTTACTTTTATCTTAAGTACCAAGCATCAGCTATCTCCCAGTAACTCCCGGAGGAGCCAAGCAAGCTGGTGCGATGGACCCAGCCGGGAAGACACGAGCATCCCATGTGGTCCCAACCTCACGCAAATCCGAGATTTGGTGTCCTGCCATAAAGCAGGGCACGGGCACAACCGATTCCCTCCTGGCCACGGCTCGGGCTGTCCCACTTCCCTTGAAACCTGCTTCAGGTCTGATTTCAGTGCATTGCGTGGAAAGAGAGAGAGGGAGAGAGAAATACAACCCTGGAAAACCTTTTAAAACTTGCACAGCTCTCCCCTGACGGCACGTTGTTAAAAGGGATGTTATTCCGAAGGGACAGTGTGAATCTATACAGTCAATGCTCCAGCACTTTAGTGGCAAAACAACTCAATAGCCTCAATTGACTGCATGAAATTCTATCATTTTACCACTACAAAGAAAGAAGGCAGAGAAAAAAAAAATAAGAGACTACATAGCATTTGTCTTTCTTTAGCTCCCCGTGCAAGAGCATCTCAATCCCTGTCGTTAGCACAATATGAGCCAACTCCTAAGTGGCTACAAAAGAAAGAAAAAAAAGCCAAACACATCCAGAATGCATTCCTTACACTCCAGAGCTGCTCTCAAGACTACCCCAAAAAGAACAGCCTCGGTGGCGTATAGAAAGAGCATCATCCCCAGCCTGCTGCCTTGATTACCACCTTCCCTCTGATGAAGATGATGCAGGATATGATTAAAGATGGTCTGAAAAGACACAGAAGTAACAGACAAGAACTTTTTGCCTCCTTTTCCCAGCTAGGTCACTAGGTGTTCCTCCTCAGTGGCTGATTTCTTATTCCAAATTTGTCCGGACCCTGCTCTTCTTCATCAGCAGAAGAGCTCCGAGACTGCCAGCGCCTCGATTGTTCCTCTCCTGCTGATTGGGCTTTGTGGCTCTTGGTGAGCTTCTGCTTGATGGCAGGAGTCTGCCTGCACCCTCCACCGACTGGCACTTAAGGGGGCTCGAAGGGATCGTCGAGGGTTCAGAGCATCACAAAGAACCAGAGAGCATTATTTTCTTAAAGCAAAACCCCTGCCTAGGCTTCTTTTTACTCCTTTTTCCCGGTCGTACGTTCAGGAATTCAGCTGCTTTCGCCACAGCGGCTAGGAAACATGCCAATAACCACAAGCTGTCCTCGATACATCCCCGCAAGGGAAGGAAAAGATGCTTTTACTTCGAGTAGCACAATCTAGCAGACAGGTCACCGGGCTGAGAGAGCAGCCAGGCGCCTGACTCCCTCCCCACGCGCTGCGGCATGACTTTGGGCAAGTCACCGCGCTTCTCTGGTTCCTCTTCCCTTTTTCCTCTCCTTTTGCCCTTCTCTGCCATCTGACACACGGGCTGTTTCCTTGTCCCCTGTCCAAACACCAGCCGCTGCATCGCTCCCTGCGAGCGTTAATGAGCAATGCCACCAAAACCTGGACACGCAGGGCTGAGCATCTGTGCTTCCGCTAAAACCTCTGGATTTAGGGGTCTCCAGGCACAGGAACAGCACACGCAGGGGGGTTCTGCCTCGGTCCCCCAGCGTGCCCTGCCCTTCCAGCCCTCTGCCTACCCCGACAGCCTCTCCCCAGCCCCAGGGTCCACCCTCCAGCCCGTGGCAGCCCGTATTACACCGAGTCTGAGCGTGGGACCGAGCAGCAGCTCGAGTCCTGCCTGCACCAGCGCATCGATGCCGGGAGAGACTGCGCCGAATCGTGCAGCCTCCTCTGTTCAAGGCAGCACCTGCCGGGATTTCTCATCACAGGCAATTGATATTCTACCGCGCATCTTTAGAAAATAATCTGCAAACAAGACGCTGCAGGCTATAAAATCAGTCCCTCTCCTTTGCTTTAGATCGCAGCTTAATAAAAGCATAACAGAAGCTAGCCAAGGAAACCGTCGCACTTTGCCCAACCACATCATCCCTTTGTGTATTATTAATCGGTTTCAAGTTCTACCACCGTTTCCTGGGGCGGGAAGGAGAAGGGGGTCTCCGGTTGCGGAGGAGACTTGTCTTTTCCTTTCAGGATTCGGCAAGAAAGTCTCACTTAACAGAGCAGCGGAGAAAAAAAAGAGTGGCACTTACGCCTCTGGTTCCCCACATCGCTCATGGTGAGAATCGATATGAAAAGTCATTTGGGGCTTATCTCTGCCAAAGGACACAAATGCAGGCAGGCTCTTCCAGCCCCAAGCTGGAGAAGAGCTTTCAGCCGATGCAGGTGGAAATCGCGTTGTTGCCTGGTGGGAAGATGGGCAAAATGAGGTGCAGAGCCAGGCACCCCAGTGCTGAGCGGGGCTGTGCTGGCTGTTAACGCTGCTCATCTCCCACCCACAACTGCGAATCCCACGCACGGACCGACGGGTTTGCGCTACGGGTCCCCGGGATGCAGCCCCCCCCACCTCGAAGGGCGGCAGAGCCGAGATCCCAGGCATCCCTCCGCGGTCACAGCGAGCGGTCCTGGTCCTCCAGCTTTCTCGGAGCTGGGCTCAGCACCCCAACGCGGAGAGCTGCCCACCTGCAGGCAGCCTGTTGTAAGCCCAGTCGGCATTTCAAGTCCCATTTCTGAGCACTGAACGGGGATCTCGGTGGTACCCTGGTATTTTACAGGAGAGGAGCTGACGTTTCTCACCCAAAGCTTTCGCCACCTCTCCCTCGCTTCGTGCTGTAGGGTTTCTGCATCGCCCAGCTCCTCCACCAAGTAGGGTTTTACGCCGTGGCCTGGCAGAGAGCAGCCACCGCAGCCCCAGGAGCGGCACAAGGAGGAGACCAACGGGCTGCTGCAGAGGCTTCCGATCCTTCTCCGCTCCCACTGAAAAAGTACAATGTATTGTCTATTTGGGAGCAGTTTAGGTTGGTTCATTTCACACAGTAAATTAACCTGATTTCTTTAATAGGGGATTTTTATTTGGTGTCAAGCCCCAACTGTTATACCAAATACTGTGCCCTGGGACTCTAGCTATTAAACTTTCTCTCCGTGCTCTCTGCACGCCGAGCAGAAAGCGCTGCCAGACGCACTGCTGGGGCAAGCAGGCTTGGTGACACTTTGAAATAATGGCTCAATCATTTCTAAACGCCCCGGCTATTTACTGCTGCCACCTGACCCAGGAGATTTCTCGAAGCAAAACCACTTTTTAGATTTACCAAATGGAAAACAAGGCATCGGGAGCCTCCCAGACCCTTCCCCAGCTCCTGTGGGGATGCTGAGGGCAGGTCAGTGCTGCTCTCTGACCAGCAGCATGCCAGTTCACTCTAGGATGAGATAAAACACTAAAACCCCGTAAGTAACCTGCCCAGGAAGAATACCGAGGTTTTCCTCTTCTGGCAGAGCTCGGTCTCGACTTTCTTTCAAACAGCCACTGCAGTCCAGATGGGAGCTCAGCTCCTTTGCTGGAAATTGGTACTCTCTGTGCCAGGGATGAAATGAGGCCCTTGTGCAGGCTGCGGTCAGGCCGCTTCCAGTTGTGCAAATAACGGCAAGGATCCGGCAGCCCGCTCACCCCCTCAGCTCTCCGCCGTGGCTAATGGGGCTCCACACCGCTTTAATGGGGCCAGAACCAGCGGCCAAGCTGGGAGGTCGCCAGCCCTTGCTCTGTCAGCAGAGAGGCACCGTCTTTTGCAATTAAAAAAAAAAAAAAAAAAGAAACCAACAAACCCTGAAACTTAAGAGTCATTCCCGAGGGGTGAAAAGTAGCTCTTGGGGAGTAGGGAGTGGGGTAATTGTTTTTTTCCCCTCCATGAAAAAACCCAAGCTCAAACCTGCACCCCACGGTATGTGGCAGAGCGAGGGCACCGAGCCCGCGAGGCTGCCCGCCATGGCAGAGCCCAGCCCCAATGCCAAAATTCCCCTGCTCTGGGGGGGGCAAGCTCCCTTTCTGCCCCGCTCCCCCCTCCGTAACACCTCCCATCCCGCATCCCGCATTCCTCCGGCAGCCGTCGCCTCGGCATCCAGCCGCTCTGCTCCGCTCCACGCCTGGTTTAACAGCTGACAAATGCCCCCAGTTAATTTTTCTTCTCTACCCCTATCTGGGGTGCTGCTGACATTTTGATATTTCCCGGTGAGATTATCCTTCACATAATGAATTTTCCCCCCAGCCCCTCCTTTTTTTGTGCCTTTTGGCTTTGCTGGCGCACACTCTCTCTCGACTCTGCCGACTCCAGGAGCATGCCCGACACAAGATGAATCGCCCAGAGACTCCTGGTGCATCCTTCTTTACACTTCACATCTTCCCACTGCCGATGAGAAATAGGTTTTTTCCTCATCCATCATAAGTCAGCGTGACAAGGCTGTCGTTCTCCAGCACCGCATCACTGTATCATGCGCCTCTCCGTCCCGCTTGGCTGAGCAGCCCGCTTCCCCGCGAGCATCTGGGACCTTTCCGAAGCGCTTTCGGTCGTATCGGGGATTTGGGCATCAAGCAAAAGTTATTTCCAAACTCCTTCTTTCTCCAAATTGTTCCCTCCCTCTTGGGCTGTGCCCCAGTAACATCCTGCGTGGCTCAGGCGGTGTTAATGCTAAGGAGAAGTCATGTAGAAGAGGAAACTGAGGCACGGAGCACATTTCTGACTCCCATGAGGTCTGACTGTGTCCATGGCAGAGCCGGGAATAAATATCTGCAGATACTGCCTTTTTATCCCACATCCAGCCAGCACTGCTTCAATAACCATCTCCCAGCACGACCAGAAAGCAGCCGTGACCCCGCAGCTCACTGGAAACCTTGCCTTTGCCAGACAGAAGCACCCTCGAGACCCCCTTCGCTGCCCCCAAACCGTAAAACACAGCCCCAAACTCAACACACGCGCATGTACGGAAAAACGCTCATGCTATTAAACAGCATTGCTTGCCAAAACTCGAGTGATGGCATCAAAAATAAAAAAAAATAAAAAGGTAAAAATGTCAATTCTCATCTCTTTGATAAACTCCAAGTGTTTCACTTCAATTTTCCTCCTGCAACATAAGTCAAAACAGAGCATTTCTGCTTCAGGTACAATTTGATATAGATACGTCTGTATTTCTGACACAGGATGTTTTGCCAACAACTTCCACTTATTCAGAAATTTCTCTCGGGCCTGGGACAGAGGGAGTTTGGGGTGGGGGAAGGACCTACTATGAATTCAGGCAACGCAAAGGCCATCAGAAAGCCTGACCCTCCCACAGCAGTTATGACCAACCCACAGCTTTTCACCCCGTGCTGAGCATCCTTCCTCAGAAAGCCGGTTTGCGAGAGCCCGACAGCAGCACCGGGGAAGTTTTGGGCTGAGGATATCGGGACAAACGGGGGAAAACCAGAGGTGGGCGAGGGTCAGGTGGCTTTGCGCTGTGTGCTACAACCGAGCCCTCCATCAGAGCTCGTTTCCATGACAATTGCAGGTAACTTCAATCCGAGCCATCAAAGAAATGGGATGGAACGCTGTCCGAAAGAGATGGAGAAGACAGCTTAGCAGTAAGCCATTGGGCTTGGACCCCCATGAGCACGTTCCCCTCCTGCTCTGCTGTGCCCAACCACATAAGTCACTGCATTTTGTGCTTTTGCCTTAAAAACGGTGACAACAGCACATGTGGCAATGGGGCTGCAGGAGCCCTCTTTCCATCCCTGGTCCCTACAAAACCTGTGTCCCCCCGGCAAAGCCATGCACAGTTTGGAGACCTGCAGCGAAGGCGACTCCACGGGTCCCGTGGCAGAAGCGGGGAAGAGCTCCCGGCCGTGAGCCCTCTTGTCATTCCCAAGACAAGTGGCTCAGCCGGGAAAAGAAGATTTAACTGTGTTTGCTTCAAAACCCCAAAATGAGTTCCCGCCTGTCTGCCCGGAGAGACTGATTTCTTAAGTCAGCTGTAAATTGCCTGAAAACTCCCTTGGCACATTTAGGCAAGAGAGGAAGGAGGCGGGGAATTTCGCTCTTCTCTTAGGGTGCACGTCCTGCAAGGACACTGTCTGCGAGCATGCTAATTATCCAGCACGCTCCCCTGATATAACAATTTCAGCCTGTTAGTTAACTTTCTAATTTCTTTTATCTGCAGATAAAGATCTTTCCAGCCCAAATGGGTGCAACCAATGGTTTCCAACCCCAAAATGGGAATCCTGGTTCCCCAAAAGCCTGCAGATCTCCTTATTCGACTTCCTAAATAGCGCTGAGTTGGCATTGCAGGAATCCCTCTCCCAACACTGAGGTCACAGGTACTGCCAGGGCAAACTTGGCACCTACTTAACGTCACTTCCGAGCACTGGACAGTAACGCAAGATGGAGAGGAGCTTCTAGGAACAAAGCTATAAGCGGCAAGATGCAGAAAATCTGGAGTAAATAGTGGACTTCAAATGTCGTGCCAAACTGTGTGTTTGCAGACCGTACAAAACCCAAAGATATTCAGCTGCCAATACTTCCAAGTTGCAAAGGTGAGATATATATATCTCTCTATCTATATCTATTTTTAAACTCTCGGGCTCATTAGTCAAGTTCAAGCTGTGTTGCTCTACTAGAAAGGTCCCGATGATGCCATTTTTATTCCATACTGGTACCTTATTTTTTCTTTAACTTTTACAAGTTAAAGTTTTCAAAGAGACATGCTCAAAACTCGCTTTCTTTACATTTGTATTAATGGCAACTAATTCCACGCAAACGTGTGGAAGGTGCTCACGGTATTGCTGATCCCAAACTTTCGCCAGGAGTCTAGTCCTCGAAAATCAGATTTGAAAATACTGGGGTGTCTTTTCCCTTTGCTAACAGCTTTCTAACTTTAAAAACGGCTTTAGGTCCACGCTTTGGAGTTGTTTCCACCTCAGTGGAAGAGGAGATCTCTCCATGGCACTATCAAAATCCTACAGACGATTGCAAGGTACTACATAAGGGCACTGCACAGGGTGGACACTTAGAGACACTGGGAGAGGAATCCGAGCATCTGAATTTTGCTGTGGCAATACCTGCTGAATGTAAACTGCAAAACAACTGGGGACTTGAGATGCTCATAGCTATTTGAAATACCAGGACAAAAGAATAACTCTTTTCTGTGAACAATCACCAGAATAAGTCACTCTTGAGCATACGCTCAGACAAATTAGGAGGAAAACTGGAGATCCGCAAACAGGCCAGCCAGACACGACGGAAGAGGTAGAAACTTCCAAAACAAGTAGACGCTGCTCAGCCCTGCCGAGCCCAGGAGAGGGGGGAGAAGGTAATCAAGAAGGTGGGAATCAGAGGGCATTTGGGGAAGCAGTCAAGAGGCACAACAAGCTCATGGTGCGCATCCACCTTCTCTCCTGCTGCCCACCCACCTGCCGCAAGCAGGTAGCAGGAGAGACGGTGGAGGCACTGGTGCCTGTTCATATCGTTTCTGGCATGCTCGAACATTTTGGTAATGCTACTGGGACATGCATAAAACGTAGCGAGCTCTGCCTCAACCCCAGCAGGAGATATTAGCTGCATTAGCACTGCAATCTGAATTTAGTCCCCCATAGGACAAACACAATTGCTAGCACCACAGGAGGTTCAGGGGACCCAGATTTACATCTTTCCAACTGGGACTGTTATACTGCGAGGCCAGATGTCCATCTCGCCCTACATAAAACCCTCCCTGCCTTGGCGGGTGATAGACACACTGGAAACGGTGACAGCACGACGCCAGGCTCCCACCCACCCGCATCAAGCACTCCATTGCAAGGGCAGGATGAGTATCCAGGAGTCCTGATCCTTTCGCTTTTAGATAAAACCCTCAGGTTTCAAAAAGAAACATCCCCACAGACCTTGCAGCAGTCCCAAATCCTGCACTTGGAGAGGACAGGCACCATTGACCCCATCTGTCCCAGCAGAGCCAGCTCCTGCCCACCACCGCCAACCACGTCCCCATCCTCACCCATCCGGGAGCAGGAGGCAATGCCCACGTTGCACCAGTAGCCCCCACCTCGTCTCCCCCCGCAAAGCCTCGACAGGGCCGACAGTGCCCAGCTGTGGGGGATAAACAGCTGGAGATGGACTTGGGGAGGGAAAAGCTTTGGGAAGGAAGCGATGGGAGCTGTCATGTGTCACCGAGCTGCAGTCACCAAGGCTAATTGAGCCTTCAGGCCCCGCTCCTCCTGGTGACGGGAACGGGGGAGATTAATGAACAGGACCAGCCATTCCCCCTCCTCTACCCTCCCCCCCCCTTTTTATGATTCTTTTTTCCTAGTAATGTTTGAGCACAGCAGCAGAACTAGGATCAATAGGTGGAAAAAGTAGATAATAACTGGCCTTTAAGAAGACATCTGGGACCTGCACGTCCTGCTCGACTGCAGTTCCCAATCCTGCCCGATGGGCGTAATTTTGGCACACGGTTCCCTCGATCCCCGCGAGGCAGCTCCATCACTGGAGAGAGGCCAACAGCTAGCGTTGCTTCAAGGACTGAGTTCGTCCCTTGGTCCCTCCATCAGAGAGGGATCTGGGATCTCGGTTCCATAGGGCAGCAGGAGGGATGGCTGGCAGCAGACCCCCAGAACATGGAAGGCTCCCGACCCATCCATCACTTCTGGGAACGTGTTCAAGCTCTCTAACACCATAACCAGAACTACCACCCACCAGTCGGTGCAATATAAATATAATTAAGATTTGCAGAGGAGCCAATTGCCATTGCTACTGGGACAGCTTGGGGTTTTGAAGCAACCTTCAGCTGCAGACCAGGGATGGGAGGAAGAGCACAGTCCGATGGGTCATCTCCAGCCAGAGCCAACACCGCCCATGCCAGCCAAAAAAACCGCACCGCTACCACCCTGCACGAGCTCCTCGGCCTTATCCTGAGCGGCTTCAGCTTCACAGAGCCATGCCTATCCGGGTGGGAAGGCAACGCAGCCCCCCCTTGCAACCCCCCAAGATAAGCAGCCACCCCACCTGCAGCTTGGGTGCCCGCTTGAAGAGAGGGCGGAGGGAAGGGGACTGCAACGCGCTTGCAAACCCGGACTTCTGCATCACGCCGGCGTCTTAGCTGAATATCCAAGCAGGCTGACGCGGCGCTGCTCGGGGACGACGTTCGACCCGAAGCGCCGGTTATTATGCGAGTCAGGCAGCTTTCGTGGCAATTAAGGCATCTCTTCGTGGCGGCGCAGGTGGCTGGCTGCCTGCACCTGGGGGCTGCGCGCAGGGTTGCCGCCGGGGGAAACCGGGGGCTTGCTTTGGGGGGAGCTGCTCCCCTCGCCTCGCTTTTTCCAACTGCCCTCCCATGCCTCGGTGGGTGGCATCGGGGCCGCAAATCGCTTCAAGATCCCGCACGACTTCCCGGAACTCTTTTCCACAAACCTCAATCACAGTGAAAAAAAAAAAAAAAAAAAAAAAAAAAAAACAGAGACAGCCCCGCTAAGGAAGCCACCCAAGACAGGACAAGTGCCGACCGCGGGGAGAAGATCTGACTTAATTCAGCTCCCGGCCACCAAAGGCATCCCAAGTCCTTGCTAACGACCTCTGCCATCACGTCAAGGCACTAATCAGCTTCGAGTGCTGATTTCACACGACTTCTGGAGGCAGGCAGGCTCCCTGGCAGAAGCGTGGACGTGGACTCCTCCAGACCTCTTTCTCCCTTCATCAGAGTTACCGTTTTGGGTAGTGATGAAGCAGGGGAATTGATTTGAAGCCTAATGAATAATCAGCCACCATCAATAATTGTAATCACTAATCTGGTGCAATTAGAGGCAATTATAGTAAATGCAATTTCCTCCCGAGCTGCTAACGAACTGCAAAAATATGAATTGACTTGAACTGGCTGCCTGTGATTTATGCAGTCGCAAGATCAAGGATCCCATTATGCCAACAAAGGCTCTGAAAAGGACGGAGAAGTTGGTCCCAGCAAAGCCACCAAACTTTACAAGGAGTCCTAAAGCAGCATTATAAAAAGGATGAAATCCCTCTTTTTCCTTCTCTTTCCCTCCACGAGACCCATCGCATCAACGTACGTACAATTCCCACGGTAGCTCCTGCAACCCACGGATGATATGTGCGACGAGAGGTGCCACACGCCACGTCCGTGTGCGTGGAGAGATTGCCACCTATTGGTACGTCCACACGGGCGATGGAGGAGATGGCATCATCTGCAGATCCAGACCAGCAAGCAGTTCAAGCAGCAGGTTCTTGTCATTTTGGAGATGAAGCAGCCGATTTCAAGTTGCCTATTATCCTTACGATGCCGTTAAAGGCACTATTTCAAAGTACCTTTTAATTTCAAGTGCCTGGGATGACACGCACAGCCTCAATTTCAAAAGGTGATAAGCACATGAGTGGGATCTTACAAGAGTTTTTGAGATGAAAAGCGAGCTCACAAGCACTTTTTCCTCCCAAACGCAACAGAAAGTGAAAGATCTTGAAGAATCAAGCACAAACCACTTCCCGAAACAGAAGAGCTGAATTCAGCAGAAGAGTCGAACTGAAAATATCAAAAGGAATCATTTCAGGGATTTTTGGCAGGTCCCAACTTCTCCATCAATTTGGGAACTCATCAAAACTGGATTTTGCCAATAAAAGGTTCAATTCCTACAAAAGCGGTTCTACTGTAGATATACATTGGATTTCCAGTCTCAAAACATATTTGATGACACATCAGGAGGAAATAGCTGTCACCGGGCAGGTACACACGCCAAAGTGCTGCATTTCTATAGTCTGTCAGTCCCGAGGCTGGAGAGACATTAAACCAGCCCCATCGGGCATGCAAATAAACATGCCTCGATGAGCAACTCCCCTACTCGGTACCAGCTGTTACTCTCCTCGGAGTCAATAGCTTCCACTCGTAGGTCGGTAAATCTTGATACTCACCTCCACGGAAATCAATAGCTGCCTATTATTGGTCTGTAATTGTTACAAAAATTTAATCAAGGGTCAATAAAGGAACAAGTCTATTGCAGCAGCACCAGAATTTCAAACACAAAGTATGTCACTGACCAATTACCCGGTACTCTTGACTTTTGCTAATATTATTTATTATTTGGGCAACTGCAATGCCCAGAAGACTCAACCTCAGCTTCGCATGCAAAGCTCTGTACAAGGAACAAAGCTACCACCATTGCCCAAATTTCCTGCAAGGCAGACCACCAACTACATTGCATAGAAATGGGCACAAACTGCAATAAGCCCGGGTCCAAAACTAACAACTAAGTGAGCTCTGAGAAATTAAAAGACAAATGAGATATGAAAGAGAAGTCGGCGATAACTGGTAGAAGTTGATGACGTTTCTTCTGGGTGTATTTTGGAAATGCAAACTGGGTTTCTGTGCAAAATAACTACTTCCGTGGAGATTATTTGGATCAAATTCTCCTTAAAAAAGGAAAAAAATTTAGAAGAGAAAGAGATTAAAAAATCCTTTGTAATTTCCACCCAAAGCAGTTCCAGGGGTTTTGTTTGCTCTCCTTTCTGCATTTGGCTATGTCTTGCAGCGGAGAAAGAGAAAAGTAAAGATAGCAAGGAAATTAAAGCAAGTCTCAGTGTCTTTCAAAACAAAAAATCAGTGTCATTTCTGACCTGAGCCAATCCTCACTGATAATTTCTGAGGAGAGGCTTGAAGGGACTGTGAAACTTTCCCAGAGCTGCCACGTCCCACATTGCCACTTGAAAAAAAAAGAGAATCAGATTTCCAGTTTTCATATACATTCAGAGAGGCTCTGGCCTGGAGATCTCTCCTGCCTCATTCTCCACTTGCCTTCTGGTCTTTAAAACCAAAATTTTCAAGCTTCCCATAAATCCAGCGTGTTTATTTCAGGCAAAGGTCCCCATCAACTTAGGAACCGAAGCAGCAGCGGTAGGGAGCGTGCTACAGACCTTCTGCACAGAGCTCACGGGCCTAAAAGCATTTAGTTGTATTTATAAGAACCCTTGGGAATTTTGCTAAGTCAGTCGAGGGTCACTTTTGCTTCTCCTCTTCTCCGGAATGCCTCTTCCATTGACACCTGCTTACCTCCCGCCCTTCAAAATACAAAGAACCTAAACATTTCCAAACCGCGCTATTCCCATGTGTACATCCCCCCCAAAACAAAGCAGAGGCTGCATTTGTGCTTCAGGGATTTATGCCCAAGCAAGGATCTAAATAAAGCCATCGCATAAAACCACAGAGAACAAGCAACCACAAAAAAAAAACCCCAAACCAAACCCACCTTAATAGATTCTATTTAATAACCCAGCAACAACACCGCTGCCACCCTACAGATGCAGGAGTAGCGCAGGCATCTCCAAACCCTCGCATCCTCCGCTGAAATTGCCAATTGCAAAACATTCTTCCCCCCTGCGGCACAAAACAAGTAATAAATATGGAAATCCATAAAGCCAGCAAAAACAGGGACTCCGCTGCCTCTCACCAACAAAGTACAATGCAGTCGCGTAAGGAAATGAGCGGGTTTATTCCTTCGCTGCACTTTGATGAATTCCTTTCAATTTCATGTTATTGCAGGTCCATCACCGACGGGGATGCGGGGAGGAAAGAAATGGCAGGTGGGTGCGCTGGGGGATGCGGCAAAGCATCCTCACCTCCACAAACCCACCCCGTCACCAGTTTCTAAGTTTGAAGCTTCATTCAACTCTCCCGTTCAACTGTTACTAGTGCTATTTTCCACCAGTGACTTCCACGGGCCAGCTAAACCTCGGTTAAAATGATATTTCCTTTGATCACTCATATATTTCTCACTTTCTCATTTCCCCAAGAACTCTGTCATTCCTTCTTGCCAGGATGGAGATGGCCAAAACCCCCCAAAAGCTACTTCAGAGCTGTTCCTTAGTGCATATATAACAGCAAAGCCTCACAGACAGGATAAAAACCTCCGTGTGCTGCAAGTTTTAAAAAATTCGGCTGTATTTCAAATCAGACCCGAAGCGGTTCGAAGTTTTCTCCAAACATTTCGCTGCTGGGCAACCGGAGCATTTCATTTGCACAAAACAATTCCTGTTTGCTTCGGTTTTCCCTGCCTTCAAATTCTACATTGCGAGATGCAATCAGGAGTGAAAATAAAGCAATTAAAGAAATCGCATGGGATTCACAGATGGCCATTGACACCAATCATTTTCAAGAGGGTCTTTGGCACCCAACCTGCACAATATTTCATTTTCTAGAGTGGGTTTGGGGGTTGGGGGGTTTTTCTGATAAGTGGAGCTGGAGCTCGGATCTGTCCACATTTGCATACAAAGATTGACAAGGATGCTCTAGAGAAGACCCAAAGTGGCGAGCACTTGCATCGCTGAGCTCCAGCACTACGTGATGCTTTTCTTATTCACGTGACCCGGATTTATTCCCTGGAGCTTGAGGATCAGGTTTGGTCCTTACTCAGCCTCCTGCCCTTTCCTTGCTCAGCACTACCGTTATCTCCTCCTCCCAGAGCTCCCGTTTATACCGGGTAAACGCACCCCAAACCACCTTCCCCCCCTATCCATGTAAGCAGCCGCGCCGGTAATCACAAAGCAGCTTATTTTTAATTGTGCTGAAACTAAATTGTTATTTAAACTTCAGCTCTCGCTTTTCTCCCCCAAGACCCCTTTAATTCCTCCCAGATGTTAATTATACCGAACCACAAAGCTGCAAAAATCTCAGGCTGGCTGAAGAAAAAGCCCCTCCGGCCGGATCCTGATGTGAAATCGATGAAGCCGCCGGAGCTGTATCAATTTACACCCGCGCCGAGCTTTGGGCATGGGAACCGCGTGCCTATCTACAGCACCACGGGGACAATGCTTCCCAAAGGACCTAGATGATTTTAGAGGTCTAATTCCCATTTTTCCACACAATTCCGAGTCTAAGCTCCACTAACTTGGAACGAAACCTTGTGGCCTGCCAAATCTCTTTGGAAGTTTGGAGTGACGCCTCCGACCCATCAGGCTGTTGAACCCTGGGTGTCTACACCATTGCCCTTATGCTTGTTCCCCCATTCATTTTTCCTTGCAGATGAGGAGGATGCTGGAGCCAGCAAAGATTTATCCGGGCAGATTTGGCAGCATTTTCATATCTATTTGGAACCGCACGATATAAATTGAATTGTGGGCTCCTTCCATCAGGACGTATTAGTGGCTCACACAAGGATAAAGCTTTTCTATTACATCTATACATGGGGAAGCCGGACTTGCATCTCACTTCATCGTTTCAGATGTGTTTCTGCTATTGAATTACTTTGTTGTTGGGGTTGTTTTTTTCCTTTAAATACCCGTCATGGTAGGTTGTGGCATTTTGGTGGCTGACTTGATAACCCTTAGGATATGAAAGGGAATCTGAAAAGTGGAGGGAAAACACTGTTCTTCCTTCTCCTCCCCATCACGGTTCAGCAGCAGACATAACCCGTTACAAATTGATTTGTCTGAAGGAGAGAGACAGCACACGGTATTAAGAAATTATGAATTATTAGGGAGCTTTAAAAGTGGAAAAATTGATACCTATAAACCACAGGGGAAACACATTGCTAGCGAGAACGGGGCCACTCTCTGTTTTTAAGCCCTGTTTCCAAGCCAAGCCATCAAGAGGGATGCTCCAGCTCCGATTCCCCTCCCACTCATAGCAGTTGTTCACAAATCAAAAGCATTCTCCATTTCTTCATCTCCGCTCCAAACTCCGCGTTCCTCTCATCTGCTCAGCCTCGCAGGTAGCTCGTTAAACAATTCATTGAAAGCGCCTGGAATATAATGAGCAGTGGGAGAGTTTGGCAGGCCGTAGCCAGCAGGCATACGGGGCTATGCATCCCTGGGGTCTGTGCAAAGCCGAAGGGCTCGGGGTGGCCCAAAAACCCACATCTGGAAGTGGCCATCTCCTGCTCGGAGCGGTACGAAGCAGCTCACATCCCTGGGCAGGCAAGTTTACTTATTCCTCTACCTCCTGCTGGTAGAGAGCAGGTTGCTTGGAAATAAATAGTAATAAAAAGAAGGCTGAGGAATGCAAGAGAGCAGGATGAAGCCCAGGGGAGCTGGGGCATTGCAGATAACCGCCTGACCTCCTCCACCGAGAGCCTGAGCAAAGTGCAAACAAGCTGCGGGCATCACAGAGCTGCCTGTTCCTGGGATGCTCCCACGGCTGCCTCCCGCAACTCCCTGCTCTCTTTCAGCCACAATCCCAAAATCACCTTGTCTCAGCAGCCTTTTAGCCGTGGTGGCATGGCAGGCGAGTCATCCTGGTGAAGGTTGGTCCACCTCCAGCCCACCATCCCACCGGGCACGGACACGGCATCAGCACGCAGCCCCTCCTGGTACCCAGTCGGGTGTCCCGCACTGCCTCTCCCAGCTCTGCCCAGAGAGATGAGATTTTAACCCACGCCACACAACATTAACCCCACCTCTGCAGTCCCTGGGAAAAACGAGAGTTTAGCCTACTATGTATTTAAAGATTGAACTTATGTATATATTTCCAAATATCTGCCACCCAGACACACAGCTAATCCACTTCCAGACATTTTACCAATTATCCCAGGGTCTTCTGCACAGCCCATTACCCCGTAGATGTTACTAACTGCTGCATAAACAACCCTCTCCGCTGCGTGGCTGACACTTAAGCGGACAAGTGTAAGCATATTGCAGCAGGACAGCAAATGGAGCCGTAACAGTCACAGCAGCGAGCTCCCCCCACTGTGAAAGCCATTATCGTCGGCACATCTGTGCCGCTTGCCCACCCAGAAATCGGCTGGAAGAGCCACATCAGCAGAAAAATCCCACCCTCCGCACTGCTGATGTCCTGCTCGGCAGGGTCAAGCAAAATTTGGGGGTTGCAGAAAATTGTTGACTTTGCGGAGCTCACCCGCGTGATGCCGGGGATCCGGCATGGGCGAGGACACCAGGCGGACCTCTTATTTCCTCGGCTGCCCGTGCGGAAAGCGCCTTCCACACATCCCTACACCATAATTAAGCATGTGTCCCGCACGTGTGTGCATGTACTTGTCCGTGCACGGGCTGGAGGTGAGCAGAGCTACGCCAAGGTGAGGAGGCAACAGCAAAGCCTTGCCAAGGAATGGCATCCAAGAGGCCGATTTTGCCCCATCCCTACCAAAACCAGGGTCCTGCTCATCAGCTCCGGGACGCGGGTTTCGTGCACGAGGAGTTTCTTTGCACGGAGGAGGCAGAGGGCAGCGGGGACCACAGCCCCTTTCAACCCACCTCCGGGTTTGCCCCGATGCGGTGGGTGCGGGACGTGCCCCCCGGACAGCCAGCCACCCTCCATCATCTCCCACAGCCCGAGCCGAGCCGGCACTCCCGATCCCCAGGCTCAGGGAAGCGTGGCACAGCCGGGCTGATAACCCTAATCCTCACAGTCTGCTAAATGCAACAGCCCCGCGGGAATCCCCAGAGCCCCGTTCTCAGAGACACTGGGAAGCTATTCCCTTTTTAAACTGGGACCAGTCTGACCCAACTCTCTGGAAACCGGGCAGCTCCTTGAGCTTCCCTGAGAACCCACCGAGCGCCTGTCCATCACCCAGCCCGTGCCACCAGCTCCAAATGTCACCACGTGCTTTTCCCCTTCTTTTCCCTCCTCCCTATTGTTTTTAAAAGCAGCCAGACTGTTAATTAAAAAGGCAGAAATCAATTGCCCTCATCTCCCCATCAGAAGCTCCTCTGCATGCAAGGATTAAAGCCTGCTTCTACTTTAAGTCAATTAGAGATAAGGGGAAGCTGACATTTCTACAACCCGCCTTATCAAACCGCTTGAAAACTCCTCAGATTAAAATGTAAAAAGATTATTTCTTCAGCTCTCTCTGCCTCTCTCCTTTTTTTTTTTTTTTTTTAATTATTCATAAGAAACCCGACAATCGGTTGCCGATAGTCTGAGATAGCCCTGCTCTGCCATGGCGTTATTAGTAATTCTCAGTTCCACCCCGGACAGGGGCTGGCGTGAGCATCCTGCCGGGATGCTACCACCCGCCCCAGCACCCCCAAAACGGGGGGCAGGAGGCAAAGGGACCTCGCGACTCCAAAACTCCATCCCCATGGGCCACATCCTGACTTCCCAGCTGAGCCCCCCAGGGAAAGGCTTAAACCCCTGGTCTGGAGCAGATCCTAATGAGGCTCTGCTGAACCTAATTAGCTGCAGGCAGGAGGAAGCTGTGATGCAAGCCTCAATGCTCTGCGTCAGCTGCAGGCCAGGGACCAAATATGAACCTAGAAACAGGGTCTGAATGATAAATACAGCTGGGGACAGGGACAGGGACACTGCTGGCATGGCACAGGCTTTGTCAGCAGTGCCTGCGAGCCTCTGCCTCAGACCTGCATCTGCACAGCGAGAATGCAATCCCTGCTCGAGGATTTACCTCCCTGCGTCGCCCGGCTAATGAACTCCGAGGTATTCCTGGGAATGGGAGAAAATGGGGCGGGAACTGGAAAAAATTGCTCAGCGTCAAGTTAGTTCTTCCGATGGGAAGGAGCTACCTGATGAGATGAAAACTGTGGCATCTCCCCTGTCCATGCATCCACCCCCCAACCACCAATCTGTACCCTCCTCAAAACGCAGGATTAGGAAAAAAGAGAAAATACTGAAGTTTCATATCAAAAATCTTTGGCAATCTTTCAGAAATACTCAAAATGTTAGAAGCAAACTGCAACAGCAACAGAGGGATTTCACTGATGTTTTTCACAAAGAAAAAAAAAAATCTCATTTCAGCACCAGCTGCAGGAAGCGGAAAGCTCTTTATTCCCCAAAGCAGCAGTAGCAGCCCCAAAGTCACCAAGACTAAAATCTCTACGTCGCATACAACAACCGAGTCGTTCCTCAGGATGGTCTGTGCCCCCACCACCTCTCGTCCCCCAGCCCAAGCCCTGCGATGCAGCAAGTCTGCGCTCAGGGAGGGGGCTGCCCTTGCAGCAACGGTGCTTCTCCGTACGGCTTCAAGGCAATCAGTTACTGCAGCACCGTCGGCGCGGAAAGGCCACGAGAGCATCCGAATCGGGAATTTCCCCAGCAAACTGAGTGGACAGATCAATGGCTCCTTTCAGATGTGCATGCACACACAAAAAAAAAAGGGAGGAGGGGAAAATAAAAAGAAAAGGGGGAAAAAAAGAAAAAAGAAAAAAAAAATAAGGAAAAAGAAAACCCCCAAAGGAAAAAACTGATGGGAGGAAAGTGGGGGCAGAGGACAGGGACTGGGGGGCTCCCAAGGGGGTAGCACCCAGCAGGAGATGCATCAGTGCATACTCCACTTGCACCAATGCCTGCAAAACTACACTAAAGGAAAAAAAAAACCCCAACAACAACAACAAAAAAAAAAACAAACCAAGGAGATGTGAAGCAGAGCGTTGTCTCATCATTTGGGGGAAAGCCATTAAGTGGACTACCATAAACCGAGAGCAGGACTCATAGGTCCCATTTCTGCCTCTGCCCATCTCTGTATCCGTGCCTCAGTTTACTCGTCTACAGAGGAGGCTTAATCCTTACCGTTGGCACAAGGATTTTGTTAACTTAAACCCTTAAAGATTTATAAAGCACTTGTGAAAGCTCCCGCGTAGGAAATATTCCAATGTCACTGAAAACGTCAACTATAACATATTAAATCTCTCTTTCTCTCTCTCTTAAAAAAATAATAATATGAGATTATGTCCCAGGAGGAAGTTTTCCCACTAGACTTCTCTATTCTTATAAAAACGAACTAGCATCACTTAACGGCTGATAAATTCCATCTCACATTAAGCAGATATTAAACACGTATTTATAAAGGTTTAAACAGATCAGTTCGCTTAATTTTCAGTTCTCCTTTAGGCAAAAAATAGTGCATTTCAATCGTGAGAAAGTCCCGCTGTGGCTAATAGAGGAGCATCCGCATCAGACCAGACTCTGAGACCCTGCGCAGGAGGGACCAGGGGACAGGCAGGGATCTTTCCTACGGACACGCAAGGACCAGGCTCCGCAGCACTTCACGGCCCTCCAGGACAGCACCGACGGACAAGCCCACCACGCAGAAACACGAGATCCTGCACTTTAGCAGGTCAGAGGGACTTAAAAGTTAAGCATGGGACTTAATTCTCTCATTTACTTTAAAAAGGGTATAAAACCAGTTTAATTGCGCGTTCAGCTGTACGGACCAGATCTTTGACAAACTGCTGTCCATTCACCAAAGTAAGTATATTATTCTTAAGTACTTAATTTTTTAAATTTTTTTATTCCTTCTTTAAAAACCCAAGTCTTTGGTCAGTTCATTCCAACAGCCCATTCCAGCACCGAGTGGCAAAACACATCAATATTGAATCCTGGAAGAGAGAAACTCTTTCCAAAGAGCATCTGGGCAACCATCCGCTGCGTGAAATGCATAAGCACAGTCACTGAAATTCCTCATGGTCAAAATAAACCTGGCCTCTCCCGAGTTCTAGAAAGATCATTTGAATGCCTTTACCTAAAGCAGCCCTAAAAATGGGGAGGTTTCAACCAGACCTGCTCACTGGGTCAGGCACTGCTTTCTGGGTCCCTCAGTGTGATTTTCAGAAGACAAATACAGACACAAACTCACGTAGGTCTGATGGAAAAGTTGTCCTTGTTGTTTGTCTTAAGCAACATAAAGGCTGGATTTGCTGAGAAAATCGAGGCTTTAAATCTCAGTAAATAGCAGAGAAGGACACCGTGACCCAGGAAATATTGCATTTTTGGAAGGGAAAGGGGGTCAGGACAAGCACTGCTCCCACATTCAGGAATTCTCCCCGTTGGGTGACGAGCAAAGCCAGGCCAGAGAGAAAGCAACCTGAGATTTTACCATCCCACCCACAACCTCCACAAACCAGCTCCTGAGCCGAATCCCCGAACATCGACAGCAGGAAGCTTTCCAACGAAGCTGGTCTGCTGGGGAGCAATTAGAGCATCAGGATGTGGAGGAGAAATTAAATAAAGTCCTTGGTCATCTTCACCACAGCAGGCACAGGGGAGACGGCTGTCCCAGGCTCGCCCCTTCTGCATATTGATGGGGGATTATCACCGGCAGGAGCGGAGCGGGAAGGCAAAGAATTAAATGACAAGCCCTGGGACAGGTGGTGACATTGAGAAGGTGACCTCGAGCCGCAGGTTGTGGAGGAGCCTCAGGTCCCCTTATTCCCACAAAAACTTATCATCTCTTCCTTGAAACCAACTGCTGGACCAAATGCCGGGACTACCAGCCAATGCTGTATCCATCCAAAAAAAGCAAGGATGACAGAGCAAGCAGGCGTCCTTGCAAAACCCAGCAATTTGCCTGAGACGTGATGAGTAAACCTCAAGCCGGTTTTCTATACCTAATCCACTGACTGCTTCTAAGACATCCACAAAAGGCTTTGGAAAAAAAAAAGAAAAACACTCCATTATTATCATATAAAGCAATCTATGCACATAATATTTCTCAAATGCTCTGTGCCTTCAGTCGGAAAATTCTAAGTTTGACAAAGATTGAATATTACTGTCTAGATGAGCATCATACAATAGGAGTAAAACCAGACATCTTTATTCCCTGAAAAAAAAGTCAAAACATGTAAATTCTCTTTGATAAAAAATTCTGAGACTTCAAAATCTGGGGCAAAACCTGGGGCAAAACTCTGAAAATGTGAATTTCCTTCACATCACAGAATATTCCCAGGTTGACCTCACTGAATGCTTTCATTTTGATTCCGGTGTTGGGGTGGTTTTTTAATGTATATAAAAGAAGACAAAAAGACAAGGCTGGAACATAATACTCCAGCCTATGAAAACAATGGCCATCAGTGATGCTCTGCAAAAGCTCCGGTGGAAGTGACCTTACCAGATGTTTTGATTTCACCGCAACTGGCGATGGAAAAGCCTTCCACCACAAACCTGCTGCCTAGTACTTCCCAGTCCTCAAAGAGAAGAAATGGAGGAACCCCTCCATGAAATTCAACAGGCAACACCGTGCAAAGGTACGAGATAAGACCCCTCTTTCCGCAAGGCATAATTAACCTCCCTGTCACCAGGTATCATAAAAAAAAGAAGAGTTTAGAAGGGAACCCAAAGGATGGAGGACTGATATGAGCAATGAGAACTTGCATAGCTCCATGGCAGAAGAACACAAGCCCTTAAGCTTCAGCATCAAAAAGAAACTTCTCCAAGGGGGATGTGACTCTGCAGCCACACTCTGGGAAGCTTCTTGGACCTTCCGCAGACTCCCATTTTTCAGCAAGAGGACAGGGGACAAGCGGGCCCACTGATCCTACAAGCCCCACGCTAGTCCGAAAGCTGGAAGAACTGAAAAATAAAATGACAAAACCTTCGCGTTTCTGTGACAGGGTCACTGGAAGCGTGGCACTGACTTGTCCCTTTTAATGAGTGTTAATGCTCTCCTTTCATTTTTGTGGCCATGGGATGCCAACACATTTATCTGTTTTATGAGTCTCAGTTCAATTTCAAGAGACATTTCTTTGGACATCGAACATTGTAATTTGCACTAGCTCCCCATTGCGAACGGCTAAAGTTTGAAAAATCACCAAGTGAGTGATCAAACACATTATAAAAATAGTCAGGCAAATGCACCACTATCTTCTCCTCAAGAGCCATTTATAGGGTCCAATCCAAAAGCCATTGAAGTCAATGGAAAGACTCCTGCAGAATTCAATGGGGTTTTGATCGAGTCCTTATTGTGCTATCCATAAGAAATAGGTCAGATATTTATATATAGTCCTGAAATGTTGTGTGCCACCATGCTGGCAGCTTGCCTTTTTGAGTCCCAGCGCCACTTTTTGCCGTCCCTGCTGCAAACCTGAGTATTTTGCAAGTCCACCTTCCTAACGTTTCCCTCTTTGGCACGGCTGCCACGTTAGCTTTCACCTCGGCTTGTCCCTTCTGCTGCACGAAACCCGTGCCAGCACGTTTCTCCTCTGACCTGGTAATGGTTTCATGTCCAGTTTGCACTCCCTTTGCACAAGGGTAACTCAAACCCGCATCAGAAAATTGCTCCTGGCATCCACCCGGAGGGAATAATAGAGGGTGTGTAGCTAAGCAAGAGCCTGCACCTTTTAACAGGAGCCAGTTATTAAACCAACACACCTAAACGGGGGCAAACGCTTTTGTGAGCGTGAACCTATTTCAGTTTAAAAAGGGCTTGTTCCAGCTTAATCTTAAATATGTTCCCAATCAAGTTGAGCCAAAACGGAGCCATTCACCCTTGCGTGTTTTCCAGCTTCGATAGATCAGGTTAAATTCATATTAAACCGTACAGGGAGACAAGTCTCGTGCTGTCGGCAAGACCTCCATTACACACACCTTGAGAGCACGACTGCAAATTAACAACCTTATTTTGCATTCAGTATGTGGTATTTTGCAATAACTTGGGAGGGGTCTTAGAGCAGGCTCGGTGAACGTTATTTCAACTGAACACACAGGCTTCCAGTGAAATAATTGTTCCTCGCTAACAAAGTTAGTTCCTTCGGTTCCAGTTTTAGTTTAGATGAAGCTTTAGAGTCAATATTTTCTGGGGCGACAAACCTCACCTTTATTCAGATGACACACCTACCGTTTTTGGAGCGCTGTGAAATAAATAAAAGCAAGCCTCAACCCTTCAAACAATTATTCATAAGCTTAAATTTATACAAGTGAATCATCCCACTGAAAGCGGTAATACTTCTCATATACTCCAAGTGAAACACAAGTCTGTTTACCAATTAGTAGAACTGCAGTAGGTTTATTCTGTGTAGTTCCACATCTATTATTTATAACACTTTGCGGTACGCTAGGAAATGTACAGTAGCATCTCCTCCAAAAGTAAGGAGACCTTAGTCCTGTGGAAACTCCCTGCAGCATGTGTTATTAAAACTTCATTGAAGTGAGAGAAGGAATGGATGGTTTTGCATCTGCGGCGCGAGTAGCAAACTTCTAGCGAGTTGGGTTTAGCCTTTGTACATTTTGGTCCTTTCAGTAAAAATCAATGGTGAGAAATAGCAACACATATGTTTTCACTAGACCTTTTATAAGAAAGACACTTTGGGAATGTGTGTCACTTTAATGACTCGTCATTTTAAGCAACCGAGGACCGGGGAGATGGGTGAGCGGCTCTGAGGTACACTAATGGAGCTTAAGGTAGGTGTTCTTGTAGGATCAATTTGACTGCAGATAAGTCTTGCTTCTTGGCATGGATTTGATGAATGCTGGGCATGGCTTAAAGATGAGATAATCTGCTCAATTTATTCTTATTATTTATTTGCTATCCTTGTGACAAAATGAATTATGATTCTGCACTGAGCCAGAAGCTGGGATAAAGTTACCATTGGGGAAGAATATGTCATTGTAATAGTATCTTTTTTTTTTTTTTTTTTTTTTCCCCTGAATGAAATCAGTGCACTGCAAAAATGCTTCACACATAACCTGGAGGAATCATTTCCAGACAGCAGAGGGGTAAACCGAGCCTTTTTGCTTCACTGTACAAACACAATTACTACAACAGCAGCTTAATACAATTGTTTATACAGATGCCTAGTGTTTTCAACAGCCAGAAAAATCCTCGTCCTTCTAGGAAGCGATGCGGGGCTCGGCAATCCTGCGCTAGAAGCGTGCTTGGGAGACAGAGGCATCCCTCCAGCCCAACGCGACCCTCTCCTTCACCCAAGGTCTGCAGCAAGCTTGGGTAAAGCCTCCCACGATGCCCGAGTCGCCCTTGCCCGCGTTGCACGTCCAAGCCTGACGCGCAGTCCGCGTCCCGAGAAGCACCGGCAGCCCAACGCCGCAGGCTTTTCTCCTCCGCAGGTCACCAGCTGCATGGGAGGGTTTGCAGGGGCAGAAACAAGCGCTGAGCAAACAGCCAGCGGTTCAGCTCCTAACGTACGGCGAAAGAAATAATCGTGGTTTTCTTTACTTCACGTGAAATGCCACGTCAGCTGCTTCAGCACCTCGCCGAGGGGATCTGCAGCTACCTTAGCGCCAAGCTTTCACCCATCATGGGACAACCCGTATGGACGCACACCTCTACCATCAGCAGATGGTGCCTCAACCCCCGGCGCGTGAAGCAGGACGGTCACCTCGTCCGTATTTAACCGGCGGCCGGGACAGATAAGTTTGAGTAGGGGCTAGGCTGACATTTAGCTCCCTCCTTGCAATAATTTGATGCGTGGCTTTGGGTCAATTGCCTCCATTCCCCAAGCTCATCAGAGGGTGAATATTTCCCTGCGATACAGCTTGCTAGTGTATAAACTCCGAAGTAGCAATAGTCTGATGTTCTACATACCACAGCCCATTAATTTACTATCAAAGGGGTGTTACAAGGATAACTGTATTAATGGATCAAGCCTTTGAACGTCTGATTGTTAGGTAGCCAAGGATGCGTCAGGAACGTGATAGACAGGTACTTAAATCTGCTACCTACACACAGCGCCAGGTATAACCCTTCATCAATACTTTATGTTTATTTTCCCTCGCATAAAGAAAGGGCGCGAGCCTTTTGAAGAGCTGAGCTGCAAGAAGAACGCACAAGGTTAAAGCCCTGAAAAGTTCCGATCAAGGAGCCGACTGGATTACAGCCAAAGCTGCAGCGAATTTCTCTCTCTCTTCCCAGACAGGGATCTAAACACAAAGAAATAGGTTTTGGGGGGAATTCCACCTAATTCCATCAAATCCTTTTTGTCATTTCTTCACCATCCTTTAAACATCTGACAAGGCCAATCGACCGCGCCAGGCACAGAGGGAATCGCAGAGCCGGGGCTATAACTCTAAGTTCATTAAGCGTGAATTATTATTTGAGCCAGCCTCAATTTTCACCAGCAGAATTAGACATTCCTAAAATAATGTCCCTGACACATGCAGAAAATGGGCTTTACGGCTCTCACCTTGAACTCCGCCAGAACTCCCACCTCATCTGTTACCCTTCCACGGGCAGGAGACGGAGCGCAGCGCTGCAGCCTTACCTTTAATTATGCCAGGTATTTAAGGGCTAATGTTCATAGAAGAGGAGTATACGAGGCAATAAATGGCTTTTGCGGGTGATTAAATGCCCAAGCAGAACAGAGGCACTTGATAAGCGCAAAGGCCATTTGCTCGATTATGCTCCCAATGCCATGAACTTTATTCCCACTTCCCGATGAGGAAGGAGAATATTCAACAAGCTGTAGACAGGGAAAGAAAAACATGAACGTACTGGATTTAATTTTTTTTTTTTTTTTTCTTCACCACTCATTGAAGTTTGCTCTGCTCAAATGCAAGAACTTCAGAAGTTTAAACGACAGGTGAAGTGTCACGAATCACCCAGATCAAGGAGGACACCAGCCCAAATGCTTGCTGCAGGGAACATAAATCATGTTGCCCAACTACAGCTCCGTTCCACGGAGCGAACCCAGGGAGCAAGGAGAACTTAACAGTCGGTTTGCAAGGTTTGGTGATGCTGTTGCTTTCCCCAAGGGCCAGCGAGCAGCCTGTGACATGCCAAGGGCTTGTGCCAGCCCTGAGGACAGTAGATGGGACCCGAACCACGGCAGCACAAGGTTTGGACAAGCGGGGTGAAGTGGGACTGTGCACCAAGAAATGCCCCAATGGGTCTGGCTGAGCCTCTGTTGGCTTCAAAAAACAGTTGTGGGGAGAAAAAAGTCACCTTTAAGTCAAAAAATTTATTCTTGTCAAGTACTTAAATAGAGTTTGGGGTTCCTTTTTATAATGTTGCATTGCAAAAGTTGTTGGGTTGGTTTTTTTTAATTTTTATTTTCTTGGAAGTAGTGGGGAGCCTCCAGAAACATCTTTGAATCAGCATTTCCTTCCAGTTATAGCTGCAGCCCACAGGCTGCAAAAGCAGCGCTTAAATACCAGTCTAGCCATATGCCCAGCAGCACAAGAAATCTATAACTCTATTTTGCATCGGGTCACTTCCACCCAGCGTGACTAAGGACATCAGCACCATTTGTTAGCAGATATTCGCTATTTCCTGCCAGTGCCTAACCGAGAGCTTTTCCTTGCCATAAAATCACACACAGAACCCATCTCCTCAGCCTTTTAATTTCCTCGCCTCTCTGCTGAGCGCAGAAACTTGCCTGGTTTTTGCCAGCAGCATGTTTCGGAACCACCCCTCTGCAAGCGCCAGGGATGCGCAGCTCACCGTGAAATCCCACCGCTCCGGCACGGACACATGGACAAAGCATCGCCCATCACAGTATTTCTCTCCCTAGAATAAATTCTCCTCCATATAAAGCATATTTGCCCTGTTTTTTCCTTTCCCCTTATTTAATAATGATATTTACCTCTCCAGAAGGGCGCAGACATTGCCACACACAAGACCGCAATCTAATTTATCCAGTTCCTTTTCATAACTCCCAACGCCGCATTATTAGGGCAACTTTATATTTCTCTTGCAGTCAAAGGCCACAGCCCCGGTCACCCTGTGTTTCAGACCATTAAGAAATAAGTTAAACAACATTAGACCCCAGAGGAAATTTGAGGCCCTCTACTGTTAGGCTTTTGCTGCAATGAAAATTGATCTATTCGTCTTATTCTCCATATCCTGTCAAGTAGACAGTTTTCAGCTCCTAACAAGACTTGGCCATGCATGGCTTTCACACCCACTGTAGCCTCGGTACTGGGTGCAAAGCTTCAGATTCTTCCAAGCTCAACTATCTAGCCTGCATAAAAAATTCATTAAAAATATTATTAAAAATTAATAAAAAATATTTAATATAAAATTATTTAATGAAAAATCATGTTAAGGTTTAAAGAGAGCATAGGCAGGTCTATGTTTTCCCTCTCCTCCTTGCTTCTCCTCCTCCTCCCATATGAACCCTTCCACAAACAAAACCCAGAGCTCATCACTACAACCCGATTTTCCTACTGGATGGGAAAAGAGCATCTTATTTTGGTATGGACAGGAATGAAACAGTGCTCTCCAAGCAAAATATGAATGTTTCTTCTGACTTGCTTGCCCCCATCCCGAGCCATTTGTTGTTATTATTTGTTTCCTAGCTGCAGAAACGGACGTCTCTGTTGAAATCCCATCAGTTTGGGATACGTTGCCAGCAGCGGCCGGTGTCAGATGCTTCAGGAGGTGGAAAACCCCCTCCAGGACCTCCCCCCAGTGTGCATTACTGCGCTGGGAGATGCATTTCTTCCTCACCAAAGCCCAAGTCCTCGATCTCCCAACTCCTCGGTGAGCAAAAGGATTTGGCCGCAGCCAGCTTGGGGGATAAAGGCAAGGAAAAAGCCCACCTCCCTTCTCTGGGCTGCTGCCTCTCACGCTTTTTTTCCCCTTCCCTGTTTTCTTGTGAAGTCGGTTCTCCCAAGGACTGGCGATGAAATGCGCATCGGTCCTCGTGCCGCGCGGCATTGCTGCAACTCGGGTGGCCCTGCGAGGGGAAACGGTGCTTCCCCAAAAAGCTCAAGGGAAAAGGGGGATGAGAGGAATAAATCCAAGCCCCTGGGAGAGCCTGCAGCAGCCGGGCTCCATCACCCTGATCCCTGCCTGCCCTCTGCAGCCGCAGTCCTCGGGGGGAAAAGGGGGCTGCAAGCGCGTTGCTGCAGCACTGCAAAGGCAGAGCGCGTGCAAACGCATCGCCCCGGCAGATTTGGGCAGGGGGATGGAAATAATCTGGGGGTTGGAGAGGGAAATGGGGAAATCCTCCACGGCCGAGCTCAGCGTGGGGACTCTCCCCAGGGAGGCACTGTCTTGTCGACCATGAGAGAGAAAACTCCCCTCTCCAGACCTGTCATAATGAGACCGTGCACTTGGTCATACACAAGAGAAGAAAAATGAATTTAGTGAACAGAACAGCTTCTGCGATACTGATATTAATATTTAATTTCTACGGTGGCAGAAGCTGCAGCTCTCTCCCCAGGCAGGACCCCGCTACGCTGGGTGCTCTTCAAAGCCACAAGCAGACAGCTGCTCAGAAAAGGATATGAAAAAAGAGGTCAATACCCTCGCATTGGTATTTCTGCTTTACTGAGAGAGAAACTAAAGCGTGCGGAGACAGAGTGACTTGTGCCCATCACACATCACCGAGTGGGATATACCTCCGGAAAGCACACAGAGAGGGTAGGACCTACCAAAACATAGACACACACCATTTAAGGTTTGCAACAGCTTCAGACAGAATTACCCCCAAGACCCCAAAACTCAACCAGAGCATCCCAACGCCTCGCACCCACCACATCAGCGTGGTCCAAAAAAGTGGCAAGGGGCGCTTGAGGAGCACTCCTGCTCTGCAAAACCCGGCCAGCCTGAGCCATCCAGGGAGTTCGCACGAACACCCAGTCGTCAAAGCTACCGAAGCGACAGCTCGGCAGTGTTTGAAGCCCCCAGCATCGCTTCTTCTCCACACTATTAACACAGCAGGTGCCTGGTTGTTTATACTGAGCTGCTGGCGTAGCTCAAGTGTTGATTTTTTTTTTTAATTTTTTTTTTTTTTTTTAAATTTTTGCATTGCTTCAGCGCCTTGGGAAAGGGTGGTGTTTCGCTGATGAGAATAAGGAAGCAAAGAGCCACGATACCAGATGATCTCCTAGAAAGTCTCACTCTGAAACTAAAAAAACAGGGTGAGAGGATGGGATTAATTTGTCCAAGGAACTTATCTCCACTGGCTTTTCTGGGAAGAAGGGAGCAGGGGGAGATGCAGCCCAAGAAGTGGCTTTGAAGAGCCCCTTGCTCCTGGAGAGGACATCCCACCCGTCCCCATCAAAGCCTGAGAGACTTTGCATCGATTCGAGCCCAGCTCCAGCGCTTCGGGAGCATGGAGAGCTGCAGCCACTGGTCTGAGCAGAGAAAACCTTGGGATTTTTCAGAGTTCGGGAGAATTTGGAGCAGCCTGAGCTAAAACGCTGCCTGGTAAGTGCAAGGGTTGCTGTCCCCAGCAGCCCTCTGACATCCCCTCCTTGCACAGATGTTTGCAGGCAGGACTGAACAGCATGGGAACCAAATCCTGAAGCGCAGCAGATGGTACCAATTTTGCATTAACTCTCTGCTGGAACTGGTGACAGCTCAGGAGCCCTTCCCCATGTTGTTCCCATGTCCTTGCTGCAAAGGTACCTGTGATGCCCCTACCAGGGACAGCCACCGCCTCCTCCCTCTCCACCTCTTCTTGCCGCTGTGACTCTGTGCAAAGGCTAGTTTGCTGTTGTTTTATTTTTCCCCAAACATATCAGTTAGTCTGAGAGAAGATATTCTCTCTCGTCACAAATTTTGTCTCAATAAAATGTGACATTTTCCTGCCTTCACCTATTTATTGCACAACACGATCTCATTCTCTGGTGCTGATTTAACATGCAGAACTTTTCCCTTCAATATTTGTGGGGTTTTTTTTTAATTGGGGAAGAAACTCTGCTGCTTTGGTTGCATCCCTAAAGCAGCGATTTAAAAGCCTGGAGCACGCTGTTTACAGATCGGCAAATTTCTGTTTAGTGCTCTTGAGATCTCTTTTCAAACCTCAGACTTCCTTTATAACCTTGGATAAATCACGGGGGATTATTCTGCGAGCTTTTATTAACTTGGACCATGCGCTTCCCCTTGGCTCAGCTGTCTGTAGAATGGGAATAACGATAGCTGCTTTATTATCTGTGGGGCAGGTCTGTCTCTTGCAATCTGCTTGTACAGCACCTAGCACGAGGATGCCTGACGTCAGGTTGGGACTTTTGGGCAGCTGTAGAAATGTGATGACAAATAGGATTTGCAAGAGAGGTAGATGGGACCTTGTTAGCTATCGGTCAGAGGTGATAACAGATAAGATAAAGCCTACATGCCTATACTGCTGTAAAACAAGAAGGGTCGGGCCAGTCTCCTGTACCAATTTGCAGCTCAGTATGGCAAAATCCCAGCGGATGTCCCAAGGAAACAGGTGCTACTCAGAGAAAAGTCCAGGGAGCTGCTTATTTACTGATGTCAAAAAGTGTGGAAGCAGCTGCAAGGATCCATCAACCTGTGATTGCCCTGGAAAATAATCCCATCTTCCTGGCTCTCCACGATCAGGGCTGGAGAAAAATCAATCCAGAGCTGAGATTGGATACAGTAATACAATATTTATGGCTTCGGCACTCAAGTCGGGCACTGCCCGCTGAGGAGGGATTGAAGAGCAGTTGCTTGCATGTCCCATGGGTGCCCAAGTGATGCTCAAATGGAGCCAGTTTCGTTCGCACCCATGGGTACCGCCTGCTCTGCTGTCCCTGCGCTAGCTGAGGGATTTATAGCAAGGCCATAAATGCATCACCCTCCTATGCAACGAGTCCTATAATTTCATCAACACTTCCACATGCGTGAAAGCGAGGGAAGGGCCCCAAAGACGAGCCCTGCTATACCCTGACTTTCCCTGCTATATCCAGAGGGTTTCCCTGCCCGGGGTGGGTGCTCTGTGCACAGCCACCCTGCAGCGACCGCGCAGGGTGCTGGCACTGCTGAGAAACCCCCATCCTGCGATGCCACAGACTCGATGGTCCCAATGCCGTGGGTCCCAGCACCGGAGCTGGATGCAACCTCTCTGCTGGAGCCTGTCCAGCCGCCCTAGCCAAGGCTGATGGCAGCGATGCAGAGCCACGGTGACAGAGGAGACCCATCCAGGTGCTAGTAATGGAGAGAAGGAACAAAGGGGTCCTGCCAGAGCCTCACCAGGTTTATTGGGGCTTATTAATTCCTTAAAGGCCACACAGAGGCCACCGGGCACCCAACTCGCTGCTTGGCTTGCTGAGAGCAGTCACAGAGATGCTCCATTCTGGCACACACATGTGCAAGGAGGGAAAGCCCACGGTGCCAGATACCAACCCTACAAGCCTACCAGAATCAGCCAAACCACTCCTGCCCCATCAGCCCAACCACCAGCACGTATTGCCCGGCAATACTGCCCAGCCAAGCTGTGGCAATCCCCCAAGAGCACGGAAAGCAGCAACGGGGGATCCGGCAGACGCAAGCATCATCACCGAGGGCTGCCGTGGGTGGCAGTGGGCACCATTTCCCCCCCCCAAGCCACCAGCCCCCCTCCGTCTCTGGAAGAATTTATAGGGCTGTCCCGGTGACACACCGTCTCAGTAACTGCAGAATGGCAGTTGTAAAAAATCCCATTTGCCAGCGTATTAGAATCCTATTAGCGCTCCCGGCGGAGAAATAACGCCGGCCCTCCTGGCGGGATTAAAGGGACTAGGACTCAGCCTCTGCAGTTTTATGGCCCTCTCCCCCATTTGCTGATCAAACTGACAGATATAAAGCTGCAGGCGAGAAGTGTCCTTGGCCCATAAGCCCCACAACAAACAAAAAAAACCACCTTTGAAGCAGCATGAGTGCCAGTAAGCAGGCGCCAGTGCTGCCAAGTGAGCGAAAGGGGCCATTTCTGCTTCCTCGCAGCATCCTCTCCTTCAGCCCAAATTTTGGAGGTGGGGAAGATGCAGGGCTGGTGCAGCACCACAGGGATGTGGCAGGAGAGACAAGGGGACGAGCGCTGGTGCTGCCTCCCATACACATCCATGTGCAATGCAGGGTGCTGTGGGTATGACCTGAAGAACCCTGTCTCGCCTCCTGGCCATTTCAAAGACTAGCTTTTACAAAACCCGGGCAGCTGCATAATTATTGTAATGATTACTTATAAATACCTATTGATTGTCTGGGGATGCTGCAGGGGAAAAAAGGCAATTTAATAAAAGTAAGCAGGTAGAGCAGCACCAACAGGCAATCCCCACCCAAAAGGCTCGGAGCAGGGATCAAACATCAAACTTTCAGCCTCTCAAGGACAGGCTTCGACTTTCAAGCTAAAGAAGTGACTCCATTCCCTAGAAACATCGCATGTCTTCATCATCTGCATGAGCAAGTAGGAGCTCATGGAAATGGCATACAACAAGCCTTCACCAACTTTGCTCACCACACACTCTCCTGAGCTGAAAGCCCCTGCGCCCATTTTACAGACAGGGAAGTGGAGTCCAAAGAGGGGAATCAACTTCCATGCGAGCTGAAATACTTTGTCTTCCAGCGCTTCCCCACATGCCTGAGCAGAATTACTTGCTTGTGCTCACGTACACTCACACCAGCACCCTCCCTTACAGCCCAAACCAGCTGCAGATTCATTTCACATGCAACAGGCTCCTCCAACACGTCTCCTTGCCGTGCAAAACGCTCTCGGCTTCTGCAGTATGATTTTCTTCCTTTTTATGGCCTTGGGCACAAGGATGCCCGGCCAGAGCAGGGCTGAAATTATGCTCAGCACAAGGAATGGTTAGTTACGTTCTTCCTTCCCAAGACACAAACAGGAGCTAGCACCGCACACAGATGCTCCCAGGGCACGCGTGCTGCCTTTCGGGGTCTCCGGGGACTTGCCTGCCCACGGGGAGCCCCATGCCTCCCCAGGGCAGAGGAGATAGCACAGGGCTGGACGCGGCCAGCCCTGGCAGCCTTCCCCACTCCCCGGGCTCACAAGCACAGCCCAGCTGGGGAGAATAAATAAATAATTGTGGACTGCTTGCTCAGCACAGCTGTAAATAGTTCATGAGTTCCAGGAGATTTATTCTCCTCTTCTCGCCTTAACGAGCCCACAGCAGCTATGGAGAGATGGGAAGGTTCATAGTTTACAGCCACCAACCAGCATTTTTCGGGGGGAACAGGGAGCCCTGTGCTGCACGGCAGAGGCAAGCCGGGACTCACGGGAACAGCAGGAACAGACCCACGGGCATCAGCTCATCCAGCAGCTCCTGCTTGTGCCTGTTCCCAAAAATAGGAATTATATTTCCACCAGCTGATGAGCAAATGCTTTTCCTAACCCTGAAGGATTTGCTAAGGGGTCCTTGATGATGATCCCATTCGCTGCCTACCTTCCTCTCAAAATGACTATATCCACCAGCCATTAGGAAGACCGTTCTCAAGAGATTTACAGTGTGGTCCTATACAAACTCAGGAGACCCACTCCAGCTCCCAGGGAAATGGTCCATCCCCTAGAGATTTGCAACACAAAGAGGACATGGGAGGTATTAAGAGTTAATTAAGAGGTATAAGCATGACAGCCACCCCAGGGACAAACACGTACAGCTGAGGATGGCAGAAGGAGTTGACTATTCATCCAAGCTTTCATTTTGAGGTGCCTGCTTTATTTCCAAAGCAAACTTGGCCAGACAGGGTTGTTCCAGGAGAATTTCTCCCAAGCCACCTCTCTCCTTCAAGCCATCTAACAAAAGGGCCAGCAAAGCGTGTCAGCTCCACCGGGCACCCACCCCTCCTCACAGCAGAGCCAGCACTGTAAAGGCTTTATCAATCCCCGGAGCCATCCAGCCTCCCCTGCTAGGTCTCTTTATTACGTGCCTTGACATTTCAAAGGGTTATATTTCCGCCTGTGAGAACCATCAGTCCAGCAGCACACAGTAATATATGGAGTAATAGAGTCTCAGCACAGCAGGTTTAATCTCATATTGCTGAAGCCCCTGGTGTCCTAGCTGAAGTAAGTTTGTCATTAGGAATTCCTTTCTCCCGACTGCAAGCTTGTTTTGTTTGGGGTTATTATTTTTCCCCTAAAGAGAAGAGAAACACTCAGGATTGATTTATGACTTTCCCATTTCCTCCTATGCAATGCAAACTGGCAAGCTCCAGGCAGGAGGAGAGGAGAGAGATGGAGAGAGCCCAGCGCTTGCTCTCCCTGCCAGCCAGCGCAGCGATACCGTGTCACTGCCACCACCAGCTGGGTGACACCTCGGGGACCCTCTCAAGCCCTGAGCAGGGTCAGAGCCCTTTGCAGAGATGAGCCCACAGCTCCACCAGCACTGCTCGAGAGCCACGGAAGATTAACGATCAGCCACGGTACATCCGCTAATTCAACGACAGGTCTGGCTCTGAAGGGGCAAGGCAGGGGAAGGGAATATAAGCGTGGTATTTTCCACAGTGCCAACTCGGATTCGGACGGACAAGGCAGCAAAACGGGGCAGCAGAGACTGAAAAATCAGAATTGCTCTGCACCTTGTAGGGCTACCCAAGGGAAAGGGGTTGAGACCCTAAAAAGCTGAAAGCGTTAGGAGCAGATCAAAGGTGGACTGGAGGCAGCTGCCTGCCCCGCCAGGAGAGGGCCCTGGTGCTTCCAGACCCATGGGTCATGTTCCTCCAGACGAAGAAGCCTCAAATTCACCTCCCACTCTAACCGCAGCGCTTGGGAGAAGATGCGAGCATGAAACCATTTCGTTTTCTCTGGGTATCCCAACCACCTGGGAAAGACGAGCTTCAGAGGTCAGCCTGACTGAGCACAACACATAGGCAGTGACACGCTGCACTGCTGGAGATGGGCTCTTGCCCCTGCACCTCCATCCCAGCCATCCCAATGCTCCTGCTTTGGCATACGGCCGACTCCTTGTGCAGCAGCTTCCGAACCATCACGAATCGAAGCCCAGCATCCAACCTGATGTTCGCTGGCGTTTCCTTTCACGTGTCACTCTGGGACTTCTGGCTGTTCAGCAGCTCCTTCGAGAGCATCCCAGCCAGCTCTGCACTAGGGCTCAGCGTACATACAGCCGCCAGCAGCAACTCTCCCAGCCACCCCAACCTAACATCATCTCGCTGCTCCACCAAAGCCCTGGAGCCCGTCGGCTTCTGCAGCTGATGGCACAGGAGCAAGCGATGTAGCAAGTCCTCTCCCACTGCCTGAGCATCCCGGCACACCTCCCTGGTTGTGACAACCGTGGGAGTATTTCAGCATGAGCCCAGAGCAAGGCTCGAACACGCATCTCTAGATCCCTAATGGGACGTACCCTAACGGCCGTGAGGATTTTCAGACTGTAACACAAAAGCCGGGATTAAATCAAGAACAGTAATGGGGCTGGCAGCCTTCTGGAGCCATCTTAGGGCAAGAGGGCCCATGGGACAGAGTAGCTTTGTGCTCAGCTATCGCATGGCTCCAAAAAGGAGGAATGAGATGGAAGGAGCTGGGACACAGATGCACGCAGCAATGGTAGATACCGGCTCGAAAGCCCCACACAGAGAGCCTGCAGCACCGCATCCACTTCTAGCTGGAAAACAGAAACACCACCACAGCCTCCAGCTCCTCAGAGCCCTTCCCAGACTCCTGGGACAGATGAGTAGTGCTGAAAGGCTTTATCGCAGACCCCCAAAGCACAGGAAAATCAGAGAAAGAGCCAAGCACATCATCCTCAAACTGAAGCACCAGCTAAATGAAAGGACTTGGGAAGCCTGTCCGCACTTGGGGCCTTGGCAATAGGTTTTGCTCTGTTGTAGGAGCTTTACTCCTTGCCTCATTTGATTGCTTTTTTCCCCTCGAGTATGGTCATTCCTGGGATCATAGCTTCATGGAGGAACGAGATAAAAAGGTGCCAGGAACAACGCCAAAACTCCTGGGCTTAATCCATCCGAGGCTAGTTGACATTTTCCAGTTGAAATCTCTGGCTCAATCAGAGCAGGCAATGCTCAGCAGGTGCCAGATAGCAAATCGGAGGACGTTGACACAGCGAGATGCTTCACTTGGATGTCTTGGCCGTGGCAAACAAAGAGCTCAGCTGGCCTCTGTGATCTTTAGATTCCCATTTAGGAAACTAATTGCAGAAGCTTAGGGGTGCTTTCTGGGGTCACCCAGGTGCATCTGAGCAAGCAGGAACCAAGTGGCCTTGCAGACATCCTTTGGGGCAACAAATGCTCCTGGAAAAAGCCAACGAGAGTTTCGGAGCGAACCCACTGCATCTCTGCACCGGCTCTCAAAGCACCCGCTAACCAGCAGATAAGAGCTGAAGGGGAATCGGGCTGACCTGAGCACGGCACGCTCCCGTTCCTGGGACCACGCACCCGCTGCATACCCTGACGGCAGCTCCTCCTGGCTGCCCACAGCAGCAGCAGGACACCACAAGCTCATGAATATGCAGAGGCAGGGCAGGAAAACAGCCGGCCGGAATTAGCATCTTTAATGAATTAATAACACAGGCAAGAGACTTGTTTGCCTGACCACGGCTCGATGGCTGGGAAAGCACGGGAAAAAGCCAGGCCGGGGAGAAGCGAGTCCTGGAGGCTGCCTGGCAAAAACATCCTTCCCTCCTCCTGGCATTTGCACTCCTCTTCCAGCCCTCTCCCTGTCCCCGATCCCATCAGGAGCCATGGGAAAGACACCTATGCCAAACCCATGCGTACGGGAGCAAAGAGATCGCTGGGCACATGAGGACAAAAGATTTAAAGCGCATTGTATCTCCTAAACCAGGAGGATCAGACCCAGCCCTGCTGGGGCAGCTTGGGAATCCCAAAACAGCACAGCCAAGATCCCCAAGTGAGGCCATAGACTCGCGTGTTTCCCCAGACATCAGGGCAGCCTATCCCTCCGGCGGCAGAAAGGGATCCTCTCTCACCAGCAAATCAATCACCGCCGTATTGATTACATTTCAATTAGCGAGAATCCCAGCCAGGCAGTGGGCCGGGCAGGACCGGAGAGGCAGCGACAGGGCTGGCAGCGCTATTGAGCCTGCCTAACAGCAAAAACCACATTTCAATCCAGAGGCACCCCTCCTGCCTTATGCCATAGCCAGCATCCCTGGAAAAACCTGCTTAAAGACTCACTATTACATGTAGAAGAGCCCCTCTGCTATGAATCCCAGCCATACTGCCAGGTCCTCGTCTGTATTTTTATTTTCCCAGCTCCTTGCTCCCTTCCCAATCAACTCGTCTTGCTTTTGTGCTAGGCAGGACAGCAACCAGTCCTTCCCACAGGCGCTGGGACCCAGGGCTCAACCTCACAACCTCAACTAAAGCAAGGGGGTTTCCTCCTGCAGAAGCGATGCCTGTCTTTCTTTACCATGTCTCCAGTGGCAAAGGCAGCTGTATACCCTGTCTGGCTATTTAATCTACGCCAGCAGCCCTTTGAGAGGCTCCAGCTCCATCAATAAGGCTTTCTACAGGGATGTGATTTCAGGATCGGCGACTTTTCTCATGGATGTCTCTTGGCAGCGCATCCCGACACAGCCCTAGGATGCTGTAGCATCACAGCAAAGCATTTCCCTGCGCTCGCTATGGAGGGCAGCAGGTACAGAGCTGGAGAGCCCAAGCCGCAGCTTGTTGCGGGGTTAAGAGGCCCTTACGGCGCAGGAGGAGGCTGAAGTTTCTCCCTCTCTTTTGTCAGGTCAAATTTACTGCAACAGGAGAACATTTCAGGAGAGATTTGTCATTGTTTGTGGCGGTTTGGAAAGCTCCTAAATATGCTCTGTGCAATCGTGAATGTAAATTGAATAGAAGGAAAAGCAATTTGCGAGGCATTAAAATCCCTCTGCAGGTTCCTTTGAAATGATCGATGTCTTAAACCACGATCTTATCTAGACATAACCGAGTTGGGCAACGCAATCCAATCCCCAAAGTCATTGCCTTCACAGGTAACTTATCAGCCCGTGGACCACATTCACTCCCGACCTCGGCGCAGGCATCGCTGCGCCTGCAAAGCGCTCGACTCCCTATCTTTTATGGTGCCTTTATCACAGAGCAAGAGAGGGGGGGAAATGGGCATAACTGAATTTCGGGATGCACGTGCCTGGCCTCGCTGAACTCCTGCCGAGCGGCATTGCAGCCCCAGATGCCTGCAAGAGGGGACCGGGACCATCTTTGCTCGTATTTTTGTGTGATGCACAAAAACCAGGTGGCATTGCTTGGCGTGAAGCTGTTAACCCTTAAGAAGCGCAGTTATCAGCCCCGTGCAGCGTGTCCTCACAGCTACCCAGCTCCCCCACCCGAAGCACAGGCAATCTGCAGCAAAAACAGGACCAACCACCTCATCCCCATTCCCCAGGGGAGTGGGTTTTTTGGGAGGAGATTCATTGCACCGGGTGCCTGCCGGACCTCAGCACGCTGTCATGAGCCCCAAGGCAACGTGTGGGATCTAGATCCAAGATCACACAGCTGATGGGCATCAACCCCAGCAAGCAGCAATCCTACTCATCAAGCCATGCCCACAGCCTGCGCATCTCCACCGTGAAAAGGCGTGCGTCCGCTGCTTTAAGGATGACGGAGGTTTAAGAGCCTTTACAAGTTTTCACGGGACAGGACTTTGCAAAAAGCCCAGATGGCTCCAGCAGCGGTTGTGCAAAGCCACCGCCGATACGGCTGCTCTCCGTGACGCTCTTCATATATGTAACCCCGGTTCCTGGATCCAGCCCCGGTCCCCTGGGAGCGCAGAATTGCGCCGGGGCACGCGTACACCGACACAAAGCCCTTGCATTAGGCGCAAGGCGGCTTCCCACGGTGCCCACCAATCTGCCTGCAAGGAGCGGGTAAGAGCAAGGGGGCCGCATGGGCCGGGTGTTGTTTAATGCACCGTAGGAAGGAGCCACGACGCTGAGCCGATGAGGAGGATACAAGAACCGGGACAGAATAGACAATGATCCGCTGAGCAGAGGCATCCGCCTCCCGCGGTGACCGCTGCTCCCCGCCTCCCGGGGCACCGGTCTGCAGCAGACAGATAGGCGATGATTTCTCTGCAAGAAAAGTTTCTTCCTAATCACATTAGCTAGAGCTGGGCCCGTGCCCTGAAGCAGGCAGGTTTGTATCTATTTCAAAGCCTTCGCTTATTAAAATAAATTCACTATTAGAGCTGCGGACCGTCCTGCGCATATATAAGCAGAAGGCCTTTGGGGAGTGGGGTTTCAAGTCACAGAACAGAGCAAGGGTACAAAGCTGTGAAGGAGGGAGCCAGCAAGAAGGGACGAGGGAAGATGAGAGAAAGGGTTAAGGCTCCCTCCTTCCCTCCCCAGCCCAGGCAGAGTGAGCCTCTCTCAATCAGTGTGTGATTGCAATCAGCAGGAAGGTGCCGTTTGCATTAAACAGAGCAGACAGAAAAGAAAAAAGAAAAAAGAAAAAAAACAAAAAAAACCAGGCTGTGCAATCTGCAAAATTTATGTAAAAATCACAAACAACAATAAAGAACAGCCTTTTTTTTTCCCCCCCTCCACCTTCCCTTGTTATTATTTTCCCCAAGGGCAGAGGACTGGGATGGAGCAGGGAGCCAGCACTTCCCAGTGCCCCTGCCTGCACCAGCCAGGCTGCCGTACCTACGTCAAGCCTTGCAATCAGTCTCCCTTACTACTAATTTTCCCTCATGTTTTTTAATTAAATTCTCCGCTTCCTTCAAATACCAGTCAATGAACCATCCACATTTCCTCCAAATACCCTTGAAAACGTTGAATCGGGCAATTCAGCGCGGTGCAGTGCAAAGATACCCAAAGAAACGTCGTCAAAGAGGCATTGCCCAGAGCACGCATGGCCACAGCAAGAGCTGGGAAGGAGGGCTGAGGTAAAACACAGATAATTTGGCCACACTGGATTTTCAGCGTGCTCAAATCAGCAGCCAACTGCAGTAGCAGTACCCAACCTGCTCGTTATAACTTTGGAAAAAAAGGTAACGACAATCCTGAAGATGGCACTCATGGGCTACCCTTCCCAAGCCAACCTCCCTTCCTGACCCTCCTTAACGAGAGGCTGCCCAGCACCCTGAAGGGGGATGATTCAGAGCTCCTCCAAATTCTCCAAGGTTGTCCAGGTTGGCCGTGAAATGTGTCCTTCCTGCCCGCCCGCCGCCCCCCCCCCCCCCCCCCCCCCCCAGCTACGCTTTTGGATTCAAAGGTAGCTCCCGACAAGGGATTTGAGGCCAAAGACCAAGAAAAAAAGGCTGAGAAACTTCAGGAGTAACAGTGCGTTTTGTAAGAAGGCAGAAAAAAGGGAGAAGAAAGATTTTCTTTCGTCGGATTGACGTTTGCTGCTTTTTTCTTTCGCTCGGCAGCATCTGCTGTCCGTACACCACGAGACAGGGGGGCCAGCAGCTCCGTTTATTCGCCCGGATCCCCTGGGCCAACCTGGGACCGATTGACGGCTCCGCATCGAGACTCGATGGGAATTGGATGAAGTGCAACAGTTTTGCTCGGCTTTTCGCTTTGAGGGCTGAGGCTTGTTTGAACAAGAGCTCAAAGGGAAGGAAAAGGGCCTTTGAAGCCCCCCGCAGCCTGGGACTGCATGAAAAAGCCCCCGTGAGCCCTCGCCAGCTCAATAACACCCTCATTCCCTTTGTGCCGGGGCTCACTCGTGCCTCTGCGGAGCATCGCTGAGAGCTCAGGACTGAGCCCACACAAGTCCTCGTTGCTCCACGGGGCTGCCGGAGCCGGTTACAACCCCAAGCAGGCAAGTCCTTCGTGCAGAGCAGCCAAGACTGAACTACGCTTCAGCTGGGCTGCTGAGCCACCGGGAGGGCTTTCACCTTCCCCACCGACGAGACTTTCCAAGTCATCTTCAACACCGGAGCGACTCAGACCACCAGCAGTTGGACCTCAAAATGAGTGGTTGGAAGCAAGCTGGTCAATGATATGGAGCAAGAGCGAATCCCTAAGATGCGTTTCTGCACGTCGCAACCCTTGCGGGTGAAGACCCAACTGCAGCTACATCTGAACCTCCTCCACGGCCTCAGATTCGGCATTCCCGCTCGGCACAACCACGCCCATACAGGGGGATATTTTGTCTTTAAATGGACAAGCAGCTTATCCCGAAGACAAAGGGAGATGGTAGGAAAGCAGCATTTCAAGCCTTGCGGGGGACAGGCAGAGAGACAGGCAGAAGGATAACCGGGCACGTTTTCCCCCCTGTCCTCACGTCACCTTGAGTACGATGACTTTCAGAAGCGTTAAACGCAGGATGCTATGCCAACCAGGGTTTAACAAGGGCTGCAACGACAGGATCAGGCAGGACTAGGGATAACTAGCGGCTTTATTAGGCTCATTTATTTATTTATTTATTTATTTCAATGAGCAGTAGGTGTTAGTCGCAGGTGAGCAAAGAAGTGCCAGTATTGGGGATGGTAGACAGGGTAATAAGTTATTGAGAAATCTTCTATTTGTAAGCAGAGGGCTGCTCTGGCTGCTCCTGTGCTCTATGCATTATTTATAGCCCTGCCTAGCGCTGCCGTCCCCTTTATCTGCCTTCCAAGGGGCTTGCTAAGAAAATGAATCTTTGACTCAGCAATTTTTGTCCCAGCCAAATGAAAGAGAAATACACACACACATATATATATAAACTGAATCCACTCTGGGGAGGTGACAGGGAGCTAATCCAGCCCCCAAGAGGCTGCAGGTATTGGCTCTCGGCGGCTCAGAGAGAAGAGATTTAGCTCATACATAAATTGTCTACGGCTCTTCCCCTTCTGCTGACCTCTACCGCCGTGTCTGTCTGTCCTTAGACTGCGTGCCGCTGAAGCAAACCCAAACCCCAGCCTTTGGGAGAGCTTAGGAAGTGCCTAAACGCACTCCAGGTACTGCCATCAATTAAATAAATCTGCACAATACATCAAACAAATAAATAATCAGAGATGACTGAAGAGCTCCACTTTTTTTTCCTATATGCACATATACACACATGTACTTAAAGCCAATTTTTCAAACAATAAAACACTGTTGAATTTTTTCTGCATGAAAAATTCATTCTGTCTCACAGCCATCTAAAAAGCAAATAAGCAAACAAACAAATAAACCCTTCTTGGTGGAAAACATCACCCAAACCATTGCTGATGAATCCTCTTCGCCACAGACAGACACAATTTCCAACCAGCCCTCGACGCCCTTATTGCTCCCACTGCCGGGAACGAAGAGCAAATACTACAACCATGAAAATAAACCAGCGATAATAAAATAGCATTAATCAGCAGGGCCTCTTGGAGAGAGGCAAAGGAGAAGGGAGTTATTCCTTTCCCCATCCCAGCTGCGTTTGCCCCGGGAATACGGATCTGCCTGTTTGCGCAGGTACCCATCCCGAGCCTCGGCTTGCAGCGCAGCCGCCGCCACCAGCTAATTATCACCTCTTCCTCTCCCCGCATCCAGGCTCTTTATAAATAGTTCTTTTAATCAGGGCCGCTTCCCCCCACCGGGAGCCGATGTGCAATCCTAGCACTGGTTGCAAATGGGTGCCCCAGATCTATTTTGGGCTGTGCCGGGGAGCCGAGCTCCCCCGGGGGGCTGTGCCTCTGGCAGACCCCCGTCATCAGCGCACATGGGTTGTGCGAGCTGGCTGGTCTGGTCAGAGTGGGAGAGGGTGCTCGAGCTGCCTGACCCGCGGGGAGCATCAACAAGGAGCAAATTTTCCCTCCCCCCAGGATGGAAACCACAACGCCGCCGGTTTCTGCAGGTGAGGAGCCGAAGGCATTCGTATCCTCAGCAGATAAATCCGGGCTAGAGAGCCACTGAGAAGTGATGCCGAAGACACCTGCAATATGTACCAGGGAGATAAGTTGCATTAGACCCTGCTAGTGGGGAAACGACTCCTCCTTTCTCTCCTCCTGGTAAACTCCTGCCTGGTAAATCCTCTCCATGATAACAGGTGGGAGAAGGGGCTCCCTTCATCCCAACTCTCCTCAAACCTGCTCCCTTCTCAACAGAACCAAGAGCCAAAAGACCAAAATGGGTTTTCCAATCCCCAGTGTGAACGCAGCCACAGTACGGCCAGGGACTAACCCATCATAGCCTTGCAAGCACTGCTATGCTTAAGCAAACCTCTGCGCATCAGCGCGGGTAACGCGGTGACACCAGCCGCCATGCTGCCGTGCTGACCAGCGGCAATGCCTCGCTACGGCAGGTCAGCGACACGGCGTTACAGGGTATTTGGGTGTCCCCTCGATTCCTTGATCCCGGACACCGTCCTCAGCTTACACCCGTGCTCAGGAGACGGGAGCACCCAGGCATGGGAATGCTGCAGAAATAACCGTGCTTCCACAAAGCTGGCATTAGGCAGCAGCAGCAGGACACGTGCCCCTTGGGTGACTCCTGCCGAGCATCCTGCACTCAGGATCACCCTTCGTGTGCGCCCCCAGGAACCCACACCACTCACGTTTCTCCTTGGAAAGACAGACCATGAAATACCATCCTCATAAGCAACCACACCAACCCAAAAATCTTCCCCGAGATTTTTTTTTTTTTTTTTTTTTGGAGGGCAGACGGTGGCTCAGATGCTAACGGATAGTTTTCCTCACCCTGCAGCCGCCATCCCAGGACACCACGGCTCCCGTACAGCCGTGCCTTTGGCTCTGGGACAGCTCTGCTCTACCAGCTGGTGGGGAGAAAGGTTGACCAAGTGACAGCCAGCACCGGCACTCACAGGCTGAAATCCATCACAAGACAGGTGGAGCAGACCGGGTATTTTTTGAGACATTCGCTACCCATTAAAGCCTTTCCTAGCGCCGAAATCATCCTCTGCCACTGGCCCGGCGCCGAGGTGGGCTCGGCAGTCCCAGCCCAGGAGACGTATTCGTTATCAAAGTTCCGAAGAGCATTAAAATAATTAAAAAGGTAAAGAAAAGAGAGGAGGCGAAGGAGAAGGTGGTTGGCAGTGCCTTCTGCTCGTTAGGAAAAGGGGACGCTTAACACTACACAGACAGCAAATTAGCCTTTAATCATCGCCTGCGTTCGCTGGGTTTTATCTGCGAGCGTGTTTCAGCCCTGGCACCTCCCTCACGCCAGCAGCCCTGGGGACTCCAGCTTGCCTCCTGTTTATTCCCCAGCTGCTTTGTTGTCTCAGATCAGCAGAATTAGGGAGCCGTGTCGGCAGAAGATACTTCTGTGCAGCCAGCGAGAAGTTCACACAGAAAATTGATATTCGCCGCAAATTATTTTGGATGATTTACTGGAATGAATTAACTCGCAGCAACACGGAGAAAATTCCAACATCACTGCCGCCTGCCTCCCACCATCGATAGCACAGCTTGGATTTTAGCCTTAACTTTGTTTTGTGAGGATGAGGATGGCAGCGGCTCCAAGAAGGCTCTTAGTAGGGCTCAGTCTTGCTGCCTGTAAAAGGGGCTGCCCGCTGTGGCTCTGGGACCAACGCCACGGACGGATTTGCTGCGTGGATGCTTACAGAGCCTCCGGGTTTGGGCTGCAGCACAAGCCCTGCCAAACCAAGCTGACCCAGCACACTCGTGTCAGTATTCCTCAAATTTAGGGCAGGGATGCTCAACTGGCATCCTGCCGGGAGGAGTGCCCGCACGGCTGTTGAGGAGGAATCGGTGCATTGCCCCATTGGTTTGCTCGTGAGTTAAATTACAGCTTGGTTTGAAAAAGGGCACGGGGAGGGAGAGGCACCCCAAGGATGACACCCCTTGCAAACCCCGGGTTGTATGTGCTGGCACCCTGGGAAGTTTGGAGAGGGGTGGGAGCACCCAAGGGAAGGCAGGGGCTGTTTCGCTCTGGCTCAGCTTTGCTACCTCGGTTTCCCTGTTTGCCGAAAGCAGAGATAATGCCACCGACTGATCTTTTTCAGCTCTTTTGAAATCTCAGGATAAAAGACTCGGGGCTTAACACAGGCAAAAAAGGAGCGCGTCCCGCTGGGACAGCTCTTCCCTTCACCTGCAGGTCCTCGTGACGGTGACTTCTGCGGTACTCCCTCACCTCCAAACCAGGGCAGTGAAGTGGCCCAGGGGTCCCCCGCGGTCTGCACCGCATTTGATGAGAGATCCTTGTGACTCGGACTGCCACGCAGGGGCTCGGCGTGACTGCCAGCCAGCTCAGCAGAGGGTTACGCTAAGTCGATAGCATTTAGGGATTGCTCTCGGGCCGTGAATGCACCGGGCCAGCCCCGCTCTTGCCACGACTCCGCTGACTTTGACGGGCTTACAAGAGGGATGAACTCAATCCCTCAATCCTGGATTTCCCTCCCACCACCTCCCTGGCCCTAAATATGATCCGCATGGTTTGTTGGGAAGCGGGAGTCATCCTGCACCCGCGGCTTCCTCAACCGTCCGTCCATCCACCCACCCGCAAATGCAAAACCGAGATGAAAAGGTCCCTCCACTCCTTTACTTGGCCGGAGGAGAGGAGGAGGAGGTTGGCTGCAAACTGCCTCGACATTTCCTGCGTCCTGGGATCGCTCATAACCCTGCCTAATCCCTTTAGTAGCTTAAAGCATCCTCAGGGATCCGCTGCTTTACACGCTGAGCCCTGCAAAGCCAAGAACAGCGAAGGACACTCGCTACAACCACCTCCGCACCCGGGGCAGGCGCCCAGCGTCCCCCAAGCAGGATGCCCAGAGGCATCGCTGCCCACCACAAACCCCATTTTCAGGGGGGTTCTGGGCACCCGTCCCTACCCCGGCCCAGGACCCTGTGCTAAAAGCAAGGCTGATTTTCATCCCCCGGTCAGTTTGAGGTCCAGACGTCCATCAGGCAGGAGTTATCCCGTATCTACCCCCACGCCTGCCCATCAGGGGTCCGCCACCCCCTTCCCGTGGGGCGCCAGGCTCTGTTTTCCCATGGTCAGTTCACATAATAGCCTGTACATAACCGCCTAAATGCTGCAAACTCTTTGAAATAAGCACGGAAATTGGTTTCCAGGCTCCAGCAGTTTCTAAATAATGGATGTTTAAGATAATAATAATAAAAAAAAAATAAAAGCAAGTGACACACAAAGTGGATTCTAGAGAGGAAAAAAAGGAGAAGTGGAGCATGTTCTCAATACGAACCTCCAAGAAAACCTGAACAGCACAGAGGGAGCAAGCGGGGACCAAGGACCACTGGCTGCAGGTACTGATTTAACCCCATGCTCTTGCGGCACAGCAAACCTCATTTCCCTGCGCTCCCCCTGCAGTTCCTCTTCACTTTATATTCCACCTCGATGCAGGTGTAATATATTCTGTCAGTGCAAAATTTGGGCTGAAAAATGTGCTGGCCTTCAGGAGACGTCTGGATTGGATCGGAGGGCAGAGAGGAGGAGGGCGAGCGTTGCAGTCGGGCTCAAGAGATTGGAAGGGAACTGAAAATCTGGAAGGCATCAAATTTTGGCTCTTTCCATCAGCCAAAAGACATCCTTGGCTACTACTCAAAGTGAAGGACGACCAAACTGCTCATGCCTGTACGGCAACATCATCTGCGCTACTCAATTCCAGCCGCAGAAGGAATCTAGCATTCGCCGAAATCCATAAAACTTTCTTAATGCCGGGCTTGCAGCCGAGGTGCACGTGATGGGCACCTCCCAGGAGCTCGCAAGCAGGCAGGAGGTCTCTGTGATTGCAAAAATGAGGATTTTTGGCGACTGGGGGAACAGCTGGGCAACGTGGGAAGGAGGTTGCAGGACCACTACAAGGAAAAGCCGTAAGAGGATGGAAGAGCAGCAAGTCCCTGCTCGCCGGCTTGCTCTGTGCGATGCCCCCACACTGTCAAAGCAAGGGCTCAGCCTCTTGCCATCGGGCAAGCAGAGCAGGGCCAGGGGCTCGTGTCTGTGGCTGGGGGGCATTCCTGCACCCAAGTTAGGCTCCCTCCCCACCAAGCCGGCCACGGGGATGAGCACCACAAGGGACAATCCTTGTCACTGAGCCCAGTAAGAGCCTGTGAGGAGAGCTGATGTACATCGGCTGTAGACATCTAGACCCAAGCGGACCACTACAGAGATACCCGTACCAGGGTGATGCACCCGAGACATCTATGCTGGCGAGATATGTCTCCAGGCCACCGCTCCTGACCCTTTTGCAAGGAGCAACCCCGTGGCTTCGTAGCTTTTGCTGCTCCCACCGCTGGCCCAGGTGGGCTGCCATCTCGCCTCCCCTCGCGAGGGAGGCAAAGCCGCCGGGGACGGGAGGGAAAAGAGCTGAGGTTTGAGTCCCGTGCTGCAAGAAGAGGGGGGAATTTGGCTTTTCCTCTTCAACAGGTAGCAAAAGCTTGGTCACCGGTGCCCACCCTTCAGGAGAAGGGAAAGTTTTGGAGAGCTGAGCGATGCTCCCCACACCTGCAGGGGGACCTCCCCATGGCGAGACCATCGAAGCAGCTCCTGGGTGCCCCAAGGGCAGTGACACCGACTGGGAGGGATGCTCGCTTTAATTACACCCAGCATGTTACCTTTATGTGTCTCCAAAATTATATACACAGGCATTGTAATTCACTCAAAGGGGCTTTTTTCACCCGAGTCAGCAAAATGAAGAGATTCAATTACAGCCTTTGACTGGCCCTGCTTATTGTTATTTATAATACAATGCATCCTGGCTGCTAGGGAGAGAGATGTACAGGTGCTGAAATGCTGGCTGTCTTGCTGGTTAATTGAAACGCCGGTGCCTTGCTAAGATTGCTTCTCCCGGCCTCCCCGATGCCGGGTGGTGGCATCTACCTGCTGCACCGTAATAGAGAGGCACTGTCTCCAAAGGACACCTGTGGCAGGAGCAGACCTCTTAATAGCCGCCAACTCCTGCGCTCCAAACCCAATAGCCGCCGAGGTACAATGGGGGGTTTCAAATGAATCCTGGAAGAGTGCTTGGAGGAGAATGGCTCTATTTTTGAAGAATGGCACGGGGGGGATCCACAGCCATTTCCTCTGAATGGCTTCAGACCCAGCTGCACTTTATAAGCAAAGAGAAGAATTTTTTTTTTTTTTTTCCCCCTCTAGTTGCCCAGTCTCGCTCCATCTGCGATGAAGTCACGCTACCTGAGTCCTTTCTGTCCCTGCCTCGCTATTAGGGAAAGGATGCCGAGGTCAAAAACGAACTCATTAGCTGCCGCCAGGAGCACAAAGCGGGATGAGAAGTGGCTTCGCCCTCCTGAAGCAGGGTGGGCTCAGCCGGGCTCGTGGGAAGAGCCTGGCTCGGCGCCGAGGACTTCACAGCTCACCCAGATCAAGGCACAGCGGGAATAATTTCTCAGGCGTGCAGCGTCCAACACCACCGACGTGGGCAGCAAAGACCCTCTCACCGACAGCAGCTTCACAAGAAAGCACAAACCCAAACAAGTATTCGCCCAGTCCCTGTCTACTCCATACCCTTCGTTGGGGCAACACATCACCTAGTCCTGGCTCCAAATACCCCAGCTCCGGTATAAATAATAACACAGGGAGCCCACATGGTGCTCGTTGGCTGCTTCTCCCTCCATCTCCTTCTGGCCCTGAGGATGACCTTTGAAAACCAGTATAGACTGACTTCTAGTGAATCTGGCTTCCCCTTTCCTAAAGTGGAAGAAAATGCACACGATAATCGGGAGCACGTAAGTATCTCAAGCAGACTGACAGTCCCCGGCGCTCCTCCTGGCTAGCGGAGGAGACACCCTCCCATGTAAGCAGCAAGACAGGGGGAGATGCAAGCTCCATGCAAATCTCTCTCCTCTTCCTTGGCAACTTCATCTCTTGATCATTTCTGACAGCCCAAGTTTTGTCAGCCAGGCACATTTAAGGAAAAAATAAAAGAAAAACAGAGCAAGTCAAAGCAAGTTGGAGATGCGATTGGGGGAGGGGAGAGGGAATAAGAAGTAGGAGGAAAGGAAAGGTCCCTGGAGATAGCAGTGAATATGTAAACTTTCTCGATTTCCTCTGCCTACTCATACCTCTGTGTGTTAACAACTAGACAGACATCTTGTATATATTTGATAAATAAGCCTCTCCATTTATTCAGGGGAGTGAATTTGTAGCTATTATGATTCAAATGGCATGACAGGTTCTGGATTGTTATATTTTTTGCTATTGAGTTTACAAAAAAAAACCAACACGAAAATTGCAAAATTCAAAGCAATTTTCTTTGGCTATGGACCCTCGCAATGCACAGATAGATAGATACAGTTATATATATATATATACACACACAAAAAAATACAAAAGCCAGTCCGAGTGCCTCTTCCCTTGAGACAGGAAGATGAGGGGTGCAATAAATAATTTAGAAATTGCTACCATCACTTGATTCAGAGTGATGGATCTGGCATGTGTTACAACAAGGCACATGCTGTATTCATTACCCATTGAGCTACATTTTAATTTCTCCCTCATTAACCTTATCTGTGACTGGGGTTGTGCATCAAGTCAAATCCTTCGGATGTCAATCAATTCATTAGACGGTTGTTTAGTTTGTCATATGTGCTGTTATCGCTTATTAGACTGCCACGACGATCAATCAATCAAAAGGCAGCGAGGAGCCGGCTGGAAGGGGACGCGCTGTGGCGGGCAGGGATGCGGGCAGGGATGCAGGCAGGCAGCAGGCAGGCAGCACTCTGCAGAGGGGGCTGCCTGGAGCGGAGCCCGTGCCTCCGTAAGGAGCATTAGCGTTTTGCAAAGCAGAAGGGAAAAATTCAAAGAAATTCAAATAGTTCCCGTTAAGCGTAGTTGAAAACCACAGCTTTGTTTCAGATCATTGAAGCAAACTATCGGCACATAAAAATAAGAATAAGGTTAGCTAACTTTTTACTGTCAGGGGCTAAAAACTTAGTACAAAGGACATCATACCACCTGCCCGCTGGCACGGAAAGTCTCCCCTCCTAAGCAATCCTGCCTCTGTTTCCACCTGATATTTGCCTCCCATCGAGTTCCTCAAGCATCCCCTGATGTTTCCTATCGATGGAGCATCAAAGGAAAGCTCTGGGCTGGCAGGATCTACAATCCCACCCAAGCCCACCTTCTCGGCGTTGCCTATTTGAGCGTCATTACTGTGCACAGATTAAGGCAGAGGCCTCACCCGCCCTATTGAGAAAGGGGCTAGATTCGGGCCAGCACCCCTGGGCACAGGAGGGGGATCCCGGGAGCACCGTGCACCCTCCGCCGGAGCCAACCTCACCCCTTCACCTCCACTGATTTCCACCGGTGACGCTACAGGGCAGGGGGAAGCACGAGAGCACTCGCATGAAGGCACGGCGACTTTGGATTAATTTCCTTGGCTACCAGCAAGAACTCACGCAGAAACCTCCGTGCCAGCCCAAAACCCCTCCCCGGAGCACCCAGAACCACGTAACAGCCCAGCAAGGGGCTGCGGGCGATGCTACACCCCTGCTACGCCACAGCAGCCCACCTCCCCATCAGTAACAGTGACTTCTCATTTCTCCTTCCTCTCCCCAGCGTGCGGCTGCACGTGCTGGAGAGCCGAGCCCCTCCACCAAAATAAAATGCAATACTCTGGCCAAGGGTTGCAGCCAACGCTACACAAAGCCTTCATGCTCTGATTCACACGCGCTTGGCCAAGCGGGTTTAGTTTGCAAGGCTGTTTGTATGGAGGAAGACTAGAGGAAATCCCGGTGTGAGCACTTTAGTACTGCTCAGCTTTTTTCCCCCACCCCTCCACCACATAAAATAAAACAAGCAACAGTGTACTTGCCTTTTTTTTTTTTTTTTTTTTTTTTTTTTGGTGCAGGGTATTCACCAGAAAGGCTGGGATAAAATGCACTTGCAGCAGAAACGCTTTGCAGGCTCCCAATTCGGGAAGCCAATCACACTGCTCCTGTGAAACAGGAAAATAGTGAAAAATAGTGGAAAATATTTCCAGTTCCGCCGAAAATAGTGGCAACACATAGCCTGCATCCATCATCGGTGACCACCAGCCAGAAAACGTCAACTACAGCCTTTCCCTGCAAAGCATCAGGGCACCCGTGGCTCCAGGTCCTGCAGTACCAGCCAGGACAGCCCAGCTGCTGCGCTGAGCATCACCAGATGAAACCACCCCTTCCACCAGCTCTTGGGTGAAGCTAAAAGCCAGGGAGAGCCTGATTACTTTCCTCCTTCATCAGCAACCTAAGACAGTGAAGCCAAGGAGGTCTGGGCTGCATTTTCCACCAAACCCTTTAAAAATAGTGCCCAGCTGCCAGGGGAACCAGTTCTCTGCAGCAGCGCGGTGGCAAAACCTGCAGTAGATCCAGGACTCCTGACTCTCTCCCGTGTCCTTGCCCAGCAGAAGGCCCTGCACAGACAGAGAGTGACAGGTAAAATAGCATCCCGCAGCTCTCAAAGGCAGGCTGAGGTCAGACGTCTACGGGGATGTTCAGAAAACATCTCAAGGGCTCCCTGCCCTTCCATACCATGTGTGGGATGAAGAGGGTCACTCCAGATGCCACCGCAGAAGGTGTGTTTGTGCTAGGACTTGCCGCAGAAAGCTTTCGTTTCCCACCAGCAGAAACGTTTGCAGATGAGCAAAAGCTTCCAGAAGGCTCAGCGAAACATCCACATTTTTTAGGGGCTCATCTGAACCCATTAGCACATCTTAATTGCTATCGGCACAGAGGAACGACAGACTTTCACACGTCTGCCGAGTCTGTCTGCCTGCTCAGGGATAAGGAAAAACCACCGGCACGCAGCCCCGAATCCTGCAGGCTGGAAGTTCGGTCTCCTCTGTGCACAATCTGTCCCCGGGGCTCCTCAGCTGTTTGCAGGAGGAGGCAGGCAGAGGGAAAGGAGCCAACGTTCATCTCCTAGCCCTCCTCTTGACAAATGCTGGGAATCGCACCGGGGGCTTGCCAAAACATGCGAGCGCCGGAGCTGAGCCTGGAGAGACACCCACGTTCCCCACAAGCCAGCACCAGAGCAGTCGCACACACCAATGCCTTACAGGCCTACGACACCGTGGGGACACGGTGAGGTTGCCCGAGGACAGAAAGGCTTCCCCGAATTGGGGAGGGAGGTGGCAGCCAAGGGACAGCATCTCTGCCGGCACCCGGGCAGACCCCGCCGCAGCTGTTGGGAAAAACTTGGAGCTGCTACAGAGCATCAGTTAATTTGTAATCATGGAAACGGCCAGCCCGGGTCAGCGGCTGTCGGCGGAGGAGCTGGGGAGTGCTGCCGGTTGTGATCTGTTCTTTTTTTTTTTTTTTCATTTCTTTTAAGGGGATTTCATTTAAAAAAGCTGCCTTGATAAGGAATTTACCAGGGCAAAATGAGATTACACTGGAGCTCAGAGTAGCTAAAAGCAGCAGCGTTGCCGGCGACTCAGAGGCTGCTGCTTATACTATCTCTCTATCATCACATATATCCTTCCATCTAATCTATCTAGCACCGTATATACCCTTTAGCTCACCAGCTCTCACAATCCATGCCCTCTATCCATCATCCACCTATTCATCAACACACATCCAGCTCTATCTACCTAGCCATCACTATAAATATCCCATCCATCCATCTCTCCCAATTTATCTCTCATCAGAGAGACCCTTTCCCTACCTACCTTCATACATATACACATATATATCTATACACACACACCCTTGTCTGTCCATCTGTCATCAGCAGAGTGCTCACCTTCTCTTGCCTTCCACCCCCCTATCCCTCACCGCACGTATCCTTCTATCTGCCGGCCCATCCATCACAGCCGCTCACTCGCAGGGGCTGGGGTGCCTCTCTGCTCAATTTACTGAGAGCACCAGATATTTTCCTGTGGATCGTCCGATCTACACCCCGCCAAGCGGCGGGTCCCCTTCTCCCGCACCCTGGCAGCCCCGGAGAAGGGATCGAGTGGGTTAGTGCCAGGAAAAGGCGCTCTGAGCCAGCCGCAGAGACTCGGCGCCGGAGCAGATAAGGAGCATTCACGCTGCTGAGCCCACTGGGCTGTGCTAGACCTGCGTGTGGTGCAACAGGCAGGGGAAAGGAGCAAGCTCCTGGTCTAGGCAGGAGTAAACCCTGGCAGCGCGTAAAACGCAGGCAACCGCTTCTAACAAAGGTGCTGAGCATCTTCTGCCAGTGTGCAGCGATGATTAAAAGTAAAACCCCGATCCCCATGCTGGGGAAGAGCATCGTCGCCCCGTATACCCCTGGACCCTGCCTAGCCCCTTTGCAGTGCTCCGCCACGTGCAAGGGCAGGAGGGGAATTTCCCCGGTGCGCAGCCCAGATTCATATGCCACCATGGCAGAGCCCACGTCTCCAAAAGCCCATACTCCCTCTCCAAATCAGCCGCTGACCGAATCACGCCGTCACTCGCCCCTTGCCGACTGCCAGGCTGGGTGCAGCACCTCCACGCTGGAGCCGAAAGGCAGCTTCGGCGTGGGATGGCGGCGGGGGGGGGTGGGGGGGGTGGGATATATGCTGTCGAGCGGCACCGAGACACAAAATTTGCCAGAGCGAAGAAAACACACAAGCAGTGCTTAAAAACTGAAAGCTGTTACTTTAATTACGGGCTTTCTGCTTTACCACCAATAGTGTTTCTCACACATTCATCAGCAAACCTGGTAATAAATCAATCGCGGGTAGCCAGGAGCTGCAGTCTGGCTCCTTCCCTTTCTCTTCCCTGCTCCCTGCAAGCTCTCGCACCATTAGTATGCAGTCCGGCACTGCCAGTCTGTGCATTTCTCATCGGCTTTGGACTGGAGCTGGTATCAAGCGGATGCCCCCAGCACAGATTTCACACAGCCAGCTTTGGCTGTGGGGAAGGCAGGAGCTGGCGGAGGAGACGGCCAACGTGCCTGCGTCTCTCGGGGCACGTGCCTGGACCTGCCTGCGTGCCATATGGGTATTTCTGCACCCGTGGGGCTTTGCGGGGCAGTGGGGGGGGGGGGGGGGGGGGGGAGGGATACGGGGATGGGGCGGCCGAGCAGGCGGGGAGCTCGTCCCCTACGGCTGGGTGCGGGCACCGGCTACTGCACAGGTTCCCCGCTCCGTCTGCTCCTTGTTTCGTGCCCAGAAATCCCGACGGCAGGGCCAGGGTGGGGGGCTGTCGGCACACTGGATGTGCAGGGGGTCGACCCCCACCTCGGGTACAAAATATTTTCTGTGCACTGACATTGGTAGCGCAGGGCAGTCTACTGTGCCTGTCAACCCCCGCCAGAAGACTCAAGTCTGGGCAAGAACCACATAAAGGTGTTTTCCTGTGCCTTTGCTGTGTCCTTGCACTTGGGGCAGCCACAGAAAGCAGGCTCCGCTCCCTGTCCCATACCCAGACAAGCCAAATTCGCAAGCCAGTTGGGATGGCACAGAAGACCTAACGCCCAGCCGTGCTGCACGAGAGCTGCCAGCCTTATTCCCCTACACGTGAATCGCTAGAGAGGATATTGCATCCCCTGACTGCTGTCACAACCCCCGGACAAGGCAAAGTGCTCCCGTCTGGAGAGCTGGCGGGGCTGGAGCAGGATTCAGCACAGGGAACCGAGGACAAGGAGAACCACCCCAGCTGAGGACTGCGGGCACAGGCTGTTTGGCACCTGCCCGCTCCTCAATCTACTGCTGTCCTCTGCAGCAAAACTACCACCAGCTCTGGTGCTTAAACCTAAATTAAACAATTCCAAACCCTTCATTTCTCCATTCCTCTTTCATTTCACCGTTGCCTCTGTGAGCTTCCCAAATCTTTTTTTTTTTTTTTTTTCTCTTATTTGAGCGCTTCTGAGCTTCGCTCTCCATTAGCTAAACCCTCGATGGTCCTCCCCTCGTCCCTCACAGCAAGCCGATACCTGCCGCTTCCCATCAACCTCGCGAGTGCTGCACAGATGTGCACAGCGGCAGCCCAGATGTGCACGGCGCATCGCCAGGCTGCTGGGGTGGTGATGGAGAGGGAGCAGCCGTCTCACCTCCCGCTCCCCGGCTCCAATTCAGCCCGGCTCGGCGGTGACCCCCAGTCACTGCAGCGTCTGCTATGCAAAATGAGGAGACGGGCTCCCTCCAATTCCTACTGGAGTGAGTGTGCAAATCAAATTGACCTTGAACACTAATTGGCCCTCTAATTAGCACTCTCAGCAGAGAAGCAAAAGACCAGGAGGAGACTGTCTTTTCAGAGGAGGTGGCAGAGCCTTGGCCGGCAGAAGAGCAGCAGCCATCCCTCCACGCTGTGTGTTTCTGCGTGGGTGAAAGGCCACATCTGCATGTTTAACTATGAAAATCCCTGAGGCTAACTCTTGGGAGTGGGAGCTGGCCTGAAGCTGGGACCACGGTCCCAGGGAGAGCATCCTAAGGCAGAGATATTGCACAAACCGCCCACCCCGCAGCACGCACCTTCCCATCCCCACAGGGTCCCACACCGGATCGCAAACGCCTTCCTGAGATCTCCCCCAGCCCGTTCCCTGCGGAGCAGGTCGGCCCCAGCCCTCCCTACCCAGGGTCTGCATCTCGGTCACGCACCAACCTTCTCCCTCCATCACTCTCTCCATCTCTCGCCCTCCCATGCCAACGCACACGTTTCCCCCTCCTTATCCCCTCCTTTAGCCTCACATTAGGAGCTCTGAGCTTGACATTTTCATCTACGATTATTTACAGGAGGGCAGATCCGAGGAACCGGTCACAGGTGATTTCCCCTCGCTGACGGCTCCGCTCCGCGTGGAGCCGCGGGAGCCAGATACCTCACTGCAGATATCATTAATTCTGGAAATCCCCAAATCCCACCCTCCTGCCACCCCTCGTCTTGGGAAAGATGGAGACAAATGTGCTAAAACTGACAGCGGCCGCAGTCCCATGGGAGCCCCCACTGCCCCTGCCTCCTCCGGCTGCCGGCTGGAGCAGGAGCTGCTCTCCCACCGGAGCCCCAGGGGCAAGGGAAGCCCCCAGGGCCGGATCCTGCCTGATCCATGGACAATTAGGGGAAGGTCTGTAAAAGGAAGGAGTAAGACCCTCCACGGCATTGCCTCCCAGAGATGCGCAACCAAGCCAGGGAAGAGCAGGGGTCATCCCCGCTTTGGGTCCGGCAATGGAGGCACCCAAACGTGGGGCCGGTCCCACTCCCGTGCGGGGTGAAGCTGAAGAGCAGCACTCGTAAACGTAAGCCCAGGCCTTTAGGTGCTTTCTTTCGAAAAATAACCAACTGACACAAAGGGATTGCAACCACCAGAAACTGAAAGAGATTCTTCTGCTACGATTACTGCCAGGAGCTGCCAGTGAACTGGAAACTCAGGTCACAGCTCCTCTTTGGGGATGCTCCTGCAGAAGGGACACCTTGACTTCCAGGTCAGATAAGCTCTGTCAGCCGTCACCATCCTCCATCGCTCATGTGGACGGTCAGTAAAGAGATGAAGTCGCGCCTGCAGCCACCAAGCTGCTGCTCTGCACCGGCTGGCATAGCTAGCCTTGAATCCCGATAGCATTGATAAATCCCCATCTAGCAGGGATGACGTCCCAGCATAGTCATCATCATCAACCAGGGCAGCAGCACCGGCGCCCAACTGGGCCGGGCAGGATCGGACGACTCAGGCATCACCTCCACCCCCAGTGTTGCTCAGAGTCCAGACCAGCACACAACCGACAAAGCCCCAGTAAAACCCCGTGCTCCTGGCTCACACCTCGCTGCAGGAGCGGGATCGGAGCGTGCCATCCCGGCGAGCTCCCAGCTCTCCTCCTCGCACAGCAAGCGGCGCCGGCAGCGCACCCGGGGAGGTGCGCTGTGCGCTCACCAGCTGCTGCTTTCTTCACCTAGTTGCCTCCCTGACCACAACCGCTCTTTAATTATTTAATGTGTGTAAAATACCTTGAGACTTTGCATTGGAAGGGAGATGAACTGCACGACCTAAAATTGGTCTTTTCCGTCTCAGACTCCTTGCATTTTATCCTGGGATGAAAGGAGCTCTATTAGGCAAAGCTCTATTAGATTTCCTTGGAGCCCTAACAAACGGATATTAGATTATTACTGCAGATGCATTTCTAAGGCACTCATCACCAGAGTATCTGGGCATCAATTACACAGATTTAGAGATAAAAAATGCTTCCCCCAGGAGAACAGGGTACAAAACCCCTTCTCTTTTTGCCTCCCTTCCCCATATCTTCCAAATACGTTCACCTCCCTCCCACTGCCTTCTGCAGAGCCAGAGCTGCTTACAAGGAAAGCTCTCCAGTTGATGGGCAACCCTTCAATCTTTGAAACATCTGAAGCAGCAAAAGCTTTTTGTAAAGACTGGCAGGAGTCAGCTGAAGAGATTTCAATGTGCAAATGGACACAAAAAGATGCAAGAGAGGGAATGAAACGCTGGGTTTATTTTTCTAAGGACAAAGGAAATGCTATTAGATCAGATGACCCGATGGCCTGGCTCCAGCACCTACAGGTCACACCACACAGAAAGCCAGTCCTGCTTTTAGGGGTGAATGGGAAAAGCTGCAAAGTTGGGGTTTGACTGCGCTGATAACGTCTCTGATAATTCCCTGCATTACTACGGCCATTATGCTAACCCCTAGCAACACCGCAGGAATTGTGCTGGATGTTGAACATACAAATCCACGGCTGGAAGTGCTTAAAGGCTGAAAAGAAAAGATCAAAGTTTGAGAGGGAAAACAAGGAGAAGGGGTTTGGCCAGGATCACAGGGCTGGGCTGCAGCGAGGACCTAGATGCTCCTCTCATCCCTCAGGTCCTAGTGCGCAGTCAAGCTGGCGTGGGACCACGCCACATCACCCCTGCCTAACTCAGCCTTTCTTGCCCTTCCAGCTTATCTTGCTTCCAAAAAGACCAAATATCATGTTCTTCAACTTCAACAGCCAGTTCCAGAGATTGCTATTTGGCCCAATTTCAGAGCAAAGCATCAAACCGATCGCTTTCTCTGGCAGCATCAAGCCATGCCCATTCCAACCCATAGGTAAATGCGTCGCGAATACCCCCAGATGCTTCCAGCTCCCCTCGCAGCCCAGCTCGCTCTCCCTTGCTCACACCGTAAGCTGCCAGAAGGGGCACAACCTAAACCAGAATCTCCTAATTCTTTTTCCAGTCACTGCAGACCCGGCTCGGCTTCGCCCTGCCTCTGCAAGCCCAGCTGCTCGGCTCATCGCAAAACGCCTTCTGCATCGCTGGTGGAGACAAAGCCAGCTGCTCCGGCAAACCCAGCTTTGTGCTTCGGCCAGAGCAGCCGCCGCGCAGCGGGAAAAGCAGCTCCATTTCAGTAAAAAGCTTTCAAAAGCGCCCTCCACTTCTATCCATGGGCAGGACTCCAACTTGGAGCCAGGACAAGGGTCTCCCCCTGCAATCCCAGCTCTGCCCCCACCAAGACCAGGACCCCAAGTGTGAGCCACTGCTCACAGCACGACATCTCAACCTATAGATGCATGCACGTAGCCCTTCCAGCAGCCAAGCGCAACCTGCAAGCAACACAGCTCTTGGCATCAAACTGCCTTGACATCGCTGCGATGGAGCGGACGTCCCTCTGTGTGAAACCTGCCAGCCCCGGGAGCGGTGTGCCTCAGGGGTTAAACACTTTGCAGGATGACTGGGAAGGTCCAGCTCATCAGCATGAGAAATCCTGACCGACTTGGAGGTATGCCATGATCCTGTCATCCTGCCCTATAGGGAAAACCTGCGTGGCTGTCGGCCAGCCTCGTAGGAGAGGCGAAGGGGAGCCAGGGCTCAGCTCTGGGACACACTGAAGGGAGAGGACTTGGGATGGGCAGGACCCTGCGCAGAGGGATTTGGCTATGCTAGAGGAGGACACGGCTAGCAGAAGAACCACAAATCCAAGAGAAAGAGCATTACTCCTGCCCCATCGCTGCGGTGGTGAGATGCTGACACCAACATCTAGCCGAGGGGCTAGCACAGGGGGATAGCTTGTTTGTGTGCTGGGACACAGAGCCGAGTGTGGATGCCAGGCACAGCCAAAGCTTGGACATTAAAAGAACAAAAACCACCCCCACGCCTCTTCTGGATGATTTTACAAGTTAAAAGGTCAATGTGCATGCTCCTCTCCCGGGCAGAGATGCAGCCTGACCTCGTGCTGCTGCTCTAAGCGCGGCTCTGAAGGCACTTTCCAACCCCAGCAAGGGTCAGGCACCAGCAGCTTTTCTGCTAATCTCCCAGATCCCTGCCGTGCTCCAGCCAGGGAATCTCACTGCTGAAGCCCCACAAGGCTACAGGCTCCCTCCTCCCCTGCCAACCCCATACACCAGCTACCAGAGCAACTCCATCGCCATCTTCAGTACCTGTGTGGAGGAGGAAAAGATATTCCACAGCAAATCACCTGCCCTGCACAGATTTATAATGAAGAGGAGGAAGGTTCCCCAAAGGTTCAAAGACCTGTCCGTTCCTCCTCTCCCCTAGCTCCTCCTCCATTGCAAGCATCTCTCCGTGTTTCACGAGCAACCTCAGAAATCGATGCTCACTGCATCACAGTTAGTTCCTTCGGTTTATTTATTATTTTCCCAGCTTGAACTCAAACCTCCTTCCGTCTGGGGAGCGCGGGAGAAGAACCACCCAGCGCTTCACAAGCGCAAACACTGCGGGAGGGACGAGACAATACCGAGACAATACCCAGCGCGTTGCTTCGGGTGCCACCAGGCATTGAACCAGCGCAAGTCAGCAATCGGGCGATGGATGCAAGATCTGGGAGAAGAACAGGGCCCTCTGCACGCTGGCTGTTGAACAACGGCTTTCCTGAGTATTTCTCTAGCTTTTGCATCACCTGGGCTGTGCTCGATGCACCGGCCCTGCTGCAATTCTCCCATGATGACTGGTTAAAGAAAAAAAGCAGACAGTTATCAAAAATCCCCGGCAGCAAGGACGGAGGGACACCGGGGCACATGTCCTGCTCCGATTTCTTCACCAGCAATGTCACTCCATCAACCTTGCTGCGCATTAGCAGCCACCTTTGCCCCAGCCAAGCATCCGATGCTTTGGGTCAAGGACCACGTCTTTGAAACGAGGAGGCAGAACTGCCACATTCCCATCTTGGCTCTGCCCGCAGCGATGCTGGGCAAGTCGCAGGAGCTCCCGCTTCTGCAACAGGCACCAACTCCTTACGCCCCAGCATTGAAGGGACTCAGACCCACCAGGGCTTCTCCAAAACCCTCACCTGCAGAGAAAAGCCCTCCCACGGCACCTCGGCTCGCTTCTTCACCAGCCAGGGCTCACCTCTGCAAAGTTAATTGCAAAGACGGCAGCACCTGAGCAGAAGGGAACCGACAGGGCTCTCCGGAAAAGCCAATTCTCACAATACAGAGCTGATGGGATTTCTATGCAGAAGGAGGCAGAGAGGGGCAGGGGTGAGGGAGCCGAGCGCGTCCCAGACAATTGCTCCACCGGCGCTAACATGCGGATAAATAGCCGGTGCCGACATCTGCTGAGAAATACCTTCCCCACTCCACACCGAGAATTGCAATCTAATAATATCCCATCTGCCCCCCTCCCCTTCTCCATCCCTCCCCCACCCAATTACCGAGCCTGACATTATCCGTCATCTTCCCTTTGTGTCGGTGAGAATCCAAATGCAGACGCCGGGAAATTAATAATAATTGTTGTGTCAAAATGCGGGATGTAATCAGGATGCGGCGTGGAAGCTAATACAAACACAAACAAATGGTATTTATCCTCCCGAAAGATCCCTCCCCTCCCTTCCCTAAGGGCCACTGATGATAATACTCATGGAAGAGATGAATCAGTGCTAATATAGGGATTAGGAATAGATCCCAAACCCCAGCCTGGGCTGCAATCAAAAGAAGCGCTCTTAATTGAAATTAGAGCTGGGATTTCTGCGCCTCTGCAGAGATGGGTTAAGCCCATCGGGGCTAAACAGAAGGGAAAATAAAAATAGCATCTTTATTCGAGAACAAGAAGGTGGGCAATGAGAAAAAAGATCCTCTCCAGCTTTGGCACACCTGGTTTTCACAGCCCTCGCTTTGGAGGCTGGGTTTTGTCCCAGCACCGATTCCCGCAGGCAGGGCAGAGACAACGCGCTCCCGCTTCTCACACAGGCATTTCTCTCCCTTTTCAGCTCGAGCGCAGGTTCAGAAAGGATATTTCAAGATCAAACCGTGCCTCCCCTGCTCCGATGAGACCCGGGGCGAGCTGAGCTCAGAGTCCTGTTCACTACCCTTTCCTGAAACTTTTTACCACTCTGCAAGTGAAAACGTGCTCTTTACCCTGATGCTCAACGCTAGCGAAGATAAGTGCCCCCGCTTTTATTCCTTTCATTCGGCAGCCAAGACGTGCGAGCACGAAAGGTGAGGGACAGACCACCAGAAAAAAGGCACAACTCCTGCTTTTATTGCTGCTTCAACTCCCGCGTCCCTCTGTGCCCTGGGACTGCTATCCTAAGCAGCAGAAAGACAGCTTCATCTCCTGTGCTGGCTCACCCCAACAAGCAGCCCCCAAGCTAAGCACATTTTAACATCTGCCATTTATTCAGAGGGGCTGAATTCTTCCTAACTCCCAGTCCCAGATAAAAGGGATGCTTAGGAGCCAGGTACTTAACAGCAGCCATCTCCCTCTCTTTCCAAAGGTCTTGGTGATGACTGACTCCTCTCGCCTTCTTCCTCCCAGCCCTAAGCATCATCCTGAGTGATCCCTCTCCATGGATGTTACTCAAAGGAGTCTCGCACACATGAGAAGCGGAAAATAGGATCCAGCCACGGTTTATTCCCACGAGCGTATTAGCAACTCCTGTGCTTTAATTCCAAATTAGACTTTACTTCTAAAACCAGGTTTCTAAATTCTTGGCTTGGGAACCGTGCCACAGTCTGTGCCTTCCACTAGCAGGTATAAACCTAGACTAAAACCAAGCCTGAAAATAAATCGGCCAGCTCCAAACACTCCTGCTCCCAGCAAAGGTTGGGATTTGGCTCTGACCTTCAGCGATCTCGCTCTGGCTTCCCCCACCTCCAGTCCCCCCTGCCCATAGCCCAGTTCGGCAAAAAGCCCAGCCAGGAATATCACACTTCCAGAGCCGAGAGGCAGAGAAAAAACCCTCTGCGAAGCTGCCTGCAAGCCTGTGCAGACTTAATTCATCTGCTCGGCAGCAGCAAGTCCTCCAGGGCAACCCAAGGGGTTGCAGGTCAGGAGAGACTCAGTCGAGTATGGCCAGTTGGAGATGACTTAGATGCATTCCTACTTCCCATCTAAACTTTCGATATATCTACAGTGTCCTCTCCAGGAAAAGCTGGCACGACAGCAAACATGAGTGCATTCAAGAAAACATAGCAGCAAATGCTGATATTGCTGTTCACCCCAGCTGCGTCGCTCTGCGATGATGCTGTGGATTTTACAAGTGTCCTTGCATCCCAGCCAGACTTTGATTTATCCCTTCAAGCTGCAGAAAGCTTTGCAGGCCCCAAACTGACTAGACAGTTGTAACAACCAAGATTTCAGGCAGTGATCTGGTCATACAGAGACCAGAGTTTTGGAGACCGCCCATAAACTTCCTCCGTAGCTTTCGTTTGTACAGTCAATTACAAGCGTGCCAGCGATCTGGTGAGGACAGCTTTGGATTAGCCTTAAGACTAGACTTGGAGAGCAGCTCCCAGCTCTGAAGAGCCTGGCTCATCGCATATTGAGCCACTGAATCCAGTACAGGTCTTGAGGCCGGTCCAGAGCTAAATTGATTTTAAACACAGGCACCGTCTAGAAATTCGGCACTTTCGCAGCCAGATACATTTGGAGTTGGTTTGCAGCTGGGCAGAGAAGACCATTCGGAGTTGGGGCATGTACAGCTAAATGAGCTCCCCAAGGTTGCACAGCGGGGTGGGGATTCATCCCATCCACCTTCTGCTCCCCAAAACTTGGCTATCTGGTCCAACACAGAAATCTGGCTCCTCCATCAGGAGCGGAGGTTGATGCCTCTAAAAAACCCTTAGCTAAGGATGATACGAACCGTGCTTTGGCACTGCCTCTCTTCCTGCTAACCACCCGACACGTGGGCTGGACCGCAGCCTTCACGCCCCAGAGCTGCCGTACCAAATTACGATACCCCACCTAAAGAGACTTAGCAGAAAAACGAAGCCCTGAGAAGTTCTTGTTCCTCCTGCCACCTCTAAACGCGCACTTTATTCCCAGGCTGATTTTCCTGTCTGTAAAGCACATGTCCGCACCGTCGGCATCTCGAGGCTGGACAGCCTCCAAGCCCTCCTCCCAGCTGTACCGTCCCCTTGCCGAGCCGGTGCTGTGCCTGCTCCATCCCTCTCAAGTCACAAATTACAACAGCAAAAGAGGAGCTGGGTGAGGACGAGCCCGCAAGACACGGCTGCCCCGCAGCAAACCCCGCGCCCACGGCAGGGCTTGCAGCTGGATCATGGATTGTTGCGAGCATGAAAATTCATTCATATGAATTTGGAATATAATACCTGACACAAGATGTATCACTGCTGCCACGCTGCAATCCCAGATAAGGACACAGCAGTAACAGATGGAGGAACAAGGCACTTATCTTGTTAGCTGATGGATTTATCTCTCCTTCCCCCACCCTTCCCTACATATTCCATAGTGTGCAGAGAGCCACGTTCCTTGGCAGAGCAGCATATGGAGCACGAATTGATTTCTTCCTAACACCCCCTCCGCACTTTAATTCAATAAGAGCTGGAGTGGCGGATAAACAGCTTGTTGTGCTAGGAAAATTTCAAAACAGTCAAGAAAATGTCAAACTGTCTTTTTTATGAGTGCCTTTTTTTTTTTTCTTTTTTTTCTCTTTTTTTTCTTTTTCTTTTCCCCCTCCTCCTCGGGTGCTCAGCACAGCAGCTGGCAGCGAGGAGCTCCGTGTCTGGAGAGAGCGGTCCTTCGCCGGCTGCGGGGAGGCAGGCAACGGAGCATCTTCTGTCAGGCCAGTCCATGGCAGAAGGTGGCTTCGGTCCCATCCTTGGATGGAAGCTGGGAACAGAGCGGCTCTGGGTAAAAGATTAGGCAGATGGTTTCATCTGGCAGCTCCCTTAATCTCATTACTGGAGCTGGTGGAAGTTTTTAATGTGATCTCTCTTTCCTTCTCTATCCTCACCCCATTCAAAATGTCTTTTTCCCCAAAAAAGAGACATGTATTTCCATGGTGGTTTCTTTGTTAAGCATGAATAAAAACTTAAAAAAAAAAAAAGTGCCATGTTTTGTGTCCTCTCCCTCTCTTTCAGTGCTTTCTTTTTGCTCTGAAAAGGAGGAAAAAGCACAATCGCACATTTTCTGGATCTTGCTTAAAAATATGGAGCATTTTGGAAATACCAGGGACATGCTTCTGAAGACCACGAGCTGCCTTGTGTGCTCTTGCCCTGCAGACCCCTGTGCAATGCCACCTTTGCTGGTAACCTCAGCGGAGGCAGTGGCTACGGCTTGGGAGTTTACCTGGGGACACGGAGATCTGACCCGGAGTGGACACCACCACGTCCCACTGCCTAAGCGTCCCTGCGGGCCTCCAGACTCGCAGACCTCTCCCAAGCACCTTGCCCCAGCTATTCCTCATGCAGCTGCCCGTTCCCTTCCACCCTGTAAATCAGCCTTAATCTCCTCCCAAACACACCATCTTATCACTCCCCTTCTTCCCAGCTCTCCCCATGCCTGCCACAGCTCGCTCTCCTGAAGGCTTCTTGCAAGACAAAAGCCTTCCTGTTTCTCCTCCTGCGGCCGTGCATCCTTTCTGCAGCTCATCTCCCTCACCGTTCAGCTACCACGAACCTCTCTGCAGAGCAGAGACCACCACAGCCCCAAAGCTCAGCCTAGGACCATGCACGGCCCCAGCCATCCCTGGCTCCCAGCACGCAGCTCCCAGCACTGGGTGAAAACCACCTCCAAGTCAGTTTGGAGGAGGTTTTGGAAGAATGAGACCCAGCGGATTGAAAGAAAATTTGAAAAAAGTATTTTGGAAGAAAAATGGCGCAAGCACGAGGACAGAAAAGGGGAATGTGCTCCCAGAAATGGCACCAAAGCCAATGGATTCCCAAGCAGCTCAACAGAAGACCTCACTTAACTGAATGAATTAAAAAGTGCCCCCTAAGAAATGCTCTGTTTCCTTCAAAACTTCTCCTACAAAGTCTCCGCACCGATACAGAACTGACACGCGGAGAAGACCCCACGCACCCACGCTTAGACACCGTCAGTGGCCTCAGCACCCTGCGTCAGGATGCCACACCAGCACCACCTTATCCCGCAGCACTAGCAACTGCTGCTGTAGGTCAAGCAAGGAACTGGCACCTGCAAACCCCAGTCCGGGACAGTGTCACCCACAGACCCACTGGGAAACCAAAATAAAGGCAGTCAAACCCACGGGGCAGGCGGCAACGTGATGCTGGGCGTTACACGTCCCTGCAGGGCGAGCATGCAAGAGAGAAAGCAGCTGCTGTTAACGTGCTGCAGCAGCACACGGGCAAACGGCAAGTCGGGTCGGGCGCTCGCTGCGCAGGAGCTGGGCTCATTTTGGGGGGCAGAATGGGCCCGCAGCAACATGCCCAAGGGAGCAGGGCTCCGTCCTGCTGCTTCCCACCTCCCCGCCGTCCGCCTGCTGCTGTGCTAGAAGACGAAAGCCATCTCCCCACCCCCTCTGCAGCAGAGCAGTGCAGAAGGCTGCAGGATCCTGCAGGGAGACGGCGTGTTTAGCATGCAGGAGGGAGCGCGGAGCAAAAGCCGTCTCGTGCCACGGTGCACAAGGCCTGCCAAGCAGCTGGCCAGGAGCAGCAAAACACTGCTGGAAGGAGCGGGGTGGTGGGTGGATTCGTAGCCCCTCCGCTGCTCCCCCTCTTCTTCCCGTTTAGCTCACGGCTGCGAAGTCGCCCTTGGGTTTGGTGCCTAACCTCTCTGCCTCAGTTTCCCTCTGCAAAGCAGCAGTGACAGCTCAGAGCGGCGGGGTGACGATCCCACCACCCCTCTTGCTGCAGCCCCAAACTGTTGGGCAGGAGCATCAAGGACCTGATCTCTTTGCTCCCGGCGCATCACTTCTTTGCTCCATCCATTTCTCCCCAACTGCAGCTCCTGCCAGCTTGCATGAGGGACCCACAACCCCTAAGGACAGCGGCAGCACCCAGGTGATGCATCCTGGCCAGCAACCACCCCGTGCCACAGCCCACAGCCCAGGCTTTGAGCCCTCCTCCTCCTCTGCAGGCTGGGGCTCATCCCCTCCGAGCCTTACCTGCCGTCAAGCATCCCCACCTCGTCCCTCGCCCGCCTGCCTTCACGGCCACGCTGGGGAGGGGACCACCGAGGACGGCCGGTCCCCGTTTGACGACGGTGCCTCTGGTCGGCTACAACCCCCCCGCATCCACCTCCCCTCCCAAAAAGGATGGCGAGCCCCTGGTCCCGTCCCCCCCCCCGCCTCCACCGGCGCGGGACCCTTTCAAACGTGCCCCTTTCAAGCGAGGCTCTCGCCAAGCACCCAATTACGGCTCCATGACCAAGGATGAAAAGCTGCTCTCGAGAGCATCCTGTTTTCTCTCTCTTTTATTTTTTTTTTCCCCACTCCCTTCTCATGAGGTTAAAGAGCTAAAGACCAACTCAGAGACAGATAATAGAGTGACAGTGCCTCATAAAAAAGCAGCCGAAGCTTTGGAGAAAGCTGGCATACGGTGCATTAGGGATTTCTGTCGCGGCAGCTGGGAGTAACAGTGACCCTCTGAACTCAATTTGCTCCACGGCTTTAAAATGAAGGAAAGCCTTTGGACTGTCAAACTTCTCCTCTGGCTTCCAAGGGTGGCTGCAGACTCCGGCACAAGCTTTCGGGGGCCCAGGGCACTCCTCACCCTAAAGCTATTGCTCTTGGTTCATACTTGGGGATGGGGGTGGCATCCCAAACCCTGCAGGGATGAGGTTAGGTGGGATGCGGCGCAAAAGGGAGTGCAACGCTGAGCCCCGGGGTGTGGATACATCTATTTCTTCGATACAAAGTGGTAGCAACCCTTTAGAGGATGACTTGCAGGCAATGGCCCTCCTTACTGTTCCCCTTACCCCAACCCAGCAAGAGGAGAGGGGTGAGGGGGGGGGGGGGCTCATGCGAGGTTCGTGCCGCAGCAGCGTGGCTGGAGGTGGGAGGCGCGGGGCTACCCTTGCAGTCGCCAGTCACATGCAAATAGCTCAGTGCCGCCGCACAAACCCATCACATTCCCCTCCGCTGCTGCCTTTTTTTTTTTTTTTTTCAAATGAGTAGAAATTCTTCCCACTACGCATTAGCGCCCAACGTAATGGTGCAAAGCATTTTTCATTTATCATCATAATGCCAGTCAAACGAACCCCCTAATAACATAAATGCAAGAGGAAAGCTATTAGAGTTTATTTGTGCAGTGGCTTTGAACTCGTCCCCACTGCTCCAACTGTGTAACTGGAAGGGATGGATGGAGCTTGCATCTTTAGGCCCTTTCATTGAAAGCTATTCCTCAGCTAGCCAGAGTCTTTCCTTACAGACCACTGCAACCCTGCGCATATTGCCGTATTTGCTGAATTATCAAAATAAATACCTAAACACCTGAAATAATCCAGTCCTGTTTAGAATCACAAACAGCCACCGAGACCTTTTGTGCCCTTCCACAGGTACAATGTGCTTCAAGTCGAGGTACTGGCGAACACACCCGGCTATTGGCGCTCACCTTCAGCTAAAGATCTCCAAATTCTCTGCCTGCTATTCCTCCCAGGCATACCCGAAAATAGGCATTTACCTTCTGCACCACACAGCCCTGCGTGGACTCCCTATCCCAGCTCTGCACCTCCGTCAAGCACCGTCAGAGCTTCTCTGATACAGCTCAGCCCAGACCTCCTCCTCTGTGATCCACAGACCGTCCACACTAAGGAGACCGGTGCTCATCCAGTAGCTCTACTGACACTGGTAAGGCTTATTTACACGAGGAAACTTGCCTATGTATGAGAGTACCTGGAAGATTCAAGTCATTCCTCTATACAGCTCTTTGCTCTCCTTTGCTGCAGTCATTCCCATCCCAGGGTTTCACCACAAGCATCTCTCCCTCCTGCCTTGCAGGTCCATCCTCCTCACTCCAGGTCTAGCCCTCAGCATCCACCTCCAAGATCTTCCAGCTTAACTTGTCCCAACAGCTCTCGTGCCACAGCAGCTGTGTCCTGGAGAGCCATCGCAAGCCATTGCATTTTATATACAATAATTTCCTCATTAAGCCTAAACTAAATGCGTATTTCAGAACCTACGAGTGAGAGCAAACTGTTCAGTCTTATGCTTTATTAAACAAAAACCTTTGTGTGCAAAAAGCCTTGGTGCCAAATCACAGCCCTGCTGATGGGGCCGAGCTATTCCCAACCGTACAGTAACCGGCATGTCAAGATGTGCATTGCTGGCAGAGAGGACCTGCACTGCGGAGGGAAACAGAACAGCGCCCACCTGACAAATTAGTTTACTCATTAAGTTAAGAAGCCTATTTTGCTCGACTTCTACAAATCAGCTTGCTTAGCAGTCAGAAAACTTCCAAGGAAGGGATGTGCCTAGTGCGGTTGCAAGCCAGCAGGAGCCCCAGCTATTGCCACCACTGTGCAAGAGTGAGCCTTCTCCCCTTCACCGTGCTGTCCGTGGAGCAGAGAAAATTCGCTGTATATGTGAAGGGATAGTAAGAAATCTAGGGCTTGGAGAGATGGGAGGACAGCAGATACAGCAGAGCATGCACACTGGGTTGGAGCTACGGTGGAGGGCTGCCGGTTCAGCAACTGAGCAGCAGCGCCAAGGAGGGACCCATCCCAGTGGTATAGGTTGGGGATAAGGTGCCGCCAGCGACGCACAGCCCGTGGTGTGGAAGAGCATCCCCATGCCAAAACCAGCAGGCATCGCTGGGGATCAGGCTGAGGTGCAGAGAGGTGCTCGCCAGCCCCCCCGCCTGTCATCCGCCCATGGCCAGAACCAACAAGCGATCAACCATCTCCCCCTTCTGCTCTTGCAGCCTTACAAAGCAACAAAAATAACCAGCAATAAAATCTAGACGTATTTAAAAAGCTCTACCCCTGCTTCTCAGTTTGCAGCTGATGGGCTCTGGGACATAGGCTTTGCAAAGAGCTTCCCTAGGTGCAGAAGCGTGGCTGGAGACGAGAGGGAGGGGAGAAGGGGTGGGAGACAAAACTTGGGTGGAAAGATGATGACATGAATTGAGAGCAAGAGTCACGGCAGAGGAGGGCTCACAAGAAGGGAAGACAATAAAACCCAGGAAAGCGGACAGAGATTAATGAGTGTTTCCCAAATATGATAATTTCTGGACATCAACACATTAAATTTAATATCCTCATGGGCTACTGAGAAGGACTGCATCTCTCTGACCCTGTGCACAGAGGGGAGAGGGTCCCAGCCAGCTTGGCAGGACCCAGGCACTGCCAGCCCAGCCCACGGCACGTCTGCCTGAGCTTTTGTGTGCACAGGGGTTTTATTTTCTGCAGCGTAACTGCATTTGTGCCTCCTCTGCAGCAGCGCATCCAGCTGTCAGCAGCCGGGCTTCTCGGAGATGCCAAATTGCACCCATTGTGCATGGCTAAGCGGGCGTTAGCCACCCGCACTCCATCCGGACAGGGAACAGCTGGAGGGATGCTCAGCCCTGAAATCCCCGTGTTTAACCCCAACCCAACCGCACAAGCCACCCAGGGGTTTCTGCAGGGTTTAACTCCGCCGTGGCTGGTGCCAGCATTTTGCACAAGCAAAGCCTACGCAGTTGTGGTTTCTCAGGCACTGCTGGAGGGGCCGATCGTGCCCTTATTCTCAGGCTAGACTCGAAGGAAACAGGATTGTTTTCCCGAGATTATTCAGACCGAGCCTGTTGTTGCAATCTCAGACTTTGCTGGGTGTCTCTCGACACCGTTCAGCCACTCTGCAACCATCTCCACGTGCGCATCCAAGCCCTGCACGAACCACGCTTGAGCTGCCACAGACCGGCCTCGCCTGCTTTAAAAAAGCTACCGCAAAGCCCATGGGAAAGGGGACTCCCTCCCGCTATCTCCACAGAAACCACCGAAGCAGACGGATCTGCTCTAGCAACCATCAGTGCGCCCTGCTGCGACCCTTCGGCCTGCGACCGCAGCTACTTCGCAGGTCTCATCTCTGCCAGAGGCTGCTCCGAGAGAGACCTGTTGCTCCCGAGTCAGACAGTTTGACCGGCACTGCGGTCCCTGTCAGCTCCCCACCAAGATTTGTGGGCTGTGCAGAATTGCTTTATTGGTCTTTAAAGGTCTTGGCCAACCCGGCCCTACATATCTTCGTTATGGAGGATGGGATTCACTTCACCCAAGCCTGCTGCCTTAAAGTTCAGAGTCAAGTGTAAGCTATTTTTGCCTTCTCGGCCGCTATGACAGTCGCTGGCTCGGTGACAAGAAGCATGCCTGGGGTCCCATCGCAGCCCCACGGGGTCTGCCACGGCCGCCAAAGCCTTACAGCCACCACGGATGGGGCATTGACGCAGGAGGCTCTGCCAGCACAAGCAGCAGCAGAGAGGTAAGCCAGTCCTTCCTACAAGGAGCTGGACACATGCAGACGTGTGCCACGTGGTTTGGACAAACAGCCGAGGTGACCAAGATGACAGCAAACCGCCTAATGTCCTCAGCTGGAATAGGACACAACCAGGAGAGCCCCCAACCCAAAACGTGCAAGTACGAGACAGGGAGGGCATGGAGAGGATGAGAGCCAAGGGCACGGGTGCTCCATCCCTGGCAAGCCCTTACCAAACCAAGAACCAAGGGACAGACGGAAGGACGCATAGTACTTAAAAGCACAAACGCAACACGGCGGGACACAGTCCACCAAGCCCCTACTATGCATTCAAGGGAGCTCAGCGTTTGGGAAGGTGCAGGGAAAAGCCTGAGACTGGGGTCTGCCTAGTAGAGACGGACTGCCGGCTTTAAGGGGGAAGGTAATTTGGGTGAGAGTGGTGATGAAATGATAGAGTTCACAACCCGATGGAAAGAAAGCTGCGGAATAAGGATAACAGACTTCAAAAGCCAGATTTCAAAAAATTCAGGAAGCTAGTAGATGGGGTCTCCTGGGAAAATAATCTTAAGGTACAAAGAAGGGGAGAACTGCCAGTTACTGAAAGAGACTATATTACGTGCACAATAGCAGGCTATCCCCATGCAAAGAGAAGATAGGAAGCACAGTAAGAGGCTGCTATGGCTGAATCAGGAGCCATTCAGTGACCTAGAAATAAAGAAGGAACCATAGGAAAAAAAAAAACAAAACACGGAAACAAGGACTCATAATTAGGGATGGGTATAACAGAATCGCAATAGCATACAGGGATAAAGTCAGCAGCACTACCACGCAAAACAAGTTTCAATCAGCGAGGGACACGCGAGGAGAACAAAAAGGCTCTTGGATGTGTTCAAAGGAAGAGGAAAAGGAAGGTTAGGTCCATTACCAAGCAGGTGAGGAAAGCAAGCAGCAGAGATCTTCACTGTCGTGTTTGGTTTTATCTGTATGAAGGAAGGTATATGGTGAGCAGACAGCTCCAAAATATGTGTTAACAGGGAGCTGGGCATTCACACCAGAGCGGGGAGGGAAAGAAGAGGGTTAAAACAAATAAGCTGGCAGAGACTGAGGAAGCTCTCCTGAGAGTGCTGAAAAATCGAGCAGAATCATTCCTGAGCCACCAGCGCTGCTCTTTGGGAGTTCATGGAGGCTAGCAGAAAGGGCAAGAAATCTTCATATCTTTAAGAAAAAAAAAGCCGAGAGCTGTAGGCAATCAGCTCAACTTCAATCACTGGGAAGATACTAAAACAAACGATGAAACTATCACAGCTTGTAAATCCCAGGAATTTAATAAAGTGAGGGGGAAAAAAAAAAAAAAAAAACGCAACCACCACCAACACGAGTTTGTCAAGAACTGATCATGTCAAACCAACCTAATTTCCACCTTGACAGGATAACTAGACTTGGTGGATAAGAGGAAAGCTGTAGACATGATATACCTTGACTTTAATAAGGCTTCTGATGCCAGTCCCACACGGCACCCTCCGAGGAAAGTTGAGGAAACAGAATCTGGATGTAATCACTGAGGCTAGGGGCAGAGGGGAGGAGGGATAACAGCCTGTTGACAAAGCGCTCTCAAAGAGCGCTTATCTATTATTTACAACCAAGCTAGGAGGGCAACCTACAGTGGGATTCCTCTGGGACACGTCCCCAGCCCCGCTCTCTCCAACATTTGCATTTAACAGTTTGCATTACAGATCCAGGAGCATGCTTATTACAATTCGTAGATGATGCCAAGCTAGGAGGAGAGGGGCTGGAATGGCTCCAAGGGTAGGACCAGAATCTCAAAGCACCTCTGGAACCAAGCAATAGGAAATCCAATACGGACAAGCATGATGTGATACACTTAAGGAGGAGATATCAAATGCACCTATAAAAACAAGGAAGACTGGCTAGGGAACCATGTGCAGAAGAGGACCAGAGTGTTACAGCAGACCACAAACTACAACGGAATCAACCAGGCTACAAAAGATGGCAAATCTTACGTTAACATGAGCATTGTAAGAAGGACAAAGGAGAACTGGTTTGCTCCACTTGGTTTAAAGCAAGGCCTCAGCAGCTGCAGTACTTCATCCCAAGGCGGTCATCGTGTTTTCACAAAGCTAAAGGTTAAGTCACTGTGGTTTAACATGTTAGCACCTGCCCACTGACCTGCACTAACCATGTCGTCTTCCTCCACAGCACATCTGGCTCCGCCGAACCTGCAGCTGAAGGTTCCCTTTCTTTTCAGATCAATCTAAACTGCGTTTGCCACAGTGCAAGACACGCATTTCTAACTGATGTGATGCAATTGATTGCACGTCCGAGCCACGGACGTGTTGGGGTGAGGCCACGGAATAGCAATGAAACTGGTGAGAGATGCAGACAACTCTAGAGAAAGATGAAAGACGCTGGGGTTTGCTTTGTCACTAAAAGAAAAGATTGAGCAAGACACGACAGCGCTCTTCCCATACGTAAATACCATATGAAGGAAATGATGAGTAATCATTTGCCGTACCCTTTTGAAGAGGCAGAAGAAGCGAACAGCCTAATTTGCTGCAGAGATTTTGGTTGGGTACATGCAGTAACTTTCACTCAGGCTCGTGAAACCCTTGTGGAAGGTCTGCAGGAAGGTATCCCACCTCCATCACCAAAGAGCAGCTCAGCTGCCCGTGAAGGATGTCCCACGTGTGCCCAACTCCACTCCAGGGCGACATCAGCTGGGATTCCGTCTAGCCCTGCCGTTTTGTAAGCCTACAGAGGTTATTCAGCAGCATGCTAAGACACAGCAAGCTTTCAGCTTTCACAAACGTGTTACAATAGCATAACAACGGACTGGACTGTGAAGTGTTTCTTCCCGCTGGCAAGCGACTGCCATACAAGTAATCTCCGCAACGTCAATGAGATCCGTCTGCGAGCACCTGCTCACCAGTGGGAACAAGGGCTCCACCGTCCAAGACGGAGTGACCCCACAAATCACAGCAAGTCGCACTCAGCACTTTTATTCTTTATGTTACAGTTCAGACAGCTCCATTATTTATCCAGATTACTTATTCATGTTCTATTTCCAGGGACAACCCGCTTCGCTGGATAGAGTTATCATAGTCTCTCGTCTCTACTCACCCCCAGCTCTTGTCCCCCCCTTTACATGGTATTTGGCCACTGTTCATGTATTAACGCTGGCTTTGACTAGAGAGGCATCCCATCTGACTCAGCCCATCACGGGTGACCAGCCCCCATCCGTCCCCTCTCCCACACCACTCAAGGGTTCTGACAAGGGGAGGATTGAAAGAGCTCAGCCAAAAATGACAGCTAAGTCTCAGACACTGACTGACAGAAGCACTGAAAATTTCCCGAGGCAACTCAATCAGACCAGGTTTTCTGGCCATCTTTACAAACTGAGGAAGCTAAACCAGTTCAGACAAATATCGCTCCTACCTGGAGAGAAAGCGAGGGCTGTTCATTAAGAGCAGGGTGGCTGCCAGCTTGAATTCAATAGAGATAGCCCACATATTTCTGATGTCCCCCAGCACCATGGTATTTTAATCACCCTCATTTCAAGGCTGCACCTTGGAGTGCAGACGGACTTTCATCCGTTTTGCAAAAATTTGAAGGCTGAAAGGTTATTGTGGTGGGTCAGTACCTGTCTCCAAGCTGACTTAGAGCACACCATTTTCCCCCAGGCAAGCGAGACACCAGGTCAGACCTCTGGGCACAGCTCTACCTCTCAGACAAGCCCCCATCACCCAAGCTGAATGGTACTGGTGGCTCCTGAAGCCAGCCAGCTCTGTGAAACATGTCCTCCTTCCCCTGGGGGGGCTCAGTTACCCTATCTGAAGCGCTGACACACTAAAGTTTCACCCCCTGTGAGAAAGCATTTAGAGAAGGACAAAGTATTTCTAAGAGCAAAACACGTCATTACCAGAACTTGTGATTGCTCCTCTGCCAAGCCCCGTACAGATCCTGGGGCTCCAGGTACCATCAGTTCAAACCCACATCTGCAACATCAGTCCTCTCCATCACGCCTCCTCCCTACGGCACATACAATTTTCCCAAGACCACACTGAGGTGGGAGGAATAAAAAAAAAAAAAAAAAAAAAAAAGCCTCAAAACAACGAAATTAATTCCCTTAACAAAATGCTTAACTCTTGTTAAACAAAGGGAGGTTTCTCCAAGGAGCGATTACGATCGGAGCAGCAGCCTAACTAGGCTTCAGACAGCACTCCAGGCACACATTCCTGACTGTCAGACAGCACTCTGCAAGGTTTGCGCCCTATTGTAACGGGTGCTGAGCACCTCCAAGCGCACACAGCAGAGTTTAGGTCGCTGCTGGCTTCAGCAAGAACTGAAAACACTAAATACCTGAGCCAGAAGCACTCTCAAGCTAGAATATCAGGTGCAACAATTTTTAGTGACTTGCTCAGTATTTCACCATTCTTGCTAAAAAATAAACCCCAAAACTGGCAAGAGCAAGAACTCCAATTGACCCTGTGTGTTCATCTCTCCTCTCTGGCTTCATCACACATACGCTCATGGGCACGATCCATGCACATCACAGACCTGCTACCAAACACATCACCACCACCACCAAGGCATTTCATGACCTACAAGACGACATCTATTTCCAGGTCACTTGAAGAGAGCTACAACAAGCGTGAAGTCCCAAGAAACCACATGCTGAGTGCATAAATACTCCCAGCTCCAACTTCCAGCTTCTTCTCTGAGCCGTCCTTTGAGGTGCAGAACAGCAGCAGCTGCTGAGAGATGCTCTAATCAGTGCATCTAATTTCAAACAGCGTAAGGACCATGTTATGCCTTGGGATAAACGTGAAAGGCTGCCATTGAAGTGAAAGAGAGGTACACACTTCAGAAGCTGGAATTTGGCCTCAAAAAAGTCACTAAAACTAAAATATGAAAGTGCATTTAAAAACATAATAAGGCAGATCAGCAATCAAACAGAGCAGCTTGCTGGGGGACTGATAAGCGAGGAGGATTCCAGGGGCAGCTACCACTACTGAAAGAAGGCCAAAAAGGCCTTGTTTAGAGTAAAAACCACTTCTGATCCAAAATACAGCATGGAAATTCATTTTTTCTCATGCATTTTCCATGAGAAAACAAGCCCAATCAGCCTTGTTTTAAGCAGCAGTGCTGAAGCTCCCACCTGGAGTGTTTTGCACTGGGAGGGACAGGAAATTGCCTGGTGACTCAGTAGCATGATGCAAGCTATGGCCCCATCCCTCGGAGATATTCAAAGCACTTTTGGCTCATTCGGAAAATTATTTGACCCAGCCTGGTCCCAACTTTCTGAACCGTGCAGCAGGGAAGCTGCCAAAGTCTTGCTCCTGCACCAGTCCTGCTGGAATCGGGTCTCAATTTTATTTGCTCATTATAACATCCATGCAGGAAACACCTTTCATTTCTTAGCACTGTCCTAAAAAGCAGAGAAGTCATGGGGAGGAGTTAGTTTTGGGGATAAGCTGGGATGGCACGTGGAAGGGCTGGGAGGGTGGTGGGAGCTCAGTGCTTTTCTTCAAAGATTTTCTCAGCATCTTACTCAGCAATTCTTGAGACACAAATAACTGATGAGACAGCAACGTGTTGAGCTGCAAAGGCTGGAGCACCTGTTCCTATAGCCCCAAACCTTTCACTGTCTTCACACTGAGGAATCGATACAGGTTTTGACACCCATCAAGCTTCAGCATGCCTACAGGCTAGCAAGGAGCGACCCAGGGCCACCTCCACCAAGACCTCTCTTTGGTCTAGTGATCTCCCCACCTCTTGGCTTTGCAGAAATCCTCCTGCACAGGGGAGCTCAGCAGTTTCAGTTCCGAGATTGGTATGCCGAGCTTATTCCCAACCAGACTCAATGGCTGAATTTTGTCTGGTTTAGATTGGAAAGTAGATGGCATCTCTTCTCATGCTAGACCTTGGAAGCTTGTATGATAACCATCTTATAAAAAAAAGGCGCAGATGGCTCACGTTCAATCCAAATTTCACACGTATTGGCCCAAAACAAGGCTCGGGTCTATTCAATCTCTAAAGTCTCTGTACAACTCATGGGATACCTCCCTTACCTGCACCGAACCCCTTTAGGCTGTCAAAACCAGCATGCGATCAGCCATCAGAAGGTGCTCACCACGACGAGCGCACTGGGGCTCAGTGCTCCAGGGAAATGTTCTTTCCACAGTCCCCAGGGGACCCGAGGCCCCATCCACGAAGGGGAGTAGAGTGGCCCCCATGCGCTAACTACAATCAGGATCCCCGTCGCATCTTCCCAGCATGATCTGAGTGGCTTTGCCAGCGCAGCCCGGAGGACCACCGTCTGATCCCCCCTCCCCATCAGGCTTTCATGTTCATGCAGCGCTCGGCTCCCTCGAAACGCGGGGATGTTCAAGACTTGTTACTTCGGCTGGGGTCAGGAAGACTGAAAACATAAGTGTATAATCCTTTCACAAGTTAATTAAAGTACCATCCATCCTTCATTCAAACCATTAGCCATGGGTTTTTACAATTAATTATTTGGAACCAAATCAAACAAACAAACAGAAGACACAGAAAGAAGACGGAAAGCGAAGCAGAGACAGGGCACTCCTGCAGCAGGGCATTAGCAAGGCTCCCCTGTGCCTCCCAAAGTAAGCCACAAACCCGTTTTAGCCAGCACGAGGGTGTGTTGGAGGTGGGGGCCCCGGTTCAAGTTTGGGTGCTATCTCAAGCTGCTTCCGTGACCTTGGAAAAAAACCTTTCTCTCTCCTTGATTTGCTGCCAGCCCCTCATGCCATGACCCACTGCTACGTGCCATACCCCGCACGCCCTTCCTTTGTCCCTTAGGCAGACCCTTAAAGTGCAAAGAAACTACAAGCGAGCGATTTACAAAGCAGGCTCTTCGGTGAGGTCTTGCTAGGCTGGGGCACCTGGGTGGACGGGAGCCAGTACTCCCAGCACCGACTTGCCCCACTGCCCCAGGGCTCACAAAAGCATCTGCAAGACCTCAAATGAGCCGAGAACAGAGCGGAGGAGCCCCTCCACCTGCGCAGACAGCCCAGGAAGGGCTCCTGAATATTGCAAGGGGGACAAGCAGCTCTCCTCCCTGCTCAGGTGGCGACTGGGTCCCCAGCTGAAGCTCTTTGGCCTAGTTTATCTCCTCTTTTCCGTGATCTCGCTGCTTTTTGAATGCTTCATTTCAGCACAGGTATGCGAGGGGAAAAGGGGAGGTGGGGAACAGGGAACCATCCTTTCTTTTCTCTGCTTTTTTTTCCCCTGCATTTCCTTCCCTCTCATTTGCCGTCACAGCTACGCTCTGTCTCTTATCCCCAACCTCCCTCTCCTCCATGCCCTCCCCACTCCCCATCAAGACAAGGTTTAATGTCTTTCCATCTCTTCCCGGGTAAATTGCAGCGAGCCTGCCGGCTGCTCGGGTGGAACACGCTGTTTTATATGCGCCATAAAAGGAGAGAACTCTGTAAACAATATTATTTTTAATAAAATCCTAGGCTTTGGCAGGCCAGCTGCTTTTGTGTCTGTCTTAATTTAATCAGACGATCAGCTCGCTCAAGCAGCAAGAGGGAATGAAAAGCATTAGCAAGGAATCAAGGAACTGGTGAGGAAGAGACATGATTTCCATCAAGTGCTTTCTGGCCCAGTGTGTTGCTATGTGAGCGGGACCAAGTTTTCGGGAAACAGATTCCCAGCCTGGCTCATCTGAAAACAACTTTGTCAAGGCGCAGGAAGGACATGAGCACATCTACGCATGTAACACTCATCCTATAGCGCTTCAAAGAGAGCCATACAGCTGGTATGGGCAATGAACAAACCCAGGCTTAATGATATTTTCAGTTAGAGCAGATCACTGTGGCTCTCCGTGGGCACTGGCAGGTCTCTGACATACCCCACGCTCCCCAGGACTGGAATTCTGCCCGGTTCGGTGTCCCCCCCGCCGTGCTTGTACCCAAGTACAGCCACACAAACGAGCATCTATCGGCTCCCTGTTCACAGCCAAACCCCAAACCACGCCGGCCAGCGGTGGCACGCCCCATTTGACATGTCAAAATTCAAAACCAAATCAATACAACGGTAGTATTAAGGATGAAATACTAAATTCTGCAAATATACCCTCAAAGGTCCGGCCAAGGCTATGGCAGGGGAAAAAAGCCTTCTCCAAAAAGCGAGCGGTGGGGAGGAGATGATGTTGGCAGCTGGAACAAGGGAAGAGGGGGGTCAGCCCCGAGCAGCCCTTGACACGCAGCATCGCAAGCAGCAGCCGAGTTCGAAAGGTGCCACTTACAGACGCTGCAGAAGCGGCTGATTTTGTGGTACTTCTGTTCAAGACCAAACAACAGCCAGCGAGCATCTGCCGTGCACAGACCAACTCCCCTTCCTCTTGCTCCCAGCCCTCACAAGAGGCTTCACTGCCAGCAGGCTCAAAACTTGGCCATGATGCCCTCTGAGCCTAAACCATTGCAGATGTGATCTCTGCCTCCTCCTCCTCCCAGCTTTTTGGGGGTTTGGGTTTTTTGGCAGCTAGAGCAGCCTGGAGCAGAGACCAGGACACCCCGGGTTTGGGAGCAATCAAGGGTTCCTCTGCTTCCACTCAAAGCCACAAACCCTCCAGAATAGAGATCCTCAAAAATATGAAATAATCACTAGCTACAGACAGCAAGTAAACAAATTAATTGATATTTACTTGTTTACCCAGTTACAAAAAAATGCTAATTACTTAGCATGTATTTTTAAGATATTAAACTGTGCTAAGGCGCAGCCATAAATATCACCAGTAAACCAAATATGGTGCTCGGCACTGCAAAGGAATTAAAATTAGTATTTAATTACAAGAAATCGCTCGAAGTTCTTTTGCTACCATTAATCACTTTCAATTATGAATGTAATTATAAGTCATCTTTTCTCTTTGGGTGGTCGCTGCTAGGACCTGAATCGGTGACCCTCTGCTCCAGAAGAGAGCACCCCACTTTGCTCGCCAAATGACAACTCCTTGTCGACTGCGCTAACAGGATCGATCAATTAGTGGCTTTACGAAGCTCCTAAGTGCCAAGGGCATGTGAACGAGGAGAGGGTGCGGAGGAAGACCGAGTTACTTCCTCATCCCCTTCGCTTGCAGCGATTTTTACAATATCCACCCGCTAGCAACACGAGAGCAGAATCAGGGCTACCGAGATAGATAAATTGATGTGAAAAATATTCTGTCCTCAAATCATTAAAGGACGAGACGATAATGTTATCTCTTGCTACAAGGCAAATCAAAGCCTAGAGAGTTCCTTCCCCGCGATACAAAGCTTTTCAGCGGGGACTCTTGGCAGCTTGACTCCGTGCAGGCAGAAGAAGAGCGTGTTAGAGGGCACAGCTGAAAGTTGCCCCCCTCCACCTCTTGGCTCTACTCTCCCCCAGTCCTCACCTTCTCTTGGGCAGGCAGTTACGAACCAAATTGGCTCTGCCTGGGTTGCACTATGGTCAGCATCACCTCTTGGCAGTGCAAGATGAAGCGTGCTCATTGAGGAGGTAATTTTCAGCTACAGATCAGTTCTTAGGGGTATCTGCATAGGAAGTGTATGAGATGTAATTAAGAAAAGCAAACCTATTGGCAGTAAGCTCTAATATTCTATTTTTTTTGGGGGGGGTGGGGGGAGCACTTTTCTCCTGGGGGGCTTGCAAATAATAATAATTAAAAAAAAAAGCTGAAAAACTACCCCTCTGCTCAGTGCTAAGCCTCCATCATCAGTTCAGACTTCACTCAAGGAGTTCGGGACAGCGGAGCTCAAGCCCTGACCGCAGGCAGGCAGTGAAATAAATCCATGCATCAGGTTGGACAAAGGCTGCTGCTGGCAGAGCATCTCCAACCTAGGACACCAGTGCCCCGATAACCATAACACTCCCCCACGTATTGCTGCCTTGACTTGCCCCCCCGAGTCCATTTAGCCTCGCAGCCTGCTTCTGGCACTGCACAGTACCGAAGACAACCAAAACACAGAAGACAAGGCAGAAAATCAAATGGAAACGTTCCCTTTTGGTTCCCTTGGTACTTCTGCACAGGGAATGTGATTAGACTGTCCTTATCTTGGTGGGAACAGTTGTTAGTAATAATGAAATCATCCAGTCCTTTTCTTTTTGAAATCCAGCCACATCCTTTGGCTCCAGGAAATAGGGGCAGTGACATGTGCTGTTTTCATAAAAAGCCACAAGACAACATATTTCATTGCAATAAATTCCCTTCCCGCAAGCAAAGAGCAAAGGAGAGAGATTTCAAGGACGAGAAAAGTTTCAGCCAAAAGAAGGGGCTGAGCTGAACTTCTGCCCATCTGACACTTCTCCTGAAGCTGGCTCTTCACAATCTCAAGAAGGCTGGATGACGACAACACTGGTTGCTTTCTTCTGTCTCCGTGCTTGCTCCTTCTGTCTCAGCTCCTGCGATAACAGGAATCGCCCGTTGAATTTCCACGCTGACAGGAAGCCCAACATGACGACTCTCTGCTGGGAAAGCCCAGCCTCTGGAGGACGACCACTCCTCTCTCCCCACGTTGGCCAAGAGTCCAGGGAGGACTCAAGCCAACACCTCCATGTGTTTCTCCCAACAGAGACTCGTGGCCAGCTTGAAGTTGGGAATACGCTTGCTAGGTTGTAAATCCAGCCAAACTGCATGCCTCATCCTCCCCTCATCCTCCCTGGGCTCTTTCACCACTTGGTTTCGGGTCCAGACCAAGACCCAAATTCCCTGCTAGGTGCTCCTCTCTGCCAAAGGTCAACCCAGCATCCCCAAGGATGGCTTCGGCATCCCAGTGAGCGCGTTGCCACCCGGGCAGACGACGCACACCACGACTTAGCGGCTTTGCACCTGAATTAAGCAGGCGCCGTCCCGTCACGCCGTGCTGTGCTGCCTCCTAATTAGCAGGCTGCATTTTGCCGTCCTCCCGGTACTTGGCTGAGTCTCCCCTTCCCTCTGCTCCTCGCTTGTTCTGTTCACTGAACTAATTGCTGAGCGCCTGCACCCTGGGTGTCTGCTGCTGTTGGAGAAGATTAGTATTTTTACAGAGGGGGAAAAAAAGATTAAAAAAAAAAGATTGTGTTTTTTAAAGCAGATGAAAGGAGAGCCCAAGGAGATGTGCATTTGACTCTCAAACACACTCCTTCAAGTCTCCCTCAGCAGTACTTAAAGGCGTTTCCAAAGCAAGACTTTATGAATGCTAAATGAACCCAGCGCCTTGTTCCTCTGCCACAAGAAAGGAAAAAAAAAACTTATCTTTTATATACAATATTTCCTTTATGGCTGACACTGTGCATCATGCATTGCTACTACCAGACCCACTTCAGACGGGAACGCTGACCTTCACAAAGTCACGGGGAGACCGCTGCCTCACCAGGCTGGAGTAGCACACTGCTGGGCAGGGGTCGAGGATCCCGGCTGGATCCAAGCAGCCATGTATCGCTTCACCTGCTGCTTTCCAGAAAGAGCAAGGTGAGAAGAACACAAATGGGGAAAACCTGAAAGTCTTGCTTTCAATCACTGTGATCTTGGCTGCTCCGGCCAAACCTGGGACGTTGGTTGAGAAGTATCACCTTCTGAAACGGTTTCTCATGAGGGATGCGGGCTGGGCAAGGAATGATGAACCAAGGGGGAAACAGCAGCAGCCCAGCAAGCCAGAAGGACAAAGGAGAAAACACACCACCGACCATCCAGCCCTGCAAACCATCTGTACCACCACCTCTGTTTCACTGAGGGATGCTGGCGGGGTCCTCGTTCGGGTGCCCAGCACCCAAACTCTCCCCAGTTTCAGAAAGGACAAGCAACGAGCACACCAAGGCATTCAGCATCCGAGCACCTTTGGCCACCCGGGTCCATCAAGTCAAGGCCACGCTACGCTCTTGCAAATGGAGCCAACAGCACTACGCAGTGCCAAGATTGCCCACCGCCCTTGCTGCGAGCCTGCTCCCGAGCTCAGGCTCACCCTTCGCTGAGGATTTTCAGCAGGACTGCTACCTTTCCCTACCTGCGAAACGCGAGGAGTGCCTTTAGCTTCACACAAAACACTCTGGGCAGAAGCTGGTCCACGCTCTTAGGAAAATACCCACCCAAAGGAAGTCTTGGGAGATTTAATTAGCTGCTGTCTGTACTGTTTGAGCTTGTTAGGTGCTATATAATTGCTAAATATTATCATCTCTGCAGGTACAGCAGTTTGTTAGGATAATGATAGTGATTGACATTTCCCTGGCATCTTTCATCCCAACCAGATCCTATATTACTCTATTATAAAACACTGTTCTGCCTGGATTCTCCATATGTCTCTAAACTGTCAACAGGATCGTAACTGGCTCTGCATCGCCAAAAGAAATAAAGGCACAAAGCGGCTCATGCAAGTTCACGGGACGTATGGGAAGCTTAGCAAGGACCAGTTCAACTTCACGCTCGAGAATACAAGTTGCACAGGTATACATACGGTACAGAGAGATTCACAGGCTCTACTTCAACATCAACATGGAGCAAAGCTGCAAGAAGTGGTCCTGTAAGCCACCGCAGCACCCAAAACCCTCCCTAGTCCATCCCCGTCCCCCTCTCCTGGCAAGCAGCAGTGGATACCACAACCCAATCGCCACTTTGAAAAATATATTCCAGGGACAGCAAAGCAGAGGGGCCACCGAGTGATTAATTGGAGACTATCAGTTTGGGATAGGTCTCTAAATTCTCATTAAGTCAGGTGCTGAGGCATTGCACATTAATCCAGAACATTTCCCCTTCGGCCCAAACAAATAAATAACTCTTCTATAATTCAGGGAGAACTGGGTGGAGCCATCTTCCCCCTCTCTCTGTCTCTTTCCAACTAACCAGTGAATAAAACATCGCCCGCAAATCTATTAGGCTAATTTTAAATCCTGACAATTTAGCAGCACTTCAGCAAGATAAGAGCCATTTATTAAAAGCCACAGTTCATTAAGCCAAATGCTACTGGCGTATTTACTCAGAGAAACGGGGCTGGGCTCGGCTCTCGCCAAGACCAGAAGTCCCCAGAGGAGCAGGCGTGATCCTGTTCCACCCCAAAAGAGAGGCCAGCGTGAACCTTCGCCCATCCCAAGCCCGTGCTGGGCTGCACGTGCTTCTCACCAAAGGGGCTGGGTGTCAGTGCTGCCTCACCCCGTCTTGCTGAGCAATCCACGATCACGACGCAAGAGTCACGGGATGCTCTGCGGGTTTACTACCCGGGGCTACGAAAAGTCTCCAGGAGCTCCGTCAGAGAAGCAGCTCACACGGCTCCGTGCCTCGCAGCAAACTTCTGCAAAGCCGTGCACCACCACACCGGGGACCCCTCCCAAAAGGACCAAAACCAGAATCCAGATCAGACACGCACCGCTTTGGACCCGTTCCCATTAACGGCAAGCACAGATTGACTTCAGAGAGGGGACGATTGCTTCCAACAGCAAGCCAAGAGGGGGCTATTTAAGAGGAGCGGTTGCCTGCCAAAAGCTACCAGATTGCACCCGGAGCTTTCCTTCCCCCAAGCTGCCGCTTGACATCTCTGCTAAGCCCCCTCTGCTGTGCCATCGCATTGGCTCCCAGAGGGTCTGGGGCCGTGACGATGACAGCGGGTGCTCTGGGACACGGGGAAACGGCTCAGGGTTTCCTGCTTCCAGGGCAGCCGTGGGAAAGAAAAGGAGACGGATGCACCACCGTGAGCAGCCCTCCTCTCTGGAAAGTGGGATTTTTGTTAATCCTCACGAGGGACGAGTTTGACGCTCCACCCAAACCACGGTGCCGAGGGGACGCAGCAACCACAACCCCATAAAACCAAACTACGCGCGAGCCCGCCTTACGCCAAAGCGAGTTTGCCCAGCAAAGACGTGCCTGAGCACAACCCGACGGAGCGCACGTGGCCCTGTCAAGCTCTGCGCCGGTGTCGATGAGCTTTTCCCCTCCGGGAACTGCTTGCTGCGTGGCTCCCAGTGGTTCCCAGTGGTACGTGGGTCTCTGCAAGTAGGGAGCGATCGCGCGGGGCTCGGCGATACCCGAGAGATGGAGCTGGGAGGGAGGGAGCTGTGCCAGCATCGCTGCGAGGAGCAGGCAGCAGAGGGCAGTGAAGAAATCCCATCTCGCAGAGTTTGTGAGTGTAATTCATTCCAGCGGGAGACATCCAAGAGACTTTATCAACTGCAATTGTCCCACTGCGCCTTTCACCTGCACACACTTGCAAGACAGTCTGGAGTCACTACAGAGTCTCCCCTTACAGTCAGAGCTGAAAGGAGCATTATAAAGGTGAATTAACATTTAAAAAGAATGTAAAAAACCCAGAACTGTTCTAATGATGATTAATGGGAAGCTATAAGGGAGGCCATGACCTCCTAGTGTCATTAAATGGATTGGCAGGTTTCTGAGCATTAATTATAAATAGCCACAGGAGTTCGAGTGCTTAGCAGAATGATGATAAATCCATGACACAGGCAGAGGGACAAGGAGTCAGGAGCACAGGGGAACACGTGCCTGCGTGCGCACGCACGCGGCTCAGCGTGCAACGAAACACGGGTTTGCACGTCCGTTATGTGCGGGGGAGAGACGGAAAGGAAAAAAGTGGAAATGAGTCCATCAGAACACGCTTCTGTGTTTGGGTGGATACGAGGATGGAGAGAGGGAGCGAGAAATGGGTAAATGATAAATTAGGCCCTGCCAGTCAATCACATTTTCTAAATGTTTTATATCCCAAAAGCTATAAAAGCAATATTCCTTTCTGGCCTTATTGGAGCCATTTCTGTAAGGCAATCACATCTGTTTCCTCAGGGATTTCAGCTGAACTGTGCCTTGGCTTTTTTTTTTTTTCCCCTTTTCTTTCCCTCCCCTTTATATTTACTCTCTAGCCTGCTACCAAAGAAGGGTCAGAGCATGCATACAAATAGGGAGAAAGAGTGAAAAACAAACAACCCCGAACCAGTGGCCAGCAGTGATGGACGGACAAAAAGTGGCTGCAAACTTCTCCAAATTCCACAGCCCATTAGCAGAGCAATGGCTGCAATAATCAGGGGCTGCCTGGATTCCGAATCAGTCAGATCTTGGTTATGGAAACAGGTTGATGTTTCCTCTGCTCTCATGTGCGTTATTCCACAATTGCACTGATATTACGGAAATCTGCATCCCGGGGCACTGCTGTGCATTACCTCGGATGTGCTGATCCACCCAGCCTGCCTGGGATTTGCAGCGCCGTACCAACGGCATCGCCGTGCTGCCGGCAGCTGCGCTTGCTCCTGCAAGAGCCCTTGGAGAGATGCTGACCGATAAAAGCCCAAATCCTTCTCTGAATACCACGGGGACCCAGAGTCGCAGCCACAAAGGTACCTTTTGCTCCACAAGGCAGGAGGTGAGTTTTTGCAGGGGTATGAAAACAGAATTCATTGCAAAGAGAGTATCAGCAAACTGTCAGAGCCCTGGGATCGTGAGGCTGAATAAATACAGCGGATGAAAGGAGTGAGGACCTCGGGCTCATTAATGAGCTCTCCCAGCAAACAGCATCGACGGCAGAGGGTGAAGACCCCTCTCGCTGCCAAGGAAGAGAACAAAAGGCTCCGGGTGAGATGCCAGGGGGGCAGCCCCGTACCCAGGCACCCAGAAATCCCCCCCCCCCCCATCTCAACTCTCAGGAGGGGGGCTGAAGGCTCCCAGACCTGGTATCGCCCTCTGCATCAGCATCCGCATCCCATCGCCCAGCCAAGAGAGCTGGCCCGCTAGCCAGCCATGGGGCATTTCGACTGGGATCCCTATTTCCTCTGGCACTTTTGGAAACTGCTGTTTCGGCTTCTGCCCGCTCTATAGGGAAGCAGAAGCACGAGCCAAAATCCCCCCCACCGAAATTAAAAATATTCCTGTTCCTATTTAGATTTAAGTATCATTACCTTGCTGGGCTCTTCCAGGGGGAAGCATTATTTCAACTGATTGGAAAACAGTGGCGGAGGAACAGGTTCTCCATACAATTTTCTTCCTATCCTATTAGTTGCAATACAATTATAGTGAATACATCAATTCTTAGTCCCAGCAGCTCCTGGAAAGAGCCACCTATTAAAAGCTGGCTTATTAATGGAATTGTACATCCAGGATTAATCGGGCCGCGTTGGCCATTTCCATTTCTCACTCCACAAGTGCTTTTGTTTGCTTAATAGGCTGAAGTAACTTGAGAATGACACAACTTAAGAGCCTCCCCCATTTGCCGTGCATATCGCCAGCAAATTTAATATCACTTTCCTTTCTGGCATTGCTCTGGGATAAAACCTGGCACATGCCGCCAAGGAAACCCACGCAGCAGGGTGGGGAGGGGGAGAAGGGGCTTTCTGCCTTTGGCAGGGCCAACAGGGGGAGAGCCCTAATTGATCTAAGGCTTTAAACCCCACGGGAATTTGCAACACCAAAAAACAACTGCCAAAGCGAGCGAGCTGGATGAGAGCCAGACTACCACTGCAATATCATCTCACGAGCGCTTCGAAAGCCTCCAGCCACCCCGAAGAGCGTCACCCCCCGCCCCAGCCAGGCATGGGGGGTCTCCTCCAGCCCGGGAAGACCCATCAGATCACAACCGGGAGACACCAGCCCCATTCCCAGGCATCGCCCGTGCAGTTCGGAGCAAGGACCGCTGTCTCCCAGTGCAGATATTCCTGTGGCAGCAAAGTCAATGCATGTTGAAGCATGGTAATATAGTATGACTTTTCCCTTTAATGGAATTTTTCTAGCCCACTAGGAAAAAAAAGACTCCATTAGCCGTACTACAAAGGCTCCTACTTATTAGTATTTTAGAACAGCGGCAAAAACCTTTCTTGAATCTAATTATTGCTGACAAATATGAAAATTGAAATCAAAGTTAAATTTTCAGCTACAGTGCCTCATACGGCAGCAGCTCGCCGGCTCCCAACTATTGCATCAACACATTTATTCTGCTGAGAAGGCTGCGGAGATTGGCCCCCCCCACCCCCTCCAACCCACCCCTCCATCTTCGGCGGCATTAACTCTGACATATTCATCTCAACAGCCGGGGCCGCGTAACTAACTTCATGTTTACCAGTCGCACACAGCCGACAGATTGGAGCGAGGCTTGCAGGGGCTGAAGAAGAAGGGAATAGGGCTCTTTTTTTTGTTGTTTTTTCCTTAATTTATTTTTATTTATTTCCAACTTTGCACTCTACCACCCCCTTCCAACCTGATCTCAAAAAGAAGTCACAGGGTGATTTTAAATTCCTCAAGATAGAGGATGTGGAAGGGAGGGGAGAGTGGAGGGGAAAAAAAAGCCTTGTCAACATATTTCCTTTCTCCTACCTCGCCCCAACATACTGTAAAAATCAATCCCCTTTGTCATTTTGCTCTGCTTGTGTGAATGTTTAATGGCTGTCGAGGGAGATAATGATTGCTGCTAGGAAATTCATTTCAGATTTGCTATTTATAAAGTACTTGGTGCTCAGGTGGGAAATTAACATAAGGAAGGGGGAAAGGGACCAAACCAGGGGGGAAAAAAAAAAAAAAAAAAGGCAGCAGGAGAGAAGGGATGAGATGCTGTGGGGCTGGCTGGAAGGGGCCGGTGCCCCAAGGAGGATTTGCACCTCTTCCCACCTCTCCTGGGACAGAGGAAAAAGGCTCACACATGGCAGGGACAGCCACGCTGGGGACATAAGGGTGCTCGCCCCTTCCCGGTGTGCACCCGTGCATGCAAGGGATACAGAGCTGGGGTTATCAGCCCAGCGGCTGGTGGTTTTTGCAGCCAGCGATGCTCCTTGCACACCATCAGCCAAAAAACCTGACCACCAAGCGCCACTGTTGGTTTGCACCCCAGCTCCCCCTCCAGCCTCCCATCCGGGACGAACTGCAAACCTCGTTCGAGCCCCCGCTTCCCGCAAAGCCTGACAACCTGTTGCCATGTGTTTGATTTTTGAATCCCGAGGGAATTCCCGTCTGTGATACAGCCAGATCCCATACAGCCAGAAGTACGCACGCTTCCATTGAGTTGCTAATTCCTTGTCTCAGAAGTTGCTTTTCACTTTCTGATTTTTCAATAATAGGCTTGGTATGAATCCCTTAAGCTTCTGAAATAAGCTGAAAACCGCTTTTCCAGCCATTTACATAAACACAAGTGGATCAGAAGGAATAATCATAGTTTATGCATTATTTGGGGGCTTTGGAGCTGGCTGCTAATGGTACATCAGGTCTCGAAGCCCAAAACGTACAATGGGAAGCGCTGACATGCGGAAAAGTGGCACAAAAGGTAAACAATAAATAATACAATTTTTTAAATGTTGTCTTCAATGACCACGCGGTTTTGGCTTCACCACTACTCCGGCCTCTAATGGATCCTACTCCTCGCCAGGCTTGTTCCAGAAACGGCTTGTTAAGAGAGATGTCACTCACGCTAAATCCAACTCACCTCTTGCCAGCCAGCCCTGCCGCTCTCCCATGCCTTGGCCCGCTATCAAAAACCCCGGTGCCGGCTTTGGGGATTGACTTTGCGAAAAAAAGTCTAACGCAGGCACCCTCTGATCTATAAATACCATCTGTCCAGCAGAAAGGGAATAAAAGCTAGAAAACAACCAAGCCAACCCAGGAACTTAGTGCTATTCATCTGATAACCCCTACAAGGGGGGGGGGGGGGAATACCCACTTAAACGGCGAGATAATATTACAGTATTAATGAACCTTGCTTTGCTTCAAGTGCTTGTCACGCTTCCAATGAGGCGGGTCAGATTTGGCTTTCAAACCAATTCTTTAAATCAAGAATGCCGTTTCTGGCAAAATCAAAACATTAGCAGAGGATCTGTTTTGTAGAAATAACGCTAAAAAAAATGTAACAAGGCTCGAGACTCCAGGCTCTTTTGATACTGCTGGAATGCAGCCTTCGGATCTCTTTTTTTTTTTTGTTTGAAATCACTTCACAACTTCGTACATAAAGCTTCTGTAAGCTCCAAATCAGAACAAAAATACTTCAAAATCAATCCCTATTTTTTCCCAGAATTTACTTTCACTGGGAATTTGCAATTATTCTGGTTTATTCTGTTTTGGAATAAATAATAAAGCCCACTCTGCTTCGTTTCCAATATTACGCAATTTCCTGTGACATTTCCTACTTCTTAGCAGCTGCTGTCTCCCGTGGCGAGTCACAGGAGGATGCAAACCGGCCGCCCAAGCTGAGTGTCAGAAGTTCCCTTCCAAGCTAAATCAGGGTTTCCCTGTGCTCAGTGATGTACAACTACACAGTGGGAGAAAAGTCCCCGTTTTTCGAGGCAAATCCACAGTAGCTAGACCAGACACAAGAGGAGAAGGACGGCTAGTATCCTCACGGAGCGCGTGGCCAAGCGAGGAAGGGGAAAGACCACGCAACAAGCCAGAATCGCCGCAGGATGAGCAAAGGACGCGAACTCGGGACGCACATCCCAGTCCAGGACCTCCAGGCTCACAACAGCATCTTCTTCTGCTCCTCCCCACCAAAGCCCTGCCGAGCACCCGCTCCCATCCTCCCTGCAAGCCAGATCCACCACAGCTCCAAAAGCAAGCGCTTGGCATGAGCCATAGCTCCCTAAGCGGACAGAGGTGCCCTCAAGCAAGGTGCTGAGCACCCTTGCACTCCGCTGACGCTGGGGTCCCCCCACCTCCAGAAGGTCCTCGCTGCTGCACTGTGACTTCTTAGCCCAGCAGCAGCTACGTCGCTCTGTCCTCATCCCTGTGGGAAGGCGGAGGATGCCGTGCCAGCTCCCATCACCGCCTCCCCAGTGCTTTAAAGGGAATACTCCAACCACCAGTAATTTATGCACGCTGGGTCCCCGGGATCCTGGCTTCCCCACACAGTTGCTACAAAGCGTTTTGGAGCTGCGGCTCCTCGGCTGCGTGAAGCCCTGCTCAGAGGGCCTTTTTCGGCTCCCCCTGATTAGTAAGCGAAGCATGTGAGAGCTGGAGAAATCAGAGGAAGGGAAAGCCGGGGGGGGGGTGGGTGGAGGATGCCAAGAACCGAACACTGTCTTTAGTGGGAACAGTCAACAGGACAAAGGGGTCAGGGGGTCAATTAATTTACAACAGCTTTCAGCATTGGACATATTAACTGTAAGCGCATCAAAAATCCATGATATCCTTCTTGGCGGGAGATAACAGAGCACGGCGACGGCAGCACCTCTGATTTATTATTAACCAAGAGCAAGGTGCGTGGCTCGGTAAGGAAGAGGGAGGTAGCTAGCTCCTCCAGGCCAGCAGCCACAGCTCCAAACGTGCTGGGAGCACGGCACGCGCGATGCCTGGAGGATGCACCAGCAGCCGCAAAAGGGCTGGTGGCCCCTGGGATTAGGATGCCCCAGCTGGGATGCAGTGACAAAGAGCTCATCCTGTGCAATTTTGGGTTTTGCCTATAAAAGCTACTAACGGCATGGAAAGACCCACGTGCAGAGGTGCAGGATGCTGGCTGAAGATGGGAGACAGCAGTAGGGCTTGGTCTTCCACTACAGAATCCCCAAATCCGGCACCTTGCTCATTTTGGCTCCTATTTGAAACCAAGGGCTCAACTCCAAGTTGCAGCTCCAAGCTGCAAGCCTTTGCCATGAACATCTGAGACTGATCATGCTCGGGTCCCGCTGAGTCTAATGGGAGATTTGCCACTGCGCATCAAAGGAGCGGTAACACTGAAAAAAATCGTATTTGCCCTCTTTAAAGCTTTGCTCCAGTAAGGCATCCCTTCAGCCGGGGAACAAGCAAAGAACATTTTGCCCCTTCCTGCCACTATCGAAGTTTGAGAAGGAAAGACAGATGCAGAAAAGGGTGGGGTTTTTTCAGATCCCCATGTCCAGAAAAATACTCCCCACGTGGTGCTTCGCAAGCTGAGGAGGAAGGCTGGAGCCCACCTCTGCCGTCTGACCGTGAGTTGCCTGGCAATCAAGCTAGTGAGCTCTCCCACCACCCCACCCACCCCCCTCCACCTTAGTTTATCACAGAAAACAGCAAGTCCTGCTTGCTGACTTGACCCAGATCTGTCAGCTGATCAATTTTTTCCCCACAGGAAAAAAAAAAATAAAATGGGGAGTGTGGATCACAATATGGAGATGTTTAAGCAAAAGCTGCAAGAAAAATACATGAAACAGACACTTCCAATATTAAATGCACTCGTCTCGTGCACAAGTCATGGTTGGCACAAGAAGACGACAGATATAAAAACGTAAGCCAGGCTTACTACGATGGTCAAAATGCTTACACGGATAAAGAAAAAGTAACTTTAGGGCACGCAGAACCGCCAAATCTTGTAAACAGGGCTAGACAACTCTGTACGTGTTCCCCATCACAGCGCACTCTAAGGTACCTCATTACAAATGACAACTCTTGATAGAGAACTCTCCATATACGCAGCGTAGAGCAACCACAAGTTTACTCCTTGTAAACCCACTGCAGCCCGCTGCTGCACGACCAGATCAGTGGAGGGATGCTCCCGGGGAAGCAGTGATACCCCACACATGAAAAACCCCACGTGCAACACCGCACAGAGCACCCACAGCAAAGCCACCGACCAAACCGAGATCCCAAGTGCCAACCCATTAGGCGTTTTAGGTGCCGTGCCACGTTTTTGCACAGCGCAGCCTGCTTTCAAAAGCATCTTTCCAATAGCAAAGGTCTGCTTGGGCTCCCATTTACCCTGCTGAGTCTTAAAAATGTGCCAATTAATCCCATGTGGTGGCCTGATTTTCGGAGGTGCTGGATACCTGCTTACAGCTTCAGTTAAAATCAACAAGAATGACAGATGTTCAGCAACGCTCCAAATCAGGCTATTGAGTAACCAGAACACATTCCCCTCCTTTTATGTACTACATATAACTGGGTTATCTAATCATGTAGGTATTGATTATTACTGTTATTACCTATTAAATAGCTATTTTCTGCTGTTGGGGTGAATATCACATTTTATTGACCTGCACGGTAACTATTATCCACCATGAAGTCACATCCAATATTTTCCCCGGGGAACAATAAATCCGGGTATTCACGGAAAGATGTCGATACATGTAATTTTTCTTATACACATTCATTAGCGCAATTACCTTCTTGCACGAACTGCCAGAAGGTTTCCCCTCCCGCCTCCGCCGAGAAAAAGTCCTCCCGGGACACACAGCCCCGACGCACGCGGTGCTCCCGAATCCTGCCCTTCCTGAGGGGCAGCAGCCGGCCGCTCCTCCCTGTAGATGCATCTCCGGGCCAGATCCAGCCTTTTCATCACACACAAGCGTAGCCGGTGTTTCGGTTTGGGAGTAATCTGCAACCCAGCCACATCGACAGAGCGAATAATTCTTTCGGATGAGGAACGCTCCGTGTATGATGTTGACATATGCTATTATTTTACATACCTATTTCAGTTTGTATGCTTATTAGAATAAGGTCTTTATGCTAATTTGTAAATCAAATTCCCATAATTCTTGGCTTACTGATGCTAAAGGCCCAGCTAAATCTTCTATGACCTTTTAGCCTGGTTAATCCTTTTACGCGTGGTTGAGTGAAGAGTTTTCTTCTCTCTTCCACTCCCAAGCGCTGGAGTGGGATTTTTGCTCAAGCCCTCCTCTTCCTCAAGAAATCCAGGTGGGTGCGAGTCAGGGACACCGGGCACACCCGAGACCACCTCTCTACTTTGAAACATGGAAAAAGGGAAGAGAAAACGCTGCTGCTGCTGGGTCCTTAAACGTGCTTTAGATGTTCATTTGCGCTATTTAAAAAATCACGCAGAAAAAATATAGCAAAGACAATGACAGCTGTGTTGCCAAACAGCCGCTCATTTCCCGACGCCCGGGGCTATCCCAACCCTCTGTAGCCTCCCTCTTCCCAGCTCCCTTTCCCCAAGCCATGGCCCTTTGGCCGGCTCTGCCTTGCCCACGTGCTGGTGCGATGGACACCTGCATCTCATTCCCACGGAGATGCAGCATCCAAGCAAGCACCCCGGCCTTGCTCTCTAGCACCAACACCCAGTAGGCAATAGCTCCCTTGGGAGCGGCAGCATTGCCGTGCACAAAACCAGGTTGGACATTTCAGGGCTCAGAGAGCTCCTTCCTGACGGACACTCAACGGCTCCCGTTTCAGGGGCACGTTTCCAAAAAACAACAGTGAATCCGCAAAACTTGGAGGACCTATGGATGTTTGTACAAATGCAGATGGTTGAGCACTTACAAATTACCCCACTTCACGCCCCGCTCTCAAGCATCCTCACAAACTGCTTCTCTTATTGTTTGTTTGGCTGTAAATAGGTAAATGACCTGGAGTATTGATAAACTGCTGCAGAGGGCAGCACAGATCTCTTGAGCTATTTGTAGGAGATTTGCGCAAAACACAGTTTTCTTTTATGACAATAATTTTCGCATTTTCAAACGCAAGCCAGCCCCGCTTTTGTACACCAAGGAGAGAGAAAAGTTAGAAATTAAAAAAAATACTGTGAATATCAGAAGAGATCATGAAGCAGCAGCACCATACTGCTGATATCTGGCAATGCATGCATACCTCTGTATTACCTTTGGGGCTGAATGACCCCCAATTTGTCAAAACCCCCTTGGAAAGTTTTTCCTAAAAAGCAAAACTACTTTTGCTGGGTGGTTTTTTTTTCATTTGTTTTAATGACTCTTTTAAATACAATTATGCAAGAAAACTTCCCAGGGCGACTCTGACAGCTCAGCACACCCAACATCTCCCAGCTCAAAAAAGGACCAAACTTTTTGCTGCCAAAGGCTGCCCGGCACAGTCCTGTGCCCAGCACCCCACGGTTCTGCGCTGGGCTCCCCCCCCCGGACCACGATGCGACGTGGCTCCCTGCTTTCCCCCACCCCAGCAGTGACTCAGGGACCTTTGGCACCCACATCAGACTCCTGCAAGGCAGTGGGGCTCGGGAGATTTTTTTGCTTGGAGAGGCAGCGCATTTCCTCCCCACCGCTCTGCTGCTGAAGAGAATGGGAAAAAAAAAAAAAAAAAAGGAAAAAAAAAAAAAACCAACTACTTTCTGATCTGTAAGCTTTGATGGGAGCAGGGAGAGGAAGCATGAGAGATGACCAGAGGCAGGGAATAAGATTTCAAGGAAGCCAAGCCAGAAGCCAAAAGCAAGCGCTACAAATAAATAAATAAACGGAGCACCAATTCTGAGCGGGAGAAAGGAAAGGAGGGAGGGAAGGGCGGCTTTGCCCCCCTCCTGGGGATCCCTAGCCCTCCCCACCACCCCACCCGGGCTCCCCGAGGGGCCCGGGGCTCCCACTCCCAGGAAAACCCCTTGGGAGCCGGGGCGGGGGTGCAAGGGGACGCCAGCATCCCGAGCAGCGCGAGAGGGAAGCAGCAACCCTGGGACAAGAGGAGAGCTTGAGGAGGAAGCGAGGGAGGAAGGCGAAGAGGAGAAATGCCTTGGCATGTGATGTGCATGCTAAGCAGCCCGTGCCGGTCGATATGGCAGGGGTGGCTCTCCGCAAGAGCGGGCCCAGCCTGCCCAGGAGACAGAAGTTTTGAGCGGAGATGGCGGCTGGCCATCTCCCCCGGCTCCTCCGGCACACGCCAGCCCCCAGCGAGCCCCCCTGCCCCACGCAGGCAGGGGTTTCACGCCCCACCGGAGCCCTGCTGCAGAGCACCTCGGCTGAAGAAGGGGGGGGGGGGGGGGAGGGCGACCACCAGGCAGGGCTGATTCGGGCATGCGGGTGCCCGAACCCCGTCCCCCCGGCCGGAGCCCCGGGTACCATCCGCGGTGGAGCCTGGGCGCACCCCGGGTGCGGTGCAGCGCAGCCCCCGGGAGCGTCTTCCCTCGCCAGCCCCAGCTCCGCAGGCGGCCCGGTGCAGGATGCGGCCCCGTCCTCTCCTCCCACGGAGAGAACCCCGCTCCCACAGCCCCTCCAGATGGCTGCGAGGAGACTAACGCAAGCTGACAGGCTCGGCGCTCCCGGCCAGATGGGGCTGGCTCCTGCCGCCTCCTTCTCCCTCCCCTTCTCCCCTTGCTTTTTGCTCTTTTTTTTTTTTTTTTTTTCTCCCCTTTTACGTAGCCCCCCACCCCCCCGCGAAGCACCATCCCCCAGGGGGGAGGGAGCCTGGCTCACCCGGGACAGGTTGGACAAGGACTTCCCAACTCCCCAGCCCGGCGGGGGCAGGCAGGAGCCGGGGCTGCACCGAGTTTTTGGGACGACCTTGCAGACAGGTCCGGCAACGCAAAAAAAAAAAAAAAAAGGGGGGGGAGGGCAGCACAGAGGAGCCCCGACCCCCCATCCCCGCCCGCCCCCAGCCTGTTGGATGCATTGCTCCTGCAGGAACTAAGTTGAGATGGCAGAGTCGTTCGGCACCAGCTCCCCCCCCCCCCCCCAAAAAAAAAAAAAAAAATCAGCACGGGTGCTGCTGCGCCATGGGAGAAGTCCCCCCCCAGCCCGGTGCACCGGGGGGGGGGGGGGGGGGCGGGGAAGGAACACGAATTGGGAGATGCCGTATTCTCCAACCCCCCCCCCCCCCCCAACTTAGCAGCGGGCTGGGGACCCTCTCCCAGCTCTGCCCCCGCTCTGGGGGCTCCTCACCAACCCCCCCCCCCCCCCCCCCCGAGGTTGCTGCCGTGGGGGCCTCCGCACCCCTCGCCTGCATCCCCCGCAGCATCCCCGCCCGGCCCTACCTTGGGAGAGGAGGAGAGCGGCCATCCCGGCGAAGATCACCCAAGAGACGGGGTGGTGCATTTTCGCCTGGGCCATGTTTCACCGCGGGCTGCGTTTCTCTCTCCCCTCCTTCCCCACTCACTGCCTGGCGGGGAGAGGTTTAAAATCCAGCGTTTCCCGGAGCAAAGCGCAAGGAAAAGGGGAGGGGGGGGGGGGGGGGAGGGAGGAAAGGGGGGGGGGGAGGAAAAAAAAAAAAAAAAAAAAAGCCCCGCAGGGTGGGGGAGGGAAAAAAACACCCCAAAATAAAAAAAAAAAAAAAAAAAAAAAGGGAGGGGGGGGAAGGGGGGGTCGGAAGGGGTTGCAAGGTGCGAGGGACAGGCGCTGCCGTGCCCGCCGCTCCGGCCCGCACACGCCGCCCGGCTGCAACACGCCGCCGGCCGCGCACGCAGCCCTCCCCCGCGCCGCACTCATTGGCTGCGGGCCCCCCCCCCCCCGCACCGGCGTGGGGGGGGTCTGGTGTGTCTGGGGTGTGTGTGTCCCGCCGGCATCCCCGTCCCCGTCTCCCCCCACCCCACCCGGAGAGGTCCCCTGCCACCCCCAGCCCGGCACTGCCCTTCCCCACCGGGGAAAAGGGGGTGATGCTCGCCCCCCCACCCCCTCCCCACCCCTTGACTCAGTTTCACCACCTGCGTGACCATGGGTGGGAGACCCCCCCCTCCTAACACCCGCTTTCGGGGGGCTGGTGTCCGCGGGGGAGAGCCCCAGCGCTGTCCCAACAAGTCTCTGCCTCCTATAGGGCTAACTCCCGCACAGAAATTGCTCTAAAAGCAAATTTAATAGGGAATAACTCTTGAATTTGTAGCAGAAATCGACTTGTATTCCACATCAAGGCTCTGGCCAATTCCTCGCGCCAAGACCACCTCCTTCCACGAGCGGGATCTGGGCCGCTCGCACCCTGCTTAGGTTTGAACGCACTCCCGTTACTTAAAGCCCTCGCCGCGGGCCAGTTTCTGGTGCCTATTTCACAACAGCGGGAACGAGGTAGACCTTTCTCCAACTCAAGATACCTACAACCACCACATCTGTCCGTACCACAACCCGATGTCACAGCACGACACCAACATGCCTAGGTACACAAGGTCCTGAAAAACTTTTTTTTTTTCAGCCTTTGTCCAATATGGAGAATATTAGCGGCAATGAACCCCGAGACTCCCACCTGACACAACCTAAATAAATAATACCTTGTTAAATATTCATTATTTTCATTGGTGGTAAGGACGTCTTATTTTGCTGCTTGAGGTGACTCACAGGCCCTTAAAACAACATTATAGGCAGAAAAATGACAAAGAAAAAAAAAAAAGATATCTTGGCTTTTAGTATTTATTCCTCCTCAGAGGCTTCCAAAATCTGAGCTGTTCACTTTGCAATTCAGAAGAAGATTTGGCTGCAAACTCTTGGAAAATCCAGCTGTGTTTCCCTCTCTCTCTCCTCTATGGCTGCCACCCAGAGACTCTCCAAGTCAGATCCGGGCCAGCCGTTCTGCTGAAAAAAAGGTGACAAACCACAAGCGCCAGCCCCTCTCCTGAAGTCCCATCGACAGGTCTGACGATAATGATCCACACTTCAAAAGCTGGCAGCCGGGGAGAGATGGGCAGCTCCGGTGGGATGTCCCCGACAGCCCTGTTTGATGCCTGCACGTCCCTGCCACCAGCCAGCCAAAGGGTCATGCCGTCCCTAACCAGGGAGATGCATCCCACCATCCTTGGGTTTTCCCCAAGACCTCCACTGCTTTCTTCCATCAGTTTTCATGGAGGTCTTGCCAAAACAGCAGCTGGTGTAAAGCCGGGGCCTGATGCAGAGCGCTTGCAGCTCTCCTTCCTTTTTCTCTACCAAGTCTTAGTTCCAACCACAGATCTCGAGGAGGTCCAGCTGATCCGGAGCTCTCCGCCACCATTTTATGGTACCAGCAGGAGCAGTCTACAGCCTGCTAGTGGCCTGCACAACCTCCCAGCTCATTAGGAAGGGAAAAGCTCATGGCAATGGTATCGCTAATGACCCAGTCCCAGGCTGCATACATGCGGTTCAGCAGAATATTTCTCAGGGAGCAAATAAAGGCTCTGGGGTATTTAATACCCAGTCCAATGTTAGGGCTTGAGCTCTTCCTCCCGCTCAACAGAGCAATGCACAAACCTCTCACTGCCCCAGCAACCTCCAGCTGATACATTTTGGATGGAGGCACCCTTGGTAAGGATTCCCACCACCACCACATCATCTCATCCTCTCCGCTTCTTCCCCACCGCTCCATCAGCACAGAAGTTACCTACAATAATGCAAGATGCCGCACAACAATTTTTACCACCTTTCGCAACACTTCTGAATTTGACCCCGGCTGCCAAGTCAGCTACTGTGCTTAGAGCAGCTGGAAGCGGTTGATTAGGTTAGTTTGGTTTATTACCTACCCATTATCCTTTAAAAAACACAACTTCCCTGTCTATTTGCCTAAGCAGAGAGAGCAGTTTATAAGAAGGCCCTATGCAGTAGCTGCTCTTCCTACAGATTTGCTCTATGCATTATTAATTCACACAGTGCTTGTTCCGAGCACGTATATTTACCCGATGCACCAGAACAGCTCTTAAGGAGCCTTCGGCTTGTGGCTTTGTGGAACATCAACTTTTCATGTTGAACAGCAGGTGATGTTCAACAGAATGCCTTGCAATAAATGCCTAATATCCATTACACTCATACATATCTATGTGCCGGACTGATATGAACATAGAGATAGCAGGGCTGCACTCCCGAGATAGGGGGACAGGGGGAAGAAGTTATTCATTGGAAATCACACACATATATATGGTGTTAAACAGGGATACCATACCTCCATGCATATCAAGCTGCAGAAGGCACCTTTTGGCAGAAATTTCCACAAAATTTTAGATGACTGGCTCCCCCCCCTCTACATGCCGGATCTGAATAGAAGACCAAAATACAACACCTTAGCTAAAAGTCTGCAGGGAGAAGAAAGAGAAAAAAAAAAAAAAGTGACATGCTGCTTTGAAACGAAACCTCTAACTGGCTCTAAAAGGAGCGTTGTGACCTTGCTGAACAGCACTGCATAATTTTTAATAGACATTTTTTGCTGGAACTGACATACTCCCAGGCGTGGTTTTATTCCGCTAACATTTTTCCAGAGGGAAATGCCATGTTTCATTGGATTTTTTTCATCATCCCTACATATACATACCTATAATTACTATATGCATTACAATAGCATTCACAAGCCTTTGATAAGATCCTGGTTCCATTATGTTAGACTCTGTATGTACACCCGGTAAAAAACAGTCTCTCCCTTGAGCTCTTAAAGTCAAAACAGAGAAAGCAGAGAAAGGTGTTGAGACAAGAGCAAATTACTTCTCATTTTATGGCTAGAAAAATAAGACTTGGAAGGGCTAAGACGCCGCACGAGGTCAGGAAGGAAATTTCCAGCCGTGTCAAGGACTGAACAAAAAATTCTCACAAATCTTAAGTAAGGGTTGCAGGACTTGGCTTCTTCCTCTTGCAGCCTCTCCCCATCCTAGGTTACTTCTGCTCCTACTTTCACCAGTGCAAGGGGAGAGAGAGTTAAGGGAACAATTCTACCAGCTATACCAAAATATCAAAGATGAATTATATGCTAAATACACTTTTTCTGAATGAGGGATAGCGACTGAGGGGAGTTAAGCTTTACAAATTCCCCCAACACATACCCCAGCCCGTGTCTGCATACAAAGGCATTTCGGCACTCCCGTGCCCTTGCGTGCACAGGATGCGTGGAGCCAGACAGACGAGTGCCCACAGGCAGCCGCTGTGCACGTGGATGCCCGGCTTTGCTCCTTTAATTACACCTCCTACGGGTGAGAAAGATAAGCCCAAATGGAGTGACTGCATGAAGGGAGGAAGCCTATAAGTTATTCATAAGTTCAGGCTCAAGCTCCTCTCTTGCTTTCACTCCATGACACCTTCAAAACATATTATTCATCTATTTTTTTCCTCCTCTGGGAAGAGAGATGGTAATTGTAGTAAATATATCACTGCCAAGTCATCCTCGCAGCCTCCGAGCCTGCACGGCGCTAGGGGTAGGGATCCAAGGCAGCGGCCGCTACCGAGACGTTTTGGGATGCCCAGGCTCCGTGAAGGACGTCTTCCTGCTGCCGTGGGGACCATGCTGGTAGCGAGTAAACCCGCTGGGGGAAAACCTCCATCCAGCCCATCACCGAGACATTTACTACCGCTGCTTTCAGGTAGCAAAAAAAAAAAAAAAAAAAAAAAAAAATCAAACCCTACCGCTCCCATCGCCTCCTCCGCATTTCGGGTGAAAGCCCCACGATCCCCACTGAACATTTGCAAACAGCTCCACGGCAAGTTGAGCAGAAGACTTTCCTACATCCCCACCGAGCCCGGCGGAGCTCAGACTGGGACTGCTGATTCCTTTGGGTTGCTGCACCCTGTTTTCATCCCAGCCTCATGGCCTTTGGGCAAAATTTGGGCTCTGTTTCTGGCTTGCAGAAAAAAAAAAGAAAAAAAAAAAGCCACTGTCATCGGCAGCCCTGCCTGCAGAGAGCCTTTGGAAACAAGAGCCACAGCACAGAGGTTTTGTTTGCCCTCTCAAGGCTGTTCCAGACAGAATAAAGCACCTAATGCTACTGCCAACTGAAGCAGCTCTCCTTGAGCTGGAGAGGTTAGTTTTTCTGAATGCAGCGACACGGATCCTCGTCTCGGCCCCATAGCACAGAGGATTTGTTGTACTCTGGTGCAAAAATAACCCTGAAAGCAACATCTATGGTCTCACCAGGGAGGGGAGGGCTAAGGCATCGGCATAAGGCGCCTGGGAGAAGAGAGACAGGGCATGGATTTTATTTGTCCTCGATTCCCAGGGAGGTCATTTACTGCAGTGCCCCTGGCACTTCCCCAGCCCTTTCTAGCACATTTGATTCTTGTGAGTTTTCTTAATCTCATCTCCTTCATTGGTTATTGCTCCTTCAGTGCTGAACTCAGCAAGATCGCTTCTGTTTAGAGAAAGATTAGCGCCGAGTACATTAAACACGGTAATGCCATGTACTAAAGGGCACTGGGTCACCGCCCCAGCTCCGAATACCCCATAACGCCTTCCCAAAACAGGTGCCTTTTGCTGGGCCTGCTCTTAGCTCACGTCTGCAAAGCCCTAATGCACGCCAGCCTCAGCGGCGGGCTCTCCCAAGCAGCAGCCCCAGCGGAGCACGTTGCAAGGAACCCTTTAGAGATAAACAGCCCAGCAACCAGCAGCTCTGGTGCTGAGCACACCTCGTTTCCCATTAAAATCGACCTTGGAGTTGGACTCGAGGAACCTTATAAGTCCCTTCCAGCTCAAGATATTCTGTGATGGCAAATTACGTGCCGACGGACAACATGATCTTCACAGCCAAAAGAGCGAGCGGATGGAGAAGGGGCTCGCTCAGCCAGGCAACGTGCCCACCCAGGCATGAGACGGAACCCTGCAAGAGCCACCCAGCTCTGATGTACACCTTCCCGTGTTGGGTTGGTCCCCAAACTTCTCAAAGCCACAAGCTCAGAGGGAGCAGTGACCTGCATCCCTGCAGGGAGGGGATGAACACTGCACCATGCTTGTAAACCATGCCCTTCCCTAATGTGCATCAGGATGGGTCATCTGCATTACCTAGAGAATAAAATTTCCCCAATTTCAAGCGTGTTGCAACACAGAAGTAAAACAGCAGGGTTTGACCTGGCAAGGTGGTAAGAGCCTCTGGAGAGGCACTCAATGGCCGCAGTCTGCTTGGCCCCACTATTCCCTTAATTTATTCCTTTCCCCAAACGAACCAGATTCCTCCTTATTCCAAAGATTTTGCAGCAACGTTTTCCAGCACCCACCCGCCTGAGCACATGCTGCCGCTAGTCCCCGTCCCAACCGGACTCTTATCGCGGCTCACCGCCTCCGCTCCCTGCTTTCCAGTTGATTAGATGTCTATTTACCTACGGATTACAAGGAGGCAACAAGTCCACCCAGGGAAGAGGCACTGTTGCATGGGCAAAGACTCTGCAAACAGATGGCTCGAGGAGATAGAGGATGTTTACTACCTTGTGCGTGCTTCTGAGCTTGAGGGTGACACAGCCCTGGCACATCCCTACGTTTCTTTTCATTTTTTTTTTCCTCATCAAGCTCTCTACCACCCTCTCCGGGACTTTGAGAGTGAAGACAAAGACTCAGCCAGCTGCCTGGGTCCGCCCTGGAAGACGTTGCGAGACATACTGTCTTTAAAATACCTGCCCTCAGAGCTCTTGTATTTTTACATTTCCAACCATTTTTTCAAAACTGACAACAGGCAGGGGGTGAAAACCCTTGCACACAGCTCTTCTCCAGTCCCTCTGAAGGTAGTGGTCACAGCGAGACAGCCAGGGCTCAGCACGGACCCAGCGCACCGGTTTGGCTTGCGGGCAATAAAGGAGCCTCCAGCCACCTTGATGTCCCAGGTAATCTCACCTTGAGCAAACTCACCAGGACCTGGGAATCACACAGAAAGCCACCAGACACTATTTATTGACCAATATTCTTAATTCTGGAAGGGCCACCCTCAGCGCAGCAGAAGTGATGCCTTTGCTGCAGTGCTCAAACACACCCAGCACCTATTTTGCTTTCGAGAGCCGATGCAACACCTCTGAATCCAGCACAGCCTCTAATTACCGGTCTATCCTTGGCAGGCCTCAAACACGAGAGCCTTTGTACTCCAGATGAAGGCAGAGGGGGAAAAATAAATGCGCATGTTACAAAACATTTTCTGTGATGACAGTGCCATTTGAGACCCTGCAGCCTGTCTAGGGATTTTGTCCCATCTAAAGTCATGTCTCCCACTCTTCAGCTGCCAAAAAAGAAACCCAGGTAAGCCAGCCCTGGGAGGAACAAGATTCACATTCCCCAAATAACCTGCATTTGCAATTCTAGCTTCTCCGGCTCGTCCTGCCACCCCCAAACTAATTGCATTCCCTGCATGCTCCTTTCCCTTCTCCCCCCACCCCAATCTTTACAGGCTTGTGGTGCTGTACAGTAGGCTCAAAGCACGTTCAAGATTAGTTCTGTAACCTGCACGGCAGAGTCAGAAAATTGAACATAGTAGAAAAAGAAGGGAAGGAAAAAAAAAAAGAAGAAAGAAAAAGCCAGCTCTTGTCAAGAGCGTGGTAGTACAAGGAAGTAATTTTTCTCTCCCCATTTCAGTTGGACGTTGCTGTTTATGTCTGTGCTAGACGCTGCATCCTTTCTTCTCCATCGTGCAGCTGTAGCATCGACAAATTGGAGAGGGGAGGCACAGGGGGAAGGCAATAGCGGTTGAAATTGGATCCTATTGAATTTTCAATAGGACACCAAAATATATACATATTTCAGCATGCGTGTGTACAGATATATAAGTCAATGGAAGAATCTGTGAATAGTCAGTTCCGAATAATTACAGTGGGGGGAAATCATTGGAATAATGAGCAGTTGCTACCAGAACATTCAGGGAAATGAAATGCCGACTGCTGTTTATTAAACAGCACTTTATTTTCAGTTTAGGGTGTTTGGGATGAAATTAGGTGGCAAACACACAGCATCACCAAATGATTGGAAAAGCCTGTGATCATTAAGGTTGTTCAAGCCGTCTGGCTTGCTCCCTCCATTTCTTTCCCTCTTTCTGCCTTTCCTTGCTGTTCCATTCCTCCATCCCTTCTTTTCAGCTGCAGCAGCCTCTGGAAGGGGCTTTCACGCAGCTCTGATGCCACAGGAGGAAGAAAGGTGGTCTCTGCCCTCCAGTCTCACCACTGTACCACCAACCAGCAGTGCTGCGGGTTGCCAGCACTGGACTGGGATTATAGACACCGAGTTGGGATGGGACTTGGAGAGCCAGCAGCTAGAGGGTCACCTTTTATCAGCGGCAACTCCCAAAAGCTTGGAAGTTTTGGGTTTTTTCACCAGTATGCTTGGAAAGATGACGCACAGCCCACCAGCACCCCCACACCTCCAACACTGCCTGGCATACGCTTAACTTTCTTCTTTCTTCAACAAGACGGAAGGCCATGTAAAACGGCTGTGCAACACAGGAGAGATCCAAAGCACGACCAACAGGTTTGAGCCTTGCAACAGCAAAGCGTCTGCTAGGAAAAGTAGCAGGAAGAGCACACAACCCGCGTATGAAAAACAGGTAGATTCTGGAAACTTGTGTTTCGGCAGAAATATTCATTTCTCAGTCTAATAGCCGTACTTTCTGACATGGTTCTCAGCTTTGCAAAATAGGACAGAGAAAAAACAGATCAAAAAACCATGTAAGCCTCAGAAATGCACAGCCTGCTGCAGCCTGCTGGAGGTGGTTCCCACCATCCCCACATCCGAGTCAGGATCTGAATGAGGACGTTGCATTTGGATCCTGGTAGAGCGCAAAGAGGAAAGCAGAAAGAGGGGCAGGATGCCACCGGGGAAGGGAGATGGGGAGCAGAACTCCACGTCCTTCAACTGCTCCTACCCACTCTGCCCCCAGCTGCTGTAGCATAACGTAACCAGACATGGATCGACTGAGGAAGGAGAGATGAAGTTTTAAGGAGATGGAAGCGTCTATGTGTATATGCACACGATTTAGATATCTCAAAAGATTTCACACCGTATTTCATGTAATTCACATTTCTAAGCTTCTCCCTTAGCAATGCGAGAGGTGAGCATAAATAAGGCAGGTCAAAAGCCTCATAAGCTTGAAACATCTCCAGGTTTTCAAAATCACTTTCAAAAGCTTCCAGTTCTCGATTAAGCAGGGTTACCTAATGCCAGTCAGATGAAAACACACTCCCAAAACCTCACCGTATGAAAAACTTCGCACCTCACAGACACAGAATAAACCACCTTCAGTGCTTTGAAAACAGATTTACGCCCTTCAGACACACATCATCTTGTAATCACGAAAAAAACCATCCCCTCCAACCCAGTCTACAGTACCTCGGAGATGTCTTCTCCTCGAGGTGATGCAGCAGTCCAGCACGGTCAGGACAGTCGATGTGTCTGAAAGTCAGCCTGGCCGGGCCTGCAATGAGAAGAGAATGCTCATTCATGCTAGCTGCAGAGAATTGAACTGTTGCTGCCAGTTTAGTTACTGGGGCAGCAAATAATTTCTAACAATTTGTAACGAGCATAACAAAATGGCCTAAGGAGACGCATAAAAACCTTCCCCGTTGCACAGTCCAGCCCTGAGCTGGAAAATGTAAGAAACTCCACAGCAATTTTTTGGGTTGCTTTTTTTGTGGGGGCAACACTGTCCCCAATCACTGGTCATCCTCAGCCTGCATCGCAAGGATGCAGGAGAAGTGCCTGGTTATGCAGATGAACAGAGCAGGGAATTCAGGCTGTGCCCCGGTGAAAACAGGGGCCCATAACAATTATAACTATGGGGAAAAAATACAGACTCGCTATTAAACATGGAGCTAAAGTAACCCCACAGCTTATTGACAGCTCTACCACATCCCTCTGTGCTAACGTGACTTATCAAACCTATTAATACTGCTGTTCAGTGGCCTCCTTCTTTGCACCACCTCTGCTCTGCAGTAAAGCCAACTTCCAACATTTAAAAAAAAAAAAAAGCCAACCCAAACCTAAAAAAACACAATGAAGCAAGCATCCAACACAATAAAAATAAATTAAAACCCCTAGAGGACACTGAGAAGAGTTGTGGCTTCTTTTACTGCATTTTCCAAGGTGCTGTTTAAACACAGACAGGGGAAGGTACGTAAATACATCAGTTCAGCCCTCTGGCCTGCAGAAGCATTGGCAGAGCACAAAGAGCAACGGGAGCCAGGATAATTACACTTCTGTCTCCGTTCAGCCAGCACAGCCGCAGCCCACCACCTGGGTTATGCTCCGAAACAGCTCACCCATCCCCACGCAATGGGTTTTTGGCCCCAACCCACTCAATGTTGGAGTGGGAGGGATGTGAAATTACCAGGCAAGATGCTATCTAATTCCCTTCTCAAATCATCCCCTGGTTTGCAAGAGGTGTCAAAATTGAACCGTCTCAGTACCCGTGCCTCCGAGGTGTGGCTTTTCAAAGCCCGACCGGCACCCGGCTGCTGCAAAAACACATCTTCCCCCTCCCTGTGCCCACCCCAACACCCCCAGAAATTTTACATCTAAGCAAGAAACAACCAGTCTTTCAGTCTGGGACCGGTCTTTGCCTTCTTTTGCTGCCCAGGTGGGGGAAGGCACAGAGGAGAGGGTGGCACAGCACATCATAGCCCCTTCCCGGCTATCTTAAGGGATGCAATGTTAATTTGCTCTGGAGAAGGCTCGCCTGCATGGCACGTAGACAGAGAACACAGGTAGCACATATACACCAGGAGGGCTGTTTCCTCCCCCAAGCACCAATTTTACTGGCATTTCTCCCACAAAAAGCCCAGCCAAGCCTCCGTGCTCTGCAGGGCTCTGCCCCAGGGGAAAGCACAGCCTTGGACGTGCCTCAAAACTAACAGGGGATGGGGAGCAAAGAGCATTTGCCTCCTACTGCATCTTGCACATCCACCTTCCCTGTCTTTTTTCACTTCACCCTAGACCCCCACGGCCACACAGCTGATAGCTCAAGCCAGAGATCCTACTACCTCCCGGGCTAGCAGCCCATGCACAGGCACAAGCAGGGTCAAAAGCATCTCTTGAGCTATGGCTTCACCTGAAGAGGTGGAGGAGATGGATAGTAACCACTGCAAAGTGCTGCAATGCATGCTACCCACACGACCAGGTCTGGCCGAAGCTTCAAAAGCAACCAGCCACGAGGAGGGGGATTAATGCCTAAAAGCCCTCTCCCATTTTGCAAGAACCAGGTCTCCAGACAGCACACGGGAGACGCCAACTCACCTGCTGGCAAAGCTCCCGAGTGCAGCCCGTGACACCGAAAATAAAATTATTTCTCCCACCAGACAGCACCTATTCCACTCAAAGAGCTGTGTGTCTGCCCAAACCACCCTCCTGCCTGCCTTTTATCTGAGGACGAGGTGACCCACTGTTTTGGGTTTGCGTGGCGGGGTTTTGGTAGCAGGGAAGGGGCTGCAGGGGTGGCTCCAGGGAGAAGCTGCTAGAAGCTTCCACGGCTCCGAGTCGGACCCGCCGCTGGCCAAGGTCAAGCCCATCAGGGACCCACGCTGGAGCAGTCTGTTCCTGAAGGACTGCAGCCCATGGAAGGGACCCACGCTGGAGCAGTTCCTGAAGGACTGCGGCCCGTGGGAAGGACTCACGCTGGAGAAGTTCGTGGAGAACTGTCTCCCGTGGGAGGGACCCCACGCTGGAGCTGGGGACGAGCGAGGAGTCTTCCCCCCGAGGAGGAAGGAGCAGAGACGAGGTGTGGAGAACTGACCCCAACCCACGTTCCGGAGGGAGAGAAACCCGGGAGTGGAGTCGGGAAGGAGGGAGAGGTGGGGGGGAAGGTGTTCTAGGGTTTGGGTTTACTTCTCGTTATCCCTGTTTTGATTTGATCGGTAGTAAATGAAACTGATTTTGTTTCTTCCCCAAGTTGAGCCTGTCTTTTGCCCGTGACCGTTAAGTGGCGAGTGATCCCTCCCTCTCCTTGTCTCAACCCACGAGCTTTTCTTTATCATTTTCTCCTCATCCCACCGGGGGAAGGAGTGAGTGAGGGAGCGGCTTCGTGGTACTTTGTTACCGGCTGGGCTTAAACCACGACACTCACCAACACCTACCACCCGGGAGGCAATTTATCAGTCCCAGGAAGGGCAAAACCCAATTCCTCTGAGCAGCATTGCAGCTCACAGCACAATGAGCCACGTCAGGCTCAGGTTTGTGGTTACCAACAAACTCTACAAGCTTCTTCAGTAATGAGGGAGCAGCAGCAACAAGGGCTGAGCAGACAAGCCCCTGCTTTCTCCGAGTTTCTGCTGCAGATAGGGGTTTCTTTAGTTCCTTCCCCCCGTGCCTGCACAACTTTGCAGGCATTAAACCAGATGTAACTGCATGGCAATTGCTCCTTGAATTACCCCCAACTTGTTATTAAAAAAAAAAAAAAAAGCCCTTGGTATCTCCAGGTAGCAGCTCAAGGCAAACCTCCCCATCTGGAGGGTCCTGGACCACCAGCCCACCCACAACATACAGAGTTTTGGGCAAAGCACGCTCCTATCCTCCTTCGAGAGCTAGGTGAGAGTGAGGGGTTAGCAGGATGGAAAGGGACAAAGTGCTTTGGGTTCATCACTGGGAGATACAGACTTGGAAAATCTTGCCGTGCATGCTGGTGGCACCGCTGTGGCATTGGAGCATCTGGGGGGAAGACAACCCACTGCTGCCCCAGTGCTGTACACGACCACAGCCTCCCTCCTTTGCTGGTTCTACCTAATGCGATAACGCTCATCATAATAAATATTGTTAAAAGCGAAAGTCTCTCTGGAGACTTCAAATCTTGGGCACAGGTGTTCAGGCTGTGGTAATTGGGTGACTCATTCATTAAAGGAAACGCAATTTAAAATCTATTACATTTTTAAAAACACAAAGCTTTGTTTTTCTCCCTGATTTCTGGCCCAAGCCCAGCAGTAGCCAGGCTCCCCCTGTGCTTAGCTGGACTATTGTTGTGGTGGAGGAGCGTGACACAGACCTTACCCTCTCCTATCCCCTGAATCCTGCTGGCTTTTAAAATCTCCCCTCAGTTTTGCAGAGCCCTTTTATTTTTTTTCTAATATTCATATTAAAAAAATAACTACAAAAGGGAAGTTGGAGAAACCTGGAAGGGAGAAGAGCTACAAGGATAGATTGGGAGATAAAAAAACAGCTGAGCTGAAGGACATTGAGAAACTCTTTAGTCTGGGGAGGGGGGTGAGAGAAAAGGGAGGTCCACTTTGATCAAAGGAGAAAATGCCAGGTGATTTCTCCTAGCAGGGATAGACACCACAATAACTAACAACCAAAAGTTAAAGACAGACAAATTAAATACAGCACAAATGTTTAGCAGCAAGGGTGATTAACCTTTAAAATCCACTACCAGTGGCAGTCCTGGATTCAGCATCTCCCGAGATCCTTAAATCAACCCTGGACACCTTTTTGGAAGATTTATGTTAGACAAACACAAAATCCTAGGCTCAGGAAAGAGGTATCTAATGACTTTCCAAGGCCTGTTTATGTGATCTAAAAGTCCCTTCTGGCCCTAAATTCATTGCGCTGCTGCAGCTGATCTTCAATTGATCTTGGGAAGCACAATCCTGCACGGCCAACCCTGAAATCAAAACCCAAAGGTTATCATTGAACCTGCTCTCTATGTTTCTGCTATCACTATCTCCTGCCCACGTCTTGCTGAAATTCCAGCTAAACCAGACACAATGAAATGGGGGGAAGTTTCAATCAAACCCTCTCCTTCTTTGCCTTCTCCTCCTGCCCATTTGCAGTTGACTTTTGGTGACAATAAAGCACAAAAGGGGGCTGGAGAGATTATTCTTCAGAATTTGCTTCTGGCTTCAATTTTGCAAATCCAGACAAGAAACAAATAGACCCAAGCAGCTGCCCTGGCTTTGCCAGGCACCCAAATAACTGTTTGCATACGAGTGGCTGCGTGCTCTACAGTGTGGACGGGTTATGGGGACAGGTTGTTCTGCTCCTTGGACAGAACAAGCAATGACAGAAAAACACTTTAGAGCGGTGTAATTGCAACCATGGTGGAAGTTTTGTGTACCTAGACCTACTGGCAGAGAAAAAAAATCATGCTTCCCGCCAGCAATATTATAGCAGCAAACATTTTGAGTGCCAAGGTCTGCTGTGGCTCCTTCTCTCTGCCTTTCCTCTCCAAGATGATGTCCTTCATTTGCTCTTGCCCTGAGCTCTCCTGCTCAGCGATTATCGGAAGTCACTGGAGCTTTTTGTAGCTCACCTCGTGGTTACTGCGCCGTGCACCACCTGAAAGACACCCAGGGCTCCTGCACAGCCTAAGGACAGCGCGCAGGACATGTTGCATGGTCACAACATTGGGCGAAACGAGTGTCAAACACTCAAATTCAGCACAAACACACGGGAACAAGGAACGGTTCTCACCTGCGCGTTAAGCTAACGCATACAGAGAGCAGAGCCAAGCATCACCCTCCTCTTAAGATTGCCCTTAACTGCTGATTTATATCAGCAACCACTTCTAGCACAGACGTGGTTGCAACCCCCCACCTCCCTTTCCGCTTCAAGACGTTGCCCTTCATTTGTTCTGGGTTCATTTGCTCTTCCAGCAAAGGATTCCCCTGCACTGCCAGTATTTAGCAGCAAAGCGCACGGTTCAACCAATGTCTTTTCCCGACCTGGGCTTCCCCCAGGAATTTTCCACCTATCTCAGCCTCTACCAGCATTGACCCAGACGTGGATTTGCATGCACTCAAGGTGTGCAGTGAGTAGAAACACAGAGATTTAGCCTTTGCCTGGCTGGCCTGCACAGTGCGAGCAGTGAACAAGCAATAACCTGAAATTCAGTGGCTCCTTCACCGTGCACTGGGGCTGAAACCTCAACGGTGGCGGTCTTCCCTCTCCATCGGTCCCATTAACCCTGGCTGATGAACACTTCTGCTTGCACTGCCCCTGCCAGAAGCTCCGCTCACACCCTCCGCACTCCTGCAGCGCATTTAATAGCATCCCACTGCTCTGATTTCCAAGAGGCAAACACTCTCTTGACTTGTTCCTGGCACCTGGAAGCACCGGAGGAAGACAGGAGCGATGTTTTCTCCATCGCAAGCTAGGAGGGGGCTGCATTTACCCATGGAAAAGCTGGATGTGGGCCTGAAGTCAGCAGCATCCCTCTGATCCAAGCAAGATCAGAAACGGTGCTTTTGGAAGGCTACCAACTGATCTTGTCCTGAGCCGAAAACTGTTTATCGACAGCTTGACTTCCAACGAAGTCACAGACTGCCCGTGGCAGCACCGAAATACTTTTGTCTCTCTGATACAACTCTGTTACGGACCCGCGGTACCCAGCGAGCCTCCGAAAGCCAGCCAGCCTACATCCCCCTTTGGCTGCCGATTCATCCTTTGCCCGGGGATGCAGCCTTGCTCCCCGGCGGGCAGCGGCTCCGATGGAGAAAACCACAGGCCAAGGCAATCTGGAAGCAACACCTGACTCCTGCCTGTTTTGAGCAGCTTTCAGGCAGTTTTCTGGCTCTGAAAAAAAAGAAAAAAAACAGGCGAGGACTTGGCTGCTACAGCACACTGTCAGAGGGAGGAGGAAAGAAACCAGCACGTCTCCTTGTCCTCTTTTTCCCTACCCGGCACTAGGGCGGGGGGGACAAGATGACCCTGCAGAGACAAAACCCCACCATGGAGAATCCCCTAGGAAACCTGGCAATCGCCTTGCTGGGAGGAGGCAGGGGAGCCGAGAGCCGGAGCCGCTCACCGGCCGCCTGCTGAACGTACCGAAGGGGTAAATTAAATGCATTCATCTCGCCGCAACTCATAATGGCAACGCTTTTACCCGACACGCAAGTTTCTGACAATCAACCTAATTTACTTCAATAATAAATGAAAAAGGGAAGTTTTCTTTTATAATAACAATCAGGGACGAGTGCCGTGGCACTTCTTTGTGTGGATTTTTTTTTTTTTTTTTTAAGCAAACTCCATTCAACTCATTCTCTTTAAATAAAATGATTCCTTTTCTATTATTCATTTGAAATACAGGAGGAGGACACAAGAGACTGTGGAAGCAAGTAGTTTGTTTCTGACATCTCTGGAACAGTTTTTAGGAAGACAAAACTCACGGAGCTTAGGGGTTTGGTAGTTAGGAGCCCAGTATTTCCATTTCCTCCGTTTTATGATTTTATAACGTTGCCCATCATTCTAGTGTCTACATGCAAATCTTTGGCAGTTGAACCTATGTTATTTGCTTTCTAGTATTCACAAAACCCAGCAGTTTAAGGGTCCTGCCTATACGTGCAAGATGCAGCTATGCAGCAAATGCTTGCAGGGCATCCGGCTGGTTTTCATGCCAAACCATGAAGTATATGTGGCTATAATGCCAAGAGAAATGTCAGCTTTGGTCGGGAGATTCGGTAGGGAAACAATCCTCGGGATGTAAAAGGCGTGGGAGGGGGCAACTCCTAAAAGGCTGGTTATCACCTTGCTTTAGGTATAAGCCTTGCACCAGCTGCTGAGAGCATCCCTGCAGCTTTGCACCTGAAGTCCCCATACAACTGCAAACCTGTCTCCTTTCAATCCTAACAGGTAGGATTCACCTTCGTCCCCCCCATATATTTTTAATATAAATAGATAAGATGTACTAGGAGCTCCTTTTGTCAGTGGAGAGAGACCAGCACCTCCAGAGGGCAATTCATCCAACCAGCCTGTCTGGGAGGAGATAAATGGCCTCTGAAGATGCCTATTTCTCTCCACCGACTAGGAGGGAGCCTGAGGCGATCAACCCCGACATTGACATCTAACTTTTAGACACGAAAGTCAGAGCAGATTAATCCAACCCATTACTGGGGCCTTTAATTTTTGCTGGCTTGATTTACAAGTGCTCGCTCAGCAGGTTGAGCCCCAATGCCACAACAAAGAGTGGACCCAAAGGGTCCTTTCTCCTCTTCCCACCTTGGATGTGACCATCTTTACTCTGCCACGCACCTCACAGTATTAAATACAGATAAAATAAGAATTATCCTCTCTGAAAACTTTCTCTTGGAACTCGAAAAAGTGAAAATGTTCAATTAACGTGCATTGTTGCCAGAGTTTTTAACACACTTGGAGACGACAAGCTCTTTCTAAAGGAAGAATGTATCATTATCCTCATTTTGTAGATGGGGAAATAGCTGAGTCATGAATAAAACACAGGTCCAGAGCCATAATCTAATGCTCCGTCCCTATGAAATATATATAACCCGCAGTGTTCCTCAGTACAACCCCCGGGGCTCCGCCTGATATCAGCACCACTTCCCAGGAGGATAGGGACCTGCCTGGATACAGCTGTTCCACATCTGGATTCACGGACTCGGCTGGTTGTTGACCAAGGGGGATGAAAGCACCCATGGTCTGGAGGCATCTCCTCCATTTTGGGGAGGGAGGGTCAGAACGGTCACATCCGAGGGTGTGGATGTGTGCCGCTCTGCTCGGAGCCTGCCAGCAAAACTGCAGATAATCACACTCGATGGAGCCTGGCAATCTAGTCTGGACAGCCCAAGCCTGTCTCCAGGGCTGGAGATGGCTTCTTGGAGCATTTCAGCAGCAGGTAGAAGGGTGACGGCTTTGCCCAGCATGGCAGAGGCTCTGATAGTGACCGCGTGCCCTTTTTGCTATAGCTGCAGGTTGACAGCATCTTGAGGACGGCGTTCAGCCCTTCCTCACAGCAGCTTACCACGCTCCTGTGGGGGACAGACCTGCATGGAGCCCACACCTCATCAGTCTTGCATCCCATCTGGGTGCCTTCTGGGGGCTAATTAGGCTCGAGACCCCAGTCAGTGCTTGTGGCTACATTTCAAGCTCTCTCGCAAGGCCTCCATGAGATGAATCCAGCCCTTGGCTGTTCAGTTTTTGTTAATTGCAGCTATTCCGGAGGCACAATGGAGCATATTTTATTTCTCCAGCATTGTGTGCTAGCAGGTGGATCCCATTACTGCCAGCGCCTGGCGATGCTAACAGCACCACGTCCCTGCCCTCCCAACACCACGGCTCCCGCAGGTGGGAGCCACCAGCTACAAGGGAGGAGATAGGAGCCTGAAGGAGTTGTCTTCCGCAATAAGCAAAAGCTAGGACATCTCCTGCTTAACACAGATGCTGTCTCGCTGACACCTTGCCCGACCTGTTTACTCAGCTGAAAATTACAGACTAACCTCTCTTCAGCTGGGAACACACTTCCCTGCTCTCAGTGTAATGAAGTCCAGGTCCGTAAAGCAAGTTTCTAGCACCGTGTTGCAGCCATGCATGCAAAGATGGCCCTAAGTGTACACTTGGACAACAACCCTGGGAAAGTGATCTATCTACCAACAGGCCAGTCAATTAAAACTGGCTGTGCTGCACTAATTTTTCACTCAGCAGTACTTGCTAAGCCAGTACATAGAGGAGACTGATGCAACGCCACATCCGAGTCACAGAGCAGCCTGCGTCAGGGCTTGCTTCTGGCCATCGTTCCCCTGGGTCGGATGGACAGCATGGAGCTTAAGGTAGCTCCTGGATGTGGCTAAGAGGTTTTTCTCAGTATAGAGCCACCTTGGTTCTTCTGGGAGAAATTTTTACCAGCTCCCAAGGATTTTGTGCTCCTTCCTTCTCCCTTGAGGGCACTGCAACTGAAGGAAAGTAGCAAGAGAGCTCTGCAGACAATTTAGAGCCTGGACGTGCAAAGATTTACCCCCAGAGGGAATGGAAAAGCCAGTGACATTGCACTGAAGAGCTGAACAATGCGGGCATGTGCTGTGGAAGCGACAAAACCCACCGACTCCCACCTCCCCATCTTGTGTAACCCATCTCACACCCAAGACATCACTCCTCCTCTATCCTTTCCCTGCTCGGGTGCTGCCAGCTCCATCCTCTGTCTCTCCCCACTGGTCTCCTGCAGCATGGCCCCCACTAATCTATGCACGGGAGCTCCAGCTTGGCTATTGATCACTGTTTGCGGGCTCTCTGTAAACTTTGGTTGTAAAGGTTTCATTAGGCTGCCTCATAGTCATTACATCAAGTAATGGAAAACATCCATCTTTTTCTGCTCCTCTGCAGCAGCCAATAGAAATCTGTCTGAAGAGCGTTAATCAAGCTATGAAAATCATCGGCAGCTCTTGCCTTGATGAAGAGAAGCCCCGTGTGTTGGGTTTGCGTGGCAAGGTTTTGGTAGCCGGGGGGCTACAGGGGTGGCTTCTGTGAGAAGCTGCTAGAAGCTTCCCCTATATCCGACAGAGCCAACACCAGCTGGCTCCAAGATGGACCCGCCACCGGCCAAGGCTGAGCCCATCAGTGACAGGGTTAGTGCCTCTGGGAGAACGTATTTAAGAAGGGGAAAAAAAAACCACCTGCACAAATGCAGCTGAAAAGAGGAGTGAGAACATGTGAGAGAAACAATCCTGCAGACCCCCAGGTCAGTGCAGAAGGAGGGGAGGAGGTGCTCCAGGTGCTGGAGCAGAGATTCCCCTGCAGCCCGTGGTGATGAAGACCATGGTGAGGCAGGCTGTCCCCCTGCAGCCCAGGGAGCTCCACGGTGGAGCAGATCTCCACCTGCGGCCCGGGGAGGACCCCACGCCGGAGCAGGTGGGTGCCCAAAGGAGGCTGGGACCCCGTGGGAAGCCCACGCTGGAGCAGGCTCCTGGCAGGACCTGCAGATCTGTGGAGAGAGGAGCCCACACTGGAGCAGATGAACTGACCGCAACCCCCACTCCCGGTCCACCTGTACTGCTGTTGGGGAGGAGGTAGAGAAAAATTGGGAGTAAAGTTAAGCTCAGGAAGAAGAGAGGGGTGGGGGGAATGTGTTTTTAAGATTTGCTTTTATTTCTCATTATCCTACTCTGATTTGATAGGTGATCAATTTAATTAATTTTTTCCCAAGTCAAGTCTGTTTTGCCCGTGATGGTAATTGGTGAGTGACCTCTCCTGTCCTTATCTTGACCCATGAGCCCTTTGTTATATTTTCTCTCCTCTGTCCAGTTGAGGAAGGGAGTGATAAAGCGGTTGGGTGGGCATCTGGTGTCCAGCCAGCGTCAGCCCACCAGCCCCTGCATGAGTTTGGAGGCCACAGCACCTTGGGAGGAGTCTCTTCTCCCCCTAGCAGAGCTCATTGCTTTCCTTTTGAGAGGAACCAAGGCTTCACTCCTCTCCAAGGACTGCTCCGGAAAGCCACGGGTCCTGCTACCAGGGGCATGGTGCCATCCCAGCCTGCAAGCGAGCAGGGCATTTCCATAAGCTCCAGGGTATTGTTTCTCCATGGATTACTCAGCTTTCCATATTTACACAAGCGCAAAACCGGACCTTTGTGAAGACGAGTGAAGATCCTAAACCTCCCCTCGTACCTTGCAGATGTTTTGCCCTGCGCAGCTAGGTACCAAAGGAACAGGAGAGAAGGGATTCAGGTTCGCCTGGGGCTCTTGTCGGGCTGGGGAACTTCTGAAGCCAATACTTGGTGTTTAATCAAGGCTAAACACTCACTGTCACCCGTCTGTCAAGTGACAGCAAACATCCCCAGCCTTCAGGTGAGCAGTAATCTCCATGAAGTCACACCCCAGTACCTACTCTTTAGTCCCACTGCGGCCATGCAGCAGGGACCTGTCCCTTATTGCAGAGCTCCAACACGGGGTATCAGAGCCCTCTCTCTCTTAAGGCTCAATATTGCTCCAGAAATCAATGTTCTTCACAGAGATTAAGTGCAGCTACTCACAGTAGCATCTTAAAAAAAAAAAAAAAAAAACACCACAAACCACCAAAACCCAAAAAAACCCAGAGCTCCCACAAATATGGTAAAAAACAAATTAAAAATAATCAGTGTTCCCACGTCAAGAAAACGCCCAACAATTTTTGAGACTGCATCATCCTCCAACTCACACGGCACTGTCTCTCCCAGCAACGCCAAGCTCAAGGCTGCTTTTCCCAAAGGTCTTTCAACTACAGCGAAGCAGGTTTGGACACGAGAAGCCACCAGCCCAACCCAAACTCAACAAAGCATGAAGAGATTCAAATATGTTTTGCCTTATAGCAGGTTGCAACTGTTTAGGGAGGAGCAGATTTGAGACTCAATAGCAGCCTCTAGTTTCAAAGGCCAGTACTGTTCTTGCCCCTGGACCCTCCCCAGCACAAGAGGGTGTTTGCTGACCCTAAAAGTTGTTGCAGTTATCTTGGAAGCAAAACACCTTTTTGTAGCAGCCCTTCTATGTTTTTTTAGCAGCTGCTGTCTTACAGACTGCTGGAGTAAGAGATTAATGCTTTAATTATACCATCTGAAAGCTGGGAGGCTGAGCTTTCGAATGGTATACAGCACTGACTTCTGGCACTTGTGGATCTTGAGGGAGTACACACTAAAATCAAGCTGGAATCCAAGTGAGGAATAAAAGTGGAAAAAGAAGTAAGACAGTAATCAGAATAATGTGCTTTTAATGCCCAATATCTCACAACCAGCTGGGGCTAGAAATTAAAGCTTCATGCTTGTTGCAAGTGGGGGACCTGTCATGCAAAGACTTTCTCTCTCCCATCTCCAGCCATGGTGTTGGAGGAGATGTCGAATGATAAAGCTACCTGCATTTGCTCCACGCTCTGGAGCACATCTGTAAGCATCTGATCATCCTCCTTCCCCACCCAGACAGTTCAGGGGTATGTCCAACTGCTCCTGCATCCCCTGCCCTTCCTCAGTGACAGCCAGCAGCGTGACGGAGGACTGCTGCATCCCTAGCATGGATGAGGAGGACCTAGCAGAGGACAACCAAGCTGGATTCCCTCATTATTCACCAGTAACGCCTCCATCACACGTGGCAGCTCTGGTGCTGGCTGATGGCACAGCTGGAGCATAACCAAGGCTGGTTCTGCATCCCTGCCATTTTCCTCTCCGTTTTCTTCCTCTCTTCTTCCACTCCTCATTTTTCAACCTCTGCCTTCATTCTCTCACCACCTCCTAACCTATTTTTCTCTCCTCTCCCCGCTCCCCACCATCCCTCTTCTCTGCTCCCCCTCCCTCCTACTTAGGAGGAGATCAATGTACTGGGAATGCTGACTAGGGAATTAAATCCAGCCAGCCTGTCTCTTTGAGAGATCTCTCACTAATCAGCTTGGATGGCTTCCTATTCCCTGCCTCCACTCAACAGAGAACCTGCGATGAATTCGTCCGTCCCCGGTTCTTGTCAGCCTGCACACAAGGAGGCAAATGTGTCTTTCATCTGCTCTGCACTCGGCTTTTCTTCTCCATTTCTGTATCAAGTAGGTTGGAAGCAATAGCAGGACTACCTTGTCTGCTTCTATTTTCTCACTGAGCTGTGATCTCGATTGGAACACGGTCTGCGAGCAAGTAATTCCTTCCCCTCAGCTGTGGGGTCTGTCTGTAGCACGTGGGGCTTCTGTGTTTTGCCACATCTCTCCTCAGAGCACAGCTGAGAAGGAGAATGGTGCAAATCGGGCTTTTCAGAGCCCCATTTATCTCCCTCCACATCTTTCAACTGAGAAGTTTTACAGGAATTACTCTTACGGATGCACCGCCGAGCCTTCAATGCTCAGGGCTGTCCTCTGCCTCACTCTGCGAGAAGGGATGCTCAGGCAGAGGCTCCTCCAAAACCAAGGGCAGGGCAGAGGCAGAGTTGAGCACGGAAACCAGGCAGCTCAGCTCACACAACCCCATCGTTCAAAGCTCTCCAAACCCAGCCCCAAATTGCAGCCGGTTCTGCCTCAGTGGCTAACGCCAGCCCACATTTCCATCCCACGGGGACTTCTGCTGCTCTGAAATCTGCTTGCTTGCCTCCAAACCACGGCTGACAAGTCCCTCTGCCTCTTCCATCTATTTGTTTTCAGAGAGTTCTGAAAAGGTTTGGTTGGGAAATGTCGAAATGTTTCTTTTTGACATTTCTGCTGCCCAGCACTCTTGAACTGCAATGTTTAACTTGGGCTTTTTGGGCTGAATCAAAACATCGGCTCAGCACAGGTCGGGATTCAGCTCCTGAAATGCAGCATCAGGAGAAACATGGACATGCGGCAGAGGATCAGGAACCCAAGCTGGAAACCTGGCCCATGGGGCCCATGATCCAAAATACGATCCTTTGGGCACAGCACACAGATAGGCATATTAATATTCAATTAAAAGAAAACTTTGGCTTGCTTTGACAAAGCAAAGCATACCAACTTTGGCCACCCAAAGCCTGCTGCAAAGATCTCACTAGAGCCCTCTGAGCACAAAAACATGGGGGACACCAAGTCCTCATAAAAATAATTAAAAACAAAAGTTAATTTTGTAGCATCTACGTGTTCCTTAAACAGGCAGTCCCATGAGCAGCAAAACTAATGAAGCCTGGCTGCCTATGGATCGGTGTCTCACGGCTCAATTCTCTGATGTCTAATGAGGTGCAGGCTCTGATCAAAGTTTTTCCCCACCATCGGGGAATTCATAACAATACACTCATCTGGGGATCCTCCAAGGCTCTAGTAAAGGATGAGCTCACGCCTCTGCCTCTCCTCCCGCAGCAGCTTTCACTGGGTGGTTTCCCCCCTCCCCACCAAGCTGCCTACACCAAACCTACTACCTTTGGGCGCAATTTGGTTGAAAAGACTCAAAAGTATCACAGACTCATGCAGAGCCCCAGGGGAGCCGCTTCCCCAGAAATCCAGCTGCAAAGAGCTTGCCAGAGACTTTCCAAGCTACGCTGCTGCATGCAAGATGGGCACTTGAGCCATTCGCACGAGAAGGAAACACAGATGTTGCAGGCAGCAGGACAGAGCCCTTCTCCTAATCAAAAACCAGCATCTCGCCACCACGGATATAGCCTTTGCATCAGCCCTCCTTCTTTCCTAGGAGCCATGGGCAATAGGAAAGCTGTAGAGTACGACACCGAAAACAATTTGAGATGTGTGGGTGGAGAAGAGATAAGTTACACTGGAAAAGAGATGGTGTTTGGTCCGAGGGGAGGCAGATGAGGAGCGGTAGGAGCTCACCAGCTGCTGGTCCTTTATTGTAATAGAGCAACACAACTGATGCAGAAGTAATTTCCTTGCATGGCTGCCTACGCAGGATGCAAGTGAAGTGAACCAAACTGTACGCCAACATGTGTACGACTACGCCTGTGCGCTTAAACATGCATGCAAACAAGCTCTGCTTCTCCAAATTCTCCCATAGGCTCATCTCTGCATCCAAATGAAGCAAAATCAGTGTTTACCAGCATTTCTAGAGGTTGCTGACAGCCAAAATACAAGATTTCAGCTTCTGAGGCCCTCCTAGGATTATCATGTTTCTAGCACTGGCTTTTTAATCAACCTTTTCAGTAGCAAAGAAGTTAAGAGGCGAGCAGGACCAAGCAGGGCAAGGCATACCATACCTTGGTGTGAGCCAGCTGTGACCAAGGGAGATGGGTTCAAGCAGCCCAGCTGAGTCTTTGCAAGCCCCAACTTAACAGGAGGAACCTCAGCAGAGCAAAGAAGGACGTAAAGGGAGTGGAAATGAAGCTTTTTCCCCGCCACGGCCCTGGGTCTGTTGCACGAGTTCTCCCTTTACCATCTCAGCTCACAACACTGTGAAGATGCGATTCCCTGCTTCACCGTTCCCTCTGGATTCAGCTCACAGGTACGTTTGCTCTGGCATCGCCTGGCTGTTGGGGCACTTGCTGTGGAGCGCCCTGGCGCGTGAGTTATGTCAGTTTATACCGAATACGCCAAACTGAAACAAGCACAATATTTCTGGTGCCGCTGCACCTGCAACAGCGGCCATGGCCAGCTGGGATCTATCACGTGGGAGATGTGATCACCTCGTTGCACTCATGCCTCGCAAAGCCCTGACAAGCTCCAGAGCAAGGAGTAATGATGTGCAACCATGCAAAGCCACCCTGAAAGCAAATAGTGTCATCTTAACGGCCAGAGTACACACTGGCCTGAGCGCTTGCACACAAAGCTGCGTTGCCGACGCGGATGCAACCGCTCAGGTTTAGGATCTCTGCACAGAGACGTGGGCGCCCGAGTCGGAGCTGGCTGCGTTTGCCCCTCACTTGGGCGAAGCTAAATCCACTTATTCCAGCACTGGTGAGATGCCTTGAGCCGTCTCTGGCAACGCAGGAGCTCAGGAGCTCACTGCCGCAGGGCGACGGGATGTCTTTTGCTCAATGCATAACAAACCGACGAAACCCCAAAACCCTGGCATCGGGGCAGGCCAGCAGGTCGGGGGGAAGCTCTCGCCGCCAAGGCGCTGGCGTGCGATGATGAAGGGATGCGCCAGCCTTTCCCCGCTCCAGCCGGAGCGGTGGATGTTGACGGCTGTCAGCGCCTGGCCAGAAGGGCAGTTTGCTCTGCTCTGATAGGAGACGGATGCGCTCCCGCTCTCGGAGCTGGCAGCATCTGCTCATTTCCATCGCCGCGCCGCCTGGCTCTGTGCTGAGATTACGTGGCATCGGACCGCAGCTGACATGAGGTGCCCGACACTTGTGTGCCCTTACGAGACCCCCTCTCGCAGCCGATGCCCGCTCAGCATGCCAAGGAGCGGCGAAGGAGGCATTAGCGCTGTCACCTTGCCTGCCGGGCTCGGGAGACCTTTGAAACGGGCACTACAGTTGACCCTCATCCTCCTCTTAATTAACAGCGTGGGTATTAAATTGCAGCCTTTTATTCATGGACAGGTGTGCGTCTTTGTCAGAGGTCCCTGCTTAAATCATTCGCTTCGTCTCCAATAACAATGTTAACGATGCTCAGAGCCGGCTCTGGACTGTAAAACATATTTCCCTGATGTTTGTTCAATAATTCCCTGAGAATTAAAAACATCTATTACCGGCTGCAGGATGCTAAGAGGCCCCTGGAGCAGAGACCAGGCTGTAACTCACTGGAGGGGCTCAGCTGATGCCGCACATGCTGTTATACGAGTACAGGCTCTGGCACTCCGTGGCATTTGGTGCTGTACCAACTCGCAGGCACAGCAGCACGGTCACAGCACAGGATTGAGGGTTATCAGCCATGCCCGTGTCCCTGGTGTGCTCCAGGGACACAGACCTCCAGTTGCTCTTTACCATCAATGCCTCTGAAAGTGCCGGAACAATATCCCAAGCCACCGGGATCATATCCAGGCTCCATTAGACGAAACGTCCCAAAATAGGGTCCTTGCTCTGCATTGCTCATAAGCTCAATGGAAAAAGAGGGAGGAAAGCTGCTGAGGAACGGCAAGCGTGGAAGGAGGGAGGATCACACTGTGCCACTCGGTGGCAGTGCGGGAACAGAGCCCAGGTGTCCCCAGCCACGTCCCAGGCAGCAAGCATCACCAGCCTGCTACTGATACCTATTTATCCCTCAAATCTTAAGCTGTAGAGTGTGTGTGAGAGCCGCCTCCACGCAGACCATGCCACAGCATAGTCCTCATCCCTGTCATGACTTCTGGCAGCTCAGAAATGTTGTTTCTGGAAAAATATTTATCCTGTTAATGAAGCAGACGCAGCAGCGGAGGCCCCAGAAGGTCAGAGCAGCGCTCATTGCAATCAGCTCCCTTCACAGCTCCTGCTGAATGGGGCTCTGATTGCAGATGCCAATCAGAGCACTCAATTTTGCCTGCCTATTTGGAAATTAAAACATAAAGGCACTTTCCCAGACACTGCATTTAGGGGTGGTTTATATAACATAATCTTGTGGGCAGAAAGCCAGATGGATTTGGAGGGTGGGACGCTGGAGTCGAGTGACTCGATGTAAATAGAAAATACACCTTACACTTCTTAAAACGTGTGCTCCAGGGAGAGTTAGAGAAGGGGTTAGAGGGCTGCTATCTGTCGAAACCCCACCACCACCACCCATAGCCTCCAGGACACGGGATTTTCATGCAGGTCCTATCTCTGTGCCTGGGGACTGAGCTGTTTCCAATGGCCGCGAGCCAAACTGCAGGCTGCATTTTTGGTTCCACTGCCTGTTATTTTTAATTATTATTGGTATTTCTAAGCATCTTTGCATCTCACCCAAACACTGAGACAGTTGGATGATCAGCAGGCAAGGGGAGAAATGAAAACAAACTAATCCAGTCCTGCAAAAGCTCAGATCGTAAAATGCACAACACTCAACTGCTGCGGAGCGGCTGGACTCATCCCACAGTAAGCTCTCATGATTTCCATTTAAATCATCCGAATTAAAGAGCAGTTCGAGTTAGAGCATCTGCCTGAAGATTTTCATGCCTTCCCATGCCCCCACGAGCACAGCTGTTGGGATAGAGGCGGAGGAGCTAGCTGCAAAACTGCCAGCCAAAGACTGATGAAAATTAGACCTAAGATGGAAACTATCTGCTCACACGTTCCCAAGCGCATAGGGACGAGATCTCACCACACTGAGCTGCATCCCAAAGAGAGACTTAGGTGACAGCACATGGAGGACCTGAGTTTCACCATCTCCGGGATTTTGCAGAATTTAAGAGGAGCCGAGTAGAAAAGCATGTGCAGGGTGGCTACCCATTCAGAAGGTGTAAGGGAGGACCCCCAGAGCTGAAAAACTGCTTCAGCAGGGCAATACACACATCCCCTCTGCTCCCTGGGCTGGGACCCTGGGGCAATGCATGCCACCCCTTTCCTGAGGCTGTCACTTGTTCCTTGCATGGTGGTGCTGGTAAGCAAGCACTGATCAAGTCACTGGGCATCTTTTCCTTCTTGCCCAAGTATGGGGTTTTTTGCACTTTACTCTTGAATCAGCGAACGCTTCCCGCCCTCACTGTCCTGGGGAAGCCAGAGGCAGCTCTGTCCATCCGTCGGGACTCGGGGGATTGCGACATGGCCCTGGGACGCCTCCGATGTGGGATATGGGACGCTCCAGCTGAGAGCCAGCGCTCAGACAAGAGCTACCTTGTTGGGAGGAGAAACAATAGTGAATGCCCCGGGCAGCTCCCTGCCTGCGCACACAACGGGGCTGTCTTGGCAATCCCCACAGCCCGGCCAGCACGGGCCCATACGGCACCACGGGGATGTGGCAGCCTCCCTGCCCTCCTTTGCATGTCCAACCTGACCATCATTTCCATCCTCTGGTTCACAAACACAGGGAGGGCAACGAGGATGTAACAAGGAAAAAAAAAAAACCAAGAAAAATAATCCTGCTTTCTCTAGATTAGCCCCTTTTCCTGATATAGCATCCCTGCCCCATGCAGGAACTAATATTAGCACACCAGTTATGCAAACACCTTATAGAGAGCTCCTATTTAAAGCTCTGCTTTGGTGACAGCACATGACACAGACGTTTCAATCCGCCACGCAAACCATCCTGATGCATTTCTGCTCGTTCATTCCCTTCACTCGCAACCCGCCGGAGCACACATCTGCTCCCAGATCTTCCCACCGCATGGAAACATTGTTCTCGAGTGCCTCCATGCCTGTACTCAAGGCTGTACTCCAAAAAAAGGCTTTAATTACAGGATAAGAGAGGCCATCAGATCTCTTAATTTAGCCTGTCTTTTTATTAATTAAAACACAAGACACTTCAAGTAGAAAAGTGTTGGTGGGCAGCTAAAATCGAAGCCCCTGGTAGCGCTTTGGGAAGGTAGGTGATGCACAAGCAACTGCTGCCCATGCTCCTTGCTTTCTGCCCCAGGGGCTGGGATGAGGCAAGTTAGAGCTCTAGCTTCATTCGCAAAAAATAAATGTCATGTCACAAATACGTGGCTGCCAGTAGGGAGCAGCACGGCAGCTCTATAAAACGCTCGGGGGAGTATGGGACAGCAATGGAGAGGTGTCCCCGTCTCTGCAGGAGCTCCAGTGCATCATGCCAGCAGCCCTGCAGCTACCCCAGCTCAGCAGTGACCCTAAATCCTCCCCCCATCCCAAGGCCAGTGTCCCCAGGAGAGCCGCAGCTCGCCCTGGGAAGGATGCTCAACCCACGAAGCCACCTCATCCCAAAGCTCGGCACCTTCCTCGCAGGCAGGCGAGGTCGTTGCCGCAGGACGGCAGCTCTCGTGTTGCACAAGGCTGGCTCCGAAAGGCGCAGCGCAAGACGCCGCGACGGCTTCATGCACCAACACAAAACCCAGGCTTGCAGGAGCTCTCAGTGGGGCTCAGGTATCTCTCAGCCAGTATTTGTGTGTGGGTACGGGAGCGTTTCTATCTATCCTGGGTACTCATCCAGCGAGTAAATATCGTCTGCCTGAAGCAGTCTCTGTGTGTGCAGATACCAGCTAGACCTACCAGGAGAAGGAAGAAAAAAAAATCCAAACCCAAGCCCTTCCTCTGGCATTCATCATTTTAATTAGCGAAGCTGTGCCTTGAATCTCAATGGGAGATTATACCATAAAGAGAGCCAGGCGGAATAGCACAAGTGTCTCCTCTCACTTCAGAAATGAACAGAGCTGTCTGTGAAATTATTAGTAATATTATGTGTCCCATTTACAGCTCCACACGCACATCCTGGGGGCTCACCCGGCAGCAACAAGCAATCTAATGGCCGGGATACTTTCAAGCCTACAGCAGCAAATGTCAAGCCAGATGATGTTTCCAACACCAGTGTCCTGCCAAATTGTTCAATTGCAGGGCCTGGTCCTTCATCCCTTTCCCCCTCTTCACACACCCACACATCCCCTGGTCATCAGTCCCTGTGCCCCTGGCAGTGTAATATAGATGTTGGGAGGCGAAGGAGGCCTCTAGCACAGTCAACCCCATGGCACCGAGTTGCCTACACATCGCATACACACATGCCGTGTATGCGCCATCCATACAGATACACTAAGGAAATAAATAAATATATATGCGGTAAGTCTTCCATGCCCTAAACGTCCTCAGGTAATCATAAAAATCATGAGAGTACATAAATGCATGGTCCTTTTTCTTTGACCTTTGACAGCATTCGCCTTGTTCTCTCTTACAAGGGTTAAAAACTTCCTCTTGGAAGATTAAAGCCACAATTTCACCTTAAATAGTCCAGGAGCTGGGACTGCACAGTCCTGACTGTATTTTTGCATCTCCTCTGAGCACAGGCAATCCTAAGGGACCACTTCTGCTCACCACGAGGGAGAGATAACGGGGTGGCAATGAAACCCCACATCCAGCATTCCCCATTGCCTGAGTAAATAGGTAGCAAGCAGCAAGCTAGGGAATCACCCCAATTTGTCTACCCTAAAAGCCTCCTCGCTGTAATCTCATTTCTTTAATAAAGGCGCCTTGGCTTGCAGTAGGCTGTACAGAAACACTGCTCTGCCACCGTGACAGGGTTTAGAGCTCCTTCCCTATCATTGAGTAGAAGTTACTGGAGTAAAGAGCATTTCAGTTGTGCGGCGTTATCACTTTATGCTGAATTGGAGGCTACAAATGTGTTCGCCATCCCCTCAGTGTTCAGATAATAAAATAAAAATAAGGAAGCGCCAACTGGAAACTCAGCCTGGCGCTGAACCAAAACCCCCTTCCCGAGGCTAAAAAATTATCAAAGGCAATGTTTGAAGGAGTTAAAGCCGCTCTGTGCATTTTCACACACTCGTGCGGGTTTTCGGGAGCTTGGCTGGCACCTCCGGCAGAAGTGCCAACGCGCCTTGAGGCAGCCTGGTGCTCCGGCAGCATCCCGGACAGCGGGCTTCAGGGGATGCGCTTCCCTTTCCCTCTTTGCAAGGCGACGGGTGAAGCCACCTCCTCCATAAAAAAAGCTCCAAACCTATGGGTGGAAATGCTAATAAGAGCTAGTTATGCTTATTAAAGCAATTCCCCGGCAGCCGACGCAAAGAGGACATTACGGGAAAGCCCGCTTTCGGAGATGACTAGCGCAATTTGTAGATTGTTATCGCTCGGATAAAATCAGATAACTTCAAAACAATTGGAAATGTTGAGTTTAGACCATCTCCCCTTGGGATATAATAACTGCTTTAATGATGCCGCATGTAAGTAACGCTAGAATTGCCAGCAGTGATACATTCCCACTGTGGAGAACAGAGCCAGGATCTGCGACTGTCAAAATAAACCCTCCCAAACCAAAGGAAAGGCATCGTTAGCCAGCGGCAGCAGTGCTTTTATCCTCCCCGTGGGCGGAAAAAAGCCACCTCTGTCCCCTCCAGCCACTCTTTCGGCAGCACCTAACTGGCATTCAGAGACTGTAAAAGACTTACAAGTGGGATGAGAGCCAAACTGGAGGTGTAAAAAGCCTCAGAGACCTCCCAGGGGGTGGTGGGAGCTAAGGTAAGAGGAGGAGTTTGGCCCTAAATTGAGAACATATTAAAAAAAAAAAGGGGGGGGGGGGGGGGGGGGCAGAAAAAGCATCTCAGAACAGGACCTCATCTCACTCCAACTCTTCCTGCTCCGCAGCCAAGCGCTTGCCACGAGCCTCCATCCTCTGCACATCAACAAAAATCATATCTCCTGGACCCAAGCCAGGCTGGAACAGTTAAGAAGACTTAAAAAACACAGCCCTCTGACTCCACACAGAGTCCCTTGCCCTGAGTAAATCTGTAATGCCCAATATTCAGCCATTGAAAACACAATTAGTAAGGACAGGTCGAGGCTTGGCGAGCCCAGAGCTATACAGGAATAATAAAGGGGAGGCTGCCTACCTGCCTTCCAAAACATAGGCCTGTTAAACCCCAGGGAGAAGGTATGCTCGTGCACTCAGGGACGATGGCAGTGGTTGTTCTTGCATCGTCTCATAAATATTTAACAGTAAGCACTTTGTAAAGAAGAATGTTATTAAGGCTGGTGTAGTCTGTGGCTCCAAATGTGGCCATACATCAGATGTTGCCAGTCTAGTATGCATAACCCTCTTAGAGCAGAGGGTGGCAAATCAGTTTCTTCAGGGTGGAAAAAGAAAAAAAAAGAAAAAAAAAGTAAAATCCCGAGTCGCAGAGCCCTGGGGAGATGCGTGTGAGATGTTTGAGGGATATCCTGCCAATAGATCAAGACCTTCACAATCACCTACAGCAATACAGATATCTCAGAGAGATGGGGGAAGAAGGGGAGGGCGACAAGGCAAAAACTAGTAAAACAGAATGCACTAGATGAAAAGCAATTCTTGGCAGCAATTTTTAGCATAAGCACATTGTTGGGGTTTTTCTTTCCTGCAATAGCAAATTAATCTTTTTATTGCTGCCGAAGATGCTCTAATAATATTTATTCCAACACTTTACGCTTTATTATGATACTTTTGACTTCTTTTGGGGTCTGGGTTTTTTTTTCCCCCTGGGCTATTTATTTCATTTGCTTCATCATAGCCCCAACAGCCCTGAAGGGAGGGATGGAAGAAAACCTGCTCTAGCTGAGAGCAAACCTACTCGCAGCCCTTTCGTGCAGGTTAAGAGCCAGGCTGGGCTCCTGCTCGCCTTTTGGAACACCCCGGAGTCATGGAGCAAACCAAACTCCTGCTTTTCAGCAAGATTTAGCAGCTTGTTGAAACCAGTGAGACGTTTTTCCAACATCGGGGATCAAGCCCAAGAGCGCAGAGCAGTATCCCGCCCCAAAATATGAATTTAAGAACCCATCTTTGGAGTGCACAAGCTTCTCCCTGCTAATCTCCTGTTGGCTGCTGGTTTCCACCATGCACCTACATTGCCAATGGGGTCCAAGGAATAAAAACAAGTGGCCCAGGCAGTCCCCCCCATGGGCACGCACAGCCTGGAGGACTCCACTTTCATTTGCATTTCAACTGGCATCCTGATGCTAAAATGTCATTGCATCCACATACTGCCCTCCTAAGCTACGCAGTCCTTGCCAGGTATTTATTTCTGTTCCAAAATGCTGATAATTTCTTTTATTAGGCTTCCACAAACTGGTCACTTACTCTCACTGCATAACCAGGACCGGTTATAGTGGCTATTGCACATTGACCATCTGAGCAATGACATATGAAGTATATCTAAATAGGAAATAGGCCTATTAAGACACTTAGCAATATGGCAGTAGCAAAAGCAGCCCATGAGTTCATCATTTGGTTTAAAAATATTGAAAATTATTTTAATTCCCTTATTATCATAATGAAAACCTGGGGAGAAGCTGTGTGTGTGGAGGGGTGGGAGGGCTGGTGGGACAGCAGGAGAGGTGAAGACAAGCACGGAAGGGGATTTATAAACCACAATTCCCCCAAGCAAGCATTCATATGGCCAGACAGCCCCAGACTCAAAGGCCAGAGGGATGGATCCTGCACCTTTCTACCCTAAATATTGGCTCAGAAGGCACAGAAAAGCTGTTAGGAGGCAAGTTAGGGCTTGGCACCTGCAGCAGGCAGCTGGTGGGTCTCTGTTCCACGTGGAAACCTCCGGAGCATCCAAGAAACCCCAGGAAACATCACCAAAAAAATGAGGAAGGGGTGGACCAGGGGCTCGCTCTGCACGTCCCCTCCCATCCAGGCACCGTCCTTACCCGCTGTCCGTGTGTGCACCCCAAAATGCTCGCTGCTTCCTGGCCACGTGAGCCCAAGCCAGGCTCAGGCAATACTAGAGCAGTCCTGCTTTGTCAGTACTGAGTTCATTTAATCTGTGCATGTGTTTAATTCCCCACTCTGGCATTTCTCTCCTCTATCACTTTTCACAGACTGTCAGTCCCGAAATCCTTTACAGAGCAACCACATGCCATACCTACTTAGGAATTACGCCAGCTCGAGCAGTCATTAGGCACTTTCCATGTCCTACATGCAGCTGTGAACATTCATGCTACTGAGACTTAATCAGACAGCGTATCAGCTGCAAACGGAGCAGGGAGGTAAGAAGGGATGTCACCGACTGCTCCCCTGCCTTGAAAGCTTTCAGGTTGATACTGGTTTGTTGTTGTGGGGGTTTTTTTTTTTCCCTTAAGATTTAAAAAGTTCCATTTGCTTTTTTTTCCCTGCTTGAGGAGTTTCAGCATCCAAGCAGAGATGCTTCATTGCCCATTTAGCCCACTAACATCCCTGCTCACGGCAATCCACCGCTTACCCTGACCTTGTCTGCCTGCTCCACCACTGCCTTCCACCTTTCCCTGGGCATCCAGGGGTGCCTGCAACTGCAAACACGGTCCTGGACTGGATGCACTATCGCTCTGAGCCGCTCTGGCAGCTACTGAGAGACAGATTTGCAAAGGCGTTTAGGTACCTAAAGACGTAGATCAGTTGCCTGATGGGATTCTCACAGGCACAAGCCAGAGGTGCCTATTCCCCATTGAACCATGCAGGAGATAAATGCATCGCCTGCTCAAGAACTACTGAGATTTCTGTGGGTCTCTGCTCCACTGGCCCCCCTGCAAAACCCCACAGCAGTTCTCAGCTGCCTTTTTGCCCAGGAGAAGCTAAGACAACACCACCCACAGCTCACATTGCAACCACGTTCCAGCCCTCGACAGCGCATAGACATTGGAAGAAATTAGTACTTGAGCAGCTGCTTCCCGCTTTAACTGCTTATCCACCCCCACGGACGAGGCTTTAGCACCGAGGGGATCAGGTAAGGCCTTTCACTCAACAAGTACAAACTCAAGATTTATATTGAAGTCACAGGTTGAGGGCTTTCCAAAACTGCATCTGGGGGAATGGTCTTAGCAGCTGGCTCACGCCTTTTCTCCCTGACATTGTCGCTGCTTCGATGTCTCCCCCGGTGCTTCATCGTCTGATGTTCTATTTTAAGTGTTTCAGTGCTAAGACTGAGGCTACTCCTGTATTCACAAAGCACCTGTTTGATTTTTGGATGCTACCACGAGAGTAATCTTTCCTTCCTTTTGCCCAACACATGTTGCCGGCAAATCTCCAAGTGGTTTTGTTCTGGGTTTTTTTTAAACAAAGGGCCATTTAAGACAGGGAAACTGAGGGACATGAAGAGGACAGACCTGCTCAGCCATCACTCAGCAAAGAACCACATCTCCAGCTGGGAACACAACGGCTAAAACCCAACAGAGGAGGTGGTGGGAAGACTTCCCTGCGCTCCAGCAGAGCTCAGACCCACACCTCCCTGAGTAAACCAATCCCACAGCAATTTCCATCCCAACAAGCACTATTTTTCCCCTGGAGTCATTAGAAAAAGCCATGAGGGTGGCAGGGGAAGGTGGTGCTCGCCCTTCGCAAGGTCAAGAAAAATCCCTCAAAATGTCATAGAGTTTTGAGAGTCCTAAATGAAGAAATTGCTTAATCTACCTGGGGGATTGCAGCTATTATATCCACTGCCGTAAACAAGCTTCAGATTCAGCTCCTAAGGATTGCACTGACAGAGAGGAGCCGAGGCTAAATTGACAAGTTGTCTCTGCTGCCCTTGAAACTCAATTTGCCATCGCTCACCTCATTTCAAATTAGCACAGAAAGGAGCCTCACTGGCCGAGGCTGCTCTTTTGGGGCTTGGTTACGCAAGATCCCTGCTACCTGCTCTGCGTGCTGGTGGTTCAGGGTTTTGCCCTGTTGCAACAGGCATGGGGAGAAAAAAAGACATTAAACACAGACCCTCAAACACAATCAAAGCTGCCTAAATTAGGGAAAAATTCAGCCTTTTGCCAACAAACCCACAAAAGGTGTGTACATCCCTTAATTCCTTCCCTGAATGTTTCAAGAGAATGGGCACAAGAGCAGACCTCTGCATAGAGGTGAAGTTTATATCTGCTTGAAGTCTGGTGTCATTTGGGACCGAACCAAATATTCACAGTGGGTCAGGATGGCTCAAGAAAGAAAATATCCTCCAGATTTGTGTGCAGTTTTTTAAAAAGGGCCCTGAATAAAAATGTCCTCAAACAACATTTGCAAAAAAATGTGTTCAGTGTCCAGGGAACTTGTTTTATATTTTCAAAAGGGGAATTTTCAACAGCTAAAATTTCAGGTGAGAGTTTTGCATCAATGCTGGATGGACAGTCTAAAAATTCAAAAATCAGCAAAATTATGGGCAATCACCCCTTGCTATTTCACGAGGAAAGTTGGGTCCAAATAGGTCTAATAGGGACTTTTCAAAATTTATAACTTTTTTGGGGGAGTGGGGGGTTGCATCAGACACCCAGTGTCAGGGATCAGCCAGTTCTTTTGAATTTGGGAACAAACCCCAGATCAGTAGCTTTACCCCAGGAGCCCTGCTCTCAGGTCCACTGGATGCAGAGTACGCCAACAGAAAGGCAACATGTGGCCTTCTGCCTCCCAAATCCAATCAGCCAATTAAGTTCCCTAATTGCCTACAATGGATTTAATTGGGCTGGGCCAACGTGCAGCACCTCAAGTTTCCCTCAAAAAAATGAGAAAGCAGCACAGCAACCAGCCCTTGGCATTAGATATTAGCCTTGAGCCCGAACTGGTCTTGCTTTGAGACCTCAACCTGGGCCTGGTGGCAACTGCTGCCACCGCTTGGGCACGCCTGACGGTACCTAACGCCAACAGCTCCCTACTTTCAAAGGGAGGGAGCTTATTTAAACAAGCCGGTGCAGTCCATCGCACTCTCCCCAGTGCTCTTTGGGGCACTGTTGAGAGATGCAGCGGCCAGAGCAGATGAGGACATGCGATTGCCAGAGGTGCATGAGCAGAGCGAGGCTGTAATCGGGCTCACGCAGCCACAGCAAAGCGTGCTGCTGCCCTTTCGCCTGTCTGCAGCAGCTGATCCCCCTCTCCTGTTGCCACTCACACGTTTGCCCATCAACATGACTTTCACCAAGGAGGGGTTAAAACCTCGAGGCCGTCTCCTCCGTTGCTCCCGGGAGGAGAGGCACCACCTTTTCTTATCTCCAGGAAGGTCCCGGAGACGGTCAAACCCAGCTCTGCAGCCCTCAAGACGGGGAGGACAACATCTACCGATGCTCCTGAGCTGCAAAAGCAGCCCCCGAACCTTCCCGGGACTACGCAGGGAGCTGGGCAAGCGAGCAAAAGGAGGAGAAACACGACGTGGAGGAGAGATGGAGAATGAGGATGCTGCTTTGTGCTCTTCCTAGTTTTGTTCCGCACTGAACGCAACCAGGGCTGCGGGCGCTCGGTGCAGCCAAGTCCCTCCGAGACCCTCCGCCGCGGCAGGGACGGATGTAACAAAGCCACGTCGTATTTGGTCACCCACAGCACGCGGAGGGGTAACCGGCTTCGTGTCTGCTTTTGCTCCCCACACAAAGGGCCCCTTGACAGCTCGGTTAACGATAGCCTTTGGCCCGAGCCTGCAGCAGCACTCAAACTCGGTCCTCGGGCGCTGCTGCGAGCGCGATGCGCAGCAACAGAAGGGCTTGTGTTCGCAGGGCAGGAGGCGGACAAAGAACCCTTGTTTGCTGCCGCCGGCGTTACCGGCTGACCCGCTCCCCCAAACAAGCGGCTGCCTTTCCCCACACCCAGATCCGCGACCGCCCTGACCCCCTCCAACACCCCAGCATCGTGCTGATGCCCTGCGAGGGGACAGCAAGGGGCACTCGGGTGCTGGAGGAAGGCGGGTACTGCGCTCAACTCCCTGACTTGGGCTGTCTGGGGTGCAGGGAGAGCCATGCCGGCAGCATGAGCACTTCCCTTGCACACCACAGCTCTACCGTGTGCCTACATCCATTTTTTTGGAGCAGAACACCAACAGCTTCTGCAAAGATACGGGGGAGGTCCAAGCAAGAGCCAAACTTTGGTTTCCGTCCATCTCCAGACACGGTATTTGATGGGGACCCCCGCAGGACGCAGTGGGACCGAGACGGGCTGTGCCAGCCCCTACCACCTTGCTGACACACAGCCCCTTTATCCTTCTGCCTCCAAAATACACCCCTACATTAGGCTGAAGAGCGGTGGATCATTTTGAGCGGCACGTAAAGACACGACCAATGCTTATCCTGACCTTGACACCTGGAATTAGCTTGCAATTTTCCTAAGAGCCTCATGTGGTAAAGCAGCACGTGTTAAGAAATTTCTGGTCAGTTTAGGTTTCACTGCACAAAGTTATGTCACAAAACTAGCATTGTCCTTTCCCCAAAAAACAACAGAGAATGGAAATATGGGAAAACAAAAAGGGAATTCACAGTTCCCAGTAAATCCCAAACAATTAGGAGGCAGGTACCACTAACAAGCCAGTTACAGCACCCAGATTGGATTCAGTCTGGGTACAAAGCACAAAGCTTAGGCCAGTTGGTATCTTTTTGTGCTCCCCCATCTCAAGTTAAACCAGCACAGGCTCACACCAAATGCTCTTGCTCCGGCTCTCAGGTTTCAAATGCATCGTGTGCATCGCATCCTTTTGACCCCAGCTGTGATCGTCAGTGCAGCCCAGCTCTTCAGCACAGAAACATTTCTCCCTCCTCTTGCCCTCTCTAATTTATCCCCCGTGCCTGGCCAAGGCACCCAGCGCCTGGTACATCGACCTGCCTCCACCCCCGTGCAGCTTCTGGCATGACAGTGCCAGTGGCCTTTGCTCCCAGCCCAGTGGGTTGTTATCTACATCAGTGACTGCAGGACAAGGCAAAGCCTTGCCTGCTTTCATAGCGGATGGCAACACTCACCTTTCTGCCACCATGCCCACTAACTAAATTCAAGGCCAAGTGCATGAGCAGATGGAGAAGCAAACATGAAATGCTCCCCCACTGCTTCCATTTGAATCAGCCACAGGTGATTCCCGTGCCCTGCTAGGCACAGGAGATGCCGAGCTCATGGGATACCAGAAACAAGAAGGGAGGGGGAATTAGGTCCTGGAGTAGTGGACACCCAAGAAATAACCGAGCTATCCATCACAGAGCATCGAGCACATTAGCAGAAGCATTTGCCTGAGCAAATTACCTTGAATAGTCATTATCTCAGAGCTCATTGCTCACGGAATGGGGAGAGAGCTGCAAGCGCCGGCAGCAGCTTGGCTAGGCGGGCAGGTTATGGCAGGGCTGGTGGGCACTAACACAGAAAGAAAACCTGGGCTCTGCCAAAATGCATTGTTTCATGATCCCCTGCTTCCTTCTGGGCTTCTGGCCCTGATCCTACAGCAAGATACACCAAAATCGTACCCGACGGAGGCTGAGGAGCACCATGCTCTCATGACCCGTGGCAGCCCTGTGGCTGGCTTTCCCCTCCAGCACAACGTACAGGACCAGATCCATAAGGAGCATCCCTAAACCCCGCTGAAGGTCCTGCTGATTTATGTCACTGAGGATCCTCCTACAACCCAAGCCCGAATCGAAAGCGGTCCTTGGAGAAGCCCTGCACCTCCCCCAGTCCCTGCCGGCAAAAAGCTTTTGACTGTGGTGTGTGATGTAGAATTTGACTTTCAGCGACTATCATAAAGTGTTTTTATTTTTAAGCTGTTTTATCCTGTTTCCCTCGCTCTCGAGGAGTGCACCTTGGTGTCAACAGGACTCTTTTGTCTTTGTAAGCTATTTTGAGGCAAAATATCTGTAAATTACTTCCCCAAACCTCCACACAAGCAGATCATGCAGAGAAAATAGGCTTTGCAGGAATGCAGTAAATTGTTTCTGTCACACAACGAAATATAACCAATAGAAATCGTTATGGATGAGTCATTATGAGAGGGACCAAAAAAATTAACCTTCATCCATTTCCCTCATCTCTGTGCCTGTGCGAGGGTGTGCGCAAGAGAAGGAAGGTGGCGAGCACCTGCTAAGTGAACACCTTAGGGCTGGGGGAAAGGTGGGACATGCAAGCAGGCATGGAAAGGAAAAACCTGATGTGGGGCTGGGTATTTAGGAAAGGGTGCAAGAAAAGGGGTGCACAGGGCTGCTGCAAAAGGAGAGATGCTTCAGACACCCCCCACCCCGAGATGGGAAGGGATGCTCCACGGTGGGAAAGAGCTCCGTTCAATCCCGTTACTCAGGAGGGGGATTCTCCTTTCCTGCTATTATGCATTGCCTTTTTCTACCTGTGGCCTCAAATCATTTCTCAGCCCTTGCAAACATCAGGAGGCAAGTGCTTTTAAAGAGGAAGGTGAAGCCAAAGCTCCCCGAGCACCAGCAAGCACAGGCTCTCCTGCACCAAAGCACGTCCCAACACACTGTTTTCTTGCTTGATCTTCTGTGACGCCAGCGTCAACATGAAGGGTTATCTGCGTGTCAGGGGTTTATTTGGTTAAATACACGGAAAACAGAAATGCAGAAGTGTGGGCTAACGAGCACAGGGATGTCTGCTGCAGGCATGAGAGAGGTGGCTCCGAGAGACAGAAACATCAGATAGAGGAGAGGGAAACATTTATTCCCACTCATTTGGGGCAAGCGCTGTCAGTAGTAACGCCAGCTCACGTACTGCCCATCGCCCCCATCCAGCTTTGTTTCAGCCCCTCGCCATTAACCAAGCTTTTCTGCTCGCATGTTTTGCTCTGTACCTGTGTGTGCATTTGTTACAGATGTTAAAAAAAAAAACCAAAAAAAAAACCCAGGGAAAATCCATTTCCAGAGTGGCAGATAACGATTCCTCCAGCCACGCCGTGCAAACAACGCGGCGGAAAAGGCTCAAGTGTTAAATGTTCCCTAATGTGCAGTAATTGATTTCCATGTGTGCAGTAATGGATTTGGTCACATCATGCAACAATGGATTTGACATGGGTTCTTGCTAATATTATAAACATAGTTAAGTCGTTAGCCTTGTGCCCGAGAATTAGGTCTTTAATAGCACTGACCTCCGTGACCCACGGCGGCTGGCCGGCACTGCATAGGCAGCCACCAAAATTTTCAGGGCTGGTTCATAGTCGAGGACGCAGCTGGCAATTTAACAGCTAAAAGCCACTCGGAGCTACGCGAAATGCATCCCAAGTTTAAATGCATCCCAAGTTTTACTCCAGCCATACGCTTTCAACACATGCAACTGCCATCCAGCCTTTCTCCTTCCCAGCCTTTTTGCGTGGTGGTCGCACACCCCAAGATGTTGTCCTCCCACCCCAGGGATGGGCAAGGGGGTAGCAGCGTGGTGTTTGCCTTCACAAAAAATAATCTACCGCATCCTGCAGCCCAGCCATTTGCAGGTTACCGCACCCATTGCAAACACCGGTGGGAGAGGTCAATCACTACCATGTCTCCTGCTGTAGGAAACACCACCTGAAGCCCAACAACATCTCCTGTCAGTGGTGGCCTCCTCAGAGAGACAGAGAGGTGGTCGGGGGGGGGGAATTGTTTCTCTTTGGGTATTTACAAGCCTTGCAGTAGTGTTAAAAATCTATTATTTTCACTCCAGCGCTGCGGCACCGCTCGCCTTCTGTCGAGAAGTGATTGGGCTCCTGTCCATCAGGGACACTGAGTGATTGTACTGAGAAAATTGCATTCAGCAATGGGGGATTTAAGAGGGTGCCTGTCATCAAACAGGGCTCCAATTAATTAACTCAGAGGAAGGGGCTGCTTAGGGTTTGCTTGGTCTTTTCTGTGTTTTCCTTGTGGTGCATTTAATTTATTGGCGGGAGGCTTGTTTTGTTTCCTTCTTGCTTTTCTGTTTGTCTTTAAGACTCTTTGCGGGATCATAAAGCGTAGGGAATGTATTTACTCGGCAGGGGATTAATTGGCAAGCAAGCAGGAGAAATGGCTGGGCCAAGCCCTAAATCCCAACCCTCGCGCTGCACCTGCCAGCACTGGGAAATTGAAAAGCCTCCTGGTCGGACAGCCCAGCGCGCTCGTGGGATTTTACGGCACAGGGGTGTCAAGGTCCACTGGAAGCAACACCTGCAAAGGGCCTCAGCGGTGGGACTTTACCCCAAGTCTGCCAACTCTAAGGTATCATGCAAAAAATGGGGAAAATTAGCAAATATCAATGGCATGGGCATGAGGGACCTACGAGAACCAGGTTTGCAAAAAAGTGGGAGTTTGGCAGCAAGGCTGAGCTCTGAAGAGACTAGGAAAGTCTTTTATTAGGATGGTGACTTCTCTCTGAGGCAGCTCAGCACTGTTTTGTGGCATATGATATAGGGTGGCAATACCTTCTGCTCCTCCCCGCCACAATTTGGTCACCTACTAGACATGAAACTCCTCAAGACGTGGATGATTCCTTAATTTTTTTCAACAACTAGCACAGGAGTGTTTGACCTCAGATGGAGTCCTATCATGCAGGCCATACCCTAAAAGATAATATTTTATGTTTAGAGAGAATTAGAAATTGGTGTTGCATATAGAGAGGCTGGTGCACAATCGATGGCAACCAAAGCCCAGCAGAGATGTGAAAGGACCGTAGGGATGTACATGATTGCACTGAGAAGAGCAGGTTCCCACGGCTCAGCACTAGGATAGGATCTGGGGGACCACAGCCTCCAGGATGCAATTCCCACATCTCCAACGGAGGCATGTTTCCCAAAGCTGATGGAGACCAGGATGCTAGAGTTGCACGCGTGGCTAACAGTGACCCACCACCCAACACAACCTCTGCTCGTTGGAGACCCACTGCCCCACCACTCCAGGCAAGCCCTCCCCAAACACAACCACAACCACGTCTCCAAACACCCAGCCCTGCCATTTCCTTCAGACCTCGAGACATTTCACATCGCCGCTGCCATTTCAAGGGGTGAGAAAGGTCCTAATCTTGCCCTCGGCCCTAATCTTTCAAAGGAATTAATCTTCAAAGCAATCTCTTCCCAGCTACACTGCAGACAAAATTTTGATTTATGAGTTGCGGCGACAGCTGAGCTCCTCTGACAGGGGAGATGGGAAAGTGGTGGGTGGATGGGGCCAGTGCTAGGAGAAACCTCAACAGAAATAGGGACCCAGACCACAGCTGGAGCAAACACCACATTTTTTCCTTGGGAAATTCCAACCTGCATTGTTTTCTTCATTAACCAGAAAAAGCAAGTTTCCCACCTCCCCAAAACAATTTAAAAAGTTGACCTCAGCAATACCACAACAATTGCATCAAGGGCTTTGTTTTCCTCTTACAATGCTGTCTCCTACTACAAATTGCAACTTAGCCTACACGCAAAATGATCAACCGAACCAAGGGGATTTGGCTTCATTGAAATAAAACATTTTGATGAAATTTTAAATGAGAAAATGATGATAGCCCCACAAAATGATTTGATTTCGGTGAATCTGTGTTTTTCATTTTGAAAACTGATTCATTAGAAAATTTTTTCAACCAGCTCTAATCAAAGTGCTTTAGGCATTTTTGAAAATTTCAGTCTGGAGCTTCAAAACAATTTAATTTGTGTTGTAAAGCAGGAAAGTTTATGACACAGAGATACAGCGAATGGAAGCACTTTTTGACTTTGCAACCACTTCAACTCTAAGAAATTAAATTAATCGTAGTGTGGGAGAGTAATTTCAAAAGTTTCTTTCCTGAAGTACAGAAAGTATATTCAAACTCATCTAAAGGCAGACTTTATAAATATAATATAAGGTTGTCATCTTCACACTTGCAGCTTGCTTTTCACTAACACCATCTCCATTTAAAATTTCTTAGGGTCGTGAGCAAATGAAGTAAAAGAAAGAGCTCGTTTCTGTTTGGGAAAACTCAAGTGATGGGATCATTATATAGAGCATCTCCAAAGGAAAAAGGCGACGCATAGAAAGAAAGGATCGAGAAAAATAGAGGCTATATAGCAAAAATGGAAAGAGAATGAGAACATCATGGGAAATACTCATTCCAACAAGAGCCCCATTCACCCGCGCTTGTCCTTCCCTTCAGGGTTAGTTCTTGTTTCATTACAGATTAACACAGCATCTCTTCTCTCGAGTCTTACTTGGTGGAGATCGCTACATCCATTTAAATGGATTTCAAAAGCCAGGATTGATCTATGCCAAGTTGTAATTTTGGACGCTGGCATGATGGGTAATGCACTCCAGCCTTTGCCGAGAGTGAAGGAGGTGTGTGAATTGCTTCCTTGATATGATAAATTCATTAGATAAAGGAACCCAAGATAACAGGCGCGGTACTTAGAAAGCATCTGGTGGCACGAAGCGCAGATGCACAGGAAAGGGGGTTGCGGCATGACTCGCGGGGTTTACATTAGAGTAAAAAGCTGAACAAAAGAGAGTTTTACGGAGCACTGGAAGGGACCTTTGGGTCAAGCAGCCCTACTTTTTCCCCATCAAAGATAGCCACATTATATCATTCTAATGGCTACTTGAACCCCTGGACTCCACAGCATGGGAAGTATCTCAAAACACTGACCAAGCAGACGACGGGAAAAATGAAATACCATTCCCCCAAGTCCAGGGGGACCACAGACCTTGTCTGAAACGCTACTACACAAGGCAGCTAGTAGAGATGTAAAAAACTGATGCTAGAAATCTGCTCTGCTGTCCAGGCTGGATGCAGAGGACTGGACAGTAGGTAGTGACACAGCTATGGGCTGTATAATCCCTGCTAATGTGCCAGCTCCTGCCACTGCCATCTGCAAGCACTGGGGACCTGGTAGCTCGCTGAACCGGCCCTCTCCAGCCTTCGTTTAAATTCAGCTCCAATGCCACAGGGAAACGAGCACGGCATGCTCCGAGTACCTGTTCTGGTGCTTTTGCTCACAGAAAAACAGGATGGAGAAATAGGAGGCGGCTTCGCAGCCACGGCAGCCACGTAAGGGGGACTAATGAATGCTGCAGGTCGGAGGGGGAGCAAAGTGATGGAGATCGTCAGGGACATTACAAAGCAGGAGACTGAAAAAGGGGAGGGACGTTCTTGGGAGAACAATGGGAAGGAGCTAGGAAAGCCAGGGAGAGATTAGGGATGCTAAAAGCTGTAGGGTTCGGAGGGTCCAGCAGCGTCTCCAAGTGCATTGCAGGGAGCCCATGCAAAGGAGAAGCCACAGAGCACGGTCCTGCAGCAGACTGAAGCTCAGTGATCAGAGAGGAGCGGGTCAGGCTCAAGCTTTTCCAGGACCCCCCTGCCACAACAGGCAGGAGCACTTGCCTCCATCCGGCCCTTTGCCATCCACAAAGCTACTTTATCTGAAACAAGCCTAGCAGTGACATTACTTAATCAATACAGCGAGACACAGGGAGGCAGGATCCGGCATGAAAAGATTACTGCGGTGGGAGAGGTGCTCGCAGCCACGGTGCTGGCAAAAGCCTTCTCGCACCAGCAAGCGAGCTGCCAGATTGATTTTGATCTCATTAATCTGTTTCGGGGTCAGCCAGCAGTGCGGCACTGCCATGGGTGAAGCAGCATGAGACACCTTCCTCCGAACCCTCGGCAGAGGGGAAATATTTTAAATAGAGATGTTCTCCTACCCAGAGGACTCAAGGCACCAGAGTGCTGGAAAAGTGGGTCCTATATCTGGGCGATTTATTCATTTCTCAGTCCTGCAGCTCACTAATATTTGGATTTCACCTAAGGTAATGAGGATAATGCGTGTCACTACTCAGGGAAAAGCCTTTCCCGCACTTCACTTGAGGCTGTATAAATTAAACATCCCCTTTAGTGCACAGTGCAAAGGGACAGTGCTGCCCAGCAGATCACGTACCAGGGTGGGACCTGGACTCACGGCTCTGCTGCTGGCTCAGGAGATAGCCTTGAGCAAATTAAATCCCCTGTTGGGTCCTCTCTACCGGCTTATAAATAAAACAGGGATAATAAACAGATTTGAGGTCCCCCAGTGGAAAGTGCTCCATAGTTGTTATTTCAGGGACTGGACAACATGCAGAGGGTCTCCAGCAAAGCCTGCATGAGGAGACAACAAATCTCCTACCACAAAGGAAGAGACAACAAATCTGTCGCCTACAGGCATCGATGCATTAGCTACACTGCAGGAGCAGTCTCTCAGTTTGGGGCAGCATGCATATAGCCAGCCCTTTGCAACTGGATCAAGCCAAGGGCGAAGCTGGGACCGCCACACAGCCCTCACACAGAGAGGCCACTTTCAGCTGGCATCGGCAAAAAAGGACCCGTCGCTGTCGATCTCCGCAGGTCCTCCTGCTCCCTCCACCCCTCCGCCGTGCTCAACGCTGCAAACTGGCCTCTGCCGAGCAAGAATTCAGCTTCAAAGCAATTCAAATCCACAGATGTGAGGGGGTCCTCAGCTCAGTTTAAACCAAGTTCGCTGCCATTTGGTCTACGTCAATTAAGGACAAATTCAAGCTAATGAGAACTAAGTGTCCAGGCAGGGCTTTACATCGATTTGGTTAAACCAATGTAAGAGAGCTAGTGCACGTGTGGACGTGTGTATGCATGTGCGTGGATAACTCTATTGCACCTTTGCAGTTCGCCCCCAAATCTTCCTTGGTGAATTCTGAAGGTTGTTCAAATGAAGCCAACAAATTTGCAATGTTTTGTTTTGTTTCAAAGTAACGATGTTCACCGTAGTACTTCTAAACCCTCTGTGAAACAGTCACTGTTTTCTTTTGTACAGAAAAGTTGGGAGATAAATTGCAGATGATTCAGTAAATAACTCAGCCTATGACCTTGATGCTTATTGATTCCTCAAGCTGTTTATCTTTCTTGTGTGCTCCCCAGCAAAAACAATTATCACTTAATTATAAAGCAGCTTGGCTTGAGGGAACCGCCAATTGGCTGGGAAGCTTTGCAAAGGGGTGAGTTCATCCGCGTGCACCACACAGCCCCAACCAAAGCGACTGCTTAAGATTCAGAGCCACAAACTTCATTATTTTCTTCCTGGCTTGTTTTTTTCCCCTCATTTTAAAATCACTTAAGGATGTTTAGCCAATCCGGGTGTTTGACTGCTCAAACACTTACAGAGGATGGGATCAAAACAGCAGGTGCCAACATTGGAAAAGGGGAGGGAAAAAAAAAAAAAAGAGAGAACTACAATGATAAAAAGAAGAAGGAAAGGCTATTGGTCCTGGAAATAAAATACCTGGACTGTTCTCTCCTTCAGTGACCTTGGGCAAGGCATTTTCTCCATCTCCACTGCCTCCCCCTTTTTCTCAATGCAGAGCTGCGGCCAGCCGGCGTGCAAAATCCAGCACAAAGTATTGGTCTTGCTCTTGACTGAAGTTTCGCAATGCCACTGGGATGCGAATAATGACAGCGCTTGGCTCTTCTGCAGCCATGCATGCTTTTGCAAAGCACTTAGTGACATCCATTACCATATGAGAAAGGGAATTATCATCTCCACCCCAAGGCAGGAGGAGGGAAAGTACCTCCCCTTGGCTAGAAATGAAGATTTGCAATTTTTATGCACTTTTGGGCTATGCCAGCCTCCTGTGAGAGGATGGCCCCTTGCAGGCGCACATAGAGGTTTGCACGAGCCCTGCGTGGCTCAGGGTCTAGAGCTTTCACACGACAGATTTCCCAAAGCCATTTGGTGGCATTTCTACCTGTATGGCCACGTCACTGGGACCGATGGAGCTACTCCCCTCCCTTTACAGCAGAACCTCTCCCTGCAGCTCAGAGGGCTTTGCAGATGCCTTTGCAGCACGTTATCATTCTGCAGGGCATCCCATGTACGACTGAAGACATTTTGGGGTATGGCTTCTGGGTGCAGACCCGGTGGGTCAGTTACCCAATGGCACTAGCCGCGTGCACAGTGAACTGTTGCTGTTTCGGAGCTAGGAGGGGCTCTGGAAGTCTACCAGCCTCCAAGTACCCAGCAGCTCAAAACCCCACAGTACCGGAGCATCACAGAGCCAGGACCTCCTGTGGGCTGCCATCGCACACAGCTTCATGCTCCAGAGACTCCCTAAACATGGCTCTGCCCTGCAAAAACACACAACCCGGATCAGAGCCGCTTCACTTCCCAGCACTTAGATACTCTTTTGCTGCTGGCTTCCCAAAACCTGCCCTCATCCTCCGCAAAACCTAAACGCCAGCAAATGCGATTAGGGGGCTCCCAGACACTGATGTAATCAGACACTGCAGATTGAGGGATCCAATGCAATGAAGAGCAGCAGCAGCCGAAACCACTAAACGGACAAAACATCGTTACACACTGTAAAGAAATAAGAGACGGGGAATACATCCCAGCTCTGCGGAGCTGTGTGGGGACGCCAAGCCTCTCTCCCTGCCTTGCAAGCAGGTACCAGGAGCAAAGCCACACGATGGCACTGCGTTTTCCAGAGCCCTCTGATTTCAGCGGTTTTTGCAGCAGCGCCTGGCCACGCAAGACACAATGCAGCATTTGCCTTTGCAATAGCGAGGGGGATGGCTGCTTTGCTTCTCGGAGTTGGCGTAAGGAGAGAGCTGCAAGAACAGCACGGCATGACACTTCTGAAACTTTAATATCAAAGCAGAAGACAGCCATTCCCCGGCTGTGCCCATAGGAACAGCTAGAAGGAAAAAGCTCAGGTTTTGCAGGGAAGTTGCAAAGACCCCGCAAATCACTGCAGGCTCAGCACAAGTGGCTCGGGAGAGGCTTTGCAGGGCATCCGTGCCAGAGCGCTGGAAAATGCTCGAGCCGGGGTCACCGCTCAGCAGCTCTAATGATCGCGGCTCCGGCAGCCTCGGCAGAGCAGTGCAGAGCCGTCTCTCTACGAGCATCATTTAAACTCCGTTTCAATCCAGGGCAGAGGGGTTCTCCGTCACACCGCGGGCAGGAGGGAGCTCTGCGGCAGGACACCGAGTGCTCGGCGTGGTTGCAGCTGCCTGATCCCTTTATACTCCGGCACTTTCTAATGTCTCAAGTCAAAGAGAAAGAGACTTTGATATCATCGGAGAGCTTTTCTGCCATTAAGGAGCTCCCAGTAAAACTCGGGACCTGGATCCAACTTGTCTGCAGTTCCCAGGCGGTTGGTTTTAATTAATTCCTGCCTTACAACTAAAGTAGCAGAGTAGCAAGGACTGCAAACAGATCGGATCACAGCTTGTACAAAGGTTGTTATCACCATTTATAAGGAGTAGAGCTGCCCGTAATTACCCCCATTCCTTTCATTCACCAGCCAGGCATCAGAAAAACCATTCCTACCCATTTTGTTGGGTTTTTTTAAATCTTTTAAAGCAGTTCAAGGAGTGAAAATAAGCAACATCTTCCCTCCAACTTCTCTTTCCTCCCCATCATGCATACAGCATGTCTGCCTTATACCTATCACACCTGGATACAGGTGTCCATCTTTTCAAAGGTAAGTACGACTATTCTCTGCATCTGCTCATCAGCTGTTAAGCAATGCGGCAGGAAGATATTCCACTTCCTTGTGTTTCCACAGACGGAGAAGCTGATCCAGCCTTGGAAATAACAAGGTTTTATGGCCCCGTATTTCACAGGGAGCAGCCATGAGCAATCCAGTATATACGGTACCCTTGCAGGAGGGGATTGTCACATTAAAAAACTCTAAATGCTTAAAAGGGTTTTCGTTTAGACTCTCCTGCCGTGAAGTGTCTTCAAGGGCCCCAGATTTATTATTTCATCAGAAGATCAGAGAGGAGAAGTTTGTAGGAGATCAAACAAATATGAATACATTAGAAGAGACAGTAGGAGAGGCTGGAGAAATTGTCGGATTAAATAAAGTGGCGTCAGAATCCCCACCAAGCAGGCGGGTTGTTTTCCCTTGCAGCTCCCACCCTCTGGACCCCCAAACCCTGACCAGCCACCACTGACCAGGGAGAGACCAAAAGGGTCCTGGCGTGGGGAATAAAGCCGCCGGTGGCAGCAGGACCCACCTCCCATCTCCTGATCCGCTTGCTCCTTCCAACCCTTTCCCAGCACATTGGGACTGGCAGCTCTAGGATTCAGGGGCAGTCGGTGGTTTTTTGCAAGCGAAGATCTGGCACGACACTGCCAACACCAAGCCCTGGAGCATACATTAGCCAGGATCTGTGGATGCGGTGAGAAAGCCACCAGAAGACAGGAAAGCATCTTCCTCTTGTCATACTCGCCACGGTAGAGGAAAACAGTCAGAGACAAGGCTGGGGAGCCTCCACATTTCACTACGGATCCACCACAGGTAACAAAGATAGCTAAAAACAAGCAACGCTGCAACATTTCGGGACAATTCTGGCGCCCTGTTATGTTACCGATTAATAAAGGTAGATTTTACGACAGCAGAGGCAAGTATACTTCCTACCGAATTTCACTGTAGATCAAAGATTTGGAAAATACCCTGAGGGAGAGGATGCAAGGGGGGAGAGTGGATCTTCCGAAAAACGCCTTGAGATGGGCCTGAATTTGCTTCCTGCCTCTGCTGCAGACTCCACGGGTTACTGCTTTCTCCGAGCCTCAGTTTCCCCATTGTGAGAGCAAGCCTCATAACCTTATTCTCCCACACTTCACGGGATGGAGACGGAACTCTTCAAAACCCATCTGTGCCAAACCCCAGCATAGTCCCCTTAAAGATCAGCTGGTGCTTTTGGCCCATTAGGAACTGGGGCTTGCTGCAGAAAACAGCAATTATCCTTACGCTATGCCGGAGACTCGACTCAAGCCCATGCTGTCGGGCACCAATATTTCATGCCATGCCTTCTTCAACATTTGTGAGTTGAGACACGTCAGCCTTTCCGTTTCCTTGCTCCCCTCCCCAGCCCGTGGCAGATGAGCAGGCTTCAGAGCCTTCTGTTCCCATCCCACCCCCAGCACCTCTCGGCTCCTCTGCAGCTGTCAGCTCGCACGGCTTCATCTCGGGAGATCAGTGGGCGGACATGAATATACACCAAATATATATAGAAATGTGCACAGGAGGGCCTTGCTTCTGCTCACACGTCTCGTGGGAGCAGGTCGGGAAACGGTTGCCAGCACATCTCCTCCCTTAAATCCTCATTCACAAGGAGGAACGTCACACCTCCGGGGTCAAACCACGCAGGGTTTTAATTCATTAAGCTAACTTCGGTGCTGGCTGAGTCTGCAGTCTTAGAGAAAAGTGCTGTTTTATTGGGGTAGAAATGGGAAAGCTTTGCTTGCTGCTACCTAGGCAGTTGTCACCAGCATTTGGGTTCCCACCAGCACCTCCTCTGCTAGCCTGGGCTTGGGCACTTTGTCCGAGGGTTAATGCAAGAGCCACAAACGCGACAGCCGCCAAGTCTCTGCACGGTGATGCACCCGCAGGAGCAGCTTTCTGTCCTCTCCTCCACCACCGCAACACAACCAGGCCTGCATGCTGCCAAAAATCACACACCCCACACCCCCCCCCCCCCCAGCAAGCAGGCATGGCCCCATCCTGAATTACATGGAGGGGGGGATCAACAGCGGTGCTGCACCCCAAGACAAGGCAGCAGGTTCCCCCTCTTGCAGACCCTTTAAATACTGAGGCGAGACAGCCTGCAGCATCCCTGGGCAGGTTTGTGCGGCATAGGAGGTGGCAGGAGCATTTTCTCGGATGCTCTGCAGCATAACAGAGAGCCTCTGTGCAGCGGGCAGGAGGCAGGGAGATGCTATGTCACCGAAATACCAAACGCGGTATCGCCAGGTGACCTCGGCCCCTCAGACTCACTGCTGCCACAGAGAAAAAGGCAGGGAAGAAAGAGGAAAAATAATGTTTTCACTCCTGGCAGCTTGGCAGGGACAGCACCTGCTTCTGTCTGCTCCAGACTCAGCAAAACTCAGCTTTCATCACCTGATAGTGTACATGGCGAGCCCACGCAGACACACAAAAATCAATGCACATTGATCCCTAAGCCAGGAATTCATAAACTACTTTAAAGGTCAAGGATTGATTTTTCACTTTCTGTAAAAAGAAGAGACTTCTGCCATCATCCTCCCGCCCCCATCAACTGACTCGTCCCGCGCTTCACTCTCCTGCAGCACAACGCTGGCATCCTGGCAGGTATTTGCAAAGCACGTACACCTTCCTCCATGTGCTACGTGCATGGTCAACATGTAAAAACATAAGTGGCACATATATAAATACACCATGTGCTTGATACAGGTACTAGTAGTGATGCACGTGTCCGTTGACCTCCTCGCTTGCTGGAGGTCCTGTGTTTAGGTGCTCTGGAGAGGGCTGAACCCTTGCAGGCAGCCCACGAGGCTCGCAGGGAGCAGCGTCCCTTCCCACAGCATGATGCCCCTGGCCTCCCTAAGTAGGGTCAGATTTATTAATTTGAGGACTCCCATAACTGGCTATGGTACCTCTGTAGACGCACAGGGACCTAAAATCATGTTATTCTACAGCAGCTCCTCGCTTTGGAGGACAGCAACAACCCCCTCCTTTCCAAACGATGCGTGCCTTGAGCCTTACGGCACGAGGGTCTGATGGACATCCCCAATGTGTCAGTGAGGGGTGCAAGCAGCCCACTCCAAACCAACACGGGCACTCGCCTCCCCAGCCCCTCAGCTCGCCCTCGGCTCCCCTCCAAAAGCAGCAGCCGGCAGCGACAGCTAATTGCTGCAAAATAGCTAGTCTCCATTTCAGGGTGCTGCTTTCTTTTGCTTTAGTAGCTGGCAAATCAATCCTCCAAGGAATTATAATAACCCTGCCCTGGCCCCGTTCCCTGGATTTCTGGCCCCTTTCCCTGGCACGCCTCCTCGCCAGGCTGGAAGTCCCTCCGTCTCTGCCCAAAGCCCCTTCTCCCTCCTCGCACGCCCACCTAGCCTCCAGCCAGTTTTCACACGCACGGCACCATCGCATCTATAGGTCAGCCCCTTGCACAGAAATCCCTCGCTCCGTTAGGTCCCGAGTAGCCAATTGCAGAAGTAGCGACGTCGTACAAGCCCGTTCTATCGTCCCCGTCCCCGCGTAAGCCTGGTCCACCTCTGAAACACCTATCTATATTCACTGCTTGCTACTATCTGCAACTCCCACTCCGTCCAGATACAGGATGCAAAGCTTCAAAATGCAAAAAGCTTTCCCCAGCTGTGCCGCGACTTATTGTTGTTTGGAGGCGCACGAAAACAAATTTAAATGGTGCTAGATTTAATTGATTTCTCCGCTTTTCCTTGATGGAAGTTCAGAAGTGCTGAAGCGCGATGGGTGCAGCCAGCAGCATGCAGTGGAGAAGCCGTGCAGGGACTGACCCGTGCCTTGGCATATAGGCAAAGATTTACATTTCCTTTAGCAAGCATTAAGGCAGTCCTAGAAACCATCGCTGCGGTTGGAAGGGCACCTGTTGCAGGAGGGAGGTTCCCTCCTTCACAAAGCTCAGGGAGGCACCGGCTGTCTCGGATGCTTGGCTGCAAAATGCACATTTCCCTGCTAGAAAAGCATAATTTAAATGACACTTTGCAGCAAATAAAGGGTTCAGCGTAATAGCTCTGGGGTTCCCTGAAACCTTCCTACTGAAACATTTCCTCCCCAAAGGGGAGCTTAGAGGATCTTGCAGCTAAACCTCAAGAAAACTCACACACTAGTCCTTTTTATAGCAAAGAACGTCCGTGTTTTAATAAAAAGCACAAGTGCCGCTTCCTGGCCAGCACCGATGAGCTCTGTCAGTCCTTGGCTGGTGCTTGCTGTCCCGCTTGGCTGCATGCAGCCTCTCTCCTTACACAGTGTCCCTCCAAACGCGCTCAGTGCCACAGCATCACATCTGTGCCTGCGCTCCCTGCGCTGCGGGGAAGAGGCAGATTATTATGTTATAGGGACTGGAAGCGACTGTCAGCTCTCCCCGCCCACATCGCCCGCTTTGTAAGGGATTTTTAATGCCAAAGGATGCTCGAAAATAGAGGGGAGCGTAAACACCCCTAATGAGCATAATTAGAATTCTGCACCCGCTACTAATGAAAAAAAAAAAAACAAAGCGCCTCTAAGGTTAAGGGGGCCGGGACTTGGTATGCTGGTTTGTGGCTGGTGCAGCCATGGCCCCAGAACTGAAACACCGATGCATTCGGAGGGGAAAGATGGCAGGAGACCATTTTGGGGCCAGTAGCACAAAAAACAGATTCAGACCGACCACAAGCCTCGCGCCAGCTGCTCGATGACGTTCCCAGTGCCACTGGAAAGGGGGAAGGGAATAACACCAAGTCATTAAAGCCAACTTACAAGAGAAGATTATGTTAAAAAAGCCCCCCAAGCTCTACGATGCTGCTGGAGCAGCATTGTTGAATGGGGAGATGCTGCAGAGGAAGGACAGCCACTGGACTGCCTGCTCCAGTAAAAACCAGCTCAGTTCTCAGCGCTGGCACAGCTTTCCACACAACCTTGGGCAAGGCATTTAATCTTTCTCAGCCTCATTTTCTTGGTGCTTGCCTCGGAGGACTTTGGGCTAAGACTTTGTCTTACAAGGGGTTTGGCTGCACTTGAATGCTTGCTTTAAATTCAGTAATTGCCAATTAAATCAACATGCTTAGCATACTTTCATGGACTGTGCTTTTTTCCAGCTAAACATGTTCACCTTAATTAAAGGAGTCTGCAAGTCATTGCAAAGCCATCATGTCCTGCCAGTTCAGTCTTATCATTTAAGCATTTGTATGCCCACAAAACCAATTTTGTATGACTGGCACTAAGGGATGGGACCTTCTGTTCATTAGTGGCTTCAAAGTGCCACTAGGTAAGAAAATTAAATCCGATTCAGATGGGAGGAGAAAGATGTATGAAAAAAAACAAGTATTTTCAGTAAAATCAAGGGGAGTAGACTGTCTTAAAGTGCATTTCTAGAAGACTAACATATGGGACCTATTCTGAGGTAAAAAGAGCAAGGTCTGGGCAAAGTTGGCCGCAGAGGTTAGATTTGCAGATCTATTGCTAGCTTTTCTGCTTTTCACCAAGAGGATGCTGCCATTGCTGTATTTACAGTTTATAAGGCACTTGGCGTGTTTGGGTTGTGATGCCTGGCCCCTGCTCCCCAAAGGCAGGATGCTGCAAATACACATGAGAGGGGGAACCACAGGAGGGGACCTACGAGAAAGAGAGAGACTGATTTCAGGTCATCAGCTCTTTTGTCACATTGAAGGACTCAATTCAGGCAGCAGAAGAGGATAAAGGGGATGAAGCAAGAGATTTACCTGCTCTTCCAAGAAAACCAGCTCACCAGCTGATTAAAGCCAAGGCAGAGAACACCTTGTGCAAGCCTCACACCTGCAGCCCACGCTGCACGAGGTTTGTGCCGCGGGAGCATGGGTCCAGAAACGTGCCCCGTTAGAAACGATGCGGTCACGTTTTATCTGTCTGTGCTTCGAAGTCGCTGCAAGAAGCAGCCAGTGGTGAGCTGGGCTGGACTGGGAGAAGGTCGGAACCCAACCAGCCCGACCAGCGACACAAAATGCACTGACAGAGGTGCGCACCAGGGGATGGGGAGAGGGGGTTTGGCTACGTGGGAAGGACGGGTGCGTTCTTACTTGGAGGGCTTTTAGGGGAGGAAAGAAGGAGATGCAAGAGGAGGAGAAATAAAACATCCTCCAAATAAGCCAGCTGGGGACCTGAGGACATAGCAGCAACGCACTGCACAAAAGAAACACCCAGCGCACACACATCTCCATCCCAGCCCTCTCCAACCCACCCTGCCAGTGACTTGCACAAGTGCTAAGTGGCACTTGATTAACAGCAACGGTGACAGTGACAAGATACAAGCATGGGGCTCTTCCCCACAGCACCCACGGGAACAGCCCAAAGCTGCCCCAAAATCTTGCTGGGATCACCCAGGCCCCTTCGCAGCAGGGCTGCCGGAGTCTTTTAAGGTAAAACCACCAAAACTTTGCAAGGAAGCAAAGAGGGATTTGGGGTGTTTTGTTTTTTGGTGGTTTTTTTTTTTTTTTTTGTTGAAGAGGATTTGTTTCAGAAAAGCTGTCAAAAATGTTTAATTGATGAAAAGCTGGATTTTCAAGGAAAGACATGTTTCAGAAGTGACACTGATAGCCATGTGAGTAGAAAGTCTGGGGTTGAGTGTGAGGAGTGGGTGGCAGTGCAGGGGAAGACTACATTAGAGTTGCAAATGCAAAATGAAACAAAGCCCTCCGTCACTTTGAAATCTTTACTAAAAGGAAGTTTTACTTTTTGACCTGATCAGCAGTTCACACAGTGCCAGTTAGTCCCTGAGCCAAAATGCGAGGACCAGTCGAGAGCAGCAATAACCACCTTTCCCTCAAACACCCATTTTATGGTCACAGGGAACATGAGGGAATCCTGACATTTCCCTAACACCATGGCAGGGCTCAGGACTAGAAGAGTAATCTTCTGTCCCGATACTGGCAGAGACCTGGCTTTCAGGTGCCCCATGTTCTGAGCACCGACAAAGCTCATGCCACTCATTGCCAAGTGGCTTGAAGAAGGATTTCTTCCTTCCGTGCCAGATGATGCAACACGTTATATACATTACTAGTATTTCACCATCTATTTTGAACAGGAGGTACTCATTTAAAGAAATCTAGAGGGACGTGGGATGGTGTCTATGTGATGTATTACTGCTGTATGATTGGCAAGAGCTAGCAGCCAGACATGGTAGGATACCGAATCCTGCAAATGGGTACCAGGAGAGCTAGACTCCAGTGCTTTGATGTTGTAAAACTGAAGTTAAAATGAGCAAGGGAACACAACAAGAAAACTAAAGGATAGAAATATTCCCTAGTATTTTCAGAGAAAAACTTCTTTTTACCCGTGGCTTATAAATCATGCAGCAAAACTACAAAGCTAGAGATTTCTGTGTTTGACTAATGTTGCTGTGCTTTCCTTGGAGAGGAACAGTTTGACCTCAGGATGTCAGCATTAAATAAGACAAAACCATCGACGAGGCTCTCCTTTTTTAATCATAACCGTTGTTGCAGTGTTTCACCCATTTCCAACAAAGTGCCTCATCTCTGCAGCCACTTCTCTCCGGGGAGCCCGTTTGCTGTAGGACACCCATAAACTTTCAGGAGCAGATCCAAGTGCTGCTCAGGCAGCCCCCCCCCCCCCCCCCATGCTAAGGTGCAGCCCCCAAGGCTCATAAACCCATAGATAAATTCACAGAGCGATGTTTGAAGCCAAAGCATGGCCCCAGGATGGAAGACGATGCCTAGGACCTGGGGTCACAGCCTTTGGCATGTATTTTTGATGCCTTGGCATGGAAAGGACCACCAGTGCCAGCTGCTGTGGCTGTGGAATGTTTTAGCGGATGACGAGACGTGCCGGCTGCCCCTCACAGAGCGGTAGCATCCCAGCACCAAGAGCACGTGCCCAGAGGTGGGATTTTGCAGGCAGGTGCCCTGGGCAGCAGCGCGTGGCCAGCTCCGGCATGCATCTGAGCAGCCCTTCTCCGAGGAAACATCAGGTCTGCTTAGTAAGACGTAGTGAAAGACTTACAGAGCTGTCTATAAATAATCAGGCTCTGGGCAATAAACATGTCCAGACAAGTCTGCCAAGGCACCGCAGTCCCCACACCCTGTGTTTCCAGGTCCTTTCTTATTAGGGAGCTGGCAGTTCCCAATTTCCCAAGCAGCCTAACGGGTGCGTGATATAAGCCAGAAGGGTGTGGGGCAGGGGGAGACAGAGGTGCCCTTCGGCTTTATGTGGCAAACCAGCCATCCAAAGCTGTCTCCTGGGGAAGCCAAGCGTTCAATACCATTCGCTGTGGTGACCTTGAGAGAGTCAAGGCTGATGCTTGTCCAGAAAAAAACTGGAAAACAGCTGGAGCAGGGATGGACCTCGGTATTCGGGGCTGAAGGAAAGGGTTAAGCTATTCCTTAAAAGCCAGTGGTTCTTCACATGGAAGCAAAGCATCAAGATGACACAAGGTCCCTAGGCATCATCAAGGTCTAAATCTAAAATTGGTCTAAAGGGTTCTCCGGTAGTGTGTGCAAAATAAGATAGTTCCTATTTCAGTGCTTTCTCCTCAGTTTTCCTGTAAAGGGAAGACATACGGAATGTTTGGCCTCCTGATAAAACTCAAAACAACAAGCCACTGACATAACGGGTCAATTAAAAAACATGTATGTGTGTTTGTAGGGCTGAAAACATGACCAGAACAGTTGAACTAGCTGAAATAGACTGCTTTCAGATGGCTTTTTTCCTTCACCATCCCTTAAAAAAAATTCTGTATAGCTGGCTCTATAGAAAACACGCACCATTTGGAAACAATTTGCTGCTTTTTTTTAATTTCTTTTTTCCTGGCTGAAAACATGTGCTGAGTAAACCGCTTGGGTCAGCACAAAACCGCGTTTGGGGGTGAATAAACTAGTTGCTGCAAGCAATTTGCCCAGCGCTGTTGCAGGCCAAATTGGAGAGTTAAACTCCCAGACACCGCAAACTGGCCTGAAATTACTGCATGGACTCAGAGGCCATTCACTCCAAGTGAGAAACTAAACGTTATTTACCCAGAATAATACAAGTGCATGGCCTTGTAGCCCGAGCAACCTGGCTGATGCTCCAGCATGGGCTCTGCAAGGTGAGGTTTGAAGAGAAGACAAAGCCCTGCCTGATTTTGGTGAGTGTTTTGAGCTTAGAGATGGACCCTGCGGTCAGGTGCACGCGGTGAGGAACAGCTTGGATGGTGTGTAATGAAGGCATTACCCTTGAAACCGCTGCGGCAAACCTGCAATTGCCTTGCTCGTTAGAGCTGGCAAGACAGCACACCGCTTCTCTCCTCCCCATCCCTGCTCCTTGCTCAGCCCCTCCATGCCATGTGCATGCATGGTAGCACTCAGTCGGGGCTGCTTTAGCCCCTTTCCTCCTAAAAAAACCCCTGAGAAACTTCTTCGAGGCCACAATTTGCTCATCTTTAAAGCAAATGGAAGTGTCCAAAGAACATAAGACCTCAGCAGCTACCTGCAGGGCAGCAGACGAAGGGCAAGAACTCCGAGGAGCTCCTTCAAGGAGAAAGGATGGGTTTCTCCCCTTGCCTCCGAGAGATGGACCCAACCCCAGCAGGACAGCGAGAACTACGCTCCTCTCCAGGTGATGCCGCAGCCCTCGTACTTATTTCGGATACAAGCAATCCCAACCCTCCCAAAGAGCCCCTGAGAACATGTGCTGAATCAGACGGGGCTGGGAAGAAAATATCATCGCTTTTAAACCAAAAGGGAGCAAACATGGCAACATCTCTGACTGCTTGCTGCAGGTTATTCAGCTTAGGTCTTCCTGCCCCATTCGTGCAAATTATGGGGGTGGGGGGGAAATTACAGAAAACAGTTTGATCAAGACCAAGTTGCCAGTGAAATAATTTAATGTTTAGCAAACTGCAGCCAAAAGTGATTGGCAATTTTCAAACAGCCTCTTCAGTATCTTAAAAGGACAAATCTTCAGACAAGGCTGGGAACTTTCCTTCTGAAAACCAGGTCCCTTTATGGGTACCTTAAATAAGATGAAGAGGAAAAAGTCACCAAAGCACTTTTGAACTTCTCAGCATTTCAATAACTGCCATTCAATATTTCTGAGCTCAGCCTGGTCATCTGAGGCATACGGGATCAATTCTGCTTCCTGATTTTTAGATGGCCAGCGAGAAAAATTTCCAGTGAAGACATGTACGCGGCAGTCTCACAACGGCTGGCCCTTTGGAGATGAGCCAAATGGCGGGGCAAGGAGGAGGAAAAAACGAGCCCAACACAAAGCCTGCCATTGGGTTTTGTGTCTTATAATCTAGCGGAGCAGCTAGATGCTTTAATCGAAATCAAGCCGGCCAGATTGGAAAGGAGGGAGCGAAACCCCGACAAAATAAATTCTCTGCGAGACACAGCTTGCCAGTATATCTGCTTCGTGACACCTCCTGTAAACTCCAGAAATGCAAATTGCATTGAGCGCAGTCCCACCTCTGCGAAGAGCACCGAAAGGCGAGCGAGCAGGATGGCACCAAGCAGCCACGCAGAATTCAAATGAGGCTTTGCAGGCACCATTGCTGCAGCATTTGCCGATGGCTGGGATGGATGGAGAGGCCGGGCAGCCTTGCACGCCCTGCTTGCACAGCACCGTGTTGGTGGTTCTCTGCAGGGTGGTAAAGGTTTGTACGGATGCCGTGGCTAGTGCCCGGTTGAGGCACCTGAAATCCTGCAGCGCAGGAGGGAGGGCAGGGTGGGGACCACCTGCATAGCACCTCCTTAGACTGGGAGAGAAAAAAATACCCCACTGATTCTGAGAACAGCATTTCAGAAACAGTCACTACAGCACAGTGAGCCCCGCATTGCTCTTCCCATCTCCAAGCATCAGCTCCCCTTTTGAGCAAGGACCGGGGCAATGCTCACCCAGAGAGGGATCCCTGGGTCTTTGCTGTTTGCAGCCACCAGGCTCCCGAAGAGCCCAGGATGCAGGGACACACTCCCCCAGCTTCCTAAGGGCACGACTCGAGCTAATTGCACAGCAAGTCACCACCCTGATACCCTTTCCTCTCTAGTCCCAGCTAACAACATCCAGACCCAGCAGCTCTCCTTAGCCCCCCCATCCTTTGCCACACGATGGGAGCACCAGGCAGTAGCCGCCCTCCCCCGCCCAACAAAAGTCCCAAGAGCTCCTGCCTGGCACAGCAAACCCCAGCATCACCTCACTAAAACCCTCACCTGCCTCCCCTTTGCTGGCCACAGCTGCATTTCCACACCATTGCGTGCCCATCAAGCCATGGCGGAGCACAGAAGCCCGAGAAAGCGTTAAATATTGCGGCAGCATAGACCTAGGTGGGAACCCAACCATAGACCCTCCACCGCTCCCGCACCGGCCCCAAGGAGACTGAAAACTGACTGAATGACTCCGGCAATTAACTTACTTAGTCTCTAACCCAGTTCCTTTTAAGGTAAATTTGCTCGCGTTAATGGAAAAGGGTATTTTGGTTTTCCATCACCTGCCAAGTCATTTAAAAAATTGTTTTCCCCCTTCTCCCCTCTGCATTCACGACTTAATTGCAACAGCTCTTTGACAGCAGATAGGTTCCAGTGGGCTGCCACTCCAGATGTCAGGAACATGTTAGCAGGAAGGGGCCCTGTAGGATATTTATGGCTTTAATTCCTCGGTAGAGGGTTTTGTTCTGTCATGCGGTGACACACGAATTGCTACTCATTTGATCCTGTATTTCCACATCAGTGACACTTCATGAAGGGCTCCTGGCTTCTCTTTAGTGTCTCCAAAGTTATCCGTCCCTCCTCTGCCAGCGCTGCCCTGGATAAGCCAGGCAGGGAGGGCGGCTGGAAATGCCAAAAGGGCTGTTCAGCAGCAGGGCTCCCTCCTGCAGAGCACTGGCAGAGGATGAGGAAGCTGAGGACTTGTGAAAAAGACCACAAAGGTGCCTGGAAAGAAGCAGCACAGGTCATTTAGCTCCTCTTCTCCATCCCTCTTTCCACAAAGCAGAGATATTTGCAGCGACCCTCCCTTATTCAAAATGCTACAAGGCTTTCCTGGAGCAGATCCCTTGTCTCGCACTGCAACTGCACCCAGAAATCTCAGATCTGGGCTCCACAACCCTGAATGAGCAAAAGACGCCAGGCTCTGTCCCACGGAGCTACGCCTGCAGCTCCAGTATCACATCGCATGCAAGCAACGCGCAGTCCTGAAAAGACCGCAAACAGATGCGGGATCCATCCCCAGCTCCAAACTGTCTAAATATTGGCAGCTTGTTCCCAGATCGGGGATCAGCAAGCATGTTAAGCAATTACTCTTCACGCGGTACCATTCTCCATCATCACGCTCACACACAAGCATGCGATGAACCATGCCGTAAACCAAGGGAAGGCGAAGGGAAGGGATGCTACACTGGAAACGGGCTAAAGGAGCAGATTTGCCAAAAAAACCCAACAAAAAAAAATAAAGAAAAAAACCCCAAAAATGACACTGTAGTACACAGTCAGCAGAAGCAGCCAGGTTTTCTGACCGAGGGAAGGTGGGCAGCTGCTTTGGGTACAGGAACCACATGTTTCGGGATGGCATTTCGTTCAGTTCTGCTAGAAACCAGCCCCGCACTCGCAGAGATCCTGAGGGCTCGGGAAGCTGCTGGCTGCCGCACCAGGATTCTGCCTCAGAGCCAACACATCAACCCAGCTCGTGCTCCTTAATCAAAAGCCACCCTTTAAATTAAGGGGCATCGGGGGAGACAACAGATGGTGTGCGACTTTGGCAGGGCCACGAGGCGTGTCGGTGGCACAGGCAGGACTAAACCCCATCTCTCCATCCCCCTGCTCGTCCCTGGGCAGCGAGGGCAGAAATGGAGATGAAGTCTCCTGTCAACCCACCAGCACAGTGAACTCCCGCCATTTCCCAGCTCCAAATTGCCCGAGAATTGCAATACCAAAAAAAAAAAAACCACGAACCCAAAAAAAACCCCCCAAAAACCCCCGTGGATTTCTATTTGCTATGGTTTATATACACACAAGAAGAACAAGCACATACAAATACTTTCATTATTTTGTCAATACAATTAGCTCAGGAAGCACCAATCTAAGCTTCCACTTCCCTCGCCCCGCCACCTCCCGGTCCTAGAGAAAATTGGCTTCGCTAAATGCAGCTGTTTGATTTTCCCCATCTCCAACATGCACATTTGCAGGCAGATTGCGCACTCTCTCTCCCCCCCGCCCCAGAAAAGCAATCTTGCCAGAGCATTGTGAGTTCTCCATCTGATGGAGCCACCCTCCTGAGAAACACACTGGGGGTCCTTCCCTCCATCGGCACAGCGTCCCCTGCCATTTGCTTCGACCAGGCAGCTTGCCAGCTAGCCACAAGCTACCAATTCGCGGAGGAAAACAGGATGGGGAGCGAAGAAAAAGGACAGGGAGGACCAGGGTTTGACAGCGCAAGTCAGCCTAGCTCTAGGGCTTCTTGTAGCACATCAAAAATCCTGCGGTTACACGATACAAAGCGCCAGCGAGGTATAAAGTCACCCTGCCATTTCAAATTTGTTCAGCGGTTTTTGACAGGTTGACTTTGTAGCAGCCCGTTTTACAGTGGATCAAATATTGTCTGTGCGTGCTGCTGTAGCGGCAAGGGAGAGCTCACCCAAATCCCCAGAGGCAGCATCGTTGCAGAGCTCTGCTTCGGCAGAGAAGGGACCCTGCTGGCATCCAGCCTGGACAGGGGCTGCACGGTATTGAACAAATCTGGGAAAAATAAGCGAAAAAGCACATCACCACCCCTGGTGGGAGGGGGGAGGAGAAGGGACGATGGCAAAGCCGCGCGGCTCTACAAACAAGTGTATTGCAAGGAGCCCTGAGCCACCGGCTCAGCTGCAAGAAGCTTTTGGGCTCTCACATGGATTTCTCGTGCGAGAAGGTTGCGGCGCCAACGGCGTTGCTGCTCGGTTTGTAGGCAAGCGGCATCAGGAGCAAGTGACCCACAGAGACAGCACGGCAGTCCCATCGCTCGCTCCAGTACCACAAGCTGGACCCCACACGTCCCCTCCGCTGCTCAACACCTCCGGCACCCATCTGTCTCCCAGGCACGGAGCCCTTTCAGGGCTAATTGACTTCTTTTTCCCAGTCTTGTCCCGTCTGCATGCACGATCATGCAGCCATTCCTCTTGCACAGGACATAGAAGAGCCATTCAGGCTTGGGCTATTAATTAAAACCTGGTAATGCTAATTTTACTGCCAAGTTGGAAGATCCTTACTGCATTTTATTAGGTAATTGCCACTTGTAAGGGGTTTAAATTGATGTCTTTATTAGACGATGCAATACAGGATAGTTATAATAATAGTTGAAATCATATCCTATAAACGTTCAGCCAGCACTCGCTCCAGACGTTGCTCCAGCCTGCACCTCTGAGCTGAATGGGGAATTGCTTCCTCATTGGAGACCCTGATCCCAGGGCAGACATGTCCTGAACCAGACAACTCTTCTAGTCCTCCTGCAAAAATAATATTTTCCGGCCTACGTCTAAGTGGGGAGAAAGGGGAAACCGAAGGGCAGCAGGGACTAGCCTCTGATCACCCCAAAACACTGCATTTCCACCACCTTTTTGTTTTTTCTTGTTATCTGCTAGCCAGCATGGAAGAACCAGCCACCTGCGCTGCTGAGTCATTTCAAATCTAAAATAAAAAGCCAATGCATTTTGTCTTTTTAGAAACTGTTTTCTCATTCAGCGGGCTGATTTGTGTCAGTCTGAATCTCCTGAATATCGCATTGTAGGGACAACTTATTTTCCCAGCAGATCTTGTGCACCTTCCCCTTAATAGAGTCCCTGTAACGTGCTTATCGCTGAAGCACCCGAGCACCTTCCAGCCATGCCTTAGATGTTACACGACAGCCGACAGAAGTGTTGGTTTTCCCATCCCTTCCCCGGGGAGCAGCGCACGGACATGACGCTCGTGCTTAAGCAGACTTTGCTTTTGCTTGAACGGCGGGTCGGCAGAGTAAGGAACCGGAGGGACCCAGCTCTGCTAGGACCATCCCGAGGGCTGACAGCAAAGCAAGATGCTTCGCTCGCAGCATATCGCTGCCGGAGGAGTGCAAAACCTCGTGAGCGACGGCTGCAGCCTCCAATTTCTGCAGGATCCCAGTTTCCTCCCCGCAACGCCCTCTCCTTTTTTTCTTCCTGACCTCTGGCTCTACCAGGGGATGAGAGATAAATAGCCCCAGATTAAGCTCAGGCTTTTTAGAGAATTACAGCCTACGGACAGCTTTATAACAGGTCTGTCTGAGTCACCGGCAGCTCAGAGGCAGCGATGCCCGTGACCGCTCGGTTTGGATCCTGTTGGCGCTGGGAAGGAGCCAGCAGAAGCAAGGAGCAAGGGCTGCCCAGGGGCGAGGAGATGGGGGGGGATATTCTCCTCATCGTGGTGCCACCCAGGAGGGGGACATGCCACAGCAAGGAGAGGACTTGTGCATGCAGAGAGGGGAGGAGCAGCCTGGGTTGGACCCAGTGGGGACGTGGCACCCAGGTGGGTGGCACTGAGCTCCCCCAAAACGAGAGGTCCTGGGGTGGGGTGGGGGGGTCCTGCTTGGCGCTCTGCCTCCTTGCATGCTGTCAGCCCCTGCCTTCAGCCCTTTGTCCTCTTCCTCACGTGCGCACCCTTGAATGCCGTCTCTCCCATCTGATCTCTCCGTGTGCTGACTTTCCTTCCACACCGTCTCATCCACCCTTTTCTTTTTCTGCTGTCCCTATTTCTTTGTTCCCTCACCTGGTCTCTCCCCTTCACAAAGATTAAAGCTAATGATTCCCACCCCCCAACTTTTGGCAGACTGGAATTACTGGCCTGTACTCCTCCGGAGGAAAAAGCCCGTAGCAAGTGCAAATGACATTGCAAATCACCTTTGCATGCGTGGAGAGGAGCAACGGTAGCTTCAGGAAGGGGGGGGGGGGGGGGGATGAGCATTGCTCCAACCTCAATCCAAAAATGAGGGAGGGCGATGGCCTGGTTTTCCCAGGGGAAAATTAGGTTTTAGGTAAACAAGGCTATAGCTCCCTAATTTCCAGCTAAAAGGCAGCAGAAGGAGCTTTACTGGTAAATTTGGGGGATGTCTAGCCCAGCCTCGGCTCACCAGCATGGGGATTTCCACCCAAGGCTGGCTACCCGAGAGGTGATGGAGGTGGCCACTGGCCAGCCGCTGCCTCCAGATACAGAGATGGCGAGAGAATCAGTGGTCCTGCAAGGTGCCGGTGCCAGATGCACTCAGCCAAGGGATGTCATCTCCCAGCCCCATCCAAGTACCGAGAGGAGAGCAGGGATGCCAGAGAGAAGAAGAGCTGCCCATGGCCACCAGACATGACAATCACAGTAAGTTTAAAAAGCAAACTCAAATTAACACAGGAGATTTGCAACCTAGGAAATTACAGGTTCCCTGCACTAACGAGGACCTAGGTGTCTTGTTTTGCATCAGGTTCCTCACAGCTTGCAGCAGAGTCGACCCTGACTGATAAATTTACAACAAAGGAGAAAATAAACACAGGAAATAAGAGGATTCACCTTCTTAAATGTTTAAAGCCTATTACCAAAATAGGTGCGTGGTGTTGCCATTATAAATGTCATTCCTAACACTTTCTGATTTCCCCCTTCCCACCTCCCCCACTTTCACACCAAAGTGTCCAACCTATTAGGGAACAAAAGGAAGCTGCCTTTTAAATCTCCTTCACTCCAGCTCCTTGCCTGATAGATGGCTTCCCCTCTGAAGCTCTGTTTCACATAAAAGCATCTCAGCACGGTGCTGTAAATCTGGTCTGCATCAGCTTTTATGGGAGGCTGGGCTGGGTCCACGACTAAATTACCATTTATTTATTTGCTTGTTTCAAATAGTTTTTTAAAAAATACCCACTACCGCTCAGATTGGAGGGCTGGCATCACTCAAATGTATTTTCCAAAGGGGCCTGGACAGAGCAGAGCCACCATGGATCCATCCACAGTGGGAGGAGGCTGAGCCGAGCCGATCCAGCAGCGGGATCCTCCTTCCCCGACCTGGTGCCCGCAAGGGATGAGCAGGACCGAGCTTATCTGGAGCCAGGAGCTTCACGCCTCCAGCTTTTGGGTGCCCATCCAGCTGCTTAGCACACTTTATGCTCCCACTAGTCTCTAAAGAATTATGCATTAAATAATTACCACCAGTCTCTGAATAATTATACATTAAATAACCACCTCCAGGCAGGGCAACTGAGGCACAGAGAGGCATTACTTGCCAAAGGCCATATAGTAAGGCAGTGGTAGGTGTGCAAGGAAAGCAAAGGATGTCCACGTCTCTACCCTACCCATTGGAGGCAGCAAGTTCGTGTCCATATGAGTACCAGCTACAAGGCACCTCCATCTCCAGCAGTTATCGCAAGAAAGCGGGGAAAGACGGTAATCGGGTTTGGGATTTAACCAAGTGTTTTGCTTCCCTTTCAAGCTTTTATTGCTTTTTTGTTTTCTAATACATATAAATATAAAAGTCAAACAAAAGGTCAGCTGAACCAAAGACTGCTTCTGTTACTAATTGACACTCTTATGCATTTTTTTTTTTTTTAATTATTTTTTCCCAGACATCACCAGCTCGGGGAAAAACATGCAACATGGCCAAACGTTCGGGGTTCCCCCCCTGCAGGGCCACCTCTGAAACGTCTCACCTGGCTTCTGCCAGCCCCATCTGAGGGTTGATGCTGGCACATCCCGCTGTCGAAGTGGAGATACCCCAAAACCACCTCCTGGGTAAAACACAGCCCCTTCCTCCACCCCACCATCCTTTACAGACGCATACATCAAGACAAAGGTCTTGATAAAGAGCCAAACCACACACGTGTCCCCCGGGAAAACCCTCGTCCTCCCATGCAGCTCATCACTTAAACAGCAGCAATCCACAATAATCTTACTTTTGCCTCGCAGAGAGTTTTACTGCCTCCTGCCCCCCTTTCTAATAATCAATATTGATTTTACTGCCTGTGTTATTATCCCAGTTTGGAGATTTATTTTCTTGTTTTGCATCTCATGGAGACAGGTGGTTTATAGCACAAGTCCTTATTTTACGCCTCCTCAGGATAATTATCTTGCCCCATCGGCGAACCACGGTGCTTATACTGTATTGGAAAATAATTATCGGCTCTCACGCGGAGGCGTTCAGGTTACAATCAGGGCACGCATGCAGGGATACGGGTGCAGAAGAGCCACGCCACTCGCAGCAAGCCCTCAGGCTTGCTCTCCTTCCACTTATTTCTATCATCTACTGCGTTTTAGGCTTCGCCCTCACCCTCCAAAAGCAACGCATTGCCATCGGCCCCGCCGTGGCACAGGGTGCCCAGCGCTGGCTGACCCCACGGCATGACGGGTCTGCCGACCCCTGCACCCAATTAGCAGAACAGACGATGTGAAACACGCACTTGACATTGATATGATTTAATGTTAATAACCAGGTTTCAAATATTTATTACAATGGCTGTTTTTAATAAATATTTCATGAACACCAATTTTTTTTTCTCTCCCCTTCCATTGCCAGCTTTGTGGGCTTAATTTGCCTTAATGAGGATAAAAATCGCTCTGATAAATTGCTCCTTTGCAAATGCACACGACGCGAGAGCAACACTTGCCTGAAATATTTGTCATGCGGAGCTGAGCATCTGGCTAGGCGTTTGCAAACAGACCCTGAGAGCGAGGAGGCAATGGGAATATCCCCCTCCCCATCGCCCCCGGCGCTGTGCTGGGATGATGCAGGTCCTCTTGGAACCAAAAAAGGTCCTAGACGCGAGTCAGAGCAAATGGGCAGCTTCGACTATATGATAATATACAGAAGAAGAGGAGAAGATATATCCCGCTTTTATCTTATATTAAGGGAAGCATCTAATGTTTTCTTTGCAGTAAGAGCTCGTGTATGTTTATGCCCCGATCACGGGGAAGTCTTGAGTTAATACACTGAGGCTTAGCATTAAGAGGTATTGAACTAAAAGCTTTATTGAGTACATGCAGCTAAGCTGAAGCTTTACCCAAAACTAACCCAAACACGCATCCTCTCCCTGCAGGCACCAAGCTGGGGAGATCTTTGGCATCACAGCTCCTGGCCCAGAGCTCTGCTCAGCCCACCCACCCATCCCCAGGCGGGAAGGACCCATGGTTCTCATGTACTCGACTCTTTCTCCCCAAATGCAACAGGGGGGTTATTTTAGGAACTCGGCTGGCTTAGCCAGCTCAGCAAACAGTATCTAGGTTTGTCTCTTCTCCAGTATTTATGTTGTGAGCAGACATGGGAGACAATTAGAAGCTGTATAATCAGCAGTGCCAGGGGCAGGGCTTTCATGTGCGCAGCGCTCAGGGACTCTCAGGAGGCGTTATTACCATATGAAGCATCCTTGGCTCAGCCGCAGCTTTCTGCCCCCCTCCTCCAGCCCCCAAACTGAGAGGAAATCCAAGCGGGATGTACAGAGAGCGCCACAAAAGACACTTGAGAAGCAGAACTTTTCTTTGTCTTTCACTGCCTTTTCATTTCTTTTGATGTTTAATTTTCCTTCTCTCCTTAGTTTGGGGGTTTTTTTTTTGGTTTGGGGTTTTTTTTCCAAGGCACTTTTTGGTGCCTTTTACAACCCTCCAGCCTTCTCTCCAGGCACATTCCCCTCTTTAGGTTGCTGCGGAAAGCATCCCTGTTGCAGAAAGCGAGGAGACAAATCCCATCCTATGGCCAAGACCCCACAGAGGGGGTGATGAGGAATGAGCATCCGCGAAAGACCAAGTCCAAACATGATCTATGGGAAACAGCTGCATATCCTCTGCCAGAAGAGATTTTGAAACCAACACACACAAATGGACTACTACTCGGAGGAATCTGAGAGATCTCCAACCTGTTTTCCTTCCCCAAATACTTTCCAGGCTCTGTGGTGACCTCCATCTTGTGCTCTGCTCCCTCCATCCTAAATGAACATCAAGGAACTAGGAAAACTCAAAATGACCCAAAGCAATTCAACTCTGTCTCAACTGCAACAGCTATTTCTGGCAAGAGCAGCAACTTTATTTTCCTGCTTAACTCCAAATTGAATTGTGTGGAATCAAGAATAATTTATCAAGTTTTGTCCCCGAAATCCTCCTCACAGCAAACCCAAAGGGAGACAATTTTATACCAAGCAAAAAAAAGGAACATGAAACCATCGCAAAGCAGAAAAGATTTCCGCCTCCCCTCCCTTGGGAGTTAATTTCAATAATCAGGAAGTTTTGAGTGGAAAAGAAGAGAAAAATCTTCATATTCAAGAAAGCCCCTCCACTGGTTCAGAGATGCAAAACTCAATGGGACCTTTGACATGCTTGGTAAAAAAAAAAAATAATAAAAAAATAAATTCAGGCTGATGGGTACTTTGGGCCATGATTATGAATAGCAATGGAGAGATGAAGCCAAAACCGAACAGCTTGGTTTTAATGAGAATTATCTAGAGAATAGAATTTTTTACCCATTCAGCAATTCAGTTATTTTAATGCCTCACGATCCCCACCCCCCCCAGTCTCACTTTTACCAGGTGTGCAGAAAGTTACCAAACATATCAATTGGGAAATGTCAGAATGAAAAATCACAGCATTTCACTTCAAAGCAAAGTGTTCTGCTTCGAAATGTCGGTGGTTTATAATTCAATAAGCCGATTTGAAGCATCTTATCTGGCAGTCCTCTGTCAAAAATGGGAAAATCGACTTCTTCTTCCAACAGTTTGGGTAAAACCCTGTGTTTTTGTTGGCACATTTTTAGTCACATTCAGTCAGCTTTTGTTTTAATGTTATCTCTTCTGCGTCTCCTTATAGAAAAATCTTTTCCTGCTTCAGAAACAGGAGCTTGTCTCCAGTCAGATCCTACCATACTCTAACCAAAAACACTAATAAGCTTTAAGATTCCTGAAAAAATTCCACTCAACATAGGAATACCATTTTTTCGGCCATGCAGAACGTATTAGCCACATATTTAGGCTAGTGTTTATGTCTTGTACTCACTGCGTAGCAGACGGTTTGATTCTTGGCCGGCCCCAAGGCAGTGGGGGATTAAACACGACCAATAAACCCAGTTTCATGGTTTCTGACAACAACATACCACCGCCCATTGCAAAAAAAACCCCACTTAAACCAGCTAACTTCCAGCAGATTTCAATGTCAGATGATCATTATGCAAACCAGTCCCTTTGCGGAGGGAAAATCTTTTTTAAAAAGCCTTTACAAACCCTGGTCTTGCAGTCTAACAGCTAAGATCTTGCCTGGACAGGATCACACACACAAGAAAACTGCAACAGCAGCAGCCAGGACTCACCTCCCTGACCAGCTCCCTGCCCGTGGGCAAGCAGCGTCCCAGGGCCAGGGTATCTCTGTCACCATATTAATGACAGGTCACCTTAAAAGCAAGAGCAAAGTGGCCAAAGCTGCATATTTTTTTGCAGCTGCAGAGCATAACTCAATTTTTTTTTCCACCAGAAGCAAGATAATTATCTTAACAGGGTATTTCTGCATATGCACGCCTGCATGAGAAAAACATGTGCTTTATTTTATAAGCTCATCGAGATTCTAATCTTACAGCAAATAAGGCATGGCATCTAGATGGACGGTATTACAAGAAAATCAATATTGATTATTAGGAGCAAATGCAGGATATAGCTGACAGTTAAAAATCCTTTTAAGATCTTGGGAGAAAAATGACAGTTAGACACTACAAATATGGCAGCGCTGATTCAACAGCTTAATCACCGAGTCAATCAATAGGGAGTTTGGGCAAAGTTTGTAGACTTGCAGAAACCTCAGCCTGGGAGAAGTCAGGGCAAAGGTGTATTATTTTACAGACCTTCACTGGAGGGAACACCAGAGAGGATTTTGGAGGTTGTGGCTTTCTGGGTATCTGCTGCATGGGCCATCTGGAGACCAAACCCAAGCCTGTAGGTGCCACAGGTTGAAAGAACAACCGGCGGGAGAAGCATTAGGCAGGCAAGGTGCAGAAGAAGTCACTAGGTACTTGCACGCAGTGTACGCATATATGTGTATATCCACCTAAACCACACGTGGTAATAACATTTGTGCAGGGAACTCCAGGGCTGTGCTCCCCCTTGCCAGGTTTAAATTTGACCTGGGAGAAGAAAAAGGAGTTTCACTGTCTAGTGGCTATTGCACAGGGAGCAAACAGGATTTTTAAATCCCTTTGCAAGCTCCTGTTTTCCTCTCTGGGCACAGAGGCGATAACACAGGGGCAAAGCCCCGAGTGGAGCTTGTCTGGAAATGCAGGGTCTCCTCTGGGATTGCAGGTGGCATTTCATAGCCAACATCCCTGATCACTGAGCCTTGGGAATCAGACTACTGCATCACCCTCCCGCCTTGCTCCACACTAGTCATGGTCCAGCAACACACGCATGCATGCACACACCCAGACCGTTATCTCTCCTGCTGCACCCTGCTTATCTTTTCATTGGTTTTTATTATTAATAATTTATTTTTGCAAAGGATCCACCCTGCGCAGCAGCATCCCAACCTGAGCGCGAACTCCCCCCGTGAGCAGCGGCGGAGGGGAGCCCTCCGCCCGGGAACGATGCTCATTACGTTTGTATCGATGGCCTTCCACCTCCTCAGCACACCACGATGATTCAGAGGCGCAGACCTTTGCGGAGCGAGCGAATGGGGTTTGTCAGTGTTCAGCACGTTATGGGAGAAAGCGTAATGCGTTCTGGCAGTCAATCGAATATGACATGATAATGAATGTTAACATCATGTGCGCCCCTTTGCCAACAGAGGGGAAAGTCATGTTAGATTACAGCTAAACACGGTGCCGGTGTGAATGCCGTTTGCCTCTCTTGTTGCCTCCTCTCCCCTTCTCCAGCCTTGGTGTTTGCTTGCCTCTCACTTGACATCCTCTCGCTGCCACCCGGGAATCACACAGCAAGGCATGGTCTCTAGCAAGCGATGGTCTTTAGTCAGCCACCCGCCAGCCAGCAAGCCCCAAAACCATGAGACTCCGCTTGAAGGGATGCATTCAGAGCCAATCGGGGAGGCGAACCCCTTTGCTCAACCCACCTACAGCAAGGAGCCAATTTGCCCCCTCCCCTCTCCCCCCCCCCCCAAAAAAAATCACATCTCTTGAGCACAATTTGCTGTGCAATCCTCCCCTTGCAGAAGTGTGGTGTTACTCAGGACCACACAGCACTGATGCTGCACAGGACGCTCTTCAGGGCTTATACGCCTGATGCAAGAAAAGGTGGCCCTGTGCTGAAACCAGCAGCAGAGCACCCCACAACGAGCCAACGCAAAAGCAAGATGGGAAATTGAGAAGTTAAGTGCTTTTGCTCATACACCGTCTCCCGGTGGGAGCCAGTTTATATCCTGGGAAGCCCTAGAGGCTGCCAAATTCTCAAACTCTTTGTGGAAACAGGCTCCCTATCAAAGATGTTCTTTTTCAAGCAGTAAAGAATTAGGGAATTTGGGACTTCCCACCCCAGAGTCCAACCGCAGGGACTCGCTTTGCTCAGAGCGTTGCAGGAACAGGGACCCTCGGCAGCCTGCCCAGCACACTTGGTCCCGCCTGACCCATTGCTGCCTTGATCCCAGCTCCCAGGGTTATGCTTAAGGTAAAGCGGCAGCTGAGGTAGGAAAACAAACAATAGCAATCAAGTGGCTCTAACGCAAGCAGTGTTCAAGGCGCTGAGCTGATGAGGCTCCCCACTTCATCACTAATTGGGACGGATGCTTAAAATAAAATAATGCTACTTAATCACTGTGAGATCCTCCAAGGCATAGGTCATGGCATACGCTGGGAGACTGATGCTGCCGGAGGCCTGGTACCTTATAAGCCACATTAAGGGAAGAAGCACCAGGACCATCCTCTGCCTATTGAGTATTTTGGCTTTTTATATAAAGATTTAAAGGCAGAAAAAACCAAAACTTTCCCTGCAGACACCCAGCCTGCTGTAACAACTGGTTTCTTTCAGACTGCTGGGATGCAGCACTGCTCCCTAATGCTGCAGCAACACACGTTGGACCCAGTGGTCCCCCCCCCGCTCCACCCCACCAAGGACCTTGAATAACCCAGAGGCCCGGCTGCAGACACACCGTGTTGCAGACACATTAAGAGACACGCTGCTCACATTGCAGATGCATCGATCACGCCGATCCCTTTGCAGGGACATGCTGATATCATACCACATCTCAGGAGATGAGTTAGATAGATCAGAGCTAACCCTCAGAGGATGCTTTGCCCTCTTAGCTTTGAGCAAAGACCAAAGCAGCTTCCTGCCTTATTGGAGATAAGGACCAAACTACAGCCACAGTGAGCAGTGATCCCCACAGGGAGAGGATGCTGGCAAGGCAACCTGGGCCAGGCTTAGTACCACTGCTCAGGGATACCCACCGCCTCCTCGGCTCCCCCCCCCACCATGGTCCTATCTCTCCTTCCAGCCCTCCCAGGGCATCCACAGCCCTCCCATCCCAGCACCCACCCCTCACCCTGCCCCAGTGCATTGATTCTGCACCACAGATGCCTTCATTAGTCCAGCAGTGAGGTTTCCATCCCAGCTGTATTTTCAGCAAGCCACAACCTTAATCTTATCCTAAAGAAAGCTTCTCCCAAACCACACCCTCACCCGCATCCCCCATCCCTAGGCATGCTCCATTCCCCAATCCTGGCTCTCGCACCCAACTCCGCTAGTAAAAGCGCCGACAACAAAGTTTCAGCAAACTTTACTGGAGTTCAGCTGGAGCCAGCCGCCCTCCGTGCCATCGGCGCGATCCACCTGTGGTTGCCGGCTCAGTGGGCGTGAAGGGGCCGTGCAGAATACAAATGGACTCTTTCACTTAGCAGAAGGCAGGTAATTTCTTTTGTCCCCGCTGATGCATTATTGATTGTGATGAATGTCAGAGCAAGAGCCTGTTCCAAAAGCCATTAAACAATAATTTCATCTCCGGAGGGTAATTGATTGTCAGAGGGAGCAGCTTTGCTAGTTGCAAGGTGGCAGTGACGGGGAATGTTTGTATTTGGGTGGGGACAGAGGGAGTCTTGGGCAAACTTCATGATTTATTAATCAGACATGGAAAAAAGAGCTGGGAGAGAGAATGCACTGAAAAGAAGAGGCCAACCTCTTCTGAGATGCTGGGTGAAGCTGGGGAGAGCTGAGAGCCAGCCTGACCCCAGCCCAGGCAGGCAGCACAGCTCCATCAGGCTTTGCAGGACACCCCCAATGGCACTATTTTGGGGCTGCTCGGCCCCAGCGACGCTGACCCACCACCGCTCTCATTATTCCAGTCTGCGGCCCACAAGCTAAATTGCTTTTGTGATGCACCTCATCTCCTGCCCTGCTTCTCCGCTAATGCACTGGCAGCACAGACTGTGCAGCGAGCAACCCCACACCCGAAATACCTCAGCTCTCCACCTCCAGAGGCTCCAGTGACCCCAATTTATCTCATCAGCACATGCGTCTCACTGATTTCAGAGAAAATTTAAGACTACATCACACCCCCATGAAGAGAGGAATGGAAGAAGTGGGAGCAGCAGGGTCTGGGTTTGGGAGCTGGGATTAGATTTGTGCTTTGGGGCATCCAGCTGGAGAAGCAGCTTCAGCCACCGCACAGCAAGGGGAGAGGGGAGAAGCAGCCCCTCATCCCAGAGAGGGGGAACAACAGCCCAACAGCCTCAAAATTAGCTGTCACCGGTCGAGCACAAGGGTTCAACAGTCATTTAGCAACACTGAAGGGAGAGACAGCGCTACGAAGGGACAGGGCACTGCTGGGGACAGAAGAGCTGTCCCCAACCACGCGCAGCCTTCCAGGAGGACATGATGTGACACGGTGCGACAATGCACGCAGCCCCGTGTGTCTGTCTGTCTGTCCACTCGTGCGAGAGGAAGGCAGCAAGGGGCGGCGATGGGAGCAGCATCCTCACCGCGTCTCTTGTGGCCAGCGGGGGAGAGAAAAATCCCGCTGTCAGGAGGAAAAAGGGAGTTTATCCGTCTCCTCCACAGCGCGTGAGAGGTGGATTTATCATGGATTTCCCTCTTTCCTGTGCTTTATTTGGCAGTTCATTATCTTGTCAGCTGGAACCGTCCAGCTCCCCTGGCACACTCCATCACTCGCAAACCTTTGGGGGAGCCACGTGCAAGACCTAGGTAAAATGCCCACCTGGACCACCTGAAGGCCACATCTGATCTGGAAGAGGAGAGTTCCCCGTGGCTGGGGAACAGGTTGGAATGCAATGTTGGGGCATTTGCTCCTCGCTGGCTGTGCTGTTCCATCTCTGCACCCCAGCAGCCTTTCTGCACCAGGTTGGGAAAGGGCATCCCTAAACCCAGCTGGTGCTTTCGAGTCAAAGCTGCACTTTGGATTCTTTGTCTGCTTTTTTTATCTAGAAATACTTAGTCTAATACAAATGAGAAAGGAAGTCCTATCCTTTGGGCGCAAAAATAGAGTATTGCTGAAGCAACTCACCCTTAAACACTCTCCCCATGACGGGCTAGTTCAAAAAAAATAAAAAACCAAAACACCAAAACCACAAACAAGTTTAAAATTATAGTCCTTCCAACTGTTTCAGACAGTGTCTTTTGCCTTCATATCAACCACAAGGCCTGGAAATGATTCTAACAAAAAAAAAAAAATATGAGTCTCTCCCCACCACAAAAACTCTCAAAGGAGCAAGAAATATCAGTGAAATACATGTTCTAAGGGGTAAAGAGTAATTTTTAAAGCTGTAGTTCTGCTCTATGCCAAAGTCATCATCTTCAAATGGTATGAGATCAGTATGATGCTTCTGATGCTTCAAACTATTGATGACATTCCTGACATCAAATGCAAAAGCAGGGCGGTTATACCAGCTTTCAAGTCAACAAGTGATAGAAGATGGACCGTGACCCAAAACACAAGTCTAGATGTTTCAAGGTTATCACAAGCTAAAAGCCTGGCAAAACCAAGCCAAGCAGCAGACCATACAAAGTACCCTGGCAGGGATGTGCAGCAGTCCATCTCCTCTTCTATGAGCTGAGCTGGTGCAATACCCCATTTGCTACGTATATTTGCCAGGATATCTTCATAACTGGAGTAGACCACATACAGTTGTGATTAGTATTTACAAGCAGGTGCCTGCCCCAATGATTTGCATGTTTATACCCCTTTTGCTGCCATAGGCATCTTGCAACTATCTGCTAATAAAAGAGGTACCAGCTGCGTCACCAGTCACTACTCCTACAGAGGACACAGACAGTTCCTTGACTTTCAGTACCAGACCTTGAAAAAGTTTTGTACAAATCTTCTGTGTTTATTTGTTTTCATTTATTTTCTCCATTACTTTTTCCACGATCAATACCATTATTTGAATAAAAATGCACTATGTACAAGAGCAAACGCCATACAGAGAATACCAATTGAACACGCTGCCTTGAAGTGAAGCCATCAAGGGAGAACGTAATTCTCCCAGGGAGCAAGAGGCCATCAAACCTTGATACCGGCACACCACTGAGCCACACTCCTTACAGAGCATTGGAGGGAACAAAGAAGAAAGAAAAGCAAAGAACCAAATCCCGATTTCAAAAGCCTCCCTGTTTGAAAGCATTGCACGAACGTTAACCGACTCGTCTTCCCAACACCTCTTAGTGGTAGGCACTATTATTTTCTCTACTGCAGGAGTAGCTTGGTTCAGGCCCCAGCCCGAAGCTTTGCAGGCACTGTGGTTTGAAGCTGGTGTGTCCAACACTGCTTCAGCAGCCGAGTGAGGGGCAGGTCCCCGGCTATCAACCTACTCTTCCCTGGGAGCTGGTGGGCTCCACCAGGGTAGAGAGAAGGGGCAGCGCAAGTGGTTTCTTCATCAACCTGACCCCTCATTTATTAAGCCATTATAGATGATCTAGTGGAAGATCTCAACTGGAACAACATCCATCCTCATGGTCAGTCCATGCCGGACAAAGTCCAAGACACGAACTACAGGGGTGCTCTCCTGCATCGCAGGAGGACACCGGGGCCCAGAAGGAGACATGGGCACACCTTCCCACTGCCTGCACCCCAGCTCTCTCTCCTTAAGCTCAACAGCGGCAGGGAAATGCTCAGCCAGGGTCTGAGCCCAGAGCTCCTCTCCCAAGCATCCTCTGCAACCATCCCAGCCTGCGGCTCAGCTTAAGAAATCAAAGCACGGCGACTTGAAGCACCGCTTGTAGCTTAGCTTTTGCTGCTGCTCTTAACCTGAGCGACCTTTCTGGCTCTGCCCTGCCAACATGGAGGAAAACAAGCCACTTGACAGGCTCCCTTCTGCTCCCTAGGAGCATTTCCCCAGGGAGGGAAGATCAAGGAAAGCACCAGCTCCCTGTCTAAAAGATGAGGAGATCTATTCCGGCCGACATTCAGCACTATCAACATTTTATGAGCTTTGGAATCCAGTTAGTTAGCCAATATTTTACTTAGCTCCAGTTTAGATTTAAAAACTTGACCTTCTCCGAGCATGCATCTGCACTGCATTTCACTTGGCCCCATTCAGCTAAGCGTGCCAAGTACCAGATTATTTATCCCCCTGTTTTTATTGTTGCACTGTTATTTGTTCATTTGTACTACTCAAAAATCAATAAAAAGATGGGGGTCCCTAAACAGACACTTAGGGCACCCGCACAGCTCTCGAAGGCAGTTATCACATACAGCAAGAGGCAAATGACCCGGAGCAACTCTCCTCCTGGCCAGAAAGGCTGTAAATCAGCACACAAAGCAGCCCTGATCCTTCTCCTATTGTTGAGGGAATAGAAAATTGCTTTTCACCTCTGAGCAGGGCAGCGGTTTGGATGCCCAGAGGCAGATCAGAGCCCCTCCAGACCTGAAAGCACTTTATGGGGGGGGGGGGGGGGGGGGGGGGGGGGAAAGCGGGGGGGGTGTGTGAAATCATCACTATTTGCTGATGGGAAAGGCCCAAGGACAGAGCAAGGCATCAAATGCCTGGCTGGCCCACTCTGGCTCTGACAGCAACAAAACACACAGAAAAAGGGAGATCTCCCGGAGGGAAAGAGAGTAGTGGGATGAACCACCCCAAATAGCCAGCACCCAAGATCAGAGCTGGAAGATGCCGCTGGGCTCCCATCCCAGGGGCTGAGCGACTGCGGTGTGAGCGATGGGTGAAAACAGCAGCGACACAAAACACAGCCACAGGCATCTGGGTCCTTTATCTCCTCCTTGCAGATAGAAATAGTGTGGTAATGAGGCTAACTAATACCCCATGACACTTGGCTGGCTGGGCATACGGCTTCCCAAAAAAAGATGCTCCTCACTCCACTTGCCTGCCCAGGGCACAGGCACAGTATGCCTGCTGGTGTGATGCACACACCAGAGCTGGTGGTTCCCTGATTGCATCTCAGCATGGCAAGCGTGCAGTAGGTAAGCAGCCACTGTCCCCCTCTTCACGCCACCTGCCCAAAGTAATAATAGATGAAACAATTGCATTTTAATAAAGAAAATTGATTTAGTTTGGTTTATTCATTAACAAACGTGAGCACACGCCGATCAGGAGTGATTTATGCCCACAATTTGCAAAATTATTTCTCTATTGATCAGCCCAGGTTTGTTTTCTTGTAGGTCCAGTCAATTAGAGGGAACAGCACTCAGGTGGCCTAATTAATCAGGCCTAAGTAGACCCCTCCTATGGAGAGGGGTTTGGCAAGCCCTGGTGCTGATGCAAACCCTCGCCGAGCAACCCCCTCCAAGGTGAGCTTTAGCCTTGCAAAACTGCCAGCGCAAGGTTTGCGGCCGCATCTTAGTCCACCAAAACTGAGTTTCAGAAGTTCTCTCTGCTTCCGATCGTAAGCAGAGCGATTTGAGACCTGCAAGGCTTTCTTTCACAGGCTTTCGCATGAAGCCCTCTGCACCCAGCTCAGGTGGTCTCTCCTTGGTCCGGTGCCCTGCTCCTGCACTTTGGGATGCGCAATTCCTGTGATGGACAGCCCCTCCGGGGAGGGTGGCCACCAGCCCATCGGTAGAACAAAGGGAAAGCTATAGGGAAAGCACCGTGCAGAACACGTACACGTGGAGCCGCATTGCTTTGCATTACCCGCAGTACAGACACCTATCCGGGACAGAGAGCAGCAAACGCAGGAACAGCTGATTGCAATCTCCCACGTGGTTATCGCTGCATAGCAGAGCAACCCAGCCCCTGTGTTAAGGCTAAAAGAGTAGGCACACATCTGCCAGCGAACCCTCTGAGCGTGGCTTGATGCGGTACTGCCTCCCGCACCCCATCCTGCCCTCGCAGCAGAGCTGATGGATAGGGCTGTGCACTCTCCTTATCTGCTCCAGCGCAAAGTCAGGCAGCAATGTCAGCTGAGAGGGGCTCAAGCAAACCCACACTGAGGCAGACAGGCTGTAATCATGCAGGCTCATCTCTTCTGCCCAAGCCAGCTTTTAAGGACCATTTAAGGCACTTTACTTAATCTCAGTGTTTGCAGCAGAACCCAATAAATCACAGAGCAACTCCCCCACCAGCAGCCATAACACTGCTCCCTACGAACTCCGCTCTCCTCAAATTTTTCCCCCATGCCGGTGGGAAGCATCCCCGCTGGCATGCTGAACCTCACATGAAACGCACACTCAGGGCACAGAGTCCCTGCCTGTGCGCACCGAGCGATGCACATCATGGATGCAGAGCTGACCCCGCGGATGTGGCACGCGAGGAAGAGGGCTTGTCGCTGTCTTTGCAAGTGTCAGGGCCTATTCTTTCTTGAATGAGATATGTATGTGGCAGCATGATATTAAATTACAAGTCAAATAGTACTAAGGCTTTTAATTACATGCCAAACACAAGCTGCTGTCAGAGAAGAGACACCGGGCTCGATGGCCCATCAGGCTGTTCCGCTCTGGCAATTCCTATCTACCCGGTAAAAGTCCAGGAAATTGGATCAGTAATGGGAACGGGGGCCTTTCACCTCCGGACCAGCCATTCAAATCCAGCCCTGGAGGGAGAAAGAAAGTCATTACTAACCTGACGGCCAGGTGGCAACCGGTGTGAAATGAGTCGGTGGGTCTGCAAACCCCGAGGAGCACAAGGAACAGGTTGCAGAGCCTCTGAGCAACACCACTTTGAGGTCACAAAGCCGGCGGGAGTGGGACAGAGCACCCTCCCCAGCAACCCGCAACCAAGTCCCATCACTTTCTGCCAGGAGGAACGCCGCAGACCCTCTCTCCCAGGAGGATCAGTCCTCCTAGATGTGTTTAGCAGCATCTCATCCCCTCCCTCACTACAGCTTGAGGATATCCCCTCCCATTTACAGAAAACACTCGAAGCATTTACGCTCCTCTCGAAGCGAGCACGCCGCAAGCAGTTTGGTCTAGCAGAGACGAAGAGTACACTTCGATGCCGGCTGTTTTTAACAACCTCCCGCTGCAAAACCAACCCATCTTCAATTGATGTGGTTATACCCTCGCAGCACCCCGGGAGGTGAAAAAGCATTGCACTCATCATTAAGGGCAAGGCACCACAGCACCGAGAGACGAGGGACTTGACAGCCACCGCAGGACTTTGCAGCGGAGCCAGGCACCAAACGGAAAGCATCTGCATTTCAGCCGATTCCATTAACAACTCTCCTCCTTGCTCCATCTCCCCACGCCTGCAGACAGCAGGGCTCATAACAGGGAAGGTGAGACAAGAAAAGGGCTGAGATGTCTTGCCAGCATGCTTCAGTCAAGATGTAAATTGAAAAAAAAAAAGAAAGAGGCAGCTGAGTGCCATTGTTCCTGGGCACGTTACACAAATCCACATACGGCCCGCTTTGGTACCCAGGCTGTCGCATCTGCAAGCTCTACCTCCAATCTGTAAGGCTAATTTGTTCAACAGCTTTCCTCTCCCTCGGGAATGGGGTCGTTGGTCACAGAAGATTGATTAAGCTTTTGGTGAATCAACATTAATGAAAATCAACACTGTCTAATGAGTGTTTTTTATGGCAGCCCCATAAAAAGCATTAGGACAGGTAAACAAAGTAAGAGCCAACCAAATCAACAAGGTCCCGTCCTCCCCGAGCCCCTCTGGACAGGACCCCAGGGACAGGACGCTCATACAAGCTGCGCTCGCCTTTACCAGCCTCTCGCATTTCTGCGGACTCATCTTCAGTGCAAGCTGCGTGAGATTATACCTCCAGCCAGCCCCTCACTAGAGAGACAAGCTGAATTTAGCTCTAGATATTGGGAATTTCTGGCCTGGGAATGGGATCCTTTCACCCTTACCTATCCTCCTCCTGGCCTGCAGAATAAATTCCACTAAAATAGCTGCAGAGTTTTCTTTTTGAAGACTCACTCCACACAAAACAAATGAAAAACAATAATAAAAGGCTACCCCAAACTGACTATTTTGTTTCTGAAGGCCAGTCAGCCTATGAGATAGCAGCCAAATGCCTGCTTTACGGCACGTAGCATCAGCAGAGCTCTGCCGGGTCAGACCAAAAAATCTCCCTTGCTGCCCTCTGGGCCCCAAAAGGATGCTTGATTCAGGAAATCACAGGTAATCAGATCAATGCCCCCTTCCAGCCTTCAGCTGTGGCATCAGGGCTGCAATCTCCTGGCTGCAGGACCCACACCATCACAGCATGGAAACGCCTGGCTGAGGTTTTTGTTTCTTCCCAAGGTGCTTCAGCACTTCAGATTTTCCAAGCCATCCTTTAGAGGCTACAGATCTAAACAGGAGGATTGCAGGGGGCTTCTTGTTACAGGACATCATTAAAAATAACGTATGTGCTTGAACTGCAGTCAGCAGGGCCTTGCCAGGGATGAGTGAGGGGAAAGGCGAGCTCTCTGATCTTGGATAGAGAGAACAACCTATTAAAAAGGAATTTAGCTTCTCATATAGAGCCATCAAACTGTTGGAGAGCCCTGGTCTCTCTCTGCCTCCGGGCACTGGTACCTTTCAAGGACAGAAAAACTCCAGGCTTAAGCCCTTCAACTGTATTTGAATACTTAATTTTTAAAAAAATCAGCTCTTGTACTGCTTTGGCACTAACTCATTTGGCCAGGAGAGTCAAGGCGCTGACAACTCCTGCAGTTTTAGCTCAGTGATACGTTCTTCCCCTTGAAGCACCAGCTCAAGTCACTCTAGTGGGACAAAAATAATCTCTTTTGTTAAATATACGCACACACACACCAAAAAAAATGTTCTAAGGCTAGGCAGAAAGTCTTGCTAGGGTTTGACAGGGAAGAGATGTGCAAGACACCCAGCTGGGAATTCCCTCCTTGTCACCAGGATGACAGCGAGGAAGCAGCTCGGGGATTTCTCTCTGAGCATCCCTCCCTCGCAGCACCGTCGGCGGTACCCCCAGCACCAACACGAGCCACGCCGGTACCTTCTGCATAGGAAAGGCTCCTGCATACATCACTGCAAGCCCCACACAGATGCCAAACCCTTGGAACCCCAGTAGGAGTCGACGCAAATCTTCGTTGACAGAAATAAGCCTATTTTTGATAGGCACCAACCCAGGTGAGAAACAAGCGTGAGCTCCAGCACCGCCCTGGACCCAGCCCCATCTTGCTCTACACTCCTTCTCCCCATCCCCAGTCTCCCCCGAGGAGCCCACCCAGCAGCAGACCCACTTCTCATTTGCCCCCGGCTCCCGTTTCCCCTGCACACCCCTTGCCACTGCCGAAAGCCAGCAGCGTCATCCTCATACAGCGTAATATTTTTATCGATGCCACGAGTTCCCATGCACACAGCCCCTTGTATCTTTTTGGTCTTGGCAATGTATTATTCATGTGCTCCCTTATTCCTGTACAAGCCAAGAACAATGGAGAAAGATTAATTCCCAGTGAAAAAAAAATAAATAACCAGGATTATTTTATTTTTTTAAAAAAAAAAAAAAAGGACTCCTATCCATTCAAAGAGCTGCCTTCTCCAAGCCTCCTGTGTCACTGCTGATTGAGTTTCTTCTCTCCTCAGCTCCCGGTTGTGTTAGAGTATCTTGTCTCCTTAGTATTACCACCGCACTTCCTTTTCATATGCCTGAAATATATACTATTGTGTTCCGACTTTTAGTTTTTGTGCAGGGATGCCTTTCATGTCTCATCTTCTGTAAGGTCCTTTTTTCTTGGCAGTCAAGTGCATGAATGTTTGCTGCCAGGAGATTTTGCTTCTATTGTATTCCAGACATGTTATAATTCCTTTTTTTTTTTTGTTCTATATTGTCTGTGAGGTGTTCCATGGGTATTTTTTTCACGCGAGCATGACTTTTTCCACGTGGATGCTGCCTGCATTGCTCTTGCCCCTGCATGAACGAGAACAGCCTCCTCAGAAATGAGCATGCGAAGGGGTAAGAGGGCAGAGCTGGGGCAGCACTGCTTGGGGTCGTGATTGAACTAATTATCTTTCCCCACACTACACGTGGTTTTATTGCTGGCACTCCCTTTGCAGAACTGGGACACAATAGCAGAGCGGCCCATATCAGACCAGGCTGCAAATAAGAAAAAAAAACCAAAACAAAACCACACAACAAAAAAACCCCAACAACAAAAAAATCCACACCAAACCCAAAAAAAAAACCAAAAAAAACCAAACAGGGATTTCTGTCCCAGGGCCCATGAGAGAACTTTGATGCTAATCCTGACCTAAAATGCCACTGGATTGTTTTCTGCCGCTAAGAGCAATTTCTGCTGTTTCTTCTTGTAAATTCGGTAACAATTTTCAGTCTTAGCAACAGCCAAGTCCCAAATTAGCAAAACCAAAGAGGAGAAGCTGTTTTTAGGAAAGCCAAGGGCACAAGCCTCCAGGAGCCTGCAGCAGGAGAGCAGAGCAGAGCCCTGGAAGCCCACCAGCCCTGCCAGACCCCAGTCCGCCTCCCCAGATAAACCAGGATACTTAACCCAATTTCGGCAAGAGGCTCATGCGACCACAGGAGCCAGCAAGAAGGGGATCCCCATCGCCCCAATCACACAAGGAGGACTGAGCCGAGTCTCAGAGCAAGTAAAACCAAACACAAGCACCAACGGCCCCAAAACCTCCAGCCTCTCCGGGTAAGCCAGCAGCTTGAAATACCATCGATAAAGTTTTACTGCTAGTTCTATGGTGAGTTTTGTCTGTCTTGCAATGCAGGAACACGCATTTTGGCTACTCGGCAGTGTCAAACCTTCACTTTTCACATGTCTGCCAAGCTAAAGGATTCCTTTCCGCAGCTCGACCTGGTTCCTTAAGCTCTGGTTTTCCTTACATCCTACACCCCACCTCTCTAGGTCAAGAAAAAAACCTGCAACCCCTTTATCAGCCTACCCGGCTCTGCCAGTGCAACCCAATCGTACCTCAAAAGCAACAGCCTCAATGCATGGGGTGTTTCTAATCCTTCTGTCCTCTAGAAGTGAAAACATCAGAAAATCCAGAGTTTATATGGTTTCAAACAACTCCACTGGGGGCCTAAAGACCGAATGGCTTCTGGAGAGATTAGTTCTCCCGTAACACGCTTGTGACCAGGCTTTCTGATCTCTATCAGCATCCCTCAAAGAGCAGCTCCTTTTTCCATTTGTTCTTTGGACCCCTCTCCTCAACTCTTTGCCTAATTATAGTTTGTTGGTTGTTATGGCAACTATGGATTTCTCTCGGCATCTAACTCTCACGATTTGGCTGCAAATTGCAACACTGGACGAATACAAATAGGGTTTTAAATCCCTCTTGCTTGCTAGCCTTCCTGGTAAATCCCCCCACAAAAAAAAAAGAGCTGTCCCATTGGCTTGCTCTTATTATTGTTACTCAAGGAGCCTGCAAAGCCAGAGCAGAGTCTTCTGTACTCTGTGGTAGATAGGAAATGACATGCTTTAAGTAAGACCGCCAGCACGCTCCCACCCCAAAGGAGCTTGAGCAGGACCTCATTACCAAGCAGACATGAATATTACAGTGTCACCCACTTCATCTCACACCTCCTGTGACAAGTTTTCCCACAGTTGCTTAGTAATAATTTAAGCCAGGCACATATCAGGAGTCAAGCTAAGGTCAATGCAACTCATTCTGAATGAGGATATTATGTTCAAGCAGGACTGCACAGCTGAGCTTGGGACCACTTAATTCAGCCGATGCAAGAGCACACCTAGAAGCTGAAATCAAGGGCTTTCCTGTCCCTTTCCCTGTTTGTCTTTATCACCTTGTGTGCAAACACTCAGATAACAAGTACTAACAGCTCAGGGACACAAGGCTGCTTCCACCAGCAGGTACCAAGTCATCCTGCACCGCCAAAGCACGGCAGCAGCGCGGCCCTCCTCTCTGTTCCTCAAGCATCTCATGCCAAGGAAAGAAGGATGCCCCTGGACCTTCCACAATATCTCTAATTAGAGTCAATGAAAACAACGCTTTGGACTCCACTTCTTAACAGACATGGCTTTCGTTGGCTGTGAGGCATCGTCAATGCTATGCCACCAGCTCCACCGGAGCTTGGACACTACCTCTGAGACCTTCGCTCTTTCAGCACAGCGTCCCTTGCCTGGGGACAGAGAAGGGAGGCAGCTTTCCACACAACCACCTGTACAAGGAAACTGCTTTTAAGCAAACATTGCACACTCATGATTTTCACCCATATCAGCAGCACAGGGTGACCAGATCGGCAAAATAGAAAAATTACTCGCCCTGGGCTTGCAGAGACAGCAGCACCCTCCTAAGCTGCAGTCCAGCTCCCAAGAGCACAGGGAGCTTTCCAATTAGAGGCTTAGCAAATTAATATGCCCGATATGCTGCAGGGGTTTTGCACAGTAAAGGCCTTCCATCCAGTACATTACATTGCCAGCCAGAAAAAAAAAAAATAAAAAATGCAGGTCTCATCCACTCATGACCCATCATTATACACCACACTTGTCTAGTCGTGTCTGCTCTGAACTTCAAGCACTCCAGGAAGGGTATTCAACTCCCCCATCCTCAAGGACCTGCCCTGCAGCCAGGGCTTTACAAAGTCATGGATTATTTTGTCTCAGCCATGAAAGCAACGAAGGCTGGCATACACCAAACCAAACCAAACTTCAGTGTTTTCCCCTTCCTCACCAAAACAAAAGCAAACACAAGATTCAGGGTGACGAAATCCCTTCAGGCCAGAGCAAGTAATTTCATTTTTAGACACAAGATGCAAGGCAAAAAAAAAAAGCTGGATTCCCCAACTTGGGCCATAGACCACATCCCCTTTTCGCACCCCCAGCAACACATGCTGACTGCATTACAGGACATCCTGAGCATGTTTCCTCCTAAACCAGAGCAAGGATCAGCTCTCCCACCTCCTCTCCAGGAAGGGTTTCACTGGTCAGCAGCATTTGCTTTTCTTAGCAACACATTTAACTAAGCCATGGAAAATGGGAAGCCCCGTAAAGTACCAACAAGAAGTCACCAACTCGTAGCATAAATGGGACATCATCATCTACCCGATTCTTGCAGCCCCCCATGTGCATTTTTCCAGCAAACAAACCCAGTTTTAGGACACAGAAAATGCCTGGTGGCTGGGGAAGGGGTGACCCACTTCCTTCCTACTCCTCACAAGACAATTCACCTTTTTCCTTACGGCACTCCGGCCGCTACGGCCACAGGGGGATGATGAGAAAGTTGCTCTGTGACATTCATGAAGTGCCTGCTGATGGAGAGCTCTGTTTACCAAGCCAGCTGGGGAGGGACCTACCAGCAGCTCCCAGCATGTAGGAGATCAATACTGTAATTGGGCCTGTTTGTAGCACATGAACTATTGTAGCAATAGGGGCCATGCAAGGGGGGGGGGACAGATGGACAGGCTGGCTTGGCAAGGGCTTGCTGCCCTCTGCCGTGCTGCGGCAGCACGGGGGACAGTGGCCTCCTTTGCTAGTTTTGGCATGTGGGGACGACGACAGGGTTGCACCCCCAATGCACTAACAGGGAGCACTAACCCACACCCCTCCTGTTGCAAACCGTACAGACCTAAATATCCCCCCCTGCCTACCCCAGGCAAGGCAGCCGCAGACCCCGCCAGGGCACAAGGCAGAGCCTGCCTGCATCCCCTCTGCAGGCAGGTACTGGGTTGAGTCCTTTCACGACTCTTTTTCAACTTCAGTACAGACTTAATGCATAGGAAATCACAAACAAACCTTCAAAGTGATTTCAGAGGGGTCAGGAGGAGGGGGGACGGGGGGGGAAAGGTAAAAAAAAGACATCCGCCAGCTTGCTTGGATTTGGAGGAAATGGAGAAAATGGAGAAAATGAAGCGTTACAAGTGGTAGTGATCAATAAAGCGTCGGGAGCCTGACACCGAGACCTCCGCTCAGCCTGGGAGCACAATTAGACAGCTAATGATGGGAAACCCTCCCAGCATTGCAGGCAGTGCCTCCCCAGGGCAACGGGGCTCCCCTCCCATGTCCATCACCACGTTAAGGGCTCCTTGTTAGCATTCATGAGCGGGTCCATCAGCCGGCCTACGAGAGGGAATGAGCATTAGCTCCATCTTACAGAAAATAAGTTGACGGAGGGTCCTTTCTGCCTCTGGGAGGATCCCAAGCATAGGCGTTTCAGCTGAGGAGCCAACTCTGAGGAGCTTAGCCTCGCCAAGCAGCAAGTCCAGCTTCTAGAAGTAATCCTATCCCCTCCTCCCCTTCTGCAGGGGACCAAAGCGCTGAGCTTCTTCAGCTTCTCACACCTTTTGGGATGCAACAGCAACTCATGACTTCCGGTGTGCCAGAAAAGCCCCAAATTGCTGAGTTTTTGGCGAGTCAGGCAGCTTGGACCAAGGTGAGGTTTCGCTTGCCCCAACCAAGCTCCCACCTGCCTGGCCGTTGGGTGCTCAGGTGTGGGTGCCTGTGTGGGCACCTTCTGCCATCTCGTGGGCAGTGGGAAAAGAGCACGGGGACTCTTCCCCTGTGGGTTCCCCCAAGGCTTCTTTGTCCCCTTTACTGTTATAAAGCATTTTTCCCCAAGCCCATGCACTCTCTGCTCCACCGGTGCATGCAGTATCGCTTCAGAGGTCACCAAGTTGGCTGTACAGTTAGGTGAATTATTCATAGGCCAGTATCAAATATTAAAAGCAGAGTTATATTGACATATTCTTTGTATATTCAAGAACACTTTCACCAGTAAATTGCTCTCTCCTTTTTTTCCTCCTTTGGACTGTTTCCTGAGCAGCCTGAAGGCCTGCTGATGTGCCTTGCTGTTTAATTGCACCTTTACACTCCCCCACGCTCTTTCTCCGGATGGAGACTGTTTGGACCTTGCTGAGAGCACGGAAATCATCTGGGCCAGCAGGTTGTAAAATTCTGGTCCTCTCCAGCAAGGAAAGCCTGCACTCCAGCCTCTCCTGCCTCCCTTGCTCAGCTCAGCAGTCTCAGGATCAAATCCCACTGCCAGTATTTAAGAGAAACGTGACCTCTTTAGCATTGCAGCTTAGAGATGACAAGGTCTTCTGCTCTCACCTGCAGATTACTGGAGAAGTCCAGAGAGAAGCATCTACACCACCATCTATTCCAACTGCTTCTGGTTGCCTTTCTGCCTCCATCCCCAGGAGCCACTGAACAGGAAAGTCTCACTGCTGCAAAGTCGCAACTCTAATTCCCAAATCCCACCATCATCCCAAGAAAGCACCCCAGACCCTGCTCCCAGAGCAGGCTGGAGTTGCCTCCACTTCCACCTCAACGAGGTCTGAGCCTGCCTTCAGTCCTCCCCTAACACCTGCAGAAGCCCCCAGAGAAAGAAGGAGAGGAAGAAAAAAAAAAAAGAGAGAGAATACATTAATATACCAGGCATCATTTTCATGGGAATCTACAATGCAGATGGGCTCAGGGAAGCCAGTTCAGCTAGAGCATTGCCCGCTCCCAGCTCTAAGGGATGGATCCAGACAGCATTGCCAGCTCCCAGCGGGATGGGAGGGGAAGAGCCTGGGAAGGAAGGGGCACCAGTGGTACTGGGGAGCTTTTGCACAACTGGGACAAGGAGGTTGCCTCCTCTTAACCAGGCCACGTCTGCTACGGAGATGCTCCGTCGCAGGTGTCACGTTGTGGCAGGCGGAGACGCGGCACCAGCCACTTATCGATACATTAAAGTTCTCCTAAGCTGCCGAGTTAATTCCTCAAACGCCCTTTCAAAGGGCTAGATAAATACAATCTGGGAGCATCTCCGCTCCCTCGGCTCACATATCTTTAGTCAGGCAGAGCGATAACATTTCATACAGATTGAGACAGTTTAAGCAAAGGTTGCTGGCTAACCTTTCCAGCAACGGCTGTTTCCAGCGCTCCGGTTTCCCTCCCCAGCAAGGAGACCCGGTGCAAACCCAGCTGCTGCCCATGCAAGTGCTCCCATCAAGCAATGGCAGGACGCTGCCTCCCTATACACTGATGTTTCCAAGCATAACAAGTCATCATTTGCTTTTTGTCAGTGCTGCGACACTGATGCTTCCAGGACAGAGTGCCTAAATGTTGTTATTGCATTATTACACCCTGTCCACCAGCCCTGTGTGGACGTACGTGTGCAGTTCACTCCAACTTAACCTACCAATTTGTCTTTACCCGGTTCTTAGTGGCTAAGGCCAAGGGTAACATCTTTTTCTCCCAGCAAAGACCAGTCTCCTGAAAGTCCTAGCTACAAGCAAGGCTGGAAGTACCCTCCACAACACTGCTTGTGCCTCACCTGTGCAATGGGAACTGTGGACCACCCTAGCTTTGATTTGAACCAGGCTCCGAGCTCATCCCCAAAGCAGCAGGACACGGCAGAGGATCTCTGCTCCCGCAGCCTCTGCCGAGCATCACAACCCAGCACAGACTCCAGCACGGCCCACGGAGAAGATCTGCATCTCGGTAATATCCAAGCACAGCCCAAATCCAGCTTCCGAGCCTTGGAGAGTTGAGAAGTGTTTGGAGCAAGGGTTTCAGCTGAAGATGTCAGCCATAGGGTCCAAGTAGGACATGCAGTCCCATCTCCGACTCCTCTGCTTGGCTGGGATGGGCTCAAAGTGCAGCAGAAGTCATTTCCTTTCATGTTTATCTCACCATCCCTCGCCATAGGAGGCCTCAGACAAACAGGCAGCGCCACAATGAGATGGAGAACATCTCAAAACCCATGGCTGGCAAGGGAGGGAAGGAGGAATACTGGCAAATGACAGAGCCCTTATCTTAATTACAGGCTTATTTGCATTTAAATGAAGGTTATTCTATAATTACCACCAAATGTTTTGTGTTGCAGCTGAAATACCTCTCCATGGGCTGTCAAGCTCCTTCCCATTTTCATTTTCTCTTGCCATTCTTCTGCTTTCTAATCAGCTGGCACACGCAGGGAGGCATCCGCACCACCCAGCTCCACTGCAGCAGTGCCAGCCCACTGCCTCACCTTTGGGGAGAGGGTCTCAGGTACCACCACAGCCCAGCATCCCCCTCCTGGGGGAGAGGGGAAAGGATGCAGCTCACTGGTTTTCTCCGCTGACGCCATGGGGGATGAGCAGCTCTGAAGTTCAGACACTGGATTTTGCAGGCTTCAAGCGCAAAACCAAAGACAGTGTTTTCTCTGTGCGCGCACACACACATACAATTAGCATGTCAAACTTGTCGCAACAGGGTGCTGCGAAAGGCAGAAATCTGGGCAAGGTCAGCAAGAGATCAAATTCAAGGAGAAAACATTTTTGGAGAAGGAGCAGAATCTCACACATCTAGCTCAGAAGGTCCCTAACCCACAGGTTGCTGGAAACCAGCATCCAAAGGATGTCCCCAGCGTCTCCTGTCTTTTTGTTGTCAATGGTTATTCCTGCAGGCAGGACGGACACACACCAGAACCCGGAGAGGGATGTTTGCGCTGTAGCTAGCACTTCCTCGCAATAGATAAAGCGCTCCCATAGAGAAAATAACACCCAATTACATCATTCAAAACAATCACAGTGAACAAACCCATGCAAATGGCCAAATTAAGGCTGAATGAGAAGCCTTCTGCTACTTCCTAAATTGCTATACCTTTAATCAAGCTTCTTTAACAATCTCTCGTGAATATTTTCTCTATCTAGCCAGGAGAACCACATTAACCAACTAGTCCATATGGGGATGCACGAGACAGCAGCTATTAGAGCCACAGCAGAGTCTCCTGTTTACAGGTCGGTAGTAATGAAAATAGACAGTTATCTCTCACTAGACCCATCGCTCCTCTCCCTGCTCTTACCCAGCGCTGAATCTCAGCTTCTGCACAGCCTTTGCATCCCCCTGCCAAACTCCAAGTCTTTGCCTCCATCTCATGGAGAGACTGAATCTCTTCAGCTCCGTTGTGAAGTTACTTTTTTATTTAAAAAAAAAAAAAAAAAAACAACAGACAAAAAACCATCCCCTCTCCCCCATTTCATATAGCCCGAGGCAGACTTACAGCATGGAAATTTTTAGCCTGAACAATTATCGCTTGGCAGAGAGTTAACTCGCTGCAAACAGGATCTTATAATGGGCAGTCTTGGCTATAAGCAACTTTGCTGGCTCCATTTAAAGCAAGCTCCATACCTCAGGATAGATAAACCCCTCCTGCCTCCAGCAGTCCGTTTCACAGCTATTTATGTTTAATAAGAGGCAGCACCAGCAGCATGGGAAATCAGCAGCACGTCCGCGATGCAGGTTGGGTGCTGATGCACACGCCAAACCAATTCATCTTATTCCTCCATCATGCACACAGGAGAGATATAAGGGCAAAACCATCCAACAAACCCCAGTCCTGACAGTATAACCAGCTCCTCTATTTTCTTAGCAGCCCCAGCAAGGGGTGCAACAGCCACCACAGTTGGGGCTGCCCCTCTGGTATTTCCAAGGGCAATTGCCATAGCTGAACACCTTTGTTTCATCCTCACTATCAGCCTCCAGTCCCCAGATACTGTTATTTTTTAGCATGGAGCCCACGGTGCCAGCAGACCCTCGGGAAGATGCTGTTCTTGCAGCCCAATTGCCCCTAGGTTGCACAGCAAGGCTTTTGGTTCGGGGAGCTTTTGAGGCACCCCTGGAAAGCTACAGCTTCTGGATTTGGCTGGCATTTTGAGTGGGGTATGTTAGTTGCAGAAGCCTATGTGCATGAAAACGCCAGCAACTCACTACCCAATAATGTCCTTAACATAAAAAAATCTGAAAGGTCCCTCCTCCTTTCCCCTCCCATCCCCCCAAGCAATAGTTTCATTAGTCCACACTGATTCCCATCTCTAAATTGCATCAAGAGAAGACAAGCCTGCAGTCCTGGCTTTCCTCGCAGACGCCAAGCAAAGCAGCCCTGTCACAAGGGATTTCACAGGGCTGGTGATGAGGCTTCATGTAGTGACTGTCTGGGATGGAGTCATGGTCTGTTAATTAAGTGACAGCATTTGCCTGGTGCAGAGCTGGAGCTGTGAGGGGGTTTTAGGTTGAAGAAGGAGCTGCTTCAGGAGATACTACAGACACTGCAAGGTAGATACAGCTGCAGCAAGGCACATTGCATCTCACCAGGTGCAGCTCAGCCCCCTTCATAGGATGATTTAGGCTGGAAAAAGATCTGCTAGGGGATCAGAAGACCATCATCTCCCCACCCTCAGGGCACAAGGGGCTGATCGAGCCTGCGCCCTGCCAGCAGCAAGCATTTAGAGATGTAAGGTTTTGTTTCAGACCCATCTTTAAGACACGGGTCTATACAGAAAGCAGCTTTTTGGCAGACTGGAAGTCCTTGAGCCCTGGCAGAGCCCAGCGCTATGGGAACTGCCAGACATCTTACACTGGCGAGTCAGTGCTACCCTTCCCTTCGCTGTCAGGGAATTCAGTACAAAATGAGACTTCTGAGCTTCTAATCTAGTTAAAAATCTCTTCCAAACCTTCCCTCCTCTGGAAGGGGAGGGGAAAAAACAAAACAAAACAGGCAAGAAACATTGCATCTCTCTTCCTTCTCCATCTCCCTCCCCTCTGCCTTCAAGTGCTCCTTGGAGTGTCTCTGTGGAATCATGTTTATATGCAGTGAGTGCTGTTGTTAGTTAATAACATCGCGATCGCTGAACCTCCCTAATGAAAGAGAGAGACAACATAAACTGTCATTTCAAACAAACATGCAATCAGGGTACCAGCAGCTCTGAAAATATTATCTTCCCCAATTTCACGGGCTTCATGCAGGAAATAGGCTGCTTTCATGGAGATTCCGGTGCATCGCTCCTCACGCGCAGGACTCGGGAGCGGGCTGGGAGTGGTGGGGACACATTACAGCCATGAAATTGGCTGGGCTATGAAGGAGGAATTGTTTTAACAGCTGGAGCCGGGAAGGACAAATAACAGCAGTGATTATATCTTCATTGCTCATCGTAACCAATGCACCAGGCAAGCTGTAATTAGACTGTGAAGAGCTGGAGGTTTGATAGTGAAGGCTTTGAGCTCTTGATGAGACAGAGCACATTTGTGCCTGCCCCACGGCCACCCTGCCCCTTGCACGAATGGAGAGCAGAGCTCAGGTCAGGCAATTCGGTGCTGCTGCAAACACTACTTGGCTCGCACAAAAGCAGTGCCCGGTATGCTGAGGCCGTACATCGCGTTTCTTCCTCCTCCCTGTACTCACAACACACACATCTGTCTGCACAGCTTTAGAAAAACCACCGTTTTCCAGCTTTGAGATGATCTCCAGCTGATAGAAAACTTTAAGCCTACAAAGCGATGCTGATTTAGAATAGCTACTGATCAGCTCCGTGTTTTGAAGATGTCCATAATCTTAAGTGTGAACCATTCTAGATGGCCACATTGATGACGATAATGGACCTTTCCACGCAGAGGAAACTTCTCCTCTACGTTCATAGACCCACTAAGGAGGGTTTGGCAAGCCACTGGGGCTTAGAGACCTTGGAAGAGCATGGCTTGGGATGGATTGCCTTCCCAGCCACAACCCACCTTGCTCAGGGGTGATGGAGGCAGAAAGAGATCTGTCTGGGTTCCCCTGACACCGCCTTACACAGCCCTTCCTGTGGGAGCCAAATCCAGAACGGATTCGCCTTGCAGCCCCATGGTCCGACACTGCTTTTTGGATCAGCTTGGACAAGCTGCTATTTCTTTCTCGTACTAACCAGAATTAAATAGTCTCCTCTTGACAGCTTGCATTCTCACACAGGCCTCTCAAGAGACACCTATCCTGAACAGAGAGCGGGCAGAAACAGAGCCAAGAGCTTCAAAGATCTTTCCCTTGACTCTTTCCCCCCCCCATACACACCATGAGGGATCCCTCTGGAAAGCAAGATTGGAAGATGAAGCCTTCTCTTCCTCCTGATGCCATCACCACGAAGATGAGTAGAGGAGAAGGATCATGCCTCAACTTGAAAGAGAAGGCAGTTCCCCACTACCAAATCAGTCTGATGGAGCTCAAGGAGGAAAACATAGACAGAAGGGGCTGACTTTTACTCTTGCAAAAACATTTATTTTGGCAACTGTTTTAAGAACAAGCACCTTAGAAAAAGCCAAGATGCTCTTATCTACTGGTCACCTCTCTGGCCATCATGGGAACCATCCCATGCCCAGCCACACGCTAATGCCTACGAAAAGAGATAGCATTAAGGGAGGTAAATCACAGCAAAAAAATCTCTCCCTGTAGGTAAAGAAGAGGGCTAATTTCCCCCCACCTCAACATTTTAATAGAAAACCACACGCCAACGGGACTCCCAAACACGGCAGACAGACCTCGTGGGAGAGCCACGCGGGAAGAGACAGCGCTGCCACTGAAGCTTGGCAGCCGAATTCAAATGAAGTTTAAAAACTCTTCTGACATTTAAGAAAAATCAACAAGCATCTAAAGTGATGAGGGGACCAGGCATATAACTGGCTGAATGTCACATTTAAAGCTAGAAAGATAGCAGCTGCTTTATCTCCTAAAGCAGGTGGCTGGAGTGGTAAATAAGGCACAGAAGGACAGATTCTGCTCTCGCACCTGCACCCCTCCATTGACTGCGATGGAGCCACTCTGGATTTGCACCAACATGACAGGCAGCCAGAATGGGACTGGAGAGTCTATTAAACTTTAATACTTCTGAGCACCAACAGCAAGCATGCTACCAACCCCCTGCCTGGACTCAAAATATCTATACTGGCCACAGCCACACCAGTAAAAATTTATTGATTTAAATTGGCAGTGCCCTTTTTGAATCAGTTGCCGTTTTGACTGATGTACAGATATGAGCAAAAGGACATTTGAAGCATTTTAATGCACTTTTTACAGCATTATCTCTCACCATGATCTTAGCTGCTTCATGGAAATGACTCACAGAGCAAGTAGAAGAACCCAATGTAATTAACGACCTGGCAACTCTATAATGATCCTTTCTACATAAAAAGGTCTTCCCTATGCTATGAATAGACTTGAAGTAATTTATTGCAATCCATATAAAGATGAGACTGCTTTGACCTTGGGGATTTTCTTAAAGTTGGTTTTTTTTGGGTTTTGTTTTTTTTTTAAACAACCATAATTGCTAAGAAGATTTTAAGTGATAGCAGTTTAAGGAAAATTTTTTAAATGCAATGTGAAAAGTGAAGAATCATCATGAACAGCCTTCAGAGAGAATATTAAGAAGCATCCTCTGCATCACTTACGGATAAGATTAAGACTAAACAATAGATTTCCTCCATTTCTTATGGGCATTACTCTAATCCTTAATACACTAAAGCACAGATGTAGTTTTACTCCCACAAGTAGCTCCCAGGAAATTATGAATATGCAGGGAAGCCTGCGGGGAAGCCAAGAACAAGCAGTTTCACTGCCTTCTCCAGGCTGTCCCATGAAGCCGATAATTTGCCTTTTACAGACCGAACCGAGATGAGCCTCAGTTTTGCACATATTTAGCCTGTATGCCATCCTCTAATGGCACATGGACCTTCTCGCTCATGCAAACATCTTTTGTCCCCCATCTCAAACTGCCTACGCAGTCCACACATCAGTGCTCCTTATATTCAGATTGAGCTCAACCAGGATTTACTGCCGCAGGGCTGTTGGTAAATTGTTAGCTTTATGTCCAGCGTGATAGCTTCATATTGGCTTTTACTGTTTGCAGTAAAGCCTTTACTCTTTCCATCCTGCTAACACCTTGCCTGCCCGTGCGTGTTGCTTGCTTTTCCCTTGTTTCTCATTTCATCCGGCTCGCGTGTCTTTCATATTCCCCAGTCCCCTGCATTTTCACAGGGAAAGCATCGTAGGCAGGTGATTTAAGCAGAAGTTGAGTTCAGTCTATCAGGGCTCTTTTCAGGGTCTTTGAAAGAGGCAGGGACACCTGGAAAGGGGTCACATCACACACTGGATTAGTTGTCGCAGGACATCTAACATGACATGCTAGAGTGACTTCCACCCTTTGAAGTACCCGGAGCTGTTTTGATTCCTTTCCCAGTGCTTTGGGGCTGTCTCGATTACAAGGAAACATGTTGAGCGAAGGAATACATCTGGCCCAGGAAAGGGTAAGTTGCAGGTCTGACTGGAAAAAGCTGGGATAGAACCGCTTTCCGTCAGAGAAATGAGATTTGTTGGAAGTGAAACGCTCTGCAGAGTCAGGTCTTTTTCTGCAGAAATTTCATTTCACAGAAGGGGGGGGGGGGGGAATAACATCCAACAGCTTGAATCATCCTGTTCTGATACTCCTCAAAATCTGGTATTTGCATTCTTTGTTTCGAAACAACTGTAACCTTAACTTGTTTTCCCTCAATTGTTTTCCGTTGTGCTTTATCAAGTAAGACAGAAATAAGCTAATGCAAAAAACAAGAAGTGTTGCTGCCTGTAATGTTTTGAAGGAGTTTGGAAACCCAGCCTTCTGCTCCTATTCAAAACAAAGCCGCCATCACCAAAACTCACAGCTGAAGACATAATTTTGCTGGTGGAAGGGCATAAAAATATCTATGTATTTCAAAATTCACGCCTCAGATGAGGACAGAGTAGCCACCCTTTCCACCCAGGGGAAATGCTTGAAATAGTCAAGAAGCATCAAAATAACTACAGGAAAACACAATTTGTTTCATGACTTCTAGGCTAAGTTTTATCATATTAAATATACAGGATTAACTTTTTATATGATTTAAGCTTTAATTAAATGTGAGAATTATATTTAAGAGAAACAAAGAGAAGCGACAAGTCGATACCCACTATTTTGATTTCAAGTCACTTTAAATGCCGGTAGAAGCGATCAGACTCAGCATGAGCTAAAAAGCATCTTCCAGAAGAAAGTTATTTCTCAAAAAAAAAAAAAAAAGGAAAAAAAAAAAAAAGAAAAACCTCTGCCATCCTGCTTCCTATTGACTATCAGATCACATCACTCACAATCGCTACCATATCTCACATTAAAAAATTAAGTCCATAACTGCAGAGAAACATCTACCCATTTCTTTTATAGCTTCTTGCCACAACGAGCTATATATCTCCATTATCACGGTGCTATCACCAACACACAATAGATCTGAGCTCACATCGTAAATAACGCTTTCATGTAACAAAGTTACGCTTAGGAGTACAGGCATAAATTAACACTCAGCCATGTAACTCTAAATAGTATTTTAGGCCTTGTCAGAAACCAATTATGCAAAATATCCTCCTTGCAAAGATCTGCTCGTGATACTTCAAAGCATTACCTCATTTCAACCACCGTGGACAAGGCACGGGGCTGTGAATCAGGAGATGAGGGCTTAGCTGGGGGATGCTTGGATGATTAAACCCTCTGAAGTCATCTAATTACTGACATCATCGCTTGAAAGCATCTGTACACCTTCCAAAAAAAATATTCTAATTTGTCATTTCTATGCCAGTAACGAAGATGCCTCCACCCAGTGCTGAGCCCGTTATCGCAAGTCCGTGAATATCCCAAAAATCTAAATAAACAGGAGGGACTACCAGGAGCAAGATTTGCAAGGTTTAATAAAAGATATTGCCAATAAGGCTTGCACTGCTTGTATCTTTACACCATTTTGGCTGCAACCCAGAGGACTACAACATCGCCTTATTTCAGCCAGGAACCAAGGCACATGAAGATTAAACACCTTTCTCAAGGTCACGCACAACCCAGTGGGAGAGGTGGGAAAAAATGAGAAGCATCCATTATCTTTCCATCCCAGGTTGGATAGCTGAAACTGGAACCGGTCAGAAACCACTAGCTGGCTGTAAAAATCTTGGCTGCTTTCTGTTCAAGTGAGGAATGGGTATGAAAATCCCTAAGGATGTTTACTAAAGTCCCTGGCAATTGTTTATCAACACACATTTAATTGTCCCAAATACACTGTGTCCCTAAGAAACCAGCAGTTTCTTGGGGGTTTTTTTCCCCTCTTTATTATGATGCTCCTACCTCACTCAGCAGCCACGCAGATTTTAAGATTTCCATGATCCTCCCCAAAACCGCACTGCCCAAGCACGGCTCCAGTTGATCCGTGGGCACTTCTTTTGGCCAGCTGAAGCCATCTCCTCCTGGCCACGTCAGCTGCTCAGGCCTCCCTCAACTCACAAGAGTTTGCTGCAAATCTGATAGCAGATGTGATTTCCAGCTGGGTCTATAGACCGACCGCAGCAGGTTCATTAATAACAATTATTAAGTGCTTTATGTTACAAATTAGGCCTGTAGGAATACAACAAAATATCCAGCCGGTTGGTTTACGGTCTCTTGTCGGAAAGAACTGTAAATTCCCATTATCACAACACTATCACCACGGCAAAATGGGTATAGAAACTCATCGTAAATAATGCTTTAAAATAGCTAAATCATCACTGGATGCAAGAGTATAAATTAGTACCCATATGTAACAACACAGAAGGCCTCAGCTAACAGCTTCCATGCATCAGCCAGCAAAGGCACAGATATTTGGAAGTTGCATGGAGAACATCTTCCTTTTGCTGCTTCCTCAGACCCAGACAGCACCAGAAGCTGCACCAGAAACGACAGCCACACTGGTCTGGGCATTTTGCTTAATATATACAGCAACTTCACGCCAGTAACGTTTGGGAACTGATAGATCAGGCAACAGAGGAGCCAATAAAACGATGGAGTGAGTAAACAACTCGCTCCCAGCCATGTCCTCAAGAGCTGCCACGACCCTGCAGGCAGCCTGGGAAGAGATGCAGTTACCCAGGCAGCTGACACTGGCTGGAAAACACAGGGATACAGGGCATGCTGGAGGATGACAGGAGGCCAGACTATAAAAATAAAAAGTTCGTTCAATTATTTCATTCCTCACCCTAAGGGACAGCCTGCCCTGGAGACATGATGGGGCAGAGCGGAGAAGCTCCTTCTGCTCCATCCTCCTACTAATAAGCTCCAGCTTCCCAGTGCGTGGCACGATGGCACCAAGAAAGAGGGCAAAAGGCTCAAAGCCAGAAGAAACCTAGCCTTCTGCCCAAAGAAGGACGGGAAAAATAATTTCCCTTCTCACCCAACAGTCCCTTTGCCTTGATCCGTAAAAGCAATTTTTCCCAGGGATCCTCGGTCCTCTCAAGGGTGCGCCAAAGGTGCAGCGGGCACAGATAAAATGGATCTGCGTGCACAAGAAGAGGTACCGAGGTCACAGATCCCACTAGGGATCTCTCAGGCATTTATTTTCAGTCACTTCTGCCCGAGGCTGGATGCGAGGCAGCAGAGAAGAGGGAGCTTATTCATGCCATTACTGGGCCCTTGAGGCACCCAGTTCCCCCCACCATGAAAATTTTAATAAAACTGGTGCATCGACTTTCAATTAGAAGGCCGTAAAATGGTTCATTTTCATCTGTTTGTTGCACAGTAACACAGATCCTCAGGAGAAAACTGCGCCTTTTCCAGACTGTCTGCGACGCAGAGAGCATTAATTGAATATTCTGTTGAAACCACCTTCAATTAGCGCCTCCAAGTTTTGCATGACATTCATCACTGCAACTCGCCCGATTCTGCATGCAGCACGTTTGGGGTTTTGTGATGCACACATCACATTAACTCACAGCATTATCGCGAAAATAACAATTTTATTTGCTAATGAGATGCTAGCCAGTGTAGGGTAGGCTGCTGCCGCTGCTGCATGAGGTGATGGCTTCCCGGTCTGGACAGCATAAAGCAGAATAGGTTCCCCAGCCACAGAATAACCAGTGTTGATAAGAAATACCTCATGCTAACCCAAACCATACCACTGCTCTTCCATTTTCTTTGTATGGAGAAGTTGAGGCCAACCCTATGGCTGATGTTATAATACAGATGCAGCACCCTTCATTAGAGTACCGACAGCCTGGAAACCAAAATTAAGTGCATTCACATCCCAGATGGGATTCAAGCTATAAACATTCACCCTACGGATCATGAGCCACCATCAAGCCCTAAACTTCCTTTTCAAGCCATAATTTAGGAAAAAGTTCAAGCCCAGTGCTGTCCAGGAGACAGGCGCAAGGACAAAAATCTCGCTCCAGTTACTACTTCTGCTGGCTGCAAGCCTCGCCCACACCAAGGGACGGCTGAAGCCATCCATCCCACATCTGATATCTCCCAACAACCAAAGGAGCTCTGCTGCAAACGCTGCCCCAGACTCGTTCAGTTCACAGAGCAAATGAGTCCCCGCTGCGATGCCCAAAGCTCCGCAGAGCTGTGATGCTGCTCTCCCCTACCTCACAGGCAATCACTCAGCACGGAGCAGAGATGCTGGAAGATATTCTGGTGGAAAGGTGCTTTCATCTTCTCTGTCTCTCTCAAAAAAAAAAAAAGCATGTTTCATGTTTTGTATGCATCTCTGCTGACTGGAGAGATCTTTTTCTGCTGAGTCCTAATACGCTGCGACCTCCTTTTCAGCAACTGCCAGAGTATCTCCAAACATTGACGCAAAAGGCAGAGGGGAGCCAAGGTGTTTGTCAGGCACCAGGAGCTTGAGACCAAATAACCCACAGTGGCACAAGAAACGACAGGACCAAAGAGACTTAGTAGACGCACGGATGGGGGATTCAGACACGTTACGTATGGCCGTGCATCCCATACACTATGGAAATGGTTAAGCTGGTTTAGGTCATTATCTAGGGAAGCAGCATAGCTTAGAAAGACAAGCCATGGAAGCAGGATGCATTGCTTCCCTGTGGCACAGCCTCGGTTTTCCCAACTTTAAGAAAACCAAAGAGAGTGAAGCAGACTTTGTAGAGCATACTATCATCTGCTGAGGTGACACGCTATATTAGCAAGGTGATATTAATAAGCAGATCTTACATGCAAAACTTTACGTACAAAATTGCATGACGTTTAACCTTGTGTCAAGTGCACAGCAGGCTGATTATTTTAATTACAGGGTGTTGTTGGGTTTTTGGTGTTTTTTTTCCATTGCAGCTCCATTATTAGCTTCAGTCAACAAACCACTGGAAAGCTGCAGGCAAGGAGGGAAATAAAAAAGGGTCCATAGGCATGCATCTAACATCCACGTGTAATTAGCAGTTACACACACCAGCAGCGTGCATGAGGGTATCTGGCCACTTAGATGAGCAATTACCAAGGCTATGCCACGCGTGCACTGATTGAGGTCCCCTCCCAGCACCAAATTGCTCCTCAAGCCTCAGGCTGAGCAGTTGCAGTGCAAAGCTGCTGTGGCATTTAAGGCACAGCGCGGGGCAAATTTCACTTATTATACATAAACCATCCACATCTGCATTTTCATCAGGGCTTGGAGTCGAGCTCTTGGCTTCCACCAAAGACACAGAGAAAACACACATCTGCTTCAAGAAAAACCCAAATACAGCAGCAGAGTGCTTTTGAGAAACCACACACACCAGCCAACATTTTTTTTTTTTTTTTAATTGTTTCTTAACTTTCTATCTGCAGATCTGCAGAGCACTCTAATATAATCAGGTCCTCTGCACAGGGGATTAGCAGACTTATATCCTGTGGATCCAATCAGGAAAGTCTATCAGCAAAACATACTTATGTTGATACAGCTATTATAATCTGCATAATTCTTCTGAGTTCACATACTTAATGGATAGCAAACAGAGTCATTACTGCTGCAACTTACATCCATAGGATCTCTATGAGCCATTCACTGCAGTGTTTTTTATTATTCATAGCTTTAGTTATTGATTTTCAGGAGAAGATACATGCTTTTAAGCACCATAAAAGCAAGAGAGGAAAACAAATAGCACTATTCCAAGATTAATACACTGCTCATAATAAAAGTATGGCTGTCACATTGCACTGTGTATAGCTGATGGAGCCTTGACAAATTCCATGCAAAATGGCTGAGTTGCTTAAGAATCTTGTTAAATAATTTAAAGGCAAGTTTTACTGGAGGCAGGAAAGTTCTTCCCCAAAACCACTTTCTCAGATTTATGAGCTAGGAGTATGTTAATCAACCCAAGTGCGGGATTCAGTGGGGATGTTGCCTCCCAGCAGGGCACAGCCTGGGTGGAGGGTTTAAGGGAGATACATATATATATATATACACACACATAAACATATGATATGGTAAGTGTGGTCCCTGTGTGGTTCAACTCTGCAAGGTCTCCAAGGCAGGGTCCAGCTGACAGGCTTGGATACAATGGTGACCCACATTCATCAAACCATGGGCCACCAGAAATCTTTTAAGGTGGGCTTGTATACCTGGACAGCAGGAGGACCGCTCATCCTGCCCCTTTCCAGCTCTCCAACACAGGATTCATCTCAAACCCAGACAACTTGATTACACCTCAAGATCCCCTCAGGGTCAGGACTGGCTACAAAGAGACTCTTCCCCTCTTGCCCTGATGGGTTTCCACAGAAAAGTCATCTGTTGACACAGACTCTCCCGGGAGGCACGAGCGATGCACAGGGACATCTTCAGCCTGTACAGTGCAGAAGTGGCACTGGGAACAGCTGGCTATCTCTCAAGCATCTCAGCACGACAACAGCTCTTTTATTGCCTTGCGCTCCCTTGCAGGCAGAGAGCTGCGCTGCTAAATCAGCCAGGTAGATCAGAGCTATCATCCCTAGCAGAAGGACTCTGAGTTTCAGGATATTTATGTGAAGAAGAGCTTCCAGTGCCCAAGAGCCCCTTAAAAATCAACATCACAGGACAGCGAGCGCAAAGCCAAGCTCAAAGCTGGCGGAGCATCGCAGAAAAGCGACAACACACTTGTTTGTTCACTTAAAGGCTCACGTAGGAGGCAAAGGACCTTCCAAATTACAACATTTCTATAGCAACTAGGGTCCCACCATGGTCTTTTTGTTCCAGACACTGTACAGACTGTCTCCATATTAATAACCCTGCTTACCAAGGAGGCAGGAAACAAAAAAACCACCCACAAGATCAAGTGTAGGGAGCCAGTCTGCTCTAATACCTAGGCAAGGAGGGATGCAGCTAGGGGAAGGCTCTGCAATCGCTTGTAAAACACCTGTACTCAGTGCAGGCACCTAAAAGATCTCATAACCAGCCTTGTAGGGCTGTGCTGGAGATGTTTGCAGCTCACATCAGAGCTCACGTCAAGACAATCAGCTCAACAGCTTCACTCCCCCCTCTTCCAAGTCCACAGAAGAAATCGGGTGCCTAAGTCTTCCACACTTGACCTCCAAGTTCCCATTTTAAAGCAAAAGTCCTTTCATTTGCAGATATTTAGGCAGACCTGACTGCTGAAGCACTGCGATGCCGCACTTGTAAGGTACTCGTCCTCCAAACAGCACAGCCCCAGTTTCACTATGTGGAACAATCGAGGATGGGACTTATGTGACCGGCCTTCTCCATCCATCTAATAAAACTGTTCCTGCTTTTTTAGGGGGAAAAGAGACCAGATAGCAGCCCTGGGATGAAGCTGCCTGCTCTCGCAGTGCCTTGCTACGCCATCACCTCTTTTGCATCTAAATTGCAAGAGGAGGAATCGCACCTTATTTCCCACGTAGGAAACTGTTGTCAAACCAGGCAGTTGCAGATATTTTTCCTCCTGGGAAGAGCTCTAGGAGGCGGCGCACTCGAGCCAGTTCATTTTTTCCTGTATCATTTACATCCACCCCCTTTAAAACTTCCAGGCAGCTGTAACTTTCATAAAGCACCTTTGCAGAGGTATTGCCCTTCCCGAGAGTGGCCTGTTAAGCAAAGAGCTATTTAACTAAGGCATAAATGTTTAAGGACCCCAAAAATTCTTCCCTATCCAACCCCCATGCTTGCAAGCAGGAAAATTTGTGACCTGAATGAAGCGAGGTGCTTCAGAAAGGCAAAGCATCTCGGGCAGGTGATTTAATCCCGAATATCAGCCTTTTGGGAGGACCCTCGTCCCCACAGGCAGGCAGGAGCTGGTTTGTACACAGCATCTCACCTCCCGAGATGAGCAACGCTCTCTGCTCCTTGCACCACGTGCTCTGTTCTGCATTTATCCACTAATAATAAGCTGTCATACTCCTGGTTCTTACACATTATAAATTAATCTCTTTTAATTGGCCACGCTTCCCAGCCCAACTTGGGAACAATAGCTCCCCACAGGTCCTTTATGCCACACGGTTATACGTCACTGAAGAGTTAGTATCTGCCAAAGGACACCACTGCCCCCTCCCACCTGCAATAAAAAAAGTCAATGGGGGAACGAGGATGTTTATCACCACCGGCATCACAATTAAAATGCGTTAGCATCGCTCCGGTAGCTCGACATCCTCCAGCTCTGGTACCCTAACGTAAGGGCAAGGCTGCTGAGTCCATGCAACAACTTGCAAACTCCTCTCCCCAAAGTCTCTCTCGAAAAGGGAAGGGGAACCAGAACAGATGGGGAGGGCTGGAGGCAAGGGGGAAACTGAGGCACGAGGCTTTAACCGCAACGTGGCGAGCGTGGCGTGCTCCAGCAGAGGAGGAGGAGGTTGCGCACCTCTTGGAGGTTCAATGCTGGAGCAGAAGTCAGGCTCTGTTGTTCAGCTTTGTTAACCCCAAGAGCTTAAGCTTTCCCTTGCATACATGTATTTTGGAGCATGCCTAGGAGACAGCAACAGTTTGCAAGACCTGCATTTTGCTCGCTTACAGCAAAAATAAAATAAAATAAAACCAGACCTGCTTCATCATTTATTCATACCCACCTAACATACGGCACCAGGTACCTGCACTTGTCCAACATATTAGTTTACACCATAACGCACCAAAGCAGAGGGGGAGCACCCAGGGAATAAGGGGCACAGCACAATCCTGCACACAAGCAGCTCCAGAACCCAGAAAAAACCCTGGATGTGCAGCGATGCCAGGGACCCACCAAGGTGGGACAGAGACCGACGTCATGCCTCTGCTTCCCAGGGGATTCAAGCTGCAAAGAGCCCCTTTGAAAGTCTTTCCCAAATGGATGCATTTTCGAACAGGAAGGTTTTGATTACACCAAGTTTTCCTTGCTGCTCTATCTTCCTGCACACAGCTAAAAGACTAAACTCTCAAAACTGACATATTTGGGGTGAGTTTTACAGTACTGCAGAATTCTCCACCCAGAAGTAAGCAATTTCACCCCACGATCCAGATCCCAGCCATGTGCAGCACCCAAATCCCACCCAACACCAGCTCCCATGGGCAGGAGCATCCTCTGCCTCCTGGTTTTTGGTTTTTTTTTTTGTTGTTTTTTTTTTTTTTTTTTTTTTACTCTTCACATGAACCCGAGAGCTGCAACCACGCACAAAAGAGAAAGCGAAAAACCCTGGCAGGTTTTGTACGACGCAGCCGGGGGGTTTCTTAGCCCCCAAAATCCCCTCAATATTCAACCACACAACACAAATATCATTACTCAGGACAAACAAATCTTGCAGCAACACCTTCCCCCAACGCTCCGAACACCAGAATCCAGCTGTGCCCAGCAAGGTCCCTGAGGACAAAGCAGGGACCCCTCCAACCCCCCTCCCCACATCACTTCAAGAAGATTTTTAAAATTGCTCTGACTTTTTTTTTTTGCAGAGAAGGCTCATTCCTACCATCATCCCATGCGTCCTTTTGCGCAGGCTGTCCCCAGCGTCTCCACGAGTGGTTTTTTTGGGGGGAGTCCCTGTAGAAAGAAGACGGGGGTCTCCGCCAAATCCGCACCTCCTCAGCTGCAACAGAAGAAAATCCAGGCGCGCGTTTTACAACCACAACACAATTCAGTCCAAACTCCTCTGAGCACAACCCCAAAATCTAGACCACGTACCGTGAGCAGGAGTCGTCCACGAAGAAACACGAATGAACCGTTGCTCCCCCAGCCCCACCGCTGATAAGCAGCATCCAATTAATCACCAGCTGCAGGCAATCATCCCTAACCCAATTTGACCCAAATACACCTTTTTTTTTCTTTTTTTTTGGTCTTGTTTTTCTGCTTTTTTGGCAATGCTTGATGAGGCTAATGTGGCCCAGGTGTTTCCCAGGGCACTCAGCACCCGGAATGCAGCAGAGCTGCCTATGTACAACACCACCAGGCTTTTTTCTTTTTTTTTTTTAATGCCTGCCAAAGGAAAAAAAAAATAAAAATTTAAATAAAACCAAAGAAAATGGTGCATTTAAACTCTTGCTGCCCTTAACACCTACAAAATAAACCCAGCGCAGGGCTGCACGCTTTTCCCAATGCATGCAAAAAAAAAAGCGGCTGGGAGGAACTTTTTTCCCTGCCTCGCGCCGGGCTGCAAACTTCCCGCTTTTTTTTTTTTTTTTTTAAATCCTAACGGATTTAACGGCAACGCCGCGAGCCCGGCCGCGCGCCCACCAGACCGACCTCCAGGCCGCCAGGGGGCGCTGCGGGGAGGCGCGGGAGCCCCTCTAGGCCGCTCTCCTCGGTGGGAGGGGAGGTACCGGAAGTGAAGCCAGAAATGGCGGCTGGTGGCGGGGAAGCATTGCGGCGGTGTCGGTGGTCAGCTCCGGGCGGTGAAGTCTGACAGGGTGGGCTTCGTTGCGTCGGTGCTGGTAGAGTGTGGCTTGTTATCCCGCAGTACTGTGAGCTCCGATGACTGTAGAGCGGTCCCGGTGAGGAGCCCGGTCGGTTGGGTCCCAGTGCCTGGTGAAGGACCCTGGTCGGTTGGGCCTTGATGAGCTCCAGTGCCCGGTGATCAGCTGGGCTCCGGTGCCCAGTAAAGGAGCTCGGTCTGTTGGGCTCTGGTGAGCCACAGTGCTTGGCGAGGAGCCTGGTTGGTTGGGCTCAGGTGCCCAGTAAGGACACTGATCGGTCGAGCCCCTGTGCCCAGTGAGGAGCCCGGTCGGTTGAGCCTTGACAAACTTGAGCAGCCGGCAGAGCCCCAGGGCCGCTTCCCCTGCCCAGCCCTGCCATGACAGGTCAGGGGCCATGGGGGGTCCGTCGGGTGCTGTTGGCGTTGATGGCCGCACTGGGCTGGCTGCTGGCCCTGCAGTTGCTTCTTGACTTGCGGGCACTGGGGATGCTCTGTGGGGTGCTGGCGGTGCTGGGTGGCTGGCTGGGCCCCCGGGCCCTCAGCCACCCCGGCCGCCGGTTGCGGCTGGAGCGTTTTGTCAGCTCCCTGCAGCCCCAGCCCCACTGCCCGATGGCCACGGGGCGGCTGGAGAAGGAGATCGCCGGCACCATCCACAAAATGGTGCGGGACTTCGTCGCCTCCTGGTACCGCACTATCAGCAGCGAGCCAGCCTTCGAGGCTGAGGTGGAGAAGGCCATGACAGGCCTGGCCACTGAGCTGAGGCGGCGGATGGGGCAAGTGGACCGCCAAGCCCTGGCCCACCGCCTCCTCCTCCTCTACGGCCATCACTTGCAGAGCTATCTGCAGGCCCGCGAGGCCCTGAGGGGTGATCCAGAGGGTGGCCGGACCCTGTGGCTGGAGTACAGCCGGCTGGCGGGGCCGCACCCGGCCCTCCGCAGCCCAGCGGCTGAGGTGGGCTACGCCCGGGCTGCTGTGGACACGCTGCTGCGGGCGCTGGTGCCCTGGCCCCACCTGGAGACGCGAACGGGACGCTTTGTGGTGGTGGAGCTGGTCGCCTGCAACGTGCTGCTGCCGGCCATCAGAAAGATGTCCGATCCTGACTGGATCAATTTGCTGCTCATTGGGGCTTTCTCCAAGAAGCCCCGGGGTGAGGAGCCACCCCCTGCACCCCCAGTGCCTGATTTCTTGCCCTTTGTGGCGCAGATGGACACCACCCCTGCCGGGCTGCCCCCCTCCCCGAGGGCCACGGAGGTGCCCAGGCAAGAGGCAGGGGCTGCTGGCGAGGACAGAGAGGACTCAGCGAGTGGGCTGTGCCACACAGAGGAGCCCTTCCTTCGCCCACGAGCCCTGGGCTCCCTCTTCCCCTGCGAGGGTTTGGAGCTGGAGTCCCCTGCGCCTGATGCAGGCCAGGACACGGACCTGTTGGCACCATCGCCCATGAGGGATTTCCCTGATGAACCCCCCCAGGACACCTCCACTGTGGTGGAGGGAGCGGCCGCTTCGGAGGATGGCATGGGGGACCTGGAGGAGGGCATTGCCCCTAACTTGGATGCTGGCCTGCTTCCCACCTCTGCTTTTGCACTGACCTCCTGCCCTGACATCCAGATCGACCCAGCAGTTGAGAAGGAAGAGGAGGGTCCAGCTGTCCCCAAGAAGTCCTCCTCACAGAGGCCCTCCAGCTTGGGGAAAGATCTGGGAGCAGCTGAGGGCCCACCACAAAGCCCCCCAGACCCTGGGCAGACTCTGCCCCTGCTCTCATCCTCCCCAACGGCTTCCGTCAGCACTTTCAGCTTTGAACCCCTCAGCAGCCCCGATGGGCCAGTCGTCATCCAGAATCTGCGGATAACGGGGACCATCACTGCCCGAGAGCACAGCGGGACTGGCTTCCACCCCTACACCCTATACACTGTCAAGGTAAAGGCTCCCCCGGTGCTCACCCCTTTCTGAGATCCCTGTCCTGGCAGGGGGGGCACATGTGGTGTTTGGAGATGAGGACTTGCTATGTGTGTGGCTCGACAAAAAATTTTGTCTGGCAGTGGGGAATATCGGGCACAGTGGCTTTTCCAGTGGCCGTTTGGGTGCAGGATAGGGGTTCCCGCTCGTGGCCAAGGGTTGTGTGGGGCTGGTTGAGTCTTCTGTATCTTGTTTTCACCATTCCCTTTGTCATGAGGGGTTCGCGTGCTGTGCAGCCACTGTTCTTCAGGGTAGGGTCAATCTGAGGAATTGCTTGATGGGACCTCCATGGGGTCTGGGGACTGTGGGGCCAACAGGGACCACAGCACATCAGGATTGTTTTGGCGTCTGTAAGGATTATTGACTGTTGCCTTCCTCCTCAGTATGAGACAGCCCTGGAGGGTGAGAGCGCAGGCAGCCTTCAGCAAATGGCTTACCACACTGTGAACCGCCGTTACCGGGAGTTCCTCAACCTCCAGACCAGACTGGAGGAGAAACCGGAGCTCCGCAAGTTCCTGAAAAGTCAGTGCCTGCATTATCTTCCTAAGAAAATCCTTTTCTCTCTCACCCCAGTCCATGCTCTGCTGTTCTGAGGGTATCCTGCCCTGCCTGTGCAGCTCAGGATGCTGGGCTGTTTGTGATGCCCATGTCCTTGTTCTGTGCAGAGCTGGCTAGAGGAGAAATTTATTTCTTTTGACGGCAAATTCCAGTGTTTCAAAACATCCTTGTTGCCATTCACATTGCAACACGTGCTTTTGTAGTTTTGTACCTTAGCAATGAATAGAAACACTGGTATCTGCAAGCGTCTTGTTTGCATATAAGAAAGCAGAGTATATGTGTTGAATGTAAGCTTTTTTTTAAAAAGAAGGCAATGGTTCTTCTAATGCTACTTATGTATAAAACTTCATTGAATTTGCCGTGTTCCTACGTAATGCTTTGGTTTTGACAGATCTGGAGTTTTGACTGGAAAACTGCTTTGTTGAGAATTTTGGGGTTCTTTGAGTGATCTAGAGTCCTTGGGCTAAACTGGTGTTCTTGCTTCTTTAACGTTAAAGGCATGGATGATAAGATAGCAGCAGAATGCAAGTTTTGCATGGATGTAAGGTCTGATTCAGCTACCCTGTTTCGAGGGGTGTATTATCTTGGGCTGATGCTGGGCAGTGTGTAGTGGTAGTCTTAAGCATGAGAGCATTAAGATTTTAATACAACTGTCACGGTTTTCTTGAGCTTGCTAATGGGTTTGTTTCCTTTGTAGATATCAAAGGCCCAAAGAAATTGTTCCCTGATCTCCCATTTGGAAATATGGACAGTGATAAAGTGGAAGCCAGAAAAAGTCTGCTAGAATCTTTCTTGAAGGTGAGATACTTGCTTGTGTGCCCCTGTGAGCTAGAAAGCAGTGCTCAGGACAGCTCTGTACTGATAGTGGAGAACATCAGATCTATTCCACCTGCACTTTACATGATCAAAGGGAAGTTGACTCACAAAAGACCTAAAGCTACATCTTTCCATGCAGCAATTGTGTGCAGTCCCTGAGATTGCAAACAGTGAGGAGGTGCAGGAGTTCCTCGCCTTGAATACTGACGCCAGGATCGCTTTCGTCAAGAAGCCCTTCGTTGTCTCCAGGATTGACAAGGTAGACAAGTGGGAAACTGGTTATCTGAACCACTTACAGCTGCACCTAGACATGCCGTTCGGGCTTCAGTGTCTACATATATGGCTGCTGCGGTAGTAGCCAAAAAATTGGAACGCTCAGCTTGCCCTGAAAGCCATAAAGCTAGGAAGAGTCAGAGGCCATCTCAAAGAGTTTGGGGGTTATCATGGAAAATAGAGGGCACGTCTGAAAATTCTTAATTCATATTCAAGGAAATGTATATATTCAGTAGTTGATGGCACTGCTGGCTTTTGCAGATCGTTGTCAATGCCATCGTGGACACCTTGAAGACAGCATTCCCCAGGTCAGAGCCCCAGAGCCCCACGGAGGATCTTAGTGAGTCTGAAGTGGATGGGAAATCTCAGACAGACGGGAAGAAGACTAACAGGTAAGGGCTCCTTCAGCTTCCTCTGTGCTTTATGCAGAGCATGGATTTCTTACAGAAACTGATTCCATTCTGGGGAAAGACTGACTTGGTGCTTTACCTGTTGTGGATAATACATTGCTGTCATACTGTAGCTAAATTGCTTGCTCTTTCACATACCGAGCAAGGGTATTTGAGTTCCTGTTTGGATAAAGGGTTTTCTAAGAGTGCTCAGGTTTTCACAGAAGGTGGGTTTCCTCCCGAGAGAGCTGTGAGGTGGTGGCATTTGCTGGCAAAGGTGTTGATGCTGCTGGAGAACTGCTTTTTACCCTTAAGCATGTGCATAACCTATATATGTTGTGAGTCACTGCAAAATACGGCTATATGTTGTCTACCTGCAGGTTCACTCCTGCTTCTCTCATGCGTTTCACACAGTGGCATGCCACCTTGCCCAGCAAACATTTGAATATTTATTTAGGAGTAGTTGATTAAGGTCACTGCACTTATGTTGCTCACCAGGTGTTTATTTGGTGTTGCTGGCAGTGGCGAGCCCCACTGTGCTCATCAGTGATTCTTCCCTTACATAAGAAGGGAAGGTTTCTGCATGAGTATTGGTTTATTTTCCAGAAGAGAGAAGTTTTGCTAGAAAAAGCTGCTTTGAACAAAAAGACAAACAAGTATAAGTTTTGAAGCACCTTGGCCAAAAAGCACATTCCTTAATGATAAACAGGCTATTTTATAATTTGTCTCACAATCCCAAACGCCCTTTCATATCCTCCTTTCTCTGTGCGCATGTTTAGAATTGGATTTCACAATCCTGCTGAGTATGTTTCATCTCGGAGGCTTTTCTGAACCCTTTCCTGTGTATGCTGCAATGCTCACACCTTGCTGACCAGAAATGCCTACATCTACGTGTGAGCTTCCATGTAACATACCTGCCAAAGAAGGTGTGTGTATGTGCTGGATGTTGGAAAGCCTTGGCTAGGCCCACGTGTAGTTGAGGAAAAGCGCTTTAATGCTTTTCTTGCATGGGTTTACTGCCACCTCTTAGTTATCTTGGGGGCGGATGTTTTTTTGAACCACTTTAGGTCTAATCAGACTTATTAGCTTGGACGTGACAGTGGACAAAGATAGCTGGTCCAGGTTCTTCGCTGAGGCTGCTCCACATTCTTAGCTGAGGCTAGGAAACTCATCACTCGCAGCTTGTGGAGAAAACCCTTACTCTGCTGTGTCTCTCCTCTTCAGGTCCAGGCTGAGGTTCTCATCCAGTAAAATTGCTCCAGTGCTGAGTGTGAATGAAGCGCATGACAGGATTGTGTACTCTATCAGGGAGGGCAGTGCTGTAAGTTCAGATCCCTCCTGCAATCCTTTCATGATCCTAATCACTGCCCGGTTTGGGTGCTGGCTTGGAATAATCCATGTGCATGAGGGTTGCGGCTGCTGCAGCCTTGTTCTCAGCGATAAGAAAGGCAATAAGCAGCCCTAGTTGCGCTGTTGGCTACAGCAAGGTGCAAACCAGGTGGTGGGAGGCTGTCTGGGCAGTGGAGATCTCGTATATCTGTTCAACTCTGGCTGTATGCAGCTCACCACTGTGGTACTAATACACCGGTCCTTTTGTAGGTCTCTGGCACCCTGTCACTAGCTGCTATGGAGTCATTCATCCAGAAGCAGGAGAAGCTGCTGGAGGCAGTCCTCAGCAAAGCTCCTGAAGGCGAGGGAGGTAGAGAAGCTAAGGAAAGCTCCGTGGAGGATTACGTGGACGGGCTGCGCACATCAGAGCAGGGGACACGTCCAGACATGGACTCTGGTGAGCTCAGCCCCTCTGTTAGTGCTTCAGTGTATCTACCTTGGCACTGCAACAGCTCCAGCACCTGCAGGCTCAGCTTGCAAGGTCTTTACTATGAGGACCTAGTCTCCTGCCTGTTGCACCTTGATTAAAGGGAAAGCAAACCAAGTTTTTCCAGTCCTGGTGGGTGATTGGTCTGGTCTTTAATGCTAGTGGAAGCAAATTGGGTCTTGGCTCAGTTGTGTCGGTGTAGATCTTCACATTGGCGTACTCAGTACAGTTACTGCACAAATAAGTTTATGAAGGACACACTGTTTAAACTGCCAATGTTATAAAACCAAGCTCTTAGAAACTGAAAAATGGCCAAATGACTGTTTCTTGGTAGTCTCGAGTTAGCCTTGATAATGTCCATGCATTATAAGAGGACCTTTTGAGATTCAGTTAAGTTTGGATAGATTTGGTGGGAATAGCAAATACGTAATCCCAGTTCAAGGAACGATGTTCCCTTTCTGATTATAGATCCCTCCTCTGAAGCACGGGGGTGCTACCACCTCTTAGAGCGGTTACAAGATTATCCTGAACACGAGCAAAAAATACGTTCTCTAATCTTTTTCTTGGAATAGCTGAGCTGTGTCAGCTGGAACTTTCCAAAAATTTGACTCCAGTGGTTCAAGTTTGGTGAGCTCTGACTGAAAGCATGTGCTTGTGACAGGATGGGTCTGGTATTCTAGAACCTAGCCTGTGCTACCAGCTTTGCCTATAATCTTTGAACACATGCCTGGGGTTGTTTTGGGGCTGCTGGGGAGCAGGACTGGAATTGGAGGCCAGTGCTCTGCATGGAGCACAAGAGACAGGCAGGCCAAGTTAGCTGAACTCTTAAGGAAATCTAACGTAAATGATGTCAAATGCCTGCAGGTCTGTGATGATTCAGAGCCGAGACAGGGCAGGCTGGTCTGGCAGGGTAAGGGGAATGAATGTCTGGGGAACGGCTGGCTTAAAAGGCAACGAGTGTCCGTATCTGCTCACTGGGTGACTTCTCGGAAGAAGTTGGCCAGCAGCTCTCTGAGGAAGGGGACTTGGATGCTACAGCAATAAGCAGAGCTTGCCGATGATGAGCTTTGTATGGGGTTATGGTGAAGCTAAACAGCCTGCTCCAGTTTTTGCACAGAGAAGTCAAGTCTCAAAGGGCAAAGCAAGTGAGAAGTAATTTATGCATGGTCCAGAGCAAGAGGTGCCAAATGCACTCACGCCCTGTCTTTTGCAAATGAAATGGTCTGGAGTTAACTAGTCCAGCTCGTATGTGCAGGGAGAGGAAGAGGAGGGAAGGAGAGGTGCCGGTGTCCAGTGTCCCTCTCTCCTTTATCTCCAGCAGTAAATCGTGTATTAACAGTCTTGTTGGCTCTCTGTGGGGAGAGTGGTTGAAAGATCAGGCATCGAGGAAGGTCAGAATAGGGGAGGATGCTGTACAGGAGCTCACTCTGCCAACAGAGCCAATGCAGTAGCCTCAGGTTGGAGCGCTGGCCTAGGAGTGGTTGTCTCAGGCAGGTTTGTGGTGCATTAATAAGCTTGTTCAGCATAATACCTATGACGCTTTGGGGCCAAACAGCGTAAAAGTAGTTCTCTTGCAAGTAGAATGTGTTTATGCTGTAGGCTTTGACATCCTCCTGAGGGTCAGAAGGAGGTTTTGGTGTCCCAGGTCTGTGTCACCGGGGATATGTGAGCATGTGTGGGGGTTTTTGTTTTAACTGATGCATCTGGTTTATCCGGATGTGGTTCATCCATCTTGCTGCTGAGACTCGGACCTGCCACACGATGGCAGCCTGCAGACACCGACCACAGTCTTGCGCCTGGAAAACTGCACGTTGGAAGAGAGGAAAGCGTTGGTGAAGACTAGGAAAATAGTCCTCAGCAATGTACCTTTCTCCTGGCTACAGTCACTGCCTTCTTTCTCACCTGTTTTGGGCACACTGCCATCCTTGTATATGGACTGGGGTTTGATAATCCCCCAGCTTAACTGGGAAAGAACTGAGTACTCGGAGCAGCCATGTTCTGGTCTGGTGCACACCTTGGTAGGGAGGTTGGGGCTGCTTGGATGAAAGTGGAAAGGAAAAAGAGCGGGGCCAGGCTCCCCACGCTGGCTGTGCTGCAGCAGGTCATCTGCCTGTGGCGCAGGGTGTTAGGCTGGGGAGAAGAGTGTCAGGCAGGCTGTTGTGCAAAAGAGTGAGTTTTGGATGATGCTTTCCACCGGGTTTGCTTAGGCACCGAGTTGGCTGCTTCTTCTGACTGTCCTCTTCCTCCCGGCAGACTCTGAGACAGCTTTGGCTGACGTGGCCCTGGATGTGCTTCGTCTGCTACTGATGGATCACTGGAGCTGGCTGTGCACGGAGAACGTCCAGAAGGTCTTCCACCTGCTCTTCGGGACCCTCATTCAAAGGTAAGGCCTCAGCGACCAACCTCGCAGCTTTGTGGGCTGGCATTGCCTTTAGAGTTACGGTCTAAAATGGGGCTCTTGCCTGAATGCACATAAATGCATTCTGTCACATGAAACAACAAGGTTCTGTAAAGAAGATATCGTATTTATGTAAACATCTCAGAGATATGCAGTAGGAGCTGTTTTCCCCGTGAGCAGCAGCACAGCTCTAGCAGGCAGCCTCCTGCCCTTTAACAACAGGGGAAAGGAAGGATCCAGCCCTGGGAATGGGATCCTTCTTGCCTCATGAAAGGGTAAGAGTGCTGAGCTCCTTGGCTTTCTAGGGAGAGACTGGCCTCTGCTGGCCTCCTGGTCTCTCGCTGCCCAGGGGCTCAGCTTGTTTTTTCTACAAAAGGAGAATAAATAGGCACAGGAAACAGCAACTTGTCAAGTACCAGCTCTGAGCGCAGCCTCCCAGGGCCTTTGCTCTCATGATGCACACCTCTCTGATCTGCGGTGGGCCGCTAGTGCAGTGGGCAGTGACCCACAGATGTATTAGGGAAAGACTTCCTTTCCAGCTGGCATGTACTTGCCAAGCTTTTCTGGGGCCAGTGCCTCTGTGTGGTAAGGCACTAGGCCAAGACACACAAACAGAGAGCATTTCTGTTTTATTGTGTAGGTTGGTGACTATCGCTTGCTGAGGACATGGTCCTTCAGAGTAAAAGGAAAGTCTTCCTGGAAGGGCTTTGGCTAGGGGGAGTCTCGGAGCAGTGCTTTTCCCACTCCTGCCCACTTTCTTCTCTTGCAGGCATTCAAAGCCAGTGTCAGAATGTGCAGGGCATCACTGTATAACCGATCTGGTAATTTAAGCTGCCCTCAGCAGAGGTTGCCAAAGTGCTTTGAGGTCAGGAGCTGCTGGCCATCAGTCCTGAGTCTGTTTCCTTGGGTGGAAGGAGGTGGGTGTTGCTCCCACTTCTCCAAAATGGGCTCTGGTCTTTTGGGGAATGAGCTGGAACCCAATCCTTGCGCGTAAGCACAGAAGTATGAGAGCTTGAATAGGCACGTCATCACCTCCTAATAAGCTGTGTCCCGGTCACCCGGGGAGCCTGCAGCCCCGACACATGGCATTGGTATTTTCCACTAGAGAAACTGTCATACACACAGCACATGCCTGGCTCTGGAAAGTGGAGGAGCTCCACAAATTGTGCTAGTGGAGCAGCATGAGCGTGAATGTGTTTGTAGCTGCTCTGCTTCAATGGGTCTGGGTGAACCCACGTGTCCTGTAGGCAAACCTTTGGCTGGAGGTGATGTTGGGAAGTCCCGTGACTCCTTGGTGTCATGATCAGGACAGGGTGCAAATACTTTTGAACTCACCCTTTGTCCCTGGACTGTACGTGTCCATGCTGAAATCCACATGTTGATGCTGGCTCTGCTTTTGTTCTGGAACAGTCAGGAGTCTGCAGGTCTGGTGTGAAGGGGACGGGGGAAGGAGTTGCACAGTGTGAACTGACCTGTTGCCAGAACAATGGTGTTACTCATGGATTGCTGCAGGGAACGCTTTCCTCCACTGTTACTGCTGCTGAAGTCGCCACCCCAACCCAGAAGGCTGTGCTTGGGACAGCGCTTTGGTCTCCTGAAAGGGAAGAGTGTTAGGGTGGAAGTTCTCCTATCTTGAATCAAGGGTGGCAGGTTTTTAGTGATTCTGGAAGCCCATGTGGAGGGCTGGGGCTCAGCAGGATACTGCAATGGGCACAGGAACTGCTCTGAGAGCAGTCAGTGTCTGCCTGTCGTGAAAGCTGTGATCTGGTATGAGAGCATTGTTCAGACAATGCTCAAGACGGACGTTCAAGATGAGGCATGTAGTTACCTTCACAGTGGAGGAGAATTGGGAATGGGGGTGCTCCGTGCTGGCTTGCCATTGCACCCTGTCTGTTAATCACACAGAAGGGTGGCTGAGACTTGTTGTACTCATGGCTGGCCCAGGTGGCCACGGCTGTCCCGAGCAGATCAAGAATTCTCTAGCTCAGACCTGCTGCCAGCTGCCGATCCAGGGACACAGCGTGGATTTGGTGGCATTCCTCTTCCATTTAAGTATTTGCAACTTGATCGCTGTTTGGCCAGACCTGACTCAGCCCTGGCACTGGCATTCTGGCGGGCACTGTGTCTGGGTACCCTTCACAGGTGGAGAAAATACCAGAAGCTGTTCTGGGAGTATGTGCTATTCAAGGCATCATTGCTCCCGCCTCCGAGAACAGGCAGACAAACACGGGGCAGCAAATGGGCACGCATCCTGTCTCGAACCGTTGCTGGTCACAAAGTACAAGTAGGCATCATCCGTTCAAGAGATGAGGTCCTTCTCTCTTCCCATCAGTGGCTGGGTCGGGTGGTGGGTGGTGGAACGGAGGTGTCCTAGCAGTGTTTTGGGTGTTAGTAAGGGGGTTGCTGCTGGTTATTCCTCTGCCAGCATGTATTTGGTGAGTAGCGTGCTGCTCCTCCTCGCCTTCTCAGTGGGCATTGCTACCACTCTGCACCGAGTGTGCCTTGTGCCAGAGCAAAAGAATCAACAGAGAAACATCAAGAACAAGGTCCAGCTTCTCCAGAGAGCCAAACCCCCTCTCCTTTGGGGACTTTCTCCCTTGGGCTTGCGGTGCCCACAGTATTCCTTGCGGTGACATCGAGTGATTGCTGTGACCGCACCGTTGCTGATTATGGGACCTCCCTACCCTGCTCCATTCGCCATTCTGTGCATGGAGCATCCCACCACACTCCTCTTTCCCCTCTTCTCTGTAGCTGAAATAGCTGGAGCCAGGCACTATCCGTCTCCCCTGACTGTCAGTTTAATGGCAGCTGGGGAGAGGAAGGCTGTATGACCGAAAAAGGTATTGTTAAGTAAAAGAAGTTGTGCGTGCAAGCCCGCGTTTGTGCGGCGCTCATCCCGTTATGTAACAGGGAGTGATCCTTTTTCGGAGCCGAAAGGAGAGGCGGGTAGAGGGTAGGCAAAGGGGCCAGGAGGCTCGCTGGGAGCGGGGACGACCCCAGGGCCGAGGATTGCTTCCAGCAGCCTCTCTGCATGCTGGGTCTGTGCCTGTAAACAAACCCGCTGCCCTGCTCCGGCTCCGCACCCCTTCTCTGTCTGGCTCTCATTTCCCTCCCACGGGCTGGAAACACAGATCTCATCTCTTTCATAGGGAGGCTGCAACAGGGACCTGTTTGCAAAGGGGAGTAGATGGGGCTATTCTGGGCTCCGGAGATGTTTGGTGGAAGAGCTAAAAAGCATTTGGAGAATCCCTGTGCTTTTTAGAGCCTTGTGAGTCAAAGAAGCGTTAAAAATACATGGCAAGCACGCGAACTGCGCCGTGGCTGTGACCCTGCGCCCTGCCCTCGGTCTGTCCCCGATGGCACGATGGTCACTAGGTCAGGGGTCTGCCAGTGCCGCGACGAGCCAAGGGCAGCCATGGAGCCGGGGTGACAGCCACCGGGTACCAGCTCGTCGTGCCCTTCAGCCGCTGCTGGGGTTCTCCCGGGACCACATCTGCTTCCCCTTCTGGAGGGGAGCCCCAGCAGAGTGCCAGGATCCCAGGGATGGACCTGGGAGTATTTTAGGTGCAGATCCAGGTCTGTATGCTTTTCCTAGCACCTTCCCATGCATCTGAACAGAAAGCTGTGGCAGTGCAAACCACCGAGCGGAGGGAAGGTGTCTCGGCACACCCCAGCTGTCTGCACCCTGTAACCTGAGCGGGGCTGGGGCACAGAGTCCGTGCCGGGGCTCGGAAGCGCCTGTGTGTATATAAGGGAGTGCGTGGAACTACACAGGCAGCTTTGATGGTGTCATGTTCCACTGAGCATGAGTTAAAATAAACGCAAATCATCCCTGCCTCAGCCGGGAGCACAGCACTGCTTGGCTTGCTGTTTACTTTGGGTCACTCTGGTGCGCCTCCAGGCTTTGTCCCCTGTCCCATCATTCCTCGGCAAAGCGGATGGATTTGGGGAGGTGATGTTCCAGGCTGCGTGAGATGTAGAGGGAGAGCCAGTGATGCTTTGAGACTGATGACAAATGCCCATCAGGCTTTTATGAGAGCGATTTTTTGCAAGTTCTAGCTTTGGCTGCCTTTGTGAATCTGGCTAGCTTTGGCTTGTTCTCCTTGTAGGGCTTCAGCCACTGCTGAAGTACCATGGGAAAGGAAATTCCGTCTGAGCTCAGATCCACCCTGGAGCTGAGTCTTGGGCTGTGGTCTTGCAGGGAGCCCGGCTCTTGGGTGCGGTGGTGAGGGACACTGAGCCCTGGGGTGGGGTCAGAGGAGAGAAGGAGCACTCGGGCAGCACACAGGACAGGTTTTGAATCCAGTAAACCAGGGCTGAGCGGTCCTGGGAAGGCTGTAGCAGCAAGGGCTTGTCTTTGATTTGAGGTGCTAGATCTTGCCAAGCGTTGCTGGGCGTCAAGAGCTGGGCAAGGCCACAGAGGCATAATAGCCTTCATCCTATCAGCAGTAGGTCTGGAGCATCCGAATTCTTTGTTGCAGCCTAGATTTTGGCAGGAGGTTTCAGTCAGCTAGGGTTTGGATAAACAGTTTGGCTAGGTTGCGGTGTGAAGAGCAAATGACTCGATGCCGGCGGCCCTGCTTGCCTATGGAAATGATCTGGGCAAGATATGGCTATGGCACGTGGAGGAAGCTGATGCCACATTCCAGGGTGGGTACAGGGAGGATGCGGTTGACACGAGCAGGGCTGCAGCCTGTGCAGGCAACTGGAGCCTGCAGGGCTGTGGTTTATTCCAGATTTTGTCCTTTCCAATGCTGTCCTGCGCATTCAGTGCACATTTGTCGGGAGATGCAAGGCTGGGGGGAGCAGGATGTGTCTCCTTGGCCCCTGAAGCAGTCTGCTATGGAGCTGGCTGCTATGGAGGTCACTCCCTGCAGAGGTAAAAACCACCATCAGCAACAGGGCCTCCCGTCTCCAGGGTGACTGTCGCATTGACGTGGCCTCCCCTCTGTCCTTTCCTGGCTTTCCATGCTGTCAGGTTTTGTGTCCCACTCCATCCCTGCTTCGTTGTGTGTGTTGAGGGGTTGTTCAGCAGTGTGGCTGGTTTCATTAGCCCTGCCACCGAGGGCTCACTCAGTTTCCAGACCTACCAAGTGAGAACTTCTCGGACCGATATCCATGGCCTGTGATTGATAAAGGTCCTTACTGGGATGGCCAAGGGTCCTTGCAGCCAAGCCAGGGGTCCCTTCGGCAGTCTGGACATCTGTGCCAGTCCAAAGGGTGCTGCAGCTTGCTCTCGCGGCACGTCTCCCATCCTTCCTTCGGCAGGGATGTGGCACGGTGCCCGACCATTGCACAAGATGGGTTCGGGTGGGCTGTTACTGGGAGTTACCCCCGTGCGCAACCCCAGGCTGCCCTCACCTTCTTGCTGTCATCTTGGCTTCAGGGCTGTGTGCCGGAGTCTGTCGATTCCAGGCCAGGTGTCGCGGGCACTTGTGCAACTGCTGCTGTGGGTCAAGGAGCTCATAGCTTCAGGGAGTTGCTTGCTGGGTGGGTTTGGGGTTTTTTTGGTTTTTCGCTTCTTTCTTCCTTGATCTCTGTGCCAACAGGACTGGCGAAAACAAAGACCCTTGGCAGCCTCCTTGATCCTCTTGACTTGAAAGTGCCACCGGCATGTAGTGTTGCCTGACCCTCTTAAATGTCCCTGAGTAAACCTGCCCACTTGGGCAGCCAAGCACCTGCAACCCCAGGCGTGCTTGGAACACGCTGCCCATGGGCAAGCAATTCTGCCCAGCCCTGGCTGTCTGGAGCCCCGCAGGGTCCATGTGCGACAGCCAAAACGGTGAGCTAGACCTCATCGCGGTGCCGGGTTGCACCGGGGGTCAGCACAAAGCTGGGCTGTACATGTGTCACCCAGCATAGGGGCTATCCTGGGGTGGGACGTGGCTGTGCGTGGGCAGGCATTTGCTGCAGAGCCTCCCCGTTCCTTCCCTGTGGTATCTCTGAAAAAGACATTAAAGCCAAGGGTTGACTCGTGCTCTTCAGGTGCTAGGAGAAGCCAGGAAGGTTTGTGCTAAAGCTGTTTCCCGGTGTGGTTGCGCCCACTTTCCTTTGGCTTTGTAGCTGGCAGGTAGCTTACCACTCCGGGCTTGGGCAGCACCTCTGATTTTTGCTGGCAGAAACAAGCTGCCTCATCTCTGGATTTGGCTATTTGTACTGTAGCTGCAAGGAGCGGTAGAAATCACAGGCCTATGGTATGTCAGCAAAAGCAATCTTCGGGACTGTGTGTGTCTTTGTGTGTGTATGTAAAGTAAATAAAAATCAGCTTGGAAATGGGCCTTGGTTCAGTTGTCTCCAAGCACCTGGAAATTTTGGATCTGGCTTTGAATCTCTGTCCCAAACAATTATTTTTTTTCCTTTCTGGAAGCAGCATTCTTCCAAAAACAGCCACTAGAATGAAGCAAGCGCTCTGTGCTTTGATAACAATTGCAACATTATTTTAACTGCATCTCTCTTTTTTTCTTTCGATTCTGTTTCAGCAATTAGATACATGCCAACTTTTTTCCTGGATTTTGAAATAAATTAAAAAACCCAACTTCCTATTTCAAATAGAACAGGCAAAGAAGAAAAGGACTGAGAGGAAATGTCTCCTCGTTGGCTTTAGTTTTCCCTGCCTTGTGAAGGGTTAATGGTGTTTTTCTGTATTTTGATTCTGAAGTGGGCTAATGAAGCAATCTGCTCTGAGCAGGACCTGGCTGAGACAGCCTGGCCTCTCCCTGGGGCACCGCTGAGAGCTTAATTGGCTCAATAAATACTTGATGAAGATGTTATCGAAAGCCGGGATGCTTTGTTAAAAATCAAGGGGGTTTGAGGATGATTTTTTTCTTAATCACGTAGCTTTCTCCCCCTTTCCTGAGCCCCACGGCGTCTCGGGGAGATCTAACTTGAGAAAAGCCAAAAACAGAGCAGCTAGGTTAATTCACCGGTGGGAGAAAACATTGGAATTGGAGCCCCGTGTGTTTACACAGTTTCTTTTTGCGGCAGGTGTGTTTTGGAGGGAGCAGTACATAAAGCGGCAGAGAGCAGTGCCCCAAATCCCAACACCAAAGTGTTGTTTCATGCCTACAGGCAGTCGGGGATGATCTGTTTTTCCTCCTCTGCCCCACAGCAAAAAAGTCCTGCATACCCACTTCTCACAGGGCTTCTCCCAGCTCCACCTCTCACTGCGTGGGTCAAGCAGGTAGAAAAATCCCACTGTCCTACGCTGGCAAGGCACTGGCGTGGGTAAGTCTAATCATGTCAGATGGAAATGCTACCAGCGTGAACTCCTTGTAGCTTGATTTGTTTCTTGCTTCCTTCGGCGCAGCTGCCCTCAGAGGAACTGTGCTTGGGAGGTGCGAGGCTGGCAAGACACTCTGTTCGCGGGGAAGGCACTCGGCCACAGGACCACTGCCTCACTGGTCAAACACTTCATTACCGTGTGCTCGGGCAGGGGTACAGGACGTATCGTTCATAGCATATACAACTGTAAACTTTTTATAGGGCAGCAGGAGAGGAACGTTTCCAGTAAGGCGAGAAGGATAGTTTACTTTTTGCATGTGTGTGTTTGGCCAGAAGTTTAAAAGGGCTCAGGATGCTTTGTATTCTTTGATTTATGGAGGGCTTTTTTTTCTTTTCTTTTCTTTCCTGTTTCCTTCCTCTGCGAAGGGTTTACTGATGGCCTGAACAAGCGTGGGTTTGCTTTGAAGGTGTTTGAGCCGAGCATGCCAGCAGTCGGCTGCACGTGTTTCTGCTGGCGGCTGTGTGGAGAAGGTGGACATGGGCTCAAGTAGCAGGTGCTAAAAGCCGAGCCTGGGGGCGAAAGCTCTCCATTTGTGTTTTTCCATTCTTCTAACTGTGCCCGCTGCAGCTGTTTCTTCAGTTTTACAAGCTTTGCTCAGAAATGTTTTACAGTCAAAGCATTGAAATGTTGCTCTTTCTGAGCCCTTGAGTTAAGGGTATTCTTGTGGTTTGAGGCACAATTTAGGGAGGAATCTGGGGGACAAGTACTGGGAAGGGAGGGATGGTCTGGTGATTTAAGTACCAGCCTTTCTTGATTTCATGAGTCAGATGCTTGAATGCCTTGCGCGTTTCCAGATGTTGTCTTTTTCTTAAATCTTTTTCACTGCCTTGGTCTCCCAGGCCTTTTTTGAGCTTCTGGTTAACCATGCTGTGTTAACTGACCTCAGGGAAATGGAGGCCTTGTTCTGGGGTGGAAAGGAGTAGATGCTGAGCTGGACTTGCTACTGTTATGCACAGCTCATGTATATTTATAGATCTATTTGTATTTATACAGCCAAAGCAGACTAGTAGAGGCTTTCTCATCTTTGTCTTCTTCCTAACATGGCCTCCAGTGTGTGTTTCTCTAAATCGTTAAAATCCCCAGTTTTGGGGGAATCACAATTGCTATTGCTGCAGATTTGAATTACAGTCAGCATAGTTAACTTAACCATTCCTTGGCTCAAGTGAACTTAGGAATTCTTACCCTAACCTTGATGGATGAGAAAAGCAGAGGTTTACCAGCTTCCAGCAGCCATTTGTAAATTTGGAGAGTACAAGATCTTTTTGTCCATTCTCGGCCCGTCTTTCTTTTCCAGACTAAGCAAATCCAATCTGTCCAACCTTTACTTGCTGAGTTGAGCTCTCTCTATCTGCAGGTGAACCCCCCGGGTAGTCCACTTAAGTGAGTGCATCCAGCTCGCAGGAGCCAGGTAAAACCAAGTTCGTACACTCTGTTTTGCCTGTTCCTAACTCTTAGTCTGTCTTTACCATAGGCTGTTCATCTTAGCAGCCCTTGTTGCTGCTAGGTGCCGGAGGAGGGCCGAGGTATGTACCCCCCAGGCCTTGTTTCTCATTCCCAGGGCATTTCTGCCCATTCCTATCTTAATGAGTCCCTTCAGCTGACCTTGGAGTTCCAGCTTAAGCCATGGCATTAAATCAGCTCTTTTTTAGCAGCCGTTTCATTCCTCCATCAGCAGCTATTTCAAACAGAGGACCCTTACAACATGGGCAAGTTATGCACCTTCAGACTAATGTCCAGGACTTCATAGCTTTTGCAGTCTGTCTCTTTGCACTGGGCATTATCAAAGCATTTTGAACGTCTGAGCCCAGGAGGTCACTTGCTATCTATTTCTGGTTTCAACTGAAGTGTAAGGAGATGGTTTGGTGATGGGTTTGTTTTTCTTTCTTTCTTATTAAGGCTATTTCTTCACGAAATAGCAGAACGGAAATAGTAACTCATCAGCCATCCAAAAAAAAAAAAAAAAAGATAGGTCTATTTGTATTTCTTGCTGGATTTATTTCTACCTGGGAGCAGGCGTGTGGGTGCTTTTGATGTGGCACATGGGTCTCAAATGTTTAGACCTTTAATAGTACGAAAAATCATCTGTGATCTGCTGGCGAAGGTCAGCTTTGGACCAGCACATATTTGGAGTTCCTGTGTGAGAAGTGTGAGTTGTTAATCCTGATCCTGGTGCAACAAGTCTGCCTGATGGAAAGGTCAATTTGCCATAGAAACCTGGGTTTTGCTCAGGTAGGATCTTTCAACAGAGCTTGGCGTGACCCTCCCTGAGGTGCAACTACAGTCGTGAGAACTGAGGAGTTACTTTGCTTCTCACCATTTAATAACTGTTGCTCGTGCATGCCCCTGTGTGTGTTCTGCAAATGCAGTGTGAATCCCCCCAAAGCGGGCATTGGTGGTGACTTTTAACGGGTTCAGGTTGAGAGCAGGAAGGAAAACTCTTTGTGGCAGGTTAGTCTGTTTTGATATGTTCTTTCGAAGTGTCTGAGAGCATCAGGTGCTCTCCCAGGGAGGATGCTGAGCCAGATGGACCAGTCTTGACAGTTCCTCTCTTCCCAGTGCTTTTGGAATGGGTCCACACGCTAATAGATGGGTGAAAGGGACCTCAGAGCACAGTGACTTTAGTCTTCCTTCCATTTGCACCCAGCTTTGGTTTCTCTTCCTTCTTTCTTGTTCCCTCTCCTGTCTAGTTTCTTCTTTTTCTTTTTCTTTTTTTTTTTTTGTATACTTTGTGGGTTTGGGTGCCTCTTTCCCCTTTCCTAGCAGTGAGTACCCTGCTGTCTGAGCACCATGCGATGGGGCGAGTTGGCCTCTTCTCAGGAGCTTGCATGAAACTGTAGCACACATCGGCGCAGGTGGGGCAAAACTGATGGAGCCGTTCTCAGATCCTGCCCCTTGCTGTCCAAAGCGGAAGGCAGTGAGCTGCCAGACTAAGTAAAAAAACCATCTATGGTGTTTTGCAGCTGTGGGAACTAAGACCTGTAAGCGCTTGCATAATCGCAGTGTGTGCACATGTGACCAGATTTATAGGTGTTACTTCTAGGCCTCATTGCCTAGTTCTGGTGGTTTTGTGGAAATAAATGAGCTAGAAATGGTAAGTTGTTTGTACGGGGCCTTCCAGCATTCGTCAGTTCTCAGTCCGCTCTTGAGCTGTCTGGAAACGCATGCTGTCTTCTCTAAGTTCAGCTTTCACTCTGCCCACTATTTGCTTGATTTTTTGCTATTTTAGGAACATTCCTAAGAAAAAGAAAGCTTGTTGTTTGCTTTCTGCAACCTTTTAAAGGATGGTAAGTGACTATTGCTGAGATGAATTTCAAGTCAATGTTCATTCTGATCTCCCTAGATGCAGGGTTGTACTGTTTGCAGGTCTGTCCCCAAGTCTCTGAACTTCTGTTGCTTGTCAAATGTTTTCTCAATTAGGAAAGCAGGTTGTATAAGAAAACATGTTAATGAAGAACCATGTTAATGAAAACTCTTGCCCCTGGAGGAGCCACAGTTTAACACTTTAATTTGGTTGGGGATGGCTGGAGGGTTTAACATGATCCACGGTGTTAAACTCTGCTGATAGCTGGAGATAAAAACCCTGTTAAGCAATTGTATTTCAAACGCGGCCTTTTCCCAGGCAAGACTGTGCTGTGACATTTTGTCCTCTAAGACAGGTAGAAGCTACGCTTTGGATTTCTGGCACTATCTTGTAGCAGCAACAGTACTTGAGGTCCCTGGTGAGGCTGAGCATAAAGGCTGTTGTATTGCATTTGTGTGGCAAGGTTTTGGTAGCGGGGCGGGGGGGGGGGGCGGGGGGCGCTGGCTACAGGGCTGGTTTCTGTGAGAAGCTGCTGGAAGCTTCCTCTGTGTCCGACAGAGCCAATGCCAGCCGGCTCTGAGACAGACCTGCTGCTGGCCAAGGCCAAGCCAATCAGCAATAGTGGTAGTGCCTCTGTGGTAACATATTTAAGAAGGAAAAAAAGTTGCAGCAGGCACAGAAACGGCAGCTGGAGAGAGGAGCGAGAACGTGTAAGAGAAACAACCCTGCAGACACCAAGGTCAGTGCAGAAGGAGGGGCAGGAGGTGTTCCAGGTGCCGGAGCGGACATTCCCCTGCAGCCTGTGGGGAAGACCACAGTGAGGCAGGCTGTCCCCCTGCAGCCCAGGGAGGTCCACGGTGGAGCAGATCTCCACCTGCAGCCCGGGGAGGACCCCACACCAGAGCAGGTGAGTATCCAAAGGAGGCTGTGACCCCGTAGGAAGCCCGCGCTGGAGCAGGCTCCTGGCAGGACCTGCGGATCTGTGGAGAGAGGAGCTTACAGAGGAAGTTTTCTGGCAGGACTTGTGACCCCGTGGGGGACCCACGTTGGAGCAGTGTGCTCCTGAAGGACTGCATGCCATGGAAGGGACCCATGCTGGAGCAGTTCGTGAAGAACTGCAGCCCGTGGGAAGGACCGACATTGGAGAAGTTCGTGGAGGACTGTCTCCTGTGGGAGGGATCCCACGCTGGAGCAGGGGAAGAGTGTGATGAGTCCTTCCCCTGAAGAGGATGAAGTGGCAGAGGCAACATGTGATGAACTGACTGTAACCGCCATTCCCTGTCCCCCTGCGCTGCTGCGGGGGTAGGTACAGAATCCGGGAGTGAAATTGTGCCCAGGAAGAAGGGAGGGGTGGAGGGAAGGTGTTTTGAGATTTGGTTTTATTTCTCATTACCCTACTCTGGTTGATTGGCAATAAATTAAGTGGGTTTTTCCCCAAGTTGAGTCTGTTTTGCCCGTGACGGTAATTGGTTGAGTGATCTCTCCTATCCTTATCTTGACCCATGAGCCCTTTGTTATATTTTCTCTCCCCATCCAGCTGAGGCGGGGGAAGTGATAGAACAGCTTTGGTGGGCACGTGGCATCCAGCCAGGGTCAACCTACCACATCCGTGTCTCCTCATTTCCAGTGCCATTACTGGGATCACCGGGAGCATTGCCCATGCTCCAGTTAGACCTTGCTCTGAAACATAACAGGCCTTACTGCTGCACCAAGGTGCTTTTTCAGGTTTTTTTTTAATGGTGTTTGCTTTTGCAGCTGGCATTTCCTAGGTGTCCATCCTTCAAAACCTGTAGCTTGGCACCTCGTTTCGTGCTGAAGAAGGGAGCATCATGTTGCAGCCCTGGCCCCGATGATGGCTACCTGCCGTTCCTTTGCCCCCGGGCACCTTTAGGTGTTGCTGTTCCCAGCTCTCCACTCGAGTTGTCCTGGTTGCGTGGGGAAGGACGCCCTTGGCCCGAATGCCTCGCCTGAAAAGAATGCAGACAGTCTGGCAGAGCGCAGGTTAAATAAAGTTTGCCTTGGCAGGGCCATGCTCTTGGATGTACTATGAGCTGCCGGGGCGTAGTGGTGACGGAATTGCAAGCACGAACGCCAGCTGCCAAGAGGAACGGGTCTCCTGGCCCTGCTTGTGGACTCCTCTCCTCCGGGACTCTTGAAGTACTGGTGAAATAGCGAGCCTTTTCCCTACCCCAAGCCCATACTGACGCTCCCCTCTTTGCTCTGGAGCTTCCCACTGATGAGGACAGCGTCAGCGGGCCACTGCCGTTGGTGCCGTACCACCGAGTCCCGGTCTTGCTAAATCGATGGGGACGCTCCTGTTGGCCTCTGTGGTGTCAGGGATTTTTCTGCTGACCCCTCCTTATTCCAGGAAGAATGATTTTAAGCACTGGCGAGTTTTGACTGACGGCTGTGGCTTTTGCTATTACACGGGGAAGTGACTTCACGTCTGGGAAATAGGGTCTGCATGATTGATTTAGAAACTTTCCCTGGCCAGCACTTGGGTGGTGTGGACACATCTCCCGCGTGCAGGCTGCGAACATCTCTGAGCCCTTATGTGGAGCGGCATTCCCGTGGCCTCGGGATTTGCAGGTTGTTACCGTATAAAGGGCACAGTCTTGGCCTAGCTGGAGGGTTGACCAGCAGTTTTGTTGGCAGGTACCTAACTTTCCATTTAATAGCTGTGCAGCTTGGGGTTTTGGATGGGAGCGGCAATGATTTCATTGCCTGCCACCAGTGGATGGAGCAGGGTCGGACAGCAGGGGAGCAGCAGGATATTTGTGCCTTGCCATCCTGGGAGCATGTGTTTTGGTCTCCAGGTGAGACACCCTTGACTCTAGGTAGCAGAAGGACTGACGAGAGGAGCAGAGGTTGCCAGACCATGCTCATGTCCTTCCAGTCAGTCACAGCAGTTGTTTTTGAGTTAAAACACCAATTCTGGTGCTTCTCCTAGCCGTCTCAGCTCTGTCATCTGCTTGTTCATGGACATAACTTAGGAGGTTAAGGCCAGTCAGATCCCTTAGCCATGCTCCCTTTGGGGACCAGTTATTTATTTGGTTTCCTGCAGGCAGCAGGGCGATGGAGGTTTTCCTGGCTTTTGCTTTTCCACTGTGACTTTGCATTAGTGTTTCTGTCTATGAGATGGGTATCATATACATACTTCCGGTGCAGGGGGAAACTCACCTAATTAATACTTGTGAAAATGTTTAATGTATAGACTTGGAAGCTGCATGTTAACTTAACGCAGCAAGGTGATATTTCTCTCCGGGGCCTCTGATTGGAGGAAAGCTTCTGAGTTGGTACCAAGCCTTTTCCTGACTTTTCCTGACCTTATTCTCTCTCTCCCTGTGCCCACAGGTGGCTGGAAGTCCAGGTGGTTAACCTGACCTGCACCCAGCGTTGGGTCCAGTACCTCCAGTTGCTACAGGAATCCATCTGGCCTGGAGGAGTTTTGCCAGCAGTGCCTAAACCAGCCAGGACAGAGGAACAGAAGAAAGCAGCAGCAGAGCAGGCCCTTCAGAGCCTGATGGGCATCTTGCCTTGTAAGTGTGCCCCAGGGACACATTAGCTGCCTTTGAGAAAGGAGCGGTACGGGTGGCTGGGGAACCCTCCAGTGCCTTGACATCTTTGGAAATGTGGTTAAACACAGAGATGGAGCCTGCTCATGCCAAGGCAGCGGGAAATGTTCATGACCTTTGAGGTTTGAATGGTTTCCTGCAAGCAAAAACCACAGCTTCCCAGTTCTAGATAGTTTGCATAACCATTTGAGGAGCAGCACAGCTCAGAGAGAAAGGACGTGTGTCTTGGTGATACCCAGAAGCAGAGCGGCCATATACTCTGTGCTTAGTGCTGGTGGTGCAGTTCCCGCTGAGCCAACTCGGACGAGGTAGGGTTCAGGAAAGCCAGCGCCACGCTGTGCTTCCACCTGTTGCCAAAGGGTACCATTGCTGAGTAGAGTCGTAAGGCAAAGCCTTTGGCTTCTCCCTCTGAAAAGTGGCTTTTCCACTGGACTGAAATCATGAGCCCAGCTGCACTGGATTTCCCTCTCTTGAAGTTTGACACGGGGACCTTTGGCATTAAAGCAGCTGCTGCCTAATCCATGTGAGTGCAGTCTGAAATCCATGTGAGTGCAGTCTGAACTTTTAACTCCTTGCTGCAGTGTAAGGGGCCCTTACTCTCCTTTGGGGATGAAAAAGCACTACCAGTATATGCCCTTCCAGGCTGGAATGCTTTTCTAGCATTCAGTCCTGTCCCTGGCTGTTTTCAGTCATGGTAATGTTGGGAATGAGATGCCTCAAGCTCAGAGCACCGTCACAAACTTTGATTTAGTACCGACCAGCAGAAGACGTGACGCTGTGTTACTACTGTGGAAAGATGCAGTTCCTAAAGCTTTCTCTCTGATGTTGACAGATGTGATCCAAGAAATCCTTGGAACCAGTAAATGTCGGATGAGCTGGAACCTGGTACTGGAGTCCCTGGGCCGCCCTGTGATAAACAGGTACATGGACTATAGTCTCATTACCCTGATAGCCTTTGCTGTGGGGCCTGTAAGTTACTGTCAGGGCTTCGCCGTGAGATTCACACTGCCAGCTTCTTGGCACAGAACTTACCTGGCTAATTATCATAGGCTTATACTATCAAAGGGCATCTGGCTGGCTTATTATGAAGGTGCATGTCTAGGACCTCGGTCTGGCTGGTGATCATTGAGCCAGTCTTGTTAATTATGTTGTTGGGCCTGCTTAGTTCGTGGATGTCAGGGGACTGTCAGAGGAAAAAAGATGAATCTTGGTTTAGTTTGTTGTTTTTAGAGGAGTTTAGGGAGCTGCATATTTGTGTAGATAGTGTTTTTCTGGATACCCATCACTGTGCATTTGGAAAGCAATGCTTTTGTGATTAAGTGCAGAGAAATGCAGGTGCCACCTCGCTCCAGGAGATGCATTTGTGTTTTCTGTGCTGCTCAGCACCTTCAAACACCCACTGGTTTGGGGGGTGGAAAAAAACCTGAACCATCCCTTGAAAGATTTCTTCTAGGGTACGAGATCTTTTGTCTTTCCCCTGATGGCTGTCAGAATACTTCTTCCTTGTGTGAGCTTTGGCTTCTGCGTGTCTGGAGCCAATCTCCCAGCTCTGCTGTGCCCTGACCAGCCTAAGCTTTGTCTTCTCTCCATTTCAGGCACCTGGTTTTCTGCCTCTTGGACATTCTGCTGGAGTTCTTGGTTCTGAAGGGCTCCAGCGATGAGCTTGAGACCGCAGCTGTCGCGTCGTCTGCCTCTAGTGGCCTGGACAAAGCAGGCATTTCAGCACATTAACCAGGGCTGGTGTAGCCAGCAGTGGAGGAGAGAAGCAGCCACAGGCATGAGATGATTTGATTTTCAGTGTTTACTGAACATGTCTGGGAGCTTCTTGTAAAGAATTTTTCTAGCCAGTGCTAAATGCGGCTGCTTCCAGGCTTCTCTGTTTTGGCTGGGTGACGGATTAAATCCAGTGGCAGGGGCTGAAGATGCTTTTCTGCTGTGTAGCATCTGTTCCATTGCTGACCTGATGGAGAGCCTGGAATGAAGATGCCTGACCTCTGCTGAGCTGGACAGTCCAAGAAGGATATGCAGGCTGCCCACAAACCCTGTTGTCTTGCCCCACATTTCTGAACATCTCTAACATCTAAAGGCAGACAGCACATAAGGTTTGCTTTTGTGGCCTCAGGCTCCACCTGGCCTTGGCATGCAGAGACTTGATGTGGTGGTAACTTGTTGATAGATGCTTCTCCAGGAAAGGTAAAGGGAGGACCAAATGCTGTCCCTGCTCTCTAAGCAGCCTGCCCTGTGCCTACACTGCACCATCCATTTTACCAGAAGGAAGATGGGGAGAGAGTGGAGCGTGGAGATGTGTTGATAGCCCTGAAGTCAGCGTCAGGCACCCATCCCCACTGCCTGGGAGGTAACTGGGAGGTTGAAAGCAGTGCAGAAATCAAAGCTGCTGTCCTGCCTTAGGGACAAAGATAAGGGGCCTCCTGCTGCCACTGCTCTGATATGGTCTCGTTCTGGCATATTCTGCTGCCTGAACAGCAGGATGCAAGCAGGGTAGGCTGTGGTCCTGGAAAAGAGAACTGTCCCCAGGCTAAAGAGGAATAGTAGCTTAGCTGGGCTTCAGGATTACTGTGAATTTTGCCTGCTGAGTCACGTTTTAGTCCCAGAGGCTGTCACCTGGAAGGCACAGGAGAAAAGGAGCTGACCCACATGTCACACACAGCAAGTAAATCAGCTCCCACACAAAAGTGTTTGTCACAGCAAGCTCTGGAAGAGGAGTGAGCACATCTGAGCCCAGGAGGAATACTGGACGTGTGTCACGGACAGCCAGCGTGTTAGACCACAGCGATGGGCTTGAGAGCACCACCTTAGCTCTGTTGTTGATTGCTATGTCACCGTGGTTTGGTTTACTGTGACTGCTATTGCAACAGCTGTGTGCAGAGGGCTCTAGAAAGCTTGTCAGGTCATGATGTCCAGTGCCACCCAGCACAGAATGGCATGTCAATTTGGCACCTGCTTTTCCGGGTCATCCAAGACTTGAGTGGTTTTGCAAGCTTATGCTGCCCAGCTGTCAGGTTTGTGACAGGGCAAATGGACACGGAGAATAGGGACATGGAGAATATGCACCAGTAGACTGGTTTGGTGACCCGTTTTGGTGTATTTCCTGGGAGAAATATGAACCGACCAGTGCTGGACTTTGCTGATCAAGGGGACGCTGCTCCTCGTGTTCTCTACAGATTAAAGTGCTTAGAAGAGGAGACTTCGCAAGAGGGAAGCATGCAGGATCGTGGCTAGTTTCCGTGTTACAGTACCAAACGGTGCGATTCATGTAGCCTGCTGTTTCTTGGAGCTGGATGCTCTGTGGCATTTTTGGAGAGAATGTCGTGTAACTCCAACACGCGTACTACTGAAAACAGAGATGCTGCTCTTTCCAGAGGCACCTGCTTAATAGTGGACACACGGTGGTGTGTGCTTCTTTATGCTTCTGTTGTTTGTGTGCGTGTATTGTGTGAAAATACAGGGAAGCATTAGCTTGCTGCCAGCAAGTATGTTTTTAGGGAGCTCCAAGGACATCCCAAGACTAGGCAGAATCCAATGTAATGAAGCAGAGCAGTTTTGCATCGCTTATCAGAGCCGTTTCTCAGCAGTGACGCTTTTGAGATGGTAGACTTACCACCTGCTTGGAAAAGGAGGGAGCATGTGCGTTAAGTAGCTTAGGAGTAGATGAGGCAAAGGGTTGGAGAATGCTCCATATGGGATAATCCCAAATGGCTAAGCAGCAGGTTGAGAAGCAGGACTCCTATAAATCCTTAAGCACAATATCTGTTTGGAGCACCCACTTCACCCTCTCCTTCACTGCCATGCTCCTGTTTCCCTTCTTTTTCTACGATTTCCATTTACTATATCAGCTGTCTTGAGGAGTGGGAGAAGGCAGTAGGAGAAGGAGCCATCAGCCAGGGATGATGTAGCATAGCCCTGTTGTGCTTGGTATCTTCCCAGACGCTCTTGGTGTGCTTGCTTGCTATTGCTTCCTTATTAATTTTATGGGCTTGGAGCTCCAAGATTATAGTCTGCTATTGATTAGTGATATCACTAAGAGACTGTTTGCTGAAAAGGATCATTCAGAGATGTACTGCAAACTGTGCACTGCCAGCTCCACATGAGGGCAAAAGTCTAGCACAGTCCTTACAGACACTGAATGTGGCATTGGAAGGACGAGCTTACATTTCTCCTTTGCCAGGAGGCCCTAGCATCCCTGCCGTTAACCCTGATCTCTGAAATTATGCAAATGACACAATATTCAATCCTCCTGATGGAAATAATTTGTGATTTCTGCTGGCAGGCTCCAAGGAGCATAGCTTGAAAGCCGGTGCTTTTCTGGGACAGTGCAACAATGATTTGTGGTTGTACCAGAGAACTGCTTGGTCTGTGTGTCCTCTGCACCTTTCAGGCAGGGGCCTCGAAGCCTGCGTTTCACAGACTTGCTCATGTGGCGAAGCAGCAACATCTCTTCTGAGTTTACGTGGGAGAAGCTGGGGCAGAGAGAGATGAAGTAGGTTTACTTGCATACGCTCTGAAGTCAGCAGCAGAGTTGGCAACAAACCCCAGCAGTTTGGATTGCAAGATCTTTGTTTTAATCACTAGAACCCCCTTTCTTTTCGTAGAGCAAGGAAAACAGAAACCAGGGTTGCCAGAGCCCTTTCTCATACTCTTCCTGGCTAGGCTTCAAACTCCCATTCTCTCCTTCATAGATCTTAGTCCATTCCCACAGCTTAGTCCATTCCCACAGCCAAGGTGAAGCTGCCCAGGAGCAGTATAGGAACAAGTAGCTCCTCTCTGTATCTTCTTGTTAAGGAATACAAAATCCAAGAAAAAGTTCAACTTTTTTCTAACACCAGTTCTTTGCCTCACTACAATTTTCAGATTAAATTGAGTACAACAGTGACAAAGGCAAACTTGTGCTTTCAGGTGGGCTGAAAGTTTATTTCTGTTGGGCTAAGACTAGAAATACTGCTTTGGTAAAACAAACAAGGCCAACAGAAAAACTTTAAACTCGCTCTGTGTGTGTCGTACTCCCAGCAAGCTCCCTTTTTCTGCAGGAATTTGTGCGGATGGCTCTAGCCACCTCTTGCTAAAGGGAGGGTGGTGAGAGCGGCCAGATTTGATCTCAAGAAAAAGTCATATTAGGTATAGAGCAGTACATGGTTCAGGTGGGTGCTCAGCCCTCTAGGTCCTACTGGACACATGCTATCTGCTTCCAGCCCACCGCTCGCTGACTATGTGGCATCGAGGAAAGCATTTCATTTCTCCCTGCCTCAGTTTCCCCCACCATTGGTTAGTTAGACTGCAAGCTCCCCGGAAACAGGGGCTGCTCGTGTGTATGTACAACACAAGAGTGTGGTGGTACAGAGCTTCAAGGCACCACCGTAAGCTAAATAGTAGTTGTTGTGTTGAGCCAGAGCTTGTTTTTTTGACTGTTTTCAGGGGGAAAAAAAGAGTGCCACCATGCACTGACTCCCTGTTGTATTTCCTGTATTCAAGCCCTTGTATCAGCTATTTGTGGGTGCAGCCGTTGAAGTCTGTGTAGAAGAGCGCCGTCTTGAAAACCTATTTTGTTGTTAAATGGGGGGCAAACCGGTGCTCCCAAGTACTTGTGACTTATGTTCTGACTCTGTGTACAATAATACTCTGTTTCAAACTTGTTTCTGCGTTTGGGTTTAAAATTCACCTTTGCCAAGTAATGGCCTGTGAGACAGCCCTTGGGAAGGGAAGAGCAGAGCGGGTAGAGGAGAGGCAAGAAAGCCCAGGTGGGAGTGGGAAGGGGGGAGCAGGCATCTCCCCAGGGGTCCCGAAATGCCTGGCTAGGGCAGCAGGGCTGGTGGCAGTGGGTCTGAGACAGTGGTTTGCCCTCCTGGCACACAGTGGCATCGGTGGGACTGCTCAGACATGGGAAAGACCAAAGTTCTTAGCAGCTTGGTCAGAAATAGGAGCAGTTTTCCCATCTCTGGTAGCATCAGCATGGCTTCCTTCTTCCTGACAAGCGAAATTCTTGGTTTAGGCTTTCCAGTGAGTGTGAAACCGGAGAAGTGATGTGGAGATCCTTGGCCTTTCTCCTGGAAGAAAGTGAAAGAGATTGAGAGAAGCAGGGATTGTGCAGACCCATCTCCACATCCCTGGGGCACTGCTGCTTAGAAAGTTCACCGTGATATCGGTCCTGGAGGAGGAAAGCTGGTAAGCTATAAGGAAATAGAGAATGAAAATGAGAAATTCCACATGAAATTTGAAATATGACGTCGAAGAAAAAAAATAGAGGGAGGAAGAAAAACCTGATACAATGAATGCTTGAGTCATGTATTATTCTGGATTAGCTCTGCCATGGAAAGATCCCATACACCCTATGAAATCCATTACCTACAAGCCAGTGAACATTTGTACAGCACATGATGTGGGGATCGTAGCTGAAGCCAAGTTCCCCTGTATAATATCCACCCCAGGGTAGATTGGTCCATTTCCAGTGTCAACAGCCAGAGGATTAAGCATTTATCTCTGCAGAACAGTGGGTAATTAATAGCAGATCGAACTAGGGGCTACGCTCGAGAGAGCTTGCTTGTGACTGTATTTGTGACTGAGCGTGGCTTTATTGCCTGCGGGCGAGTTAGGAGGAGTGGGGTGATGTTTTGTCTGTACCACGAGGTGCAGGCATTGCCTCAGTGATGTGTGCCTTGTAGCAGAGCATCGGTAGCTACAGGGCTTTGCGCTGGGGTGGCATCGGGCTTCCCAAATGAAGCCGAGGGTGAGCTTTCCCATTGTGGCCACAGGCGGTAGGCATTAGGGGTGAAAACCTATCAGGAGATCTCTCCTTCCAGCCGACAGTTGGAAGAATGGAATCAGGATGCTGTGATTTGCCATCTTCTGGATTTAAATGTAAAATCCAGGTTTTGGCACTTCTGGCTGCCTTGAAATAAATTAATACCATTATCCTGGCCGCAGTCCAGTTCAGGTAATTATATTCTTCCTACCTTAATGCCACTCCAGCCCCCTGTCTCCACTGGATATGCTATACTCTAATTCCTGTCTGGAACTTGCTTATTATGTTACAAAGTCTTATTTTTTTCCCTCTGAGTACAACTTGTGCAGAGAGCACTAGCCAGCCCCCGGCACTATGCTGAGCTGCTAAAATAGTCGAGAGAACCTGCCTTAGACATCTGACTGCCTGGTGGTGTCCTGGAGCATCTTTCCCGCTGAGCTGAGAGCGTGGATAACATAAAAGATCAGAGCAAGTGGTTCAGTCCTGTTTAACCCAGTGGACTGCTAGAAACCGGCTTCTCTCTTCTCAGAGTGCCTTAGGCTGGTGAGTGTGTTAATGGGAGGAAACACAGGACTCCTGGGTGGTTGCCTTACCTTCCCATGTTGCCATTTCTTCAAAGATTTTTGAAGGCTAAAGTATGTCCTTGCTTCCAGGTGGGGGAAGAGACCTCTTGTCTTCAGGGAGAACATTGGCAGTGTCCTAATGTAAATATGTCCAAACCTCCCTGCTAATCTAGCGGGGCAGTCCTGCCTTGATTCGAGGTTAGCGTCCAGTCCTAAGAAACTCTGTTTCCTGCAGTAGGCGAGCAATGCTAGAAGCTGGCTTTGAGTACCTGGTTTCCCTTTTGGAGCGCAGCTCGCTCGTCCGTGTTGGTGGCTTGGTGGCCCTTACATCTCCTGCAATTGATGCATTGGGTTGTTTTTTCCCCTTTGAAAAGTGTTTAAAGTCGCCTTCTTTCCTTACCCTTTCAATTACGCTCACTTCATCTCCTGGGCTCGCTGAGCGGCTGAAAAGGTTGCTCAAGCAGTACTTGAGGAGAGCGTCCTGCAATTTGCCGTACTTCCTTCCTGTTCCCAGGCCCCTTTGCTCTTCCATGGCCCTTGAGGACAAGGAGGGTTTGAGGGATGTGCTGGAAGAGGGACAGCAGGGGTGAGGATCAAAGACCACAAACCACCGTTTAAAAAATATAATGCCCACCGCTTCTCTGGAGCGTCGCATCTGGCAGAGCCTCATTAACCTTCTGTTTCCCCCTCCTACTCCTTTGCCTCTGAAAATCAACAAAGCCAAACATAACAAGTTGCCTTGATTGAAGAAGGCTGAAGTGTGTGTGCTTAGTGTGAAAAAGCAAAAGCGAAGCCATTGGCTAAAGCCCCTTTTCCATGCAGGCCACTTCACATTTATTACGTTAGAAGACGGAGCTCTTAAAATCCCGATGCTCTTTATAGTTGAGCTCTTTAACTTTCTCCCTTCCTCCCCTTGCAGCCTTCATTCTCCTCTTGTTCCGCTCCTTCCGCTCCGCTCCTTTCTCTTTTGTCCTGTGAGAACGAGTCTTTTAATCCCCTTGTACTGCAGATTAAAGCTATTATAGCCTCCCCAACCTGACATTTTCTCAGAGAGGCTCACAGCCAGATCTTTATGAGTGCTCCCTGTCTGTCTGCTGCTGCCTTTCTTCTCGGCATACTAAACCTCCGTTCCTGACCTTTCCCTGAAGAGGGAAGGGCTGTAGCGTGCAATCCCATGTAGGCAAAGGCTGGTCTCAGCGGGGCTCGGGGTGCAGGAAATTAAGACCCATGGAAATTAACAAGTAAATAAGGAGAGAAAGAAAAGACGATGGGAATTAAGAGACAGAACCAAAGCAAAATTCAGCACGTTTGGAAACCAAATGCCGGGCTTGGGTCTGAGTTTTGCAAATGGTCCTGCCTTTACAAGGAGCCAAACCATAAACCTGGGACTCATTTTTAGTAGCAGATAGGGGTTACCTGAAACCTAAGCTGCAGTCCAACTCCACACTTCACATTTGGCCCAAGAATAATGGATCCAGGCACCTAGAAGTACACAGGTAAATGCCGAGTTTGTGAGCTTTCAGGGACGGGAGTGACTTGGAGTACTATGGGGCTCTGTCCGTGACAGCAGATTTCATAGTATTTGTCATCAAATGATTGTACCTCACTTCTGAGATTGCAGAGTGGATTGATGTGCTGGTCCTTGTCTTGTGCACATCATAAAAGCACAAAGGATCGGGGTAGCTTGCCTAAAAGTGCATGCGCTAATGGCAGAAACATCTTTCCTACAGAGTTTTCTGGCTCTCGTCATCAGTCCTGCCACTGCGAGGTGTCCTACAAATGTCCCAGAGTTCTTGGCACAGCGCCAAGGAAGGTGAAAAACTGGCCCCAAGATACATTCCCCAGAGGAATTGGGTAAAATTACCCCAAACAGGCCCCGTTTCAGATTTGTGTACAATATACAAGCATGTGTTAGCGAATAGGAGGGGTGTCTGTTGCTAACACGCACTTTGAGCAGGGAGGAGGCAGTTTGGTTTCCTCTTCTTTTGGACCTTCAGCATGAACTTGGCCTGGTTGTTCTGAGCCATCATTTCACCCAGCTGTAAAATGGGGTTGGTAACCTGACCCAGAGCTGTGCAGACATCCTAACTCTGCAAAGCTCTGGGTACTGTGCTAACCAGTTCAGCTTGAACTGAAGAAAATCGTGCAATACCTATAGCAAGTGAGTACAAAAGGTCAAGTTTTGGTCCTGCAAGGCTTTCCTTACATCCATTTATAGGTGGGTGATGTTTTACTTCCCTTGTAAAAGGACAAACTGAGAATTTGCTTATCTTTATAAGCACCTTGAAAGCACAGCCTTCGCAAGTCACGCGTGGGGTTAGGAGACGTTTGAAGGGTAGAGTCAACACGTACGGATTTTGCTAAAATAGGCGGTGACCACGTCTAAGAAGGTTTCCCATACTTAAGGGCGGCAGCAGCGCTGCGATGACAAGCCAACTCATGGCATTTGTGCTCTCCCATCGTGCGGCCGAGCAAACGCGGAGGCTTCTGGGAGCTGCAGCGAAACTGCTTTCAAAGCAAATAATAAAAGAAGTGCAACTGTCCCCTTTTGGGAACTCATTTCGGGGCAAAAGTTCCCCTGGCGGCCCAGCTTGCCTATAATGAAATCAAAACAGGAGCTCGCCCCCAGAGGGGCCGTACGTGTGAAACACTGCCATGTCGAATCCGTATGAATCCTCCGTAAGGAAAGCCCGAGCCCTGTAATTACTGGTTTTCTAGCAAGCAGCCTTTTCTTTCTCTTTGTGTGGGCCTGGTCCCCTTCCCCTCTCCCCCCATGCGTGCATGATAAGAGGATATTTGTAATGAAAATCACTGGGCAGAAGTGGAGAACAAAAGCAGGGGCACAGCGCGCTCACCAGTGGGGATATTAGAGGCGCTGGGCTCCCACCTCCGTCCGGTCTGCTCTCTGCTGGGAGAGCGCGGTGGGCACGGCGGGCTGGGGAGGCTCTTATTAACCTTAATCTGCAGAAAGGGGCTGAAGCCACGCCATGGTCCGGTTTCATAGCTACAGCGGCTCGCTCCCAAGCGTGCAGCCTTATGAAGGGGCAGTCTCCCCAGCAACTCTAATGCGTTTTTGCACCGTACCGTCTAATCTGAGGTAGAAATGTCACTGCTGTCAGACCCCAGGCTGGCAGCTCCCAGCCACGGCCGCGCTGGTAAGCACATATCCAGCTTCAACCTTCTGGTTGCTGGGGTGAAAGGGCCTCTTTATCTCCGCGGGGAGAAGCAGATGAATCCCGGGCTCAAACAAGGGACCTGCTTTTTTTTTTTTTTCTTCCCCCACCAGACGCTCCCCCTCCGGTTCAAGGGCTCTTTATTATGTCTTTTAATTCTGAGCTGCGAGTGGGAGGGAGCAATAAGGCTGGAGAAATAGTGGGGGGGAAAAAAGCCCCTCGCAGTGGGGAAAGGCCCCAGCCACCAGTGTGTGAAAAGGGAAGGCAGCGCGGGGATTAGAAATGTCAGCTTCATGGGAAGTACTTGATATTTAATAGCTTCACTTGATCGCTGCAAGGCGGTGATGGGCACAGTGCCATAAGGGCGGCTGTGAGCCGTGTCCCCTGGAGAATCGATGCCGCTTCTGGGTGCCTCGGGAGCTATCGCAATATAGGACGGTGAGAAAGAGCCGTGGAAGCTGAGTTGTATTACTTAAGATCAGGTTGTCAGGTTGATGGCTCATCCTTTCCGTGCCTGGCTGGCACAGGAGGCAGGACGCCCTGCTCCTGACGCAGCTAACTGAGCTGAGCTTTCTCTCCGCTGACAGCTAGTGCCCTCCATCTGATGGTTGATAGCGCTTGTGACTTGTTTGTTGCAAAAATGCTGCTGGATGGTCTGTCTGCAACATATCCTCTAGTTTGCTCGTGTTTGCAGTCGCTGGGGGAACTGAGGCCTTTTAGAGCATTAGCACTCGGTAATCTCCTCTTCTCGACAGATGCTCTGATGCTATCTGCCGCCCATACAGTCGGGGCTACTGGAGGAATTTGTTTGTGCGACGGGAGCGTGCTCCTGTGCCGGTAGGGATCTCGTCAACATTTTTGTCTGATTAGGCCAATAAAAATTCTTGGATTCCTCCCTTGTCTCCAGCGTGCACGCGCTGCAAACACCAGCACGCAAACAGCACGCTTTATTTCTCACACAGATTACCTCCCATGCCCCTCTGGATGTGGCCTTGGGAGAGGAAGTTGCTCCGCTAGAAAAAGGACTGTTGGAACAATTGAATAACTCTGAGAGGATGGAGATTGCTTCTTGTTGCTCCTTTTGTGACAAAGTGATGAAGACGAAGTGACCAGAGCTTTCCCAGCGTGACTGACTGTTAAAGAGCCTTCCCAGCAGCGTACTTCATCACTATCTCAGAAGGCAATGTGCTTTTATTGAACCAAGTCTGTTCCGGGCTCCGTACACTCCATCAAGCTGTATTAAGCTTTTGCTTTTGTCCGTACAAGCGAATTCTAATAAACTAGCTTATGGCTGTCATTTTCAACACACTTCAGCACAAACACATTGTTTCGAGAGCTTTATCTGAGATTCATGTGCATCTCCAAAGCAGCCCCTATGGAGCGTCTGAAAATCCCCCGGTCCCTTGAGGCAGGCGTTCAAAATGGCATTTGGCAACGTTCCTGCCACCACCTGCGTAGAAAAGCAGGATACAGGGCCTGTCCATCCCTTGGCTCTCCTGTCTTGAGGAGAACGGCGTCCAGGGTATAAATAGGCACGATGCACTGTGATCCTTTTAAAGGGCTGTTCTTGACCCAATATGCTCCGCCAACAAAAATAACCTTTTCCACCCTCTTCGGCAAGGTTCACCTGAAGCCCAAAAGCTGCATTAGAACAGCGTGTATTAAAGTGCATCGCACATCAAGGGCTTGGAAATAAACACCAGCGATGTCTCTTTTTGATCACATTCCTTTCCACGACAGGCTGACGATTTCCAAGCCAAGAATGTCACTAACCTCTCATATTTCTCCTGGTCATTTCTGTCCTGAAATTGGAATGCAGCCACAAGCAAAAGGGGGTTGAACGCTCCCGTGTCAGGGATCCAGATTTAAGAGACATTATCTCATCGATAGCGAACAACAAGGCTGGCACGCCGTCAGGCGCGATATTCCCTGGAAAGTTCAGCGTGCGTGGCGAAGGACATGGGAAGGCAGGCTTAACTCGCAATGCTAAGCTTGCGCTAGTCAAGCGTGGTAAGATCCTGGCTGGCAGCCTCGGCGAAGTATCTCTGTCACGTTGGAGAGCAGCGTAGGCGAGGGCCCCGTGCTTGTGGGAGGCAGAGGACACAGAAGGACTGAGGACGGTTGCACAGCGCAATGGTTAGGAATGAAAAAGTGAGATCACACGGAGGGAAGGAGGGGAACAGGACTGAAAACTTCACTTCTTTATTATGGCTTGAGAGGAAAAATACGTGGGTGAGAGAGAGAGAGAGAGGAATGCAGATCAGATACCCTGAAACATTCAGGTATAAGATTAGTGTGAGGGAACAGGACTTCTGTCATTACCTTTCTCGGGTGGCAAAGATGGAGCTAAAGCTGCATCTAAAGCTACTAATGCCCTTTAAAAAGCTCCTTACGTTTGGTCTGTAGATCGTATTGTCCTTAAGAAAAAGTTCATCGTTTCTGCTCGGCAGCAGCTGTATTTAGCCTGGAGTGTGGTACAAGCGCTGGCCGATAAGACGGCACTAAGAGGTTTTGCAATCTGTCAGCCCTCTGGATCATTCTGGAGGAAAACTTCAGAAGGACCCAATTTTGTCACAATGTGAAATTAGAAAGTGGTTGCAGTAGGGGAAGAAATCACTTGGGAAAGAATAGGGACAACTTCATATGAGCAAATCCCCCCCAGCTCTGTGTCGAATTCGGTTAAAAGGGCCGGCTTTGAAACCGCAGGTGCTGAAAGCCTTTGCAGCCACTGTCAACGTTCCAACGGCATGCTTGCAGCAAGCATCCTCCTGAAACAACCTTGAACTGCCAACTTCGTTGTCAGTTTAAGTTATCTTGCCTGTAAGGCTAGTGCTTAACGGGCCCCAGCACTGTACCAGCAGGTCACAGAAGGAGACACCTCCCTTGGCTTTGAACATCTTTTGAAGGACCACAGCCCTTCAGATGGTTTTTGGAGAACAAATTTAGGGAAACCTGGTAGCTCCTGAAATAATGCGCCATGCTCTGCGGCAGCAGGTCTGAGCTATCAAATCCAGACTTGCCTGCCCGGAGGAGAAACCTTTCTCCTCGCGTGGACCCCAGCTGCTGTGGATGGAGTTGGAGGCAGACGAGGCACGAACGTGCCATGTCCTGCCGTGCCCAGGAGTGGTTTCTCTGAAATGCTTTGGTTTGGGAAACAAGCAAGCAAGCAGCAAGGTCTGCTTTGCCTTCACACCTACTCACAACCCTGCATGTCAAGGGATGTGCAGAGAAATATCTGCTCCTGGCAGATATTTCTGCTCCTGGTGTGACCTGCTCGATGCAGAAGCCACGAGAGGGAGCTTCGGGGCTGTCCCTTAATTTTCTTCCCCAGGCCAAGCAGAGACACAAGATGGTGCTGTTGTCTCAGCCATCGCAGAGCCCACGAGGGACAAGGGAAAACCACCGTGGATTAGGGGACACTCGTGAACCCCACCATGCCACCACACTGCCCTGCGAGCTAGAGCTCTGTGCAGGACAGGGCTCGGCTCCCTGGTGGGAAGTCCTCCCAAATTTCGGCCCATTTCCAGCCCTGCTTCAGCGTGAACCCAAGGTTCTGCCCGGTTTTTCTCAAGAAAAGCCGATGGACAAGTGATCTGGAAGAGACACGTGCCAGCAAGCATGGCTTCACATCCAGATCTGCCCTTCCCCGTGGCCGAAGATAATGTCCTGCCCACAGGGCTGAAGGGTCTGTATCCCTGAGGATTACAGCATTTATAAGAGGTAAAATAAGTCTCGTGACTTTGCAGAGACACAAACCTCATGGTGTGAAGTCCTGGGAGTGCGGCGATGGGGAGAAGAAAATACAGAGAGGGGTGTTAGGGGTGTTAGTGTCCCCGTCCCGGGGGGGGGCACCAGCTCTGCCAGGTGATGGGGATGTTGGATGGGGAGCGCCCTTGCTCACACTTTTCAGGCAGAAAGCTCCAGCCTGGGTTTGAAGAAAATTTTCCCATGAAAGATTCCCTGAAACTGGTACGTTCCCACAAAGGGCTTTGATTTCAGTGTATCGGCATTTTCCGATGAGAAACCATCTCATCGGAAAATTCCCAACCAGCAAAGAGAAACTCCCCAGTGTACCAGGGGAGGGATACTGTCGCACACGGTGGGAATTTAATACCAGTGGAGTCTTGTGTCTGGAGGCTCTGGGTAAAGAAAGACGAAATGCAGCCAGCACCATTCACGGCAAGAGGGGGAAACCGTGAAGTCCTGCAATTGAGCAGCTTTGCTCTCTGCAGCCTGCTGCCTGTTTTCCCCACACTTTCCTCTTAATATTTCTTTCCTCAGGGTGTCACTGCTTTCTGTGCAGGCAGAGGGTGCAGCGTGCAAGCGTTACGGACGGAAGGCAGCGCAGGCAGGACCTGTTAGGGGCATGGAAGCAATGGGAGCACAAGCTGACGTGCCAGTGGTTCACCCTGCCTTTGGTAGGGGTTTTGAGCTAAAAGGGGGCCATGCAATTCTAGAGAATGGGAGAAACCAAGACGAGCAAGTTATCTGCTCTCGAACAGGCCTGATTGTTGAGTTACAGCGTTCACGTATCCCCAGCCAGTCCCTAGTCACATGGCTTGACCAGGCTGGAGGAGATTTCTGTGTGTGCTATGGAGACAGCTCTTCTTTTTCAAGTTTGGGATTCCTCTAGAGCAATAACAGGCTGTTGTCCCCGTAAGGGCTCTTTCTGTTGGAGCACGGGACATTGTTGCAAGGGTGGCCTCTGATCCGCCCTTGGCAAGTGCCCGCTCGGGCGCTTCATGGCTGGAAGAAGATGATCAGAGTTTCTGGCAGTGTGATGCTCTGGCAGTCCATGAGAAGCTGCTGAGGTGCAGGCAGGCAAGGCAGGGTTTGTGGAGGCAGGGAATATAGCAGACTAGCTGCTAGCCGTGGAAAAGACAATGCCATCTTAGGGTTTCTCTCCCTTTGTGAAAAACCAGAAGCCAGGTCCTGACCTGGCCCTTCACTCTTAAAAGTAGCCCACAATTGGGGTCTTGTTGCTTCTCTTCTTTAATATCATCATGGACTGCAAAGGAGGCATTAACCTCGTGCATCCTCCCACAGAGATGAGTGCCTGCTCCATTGGAGGTGCCCTCCACTCCCCAGCTGATGCCTGCTTCTTTCAGGAGGATTCTTCCGTCCTGCCCGTGCAATGCTGGCGGACCTCACACGTGTAGGACCTGTGTATCCTTAGTGGGAGAGAAGTAGTTGAGCAAGCGACTTGAAAGCACAGTTAGGTTATTTAATCCACCTCTCATTGCCCAGGGGCTCCTCTTCCTACACGGAGCTAGAGTCTTCTGTCACGCATCAACTTCAGGCTTGTTGCACAGGAGCAGAGGAGAACAGACACCAGCCACGAATCTTCTCCAGGGCTTTGTCCAGTCTGGTTTCGAATGACTCCCCAGAGAGGGCTTTCGCCAGCCCTCGTGGGATAAGGTACCACAGCCTGCTAGCTCTCTGATGGAAAGCGTGCCTCTCTTCCGTGGCAGGTACTTCATCTGGGCTTGAAGGCTTCCTTTGCTCTGCTTGTTTTCCTGGTGGTTGTCTCTCAGGCAGAGGTTAGCAAGTCCCTTTGTGAGGCCTGCACTTCTCAGATGTTATGTCTGGAAGTTTGCTCTGTTTTTTTGGCTAGGGGGCCCAGGGTCTGGAAGTAGAGAGGCTTTTATGGGAACCCAAGTCCCCTTTTGACACGACTTCCTTGTGCTTAAATTTCAGGTTGAGTTACAGACGTGAACATTTTTCGGTTGGATATCTTTCATTGTCAAAGGGGATTAGGCCAGTGATTATTTACATGCACCTCTATTACACAGAGTCTGTTTCTTTTCTTCCCCCCCCCCCCCCCCCCCCATAATTCTACATAATACATAAACGTCGACTAAAGCAGTCCCATGGATGGGGGAGAGGGAGCGAATCAGGCTCCTGCTATGCAAAGTGAAATGGGTAGATCGAGATCTTTGAGCTGGGAGATGCCTGTAGGGCCGATGCTTCGGGGAGAGCGTCCTCTTCCTTCCACACGTGGACACAGTTGCCCAAGCAGCCGGGTTCATCGTGGGGCATCACCTTTCTCCAGTGCGTTGGAGCTGGTTACAGCAGGAGGCTGAATGCTTGGCGTGATGGGCCACTGGTTTGATCTAGGGCGGCTTCTCTGGAGCTTTGGCGGTTCCCCAAGAAATTGGGATATTTTTTTTAGAACCCAACATGCATGAGTTTTAAAAGGGATTTTTGATAGAAGTCCCATTTACTCCTTTATTTGGCTTGGGAGGCTGCAGTGGAACAGATTTCTTTACATATCCTTGAGTGTTATTTGATTAAGGTTATGACTGCTAATAAACACTCTGAATCTATTCTCCTTCCCCACCACTTGTAATTCAGGCTAACTGTTGCCTGCATGGGACTACACCTTTTTATACCAGTGCAAGGGACGAGAGTGCTGATTCTGCTCCCCTTTCATCAGTTTACCGGTGTACTGCTCACCTCTGATTTATTCCAGCTTTATAATGTAAGAGAAAATAGAAATGGGAGGAGTGCCAGGATTGATTCTGGCACAATAACCAGTTTACTTCCTTTTCCTTCACTTTGCCATTTACAATCACAAGTTCTTCTTTAAAACAGAAGAGCAGACCTTGCCCAGGAGTAAGAAACTTGAAGCTGCAGAATCAAACTGACAAAAACCAAAGTCTTGTTTGCAGTGTAGGAGAGAGAAGCAGGTTCTCCTTGGAAAGACAGAAGGGAGGAAGAAAGTAGGGACCCCAGAGGACTCTGTTCTACCTGTCGTCTAGAAAATGAGCATATTTCTTAATATGGTTAGTCTTTTGCTATGTAAGAAAATATTTTTAATTTTTCAGGAAGCAAAACAGAGGAAGTGATATAGACACCCCAGCTACCCAGCATCACCACAACTGCGTCGGGAGATCTTAGCCAGTACTCGGAGAAGGCTGGTAAGTGAATCATAACCAAAAGCAGTGACCCGTGGACTAAGGCAAGAGATGGTCAGGCTCATCTAGGTCTATTTAGATTGTCTGGGCAGAAAGAAGCAGAGTCTCAGGAGACTGTCTGCAGTCACCGATGTCTGGGGAATAATCAGGGTGCTGCATAAGTTTAGAAAATGATGAGTATGCCACGTGCAGTGAAATATAAATGTGCTTGGATGTACCCAGAATGCAAACTCCATGTAAATGAAACTTCGCTTTGCACTGAAAATGCACACTGGTGGCCATTTACAAATCCATAAGAGCACAGAGAGCTCCCTATTTGCACCGAGCCTTTCTGCTCCCCTTTTCCCTGAAGGTTGGGGCCTTGATACCTTTTTCCTGGACGTGAAGCGCAGTCTCTCCACAACAGTCATAATAAGTCTTGTGCTGTGTGGTGCACTAATGAAAAGCTGTGTGGGCTAGTCCCTAATTACAACCATCAGTTAAGCTGTCAGAGGGAGCTCTCAGCCTCCGTTGTTTCGTTATTAGACTTTGGGCCTTGATGAGCTGCAATCAGGCATGAAAGGGTGACCTGACCAGAGCCAGGGAGGTCTCCACTCCCCCACCGAGCTCGGAGGGCTTTAGTACTAGACCTGGTTTCTCAGGTCCAGGGCTTTACCTATTGCATTGCAGGGAGGGAGCTGGGAGCAAAGAGGGAAAGGAGGTAGAGAGCTCCATGAGGCATGCAGTCGCCTTGGGTGTAAGCAGCCATCTTTCCACACACCTACATTTGCTGGCTTTTTAGGGTCTGCGGGCTTCATCATTTTGAAGACAAGAAGCCGTTGCCTTCAACTTAGGCTTCCTGCGTAAAAGCTTAAGGATTTGCCGCTATATACGTTTAGCTTCAGTACAAACGTTATGCAGGGATGAGTCCAAGTCACGATGTCTTTCAGCCACATCTGGATTTTGAAGTGCCCCAAAGGATGATGTTGGGGGACTATTTCTCCAAGCAGTGGTCCCTTTAAATTTCACACTAGACCCAGTGGAAAACAGACATGCAGATGGTGGGTTTTAATGACAACAGCACCAGTTTATTTGAACTGGGGTCTTTTTGGGAGATGTGTTTGTTGTCTCAGACCACACGTTATTAACTAATCCCTAGACTTTGTTTTTGTAGTTGCATTGTGAGCAACTTCCCACTTTTCGCCCCTTTCCTCTGTCAAAACGTCTTCGGCTTCGCAGTTGTGTGTAAGGCGTCCTAGGTTGCTGCTGCTCAGGATGGATTTACCATTCAGCAGTCCTGCCGTGGCTGCGGCTCCCCTTTCTAACTGGGGAAGTCAGACTGGGAATTTCCTTGTGCTCTTTGGAAATTATTGGCTACAGTCATTTATGCGTCCTGTTCTTGGTATGAAGGGGTAATAATATTTCTTTTGTCTTCTCTGTGTATCAGCCCCATTCTTATTCCAAAGCCCAGGCCTATCTCCTTTTCCCAGCTTCTCCTCTCCAGGACAAGACTGTCACTTGCTGCAGGCCTGTACTGGAATAGAAGAGCCCATTTGCAAAAAGCCCGAAGTGAAACACTTGCAAGACCTTCTTCTGAAGTATTCGGTTATGATAAACCATAAATGCCAGGAGAACGGGCTTCACTGTAAGCTTTTTGCTATTCCTTCATGGATTCAAGAAGCCTCGAAATAAGCAATCACATTTTTGCAGTTGCAGCTACAAGCGCTGCTCAAGAGGCGCTGGGCAAAGCCAACACAGGCTGCCACGGCCAGCGTGCCGGGGAAAGGATTGCATTTTGGGCAACGGCTTCTCCTCACCAGGTTTCCCACCTGCGCATTTTGCAGCGAATGTCTTCTGATCGCTTCCAGCCTTCGCTTGACAAAGAGAAATCTGAAATGAAACAGCCTGTTCTGGAGGGATCGTGGAGGTCGGAGGGGGGGGGCTCTGTTGTATAGCCCCACACAGCTGTTAATCACCAAAATATCTCTGGCTCCCAGCAGCTGTCTGGTGTTTATCTTAGCCTGGATATCTACTGGCCGAGCCCACGGAGAGCAGGCTGTGCAGCCAAGCCAAATACAAACGGAAGACAGATAATTTGCACACAAGGGTGTGCACGTGTATTTTGTGTGTGTGTGTGCGTACATATGCGTGTGTGTATACACGCAGGCTTTGTTTATATCCCACTGCTGCAGCTGGAAGTGCACGTCAGTGATTTTTGTTTAAAATGAACTTGTAATTTTGTGGATGTGTTAGCACATACAAGAAGGGAAGCATAACATATATGTGTTGTACAGGTGGTTTAGGTATGTGCTTCCAGGTGCATAACCCTGCCTCAGATAAGGTCACTTGCACAGTAATTCCCCATGCTTTCTCTAAGCCTTATGAAGCTTTTTAGATAAAGTGGAAAAATACAGGACTTCCCAAGTCTTCTGGTATCAGTCAGCCACAGAGACTTTAAAGTGCATCTAAAAGGCAGTTCCCTGTGCCACCTGTGACTGTTGGGAAAACAAGAAAGAGGAAGAAAGCTAAGAAAGTAAACTATCCCACCTATAGAAGAGAAGGCGGTTAACCTTGTGGCTCCAATTAACCTGTCCTCGCAGGTGTGTGAAGGCAGGGAGTTTATATAAATCAGGCTCAGTTGAGTCAAAGGGTTGAGAGGGGCAGCTCTCTTAGTGTGTTTGATATTTTCTTTGTGGTAAGAAGCTTGCAGTGACCTAGGAGGTTAAAGACTTGAGGAGTAGCAAGGAGGATGTAAGCATGTTATACTCTGAATTTTCTGAGGACTTAGCCCTTTCTTTTTCCTTGTTTCTAGGTCTTTCTTTAACAGTCAGAGTGTCCTGAGCTACCGTGTGGCAGCTTGGTGCAGCAGAGAAAGTCCTGGCTGGATCCGAGTTGCTGCTTGTATGATAAGGTAGGATTTGGGTGAATTTATGGGATGGTGGGAACCAACCAGAGTTCTTTTTTAATGAGTTGTCCACTACAAGTGTCCAGAGAAGCACAAGATTGTGTTGCGGAATGTTGTGAAGCTTCAAACTAAAGGGGTTATTTACCTAGCAGTCGGTTGTATATTTAATGTTGTTTTGGAAAGAATGTTTGAGGTCCTTGTTGCTGCTGACTCTCCCCTGAGGTTTCAAAGGCTGTCAAGCACAGAGTTACAGAAACTGGCTGTACAGGATGGTGTGTGCCTTTGACTTTTCTGAGCCCTGAGGGAGGCTGAAATCTTGCTGCTTCTTACACTGAGTTCTCTAGGGGCAGCTGCACAGGATAAGCTGCAGTGCTGGCTTTTGGAGGCTGTGGTTTTTTTGGTAGGTGGGAAGCTGGAGGCCTGTGCTGAGCTGTGTTTTGGGCTGTGCGAGACTGAGTGAGGGGGTGTGCGTTTGCTTATCCCTAGTTTGCCTCTTGCTCTCCGAGTACAGCGAGTGCCTCGCTCGGAGATTGTGCAACAAAGGTCAGGGCTTCTTCCAAAGCTGTTTGGCTTTCTTGGCTGTGAATGCCCAGCTTTCCTTCAGGTCCAGCTCTGGTTTTTATCAGTTAACTTGCTCCAGATCCTGGGAACAGCCACAGCTGTCCTTCCCTTCATCCTAGAGCACCCACTTCCCTTCTGCCTTACTTCATTCTGCAATTACTGTCCCACAGGGCACCCTGGGCTGCATCAGCCTGTACCTCTGTCCTGTCTTCTGTGCATGCAGCAAAGCCTCAGAGGAGGAAGGAATGGAAGAGAAAGAAGCCAGTTGCCCAGGAGCAGTAATTAGGCAGAAACATTCTTGGTTTATGCACCTGGAGACAGTGGGAGTGAGCTTGTGGTGTGGGAAGAAGTGGTGCAGGGAGCTGGGGCTGAAAAGAGGGTAGCAAGCTGTCAGGATGCTTCTGCTGCAGGCTTGGTGAAGAAAAGCAATTGCAGCAGAGAGGTTGTAGCGTCTCCTGTACTCACCAAAAATGACAAACCCTTGGGCTTTCTAGCCAGAGCCTTTGCTGTAGGTGAGAGACTTCTCCAAAGGGAGAGACCAGCTTTCTGGAAGGCAGAGGACAGGAAGGGAGGAGTTCATCTGGACCAGACTCTCTAATAACTAACTAGTCAGCTGTTTCTTAAAGTGCTGAGAGGATGTGGGAGCCCATGGGTTTGCTGAAATGTATGTGCAATGATTGCTCCTTCTGAAGAGCCAAGAGTCTCTTGAACAGCAGAGGTGCAGTCCTCTTCCTCTCCCCCATGAAACCCTGTGCTTAACTTACGGCCAAGAGGGGCAGGGTGTTTTGGATGGCCACGCACCAGGGTTAATGTGCTGCCCTGAAGAGGCGAGTAAAGATGGGGAGGGTTCAAGTGCTGGAGAAGCACTCCGCGCAGAAACACTGCTGCGCGTTAGGGAGATGATGGTGGAAACAGCTCAGGAGGCATCTTGATGACAGGCACAGCCTAGAACTGTGTCCGCTCTGGGTTGTTTTTTTTTTTCTCGCAACCTTATTTCCAGCTTTGTAATGGGGAGCACGACCTCTGGCTTTGCTTCATCAGATGAGCTTGCAGCAAAGGTAAATAGAGCTGACAGACTGGGGCTCTGCTATTTCTGTGGAGCTAGCAACAGCAGGAAGGAGGTGTGGAGATACTTCTCAAGAGGCCTGATGCTCAGGATATATCTGGGCACCTGTGGGGCTGGTGATGGTGGTGCTGAGTGACATGTCAGCCTGGCCTCCTTCCCACCCCAGAGGCAGAGTGGCATGTAAAATCTTGAGGGAGACTCCCAGGCTTCTGTGTCTGGGCCTGGGCCCTCTGCAAGCAGTGGGGTATAAAGGGAGGGTGGCCTAGCACTGCCACTGAGACAGCCCCTGCCAGCCAGAGAGCAGAGGGGATGTGGAACAATAACATTATCCCCTGGTGATGGCTTCAAATTGAAATCAGCTGCAAGCCCCCATCCTGCCTGCTGAAAACAGAGGGGCTGGGAAGACCTGCCTCGAAGGCTGTGGAGCAGCAGTAAGGTGATATGTTGAGAAAATACTATGTTCTTAAGTGCCCGAGTGCTGCTGTTCTTCCTCAGCTTCCCACACAGTCTTCTGTCACCATCACCAGTGGTTTTGGCAGTTAAGCCCCATCCCAACCTGATGTGCAGGGACAGACCTCTGCCCTGCTCCCCCTTGGTGAGGGGCATCCCAGGCAGGACCTGGTACTTGGGTGCTGGCATAAAACGTTTTCGGTCAGCTACCTCCCCTGCCCTTGTTCTCTTGGGGAGAACAAGCCAGAGTTGCAGCCCAACTGCTGTCAGTAGGGGTTCTGTGCGTATTTGTGTCTCAAATTCTCATCTTCCTTACCGATCTGTTGAGTTTCTGTTGTTCCTGGTTGCTACACGTTCAGGGAGCAGACATCCTGCTCTTCTCCGTCCTCTCTGTGTCCTTTTGCTGGTGTTTAGTGTCAGTTGAGGACATTTGGTAGCCTACTGTGCAAGTCACCATGGGAAGACAACATGCATCCCATAAACATAGACAGGGGCATTGTTGCCTGCTTTAATGTGCTCTAATTTAAACAAAATGGTGTTTTCAAATGAGTTTGGATTTTGTTGCAGAAGATGGTACCTCCCAGTAGTTAGAAAGAGCTGTTTTGTAGAGAGGGCTTTAAGGTTGCAGATTGCTGAGTTAGGCAACTCTTAAAAGCAGAGCCTGGATAGAAACGTGTATGAGCCCTCCTGTACCAGCAGGTCGTGCAGGCACACAGCTCGCCTTCTTGCAGTACCATGAACTTCAGTGTAGCTCTGCTGATGCCTGGAGGGGGGGACTTCACACTGGAGTCCACTGGCACTGGTCCCAGTCAGGATCAAGGTCACTTCTATTGACCAGAGCTGCATTCAAAACAATCACTTAGGTGTGAAAAAATCCACTGCCTGGTCCCTGTTCCCTGGGTTCCTTAGTCCCCACCCAGCCTATTTTTTAAATATTCTTAATGAGCTGTCATTTTGGCCAGGGCTCACTTGGCGATTTAAGAATGGTGGTAACAATGAGACCACAATGTCCAGGCAAAGGAAAAGGAGCGAGGGGCTTTCTGCTGGTTTATTTTTTCCCCTGCTTGGTCTTTAGTTGTTTTGAGTCCTGCAGTGATTTCTAACAGCTGGCCCAGCTATCATCCTGATCGTGTTGCTCTGTGCTTCAGTGAGCTGGGGGGACTTGGCAACCCGGCAGCTGTCCTGGAGCCTGAGCCATGAATGAGCTCAGAGGGGGAAGGAGAGAGGCTTGGATGGGAGAAACTGTATTTGTGGTGGCTTTTTTTTCCAAGTGAGAGGCTGACAGTGTTGACTGGATCCAGGCACAGCCTGAGCAGGTGCTGTGTGTGCTTTGCCCTTCCACGTTTCTCCTCCCGTGACCGTGCGGGTGCACAGACCCTCCTCCGGCAGTTGGGCTGAGGGATGGCCACAAGAAGCATCTAAAATCCTAAAATCGGCCCGTGTCTGACCCATCACTGCAGTGCTCTGCTCTGGACATGGCTCGCACCTGCCCTGGGAACTCGTGTGTAGCTCTGCCAATGCGCTCCAGTGCTGATTTGCAGCAGGTCTTGGCTCTTTCCACTCTGATGCCCCACACAGAGATACTTTTTTAAGCTGTACTTTCCGACTTCAGCAATGCAACCTGCTGACAGCATGCCTTAATGTTTTATGCTACAGATCCTAAATGACAGAGCCGCATCAAAAGATGTTTCTTTTGACCAACATCCACAGCGCCTCTTGCAGCATCCTTCTGTCCAATGCAGCACGGTCCCTTGATATCAGACCATACCTAATATCTGAAGCCGGTGTGCTGTGTGATGTTATGAGGATATTTCAACTGTGCACAAGGCAGAGGTGAGCTTTTCAGCCCCTATTCCATGCTTGTGTCCTCCAGTGTATAACTCAAGCCTGTGTGGCGTGCGGCTCGTGTTTGAACAGTTTCTTTAAAATAATCTATATAAACCCAGTTAAATTGTAGCACACTGTAAGGGCGTGATTCCCGTCTTGTAGAGACTAAAGCACTCAATAAACCTAGTGACCCCCCACTACAAAATGGTTTGCAAAAGAACCGCCCCCCCCACCGCTTCTGAGTTGGAGTGTTGTGAGCTGGGGGCAAACCAGAGAAATGTGTTATGGTGCTCTCCTTGAGTGAAAAGAGTTTGGCAAAGTACCACAGGCTACTGCTTTTAAATAGCTCATCTTTAAATAGGTTGCTGTCTCCATTACTGAGGGCGCGTTGGCTTTCCTGGAGGGTACTGGAGGTTTCATTTTAAATGCAGTCACCTTGGGATTCTTTGGAGATGTTGATGATGTGTGGCAGGATGATCTCCAGTACGCAGCGTGCAAATGGTAGAAAAGGCTGAAACCAAAACTCCTGTGAGACTCTGCGTGCTGTAAGCTTTAATACTAAAGAAAACGAGAGGCTGCTTTTCTTTCCTCTAGATGCAGGCTGCGTCAATGTGTCTTCACCATCACTCTGCTGTTCCCCTTTCCTAGTGTGCCTTGACTTCCCCGATATCTGATATAAGCTCCTGGCAGCGTGCTGGAATCCCGTGCAGACACAAGGTTGGCTGCTCTGCCTTTATCTTAGCCATTGGCACCTGGAAAGCTCCTGGCTCGGGCCTGTGTGGTACTGGCAGGAGTGTGTTATTCCTGACCTGTCTCTTGCCTGCTCTTTCCACGGTGACGCTGCTCTTCTGTCCTTTGCTAGCCTCATCCCCCAAAACGACGTTCTGCTGGACCTCTCGGTTATGATTTGTGCTGGTTGCTGAAGGCTTTATCGAGGATGATGCTCTGCGTGCGCTCCACCCCGGACCTGGACCACACTCTACGCTTTCTTTACTGCTGTGCTACAGCACATCTGCCCTGATGTGCTGCACTCCTGCTGTGAGATGCTGAGGGATCAGGTGTTCATGCTGCACGGAGCTGACTGCCTTGCTTTTGGAAGGGACAGACTAAACAGGCCAGGCCTAACGCTGTGGTAAAGTGGTGTTAAATTGGTGATTGGTTTTGGGCTTCTCGGGGCTTGTTTTCTTCTGAGCTCTCCCCTTAGGGACTGTGAGAGAATGTAGGCAAACCACAAAGTGGGTCAGTGGCAAACACCAGGGCCATGGCAGTGTTCAGCCGTGCACTGTAAATGAGCGAGTCTGCAGCTCTGTGAACAAACAACCTTTTATACCTTAATGGTTATTGCAGATGCCAGGTCCCCGCTCGTGTCTTTCCAGGCATCTGCCTAGGCAGATGCTGTGCTCTGGCAGGGAACAGGCCAGGAACTAGCTCCAGTGTTGGAAAGCTAGCCAATAATTGTGTGTGGAAATAATAGTTCTCCTGGGTTTATTTAGATGCAAGCGCCCTGGTGCTCTTTTGAGTGCATGTGTGTGACCAGGCAGTTACAGCAACAAGCTTTTTGTTATGGACCTGAAATTGGGTTTTTTTTGCAGCTGCTTGCTTTGGGAGTGGGAGAGGTGGGCAGAGGAGAGGGGCATGATGCTTTTATAAGCTATGGATGTTAACTGATTGGGGGGAGGTAGTCTTAATTCTGCAACATAATGTGGGATTGCAGTAGTGAGGTCTATGCTTAAATTAAGACAGATGAGTGCAAAAGAGGTTGCTGGACGAGCTTGCTGTGTTTACTACAAGAGGGCCAAATTATGTTCCTTTGGTTGTGGCTATAAACACCATAGATGCCTTAAGCTGTCTGGCATGCAGCTTTTTCTGCTAAGATTAAGTTGAAATAGGAGTTTTAACGGTACGACGTTAAACTTTGAATAAGACTTTGGCTCCGTCACAACTTTCTTCTGCAGTCGAGAGGAGGGAGCTCAGGCCTCTGTGCTTCTTTTTCTAACAATAAACCGTGCTTTGAGGTGTACAGAAGAGCACTAAAAGCTGAACTCCCTGCAAGTTATTTCCTTTGAGCTCTTGATTACGCTATAGCACGTGCATCCCCTGTATGATCCAGGATGGATGATGTTGCATCCTTTTCTTTTGAATACCTCGTGGATCTCAAACATCTGTGAGCAATTTATTTGGGGTATAATCAGTTAATGTTTTGGTGAAGTGCTTTGAAGATGTACAGCATCCTCAAATGCTGAGTATTGTTTCATTATTATTACTATTTAACATCTCTACGTAGCTGAACTACTGTCAGACGTCTTCACTTAATAACGTACTTGGTGTCTGGATCTTTTCTGCAGAGACAGATTTTTGGCAAAGGGGATGGTGGAATGATATAATAGAGTTTGCAGTTATATAGTACCTGTCATCTGAGTCTCTCAACGTGCTTTACAGGCACTAGTTAATTCTCACCACTTGGTAGGGCAGTCTGGCTATCCATCTCTGTGCAGATGGGGAGGCTGAGGAGGAAAAGCGTGACCTTTTTGAGGTCACACAGGAGGGGATCGGACCCAGATTCCCCAGAACCTGCTCTGCCCGTTGCAGTTAGACAGTGCCCTTTCACTGCGACTATGCCACCGGTCTCATAGGAACCTCCCCTGCTCCTTATGAAGGGATCTGGCAAATACTGCCACCTTATGTATACTTATTTTGGATCAAGAAGCATGCAGCTGGGTTTTGCTGCCATGCAAAAGCTTGCGCACTGTGGAGGCTGAAGTCCAAAGCGGTATGAGACATACAGGGTAAATAGGAAGGCAAAACCGAGTGACTTCTGAAGTCATGCAAGTTTTAGAGTAAGTTTTCTGTCATCAGGGTATGGCTTGTTGTCTTTGCTTTTTCTTCTTGTGATGTCACCTGGAGAATAGGCATTGATTACTTGTTTTCTGGCCAGCCAGGTTGCTAGCAGAACTCTCCAGGGAGCTGCTGCTTGGGATCCTGTGGGAAACCAGTCTGACCAGAGGCCACCCGTCAGTGTAAATCATCTGCCTGGGATGGATCGCAGTGTTGTCAGTCTGAGCTGCTCCCTCTGTGTCAGAGCAGAGCAGCTTTCCTCGCCTCTCCTGTGGCTGTTCAAACTGATTGCTGTCAATCCCCCAGCTTTCACCAGAAACAGAAGTGCTTAAAAATTGAAAAGGTGATATTAGAAGATAGAGCTGGGGGACCCTAGCAGGCAGTCCATCAAGTCTTAGACATTAACATCTAGTCTGGAAGGCTTGGAAAGCTGTTCTTCCCCCACGTGCATCCCCCAACCCACCCCAGAGACAACATGTAGCATGGAGAAAAAAAAAATGAAAAAAAAAAAAAAAATTAACTGGCGCTGCTATTCTGACAGATAAAGAGCAACTCTTCATAAAGGACCTCTGTGTTTTTCTTCCTGCCAAGAATCATTTAAACAGCGGTTATTAGCGACTTATCTTTCCTAAAACACTAGCGAAAGCTGACATCTCAGTGAGAGACCCCATCAGTCAATGTGCTGTGGTGGAGAACAGCTGTCTATAGCTCCAGCTGTTTGCACCCTACATGCGTGAATCCCTCTCCCTTAGACACATGCTGGGACATGGTATTTACAGCTCTCTCCTAGGCTCATGTATTACTCGTAGCAAAGCTAGGGGTGACTGACAGTCCAAACAATTCGAGCAGGGAAAATTCCTCCTGCTTACTCTTAGCTTTTCGCAGGAGCTTTATCAAAGCCCTGCTTCTCCCAGGGAGAACTCTGCCTGATAACCAGGCATTACAAAGAACTATCAGCTGGGGTGAGAACTGCCCTAAACAGCCATCAGTGGGACTGGGAATTGGGCTGCATATCCTGAGAGCTATGGAGCCTGTTAACCACTGGCAGCATATTTATCTTCCTAACATGCTCGTTAAGACAACAATGTTATCTGCATCTTAAAGGTAGGGAATAAAGAGACTGTTAGCTGCCCTTAAAGGCTCCTTGGTCCCTGTGTCTCAGTTGGTGCTTTACTGGGGTCTCTGAATTGTTCTTACGTGTCCCTTGCTCCCCATTTCACTAGGCACAGGGACTTGAAAGGGATTTAAACTGGCTAAATGTGGCCCTTAACGACTGCCACAAAAGCGCATCCCAGGGAAGGGATGCAAACCAAGGGTTTCAGAACTTGGCCCCTTGTAAAAGTTCATGCAGAAGGCTTGCAGGATTAAATCTCCAGATTTGCCAGCCGAGGGTTTTCAGGTTCTTTGTGCCAGATTTATGCATTAAGATGTCTCCTGAAGGCAATGCTGTGCAGGATCATCTCCTCTGGTCGGTGAGCTGAAGTTCAGGACTGGCAGCCTGATAAGCTAAACCATCCTAGAATTTGCCTGGAACTTTAAAGGCTGGTTTATGACTGATAAACTTGACACCAATCAAGGCAAACTTGAAACCTATCTACTTGCTGAACGTTTCTTTCCTTGCTTGTTCAAATACTGGGAGGTAAGCCAGCTCTGGAAATGAAGTCACTTTTGAAAATGGCTTCTCTCCCCAGAAGGAGGCTCTGAAAATTCCCATTGTAATTTTAAGTGATTTTTTTTTTTTTTTCCCAAAAAAATATCTTACAAACTTGGCCCCTGAATCAGTCCCTCCCAGCTGTCCTCAAATTAAAAAGAGGGAAGAAAGAGACACTGGCACTGCAAGACTCTTTTTTATGACACAAATTTTATTGCGTAGGATTCAGCACATTGACAGGCTATAAAAGTTTATTGAAAGCAGATACAGCCTGTCAATGGGCTGACCAATGCCCCTGGCTGGGATTCATCCTCAGGCTTCTGGTGAAGGGTTCTGTTTTTGTGGGGTTTTTTCTGCATTTTGACTGGGTCATCACCGGAGAGAATTTCCTGAAGGGGGAATGCCCACCACGAACCACCAGCATCGGCAAAGGGGTGCAAGTCATTCCCGTGCAGAGATACGTGGCGCTGACGAGTTTTGTGGTGAGTCTTCTGGGGCTAAACACACGCCTGAGGTTATACATGCAAGTAGGTCTTTCCCTGGCAGCTAGCTGGCACTTAAATTAATATTCCTGTTAATGCAAGGGCAGCTGCTGATACCTTTTCAGCATCCTGTATGAAGCGTACAAGTTCTTCTGCAGAAGAGAAGCATCCATATCACAAAGCCCACCGGAGGGGGAGAAAATGAAGGTTTCATACTGTTACTTGTGTGCAGACAGTACCTTCCCTTGGGACTCTTCTGAACTTGAAAGGGAGCTTTTCTTATGAAAATTACCCTTTGTTTCAAGGGGAGGCTGGTCATGCAACCGAGTTGCAATTAACTGGTTTTTGGAGTACAGTGCCTTCTGCACACCAGGGCAAAAGTAGAAGAGGATCACAGCTTCATCTGCAAAGTAGGAATATGGCTAGATCTGCTTATTGTGGTGGTTGAAAATTGAAGTAGCTGAGATGAACGTGTGCATGATTGCTAATAAATGCCTGTGTGAGCACCTTGCTGGGGTGCATGAGGCCGTTGATGCAAAACATCATGGCTAAGGTGATCGGAGCAAACTGCGGCTTGCCCCTCTTAATTCCTGACTGCTTGCTTCTGCAAACCGCCTGGTACACCTTTAGCATGCGTTTGACTTGCTGTATGTGCATAGAAGGAAAAGAGTTGGAAGATGTCAGGGATCGCCCACCAAAGATGGTGCTGCAGGCTGGCATCCCTCCGGGGCTTTGCGGTTTATTCCAGCGAAGGCCTTTGCTGGTGATTTGGACTGAGGTGCCTTGTCGTGAACAGCAAGGACAAAGAGCTGGCTTATCTTCACATCTGCTGCCCCTGCCAAGAAGGCAGCTTGGTGTTGAACTGCTGTAGCAAATTTTGTCAGAAATGGAGTCGGGGTCCTGAAAGTGGTGAGCAGAGTGCCAGATTTGCTGCCTTCACAGGTCAGTGAACTTAAATAACTATATGCCTTTGAGACTTTTTGGAGACCCCTAGTAAAAAAGGGCTGTATCCAGTTGCCAGACCCCTCACCTTGTCGGCCCGTGCCAATGTGGATGCGCTGTCAGAAATCATTTGCTAGTGGAGTAGCATTAGGTAAGAACCCTGTTTTTGTATCCACAACAGTGTTGGATCAAGGTTGCCGCGTGTCATTTCATCACTCTGGCAAATGACAAGCTCAGGGCTTGGAGTGTGGAACCTTATTTTTAATAAAGGAAAAATCTTTGCACTTCTATTCTGCATCTGTCAGCGATCTCACTTGGCTGAGCCCTGGAGGAGTTCATCTGGCCCTCATGTTAAGGAAAACCAACAAATTAGTACAGATGTTTTTCTGAGAGCTACGGGGATCGGGGATCAGTGATTTAATACTGCCTGATATTTGATAGGGGACGCCCAGGGAATATGTGCTGGAAACCAGGAAGTAATATTACATGAAATCAAAATATAAATATGTTCCTAAAGGTTTAGGTAATTTTTTGCAATTTCCCCTTGTATAGTCTTAAATGAGGTCTCTCCTCCTCCTCCTCCTGTTCTTCCTGCACTTGTTCATGTAGGAGGCTTGTTCCTCTTGAGCTGGATTCAAAAATCCATTGAGTAAAATGGAGGCTTTCCATGTGTGTTTTTTGTGGGCTTTAGCTCAGTTGAGGAGAACACATTAAAAAAACCAAGACTTTTTGGAGGAAGGAAGGGAAACTCAGAGGTGAGGGAGGAAAGTGGCCTTAACCACCATGGGTATGAGTTTGCCTTCAGGAAGCATTCAGGCTTTGGCATGATGCACCATTCATTGTGCCCTCCCTGCTTCTTCCAACCCTGAGAATTCACAAGGATCAGTTGGTGAAAATACGTGCAAGTGGAGTTCTAAACACGGAGATGAGCTGAATAAAACCTGAGACCAAAAGCAGCTTTGATTCTTGGCTCTCCAGAGTGTGCTTTGTTGTCCCCTGATTGACATGGCCAAACAGGTAGTCCTAGCTTTTAGCTGCTCTGTAGTTCCAGCGGGCAACATGGGCAACATCAGGCAAATAAGGGTGTGAGACACTAGCTGTAAGTCCTTCTGAGCGGTGCTTCATTTTCAGTGGCCATTGGACCAAATGACACTTCAGTTTAAAGCTCCTGCTGAGATACGTCTTTAGGAAGAGACAGCACGGTGGTGGGAGATCACAATGGCTTAGCTTTTCTTGTTGATACGCCAACAAGCTATTTTTCTGAAGGATTTGGGGGGCTGGCTTGATTCCTGGTAGTCTGAACGGGCACAAGTTTGCTATCTTTTGGTGTTTTGTATTCATGCATGTGTATAAGGTAGGAAACGAAACGTAGAAAAGGAAGGTAAATTCATTTTTCACAAGTTTTGAGTTTGGGTAACTTATCTGAGTAGACCTATCGTGACCATAGGAAGTATCTGCAATTCTTCTTGATGGTTCCGACTTGACACTTAGGACCTCATGATGTGTCATACTGGTGAGTCTTTGCCTGCCACGTGTCCGTCATGGGCCTTCTGTATTGCTCAATGGCCTCACCACTGCTGGGTTGGGTTTACTGATACCTAAATAACTCACAGCAAGAGAATTTATTCACACCCTCCAAAAACCACAAGATATGGAAAATTAATGTTATTCTTGACTCTCAAAAACATAACAGTAACTGAGATGAAGTCATGTAGGCTCAGCAATGACCATCAGGGGGATTTTGAAATTGTTCACAGACCCTCTATCTGTCCCCGAGATGCCCAGGGTAGCCCAGCTGTTTGGCAGAGTGGGGGTGATACCTGATGTGCGTTGCTGTGTGCTCATGATTTTAGAGTGAAGAATGGCTTTTCTCCCCGACTTGCCACTGCTCCACCTGGAGCTGTTAGGGACTCCTGTGCAGGCGTAAATCAAGGGGAAGATGACAGGGTCGTGGCTGAAGATTTTTTGGCTCCTGGGTTGGAAAACTGGCCTTTTCATAAAGGTCACAGTGTAGCTGACCTCCCAGGAAGGGGTGAGGGAGGACGGGGGCTGCTAAGCCTCAGGCAGGGCACAGATGTTGCTGGAGAGGAAGCCCATCCTTTGTGTAATATCGGACCCAAAAGCGTTAGGTAGTTTGGCTGTTCATCACCCGTTGCTTCATACCGGAAGATGACATGAACAGCAACTTTACTTTTTTTTCCCCCCACATTTCTCTTCTTACCCTTGGGCAAGAACCCAAAGCCTTCATGATGTGTAATGAATTTACTAGTCCCTTACCGGTAGGATATTGTTCTGTTCTGGCTCTCGCTGCCATTTCTGAGCGTCAGAGGCACATCTTTTGGTGTGTACCTGGAAACATCTCTGGTATGCATGCTTGCGCTTCAGTTTATGGATTTGGTTTCACATAAGTGAAGTCTTTATGAATGTCATGTTCATGTTGCACTGAAGACAAAACTAATTAGAAGCCAGTGGGCTCCTCAGTAGTGGAAGCGTTGAGCCAAGGAAATCCAGAGCAGGGAGTGATGATGTTCTGCATTTCACACCGGGGAAATTCCTGTGATGGCTGCTCCTTTCCCTTTGCTCATGTGTTTGTGCCTTTCCACAGCACGCAGCGACTCAAGGATCGCTTGCCTGCCTTACCCCACAATTTCCTGGCTTGCATCAGGGTTTCTGTAACTGTTTTGGTAGTCCTTGTACAGGGATAGGAAGGCTGAGGTTTTTGTAAGGCCTCAGTTGGCTTTAAATTGAATAAACTTTGTACTCTTTTTACATCCAGCCTGCAAGCTTAAGGAACATATTCAACTCCAAAAAAATTTCTCAACTTAGTGACAAATCTGCTTCCTATAAACCCAAGCTGTTGGCATTTGCTGTTACCCTCCTTTAATGCTTTATTAATGAAGTTCTTTTACAGCTGTTCCATTATTTCACCTGGGATAGGAGTCAGGGTCACAGGTGGATAATTATGTGGGTCATCCTGTTTCTATCCTCTTAAAACTCTGGCACAGCATAAGCTTTCTTCCAGCCCTTAGTGTTCCAAAGACTTATTAAAAGTCAACATTAATGATCCAGAGCACTCTTTGGCCAGGTCCCTTTTAAATCTTGAATACAAGTTCTCTGGGCTTGCTGATTTCAAAATACCTCATTTACTAGCTGTGGCTTAACATCCTTCGTAGTTACTGTTGGATTAGAAGCTATTTCATCATCACATGATACAAATAAATCCCATGGCTTCTTCTCAAATATAGAATGGCTGCTTGTACAGTTACAATACCTCGGAGCTGTCGATGTACCCCTTTTCTGCTTGGCTAATTGTGGTTGTACTTATTGCATTAAGCCAATACTGTTGTTAGGGGGTTTGTTCCTTTAGAGTTACTCCAGGTGTCTGTCCCAAAGAGAATGATGCAGAAATGTTCTGTTTCCAGGCAGAGAAATCGTCACCGTGAGGTGAGGCACTGTACGTAAGCACAGAGCATCGGTCCAGGGGGGCAGAGAGTAAAGGAAAGAGGAGCAAGAAAGCTCTTCAGCAGTGAAGAATATGGCATAGTGGGAGGATGGAGGGCGCATTCATCTCCAGGCTCAGGAAACCTCTGTGAGGTGTTGAGAGCTGCATACGGGCTGTGTGTATGGCCCCAGGAGCGAGGGCTCTCGGCTCACAGCAAGACAACGATCGGGTGGAGGAGGGGGTGTAAAAAGGCTGACGGGGATGGCGCTAAGGGGAGGTCTGTGTGCATCACTGGCACAAGAGATGGCATCTGCGCATGGAGAAGGGGTAGCCAAAGAGAAGACCAGTCTAACCCAGAGTACTCGAGGAAGTCTCATGGAGACTATCCTTGGAGAGATGCTACCAACATAGAAATCAAAGGGTGAGAAGGCGAGTAAAGAAGCAGTGATTTAGCAGTAAGCCAGGGAAGCAACAGCAACACAGAGGCAGAATGGAAGTCATCCTTTAATTGCTACCACGTGGATGTGAAGAGCTTGGCTAACCAGTGGAGGAACTGGCATTACACATCTGAGTATGAGCTTGACCGAGCTGTTACTGCAATGTGCTGGGAAGACTTGCAGAAGTGGAATGCAGAAAATCATTAGCCACAGACAGGGAGTGGAAGCGAGTGGGCAAAATGGTACGATGTGGGTGTTTAGGTCTCTAGTAATGGAAAACTTGGTGTTTCCTGCATGAAATAGGAAGTAGGGTATTAACTGGTGTCTGATACTGTCTGGCCAAACTGGTGAGCAGGGTGACTGCTCCCTACAGATGTTAGGTGGTTGTTTAAAGACGAGCATCACTGTGGAAAAGTATCAGAGAGAAACATCTGCTGGATCACTTCTGTTGCTGCTACTTATGCTTTATCACAGTCATTTTCTGAATCTCTCGAAACAGAGTACTGTATCCTATGGGGGAGATCTATTTTCTGCCAGTCTTGGTAGGCGCAAAAGCAAATGTGCGCAGAATGGGAGCTCAGTAACTGCTCGATAATAAGCTGAGGTGGCTTCCAGGTTCCTATAACAATGCTTTTCTCTCTGCTTCAGACAGTTTAAAAGTAGCCTGTGTGCCAATTGCTTGCATGTTCCTGCAGACCTATGTAGAGATGGTAAGCTTTATAGTGCAACAGGTGAGCTGTTTGGGGATAAAAACATGCCCAGAGCTTCCATGCATGCTTCTGTTGGCTTTTCTGGTCCCACCTTAATTGAATACCTGCTGCCCCGGGGTTTAGCCCATTTAATAGATCCAGAGTTAGAAATTTTGGGCAAGTTGAACGTAACTAGACTCCAATTCTGGCAGTGTCAATGCAAAGAAACTCTACCCCTGTGACCTGTGTTACTTGTGATGGCTCCAGAAACTCTTTTGAAATTGAATGCTTGAATTATGTAGTTGTTTGCCTGATATTTACTTAAGTACTTGCTGCGACATAGAAGAAAACAAGTAAATGTCAAGGAATAATGGCTGTTACTGCTGATTTATTCTCAAGCAGGTAATTTAATTGCCTTTCCTGATGGGTAACCAGATATGAGGATAGGGAAGAGTAAACTTGTATATCTTCAACTTGAAGGCTGTTGGCACTATGTTGTGGACCTTTCTCTAACTTGGGAAGCATGGTCTGGAGGCTGCTGCTAAAAGGTAGATGTAAGCAGGAGAAAACCAGACACGGAACAGTTGTTAATGGTTCACTGCCAAAACAGCAAGCTTTATTAAGTGAGATTTTGCCAGGCCTGAAAAAAACCACTCAAACCCAAAGTGTTTCATAATCCCTGAGGCTCTGGATGATAGAAGAGGGAATACGTGTGTCAGTGCTGCCAGTCAGGGAGGTGCTGCGAGCCTGCCGGAGGATGAGATTAGCATTTGAGGTGACTGTCGCAGTGGAGAGAAACACCCTCCCTTCTGGGTGGGGAACAAACCCTGGATATAATTTGTCATGGATGAGGTTTGTACATAAATCACCAGGTGCATAAATAGGGGAGGAAGAAAGACTGGCCAGCTAACAGCTCTGCCTGGGAGGGTCTGGAGTTGACCTAGGCCTGCGTCTCATGTGGTTTTCTATTGCAAATAAAAAGACAAGTATCGTGCTGGGATGTATAAACAGGGCTCTTGCAAGCCTTCAAATTCCACATTAGCTTGCTGTCAGCTGTGACTCGTAGGAGTTGCCAGCGTAGGCTGGGATGGTGGGGGGATTATCTTTAAGTGTGCTACATGTACATACATACACGCTTAGGTGTCAAAGTCAGGAATATGTGCATCTTAGGCTCTCTGTAGACTTACCGAGCGCCTTCGGGGAGTGATGGAGAATAACTAAGGTGTACGCTGCCTGGTGGCACCTTGCCTCTCTCCATTGACTCCTCCTGGGAGCTTTGAACTGGTGAAGCTTCTGAACGAGGAGTCTAGTCATTAGGCTTTTGAATAAAAGCCATCCCCACGTAACAAACTTGATTTTGCTGCTGCGAGCCCTGGAACAAATCTGACAGCTTAATAGGGAGCAACCTCCACTGGAAACCACCCTCTTCGTAAGTCTTCCAGGAGAAAATGATTCTGCTTAACAGTAATGACAGCTTTTAGGTGAGGATACAGTTACGTGGGATTTGAACTCAGACCAGACCCCAGTGATGAAGTTACCCAGTAGCACCCAAAGCATCAGGACTAGCACACGCTCCGGTTTGCTCAGTACCTTGTTGGAAGGCAGGTGATTTCCAATGGCACCGCGGAGGTGGGAATTGGGGCCCCCTTGCCTCACTGCCAGTTCAGAGCCTGTGGCAGATCTCGAGCCCGACGAGAAGCGAGGATGTGCATTCCCTCTGTGCCACCTACTCGGTATTACTCATGTGGAAAATTTGGCAATAGGTCCGCAGCGGGAATATAATACCCAGACACTGGAATAGGTCACGCTCTGTTGCAAAGGATTTGTTGAGTAAGTCTAAGGAAAACACCTTTAAGGTTTCCCGGAAGGTGTTGGGTGTTTCAGTTTTGGTGTAAACACTTCAGCGTTCCCATAGGATTTTACTGATGTGTTATAGAACAACTTGCAGCGTCCTGTGTGCAGAAATTAAGACATCTGAGCTGGGAGTTGTCGTAAACCAGACTTTGATGTCAAGTGTCTTGGGTATTTATGGAACTGGAGGATTTGATAATAACTTGAGTAGCAGCAGGACTCTTCCCTCCAAAAAATAGCTTTAGTCTCCAAACCTGGATGGTCCCGCTAGCAGGGAAGGTGTAGGGAGAAGAGCTGCTGAAGTTCTGCATGTGGGAGGTATGGGTGTGGGAATTAGGATGCTGAACTCCTTCCCAGCACCACTGCAGTCTGAATGCGACTTCTGGGTAAGTGCCTCTGAGTCACAGAAACTAGTGATAATGATAATCCTTTGCTCTGGTCTTGTCTGGCTGTCTCTTCAGACTATAAACTTTCTGGGAGGGAACATCCTCTTTTTATTATCATTATTAGCATAATTGTGGTGCCACTGAGGGGGCCCAGTCACAGACTTTATCACATATTCCTGTGTTTTGCTGAACTGTAATGAAACGGCCCAATTCTCGGTAATGTACGTCACTAACCAGAATCAATGGGAGCTCAGCCTTGCTGAAAGTGAGACCCGGGCATTTATTGTGCTGAAAGACAATTGGTCCCTGGGTCTCCCCGAATACTTCTGCAAGCATCTGACTGCAAAAGTGAATAGAATATGCTTGCTTGCCTTCAAATCTGGATGGGTAAAAATTGCCTGGGGGAGTCAGCTGAGATCCAAGCATGAGTTTAAGGGCTAGTGTGTGGGGTTCATGCAAATTCCCATCCATCTTAATTCCTTGACGCTATCTTGCCCTGCAGCCATGAGCCCAAACTTATCCATAGGTGTTCGCAAATGTTTGGGGTGAATGAGAATGCCGGGTGGTGTTGTGAAGCAGGATGTAAGTCAGCGCGCTCTCTCCGGCACACGCAAGAAACGTTTCCCTGAAGTTAATACCACTGCATGGAAATGAGACAGCAATGAAAAGCTCACGGAGGAGAGATTGTGCTCTGCAGGGTGCCAACGTCTCTGTTATCAAAAATGTAAGCAAACAACAAATGAAAGCCAATTATGTGTGTTTCCCAGGCCTTTGTTTATACGGGGGATTAAGTCTAGCTTCAGCTGTTGGGGACTGGCAATTGGCACTGCTCTGTCACTGCAAACCACTGCAGAGCACAGCTCTCGTCTCTGTCCCAGGGCTGCTCTGTGGCAGTGGAAGAATTGCTGGCGAAAGGAAGATAAGTGTAAACCAGCATAGATCTAGAAGAGCTGATGAAATATTAGGTGTGCAAGGGTATCTGGGGGTGTCTGCAAGCTGTAGGCTGGAAAAAAAAAATAATGCATTTTCTATATTCCCTGTCACCAAGAGCTATGTAGGCAATTGAGGCTAAAGCACTTCATCATCTGGCATCACTCCGCACTGTCAGCTAAGGAGTCTCCTTGGCTGTGAGGATGGCACAGTGGTCAGGTGGCAGGCAAGGTTTGCTATGTGGGATGAGAGCTGTATGTTGAGAAGGTCAAATGGGAGATCTGATTGGTAAGGGTGGACTTTACAATGTGGATGTTTTCTACTGAGATAAAGCGTGAAACTTCAAAACACTGCTCTTAACCGAAAATGTGAATTCAAGCACAAAATTACAGGGTTTTATTCTTGTCACATGGAAAGAAAAAATAAATCAAGTCTAAACCTTCTTGGTGGGATTTTTTTTTTCTGATGAATTCCCCAAAGCAAGATTTCCTGCGGCAGCAGCACGACAGGACTGTGTATGTGAACTCTGTAAAAAAACCACTGGAAGATTTGCCCCAAGAGGGAGCAAAGGAAAGGGGCTTATCTATGCTGCTCCTTCAAGAGTTAAATCTATTTGCCTTAAATGCACTTGTTAGAAAACAAAAAAAAAAAAAAAAAAAAGGAATACTGCCTTTAAAAACAAGTTATTCAACCTGGGAAATGCTTTTTGGAGGCTGGTATTTAAGCAGATGCCAAGTTTCCCTCAGTGCTCTCCGTCCAAAGGCCTTGTTTAATTTCACAGACCTTCTCGAGCAGCAGGGCGAGGAGCAGTAGGGAGATATTGCAAGAATTTTGTCCCGAGCATGCAAATGTCACGCTCCTAAAAGTAGCTGGCATGCTAATGCTGGGCTAAGTGCGATTATCCCAGGTAAGCCAGAGCTCTTAATATCCTGGTGCTGAAATACATAAGCAGCATCAGCTTGCTGAATGCAGGGAGCAAAGTATTTAAAATGGCTATTGTAGTTGCATCTTTGTGGCTAAAGCCAATCTGTTAGTTGAACGTGCTGATGAAAGGGGGGGAAAAATAGTGCTTCTGTGGTAGGATGCAGAGGTAGGACCCTGCTAGCGATGTCTCTTGTTGCTAGAAGCTCCGTGTTAGCCAGAGGCAGGTCTGCGTGTCCTTCCATTATAGGCAAACCTAAGGGGAGAAGCTGTTGAGCATACAGAAAATGCGATGTCAGGCTGGCACGTTGCTGTGAAATGTGGCATTACCTGAGCTTGCACGGCCAGGGAGACCTTTCTGGTTACCTGACTTGTATCTGGCAGCTTTGCGTACTCGAGTCTGCTCTTACTTTAACATCAGCGCATCAGCCTTCCTTTAGTCCTCGTGCCCTCTTTTGTGTATTTGTCAACTTGTCAGAAATGCGAGCCTGTTTTCCAGCAAAAGAGATGCACTGGTGCAGCGGCGGAAAGGATGATACTGCCTCCTGAGGAGCTGGGGTTAAGCTGTTATGTCCTCGAACCACCTGTACTCCAACACTGGGGCTTTGCTGAAGGCATTGCCTGCTGTTTGCTGCTTTTCCTCGCCCCCTCCTCCTTCCAGGCATTGGCTGCAGTTTGTATTTCCCCTTTTATTGCCTTTGGCTCTGCTGCAATGGGCGGTGCAGTATTTTTGTTCTTCACTTAATGATCTTTTGGCGGCTGTTGGACATCATTTCTCATTGTATTGGTGGAGGATTAGCTGAGATGATGGGAGATATTTCCTGTCTTAGCCAGCGGGATGGGCTTTGCAGGGCTTGTGCCTTCTTTTCACATAGTGTAATGCTTTGTTTGGGAATGTGCAGAGGCAGCTCGTCTATGGGAAGAAAGCGCAGCCCCTGAAGCACGATCGCTTTTATTTGTGGCAAGAAGCCACGGAGCAGGCAAAATTACTGGTATTCTCAGGCTGGACAGACCACAGGGCTGGGAGTCGGGGGTCCCTGGTGTCTGCTTGTGCCTCTGTGTTCCAACAAGGGGGCAAATAGGTTCCCTCTATTTATCCCAAGCTTGTATCTAGTCACGGTTCTTCCCTTGGTAAGTGTTGGTAAACTTCAACGCCGCTGGTACCATCTGCTTTGTAGCTGTAGTGGTTAAAGAAGTAAAAGGGATGCTGCAGCGTTTCTTTCAGGGTGCCTGCAAATGGCCATGGCTAATGGAGGAGCAGAGAGGACGCTGTCGATGGCGCGGGTACAAAAGCATATCGCAACAAACTGTCTGCAGGGCAACGGCAGGACAACTTTTCTGCAAAAAAAACCCAAAGCAATGCCTGGAAAAAAGTTAGACTTCTGGGACAGTGATTGGAGGAGGGTGGGTCTAGGTCTTGGTGACAGTATAAGGGTGTTATCTGGCATAGTTCAGTAACCACAGCCCCTCTCAGGTTACTGTTTATTGGCCCAGATGGTATCTCCAAGGGAAGAGATGTATTCTCTTGCAATATCTCTTCAGCAATAACTACCGAGCCTTGTGTTTGCTCTCTCTCATCCAGCTGTAAGGCTTCACTGACTCTTGAAAATCCCTGAGGCTCTTTCTTCCTTCTGCTATGTCTTATCAGAACACGAGGTAGTCTCCCTGTCCCATGGAGCTGAAGTCTGGATCCTGTATTTCTGTCTGCTGGCACTTCCGTGGCTCTGGTAGGATGGTTCTTCGCTGGTGAGATCAGACACCCAGCGGGGCTAGTGTTACCGGAGAGAGAGGTTTAATGTTACGCTGTAGATTGTAAGTGGAGACAATCTTAAGATGAAAAAAAAATAAAGGACTTTCCTGGTTCCAAGGCGATTTAGTTTTCTTGTAATAATAAGTGATAGGTGGTGGGGGAGGGATTAGCCATGACATGATCCCTTTGCAATGCTTTGTGAAGACAAGAACTACAGACTTCTTTAATCTTCTTGCCAATTCTGAGTATGGGATATGGTACCAAATGTCAAAAACCCAGACAGTTCAAGAGTAGAGGAAGGAAGTTAATGGTTGCTGGAAGAAGTTGGGGATAAAAATGCACCACATTCCTTGTTGCATGTAGTTTGTGCTGATCTAGTCCCTAGATATCGACTGTCTGAAATCAACTGCGCTAGCAAACATGCCTTGGGTTTTACTGGAGCGCGGTGCTGTGGGATCGTCATTTGAACTATTCCAGGAAAGCAAGGGATTGACTTTAACAAACCCCTTATTTCTTTTTGTGGCCAGCTTTGCTTTCTTCCACTTTTATTTTTGTTAGCTTCTTCCAGTGAACAAATGTGGGGAGGAACCTCTAAAAAAGTTACTTGGTGAATTTCCTAGCACGGTGAGGTGACTTTCCTTAAAACCTAGGAAATGGGTCTCTCTTGTCAGCCCCTGCTCTGTTAGTTAGCGTGCCGCTCGTTTTCAGCGGGAGCAAAGGAGAGGACTGTCCTCTAGTATCTGAGCTGTGAGGGCTTCATCCCGTAACTGCCTTAAATACCTGAAATGGGACTTGCTGCCTTGTTAAGAATGATGAGTTGGTGGAGGAGCAGGGCCCAGAAGCCACGGTCGCTGATGTGCGATAACCAGCAGAAGCTGCCTCTTCTCCACGTCAGCTTCCAAGGACTCCGGTGGCAGATCTCTCCCGGTCCGATGTGGAGTTGGTGGGACCTCACACCGATCTGAAATGGGGTAACGAAACAAGGAGGCGGGGATGATTTAAGGGGAGCTGTTGCTGCCAGCAGCCGGAACGGTGAGCCGCTCCCACCGCTTCCCTTGAGAGGGGACTTGTACGTCAGGGTTGGTTTTTTGGACATCTGGCTGTTGAGTGGTTTGGGGTAGGTGTTTATAGCTGAGCAGGGGGAGCAGTGCAGAGGAGTAGGTGGCTAAAGAAGCAAACTGATCAAGGTCCTCGGCCAAGGTTTCGTAGCCCATGCTTTAAGTGGACATTGAACAGCAGAGACGGACACCTACAAAAGCTTTCTCATCTCTCTGAGAATAATTAATAATTTGTCTGAGAAATAGGGCTTGGGGAAGGGAACAGGAGCTAAACTGTACTCCAGAGCTCCTACTGACATTTTTAATTGTTACTGCTGTATCTCCCATTGACAGTTTTCTAAAAACTACTAATCACTGTTCGTGCTGGTCCTAAAATCAGCTCTACTAGAAGTTAGAAATACCAGCACTCTTCCAAAGAAGCTTATTTTTATTAAATTCCCAGCCTAATACTGGAAACCTAAGAGTTTTAGAACAGAGCTGGCCGCAACTCCAGCATTTCCCCCTGCAAGAAAGTTATGGGAAAAATCCCTTTTTTGACAGCCTTCCACGAAAAAAGTTTTCTAATTTTCCCACAGGAAACTTGCAAGTTGTGGGTAGGTGGGTTTTTCCTCACTTTCTTGCTGTCTCTAACTTTTTCCAGCTTGAGCTTGACATTTCAAAGTGTTACTCTTGTTCTGAGCTAGCAGAAGTTGGACAAGGGCAGTAATGGGTGAGGCTTTTCCTCTCTGCTGGAGAGAGCCATCTCGAAGTAGGCAGGAGTCCACCGTCTGAAAGTGCATTTTTGAACCATAATAAACTTTCTGCAACATATTCTTTTTCTGAGGTTTTCTAGAAGATGACAACTGGCCCCTCAGAGGGTAAGGTGGCCCACGGTGGCTGTGTTGTGGTACCTGCAGGAACATTTGAGGCTTGCCTGGTTAGATCTGCTCTGTACAGCTTTTACCGCAGGGGATGCGTACCCTGAGGCTGAGGTTACTGGGGATGGGCTGACTTGTGGCCCTCATCTACGATGGGAGCTGGGAGATGCTCTACCAGTGATGCAGAAGGAATAGGACTGGTGGTCAGCTTTGGCTTTTGCTATGTAGATAAGTTGTCTTGGGTTTAAACACCCTTTTGCTTCACCTACGTGCTGGCATCGGGCACTGTTACGGCAGAAATAACACATCAAGGAAGAGAAGGTCCCACCGGGAAGATGTTACCGTCGGTGCTGATCCTGCAGCCATCCTGCTCTGCAGGCTGTCTTATTTGGGTGAGAAGATTTAAGCAAATAAAGCTGTTTTCTCATATACAAGGCTCCAATTTTAGACGTGCAATAAGAGGGGTGATAAAGAACAAAGGTCCCAACAGCAAGACCATCTCATTGCTCAGTCTGGCAAACAAACAGATTGAGGATCCCTCGCATATATAATGTTAACAATGTTTTAATTTATGTGAGGTTTTTACTATTATTATTTTAGCTGCCAAAAGTTCCTTGCCAGCTTTCTCTGTTTTGGTTATTTTTAATCCTTGCTTATTTGTGCTCTCTGTCCCAGTCTTTTCAGACTTTTATGACTGTAACGCTAACCCCTCATGCCCTGCAAACACATGCTCAATAACTTCACTCATGTGAGTAGTCTTTGATGTCGAAATCAAGTTAAGTATGTGCTTTAGTGTTTATAAGATCGTGTCCTTAGTTTCTTAACCCTTGCCCAATAAGTTTAGTTTACCGTAGTTTTTGCAATAAATCCCTGTCTGTTTCATTTCGGAGAACAGCTCAATGTTTTCCTCCACCTCTGTTGAGAGACACTACAGATGTGTGATACTTGGCACTATGGTCTCCCCCCCCCCCCCCCCCCCCTTTGTTTTTGCTTATGACTTTGGGTCTCTAGTATCATGTTCTCCCTCCTATATGGCTCTGAATAATCAATTTAGAAAGCCAGGAAATAAATCAAAGCCTTAGATAGCAACGTAGAAAGAACGAAGGGAAAAGCAGACATATGGATTTCATCACCAATGGAGAATAACATGTATAATAATAACAACAGAGTGTAAATGAGTATATGTACTCACAGGAGGCTTTTCCAAAATGATTGTTTTTGTACATGACTGGGGAAGTTATTTTGTGGTTTCTGAGTTCTTTGGAACAATTGCATCCTGGCACTGCCTAAGCTCCTTCCCGGCTCTGTTCTTTGCAGCGCTGCTTTTGTTGGGCGACGCTAAAGCTTTGGTGCAACCAGCTGTGCCCTGGGAAGGGTTCAGCACTTCTGGGGACTTCTCTGAAGGAAGACTTCCTAGCAGCGCTGGTGTGCTCAGCAGTGGTGGTTTCCATCCCCATGTCCCATCAGAGCACTGTGGCCTGGAATTCACTGCTGCTTCCCTAAACAAAATTGATCAAGAGTGCAAGTTTTTCACTAGCCAAGATAAATGATGGAGGGAACATTGTCCGAGGGTGTAAAGCAACCCCAGAGTCGTGTGTTTGCTTTGAAACCATAGATCCCTGCATTTGGTCTGTGCTCGTGTGTTGACTAACGCAATGGGTGCTGGAGAAGGGACTGCAGAGACCCTGCGATGGGGACGCTTCCCTGACTTGCAGAATTGCATTGAAAGCACCAGAACATTTCTGGTTTCGTTCCCATGGAACAGAGTTGTTCTTTGCTTATGTGCTCTTATGCCTCTGTAATGGAAGGGCAAGTAAAATGCCTGTGTAAACTGTGATTTGTTAGAGCTGTCAGCTGAAGCTGCCATCGCAGGCCCTTAATGTTGAAGTCAGTGATGCTTTAGCTAAAGGGGAGTTGGATTTAGAGGTTCTTTACCCCACCTCCCTCTGTCATCATCTTCTCTACCATTATCAGTGCAGAAGTTTGCTTCCTTTTTCCCATTTCTCCAGAATTATGTATTAGCTGATGCCTTTTTATTAGTAGGGTGGTGGGTGTTTAAACCCAGATGGCTTATTTAACAGCTTCTGCGGTAATAGCACAAACCATTACACCATCAGAGGTGGGAAGACAATATAAGCAAGGGTGAGTCGTTTTTCATGGTGTACTCATCTGCAGATGTAGAACGAGGATTTGACCCCTGCTGAGGCTTGCTTGCCATGCTGGCTACTAGCCTTTTCTAGAAGGATTTTGGTTAAATGTTTCTCAGTCCCTGAAAATTCCTGTAGGAAACCTGAGGTTTTTCTGCTGAAAAAAGTTAGGGGAGAAATATGGACACTTTAATTTTGACAGTTCTTAAGTCAGATATTCTGATTTACAGTCAGAAGATGGTAACTTTTGTTATCAAAGCTAATGTAAAATCCTTTAAAAAAAAAAAAAGGTAATTCTGAGTTCTTGTTGCTGTGATGTGGATGTGAAGAAACTCGGGATATTGCAGAACTTCATCAGATAGAGAAATCACTTCTCTCCAGCTCATTTCACAATACTGTACTTCCTTTGAGTGCAAATCCACCACCTTTCACCAGCAATAAAAATCGCACATTTTTCTGGTTTAGTTTTGTTTTGAAAAAACCCAAAATAAACTCTTCCTGGCAGAATCCACCAGTTGTCCTGTAATTGCATTTCATTGTGAAACAGCTTTTCCTAATCGGAGCTTGTGCCCTGCATGCCATTTTTGGCTGGAAAAGGCTGTACATAGATGCCAAAGCATGATCTCGGATGGGCTCTGGATACCGTCAAAGCTTGGAGGTTGTGTGACCACCCTCCGTGGCAAGCGGAGGGGGCGATGAAATTAGGAAGGGTCAAAACGAGAAACACGGGATGGTCAGAAGAACCTCTGAGTTTCAACTATAGTCCTTTTCAGCCTGAAAAACTGCCTTGTCCTGGCTCTAACTTGCCCTTCAGTGATGCCATGCCTGGTTGGGACTGGAAGACACGATTGCCCTGGAGCCTTTGCACAGTGTGTGCAATGGGGTGGGGTTTTTTTTTTCTCTTAACAAATAACTAATAGCTGACCTGGTATGTTAAGCTGTGGCAAAGTGCTGCAGTGCTGGTGCTCTAGTAAGTGACTTCAAGGGTTGTTTTCGGCAGAGCGTTTGAGGATGTGCTTATTACTGAACAAGGCTTGTTTTGTAGGTCCCAAGCACTTTGTCGAAAGAAAACTTATTTTTTGAGGCTTTTTCCAGGATTATGTAGTTCCTGGCACCATAAGATAAAACCAATTTAGGAGGGAAGCAGACGCTTTGGATGCATTTTAGTGATGGATAATCTCATATGACTCAGTTAGTCTCTTCTGCTCGACTTTATCTCATGTGCTTGACTGCAACTCTGCAGCATGAATGCTGTCGGCAAGCAACTGCCGAGGCATCGGTGCAAGGTGGGCCCAGCCTGTAATACTTGCATTGCTGCAGGTCTGGGTCCAGCCCTCAGTTTTGTGTCACGCAGGGGTTTAGAAACACCTGGATTACTCTGGTCATAATTTGAGTGTCCATTTTGCTTGTGGATCTCCCAGCTTCACGAAAGGCAACGTGTGCTGCCCAGTCTGCTCTCCTTGGTCTCTCCATGGTGTAGATTAAGGTCGGAGTAGGTGTTTCCTTTACGCAAACTGTGTTGCGCTGCTGCATTTTACCCAGGGAGTCCTTTTGAAGTTACTGAGGTGCTGCTGGAGGTGCGGATGGGGAACTCGGTTTGGTTTCTGATACCATTAATCATGCATTCCCCGATTTGGGAAAGTGTTAGAGCTTGTTCAATAGCATCGCAGTGCAAGAAAACATGCTTTTGTCAGGCGGTTTGGGTTACGAGACTTTGCGCTTTTGTTTCACCTCAGTTGAAATACTTGCATCTTCTGCTCAAGCAGAAGTGCCTGTGTGTAGGTTTAGGTCTGTATTTTGACATCACTTGGTACTTCCGTGTATTGAGCTCTGAACTTGTCTTAAATTACAGTGGGCATCTGCTTGTTGTGGGTTTGTGCCTCAGTTTCCCCACTCAATAAATGACGATAACAGCGGCTGCTCCCAAAGCTAATCAGCAGGCCTCTTTGCATATTATTTGTGCTTAGCCTAATGCAATAACACACTATTAAGCCGAGAGCAGGTGACACCTTGAGGCTGCAAATTTATGGAGGGGGATGGTCATGTCAGGCATACCCAAAGTTTTGCGACCCCTATTGCTGTAGATGTTGGCATTTGAATACTACGAAAAGCTCTTTCATCAGTCTGTCCTTGATCTTAAGAAAATCCTTGTGGACCCCAGTGCCTCTGTCTCCCTACCTGTAAAAGGAATAAGAGCATTTGTTAGAACAAAAGGTGTTGTGTGGGGAAGGAGGCTGTTGTGTTGTTACCATGCGGACTGCGGGGTCGGCTGTTTTGTGATGACAACATGAGGCAACGGAGACCCTCACGGGCTTTTCCCGCGTTGCACTGGCACCGTGTTGGTCAGAGGAGTAAGAACATGTGTTTGTGTTTCTGCTCTGTAAATGGAGCAAATATGACTCACCAGAAACATGTGGGGCAGATGTTTGTGGTAATGAGGTGTCATTTTTATACAGTTACTTTTCTGAATACAGCCACATTTTAAGGCTACTTTGCATGCCTGAGGAGCAGTTGTGCTGAAATTGGGGAAAAATGCTGAGACTGGAGTGGTCTAGAGCAAAGCTTTCAAAAGCACCCGATGAGTTGGGAGTCTATGCTTTCATTTCAGCACGGCTTTAGGGACCTGGGAGCGAGTGCTGTGCTGGCAGTCAGTGGGAGGTAGATGACAGATACTCAGGTATTTTGAAACCGATACCTCTGGTCCAGTGTAATCTATTTATATAGTTCGAATACTTAGAAGTTTTTTAATCTCCCAGAGCTTATGCACATACCTCACAATAATGCAGATGTATTGGATAAGTAAAAAACAAACAAACCCAAACCCAACCAAAAAAAAAAAAAAAACCGAATCAAGTAAAACCTCTTTAAGGAGTACAGAGCACAAGAAGTCCTAGGGGTGCTTTTGACTATCTTGCCAATGCAATATATGTTTTATTGTCCTTTTAAAAATGTGGGTAGCATAACTGAGGCCTGTACATGTTTGTGTTAGGAGCAGGGCTAACGAATTAACCCTTGCAGCAAGCTCTGGGCCACCTTTCCTCTCAGCCATAATATGTCTAAATGTCAGGTTTCCAAGAGCAGTCTGTAAATAAACACTCTCTCTCTCTCCAGGGCCCATATCAGACCTTTTCAAAACCCCTGTGCCGTGATACGACTGTGGCTCCAGGAGATGGCTTGAGAGCGTGGTTGCATCTCCTTCCTCTCATGTTGGCAGCTCCTGGTTTCTGCGTTGTCTTGGCTAAGTCCTATTTGCAAGGGACGAGGAAGGAGATGATCTTCTAGGGCATCATAAGTGGGTTGATTCCAAACTCTTTTTGCCTCCAGTATGGCTTAGTATCTTTCAATTCTGTAGTTAGGTTTTGGGAGAAGAGCAAAAATCTATTAATTTTATTGGCAAACTCAAACATTAATGAAGAGGGGGTGAACTGTGCTCCATGATGCATCTGATTATTCCCTAAAGCATAAAGACGGAACGACCATGTTATTTTTCTCCTAGCTAGCACAGGAATAATGCTGAAATAATGCATTTATACCCAAGCTTTGATAATTACAACTCCTGGACTCTAGTCCTGATTTTAAAGTTTCTTATGTTCTTATTTCTAAAAGTGGCCACCGCTATTTTGGTGTATGAGCCTCTTAGTTGCCTTTCTCAAAACATTTCAGAGCTGGTTTGTGAGGATACTGATCATCACAACCCGAGCTGTCACCTCGGTGAAATGCAGGCACTGAATCCAGTGGGGAATTCAGGTCTCCTGTGATTTTGTTTCGCCTCCAAACGTGCAGGCTGCCTTCTCAAAATACGGGCTGGAAAAACACCTCTCTGCCTTGGCGTCTCCTATAGAGAAAGGAGGAATCCTACCTACCTCACAGAAGAGTTGTGGTCGATAATGTTCGCAAAGTGCTTTTTAATCCCCTGCTGAAAGGTTCTGTGCGAGTGTGAGTTATAATTATTACGTAAATGTGTCTCATATTTTCCTGCACGAGCCTTCAGCTTGCCGCAGAGATGTTTTCCCAGTCTTTATGTGGATGCCATTGGGTTTGTAGCTTCCTGGCCTGTTGTAGGCAGCCATAGTAAGGCATGGATTTCCAAAAGAGAGAATTAGTCTTTTCATCAGCTTTGAAAGCCAAACCAAACCCCAAACCACTTTCAATAAATCTTTCCAAAAGGAAGATTGATTATACGTCAACAGGGAAGAGATGCAACTTCATTAAGGATGGGTGAACGGCTCTAGTTCCTACATACAGGTGTCCACCTCTGGACCAGAGGTTTAGCCCACAGGTCAGTCTGGTCTCCTGGAGGGGCCACGGACAGCTGAGAAAACACGTGCTCTTCATCACATCAGATCATCCGGCTAAAGTAAACCATGAGGTCATGCTGACATCACTTGTGTCACCCTGCAATAATTAAGACCGCTGCTTGGTTACTTTGCAGCCCCCAGACCCAGCTTGCGTGCAGGTGTGTTGTTATTAAGCAGCTGGTATAACAAGTCTGTGCCAGTGCAAAGTATGAAACAGCTCAGGACCTGTCCAAAACTAACACAGCCGGGCCTTGAAATGGAGTCCAGGGGGTGCAGTTCTCCCTCCTGGAGATAAAAACAAATCGTAAAGGTTAAAAGGCAGGAATTGGGCCTGTTGCTTTCTGCAAACTTAAAGGCATCTCTGCGCCTTGTCCCAGGAGAAAAGGAGTTAATAGGTAGTCAAGGCGAAGGTTTAAAAATAGAGTGCTCTGCATAGCTATTTGGTGATGTCTCTGTCACGTTGGCCAGTGTTTGCTGCTGCAAATCCCAGTGCGTTCACAGCAGGTTTTAATGTTGGGTGTTTGCAGGTTTTTTTATGGCAGGGTGGTGAATGGGGAAAACGGGCTTTGGAAAAAGTGACTTTGGAGGCGTTGGAGTCCAGGTAATGGGCTGAGTTGGGTCCTCAGTCACGTTAGCGTGGTCCCACTGGAGTTAACAAGGTGGATTTGAAATTAGGAACGTAGTTCATTGAGCCCAAGGTAGGCTTTAAGTGCTGTGTGTCCTAAGAAGTCGTCCTCCCCTTCTCACATGAGGTTATTCCTCTTGCTCTGTCTTACTGAGAGACATGGCGCTCTCGGTAAAGGGTGGGGGTGATTCTCCTATCAGTTGGCATGTGCTGACTGATGGCTTGCAAGATCTGGCCGTAGAGAGTCACTGCTGAGAGCTGAGGTCCCCCGAAGAGCCCGTTGCTCTGAAATTGGAGTTTCTGCTGAAATGAGCTGTTCCTGCAAGTATGTTACTGAGCCGATAGCAATTACTGTGTGTTGAGCAGAGGGTACGGTTGCCAGTAAACAGGAAAGCCGATGCTGAAGCTCCATTTGTTAGCTTCGTAGGTGCTGTGACTCATTAATACACACATCCCTATTCCAGAGACAGATTTCACAGTGCCTGCTGTGGCAGAATTGCCTGTCTTTGCCAATTTGACAGCGCACTGGGTAACTGTCTTACAACAGCATGTTTTCTGATATCTGAAAAGCCTCAGCAAAGCCCCAAATCCTTCACTTTCAAGGAAGCTTTCCTTTATAATTTTTAAGACACGTGGGCTAAAGGATTGCTGTGAATTCTTTTCATGTTTTTTTCTTTTACTTAGAGCACATCTCCGAGACCCTGTTCGAAGATGCACTGGGGAGATGCGGGATTAGATAGGAAACTGGATTAGCCCCTTAGGATTTCAACAATGTGGCTTTGGTTTAATATAGAAGATTTTATTTAATATCCTTGTAGAAAAATGCAGTGTTGCATAGCTGAGATCTGATTTTTCCCACCCTGTTTTCTCCCCAGTCCCATTGCCTTGACTTTTTCCCATTAGAGTGGTCTATAAATACAGAGCAGGTGCAGCAAGCACTCCAGGAACACGGTCTGATCCGTGGTGAAGAGCGGGGCTTCAGCTCCCCCTTTCCAGTGGTCTGTGGTGTCTCTTTCCCTCTGTCCCAGCACAGACAGTTTAGGGGAGCAGGAGGAAATCTTGGCCCCCAGCCCTCTTCTCCCCGCACAACTGTGAGTCCCCTGGAGCAGCGCTGTCTTTCTGCTGTCTTCTCGGATAGGCAGGTGTCCAATTTTAAATTGGGACTTGTTGACTCTCTGACTTCACTGCAGCTCGGTCCTGCTCCCACCAGAGAGAAGATCCGGCTGGGGAGGGAGTCTGACCTGGCACAAGGTCTAATGCTCAATTAACACTGCCCTCGTGCGTCATGCCATCTCTGAAGCTGGGTGAAGGAAGCAAAGATCTTGGCCTGCCTGTGCCAAAACATTCAAAAAGGTTTTTCTGAGCTAACTGAAGGTGTTAATCCAAGAGGGACAGTCAGAACACACGCGAGGACTGTGTAGACCCCAGGCTTTCCAAAGCAAATGAAGATTTGAACGTAACACCATGTAGGAGTTTGATACCATTAAGCTAATACAATCCGGAAAGATTCAGATGACTATTCCTTAGTGTCCAGTGTCAACAAGCCCTTATTAGATGTTGGGCAGGATCCTAGAAGCAGTTGAGACAAACATCTTCCATGTTGAGCAAGAAAGAGGCATCCAACAAGCAATCCCTTGGCCCCTCCAGCGTTGCTGAGCTGCTGCTTTGCTGCAGCTCCCTTTAGTCCACGCTGCACTTGATAGACAACACAAGAGACAAGAACCAGCTGTTTTCTACGGTACCGTACCAAAATGGCATGCTCGGAGGCTGGATGTATGCGTCAGTGGAGTGAGGATGCTCTGCTGTAGCTGGCGGGATTTATAGCGGTACCAGCAGTAGGATTGCTGCCGTGGAGTGTGGTTGCCATTTATTTCTGGCCACTTAATATGTGTTTCTTTGCTGTCACGCCCCACCTGGCGAGCAGGGAAGAGCATTTCATAATCCCTGACCATGATGTCACCTGGCTGCAGTGACATTACGAGGCACAGAGCAGCAAGAGCGAAATCAGTAAGCGTCCCAAAATGACAGGAAGGGTCCAGGCTGCGCTAGGAGTTTTGTCAGCCCATTTCTCCCACCGCAGCGAGGGCTCGGCTGCCAAAAAAACGTCGTAACAGATGAGAAGAGGGAGATACGTACGCAGCCCCCGGAGACCGAGAATGGGGGATTCTGTGGAAAAGCATGGGGAATGGGAAACATCCTGCAGGATGGCTTTTGTTACACCCATGGATTGGATGCAGTTTTGTATTTGGTAGGCTTTTGAGTGTGTACCTAGGATTAGAAGACCTAAATTCCTTTAAAACCCAGCTTTGGGTTTGGAAGAGTAAGGACAGGCACTAAGAATTTCACAAGTTTTAGGCTGTTCAGATTTTAGAATTTGGGTCGGGATTCCCAACTAAAAATTAATTTCTCCATTAAAGAATGACTACTGGGCACGTGGATATGAGTCAGGGTCCATATTTGAGAATCACCTTGTTGTAAGTGAATAAATAGAGTGCGACAAACTAGCCATGCAGGCCAGAGCTGCAGTTTCATTTAAGACAAGTAGTGGTGAAAACCTTCTTCTGGTCAAAGTTAGAAGGGAAGATTTAGGCAGCTGGAGTGTGAAAGAAAGGGCAAGAAGGTTAATTCAATTATCCAGGGCTTCTGAATAACTGAGTGATCAGGGAAGGGGATTGTACGTCAATAGCCTGATGTAGGGAAGCCTGGAGGTGGTGGGATAAAGGTTACCTGACGTCTCCAAGATCCGAAGTGGACAATACTTTGAATCAATCCAAAAGCTTAACTAAGAGAGCAAAGGAAGATGTGGCTTTTCAGAAGAAATATGAGGGTCTCTAAACAGTGGTGCACTTCCAGATGCTGGTTGAACCTCCATCGTTTGGTAAATGAGGAGCAGGCAGAGCAGAAGTCGTACAAGAGGAGAAGGAACCAGGAGGCTCGCTTCTCTTCTTGTGAGTGCAGAGGGGAGGGCTGGGGCTTCTTAGGACCCCCTCCAGCTTCAAACCGCTTGGACCTGACTACCTCCGCCCTGACCATTCCCCAAACAGGATTGCCACTGAAACCCCTACTGGAAGGACTAGGACCGTTTCCCGTTCACGGGGCCCGTTGCCTCACCTTGGAGGAATGCATTCGCTTCACAACCGAGATAAACGGCCTGCTGTTTAAATGGAGTTTGTGTTGAGAACACCAAACTCGTGCTCTGGGACAAGAGTTTGGCATGCCTCCTGCTTTCCTGCTGCCTGCCGGGTGGGACGGTGCCTCGCTCCGCCGATTCAGGGTCTGCTCTGCCGAGGTTGGATTTATTATTGGTGACTGGCCTCTGCTGTTGACTTGATGATTTCTGCTCTGATCTCAGAGGATAACTCTCTCCTAGGCTGTTCTCAGAGGGAACTTGCATTCCTTTCTTATCTCCCACCAGCATGAGTTATGCTCTCAAAAATTAGTCCTTATTTATTAGCACAGTCCAGCCAAAAGCCATCTCCAGGATTTGCAGTTGCATGTGCAAAAATTCCACCTCCCTTTTCTCGCTCCCCTGGAGAGATTCATTAGGAATAACCTCACCTTGCAGGGAATCGAATGCTTCTTCAAGGATGTTGACTTCCAAGAGGTTTGGAGACGGTGTCCCAAAGAGGTTAGTGTATTGAGCTCATCTGTTTTCACTTAATGTAGCACTGGAAGAGCCCCTGGGGAGCTGTGAAATAAACACAAGGGTCCTTATTTCTCCCTTAAAACTGTAAACTGAGGCAGCAAAGCTACGATGCTGGGTACTCTGCGCTTTTTTCCCCCCTCCAGCTTCGAAACAATCTGGAGAAATTTATAATCTGGTCCTGCTTACGGTGCTTCCGAAAGTAAGGAGAGGAGCACGGAGCCTGACTGCAGCCCCGCGGCAAAGCATCTGCCTCATCCCCATCTGCTGGAGCAAGATGGACATGAAATTAAAATAAAACTAATGGCAGACCCAGCTGGACAAGGACAATTTTGGCTTCTGTTGAAAGTCAGAGGAAGCCTCTGTGCTGCCGACGCACAGAGGTAAAGAATTACAAAGGCAATGGGAGGGACCGCAGTCAGCAGGAAAAGCACAGAAAGGCGCTGAGGAAAATCAGATATATCATGATATCAGATAGCCTGAGAAGAGAGAGACAATATCAGCAGCTCCCAGAGACCAAGAAATCACTAGGAAGAGAAACATCAACGTGGAGGTAGTTACACTGCAATTAATAAAACCTGAGAGAGCGCCGTTTGTTGCTGCGAGCCAGTGGAACTTTGCTATTGCAGAGCTGCCATCTAGGAGCTGAAGCTCTTGTAAAGCTAAAGGGGTCACAAAATTAATCCCGGAGCAGGGATGCAGGCATCCTGGGCATTTCTTCCCCTTCTCGTTTGGTCCTACGCTAGTGTAACCCCATCAGTTTGTGGGAAGTTATGAAGTTATACTCGATTTGTGTATCCAAGAGGAAGGAAATGGTCTCTTGAGACAGGATCAGACCCTGGATTCAGCCTGATTCAAGGTGTTTGCAAACCACTCGAGGGATCTTTTAAGTCCCTGGTTATATTCCTTGCTGACAGTCCCCCAAACTACCTGCAAGTGCTTAGGGCTGGGTGGGTTTCCATGCCTGTGGCTCCTGCCGCAATCAATGGAGACTCGTCCTGGATGCGTGGTGTGTAATATCAGGGTTTTCAGTAGGGGGGTTTGCTTTACTGGAGAGAAGAGATAACTGAGGGCAGAGATGTTGACTGGTTTAAGAAAGCAAGCAATTGTGAACAGAAAGAGCAGGGAAAAAAAAAAAAATCTCTGAGCTGCCAACAATTGTAAAACCTAGATTATTTGACCCGCACTTCACAGACAAGACATTTTTGATTCCAGTGCAAAGAAATATGGGCAAGACATCAAGTTATAAGCCAGAAATATCATGTAACCGGTAATGGCCCTTTATTGACATAGGAAGTGGGATGGTTTTGATAAAATAAGAGCCCACACAAATGATTTTTTTGTGCGTATAATTCACAAGGAAACTCTTTGAGGAGTTTTTGAAGGAATGTGGTTATTAGTTACCCCCACACCCCCCACAACCCCGTGTTCTTTTTGCTTGTTCCATTATTAAACAGAAAAAAAAGGAGTTCATCGCAGGAGGCATTTCAGCATCCCATTTGCTCAGGGAGGCTGTGTATTGCCTGCACCCCATAGGTTTTCCCTAAAAACCGTCTGGATAGGAGCCGGGGTGAGGTGGAAATGGTGGAAATGGCCTCTCCCTGGTGAGAAGCACTTGAAATAGGTCTGCACAAGTACTGCACCTTGGGCCAGTTGTCAGACTTTGTCTTCTGTCTGCAGTAAGTGTTTGATGGGACAAAAAATACAAGTGCCCTATTTCACTGCTGACAGGCAAAAGTATAACTGGATACAATTCTTGGGATGCTTTTGGTAATGCCTGCATTTTCAGCGGATGCGGGACTGAAAAATTTGGAGACATTGATGCGCTTCCGTCCTAGCGCATCTCCGGACTGTCTTTTCAGAGTTTGCATTTTATGGTGCAAAGAAAGGAGGACACACTTTGCCTTCTCTCATGTCTATTTAGTGATTGCTTGGGATTTCTTCCATCTCAAAACCATGTCCCGTGAGGCTGCCAGCGTGTTTTGTACCATGTGAGGAAACGGGGATCTAACGCTCGACAACTGTGGGCTTACACTGAACCCAGCAGTTCCATTTTCGTGGTGTATCTTGTTGCCAGTTTTCTTCACCCGTTTTGAAACCAAATGGTTCGTGAAGACCTAAATTAATTTGGGGGGGGGGGGGGGGGGAAGTAAAGTATCATTAAACTTGATTAATCTCTTGCTGCTGCCAATCCCGCAATCATTTCTGGAGTCTTGTGGCTGGATTTGTGGATTGAATCCTTGAACTTTTTGCAGACAGGCATCTTGCTAATAAGGTTGTTTGCGTTCAATTTCCTTAGTTTGCTTTGTTGTTGTTGGTTTTGGGCAGGAGGATATTGAAGAAAGAAATACGGGGAAAGGTAAACAGGTCTGTGTGGGATTTGTGCTCCCTGGTTATTTGGGTGTGTGATGTTAGAAAGAAGTAAATTCTCAGAGTACCTTTATCTCAAAGTTTACAAATACAAATAAAAGTCCTACACAGAAACTTAGTACATGATGAAAGATTCAAATATACACAAGGAGAGTGTTTATTTGAATGTGCTCTCAGTTCCTCTGTTCATTTTAGGCAGTGGCTGTTTCATTGTAGGAGGTCCAAAAAGTTAATTCACCAAAAGAAGTGGAGTTTTGGAAACAGCAGGGAAGGGACTGAGGCTATTCGTGGATCTGGTTTTCGGTTTCTGCATTCATTTTTGGAAAAAGTTTGTTTTGGCTTGAGCCAAACCAACCTTTTCCTGAGATCTTCATTTACCCAGCTCTGATGCACAACCATGTACCAAGCCAAGCTCAGTAAATTTCTCAGACTTTTATATTTTCCAGGGCTGTTTTCCTCCCCACAGACCTCCCGAAGCGCCTGCACTGCAGGGTCCAAGCCATGGACAGGTTTCCCCAGGATTCTGCTGGGTTTGGAAATGGTCTGTTGAACTCTCCCGAATCTGCTGGAAACACTTTCTCCTTGCTTAAACCTCTGCTGCGTGGAAATGCGCAGGCCTTACAGATTATGCTGAGCTTTCACAGACGGACTAGGAAGAGCCAGTGATGGAAGCTAAAGCCAGCACAACTGGAGTTAGGGAACAGTTGTCCCGGCAGGGAGGGGGTGTATAAACTGCAGGAAAGTAGACGGCGTCGTGAGGTGAGGTAGTGCATCAAATCAGATCTGTGCGCGAAAAGGTAATGAAAATTATCTTCTATAAAAGATGCAGTGCTAAGCATCTGGGTCTAAATGTCTTGGTACGGAGAGTATGTGGCACGCCAGGAGTCTTAATGTCGTTGCCATTAGCGCTGAGCTGTGCTTCCAGGCCAAATCCTGCGGCAGCCATCGGGTGCCGAAACGCACCCCACCCTAGGCTACTCCTGGGGGCGTTTGCACCCCATGAGTCTCAGCTCCGGCACTGCCGCCGTGCCCGTACCCTTTCCCTTCCCTGTCCACACTCCTCCCTGTCTGCCCAGATTACCTACTAATGAGTGTGTAATATTTCCCATTTCATTTGCTCTCGGCTGCCTCCAGCCCACGGCCTTTCGTACCTATTTTAAAGGGCAGTCCCACAGCTGTAGGCTGCCCATGGCCAGGAAATTGCCAGGGCTGGCATTTCGCTCTCTGCTACCTTCCTGACAAACATGAGGCTTTTACTGCTTTCCTTAGTTTGGTGGTTCTTCCCAGAGCTTTTCATGTCCAAAAAGTGTCAGGATTTAAGACCGGCTCCTGCAGCTTCAAGAGGCACCTCTGTTTTTCTTCCTTCAGCCCCGTAGACTTATTTTGTCCCGCAGCGCTGGGGAGAGATGGGGACCAAGGAGCGTGTGCGTGTGTATGCAACATTGAGAGACCTCTGGAGCAAAGTAACGGGGACTATAGATCTATAGATTAAAGAGGGAGCGAGGGCCAAGTGCCAAAATGGTTGTGTCACTTGCGAGGGCCAGGGCCAGGAGCTGGGCTTAGCGGCACAAGTCTTTCCATTGCTGGTGACTCACTTGCTGACATTTTTGGCTGCCCTCCTGGGCTGGAAGGGGCTGAGGGAAAAGTGGGGCCATGTAAAGCTCACTGCCGTGGGCAACGGGGCTGCAGGAGAGGGGCATCGCGGAGGGATGCCCGTCGGCCTTCCGCTGCCTGGCAGGAAGGGTCTTGGTCCAGCACTAGGACTTCTAGGCGCTGCCTTACTGATAAGTAATAACTTTGAGTTGCGTCTAGGGAAAAGATGAAAGGTTAGTTTCTCATTCTCCATGAGAAATTGGGAGTTGTTAGAAGCAGCATCCGCTAGGAAAAAAGTAAAAGGATGTTTCAAAACACTTTATGCAGTTCGTGAAATCTGAAAATTTTCCAATAATTTCCCATTTAAGTGTTACAGATGTCTTTCCTATCTGCTTCTCAAGGACAATTCTCTGTGTTTTCTCTTTTCTTTGTTTCCCTCTTGCAGCTGCTGTTCTGTGTTTCAGTGGGAAAATATTGAATACGGCATATAGGAATTGGCTCTTAACTCTCAGCACTGATTACGTTTGCGTATGCAGAAAGAGAAGCTGTTTCGGCTAGCCGTATTGCAGCGGAATGGATATAATACCATCTGAAAAGGTTAAATGCAGCTTGTCTGTACGAAGTGGTTTGGTTGTGTTTTTTTTAAGTGCTGTGCTTGTCGGTGTGATGCCTGAGATTGTACCTTCCCATCTGTGGATGCCCTGTGCATCTTCCGCGTTTTGCACCTGCAGAGCATGGTTTTTAGAGGGTAATGAAATTGGAAGCATTTTCTGTCACGCTTCTAAAATAAGCTTAAAATCTGCACTTTGGCTTAGGCTTTTCAAATTTGGGAGTAAGGAGTTGACAGAATCGGAACTACACCTCTTTGTTTTGGTACAAAATACCAGATTTCTTATTTTTCAACAACGGATGTGCTTTCAGGTTTGGTTTTGTTGAAGGGAAGGAATTTTCCGTTTTTAAAATGTCTTTCCGATTTCTTTTCCACATAGAGGAAATCGGGAGAAAAGCAGGAGGAAAAAACAATTTGGTGAAACTTGCGGCAGTGCTATTTCTGTAGGGGAGAAAAACCGCAGACTTCTGACCAAAGTGAAAATTCCCCTTCGGCATCCTCCCGTGCAGCAGCGGTGCCCAGGCTCTCCAGGTGGCAGCTCCCTGTATCATCTCTCTGATCATTTCTTTGCAGACATCTGGTCTACAGCCTCTGAAATCAACAGAAGTCTTGCCATTAATTTCTGAGGCTTTCAGATAATGTTCTGTATGCATGCAAACTAACGCGAGCATTAAATATCCTGTTAAGTCTGCTTGGCTTTTTCCATCAAACGTGTCATTTAAATAACCTAATTAAATGAAGTCCTTTCATTCTAGATGATGTTTAGATGAGGCATATAATTGCCCTGAGCGTGCAGCCGTCCAGCTGGCAGAGAGGTTATAAAAGATGTAAAACATTTTAATAAAAACAAGACCCTCCTTGGATTTGGACTCCATAGCTAAGATGGAAGGCCAGCGCGTTGCACGTGGTTTAAAAAACAGCCGCAGGCACCGCGGAGCTGTCAGGGATGCTCTGATGGCAGAAATCTTTCTCTGACCTCTTCCGTCTTGAATTTTGGCTTGTTGCACCGTGTAAAGCTTGGACGAGTGGGATGTTAGGGGGGTTTATCTCTCTTGGTTGGCCTCTCGGTGCAGGACAACCAGGGAAGGGATGAGTCCTGCTGCTTTTGCACCTCATGCCCGAAGTGATGGGTGAGCCCTGGGGTCCTTCTTGCCCCACCGTATCGGAACAAGCCTTTCTGGGGTGCAGGAGATGGCCAATTGTTTTTTCTGCCGCTATCTTATAGAGACGGCCTGCACTGAGAAGGACAGAAAAGTGCTCTTCGCCATGTCCTGCTGCCTGTTGAATGGCTCTTGGCTCCTTCTTCCCTCTGTCCCCTCCAATGCATCCATCTGCAGAGCAGACAGCCATGAGGAGTGGCTCCCTTTGCAAGGCAGGACTGTCTTTGGGAAGGGGCCAGCTCCATGTGTATAATATTTCCATTAACTCAGGGAGCGAAACTCTCGGGCTCCGGGCCCGGGCTGCGTCGGAGAGGCAGCGTAGCTGGAATAATGGTGCTCATCTATCACCCAGATGTCAGCGAGCAGCCAGGAGGACAGTGAGACCCCAGTGTGGAGACTCACACCTGCTTTGATAGCGGCGATGCCTTCTCATGATGTGACGGCTCCTGGGACAGCATCGCCCAGCCCTGAGCTTTTCCTGAGCTCATCATGGGGCAGGGAGATGCGGGCTGTGCTTATGGATGCTTTAAGTAATGCTTGGTGCTGCCACCTTGCCGGCACGGGGCACCTGCTGCTGTCGCCTGTGTTTCATCCCGCCTGGGGCTGGCGAGGCAGGGATGTGACAGCAGCTCCCTGGCTCGGTCAGATTAGCTGGAGTTTCTTCTCTTGGGCATGCAGAGAACGCACATCTGGTCAGCAGGGATGCATGTTTCTGGGGACCCTTTCTTCTGCACTGAGTCTGTCCCAGTCGGAGCCAGAAATCCTTTGCCCTGGAGACTTGCTGTGCTGACACATCCGCTCTGGCCACAACAGAGCAAATTCTGTTTTGGTTTTTTGTTGTTGTTGTTGTTGTTGTTGTTGGGTTGTGTTTTTTTTTTTTTTTTTTAATCCTGCTCCAAGCCAGAAAGTGCTTAGTGTTTCCCTTTTCCAAAGGATTTGAGCCACGTCAGGTTCTGCGGGGACAGTGGCTGTCTTCTCTCCTCCCCATGTGCACCAAGAGCCTCGGAGAGGGATGCAAGTGGGACAGGTCCCTTCTGCATCTAAAACAAGCGAGATCCCACCCAGTTAACACCGATGAAGCATCCCTGCTTCTGGGGAAAAGCAGTATCTCCCCACCCTGCATGGGACTCCCCTTTCCTGCTCCGTCTCTGGATCAGTAGTGCCCACCAAGGACTGTTCCTTTTGTAGACCTCGACCTTGTCTGTGTTCAGGCATTATTTGAACCCCCCAGTGCACAGGCTCCAGGAAAACGATCCCAGCAGAACCCCCCTGTGCCGTCACTTCCACTTACGGATCATGATGGCGACGTTGCTGCGGTGATGAGCAACAGGGTTTTGGCCGTGCTGTGGTCTGGGGGACCTGCGTCTGGAAGAGGGACCTTGCTCTTTCCAGCGAAGCCCTCTGGAACCCTCAGGGAAAGGATGGCCAAGGAAATGTTGATGTCCCCTTGCCATCTTTTTGCAGCCCCGGTGGTTTTATTTTTCCTCTTGCCCCCTCTCTCCTGCAGCACAAAAGGACATTCTTGTACCGAAGTATTTTTTTCTGCATGCTTGCAGCGTGAGCAAAGCAGGAGGAGTGAGAGCAAGGAGGGGGAATTGAAAGGTTTGGGAAAAAAAAAAAAATCTCACACAGGGCTTAGTTTACAAGGGACAGCTGAGCGTATAAACCCTGTCTCCAAAGAGGGTTGTTAGGAGCTTTTCTGGCAGCGTTTCCCCTCCTACCCCCAACCTCTGGCTAAGCTGCTTCAAGGGAAAACAGAAAGGGAAAGGGGGGAGGGGGGGGTGGGAGTGTTTTGAAATGCTCCAAAAGCAGACCTCAAAAAAAAAAAACAAACCCCAAAAGCCACTGACAGACACAGCAAGGCTCATTGAGCTGAGCAAATAAACCTGGACAAGTGGGTTGGGTGTCTCTGGGGAGGTGGGCAAAGCAGTGCAGATGGGGGTTGATTCCTCGTACATCCGATACATCATTGTTGCTGGGGCAAACGGGCCCAAGGAGGGATAAATGTTCCCCTCACAAAATAAGCTGGTGGCTAGCCTGGTTGGCAGATCCCGAGGCATTCAGCAGGCTGTTGGGCCCATAAAATTCACTGTAAATCACCATCCCAAACAGTTGTCCTGTTGTGGACCGATTTCCCTGTGGTGGCTCAGGACACGGGTTTTGCGTGGTATTTTGGGCACACGAAGCAGAGGTCAGATGCCATTCCCTGCAGATTGCTTGTAACCCCACCTCCCTCTTCTTCTTCTTCGTGTACTTTTCTTATCTGTGGTGTGGCTAAGAATCTTTACTTCAATAATTGGTATTATGGTACCAAAATCAACAGTCTCTCGTTATAGACCTGGAATTGAAAATGTAATTTCTGGGATGCAGAAGGCTTTTGCTTTCTGCAAGTCCTATTCATAAAATTCAGCGCTGCCAGCTTGCCTGTCATTAATATCAGATTATTTCTTATCCTTGGTTTATGTGAAACATAAGGCCTGGTGTTTGCACAGGACTTTATCCCTGATATTCCCTGATATACTATCTCTGGATCTCAGCGAGTCTGTCAGCCTCTTAGGATAAAATTCATTTTCAGGCCTGTGGTCCCAGCATCTAACTAGGGGGCAATGCTGGGCAGCAGGGAGGATGCAGTGGGGTCTGGACCCTGCCCTGCCCATCACCCATACTAAACATCTTTGAAACTGTTATTAATATAGGGCAAAACCTGACTTTTGCTAGGTGTCACACTGTAATGTGTTTTCATCCTGTCCCAAAGCAACCGCTAATGCTGTCAAAACACAGTTCCTAAATCTGCATTTCATTTATATCTTGTGTCGGCGCACATACAGGTATGCGTGCACGCTACCTCAGCCGAGACGCAAAGTGCTTATTAGAAACATACTTGCTGTGAATTAACGGCCCCATACACATGTATCTCTCATTAAACGCTATGGGGTGGAGGTAGGGATTGTTGCCTCGGGCGCTCTCTGTGAGATCTCTCAGCACCATATGCAATAAATATGTTTTTAATAAGCAGTCATTAATGACTGGACAATAACAGCTTTATTAAGCTTAAATTAAAGGCATGCTTGGGAACCTTAATCTGAGACTATATGTTGTAATGGAATATACTGGAATTCAGCCTTTTTTTTCTTTTTTTTTTTTTTTTTTAAGACTTCTTGCAAGCTAGTATTTGCAAGCCATTGGGTAGAGGGGGAGATGCATTCCCCAAAGGCTTGATCCTGCCCTGAGATCTGCTTGTGTTTGCGTGAAGCTGGGGCACCTTAGCATCCTTTGGAGGGAGGGATGCAGCGGGGACACGGCTTTTATTTCGTGGCGAGAATAGTTGGTGCAGGATAAGAAAGAAAACTAGCTGAGGTTGCTGCAATATTGTCTAAGACTTGCTTGCGATAGTAATTTGGGAGGAGGGGAAGGCTGCTTTAGCCCTGCTATCCTGCCCACTGAGCGAAACAGAGCCTCTTCCCCTCTATTCCCCCTGCAGCATCCAAAGGTGGGAGGCTCCTTTTCTCCCCGTCTCCAGCAATTGCAGCGTGTTGCAATGCGATGTTAGGACCCGACCTTGCAGTTGCGTCTCCATGGGTGGGCATTGCAAGCAGCAGGCTTTTTCCGTGCTGCTTTAATTCCTAGTGGGGCTCCTTGAATAGTCAGATAAAGGCCACAGCACTTAGGCTCTTCTGCTGCTGCTTAACCCCTGCCTACCAAAATCACGGGGCTGGCTTGCGCGCCCAGAGCCGTGTGTGTTTTTGCAGAATCAGGCTGCAAGTCTGGGCTCGGGTACCCCTCGGTTGTCCTTGGGTTTAGTAAGCGGTGAGTATGGAAAGCAAGCCAGGGACCGTGCGTCGCTTCGGGACTCGGGCAAGCAGTCAGGAGCAAAGGATGCCAGAAAGGAATCCCACTCGTTATTAGATGATGATAAAACCATGGTAAAATAACAATAACAGCTGGGCACAAATATCCGAAGTCCATTAAGCACAGGGGTTTGGCTGGAAAAATCTCAGGACAACCTACGACAAAATTCCAAGCCATTGGAAAGCTATTACCGTAGCCTATCCCGCTGCTGTTCTACCACCCCTACATCCTCCTGGCTGCCCGGTGACTGCTGAGCTCTTCAATTTGCTTTCTTCGAGGGGTTAGTTTCCATTTTGTGCCAACTTTCTGGCACAGCTTGCTCTTGCAAACTGGCTTTCAAGCCTGTAATGATCAGCTCCAGTCCTTCCCAGGAATATCCAGCCCATAAACGCAGTGGGTTGCACCTCCCTGGCTGTCCGGTGTTTCGGTTGTGTCTCCAAAGCTCTGTTTGCGTTGATGGAGCTGACTTTGGAGACGGTCCAATGCAGGGAAGCTCAGACCTGTCCCGTATCTGGACTGTACCGGGTGTCCCTGCATCGAAAGGCAGTCGGTAAAAGGCATGACAGGATTGCCGGTCAGCCTGCTTTCCAAGACCTTAGGCTGACCTGGAAAAATGACTCGGCGTTGGTATGAATCAGACCTTCCTCCAAGCCCAAAGCATGGGACTTGCATCAACTCTGTTCCCTTAAATCCACTTAACGTGTCCCTCTGACCTGGACCCCTTGAACTCCCTCTGCTCCTCTCCCACGACGTTGTAATCCTCCGAGGCCCGGCTGCGGCCCTGGCCAGCCCTTACTGCCCTCTTCCAGCTTCCCTTACCATCTGGGCTGACCTGCCTGTGTCTTGTTGCTTCCTTGACTACCCAGCCTTTTTTTTTTTTTTTTTTTTTTCTGATTTACTTTTGAGAATTCACATCATTCCCAGTTGTCTCTACTTCCACTCTAAGCGGATGACTGCGTCTCCAGTGTTTTAAATACAGTTTGTACTTAAGAACATAATTCTTAAGAAATACGTAAAGTCAGCCCAACATGTGTTGCACACAAGCATGTGTGAGCATAGGTCTGACTCTGATTTCTCTGCTAGCTCAGAGGACGCTTTGAAATCAGTGAAATGATGCTTCAAGATGAGAATTGGGCTGTGAAGTGGCTGCGTCTGTGCCTTCTGACGTCTCTGCCTTATAACTGGACAAAATGATCCAGATTCCTCCACGAATTCAACGGCTCCTTGCCAGGGATGAACAGGATCCAGCAATAGGGATTTTGCTGTGGAGCTGGCTCCCTGAATATTCCACTTTACAGTGAAATGGGTCGTGTGTGTTTTAGCACCGAGTGTTGCTCTGAATTGGCTGGAAAATGTGAGATGTTTCTGCAGAATATTTCAGTGGTCAATGGAAAAAGATCAACTGTGATTTTATTTTGGCGGGGTGTGGGGGGAGCTGAAAACAACAGAAAAGAAAACATGATTTTTGTCTGAAGCTATTTGTGTTGCTCTTTTGGGCTGGACTTGGAGGATATTCGTAGTGTCATAGAAAGGTAGAGTTCACTTGCATGAGTTCCTGTCCTGTGCTTGAAACTGGACTAAGTTTTGCTGCTGTAGTCTAAGATGTGTTGGGTCTGTACCACTTCAACGCCAGCTAAAATGCGGATGTTTTTAGATCCTGCTGTGACCTCCGACACAGCTTACCTCTGGTGGACTTGTAGACTTCCACAGACAAGGCAGGCAAAAGGCACTTTGCTTCAAAGCCTATTCAACAAGAAAAACAAACTTCCTACCTCTGCATTTTACAAGCTTGTTACTCCAGACGCGATAAATATTTGGCTCCAGCAGAAAAGCCTGAGTATGGAATGGTATCCCTAAAGAGCAAGCGTAACAGTTGTGCCTAGTAGACACAGTATTAGACTCTGATCTCGCTCTTCTTCTGAGCCATCTAGAAAAGCAAGGAGATGACAAATATTTTGTGCAAAAACATCCTGATGGATGGGGTTTTTTCCCCTCTTCTGATTGTATTCCTGATCAATGAGTTTACTGAGGCTCTAAAGTATCAGCTGGAGGCAGCAAAGAGATCAAAGTCCCCTGTGCAGGGTGCTGTGCAAATACAATAAAATCCTTCTCCCTGCTCTGAAGAGGGAGAAGGTAAGAGAAAGGGGGTTTTACAGCCACTTTCTCATTCCACCCAGAGCCTGGAAATCCCATTTTGTTAGGAGGCGACTAGGTCTATGCAAAGAGTTGCTGCCGCTGACTGCTCGTCCAAAGGATGCCAGGGCAGGAGCTGGCTTGTATGTCACCAGCTCTGGGCAGAGATGCTGTGACAAAGTGCTGGAGCGTGAAAACACTCCCAGGGTCTGTCTCTCTAGGTATCTCTGTAAACCCAGGCACCAAAATAATGCAAGAGGGAGGATAACTGGTTCGTGAGTGTGTCTTTCTGTGCGCCCATGTGCATGCTTGTGTCTTAAAGTAGGAAGAGCTGCTCCAGCTTTCTGTGTTTTGCTTGGGCTTTGCTAGCACAGCTGTAAACCGGACTTAATGCCCAGCCCAGAAAGAGCAGGTTGTGTTCAAGGGTTTACTGGCAAAGTGGGGTTAACTTCAGTAAGGCTAAGCTTTGTAGGTTACTAGCTAAGCCCTTCTCCTTCACGCAATTACTTTCTCATGTCAGCTTGCAAAAGTGTTTTGCTTAGCATTAATCACTCCATTTCCTCCAGATCAAGAAGTGTTGTGTAAGCCATTGGGTCAGCACGCAGGGCATGGGATATCAGGGTAGGAGCCTGTTTAAATATGAAATTAGCAGCCTCTTCCCGTGTAAATATGCCGAAGCGCTTTGCAGAATCTGGACCTGGAGAGTAAGGTTGTCTGTTGAGCAGAGGATGGAGATCATGGACCTCAAAACAGTGCAGGAAAAAGAGACAATTTGGGCTGCAATTGGCTACCTGTCTGTTCCCTCTCAGGAAAGATCTCCCCAGTATAGGGCTGGAGTTTAAAGCTCTCATCAGAAGGGAACCTCCTAAAGCTAAACAACATCGTGAATCCTGGTGGGACTCAAACCTTTGGCTCCAGTATGTCTAGGGACTGAAAAGCTGATGATTAGATAACTGTAAACCATCCTTATTTTACAGCTTATGCTGGCTTTGATCAGAATCAAATGAAGCACGCCAGGCTCCTGGGGCCGAGGGGAGAAATGGTTTTGTGATTAAATGAAGTCTCAGATTATTGCAGCTGAAGTACCCGAGCCAGCCTCAGGATTTGCTTCTGGTTTTGGGCAAGTCTCTGACTCCTTCAGTGCCTCAGTTTCCCCAGTGCTGTTGCTTTGCTGCGATGTACCGGTGCAAAGAGTAATTTGAAGAGCATCTCATTTGCATCTTGCTCCAAATTGAGTCAGTAGGGACTGGGAGTCTCCAAGGCTCCCGCAATTTCGTTTGGATTTGGCGACTCTGTCTGCAAGGGTTTTAGCCCATAACCTGCCATCTCTTGGCTGACACAGTCCAGGGCTGCAGCGGTTTACATTGCATGTTGTCATACCTTCTCGGATGGAGGGCTGGGGGGGCGGGTTAATGCCCCAAAGGAGGTGGGGTGGTCCTTTTGGAACCCAGAGCCTTTGGAGAAGGAACCCAAGTCTGTGGCAGGAGGCCAGGCGGGCTGAGCCCAGCTGTGGGTGCCAGGACCTCCCGAATCCTCATCCTGGCTCTGGTAGTGACTCGCTCTGTGACTGTGTGTCTCAGTTTCCCCATCTGCAAACACTTTCCCACCTCTCAGGGATGCCAGGTGGATTAAGGAGCTGATGGGTTCCTTACTGGTGAAATATGATGGTCCTGTGCCTGCAGGTTCCTGCGCCAGCCCTTCCTTCCCCGGCACGGCTGCCCCTTTGCTCACGCAAAGATGTCAGGCACTGCCATCCCACTCATCCGCGATTTCTCTTGTGCTGTTTTTCCTTTGGGTTGGGAGGGAGAAGGAAAGACCTGAGTAGGTTAGATATTTCTATCCTGTCTACACAGGGAATAAATTGCAGGGTTTGCTGTGTCCGTGTACGAGCACCTGGTTTGTTTGCTGGCTGCTGGTTCCAGCTGCTTGCAGCCAGATCTGAAACACCCCAAACACCCTGTTAAGCACTGAAACATCAGCCCACCAGGGAACCTGTGCACCCCAGCAAGGACAGGTTAAAATACGAGGCGCAGCCACCTTGCCCAAAGGAGATGGGAGAGAGAGTGTAACCTGCAGTGAAAAGATGGGAAATTGAGACTAGGAATAGGGGAGGGAAAGAGAGAGAGAAGAAAGGTGTATAAATGTTTAATTGTTGGGGGGTTTTTTTCCTCAATACCCAAACCAGTGATCAGAGTTTTCTGTTGCTTGACTCCAAGTAAAAAAAATTTCCTCGCTTTGAGACTCTTCTGCCCATGATGCCCTTGAAAAAGCATTAATTTGAAACCCTTAGTCTCATCCCACAGATGCTTCTACTGCAGCAGACAGCCTAGAAATGGGGAAGATGGGACAAGCAGGAAGAAAAGGAAAAAAAGAATGGAAGAGAAAAATGGGATTTAACCAAGTCTGATAAAGCTTGTCAGGGTGGGAGTGAAATCCCCAAGCACTACACACGCAGCCCCAGCCCCATCTGAGCCTTTTTCATCTCTCCTGGTGCTGATGTCCTTATCACCAGGAGAGATGTTGTTGTTTCCTGCCTTGCCTAAATACTCAGAAAGTCCATCTTTGTCTGAAGTGGTCTCCAGCTTGGGCTGCTGTGTTTTGCCTGGTTGCTAAGCTTGTCTCATGCATGGTTAATGCCTGATGAGGTCATGGTGCCATTTAGCATTTCATGGATAATTCAGGATTATTCATTAACAAAATCAAGAACAAGCAGGTGTATTCATAGGCTGCCTTCATGGGAAGCAGAAAAACAGCAACCTTGGGAAAAGACGTGAATTATTTAGGGGCGACCAAAGTGCTGGTTGAGCTGAGGGAGCTTCAGGGTGTGGGGGAGATGGAAATTTGTTTTCAGAACAGCTGAATCTAAAGCTTTTTATGCCATTAACCCTGCAAATGTGGGGGGTTTAATCAATCTTAGTGAAGATAGCCTCCTGTCCTCTAACAACAGAGTGCTAGGAAGACGGATTTAGAGAAAGGCTGCGTGTTTATATTATACGGTGGGCTAGTCGACGTGAAAGCAAGGGAGTTGGAGAGCAGCACAGGGTCTGTTTGCGTCCACAGCATCTCTGTACACACAGAGGTCTTGTCCTTCCTCCTTTGCAGGGAACTGTGCTGTTTTCTGTCTGACCGGCGGGCAGACGGTGTGGAATAAACCCAAGAAAGCTTTAAAGAGCTGCCTGGTTTGGGGATAGATGTTGGTGTCAGCCTACGTGGTCATGGTGGCTGACAGTTGAAAATCGTAGTCCTGTGTGTCTCCTGGTCTTACGCAGATGCCTGAATGCAAAGTTAAGGTCCGTGTGCTGCCTGCCCGGTAAAAAAGTTCATTTGTGATGTGCCTGGGGGAAAGAAGGAAAATGTTGACTTTTGTTGGAAAAGAAATAAGGTATTAGCGACCAAAACTTGATCATTGTCTGGTCAAAATGGAATTTCTCAATTCTCAGGTTTTGGTCATTTTTTATTTTCCAATAAAACAAGTCAGACACTTTCAAGGAAACCAGATGCTTTCTGTGAGCTTTTTCTATTTAAATGAAAGCACAATCTTCCTTTGAAAAAAAAAAAAAAAAAAAAAAAAGATTTAATGGACATTTTTCAAGCTGTCCTAGTAGGGATTTCTGTAGTTCAGCCTGAAGGGAGGAAGATCCATAGCAGAAATATGGAGCAAAGCAGAGCTTGGGGACTCCAGGACAGTGGAGCGTTATCAGAGTCCGTAATTACAGGTCTTGTATTTACCACCTTCACTGGATGTTAATTTGTCCTAGTGTTGGTTTTTCTGGACTGGTGCATGTAAATCCTGGGGGCAAATCTTAGCCTGGGGAACTGGAGGTTTTGCCATGCATCCCGTATGACTTTGGGCTAATTTGAAGAGGTGGGCTATTCCTGGGCCCTGAGTGCTGGCAGAGTCTTCCCCAAAACGCTTTTCAGTTGGATGGGCGTACAGGGAATGGGAATGGACCAGAAAGGTCCGTTTTACACACTGGAGCATGGGTCTGCAGCTCTTCCGTGCAAGGGAGCATGGGCTGATCTCATCCTCCACAGCTGCCCGGAGTTATTTGGAGATGACAAGCGTGACAACTTGTGGTTTATTAAGTCTAGAGGCTGGAGATGCTTAAATTTTCAGTGCTGTTAGCTGGACCCTAGTTGTTGTTGTCACCATTATTTTTTTCTTTCGTTAGAAGCAGAGACTTCAAAAAACTACTTTCACCCCAGTGGCAGAGACTAAGGTTTGGCTCTTGACAGCTCACGTGTAAGGACTCACCATTTCTTCTTCTAATTTAGGCAATCGTGAGCTTTTATTTAAGTCAATATCTCGAAAATCATGTGAGGGAGGAGAAAGTCTCCCTAAAGTAGAAGGGCCTTTGGGGGCAATGTGCAGGAAAGAAGGAAAAAATATGTATTAGCATCTTGCTAATGGCTGGACCTACTTGCTTTGGAAGAGAGATGCCAGCATTACCAGTGGCTTTTTTTCCTGAACAATCCCATTAACCGTGCCCCACTTTGATGTTTAAATAAACCTAAAAGCATATCTGCTGAAATATGTTACCCAAATCGCTTTGCTCCATGGGGCTGGTGTGTGGTTCCCCAGGTCTTGCTGGAGAAATAGGTATAGGAAGAGAGGTGGGGGGTGTCTGTATTTTATCTGTGTGCCTCTATTTTACACCCAATTTGTGCAGGGACAGATGCCGAAACAAATGCAAAGTAAGTGGAAGATCTTTCCAATACCTTTTCTTCTTCAGAAGGTATGTTTATGTGAACCTAATGTATATGTGCTCTCATTAGAGTAAGGTTAACCTTTTTTTTTTTTTTTTTTTTCTTTTTGACAAATAGTAAATTCACTAAAAAATGTGGTGGAGAAGTGACTCACAAATACCAGTCTAATTTGGCAAGTACGTTTTGGCCAGAAAGGGGTCATTTTTTTTGATGTAGAAATGTTTTGCTTTGACATTTTTCAAAATAAACCCTTTTGACCCTTCTTTCCGTATAGGGGATTTTCAAAAATTGACCAAACTAAGCGAATAAAATGTTCTACTAAACTAAAAGAATAAACTACCAAATTAAAAGAATGAATCAAAGTGAAACAGAATACTGTTTTAAATCAGAGGAAAATATTAAGTTGACCCAAAGCAGTTTTGTTTATATTTGGCTTTTTTCTGAAAAATCTCCAAAGAGTCAGTTACTTTTGACTCAAACTGCAAGTTTCTCCTGCTTTGTTATTTTTCTTCCTTCCCCTGTTTTAACCGCCGAGGCCACAAACCTATTATGTTCAGCAAAAAAGCTCCCCTCAAATTACAGACATGAGCTCTGCATTTGCTCTCTTATTTCTCCAGGGGAAGCCAGCTTGCTCACACCTACATGTTTTAGTTTATTTTCTGGTTGGGCAAACCCACTAAAAAAAAAAAAAAAAAAAAAAAGAACTCCTGGTTACTGGTGCTACCTTTAAGTTAGTGGAGTACTGGATATTTCCGAAGTATTTGGGGGGAGAGCCGGAGATTGGTGGCTGCAGTAAGTAGCCCCTTGCTTTATTTACCTCCCTGGCTCGCTGCTTGCTCTGGGCTTGTTTTGGAGGCTGTTCCAGTATTTCAGCCCCGAACCCCCGGGACGAAATTTCGGGCCGGCTTCCTCTAGGCAGCAGCCCACCGAATTAGCACCCAGGCCCACCCAGCCCCACGCCTGCTTTAAATCATCTGCAACCCACGTAAGCGGGGGTGATGTCAGCCCTGCGGTGGCTGCCCATCCACCTTTTCTGCATGGGGTCCACCCAAATTTCCCCTCTCGACCTCCGCCACTGCCAATTCCCACACCCCAGGCTTGGATGCTAAGGGCGAGCGATCGCCTCGCCTGCATCCAAATCACGCGTAGCAAGGATGAGCAAACCTCGGTCCCCAGCCCATCTGTTCTTCCCATACTTGCAAACATTACGTGAAAACAGCTTAAAAACTGCCTTATAAACTGAGCTAATACTGTCATCTCGTTAACTATCGAGCTCTCATACAACTGAATCCCAGACCAAACCCCCTTGTGGCATCTGCAGCTCTTTAGGCAGAGGTTAAAGCTGTTTTCCCCAAGTGCCCGGTGACTGCAAGGGTCCATCTGAAAAGCTTGGCTTGACATAATTTTCAGGAAGTCTTAAATTCTGCCTTCTGCGAGGTTTCCTAGGTCAGGTATACAAAGCCTGACCTGTGTGAATAATGGTTTCTGTGGTTTACGGGCAGTTCCTAAAAGCTTAATAATTAAGAAAGTGCTTGTGGCTCAGTCCAAATAATTCTGTTGATTTTTCTCAGCTAGTAAAAAAATCTGAAGGGCTTCTTATCGAATCAAGACTTGCTTTGGTCTGTAGGGAATTTTTTTCCATTTCCATTCTCATTCTTTCAACTAAATTTAAAAGGTGAAAATTTAGAAGTGGCAATCTACTTTGAATCAGAAAATCATAGGCGTGAGAGAAACCAAACCTATGCCTAGGTTGTCTGAAAAAGTCCAAGGGGACTATTTTTACTCCCTCAAATTTTTTTCTTTTTGGAACAGTTTGCAAAACCAGCGTGAACTTGCGGTGCATTGTGCTATTTGTGGACCTCTGAAAATGGTTCAGGAAAAAATGGCATATACAGGTGTACCCAAGATGACAAGTCCAGCCTTCCCCTTGCTTTTATTTCTCCTTTTCAGTTTTCAAATGTCAGGGATTTGCCTGCAGGATAGCTGGTGGGTGCAGCAAACCCCACGTGTGCTGGTGGAGGGTGGCTATGAGTGACACGACACCTATTTTTTGGGGTGATTTTTCTGGCCTTTCCTGTTTTTCTGGCTATCCTGGCAGGAGAAGAACATTCTACTGTGGCTGGGAGCTGCTGAGAAGATGAAAACAAGGGAAACTTTTACTGATGGCTCGAGGCATCCAAAAAAAATCATTTGTGTAGTGATTCGGAGCTGGAGAGATGTTTAGTAACAGGCATCTCAATAGTGCCATTCATCTGGGGAGCCCAAAGCCTTTCGCAGGGGAGGGCTCCTCGTTTCCCGGTGAAGCCGAGGTGACACGGCTCGCAGCCGCTGTCCCCTGGTCTCCCCCCCCCCGCTTTATCTCTGTCCTCTCCGTCCGACCGCTGGAGCAGCCTGGTAGTAGGTAAATCGGGTCAGACCCCGCGAGGTGGCCAGGGAGGGAGTGGATGAGTCCCTGGGCTGTAGAAGGAAAGAAACGCAAGCTTAAATCTGGACCGACTCTGAACCGGAGAAGGTATTGCACCTCTCCAGACCTGCCTTTACGGATTAAGCCCTTGAAGGCAGTGTGATGGTAAAAGCCAGGATTTAAGTGTGGGCTCCATAGGACAAGAGAGGCCCGAGAATACTTAATTATTACTTGCATAAAGAAGGAAAGCTCAAACAAGCCAGCTGGAGAGAGATCCTGCACGCAGCAGCCTCCAGGTCAGGTTATCTGCCTTGAATGCGCAAGGCAAAAATCACCTGAATATTTAGATCCTTGGCTGGAGTCAGGCAGGGGGGGAGAGCTGGACCAGGTATTTCCCACCCAACCTCAGGCAGGGATCCTGACCCTATCCTAGGATGTGCCATTATCTATTTTTACAAATTCTGTATCAATTTACAATTAGCTGTGTCTTTACCAGACAGAGATGTCTGGTAAGTTCATCCTCTTGTATTCCTATTTTACACGAGGGCTGCAAAGGGGACTAGGAAAGAGGGAGGCGACTTGGTAAAGGAACAGGGACCTTTGAGTTGGTGCTAATAAATGCTCAGCGGTGGAATGTCTTCAGTGAACTGTGGGATCTTCCTCTAGGTCTGCTGGCTTCTGTAGCGAAACTGAAGCTGCACCTGGCAGGAATGAAGGAATTAATCTGGACTGAGTGTGCGCTAATCTGGAGATGGAAACAATTTGCTGTTCAAGCAGAGGGAGGGGGAAGACAAGATGAGAGGGATCTGGGGGGGGGGGGGAATATTATTTTCAAATAAAAGTTTTCTGTTCGAAACGTCCAAACTGGATATTTCTCCTCTTGCAAGGTTCTGGCATATTCTTTTCAAAGGAAGCCTGAAACCTTTTAAAGAGAAATATCAAAGGAAATGTTTTTTCTTTCACTGACATTTTTCACAAAACCAAAATATATTTCTTGACAGACTACGGAGTGACCCAGTTCCTCAATCCAAATGCAAATGGGCGTTTAGGAGACCTTACCAACATATCAAAGAGCTCTAGGCCAGGCCTTTCTTTTCTACTTTCACTGCAGCTGCTGCCATTCCTGTCAAGAAATGTGAAAACAGGGTAGGGAAAATGCCTCCTTGTGTGTGTTTTTTGGTGTGAATGCCTTGGAAGAGCTGTTCTACATCCCTTGTCCTGAGTATATTTGCTAGCTGCAACTGCAGGGCTCATGATGGTAAAGATTTTGGCCGTGACTTGGGTGGTTTTTCTTTTAGAAGTCTTTGAAAAATTCTCTTTGAGCCGTTGTAGGAGATGGGGTCCCAGCTTGGTAACCGTCATCAGCAGTAAAACCTGAGAAAAGAAGTTGTTGGGGAAGAAGTGGGATTTTGTGGACTGGACGTGGCTTTTGCAGAGAACTCTGCCCCAGCGTTTTCTGGAGTCCTTTCCCTCCTTGACGCTTGAGGCTTTTTTCCCCAGGATATCTGCAATAATCCTCCATCTAATAAGCTGAAGCAGCAGCGTGCCTGAAAGCCTTGCTGATCAGCACACAGAAGGTGTTGCACAAGTGGGAAAGCGTGTTTGCTTCGTGCCAAGCACCGGCAGGTTCGCGTTGTGCCGCTGGCAGCCTTTCCCCTGTCCCAGGAAAACGGGGCAAGACCAGAGCAGGATGGAGAGGGACAAGCAAAGGGACACCAACATGTCCTAGTGCTGCCAAATTGCTGGGGAGGTGACCCCAGCCCAGCTGGGGGGACGTTTGCAGGAACGGGAGATGGAGGAGACCCACCCAGGCTGCCACGTGCTGTCCTCATGTATTGCTGCAGATTGGAAACACATGCAGGGCAGGGAAGAAAGAAATGGGCAGCAGCAGCATGAACATTTGTTCATCTTTCATGAAAATTCATGAAAATACTGTGCTCTCGGACAATTTTTTCCTCTTAGCCCTTGGTCGTCCCCCTCCACCGTTGGTCAGAGGGATGCTGTGACTTGTAAATAACTGGAGCAAATACTTAAAGCACAGTATGCGGCTTTATCTTCTGAGTCACTCCAAATGCACCTTGAAGCCGTAACTGGGAGGGTTTACGGCCAATGCAGAGTGCAACAAAAATACAAAGCCCGACGTTTAGAACCAGGGTTTCCTCCAGGGATTGCTGCAAGCGTCTCCCTCGCGTTTTAGCTCCCCATGTGTAAATGAGAAAGCCTGAGGTTTATGTTTGTGCTCCTTGGGACAGGAACGGTCGCTTAATATGTGCACTCATAGCACCTAAGGGCCTGCAAACCCCTTCTTGGCACACCTGCAGAGAAACCAGCAGCATTAAAACATCCCTGTTAGCTCACCGGGGCTTGTCTTCAGCAATGCCTTAAACTCAGCCATGTTTGTCCCTTTCCAGTTAAGCTGAGCTCCGAGCCGATGCCAAAGTACCTTCACCGTGTGCCACTTGTACCTTCAGCTGCGTCTGGCAGCACAGGCAGGGATTAGGCAGAGGTTCTCTCTGTAAATCGTGGAGAGTGACATTTCAGAGTACCCATTTTTTTAGCTGCTTGTTATTTTTTTCCTCTTCACAACAATGGGGTTAGGAAGACCAGAAAATGGGTCTCCTTTTGCAGGGGGGGGAAAAGCCAATCAGGAGTTCGTGTGAAGTCTTTTTTGCTATAATTGACCTAACCTTGTGCTTGATCCTATTACCAAGTGTTTAAAGGGGAGCTGGGCTTACTGAGCACTTTTTCCAGGAGCAGGGAATCTCCTTTGTGTTGTGTGCATATATACATATGTATGTATGCATGTGTATGGACATATATGTAGTTTTTACAGCACTGAGTGCAGCACAGGATGTCAAACCCCATGTCATTTGTTTCCCCTCCTAATGATGTAGCTCTGGAATCCCGATTGCTTGAGCTATTCCAAAAATGTAGTTCATGTCTGTGCTATGGATGGATGGAAAGCTTCTCCTGTCAAGGGCCTTTCCAGCTCCTCGGTAGCAGCTGTAACATTACAGTAGCTCTTAGCAGCTCATATCAAAGAGGGGGGCCCGGTAGCACTGGGACCATCGAAGCAAAGACCCAGTCCCCGTTACCTGCAAGCATCCATGTGAAATAATCCTTGCAAAAGAGGAGGGACGAGATGATCGGTGGTGTTCCCTAAATCCACGCCAGTCCATGCACAAAGCCTTGCAGTGATATGTGAGAATCATTCCTGGGACGTGTTTCCAAATTGCTTAAGAAACTAAACCCTAAATCCCATTAGGATTAAAGGCTTTTTGGCACTTGGGAAAACATTACCCTTTGGGAGCCAAAAAGAGCCGCGGTTTTAGGTTGCGTCCTTGAGCCTTAGCAAAGGATTCCCTTCACAATCATCCCGGCCAAACCCTGTCTGCTCTGTGCCGCAAAGGGCGTTGCAGTGCTCAGTCTGCCTGTTTGATTTGTCTGTATCTAAAGCTGTATCTCCCCAGCAATGAGATCCATTACGTGGGAATTAGCCTCCCAAGAGGAGTTCTGGTGCCAGAAAACAAAATGTTTTTGGCTTTTCCGTGTTCGTTTTTTTCAGCAAAGGTCTGAAAAACTTGAACGAAGGGGGGGGGGAAAGAAAGTTAATCAAACTTTGCCATGGGAAGAAGACATAATTTCCTGAGCAGGCTGGAGGCATTGGATGGATCCAAGCCTGCGGTTAGTCTTTCCCAGTTTTCCAAGGCGTTCAGGACCAGGATGTAGTCAGGTCACTGCCTATATGTGGGACACTTGGTGCAAAATCAGATTATTGCAGCTGCCCCAAGGCTGGTACTCGGGCTTTGGTTTGGGACAGCGGGTGCAGCTTACGCTTCTTGGGGAGCCCCGCTGGACATCGTCCCCCCGATGTCACCTCGGTGGAAGGACCGGGAGATGCTCCTACCCCAAAAAACCCCCTGGGATACGCTGAGACGTGACCAGCAGTCTGGAGAGCCTCTTTTCCCAGCCCTACCAAGCTCAGATGGTAACAAGAAGGCTGCTTTTATCTCTGTTGGTATTAGCACCGCTATAAACTTCATAACACTGGAGTTCCCATAAAAATTCAAGAGGTGGGACTCCCATGAAACGGACACTTCCCAGTGTCAGTGCCGCATATGGAAATAGTGCAGAGGCTGCGTGGTTTTTTTTGTAGCCGCCACAACTGCAATTTGAGGAGAGAAAGAGAGGTATTCCAAGTATTTTGTCTTTAAAAGGAAATACTGAATAACTTATGGATAAGACATTAACCCAGGCCTAGACCACTCGTGGTCGTTAAAGAGCCCTCGGCACTATTTGCGAGAGAGGAGGCGGCGGGGAGGGGGGGGGGGGGTGTTAGTCTTGGACTCCTGCCTGAATTCCAGTTTAAGGAAATGCATCCCAACTACCTAAAATTCCACCTGCATTTTAACTCGGTACCGGGTCTGTATACCCAACCATCGATCAATAGGTCTGAATTTTAGTACCTCTGCCCTTCTTCAGGGCTACTGGTGAGAAAATAGCTACTGCTTTAGCGATACGGCTAATTCAGCCGAGAATGTAGCATTCATCCCCTTTGGGGGAAGCAAAAGCCTTGCTTTAAAGGGAAAAGGCTTGTTCAGAGGTGGAACAGGTCTTGTGGTAGAGAAACCCAGGATGCTTAGTTATCAAAAATACAGAGCGGAGGGGGGAAAAGTCTAGCAGGGCTGGGGGCGATCCAGCATCCCCACTCCAGTCATGTCCCGGGCTGCTTTCTAGAATAGAAGATGCTCCTACCCCTGGATCAGGCCCCACCTTCGTCTCTGCTGGTTAGAGACTGGCTTCGCAGCCAGTGTTTCAATACAATGTTTAATTACCCATCCAGAGAGGTTGTTATCAATATCATCTGCAATGCCGGCTCATCATCTTAATGGGATAAATATTCATCCCCTCCCACGGCATGGTCCTGCCTCGTGAAGCTGCTGCTGCATTCCAGCCCGAAGGTGGCCACGCTGTATCCATAGAAAAAAGCGATCCCCGTAAAACAAGTTAAAAACAATCCTGGATGAAAGGTGGTGATATTTGAAGACAGTTATTTTATCTTTCTTTGGCTTTAAAGATAACACGCTACCAGCATGTCAAAGGGCATCGTTTTTCTTCTCTGGGAGTTATTTATGATCTTAATCCTGCTCCACCCTACACATTACAGTTTGTAAGGCTTTTCGGTGAAACTGTTATTGCTTTAAAAAGCAGATCAAATCACATCTTCCCACCTTTTTTTTTTTCTTTTTTTTTCTTTTTTTTTTTTTTTCCACTTCATCTTCTCTGTACCCCAGCACTGGCACGTCTTAATGGCAGAAATGAGCTTACCTTCACAGCCATTTCCGCAAATATGGCTCAGGTTCCTGAGCGTGCAGGGAATTGCAAATTTGAGAGACACTTTGTATTTGGATATAAATATTTTTCACACTTTGGCAAAGCATATTTTGCCTTGTCTTTATGAGTAATGATGTGTCATCCTCCGCTATCCCAGTTTTGCGTTTCAAAGTCACCCCCGAAGGAAGTTTCCCGGATGTCTCAGCAGCGGGTGGTAACGCTGCTGTCCCAGTTTTGCAAATTACAATCTCCATGTGAGGTGAAGTTATTTAATAACAGGTGGTGCAGTTGTGGAGCAGCTGGGGATCTGGTTATACCCCTGGCGCAGGGGGCGGTGGGTTTTAACCATTAAACCATTTGTCTGATGGGGCAAACATCAGAAGAGGAACTTTATTGAAAAAGATGGTGGTGGGACTGGAAGCAAGGAGTGATTCCTTGGCTCTGCTGAGACCTGTGGCAAAGCCTGTGCTGCTTTTGAGAAAGCCAGAATTTCACTTTAAGCTTTTCACAGCGTCCCAGGCACAGGACTTGGTGTCTGAGCCAAAGGAACGGCTCCCCAGCAGCCTCCAGCTCGACTCGTGCTCAGCTGTAGTAGGATAGCGAAGGGGGTTTTATCTTTACTGCTCAATCACGACGGCAGCCCCTGAATCTGTGTCCCCGGCCAGTCCAACCTGCTTCTCGCTTGTGGTAGGAAGAAGGTGTTTCCCATCCTCCTCTTACCCCTGCAGAGGGATATCTCCTGGGTACAAACTCATCAACTATTTTGCAGCTGGGGCACCACCAGGTAGTGGGCACTGCCTGCCCAGGCTTTCCCAAAATACCACTATCACTGAATTACGCTGAAGTGCTGTATGGCTGGGCAGGAAAAAAGTAGTGCTTCATGAACACAGCCCTGGTTGGGTAGGCTTAGGGAAGGATGCTGTGTATGTCTGGAGAGAAGCCAGTTGTATCCACGACACACAAGCGGCCCTCTTCACCCAGCTCTTTTCCTTGTTTTGGAGCCCTCCCGTTATTTGTGAGAAGTTGTTCATGTTTTAATCAATCAGGCACATCCTGCAGGATTCCTGCCTGTTGAGGGGACCAATGAAGCGATTGACTCCAGATGGGAAACGTCTGAGTAAGGAGCGCTCCAATAGCCACAGTTCACAACAAAGCTCGTAGGGAAGCGGAGACTGGTGCCGAGGTGGAGCGGGGGGAATTGGTCTTTTCATCGTGTCCTTTTGCAGCCAAGACATCACAGGGAGTTCACGAGACCCAGTGCGTTAATTGCTTGCAGGTCAGGCAGGTCCTTAGGGTATGGGGTTAGAGAGGAAAAAATGCTGATAATGCAGATGAAACTTCCAGTATCGGGATTCATTTGGCACAGAGCTAAGGGGGAGTAATCTGCAACAGTGCAGATGCTGCTCCGAAGAGGGGTTGCACAGCCAGATGGGGCTGGTGGTGATGGCCGCAGCAGCCCGCGGGAGATCTCTGTGCCTATCCCTGTGCTCCTCCGTTATTGCAGGACAGCCTCATCCCCGCTGGCCGTGCTGCCCTTCCAAGGGCACCGCGGGCTGCAAAGGGTGATGATGCGCAGAGCAGCAGAGGGACTCGGAGCAGGATTTAAAGATGGTATGAGATGCCACGTGGCACGGATACTCTGCTTTGAACTCCTAGCGTACTTGATGCTTGCTTATTTTTCATGTACGCACAAGCCCTGGGATGCAGGAACTTTTCCAAGATCGAGCGTGGCACAGATGGGGCACCGATGGATGGTGTCTCGGCAATGGCCCACCTGAGCAGAGTCCGTCTGGTCCAGCCTAGAGTGAAAGCATGCTTACTTCTTAAACTGGAGTTCACAAATGAACCCGAGCTCCTGGAAGACGGTGGGATAAGCTGGTTTGTGTGTGCAAGAGAGAAAAGGCCTTTGGGCAAAGTGTGTGTTTTGGTGAGTCTGCGTGTCCTGAGCATCCTCCCGTGGGATGAGAGAACAGGTACATCGGGGGGGGACGTTGCCCACGAGAGGACGGTTATTTATGTTCGTGTGGGAGCTGGAGGTGGCACATTTAGGAGCAGCTCAGGGTGTGAGTATGTCTGGTACAAGCTGACATCGCTTTAAGACTAGAATAGGTTTACATTTTCCACCTTCCAGGCAATCACCGAGGAAAGAGATTGTCTCATTTTTTCATGTACATATATCTCGTCTCCGAGTTGCCAAGGCAACACTGTATATGTTTGCAGGCTGGAAGGATCTGGGGATGGAAAATGAAGCCAGGGAGTGGACTGGGAAGTCCAGCAGGAATTTTCCTCTGGTCTTTTGCGGCCGATTGGTTAGCACTAATTTAAGCTGGTCTCCTGGGATTAGTCATCAAATCTGAGATTTCCATTTTTATTATTTTAAATCAACCGCAGTTGCTCTTGGGAGGCCGTTTTTCATGTTAGAAATTAACCTCGCAGAGATTTAGCCGGTGGGGGCTGTAGGATGGGAGCCAGCAGGCAGGGTAATACCATAGAAACATAAACAAGGTACAACATCTTGCTCTACCGGCTGGTGGAAAGCTGAGCCCCCAGGGAGCAGCGGCTCCGCGGCGGTGCAGCCCGCTGCTTCGAGCTTGACAGGAGGCACCGGGATACCTAGATTTTCTCCGTGGCCATTCAGTCCATGATCGTGGCTTGTGTGTTGTTCCAGGGCTTGGTTTTTTAGGATGCTCCAGGCACAGGGAGAAGCCACTTGCAAGGATGCACCTGGACGAACACTGCCCATAGCTCCTCTGTGCCGAGGAAGCTCCTGGTTCCAGTTGATTGCCCGGAGAGTCCTGTGTTACTGGTGAAGGTTTTTATAAGTTTCTTCTCCTCCCAGGTCTGCGGTCATTGTTTCCCACAAGCACCAGCTCCTACGGGATCTTACCGACTCTGTGCCGTGGCCTCAGGTTTGCTCTTAGCGGTGTGCGGGCGTGTGAGGATAGACAGACGCTGCCCCAAAGTTGCAGCATCCCTCGGGCAGGGGAAGGGAGTGAGCACTGGAGGAGGTGGAAGCAATTTTGTAGATGCCTTAAAGACCTGAAGAAAGGCGGTAACAAGTATCTATAAGCTGAGGCACACTGCACCGCTCAGAAAGTCCACAGGAGATTGCTGTCTGCTCTGGAGAGGTTTTGGGGGATAGCATCTTTTAAGTTCTTACTGATTTTAAGATTTGTTTATTATTAAGGTGTCTTGTAGCCTGTATTGACCTGGTAGTAACAGGGCTGGAGCCCATGTGTGCCATAGCCGCGCGGACACCTCCCATCCATCCTTCCCACCACCGTTTCCCCAAACCCATCCGGCACCTTGCCCCTCCACGGGCTGCCTGCGTGATGAAAAAGCCCCTTCAGCTCTCCAAAGTGTTTTGGGCATTTCCTCAAGCAGAAATGACCTCCTCTCTACCTCTTCCCGCCCCTCCCTGTAAAAGGCAATTTGTGCTGAAACCTCAAAATGGTTGGCAAATGGTTGGTATTTCTGCCAGGCGGCTTCCCCCAGTTTTTCTGATCTCAAGCAAATAAATAAGGCAAGAACTTCACAAGGACAGGGAAAAGTGGTGGAGGTGATGTTGCTGTTCCTGTTGGAAAGCTGGCATTCCCCACCTCTGCTAAATGAGGTTCAGAGAGGCCATCTGGTATGTGTATTTCTAATCTCATCATTTTATTTCACTGGATCAGGATGGGTTTTTTCATTCTTTCTTTTTGTCAGTCTCTTGGGAGCAGACTTATAAATAGATGAACTGTCCCATGTGCCAGGAATTGGTGTTCAAAAATCCTCCCTGCAAGTAATACAAGATTTGATAAGAAGCGTGTGGAAGGAGTTGTCGATGCTGAAGTTACGCTGGGGTATTTCTCCAACCTCCCCCTGTCCCCTCTCCAGTCTCTGAGCCCTTCCCTGCAGGTGGCACTCGGCTTTGGGGCAGTTGCCTGGGGACATAGAGGGGTGACATCCATCCATACCTAGGGAGAGCAGGCTTAGCTGGGCACGGATGTGTCTTGGCGCAGCATATGGAGAGGGTGGTTACAGCCGGAGCGTTTTCAGCTGTTGGGAAAAAGGCTGTAAAATACGATTCCCACCATAAGCAGCCCTTTGGGTTTGGAGTACATCAAATCGGGTATTTTGCCTCTGGCAGAAACCAAAACCTGATGCGCCAGAGGATGGTAAAGCCCTCGACTAATCCCTTTAATTGTTTAATACCACAGCCAGCAAGGAAATGTTTTCTGATCCCGTTAATCTTTGCTGTGAAAGAAAAGCTTTTGTAACTGTATCTGTAGCTAGCAAAACCCTCTGTTATTCCCATAGTCTAAATACGCAGCCTTTCTCTAGCCATCGCCCTGCGCAGAGCCTGCAACCCCACCTTCAGCAGGTTAACGGGAGAGAAGGAAAGATGCTGGCTGCAGCCTTTAAACCCCCCAAAAATAAAAAAATAAAAAAAAAAAAAAAAAAAAAAGAGGTGAAGCATGAGGCCAGCCGGGGTCCAGCTTGGCAAGAGATGGGAGCAGGATGGCGGTGGGCACGCAGAGGGGCGAAGCGAAGGGGCTGCACACCCCATTCAGGGGATGCTACAGGGAGCTGCCTGGCTCCCTGCCAGGGTTTTTAGCCTCTCCGGTTTCCTAAGCACCACACTTCATACAAAGGGGAAGAGAGGAAAAGCTCAGAGGGAGGGAGAGAGGGTGTTTCTGGTATTGAGCAGCGGTGCAGTGCTATTTCTCTCGGCAGCTGACAGTGTAAATGCATTTCCTGGCAGGCAGCTCGCTCTGTATTAAAATTCTTGATGAAGATTATTAAAGTGTGTTTATGAAAAGCCTGCGAGTGCTTCTTGGACTCCGATCTGCCTTTTCAAAATGAGATGTTTGGGTGCGGGCTGAGCACTTATGGGTTATTAAAACCAGCCTGTCCAAACCCACCCGCTCCACGGGCAAAGTGCGATATCTGTAGCAACCTGGACGGTCCCAGCCGGGGTGACTGCTGCCGGTGCAACCCCTAGCCCTTCCCCAAAACCTTGCTTGTTTGAGTGTGTTGCACAATTTAAGAGCACGCTCACGTCCCACTGACCTGGGCTAAGGGCTGGAGCGAGGTGCAGAGGGATGATTAGGAGCCACGGTGCTGTGTTCAGTCCCTGCTCTCAGCCCCAGTGGGTGCTATGGGGAGGACAGGGGGGATGGCTGCAGCAACCAGCCCCCAATTTGTGCTGGCAAAGCTTTTAGGGAGATGTTTCTGCGCTGGAGACGGACCCGTCGACTGCCACACGCGGACAAATGTCCCACTGGCGCTGACACCGAGAGGTCCCTGTCACCCACAGCCAGGTAACCACCCGCATGTGCTTCTGGCCCAGCTACTGCACACCCCTTGCACACGCACACACGTGCACAAATACACACCCAGCTACATGCACACCTCGCACATGCTTGCGCAGGTCTGCAGCACATGCCTCCTGCCGCATACACCATGCATGCCTCGGGCAGCAGCCTTGGCCTGGGGCCTGGTTCCCTTTTCTATATGCTCTTCCCTTTCCAGCCTGAGGTAGGATTTTTAATGTGGGAGACCAGGTTGTATATCTAAATATATGTCCTTAAAAAAAAAAAAAAAAGTTTCCAAGAACAATGGTGGAAGCAGCCCAAAAATGTGCTAAGAAGGACGAATGCATTAGGATTGGAGTCCAAGCAAAATATCAGAAGGGTGAATCAGAAAGAAGGAAAGGGGGGGGGGGAGGGGGAGAAATGTATGGAGTTTTTAAAAAGCTATTTTTTCCTTTCAATGTTAATGGCAGCTTTTCAATTTGAGATCTGAGTGTTGGAGAAATGTGTCAACTGCTCCTGCCCCGAGCTATGCTTGAGGGGGGATGCAAAAGCATTGTTGCAGTGACACATTCAAGCTGCTTTCAGTCCAGCCCTATTTAGAATCATAGAATAGTTTGGGTTGAAAAGGACCTTTAAAGGTCATCTAGTCCAACCCCTGCTGCAACGAGCAGGGACATCTTCAACTACATCGGGATGCTCAGCCCCGTCCAACCTGACCTTGAATGTTTCCAGGGATGGGACATCTACCACCTCTCTGGGCAGCCTGTGCCAGTGTTTTGCCACCCTTATCATCAAAAATTTCTTCCTTGTATCTAGTCTAAATCTACCCTCTCTTAGTTTAAAACCATTACCCCTTGTCCTATCGCAACAGGCCCTGCCAAAAAGTTTGTCCCCATCTTTCTTATAAGCCCCCGTTAAGTACTGAAAGGCTGCAATAAGGTCTCCCTAGATCCTTCTCTTCTCCAGGTTGAATAACCCCAACTCTCTCAGCCTGTCTTCATAGGAGAGGTGTTCCATCCCTCTGATCATTTTTGTGGCCCTCCTCTGGACCCGCTCCAACAGGTCCATGTCTTTCCTGTGCTGAGGGCTCCAGAGCTGGACATGGTACTCGGCGGGGGGGCGGGGGGGGGGGTTCATAGGAGATGAGCAGAGAAGCAGAATCCCCTCCCTCGACCTGCTGGCCACGCTTCTTTTGATGCAGTCCAGGATACGGTTGGCTGCCTGGGCTGCGAGTGCACGTTACCGGCTCACACCCAGCTTTTCATCCACCAGTATCTTTCTCAGTCCTTCTCAGCAGGGCTGCTCTCAATCCCTTCATCCCCCAGCCTGTATTGATACCGGGGGGGTGCCCTGACCCCAGTGCAGGACCTTGCACTTGGCCTCGTTGAACCTCATGAGGTTCACACAGGCCCACTTCTCGAGCTTGTCCAGGTCCTTCTGGATGGTGTCGTGTCCCTCAGGCGTGTCAGCCGCACCACTCAGCTTGGTGTCGTCTGCGGACTTGTTGAGGGGGTGCACTTGATCCCACTGTTTTCTGTCTTTGATGAAGATATTAAACGGTATTGGTCCCATTACGGACTCCTGAGGGACACCACATGTCACCGATCTCCATCTGGACGTTGAGCCGTTGACCACTACCCTCTGGATGCGACCATTCAACCAATTCCTCATCCACCGAACAGTCCACCCATCAAATCCGTATCTCTCCAATTTAGAGAGAAGGATGTTGTGGGGGACTGTGGCAAAGGCCTTACAGAAGTCCACATAGATGATATCTGTAGCTCTTCCTTTGTCCGCTGATGTAGTCACTCCATCATAGAAGGCCAATCTGTCGGTCAGGTAGGACTTGCCCTTGGTGAAGCCATGCTGGCTGTCTTGAATCGCCTCCATGTGCCTTAGCATAGCTTCTAGGAGCATCTGTTCCATGATCTTCCCAGGCATAGAGGCGAGGCTGACAGGTCAGTAGTTCCCGGGGTCCTCCTTTCGACCCTTTTTAAAAATGGGTGCAATGTTTCCCTTTTTCCAGTCGCTGGGGACTTCACCTGACTGCCGTGATTTTTCAAATAACATTGAGAGTGGCTTGGCAACTACGTCAGCCAATTCCCTCAGGACTCTGCAATGCATCTCCTCAGGTCCCATAGACATATATGTTCAGGTCCCTCAGGTGGTCATGAACCTGATCTTCTCTTATAGAGAAGCGACTTTGCTCCCTTAGTCCCCGCCTGGAGGTCCACCCGCTCGAGAGGTGGGGGAAGAGAGATTGCCCGTGAAGACTGAGACAAAAAAGTTGAGTACCTCAGCTGTCTCCTCATCTGTTGTTACTGGTTTGCCGGTCTTGTTTATCGGGAGGGTACGCTTTCTTTGACCTCCCTTTTCTGGCTGACATACCTGTAAAAACCCTTCTTATTATTCTTTGCATCCCTTGCCAAGTTCAGCTGCAGCTTCTCCTTGGCCTTCCTGCCCCCATCCCTACACAACGGGGCAGTGTCCCGAAACTCTTCCCAGGATACCTGTCCCTGCTTCCACTGCCACTGCATTTCCTTCTTGCCTTTTAGTTTGACCAGCAGGTCTTGACTCATCCATGCTCATCTCTTGCCTTCCTTGCCTGATTACTTACACCTGGGGCTCCAGAGCTCTTATGCTCTATGGAAAGCATCCTTAAAGATCTGTCAGCTCTTTTCTATTCCCTTGCCCCTGAGGGCAGTTTCCTGGTGGCCCTATTAACTCATTCCTCGAAGAGATGGAATTTCGCTTTCCTAAAATTCAGGGTCCTGACTTTACTCTTCACCTGACCCGAATCCCTCAGGACTGCGAACTCCACCAGCGCATGATCACGGCAGCCCAGGCTGCCTCCAATCTCGATGTCACCCATGAGCTCATTTGCGTTGGTGACCAACAGGCCCAGTATCGCATCCCCTGTGTTAGGGCTGTCTATTCCCTGGCTTAAGCAGTTATCCTCAATGCATTCCAGGAATCTCCTGGATTGCCTGCAGCTCACCGTGCTGCTTTCCCAGCAGATGTCGGGGTGGTTGAAGTCGCTCAGCGGGACGAGATGCGAGCGCGATGCCTCCTGTAGCAGAAGTAAGAAGGCTTCCTCAAAAGGCTCCCCTTGATCGGGTGGCCTGTAGTAAACACCAACCACGAGGTTCCCTGTGTTGCCTCAGTCTCTTATTCTTACCGATAAACTTTCAGCCTGCTTGTGGCTATTCTTCAGAGGCAGCCCTTCACCCTCGATCCATTTCTTGATGTAGAGGGCAATGCCTCCACCCTTCCTTCCTTCCCTGTCCCTTCTGAACAGCCTGTAGCCATCGATAGCCGCACTCCAGCCATGGGATTCGTCCCACCAAGTTTCAGTAATGGCAACTAGGTCATAGCTTTCTAGCAGCACGGTGGCTTCCAACTCCTCCTGTTTGTTGCCCGTGCTGGGTGTGTTGGTGAAAAGGCACTTCAGCTGGGCTGTCGGCTGTGTCATCTTCTTCGAGGAACACCTAGCACGTCTCAGAGCAATAGGCTGAGGGCTCTCGCTAGCACCCCGTCCCTCTAACCTTGGCGTGTCAACCCATAGCTTGTCACGGGCAAGCCTGCTATTATCCCCTTCCCCCTTCAAGGCTAGTTTAAAGCTCTGTCAATGACCCCCGCTAGCTTGTGAGCAAAGACCCTCTTCCCCCTTTGAGAAAGGTGAATCCCGTCCGATGCCAGCAAGACTGTTGCCGTTTAGGCCATCCCATTATTGAAAAACCCAAAATTGTGGTGGTAACGCCAGCCGCGGAGCAATGTATTAATAAACTGGGCCTGTCTGTTTCTTCCATTGTCGCTGCCTGCAACTGGAAAGAGAGAGGAAAAAATAACCTGTGCTCCAGATTCCCTTACCAACCATCCCAAGGCCCTGAAGTCTCTTTTGGTGGCCATTCCACAGATGTCTTTGCTATTATTGTTATTAATTGAGCTCATTGATTTATGTTCTGCCCTTTCTTACAGCTTCCCCATCTCTATGCAGCATGATGACCTAGTGACGTTTGATTAGTGGGGCTAATGAGCCACCGCACCCGTGGTTTAGACCCCACGCCTCTGGTTTCAGCCCTCGCTTGCCAGTCCCTCTCCATTGCGCTGCGGCACGCCTGTTAGAAATAAACCGTTGGGAGTGTTTTACGGTAGTTTCTTGAAGCAGGAAAAGCTGAACTGCTTTGCAGATCTTCCCTCTCTAGGAAGATGGGAGATGCGCCAACGGGTGCCGCGTAGGAAAGGTGTTGGTTGAGCAGGTCAGTAGCCCAGCAGAAAGAAGGTTGTGGGTGATGCTGAAGTAAGTAGCGTTTTCTGGAGTAGGGACAGCCCTGTGTTCTCTGGAAAGGCAATCTGTACCTAAAACCTACTGGTTTTAGGCCGGTTTGTGATAACTGGTGATAGTGTCCAGCGGTTGCTGTACTCTTGAGCGTCCCTGTATGTGTCCTGGCAGATTTTTCTCCCGTAATTCAGTAGCATGCTTTAGGCAGGCTAAACCCAAGTTGTCTTCTGCCTTACCTTTCTGGCTCCCTCCTTTATTTGTTGTTTGATCTGACCCTTCGCTTCTCTTGCAGCTCAGACTCCCTTCCCATATTATCATAGGTTCCAGCCAAAAGAGGGCTGATTGCAGAGGGCAGATGAAGAGGCCAGAAAAAAAATGGTGTGATAAAATCTTGGTTTCGATTGCATGAAATGGGAAGAAAAATCTGTTCTCCAGGCCAATCAGAATGGCGTGGTGGCTGCAGACAGAGGTGGGAGGAGAAAGGGGGAGATCAAGCCCGAATTCGTACTTACGCCTAGTGACTGCAACATCCGTCAGGGCTAAAGACAATCTGCGTCTCATTAATCATCTGATACAAACAGAGGGAGACTCACTGGAATAGAGCGGTGTCACTGGATGAATGGCCTGGAATTGGAAAACAAACATTTCAAACTCTGCCTCAGCGTTTATTTTTGCTAAATGCCTTCGCTGCGCCTGGACGTTTTGCTAGCAGCGGGGTACCGCTGCCCCAACTCCATCCCCAGGAGCGTGGCTGGAGTGTGAGCTTGCGGTGCTGGGCGAGGAACGCACCAAATCCAAGTGCAAGGAAAATTTTGGAGCAGCCACAGTAGTAATCTGTCCTGGGTGCTTTCATGCTTTAGCTCCAAGCTAAAGGCTTTCTCCTGCCCCAGGGGGGCTGTGGAGGGGTTTCTCTCTTGACAGCGCTTCTTTTTTTTAGCAGGTGGGAAATGCAGCAGCGAGGCAGCATGGTTGGGCTTGCAGGCACGATGCCTTTCCTTACCTTAGTCCCACAAACCTGTGGTCAGTGGTGATCCAGGGAGGTTGGCACCTGCAGATATAACTGATGTGTCTCCGTCAAATGCTCTCCATGTTCACGCCCTGCTGGATTTCCACGAAGAGCAGTTGTGTTTTCTTCAAACCTCTTATGCCTGTTGAGTTTTTTCCCCCCACTTCCCCTCTGCAAAAACCCACCAGGTGCAGTCTAGAATCCACGCTCACCCAAATATGCCTTTAATTCTGGTTTATTAAGATGGTTACTGTGTAGATGATTAGAAACATATTCTGGGAGATTTAATGGCCTCAGAACAGACACGTAGCCATTACAGAGCTGTTAATCCTTTATAAATATGTTTTCAATCATGCCAGTATTTAACATACGATAACTGTCCTATTAAACGTAATGTATAGCTGGCAGCCTTGTTTTAAAGAATTGCAAGCTATTTTTTGTTTCTACCAGCTCGTTAACTTTTGCTGCTCAGGAGATATTAGCAAAACCACAGGTGGACATCTCAGCTCAGATATCCAACTCTTCCACGTCCCACGAGGATCCTGGCTGGTGCTTGCCCTTGGTGTACGAGGACTTTTACCAGGAGGGGCTTTGCTGAGACCCTAGCAGGTGAGCAGCTTTTGCTCTGGCCGTGGACCTGCTACCTGCTTATTTTTAGCATTGCTCAGTGCATCTTGTTCCACCTTTGCCATACTGTCCCGGTTGTAAGAGCAGCAAGACAACACGTATAAAGCTATGTTAGTGCTTACAACTTCAGTAGCTGGGCAAGCTCTGCTGAAATAAACCCTTTGTATCTCTGTGTGCAGTGTGGCCGCAAAAGCAGTATTTCCAGCTGCAGACCGGGAGCTTTGCAGAATTGCACAAAATGTATGCATGCATACTACCGCGTAGGCAGCATAGCATACCCCTCTCCCGTGTATCTGCTCTGACATCAGGAATAGTAAATTCCATTAGCAATGACATTTTGGGCCTTATGTTTCTGGTGGCAAGAAGAAAACAAGCAGCCCCCAGCTATGCTCGGTTGGAAAATAAATGACATAACCTGGGCTGGCTTTTCATGTGCCTTCTGACTTGACATGCCATCCAGCTTGGTTCCCATCCAACTGACCAGCCATTCCTGAGGATGGGCTGGTTACAGGAGAAGACAGGTTGAGAAGGAGAAAAATTTCCACTAAATTAAATTATTTTAGCTGGAAAAATAAACTCTCATCGCAGCTTGAAGCAAATGTCTGCCTGGTGCCTCCCCTGCTTAGCGTGAGATGCTGCCATGCAGCAGGAGGACTCGCTCCTATCCAAACTGCTCCCTGCGGAGCCAAGGAAAGGCAGGTGTCCGTGATGCTCCCCTCACTCCCCCGACATCCCTTTGCCCCTGTCCCCCAACGTGTCACTCGTGCGATGTGTTCCTTGGTGCTGAATAACCAAAGCTTCGTGGGGAAGGGGCAGCAGCCCTTTTCTTTTGGAGGGCCAGCACCCTGGCGCGAAGCCATTGCTCCGGTACTGCTGGGTATGGGCCAAGGGCTCGGGCAGCCCTGTCTGACCCTCTTTTGTGGCTCCTTTGTCTCTGGGTCTCCAAACTAACGCTTTTTGTCCCCAACACCATGCTGCCCTGCTACCCCCGGCCCACTTGGCCAAGAGGGAGCCGTCGGGGCAGGACAAGGGGCTATTCTTTGTGGAGAACAGTGGGGGATCTCATAACGGGGCAGCTGGCCCTCGGCCATCACCCACCACTGTCCTCCACACCTAGGTCACGTCTGGGCGCTGGCATTTATTGGGAGCGGTCTGTGTCGGGCACCACGAGTGAATTGCGTAGAGAGAGAGGGTGGGGGGCCGGGGTCAGTGCTCGGGGATCGCAGGCAGCAGCCAGGGAGATGGCCCCTGTGTTTGCAGAGGGGTCCTGGGCTCAGCTCTTGAGCACAACCTGTGTCAGCTATGGAGTTTTTAACATGTTTTCCTAAAACCGGTTCATTTGCACGTTGCTCTGGGGGGACAGGGTGTGGGTGCTCTAGGCTGGTGGCTTGTTGCTTGAGAGTGAAAATGAAACATCCTGCTGGAGCCTTCTCCAGCAGCCCTGCAAGCCTAGAAGCAACCAGGGCGGCGAGGGTTAAGGGACAGAGTTATTTCCAGTTCCCTTTGCTGTGTCCCCCCTCACACCCCGCCATGCCTCAGTGGTGGCTGGGAGCCCCGCAGCCCCGTGTGCTGGTGCTTGGAGCGGGCGCTGTTTGTTTTGGAAGGAAGCAGGCTTTGTCTGCAGAGCCGCCGGCCAGTTTTCCGCAGCCCACCTTATAAACTTTCCCAGCCTCGGCGCTCCTCGCACCCAGCAGCTACCTGGGCTGCCGGCACGGCCAAATATTTTCATCGCCAGGTGCTATTTCCGTGCCTGACCTCCCTGCAGTGGCAGATGGCGGTGTGTGGGTGGGATGCTTGCAGGGCTGGAGGGACCTGCCACCCCCATCCCGTCTCCCCGTGATCCCATCCAACGCAGCTGTTTGCTGTTTCCACTGCAGCCCTGGCTCTCCCTTCCTGTGAGATATTTCCCCGCGTCGCTTCGTGGATCTTCTGCAAGGTGACGGGCTCAGTCTGAAATGCTCCACAGGCGTCACGGCGTGGAGCGTGGGGGGTACCAGGAGCCTGGGGAGGGTGCAGGAGCGAGCGAGGATGCCCAAGAGTTGCTATGGGCAATGCGGAAAGAAAAGGGGGGGGAAAAAATCAGGGCTTTGACTAAGCCCAGTCAAGGACGGTGGTTCTCTCTGTCCACGCAGACCTTTTCCACCGTGAAATGCTATTCTTGCTTTTAAAAAATGAAAACGTGCATTTTGCGTGGCTAAAATCCCAGAAGGAACAAGGTCTGGCGGAAAGGGGGAGCTGAGTGAAGCAGGGCTGTGCTGGTAGCGCCGGGCTGGAGGGGGGTTAATGGCCCCCCAGTCACCTGGGGCTATCAAAGACTGCCTTTAGGCTAGTGCTGGGCTCTTTTGTGGGAGAGAGGGTGAGATCCCATCTGTGGGAGGACCTGGGTCAGGGCTAGGAGGCAACGTGCAGGAAGGGCCGAGAGCAGCTGACGGGCAGTCTTAGCAGACCTCTGCAGTTTTTTAGGGTTTTTTTTTTTCTTCTTTCCTGTTAGAAAAAGCTCATCTGGGGAGTTTTTCCTGCCAGCCTTCCTCTGAGCTGCAGGAAGGCCAAGCAGAAACTTCCCCGAGGGTGGCCGACTTTCCAGAGCTGCTTTCCAGGGGATTTCTCCCCCACTTCTCCAAAACCCTTCTCCCTGTCTGAGCAGCTGTGGAGCAGGAATGGTGCAGGGCCAGGTCACCCCACGGACCTCTCTCAGCCCTCAGCAGCAATAAAGCTGTCGGCAGAGGCAGCGGCACGGTCCGGGCGGCCGCGTGCTGGAGATGCACTTAGGGAGAGGCTGAGCTGCCGGCTCGACCCGGTTTCCCTTCGATCGCCGCGCGTCTTGCCCTCCATCACCGCCGCCGGCGTGTGCCAGGAGACAAAGCTGGCGCTTCTCCCGCCAGCGAAGCGGCGAGCCGTCAGCCAAGACGTCTGGTGAGAAGGAAGAGCCGGTCTGCGAGCGCCAAGGGGAAGCCCTCCGCCGACCCTCTCTGCTCAGTCTAGCTTCTCGACGGTATTCCCGCAGCCGGGAGCGAGCAGCCTGAGGCTCCGTCTGGATCTCCGCGGCCATCTGGAAGGGAACCGTAGGGGATCGGCAGCCCCGAATGCGACGCGCGTGCCGGAGACGCGTTCGCCCCTTCCCAAAGCGTAGCCTCATCCTTGCTTTGCGCGTGGGGAAACTGAGGCAGGAGAGTCCCAGAGTTGGTGGTCCCGGAGTGGTTCTGTCTCCCCTGAGGACTGCCCACCAGCAGAAAGTAGAGGGGTTTAAAGAAATAAGGAATTTCCATCCTGTCAGAAATTCAGAAATTTCCGACTGCCGGGATCTTCTTTAAATTTAGAAGTTTGGAATTTCACCTAAAAAGAAATATTTGCAAGAAGAAATATTTCCTTTTGTCTTTACAAGTAAGACCGAATACGAGAGAGGAATAAGGGCACGGCACAAGGCACTAAGCCTCCTGAAATCCAATGCTTTCATAATCCTGAATAGGTGTTTTCATCAAATTGAAACATGCCTGCAAAATGCTGTCTGGCAAAACTCTATTCAGCTGGAAAAACACTGTCTAGCTCTTTTTCCCTTCAAGTTATCTCTCTAGACCTCATACAAAGTTTTACTTATTCACTCCCTTTTCAGCTGGTCTCCCCTTCTCCATCTCTAGGTGCCCACAAATCATGCTTTGCCTCTTTAGCATCAGGAACTTGCTGAAAAAAACATTGAAGGACTTTTTTTTTAATTTTACGTTTGTTGCTCCTGTTCCTTCTGCGGTTCGATTCACTCTTGGATGTCTCTGAGCTCAGTGAGTCTGGGAGCCAGATACGTGTTTTCTTCTTTGGCACTTAAGATGCTAATGAAATTATTCGGCCCCAGCATGTGAAATCAACCAACCATTAGATTATCTTTGAGTTTATCAGCACTGCGATAGGGTTGTCTGTGTGTAGGGTTATAGGACAGCAGCGAGAAGCTGGTGTTACCCCGAAACGATGTGGTGTGTGAGCTTGGGATGTCTTATAGCTGTCTCCTCTTAGTCTTTCAGGCTCTGGAGGCACTCGGGGTGCGAGCAGGCTGAGTTTCGTGACCAGTCCTATCTGTCTATGCCCCTCGCTTTGGGAAGGGTATAGGGGGGTGTCTGTAAAAGCAGCTTTTGGGGTGCAGCCCTGAGACAACGCACGCATGCTGTCTGTAGCGCTCTCGGCACAAGGCATTCCCAGGAAGCGTGTAAAGGGATGGAGACAGTCGTGTGCAGGGAATTGGCTCTCCACCTCCTGTCCTGGGACACGGGGGCGGTCATTTGGGACCTTTCTGCTTCAGTCCCTGTGTCCCGTGCTATTTCTGTTCATCCTGGTACCCAGGGAAAGCAGGGGTCAGGAGAAGCTGTGTCCCTTTCCAGTGTTACCAGAGGGCTTGCTGAGAGGTATTTCTGAACTTAACTGGGTTCATTGGAAGCTCCAGTCTGACTTTCTCACGGGAAGAGCGGACTTGGCGCCTCCGAATAGGCCCAGGCCTCCAAATTACCCCCCGCCTGTGTGTATTTGTGCATGTGCAGTCTCCCTGACATCTCTTCCCCCGTGGCAAACGCTGGCCCTGGCCGAGCCCCTGCTGTCCGTCCCCGTGGCCTCGGGTACCGCAGTGATGGGGTGTGAGCACTCCAAGGTGAGTTATTATTAGGAGGGGGGTCCAGCAGCGCGCTGGAGGCTGTGCGATTTCACATTTCCCTTTCAAGGCTGAGGACGCTTGTTCAATCGGCGGTCCAGTGAAGGCAACAGCCCCCAAGGCCAGCTGACAGCTCAATTGGAAATAGATATGGCCCCCATCCCACCCTCGTGTTGTTGTTGGCAGACGGGCTTGGAGGCCTCCAGGTTGGGTCTGTTAAGAGCACAAGCGAAGGAAAATTGTTCTCATCTGAATAAACACGATCAGCTGTTGCCAGCAGCTCCAGTACCCCAGCAGAGGATTCACGTGGCCGGCCATTTTCGCCAGTCTGGGTAACTGGTTTGACTGGCAGGTCAAAAGGACTTGTCTCTCTCTCTTTAATGGATGTTTTCAGGGGATGTTGCGTTGCTCATCCGCCCTCCAGCTCCCATCCAGGTGATGGATTTGGGTCGGTGCAGGCACCCTTGAGCATTGCCCTTCTCCAGGGACCACCGCTCGCCTCTGGTGCAGGGAAGGTTTCTACGGGCTTCGTTGCACTTGCCCAAATGATGGCAGAACAGGAGCTCAGAGCGGGAGGAGGTGACACGTCAGGGCTCGTGGTCCTGGCGTGAAAATGCTTCAACCGGCACAGGCTTTGCCTTTTAGACCTATTTGCACCAGTTTGCTGTGTTGGCTTCGTATCAGATTAATCGGTGTCGGTCTCCGTGCAGGCTCACGTGTTGGCTGCTGACCCTCCCGGAGGTGAGCTGCTGATGGACGGTATGTTGCAAAGCCAGCTACACGCTGCTGAGCTTACATCAGGTAATAACCTCTGGCTTATACCTCCCTCCAAACACTGTCCTTTTGGCCCTTCTCTATGTGTCACCGAAAACCGGCTTACGTTCTTCCTATGGGACCTGTTCTGTACAGCCTCAGGTGGGGGATGCAGTACGGCATGGGTCACCTTTATGGAGTTGCATTGCAAAACCATCCGCTAAAATACCTCGAGCCGCTCGCAGCAGATAAACCTGCGGCTTCCCCCACCACAGTGCTCTGCAGGGAGGACGCGGGTTTTCCCAGGGCTGCAGAGCGTGACCACGCTGCGAGCTGGGCGATCCTGGCAGATGTGCTAGCTCCGCGTCACCCAGCCAACCTAAACAGGACCAAGTGACCCAGTAACATATATTATATTATATCTCCTGTTTGCAAATGCAGGCCCTGGGGCTGCTGCCTGCTGGGTGTCTGCTGGAGAGGAATTTCTCTGCCCTGAGCAGGGGTTGGCTCTGGGCCCCAGGGGATCCGCCTGGTTGTTTGGGGAGGAAAATATCTTCTCTCTGTCTCGGCCAGATAACAGAGCAGAGACTTTTGCTTCTTCGTGTGCGATGCGAACATCACTAGTGTGAGATGGGATTGTCTCCATCGGTACTGGCTGTGCTCAGCCCCGCTCGGGTTTTGTTGCTTGGTGGCTGTTTTAATGAGAAACCTTCTCTAGAAAACCCCGCCTGGCTGCGACTCAAACCAGCCCTTACACCCTGCTTAAGAGAGTCTCGTATAGCTTCGATCTGTTCCTAATTGCCATAAAGCAAGCCAAACCCCACCTGCTTCCTACCACCCACGGGCAGTCCACCAGGCCCACTTCTCCTGGTGAACTGCGCAGGTTTAAACTCACCTCTTATTGCTACCGTCTCCTGTAAGACGCTTCCAAAGCATCTGACCAAAAAACCTTCAAAAACCTCCCCAAAGCGGGAGCCTTGAGTGCTCAGGGCATGAAGGACGTCTGTCATTTTCCAACGTCTTCTTCACCTTTCTGGATACCTCCTGGCACCAAGGGATGGAGGGGGCCAAGAAAGGCCACAAAGCGACTTAAATTGTGAGTAATTTTTCCTCCTTTAAACCGCAGTGCCCCGCGCAGCGCGCGTACCCCATCAGCGCAAGGAAATGGCATCTGCGTTCCTCTTTTACTGCTCACTCGCTATTTGGTGATTAAGAAAACGGGGGAGCTGGGGGCACTCATTCTTGACCTTGGGGAAAGCAGGAGGCTTATAAAAACTCTAAGTGCTGCAGGAATTACGAGGCAATTAAAAAATCAGGCCAGAGCTGGGACCGTGTCAATAAAACCAGGAGGAACTGATGTCAGCTCTGTGCAGGATGCAGAGACCGATGCCTCTGCCCTCTCCTCCTGGCGTTGAGCCCCTGGGGCCAGTGGTGCTGAGGCCTCACGCTTCCCACCGGCATGTATTTGGAAATGCAGGAGAAAGAAGAGATTTTGGGGCTGGCGTGGGCTTTTTTTTTTTTTTTTTTCCTCGGTGGATTCAGCTGACCTGAATGCCTCCTCCCAAATGCAAATCCTGCATGAGCCCAAGTGGTGGGTGTTTTATGAACGAGAGACGAATAGTCATCAAAAAAAAGCAAAAATCAATATTGAAGGGGTGAGGAGAGGTGCCAAGTCACCATTATGGGATGTAAGAGGCCCAGCTCTGAGGACGGAATGTATTTTGCTTGCCACTGGGTCATAAGGTTTAAACCCAGGGAAGCTGGGTTTTATTTATCTAGAATTTTATCAAGACTCAGCTTGGGTTTCCTGACCTGATAAGAGCAAGAAGAGAAAAATCAGCTAGGATCAGCAGGAATTAATATGCAACGGTTTTCCACTTCTCATTGCAGTGCTGATCTCTTTCAGGTCTGGGTCTTTCCGAGAGTGGTGACTAATGTCCTCAGACGGGGTTGTGGCTCAGGATCGTTAGGCTGGTGTTTGAATGTTTCTTTTAGGTGTAGGTGATTTCTTGTGCAACCCACTTGAGTTAAAGTGCGTGGTGACAGGGAACGAAGCCTGTTCTCTGCCTCCTCTTAGGAAAGTCCCAGAGAAATGTCATCTGGCTCTTGGGCCACAGTGAAAGCGTTTGCCTATGTCCTCTGACCAGTTTTAAACCAGGAGGAGGCAAAAAAAGGAGTCTGTTTTTTGGTCTGCGCTTGCTAAACTCCCATTCAATAGGTCTACTTAGCTATGGTCATTTATTTACTTGTCTACACTGGAGTGCTGGCTGGATCGGAGTGATGCAAGCGTGTTTCTTTAGGGTAGATGAGGACTCAGAATAAAACCCAGAGCTGACCCAGATGTCCAAAGAGGTGCAGCGCGAGCTCCCTTGGGTTTGGGCTCGGTTTGGCCGCGCACCGTTCGGCAGCTGCCTCCCTATTTTTATCTCTTCCTCCGGGGAGAAGGCAGTGGATGCACTTCACATGAAGTGAAGTTGCATAAACTGTGGGGGCCGACGGGGATAATTTGGAAATGAAGCAGTCGGTTGGGCTGGCAGCTGGACGGGGGTCGACTCACACCATTGCTCTTAGGGACCGGGCTGTCTCAGGAGCAAAATGCCATTGGTGCCTACGAATGCGATAAAAACCATCGGTGCTCAGCTGCTAGGAAGAGCAGGACTTTGGTGTTTGAAAGCAGAGTACCCAACACCAGAGGCAGGCCAAGTTGCGAAGCTGAGAACGAGCACAGCTCACTGCACCCAGTGCTCCCCATTTCCAAAGCCCTGGAAAGATTTCCGTGGTGGAATGGCATCGCACCGCCCGCGTTTGGAGGGAGAGGGTCCGGCGTGCGTGGCGTGTGTGCCACTGCGGTACCAGGCTGCTTTCCATGCAGCTGGCTTGAAATTTTTTAAAAACCACACGTTTTCAGGTGGTTTTGGTGTTCTAGCTAAAAGCATTTGACTGACGTGGGGGATAAGCGTTCGGGGCTAGAGGTGAAAATTCAGGTGACGGCTGAATTGGGGAAGATGCTGGGGACACAGCGGGGAAGTGCCTCAACATCCCAGCTCAGTCCTTGCTGCTTTTGAAGTCAGGTCCAGGGAGACACCAGCCTGATGCTCGGGCCTCAAATAGCCGCATGTGCAACCCCCAGTCGGCATTGCGTAAATGCTCGATGGAAATAACTGGAGTTACCCCAGCGGAAAGCGAGAGAGCAGGACGCTTTGACCCCTCTGCGTTCCGCCAGCCTGGCTACGACTTCAAGGGAGCAAAGATCTGGTTGAGGTTTGGTGTTCGTGGTGTCCCATGACTCCGCTGATTCCTGGCTGTAGAAATTAAAAGCCCGGAGGCTTCTCCAGCGTCCTGTGCCGCTGATTCAGAGAGGAGGGGATGGGAAACGCAGGCTTGCTGTCAGGCTGCTCCCTCCGCAGCTGCAGCAGCGAGCAATACTTCAAAGCCCTAACTCTTGCTTGGTGTGCAAGTGTCTGCTGGGAGAGGCTGCCCTCCCAGCAAAAGCTCTGCTGCCTGAGGTGACGACTGGGATGGAGGGTAGGCAGAGTACAGACCCCGAACCTGAAAGCACCCAACCAGCCCCAATGGGACCACGTAGACTCTTTTCTTAGGTGTAGAAGTGCTGTGTGCGTGGGGTCTGGCATCTCACGAGCTCGGCACGGTAGCCCTGGTTAGCAGACCCTCGCGCCGCAGGGGCCGTGCCGGCACCGGTCCCTTGCCCCAGGCCAACCCTACCTTTTGCAGCTTCGTTTTTATGGGCAGCGAGGCCTGAGAGCAGCTCGTTAGCTTCCCTGCTTGCTCAGTTTATATTTGCTGGCTTTTCCCTCCCTATAAAACAAGAATGCACAAGCACAGGCTCTCGCTAAGGGAGCGGGTTCGGGGGCTGGAGGGGAATGACCCTCGCAGGGAGGCTTTGCCACCTCTGCTGCAGAGAGCAAACCTTTCCCTGCCCTCACTAGCTTGTCGTGAAGCCCCCATCATAGGAAAGGGGCATTGCACAGGGTCCCAGCAAGGAGGGGGGCCAAACCAAGGAGCAAAGGGCTCTTCCCCTGGGTTTTGCCCTCTTTGCACACCAAAGGCAGTGTCTGGGTTATCCGCATCTCCTGACAGGCGGTTGGTTTTGAGCGAAACTTCCGAAGCCCTTTAACGGAAGGCTTTGCTCCATCCCCGTTGCAGAGATGGAGAAACGGAGGCGAGAGGGAGAGACAGGGTGCCCTCGCTGTTCCCTAAGGTGCGGGGAGGAGGAGAGAGGAGTTTATCCTATGTCCTTACCGTGCCTGAGCCTTTCCCACTCGTCCGTGACGCTCTGCCTTCCTGGCCGGAGATGACGGCTCCGGAGTGCAGCACTCGACTCTCTTATCTGCCTGCCCCGTCCGGTTCCCCCAGTGCCAGCTCCAGATCAAACACGAGGAAGCCCAGGGTCCGAGCTATCGCCGCTCTCCTGGGAAGCAGATAGCAAACCGTGTATCTGCTGACGTTCACAGCTCGAAAGGCAGCAGATCTGGCGGGGAAGGAGGAGTTTGCTTCCCGGGGGACAGTCCTCCATCCATCCTCTCCCCTTCTTCCAAATGTGCAGGTGTTCCCCGTCCTTGTTGACTTCAGGTTTGGGATATCCCACAGGTAGGGTGTCTCCGATAAGCGGAGCGATACCTGCTTTCACAGCTTTGGGAGGAAGCACAGGTAAAGGTATCTGACATTGGCACTTGGCTGCCAAAAAAATGGTGCAACAAGTCCCGGGAGCCCTTGCAAAAAGCAGCTGCCTCCTCCAAGAGGAACGCACGGGAGGTTTCTCGGTGGGACCTGCTGCCACCCGCATCTGTCTCCATCCCACGGTGGTGGTCCTCACGCGGCAAAGCAGTAAGGATGCAGATGTTGGGGATTAAATGCCAGCAGCCGTGCTCAGCTGTTCTCCCAGGCTTGGCCCTGGTAGGAATTAAAGCCCTGCCTTTAACAGCCCTACCAAGCACATTCCCATCCCCACATAACAGCTCACGTATCCCTATAACGCGCTTTACAGCAAAACACCTTTTGGGCGGTCAGCAGGGAAGGGAAGGTTTCCCCTGATCAGTGCTCCCGTCATAATTTCTGGCTTGGTTAATACATTTTACCTGTCCCCTTCTGATTGGGACCCATCTGAAAGCCAAGCTGTGATTTTGCCCTTGAGGGAAACTCAGGTTTTCGCATGTTTCCAGGGACTGTATTAAAATGCAAGGCCTTAATGAGAATGAGGTGGCCAAAGCTAAGAAATCCAGCCTTGCTGCTTTGTTTCCTGAATTATTTTCATTCCAGCTGATGGTATCAGATTGGCAGGTGGTTTGTGGGGTTTTTTTTATTTTATGAATGAATGTAAGCGTTTTGCAGAAAGGGAGGTGTCAGCTTGGATGCTTTGGTCCTCAGATTTTAATGATCATTAATAGCGCCTGCAGTGTGAGCCAAAGGTTTGGGATGTAACGGCTTCCTAGTGGAAAAAGTGAGTTTCTTCCAAATCAAAAGGCTTTGCAAAAGTGACACCTTGTTTCTGCGATCTTCTTTTCACTTTATTTCCAGCACTTCCTTTTGCTCTTGTAAGAAAACTGCCAGTGTAAAGTATTGATGCAGGCCATTTGCCTTGGTTTAGGTGAGATTTTATATTCAGGTACATACTTGTAATAGAGATGCTTACTTTTAACAAATGATTAGATACTGAAAGGAAATATTTCTGCCTGGTTAAGAGGGAAGAACTGGATGCTGCCCAGAAGGGGCACTGCAGCTACTGGGAACTGAAACGGAAGATGCTGTGAACCCCTTTTAGCTCCAGGCCATGCCCAAACTGGGCGAGCACCCCCAGAGATTTGCCACGTCCCCCTCGCCACCCAAGGCTGGGAAGCGCAGGAGAGGGGGGTACCTAGGGGAGCGGCTCCAAAGTAGGAGCTGGATTCCGCATCGTGCCCACAGGAGCGACGCTCCTGTCCGTGAACTCGTTGCAGCTGCTTGTCTCTACCTTGTGATGAATCCCAGATGGATTTCTCAGCCTAAGCTGTACAGTCACTCGTGTTAGATTATAAACTGGAACTTTTACAGGCTGTATGTGGGGTTTGTGGCTTCCTTTCCCTCTCTCGTCTCCAAAGTCCATGATTCTTAATAAATCATCCTCTAGCCTGAGCTGAGTCTTGCTGTTTTAAGTTTAACTAGCTTATTTTTTTGCTGATAAGCCAGACTTTGAATTCTTCCCAAGATCACGGGTTGGGGCCAGTAATATCATGAAAGAGAGACTGTTAATCATGATATATCACATGCCAATGGGAACAGCATTGAGTGCTCACTGCGAGCAGCGTGTTTCCCTTATATCAGCATTTACAGGCAGAGCACTTGTATCTCGCAGAGTTGGTGGGAGGGAAGAGTCAGGGCTCCCACCAGATATAAATTAGGTTTATTATTGGAGCCAACTCAACAGAATCGCAGGGCAGAGCTCTAAGTAACGTGCAAAGGGTAAGGGGAAAATAGACACCAATGGCAGGAAAATGTAGGATGCACCTATTTCTTACACCGTATCGGCGCAAACAACTTCTTAAGGCTTTGATCCTGACTTCCCTCCAGATTTCTACTCTTGCACCATCTTCCATCCAAAGAGACCCAAATCAACCCAAGGGTGGGACTGAAGGGTGGACCAAAGCATAGAAAGAACCTGCTACATCCTCTTGTTGTTTCTCTGATTTTTTTCTTGCTACCACCCTGTTAGCACATAAATGTCTTTTCTTTGACAGCTCCAGGCAAACATGGGACGTTTTCAGATCCGTCATGGTCTGACCTTTGTTTTCCCAGCTAGCATCTGAGCTCCTCTCCCAGTATCACTGTTGACTTTGGCCAACTGCTCCCATGGCTGTGCCCCTCTGTGGCTGTCTCTGCTGAACCTTCCTTCTCCTCAGGGCGCCGACCAGCTCCCATCACGTCCCATGGAGACAGAGGTCTCAAAGTTGTGTTCTTGTAGGGTTAACCCTGCAAAGACCAATGCAGCATGCACCATAGGTCACCCTTATCATAAGAGGGACCAACCCAGCTCTAGGTAGAGCAGCTCTCCGAGGGCTCTGCACCCAACAGGCTTCACTGGTATGAGGTGGGAGGTGGAGGAGTCCTCCTTGAGGCATGTCATGTGCTAACAGTCTGTGGAAAGAATGGATTAATCAAGATTAAAATTAGTCCTGATGAGAGCAGCCGGGAGAGCTGGTCAGGAGACATGAGACATGTGCGTGGGGTTGTGGTTACCAGCCCCGCTCTCTACTGGCTAACGCCTGGTACTGGGCAGCCCAGCTCCTTCCACCCCGATTTGCCTTTGGGTCGGCTGTGAACCCTGAGCCTGACTCATCCTCCCAGCTTAGCCAAAAAAACCCCCATCCCTTCAGTCCCAGCATCCCCCAGAGAAGCCCCTCCGTGCCGCGTGGTGACGGCACATCTTTTATCTCGCTTGGCCCAGCAGGCCACAAATTCTTGCTCCTTGCAATGGGGGTGGGCGAGGGAGGGAGCGTCTTGCTCGGTGCCCCTCTGCTCAGGAGGCAGCTCCCTGTGTCACGTGGATCAGCCAGTTTGTTGCGTTGGAAAATTTTTGCTGCTTGTCCAGCTGGGGTCTGGAGATCAGCCAGGGTCCCTCCGTGCCTCCGTGGGAAGGCAAGATGGGAAGACACGGTGAAGACACACTCAGGGCTTTGTTGTCTTCATGGGAATTTCTCTCGCTTTCCCTTTCCTTTTTGTCCTTTTGCGGGGATGTTTAAGGTCACTGGCTGTGAGCTGACGGCATCCGTCCCGTCCTTGCTGCCTTCTCGCCGAAGCTACCAGCACATGCAGCACCAACACCTTCCCCTTGGCAACTTTTGCGGGAGAAGATCGCTTTGGTCGGCAAAGGCTGGGACCACCTCAGAGGTGGGCTGTGCTCCTCCCCAGTGAATCATGTTGGCAGGGATGCTGGTAGCATCCTCTGTGGCTCCATGAGATTTGCAGGGCTGATCCATCTTGGTGAGCGTTGACTTCCCTCCCCCTCCGCCTCGCTACAGCCATCGCTTTGTGATTGAACTCCCAGGGTGAATCCCCCAAAGAGGGGGAGAGCTTCGTCGTGCATCTGCCGATGGATGGATGCGTGTTTACCTTGGCCTTCCCCACCTTGTGGCTGCTGGATAGTTATCTGAGTGATGAATTCATCTGAGCAGGGACCCCCGAATCGTGGGGGCAGAGGAGAAGCATCTATTATAGTGGTTTGGCACAAGGGAGAAGGCGTAACAGAAAGGAGACGGGCGGTGGTTGCACATCAAAGCCGGGCCTCTGCTTTCCTAACCTATCTCCTAGATTTCATCTGGCCGTGGTAAAACTGCAGGCATGAGTGGTCTTGCGTGTTAGAGGCTCATGTCTCTGTCTGCAGGGAGAGAAGGGAATTTCTTAATTCTAGCTACGCTGGGCATGTTACTTTCTCCCTTGCCTACCCTGCCAGGGATGATTTTTTCATGGGGTGGAGAGCCCCGCTGCAATCACTGGACATGCTTCGGCTCCAGGCCACCTCGCTGCCGCAGGGAAATCCAGCAGCTCCCGGCTCGCAGGCTGCGCGGCGGCTGCTGCTGAGTTTGCAGATTCCAGCAGCGGGGAGAGAGGGGAAAGAGCTGCGACCCGAGGTCTCATCCGCGGCACCTCCTTGTGCCTGTGCGTGTGTCGGTGTGGGACAGTCTCGGGGGCTTGCACGGATCTGACGGCAGGGCAGGATGGAGAAGAAACTGTAAAACCCCCATGAGAAACCTCTCCTCCTGCGCGGTTTCCTTGCAATAGACACCAGGAGGTTAGCCTGGACCCTTCTGGGGTCCTTCTTCCCCTAAACCACCCAGGACCCTCAGCCCTCTTGGGACTGCAAACCCTTTTGCAGGATCAAGTGACCGAGCACAAAGCAGGAGGTTCACAGAGAGGGACCGTGGGTTTTACGTAGGGCTATGAGGGTCTGTAAGTCGCCAGCAGCTCAGAGGATGCACAGGCGGTAATCTCTGACAGCTGAAACCCAAATACTCCTTAGCAACAGCAGGACAGCTTTGAGATGGCTTTGGCTCAGAAAATAGGTACCGTGGTCTGCGATGGAAAGCTAGGTAGAATGAGTCCAGGACAGGGATGCCGAGCCATACGCTCACGGGTGGTTTGGTCCCAAAGATGCAGGTAGACATTGCAGAGAGACCTGGCCCCCTATTTGTGGTTGAGCGCCGAAAACAGACCCCCTTTTTTTATCTAAACCCAAGAAATCCCAAACTATACCAGCATCCCAAATTGTCTGACAGAGGAGGTGCGGGGAACAGCCTCTTGCCTTGGTTTCGCCCGAGCTGCGTGTCCCCAGAGCAGGCTGTGTGACAACCAGGGCTGTCAGAGAAAGCAAACCCCTCCGTCGCCTCGCCTCATCCCTTCGCACTGACAAATGGCAGGGCCGCTGTCGGAGAGGTCGGCAGATCCACCTGGGCCTGTTGGAGGCCGTCTGGGTGTCGCAGCGGTAGGGAAAAAAAGCTAAAAATGGGGTCACAGTTCTCCTTCCCCACATCCTCAAAGCTTTCAAAACGTTCTCCGCAAAAGGGGACCTTTTGCCAGCATTGCGCAATGCTGGCTCACGTTTTCCTTGAACTTTAGTCCTCCTTTAATCTGTGTCACGGTAACCTCCAGGGGAAAGAATGTTGCTGATTCCCCATTTAAGCTGCTGTCAAAACCTTTCAGCTCCGTCCCAGGCCATTGTTCTATGTCCTGTCACCCGCGTTGTCCCCGGGGCAAAGGCAACCGTGTACGTGGATCAGCGAGTCGTCCTCCATCGGAGCCAACGCTCCCATCTCTGTCCCTGCAGGCTGCCGGCAAAGCGATCTTGCAGGTGGGTTGTAAAATTAGCATTGTCCCCATCGCTTATAGTCCCACAAAAAGCCACGCTGAACTTTCAGATATTTGTTTGTTTGCTTGTTTTGGCAAGAGGAAAAAGGATCAAATTTAAGTTTGGGGAAATGCGTCCTGCGTCCTTCGTCTCTCATTGTGGCTCCGACTGAAAAAGCTGTTCCCTGCTTCCTTCCCCTATCAGTTAATTAGGTGGTTAATGCAGGAAAGGCGGTTGGACAGCAAAAGGCACAGTCCACGTGTTAAGCGTTATTGCTGCAGTTATTAATAGCCTAACTCTCAGGCAATGTTGCTGGGCAATGCCGGATCCAGGAATTGTGGTTTTGGGGAGCAAGTGTTTGCTCGCCCGGCTCTTTCAGGGCAGCGGGGGTCGAGGTCTGCTTTCGGGGGGATTTTGCCTGCCAGCGCTTGGGCACCTGTTTCTTCCAGCTGATGAAAGTTCGGCCAGCAACTCCATTCCCTCAGGGTGTCGAGCTGGAGGACAGCGTAAACCCGCAGGCATCGGAGCAGGCAGGAATGGAAACTTTCCACCTTTTGGAAAATCGGGAGCGGGGAGGAGAAAGCAGAGGGGGTTCACGGAGGCAAGGAGGGTGCACATGTGTTGTCCAGATTACAGACCCCCCCTCTTTCCAGGAAAGCCCGTCTCTCACCCCAGCCTTCCCAGGCCCCTTTCGTTGGAAATTCCATCAAGCTGCGTGTAATAACCTCAGCTGGCTCTTTCCTGGAAGAAGCCTTTGCCGTCCCACCCTCCTGCTGCCCTTCCCCACCCCGGAGTGCTGCTTCCAGGGACGCCTCCGGCCCCGCCAGCTCTTCCAAGACCTCTCAAGATCATCTGTTTCATATGAGGCCAGTCGCCTGCAGCCCAGGGTCCGTCTCGACTGGAGCCGGATGGTTTTTAGCAGCAGGGGATGCGATACAGGGCATTGGGACTGGGGTCTCGTTGGGGTATTTTTCCCCACCTAGGTTTTGTGTTGTTTTTTTTTTTCTCAGATCCAGATTTATTAACCCCACAGGGTCAAGCCATCTCCGTGTGCTTGTGGACAGCGGTAAAGCTGTGTTTGCGTTCGAGTTGAAGGGCTTGGAAGAGGCCAAGGAAGACAAGCGCTGTATTAAGGACCTTAATTTAACTGCCAGGACAGTTCTGGGTGTGGATAGAGGATCCCTACTGTGAGAGCATCCTTGAGGGGGTAAAGCAGGTCCTGCTCTCTCTCCAAAGCTCGGAGACAAAACCACAATTTTTAAGCTTCTTTAAGGCATCTGCAGATGAAGCAGAGTCATCTAAGCGAGGCAAAACCATCTAAAGTACACAAAGGCCCTTCCCAAACTTGCCCTCAGTTGGAGAAATCCTGATTCAGATCACCGGTCTTGAATGCTACAGGCGCCCTTGAAAAAACTGGAAGAGAAATTTGATCCCATAAATCTATAAGAACTAAGTTTTGGTGGATTTACTTATTCAAGCACTGTATTTGCGTGTTACACCTTAAACCAGGGTGTCCATGTTCTGCAGACTTGACCAGAACAGCGGGAATTCAGCCTAGAGGAATGCATCAACACAAACAAAAGCAGAAAATACGAGACTCCTACAAACTCCCCTCTGTATGTCTGAATTCACGCGTGCATCCCCTTCCTCCCCAACCCAGGAGTGACCACACTGTATCTCTTGTCTGCGCAGCCATCCTCCGCCGGGCAGGACACCCACCGGAGCGTGGTACCACCGTCTTGCCCGAGGCTGGGGATGGCCATTGTGGTCCGGACAATGGTCGTGGAGCATGAATGGAAAATGATCTCCTGTGTTGGGCTGACAACTGGCTCTCTGTTCCCTGGGCAAGTTCTCCTGGGCGAAGGGAGTGCTCCCACCCCAGGCAATCCCCGCTTTGATCTTCCTGCCGGCTGCCTTGCTTTTTCTTACTGCTCCTAAATAATTCAGTACATTTAAAAAAAAAAAACAGAGGAGAGGGAGAACATTCTTTTACAGCACTATTTACTGGTTGCTCTTCAGGAGTCCTCCCCAAAGCCTGCTTATAAGAGCCCAGCAAGGAAACGGAGAGGACGGAAAGCCCTCTGGCATACCCAGGCTGTCAGACGGTGCTCACAAAAGACTCATGTTTACCTGAAACCATCTCAGCCACCTCTTAGAGTGGTGAGAGCACAAATTCACCCTGAACGTGTAGAGGACAGCGGGCTTTAGCATTTTCACGTGCCACCTTTTGCATGTTGTTGAGAAGCAGAGTATTAGCTGGGGAATACCTGTGTATTGGGGGCTATATATGATTGTGGGAGTTCAGGATGAGTTTTTTTCCTAGCTGATGCTATCCCAAAATTGTTATAGACTCTGTCCCCTCCTTACCCAGCCTGCAAACCCCGTATCTGCCTGCCTCTGCATTGCATCCCACGGTGGCGCAGAGCAGGGAACAACCGTGGGAGAGGAGCTGTAAAGAAAATAATCTGGCCTGTTTCTCTGCAAAAGCGCCAGGAGGAAGGGACTGGGACGAAGGAGATCCGAGTCCTCTCCACCCGGCCCCTCCGCGGGTCTCACACGGCTCGCTGGCCATGTTATTCCAGTTTGCACACTGGTGCAGTCTGGCTGACCAGAGCGGGGGGGGCAGAAGGGTTTGGGGAAAGTGGGGGGAGGACAGGATTTTTGCATGACAAAATATGTGAATTGCCAGGCCCATTTTCTCAGTTTTTCTACTTTTTTTTCTTTTTTTTTTTAAATGTACTTTTGAGGAATGTCCAAACATACAAAACTTTAGCCCAAAAGGAATTTTATCCAAAGAATTTATGAGCAACTTAAAAAGAGAAGGCAGTGAAAAGAAACTGAAAGCCAGATGTAACTACAGCTTTAGATGGCTTTTAGTTTAGTTTCAAATTTTGTAGGGGCTCTGACTGGGAACCGTTGGATTTCTGCAATGTCTGTAATCGGGTATTGAGGCAACTGTGAACTTTTGATCACTTATTCCCTGGTCTTCTGCCCATCTCCAAAAGCGACTATCTGACCATCTCATTAAACTCTTGCTTTCAGATGCTGGTATGAGGAAGAGAGCAGAAGGAATCGGCAGAAACGCTGGGAAATCCTGGACTCGGGAGCTGCGAAACACCCTAAGCAGCGCAGAGACCCGCTCCTCTTGAAGGCACGTCCCGGGGGCTTGGCTCCAGAGAAAGAAATAATTCAAAATAAACAGGTAAGCAATGCCTCACATGTTATACTTCAATACACACTCATACTCTGGCACGAACCGATCCAGAAACGCAAGCAAACCTTTGCATTGCTAAGGAGGGGAAGATCAAGGCAGCTATGGGTTGGGGAGGAAAGGTGCAATGCTCACAGCGGGGGCAAGTGGCTTTTGAGGAGGAGGGCAAAGCAGAAAACCACCCGCTAGTAACTGGAGTGAGCTCCTGCAACGCAAGCGAGCTGGCAAGTGCTCCTTTGGGGAGGACATCCTTGGCTAAACCTCTGTCAGCCAGGACGGGGGTGAGGGACGAGGCTGAGAGCCGCTCAAGGCGCAGGATTTCCCCTTTGCGAATAAGGCCTCGGATCTTCTTTAACTGGTGCTGTTTTGGGGGGTCAGTCCCTGGGGCTGCTGGAGACATCAGTAACAGTGCCACCGTGGGGTGCAAGGATTAAACAGAAAATCGAGGCTAAACCAGGGTAGAGGAGACTGGCAGCGCTTCCCTGTGAAATGATAAGGGATAATTAGGACAGGGCAAGACATTAGCACCTACTTGACTTGGCATCCTCTGCCAGCCCTTCTCCTTTGCTTTGAAGAAGAATATGACACCTCGGCAGTATCCCTGGCTAATGGGGGGGTGTTGGTGCACAAGTTGGGGACAAGCAGCCTCCTCCTCTCTTCCCTGCCCTGTACCCCAAGCAGGATCAGGGCCTGGTGCTCTCCAGTGTGTTTAACTTTGCTCTGTGTTTTGCCAGAGGCTGTTATTAAGAAATAAGGCTCTGCCTTTTTATCATTCCTCTGAGCGTCTGTCTGATGTCATTCTGTCTGGCAACCGAGCGATCAAAAGAAGCTCCCCTGGGAGAAATTTCTCAAACAAATAGCCAGTGAGAAAAAAATAATACCCCATTAAATATAATAAAATGCAAAAACCACAGCGTCTCCCTGATAAATGAAAAGGCAGTGTAACCTAGACTCCAAACACAGAAACTTGCATCCTACTATTCGCCCGGAGCAGGGATGTAGTGTGCCCTGTGCTCACCTGGATGATTATCCTTAATTGAAGCTATTTCAGAGTCTGAGATCACGAGGCTCGACTCCAGGATCTCACAGCGCACACGTTCTGGCCAGCAACACCCGCCACCATCACTCCCACCTGCGCAGAGCTTTCGTGTGTCACACCAGCGCACTGGGACCTGCAGATCAAGCAGGTTTAGCTCTTCATGTTTTTAAGCAGGTTGGGGTTTTTTTTTGCCCTTGGATAAGGCGTATGTATGCCTGTAAAGCAAATTCTGGCTCGGCTCCTCCATATTCATTACTTCTTGCAGGTTGCAGGGGTGACAAACACCCTGTTGCCAGCCGCTGTGAGCCCCTGGGATGTGTGTAGCCTTCTAGTTTTGACAGCTCTATTTCGATTTGTGCAGTGCTGGAAGAGTCCTAAGAGACACGCTCACCAAAATGGGTAAGACCAAAGGAAGTTAATGCAACCTGATGCAAAGCTTCATCCCTCCTCAGATTAGGGAAAGAGTCCCCTAAATGCCGCAACCCTTCGTGGCCATGTTTTTGAAAGGAAAGTGACCAGTGACTTGACTCCGGTTTTGGAAAACAAAGATAGGAGGAATGGGTTTTAATCTGTCAGAGCAGAGCGTTTGAAGAGGAGCTGTCATGGAAGGGAGCGTATGCACTGATGAAAAGCCGCCCATTTGAGCTGGATCCCAGCTGAATTATCTTGGATCCATCACTCACACATCTGTAGCTGTGATCCTCCTTTCCAAGCTGCTTCTCCTCGGAGCACTTTGCAGAGGTCATTCCTCTTTGCAAGCCTCATTCCCTCTTGCCTTGCAAATCTCTCTGCCATTTTCTTCCCTCCTGTTGGGAGGTTTCGGGGCCTTCAGCAGAGCCCCTCTCCTCCTTTTCCCCCACAAAACCGCCTGCTCTTTGCTCAGCTTTGCTGGGAAACTTCCCACGAGCAGCTCTGCCCATCGACAGCCGTAAAAAACAGGTCCATTTTCATCATAGGGTCCCCGAAACGGCAAGTGGAGCTCGCTCTTGCTGACAGCCTGAGGCTGGGGAGAACATCCCGCAGCCCCAAAATGAGGCGTCAGTGGTTTCTTTGCGGTTTCACAGGGTCACTGCTGCAAGGCTGAGATGAAATCCAGCGCAGAAGCTTCCCAGGGAGCAGCAGCTCTGGCAAATCTAGGAGAGGGTGCCGAGAAGTACTTCCAATTCTAATGAGCGTTCGTGAAATACGGCAGGATTGTACCAGAAGAATCCCTGCCGCCTGCAGGATCTCAACCCCGATCCAGGGCTGTCACGCTGGGGCTGGGGTCTCGTGGGTTAGGGTAGCGCCAGGGGTTGCAGCAATCTCAGGGCACACATCCGCTGTTTCCATTTTTTCCCAGGGTGGGAAAACCTTTGGAAATTCCTGGGAAATTTCTTTTTTTTTCCTGCTGCTTGAGGCCAGTTTCCTTCCTTGCAGATTGCAGGGTCCCAGGCAATAAAAACAGCAACTTGCCAGCTAGAACAAACTGCCCTTCCAGGTCTTTCAGCCATTTCACGGGGTGGGGGGGGGGGGGTCACTGCTTCACGCCTTCCCAGGACAGCCCTGTGCGTCCCCTCCCACCAGCTGTTTCCTTTGCAGTGAGAGGGGAAACTGAGGCACAGACCTGACCTTTTCTCTTGAAGAAGGAGACCTTCTCCAGACTTCTGCACGATCTGAAGAGATGGGGCAAATACCCCCATGTGCCAAACAGGGGACTTGCTGCGCTTACGTGGTCAGAGTCAGGGCAGAAGCGAGACTGGCTGCAATCGGAGCGATGAAGAGGTAAATTTAGTTCAAGCTAAACCAGTGCATGCATTATATGTTCGCTGTGGGAACAGAGGAGTGTGGATAAATGAGAATTTTGGCACACTTGTGCTCCACTTCTTGTCGCTTGTCGCTGCCTCAGTTTCCCGTCGAGAAGAGATTTTCTCTGTCGTCGTCTGCGCTGTGGGATCCTACACAAATCTCCCTTTCCAGCCCTCTTAGGTGTGACCCTCACCCCCAAGCCCCCCAGTCAAACCCTTTTGGTTCTCTCTTAAAGGGGCCGGTGTCTCTCACGCTTGGCTGGGGGAGCTGCAAGGTTTTTCAATCATCTGTTAATGATAGGAAAGCAACTTTTATTCCCTCTCTCCCCCGGTCTTGGCAGGAAAGGTGGAATGCGGATCGTGAGAGGTGCAGCCACCTTTCAGGCCAACAGCTGCTTTGGGGGATGGGTTAGATAAATGTGCAGGATTTCCAATCAGCCCTACACATCCCAGCCAGAAGACTTCACCGGAGCACGGGTGCGGGGGAATGGCTGACTAATAATGCCGCATTCATCTCGGGTGATCCCGGCTCGCAAATCCACCGCAAAGGCGCAGCTTGGCGGTTTGGGATGCGAAAGGAGATGGCAGAGATAAAACCAGGTCAGCTTGCTTTGGAAGGAGCTGAAACGCAGAGGGATCTTCTCCAAGACATCTTTTGCTGCTTTTGGATGCTAGGACTGTCCCTGCGGGAGGAACCAACCCTGCTTCGAAGCACTTGCACGCAAGGCGAGACCGAGGTGTGTTTTTTCCCCCTCGCCTCGTGAAGGGGGAGCGGAGGAATGGCAGGGCTGCAGCCCCAGCTCACGCGGGGAGGACGCAGCAAGCTCAGGAATGAAACTTTCCGGGTTCTTTCCCATCAACCTGTCGCTGATACGCGCTTGGCCGGCCGGCCGCTTTCCACGATGGCGATGGGACGCCTGAGCAGCGGAGGGGTCACCCCGAAGCGTTCATCGAAAGGAGATGGCACCCAGGGAAGGAGGATTCGCAGCCATCGACTCACCGTGGGCAGGCTGGAGAGGAGCCATGTCTTTGGACAGACGGACGGACTCTGCTCCCCGCCTGGCAGCCCAGGACCATCTCCAAATGACTTTCCGGCCACAAGCCGCGTCACTGAAGCATCTCTGCCACCGTCGCGATGTGCGACGAGGTGTTACCGCTTAGCGGGTGGACAACCTCACCCATCAAGAGGAGATCCTGTGGGAAGTTTGGATTCCTTCTTCTTCTTCTTTTCCCTCTCTCCTCTCCCCTCCAGCCACCCCCTCCCTGCTTCCCACCCACCCGCCCAATTTCATGTGCAGTGGGAAAGGAAACAGCCCCGGGGAAACACACTGGTCTGAATTTCCATCTGGGCACAGTATAACACAGACCTGGGAATGGCCAGGCACGCTATGATCTTCCACTCTCCAAAATCAAAGCAAGGCAAAAGCTGTCTCTCCTTTTTCCCTCTTGCTAGAGGCTAGAAATCCCATCAAAATCCTAAGTGTATCATTCCAGTGGGAGATTTATACTGCGGGAAGGGGCAGAATTGGTTATTTGATGATTGGGTTGGGGTTTTTTTTAAAAGTCCTTAATATCTCCCTTCCCTCCTTCACTGTACAGCACAAATCCCCTTTCCAACACATGCACAAGAGCAGAGCTGAACCGTTCACACAGAAAACAGGTGATAAATCACAGGGCAATTGATTCAAACCATTCCAGGGAATGGGAAACACATGGACGGTCTTTCTAATTAACTGTTTGATATGGCTGCGGTGAGTTTGGGTGTAGTTTCCAATGTTTTGCATTTGACTTGTCTCAGCCTTCTCCATGGTAACTGCAGTTTACCGGAAAGTGAGAAAATCCTGCATTCGAGAGAGCTGAAGTGACTTGGTACAGTTCAGCTCAACCACAATAAAAAAAGCAAAAAAAAACCCCTGTAAATATGCTGTATCCTCTGTGGGAACGTTCCCTTCTCTTTCTCTTTCCAGCTGGAAAAACAAAACAAAATAAAAGGTCCTTCTGCTTTATCTGTAAATCTCCACTTTCTGGTGGGTTGCAGAGCGCTCGGACCTGTTGCCCTCTGAGACACACGCTGAGGTTTGCAGGTCAGGGCGAATTCCCTCTGCCAGCTCTCCCACCTGTACATAAATGCCAACTGAGGTACCCAAACAGCCCCTCTGTCACCTCATCTCAGTCAAACTGCCCACCAAAAACCCCAAGAAGTGTCAGGCTGCAGGTGTGCCGAGACCCCTTTCCACCCATACTCCTCAACATGTCATGTCTCATGCAAGACCCATCTAGGAGTTTCTTTTTATTCGCAGGGTGGCAGCTTGCACCAAAGTGTCACCATCTGGGTCTGGGGTTGCAGAGTGCTACCCCCAGCAGGGCAGAGGGGGCTCGAGGTACGCATTGCACGCATTTAGCCCCGACTTATGCTGTCGAAGTAACCAAGCCTTTTAATTCTTGCTTAATTCACAGCGATTCTTCGATTCAAGAAGCTCTGTTAAGGATACAAAACGCTCCGAGAGGTGGCTGCGTGTTTTGGAAGAGGAGCAAGCCCAGCCTTGCAGGACGTGCAGAGACATTAAACCTGCGTGCTTCTCCCGTGGGAGACGGGAGCTGAGCAGGTACCCGTGGGACAAACCCTGGGAGGCATCCCACCACCTGGAAGAGGAGCTGCTTTGGGGACCCCCACAGCACCGAAATTGGGATGGAGCTGACCTGGAGCAGTTAGAGGTGATGCGGGGCACAAGGGGTGGGTGCTGCGACAGCTGCCAAAAGTGGTTTGCAAATAACAGGAGGATGGGGAAGGGTGGGCTGGGGAGGACAGAGATCTGCCAGGGCCACCCGAGTCACTCTGGATGGGGTTAGCAAGATGCCCCGGGGACACTCACCCCAAACCTATTCAAGCCCAGCATGCCCTGCTGACATCTCCAGAGTAGCCAGCGCATTAAAATGTAATTTAAAAAGGAATAAAGGTTTAATCCATCTGTGTTTGAAAACAGTCTTTTCCCATATCCTGCTTTTGGCGTGTCCTCCCAGATGGGGCATTGCACCTCGCTCCGTAGCGCGGGCACAGCTGCTGCAGCCGGGGAGGTGAGCGCGACGCAGGCACCGAGCGGCAAAGGAGGTTGGGATGTTAATATTTTATTTTTTATTGGCTTTTTTTTAATCTCCCCCCTCCCTGCCCCAATTTTACCCTTTCTGCACCACGACTCCCTGGGGCCCCGGTGGAACATCTGGCCAAGCCACTTCTGGTTCCATTTATTGGCAGATAATTTATTTGCAGATCAGCAGGGAAAAGTGACCCATTTACTGGAGGTATATTGGTTGACCCTTTGGTGATGCCTGCTTGAACACAGGTTCGTTAGGTGGTTGGGGCCTGATCCAGACCCAAGGAAGTCAAATGCAGATCTCCCCTTTAAGAGCCAGGGCTGTTAGATCTTGGTCCAAAAACACTGGGGGAAATTAGTCAAATAAATGCTCTGTGAATATTATTACATATTATTCATTCTCTGGGAATATTTTAAAGTATTATTCACTCTTTGTGCATATTATTAAAGCAGCTCCCACTCAAAGAAGGAAATTAAATTGTAAAAAACAGTGTTTCTCGCTGTCCTTTTATCTTTTATGCTCTTTTTCCCCGCCATCCCTTTCTTCCAACCTTTCTTTTTTGGTAGTCTACAAGCTCAGGATAAGGCAGAAGCACCCCAGGTCCCAGCGCACGAGCAGTTTAATGCGGGGACGGTCTTCTGGATCCGTGCTTTCACAGCACCTATAGCTGCAAGGGCTTGCCTGTCCTCCTCCCTACTGCTTATTTGTATTGTAGCAGTAAGCTCAACTCATTGCATCTGAAAGGTGTCAACAGGCTAATACTCCCTTGTCAGCAGACTCTTCGAAGCTCTCTTAAGCCCTTCCAATGGCTATGGATCCTATTCAAATTCTGTTCCCCACGTTTGGCTAAAATTATCCAGCTTTCAAAAATATAATTATTTTTTTTTCCTTGCACAATCAAAAGCGTGGGCTTATTTTTCTTTGAATCAAAATGCAGAGGCATTTTCCAAAGAGGCATTTTGGAAAAAATAATGAAAATTTTGCAAAATTTGCAGCCAAAAGTAATTGACCCTTTTCCCCAGGGAGGAGTTTCATTTACTTCTGGCATTGCCACGCATACCAGCGGTCAACCCCATTGTACACGTGGCTAATCACGGCGTATAAAGCGTATAAAATGAAACAGGATTCTTTGCATGGGCTTTTGGGAACAACAGCCAGAGCCTGTGCTGTACAGGGAGTGCTTCACCACTGGGCATGTCAGTGCAGAAACCCCTCCTTACGTGCACAGCACAAGGCAGCGCAACAAATCCCGCTGGTTTTCCAGCACCCGTGGACCAGCAGGACCCGGGAGCCGGCAGCTGATCCCATCCTGATGGCTGAGAAGCTTCCCAGCACTTCCAAAACACCCTGAAAAAAGCAATATCCCCTGTTCCTGGATAGCACCTGGGGACTGATCTTTATTTTTACAGACTCAGCCTGCGTGCCAGCCTCCCGTGCGCATTTTTAGCAGCTTTGTCAAACTGTTAACACCCTGCCAGGTTCTCAGTCACCACCCCACCGGGAGTGCATCCCCAGCCATGGCTGGAGCAGCATCCTCCGCTGCATCCGTGATGGAAATGCTTTTTCCTAACATGCCCCATGCAGATGGGACTGCGCTGGGGAGGTGCCTCTCCACCCAGGGGCTGTTTGAGGTCTGTTCAGGCCCTGCAGAAATGCACAGAAGGATTTTAACCCACCTCGGGTAGCTTTCAGCAGAGGGTGCGAAGGACTTTGGCTGCTGCCCACAAGATGCTGGAGGACGGCAGGAGCTGCCCACCTTTTTGGTGGGCTCACACGGGAGGTTTCCCTTCCACCTGCACAGCCTGAGCCTGACATCAGATCTCACGGGGGATTTTCAGCTGTAATGAGATCAGCTTTTCCTTCTTATGACCAAATCCAAACAATTAAATAAAAAATACATTAAAAAAAAGAAAGAAATCCAAGCCACCACGTGATTTCATAGCTTGGTAGGGCTTCGGGATGGGTTTCAGCCCTACTGTCCTTTGCATTTTACTTTTGGCCGGGGAGGAACCGGTGGGACTGTGCGATGAAGAGACTGTTGACGGAAACAAACTTTTTCATCGGACATCCACCCTTTACTGATGGATATTTGTTTGGAAAGAGAGTAAGCTCGAAATGACAGCGGATGTTGACTTCTGCAGTTTCTTTGAACTCGCTGGCTTAACTGGCCCGTTAAGGACTTACTCATTTATGGTGAAACAGTTGGGAACTGAAAAAGGAGAACCTCCTCTTGGCCGGAGGGACGACTGGCTGCTGCTTTCCCCTCCAGCACTGACTTACCCATGTGACCTTGGTCATCTCGTCTCATCTCCCTTGTCCCCTCCATAAAAGATGTCCTGTGATGCTCATGGAGATGCTGCCATTTCCAGCCCAACGGCCCACGGAACGCCAAGGGTCGGTGTTTTTAAAGACGGTAGCCGCAGTGATGTTTTCTCCACAAGCTCTTTCTGAATTCGTGCATTTCTAAATCTTTAGCCCTTTTAATTTCTTGGGAAAGCATCTGGTTTCCAGCTCCGGGTCTCTCCAATCTGTCATTTTACACAAATATACAAACACCCCTTTTTTGGATGATGGATTAGGGCTGCACTTTGGCTTGGATCACACAGCCCAGACTGAAAGAGTGGCTTTGAAGTCATGAAAATTTCACATTCCTGTACTGCCAGCAGAACAGTGCACAGGAGAGACATACAAGCTGGGAAACACAGACCCTGGCTCATTTACGCTGCTCCAGCATCATCCCGTATAACGTTACACACTCAGTTAATTCACCTAAAGGGCATCGTTACCCTCTGCTTCCTCTGCAATTAAGAGGGAGCGAGTTGCGTCCCACATGGATTTACACTGGAGGACGTGCCCCTGGCCTTTGAGGGAGCCCTCGGGACCACCACTACCGTAGACCCCGTGCTTAAATCCCTATAATAATATTGCATCCATCCGCTCTGCACTCCCAGAGCGGTGCGATGCCAACTTAACGCCTGCACAAATTGCCTCCACGGCAGCAAACGCCCTTGTATTCATTTCCCAGCATCTCCATCCCTCCACATCACAGGGATTTGGTCTGGACACCCGCTTTGCAGTGACACCGGGGCAGCGGCAGCCGTGCCTGTAGGACCTAGGACATGGGTGAGAACTTGGTCTCCCAAAATGAGCTCGAGGGCTGTCACGCTGGGTCCCAGGACCTTTCGCCTTGCATGCGAGAAGGCTCCGCTTGGAAAAATACTAGTGAGTACTAGGATGATTTTCTGCTGATTTACTAGCCGAAGCCGTAAATCAGCACTTGTCAGAGGCTTGAGTTACGTGCCTGTGCCGGAGATTGATGGAGCCAGCTGCCAGGAGGAATTACCAAGCAGCAAACTTGAGTCTGAAATCATTGTTTTAGGCCTCGGAGCGAGCTAAAATATTCAGGTGATTTATACAGGAGGAAATGGCTTTATGTCCTTTTCAACTGGAGTCCTGAATCCCACCAATAAAGACTGGCAAAATCTCCCGGTTTTAATCTCGCGCTCGGGAAGGACACTGCCAATTTAATGAATTTAGGCTGTGAATTCACTATTATGATTAGGTTTATGGGTGAAGTCCTGCCCTCAGTGGGAGGTTTTGCCTTAGTCTTCTGCCGAGCAACAGCTTACCCAGCACACACTGCCCCTCTGTTTTTCTTATCCCACCTTTACGTATATTTTCGATACCACCCTCGTATAGCACCCACAAAAAGCCTCCGCGATGCCTCAGTGCAGGGATGCTGCAGTGATGAGCAAGACCAGATGGAGGGGGGTTGTTTGGCTGTTCGGCAAAGCGGAGCCGGGTCGATTAGGAAAAGGGCGTCCCGTGTCGCATACAAGTAAATAGTGAGTGAATAAATAAGGTGCCAGCAGATGGTGCTCAATAATTTGCAGCATCCTCCCTGGGATGAAGTGGTCCATCCCCAGCAAAAGGCTGTTCAGAAGGAGGATTAAAAAGCTTTTGTTGCACTGAAAGTGCCACTGCAAATAGAGCAAGCTGAGGCACGGTTTATTGCATCACGCTAACTTTATTTCAAACACGTGGCGGCGTTAACAAGGAAAGCACCTTTTTATTGCAGTCAGGCAGCGAACCCTGATCCTGCTGCTTGTTTGCATCCCCGAGGTTTTGTTTGTTCAGAAAACATTATGGGGGCAGGGAGGGAAATAACATGGAAAAAGACATTGCAGTTCAGTTTCGAAAGAATCTCTCAGTGCCCCGGGAAGATAAAACTCCTAATCATATCCTTCGCTTTATCTCCCATGGATGTTCCACTTCCATCGCTGAACTGCTGCAACGGTCGCTTTGGTTTTTCTCATGCGCAAATGGAAAAGTATGAAACACAATGGTTCAGATGCGCAAGTGCCCTCGGAGGCAGGAGTTGAGTGTTTTTCCTCCTTCTCCTCTTTCCATGACTTACATGCTGGCACCTTCTTGGACGGCTCTTTGCCTGGGATGCCTGTCCCTGTCCCTGCTCGCTTGCTCCCTCCTTACCTCCCATAACCCACTCCTTGCACACCTCCTCCCGGATTGCCCCAAGGTCACGCAGGAGCTGCCTCTGACATTGAATTTCTTCACTATTCCAGCCTCGAGTGAGCAATTTAAAACTCTCGGATGTGGGAAGGGACCAGCAACAACAAACCCTTCTCCTTTAGACCCTGACCTCCTCTGGGGTCTGGGCCACAGGGACCAGGTACCGGCTGTACGGGCACCCAGCCCTCAAAGGATGCTCCAGCCTGCGAAACGCCATGTGATAAAAAAACCCTGCAAACAACTTAGAGCAGAAATGCACTTTTTGGATAGGGCTGGTACCCAGCCTGCCAGGAAAAACGTTGTTGTCCCGGGGGGAAGCATTGTCATTAGCTCATTTCCCATCGGCGCGGGGAGCAGCCGGTTTCGATGCAGGCGAAGTCTTTGCGGCGGTGCCTGCCAAGCAGCTGGGGAAGGCGGTGAGATAGGGCAGCGTGGGGCAGCCCGGGGGCATCCCGTGTGTCGTCCCCCCCCCCCAGATGGACCGGCATCCCTGGCCGGCAGCGTGGCACGGCCAGCAGGTGCAGAGATGGAGGCAGGAAACTGTTTATAGGGCTTAGGAAAAGCTGAGGTTTCTGGCAGGTTCCTGAGACATTCGGTTTGGCCCAGAGCTCTCCGCTGTATAAATTGTGGAATTAGAGTCAAACATGAAACCGGAGCAATAGGCCAAAGGCAGAGCTGGCAGCTGGCTGGAGGTCGGTTTTTTTCTCCACGCAAGCGTGTCCAAGCCAGGCCTTTCGAAGAGAGAAAGGTGATGGAGGGAGAAACGAAAGGGGAGCCCAGCAAAATGGGGATGGAAATAACCCCCAAAGGAAGAGGGATGGAGCAGCGAGGGAGTGGAAACGTTGATCCAGAGACAGCACAGTGGGAAGCATCTGCAAAGCGAGGCAGTCCGGGGGACGGGAGAAGCCAACACCTCCCCGGGGACCGTCTCCCAAGTGGGTGCCACCAGACCTGGCACCCATCCTCGGTGACACCGGGCGCCGTCTCGCTCGCTCCTGGGGCCTCGGCTTTGCTGCGACACAAGCGGGAGGGTGTTTCTCCGCCGATATCTGATTACTATTGGTTTTGCTCAAGATGCAATTCTGCTTTTCAAGATCGGGACCATGCCCTGGGTTGACCTCCAGCGTTTTACTGCCGTGTGGTTTGGATTAGCTGACTCATTGTTTATGGCGGGGTTTCACGGCCGTTTGGTGGGGCCAAGACGCACAAAAAAAAATATCATCTGTGCTGGGCACAGAGGGAGATTTTGTCTGCAAAGCGCTGATGCGTTGTGAGATAGGCAGGAAAGCAGGGGTTTCCTGGGAGTCTTGGAGAAACCTGTGATTTTTCGTGGAGAATTTCTTACATGCTGCAGGTAGCCCCCGGGACCGAGGGGATAAACAGATGTCCAGCCTCAGAAACCTTATCTCCATCCTCCCAACTTTTGTTTTCTCTAACCAGTCGTACAGACGTGCTGGGGATAGAAGTCAGATGTGGTCTGAATAGACGTGAGGAATTCAAGCGGGGAAAATCATCCCATGTGGATGAAGCAGGAATCTGAGAACAGAGCTGCTCAGTACTGACCTTGCCTCCCTTCTTCTCGTGCTTATCTACTGAGGACCCCATCCTTTAATCGGAGACCCCCTGAACTCAGCAGCGGGGGATCTGGGGATCTCACCAACCCCAGCAACCAAGGCTTTCTTCTCTCAGAGGCCGAGCAGAGCATCAAGCCGTACTTCTTGGTGGTGCCATCATCCCCGCACACGACCAGATGCAGCGGGATGTGCCAGCTCCCCATAGTTGTGCCCGCGACGACAGATGCTCTCCTGGTGCGATCGCTCCCCGCGACCAGGCAGGGTTTTGCGGAACAAGCCCACTCCTCATCTGCAACAAGGATATTTGAGGCTTATTCCTCCCGAAGTACGTGATCTCAGCCGCGGCTAAGGACCGAGGAGGAGGTCAGGTCCGTGTCCAGATGTCCGTAGGGTCTGCGGGTGTTTAGGCTGCAGATTCCTTCCAGCCCCAACCCCATCCCTGTTAAAACTCGCAGGAGGTTTCCATTGACTTCACCATGCTCCTGGCTTGCAAAACACTGAAAGATTCAGCAAATGCAGCTGCTGTCACCGATTACCCCAAAACCTGCTGGCACGAGGCTCCTATATAACCGGGGAGGCTGTCACCCCTGCACGCTGCCGCACCCCGTGCAAAGACCCTGCTCTAGCTCCTCTCCTTACATCTGCTCACGTGCAAACATGCCACAGCAGATCCGAGCATCAGTGGTGAATGAATACTGCCATTTAGCGAGTAATTTGGCAGAGCCCGGCCAGCCGCCGAAGCCCACGTTGGTGTTTCCATGATGGAACCCGATCTGCAGAGATGGGATGTAGCGCGGTCGCATGCAGCTTCCCCGAGGCTGAGGTTAGGCTTTAGGGTGGAATTTCAGCAGCAATTTCTCCTGGTTGTGGCTGTAAAAAGGGGCATCTTTCTGTACTCATCGCCCCAGATGAAAACTTGCTGCACTTACAAATGGAGAGTTTATTTTTCAGCTCCCAAGCCTGCAGGCTCAGCCGAGAGCTGGCGGCAGCGTGGGGCTCGCTCTTGCTTTTTCGTCACCAGCACTAACGATCCTGCAAGAGACTTGTAAGGCTTGGCTGTGAGCTGGAAATGGCAGATGTGGACACGGCTCCAGGTTTCTAAGCTCGCTTCACTTTGAGCCTGTCTCAGTCCCGCATTTGGATTCATCTCATGACAGAAACGACGGCAAAGTAGCAAAATTTGGATCAGACCCATATTTGGGCTCTGAACCACAACGCAGAGTTGTTCCCGGTAATGTGCCTTCCTGCGAACCATCTACAAGTCCTGGTCCGAAGCAAAGGCGTTGGCAGCACTCCCAGGGTCCTTGAGCACCACGTCGTTTCTCCCACCGTGCTCACGATGGAGCAGCGATCCGAGCTCCGGCTGCCCTGCCTGTCTGCTGCCGTCTGCCACCCCGGAGACGGATCCATTCCTGTGCTAGACGACATCTCCTGTAGGTCGAGCTCCTTCGTTAGGTCTTGTCGGGCTTTGCTATTGAATATTGGTGCTTGGCAGCTCATAAATGCAAGGTGTGCTGGAGTTGAAGCAAAACGCGTGGTGTTAAAAAGCAAAGCGAAAGCCTCTTGGGTCACCTTTATGTTCTTGAGCTCTCTGCCACCGCGTCCAAGCTGCTCTGTGCCACCCGGCGCTCTTAGCAGACAATAGCCCATTGATTGCCCGAGGGGCTCATGCCAATGGAGGGGGTCGCGCTGACGCTCTGCAGCGTCGCTGGGCCCCCCATCTGCCCTTGGAAATGCCTCGCACAATGCGCAGACTTGTGTACGTCAGCGCATCGTAGCACCAATACAATGTTGTTGGAGGCCTGATGATCAGCAGCACAAAAAGGGTCTTATGGTGGCGGGGTACAGGCGTTCCTTTCTCAGGGCAATGAACGTCATTGATTTATTCCCTTTTCTCGCTGGAAACAAAACGCCCTTTAAAAATAAAGCAAAAGGGGCTGAACTGGCTGCGCCTTCAGTCTGAATACCGCCGGTCCCCCCCCTTGCATGGCCTTTTCCGTGGGGTGCCCTGCCCGTGCCGATAACCCCGGCTCACGCCGGCCCGGGCCCCCAGGGAGAAGGGAATTAGCACTTCATATTTCTAACATGCAAGTCGGGAGCAAGAGCCCGGCCGGCCGGCATCCAGGCTGCTGCTGTCCCGTGCCGAAATTCCTCCCGCTCTTTGCCAGCAGCCCCGGCTGGGTTTCATCTGATCTCTTCTCCCTGGAGAGCTGCCGGCATCAGCATCACCCCCAAATCTCCCTCCTCCCGGGAGCTGCTGTTAGCAGGCAGTAAAAGCGAATGTGCGAGGTAGGAACTAGACATTGGAAAAGGCTGGGTGAAATGCTGGGGAGAGCCCAAATAACAACATAAACCCTCCTGGCCATGAAACGTGGGCAAGGGCTCCAAGGGGCTGGCTCCTGTTGGGGTCTCCATCATCCAGCCCCGTCCTCGGGGTTGTGCAGAGACTTTGTTCTGCTCGGTGTCACGTTGTTGTTTGGTTGCGCTTTTTTTTTTTTTTTTTTTTTTTTTTTTAATCTTTAATACCATGTTATTTGTATACAAGCCTCTTTCCAAAACAGGGCCTATAAAATCTTCAAGCGATGTCCCCTCTCCCTGCCCCTTCTTCCCCGAGTAAATATTTTTAGCTCTCGTAAACACAAGATATTAAGCACTCGAGAGTGAAAACCAATGCTCTGGGGAGGCACCGCGATAGGGGCAACCCACGTTCCTCTCCATCCAGAGACGCTTAAAGCACAACCCAAAATTACACCCGTATTTTAGCACCTCTGGCTGGACCCCATGACGCGGGTTTGGGACCCACCAAATGCTCGACCCGACCCTTCCTTCCCTCCTTCACGGAGAGCTGGAAGGAGGCAAAGCTCTGCAAAGCAGGTGCTAAACTGGGATTTTTCAAAGGAAACTCAAAGGAACGAGCTGGCCAGAGCTCAGTGGGTTGCAGCTATCCCCAAAATGTCACAGAGCTTGGAAAACTCTCATCCCTGTCGTTAATTCCCCCAAAACTTGGTCGAATACTGTGCTGGAGATGCCGTATATGAGGATGCTTTGCTGCCTCTTGGACCTCACCGTGCCTGGGTCGCGTGCTGATGAGGTGCTGTCTTTTGGTTTAGATAGCAGAGGGGCGAAAAAAAGGAAGATTGATAAATTCTCCACTTTGAAACCCAAGTGGAGATCTCCTTTGATTCAGCCTCACCCTTCTCCATGAGCTTTCCTACTGTCCCTGCCCGAGCTAGCACATCTCTCCGCTGTCCGATCCCAGCTTTGATCACAGAATCCCTGCAGTCTTCACCAAATTTCCCTCAAATTGGTGGAAAATTCACCCCCTCCCTTTTTTTTTTTTCCCTCATCAAAATGTTGATATTCGGGGAAATCTGAGCAGCCACAGCATTTCTGTATTTTGCTGGAGGCCAGCGCCCTGCTTTTATACAAATTGCACAAGGGACCGCAAAAGAGATAAATAAGTTGCCCACAAGGTTCGTTCGGAGCAGTCCAGCAAGAAACGCCGTCCAGTTCCCAGGTCTCGGCATTCGACCCAGGTTGTGCAATGAGCGGGAGGGCTGGGATTGCGCTGATGAGTGCAAGATGTCCCCAGGAAAGGGGACATCCAGAAAAAGCTGGAGGAAGCCACCAGTGCCAGGAAAGGACACTGGGAAAGTCTTTGATGAGAGCAGATACGACGTTGGCTGGGATGCAAGAGTCCTTTGAAGAAGCAAGGGGCTGAGGACATGGCTTTGGGACAGAAGCTGACTTTCTCTGGGTGCTTGGGGCTGTTTAAGCTGTCCAGCTGCAGTCTGTGGGACTCGGGGTGGCCTTGCAGAGCTGGACTCACCCGGGCAAGGTCTAGCGACATAGGCTGGGGAAGGGGCTTAGTGGCATGGCTTAAGCGGAGCGAGATCAGAGCTGGGCTCCCGTCCAAGGTTCAGGGCAAGGCATAACTCCGAATTTCCCAAGCTCCTCAAGCCTCCTGGGTTTGCAGCTTTGCAGCCTCCTGAGATCAGATTCCCATGATAGATTCCCAGCAGCAGAGATAGAAAGCTTCCCAAAAGGGCCCAAATCCCATTTGCTGAGCAGCCTCCTTCTCAGGCTATTTGCTGTATTTGGATTTCTGAAGAAAGCAAAGACCGAGGAGGAATTTCTCCCCACTTGGAGGCTCCTGTTTCCCTCCTCCCTGGGGAACCTCCCTTCCCCCTGCAGCGATGCAAGCTCTTCCCACCATCCTTCTGCCCCAAAAAGCCTCCTGCTGTGGAACCATCCCGTTGCCATCAGGTGCAGTCAGACCCCTGCTTTCTTCCTCTGCCAGGCATTTAAAGGATTCCTTGGGATGTGATTTGCACAATTTAGGATAAGGCACATTTTTGTGAGCTTCCCTAATCTCTAAGTAGCGGCTGAAAGCTCAGGAGCATCCCAGTTTGTGGTTGCATGCGTGGAGGGGCTGCATTAATATTTCTTTCCCTCCTGGTCCTCTCCCACACCCTCACTTTCACCTTGGTAGGGAAATAGTGTCATCTATGAGAATTTGTGGACTCTGCTTTCCAAAGAGGAAGGGATGCTGAATGCTTTTTGTAACCCAACCCCAAGAGCTGAGCCCTCTAGCATCATTTCCCCCATCGTCCGCTTTCCCAACCCTGAGATGGGAGAGTTCTCATCGTCAATGCGTGTAAATGGTGGTGACATCAACCGGGAACGACATGCCTCTCCCCTCTTCACAATAAAATACATATATCATCGCCTGTACCATTCATTTTCCTCTCACCACTCCCCATTTTGTTTACCTCCTCCCCCCCCCCCGCCCCAGCCCCGATTTAAGAGCTGCCGAGCACAGCGGCGGGCTGTGGATCGGGCTGCTGTCCCTAAAACAAGGCGATATCAGGCTTGAGGGGAGATGTCAGATTGCCGTGAGTCATAACAAAGCCACGCACATTCATTTTCCTGTCAAATCGGCTTTAAACAAGCCCGATGTGAGTAAACATGGAAGCGCAGATTGCAAAGCCTGTACAAACACTCCCGGCTAACCCGTTTATACTCAGCAGATGTTAATGTTTAGCAGGCGGGGATGTGCCAGGAGGCTAAAGTAAAAGGTTTCCTTCCACGGTGGGTGAAGAGGGAAAGGTGATGTGGGTGCCAGAGCCGGCCCTTTTCGGTGGGCGAGACCCACGTGTAAGCGGGCGGTGGGATGCAGGAGGCAGCGGTGCAGCCTGGAGCATCCCCAAAATCCCTTGTATGTGCCTGGTACCTCTTGTTTGGCCCCTATTTAGCCCGGCATGCAATTCAAATCATCTATGGGATGTGCTGGGATGGATATCACCTTTGCGGGGTTTAGGAGGGTTTGTCGGTCGGGGCCATTTAGTATCCATAGGAGCCAAGCTGCGACACGTGTAGGAAAGCAGCCGCGATCCTGAAATAATGTTATCTTAGCAAATGGTTTTGTTATGGTTGTCGGCTTCCTTGAGGAGCATTTCTTAATCTAGAAAAGCAGCAGTCCCAATGCGGCGGGAAGTTTTTCATTATCAGCTTCGAGGAGTTCGGAGATGAGAGATTAGGGGGAAAGGCACACAAATCCACTGCTCTGGGAAAGTAAAATAGGAGATCTCTCTTTGGTAAGATGTGAAAATGCCTTGAAAATACTGGCTGCATCCAGACGTGAACTCAGGTAGCCCAAACTCCTGACGGGGGTGACCAGATGCGGGCTATGAGCAGCTGCCAGCGTTGCTTTAACAAAGAAAATCTGACAGAAAGTGGAGAAAAGAGGATCTCCACACCTGTGACGTCGCTTTTCCAGTTTCCTCGTTTTGCCACATTCTTTGCGTTGTTTTTCACAATATTTCAGGCAAACCCCGAACAGTTCTGCTCAGAGAAGCGCAACATCGGGTTTTTGCATATATAACGTAGAGCACCGGTGTTTCCAGCATGCACACTGCAGGCACAACCAGGACCTGCAGCCTGGACGGGAAGATATGCTGCATTAGGACTGCAGGAGTTTCACGGCATCTTGGGGTGCACCCAGCAACTTGCTATTTTTTTTCCATTTGGGAAAAAGAAAGTGTTATTCTTTTTGTATAGCAGGATGTATTTTTTTTTCAGGACGCACTCACAGAAAATGAAGTTGAACCCAGGGAAAGGGGCAAAGCAACAGACTAAAGGACCGGATGGGTCAAGAGAGGAGTTTTATGTGTCCCCCGCAGCTGGCTAGACTCTGATCCAGCAAAGCAATGTGATTTCTTGCAAATACCCATTTGTCTAGTGCAAAACGCCTTACATCTCTCTTCCTCGCCCTTGGCTCGTGGTCCAAATCCGAGCCCTACCACAGCTCCAATGGGTTTGGAGTCCATCCCGCAGGGGCAGCCGTGGCTTGAACACGGCTTGAGCCTCTGCAGCCCAGATTTGAGCAAGAGCTCAGGATTGCTTCTAGCTTCAGAGGTCATTTGGCGCAACAGCCTACGGCCACAGGGTAAGAGAAGGTGTGTGTGTATATATATGTAGGCTATATATATAGGCGAACCAGTTTCAGGGATGAAAAAGCCATCCGGAGAAGACTAAAAGGTGCATAAAAGCATGGAGGAATGGAAATAGCAGCACGTGGGAAGCAGAACCAGAAGGTCCCATCCCAAGGGAGTGTCACCTTAATCCAAGCAATCGTAGGCACTGAAATATCTCACTGCTGCTCCGTAAAGGATTTATCCCCCAAAATTTGGACTCTCTACCTAGAATAAGGAGGATTTGGGGCCTTTTCCTAGACGTCTGTGCTGGCATCTCTCCCCTCCGGCAGCGCACTGCTGGCATCCATCAGCGGAGCCCCGCAGCCACTGTCTGTTTGGTTTATCGACATTTTCAGCCCCTACACTCCGCACCACAAGGGGAACGTTGTCGGGTTTTTTTATCTCCTTCCCAATCCAGTTTTATCAGTTATTTATTTATTTGGGTTTATTAGTTTCCTTGTTCATTTTGTCATTTCGTTTACTCAGTCCCCGAGGCTGCTGAAATGAGGCACCGAAAAAGAAAATATAGGACAAATAATTATTATTTGCATGTTCTCTAGAATAAGCCAAGAAAGAGTCTCCGGGGAGAGGGTGGGATTCGCCTCTGTTTGTTTCTTCAGAGGCAATATTAAAAAGGAAAAATGTGAAAAGGCGGGTGGAAGAGTTAACCCTTGCCGGAGCCGTGTCTCCGCACCACAGAGGGGGCTGAGAGCTCCCAGCAGCGGGGAGGAGAAAGAGGATGAATCAGAAACAGGTTCCCTGGTGCTTTTGGCTTCCCACCAGCAGAAACAATGCAAAAATAAAATGCAAGAGGAATCCTTGGCAGCAAGGAGAAAAAAGCAGTGCAGTCTGGTACCCAGGGCAAAGCGAAGGGCAGCTTAATTTTTTTCCCCTGTAAACTCACCCCCCTCACCCCCGCCCAAAAAAAAATACTCCACCTATGGCATTTTTAGAAGCGAATCCCAGCCGGATTTGGTGAATATTTTCCAGGTGTGGGCGTGGAGGTGAGGGACTCTGGCGTGGCACGTGCCGCGGCTGAGCGCCCAGCTGCGGGGGATGCTCAGCATCGCCCCGGGGACCAAGGATGTCCTGCGCGTTCCCCTGGGGTGGCTCAGAAGCAAACATTTGGATGCCCATCACTTTGGACCAACTCATTGGCTTTGCAACGGAGCTAATTTTGTGCCTTTTTTAATTTTTTCTTTACTAAAAGGAAACAAAAGCATTGACTCCCCCGCACACACACGTGACGCGCTTATTAAGGCAGACTTTTCTTTTTCAGGTCCAAATAGGAAACGTCGGCCGTGATCAGAAAACCACCTCAGCTGAGTGCTTCCAGCAACCCTTCAGCTGCATTAGAAAACAAAATCCCTAAAGCTTTTCTAATTGCATCTGCATTGGGGATGGGAGGAAGGAAGGAAGGAAGAATGGATGCAAGGAATTATGCAGAATCATTTATACTGGAGATGGACTTTTTTTTTTTTTTAAATAAAGAGGAGCTTAAATGCTTTAAAATTACGTGCTTTACATTTTCTTCAAGATGTCAGATCCCTGCTCTTGAGGAGACGGTCCTAAGGTCTGGAAGGGGGATACATGCTGTCTCTTTTTCTTTTCACTTCCCTTTCTCCTCCTCAAAAGCAGAAAAAAAGAAGTTTAAAAGGGACTGAGCCAAAGATTTCCTTTACAAAAAGACACACATTTCAAGCAGGTTTATACCACCAAAAAAAGCACACTGCAAACAACATAAAAATGCTTTTTCCTTTCCTCCTCCCCATCACCTTCTGGCAGCCACGGTTTACCTGCCCCTCTGGGGACGACATAGCACGGCAGACGCAGACTCACGGAGGATCTCCAGCAGCTCTGCGATACTCCGGGGGTGCGAAAAAGCCAAAAAAACCCCCACGGGATTCAGGTGGGATAACAGCTGCTTTGCATTAGCATCTCCCTTGTGAGCTTTCCCTTGTTTTTCTTCTTTCTCCTTGTTTCCTTTTCTCCCTGCTCACTCCTTCTTCTCCTGCCTTTGGGAGAAGAAAACGCAGCCCAGGTTCTCCCTGTCTTTCAGTGTCCGTTTTCCTCCGTGTTTGTTTTTCCACATAATATATCCTCACCTCTGAAGTAAGTGCTGAAGCCAGGGGCTTAATGGGCAACTTGGGGAAACTATGATCAAGGCCATACCTTGCCGCAGCCATCCTGTGCGACCCCGAGCAAGACCCCTAAACCCAGATCTCACCTCCCCCTAAATCCTGGAGGTACCTAAAGATGGATGAAGACGTAGCCTTTAGTCTCCTTAATTTGACTTAACATGTAGCGTGGGGATATTGGGGTTTTTCCCAAACTCCCTGGGATTTCTTAAGATGCCCAGATAGACCAGGCTTAAGTAGACTCAGTCTACTCTTTACTCATCATCTCGCTGCACCGTCCCCTCCATCCCTTGTCCAGATGTCCTTCCCCTACCTCTCACGCCTGTGTTTCTATAGCATATGGGGCTGCTTCTGGACAACATATGTCATCGAGAACACAGAGAGCCTTAATTTTCTCTGTCATGATGATGTGGTCCCTATAGTGACCATAATTTCGGGAACATGTGTTTCTGCTATCCGGAGCCTGGGCGCTGCACTTTTTGAAAATATTCCCAACGATATAGAAAAGGCAGAAAAGGCCAAAGCAGTATATTAGCAAGAAAAAAGCTTATTCTGTGACGTGGGGAGGGATATATTTAGGATATTTTCTCAGCTCCGTACACCCCAAAAGCCTTTGATTCAGCCTCGGTGTAAACTTCCAGCATGTGTGTGAATTTGCTTTGCTTACAGGCTGTACCGAGCAGGGAGGTGCTGAAGTGCCTGCACAAAATTAAGAACATGCTTAAGGGCTGAGAAAAATGTGCGGTATTTAAGCATGAATAGCAATTAAACACCGAAACGTGGCCCTGAGTGCCTCGGTGGCTGAGGGAGAGAGTGTATTGCTTCGCCAACTCCGGCTGTGCCCGACGCTTCGGCCACCTGAAAGTGTCTCAGATGCTCTGCTGAATCCCTGTGGTCTCTATTTTTTAATTTAGAGCAAAAAGCAGCTGTTACTGCAAATAATTACCCTTACGCCTGGATTACGTACAGTGTCGTTCCTTCCACGACTCCAAAACATTTTTCCTTGAGGGCTTATATTTCCAGAGCTGTCAATCCAACACCTCTCACCAGCGCTAAATTCGTTTACAGGAGGGGTGGGCGGGGAAGCTTTAAAAAATAAATAATCAAGCCACATTAAGTAACCATTTGGGAGACCATCCGCCTCCCAGGCTTGCTTGGCTGAACTTGATATTAATTAGGCTAAATCCAAACGCAGCACCTTCCCCAGGAGTCGGCTGGAAAGCTCTCACCGCTCACCCCATGGCTGCAATTTCCAAGGGCTTTACCTAGTTAAGGATTATAATCTTTAACAGCTGCCTGATTTACTCAGCTCATTCCCTCGGAGATGCTGACACGGTCCTCGGCTGACGACCGCCGTCTCTCTCTCCTTCTGCCATCGCTTCTTCCAGGATTATGCATTTATAGGAGCGAAGGTATGGAATGGAGACCTCCAAAAAGATAAAATCCCGCTCCTGCCACCGGTCAGTAAGGAGATGGGAGTTTGCTTGCCGTAAATCCACGAGCCCTGCTTGCCAGATTAGAGCTGGCTGGACAAATTTGGCACCGACTGCGTTGTATAATTAGAAAAAAATATTTAAAAAAAAAAAAACAAAAACCAAAACACAAACCCAAACGAAACAAAAAACCAGCAGAAATGCTTGTGGGAACGTGTCAGTTTGCTGGCTGGGGAGGACGACGGGGGGAAGTTTAGTCTGCTGCAAGTAACCAGCAAGGGTCGGCATCGCTGGGGGGTTGGCATCCCTCCCCAGCTGGTCCTGCAGCGGGGCTGGAGCTCGTCTCCATCGCCCGGCTGCGGAAAAGCTGCCCGCCTTTTCTGCGAGCGCCTGACCCGGGGTTAGGATCAATGACACATCCTCAGAGCCGCCGGAATGGGAAAAAGGCCTTTTCTGCTTGGAGAGCAGGTTTTTCTCCTGCCAGATTCGGGGAGGACCGGCCGTAACCAGCACAGTCTGTCCTCTGCGATCAGCTCCACGGCTGTTGGTGCAGGGAGAGGCGATGGGGAAAAGGGAGGAGAGGGGCCGGGGTCTCCCATCTCTTCTCCACATCAGCATTTCATTTAATATCCCCGACCTCACGCGAACATCCCCATTTTCCCCATGCGGCGCGGGGCACAGCAGAGCGCTGCGCTGCCCTTCCCAGTTTATTTCCCACCCCGGGAGAGGTTTTCTGCAGGACATGTGTTCTCAATTAGGTCCATTTGTTCAACCTACGTCTGGTTTTGCTTTCGTCTCTTGGCAAAACCCAATAATAATAATAATAATAATAATAATAATAGCAATAATAATAGCAAGGCAGCATCCCAACCTCAGGGAGCGGATCTGCAGCCACGTCGAAGCCCTTGACCAGAAAGATAGATGAGGCAGAAGTGCTGCCCTCACCCTCGATGGTTTTTCTCCCTGACATTATACTTCAGGTAACTCCCTTTTTTTTACATTTTTTTTCCAAGCTTCTTGGGTTTCAGCTTAGGACAAACGAAAACAAGCAGATTTGCAGGCGGTCCCAGATGTGGGATGGGGTTTTAGTTTCATAAAGGCATTCGCCATGGACCGTCCAAGCCATCTTCAATCCTCGGGCTCAGCCAGGGATGGGTTTGGAGCGAAGCACTCAGTGGGTTGGCTGGAGCACCGCAGGACCTTCGTTCTCAGCAAATCCCCTTGTGTATTAATTCATTTAGAAAATTTAGCACTTGTTATATATATATCTATCTATCTCGTGTTGCCACGAGAGCTTAAGAGGCTGGAGATCTCAGTGTCCCATCATGAACACCAGCCACGCTTCGTGCTACTATGCCATGGGGATAGATTCAGTTTTCATGCTATTATTACTGCTTAAAAGGTAAGAAAAGGTGTATTGGGTGGGAGCAGAGGTCTATCTAATCCAGCATCTTTCTCCAAAAGTGGCCAAAAGCAGATGCCTGGGGAGGTACACAAGAAAAGGGTAAAGAAACTGGATGGAAGGCTAAAGTAACTGGAGGAACTAAATGCCCTTGTGCTAGCAGACGACTCGAGTCAGTCTTTTTTTTTTTTTGGTAGGTTTTTTTTTTTTTTTCTTTTACAGAAAACCCCACAGTGCTCTCCATGTGCCAAAGCCAGGAAACAGGAAAATAAAATGCTACCAGAGGGGCATTTCAGAAATACCTCCTGTGCCTCTCCCAGGGTATAAGTAACTTTTGGGAGCGTGCGGCTCTGCCCTTTGCTGGGCACAACTCCTTGGCCTAAAGGGGAAGAGTCTCATGCCCGTCAGTCTGTCAACCTGTCTGCCACCTTCAATTCCCTGGCTGTTTTTAACCCCATTTTAACCACAGCAAAGCTGGGGTTTCAAAGCTACAGGTTTCCTTTGCATTTAGTGGAGCTGGAGGATGCAGGTGAAGATGCTTCAGTGTTCCCTGAAGGGAAAAGCAGCCAGCTCAGCCTTTTATTAGACGTCAGAGAATCCAAAGAAGACAAATTCACAGTGAAGGGAAGCAAAACACAAAATCTTTCGGTGTCAGAAGACTAGGAAGCTCAAGAGCCATCCATGAGAGTGTCTCATGATGCTGGGAGAAGCTACCCCTTCCCCTTAGACTCAGCATATGATGCTCCATATCACTTCTCTTTCACCAGGAGCCTATTCCTGCGGCTTCAGGCTTTATATGGATGCGGGACATCACCTGTGTCACCCCCTTGGTGCCAGGTGTCGGTGTTTGGCTGAGCCCTATTAAGTCCCCACAGCTTTCCCTGGGCTAAAGACCCCTGAGCAAACAGACCATGAATTGGCTAAACACCAGCCTTCCCTCTGAGCAGGTATTTTTGGCATTGGGGCTCAGTTTCTTCTTTCCTTACCACGTAAATACTTGGGGTTGTGTGGGATTTTTTGTCTCTCTGGGCAATTTTTAAGGGCACCTGGTTAAAAGCGTGGCTGTCATCTGGTGCTGGAGGAGCAAGGTGTTGGTTGTAACTTGGGTTTCTTCTCCTGAACGGGTACTCGAGGGGAAAGCTATGGCACGGGGTATTGCGCCGGCTGGAAATCTCCCTCTCTGTTCCTAATAAAGCTGTTTGCAGCTGGAGCCTTTGCAGCGTGGGATATATTTGGGTTGAAACTGAACTTTCTTGTGGGAAGAGGTGCAGGCAATCAGTCCTTTATTTCCCCGTAGGAGCCAGCGAGGGGGAAGGTGCTCGGTCGGGCCTGTCATGCTTGTTTCTTTATGGTAATGAAAAGCAAAGCGAGGTTGCCCCCAGTAAAACACATTAATTTTGCCAAATCATTACAACATAGGAGAGAAAAAAATTGCCTTTGCTGGGGGAAAATAAAATACCAGGCAATCTGTCCCTGGTGAGAGCTGGATGGGGTGACATCAGGCATCCCTGAACTGACGTGTCCCATTAAAAGGAAGAGGGTTATCTCACCGTTGGCCCGATATAACGGGGAAAGAGGGCTCTGACTCACGGAGGGTGTGCTGGGAATCGGCAGGAGGAATGCACGTTGCTTTCCGGGCACCCAGCGACCCCACAGCTGTGCCAGGCTGGCTCAGCTGTAAGGCTAACCTCGCTTTTCCCAAACTATCCGAAGGTGATGTGACAAGGGGCTGTGACTGAGGTTTTGCCCGCATACGGAGCGGATGACTCCAGAATAGCACATTGGGAAGGGATGGTCCCGGAAAATGGTATGTGCAGACACAGTTGTTCCAGGATATGAGAGCGCTGTTCCAGTTTACATTAATCCGTTTAACTCTATATTGCTGTTATCCTGACAAAAAAAGCATCCTGATTTCAGGCCAAAGCAAACCGGCCTCATGCATTTAACGTCCCGGTGCAGGCGAGCCCCGGGGCTTGCAGGGACTAATCCACCGCTGGGCTCCTTCAGGCTGGGATTTTGCGGGGGGGGGGGGTTTGCCAATAACAAATCCTGTAGCAGAAGCAAGTCAGAATAAACCTGTTAGGCATTCAAAGGTTGGGGGTTTTTTTTCTGCAGTTAATGAGTTGAGGCTTCAAAGAGGCCAGGATCGCAATAAGAAATGCTCTGCAGCCACCAACTAAATGACATGGGCACGACTGCGTCGCCCAGGGATCCAGGTGTAATTTTAAATACAGTTTTATTTCAGGTTTGCTATTGACGCACAAACAGCAGAGATTGATGTTTAGTATACATGGTATACACAAAGCAGCCAGTACGATCGGCATCTCCGTCCTTTTGCTGCACACTCGGCAAAAGAACCGCACACAAGAAATCCCTCCTGCCCCATCCTTCCCCTCCCCGTGAACAAGGGTGACAATTCCTCTGTGGCTTGGAAACCATCTGTTGGATGGCAAGACACAAAAGGGCAGCTCCTCGGAGCTCTGTCCCCAAACAAAAGCACGGCAAGCTCAGCGACGCAGGAAACCCCTCCGAAACTAGATGATACGTTCATGGGAATGGAGACCTAGAAGGGATTTCCTAGAACGTTAAATCCCGTCCCCCTGTTGTGCAGAGCAACCACAACATCTGCTCCTGGCTCTATCAAGCAGCGTGGAGACCCAAAATGTTATTGCGTTCAAAAAGGCAATACATAAATCCTGGGAGGATGGGTCTGCAAACATTGTCACGAGGGGTTTGCTAAGCTGGTGGAACGGTCTAGCGAGGAAACCCCTGTGCTACCGCTGTCCTGTTTCTTGTGATCTTTCTCACCTTGCCCACAGCTGGAGACCTTTCAGAGCAGACCAAAGGGCACAAGAGGATTCCACGCTATACCTGCATGGGACCAAGCCAGCAAGGTAGACTCCAAGCCTCTAGCTGCTGAGAGAGCATCTCCTGCCTACCCATGACCTGTGTATCGCCCCTGTAGTCCCTTTCTGCTGATCCCAATAACTGCATAGCTCGACCCAGAGACTCTGGCTTGCCCACAGTCACAGCTAACCTATTAAGAGGCACCTTCATCAGTGGAAAAGCAAAAAGTGAAATGGTCTGAGCAAGACACCTAAATGATGCGTTAAACGGTCGTTGGGAAGAGGGCGGTGCGTGAGGTAAGACAGCCTCCGACCACAACGGGCATGATGCTACGTAACCATCAGAGGTACAGAATAAACCCTTGCACAAAACACTGGAGGGGGAAACCGGTTGTAGATGCTCCGCAGCAGCAAGAGGTTCAATGCCTCCTCTTTCCCCGCACGCCCGAACCCCGCTGAGCCCCTTACCCCCAGGAAAGCCCTAGACCCAAATTTATCTTCCGCTCCCGCAGCTCAAAAGCGATGGCGGGGAACTCGCCCCAGCTCTGCTAGAGTTCAGCTCAGGATATCTCAGGAAGGCTTACCGCAGAGGAAAAATAACCCAACCTGGCCCAAAGGTTGGAGGGCAGAGGGCGGTGGGATGTCTGGTACGGCATACTGGTCCCATTGAGCAGCGAGCACCATTTCCAGAGCGGAGTCAAGTACCGGCAACTCGCGGGACTGCGTCTGACCGCGTATGGCACCGTGCCATGGTACTACAGTACAGTTGCTTGTTGCTTTTTTGGAATGACAGCTCAGATCTCAGGTCCATAGTGATCCCTGAAAAACTTCAGGCGGGCATTTTACAACCTGCCCTGGACCGGGGTGTAAAGGAGCATCCAGCTACACACTGGATGCTCGCACAGCCCCATCCCGAAGCACCATAGGAAAACCTCAGCCAGGTGAGAGAGCCCACCGGGAATAACACCATCCCTGCTACGCAAGGTTTACATCCATCGGGGCAGGAGGAAGGAGGTTAAAAAAAAAAAAAAAAAAAATACAGAGTTAAGCACCATAAAATCTACACTGGTCAGGTCATAAACATGAGGAGAAAATGAAAATAAAGCCACCACCTTCCAGCCTGGCCCGGGGATGCTGCTGGGGCTCTCCGGACCACCCAGGCTGCAAAGTCATCACCGGCGAGCCCTGGAGGCATCAGTCCCAGCACCTCGTCACGCCGGTGGTTGGACAGTATAATTTGCCATCGTTGCATTGATAAATCCTTTTGGTCCCATTTAGCACGAGTGTCGGGGGAGTCCGGAGAGGGGAGAGGTAGGCTTGGCCCTGGGAAGATGGGGGAGTCTTCGACTGTGCAATTTAGGGGCATCTCCCTGCCTGAACTCGGATCCGTCCTGGGCAGCCGATCCTTCTTGTTTCCATCTGTCCCCGCCGACTCCCAGCCTCCGCCGGTGGGTTTCCGCATCGTTCGGCAGCTTCGAGGTAGATGTTCGTTCCTGCTCTGTCTCTGAGCGACCTGGTCGGTTAAAGCCCTCTCTCCTGGGCGCGTGGGGTTTGCGTGCTCTCTTCCCACACCCAGGTCCCTTTTTTCCCCTTTCCCCCCGCCCTCCCCCCACCCCGTTCGCTATGTGCTATGGACATCTCCCCCTCTCCCAACCCCTGGCTGCTGCTCGACTGCGTCCAGCCAGAGGAACACCATGCCCTTCCTCGCAGACACCCCTTGACCCGCTCAGCAGGGCCTCAGGGTGCAAAAATCCAGCTCCTGTGGCTTCCTCCGAAAATTGCAACTCTCCCGGGGCAGCAGGCGCCCAGTTGGGACCGAGCATTTCAGCGCCCGTCTCTTGAAACCCCGACCGCAGCTCTTGGAGCAAGGAGACCAAGGTCCAGCTTCCCACGCTGGGCAGGGCTCCCCGCACAGCCGGACATCGGCCGGTCGCTGTGCCGCATCGCACTCGGCGGCCGGTTGGCCGTAGGAGTCGCGGCAAGCCACCGAACGCTTCTGCAACCCATCGCCGCAGGTGACGGAGCAAGCCTCCCAGCCGCCCGCCGCCCACTTGTAGGAGGGACGCTTGTAGCTTGGTCTCCCACCGTCCAAGCGGTTGGACAGGCTGAGGACGCTGTTGTTGAGGTCCGGTGAGGTCTTGCCCTCCTTCTTGTAGGAGGACTTGTCCTCCTTACTCTCCTTGGGGAGGTAGAAGGAGTAGCGTACCCGAGGAGGGGTCATCTTCCCCACGGAGAGCACCTCCAAGGTCAGGGGTTCCTGGATGGGCTTGAAGGCTTGGAGGCTCTCGACGGCGGTGCCGGTGCCGCTGTACCGCAGGACGCTGCCCTTCACCATCAGGTCCCTCTCCACGGCGGAGACGATGAAGTGGCCGTTCAGCAGGTACTTGCCCTGCCCGTTCTTCAGCGCCAGGTAGTTGTCGTCGCTGATCAGCCCTTTGTAACCCCGCTGCCTGATGTCGATGTTGGAGGCGCCCGCAGGGATGACCACCACGAAGTTGTAGCCGTGCCTGGAAGAGACGAGCAGGCAGGCCAGGCCGTCAGGCAGGGGGACGTCCTGCTACGACGTGGCCTCAGCCTGAAGCTCTGCAGCTACAGCCCCGAGATCTTCCCACCCCTACGGTTTATCTCCTCCTTCCCGCGAAGATCATTTTGAAGCTCCTCCCTGCCCTGACTTTCATCTAGGCTGAGGTCACCCCGATATGGGAAGATGCTACGGCTCCTCTGGCTCAACAGTACGGACGTACTGGAGCTAACTCCATCGGCAGAAGCCCACAGGGCGTTAAACGTGCCCTGCTTCTCCTTCAGAGCTAGCCCACGTCTCCGCTAGCCCCAGGAGAGTTTGCTCAGGATGGACTTAGCCCCCATTACCATCTCCATCCAGCCCAAAAAGCAGAGCTGGGAGAGGGGGAAGCGCACGTGGCCACCTAACACTTACATGGGTTTGGTGAACAAGCCCGAGACCTTCTTGCAGCTCTTGTTGTCTCCTCCGCAGACGCTGCATTTGTCAAACTTCTTCTTGGAGCCCAGCTTCCCATCACAACCTGCTTTGATGCATTTACCCTGGACGCAGACCGAGGTGGAGTCTGGGGAGCAAGGGGTGCCGTCCACAACCTGCATGAGGGTGAGCAAAACAAGCTGCTGCGTTTCTCTCTACCACCCCACAAACCCCTCCCAGCTGCAGCCCTCCAACCCGGGGCTACCCAAATCCAGCAGATAAGTCCTGAGGAGACACTAGCAGGCACCGCGTTGCCCTTTGCTCATGCTCTGCTTTGCAGTCAAGCTTTTTAGGGTCTCTGAGAAGAGCTGCGCGGGACTACATCCCTTTTGTTCTCCATCTGCATCATTTTCCGCCCTTTCTGTTGCATCGGTGCGAAGGGAACAGGCTGCACTGCGGACACAGCTACCACCACCCTGCTCAGTCCCACCTCTGACCGCCCGCCCTGCCTGGCACGCACGTCGCTTCCCCAGCACTGTAATTATCATCCTCTATCGCAGAACGATGGGCGTATCCCAGAGGCACCTTTGCAAACCCTCCGCGGACCAACTCCAGCCCTGAAATTAAATAACCAGATGCAGACAGGCTGATTCATACCAGCCTGGTGGATTCTCCTCCCCTACAACCTCATCTAACACAAGCTGCCCACCAGACAAGGAAAATCCATTCATTTCCAGGCACGCTGGAGTCATCCTACAGCCAAGACATTGACCCCGGCGGGTCTCTCACCAACCTTGGGTGCCAGCACGTAGAAGTAGCCTGTGCCGTTAGCCCGGCAGATGAGCTTGCATTTATCCCGGGGCGAGACGCCGGAGTATTTGGGGACCCAGGAGATGGAAGCAGTGAGGCGGTTGGTGCTGTGGCTGTAGCCATTGAAAGCTTCACACTGCTCCTCGCGGAAGCTTTTCCCTGGCACTGGAAAAAAAATGGGGATGTACGTGGGACCGGGGAGCAGCCCAAGCCTCTGGCGCTGGTTTTATGGTGGCGTTATACGGGCCACGCACACACAACCACCAGCAAGCTGAGCTCCAGCCCCTTACCTGCAGCAGAGCAGGGGTCCAGGTTGCAGGAGCGGTACTTGACGCGGATGCCCTCGCAGTAGGAACCCCCGTTGGCAGGGACCGGGTCGGTGCACTCCCGCTTGGCCAGCTGCACCCCACCGCCGCAGGTCCGCGAGCACTGCCCGTAGGGTGCCCACTTCGCCCAGCCGCCGTCCACCTGCGGGGATGCGGCGGGGTGAGACGCTGCATCCCCTTTGGCACCGGCTCCATCCCAAACAGGTTGGGACTCTCTGGATTCGGAGCCCATCCCTTCGCAAGCAAAACATCTATCCCTAAACCTGCCCAGGGCTGGCTGGAGCAGAGCAACGGCATCCCTCTTGGAGAAATACGCAATACCCGAGGGACTTCCATCTCTTTGCACGTCGGTGTTCCCCCAGAACCAGCAGGCAGGGGACTGCTGAGCCAGCACCCACACAAAAACTCGAGGTGACCCCCGCGGGATGTTTTTTAGGGAGGGGGGCGGGGGGGGGTGCTCACAGCGCAGGTACTCACCCTGTACTTACTGATGTTATGCCTCTCAACGCAGGCACCCTTCAGACAGAAGCGCCCTTCGCCGCAGCCGGTGCCGTCCGCCCAAGGGAAGTGACGGGTCTGGCAGACGATCTGCCCGCGCGCTTTGCCCGTGCACCAGAGCTTGGCGCAGTACTGCATGTACGGGCAGGGCTTGGAGCCCACCCCGAAAGCCAGCTCACACTGCTGGTTCAGGCTGTAACTCGTCCCCGGAAGGTCTTCGGGCAGCGGAATGGGTTTGGCAGGCTGGTCCAGCAAGCAGTCTCCTGTGGGAGTGGGGATGGGGGGCTCTACTGGGTCCTTGGGACCAAGAAAGCTTGCCCGGTGCAGAAACACCACCAAACTCCCCGTTTCCTTCTAACTTCGTTTGCAGAGGGGGTAGAAGAGTTGCTCTACAGCCCATTAGCCTCTCCCGGTAACCAGCCCCAGGGATGGATTCTGCTCCCACGGGACAGGGACACGGGTAAGAGGGCGAGGGATGCAGGAGGGCTCACCGTGGCCGCTGTCGAGGAAGTCGGTGATGATGGCAGCGCTGCAGGCTGACCAGGGGTTGGCGCGGTCGATCTGGATGAGGGTGGGGGACATCATGTGGTTGGTCTTCAACCGACCAAAGACCTCCTCGCAAGCCTTCACGTTGTCGTGGGGCATGTTGAAGACGTGGCCTGAGTGCGGGATAAAGGGGGGGGGAAAGCATGAATAACCCCACTTGGCATGCAGAAGAGGGGCCCCACAGCTTCTTGCAATGAGGGAAACTGAGGCACAGAGTGACGCAGACCTCTGCAAGGATTGCAAAGGCTGTGGATGGCCCAGGAGACACCTGGGGAAGGATGATGCTCGTGCACGCCCTGGCTCGGACTCCAGGCAGGGACCGGGAGCTTGCAGGACCGGCACGCGTGAGTCGCCCCGCCGGCAGCGTCCCTGAGCCAGCGAGCTTTCTGGCACTCGGTCCCGGCTGCTTCGTGCATGTGGAAAGCACATGGGAAAGGAAGGACAAAGGAAATTGCAAAGAGAAGGAGACTTCAGCGCTCGCCTTTCTCCCTCCTCCTCCTCCTCCTCCTCCTCCTCCTCCTCCTCCTCCCGCCAAGCACCACGAGCGTCTCCGGAGGTAGGTGTGCCCTCCGTCTGTTATTTCAGGATTCCCGAATCCTGGAAACCCAGCTGAGGTAGCAACCGCCACAGCAAAGCCTTTTGCTTTCTCAGCAGCTCTTTCCCACCCGGCTCGGGGGGGTTCTCATGCCCCAAGGTGGAGTTTCCCCATCACCGGATACAGGTTTATTGTCTGATCTTCCGGAGGTTGAAATCAGGGTTATTTTGAACCTCACCAGCTCCTGGCATTCCTCCCGAGAGGAAGAGGAGAGCGGGGAGCCTTACCCAGCTCATGGGCGGTGGTGAAAGCCGAGGGCAGCCCATCGTCCTCGATGACGGAGCAGCTGCGCTTGGGGTCGCACATGGTGCCCACATCCGCCATCCCCAGCGTGTCGCAGGTGGTGGCACCGCACAGGTCCTGTGAGGCACAGAGGCGAGGGGTTAGTCCCGGGGCCGGCACGGGCATCACGGTTCCCCATCCCTACCCCATCCCCGGTATCCCACGGGGACCTGATCCCAGGCTGCTTGAGGAGGAGAGGCAGCCCAAAGGGATGGGGAGCCCACCAGGCTGCGGAGGCAGGAAACCTCACCCTGACCCAGCCCAGGCTGCAACGATGTGTTTGCATTTAACCTTGGCACCGGGGATGCTTTTTGTGTGTAGCATCCTCCCGTGCCTTCAGCAACAGCTTTTCCCTCCCGAATGGCTCCTCCGGCCAGGGCGGAGATGGTTTTGGCATGGAAGAGTCAGTCTGGCTCCCTTCTTCAGCGCAAGCTCAAGGACCGGGCGCGGTTGGGTGGAAGGGACGACACCTGGCCTTGGGCTCACAGCCGGCCCATTTCTCAACTTCTTGCTAGGAACAAGAAGCCCCTGGACCAGGTCCAGAGGTTCCCAAGGCTGAGGGAAGCCCTCCCGTCTCTCCAAGACACTTTGCAGCCATCCCTCAAGGAGCAACCAAGCCCCGCTGCTTGAAGAAGGAACCAGCCCAGCCTTCCACCCCCAAATCGAGGACGGCCAGACCCCACGTAGATGCTGCCGGGACAGAGGACGGGAAGGGTCTCGTCGTGGCTGGATCTGCCTTTCTTTGGGATCCGGAGGTGCTTGTGCGACTAAAAAGTCCCTGTTTGAAGAGGCACCGCCGCTGCAGCCTGGCAATAGCCTTGTCCTCGCATGCCCCCTTCCCACGCTGGGCTCTGTCAGCGGCTTGGGAAGGCTGGAGCATCGTCCCCATCCCTCGGTGCTGTCCCGGACGGGCTGGGAACTGCAGGAGAGGCCGTGCAGGGGACAGGGAGCAGCTTTCCACATGAAAAGAAAACGTAAGGGACTCGTCGGGCGCTCCCATGCTATAAATAAGCGTGATTCATGCTCAGCGCTCACCCAGCCAAAGCGCCTGGGTTGCTCGAAATCTCGCATGAGCGGCTCTGCCAACATTTCCAGCGAGGTTTCCAAGCTGAAGGCATTCCCGTGCAGGCAGGTTCAGCCGTGGGTAAATAACAGTCCTGACGACTTTGGTGAGCCCCAGCCAGGGCTGAGATGGCTTTAACAGGAGACCTGTGGCTACAAAGTCTGGAGGCACAGACGAGACCATGATCTCTGGAGAGGCGAGGCGGAGAAACGCCTGGGTCTGGGCCGGCTATCGCAGCCGGTGGAAAACCCCGTCGTACAACCGGGTTCATCTCTCTGCTCTGCAACAGTTTTCCTTGTCGGCTGGGACCCCGCTGCATCCCTGATCCCACCGCGCATTGATGCTGGCAGGGACATGGAGGTGGCAAGCCCGCATCCCCGGTGGCAGGGCCACCGTTGGCGAGCGTAGGGTCAATAAACGGGGCTGGCAAGCCCAGACGCTGGGTCCTCTGCCCCAAAAAATGCCACCAAGAGCCAGTGCCATCCCCATGCCGAGCTAACCCAGGGATGCAGCTTCCCCAAGACTCTCCGCCGGTGCTCTCCCCTGTGGCAGTCCCACCGCTGGGGGTTTGGGGGTGAAGGTGGACACGGGGAGGGGGAATGACGCAGCATCATGGGGAAGAGGCGGCCGCTCGCTACTCTTTGAAGAGTTGCCGTTTCCTTGCTGGCGCGGCGAGCTTTTGGCTCCCGGCCCAACACCTGCACTGACACACTGACCCACTTCTCGCTCTGAACCTCGCCTGCCGGCGGCAGGGATACACGAACGAGCGGCTCTTAACGGGGTTTTCCCTAAACCCACCCCCACCCCCACCCCCAGCCACAGCCTCCTAGGCGCAGCCCTCTTTGAAAGGCTGGGCAGAATCTCTGGGATGTAGTGAGGGGTCCCCCCAAAACGCATCCTCCGGCTTTGCCTGGGGTCCAGCCTGCTCAGGAGGGGAGGCAATGTAAGGATGGAGTTTCGGAGAGGAGGAGAGAGAACTGCAAGAGGTTTAAGGTGGGAAAGTGGCATGCAACGGGCCAGTTCTGCCTTTGTACGGTGTGCTCACCATCATCGATATCGCCCACTGCCAGCCCAAATACAGGGAGGATGCCCAGTGCCCCGAGGGGCTCCAAGCAACCCGCTCGATGCAGCGCCAGGGCTCTCCTGCCAGCCTGACCTTCACCTGAGGACACTTCCAAGGCTTTTCTTCATCCCCTTGCGAACTTCTCGAGATGTTTTACGGGTCAGTTGGGCACATTAATTCGCCTACTCGGAGACCAGGTCATAAGCGCTCTCCCTGCCATGGAGGCTTCTCACGTCTGTCCAAAGCAACCCCGAAAATCTGAGCTTTGAGCTACGGAGGGTGGGTTCCCAAATTCCCCTGCAGCATCTGCTGCGTCCTAGGCTGCAGCCAGGTGTTCCTCGGTGCGATGTCCCTTCGGGTTTACAGCAGGCCAAAGATGTTCAGCAAAGCTTTGCCGATGGGACGTCAAGGTTCGGGATGGGTGGGAAGCACGGCCGAGCCCTTCGCCTTGGTGCACGACGCTATTTCCAAGAAGCAGGAGTGCAGCCGAAGGCTGGATGCTCTGCGGGACCCTCCGACAAGCACCGGCTCAGGTAGGAAGGTGAAGCTGCTGATCCGCAGATCCGCACCCACCGGCTGAGCGGGACTGAGCTCCCCGAAGGCAAATCCGCAGTCCGGCATGACCGACGTCGGGAGGGAGCAAAGCTGAGCAGGATAGGACAGCCCCATTCATCAGCCACTCATTGACACAACTGGAAACTGCCTATCAACTGGGTTTGAGATGAAATTTAAGTTGGGGGCTTATATAACAGCTTTTTGGCAGGGAGATAAGCTTTGGGGCGTCAGGGGACCACAGATGGATGCACTCAAGGAAGGCAGATGTCTCCTCGATCGTGTGCCTTTGCACCGAGCTTGCCTTGGGATTTCAGGAATGGATGGTTTAGCAATGTGTAAAAAATGCAGCCCGGCCGTGATCCGCAGCTTTCGGATTGCTGGGACCGAATCCGTCCCACGTGTGGCTCCGGTGATCTCACCAGGTTTCCACCAGAGATGGAGCTGCCTCATTCCCGCAGGGGTGTCGGCAGGCATCATCCTCCTCTTTGCGGCACAGGCAGGAGCTGCTGCAGCAGGCTGGGATTCAACCCTGCCTGTGCTCCGGCAGGATTTACAGCTGGCCGGAGGACGTGGCCCCTGCCCGGGGTGGGGGGGACGAGGAGGATGGGTGGGATAAGGTCTTGCACGTCCTGCACAGCATCGTTCCTGCTCCAGGCCATCAGCAGCCCGCGCTGACCCCAGGCTAGGGGCAGCTGAACCGAGCTGGATGCTGTATCCTTCCCACCCACGAGTGCCTGAGCTGGAAAAACGTTTTGGGAATGGTCTCCCTGCTGTTGAGGGGAGTTCCCAACCTGTCTCTAATCCAAAGACATCTGGGCAGGGATGGGGGAAGGAGAAAAAAGCGAGTTGCTCTTGCTGGCAAAGCCTGCTGCGGCCAGGGTAAACCACGACCGTCACCTTCCAACTGGGCTCATCCTCCTCCCCTCCCATTAGCGATTTGGGGGTGCGGGCACCGCACCGACGTCAACCCTGAGACAAGACCCCAGGGAAGAGGAGAAGCATTTGGGGAGGAGGCTCTGGGAGCGGCGTCACTGCTTCCATGTCACCCAGTTTATCAGGGCGGGAGGACGGAGAGCTCATCCTGGCGCGGCAAGCACCCCGCACCCCACGTAGCCCTTGCCAAAGGCGAGCAAAAGGTTAGGTCGACAAAGCCCTCCCCCTGCTCCATCCCTGGGGATGCGGCCAGCCCACGGCAGAGGTGAAGGAGACTCTCGCCTCTTCCCCTCCAAGGGCTGCAAGCGCTGGCTGTAGCTCCGGTGCTTTTCTTCCAGCCCTGAACCGCATCCACGCGGAGCAGCCAGCACGGGGAGGAGAGGTCCAGGTTCTCAGGAGGACCTCGCGCATGAGTCAGAGGAAGCGGGGAGAGGTGGTTTGGGTTTGGGTTTTGGGGTTTTTTTTTTCTTGGCAGGTGGCACCGTCAGTTCTTCCCAGCCGGGAGAGGAGGGGGGGGGGGGGGGGGGAAGCGGGGCCATGCTCCTCCTCTTCTGGGCTCGGACCCCGCGTTTCGGGGTGGTGGCCGCTGTGCGCCAGAGCCGGCGGGCACTGGCTGCCGAGGCTCTTGCCAGCAAGCAGGGGATGGAGCGGCAGGTTTCTGCCCGTGGGGGCAACCTGCCTTTGCAACCTCCTGGCCTCTCTTACCCCCCCGGCAGGGCTTTCTCCGGCCAAAACCTGCCCAGAAGACAGCAAGGGCTGGCTCAAGCGGGCTTGCTCCGCACCTCTGCTTCCCCCCCCCCCGCCCCCCCAACCCGGTCCCCGGCATCTGAGGGTGGAGGGTCCCTTGGGGGAAAGGGGGATCGGCCACGAGCACGACGTCCTCCAGCGTGTGCCAGAGATGGGGGGCAGGTGACAGGAGGCCTTAGCACGGTGCAGGGCTCCTCGAAATGGAGACAGGGGGGATCAGCCCTCTGGGTCATCCCCACCCCCCCCCCCCCCCCCTGCACCTACCTGCTTGGTGAAGAGGATGGCGGTGTCCCAGTACTCGGGGTGCTTGTCGCTGACCTTGTTCCACTTCTTCTGCCAGGCGCAGAAGTTGCGGAGGGTGAGGGCGGCGTTGCCGGTGACCTTGGGCCCCTTGTCGTCCTGTCCGATGAGGAGGAATTTGACCACGGAGATCTGGATGGGATTGCGGATGCTGGGGTGCTTGTAGAGACGGGCGGCCGTGGCCATCAGGGTGAGCAGGTAATGCTGGAGGTCATCCCCGTGGAACTTCACCATCGACTCGTCGGCCACCACCAAGGTCTCCACGTAACGCGGGACCGAGGCGAAGCGCTTCGCCCGACCCCCTTTCCCCCCTCCGCGCCCCCGATACTTGTCCAGCGCCTGCAGGACCCCGGGGGTGAGCCCGGAGCCCACGGCACAACGAGATGCTCCGGCCTCGACGGGGCGACCGGGATTGCGACGCTGTAGACGGTGGGCTCCGCCGGCCGCCCCCCCAGCCAAAGGACTGATGATATATTCGACTCCGCGATAACCGAAAGCCCCCCGGAGCCCCCCGCAAAGGCTGAGGGCGGCGAAAGACTCCCGGTCGGCGTTGACATCCCCCGAATAAAAACAGTGGCGGAGGCCGGGGAGGGGGCGAACGGAGCCGGGGGTGACCCCCAGATAGTGAGCGGCGAAGGCGGGAGCGATGAAATGGGCGTCGGGGGAGAGATGAAGATAAAAATCCTCCCCAAAAGCCGAAAACTGGAAAACCACCGCTTGCCTTCCCCGGGGGGGTTCGGAGGAGTCTCTCCTGAAGTAAGAGCGCCCGTTGATGTCGGGGTCCAACCGGAGGGGGGTCACCACCTCGGTGGCCCCCGGGGGACCCCCCGAGGGCAGGCTCAGCCCCGGGGAGCCCAGCAGCAGCAACGGCAGCAGCGGTAGCATCGTCCCGGGGCCGGGGGGGGGGGGGTCACGCCGGCGGCATCGGGCTTTTGGGGGAGCCGGGAGGAGGGGGGGGGGGGGGGGGGGAAGAAAGCAGGACCCGGCCCCCCCCCCTTCCTTCCACCCTCCCAAATACACCAAATCCCAAAACTCGGCGGAGGGGAGCGGAGCGGCCGTGCGAGCCGCCTGCCCCGCCGCTACCTGCCTTATGGGGCGCATCGGGTTTATATACGGCGGGACCGGGGGCGGGGGGGGGGGGGGGGGAGTTTAAGGACCGAGGTTGGAGGGGGAGGGGGGGGGGGGGTAACGGGGCGCGGCTTGGCCCCGCCGCAGCCACTCCGGTACGGAGCGGAACGGGGCCGGGAGAACCGAGCTCCGCCCGGGGCTGCCGCCTCCCCGGAGCTGGCGAGGGGGGGACACACGGCACGGGGCTTGAGGGGAAGGGGGGATGAGATGTTTGGGGGGGACACCCAAGCCCTCTTCACTTCTGTTCTTGGAGGGGAGGGTGGGATCCTTGCAGCCCCCCCCCCCCCCCCCCCCCCCTTAGGGATGCTCCAGTCTGCCCCCACCCGGCGATGGTGCTGGGTCCGGGGATGGTGCTGGGTCCTGCGATGGTGCTGGGTCCTGCGATGGTGCTGGGTCCTGCTCTAAGCAAAGAGGCAGGATGAAGCTCTGTGGGGTGGTCTCCGGCTGCGAGGTGAAGGTGGAAGGTCCTCCGCTGGTATTCGGGACAGTTCGGAGGAGAGGGCTTGACCTGCTGTTTGGCAGGCGAGGGTTTAGCTCTCGGACTTTTTTGGGGAGATATTAATGTGTTTTTCACAGGCTGGGTGAACCTAGAGCCCTCCACGCACCTTCAGACCTGCCGCCCTCGCAAAATTCCGCCCCGCTTTCTGGGCCTCCAGAGCACCCCAGCGCTCTTCTTCCCAGGGGACCAGCTTTCGGCGCATCCCTCGCTAACCCAGCCCCGTTCAGATCCCACGGGATCCCCTCCAAAGGGAGCACTCGGTAAGTGTTAATACCCGTAACGTCCCCTCCTCCGAGACCCCAGGACACGCTACGCGGAGTACGTCAGAATCTCCCCATGACCACCAAACGCAGTGATCATCAGCAGAGTACTGGGGACCAGTATTTGGGGCAGCTGATGTTATTGGGAGATAGATAGAAAGAGCTTATCGTGGGTGGGATTTTTTTGAGAGCGGGGCAGCTAAAAGGAGAGCGATGAAGAGTCCTCAGTAACCATCTGTGGCCGAGGAATAGATTTACTGACAGCAATAAGCACGCCAACATGGGGACGGGCTGCACAGGCAGGGCTTGCCCAGCGGCTCTTTTTCCCCTGCAGCAGTTCTGTTTCCACACAAGCTGGTTTTGTGCCCAGAGGGAAGGATGCACTTTTCTGTAATGCTCCCAAGCTATCACTGGGCACCCAAGTCATGCACGTCCTCATAGCCCGTGCTCCTTTCCACCCCTCTGGGTTGGTTTCATGATAAAATTAAGTCCTTCTCATAGGCAGGCTGGTTCTGATGTGATTTTAAGCCTCAACGAAGTCTGCAAAGCTTGGCTTAAGTATTTGCACATATATGAAATATAAGCCAAGGCTGTTGCTCAAGATGCAGAGCCTGCAGCCTGGCTCGTCTTGGTGCCAGCGCTTCCCCGTACTGTGGTTTGCTCAGTCGTGTGCCTTGCAGCTGAACTTGTGACCCAAAGTAATCATCTGACTGCGCTGGGCTCAGTGAATCAGGGATTTTGTCTGCTGGCCAAAGTGCAATGCGTCCAGGGATGTCGATAGGGCCAGAAAGAGAAAACGGGCAGCACAGGGAGTGGAGGTGCAAGGAGAAAAGGACACAACCTTGAGCATCTTGAGGTGCCAGGAGGCAACTTCTCCTTCCCACGGCGCTGCCCTGCTCAACAGGACGAGTTTATCCCGGCTGCATCCAGGGTGGCACGTGGTCCCAGAGGTGCCACCTTACGGCAGCAGCATCCAGCTCTGGGCCGAGCCCGTGGCTCCTGAGGACACCTTGGGAGCGAAGCTTATTTTGGAAGCCGTGCCGGGTTCCTGAGAGGGATGGGGGGGGGGGGGGGCTGTCGTGCTTTCTCCCATCCCCACCTCCGCTCTGTTTGCTCTTTTGTGGCTTCATGTTTAAAGACAGTAAATACTCGTTCCCGTCACATGCGACGGGGTGGGCAGCAGCGCTTGCACCATCTCAGGCGGTGTTTGGTGTTCTGCGCTGGGGAAAGAGGCGGCAGAAGACCCGCAGGCTGGCATGTACGCTGAGCTGCAAGGATGTCTTTGCCCTGAAGACATACCGGTGAGGAGCAGACGGGAAAGGGACCGGGAAGGTGCCTACATGCACCGTGAGAGCACCTTGGCTCCAGGTATCCCAGGCTAGAGGTCGTCAAGCCAGGGTTAGTCATTGCTGCCTCGGGACCTCCAGCCCCTCCGTCTGGTAGATCTTCTCCAGCAGCAGAGGATGAGTCAAAGCGAACTGGCAGGACTTTACCTCCTGCCTGGAGAACACCTGATTGCCTCCTGATGGGGAAAAGCAGGCAGAAAATGCGAGTGGTTTGGCTCTGCCTGAGCTGAGACCCGCTCCATCCCGTCAGACGCTGGGTTTTAGCTGGGCTCGCTCTGTCCCGTGACGTTTACGGTGGGCCAGCATCCTTGGGGTTGAAGCGAAGGGATGGATCAGCGAAGGGATGCTCTCTCGCAGCCTCCCCTGTCCTCACTCGCTCTCTGAACAGGTGGGAATCACCTACGCACAGACAGAGCTTTGTTTGCAAGCCAAATCATCTGCTGCCTTCATTTTCCTGCCCGTGGTGAACAGAAAAGCTGCTGACTATACGGAGCGTATATTGCCCTCAGGGCTCACCCTTTACAGGCAGCTCCAGGGGCTACCGGCGTGTCTCGGAGTGCTCCAGACAAGAAGGGAGGCATATTTTTATTTTGGTTTTCCTCTCGCTCAAGGACGTGATGTGATTTCCCCAGTCCCTGCCATTAGAGAGGACCCAGACAAAGCCCTTGAGCAGTCCCAGGGCCGTGGCGTCTGCTCGGGGCGCTTCTATCTCAAACCAGGGTGGGCAAAGCGAAATATCTCTGTTTTGTCTCCTGCCGACACGAAGGGGCCGATTACAGCCATCGGCCACACTGGGAGGGTGAGGGCCAGGAGAGAGCAGGCAGGTCCCTTTTTTGGGGACCTCCCGGCAGTCGCTTGCACCCTGCAGCCCTTTACATCTGCACAAAGGAGCCGGCCCAAGATAACGCCGTGGTCTCGCTCTGCATGTCTTTCCAGGTGCTTGAGGCTGAAGCTGTCTGCTTTTCAGGCCCTGTAGTTTGCCTGGATTTAATGGAAATGGGCTGGATATAGGTGACCTAAAGGAGAACACATGGTGAGCAGGGAACGGCGATGGAAGATGCCTTTGGACCTCACCGAACAGCTACAGATAATAAGGTATATTAAGGTATGTAAGGTAAATTCAGCTCCTACTTTAATTTTTGCCTAGAAACCACTTTAAGGCAAAACCTATCTCACCCAGGCCTAATCCATAGCTCACCCTGATCTTGAAATATTGGCGTGAGCTGGTCTGCAGTGCAGACCCTCCTTCTCCCACCCTCCTCCTGCTTCAGCCCAAGCGCCTCTGGGGAGGGATGACAAGATATTTTCTGTCTTTTTTTCATCATCGTTGTGATGCCAAGGGTGTGAATTTAGAAATAAAAGAAGAGCAAAAAGACCCCAAACCTCACATATCTCCTGGATATTGCAGTTCACAAAAGAAACAGTTTTAAATAGACCATCTGAGAGCTCCAGGCCAAAGACAGAGAGGAAAGGTTGGAGGCAGGGAAAAGCTGGTGCTGCTGCAAACCGTTCACTAGTCTTCAGCTGAAAGGTTGGCAGATCGGAGGCCTGGGCTCTCACCCAAAAGTTCAGGCTGTGCTCTCCCAGCTCCCCACCACATGGGCAGGAAGGAGGATCCTCTCCAGGGACTGAAGATGAGTCAAAGCGAGCTGTTAGGCGGCTTTCCAGGAAAGAAGGACTTGGAGAAAAAAACCTGGCCGGATCTAGATAAGGTCATTGAGGGAGAGGTACGCAAGAAACCTGAGCACGTGGAGGTCTGGGGAACCTAAAAGTTGCCCCGTCCTTGGTCCAGGAAGATGCTGAATTTAATGAGATTTATTCTGGCTCGGATGATAGCGACTGGAGATGGGCAGGATGCTCTGCCTTGGGTTTCCCATGCAGCCCTCGCAGTTCTTCTACGCAACAGGGATGGCAGCAGCACTTTCCCTGCGCCGTGACAGAAGAGGATCTATGCTTTAAATGTCTTCAAGCACGCAGCTACGTGCAACGCAACAAAAATCAAACCAGCCTGCTCCCCCGCCGTGCACAGGAGACACAGGAGAAGGATCCCTGTGCCTTGCGTCATTGCTCCTGGAGCAGGAGCATCTCTTGCTGCCTTCTCGCACGGTCCCGACACATCATGTCACCTCTGGCATCTGGCAGGGCTTTGATATGGGAATACCAAGGCGTGCTGAAAAAAATCAGAAAGCTTGGTTTTGCCTGATTTCCAGCCAGTACTGCAGGTCCTGGGGTTGCTGATAGTTCGTATACCCAGAAAGCATCCAAAATTCCCCTCCCTCTTCACCTCCCTTGGTATTTAAGGCCCTCTCCTGTTTAAAGGAAGATAGACACAGGTTTTTCTAGGGTGTTCTAAAACAGTAAGTGGAAATTCAGAGGAGCTAGGTGATGGTCCCACATATCCCCCCAAAACAGTATCACGCGTTTCTTATCGTTCATACGCACAGCTTCAGCCTGAAGATTTATGGCCCAGGACTACGCAGCTCTATCTTGTATCCACCTGCCCGAAACAGGGTCCATCCCTGATTAATTAGCTTTATGCGACGTTCACGTTAGAAATATACAAACCAAAGATGCCTAAAGACACTGAGCTTGCAAAAGGGTGAAGCTGTAGATCTGGGTAAGCCTGAAAGGTTCTCCAAATTCTGCACATCTGGAATAAACCCGGGGTGATGGAGAGTCACAAGCCAGCTGCCGAGGATGCTCGTCACTCGGGCAAACCATTATGAAGTCCCTTCATTTTTGTCAGCCCATAAACCATGCGAGAGTGGAACAGGGAGAAGGCGGGATGCTTTCTTGAGAGGAGTATTTTCACTATAACTTAGCGTATTTATTTAGCACTATTTACGGACTGGTTCATAGGAAAAGCAGCCCTAGGGCAGACTTGGAGGACTCTGTCAAATTTGGAGATTTTTAACCCCAGGTCGGACACAGCCTTGCAAGGGGTTCGGGGAAGGACCAGGCTCTTCTCGCTGATGTGCTGGTCTCAGGACACCTTGCGAACCTCAAGACCCCGCCGAGAAGTGGAGAAGCAGCTCCCCAGGGAAGGCAAAGCCTGGGAGGAGGCTGCAGCGCTGGAAAGAGGATTTAGCCCTTGATTTTGGAAAGCCATAAACCTGCTTGCCTTACAGCCGCAACTGGAGCTCCAGAACCACCCTGAAGCAAGGTTGCCCTCTGGTGACACTTTCCTGCTCTGCAAATCAACGTGTAAAACCTAGTTGAATGCAATGAATTGCATTCCAAATCAGAAGGCAATTAAAACCAGAGAATAAACTTGGAGGTGCCCTGAGATGGTTTAGAAATCAGAGGTAGAATCCTTGCAAATCAAAGCAAGTCAAGTCAACTCTTATCGCAACCGCGGCCCTTTGCTCTTGGTGGACCCAGCTTATGGTGCATCTACGGCGCCAAGAGATTTCGGAGGTGGCACGAACCGAGTCCCAGCCTGGCTGTCCTTGCCCTTTCCTAAACCCTAAAAAATCTGATTTCCCCACGTTTAAGGGACCCGGTAGGAATTACGGATGATGCCAGCATCATTCTCACAGCTGCCAAATCTCCTGCGCTGTCGGTGCAGGGTTCCCAGGGACGGGCTGCTGCACTGGGGACGGGTGGGGGATGTCGAATATTGCACTAAGGGGAAGGTAAAACCAGTTTTTTTACGGGGTACTGAGGGTTTTGGGGTACCAAACGGTAACTAACCACCACTTGTAAGGCAGGGGGGCCCTCTCGTGGCTGTAGTCAGGCAGTGGGGGGGGGGGGGGGGTGTCAACCCCGAGATTCCAGATTTATATACCTGGATGGCACATTTTGCTACTTAATTCACTCGCCGGTTCTCACTCGCTCCAAATCAAGCCCAGCTCTCCCCTTCTCATGCAAACTGAAGGCGAATAACCGTTTCCCTGAATCTCACTTGCCAACCTTTGCAGCTAAGCTGGTTTCCCTTGAAGAGAACGTGGCAGGACACAAGGCCAGGGCCCTGATTTCAAGCCCAGCCGCTTTCCTGGGAGAAATTTCATCCCACCTGCTGACTTTAAAAGGAAAACTAATGGAAATGCTTCTTCTGACATCAGGTGAGTTTTGTGCTGGCTGCAGGCCCCCCCCTTCACTCTCCTTTTGCTGCCGCAGGATCGTGGGTGGATGGATTTAGGGTTTCCCACCAGGCAGCGCGGGGAGACGCTGACATCTAGTGGTAGTATTTTTTGAGATTGTAGCTGCTTTGGGTGATGGCTCAAATAATTTTCCCAAATGTTTTCCCCGGCCCGAGGGCAAAGCACGAAGAGGAATACCTAAAACCCCAGCCTGGCACCTCAGGTTTGGATGCGATCCCATTTGCAGAGCAAGGAGGGAACAGCAAAGCATCCCAGAGACACACACCCGACCCCCCAAAATGGGACAATCTCACTGCTGCAGAGTAGGACCAGCAAATGCAACGTGGGCCCTATCCTGGCAGCCAAAACTCCGCTGGGAGATGCGTGCTGGGATGCCGGATTGCAGGGCTTGGCTTTCCGGGAAGGATGCAGGAGGGAACTGCCCGCCGCCTGGCTTTGCAGAGCTGGGGATGTGAAGAGGGGAGCGGGGCAGACGTTTGCAAAGCTGTTTGATCAAAAGGGTCTTTAAATCACAGTGACTAGGGAGTTAATGGCTTTCACATGCTCAGCCAGCCCCATAGAAATGAGAGCGGCAGCCCCCAGTGGCAGGCAAGGTTTGGTGGCAGCGTGTCCCGCAAGGGGTTAAGAAGCGGGAACCCCAAAAAGTCCTGGGGTGCCTCATCCTCTGCTGGGAGGAGATGCAGAGGGGCAGCCAGGTGAGGTTTTGCTGGCTCCCAGCATGCCTTCGAGCTGGTTCGTAACGAGCCTGGCGAGGCTCGTATCAGCTACAAGAAATTCCAGCTACCGTTTGCAGAGCGAGCCGCTAATGAAAACCAGCGGTGCCTTCGAGCTAAGATGCAAGCATGTCCTCCGAGATCAAATATGCGGCTCTGAGAGCGGAAAGCCGGGAATAAATTGCATCCTGTCAGAGAGACGTGGCCCGTGTCGCCTGCAGCCTTACCTGTCCTAGTTCAGAGCAGGGGCACCGCATCTCCTTGCCTACCCTCCCGTGGCAAAGAAAAACCTAGAGAGACGGACACCCCATGCCGGCACCTTCTTTGGGGTTTGGGGCTGGAGGAGACAGAGTCAGGGCTCGCTTCTGGTCCTGCCTCTGTGCTTTCCTGCTGAGTTTTTTAAAAACGCAAACTGTGTTTTCTCCCCGGCCCAGCGAAGCTGGGGAGGGAGGAAAACCCACCCTGGCTGCTACGAAAAAGCTGCTCCAGCTGCAGGCTGAGGTCCCTGCCAGGAGAGGAAGGGGCTGCGGCCGGAGCCGGCTGTCGCAGGAAAGCGGCCAAGGCGCTGGGTGTCGAGGGAGCGCATTCGATACGCGGCCCTGGAGAGATGTCCCAGACCGAACTACACCGTGCCTGGGGTTGCTTTTTTTTTTTTTTTTTTTTTTTTTTTGTGTTGTTGTTATTATTTCCTCCCCTCCTACGGTGGCGAAAACCACACTTTAAAAAGAAGAGAAGTAATCAGAGCCTTGGCCCCAGGGCAGCACTGCTATTTAGAGCCAGGGCTGTGTGTTTACTATATAGGTAGGGATGTGGCTTTTAAGTGGAGATAATAATAGAGAGGCAGATGTAAATACATCCTCGAGTAAAGGAAGAACAGCCTTTAACCCTGCACCCCGTTGCTCAGCTGTGGCCGGACTCTGGTCCCCCAGGAATTCGGAGGTGCTAAATGCTGCTTTACCCTTTCAGATCTTTTTAGGATTAGGCTAAGGGGGAAAAAAAAAAAAAAAACCAAACCAAACCAAACCAAAACCCATAGTGCAGAGGAGCTGGTCCTTGCGCTTGCATCCACAGCAAGGTTAAAGGAGCACAAGCCCAGTCCTGAGTGTGTGCTGCTCCCCGTAAAATTTTAGAAAAATCAGGATATGGAGCAGAATAGGACCCTCCACTCCCGGAGTGCAGCAAGGACATCCCGGGATATCTCAGTGCTGCACAAAGGGCGCTCCAGAGGCCAGGAATCTCATGAACTAATGGGGAAGGAGGGCTTAAGAGGAAAGAAGGAGTAATATATATGGAGAGATTTCCCTTTCTCCATTACAGCTGGTTGTTCCCTGGTGCTGAGCAGGTTCCCAGCCAGGATCAGCATGTTTCTGCCCATCTCCTGATGTTTGCCGCCGTTAAGCACACGGCAGTAGCTACCTGGTTTTACAGCCTGAGACTTTTATACTGCTGTAGGATTTTCACTCGCTGCGAGGGAATGCGGATGGGAAGAAAAACTCTGACGGGAAGATCTGGGTTTTAAATGAAGTCGCATAACACCCCCCCCCCAAAAAAAAAAAAACCAACACAAAAGGGGTGACAGAAGGAGCTGGCTGCATTGTTTCATCCTCATAGGTATTTTCCACAAGTCTGATTTAGCCTGTTGCCTTATTGCAGCCGGAGGAAACCCCATGCAGACCCAGCTGTTCGTTCAGGGCATGGAAACCTCCTTGCGTGTGTCGCTGGTGGAGCTTTCCCCGGGGGCCCAAAATCCGCTGGACAAAACCTCCCCAGGCACCTTCTGCCTTGCAGGCTGAAAGGAGATGCTCTCCAGCTGGCAAAGGCCTGGTGCTTTCCAGCAGTGAAGGGATGCTGGGGGAAATGGGAGAGGAATCACCCCCCCACACACCACCACCCCCCCCCCCCCCCGGGTGGTGGTGGGGAAAGAGGGTGCTAAACCCCAGCCCCTGGGGCAGGACCACCTCCCCGAGCCCCTCTGCTGCCCGCCTGGGCAGGATCAGGCCCCGGCGGGCAGAGGTTGGGCTGAAGGGGTTAATGCTGGGAGAGTAACAGGCTGGAGTTGACACTTGGAAGCAGGCGGGGCTCCCGGCGCCTGATTGGCCTCAAATCGCATCCAAAAGTGGGTTGGTTTTTTTTTTTTTTTTTTTTTTTTTTTTTTTTTAGTGTTGGTTTGTTGGTGTTTTTTTTTTTTTTTCTCTGCTTCTTCTTCTTTTTTTTTTTCTTTTTTTTTTTTTTTTTTTTTTTTCTCTTTCGCTTCTCCTCCTCCCCCAGGCTCTGGCTGGCAGGGGAGGGGAGTGGGGGGGGGGGGGGGGGAACTAGCGAGAGATCAAAAATAAACCTCTTATGTCAAAGCCGGGGGGGAGAAAGTATAAATACAGCGGGCTCCGCAAACCGGCGCGGAGGCTGCGGGGGAGCCGGCGAGAGCCCGGCGGGGCGGCCGGGCCCGGGCTATGGGGCGGCGGGGGGGTTTCCTGGGGGGCCGGGCTCCGCTCCACCTGCTCCTGCTGTGTCACGCGTGGGCGCTACCTCCGCCTCCGCGGGAAGCTCAAGCTCTGCTGCCCGCCCGCCTGCCCGCACCGCCGGGGCAGCTGGCCCTGCGGCTGGCCGCCTTCGGCCGTTCCGTCGTCCTTCGCCTCCGTCCCGACGCCTCTTTTTTAGCCCCCCGGTTCCGTTTACAGAGGCTGGGGGGGCGTCGGGGGTCGCCACGAACCTGGTCCCGCCGGGGTTGTTTTTACACCGGAGCCGTCGAGGGGAACCCCGACGCCCCCGCCGTGCTCAGTCGCTGCGGAGGAGGAGGAGGAGGAGGAGGAGGAGGAGGAGGAGGAGGAGGAGGAGGGCTCCGAGCAGCTTTTTACCTCGACGGGGCGGCTTACGAGCTGCAGCCCCTCGGGCATCCCTCGCCCGGACCGCCCTGGAGGGGTCTGCACCGCCTCCAGCGCCGCGCCCCCCCGCCGGGAGCCCACCCACCCCCCGCCGCCGCCGTCGCCGCCGCCGCCGGCAGCGGGGAACCGGGAGCCGGGAACCGGGAGCCGCTCCGCCGCCGAACCAAGCGCTTCGTCTCGCAGGCGCGGTACGTGGAGACGCTGTTGGTGGCCGATGCTTCCATGGTGAGCTTCTACGGGGAGGATGTGGAGGTAAGGGCTGGCCGTGGCCTCCGTCCCCCTGTCCCTGTCCCTTCCATCTCTCCATCCCCCTGTCCCTGTCCCTTCCATCTCTCCATCCCCCTGCTCCTCTGTCCCTTCCACCCCCCTGCACCTCCGTCCCTTCCATCTCTCCGTCCCCCTGTCCCTGTCCCTTCCATCTCTCCATCCCCCTGTCCCTGTCCCTTCCATCTCTCCATCCCCCTGCTCCTCCGTCCCTTCCATCCCCCTGCTCCTCCGTCCCTTCCATCCCCCTGCACCTCCATCCCTTCCATCTCTCCGTCCCCCTGTCCCTGTCCCTTCCATCTCTCCGTCCCCCTGCTCCTCCGTCCCTTCCATCCCCCTGCACCTCCATCCCTTCCATCTCTCCGTCCCCCTGTCCCTGTCCCTTCCATCTCTCTGTCGCCTTGCTCCTCCGTCCCTTCCATCTCTCCGTCCCCCTGCTCCTCTGTCCCTTCCATCCCCCTGCTCCTCCGTCCCTTCCATCCCCCTGCACCTCCATCCCTTCCATCTCTCCATCCCCCTGCCCCTGTCCCTTCCATCTCTCCGTCCCCCTGCTCCTCTGTCCCTTCCATCTCTCCGTCCCCCTGCTCCTCTGTCCCTTCCATCTCTCCGTCCCCCTGCTCCTCTGTCCCTTCCATCCCCCTGCTCCTCCGTCCCTTCCATCCCCCTGTTCCTCCATCCCTTCCATCTCTCCATCCCCCTGCCCCTGTCCCTTCCATCTCTCCGTCCCCCTGCTCCTCTGTCCCTTCCATCCCCCTGCTCCTCCGTCCCTTCCATCCCCCTGCACCTCCATCCCTTCCATCTCTCCATCCCCCTGCCCCTGTCCCTTCCATCTCTCCGTCCCCCTGCTCCTCCGTCCCTTCCACGTCTCCATCCCCTCCATCCAGCCGTTCTCTCCATCCCCTCCGTCCCCTCCATCCAGCTGTCTCCTCCATCCCTCCGTCCAGCCATCCCCTGCGTCCCCTCCGTCCAGCCATCCCCTCCGTGCAGCTGTTCCCTCCATCCCTCCATGCCCCCTGCCCCTCCATCCCTGCATCCCCTCCATCCCTCTGTCCCCTCCTGTCCCCATCCCCGCTGCCTCTCCACCTCGTCCCGTCTCCAGCCCTCTATCCCTGCTGCATCTCTGTCCCCCACCCGTGTCCCCAGTCCCCTGCCCGCTGCTGGGTACCTCCCCTTCCCACGCAGGCTCCGCAGGGACGAGCAGCCCTGGGATGCCAGGGATCCCCTTGGGGGAGAGAGTAGAGAGCTGGGGACGGGGCAGGGGACCTTGGCTCTGTCCCCACCTTTCCTTGCCGTGTAGGGGCCGTAAATCCCTGGGGCGATGGCTGCAGAGTTGATCTGTGGGGTTCGGTCGGTGTTTGGGGACCCTTTCCCAGACTCAGCATCCATCCCGGGGAGCCTCCGTCTGCACAGGCTGGACACCGTGATGTCCCATCAGTGTGGTGTCCCCATAGATGAGGGACAAGAGGGGGTTAATGCCTTTCTTGCTCCAGGGAAAGAGCTGTGCTGCAAAGCGATGAGCTTAACTCCCTTCCGGATAGGAGCTTGGGCCAAATAGTAAATAAACCAGGGGCTGAGTAATGCGCAGTCCCGCTCCTGAGCCACCTGTTAGCAGCCGAGCAGATGCACGAACAACCCTTTCCCCCAGCCACCACCGCCAGAAATGTTCCCCCTCCTTTAAATGTGCTCCGGCCGCGGCGACCCTGCCCGTGGCCAGGCTTTGTGGAGACCCCAAGAGCGGCGATGCTGGCCTCTGAGCCCCCGCGTCCGTCTCCAGGGCTGTTGACCAGCCGCTTTCATCGGTGCGGGGTTATTTTTCATGCCTCTTGCAAAGCCGGCTCCCCACCGCCCTGCTCCCTGCAGCGATGGGTCCCAATACAGGTTTGCATGGTCTGAAACGCACTCGGGTCTTTGCGAGGGATAACTGTGCACCGAAGTCGCTCGTCCTCTGCCGTGGGTTGCTTGGGTATGGGGCTGTTAGAGGAGTCCTTGAAGCTGGAGCTCAGCGGGGAGCAGGAGGGCAGCCGAAACCAGGGACTGCGCTTTGGCAGCCTGGCTTTGCCGTTTCTGCCCACTTTATCCTTCCCCTGGGGGCTTCATCCAGCTTCTTCACTCCTAATAAAGCAGTGTTTTAATTCCAGCCTGCCTCAGGCGGGGCTGGACCTTGAGAAATGCTAAACCTCAGAGCTCCAGCTGATTTCAGCTGCTCAGCATCGCTCAGGTTTCGCCCCTTGCTCGGTTTTGCTTGCATGCCACCAAGCCAGGCTGGCAGGAACGGATAGCGGAGGGTCGAGGAACGACGGATGCTGCTCTTGGAGACAACCGCCCAGAGCTTACAGCCGGTCAAAAACAGAGTTTTCAATGGAGTCATCTGAATTTTTAAGCAACAGGCACGTAAATAGTGGTGGAAGTTACTCTCCCTGTAGCGTGAAGCTGGTCTCTGATTCCCCAAAAGGACAGGAAAAATAGCGTATTGCATCTTCTGCAACCAGCTGGGCACCCGACGGTTTTAAAGCAACACCCAAGGGTCTGCCTCCTGCTACAAATAAGGTGATCTCTTTTGCGGGGGGGGGAAATCCTGATAACGCCCAGCTTGAGCTGGGGAAAAAGCAAGAACCCTCTGGGTAAATCTGTGCCGTGGCAGTTCTGGAAGGCCGAAAGCTGCTGAGCTGCACGTGTACACAACCAAGGGGTGGAAAAGCTGGTACCCTGGCCCGGTTTGGGACGTACAGCCCTGGGGGTGGGTGATGCTGCCCGGTGGGTCCAGGACAGCTCCTTCCTTAGTTATCAGTGACTTTCCAGTCTGCTTGGCTCCCATTTTACCATTTTATCTCCTCTTTATCCCCAAGAGCAATCTCTTTGCATCATCTCTCAGGATATTTCTTGATGGAAAGGAAGCCTTTAAAGGTCTCGGTTTGGATTTAAGTATTTGGGAGAAAACAGCAACCCGTTCTCGTGTAGCGATGGGGGAGGCGGGGGGGGAAGCCACCTGTTGTGTTTCTGTGTCTTTTGTTCTCTGCAACAAAAATGCAGGGAGAAGCACGGTTGCTGCTAACTCAGGAGGCCAAATAGCCATCTCACTTGTCCCTAAATACCTACATTTTGTGGGCCAAAAAAATAACGATGGCTTGCTCAGACTAGTGAGATCTTGGAGAGCTGACTAGAGGATGCCCAGGGAGTAGAAATGTTGAGTCAGAAGAAACCATATTTATATAGTGACTTTTCTTCCCGTAACCACGCTTTAATTACCAAGTATTTATTAAAGGTCACAAGCATTGTTTGTATTCCCAGTTATTTTCTTGCATAAGCTGTAACCGCTCCAGTAGAAGATAGTCACCATAAGATGCATTCAAGCCTTGCAAATTATAATCGATGTCACGCTGTTGTTAGGAAAATGCTATTAATGATTTATTTCTAATCAATCATCTGAGCCATTATAGCTCAGCCGTTAACCTGATTTAGATAACAAAAGCTTAATTCTACCTCCGTCAATACTCATGTAAACCAGGAGGAAATGATGAAGAACAGAACCAGACCTGAAATTTGAGGGTTTAATCATTCTTCTGTCTTGATGCTTGCAGGAGATGGGGTGTTTGGGGGGCATTAGCAGCAGGACAGTGCTGAGCAATAACACCTGTGAGCAGCCGGCAGGTTGTGGAGGACTTGGCTGGATGTGACCCGCAGTGATTAGGAAGAGCCCCCTTATATAGGGAAGGGTGTGAGGTCCTGGGCTGGACGCACAAGTTAATCCTTTGTGTTTTTCCTGCAGAGAGCCCAAAACGCTTGGGGGGGTGGGGTGGGGGGGAATAAAAAAAAGGAAAAAAGGACAGTGAGCATCACTAACAGAATTAAGTGGGGATTTTGAGTATGGGAAACTGAGGCAGGAGACAGCGTAGGGGCTAATCCCTCCGATGTGCGGAAGAAAAGGCGTTTGGGCTGAGCACCTGCAGCGCAGGCTGCACTTGCAGAGATGCTCTGCAAGGCTCAGGGGATGTTTGCCGAGACACCTAAAGCAACAGGCGGTTACAAAAACCGGCCGCAGCATCCCCAGCCAGTTGGCAGCAGAATCGGATTCCTGTGGTGGGATTTCTCCAGTCTCTTGGGTGCAGACGAGACGCGTTTCCAAGCTTTCCTCTGCAAACATGATGGCTACGATCCCCTTTTCTTTCCCCCTGGCTCTTGCAAGCGAGGAAGCTGCTATCCCTGACTCCGAGAGCTGGTAACGACCGAGGACCAGGGCAAAATCAGATAGGTCTGATTAAGCCGGGATTCCTCGCTTGACTTCGGCATTTTTTCCAGGCAGATTTACGAAGTTTGAGGAGTGCTGTTGCATCCCTCCCCTCTAAGACCAGACGGGTGCTGGAGTGTGCGGCACGGGGCATTGCTGGGGTCCTGCTGCCGGCTCTCCCGCACCTAGATTGACCATCAAAGTGACCTTGGAGGTAAAGCTAAAGCCACCCTGGAGCCTCAGGTCCCCTCGTGCCCAGCTCCTGGGCTCGCTTTAGGATATCGTGCAGCTCGAGAGGGTGAGTTTGCTTAATCCCTTGACAAAAGGAGCTGGCCCGTCCTGAGCCCATCCCAAAGGCAACCGGGGTGGGATTAAAGGGGATCTTTGCCAAGCAAAGGGGGACCTGCGCTGATGCTGCCATCCACCAGCATTGCTGGTGCTTTTCCTCTGGGATTTGTCCCTCCCCGGCTGTGACCCCGATCCTGCAACCGCTTCGGTGCAAGGGGTCGGAGGACCGGGCAGCCTCCCTAAATATTCCCCTGGCCGATGCACTCGCTTCCTCGCGTCGTCCCATAATGTTAAACAGCTGCCGCGTTTCAACCCCGCCGCTGGCGCGGTGACCGCCGATTATCAAGGGCTTCGGTATGAAAGGCTCAGCATCAAGGGAGCCGGCTCCCACCAAAGCAACCCGGGAGCAATTACAAACGGCAGCGTTCCTGCCCTGGGATGCTCTCGGGATGGGGTTTTGCTTCATGTTCATCCATGCCTGCAAAGAGGTGGTGGCAATCCAGCACGTGCCTCAGTTTCCCCTGCCCTGAAAAGGGGTAATTGCTTCTTTTGTGGGTCGGCTCCAAATATCTAGCAAAGAGGGAAAGAGAAGGGGAGTTGGGGGAAATCACGTGGCAAGCAGAAAAGTCATGGGGCAGAGAGCTGGGAAGGCAGGAGGGCAGCCGCGCACACCGGCAGGCTGGCAAGGTGTCCCCCTCTCCTCCGGCTTGCCCCCCATTTCCCTTGGCTGCTGCCCACATTTTTGCAAGGAAATTCTTGGCCCAGGCTTCAAACTGCAGGAGGAGGCTGGCAGGGCGGCCGCTGGCCGCTGCGGGTATCCGAGCTGGGGGGGCCAGCACGCAGACGTCGCTTCGGGGGAGAGACACAGGCTGGGATATGTTTTTACCAGTTGTTTTTTTAAAAGCTGGGCAGCCCTCGCATCTGACCCCGTGTTTTCTTCTTTCCATCTGTTTGCACTACAGAAATCTCAGCATTTCTCTCCTCCCCTTGCCCCCCCCCCGAAATGCTGGCTTCTAGAGAAAAAGGAGGGGGAGGGGGGGAAAGACCCAACCCCAACAACCCAATGAACAAACAAACAAACCTAGAGCCCCGGGTCGGGTTGAGCGTTAATCTCCACGAGCTGGGGAGCGTGTTGGAGGGAGGAGAATTGTGCCAGGGTGTTGCATGGGTGCTCCCTGCCACCCTTCTGCACTGGGTGCGTCCGGCAATATCAGATCATTATGTTGCGTACCACAATAATAGTTAGTGTCTGTGTAAGAGCAGTTTCTCCCCCTCCCCTCCCCCAATAATAGTTAAAAAGAAAAACCTAAACAATTTGGGAATCTCTGCAGACTTCAGCTTCCAAGTGGTTCCCACAAAGGAGAATGTAAGCAGAGCTTTTTGCAAGAACCTGCATCAAAAAGTGAAATCCTTCAACATTATCAGGTTAAAAGCAACCATTTCAGTTACTCATGCTCTGATTATTTTTTTTAATTTTTTTTTTTCCCCCCACTGCTAACCCTCTGCACGTGCCGTTTGCTGCTGGCAGTCTGGCGCCGGGCAGTGCTGGTGGTACCTGGCTTAGGGCTCTCCCAGCAGCAGCGATGCTGTGGCAGGAGGGATATGGGAGCTGCTGTAATGCAGGTGTGTCAGACAAAAGGCACCCCCCCATCGTTTTAGGAATTTGATCTTCTTGAGACCAGAGGGAGCCAAGGATTTGGAGAGCATCACCGGGCAGTAGAAACCCCTGCCCTGCCTCTCCGCTGGGGTGGCTGAGATGCGATGTTCATGCCTGGCCATAAAAGCGCATGGGGCAGAGGAGGGGTGCTCCCGCAAATCCTCTCGGGCTCGGGCTGGTATCCTTTCCCCCCAGAGCAGGTAAAGGGCTGATTTTCCAGCTGTATTTACCAGTCGGACAGAAATCCTGCCAAGATCTCCCAGGATGCTGGCTGGAAACGGCAGGGAAGCGCCTTGCGCCTGCGGTGCCTTGCAAGGAGGCAGAAACCAGTCGGTTTGTGCCTCTGGGCTCCCCAAACCCACCCCCGTGGCTGCCCCGCATCCGATCCCCGTAGCCACATCCTCAGCCTTGACGCTGGGAAGGAAAACCCGGAGAAGGCAACGTTCCCTCCTGGGTGGCTCGTCAAGCCAGAGCCTGTTTGCAAAGGCACGGGGAGGACGGGACAAGCGGGATTCAACTCGTCCGCAGCCGGCTGTTGGCCAAAAGCGTTCAGTCAGCCTCTCCTGAGCCCTGAGGATCCTGTAATTTGCTTTTGGCCCCAGCTCCAAACCCTTGGCCCAGCCAAGGCGGTGCAGGTGGATTGCCACTCTCCCCGGAGCAGTCGGGGTCCATCCGAAACCCGACCAACTCCCGCACGGCCCAGGGATGGGTATAAATAGACACCAGATGGTGGAACAAGTGAATTTGACCTTTTAATCTGCACTAAATAGCTGTTTGTTCGGTTCGCTTTCCATCTTCGCTTTCCAGACGAAAGGAAGGCGGACAGATATTTTCCGAGTCCCTCCGTTCCTGCGCTGAAAGAGTTTCTTGGCTGGATGTAACCCTGAGGATGTGAGCTTTGGTCTCCTGGGGGACTTGCAGTAGGGACTGAGAGCTCCCAGGTAACAACTACCGGGCTGGAGAGAAACTTGTAATGGGTTAGAAAAGGATGGCGTGGGATTTGCTGCCTCGGAAATGATGGATCGTCCCATGATGTGCAGCTCCAGTGTAGAGCATCCTTCCTGGTCTTCATGCGCGTAATTTTAGGAAGGCTTTGTGATATTTTTAGGAAGGTTCCCCATGGACTTTCCCCGTGGGGTAAACAATTCCCCCGGTCCCCTGGAGCAACCGCTCGTGGGGATCTCGCCTGCATTTCTTGCCTCGGCGGTGACTTCTCTGTGACATTTGTTGCATGCTCCAGGCTGGGACATGAGTCATGTCGCGGAGATCTGGCCAGTCTAAATAAACCAGTCTATTCAGTGCTCCCATCATCCTTGCTGGGGCCTGCCCTCGGATAATGAGCTGGAGGGTACTTGGGATATGTCTTGCTGAAGCGAAACATCTGTTTACACGGAGCTGCCAGTGACGGGATAAAATGTGGCAGAACAATTTAAAATAGCCACAACCGTCCTGGGCGAGCGGGTCTCGGCGCAGCAAATATGCCGTCGCTGTTAGCGGAGGAGGGTAGCTCCCGAAACAATTCCCTCGTTCACTAAGAAAACGGCATTTTGTGTGTATCTCTGTCCTGGCAGCATCGCGATGGATGAGCGTGCGGAGCCGGCTCCACTCAGGAAATGTGTATTTTGGGTGAAACTCAGCCGTTGGAGAGGGCTTCCACTGAGCCCTTCCAGTTTAATTAGGTAGTGTCGCTGAAGCAAGACCATGGGGTGTAATTCGTCTGGGGAGGAGAGAAGCCGCTTTCTCTTTCCCAATACGATATTGTGTAATAGCTGCATTTTTTTCTCCTGACTTCGGGGCCGTGAGCGGGTGCCAAGCAGAAGAGGAATTTCGATGCTCCGATAAGATGTTTACATCAGCCTAAACATCGCTGGCGCGTTTGACATATTAAGTAATCCCTGGTCATCCCAGTCGCCCGAGCAGGGATGCTGCTGGACGAAGTTTTGGCCATCAAAGTGCTTTGGCCCCGGTTTGTGGCTGAGGACGTTGGGTTCAAACCCTGCCAACCAGCACGGGCAGGAGTTTTACAGCGATGCGAGGGTGGTTTTGCACCGGGGAGATGTTGTGCGTGAGGCAGTTCCCGCCCCAGGGCAGCGAGGGCAGGGTTAATGCTTTGGGAATATGCAAGAGCACTCGGCCGGACACGTGACGTTTTCCCGAAGGTTTTCTGGGTGCAAAGGGTTCGCGGCAGGTGGAGAAGGGGTTGCAGGGGTGGGCTTGTCCTGCCCGTCCTTCCCGCTGGCATGAGGCATAAAGCATCATGTATGGAAAAGGCAGCACTTAGGACGTCAACCCAGCTGGCTGCCTGAGTCGGTCTGGATGTGGTAGGCTTCGGAAATGAGGTTGATTTTTCCTTTCCTAACCCCAAAAAAAAAAAGCGCCCCTTGGCAAAGGTTTCACCCAGGTTTTGCCTGCCCCTCTCTTTCCCCGCAGAACCACATCCTGACCCTGATGTCCATGGCGGCTCATATCTACAAGCACCCCAGCCTGAAGAACTCCATCAACCTGGTGGTGGTGAAGGTGCTGGTGGTGGACGAGGCAGCGGCGGGGCCGGAGGTGTCCGACAACGGCGGGCTCACCCTGCGCAACTTCTGTAGCTGGCAGCAAAAGTTCAACCCCCTGAGCGACCGGCACCCGGAGCACTACGATACTGCCATCCTGCTGACGAGACAGGTCTGAAGGGTCCCTTGGGGATGCTCTGGGATGGAGGGGAAAGAAAAGGGTCGAGATGTCCCAGGAGGGAGAGGAGGGATCCCCCCGCCGTGCAATGAATGGAGCTTGCAGCAAAGCAATTTGGGGGGGCGGTTGCATTTGGGGTGCAGACCACCAGTGGGTTGCCCAGCTCTGCTGGGAGATGTTGGGGTTGCCGAACGCGGGACCCCCTTCACCCTGCCTTACTCCCCTCGGCGCTGCTCGCCAACAGGACTTCTGCGGACACCAAAGCTGCGACACGCTGGGAGTGGCAGATATCGGCACCATGTGCGACCGCAACAAAAGCTGCTCGGTGATTGAGGACGAGGGCTTGCAGGCAGCCTACACCCTGGCCCACGAACTGGGTAATGCATCCCTTCCCAAGGGGGTTTTGGTTTTTTCAGCCCGGCGTGGCCAGCCCGGCTCCTGGGAGGGGATGTAGTGGAGCCCAGGGCCAGCATCTCCTGGCTGGGTACCTCCCGCCGAGCCTCGGGCAACGCTGGGGAGATTCTGGCACCGACAGGAGCTGCTTTGCGCCAGCAAAGGTGCTTAGAAGTGCCCGAGCTGGTGTACATCGGTGCATTTGCCTGATGTGATGAGCCAAGGCGTGCGGCCAAGCGCTTCTCCCTCTTGGTTTGCTGCTCCTAGAGATGCGCTGACTAATTTGGGCTGCTTTGCCCTGCATACAGCGGGCTGCGCCGCTAAGATAGAGCGAGAACGCACCGTTTTGTTTATCGCTTCTGATTGATCCGAGCAAATAGCTTTTGCAGCAATAGGAACTGGTTGATAACTTAGAGGTGCTCCCAGCTGCCCATGCAGCATCTGCAGCAGAGCAGGGCCAGGACCGGGAGGCTGCAGCTCGCTCACTGATGCTCTCTGCTCCCCAGGCCACGTGCTCAGCATGCCCCATGACGACTCCAAAACCTGCGAGCGGCTCTTTGGGCCCCTCGGCAAGCACCATATGATGGCCCCTCTCTTCATCCACTTGAACAAGACCCAGCCCTGGTCCCCTTGCAGTGCCATGTACCTCACCGAGTTCTTGGATGGAGGGCACGGTAAGGCTCAGTTTAGTTGCCTCGTCACTCAAAGCAACCTTTGCCTTAATTGCTCAGGCTCTTTGCAACGCCCGGAGGGGTGTGCGGGGTGAAGGGGGAGGGGGGTGTCAAATCAGACCGCAGGCGGAGGTTTGGGGTGCAGTCCCTGGCGTCAAGCCCTGATGCATCTCCAGCCTAATTCTCACGCCTTGCCCAGGCGACTGCTTGCTCGATGCCCCGGCCGACCCCCTTGCCCTGCCCGCCGAGCTGCCCGGCCGAGGATCCCTGTACAGCCTGGACCAGCAATGTCAGCAGATTTTCGGCAAGGAGTTCCAACACTGCCCCAACACCACGGAGGAGGACATCTGCGCCCAGCTCTGGTGCAGGACCGACAGCGGGGAGCCCCTTTGCCACACCAAGAACGGCAGCTTGCCCTGGGCTGACGGCACCCCTTGCAAAACCGGCGGGTTGTGCTGGGACGGCCGCTGCGTGCCGCAGGATGCCCTGAAGCCCCAGGTAATGGAGGGGATTGGGGACCGAAGGGCTGGGGCTCGACCCTTTGGGATTCCCAAACCTCTTACCCCACTCCTGCCATCCCTTGGGCTAGCTTTGGATTTGCCTGCTTTGTTTTCTGGACACCTCTCCTTCGACCGCACCTTTCGTTAATCTTTATTACTGGCAAGCCCAGCTCGCAGATAAACGCCGCTGCGCCTTTTGCCGAGGCACGGGCTGGTCTGAACCAGAGCAAGCAGCCGCAGTTCTGCAATTAAATCATCCCTTTTTGCCCTGCCGGGGAATTAGCAGCGAATTCCAAGTCAGTCAGCAAAGTACTTAAACCCAAGCTTAACTTTAAGCACACGAACAGAGCGGTGGAAGTCAGTAATAACTTCACGTGAAGTATGTGCTTCAGTGCTTTGCTGTGGATCACGGACACGGGCAGAGGAGCCGGGGGGGGGGGGGGACATTTTAGCATTGCTCCAGACCTTCGCTCACCCTGAAAGCGAGCAGCCGGGGATGGAGGGGCTCGGGGAGGGAATCTAGCAGCTTCTCGTGGCCTCTTGCAGCCGGCGGTGGATGGCGGCTGGGGCCCGTGGAGCCCCTGGGGCTCCTGCTCCCGGACCTGCGGCGGCGGCGTGCAGTTCTCCTACCGTCACTGCGACAGCCCCAAACCCCAGCACGGCGGCAGGTATTGCGAGGGCCAGCGTGCCAAGTACCAGTCCTGCCACACCGACGAGTGCCCGCCGGACGGTAAGCCCAGCTCTTGCAAATCCACCCATCGGCAGAGGCAAAGGATGGAATTCCCAAATGCACGCTCACTGCCCGCCCCCCGTTTCTCCAGAACCCATCACCAGGGATTGCTCTCCCTTGATTATTCATATTTTCTTGAGGGGGGAGTGGGAAATAGCCTTCTGCTGGGGGTTGTGATCCCCTCCGGTTGGGTGGGAGGTGTGCGGTATCCCTCCTCTGCTTGCGCGCTCCCGCTATCCTCAGCTCGCTCCCACATCTCTGCGACGGCCGAGGAGGTTCCTGCCGGCTTCTCGTGGCTTTCGGGTCACGTTTTGCCTTTCCTTTCAGGGAAAAGCTTTCGGGAGCAGCAATGCGAGAAGTACAACAGCTACAACTTTACGGATCTGGAAGGGAATCGCCTAGAGTGGGTTCCCAAGTACGCAGGAGTGTCACCCCGAGACCGATGCAAGCTCTTTTGCCGAGCCAGAGGGAGGAGTGAATTTAAAGTCTTTGAGGCCAAAGTAAGATTTCTGGTGATAATTACTGTTGCCGCTTGTTACCCCATCTCAGATCAAACACACGCATGCAGCCATGCCCTAATTGCTCTTCCACATCCTCCCCTTTTTCCTAGGTGATCGATGGGACACTGTGTGGACCGGAGACCCTCTCCATCTGCGTCCACGGGCAGTGCATCAAGGCTGGCTGCGATCACGTAGTCGGGTCCTCCAAGAAGCTGGACAAGTGCGGGGTGTGCGGCGGCAACGGCTCGACTTGCAGGAAAATATCCGGCTCGCTCAACCGGTCCAAGTAAGGGGAGAAAGGGTCTGCAGAGATGGGCTGAGGGGAGAAAAACCAGCTTCCCCTCTTATTCTCCTTTCTTCTTTTTTTTTTTTTTTTTTTTTTTTTTATTGCAAAACTGCTAGGCTAGGAATATTAGGACTCCGCCCAGGTCACGTAAAGCCAGTTTGCTTTCCGCACCCGAAACATCACACCTAGCTGCAGACCTCGTTTGCTGCAGCCAGGCTCGAGGAGTGCTTGGCTTCCCCTCCGTGCCGTTAACTGGGGTTTGCAGCCGTGATGACCTTGCAACGGCCTGCTCTCCTCCCCAAACCCCGGACCTTACACTAAGTTTATTTCGGGGCAGCATTCTGCAAGCCAAGCAGGGTTTATTTCCTAAAATAATAGCTGGTGACGATGCTGGTGATGCGCTCGGTACGCCGCTGCAAGAAAATCTGCTGCCCCGAGGAGTTTACAATATGCATCTCACCCCAGTGCAGTGAGTTGGACATATATTCAAGGGCTGATGTGGGACATAAATAGTTCACTAACTTTCCCCTGGGCTTGGGTGTGAATTTCAGTCCTGGGACATGGGCATCGAGGCAGCCGCTTCCCTCGCCCAAGATCTCTGTTGCTTTGCCAAAGAGCTGAATTTAAGGCTCTTTGTTACGAAAAGATCGTAACAAAAGCCCAACGCGTGCAATTCCATGCGGCGAGGTGACTCACACAGTCAATTTAGATTTCCTAAATGATTTCCTTCCAGGGAGCCAGCTGAAATGGGGCTTCCACTCTCCTATGAATTGTTTGTGGTTGACTAAAGAGAGATTAGCGTGGTAGCTACAGCCAAGAAGAGATCCCATTAAGATCAGGGTTAGGGAGGCCGGGTTGACTGAGAGCAGAGTTTGACCCGAAGGCTTTGTTCCAAAATACTCTCAATCTAATTACTGACCGCAGCATCAACCGTGGGGATGCGTGGAAAACGATCCCGCCGGCCCCACGGCGTGAGCGGTGCCAGGGTGGCATTTTATTATAGTAGCAAGGAATTACCATAGCACGGGGTGCTGAGGGCTCGAACACTGAAGCCTTCCCGGTGCCGTTCCAGGAACCGTGGTGCTTCGGGGATGGGCTCTGGCTGGCTTTGCAGGGAAATCCTCCCCCGGCATGGGAATGTGCTCTGTGCCCTCCAACGGGAGCAATTCTGCATCGTGGTGGTGGCTGCAAAACCCTTCCAAAGATGAGCCCAGGCCACAGAGATGCCCGCCCGTGGATAGGGATGGTTTTGTTGCCGTAGTACTTGCCGTCTTCGAGGAAAGGCTTTTGAGTTAATATCAAGTCACCTACAATAGGAGATGTCTGTCGGATTAACTGTTTAACTGCTGCTCTGGTTCTCCGAGCAACATCTGGCCAATGTACATATCCTCTGTGTGTACAATGCCAGCAGCACCCTGACTCTCTCCCGTTCTGCCGTTCTGTCTCTACAGCTGATGCTATCCTTCAGCATCACCAGTGACAGCATCACTGGGCAGAGCCAGGCTTTTAGTCCCAAGCACTTTACCCATTTCGAAAGAAAGGGGGTAAGGGGAATTTCCCAGCAAGGCTGGTAACCATGGGGCTGTTCCTTGGATTGCATCGCTCATTTTTGCATGTAATTCAGCAAAACCTTCCAGCCGAGCATACCTCTGGCATGACTGCTGCAGTATTTCCAGCTCCTGAGCGCTCTGGGTTACAAAGGAATGGCTTCAGAGCCACGATCCCACTCGCCAAGCACTATCCCCTGCATGGGTCTCCTCTTAAGTCCAGGAAAATAACCATGTCCCTTTGCCCTGTGCAGATACGGCTACAATGATATTGTCACCATCCCCGCCGGGGCAACCAACATCGACATCAAACAGCGCAGCCACCGAGGGGTCCGTCACGACGGGAATTATTTGGCCCTGAAGACCCTCGAGGGCAAGTACCTGCTGAACGGAGACTTTGCCATCTCGGCCATGGAGCAGGACATCCTCATTAAGGGGACCATCCTGAAATACAGCGGCTCCATGACGACCCTGGAGAGGCTGCAGAGCTTCCGACAGCTCCCGGAGCCCCTGACCGTCCAGCTGCTGACCATCGCCAGCGAGATCTTCCCACCAAAAGTCAAGTACACCTTCTTCATCCCCAAGGACGTCCCTTTCAGCAAGCAGAAAGGCAAAGAGAAGAAGTCGGCCAACGTCATCCGACCGATGCTGACCTCCCAGTGGGTCCTGGGCGACTGGTCCGAGTGCTCCAAGACGTGCGGCTCCGGCTGGCAGAGGCGGACGGTGGATTGCCGGGACGTGGAGGGTCAAACCTCCTCCACCTGCGACAGAGCTCTCAAGCCCGAGGACATCAAGCCCTGCGGAGACGTCCCCTGCCCGCTCTGGCGCCTGGGTCCCTGGTCCCCCTGCTCCCAAACTTGCGGCGAAGGTGTGCGGACGCGCAACGCCTCTTGCATCGATTACGCCGGCAAAATCACCGCCCCGGAGAAATGCAGCTCGCCGGGACCACCGCCGGTCACCGTCGCCTGCGTGCTACGGCAGTGCTGAGCCGCACCGCGTCGGGACGGGCTCGGCGGCGATGCGCTGTGCCGGCAACGCCGGGGCAGGACGGCGAGGATGCCGCGGGCTTGCTCGCCAGACGAATAACCACTCTCCAGCGGTTCATCCCCACCCCATCGACGTCTACCTCAGAGGGGGGAATAACGGTGGCAAAACGGGGAGGAATCACTTCTTTTCCTTTCTTTTTTTTTCCTTTCTTTCTGGCTGGTTGCTCGCAGGCAAGTCGTAATTTAAGGGGAAAAATAAGCAGATCTGTAGGGTGTTTCCAAAGAGCTGCCGTTAAACATCGTTGCAGACTCTGTTTGCAAGGTTCGCTGGGGTTTGGCGCTGGAAAAAATGAGGAGCTTGGCTTTGGCTTTGCTCCGTCCCAGCTGCAGGTCGAGGAGATCCAGGGTGGGCGGCTTTGCCGATAAAATCGGGATCCCTTTGCAAAAGGCTTGGATCGGATGGCCATCCCCTCCCTGCAGCAGCGTGGGTGTCCTTGAGCCCGAGGAGCACTTTATCGGCTGTGGGTTTAGCTTGGGAGATAACTCGCTCATTTGGCTGGGAGCGGGAACGAGCTGAGGGCCTGATCCTGGCCCGCGTTAGGCAGGAGGACAGGTGAGATGGTCACAGCGGTTTCTGTGGGATTTATAATCTACGAGGCAACGACGAACCTCTGCCTCCAAACACCCCCAGCATCTGCAGAATTATCCCTAGAGCTGCGACCCCCTGCCTCGGTTTCCCCAGCCATAAAACCAAGGCTTAATTACACCCAATCCGGCTTGCAGGGCTGCCGTGAAGATTAATTAATTACCGATTCTGCAGTGCTTTGACTGGGAAATGCCTGTTGCGATACCCCGTCCCCCCCTTGGGAGAGGACACTTGGGCGGACCAGTGTTTTCTCTCCCATCCCTGGCTTTCGGTCCCTTGCGTGTTCATTTTCTCAGCTCTGCTTTAATTTTTGAGATAATTTGCCAACCTGGCTTGCAGCAGGGACGAGCCCAGGACCTGCAGATGCTGAGCCTCTCCCCAGCCCACCGCGGTGACCGGTGCCGCTCTTCACCTCTGCTTTCCTGGGATACGTGCGGATGCTTGGATCTGGTGCCGGGCTCCAGCCTTGCTTGAGCAATTCTTGGTCTAAAACCAAGCCTGGCAAGGCTGGAGCTCTTCCTTCCTGGCGGGGAACAGCCAGGCCCCCTCTTCCCAGCCCGGCTGCAATCCCTGAAATTTCCCTCTTTCGAAGTGATCACCATCCCTGTGCTGGCAGCAGCCAGTGCCTGGGAAGCGGGGACGGAATTTGGGCAGGTCTTGCCATTGCTGGATGAGCGATTCGGTATCTCCAGGTTCCTCTCTCGATGCCCCTCGCCGCTTTCCTGCGGATGCCCATACCCTGCTTCGGCTCCCTTTTTGGCAGCAAAATGTCAAATTCCCGGTGGGAACAGCCTTTTTTTCATAGGAAGGGGAGAAGGGCTGGAGGAGGAGGACTTGTATTTGCGATGTCTGCGCTTTCCCATTTGCAATTGCGGAGTGAATCCTTTTTCTTGTCTCCTTTGCCTGAGCTAAGCTCCCGTGAAACCCTTTTCTCACTGGCCAGGCAGGTTCGGGATAGGATTGTGGGGTGAGCCGCTCCCCCAGAGCCCTGCCAGAAACCCTACCCTTCATTTGAAAGCCCGAGATATTCAGCTTTTACCTCCTGTAGGTGATTCCTATTGAAACCAAGGGGGCTACAGCCAAGGACTGAGGGTACCGAGGCCTTGGTTCCTTTTTTGTTTTGGTTTGGTTCGGGGGTGGTTTTTTTTTTTAGGCAAGAAAAAAAAAAATAAAGGCCAGCTGCAGAGTTTGGATACAGAGCTGTTTGTTCAGACCTACCTTCGGGCAATGTTCTGCGTCTGCTAATTAATCTCCAGGAATTTAAGCCCTCTCTCGCTCTAACAAATAGCTGGATGCTAAAGTCATATAGCCTTGCAGGGTTATTTTCTTTTTCCCCTTTGAGTCTGTGAGGGTTTTAACTGAAAGGCCAGCGTGTGTTTCCTCTCCAGCGTTGTAACCAGCATTTAGGATGGGTCAGAAATTTTAGCCTGAGACAGTGCCAAGGAAAACGTCTGTATTTATCACACAGGAGTCGTGCATGCCAAGGGTCTCTTCCAATTTTTTTTATATTCACTGCGCGGTTGCTTAGCCAGAGCTTCCTAGATGCAAAAACTCCCTTTCTAGATGCAAAAACTCCCTGCCGCGGGCAAATCCTGCTGCTTCTCCAGCAAAGAGGAGGATGGGGACCCCGTGGGGAGCGGGGGGACCGCAGGCGGCGATGCTCGGTTGAGGTGTGGGGTCTGGGTGATGGTAAGTGGGATTCCTGCCCTAGCCTTCCTGTAGAAACACGTAGCCTTTACGCTGATTTAAGTCAAAGAGGTTATATATTAGGATATATATATGTATATATATGTTTCCCTTCAGTGAAGGATTGTAGCAATGTACTGAGCCTCTTGTGTTAGGTATTTATTATAAATTTTTGTTTGGTTTTGTACAGTAGCTGTCTGGAAAGGAGAGAAAAAAAAAAAAAGGAAAAAAGAAAGTTAAAAAAAAAAAAAAAAAAGACTGTCTGTGTTTTAACATGCTGCTCCCACATCCCCACTCCGAAACCTGCAGTGGGGTCGGAGAGGGGACGTCTCTGCTCATCGTTTAACCACTTCGGTATATGATTGGTGTCTCCCTCCTCCCTGGTGCCCCAAATCAGGGCGCGGTTGCCAACCGAGCTGCGTAAGCATAACAAATCCAACCCAAATTAAGCCTTGGACTTTCATTTTAAGGGGGGGAATATAATTTTTCTGGGTTTTAGCCTTTTGTTTGTATTTGGTTTTGACTTTGAAAACAGTCTGTGACTCTGCCTTTACCCCTTCAATAAAGGATTTCCTGCCTCTTACCTTTTTGCATTTGTCTCTATTTGCACTTTTCTCAGGATATATTTTTTTAATCTCCATCCCAAGAGCGATACTTTAAATCTCCCTTTCCCATAGCTTATTCAGCTATAAATAAATGGTTAATTCAGTTTTAAGATGCTAAACCAAAGCATTACATGACAAAGTAGGCAAAACCCAGGGAGCAAAAATTGTTCCCCAGAGATTTTGAATTGTCGCTATTTTGTAGACTGCTGATGAGCATCTACCTCCTCTCTATGCGTGCTTACGTATAGATAATTCTGCTACTTATTAGGAGGACGTACAGCCTAAACAGGGCTAAAACAGAGGGGATGCTGGCTCCTTTGCTTAACTGTATAATAACCAGAGATGACAGGAACTCGGTGCTGCCTTTCTAGGTGTGGTGATGTCCTCCGAAACACAGGATCGCTGAGCTTTGGTATAAGGCGACGCAGCTTTTGGAGCCGTCTCATTGGAATAAGCACGGGCTCATTACAAGGTAATGTGGATGACTTTTGCTTGGGACAAACAGGCTCTGCTGCTAGATGTCCTAGCTGAAAGCACGGCCCGATGTTGAATAGCGGCTGTGGTTTATTTTCTGTATATCGGTGATTTCCACCCACTGATGGAGCTAGAAAATGCTGCTGCTGCGGCTGGGCAGAGGCTGCCTATATTTAGCCCCATGGGAGGGCAAGGGAAAGGGTTAACTCATGGCTGTGGGACGTGTCACTATGTTAATGGGCACAGCGAGGCATGCCACCCTATTTATAACCAGGTGTGACATTCATTTTAGATGACTTCCCTTGGCGCCCGTACAGCCGGGTCCAGGGTTTCGGCTCATTAAGGCGACAGCCCTGCCCTGGCTTTTCCCCCACTTTCTTTTTTGTCATTTTGTTGCCATCACTGGGTTTCAGATGAATAATTGGAATTTCAAACAATGCCAAAGGCTTTGGGATATTACCGGGTAGGAAATTAATCAGAGCAGCGTAATTTAACTTTTAAAAAAGAATAGTGGGGTAAGAAAATAAACCTCACGGGAGGTTCTCTCTCACCGTATCCATGACGGTACCCCAGAGACCTTGTCCTTGTGCTGATACTCTTCTTTAGTTTAACAGCTTTCCTCTTTCCCTGGTTTACAACTCCCCTCTCATGTGTTTGTAGACAGGAGCCGTACCCCCTTTCAGCCTTATTTTGCTAAACTTTGCAAGCCAAGCTCTGTAGGCTGAGCTTGTAAAATACCCTCCTCAGCTCTGGGCTGAACTTCTTATCCCCGGACAGAGGGGACCAGAGTGTCTCCGTAAGGTCCCACCAGCACCTGGTGCTCCAACCACAAATCCTTCCTTATTCCCGATGGAAACATCCTTCCTGACGTGTCCTAGGACCATAATGTCCCTTTTCTGCCGTTACCCTCTGCTCAGCTCATCCATCCCAGTTTTATGACCCCTCTGCTCTTCTGGATTTCTCTTTCTCCATACAGATACCTGTTAAATCCATCCTCGGTCGCCCAAGCAAGCGGTTTGGTTCCCAGAGCTCCTGGGCGATGGCATTTCAGGGGGGCTCTTGCAATTCAGAGCATCTTAGAAAACGGGCTCCTCTCCTAAACTGCCCGCTTCAACCTCTTCTCCTGCCGACCAGGATGCTTTAATCCCCGGGACAGCGCTCACCGAAGGACCAGGCAAAGCCCTCCCAGGTCTGAAAAGGACGTAAATCCCAAATCCTCCCGATGCCAGGAGAAAACCGGGGCTTGCCAAAGAGAGAAGGCAGCAGGGTTGAGCTAAAGCAAATTAACTGAGCCCTGGAGACGGCAACAGGCAGGAGGATGGAGAGGAGACGGCTCCTGCACACTGGTGGTAAATTAAGGAGTAGGCAGCGAGTCCTCGCGGGTGGGAGCGAAGAGGTTTTTCCCTTCCAGAGGTGCCAAGGTCAGGGAGAGGAGAGGAAGGCTGTTCAGGGAAGGTGGCATTTGCTTTCGGTGTTAATGGATGCGTGCTGCCAGGAGCAGGAGAGCAGGCTCCTAGCAGCACCGGGATCTGCTCCAAGAGCCGCTGAAGCGAAGGAAAACATATCCCGCATGCCGCAAAAAGCGGGTGAAGCACCCTCCAGCCAGGAATCGCAGGTTCTGATTGCCCCAACGGGGTAAGCGAGGCAGAGAGTCAAGGATTAGGGCCAGACACCCTGATGGGTGGGGGACGGACGGGAGACGTAGCCGAGTGTCTTCTGGGTGGCTGGGAAACGACGATTTCTGTTTAGAGGGACGAGGAAGGCTTCAAGGGGACGGCACAGCCTCCTGCTGCGTCCAGGACCCCTTTCCTCGCTACGGCTGCTGCCGCCAGCGAGCCCCAAAAGCGATGCAGGGCTGCTCTGCTAAGCATCCCCGGCTCCGGCAGTTTGCATCCCATTTAAAAGCCGAAGGTGGAGGCTAAGAGTCGCCTTTTGAAAGCTTTCTCCTCATTTTCCCACCAGTGTTTTATACCTACCAAATTCCAGCGGGTTCAGCCAAGGGACTCCCAGGGTCCCTGGATGTCCCTATAAATGAGCAGTAGATGCACAGAGCAGATTTACCGATGAATTACTCAGGGTTTATGTCGGCGGTGCTCCACCCGTGCCCATGAATTGAGCCCGCGGTGTTGTAAAACATGCGTAAGAGCAAATCCCCTTACCGGGAAAATACCGGGAGTCGGTATTTTGGCAATTCGTCGAGACGCCTCTTTCCGAGAAACTTCAACTCCGCAGAAAAAGCAAACGGTAATAAAGGATGACCCTGTAGCTTAGGAAACCCGAGCAGGTGTAAATCAACCTGGCTCCCTCCCCGATTTACTCCGGTGAACAACGTGGCTCTGGGAATCGCTGGAGAACCTCTTCAGCTATCAAGGGCTAATAAATTGTTGTTAATAAACCGGCCTCTTCTGCTGGAGCGAGAAGAAATCCGTATCGGAGTCAGGCTGATGTGCTCCTTCCCGATGATGATGCGCAGGGCGCTCTGTATCCCAAACCTCCCGGCTTCCCACGCCCAAACGGCCCCGCTGTTAATTGGAAACCTAACGAGCCAAGCGGAGATGGCGGCCGGGAGGCGGGTGTGCCGTTGCAGGAGGTGGTGAGGAAAAAGGGAGAAAGAAGAAGAAATTAAATAAAGGGCTTCCCTCCGCAGGAATGGGTTTGAATCGCCAAAGACACGGCGATTTTTTGGGGGGGGGGGGGGAAATCAACGCACCCACCGCGTAAACTCTGCCGTCGGCCGAGGCAGCTTGCTTTCCCAAGGGGGAAACAACGGGGATTCGGAGGAAAATTCAACCTCCGTACACCGATTTGCACCGGCCGAGCATCCCGTGCTCATCCCTGCTCCAGGGGAAGCATCCCAGCTGGGTACCCGCTGCCCTATCGCTCGCCTGACACTGGGGCCGTGCTTTATTTTTGGGGTGTTTCTATGTAAGGAACAAATTCCTTGAAAAGAAAGTCAAGGCGGTGTTTCATTTTGCAGTTTTATGGCTTATTTGCAGGCCGCACGTAGCGGGTTTAAAGGTTGTTGGTTTCAATGCTTTACTTGGAGGATTTTGTTATGTTGCTGAAGCATGGCGAGGACATAGACCATGCTGAATTTTACTGTCTTCCAGACATGAATTTGGGTAGTTTGGACCCTCTTTCCTTCCCACGCAAAGTCCATGACCTGCTCAGAGCAAGCCTCAAGCAGGATACGGCTGGCGGTTGACTAAAATCACTCGATCTACAACACTTTCACCATCAAACGCCGCAAGCTCGACACTTTTCGGAGCAGCTTTTTGAAGGTGAAGGCTGGCAGCCGGAGTTTCTTGCTTAATCCTCCGTGATTCAGGAATCACCACGGATAGCCAGGAGCAGATTCTTCCTTGCCTTGCAAATTCCGTCTTATTATAGCGGGAACAACCCGTTCACACGTGCAACCGGCTGAAACGGGGGGCAATTTTTGCTCCTGCTTTGCGACGGGAGGCAGCCGTGTGTCAGGGTTGCACGACAGCTCCCTGCGAATATAAAGCCAGCATAAGAAGAAGCAAAAGGAGAATTAAGCAGCAATTAAAAGAGAATTAAGAATCCAACCCTGGTGGGGCTCTGGTTGCCTCCCCAGTTTTGCAAGGGATCATCTAAAATGGTCCCAGGGTTTTTACGATGGAGCGGGAGTTTGGCCTCTTTGGTTTTTTTATTGGATTTATTTTTTATTTATTTTTTGCTGATGGAGCAGTGCGGCGTTTTCCAGGGGCCGGCTTGAGATTTATTTTTTTTTTACTGCTGATCAACATTTTTTTGGATCGTGGTCTTTCAATCCGTTTCCCGCTTCGATTTACCGAGCGGGGTGGGGAAAAAAAACCAAACACCAAACCCCAATAACGGCAAACAAACCAATTAAAAAAAAAAACCAAAACCAAAAAAAAACCCCAACCCCACCATAAAACAAGCCACGGAGAAAACGGCCGCGCTCATCCCGTTAAATTAAATTTGGACCAAATTATAGGCCCGGGTTAAATTTGAGGCTCTAAACTTCGATCGGGACGCGGAACGCAAAGCGGGAAGACGCGCGGCCACGCTCCCCGCCGCTCCGCACTGCGCATGCGCCTCCCTCCCCGGCCCCTCCCACCGCCACCGCCCCGCCCCCCTCCGCCCCCCTCCCTCCCTCCCTCCCTCCGCCGCCGCCGCCGCCGCCGCGGTGCATTGTGGGACACAAACAAAGTGCCCGGCCGGGCGGTGCGGCGCGCGGGAGCTCGGACGCCCGGGAAACTCCCCCCCCCCCTTCCCCTTCCCTCCCCCTTTCCCCCCTCCCCTCCCCTCCCCGCGAGCTCGGCCAGCGCGCGCCGCCGCCGCCTGCACGCGCCCCCCCCCCCCCCCCCCGCCCGCCTCTCGCGCGGGGGGGCTCGCGCGCGCTTCGCCTTTCCCCCCCCCCCCCTCCGCGCGCCGCCTGAGGGGGAGGCGGCGGCGGCCTCGTCCTCCTCCTCCTCGTCCTCCTCCTCCTCCTCCTCCTCCTCTTCTTCCTCCGCCTCCCGGTCCGCCGTCATGGCCCAGTCAGGGCCCCGGCGCGGCCCCAGATAAGGGGGCTCGGCCTCCCGCCTAAGCCGGGCCCAGCCGGCCCCCACCGACCGCAGGTAAGCGGGGAGGGAGGACCGGGCCTGGAGGCGGCGGCGGCGGGAGGAGGAGGAGGAGGAGGAGGAGGAGGAGTGGGGGGAGCGGGGGGGAAGATAGGTGGCGGCGGCCGTTGGGGCCGTTGGTTCCCTCTGCGCGCGCAGGCGGGCGCCCACCCGGGGGAGGGCTTTGGCTGCTGCACCCCGCGGGGCCGTGTGTCCCGTCCCGTGTGTGTGTGTGTGTGTGTGTGTCCCGGGGGGGGGGGGGGGAGGATGGCGGTGCACTTCGCGCCGGCACGGGTGTTCCCCCCCCGCCACACATACACACAGACGAGGGGCCGTGTCAGCCCCGCTCCTCCCGGGCGGGTTCCCGGTGTAGGGCCCGGTGTGTGTGTGTTTATCTTCCTCCGGGGAGGGGGGGGGGGGGGGTGGTGGTCGTGCTGCCCCGTTGTGCGCGGTATTTACGCGCATCCCGAGGGAGCTGCGTTGCCTGTTGGAAGCCCGTGGGTGCAGTCGGCTGCCTGGGCACAGGCAAACATGTAGTTTCGGGGAGGGGGGGAGGGGGGGGGAGTTTTGTTGTCTCCCGCATCCCAGCGGGATACCTGCTGCCTCTCTTTTTGCGCTGCAGGCTTATGGGAGGAAAAGAGGGATTCCCGGTAGCTGTTAGGCAAAGCTTGCTGTCCCTTTGTTGTTGTTTTTTCGTTGTGGTTTGGTTGTTTGTTCCCCCCCCCCCCCCCCCCACACACACACACACCACTCCTTTCTGCATATTCTTTACTGCCCATCTGCCAGGGTCTACTGTGCTGCCTCTGCTTCCACCCATGTCCACACACGATGAGGATATCGTAGTGCTCATATGCCAAGATCTGTTGCATGTTTTTCTGCTCCCCTTCCATGTAGTCGGGGTTATTTTCCTATATGCAAACATAAACATTGGCAGATGCTTTGGGGGGTATAGTCTGCTGCTTGCTTGCCGAGAGCCTATTGCCTCCTTTCGTACACAGCGGGTAAGGGTACCACTGCCTTCCAAAATCTGCTGTACTTCTTTCCGCACACAGGTGTGTTGGGGAATACCTCCATGCTTGACCGCCACAGCTTGTTAAATACATATACCCCAGGAGGCTTCTTCCTGTCTGTGAAAAGCTGCAAAGTTTTGGTGTTTGTTTTTTTTTTTTCCCCCCACCCAAATAGACATGCAGATATCTTCTACCAAAGCCTAAGGGACGACCGCTCCAGCCCATCTCCTGTTTACGCTGCAGAGCTTGTTCTGCCCACTGATGAGGGAGGGTCTGTCTCCTCCTACATTATATATATATATACACACACACACACACAACCCTCCGTACACACACCAGGGTAATCCTACTGACTGCCTACCAAAAGCTGGTGTATCCCGTGTTGTGCGTGTTTGCACACACCAGGAAAGGCACAGGCAGCGTTTTGCTGGTAGCCTTTGGGAGGCAGGCATTTCTCCTACACGCTTCCAGGGAGGCTTCCACTGTTTGTCCTTTCATGTCTTGCATGTTCCCACAGACGCCCAGCGGCAGCTGTTTCGGTGCCTGCCCCTAGACCATAGTACATCCTTGCTACACGTGCCAGAGAAGTCACCCGTTCTTACCCATTTCTTATCTCTTCTTGGCTGCGCTTCATGGCTGCCTGTTACATCTTTCATGACTGAGACTTTCGACCCTTTTTCTTCAAGTGCCCTGCTGATACTGCAATGCGATACAGTCAAGTTAAGCCTACCTTGTTTTTTGCTTCGACTTCTGTGTTTGCTGAGCAGTCCGCCGGAGTAAAAAGAAGCAGTCTGCGTACTTCCTAGGCATCTGCAGATCCCAAGTTGGAAACCACGGGTCTAAAATACATTCAGTTTCTCTTTTCTGGTCATATACCTAATCTGTCCAGCCCAGGATTTATTCTGATGTTTCTAGAAGTCTCCTGCCTTCATTCTTTTCCTCATGTGAGGTCCTCAGTTTGCCCTGCCCATGTGGGGAATCTTTTGGGTTTCCCACTTACGTGTTTTCCCCCTGCTTTCTCTCTGCTTCTACCTGACACAAGGCTTTTCCTTTTCTCTTTTCTTAATTTTAATTTTATTTATCCTTGGGGTGTCTAGCACACTTAGCTTTTACTTAGGTGGAGGTCACCCAGTTCACCTCCTGAGCTGATCCCTGGCTTCCAGCTGCCTGTTTTTGTAGACTAGGTAGGTGATGTGTTGTTTATCATGTGCGGGGCATGCCTGTGGCACTGCTCTGCGGACCCTGCAAGGTGACACTGAGTAGGAATGGCTTTCATGCGGGCGGGTCGCAGACGAGCGTCCAGGAGTCCTTTAGAGTATTTCAGGTGCGATGTGCTTTTCTCCTGCCTTTGAGGTCTCTTACTGCAGCTCAGCATCTATGTGTAATGCAGATCCAAGGTGTGATGCACCTGGAGACCTTGCCTGGGTTTAAGTGCATCTATTTAAAGGAGATGGAGCTGAACAAGTGTTAACCTGCTAGCTTAGACACAGCTCTACCAGTACAAATGCCTCCATTGATGTAAAACTGTTTATACCAGAAACCAGTTACAATGCCGTAAGTGTCTCTCCCTAGGGACTACTTCTATTTAAACAGCTGTTTTTAATCCAAAACCTTAATTGGTGCGAACACTCCAAGCAGTCCCTTTCCAGGGGAAGGGAATTTCCAGCCCTACTTTTTAGTCTCCCCAGGTGGATGTTGTGCGGATGCTGGCTTGTCAGGAGGGAGGATCGTGCCCACTTTCTCACACAGAAGGTTTCACGCTGCTTTTGTTGACAGGGTGAGAGGAGAATTCTTTTTGTGACTGTGAGGTTTGGAGGTGGCGGGGAGAGGGGGGCGGGGGTGTCCTTACGTATTTTGTCTGCAATACGTAAGAGAAGTATTCAGCAAGTGAAACTGAATCCTTGCCATGTTTGTTGCAACAGGAGGTTAATCATAAACTCTGGCAACTTTTAAAAGGGGTGGTTTCGTTCTGTGGTGTCTGTAGCAAATATGTGCTGTTAGGAGGGTCTGGTCAGCTGTTGGAGAAGAGGATCAAAAGCAAATACAGCTTCCCGCCTGTGTGAACAAGTGTCCGAACGTTATTTTTGGTTGTAACCTGTGACTTGCTTGAAAAAGGCCTTTTATTTTTATGCCCTTCTTGTTAATGGATGTGTGATGCCTGTGTTGTGAGGTGAATGGCGTTTGTGTGACTTGCCACTGATAAGGAGAAGGTCTTGGGTACTTTGTGCTTGTATTGGTTGCTTTGCATTTAGCATTTTGCTGGTAAACTTCTTTTTCAGTGGGCTTTGAGAACGTTTGAGTATATTCGTATGAGAAGATCTGGTGATACCTGTAACTTTTTAGGCATTGTAATCCGCTAGCTTCAATGAGAAGAAAGTCAAACTGTGACAAAGCAGTGATGCTTTTGCTGGCATGTGACGAGGAAGGAGAGGTCCCTTGACGTAGAAGGGATTGTCTGTTGACATTCTTCTATCTCGCCCGATTATAAGTAGGGTATCCCTGCTCAAATTATGCAACTGTGCAGACAGCCAGACTTCAGGAATTCCAAGTACTTCAACGTGTCAAGTGCTGACTTCTAAATTAAATGCCACGGTTGCGGAGCGTGTTCACAGTCTGTCGCTTGAAATACGACATCAGTCTTGGAATCGTGCGTGGCTGAAAAGGGACAGCAACTTAATTGCTTGTTTCTTTGCAAAAGCGTTGTGTAAGATTGCAGGAGCAAAACTGAATGGGAAGGGTGGGAGATGTGCCTCTACCTGTAATAGCGTTTTGGTTTGGAAGTAGGTGGTTAGTATTTCAGCAGTTACCAGCAGGAAAAAAAATGCTGAAAACACTGATTTACCGAAGAAGTTGAAACACTTCACGCTCTTTGTAGCTGCTTGCTGTCGCCTCGAAAGATGCAGTTTCTAGCGTATAGATCTAATTAAATAGTTGTGTACTTATTGCTAAGTAAACATGGGAGTCCATTACTCTTAACTTGCCTTGGAGATCAAATTGATTCTTCTAATGGTTTCACTGGATGAAAACAAATGTCTAGTACTGCTTTGTATAAGGTGCCTAAATGAAACGGTGGTGGTAGGAAGCGAACTGCAAACCCGACGAAATGGCATTTGTGTGTACAGATGGCAAGAGAGGAATTGTAAACCCTTGGCATTTCATCTAATTCTTACGTTCCATTTAATCAAGTTAAGGAAGTGACTTAAACTATGCATTATTTGTAGATAGTGTGTTTTTAATATATTCCAATTTGGAGCTGGGGAAATAATTATTTCACATGAACAGGTTTATCAGAGTATGTGAATGATGGGATAATAAGGACTGCAAAATGTGTGTTGGGCTCAGCATGTGGTCTGTGTCAGTGGCCAGAAATAAGTAATTAGGGGGAAAGTGGAAAAGCATACAGAGTGGAGTAATCATTCCTCCGTGCATCTACCAGCGGTGAAGGGTTTGGAGGTGGCCCGAGCTAGAGGGTATGTGCTGACAGTCATGTTTAATACTGCCTGTTGGACCTGTTGTCAATGGATGTGCCTAGGCCTTTAGAACAGTTTATACCTGTAGCTTCTACAGTATACCATGCGATGAAACCCACAATTTGTGCAAAAGTAATTCCTGGGTTTTGGTGTTTGGGTTTGTTGGGGTTTTTTTCGTTTTAAACCTGATGAATGGTAATCTCATTGAGCGCCTCCTGGTTTTTGTACTACGAGAATATTCTTCTTTTTTTTTTTTTCCAGTCACCACCTCATTTGCAGTTCTACAGATCTCTGTGTTCTCAGTTTTTTCTCTTTGAGGTTTGAGTTTTGGGTTTTTTTTAAAATTTATTTTGCAACCTGTATTGTCCCAGTGTCTTTAGTACATCTGTCTGCGGAGGCTGTTCTGCATCCTTTTTTTATTATTTTTCTTTCAGCTCTGCTATATTGTTTTGAGGTGATTTGACCACAACATTTGTTTGCTTGCTTTACCCAAGAAGACCAAATAAAGGCATTTTTTTCAGAGCAGTAAGAGGTGCTTTCTAATAAAGGGACAGACATTTACTGTGTGTCATGTTTTATATTCAAAAGTACAAATAAACATAGTAATTGTAGTGAAAACTATTTTAATGGAAATACAGTTACAGATACTGAAAAATATCTTAGTTTATAAATTAGCTACAGATGGTTGTTGATACGGCATTTTGTATTTGGCTGTTACCAAGAGTGCTTTATGGAAAATCTGCAGTTATGGCAGGTACTTACCAGACTTAAGTCTTTTGGAAGCATGAAGATGCCATGTCCTGTGGAGACCCAAGAGCCTTAGAAATCACCAGTGGGTTCGGAAAGAACTAGTGGGTTAGGGGGAAAGTTGGTCCCATGTTAGGGGCAGATATTTACATAGCATTGGAGCTCTGCAGGCCTGACAGTTTCTGCAGTTTTCTTTCAGTGTCTTGGTGTTTTTTAAGTGGATAAATAGCCATGTTAAGAAAGACCTACCCTGCCTGAGACATTTCTGTGAAATGTTAGTAAAGATGCTAGAAAGACTTAACCCCCCCCCCCCCCCCCAAAACTCTCCTTCTCCCGAGCCTGAAGCATGGGGTATGGTTCTGCCAGTCCAGGTTTGGCCATACAAGGGAAGAAAGTTAGAAAGCCTATACAGTTGCTGCTCACCTGATAATGTTATTTGTGGATAAATACAGGGTTTTTTACTTTTCAGGGCCAAGAAGAGCTCCTTTTAGGCATTTAAGTTTATCTGCATAAATGAGTCATTAGGAAAATAAAGGGTACACATACTGCTAAAAGGGCGATGACACAACCACATTCCTGCCTTGCTTAAACTTGTTCAGGATTCTTTGTAGCTGCTTCCTGTTTGAAAGGTGGCTGCTTGTTTATGTGTCTGTGACACCTTGACTAGCTGGCCGCAGTCCATGCTGTCTGGATTAGCGATGCCTCTTTGCCTCTTCAGATTGTGCACAATGTGTGACTTTGCCTTGATCTCTCCCCTTTGCTCTTTACGCAGGTTTTTCCGTGGCGTTGCTTGTCAGCGCAGGCTTCCAGTACTTCGGGCGTTAATGGGGCTAGTGTGCTTCATGGAGATTTAAGATTTGCACTGGACTTAAGAAAAATTCGTTTATTGTAGTTAACATGGATTTCATTAAGGTGTAACGCTTCCTTGCTAATTGAATAAAAGTGAGAGAAGGAAAGCTGTCACTTTTTGTAATAAACCTGAATACTTCAAACAACAAATCGGTTGGCAGGTAAGCTTTGTGGTGAACTAGTAAAAACTACCACTTAGCCAAATTTGGCTGTCACAAACCTAATGATTGTGAAATGCAGTTACAGTCATTTGTTTCTATAAAATGAGGAGACGGGTTTGTCATTTCAAAGCGACAAAAATTAAAGCCTCATGCACAATAAGGTAGGAGGCACAGCTTGGGGATAATAGCAGAGAGGACGGATTCTTCAGCTGCCGAAGTTTGGTTGCTGTTGGCAGCTCTTGGGGCATAACGCACCCGGTTAGGCCCTGGTTTTGTCTTGGAGGAAATGAAGAAATAATTTCTTTTCCAAGTGCGGTTTTCACTATGCCGTCAGTTAAAATTATCTCTGAAACTGACCCTTTTCTGTCCTAAAATGAGGCATATGCCCTTTTCTCTCTTCAAAGACATGTAGTAGGACTTGGCATTATTCTGTAAATAGGCGTACATGTGTGTGAGGAAGCATGGATAGTTTTGGGGGGTTTGTTTTGTTTTGTTTTTTTTCTCCCTTTTGACTCCTTCATGGATCTAATGCCGTAGTGCTACCATGAAAATCTTGAACCGTACTAGAATGTTTTGGTATGTAGACACAAAAAAGCTTGCCATTTTTTCTTGATATTTCTTTCACATGGTATCACCAAAAAGGGCTTGGAGATTTTTGCTTTTGTTACTAATTTGGGAGGATGGGTTGAGTAGTCTTTTTGATGTATATTTTTCCGAAGTTTATGTTGATGTGCTTGCAGAGCTTCTGAAAGTGAAAACTGAAATGCTATGGGTAGCCATGGTAAAACAAGAAAAAAATAGCTCTCTGGAATTAGTTTAAACTAGAAGGTTGCTGCCATGTGAGAAATAAGAGTACTTTATGGATATTTTTTTGGCAGTTTGCAGTACTTAGAAGAATTGATAGTTCAACTTGTGTTTTTCTTCTTTTGTGTTGTTCATTTGTAAAGGCCAAAGACCATAAACCCAAAGCTTTGCTTTTCATTACACATAGTGGGAAACCATCATGTAATGGCTTTTCTACACTGAGAAATTTGGGCAAAACTTAACCTGAACTTGCACGGAGCAAAAGTGTAAAGAAGGTATTAAGATCACATAAAAATTATGCATGAGCACTGTCATGGAAAGAGTGGTTAAATTTGAATGTGTGCCTCAGGGACGTAATGCATCAGTCCGTTTGGTATAATCTGCATGTGTTCTGTGGGGCTTACCTACCTGAGGATATGAAGAGGACTATGAATTCACTTGTTGCTTTTATTCTACTAAAAAAAAACCCAAAACAAAACAAAGAGAGGTTTGCTCACATGTTGATGGCATAAGCATCTCTAGCATGCACTTTCAGGGCAAACCACTGTTAAACTAGCAATCTCATAGTTTGGTCATGTGCTTTTTCAGAGAACTGGTGAAAAACAAATTGCAGGGCAGTGAATCTGTTGTGAAATATCTTAATACATTCTATCTAGTGAGGTTCACACATTAATTTTTATTATGAAAATAAACATAATTCAGTATGTAACAAGCTTTTAGCAGTTACTGCTCGTATTGTTAAATGAGCCTCAGTTTTAAGTACTATCAGAAAATTTGCTTTTATGTGTTATATGGAACACTAATGTGAGATTCCTACAATGAAAAGTTCAAAGTGCTGGGGGCTGGGGAAAGTGGCATTTATCTAGTTTGCTTATTCAACCATGTGAAAGCTATATTAGGCACATCAAGTTTATACTTTGCACTGCAGCTTCAAAAAGGCAACAAGTTACATTTGAGTCCTTTGAAGTAGTGAATGGCAACATTCTGTTCTCTCAAAGAGCTGACTTCAAATGATCACACCAAAACTTGAAAAACTGTCATGGCGACGGAAAACAAGACTTGGGGGTGGCAGGGGGAGGCTATGAAAATGTGTGGAGTTTCTTGCATGTCATTAGGAATAAAATGTAGCCAGGCTACTGTACACGATTGCATTCCTGAAGCTCTTCGTGTGTTCTGCACCAGAATGGTGCAAAGTTACTGTTTTAATAACTAATAATCTTAATTTTTACTTAAATATTTATTTAAGAGTTCAGCTGTTGCGTGAAATGTGGAATTTGTTGGAGCCAGCGAAACTCAGTTACGTAGAAAGGTACAGGGTCTTTTAAGAAAATGACCTCTATCGTCTTTATGTATCTGTAAATGGTTTCAAGAAACATCTTCTAGGTCTTGCGTAAAAACCATCAGTTGCGTCAGATCAACAATTTATGTACAGCACACACTACTGTACTGCCCTGATTATTGTAATCTCTTCTTTTAATTAGATCCTGGGATTAAGAGCTGTCTTGCTGATCAGTGCACTTAATGTATGCCCTATCAGTTCTAGCTAGTACGTGTTTCTAGCTGAAACGTCGTCTGGTTAAGTCAGATGCTCTGAAAAGATCTAAACATAGTTTATTTTACAGACATGTTAAAGGGGAGCTGCACAGAGAAGAAAAACACACCCAAAACCCTCTTGAGAACCTTTCCAGAGGTTAAAATAGATATTGACAAATACCTGACAAAAAGTGAGAGATTAAATAGTCTGGTGGTTCTGTGGGCCTTTCAGTTAGCTGTTCAATTTAATTTAGTAGCGTGGACATCTTACTCCAAAGTCACTTTAAACTAATTAGCTTCCAGATTATAGGTCAAGTCCATTACTAGCTCCCTAGTGTATAATGTCAAGGTTTTGATTTCATACTGTTGGGTTTCCCATGAGTTTTGTCCTATTCCTAAGACTCCAGTTCTCAATCATTTGTTTTTATGCATTGTGCTGATGATACATCTTAACCTTTTCATCAGCATTTGTTGAGCCAGTGTCTCTACGGAAACACTCAGAGATCATTGCTAAAACAGGTCCTTATGGCACTTCACAGGTAAACTCTTTAACCTGTTATTTCAAGTACATGAATTACTTCTTTTCAGCCAGCCCCTTGGCTTAGTTTGTCTATTCATCTCCTTGTTTTCACTAACAACTTTGTATGTCATGTTATTCAAACATTTTAATGAAGTTCTCATCATATGTGGCATTTCCTTTTTACTGAAAAATACATTATCAAGTCTGTTTCACATACTTTAGCTTCAGTAAACACAGGTGGTGTCCCATTTTCTGTTTGTTTTCTTATTCTTCATTCTTCGTTTCTTCAGATTGTTTTCATTTAGCCAGATTTCTGCAGTTGTATACAAACACCTATAATCATGTATCTTTGAGAGATGAAAACATCTCTGTATTTTTAAATAATCGGAGCTTCTGCACTAAATATTTGAGATGAAATTAACAGAGTGTTAATGTTGCGAGGCTTTCTGGCAGGTGTGTACCACAAAATGAGACAATCTTTGAACAGTTCTGCCTCTCCTCCCAATATACTAGCACCTTTTCCTTGAGAATTAAAACATCGGTTTGCATGTTTGTTATCACAGCAGTGTCTAATGGAAACATTTCTAGATTAGCTTCTAATGAAAGGAGTGGTAACATGTTTTACACACCTACAATGTGATCTTTAATCTTCAAGTTTTATCTAGACTAGGAGTTGTAGCTATGCTTTAATCTTCTTGCTGGATTAATCTGGCACACTCAGTGCCTACATACAGATCTCCCGATTGTCTGTCGGTGTTCCCAAGCTTTTTTGGTTACAAGCTCTCGTCAGCTCTCAGCTTCTCCCGTCAGTCAGAAGGGTCTGCTGTTGGCCGTGGCCATTTACAGTGCTGCGCAGACTAGGTCTCGTTGCCCAGAAGCCAACAGGACCATTTAGCAGGTTAAATTTCACTACCTATGACTTGAATTCCAGCTCTGTGACACTTCCACAGTTACTAATTTCTCAATTTATCTGTGAATTGGTTATCTGCTATAGAACTGCCTCATGACAGCTGTGAGTTTGTCAGCTGCAGAGACCAGAACTCTCATTTGTCTCTCATTTGGCCGAGATGTAAGCGCAGTTCCTGCCATAGAAATGAAAAAGAAAGGTTTACAGTGTCGCTTTCCACGAGGAAATGACAAGCCAGAGCTGCCTGAGAGTCTGCTGCAAGTATGTGGCTGCTAGTGAAATGAACGAATGTGGCCTTGGCATCTGTAATCTATTACAGTCAGGCAGATGACTTCTTAATTCTGCCAGATCCAGGGGTTGTAAGAGCTCCTTTCTGAGTTCCAGGACATGCTTGGGGGTTTCAAACAGATAAAGTCTGCAAAGGACATGCTGGAGGATGTGTTAGCCCAAATAGGTAAGTTCCGTGTCTTGTTCTGTTCCATCACTGGGAAGTTTTTGAAGGTTTGTGGAGGCACTGGTATCGACAGATCCAGCTTGGTTTGGGGTGCACGTGTTTCATCCTCTCTGCTCTCTGCTGGGCTCTAAACGTAGGCTTCTCTTTAGGCTGTAATACTTCTTCCTATCAGCCCGCACCCAGGCTCTCTTTAGTATCTCCTGCCACGCTGTCAGAACATGACTGCTGAATTTTTACATCCAACTTCTTCATTTCCATGCAAATGACTAATCAGGAAAACAAAACAAAAATCCCTGAGACACTGTTGTGCTTTACATTATATGTAGAAACAGCAACTCCTGAAAAATAGTCATGGTTTGACTAATGGTTTACAGCTTTTTCTGTGTTATGACCTCACGGTACAAGAACAACAGCTCTGTGATATGTTTTATGTTGGGTTTTATATTCTAAAATAAAAGTAGTAGACTTGTTCCTCTCTTTTTCATTACAGTAGATGTTGCTCTTTTCATGTATCCAGGGAACATCCCGCTTTTATATGTGGCAGCAGTCTTGTAGCATGAGGAAGACTTTGGTCTTCTCACTCTGAAAATCTGCACACTTTTTACTTGAAGCTTTATAGTTTAGAACCAGTACAACTGAGATGTTTAGAACTAAGCAAATATTTCTGATTTATTCTTGGTCTGTCTTGCTTTAACAGCAGGTATTGTGGTGTTGTTATTTGTTTACTATCCATGGTGTAAAAAAAAAAAAAAAAAAAAATTCTGCAAAACCAAGGAGGAAATAGAAGAGCATGCTAAGGTATTGTCCGTCTTTTGGCAAACAAAATCGCAATCAGGTAACAGGAATGTGCAGAAGTACAAGAACAGTGCCTTTCCCCATCCCGCCTCGCAGTAGAGATTTGGTAATACATTGTTACCAGGGTGTCTAACAAGATGCTTTGGCTTCTCTCACAGGCTCCTTCAGTTCTGTTCAAATCAGCTCTGAGTCAAGACAGCCGCGCTAAGTGGATGTGTTTCTTGCCCTGCGTGCCAGGAGGGCAGTAGCAGTTGAGGGACGGGCTACTGGAGTTTTGAAAGAGTGCTGGCCAGGAATATGCTTTGTTCAGTCAAAACTTTGGAACCCAATTCAAGGTGGTGAATGAGGATGACAAAACGATTTTGCTGAGCAGGCCCTGGGCTCATCATGACAGAAGCTGAGGAGAGATATGAGAATTTTTGTAACTGTTTTTAGGAATTTGCACAGAAATGGGAGCATTCTCATTAGCCTTGTACCTGGTGCTTATCAGTTTCCTCTCCACTGAGTAAACCACATGTTCCAAAACGCGGAGAGCTTGAGTTCAGTGCATTCAGCAGCAGCGTTGGTTTCTGACCAAAACTTACACCTTGATGCTAATAACAGTTAAAACTGAAAGCCAGAATAGGTGAATCTTTTGCTATCTCTCGCATGGGAATACACTTCAAGAAGTTAATTAGATTAACTTCTTTAAAAAAAAAAAAAATAAAAGCAGCAATTAAGGCACAGTTGCCAATAACAGTATCTGGGTTTCAAATGATAAATTGCAGGGGAGATAAGTGGCTGGGAGCCATGGCATCTTGAAGAGGAGAGGTACCAGCTTCTAAATTCAACACACAGCTGAAGGTCCAATCATGCAAACTGGTTTAAGATAGTCTATATTCTGCTGTGAGGGGAAAGAAGTCTGTTGTTACTGCAAAAATTGCGCCCTGAACTTTCCCTTAAAATGTGTATGTAAATGTTTTCTAATTTTGTCCTTTCAGAACTATTCTGTTGCAGCTGACCTACCATCTCAATTTACAATAAAACCATTTTTGTAGAATAAATTGCTGTTTTTGGCACTCCACTACTTGTCTCAATGCTTTCACCAGCTCTGAGAATTAAAATTCGCCTACCAGATTTGCGTCATGCAAATCCACTTTTCCACCATCTGAGATTTGAGTCGTTCTTTTCCTATCCACATTAAAGATTAATGTTTTCAATAGCAATGATAATGTGAGTCAATGCTCTTAACTGTCATCTAGGACTTTGCCATGCCCTCACACATCTTCTTTCTTCTCAGGGCATGTTAAAAAGTTAAAGCTTTTCCTTTCTATTATTACAGGGTTTAATTTGGGGTAAACTTAAGAGATGTGTTAGGAATATGAAACAGGTATTTCATGGATATTCTGGGCCTTCTTTGTTTCTGAGTAATTATTTTGGAAGAGGAGCTGTTGGATGCTTTTTCCCCTTGTCCTTTGCAGATAAATACTATTCCTGGTCTATTGGAGAACTTACAGTAAAGGAATAATGTGTGCTTTTACATTTGCCTCTGTTCGCTGTCCTACAGAGGTTTTACCTGGGTTGGTACCAAGCAAGTAAAATTACTGTGGACCCTGGCACAGCTTTGGATTTTCAGTTGTGCAAATTTTTTCAACAATTTTTTTTGTGAAGAGTTGTAGTTTTGGTGCTTTGACTTTGTAAACCGCCGGCAAGGAACTTAGCTAGATCCTTACGAATTCATATAAGATTGGGCGGAGCTTCTTGCCACAATGCAGTTTCCGCAAGTGTTAAACAGAGGCTTGGGTGCATAGAGTTCATCTTTCATGTGAAAATTATGCAGGCTTTTTACACAGACCTGGATCAATTAGAATTATTTGTGTGCACTTACACATTTGAAACCATAGCTGCTTTCTGATAGTGTTTTAGTCTGCCTCTATGAAACTTAACTCTAATTCTGCCACCCTTCTGCAGTAGCTTCTGGTGGTCTGTACCTAAAATTTAGGAAGATCTTCTTTTGGAAAGTCTCCTTGCCAGGAATTTTTCACAGGAAGTGGTGGCTGCTTGTGGAGCAGTCTGCCACTATAGCATCCTTGGAAAGTGCTCCTGCAAAAAAAAAAAACCCCAAAAAACCAAAAGTGACGAACTCGGGTACAAGCTTGTCCGTGAGTAGGAAAAAGCTAACACATGCTTTTTGCGAGCAACACTAATGGTAGCTGAAGTCAATGGCCTCAAAAGCTCTGGCACATGAACTTGTCAAAAGTGGTGTGCCAAAACCTCAATTTTTACAAAACAAAGGGCCTTGTGTCATCAAATGTAGTATGTAGGAAAAGCACAACATGCTTTTATATGCCTTCTACTGTCAAAGGGAATATTACTGCTAGCAATAAATAGGTGGATTGTAGTATTTCAAGTGTTCAGCTTGCTAGGTGAAATTGCTCTACCATTAAAGCTCCCAATTGGAGTTCTCCGGAGTTACTTACCTTGTCGTCAGTGATTCTTTGCTGGGCAGACAGAGGTCTTAGCAGAGGACTGTCCAATGTGCAGCTCGAGAGCCCTGTCCAAGAACAAAAACCCCCAACAAACTCCTTAAAACAGAAAATGCCTGAAAATTGTCCTCTTCTGTGAAGCTGGGAGGAAGGGGACACAGGAGCAATTTCAGTGGGAGTGGTTTGGAGCATAGAAGTCTGGTTCCTGAACTGACAGGCCAGGGACCAGGTCAGCTCCGGTCCTCAATGCTCTCCTGTTTTTTGCAGGGTATGGTATCACCTCAGCCTCCATTTATAGACTGCAGCTCGGCATCTATTTCAGGTTTTAACATAATGGTGTTTATGAAGTGGCTGACTTAACAGTAGCTCCTTTGTGCACTTACGGTTTGAAGTATGCTGTCCTAGAGGAAATTGAAGTTCTGAAACACTGCATACTTATCTGGATGGTTCATTTCCCTGGTCCAGTCACCCACTGCAGCTAAAGGTTACAGGTTTGCATTCCACAGATTCCAGTACACCAAAGTGGATACTGCACATTGACGTAATTTTGAGCAAAGAAGCCTTGTATTTGCCTTCTCTTTTTCATAAATACCATCAGGCTTGGCAATGGTGGACTGAGTTCAAACTAGGTTTACCAACCTGACTTAAAATACAGTTTAAAACAAAGTTTAGAAGGTGCTGTTGATTTGTTTGAAATGAGAACAGTTCGGCAGCTCCAGCCAGCAGTTTTGTCATGTGAGCAAGGCAAGATTTGTAGTGGGAGATACTATCTTTTATTAGGCCAGCTGGTGTTGGGGGAAACAGATGCGTGTTTAGATACACAAGTGTTTAAAGTCTGAAACAGAAATAGCAAACTTGAAGTTAAGTACACACTAAGAGCAGTTGTTCTAATTCAATTATAAACTTAATTATACTAACCAGTTAGACAGTTTGAGGGACCAAGGGGTGCTGGTACTTATGTAGCACAGTGAGAAGTTGGCAGAGGTAAGGTGGTCCAGGTCACACATTTATCCCCACAGAATATTTGCCTGTGCCTGGGCTGCTGCTGCTGTTTATGGGATGGTGCTGTAACCAGTGCCCAAGGAGTGGTCTGGCTTAAAAATAAATTTGAAAAAATAAAAGGTAACTTGTGATCTGACTTCCACCGCAGCCTCACAGTTGAATGAGTGTATCTGAGGGATTGGTGAGCATGGAGGTGGGAATTTCCTAAGCTTCTTGGGCATTAAAGCCAACGTGGCATTTGTGTATCTGAAGTCTTTTGGGATTAGTATTCAGAAAATTTAGTGTTTTCTTGATATTTTGTAAGTTGCCATGGGTCAGGATACAGAGGTTAAAGGTGATATGGTAGTTCTGTGGTGCTAAAAAATTGCTCACTTGTGTTGTAAAATGATGTAGCTAAGTGAGAAAGTGAAGGCAAACAGCTCTGAGTTTGATTCACTGACTCTCCAAAGAAAAAAAGCCAGATTATTATAGGTACCATGTTTCAAAACCAGTGGTGTGAGCCATAACATTGGGCAGCAGTTGAATAAGGAGCTGACTTTTGGGTACATAGAAGTAGGCAGGAACACAAAGGCAATATTTTTCATTTCTGCTACAGTTTCTTTTCCATTTACACAAGGTGGCCTACGCTTTCACCTTTACTGTTTCTAAACTCAGAAACTTGACATAGTTTAATCATTGTCCCAAAACAGTGTATGTGAATTGGTAACTGTTGCTAAAACTTGTTTTTCGGTAGCCTTGAAACAGTAAGAATGAACTAAGTTATTTTGAACTACTTAAAGGTCAGGTCTACTTTAGTGCCCTAGGATTTAAAAAAACAAAAACAAAACCAAAACAAACCCAACCCCCTAATTTTCAAATGAATTGTACCAAGTCCTTGGTATGGTAGCACTTAGCTTCAGACTGCTTTCGGCTAATAGTGGAGAAAATTCTCCTTGCTCCGGAAGTCCTGAAGTGCTCGCGTTTGAATTCTCACCTTCTTCAGGGATCCATGCTTTGGTGGTGAATCCCCACAAATTTCCAGTGCAGGAATGCACGCTGGAAAAACCGTTCTCTCGAACCGTAAGTGTCTGCGGCAAAGTTAAATACAGTGTCCCACTAAGCATATTTTTTAAATTTTTGAAAGCGTCTTTAAATTTCACCGTGTTTCTCTTGAACTTTGAAATACTCAAATGTATTGTGGGCCAGGGCATAAGTATGTGCATGGGGATTGTGGGGAGGAGGAACCGTGCTTCTAGCAGCTGGGAAGGAAAAGCAAGCCACGGTTTTTTGATACCAACCCCAGTCCCTGCTTTGGGAATTGCTCATGGTTTGTGGCTCAAAAGATGAACAACAACTTTTCCAGCTCCAGCCCACTTACCGTTTAGTTATTGTGTGCACCTTGATTTCCCCACCCCAAACACTCCCAAGGTACCGTGTATATTTAGTCCTAGTTTATGGTTCTTCAATCACTCCTGAATGTAGCGCCTTATACCTTATGGTCTAACGGCTGCTGTTGTGGACTATCTAATAATCAATCGGTAATAACACATGACAAGATGTTATTTCGAAATGGTGATGATCCAAAGATGTTAGACTTGAGGTGAAGTTGTAACGTTGCAGCCCTATACCCTCTTCTGTCACCGTGACTTAGTGCGGCTATAAAAGTGCCCTATGCCACTGAAAGATTAACAAAGAGAATTGAACCGTTTTATAACCTGGCTGAGCTTTAGCATGCTCATCTTTTCATGCAGAAAATATTTTCATATTGTTTAAATTACCTTGTAAAAATATTTGACGTTTTTACTACCTCATTAACTGTAAAGAACTGATATTGTTGCCCCTCCTCAGCCCACCCCTTACGATTTTTCTGAAAATAGCATGCATGCGCAATACGTCCTTTGTCCACACTGAAGCCTGTGTAGGAGCCACTTGTTTGCATGGTGGTGTCAGTGCAATGAGGGGGAAGGTCATTTTACAGAAGTGACTTCACAGAGCAATATCCCACATTCATGGCAGGCACACTGCTCCTGTAATAAATTTAAATCCACTTATTGCACATCACTGACTTCCGCTTTTTTTATTTTAAATTCTGTAACCAGATCAAGGTCAAGGAAGCAACAGATGAAAGGAGAAGGGGAAAGGAAGCAAGAAGAGGGGAGAGGCGGGCAGGAAGGGGGAAGCAGGGCAACAACGGTTCAGAGCAGGGTTTGAAGGAGGTGAGCAGAGTGAACGCTCACACTTAGAGACTGGAGATGAGCATTACGCATTCGGATGAACAGAGAAGGAAAATGGGTTAGTCTCCTGGGCGTATAAGAATTGGGAGTATTGCTTGCCCAGGTTTTTCTCCTTGTTTTATAATTATATATTGGTACTATTTCCAAATACCAGATATACCGTTGATAGTCCTTGCAAATGTATTATTCTTTTTGTAGCCAGTTACTGAACAGAAGTACTTCTGGACTTCTGATATGCCAAGGAACTGCTGCAGTGACTGGGAATTCAGAAGGAAGGGTATCCCAAGGCCATTTTAGAATATGCTGTTACAAGATTTTACTGTAGTGTTTTGGTCTGAGATCAATTAAATATGCTTTTCATTTGATTCATGCTGGAGAACAAACAGTCTGGATCTTCAGATGCCTCCTGAGGTCGATATGTTTTTTTTCACTGAAGGGAGTGTTTTGCTTGTGCTTAACTTCTTCCTGTGCAGTAGTGTGAAATTTCATTTTAAATCCAAATGGCCCTTATAGTTTCACTCAGACTTTATATGTATTTTTAAGTGTTAGTTAATCTGTTCTCTCAAATAGATATTTTTCCCCTGTCTGAAAGGGTTTGCAGTATCAGAAGTGAAATCGTAGGAACAAGAAGCAGCCAAGTGTAAATGTCTGCAGACCAAGGTACGCTCTGACAGCTGCCATTTAAATAATGTGCTAAGACTTGTGAGATTTTTGTTAAGTTGTTCCAAACTTGCAGTGCTCTTTGTATCTGTGAAGCTCTACGTGAGCAATTTGCAAGCGTGGTATGTTTTTGCGTACGTGTAAAGGAAAGGAGAAGGATGATGTGCAGAAGCTGGCTGACTCCAGGAAATAATCAGATCCAATTATGTTGCTGATGTTTAACCACCAACTTTGCTGAGATGATATTTCTATATCATGTTAATTGTGTGAGTCATATGGAACACAGAAGACTTTTCATGGAAGCTTGGGGGGAGCCTTAAGAAGGTGAAACATGGTGGCTTATGTTTCCTTTACAGTGAAATAATTCAGAAATAATTGGAGAAAACCCAGGAGCTGATTTTTCTTGTTCGGAGATGCTCTGCTCTCTGCAAGTAGAAACAGCCTTGGTGGTTACGGAAGTTCCACTGTGGGGGCAGAGGCTGTCTAGGCTTATTGCATCTGGCTTGGCACAGTGTCTTTCCCCTGTGTGTTGCAGAGGGAGTGAATCGTGTGGATCAGCTTCATCGTCCTCAGAGCAGAGGCATTTAGCTTTCAGATACTGCTGGAGCCTTAAAACTTGCAGGCAGTGCAGAGCATACCGTTCCTTCTACTCTTTTAGGGCCTCGCACAAAACCCATGCATTTGCTTCTACACGTAGAAGAGAACTGGTCCCCAAGAAGGCAGTTTTGTATTTTTCAGAAGAAAGAAGTTGCCCGCCTTGTATTATTTATCACATATATAAAATCAATTTGTGTGTATTTGATTTAAATCTAAAGTTTCCTTTGGGCTTTATAATCCATTGTGTTTTTGAAGGAATTTTCAATAACTTCTCATCCTAGCCCAAAACTATTTATTAAAAGCAGCTTTAGGCAATGAGTACCTGCACTACAGCAGGAAAGCAGAGCTATTGGCAACTGTTATTTTACGTTTACTGGCTTGAACTCTGTCCTCTGAAAATTCATGCTGTAGTTTCTCTAAAGCTTTTCTGGTATTAAATACCTTCTCTGGGAGATTTGCTTGTTCCTGCATACTTGTAAGTGGACCCAACCTAATGTCTTCTCCACTTAAAAGAAACATTTGACAAAGTCTGTCAGGCTTAAGAACCATAAGCAATAGTTTCCTGGGCCCAGAAAATAAAAATATGTTTCTTACACAGATGATAGTTTCAAAAATGCTTTCTTTTTAGTATTACAGGCATCTGTATTTCTCTAATCGGTGTTAGGAATTTGTTTTGAGTGGGCAGTAGCAGAAATGTGGAAGATTATATTGGTGACAGATTGCAAATAATTTTATCTGTGTTGTTGAGAATTACAAGTAGGTAATTGCATTTCTGTAGAGTTAGTCCATTGCACAGTCTGGATCCTAGAAAAACCCGACCCTAGAGAATTCAGCTGAATTTTCTTCATACAGAGTCTTATAATCATGAAGCCACTTTGCTGTTGCTTTCAGAGATGAAAATGACAGTTTTCCTCTTTGTTTTAGGACACCTGTGATCTCTTGTATGTGGAAAGAACGCTAGCAGAAAGGTGAAAAAATGGGTGTTAAAACATTCACTCATAATTCCCCTGCTCACAGTCAGGAGATGCTGGGAAAGCTGAACATGCTCCGCAACGACGGACATTTTTGTGATATCACCATCCGCGTCCAGGACAAAATCTTCAGGGCGCACAAGGTGGTTTTGGCAGCCTGTAGCGACTTCTTCCGTTCCAAACTTGTCGGCCAAGCAGAAGACGAGAGCAAGAGTGTGTTAGACCTACACCATGTGACAGTGACTGGTTTTATACCTCTTCTGGAATATGCTTACACAGCAACACTATCTATTAATACTGAAAACATTATTGATGTGTTGGCTGCAGCCAGCTACATGCAGATGTTCAGCGTTGCTAGCACGTGCTCAGAATTCATGAAGTCCAGCATTTTATGGAATACGCCCAACAGCCAGCAAGAGAAGGTGCTGGATGCAGGACAGGAGAACAGCGCAAACTGCAATTTTACTTCTCGAGACGGCAGCCTTTCTCCAGTTTCTTCTGAGTGCAGCGTAGTGGAAAGAACCATTCCTGTTTGCCGAGAGTCGCGAAGAAAGCGCAAAAGCTACATAGTTATGTCTCCCGAGAGCCCCCTTAAGTGTAACACCCAGACAAGTTCCCCCCAAGTGCTGAATCCTTCAACTTCTTACCCGGAGTCCAGAAATCAGCCTGTGGACTCGTCCTTAGCTTTTCCCTGGACTTTTCCTTTTGGAATTGATCGAAGACTTCAATCGGAGAAGGTGAAGCAGGCGGAGAACTCTAGGACTTTGGAAATGCCTGGGCCCTCCGAGTCCAACAGAAGAATTGCAGATTACGTGACTTGTGAGAGCACAAAAGCCAGTTCTCCCCTTGTGATTGAAGAAGACGTGCGTGTCAAAGTGGAAAGGTTAAGCGATGAGGAGGTTCACGAGGAAGTATCGCAGCCTGTTAGTGCATCCCAGAGCTCTCTGAGCGATCAACAGACAGTCCCAGGAAGCGAGCAAGTGCAGGAAGATCTCCTGATCAGCCCACAGTCTTCCTCTATAGGTATGAGCTTTTCTGGGGTGAGATGTATGTACAAATAGGCATGTGTGCACGTGTGATTTTATTGGAAGAAATCTGCTTTGTGTTTTTTCATGCTTTCACTTTTGTGAAACTGCCAGGGTTTTCTCCTGTTTTATGAAATGTTACATATAAACCCCAATGCGGGGACGGGACTTGGAGGTCTTTAAATAACTTTGCAGAAGGCAGCTAAGAAAGGTAAGCCTTTTGTCTAGACCTCCTTATTCAGAAGAGATTGATAACCCCTTTTTACCTCTGGCTGCTTGATCGGGGAAAATAATTCTGTTTTCATTAGTGTCAAAAAGCATGATCTCAGCTGAGCTGTAACACCAAATCTGAAAGGCTTGTGGCCATAGCCATAGAGGGATAGAATGGTACTTTGCATCAGACATGAAATCTTGTATTATCATGACAGAGAGCCTTTGTAAGAAGATTTGCAAAATAAGTGGCGGAACACTGTCATCTTAATGCCCCAGACGAAAACAAAACCACACAGTCATAATATTGAGAATCTTTCCACTTCTGTGGGATTTGGTTCTCAAGTTGCTTCTTCAAATACTGCCAATTGCTGAGAGAAACCTTTTCCATGAAAGACAATTTGAAGCCAGTTTTGGGTTCTTCTAGCAGGCTGTTGTTTATTGATAGCTAATACTTAAAGGTTACTGTAACAATCCTTTTTTTCCTCTTTGTGCAGAATGTATTGAATGGCTTTTAGTAAGTCAGCAGATAGATTGCAATATTTCTAGTTTAATTACCAAAATTTTGCCTAAGTCAGCTACTTTGCTTTCAGTTAAGTGGCTTGACCTGTGCTCGGTAGAGTTTGTTTACTGAAAGATTTTTAATAAAGCCTGTTTTGTTTGAAGACCGTAAGAATGGCAAATGTACTGGTCTGCTTCATTCAAATAATGTATACATGAAAGGCTGCCTCGGTTAATCAAATAAATAAACTACAACAAAGTAAATAAATGTAGTCTAGTAGCCTGCATTATTTGTTTTGTTTGGTGTGCGTAACACTGTGCCTTCTCTGAAGAAAGTGAGTGTTAGATCAGTCTGGCCATTCCAGGATTGCAATATGTAATTCGTGCTGTTAAACTACTCAGGTAGTACTCACTAAAAAGAAATGAATATATTTGCCATTTATCCCATCCTTCAAGACTTTATGTTGTTGGTTTTGTTCGCCAGTTTGTATAGCTCATGTGTTGATATTTTAGATAGGTAATGCTTTTTCCAGAAGAAAAATGTTTTATTTACTGGAGACAAGGCTGTTTACTTTTTCTGAGAAGCAGACTTAATATCAGTTTAAATATAAATCTTTAAATGTAGCTTGCCAAAATAGTGCATAAACTAAAAGAAACAATTTGTTTGCTGGGTAGTCTCCAGGAAAAGTGGTCCTTGTTCAAGAACAGGTTTAGTTTGACTCAGTTTTTAACTCATTATAGTAGGAACTTCAGAAAGGCCTCGCCAGGGCCATGTGGTAAGAGATGCAGATTATTTCATCAACATAATTGTACCATCACAGACAAAATAGAACAAGTAGAAATAGTGATTAGGGAAAGTTAAAAATAGCATATAAAGTGAAAGGAGGGAGTTTTACCAACTATAAATATCATAACCAAGCAGCTTAAGAGAACAAACTGGGTGTAAACTCTAGGTTACAGATGGGTAGCATACGATTGACAGAAGTTTCTGGAGGACATCCCTTGGAGTTAGAAATATCAGAAAAATTGCATACTCAAAAGTGGCTTCAGTGAATTGGGACATGAGAATGTGAGACTAGGACTAAACTGTAGAGTGAGAGTTGCCGCTGAATGCTGTAAAATCTCCTTTTCTAAGAGAGTCTTAGTGTTAAACAAAAAATACTTTAAAACATACTTCAATAGCCAGGCACCTTACTGAATTCTGTTCTTGCTTTCGCCAGTTTCCTGAAATGATTTCTGTTGACAAGCAACTTTGCACATCTGTCTTCAAAAGGTATCTGTTTTGAAGGCACATGACGTTTTGGGAACATTTTCCATTTTCTATTTCCTATTCTAGGTTTTGTACCACTGAGGTCATGTACCTGACCATTTGTACAGCATGGGGCAGAGGATCTTAGGCTTTAGTGATTATAATATTTAAACTTAAATGTCTGTTACTGAGGATGTTAGTACAGCATGTTCTTCCTTAGAACAGCTACAGAGAGAAGAAAAATGTGCTAGGCCAAAGTCTTCAAAGTACAAGTCTGTTCTTTGTCTTTGAATATGTTTGAATTAATATTTAGTGGTCTTGGCATAACATTGTTAACTATCCTCAGAAGAGTTTTTATTCACATTTTGCTATAAAGAGAAACAGTGCTCTTGCTTTTTAGCACAGTTCACATGTACCTAATATAAGGCACGCCTTGTAGCTAGAAAGCACATTTTACCTCCCAAAGATATATTTCCTTATGCAGTAATATAAGAACAGTAAATGGAGGCAGCAAGAGATGTTAAAGTACAGCTTTCTCTTCCCTGAACATATTTTCCTCGTATAATTGCATATATTTATCTCAGTGTTTTATAGTGCATTTATAAAAGCATTCCTGCCTCCTTTCTGATATTGCAAAAAGCTCTTACTCTTTGGGCAATTTCAAGAATTGTTCATTTGCAATTTATTATATTTGGAAGCACTTTATAATATGGAGGGAGACGTGAAGCAGGGCCTTGATAAATAAGTCATTATGGTTACAACAATAGCTATGTCTGAGAAGATATGTTCATAACTCATTAACACTCTTTCCATTTGAGAGGTGAAGGCATAAAATTAAACCTAAGAGCAATTGGGCTTATTTTTCAGTAGACTTTCAGTTAAGTATTTCATGAGAAAGAAGGATAAATCAAAGCGAGATTAACTTTTGTACCTTTATAGATTGCATAGTTGCTGAATTGCCCAAACACAGTTTGTCAGCTCGTAACAAAATTAAAAATTTTGATTCTGCTAGTGTTATTTTGAAACTGCTGGAGATGCAAGTTTTCTCCCATCACTGACCCCATAACATGAGGTCACGTTAAGGCAATAATCTTTCACTTCAGTAAGGTTTTGTAGAACACACTGTCCTTTATAGGGAGAAACTTTTTTGGAGACAGTACCCTCATTCTTTTGCCAAAATATGCATGTTTTCTGTTTCACTTTCCATGCCTTTGTTCCCTCTCTTTGGTTTTCCATTTTGTCTGACACTTGTCATTGTAGACCTAATAATACTTGATTTTCCTAGTGAGCTTTAGAGAAGGGTTCCCAGATTCAGATTGCTCATGTACCACTCTCTTAGAAGGCAGAATTATTTTTACTATAGCAGCAAGAGCAGCTCCTAGCACTGTCCTAAGCTTCGCTCGTTCTCAAGATGTAGGTGTAGAGAGAGAAATCTCCCTCGCCCATCTGTTCTCATCTTACATGGATTCAGTGGTAGAGACCCAAAGGCTGTTCAGAAAAGTTCAAGCGGTGCTTAGTATTCAGTCTCAACAGAGGGAAAAGGAGGCAAGACGGAATTACCGCTGACAAGTGACTTTCATGCTACTAATCATACATACGTCATGATTTGGGAGCCCCTGTTTTGGAGAGGAATGACAGCAATTCTGATCCTTTGGAAATTTGGCTGAGTTCAGTCATTCATTTTTATCATCTCGCATTGCACCCATAGACAGACACCATCAGAGGAAAAGGAGGAATGTGAGGTGATCCAGTCTGCTCTCTGCACTCAGCTTAGAGGGAGCAAAACATGGTTTATCTAAATGCTCACACATAACCAAACGAGGAATTTTATTATCAAGGGGTATCGTTGGTGGGGGGCGAGTACCAGTTCTTAGAATTGTTTTAGTACTGTACTGCCAACTTCCCTCCCTGTTAAGGTGACATCAGGCCAAAATAACCTTGCTTAATATGCCTAAACAAGGATTGAATGCCAAACTCCAAGCAATGATGAGGGAGGCCCGTCTGAGCAACAGTCACATCAGGTGAATTAAGTCGTAGTTTTGTTTTAGTGCTGCATTTACTTTAGATTCTGTTTCCAAAACCCACTTGAGCTACATTTGCTTGAACGTTCATGCACTGTACAAAGCTCTGGAATGTTTTTTTGTATACATTTCTGTTACAAATAGTTGTTTGGTCTCTTTTGTGTTGCATTTCTAATTTCTCAGAGGGCTCTTCCTCTTTCAGAATCGTATCAATAAATGAAGGCATTATCAACAAATATATATATGGAAGATTTGGAACACAAAAGCAATGTAGTGTAGCAGGATTGAACTCTATTGCTCAAGAAGTCTTGAAAATTGATGAAATAGTCCCTTTAGTGAACGTAACATTTCTGCTTTACAGCGTTAGTACTGGATGTGTTTTGAAAACTCTGGCTGTATTTAACATAGATTCTTTCCATTTTCTAGGTGTGCCACATATTTGCCCTTTATTGAGTTGTCTATTTACTAGATAATTTGTGCACAGGAGAAGTTGATCTGGAACACATTGCTTCTGGGTTTTCTAAATGATCTTCCCAAGACAATTCTAGTATCTTATCACTTAGGAAGCAGTGTCTCTCAGAGATTTGGGAAAGCAAGCTTTATGTGTATTTACCTGCCCCCCCACCCCACCAGCCTTTTTGAACACTTATTTGCATTAAATTGCCCTTTTTTCTTTGCCTAGGCTCAATAGATGAGGGGGTTACGGAGGGATTACCCACACTCCAAAGTACCTCTGGCACTAACGCTCACGCAGATGATGATGATCGGTATGTACCAATGTAGTGTGCAAAATGTTCTGCAGCAAGTGCTGTGCTGTAATTAACCTACCCAGCCTTAATCCCAGAATGTTTAGTTGTTCATACATCTACTTCTCTGTGTTGATCAAAGTACAATCGGTGCCTGAAGGTTCAGATGCTTTAGAAGAATGTAGGTGATGAAAGTCAGAATTTGCTTACTTGTTGCTTTTCATTTCCTGTCTATTTCCAGGGAACACTGGTGAAGAAAGATATTGATGTTTTTGCTGTTTCTTCATCGCTGCTCTTTATTAATTAAAAAAAAAAAAAAAAAAACTTTACTGTGAAACAGGTGTGGTAGTTGCATGCATGCTAAAGCTGACATAAAGCCACAAAAGCAACAGAATGAAAACAAGTGCCTAGCCTTGGCTTCACCAGACATTGCTATTGCCATAAACCACAGAACAGGCAGAGCAGCCTTAAATCTTTATTCCCAAACTATCTGCAGGTAGCTTCTTACCAAGATGCTGTGTGTTGCTTACTGTAAATATTTAGCAGTCTTTTGCTGTGCTGAGATGAGTGATTTATTAAAGGAATCCCTTATAAGGGAAGGCTAGGAGAGAAGGCCAAACTAAAATGGGTCTGTTTCATCGAGGATGTATCGTAGTTCTGTCAGAGCAAAGTGATGTACCTGCAAGTGGCATACAAGGGTACACACAACTAGTTTGACTCTTATTTCTTTGCTTTTGTGGTATGTGTCAAGTATGGCGTATAGCTAGCTATTCCCTTTCTGAGCAAAATTTTTTAAGTATTGACAAGGAAGCTTTTGCATAGTGTTTTGTCAGACAAGTGGGTCTGAGGAAGAAGTGTGAACCTTTGGGAGTTGTTCCAGAAACTGTCAAGTGAAACTCCCTATAGAGATAGCTATCAAGAGCTGCATCTTCATAGCTCAAAATCTTTCCTGCCATTTCCATCTAAAACCTGTCCCATTGTAGGATTAAACGTGAAGGGAAAACAACTGCCTAGATAAGATTTTTTTGTATGACATAGAAGATTTTAGCTAACTGCTAACAAACCTCAGTATAAAAATAATACCCAGCACTTAGGGTTTGAACTGATAGTAGGAGTACATGTTGCATTAGAACTAATCCAGGTTTGTAAAGCTATAATTCTAAAGTCAAGTGGCATATATATTTTCAGCAGTGGATTATTTCAGAAATTTCCTATTAAATTGCAAAGCTTCAGCACAAACTGCGTAGAAGATTCAAAATATATAAAATCTTCTGAACACACTGAAAATTCCCACTAAAAGATCTCTTCCATGCAGAGAAGGGAAGAATATTTGCCTTAGTTTATGCCCAAGTTTGAAAATTATTAGTTTCAGAGTAACAGAAGCATCAGCAAAATGAACCAGAATTTGCACATTGTTTATATAACAATAAAGGAACCAAAAGTTGCGGGAATTTGTGAGAATTTTAGACTCCAGAACTAAAATCTTCTATCAAGTGATTTATTTTATAAATTCAAATGAAAGTGCCAAGACTGTACTTATTCCATGAATCAGTTAAATATGTAAAATGGTGCTGTCAAGTCCTAAGAAGTTTTCTTTCACATGCCTATGTGTATATGCCTGTCAAGATGGGACAGTGCATTCTGATATGCTGTGACAGCCCTTCAAACACTGGACCTTTAAATTCCCATTTCAAGCACAGGATGGGCACATCAGCAAATAAATACGGCCTGTCATTCACTGTGCAGCAATTTGGGCACACAGTTTTGGGTGCATAAGAATTCTGAGTAAAATAAAACATGTATCTCTAGCTGAATCAAATGAAACCATGATCAATAAATCATATGGATGGAGAAAATTTCCTTCACTTTCTGGGTTTTTTTTGTTGTTTGTTGTGGTTTGTTTTTTTTTAATGCACCGTTAGTTTAAGTCCAGGTTGTACATTGCTTTATTTGTAGAGATTCTCAAAATGTCCAAATCAGTTGTGAGTGGACAATACAAATTTATATTGACAAGTGTATTCTTGGGTAAGTATATATTATATAGAATCATAGAATCGTAGAATGGTTTGGGTTGGAAGGGACCTTATAGATCATGTAGTCCAACCCCCCTGCCATGGGCAGGGACACCTCCCACTAGACCAGGTTGCTCAAAGCCCCATCCAGCCTGGCCTTGAACACTTCCAGGGATGGGGCAGCCACAACCTCTCTGGGCAACCTGTCCCAGTGCCTCACCACTCTCACAGTAAAGAATTTATTCCTTACGTCTAATCTAAATCGACACTCTTTCAGTTTAAAACCATTATGTCTATTCATAAAACATAACATGTAAAAATATTCCTATTCATAAAACAAAGCAAAAGACTGGTCCATCTAGAGGTCTTTCAATATTACATCCTTACCACTGTGGAAACAATCATAAATATTTCAAAATTTAAGATGTCTTATCTCTTGAGTTTCTGTGTTAAATAATTAACATCATTGATTAGTCCTCCTCCATAATCAGTGTTTCACGAACAGCAGGTCACATGTAGTTTTTGTCAGCTTAATAGACACACAGGAAACTGTTAAGTATTAAAACTACTGTTTCACAGTGAAGTCTGATATATTCTTTCTCTGATATTCTGCATTTGAATTGTAATACACTTTTCTAACACGGCTCTGTAATTCAGCCTTGGCTGGTTTAACAGTGAGTCTCTGTCAGTTCGTGGCTGCATTTAAAAAGGAGTTGCAAAAGCTCAATTATAAAAGATCTCTCTGATCCAATATAACGAGAGCCCCCACTTTTCTAAAATAATTGTTATTGACAAGTAGAGAATATTTCTAGGCTCACTGAGCATTTTGGCGTTCACATTTGTCAGAGGTTAGTTCTACATAGTTAAATATGTATATAATCTCTTGGTGAAAAGAAGAAAAAAATTGCGAGTAGAATGTTTCAGCATTACAGTGAAAACATTTTAAACCTATCTCTTTATCTAGCTGTTACAGAAATTCTCTGAGATGTTAGACAAATCTCAACTGTTAAATGCCACATTTATCACAAACTGCAAGTCATGAAAATTTGAGTATATATGGGGAAAAAGCAGCAGTGGAGAGAAAATATGATTGTGTTTCAAATGTAATTTCTTCATTGTGCTAAGGTCCACAGTTATGTCACCAATAGGCATTTCAGCCTGCTTGCAGTGTAAGGATGGAAAAAGACATGCCGGTCACTGGTAGCTGGAGAGCCTCATGATTCCCCTTTTATCTGCTTGAACCAGCCTTTCTCATCATGAAGCTTTTATGTAGGACAAAACCAAACTTTATTTTAAATTTCTTCTAGGGAGATTGTCCCCATAGCACTTCTCCTTTCTGTTTCAGTTGCAGAGAAGCTGGCACCAGTACAGGCTTTGAGGATGAGCTAGCCTGAGAAAGCTGGAAACAAAAGGAGAGCTGTGGCTCCTAATTTCTGCCCTAGTTCGAGCGTCTCCCTAGAAAGCTCTAGGAGCACAATGCACTTTTGCCTCTTCACAATCCCCTAATGCAGGAGTGAGGGAGGAAGGACCTAAGAGAAACATGTTACCAGAAGATTAAGTTCTCCATAAAGCACGTTAAACGTTGTCACAAAAAACCAACATGTAATTCTTGTTTGAGCACACCACATGTGTATATTTATATGTACATCTAAGAGCAGGAGTTCTTGCTGCCCAGCCAGTCATCCCTTTGTCACCCCTGCATTGCAGCTGTCACTTCTGATGGCACATAGCTGTGAAAATTTTAATTGTGAATTCTCCAGTCAGCTGAGCGCAAGGAAACCTTTTCTGAAGGGATTTGCCCCTTAGCCAGACTGCATGACATTTGTCAAATACCAGATGAGGGGCAAGTTGTCCATCCTGGGCCCAAATAAGTTTGGCTGCTTGATTATTAGGCTATTATGGCAGCTGGACTTACATGCCGTATGCTTTTTTTTCAATGTTGTTGTTGGGTTTTGGGTTTGGTGGGGTTTTTTTTTTGGGGGGGGGGGGGGGGGGGTGTTGATAGCAGACCTATCTGTTAGTCTGCGTTGATGGAGTTTTCATTGGTAAAGTGGAAAGCGTATAGTCATGCCAACTCCAGAGACAAAACTGGTGTTTCCACGTCTGTGTAGAGTAAAATCTGTTCTTTATCTAGTGATCTACTCACAAAGAGGAACAGGAGTGCGGAGTGCCAGAGTTTGTCAGAAATGTGATTAGACGAATCAGAACCTGTATTTAAAAATAACCTCATTTACTGCAAGTGCATTTGGTGACCCATCCAGAAATCCCTGTGGGTTTTACAGACCGATTGATACTAAACTCCTGCAGGAAAGACTTTTATCTTGTGTATATCGAGAGATACCTGGTGCTCTCTCTCTTCACATAAATCTTGCAACTGGAACTTTTGCCACCAATACCCATCATTGTACTCAGAATTCAGATACACAGTTCTCACAGTTGTATTGACATCCATTTCCAGAACGGATAAAGACAGTTAACGGTATTGAATTTAAAGAGATGGTCCTTGTCCTCCTGTGCTGATCTGCTCTGTGGATTTTTGTATGATGTGTAGGAAGATGTATTTGTGCAAAGTACACTTTTCATTCCTGTGAACGTTAGAAGCCCACTAATTCAGCCTAACCTTGAAACCAACAGTCTGGGCTTGAGATGGAAGCAGAACAGCAAAAGGGTTTGTTCAGTTAGGGAGACTTTCTGCTCCTGTGTGCAACAGGAGACATCATTGTACTTTTTTCTCAATACATTTCAGACATTACAGTTTAGTAAAACTAAAATTGCATTGTTCTGGCCATGGAGTATTCAGGGTCAGAGCAGTTCCCTGCTGCCAGTGACATCTGATCTTCCATCAGGCTGTGAGCAAGCTGAAATGTCTATTTCAACAAAAAAACATAGATCTTAATGCTCAGGAAAGGGAAACCCCAGGTAAGTACAAACTCCTATTGTTACTACGTTTGTACCAGCAGATCTGTTTTCATTTCACTGTGCCCTTTAGCAAAGCAAGTTCCTTGCCAGAGGACTGGGATTATAACACTGTAGTTCCCTTAAACAGTTTGCAGCTAGAGGCTATATAGGAGCAATTAGTCAGTTTTAAATAAATTACTTTGAAAGTTAAATTGTTCCTTTATTATAGTCTGTGTGCTGTTTTTTAAATACAGTGCTTGAGCTAGTCTCATAGAGCTGATTGAATCAGACAAGGAGCAAGTATTGATTAATTAGATTAATATTTTAAACTTAGAAATATGTAATTGTAGATACTAATGGTTGTTCATTGAACTTGGATTGAAATGGAAATGAATCGGCTTTAATTTCGTTTGTAAATAACACCGAAGCTGCAAAATACTCCTTTGCTTTCCAATTTGCTCGGTTCTTTAAATTCTTCCTCGGGGACTGTTTGCTGATTGTAAATCATCGATACGCTTGAGAAAATGCCCATGCCTGGAAAATAAAGTTCAGTTTGCAGCTGGTGCTTAGACCTGTTGCTCAAAGAAACAGAAGTCAGAGGTTATTCTCTGGTTTTGTTCAGATGTGCAAAGCCAGTGACTATAAGACTTCAGATGCAGATCAGACGCATTGCTATAGAGGCAGAGATTTCCAGTGTAAATACAGATTTCAGCAGACATGTGAAACGCCAGTCTTTTTCTTCTTCTCGTACAAATGTGTTCAAGGTTCAGATTTCCATGGACAAGGCTTCTTAGTTTTTTCCTCTAGCTTGCTTGTAAATCAGTGAATTTTTTCTTTGTAGTTTGGAGAACGTTCAGTATCCCTACCAACTCTACATTGCTCCTTCTACCAGCAGCACAGAGAGACCCAGCCCAAATGGTCCAGACAGACCTTTTCAGTGTCCAACCTGCGGGGTCCGGTTCACTCGCATTCAGAACTTAAAACAACACATGCTTATCCACTCAGGTAAGAAACATTACTGTTTCCAAGAATTACTCATTTATAGACTCACAGAGGTTTGTTCACTGTGCAGCAAATATAATAATGCAATTCTTCTTTAATCACCTGACAAGTGCTTGAGGATTTATTTCAGAAAGATTGGGTAGAGGTATGTCTCATTGAATGCTTGTTTTGATACATCAAATCTGACTGATATCTCTACTCATGGATGATTAGCATTTGTGTGGACCAAAAAAAAAATCTGATTGCCTGAAACTTATCAGAATAAGTCATTTTCATGATAAAGATTTGAAATAAAGTATACTTGACTTTTTTATTACACTAAAGAAGTGATGTAGATTGAAATTCTTCCTCTTACATGTTGTAATTGTCTGCTGTGTTTTAGAGGAGACTTGCAGCCATAAGAAAATATTATCTGTGTTAAGTCCTTGCATTGAAGAATGTTGTATGCCTTTGGATCTCAGAATTTTTGGAGGCATTGCAGGACAACTGACTTGGTTTGACAATCAATTTAGCTGCTACTGATAGTATGGGTAGCAAAAGGTTTGTGTGAATGTCTCCTCCGAGTCTTGATCCCCAAATTGTTGCATTTGTTTTGATTTCTAACCTAAGTATGAACTCCTAATGTCTTTGCTGTCGGTGTTTTTCAAGACTCACCAGCATTATCTGGCAATAGCATTGACATTTTAGTGAATCGAGGGAATATTAAAGGGTTATTGCACTTGAGCACTAAGCCTCATAGTTTAGCATCTCCTGGTTTGAGCTTGACTCTTACCTGCACACAGATGCTGTACCATTTTTGGGCAGAGCAACCACAATTGTCAAGGTGTCCTTTTTTCACTGTCAGGAATTATTTGTCAAATCCCTTCAAGCAAAATGACCATACTGTGTCTAGGGCAGCAGTAATAGTATGCGTTTAATACTTAAAAAAGCAAACTTTGTGGGCATATCGGGTGCGAACTTATCCCAAGCTGGTTGCTAAAGTCTTAATTGGCAGCAGACAGACAAGCTTCAGCAAAGCATCTCTGGCTGACCTGTCAACTGGCAACCCCTGGGCAAAGTTGGGCGAGATCTGAATAGCTGTTTCAGAGTAATTAGCATGCAAAAGAAACTCAAAACTTGTAAATGTTGGAAGTGTTTTCACATAAGCAAAATGGTTGAAGAGATTTTCCTCAAACTATCAGAGGAAATAGGTGTCCTTGGACAGTAGGAACGCATGAGAAGTTTTAGCTCCACAAGACAATATTCTAGTATATTAACTTGTTTTCAGATGCTTAACGAGGAGTTTCAGTGTAACCTTAACTACAGCTTTCTCTGTATAAAAGCCCCAATTAAAAGTTCAGCTCCTGCTTTGAACATAAGGAAAGCAGAGTGAAAGACTGGTGGAATTAACAGCCTGGACTGATGCACATTCAGCCTTTTGAAAAAAAACTTTTTTATTCCTTGACAGGCCTATTATGAATAGAGCTCCATATTCCAGATTCTTGGCCTCATGTTTGGATTTCCGCACTTTCTGCAGTTCAGACTTTTTATTGAATCTTAACTTTCTGGTGATTCAGTCTCCTATGTTGCAATAGTTCTGTTTGGGTGTGATTACATACTCCCAGCCACTGCAACATGTTGCAGAGCTCATATGTTTTAGGGTTTTATTAGTGCCTGTAATAAATGAAAAATTAACTAATAATAGAATTTCTAAATTAATACGAGAAAAAAATGAGAGGAATGAACCTAAACTGTCTTAGAGAGCTGTCTGTCATGCAAAGTTGCTGAAGATTCTTGTGTAGAAAGGTTCCCACGCAATATAAAGGCTGCTACTTCACCCTTTTATCACCATTCCTGCTGCATTACAGGGGCATCCTTGTGCACACAGTCCCCCTGCCAGAACACTTCTCTGAGGCCAAAGGCAGCCAGAAAAAGACATTGCAATTAAGGTTAGTCTGATAATTGCATTGTTGGGAACCAGTCTGGCACAAGAATCTCCCGAGATCAAAGGAGTTCAAAGATGGTTTGAGATGACTGCTGCGTCGGATACTTTTTGGCTGTGGCTCAGGATCTTAACCATTGTATAGTCCATGGAGGCTTACGTTCATTTTAAACTGTGGGGAAGAAGACGTGTAAGCATTATGGAAAGGTTACATTGTTATGAAATTTATTGGCAGTTGGTTCTGAGGAAGTGTAGCTCTGTTCTAATTGTTTCTGCCTTTTTACAGTTAACCAGAGAATTTCTTACTAAAACAGAGCTTCGCTGTGACTGGCCACAGCTGCTGTCCTTTTGCTGTTAGAAATCAGGAAGGATTTTGGCAGTGACCTCTCATTACAAAAGGTGAACATTTTTTTGCTCTCTCTTCTGCAGGCATTAAACCATTTCAGTGTGACCGCTGTGGGAAAAAGTTCACCCGAGCTTACTCGCTAAAGATGCATCGCCTGAAGCACGAAGGTAAACGCTGTTTCCGGTGCCAGATATGTAGTGCCACTTTCACTTCCTTCGGGGAATATAAACACCACATGCGGGTTTCCCGGCATATTATCCGCAAGCCTCGGATTTACGAGTGCAAAACATGTGGCGCCATGTTCACCAACTCTGGAAATTTAATCGTTCACCTGAGGAGCTTGAACCATGAAGCGTCAGAGCTAGCAAACTACTTCCAGAGCAGGTGAGGTGCACAGCAAAAACCTAACAGGGAAACTTGCTTTTTTTTTTTTTTTTTTTTTTTTCTCTTTTTGCTTTTTTTTTTGCTTTTTTTTTCCTAAATCATCTTTTCCTGCTTTCAGGGCAGCCTGCTGTGCCTCTCATCAGGTTGCCAGCTAATTCCAGTCAAATTCATTCTTGCACCACTCTCTGTTATATCTGATCTGTCTTACAGCATATAAGCTATATAGGAGGGTACTGAAGAATCGAGTGATATGCAGAAGCTGCTTCTGGGCTACTCTAATTTCTCTTTTCAGTAGTATCTATGGACAGGCTAATGGTGTTAAGCCATAGCATTCTATACTATAGTATCTGTGGAGTTCTGTAAATGATTTGCTATTCAAAACCTCATACATAGCCTGTTCGCTTACATAGGGAATAGACTTATTACTTCATTTTAAGTACTTGCTTGATGGTGGATATTGTGGAAAGATTGCATGATTCCATACCTTCTCTTTTTTCATTTTCTAGGTAACATATTACTAAATGAGTAGACTAATAGGGTTTGAAATAGTAAGGGCCAGGTGGGCATTTCTTGTTTATCAGGGCACAGAAGACTTGGCATACCTCACAAATGCACTTCACTAAAGACTATTTAAAGGGTTCTGAGGCATCAGACTAGCACTGTATTCTCATATTGAAATAAATGTTTGTAACTGTTGGAATTTGAGATAGAAAAATACGAAAGTGGATGAGGAAAATTGGAGAAAGATATAGATCTCAGCTCTTAAATCTATAGAAAGAGAGTGCAGCTTGGTGTGTGTAAGTCATCTGACTTCAGCAATGCAAAAGAAATGTGTTGTAAATATTACAGCATCTACAATACCATCCCTCGTGATATCTAGACATTATGCTTTTTCCCCTACAAAACATTTCAGCATTTTGTTCTATTTGGTTATCTCAGAAGTGATGTAGGATGAAAAAATTGCAAAACAAACCAGGAAAGCCAGTGACTGTTTTTCCAACAGAATATTGTTTATAATACAAGTACTTCATATCTGTGGGTTTACGCAGTTCTTGTTCTTAGCACTTGTGCCAAAACTAGAGCGAAAACTCTAAGGGATGATGCCATGATTGTGGTAAGCACTTTATTGTTGTTGTCAAATTCAAGTCAGATTAAAGTATGGGATTTTAGTTGTCTATAGGCCTTCCTTTAGTTTGAATTTGCAAACACTAGCATAGTTGATTGTGAATTTGGATTTGAAGCAGTGAATGCTGCTGTCATTTAAGAGGAGGACTGCGTTTAAATGATTATTACAAGGAGGAACCAGAGCATGCAAACGTGCATATATGTAAGATAGAGACACACACATATATATACACATATATACTTGCCTCAAGTACAAACTTACATGTCTGGTGCTGAAAATTTGCAAAGAAATTTTATTTTCGCTATGTGCTCATGCTCTGAAAATACTACTGGAGAGTTTGGTAGATTTTCTTTGGGTACGCTCAGCCATCACTTGGTAAGAATAAGTTACAGAACTGTTGTCCAGAAAGAACTGAGGGAAAGAAATGCAGTTCCATTCTTTTCACAGTAGTGTGACACATGTCAACATCACAAAACACCGCCGTAGTTGGCAGCCTCCATATGCTTTCAGCAGAACCCTTGCTTTCTGGCCTCATGCTTCTGTTCACAGCCTGTCCACTCTGAGAGGAGTGCTGCTGCTGTTTCTTGGGTGGACCTTACCTCAGTGGTGGAAAAGGCCCACGTCTTTGCCAGTGCTGAACTCGTTTTTGTTTCTGTTTTTAAAGGTTGAGTGCTCCCTTTTTTCAATGAGGTTTTCAGTGCCATATGATGTTCCAGACATTAACTTTCATTCTCATCAAGGTGATACAATCTAAATAATAAGAAGTTGCTGTGTAGGAAATATGGATGCAAAACAATGCGAAATAGATGCCTTTGAATAAATTCTCTGTGTATTTAAATGAGAACCAGGTTACAGTGCTTAGTGAAGTATGTCGCCGTGATGATCATAGAGCAATGTGAAATGAATATCGTTGTTCTCTGTGCAATGCAGTGTGTAGCTTGTGTGATGTATCTGATACAAAGTAGATGATACCACTAATGTTTGTGTGAGAAATGACATTTCTCTTCTGTCCTTTGCCCCTCTTCTAGTGACTTCCTAGTACCGGACTACTTAAACCAGGAACAAGAAGAGACCCTCGGGCAGTATGAGCTAGGGGAGCATGGCTTTGAAAGCAACTCTTCTGTCCAAATGCCTGTCATTTCACAGGTGTCGTCAACTCAGAATTGTGAAAGCACTTTCCCCTTGGGGTCTCTGGGTGGGTTGGCAGAGAAGGAAGAAGATGTGCCAGAGCAGCCAAAGACTAACGCCACTGCCGAGGCAGCCGCAGGTGACCCTCCGAAACAGGAGCTGTCATCTATTACTATTGAATAATTCATGGTTTGGTTTCATTTTTGTTCTTTGGAAAGTGCCTGTGTTTGGTCCTGTACATTTTAATTTAATTTTTTTAAACAAAAGTGGGGAGATTTTCCCTTTTTACTTTGTAAGCTACGCTTTAAACAGAAAACTGCAACAGACGTTACATTATTTTTCATGACTGAATGATCACTTCTGTGAAAATATTTAAGACTGAATGCACAAAAAGATCTTGTCAGAACATCATGGAAGCTGTGATACACTTCTAAAGAAGAACAACTGATTCAGATCACTTTAACTATTTCTTCTTCCACAGTTAGAGCAGCTCATTAAGTTTCTCTTGCTTCTGCAGACCCTCTGGTTAAGGGAAAGAAATCAGAGGAATCCTTTTTAAAATGGCAAACAAAAGGATGCATTGGAAATCATTATTGAACAGTTTTGACTAGTTTTGAGTGGATGCTTTAATCTTCTGCATAAAAAAATGACACTTCCTATCTCTGTGCCTGCTGTTTTTCAAAGCGCTTACTGTAACCCTTTTCTTGGAAATGGTAAGCATTTTTGAAACTAACAGTCACACGCTTTTTAAAAACACATTGTCCCTTTTCATCTCAGATGAATCAGTTTTGACAAACCAAGTGATGTCATGCCAGGTATTCCTTCTTCTTATATTCCAGTCCTTTTAGAAACTGCTTGATCAAATAGCCTGTCCAGATTTGCCCATCTAAGGTTAGGCGTGGAAATACTGTGGTCAGGAAAAGCTTAATGGTGCATAATGAATTGAGGATGACAGAAAAGTATATATCCGTGCAAGCCTGACAAATATCTCATGACTGTATCTTTCTGTAGAAGGGGAACCACGTATGAAAATGAAGGTTTTCCCAAACTGAAATTCTTAAATCATGACCAGATTGTTTGCAGTTCTGGTCACTTCCCCCTATCATATATACTGTATTTTTTACTAATGTCCAAAAGCTAGCTAGAGGGAGTTTACAGATGGGGAAAAAATGAGCTCTTTTGTGCATTATTGCACATTTTTTTTGTTTATACATATGCATGTATAGTTTCTGAGATTTTTATTAGTCTGTTTTGGACAAAACAAGCAATTTATTCTCTGTAGAGGCCAACTTTCTAACCCAACAGGGGTTGTTTACAAAAAAGCCTATATAGCAATGATGAATTGTTCCTGTTTCAAAACATTTTAAATCCTTGCCAACTTGGTTTATTAAAGGCCATTACTCCAGCTACATACACAGCTCAAGTAAGCAATAAATTGAAAGATTTGCAATTTCATTTTTCCATATTTAGAAAAAGCTGCAAATTTAGGGTGTGGGATTTTCAGAGCAGTGAGTCTTGTTATGCCGAGGCTTTTTGGGCTATAGTACTGCTTTGAAACCTAAATTAGGAAATATATTAGGAGGTTTGTGATTTTTCTTATTGCTTCTGAAGTTAACGCAGTGTTTGATGCCAAATGCCTGTCACCTACAGATGACATGCTGAGCGAGTAGGTATTACTTGATCTTAGTATTCCAAAGGCATGATATACTCCCTTAGTTTTGAATCTTGGGTTTTTTTAAATTGTTGTTCTCTGTCCGGATTTGTTTTATGCAAACATGAGGAGGAAATGAAACCAATGGAGAAAGGTTGCTCTTGAAGAAACAGAAGACACAAAAGTCGCATTATATTGCAAGATCAATTTGTATTCAGTTAGCTTAGGCAGCTCTCATACTCTCTAGGTCTGAGTTGTTTCTACTAATAGCCAACTTTTGTAAGGAAAAAAGTTTATTGCCCTTTGGAAAGAGCTTAAAGGGTTTCAGTGACTTTTAACAATTTTTCTCTGCTGTGTTTTAGGTAAAAAACACACATTCTAGTTAAATAGAGTGAAAACAGTTGGTATTTAAGTCCTTTCCAAGTTACTGGAATGAAGTTTCTCCACCAGATCCAAAGGGTGTTTTAGAAACATGCTGCAAAGAAGTTCTCTGCTACAATTCAGTCTTGTATGTCTACCTTTGTAAGTCTTCTTAAAAGGGCTTGAAGGACAAATTCTTTTTTTGGGATGCCGTGCTGTGAATTAGTCCAGTGTCTGTTGATGGGCTGAATTTAAAGACCAGTTCTCTTCCACTTCTGATTTCTATAACTCAGAAGGCAGTGAGACAAGACGATGCCTTTTGCTGAGTTTTATCCTGAATTATAGCGCTATGACACTGAACTCAAATACAGAATGTTCTTTTTTTTCTGATAAGTGTTGCTCCACTTTGCAGGTATATGAGAATCCTTTGTGATTCATGTAGTAAAAGGTACTTCACACAGAAACACATTTCCAGACTGTACAGATGTAATAATCACAGGTGATGGACATAATCTTCTGTTAGAATCTGATAGTTTTCACCCATTGGATATTTTGCTAAACAATTTATTGGTGAGGTGATGTGCAAATACAGAATAGACATATCTGGATATTGGATTTTCAAGACTTAAAATTTTGTGTCAGAAGGCAAACTGCTTTCTGAATACCAAAGAGAAAGGGGGGGGGGGGGGGTGTTTAAAAAGACTTTGTAGCTCTAATCTGTTCTTCCTTGAAAAGGAATGAGTATCATTAACTGTTAACACCTTGGTACAAGGCAAGTCATGGGTTTCATTGTTCATTGCACTGTGTTACACATTATCTTTTCAATGCTGTGTAACATCTTAATTTAGTTCTCACTTTTCAATCTGATTCAACTGCAGGAACAATAGAGTTCTTAGAGGATTTTATTTGTTTGTTTGTTTTAGGGTTGGATTTACTTGTCAATTTTCCTGTTTGTAATTGTTTCTTGTTAATATCTCTTTTCTCCATAGAAGTGAACACAGATTAAATACAAATATCATTTTATTTCTCCTCCCTAACTTGTTGGAAGTGTTCAGTTCTTTGAAATGCTGGTGGTCTTCACAGGAGAGGTGTAAAAACATAGGACATCTTAAAACAATCTCTGTTGCTAATATGCTTAGATTCCAAATTGAGTGAGACAGACACCTAACTAAGCTAGATGAAACTTGCCTTAAGCTACACTGGGATTAAACCTAAAGCATAAATTTCTTTCAATACATTATCAGAGGGGGTTTTGAACTCTGGACTGCATTTTCTTTTTTTCTCTTTTTTTTCTACCACTCTCCCCCATCTGCCCCCCCCCCCCCCCAAAAAAAAACCCCAACAAAAAACAAACCCATTATTTGTTATGCATTTATATTTCTACTTGATGAGGATCACAGAATAGTTGAGATTGGAAGGGACTCTGGAGGTGATCCCCGTACTCAAAGCGGAGTCAGTGAGAACTGGTTGCTCAGTCCAGTCGGATTTTGAATATCTGCAAAGATGGAGAGTCCCCAACTTCTCTGGGAAACCTGTTCCAGTGTTTGACCACCCTCACCATAGAGAAGGTTTTAGTATGTTTAGATGGGTTTTCTTGTATTTCAGTTTGTGCCCACTGAGAAAGGCCTGGCTCTATCTTCTTTGCCCCCTACTATCCAGTAGTTTTACCCGTGGATAAGAGCCCCTTGAGCCTTCCCCAGACAAAACAGTCCAATCACTCTCAGCCTGTATGGCAGATGCTCTAGTCCCCTCATCATCTTTGTGGCCCAATTTCTTCCAAGTAATTACACATATGACCCATTGCAGCAATTTCTTTGTCAATGAGTAGTCTCCAAATTCATTCACAGAGTGATTTATGTCTTGCTTTTGCATATCCTTCTCCCATGTGGCACCAATCTTTGCACTCAGTGGAAAATCCTGTCCTCACCCATTTATTTTGCAAGCAGAGTGCCTTCACTACCACAGAACTAGCAAGGTTCTGCCGTATGCCAGGGACCCAGATTCTCGGAGTCTGTGCAGGGTCTTTACTCCTTGCATATTGTGTAAGCAGTACGTCTGATGGGAACAATGGGAAAGGAAGGGATAGGGTTTTTTCCTGATTTAACGTGTTTTTTTGGGAGAGGGGAAAAAAATCAGAAGCTTTCTATTTCCCCACAAAGAGTGGAAGAAAAAGAAGTGATGTTTTAGCCGTGCGGGAGATTTGGCCAAGTTGTAAGGGTTTGTTTTGTTTTTTGATGCAGACACATGGCACAACTCCCCTGGACAGCCATGGGGATGCCTACCCATTTAGCAAATTAAGCTCCCTGTCAGAACTGCTTGACACTGTTCTTACGCAACATTAAAAAAAGATGTGTGTTCCTGATGATTTGTCTGTCTTACTACAGCTTGAGTTTAGTTGTCAGGCTCGCAGATACTACGGTCAAGTCTCTCATACTGAGAGATTAGTAGACTAGGTTATTGAAAATGGTTCTGGGTTCACATGTATCTTGAGTCTAAAAGGTGTGAATTTAAACTTTTTTAAAAAGTAATAGCTGCCAATGCAGTAAAATATATTTTATAAGACTATGATCCCTATACGTCCCTTACGGGATAAAATTTTATTGTTTTTAAGCTATGGTTCAAAGTTTTGATATGAGGGCTTCAGTCGCTTCTTGGTTGCTGGCTTTCCCCTCCAGCCCCAGGATGTAAGAGCACTGAGACTATTGCTGGTCTCTCTCTGAGACGAACCATGAAGCATTTTATATGCAAATAGAACGGGAGCTTTGTGCACCCTGCAGGGATGGAGAAAATGCAGATGTAGGAGCACCTGTTGCTCCTACATCCATTGCAACTTCCACACCATCAGAATATGGAAAATAGCTAATTTTCATTCAGATCGATTAAGTTCAAGTTTTGCTTACAAGGTGAAACCCAGTTTTGGAGGGTTCTCATCTTCAATTATAGACATAATAAATTCCATAGCATCTTGATGACAGATAAGAGGGTTCAAGGCCAGACGGTGCCTCAGCCACATCAGAGGTGCCTAGTAAATAGTCGGTTCAAAGTATTTGAGGAAATGTATCATAAAAAACAAATGTGAATTTTTTTAATGCAACAGTACTTACTGCTCTGGGTTTTTGTTAACTCAATGTGTGCTATCACAGTAATTCAGTGTCCCACAGGTCTCAACTACAAATCTGGTTGCACTGAAAAAAAAAAGCTGAATCAGTTTCTGGTGCTGCCAGCCTGTGTGGCAACTGTACCTACAGTCTTCCTGAGGGTTGCTGAAGTCCCCAGAGGAGTGATTTTGTTTAACCATACGTTTAGCTGATGCATGCTTTTGATATTCTGACTTATAGCCCTGGCTACACAAAGTTCTTGGACAGCTTCTTTGCCCTGTTCCTGCAGTGCCTTCACTCTAGGTGCTGCCCTATGGTGAAACCCCGAAGAGGGAAAAGAGTAAGCTGGAGGAAAAAAATGTGAATTAAATTATTGTTGGGCTTCTTTGTGCATTTTAGTAACAGTGAAACCCCCTTAACTGTGCCAGTCTCCGGTCACCAGCCGTATATCCAGTTGTCATCTCATCCACAGTACAGCTTCTCTTGTTGATGCTGGCCACAGCTAGATTACTTGGCATGTTTATTGACTTAACAGAATTGTTTTTTGGTTTTGGTTTTGTTTTTTAATGTATACGATGTTTAAATACACTTCACATTTTATATAATACTATCTGGCTATTAGTATTTTTCAGGAACCATAGTTCTTGGTGGCTATATATATTTTTGTGACTTTTTTTGTAAACTAAGTGCCGTTTCAACGTTACAATCATTTTTAGAGTTATTGTAATCAATGTGAATATCATGTTTTTTCAAATCTGTTCTGAGCCTGTAGTGTTTGCTTTGTGATCATATGTGTAATGTATATATTCTGTATAGTTACATTGTACTGAAATACTAGCTTGTTTGATATAAGAAAAGTATGTATTGGGTACCTTTTTGCTAGCCTGGTTGTTTAATCTTTAAAAAAAAAATGTTCTAAAATACAAAAAAAAAAAAAATCTTCAAACTGGTCCCATTATAGGTGAAAATTAAGGGGGGAGAAAAACTAGTTTTGAGTGTCTTTGGATAGAAACATGAAGCTAAGATTTTTCATTAAAATATTAATGTTTTATGGAGTATATCTTCGCTTTGTGTCGTTATTTAACTATACCAGAGTTTGTCTTATAGTACAAAAGACTAGCTTTGACCTCATGTAAGAAGAGCTACATTCTCTTATAACTTTTGCTTATAATTAGCCTCAGAGAAGTTGACTGTGAGGACAAGTTACTGATGCTGAAGCTGTCATTGAGAGGAAGGTAGTTTAAAACAAAATAAGCATTAATAAATGATTGGAGAAGTTACATGAGTAAAGAGTGTTAAGAATAAAGTACACATTTCTGTTTAGTTTTCCATTGTGTATTACATTTCCTTTTGTTAATGTTCTCTTTTAGGCTGTATTCTGCAAAAGCGGTGGGGCCATCTTTTGAACGGGGTTTTATTGATGGAAAGCCAGCCAAGAATGAGCCTAATCAAATTAGTCAAAGCAGAAGATCTTTAAAAAGGACAGTAGACAGAGTCATCGTGATCGCAGCTGTGCGCTTCAAAATTGTCATGAAACAGCCTAGAGTCGTGGGACTTAAAATACACCTCTGCTGTTTCTGGCAGCCCTTGCAATTAAATTAATTTGCCTCCTACAGACCCACCTGTCTGACCAAGCTGGAATGCTGGCTGGATCAACACATAGCTAGGGCACAGGTAGGAAAATGGAAGTTTTGTAACTGCTTGGCTGAAATGATTATAACTCTACCCAGTAGCCTATATGAATAACAAGCAGGCTGGCGTGATGAATACACTAGCAGCCCAGTTGTGGTCAGCATCTGACATGGGAGTAAAAACGAAAATGGAAGAGCATTCCATGGTGCAGAGTAAGCAGCCACAATGATCCTTGGATTGGGGGTGGGTGGGTGGGTAAGAGTTTCTAAATTCTGCGTTCTCATTTTCCTGAGCACCTTGCGTAGGGACAGAAGTATTTTATCAAAAGCATAATTGGAAGAGGGAAGATACGTGGTGAAGGCTTTAGAGAGAATGAAGTTTGAGATGTAAAGGCTTTGACTCTGTTGGTCTCCCGTAAAAGCAGGAATTTTGCTTCTTTGAAGGCAGACCGACCCAGCTAGGAGTATGCAGTGATGCTTAGCAGACCATTACAAATCTAAAGCCTGTATGACTGTATATGAACATACACTATCATAAAGCTAAGGCAAGACTGCTAAAATGCATACCTTTGATGGATATTGAGGTTCAGACTTGTGACTTGAGTGGATTTTTTCCAAAGCACAACCATATGTTTTAAGTTCAGTATGAAACATCTTTTAGACATCCTTAATGAAGCAAGTGTATGCTATTGACTTTTTCTGTGGCTTCCTTATAGCTTTTAAGCATTTTATTCCTGACAGTAATGAAGTACTATTTCTTTTGCACAGAGGAGAGCAGCTGAGATGGGATTGAACTCGTAGCTACTGAGAATGTAGTAGAGCAGGGAACAGGGTTCTCCCAGGGCTTACTGCACCATTCCTACATATGTGATATCCTGGTGAAAATGAAGCTGCTAAGAGAAACCTGGCTTGGATTATGTATAAAGCGCTTTTCACAAGCTGCTTGTGCGTGCTGCATCTCCAGAGTACCGAGCGTAACTGTCATCACCGTTCTTAGAGCAGAGATTGCTGTGAGACCATGAGCAAGCAGAGCAGGGGTAAGTGTGTACATATTGGAGCCTCGGTTACAGCTCAGAGGCATGTGGGTTTCAGTTATTCTGATTTTTGGGATCTGTTAAAGCTTTTTTCAGAAGAGACATGCGCTTTTGGATAGCAGATTATACACTTGCTGATAGTAGCCCTGGTTTTCTTCGTTGCCTTTCACAGATCCTTTCGAAATAGGCCACAGACACCCAGAGTGAAAACCGGGTATTTGAAAACCACTCTCAACGCTCGAGTTAATTGCCTTTAATCTTGAGTTGCCTTTGTCTCAGTCACAAGGTCTGCCGGTGAAGATTAGAGAGCAACTCATGGGGCATCTCTTTCTGTATCTCACTTGAACCTTTACAATTGTTGAAACTTGAACTCTTCTATCCAAATTTTGAAGTTAATGACCTCAATGTAAGAGAGGTGCTTTGCTCAACTGTATGTTCTTTTGGGTGACTGTGCCACTATCACCGACTCCTAGACATCCCCCCTGTTTCTAATATAACTGATTGGATTTATGTGGTGGTATCTTTGAGAATACATCCACTGCATCTGGCTAAACTGCATTCCCAGTCTTCCGTATGCCTGCATCAAGCTAGATGCGCAGGCCCTGTCTTTTGTAATACTCACATCATTTAGAAGGTAGCAGTTTTTTCTCACAAAGTACTGCTTGTTCTCCTGTACATGCAGGCATCTGCGCACACACAATCTGTATGTGCTCATTCAGAAGGAATTTTGAACAGCGACCATACAAAAAACATCGATTGACCAACTTTTTCCCTGCTGCTTCCCTACAGAAACAGCTGGTATTACTGTCTTTTTCTTGGTTAATTCTCATCAGATGAAACAGGTTACTAGCTTAAACCTCCAGCAAGGACCTGGCTTCGCTCTTCTGTTAGCCCTTACAAGCTTGAGTTTGGAGTGAAAAGGAGAGGCATGGTTTCCTGCAATCCTGTGCTCATCTCTAAACAAGCTTCTCCTCCACAGAGAGGCAGGACTTACGGTCAAGATATTAATTGGTAGGAACCAGATATATTTTGTGGTCTTGAGAGGGGTTTTTTTTGGAGCGGGGGCGTGTTGGTGGTACTTCATTATATTTTTCTCTTTAGGTTTTTCTATGCATGGATTCTGACATTTTCCAGACTATTTCCAAGAAAAAACAATGTCAGCTACAAACAGATTGCTGTGAAGTATGAAGGAACATCGAATAAGTATGGACAGTATTCATTTACACCAAACCAAAATACAGTCCTTAATTATTTGTTGGCTTAAAGCATTTGTGTCTGCAGTGCAGACAAACCACCAAAAAAAGTGCAGTGCTTTCAAACTACCTTGGGCCCAAGATAGCTTTGAGTACGTCCCTGGCATTCATGCCTCTAGAAAGACAGAAAACTGATGGTAAAATGGATCATCTGAATATTTTGGAGGCAGGGGAGAAGTGTCCCAGGTGAGCAGACCTCTGAGTCAGAGGGGATTAACCAGAAGTACTGGGAGAAGAGCAAGGAAACCATGATGTGTTTGTGGGCTGGTAGAGGAGGTTAGTCTCAATTCCAGGATCATTGTTGTGTGTGTAAGTGAAGGAGACATTTTGACACACACAGAAGGAGAAGTGATCCCTCAGGGCTTGATACTACATCACTGAAGGGTAAGAGTCCACGGGCTTCAGAAGAGCAAAGTAAATTACAATCCCAGTCTACTTAAGCATTTAAGTAGTCTGCTTTTCCAGAAATGTGTTTAAATCACTCCTTAAAAGCTTACCCATTTTGTGAACTTTACTTTTGCCAGTTGCTTCTCTGACTCAGCACAGTGTATTTTATAGCCTGTGTATTAATGGGGTGCACAGAACTGGTTTGGGAGAGTTATGTGCATAAACAGACCCTTGCACTGCGTAAAACAAAACTGGGTAGAAAAGACACCAAAGCATAGAACTAATAGGCAACAGAGCTCAGAAAACCAAAACGTCTCTCCAGGGTAGGACTTCATCTTCCCACAGTTTAAACAAGAAAAATAACAAAAACCCTAACAAAACCTTTTATATAACTTCAGTGTTGCAGTGATCAGTTTCAGGGTTGACGTGACACCAATTATAAACAACAGTTATGCAACTGCCTCGTTGATTGAATTGAAATTAATACAGAGAAAGAAAGAGCCAAGCAAAAAGAAATGGCTTTGGGTTGGCTTGTTCTAAGTAAATTAAAAAATGCTCAGGTCAGCTTCTTTTTTCAAAAGTGAGCCCAAGCCCAGGGTGAAAAATCTCCTTGAAGAACAGACAAAGTGAATTGCTCTTAAAAATTCTATTTGTGTTAGAGGCAGAATTTTATCTTCTAAGGCTTACAGCTCCTTTTTTTTTTTTTTTTTTTATCTGACAGTGAGGTAGTTCAATATTTTAATTTTGTTCAAGTTCCTTTTACTTTAAAACTTTTTTTAAAAAAACTGTATGTTTTTAAACGTTAAAAGCATATTGTATCATTGGATTTTGTGATTCCGGTGCCACCTATTCACGCCATCTGAGGAGAAGGCCCACGTACGTGTGTGTGCATACACATTATTTCCTCCGCTCACCATCTGGCAGGCATTCAGATGTTTTCGAGTGGAACTGAAGGCAACGTGGCTGCTGCGTATTGCACTGGCAGTGTCTGGCATCTCAGAGAGGAATGCTTCCTTAGAGCGAATACCATTTGGTAGCGCTTGAATTCATGTAAAGAAAACTCAGGGAAATTCTTAGTCTAGCTGGCGGTACTGGCAAAGCCTGAGTCCTGCCTGTATTGTACAGGTGTTGTGCCCAACTCATTTTCAGTGATTTGTCTGATAGAGGCAGGATGCAACTACTGTTCAGTACCATTAATGGTTTTGCGCGGACATGAGCTAACCTCCTGGAATTAATTTGCTGTTGTGAGGTAGGTGTATAAAACGATGCCAGGGTGGATCTCTCATCGAAGAAATACTGTGGCTTTTCTGTTTCTCCAGAATTTCTCCTGTTGATTCGGGGAGTAACGCACCCAGGAAGAGATGGGCAACAGGAATTAAAGCCGTTGTTTCTTTGCTCCTCCTCACCTTTTCCACCCAGAGCGGTAGGAAGCAGAGGAGCCTTGAGCTTGTTGCTTCCAGTGGGAGAAAAGGAAGCCGATTTTGGAGGCTCCTACACGAGATGGGTTTGCTACACATCCCACTGACGTGCGCTAGTGTGAGTCATCCAGGGAATTCACTACCCTGTATGCCACAGGTTCAGTGAGCAAAGTGCCAAAAAAACCCTGCAGAATATAGCACGTTCACTATTTGTACGTGCGTGCTCAGCTGTGATGACCTTTTGTGCTGGATTCCCCGCCGGGCTTGCCACAAGTACAAGGCATTGGACAAGTGGCTTCATCACTGGTAGCCCTGTTGTTGAGGCCAAAAAGCTGATCTCAAAGCTACCTACCTTAGCTGTTGAGTTTCCAAAGGCCACTGGCTTACACTTGTCTTTCCTGGGCCAGTAATTCCGTGTCGCATATTAGAAGAGTGTGGTCTGTGCAGCCATCTTGTTGTCCTTGCTTGCCTTTCATGCTTGCTTCCTTCCGTCTGTTGCTGTGGATTCTGAGAGGGCAAGGAAAAAGTGAAAGCTTGCATGGCTTCTGACTTCTCTCCAAGCCAGAAATAAAGCACTGGGAGGTTAAATTTTATGTTTTGCTTAGCCTTCCCCTCTGAAGACATGAAAAGAATTATAGGAGCTTGATCTATAGTGTGGCTAGGCAGCTGTGATGGGTGCTTTATTAAAGTCTATAGCAATCAAGCTAACACAAACCAGAACCTTTCCCTGTAGCTTTATGTAACCCTTTAAAAAGTGATGGATGTTTTGCAGCAGGAGTGGGGGGAAATCGGTAGGTTAGGTCAAACTGCACAACACGATAACCAGAACAATTAATAGCACTTAATGTGAAATAGCAAGCTCTTGGCTCCTTGAATATTGTATAGTTTACAATCCAGGACTGATTGCCTTTAAAGTATGGCTCTCATTAAAAGAGTGGCTATAGAGCCCTCAATACAATAAAGCTGTTCCACGGAGAAGATCCTTTTCTCTGTCTATGATGTCTTAAGTAGGTTTTTTGCTACTGGTTTTGCCCTTCTTTGAGACCTATAGGAGCAATGCAGCTTTGGGGGAGGGAACTGGATTCCTTTCTTTCGAGAACTGGCAGCTGAACTGCTAGCTGAACTCTGGTGGCAACGGTGCCTTTTCCCCATCAGTTGCCATTTGTGCAAATTCACTGAATCAGCTGCAGAGCTGTAACCGGGCACGATCTGTTTTTGTCTTTATTGCCAGTGATGATGCCAGAAAGCCTGCAGCTTGAATTCCCATCTCAAAGTGGGTTTGCAGGACCCGTGTTCTGAAAAAGCCTTTCTTTTGTTTGCTGTCCAACACAGAGACTCTGAGCTGGATGTTGCGAGAGACAAAGGATCTAACAGCACAGAATGCAACTTGCTTGACGTACGAGGGCACGTTTTCCTCTCCTTCAGCACCTTGGCTATTTTGATCCCTGAATTAACCTGAGACATGCCATTTTCTAAGTACCTGCTAGTAGACCAGGCAGCTACTTAACCTGTCTTCTTTCCTAAAGCCAGAGAAGGAGGAATCAAACCCCAGCAGGAAGAGGGAATAATCAAACCACAGCAGGAGGAGTTAAAGAGAAAGAGGCAATTCCTGCTGAACAAACGTCACTCTTGCCAGGGTATAAAAAAAACCAGCCTCTTGGATCTCCTTGCCATCTCAATCTATGCAGAGGCTATAGGCGTAAGTCTACACCCCGTCTCCTCATGCGGTAACTTAGTTTTTTATGCAGTGCTGTGTGCTGTTATCGCTCTCTCTTGCACAGGGTGCAGCCACATCATTTCAGGGTTTCCTGTGTTGTGAGATTGGCACAGAAATGTTCTAGTGCACTTGGAGACTGAGGTCCTCCATAATATTTTTTTACACAACTGCATAAAATTCATTACTTTTTTTTTTTTTTTTCTTAATCAGGGATGTCAAGCACGTCCTCTTTTCTCATTAAAGCTAACTTTATTCTTAAACTCCTGAAGGGAGACAGGGGGAATGAAGAAGTGGAGTTTTGGTTTTCTAGAAGTGTCTTGGAGAGAAAATTACTAGCTTATTGTAATTATCCCCAAAGCAAGAATATAAAACCCACAAAATTGGAAACTAATTTTCACTGCAACTTTTTAATTTAGAAAGTAACTTTCATTCTGAGTTGGTGGCTCATTTGGAAAAGGCAGATTTTTTTTTTTTTTTTTTTTTGACAAAATACCTCTATGTTTTTGAAATTGCCTCCTGAAAACATCTCAGGGGTTTTTTTCCTGTGGTATACCTTGCTATTAAAGGTTTTCTTCCTGACTTGGAAGACAAGGTAATTTCAGATGATTACCATTTTTCACGAAGTGGATGCAGTTCCCTGCAAGACTCTGGCTTAGTCTTTTGGCAGACTCAGAAAGCCAGCACTCCCTTACTTGCATTCAAGTCATGCTTGGTAGTTTGGCTTTGGGGCAGAGGGGGTTTTGTCACGGCTTTGAAGACTAGAAAACAAACCCTTAATTCCCCTTACGGAAACCGAAAGGACCTGCACTGGAAGATGGCAGCCCACCATGAAGGTGCATCGAGAAGGGCAGGTATTTGCAGCCCTCTTTCAGCTAAGCCACGTGTAGTTCCATTGCCATAACCATGGAGCAAAATGCTTGCCCTCCCTATTCTATTTATGGAAAACAAATATAGTATCATTAGAGCAGGAGAGAGGCTGGACTTAGTAAATTGCATTAGCATATTGGCAGAGTTTAGATTCCTGTCCTGGAAGAGTGTCCATAACAAAACAATCTGCTTAATTACCCCTAGGTCCAGCAGCCTTGAGTGAGAAAAAACAGATTTTGCAAAGTAAAACCAGTTCCGCTGTTACCTTTCCAGTCCGCTGTCCTTAAACAAAGCAGTTACATCTCTGCATAACCTTGTGGTGAATGAACTTCAAGTTTCTAAGCCAAGTCTGAATTTAGCTTGTGTTTTTTTATCTCCAGAGGTGTTTCATTAGCTCAATTACAAGTGACATGTTCCACTATGCGCTGCTGACTGAGAGAACTCAGCCAACCTAAATCCCTCTCCAAATAGAATCCAATTAACCTCTTACTCCCCCTTCCTTTAATCGCCCATGCCTCATGACTTGTTCACAGCCACACCTTTTAAAGAAGACCAAAGTAAACTACCTGAGATAACTATATACTTAACAGCTGAGGTGTTTGTACTTGATTTTTTGGTTCGATTGGGCTTGGGTGTACGCTGTTATCGTTCGAAAAGTAAGAGCCTGCGGGTTTTGTGATGGTGTCCAGTGGCAGTTCTCTGTTGCACAACCCACCGTTTGGGCAAGTCCCTGGCTGTCCCCATGTGTAAAAGGCAGGCAGTGATCCTCAGTAACATGTAGAAAAGTTGTCGAACGTGTTAGATGCAGACGTCTGTGTAACTGCAGAGACCACCCAGGGACATAACTGTTGTTGCGAACGTGCTTGCTAACGATTGGGTTTGCTTATGTGAACTTCAAATCCCGGTTAAGCGTTGTTTTGAAGGTGGTTAAGGTGCCTGGGTGTTACACTGGCTTCCTGCTCGGGGCTGAGTTCTGCCCTAGATCCATTAATGTTTTGGCAGCAGTGCTTCCTCGCTGGTGTTGTCAAGACAGTTAGATGCTGAAGTCATCAGTAAGGCATATAACCCTAAATGGATGGGTTAGATCAGTGACCTACTTTAACACACAAGTCTTGCACAAGTCTGACCTTCTCCCCACGATCCACCCTGAGACCTCAACAGCACAAGCCGTTTCAAAGCACCCCGTGCGCTGATCTGGTCATGTGTTGAAGCCTTACGAGCAAGGCAGCGAGTCTGTCAGCTGGGGCCAGGAGCTGTGATTTGGAAACCCCGAGTGCTTGATTTGGCTACAGCCTTGCTTTGCAAATCCACACAAACATCTCATTTTCTCGATTTTTTTTCCATTGTATCCACAGCCCACGTCCTGAAGAACTTGTACGCCGTGCGAATTAGTCGTAGGATTATTACTGGAATTTTGTCTGCTTGCGTGCTCAAATAAGCTCTCAATCTGGGTTAAGATTTAGGCTGCAGCAGTTGTTGGGTTTTGTGTTGTTAGCAGAGAGTTATTTTTTAAAATAGTTCTGGTTTGGTCTTACAAGCATTTTCCTCCAAACATGACTACAACGAACAAGCAGTAAAACTCAAGAGAGTGGCATAAATGGGCTGCTGAGGACAAACCAGCCCTGGGGACTGATCGGAACAGGTTACAGCGGAGGCGTGGGGTGACACTCCGTAAACTGAGGAATACAGTAAAAGCTGTACAGAAAAACTCAATCTCTTCCAATAAGGACGCCCTGTGCATTTTGTGGGTCTTGGATCAGCATGATCCAACTCTCTGCGTTCCAGCCAAAGCTAGTTCTGGAAGCATTGCTACAAATGGCACCATAAAATTTCATATCTTTGCTGGGTTTCTCCTTTTATTCTTGTACGTTTGAAGAGCCTGACAAGCATGTTTCCTAAAAACCTGCTGTGTGGACTGACACCGGGGGTGCCGTATTACCACCCAAAATGGGCTAGCGTGTTACGTGGGATAGACTAGAAAAACAGGCATCTGTCTTGGGAAGGCCGACAGGTTCTGGGATGGGAGTCGGGATGAGTGCCAAGGTGGTGTTCTGGTGGGGCAATGCGGGCAGATCGTCCAGACTGGTGTGTGCCCGTATTTATATACGTGCGTGCATTTGTGCAGCTCGCTGAGTGATAAAACAGGATGAATGCCCTGTAACGTGGGAAGGCAGCGATGAGGCTGTACTTAACTGCAAAGTCAATACAGAGAGAACTAGTCTGGTCAGGTTTTCCTCAGACAATTATCTATTTCTTCTCTTTGTATAACATCACTAAATCATTTTTTGGCTTTTCTGCTTTTAATTCTCCTTTCCTCCCTTAAGCTGAGCATCCATCCTTCCTACCTTTTGCTGTCTAAAGCCCATTCTCGCCAGTGGTCCCAGCGGCCTTCAGACAAAACACACATTTCCCCGCTTCCCTCGTCATCAAAAACGGCGACCTTCCGCTCCCTTCACCGAACCCCCGGGCGACTTCAAGACTGTTGGCCGCTAACGGAGCTTATGCAGTTTCTCTGCTCTGGGCCCAGCTAACGTGTCTGGGTTTTACGTAGCAGTGGGCCCAATCCCAACCCTGATCTAAGCCTGCCTAGAGGTGCTTTCCCCATCTCCTGAACCAGGCTGAGATGTTCACAGGTGTCTGTCTGGTTCAAAGCATGGGTGAAGCACGTTCCTCGGTGCTTTGGGCTGTTTGAAATCCACACAGCATTTCTGTGGCTTTAGCCTATTTCTTCATTTAATGTTCTCCGTTCTTGGAGATGTTGTGTTTCTGCCTATCCCCTTAAGAGGTCAAGTGCTTCCAGAGGGAGGTTAGCCTGTAGTTTTCCATGTACCCTGACTACTCGGCGCACGAGTGAATTTGTTCTGTGATAATACAGCTGAGCAGGCAAAACCACAAGTAAATCAGGCTGGGGTTTTTTCCCACTTTTAATAACAGTTTACTATTCTGTAAGTGCATGTAAAGCACATGCCCTATTCCCCCAGCCAAGGAGCTTGACAGCTTGTCAGCAAGAACTACCATAGGTCTAGAGTGACTGATTTATGCAAGTAAAAGCACACGTGCCAAGACCTGGCAGCAGCTTGCTCCTTCTTTTTTTTTTTTTTTTTTTTGTAATGACTTGGCAACCCTTTCTCTTCTCCTTCATCCAAACTTTTGCCTTTTATAGTCTTTGAATAACGCCTTTTTTTTTTTTTTTTTTTTTTTTTTAATGTATGTAGCAGTTTCCCCTCCCTTCTCTTTCAGCCGTTTGCTCTCCTTATCTGAATTGGCCATGGGACAGGAGATCTTGGCTTCACAACAAGCAGTTCTTGACTGAGTACACACAATCACAAACCCGATTGCACATGGACTCATGTTTTTGTGCATGGGAATGGGTGCATCAGGGCTTCATAACACTTTCTTACCTGTGCTCTGATATCCCCGTGCTCGTGCATTGTACATGCTTGTGCTAAAACTTACCTTCCTTTGAAGAAGTATATGCACATACATGAGCTAACACTGGTGCAATCAAGCTTTTATTAACATTGATTCTCACGTTCTCTGTGTAGAGCGCTCATTTAAAGAATTACACAAATTGGTCTGCATAGCCAACTGGGAATTCTTACACACAGGCATATAGCAACAACTATAAACCACACTGTATAATCATGTGGCCTCCAACGTAGATTCAAACTCGATTATGTATGAGGGTTTATTGATTCGCTCTTTCTCACTCAAGCCTGTGTTCAGGTATAGGCTCATACGCAGCTGTGCAGTCGCGCGGTTTCTCAGACACAGGCATTCTTCGGCACAGACAGTCTCTCACACATAAGCTTATAGATTTATGATTTGTTGTGAGAGTGGAAAACAGCTGCTGCAGGCTAATCAAATACAGCAGAAGATTTAATGCAAAATATTGAAAAACACTGTCTGGTAGGAGGGTGAAATTCTTAAAAACATGCTGGTCTCATGGCGCTAGGCCAGCGCAAGAAGATTTGCACCTGGCCATGATAAACGTCAGCAGTGGGTCTGGAGGAGGCAGCTTCACCCTGCTGCCAGACGCACAGGCTAAAAATCACATTGGGTTTGGCCCTGCGAGTCAGCTGCATAAGTCTGAGGCTGTGGTTTTTCAGGGGCGCACAAGCAGAGCTGCTTAGCATGGACTGGTAGGAAAGAAGAGTAGTCCAACGCGAGCACAAGCTTTGCAGCACGTTGGCAGAACAGGTTGAAGTTCTCGCTACTGGCTCACTTCTGCCTGTCTCTGTGGACAAATGGAAAGCCTATTTCTCCAGGGCTGTCAGTTCAGCACCTTTCACCAGTTCTGCTAAGGCTGCAAAGGCTTGGAAATAATTAACTGCAAAGGAAAGAATTTCATCTCAGGTTTCTGCTGACTGACGACACAGGCAATTTATGATGCCACAAGAAGCTCAGGCTGGGATTATTTCTATGTAACTCCCAACGCTGCTGCTTGGCAGCTTAGCGACTGCGTTGGAAGTGGCTGAACTAGATTAATACCTTGTGGATTTGAACTATAAACTTCCACGAGTTTGGAGTCCGGGGGCTCGGCTTAGCTGAGTACAGGCTGGAGCTGCGGCACTTGCAACACCCTCATCTCCCTTTCCCGGTGCCGGTAGGTGGGACTTGTCCGCACAGCTCTCCCCCTTCCCACCCGGCAGGTACGATCTGACTCGTCCATCTCCAAAGGCGAGACCGCAAAGGGCTGGGCTGTGAAAATAGTGCGGGATCAGCCTTCAAAGTGTCCTTCCCGTGAAACTTTGGCTTGGCAGCCTCAGTGGATCTGTGCTGCCACTCACTCTCTGGAAAATGAAGTGAGCGGCTCCTGCTTGCTTGGGTGCTAGGCAGAGAAAATGTGATACCTGAGCAGGGCGCTCAGATGTCGCGGCTAAAGGACAGGTGTATTTTGTTCCTGTCTGCTCTTGGTTTGCAACAGGAGACGAGAGGCTCCTGCTCCGGTAGTGGTTTTGGCTGCAAAAAGAGATCGCTCTTTTGCAGTTGATGGTTGTGGGTTTAGTCCCTATTATTGACCTGCAAATGTATATCAGTCTGTCTGATTGGAGACTCCACAGGCTGACCCAGCAAGCCAGTTCTACTGTGCACCCTGCCGTGAGCTGAGAGAGGAGATTTTCGAAATAGAAGGGCCATGGGGCAGTCGGGCCAAGCCCGCTGATTTTGCACGTGCCTGTCCACACAATCTTCAGCCAGCGGTTTACCCCCAATTATTCCTGGTCTATCCTACCCCCCCCCACCCCCCGTGTGCTGTGAATACCTCCCTATCTTTGCTGCGCGTTTTGAGATCATCAGGTGAACCGTGCTGTTCAATCTGTTCTTTGCAGTGAGACACCAGCTGCGCATCTACATGTTGGTGAACCAACAGCTCTGACTCACGGCTGACGGGCTCCATTCTGCCAAGGAGCCCATATTCCCTTTCTTCGTGGGTAGACAGCCCTGGGTGGCATAAAGTACACACTGAAACGCGCCATCCGGGGATATGAGAAGCATCTGTTCCTTCCAGATGTTCAGTCATCTCATTGTTTGTTAGATTTGAGGACAGGAACCCCCTTCAGTTATGTGAGGCACTCGCTGTTCTCAGATGTCCGGGAGAGTGTGTGGGGTGGGGGGAAAATTGGCTTTGTGTGACGCCAGCAAGGAATAGAGGCAGAGGTTTCATGCCTTTTGGAAAACACTTGAAAGGCCTTTGAGCTCTGGCTAATCTCCATTGTTCGTGTGTTTTCCGGCAGCAGAACGAGAGGGGAAGAACGGAAAGAGGCAAGAGAGCAGAGCTGAGAATTAGAACTGGAAGCCTTTCCCGTGCTCAGGCGAGCTTGGCAGAATCCGTCGTGGCAAATGGAGCTGGATGCAACAGAATCCAGGCTTAAGCTTGGCTCAGATCTTAGACCCAGCAGAGCCTCCTTAGATCTGCAGGAGCTTTGTGAGTAGATGAATGCATTTCAGCCAGCCTCACTGAACCAGACGCAAGTGCAGCTGTTGAATTCAGCTGTGGAACAGGGCAGAGGGTAGCGTTGCCCAAATTTGAGGCCTTTTTGCCCACAGCCATTTTGTGTCTTTGATTTTCCTGCAGGCTTATTGTCTTCTGCCACTGTAGATCACACAAGACTGTTAGAACTAGACAGGCATTGCAAGCTTTCACTCATTAATATAGGTAAGCTGAGGCACAAAGCTGCAAAATTACATGCGCAACGTTGCCAGTAAACGTTTAGCAGAGCTGTGTATTGTACCTGAAATGCACTGAATTCCACGTTAAACCTTTAATGCCCTCCTCTCCCAGCACGCTGCATGTTAGCACCATATGGGCCATTTGCAGAGTGCAATTTTGGCCCGTCTACATCATTATATCCTAGCTGACGGGTGCGTAGTTTGAGATACAGGGTTCCCATCTGAGTTTCATTTCTGATGGAGACATTTCTAAGTGCAGCAATACCTAAACCAGACACGACTTGAGGAATAGAGGTAGTGTGGCTCTTCATTTTTCTGTATGGGTTCAACCAGGTACAGACTAGAGCGAGGCCAGAGTAGAAATCTGACATCCGCTAGAGTAGTGCCAGAAAAAGCTGTCCCTTCGGTATATCCCTCCCACTTCTATCCACTGAGGGAAAACACCGTGCAGCCCCCAAACTTTCCCACTCAATTCTTGTTCTCTTTTCCTCTGCACCAGCAGAAAAGCTTTGTAAAAAAGAGTAATTTTCAATTCAAGATTTTAAATGTTTTGTTCCTGACGGTGAGTCAAGGATTTTTCCAGTCCCTCCCCCACAATAAACAAGTGCAGGCTGAGTGTGGTCCAGAGGAAAATGTGAGTTACACATGTCCTGGCCACATGCTTCTCCGGTACCAATGATAACCATATGGTGGCTTTCAGACCCCAGCTCTCCAACGAGGAGGAGTGTTAGCATGAATCAGTGCAAGCTCCCGCAGAGTAGATAAGTAACCCAGCCTTGCCGGTAGCTGCTTGCATGTGCCCAGCAAACACCTTCACACCCTAGTATGGTTGTAGTGCCTTGTTTTGTGGTTCAGCTTCACCTAAGCTGAAGAGGATTGGGCTAATGAGCTTGGCTGAGAAACTCCTGCAGTACAGGAACCCTCGTGTAACAAACTCTTGTCACTGAGCCCGCAGATCCTGTTGCGATTCTCTGCTCCAGCACTTTGCTGGGGAGAGGGAATTGTACTGCCCATCTCCGCTCCTTTCCCTGCTAGCATAGAAACTGTATTTTCTGTTCTGGGAAAGGAAATTAGAGGGGTTGGGGAAGGGCACAGACAGACCTCGGGCTAGTTTCCAGGTCTAGGGGCAAACCAAGTGCAATAGGTACATTATAATTTTGGCATCTCACTCATTTAGGATGCAAATACTACCTACCATCCCTAGCTAGAACAGCCCATCAATTGTTTGTCAAGTTTGAGGACTGTCATAGAAGCAACCCTGTCCCCAAACCAGTGCAGGAACCACGGCGCGTCGCAGGCCCCCAGAGCATCTCATGCCGCTATGCCCTTGCATGATACTGCTTGCGTACCATGCGTGCAGAGCTCTCAGCATCCCGTAAGTTAGCATCACCATCACCATTTTCTGCAGGGTAATAGGAAAACCAAAGCCCAGATATCCTAGAGGACGTTATTCTCATCACAACCTAAATACCTCGGAAGACCGGGTCATGGAAGAAGGTCCTCTCACTTTGAGGCTGGCATCTTAGTTTCCCTTTCTCCGAGCTTGCCCTGGCCTTTGCTCGCACAGTGTGCGAGATTTCCCCATGCGTGGTTTCCCATTCCTCTTTGAAAACAGCTCGTCCCTGCAAGCACTCCATATCTCATTTACCTGTGTTTCCACTTCCTTAGTTTGAGCTACTAGGGGAGCAAACAGGAGGAGGTTCATTGATTATTTTTAGTGTAAAATCTCAGCTAGGTAACCTTTATTAAAGCTAAGCTAAATACACAGCAAACATAAGCTTTACTCAGGCAGCAGTTCACAGGAACTTGGCAGAGGCCTGCCTGCGTTTCAGAATCCTTGTCCTTTTTTCTAGATGAAAGCCCTGCAGAAGGATTTGTTTTTCAGACAGAAGGCAAGCCAAGTTGGTGATTTCATCGCAAGGCAGGCTGTGTCAAGCTGGTCCTATTCAAACACGCAGGAAATCAAGCTTGGAGCTCGTTCAGAAACGAGGATGGAGAGTGGGGGTAGAGAGGGGGCCCTGAGGAGGACAAGATCCTGAATTCTGAAACTGAGCTCGGAACAAGCAGGGCAGATACCTGCTGTCGGTGGAGTGCTGTAGGGACCCGTCCTTCACCCTTTGAAGGGTTAACTGGCAAGGTTTCAAGTAGCATTTCTTAATTTCCAGCTCTTCCAAGAAGCTATCCCATCTCTGTCCTCACGGAGCCCCGCGAGGGCCATGTGCTGCATCGCTCTGATAAGAGGTCAGGTGGCTACCACAGGCGAAGGCGAATTTTCCCAGTCCCCTCATTTGAGTGCATTTTTTTCTGATTAAAGCAATTATTGTCTGATTAAAGCAGTTGCTTTCTGAGCGTAAATGTGGATTACTGAGGAGAGGAGAGAAAGCTTGCTCTGACCATGGGAATGGGGAGAGGGAAGTGGAGGAGACTCTTGTGAAGTTGTTCTTTACAAGCTGTTATAATGATCTCCACTTAAACATTTGTAAAGCAGCTATATAACACCGGTGGTAGAGGGGAGGCAACGGATGGCGGAATTCAGAACATTTGTTCTTGGGTCTGCTACAGAATCTCTGAGATCTTTGGATGGTCCCTTCCCAGGCAGCAAGGGAAGCACAGTGGAGAAAATCTTGGCATAATTTTATCTGCTGCATTTCTGCAGCTGCAAACTTGCCTTTGATCGGCGAAGATATCGCTCTAAGAATCTCCATCGCTACGCAGCATTTCGAACACAGCTAATCACATGGGAAATTAGTGAGAGAAACCTGCTTGGGATGTATGTGTGAGCGTGTATAATTCTTCAACCCTAAATAACGTCTGCAGGGGCTTCTGAGTAAGGAAGGCAGAGTTTGCTGTCACTGTTAGAAAAAGCTCAGAGCTGCCCCTTTGCACTTACTCCGTCTGCAGAAGAACTTCAAGGACTCCAGTCCTTCCTTTCTAGCAACTGCTTTCATGGATCCAGATTTTAGTGGTTTGGGTTTTTTTAAAATCAAGCACTTTCTGATGTGAATAATACCAACAAAATGTTTGCAGCTTGGTCTACAGGATGGGAAAAATGCAGACACCAAAAGTCAAGGCAGTTTCTTAACGTCGATGCTCATTAGGTACTTTTTAACATTAGTGGCTGGTGCTGGAATCTGCCCACGCAGGCTGGAGGCTGAGGAAATATTATTTGAACACATCTGCTCCAAGAGATACCGTCAGACTTGGGGAGCATCTTGTGGTAATTAGGGGAATTCATGTCCTTATTTAGTCCAGCAGAGTTTTTTCCTGAGGTTATTTTTGTTGTTGTTGTTTGTTTGTGGGATCCTTTAAAATTTTGTTTTCTGCATATCTTTTTTTTCAACAGCTGAAGGTCTCCCAGGCAATATTAAGACCCTGTGTTCACATAGCACCCTCTCCCCTGTTGCAAAGCACCTGGCAAAGCTGGTAAGAAGTATTTCGGAAGCAAAGGAAGAGAAACTTGCAGCCACGGGCTTGAAATACAACACAGAGTTGTGGTCCATAATTGCCTGTCCCCTTTCCTGTCCCTGCCATGTCTTCTCCCTCCTCATTTCCCAACCTACACGTGTGCATCTTCTCTCCAGGTTGAAAGCCCCTACAAGACCCCAGGGTTGGTGTGAAAGCAAGACCAGTTGCCTGCCTTTGACTCTTCTGCCCAAAATGCTGCCCCGAGCTCTCCCATAGCTCTTGTTTGAGTGGTCTACACTTAGCCGCGAAAGACAGGGGTCGAACCGGATCAGCCGGATGATTTCCCAGGCCCTCTCCTTTCTGCTGCTCTTGCCAAAGGCAGGGTGGTACCTGTCTTCGCCGACTCAGAACTCAGTCCCCCAGCAACTTTCATCTCCTCGTGAGAAGAACTACTTTACACAATCTTCTAAAGAAGAGGAGAGCTTTAAGCCTCTGTCCTTTTTTTCTGAAAAAGGGGCCTTTAATATGGTTTAATTAAAAGCTCATTCTGCAGAGCTCATCTGATGTCAGTTTTGAAATTCTGTGCATTTTGTTTCCATTCTTATTCTTTTGTGCGTTTCAATCGGTACATTTCCAAATAAGGTTTTTGTGTGCTCACCGCAGATCTCTGCACTCACTCCTTGAACCTTAATGCTTTTTGTAGTGTTGAGCAGCGACAGGGTTATGTTAACCTCTCTGCTTCACTAGGCACATTTGTTCCCTCAAAATCAACACAGCAGCTGTAGACACTGACATCTGAAACAGTCCTGGCTCTCTTTACGGCACAGAGTTTCTCTTCGGGCTATGCGGACTGCGCGGAGTGCCTTGCAGAGAACACAAGCCAGAAAAGCAGGTGCTCAAGGACGAAGAAACCCTTAGCTAGGAAAATAGAGGCTCGCGGGTTCTTTTCTTGTTGGCCGGTCTTCCCTTCTGAATAGGCAACCGCTGCCCTCTGAGGCAGAGTCGCATGGGAAGGCAGGAGCTTGCCAGGGGCTGAGAAGCTGCCCTTGCCTCAGTTTTTGGGTTAGCATGGGAAGGGTGCGCGTCCCGGTCCATAGCCACCCAAAGGTCCCCACGGAGCAGATGTCTAATGCTGGCATCGGAGCTTTAGCACAGGGAAATGGCGTGGCTTGCACAGAGCCAGGAGCCAAACACAGGTAGCGTGGCTCCCAGTTCGGCTGGCAAACTGGTCAACTGGGAGCCAGCACATGGGGCAGTTTTATTCGGCACAGAGGAGGCCACTTGGGCAGCTGGCTAGATTGGGTGGACATTGGGGGGTGTACGTCTGTGATGGGGACAAGGTGGGTTCAATTCAGGCCAGGCTTGCTTTGGGGCCAGGTGTAGCTTGACCCAAATCTGCCAATTAGGCTAAACATGAGCACCCGGCTGGGCTTAAATGCTGCTTCTCGTGGGGAGGGGAGCTGGCTGGCTTTGCCTTCTGCTTGGTGAGTTTCTGTCGCCTTTCCCGGGGAACTTGGAGCTTGAAGGAGAGGAGCTTTAAATAGGAATATGGTTTTACAGGAGGTGAATGTTGGAGACTCTGGCCGAAACTCTTCTGTGTCGGATCCAGGAGACCGAGCTGTGCTGCTTTTGGGATCCTGGGGTTAGCAACATGCAGGAAAACCAAGGTGGAATGTGAGTAGTACAGCATAATGCTGAAGTACAAATGATGTTTGAATTGGGGTGGGGGGATAAAGCTGTGCAGTGACTGCATTTCTATCTAATCACGCTCTGGGGAGTGGCAAGCTAGGGAGTGCTGCTGGGAGAGGAGGCAAGGGTACATGTGTTTTAGTTTTTGAAAAAAACCCTCACTTTGAGAAAGCAAAGGTCATCTAGAAAAAGCCTGAATTGAGGCCAAGAGCTAAGAAACTTGCAAAAGTAATGCAGGGTTTCCCCCCGCTGCTTGCTTTCCGTTTCTAGCTTGACCAGCTGCTAGAGCCCTTCCTTGGCTGGCCGGGGATGCAGAAGCCCTTTTCTCTCCCTGAAACAGGGGCAGACAACAGCAACAAATGGCTTCCTTGAAGAACTGAAGCTTTTATTGGAGCACCTCTCTGTTTTGTAGCTGGACGAACACGCCGAGAGGACAACACGCTCAAAAGGTGCCCTAAGTGCTGGGAAGACACAGCTGACGTGAAGGCAGTGAAAAGGCTGGGGGAAGAACTTACTTCTGCGTGAGCTGTTTGAGATGGCCGGGAGGGCAAGGGTGCTGCTTTGTTCAGTGCCTTTTGCCTGTGCCATGATCCTGTTAGCGCTGCCATCTGAATAGTTTTAATTTTATTCCTAATTTTACGCACTGCGCACAGATCATAAAAATCGGTGATGTGGTTGCCCAGTGGAGATGAAAGCTGCTCTACCTGATGCGTACGGTGAATAACAAGGAGAATTAAGTTGCATGTTTCGGAATCATTTCTGCTGTTCTAGCTAGATGAAGCTCTGCCATGAAATGGTGGATTTCCTGAAGCTTTGTCTGTTTCTTAGCACCCATGCTGATAATTTTCCTATGACTTTCCCATTTGTTTTTCTTGGCCTTTGGAAGCCAAATGCTCAGAGGTGACTGCCTGGCATCTGTCTGTGTAAGTTGTGAAATGGGGAAGACTGTGACCCAGAAGCATGAAATTTGTCGGCTTCCTAGAAGTGTGCTGAGAGGAGGTACGGTTATCGGGGGTCCCTCGATTAAGGGGGAGCCTGTGTTGCATTCCTGGGTGTAGTTCTGTGCGTGGTATGACTAATGGAGAGCCCTCCTGGGACAGGGGAAATGGAGGTGGTGGTCATGGGGCCTGTGGCTTCAGGAGTCATTTTTGTTGTCTGATACTAAGAAATGAGTGGTTGTCATGGTTACCGGCCTCACTTTCCTGGCCTTGCCAAATGTCTTCTCTGGAGCCTCGGGCTTGGAGCAGGATTCAGTGTTTCTCTCCCGTTGAGATTGTGCTCTGATCCAAGCGCCTTGAATTTCAAACATGCCTACTTTGGCACACCGGTCTGATGTTTGCGTGTGCTTGCGGATCTCGAGAGCCTTTGGTGCTCCTGTCGTCTTATTGATCGTTAAGAACAGGTAAGAAGTAAATGAAATGAAGTACACCCGTAGGTGTACTTAGGGATGCGGCCTTTGCAACTTGGGCAGAAGTGTAGGGTGTCTGGGTGGGCCTGTGGTCTCTCGGTACCATGCGTGGGCTCTGGGGCTCCGTCAGTACAGGCAGTGCCTCCCAGGGAAAAACTGTAAAGGGTTGGTAAAGCTCTTATCTTCTCTCTCGTTCTTGTTTTCTGTGCTCAAACCACAGCATGTCTAACTATGAAGTGACCTGAACCACAGAGGTCAGCCCTTGCAAACCTTTTGGCTTGAATCTGATTATATCCCCTCCCCCCCCTCCCCTTTTTTTTTAATTTTTTTTCTTTCCCTTTTTCCCTTCAATGCCAGTAGAGGAAGCTTGAGGGAGAGGTGAACAGGCTAACGAGGAGTCTGTGTGCATTGGGGTTTTTGAGCTGAGTTTGGTTGCCATTGCGTTAGAGAGTGAACTGAGCTCTGTAAAAGGGCTCGTGCGAGTCGTGCTGGAGTCCCCTGCAGCAAGGGGATGGCAGGGATCGCAGCAAGCCATGCCGTAGGAATTCTTGGAGCAGGAGGAAGGTGAAGAGTCTCAAAGGAAACATGAGGTCATTTCCCTTTTTAACATAGTACATTTCAGAGATACTTTAACAATCAATATCTAAATCTGCAGCCCATTACAGGGCTTGGCAATGTGTTATTTTATAGTCGAACAAATGGGAGCCTGCCTGTGCTAATAGGTTGAATCCCTGAGCTACAATAAAGGTTACTATCACAGGGCGAGTGATAACTTGCTCCTCCCTGCCTCTTTTGAGATGAGGTCAATTACGTTTACCATTTATGGAAGATATTCTTCCAATTAAAATGACGAGGATGCAAGGAATCCGCTTTTGCTTTCTTTGTCTTAAACTTTTAAAGTAATAAGCATTACCAAAAATCTGGGAATGAGGGGCAGGGGAATCTCTCCGCATAGACGGCCAAGTGTTACAACATAGCTTTGGCTTCAGATGCCGAGGCTGCCGCTAAGCCCCTTCGTAGCCCATGCTGGAACATCTGGTCTATCTCATGCTGGAAGGTCAGCCTGAACAGCCGGGCAACTGAGTCTGGTCTTGACTACTGCATGAGCGCCTAGACCACAGGGCCTCAACAGCTGTGTCTGGTGTACTGAGCGCGGAGCTGGGAGCCTGCGGAGCTCGAGATGCTCCTGGCGAAAGAGTTCGGCTCGCGAGGTCGCGCTGGGAGGCGCGGGCTGGAAACTGGCATCCTCCGTTCCCCTTCTGGCTCCTGGATGGATGGCTTGAGCGCCTTGGAGCAGAGTGCTGGGCTTGCGGGTCGCCTGGGCTTCCCCCAGCCTCCGAACTGGGTCCCGGTGGGGTGTTCTTGGGCATGACGTGTACATGCAAGGAGGCCTTGTGGTTAGGGCAGTGATCCCTTTCTAATTTTCTAGCTCTATAGCTGGTGACATTGGCAGTAGTTACAGCTCCGCCCTGCTTACCTGGTTAAAAACAAGCTTGGGCCTCTCGTCCTTTGGATTAACTAACCTGCCCATAATTTTTCAGGAAGATGTTTGTTTATTTTTTTTTTTGCACGCACACCTTCTTTCTCCAAAAAAACCAGATCGCGCTTCCCTAACTTCCGTCTGGAAGCTTATTTGGAGTAGTAGACGGTGAGCAACTCTCGGCTCTCCTGTTAACTAACCTCGGCCCCTCTGCAGATGGAGAGGGAATCGACTGCTGCATCTGCTTTAGGGGTTATCGGTGAACAGCGTCACGGGAGTGTAAAGGCATTAGTCATTTAATTAGCATTAATAGGGCAATTATTATCTTAATAAAATGACTGATTATGACATTGAAGTTGTATTTGAGGTTTAACAGCTGCAGCAGCCTGACTGAATTGTATGTTTGTTAATCCTCAATGAGGGTGTTCTATTTCACTGAGTGATGTTTATTTAACATGCAATAAGTGTCTTAGTGAATCTCTATTAAAGGCATATGTGGAAACCTTCATTTGAAGCGTTGCAGAAGAGAGTGAGACTGTTCAATTCATAAAATCCTATTTAAACACTGTGAGCTCCAAAACCTGGCCAGTGCCAAAGCAAACTGTATCCTGTAAGCTCTGTGCCAGATGTCTCATGTGGGGTATGCTTAAGGTCCAAAGAAAATAAGGTCTGAAGGGAACAGTTTGGCCATTGAATCTCCAATCCAGCCTATATAAAGGGGTTTCGTTTCCATTCAGGAAATACAAACCTCTTCTATATGGATCCTGTTCAAAGTGTGTTTGCTGAACAATTCTTCCCAGCAGCAGTGATTCTCAGCAACACCTACGCCTGTGAGCAGAAACTAGGTCTGGTGGGAAGGTTTGGGAAATATTCTAAACCTCTCTAAGAAAGAAGAGACAGCGGATCAGTCAGAGGCGTCTCTCGACATTTTGTGCGGCACCAACTAGCGCCTAGCCTGGTGTTAGGCACCTAGCTATTCTGATGGTGTTCTGGGTCAGATGCGAGCTGAAGCCTTAGCCAGCCTCAGTTTGTCTTTCTTGTGTGTCCGGTTACTTTAGGTAACTTGCCGCTGTGGTTCGTCATGCTCTGGGCAGGGCGCTCCAGGATATTGGGGGGATTAACCTTCGGGAGACTGAGATGGTGTCCCTGGAGAGCCTGACTTCACTCCGAACCCGGCCTGTTTCTTTCTGGGTGCCTCTCTACGGTGTTTTGCAGGTAGATGCGTGCTCGTTTTGCCTGTGCTCAGAGACATTTGGATGTGAACCAGGTCTGAACTGGCACCCTGTAGCGGTGGTGAACTCAGTTAAGAGGTGGAATCCTTTAGTGCTGATTTGGCACTAAGTTAACGCAGCCACAGGACTTCCAGTTGGCTCGGATGTAGGCATAGCACGTGTGTAGACGTGACACAGGCTGTGTCTTGAGCTTCTCCGAGTTTTGCGGCAATTCGACTCCAAATCCAAACGTGTATGAACTCTGACGCTAACCTTCTGGGCCAGGACCAGGATGTGCGCTCAGCTTTCCTTCCACCTATCCGTGAACCCTTCCTGCTGGGAGAGGGAGGGATGGGCAGCCCCGGCAGCCTTCACAGGGTGAGCTGTGTTCGCTTTGGGTGAAATGCAGCAATTGGAGAGGGACCAATGCTTAAGGCTCCTGGGAGCTATTGCCAGCCCTGCACTGTTTCCTCGGGTGAGGAAACGTCATCTCTGTGAAACGTATTTGCTGCGGTGAAGCCTTCTACATGTCTGTATGAGGTCATCTGCTGTAATAGTAATGTCTTGTGTGTTTTCTCATTACAGGGGTGGTTCTGAAGTATTGTCCTGTCTTGGAGAAGGGAACAGAGGGGCTGAGAGGATCGCCTGAGGCTATTGGACAAGGCAGCGGCAGGCTGGCATAGAAGATGTCTCTTGTCCAAGAGAGGCCTATTCAGATCCTGCACGGACAAGGCCATCTTCTCCCTCATCCGCGGCTCCTGTTGTCTCTAACTCGTGCTTTTCTTCAGTCGTGGCGTAAGGTACGGCTGAAACAGTTTTCCGGCTTGCTGAGCTCTCCTTGCTGCCCTGACCATGTACCCGGCCAGCAAGCCCAGCAGCAAATGGCAGGGCATGTTGCTCCGAGTCTGTAACAGCTTTTCTTGGGGTGGGAGTCTTGCTGAACACATCCTAGTTGCTGAGGAGGGGCAGAGGTCTCGCCACTCTTGGCTAGCAATTTACCTTTCCTTGCTAGTAATCTCTTCAGAGCGGCAAGCCAAGCAGGCCCATAGGCATGATCGAAACACGGGATAAGTATTCCGAGTGGCTTGATCTATAGGAACAAGCGTATCGGGGAGGGAATGAGTTCACCTCCTCCGTGCTCTTGGCCGTGGCAGAGCTATTCCTATATTCCCCTGCGTGCCGCAGTGGGGTGATAAGCTGGTTGCAGGGAGAATGCTCTGTCCCTTCCCTGGAAGAAGAGATTCATCTGAACCTTCCTCCTGGGAGCAGTCCTTGGTAGGCAGCTGAAATTTTCCTTTTCCGCTTGTCCCATGACTGCTAGGGAATATCCAGTCCCTTGCATTGTCCAGAATAATTCCACTGTCCAGAGGATTAGTGTGTTTCTGTATCTGTAGGCTGGCTGTTTCCTTTCTTGCACTTTTTAGCTGCTTTCTCCCAGGTTGGTGCCTTCAGCCCTTAATAATTTCTCTTGTTGTTGGAGTAGCACGTTATTGCAGCTTGCCTGCAGGAAGACATCTAAAACGAAGCAAAGGACACCTCTGCTCCTTCCCTGCCTCTGCCCCAGCCCTGACGACTGTGGCTGGAGTCGTGCTGTGGAACATGCAGCCCCTCTAAAACACCTCTGGTAACAGGACAAAAATGAAGAGGATCCTCACAACCCTGGTTTGAAAGGTATCTTAATTTGGTGTCTAAACCGGTCTGCAAGCTTTCCACTCCTATCAATCCCACAGGGGAAAAAAAAAAAAAAAAAAAAAAAAAATCAACAAAACCACACAACACAAAACACACAAAAAAGTACAAAAGCTTAATGATAGCAAAAGTTATAACTACAATTTTTACTGTATACAGTTGCCCACACAGGTGGAGTGAAATTGGTGTGAACTCGTGTGCAGTAAGTTGGATGGAGAAGTGTAAAGGGCACGTGGGGAAAGGTGACGTGATACCTTGTCACATTAAAGATATCTCCGATTTCTGGCACAGAGATGTGGGCAGAAGGGTGAATGAAAACTATGTTTGGGAGAGCAGGGTGAGGTGGTGTTTCGGAGGGGAAGAATTTAATTTCTGATGGGAAGTGTTCAGAGTTTCACTTGCTTTCCTCTGCTATCTGTTCCCAGCTCAGACAACTCCTCTGTTCTTCAGTGTGCTTGCCCAGGGCTATTGTATATGACTGTTTAAACAGCCGTAAGCCTGTTTATTTACTAAGGCTATAAATTATCTTGAAATCCGAATTCATCACCTTGCAAATACCTTGTTTTAACAGCCAGGCTGGCTCTCTGCTAGAATGATAATAGTAATAGACCTCCTAGCTGATCTGCCAAGTCTCTGTCAAGGGCAAGTGTCCTTGCATGGGCAATTGCTGCCTTCCAGAGATGCAGGCAGAGTGAGGGTTGATTTCTGTTTGTGGGTTTATCTGCTAGTGTATTGGAGAATGCGGCGGCCAGCGGAGGTCTCTGATGAATGAACCGCGTATTTGTGTTATCTTACGCTTGCTGGGATTTGCTAGGAAAATAATGGTCTGTCTAGTCCAGTATCTTCTAGCCATTAGCTGCCGTTATCTCCGGAAGAAAGCACGAGAGGCTGATACTAATCAAGGAATGGACTTCTCCTAGCTTTTTTTACCTCATCCCAGCTAGTAAATAGGTAAGTCTGTTTCTGAAGCGTGTGCCTCTTCAACAGCAATGGAAGCGGCAGTATCCTGTTCAGTGTTACTGGGCTTGTTTTCCTGACTATTAGTTTTTTCTGAGGCCTCGGACCTAGTAAGTAACTGGGAGAATTTGTCTGAAAACACGAAAACATCACAATTCCGCTATGCAAAGTGTAAATTCCTTGTCGGGTAACTTGTGTCTCAAATGTTTGAGCCTGCAGATTTAACCCGACCAAGATGAAAAGCCGCTAAGGTGGCTGTTGTGAACTCCTGGTCCTGTGTTGTCCTGGCTGTTGCCCAGGTAGTGGGTTTTCCTGCGGGTGCTAAAGTTTCTTCTCTTGTTAGAAGCCGCTCCTCGCCTCAAGCTGAGTGGGGCCGTAGCAGTGCAGGGCCCAAATGCTCTTGTATGAGCTGTGTTGATCGGGTTGACTCACTCTGGCAGGTTTGTTAGCAACCGTTAATCATCCGACTTACCTGTTCTGCTCTGTGTAAGCTATCGCCTCTGCAAAATTCTGAAATCAAAAAAAAACTGGAGATGGGAAAGATCTGAGGTCATCCAAGTTCTTCATTTTCCCCCTATGGGGGAAGGCTTGTTCCCTACACTAGATTTTCCTGTACTAGGTCCAGTTTTAAGTGACTCAAGCAGCAGGGCTTTCATCGTTTCCCTTGGGAGCCTGGCAGATTTCTCGCCATGAGAGATGTTTTCCTAATCCTCCACCTGATCTGTTCCCCTCCTTCACTCCAGCCCTGCACGGGAAGAGTGGCCAATACAAAGCTACAGTGTGTTAATGCTCATCAAATTACTTGAGTACTGGTTAACTCTTTCTGGGTCGCTTTGATACATGTCCTGAATAAAAAGGCTTTTGAAAGGAGAACGTTATGGCTGCCACTAAGGTGACACTTGTCTTGAAGACCGACAAGCATTGGTAGTGTAGGTAGTACGAGTACTGAGACCTGTAGCCCTTAATGGAAGTTACAGGTTTGTGGAAGGCTTTTTTCTATACAATGTAAGCATACCCACAGCTGGTAGAAACTGGAAAGATCACCCCTGAAATGTTGAACTTCGTGGTAAACTGAACACGTGGCAATTGCTGTTTTTATTTTAGGCTTTGCTTGTGCCTAGCACTTAGTCAAGAAGCTTGATTTTTCTTAACAAGCTGATGATTTTCCCATGGATCGCTTTCTTTGCTTATCCTGTCAGCGCTGCCAATGCTGTGTAACCAGTAGCTTGACTGTAATGCTGAAGTAATTCTTAAAATATAGTCTGCTAAATAGATCGGTCATGACAGCATAAAGCCATTTTCCATGAAAGATGAGTGGGATCAGACCTTGGATACACTGTCGAATGGGAGCCCGCACAAGAAGGGGGAAATAAATTTTTAAAGCGTGGCCGTGCAAGGGACAAAACTAGAAGCAAGCCCAATGGTCCACCACTAAGACAATTCCGGAAATATTAAGGGCAGGGTGGAAAGTTGGTAGCGGTTAAGAGGTCTGTGGTAGTGTAACCCATCACGCGATGGGAAGTTTTGTTTTTTGTCGAGGATCGCTTGGGGAGCCGTTTCATGGTTTATCTGAAATGAGCAGTGGGGGTCTCCAGCCCTCGGTCTCCACCCTGGTTTGACCTGGCACAGGCAGCAATGCTGCATTCGCACCTCTGCCGGGGAAAAGGAGGGTGGTTAGAGGGTCTGCGCCCCCCCCCCCCCGCAGCCCAGCGCTGCACGCTGGTCCCACTAACCTCTGCGTGCAAAGAGAGGAACCGCTGCTTTTCTTGGGGAAGAGAGGTTTCTGTGCTCTGACGAGTACTGTGGCCATGGTGGGGGGGTGTAGCCAAAGAACATGACTAACGGTAAGATAAAGAACCACCTTCTGTGCGGCCTGATTCACCCGATCCTTGCACAGATTCAGTCTTTCCTCCAGGAATGTTTGATAATGCAGCGCGCACGGCTGAGATCACCCTTCTGGCAAGTGCCTGCTGTGTGGTATGAGACCCAGTCATCTGGCAGCACGTTGCTTACTGCAGTCTCCAAGGCAACCCTCCATGCTGTTCTTCTTTGGAAGGTCTGCGTAAAGAAGCTGTCATCCTTCTTACTGTAAGTGGAGCAGATGTGAAGGATTTTACCTGTGCCAATGGACTTTAGACCAGGATGCTGTTGTTCTGAGGAACAATGCTGCCTTGGGTATAGGGTTTACAGCTGAAAGATGCTGTCTGTCCGCTCGCTGTGTCACAAAATGCCTTTCTCTCCTGCTGGTTGCCCTCTCTGCGTGCTCTCCAAGCCCGTTGCTGTGTCTGTAGCCAGGCGTACTTGCATAAAGAGTCTGGGCTGCCGTGAGGACTGCTGGAGATGTCTGCTGAGGCAAGGCCTTTGCAGAAAGAATTGATTCCATCTGAGGGGTCCCCGGGTGACTTACCAGTCTTTGCGGTTGTTTGCTCCTGACTAGAATATGAGTGCTCCTGGTAGGGAAACAACTGAGCTGCAGCTCAGACTGTCGCGTCCCATAGTGGCTTCTCTGGAGCAGAAGCTGCTGGTTGTATTGCTCTGGAGGAAAAGCCGCAACTCTCTGTTGTAGATGTTTAACTTGGCAGTTCAGAGAGGCAATGAGCTGCCTCGACTGTCTCGTAAAGAAGTCCTCTGGGCTGCTCTAAGAGAGGCTGTAAATGGGGTAGGGTGGGTGCTTTGTCTTCTGACTTAGCTTAATAGATGCTCAACGCTAGATAGAAAGGAGCTCCATCAGTGCGATGCTGACCACTGCTAAAGCTCAGTCTGGAATTGTAAGGCTTGAGGTTTGTGTTCCGTCTCCTGCACCTTACTGAGAGGCTGCTCTTATGTTTGCTTTCCAGGTTCATCTATCGCTAATATGGAAATGGGGGTCTGGTGTTTTCTTCTTGCTGAGGGAGGGGATTGGACTTTGTTGGCGTGGGTAAGGTAGGGGAAAAACTCCGTGTGTTGTTTGTGGGAAAGAACCCCCCCTGCTAGATTGTACGCGGACCCGAGACCACGGGACTCCGTCCAGCTTTGTCTGCTTGAAAATGGGCGTTTAGCTTACATTCTTGATCTGGGGGTCATCAGTGTGTGGGGAGAGACTGCCATCTCTTTGGAGAAAGCCAAAGCCACCATTTCAGTAGCTGAAGTATCCGACAGCTGCAGTTAAATGGGGTGACGGTAAGAGCTGGCTTAGCCAAAGCCTCTCGTGTTTCCCGTGGGTGACAGCGTGCTCCTGAATTATAAAAGCTGCTGTCGTTCTTGTCCCCTGCTCTGAGCCCTGGGAGGGAGAGCGCTGGATTAGGCGCAAGCTCTGGTTCATTGCGCGGGTGGTTTGCTTGTCCGCTCCATGTCGAGCGGCACCTGCTGGGAACCTGGAGCTTTCCTTCTGCCTTTCTGTCAGTCTGTGCTCCCAAACCTGGGCACACCTTCCACCCAGCACACTTCGGTCCCCGCTTTGCTCTCTCAGCCCTGGGTTTTTCCCGAGATGTCTGCCAACCGCACCAGCCAACCGGGATGCCGGCGTGTGTTCGGTCAGGCGCTTTCCGGGAACTCTGCGGTGGCTGCTGTGTCCGTAAATAGTGTCACTTGATGTCTCCCGAGGGGTGGAGGGGAGAAAAGGTATTTCTTTCTTGCTGTCGGGGGGATGCTGCGATGCTCGGGGGTGGGAGCTGGTTTGCCCAGTGCATCCAGGATCTGGGCCTAGGGAGGGAGGGGGCAACCTGCCCTTCCAGGCTGCGGAGCCCCGGTTCAGCAGTACGATCTAGATGGGAGTCGCTGGGCAGAGAAACCAAGTGGGGCTGAGGCATTTGGTACTTACAAGTGAGCCTTCAGCTCTGATAAGAGTTTGAGTAACTGCGAGGTAGAAAGTCTGCCTAGTGGATTGAGATCATTGTTGTTGAAGGATGTTATGGAGACAGTCCACTTAGAATCTTGGCTGCTGTGCTGGATTTAATTTTTTTCCTCTTTTTCCCTGTTCATCTCCCCATCGGCAAGCTGGGGAATACATGTGGGAAACAAATCGGCAGACAGACAGTGGCATGTGAAGTGATTCTCCCTGCTGGCACAGATGTGATTGCAAAGCAATAATGCAAGTGGTGATTTGAAAGCCAAAGATAACTCGCTGCTTTCTTGCTTGCAAAGCCCTAAAACGGTTCGGAGGAAGGGGGCGAGAACCTGAGCCTACTAGTTCGTGTGAGGGATGTTGGATGCTGGGCAGCTGCTTTTTTATCTAATTGCTTTCTCCAAAGCTCATAAGTGGTAGGGACAGGCTAGCGTTACAGCATGTGGTAGTGCGAACGGACGCTTTACTGGTGGGCAGGCACACGTGCTTGTGCGAAAGGCTGTTGTCTCCCAGATAAGACAAGCCCTAGGCTGTCCATAGAGGTTTTTCCCCTTCAGCTCTGCTTGGGCAACATGCAGGCTCTCCATCCCCGCTGGGTTTGCGGTGCACGTGCCAGGCAAGAACGAAGCGAGGTCTTCCCTAAACCTTGCCACGCTCAGTCGTAGGAGCGAGCAAGCACTTGGTACAACGGCTGCGAAGAAGGACACGATCCGGTATGGTAGTGGGGCTGGACTTTGCTAGCATAAAGGAGATCTGCTGGTAGAAGGGCCAGCCGAGAGGGAGTAAGGGAGCCAGGGACTCGTGGTGTGCATCGATGCCCAGGGCCAGCCAAGCAGAAGGAAAAGAGGCAGGGGAGTGGGATCGGCCAAGTGGAAGGAGAGCTGGCATGAGATCCAGGAGGGTGGCAGGAGCTGTGCCGCCTGTCATCAAGTGAATCGCAGCCCGGGCACGGAGCAGAGCGGGCTGCAGCCGCTGTGCCCGTCGGTGGTGGCTGGAGCATGGCAGCAGGAGGGGGGGGGGCACAAAGAGAGCGTTTCTGTACAGCCTGTCCTCTGCGGTGTGTCAGCCTGGTGCCCTGCAGCCTGTCTGTGCTGGTGTCTCTCGGAGCAAAACTGAGCCTTAATGCCTGGTCTGGAGAAAACTGCAATCTTTTAGGTGAAAAAGAGTAGGAGAAAGTGCTTTGGGTGCCCCGGGTCAAGTCCTCTTTGACTCCAAGAGGGCTTTTTAAGCACCCAAGACTGCTGTGGGTGTGAAACTGCCCGGAATAGCACCGGGGCATCCGAGAGAAGAGTGCGGAGCGGGATGGTCCGTGTAGCTCGGGGCGCAGAGGCAGACCCCCAGCCTGGTCCTCTTGCTGCGTGCGTCCATGGGAGCAGCTGGGCTCCCCCAGCCAGGCAGTGCGAGAAGGCTTTCCAACCAATTGTGTGGGATGTTTTCCTTTGATTCATCAGCTGTAATTCCTCCCGAAGACCTGGCGTGCTTTCCTGGTGGCTTGCCTCCTGCAAGTCATCTGTTCCCGTTTGGGACCGGCCGCTCTGGGCACTGACCTCCAGGCGGCCTTGCCTGGGTTCACTTCCAGGGGTGCAGCCTTTCCTAACCCCCCCTTCTCCCCATAGATATCCCGATAGCTCCCAGCAGCATGAAATCCTCTCGGCTCCCTGTTCCCTGACCCCGTTGTTTGCATTGGTTTCCTGGGGCAAGAGGTTGTCCCCAATGATTGCATTGGGTTCCCTCATCTCTTTACTTTTCTCACAGTTTCTAAGACAACCGGTGCCATGAGATGCAAATGTCAGACCTTCTTATATTTTGTGTGCCTGGGGACAAGTCTCGCTCTGCTTCACTTCCAAGCTGCTGCTGGATTATACAAACCCCTTGTGTTGCCACTTCATGGCGTGACTGCGAACGGTTCTCGTCCCCAGTTCAGCAGCGTTTCGCCCCTACAAGCTCCGAGTACAAACTAGGGCTGGGTTTGTTTTGCCGAAATCCCATGGTGTCGGAATGCACCGCACGAAAACACAGCATTTGGTGTCTGATAACTGGTTTCTTTCAATGCGAAATGAGTAGAGGACTGTTTCCTCTGACACCTCTGAGTACTGAGGCTAAGGCAGAGGGGGAATAGTTTTGGAACTGCTGGTGGACTGGGGGGGGGGGATAAGCGAGTGGGCTGCTGGCCATCAGCAAACTCTTAGACTTGGACCTTTAACCTGAGGGATGGGACTTTCCAGGCTGAGTCAGAGCTCCTTTTTCCCCTGAAATACCTCATTTAGGCACCTTGCAGGCGAGGCCAGCTGCTGGGAGCTGCCTAGCTCAGTTCTCCATCCGGCGCTGCCTACACTTGTTTCCCTTTCCTGCCCACTCATTCTTTCTTTCTCCTCTTGGCTTCCTCCCCTCTGGCCTTTGGGAGAGGGGTCTGGGGCTTGCAGCCTGCAGACCTGCCCCTTTGCTGCTTCCCTGGACCGCCTTCTGGTGATGCTTCAGGAGCTCTTGTGCCTTGGCCGAGAGAGACATCTAGTGGGGTCAGAACTCAGGGACCTGGGGGTTGTTTTCTTTTTTTTTTTTTTTTCTTTATTTATTTTTAATCCTTAGAAGGGCTGGTTTCTGGAGGAGCAGGAACTGAGGTTTCGCAGTAGTCCTTCTGTATGGATTGCCTGGGGGCAAAGCGGACCTTTTAGTGAGCCTGGTTCTCTCTTGCCTGGTGCTGTGTGAATCTTGGTTGGGGCTTTCGGTTCCTCTGACGCTCTCTGGAGGTGCCTCTCCTCCAACGAGGAGGTGTTTTCTGTCCTGATCTCGCGTGGGGACAAGGTGCGTTGGGCCCTTTGGAGACCAGCTGGTTGTCATCTGGGTGCTGAAGGAAGGAGTCTGCCGTCGCAGAGAGGAGCACGGGAGAGGAACATGCCTGTGAAATGGCTGTGCGATAGCAAAAGGACCCGTTTTGGATGGATCCCGGCTTCTGAGAGCCCCCCGCCCCTTGCATCTCTCCCAGCTTCCCCAAGGCAGGGCTAATCTTTAACTTAGTGTTTAGTCTCTTGCTGAAATATCCCACTCTTGGTACTCCTCCTCCTCTTCTCGCTCTAATAGGCTGCAATAAGGCAGCAGCAGGGAGGAAAAGCGTGTGAGGGGAAAGATTGCTCTGCTCTCGTGCAAGGCTGGGGAACGGCGGGGTCTGTCTGGGGGAGAAATCACATCTGCCTCACCGCCGGAGTCCAGAGCCTGCAGGTCTCTGGTCCTACGAGGTGCCTCCTAGAAGGAAGCGGAGAGGTTTTGTCGTTATCTTTTTCTTTCTATATGACAGTGGAGGGAGGCTCCAGCCAGGTCGAGGGAAGCTGCGTTAGGTGCCGGGGGGAAGGCTCAGCAGATGCAGCCATTCCTGTGCCGTGGAGCTTGGGTAGAGAGGGAGAAACATGGGATGAGTGAGAGGGTTTGCAGAGAGGGGCAGCTGCCAGGAAGAAGGAAATCGGATCCTCTTAAAGCCTTCAGTCTCTATGCACCCTTCCTGGGGCTCCTGCATCTCGGCTGCCAGCACCCAAGAGGAGAACTGGGCGCTGCTAGCAAACCAGAGTGCTCTGCCACTTCATTACTTCTCTTGTGACTCCTGTTCAAGCCAAGGGGTAGCGGGTGGAGGTTTTGGACATCCCTAATACTAGCTTGCTCTAGCTGGGAGGGAGACGCAGCTCCGTGTTGGTACCTACCAGTCCCTGGGAGTTGGTGAGCACAAAAGCTGGTCAAGGAGTGATCGGAAGCAATTATTGCACTGCTTTAAAGCAGTGAGTCCTTGCAAAGCTTTGGGGTAGGGTGGTCATTCTAATGCCGGATTCCTCCCTCTTCCAGAGGGAATCGCACTCGCTCCTTTCTCTGTACAACAGAAATACTCCAGACCATGTTAGCAAACCACGGAGGTGGATTTAAAGCACTGGCCTTTCTCTGACAAGGGAAAAGCGACACTGGAGTCGTAGCTGAGCCATCCGTTATGTTCTCGGCTCTTCTCCCAACCGCTTCTTCAATATCCCTGTTGCCAAACCAGAGCCCTCAAGACCTCAATCCAAACACAACTCCTCTTGAGTTACAAGCACAGTAAACACATGTTCAAAGCGATGCCAAGAGTGAACGTGGTGTTTTTGTCTCTGCTCGCCTCCCTCATGCATCGGATGATGTTACACAAGGCTTGCAGTCGTCCCCGTCTAGCTGGGTTGACGTCGCGAGCCCACAGCGGTGGGAGAAAGGAGCCCTTCTTCGTGGTTTTGCCAAGAGGTTGCTCGGAACAGAAGCAGAAGGTAATCAGATTCCAGTTATATATATGTGTGTGTGTGTGTGTATTTGGGGCGTAAAGGAAATATGCTGGCAGAAGCAAGGATGAATTTGATGCCTGAGCCAAAAAGGCTTTTAAGACATCTCCCTACCCCAATAATTGAGGGCAGATGATAGTGTAGAGCTTATCTCAAGTGATGGCCGAGAAGGACTGCAGATCCGCACGCTCCAGCGTCCGTGCCTCAAGGAAAGGCTGTGAGGCTGAGCCAGCCTCTCGGAGACTGCCGTGGATATGCGTGGCCTGGGACTGAGCTGGATTCCTCAAAGCCCCTTGTGTGCTTAGTGCCAGCCTGTCATTCTGTCATTGGGGCTTTTGAGCGGGGCGGGGGGGAAGAGGGGCTGGGTCGCACCTTGCTGTGGTGGGCAATGCTGCAGTCGGTAAAAAAAAAAAAACAACCAAAACAACTGTCTGAACATACTTCTCTTTTGGTTTTGCTTGCACAGGATTCACGCTTCTGTTTGGAAAAGAATCTCCTGCACTCTTCTTGCTCGGCCCAGGTATCCTCCTGGCTGAGGCAGGATCCCAAAGCTGCGTGTGTGGGTGTAATGGGGAGCGAGTAAACATTGCAACTTGTGCTCGGCTGGTGACACGGAACACCCCACCGCGATTTCCCCTGTGCATAGGTGTCGGGGAGCCAACTGTTAGGCTTCGATGCTTCCAGGTGAGCTGGTTTACTCCTTTTGTGCCCAGTCTAGGCAGGACTGTTCTGTAACTGATCTGATGAAATGCCCCACGGCGTGGTGGGGAGCAGGCACAACTGCAGAAAATTCAGGGGTGAGCGCCATGCTGGGACTTTTGCCAGTAAGACAATGTGGGGAGATGATGGGATAGACCTCCTGTGTGGTTGGCTGAGGGAGGACCTTATATCCCTGGGAGGAGAGCTGGATGCGGCTGGCTGTGCTATTTCACTAGTGATGCTGTGGTGAGTGGGGTGCGCAGGTCCTGGAGTCCTACGTGGAAGAACTGGTATTCCCAAATCTGCCACGAGATGGGGTGGCTGGCGTGGCAGCCTGCAAATCCCCTTCACTCCAGGCTGAGAATGAGAATTTTGGCTGAATTCAGGAGGCCAGGGCAGGGGTGTGGGACTTCGCAGAGTCCGGGATTTAGGACTGTAGTGCCGTGGATGGCCGTGCCTCAGGCAGGCACCCTGTCAGCCCAGGCATCTCCTGGATATCCTCTATAAACCCTCAAGCTTAGGGAAATCTTTTGTGGGGCGTGTGTCCGGGGAGGCTAACGGCAAACAGGGACCCTGTGGAATCAAACCATTCGTGCTTTCATTCGTTTAGATCGCTCAGCACTGCAGGCTGCTGCTTATCTTCTGCGTGTGAGAGAGAGATGCCCTGCGTGACCCCTGGCTCTGGACAACGTGTGGCTGGTGAGTCCCGGTCAGTGTCCAGCACTACCTCCCTGTTGCCTGCAGGAATTCAGGGATGAACTCGCCTCTGTGGCAAACTACTAGTTCACGTGCTGTTCACGTGCAGTCTGCCGTGTGTCTTAGCCAGAGGTGTCTTCCTTCAGCTCTGGAAGTGCCCAACCTGTGGGTCAGAGAGCAGATTCGGTGCCCCCCAGGCTGCAGCCAGCCAGCTCCTAGCACTGAAGTGCTGTGAGGAAGAGGACGGCTTTCCTGCAAATGGACTGTACCGAAACAAGCGTTTTTCTCCCCAGAGCAGGGCCAAGAACTCTGCCAGAGCAGAGAGCTGCGGCTCTGGGGTCGCCCTGGCAGCTGCTGTGGGTCCGTCCACCCCCATACCAGTGTCATGTCAGAGATCAGGGGGTAGCGAGCGACCACAGCCAACGCTGCTTCTTGCGTTGCTGCAGCCTTGTGTAAGCACAGGTATAAAAATGTTCCTTAACTCTGTTTTTCTGCAGAGAGATCGGTGGCATAGACCACCCTCCCCTGAGCCCTCGCAGCCCGGCTTCTGGTGTGCCCTGGGGGCTGTGCCAGCTTGCCAGCCATTGCTACCTCAAATGTCAGGGGTGAGATTGCAAAGCAATTAAAATCCTCCTCTCTCCAGCAGAAAGAAGCTGGCAGGAACAGAGCAGCTGTGTGCTGCACAAAACCAGCCGCACCACCTGTCTGGGCTGGACTTTGTTTGGATGCTGGGAATGATTTGGATTATTTTTTTTTTTTTCCCCTGCTTTTTCTTCCCCTAGGGCCTGTTTCCCTGCCCTCAGAGGGAATCGGCGCACACGAGCGCATGGAAAGCAGAGCAGCGCTGTGGCCAGCACCAGCTCCTCCTCTCCTGCTGATGTAGGGGTGAGTCTGCTGGGCTGTGGGGATGACTCCTGCAGGTTTCCTGGTGGGAAGCTGCCTCAAGAACTGCTTAGTGTGATGCTCAGCTTCAGTCCTGGGTCTCCCTGGACTCTGGAAACCCCATAGCCTTGCTGTTTTCTTAAGGGTGCCCACAACAGCCCGGTGGAGCTGCTGAGGATTGAAGTGTTTTACTTGGAGAAGCTTGGCTCCCTGCTTAGCACTAAAGATCTGTGCTGCTGGTTTCCTAGGTCAGGAACGCTCGCACAGACACTTGTGAAGAACCATGCAGCCAGAGTATTAGAAAATATCCCAGTTTATTAGAGCATCTCCACTTTCATATAGAGTTTTACAAAATATTTACAGGTAAGGAGGGGACTAACTAAAACTCAATTGGAGTGTGCTCTTCTAGGGCAAGGAACAGGCTACACACCAAAATCAAATCAGCGCATTCACAAGTCACACTGTTACATTTGCCTTTACAAAATTAAGATGGGTCTAAGCGTCTGGGACAGCTCACCCCCATCACTGTTACAGGGGACAAGCTCCAGGAACGCAATCAACACCGCCCTTCTGCTCGTCACAGCGAGGAAGGGGAAAGCGCCGAGTGCAGCCCAACTCCAAGCAGCTGGAGCCCAGACGAGGACGTGTCGGCTAAACCGCAGCGCAGTGGTTAAGGCACATGGTGGTGATGCCAACGGGCCCAGGTCTCTCAGGTGGATGGACGACAGTCGGTGCCAGCAGCCCCAGGGTGCCCCTTCCCTCGGGGCGGGGGGAGCGACAGCACGTTTCAGCCAAACTTCTCTCTTTCAGCCGCGCAGCTCTGGGCTCGGTGCGAGCAGAGGACGGAAGGAGGAGACCGCCGCGTGGGATAACACCACGGGAGGGATCCCGAAGGGGCTCCCCCCCAAACCAAGGTAAGAACTTCTCCTCCTCCCCCCCCCCCCCATGACTGAAGCCCAGAGAAAGGGGTGCGGATGGCAGTTTGAAAACAAACGAAGGAGATAGAATATATTCTGAAAGCTTGTTTTTGAACCTGTCCCAATAAAGTTTGCCTCTAAACACACACAGTGTTTGTCATTTTTTTCGTTTTTTTTTTTAATTTGTTTTTTCATATGTATCCTGAATGGGAGCTGTGCTAGCTTACCCCAAAAGGAAATTTCTTACTCCAAACATTGATTGCTGAGGTGGGAATACAAAGGGCTGACTGGAACCATCAGCTCTGGCTGTTCTGTACACACACACAGAGTCCCAGGCGCTTGCAGCGAGGTAGAGGGAGGGTTGAAGTTCACAGTAGAAGCTGTACCCTGCCCAGAGGAAATGACAATACCCAGCATCTCCAGCTGGCGATGTACAAGAGATGTCCGTCTCCACGCAGGGATGAGTGTGTCCCTAAAGGCCCGTCTGCTCTTTGATCCAGTCTCGCAGGCTGGTGAGCCGGCTGTAGACTCCAGGCTTGTTTCTCTGCGCGCAGCCGTCGCCCCAGCTCACTACACCGGCCAGGAACATCCGATTGCTGGGCTCCACGCTGACCAGGGGACCCCCGGAGTCTCCCTGCACAGATACAAACAGTAGCATAAGCACCAACCCAGTACCTTGTCCTAATGCAAAGTATTAAAGTAAATCACAGAAACTGAGCAAGAAACAGTTTGTGAGACTAAGTCAGCTGTCTGTACAAGTTCCCAGCCATTCCCCAAATCCAGAGAAAAAAAAAATTGTACATATATCTGTAAATACTGCAAGTATGGCAAAGAGTCACAATGCCAGAATAAAGAGCTAAACAAGGAGCCTGTCTTGCTAACTAAGGCTCTTGGTAATAAACAAGAGTGTGGTCACATTGTTCTCCCACCTGGCGAGACATTTTTGAGACCGTGTCATGCATCGACAGAATTTGCTGCTCATGCCCACTCCAATTTGTCCATTGTCTGAATCAAGGAGGATCCACATAGCTTTGTTGTGTATTACATGTGGAAATAGGAGTGGAAGTGCCAGAATAAAAAGAGCTGAGCAAACGGCCCCTCTTCCTAACGACCTGAGGCTCGTCCTCACAGCAACAAACCCGAGTGCTGCCGCACCGCTGGCCTACCTGGCAGGCATCCACGCCGCCCGTCAGGATCCCCACGCACATCATGCGCGGCGTCAGCTGGTCGGTCAGCAGCTCGTTGCACACAGTCTGGTTGATGAGCCGGATTTCTGCTTTCTGTAAGATGGAGGCTCCGCTGCCTGCGAGGAGGGAAGGAAGGGCAGCGTAAGTGAAAACGTGCGGCATTTTTGAGCAGCGCTTCCCTCCCCTGTGTGCTTTGTTCGGGCTCTGAACGACCGACTGATTGCCCGTTGCAACGACCCCTTTTTTTTTTTTTTTTTTTTTTTTCCTAATACCCCTTTTCCAGCAGGACCGAGACATTAACTTTGTGCGCTCCCAAGAGAATCTCATTTGATTCCAGTCTCAAGGCAAGCCAATACATTTAAATTGCATCCAGGCAGCCCCCCTTTTCCCTAAAGCCACGTGCAAAAAAAAAAAAAAAATCCATCCACGCAGCCCCAAATTGGCGAGGCGACGCCAGCGCTCACCTCCTTCCACGGTCGCTCCCCACCCGGTGACCCACAGGTCCTTGCCCACGGGGAAGCTGTGGGTGGCGTCGGGCAGGCAGATGGGCTGGACGACGGAGGAGAAGGTGACGGGGCTCTGCAGCTCCACCACGGCGATGTCGTAGTCGTAGGTGTAGTCATTGAAGAAGGGGTGGGAGATGATGCGCTTGATTTTCCGTGTTTGCACGTTGGCTCCGTTGCGGTTGCCTTGGTTGGTCAGGCCCAGGTAGGCTGTCCACAGGCTGGGGTCTGAGTACCTGCACGGGTCACGAAACGCAGGGCAGAGTGAGGCCCCATCTCACGGACGCCGTATCTCGCTATCATCTTAAACAGTTTCCTTGAGAAATGCCCGTAAAAATGTGGGTTTTTTTCCAGTTCAGACAAACGCCTGAAGATGGAAGTGCGACCATCGGGGGGGTCCTGCCTACGGCAGGCGGACCCCGATCCGGCTCCCACCTACCTGATGCCCTGCAGCTGCAGGAAGCAATGCGCGGCCGACACCAGCCAGCTCTCCGAGACCAGCGAGGCCCCGCAGATGTGGCCCTGGCCCTTGACGTGGAGGCTGACCTGCCAAGGCCATTCTCCCACATCCGAGTTCTGCCCACCGACGATCCGCGACTTCCTCACGTAGGAGCGGATCCCGCAGTCTGGGGGTGGGGAAGGAGGAGGAACACTTGGTTACTCCTCTTCCCATTCAACGCCTCCCCTTTCCTCCTCTGGGATATCTACGACAGCGCACGTGCCCCGTCACCCACGGCAGGGACGGCTGATGCCATCAGCACGGGAGCACAAATGCTAAATTTGCTAAAATATTTACTGGCCAAGTCCGTAAACGTGCAGGCCAATCCCTATCTTATCTGCGTAAGCCCTCCTGAACGACACAGACGCTCCGCAAACTGCTGAAGAACACGGCTTGGCTATTTTCAGATCGAGAAAACCCCAGGGGCTCTCTCTGCCACGCTTAAGCGTTTCTTTAAGGGGCCCAGCCAAGAAACCCGTGTCCCCCCTTCCCCGGGGTACTCACTGCAGTTCTCCTCGTCAGAATTGTCTTCGCAGTCCCGCTCCCCGTCACACTCCGGGTTCTGCTTGCTGATGCAGCGCCCGCTGCGGCACTTGTACGTGTATTCCTTGCAGGGGACTGCTGTGTGGACCGCTGCGGGCAGGATGAAGGGAGAGGGGTTAGCCCCGGTTCTGGGGGAGGTCACATCGTTCAGGAGCCCTTCACCTCTTCTGCCCATCCCCAGGACATTGCCACCCCGTGAAAAAATGCACGCCAGGATGCCCGGCCACGAAGAAATCCGTTAAGAGGCTGCGTTGGAGGGGAGGTCCCCTCCGCAGCCCACCCTCACCGTTGCTGCAGCTGCCCTCGTCGCTCCCGTCCCCGCAGTCGTCCTTGCCGTCACACTTGCGCGTGTCAGGGATGCACTTCCCGTTGTTGCACTTGAAGCTGTCAGCTGCACAGCCTGGGGAAAGAGCAGAAGCTGAGAGACGGCAGGGCACAAATCCTAACAGTACCCCCAACACACGGCTGTGTCCATCTCCCTTCCCCCCGAAGACCCGTAAAGCCTCCGCAGCTACAACATACAAATGCCCGTTTCCTGCGTCCCCAATCTCTTCTTCTCTAAACTGCACACCACCGCCGATCTATGCAGCCCTTTCTTCCCCAAAAGCCGGCGTTCCCTACACCTCTGCTCATCCTCGTTTCTCTCCTCCAGGCTCTCGCTCAGGGCTCCTGCGTGGGCTTGAGGAAGCTGCACCAGGCGAGGCCTCGCCGTGCCCTGCGGCAGGCTGGTATTTGGGGTTTCTTGCTCGCTCGTTTCCAGCCCCGTACTTGCCTTCCTCCGCACCGCGAGCCTCCATCGCCCTCCTCGCCTTGCTCGAGCCCTCAGCCCTTTCTGCCCGCGGGGCGAGTCACTTACTGCACTGCAGCTCGTCGCTGTTGTCACCGCAGTCGTTCACGTTGTCGCAGACCCAGAACTTGGGCTTGCACCAGCCGTTCTGGCACCTGAACTGCTGGTCGGTACAGGCTGAAAAGGGAGAGCGAGAAATCAGGGGAGAGATCTGCAAAGGCATCTGTGGAGTCGCCAGCGACCCGTCCGCCATACCGTCTACCGCAGCATCACGGGAAAACCTGGGCGGCTCTCGCAGCGGGTTTGCCAGCACGTGGGAACAAGCGCACCAGAAAACACCGCGACAGCTTCGGGCCACGCACGCGTACATAAACACATAACGCGCTTAGGCTATAGCACGGTATTTCTGCTGTTCTGGAGAACAAAACTATTCGGAGAGCTGTAACGTCTTGGGCGGTTAAGGCTGAAGCCGACGTTGCAGCAGCAGGACAGCCAGAGGCAACGACTCGAGCAAAGCGATTGCTACAAGCAGTGGGAGAGGACCCGAGATACCTGGATCACGGTGCCGGCAACCAGGCCGGCAGCGCGCTCTTCCTCAGGAAACAGCCCCTTACCCCCCAAACCAGGGGATCCCGTCCCCTCTAATTAACTGCAGACCCTGGAAAATAATGTTATCTATAGGATAGCTCTGCTAATCCAAGAGGAAAACTTCTTGCACAAAGAAACAGCTCCCGTGTATCACACGGGTTTTCCAGATGTGCTCTGCAATACCTGCCCGGTTCGGCCACAAAACGCCTCCCTTTATACCACCCAGCTCGGCCAAACCCACCCCGGCCAGGAGGATTGCATAGAAAAGCACATTCCCAGCTGGGAGGGACTGGAAAGGGAGGGAGAACCCACTGGGAGAGACCTCGACTAGCAGGAACCCACGGCTCCTACGCTGGGAAAGGATCCCAAATCCGTCCCCGCACCGAGTGCCTCTCAACTCCAGCCCGGAGGAGTGAGGCAGCGCTGGTGCTAGCGAGCGAGGTGAGCGGCTCTGCAAAAGCCTCAGCGCTAAGACATGTTACCCAGAACAAGCCCGGAGCAAATACCTGCAGCCACCCCGGGGCGGCGTGGCCCTTCCCGTGACAAGCTAAAAGAAACAGAGGACAGACTCACTGCAGGATCTCTCGTCGCTGCCGTCTACGCAGTCCAGCCACCCATCGCAGCGCATGCTTCTGTCAATGCAGCGGCCAGTGTTGCAGGTAAACTTGCCAGGGCAGGCTGAGAGGGGAGAAAGGGATAAAACAACACGTGAGAGCCTTGCAGCCGTCCTCGCTACGTCCCTTCCCCAAAGCACACAACGTTCCCCGTGCCTGCTTACAGCATCCAGCATTAAAAACACCTTTTCCTCAGAACAGAGCGGGAATACAAGGAGGTTTGCAGTAAAGAAAGATGCGCTCCTATCCCCCTGGAAAAGTACGCTTCCCAGTTTACAGGGCAGCGTAAACGCAGAGGAGGGACAGCCTCCAGACCTCAGGCAAATCAGTTCCCCCCACAGCCTCAGGGCTTCCACTCACGATCGCTCGAGTCGTAGGAGAGGTACTCAGCTGAGAAGCCGGTGTCCGTGTAGGACTGGTCTGAGTGGAACCGGACCTCTATTTTGTTATTAGCACTGGCCACCACAAACTGGGAACGCTCCCCACAGTACCTGCAGGGAGAGAAAGCAAAGGTGAATGAAGTGGTTGTAGATCAGCAGCGAGCAAACCTTCTTCCATTCCTGAACTCCCCGTCGGCACAAAGGGTCGCTTCGCACACCCAGAGATCTGAAGGGGCAGGAGAGCAGAGAGCAGGTCTGATTCCAGCACGAGCTGCTGGACCTCAAGGTCCGCAGGCAGGAGCCGAACACCGCTGCCGCCAGCAGAAGGTTTGGGCCGGTTGCAAACAACAAGTTGTGACCTTAGAAACGACCGGGAGCGAGTTCATCCAAATCCCTGCCTGACAGAGCGACGTCTCCGATCTCAGATTCACCGTGTCTCGGGATCTGTGGAGCCTCTGAAGCCGCAGGATCCCATCCCACCACAGGTCGGTAGGAATCACTTACACAGGCACCACTGCCGGAACTAGCCAGGGCCACAGATGCGGGTCCTGACTTTGAAACCCTCTCTCCTTGAGGAAGGGTCAGCTCCCTTGCCCAAGATGTTGCGAAAGAACGCTGCTCGCTTCCCCTATGCGGTACCAAGTTGTCTTTTTGGCCCAGCTTACGTTCGGTTGTGTAATAGCAAACAGTAAATGTAACAGTAAATGCATCACAGAACACAACGCAATTACCCTCACAATGGAGATTTGCTCATTCAAGCAAAACCGCGCCAGATGTTTCTGCCTTTCTGCACGCGAGGCATGTGACGCGATGTTCCACAGCATCTGGGGGGGGGGGGGGTGGGATTCAGCTGCAGCATGCGACAAACCCAGGGTCTAATCCCCAGAACCAAGCGTGCGGCTCCCCTCTCACCACAGGGCATCGAGCTACGACAGCGGGTCAAACCCAAGCACCCTCCTGCCTCGTCGCATCCCAAAAAGCACCAGCACGCTTGTTCCCGCAGCAATTTTCAGGAAAGCACAAGGTGCCACGTAACTAAACGCAGCCCCTCCGCTCGGAGGGCCAAAAAGCCACGGGTCAGAGAGCGCCTGACACCTACTTCGTGCCGTTGATCTGCACGTAGTCCTTGGTGCAGGAGCTGACGGGGATCCCGGGCTCCAGCACAAAGAACATGTTGAAACGCACCTTCACGTTCTTTTTAGAGGGAACCTGCAAAAGGAAGCAGAGTCAGCGGCATGTTGTTTTCTGGAGCACAAGAAAACAGGAATAAGTTTTGTGGGAAAGGGGTCTGGGGGCAGGACAGAAGGTAACTGAAAAGGGAAGAAGGCCAGCAAAAAAAAGAAACACCTTCCTGAAAAGCCGCTACGGTTCACACTGTCAGTTAGACAGTCGCTTGGCTTGCTGACCCCAGAATCCCAGATCAAACAAGCACACAGACTGGGGGTTGAAGCCAGCCCTCTATCAACACTGCCTGCTTTCCCAGGGCAGAACGTTTCCCCCACCAGCAGTTTTGCAAGCAAGCGACTGGCCTGTCCCAAAGGCCAGGTACTCTAGTGCTTCTCGTGTAAAACGAGTTATTGGGGGCTATGGTAGGCGCCCCACGGGGTCGAGGCCTCTCGCAACCTCTTCTGCCTTTGGCACCAGCTCCTGAAGCCTCCCTCCAGTCACGTCAGACTCTAAGTCTCCAGGCAGCATCTGCTGCGAGTGTCCTGCATAACCAAGGTCATTTGACGGACTCATTAAGGCAAAGAGAGGACCCCGTCTTACCTCTATGTTCCAGACACAGTCCGTGGCTGGGGGGTAGTGTGCCGGGTAATAGGGAGTCGTGAAGGTGCCACTCTCTCCTTTCAGAGTCCCACCGCAGACTAGAAGGCAAGCAGGAAGATGAAAACAGGTTGGAGATTCAAAGAGACGTGGTTTTCCCAACCCTCAGCTGGCTATCACCCAAGGCAGGAAGGGAGGCAGATGCAACAGTCTCTAACAAGGTTAAGTCGATCTCTGGAGGGAGCAGCTCTGCTCCAAGGCTTGGAGAGAACCCAGGAGATCAATTAGGTGCTTCCTGCATACATCAGTCTGCACGTCTAATCCAACATAATTCTTCTTTTGCCCTCCTCGGGGGACATCATTACAGCAGCCAAGAGCACCGTGGGCAAGGCAAGCTCCAAGAGCCAAGGTGTGACCTGCTTCCAGGTCTCCCGGCCCTGGCAACATCCCTGGCAAACTGACCGCAGCCACAGCTGCGCCTCCCTCTTCAGTTGCCCGCGGCAGGGAGAGGCGGGGGGGGGAAATGGGCCAAGACCTCTGCTCACCTTTCATCTTCGGAAGCTGGAAGAACTCAGCCTTAAAGCCGGGGAATCTCCCCTCCTTGTTGGTGACCAACGTGACGAGCATAACGTTCTGGGAGGACAGGAAGGTCAGGTTGTAGGACGGGGCGTAATTCCCACAGAGCCTAGGGGAAATAAAGGAGAAAATCCGTTCGACGTAGCTGCGCAGAGAGCCTCAAGCAGCCCAGGTCACCTCTGAGCAGGGACAGGAGCTCGGTTACCAGCAGGACTTCTCAGCGTCGCCCTGCCACCTCGGTGCCGTACAGACGCTTAGCGGGGACGCTTACCTGACCAAAGCATGGGGCTCCACGGGGCTCAGAGAGTTATACACCTTGATGTAGTCGCTGTCATCCGTGCACTGCTCCAGCTCCAGCGTCTTGAAGGTCAGGCTGATGATGGAGTTGGCGTCCGCCCTCAGTGCCCAGTAGCAGAGCGCGTTGTTGGGGTATGGGCTGTTGGGGAAGCCCGGCGTGGTGAAAGTGGTGATCTCCCCTTCCTTGGCGTGGAGGGCAAACATGCAGCTCTCTGCCCAGGAGAACAGGGAAGAGTTAACAAGGCAAACGAGGACGTTCTGCCCTGCCTTTCCCCGAGGTGCAGAGCGAGGAGGCACTGCAGGTTGTCCCTGGGCGGATGCCTCTTGCAGGGAGCACCCTTGCTTATCAACATCCACCTGCAAAGCGAGGTACCGGGGAAGGACAGCCCGGGACACCCGCTACCGCTAAATAACGGCAAGGCCTGCGCCGCGATCTGGCCGACCCCAAACCAGCTCCAAGCAGCGCACGGAGGTCCGCCTTGCACGCAGAGCTCCTCTCTTCAGGCCCTTCCCCATCCCGCGAGGGAAATCGCCACCCCAAAGAGGCCATTACGAGACTGAAGGACAACTGTACTTACTGTCCCGAGCGGAGTAAGCTATGCCGGGGTCAACGGCTGCAGGAAAAAACAGAGGTGTCGTCATCCTTCGGGCTGTGGAAAGTCCCCGGGCGCAAAGCTGAATTGGTCCCTGGGACCCGCACTGATTTGGCCTCGCTGGTGGGGTCTCGCCCTGCAAGCTGGCCAGGGGGGAGGTTGCTCCTGCCTGGGCTCTGGGGAGCCAAACGATCGAGCTTTTCCTCTGCAGGAGGGAGGATTCCTCCCTGTCCCTCTGCAGATGGGCTCAGAGGAGAACACGGAGCGTTCCAGCCAAAGGGAGCGGGTCCGTGCAGCTTCCCCCAGCCCGCACGGCCCATCAAAGCAGCGCTGTGAAAGCCGGGTCCTTACACTCACCCTTAGAGCGGTCCCCACTGCCAAAGGCACCCAAGGGAGGGCTGCGACCGGCAGCTTAACCCTCCAGTGAAATGTGCCCGCCCCATCCCACGCAGAGGCCCAGGGATGGCGGAGCCAGCACTCACGGAAAGCGACGACCGACTCCACCTTCAGCATGGGGTTTCGCAGGCGGGGGTTCAACCTCTGGACCAGGCTCTGCTTGTCCGCCATCGCCCTGTCCAGACTCTCCTCCCGGTACTTGGGAACATGGAACTCTGACCAGTAGTAGGCAATGACGCTGCCTTCGCTGCAAGGGGAAGGGCGATTATGGGGTGAGAGCAAGGACAGACGCAGGAGGGCTCAAGTAGCAGTAGAAGAAGGAGCCAGGCTACTTGATGAGCTATTTTTGGAGGATGGCCACAGGGAAGGGAAAGTCTTAATGACAAGTTAAGCAAACTGTGCCCAGCAAAGACCCCTGCCAGCCCAGGGAGTCCCTTTCAAAGCTGCCGTACGTAGGGCCCTACTGCGCCGCACCTTGATTTTCCCAAGACATCTCCCTCAGCACACAGTGATGAGGACTGGCAGAAAACAATACGCATTTTCAGGTCGCTTTCCGCTGCCCGCCCTTTCCTGTGTCACTCAGGGTGACTACTGAGGTGCCTCCATCGCCAGCAGCCTGGGAACGAGGGTGTACGGCTGCGTGACATCCCAGCATCGCCCTCCTCCGCTCCCAGACAAGGCTCAGACAGCGCCTAACCCTCACCTGAACGCAGTTATCACGGTCTCTTTGTGGTAAGGGCCAATATCGGCATGATTCCTGTAGATCTCCTCCACCTGAAAGGTTTAAAGAAGGGTGTTCAGCACATCTAGAAGTGTGTGTGGGGGGGGGGGGGAAAGGCTAAAGACAGGCAGAGCCTCAAGCCTGCTACGGAAAATCGGGGCACATACCCAGCATCCCTGGCTGCAGGAATCTGCAGGGGCCAAAAGAGAGGAAGAGGGAGAGCTGAGAGTCCCAGAAGTGCCCAGACCCGCACACCACAGCCTGCTCTCACTCAGCTCTCCCCGCTCTTCCCCGGGGGCAGCACAACGAAGACCCGAGTCTGAGGGGAGAGGCAAGACCAGCCACGGCTTCAGCACGGAGGGCAGACACCCTCCTGCCTCAGCTCCCAGGCCTGACCGGGGGGGACCTGCCGACCCTGGGATTTGCCCAGGCAGCCTCCTACGGCACACGCTGGGTTTCAGAGGCAGGGAGATGCCGTGGCACTGGGCTGGAGCCGTGATGCCGAGACCCAGCTTAAAGGCAGGCTCCTCGCACCCAGCCCAGTGCGTCGTGGCGAGCGGGGAGAGCTGAGAGGAGCGAGAAAGCTCCAAGCGGTCTTACATGCAGGATCCCCATAGCCGCAGGGCAGGAGGAAAAAGTCCTGCTTGCAGGAGGAGGGGTGCAAGAAACCTCTTACCGTGCTCTTCACTTTCTTGGCCAGCATGATGAAGTCCGGCGAGCTGGAGTTCTCGTAAGCGTCAAGGAAGTCCCAGTTCAGAACCCGCAAGTGGCCATTGAAAACCTTGCGGACGGGCACGTTCCTGTCTGGAAGGCAACAGTTCAGAGTCAGAAAGGGCAGTCAGGGCTGGGACCGCGGCACAGCGGGTCCCCAGTGACAGCAATCGGGGCAGGGGATTGGAAATGGTGTCCCCCCACTCCTGGAGCCTTCCCGGAGCTAGGGAGGGCACGCGTGAGCAACGCCGGATAACGAAGCTTTTCCACGCGCATACGCCCCCAGGGTATCACCCTACGTGCCACCGCCCGCCAGACGTCATACTCACATTTGAAGTGCCAAACCAGGAGGCCGGTGACGAGGGAGATGAGCAGGAAAACGACGACCACTACGGTGACGACCACCCGCCGCTTTGGGCCGCGCTTCTCCATCTTCTTGGAGTTCATGGCAGGGAGGAACTCCACGCCTTCCTCCAGGTTGTTCATGTCCTAGGAGAGGAGAGAAGGCAGGAGGGTCGAAAGGCTGATCCCAAAGCCTGGTTTGGAGAGGTCCAACCACAAAACAGTCTAGAGCGGAGCTACCTGTCCGCGGCAGCTCCTCAACACCGAGAGCACGAGGCGTGCCTCGGTGTCGGCGGCTCCACAGCCACCCCACGGCAGGACAAACCCTGAAGCCCTTTGCTTTGCTTTTCGGCACACACCTAATTCCTTATTGGGCCTAATACAAGGTTATCAGCTCAAGCAAACTCAGGGGCGAGTCCACGCGCACCCCTCATGACCACGGTGGGTCACTAGCCCACAACCTCCAAGATCTCTGCCTGCCAGCAGGTGAAACTGCGGACAAAAATTCAGCCCTACAACGCGCTCGCTACGTGGCAGGCGTGACACCTGCAGCTCATGGGGCACAGCAGGCTATAAATAGCATTCCTGTAAAAGAAGAAACTGAGCTACTTCCTCCCTTTACTTCTGCAGGATTCCCTGTACGTCTCCCGGGCCAACACAGCACTCCCGTATTTCTGCTTAGGCTCTCCCATTCAGCTCAAATACAGATTAAAAGAAATAAACCAAAAAAACTAAGATGAAGACACAAGCCATCCCCCGCAGCCCACGACCAGCCAGACTCTCAGGACAGGAGGAGTTGGCTAACGAAGAGCAGGTCCCAACGGCAGCCGCCCGGGAACGAGGAATGACACCGATAGCGCAGAGCTCTCACTGCTATCGCCGCCCCACGCTGGGCCAGGTGATGAAGAGGAAGGTCTCCGTCGCAGCGCAAAACCCTCGGCGCCCCGAGGTTTCACTCTCTCGCGCCTTTGCCTTACCTGCCCTCCATCCTTGCCCTGCTCGCGTACCTGCCCCTCCAGCCTTCGGGGGAAATCAGAACGGCTGCAGACCCAGATGTTTTCAGAAAGAAGCCACGCAGCCCAGAGCATCCTCGGTACAGGCAGACATTGGGGACCTGGATGTGCACCCACTACCTTAGCATTTCTCCTCCCCAGAGCTGACTAACGCACGCTGGGAGGGCAGACTCCATCTTCTGCTTTCTTCTTGTGCTTTCCTCAGGTAGGAAGGGCTCTCTGCCTGCTGCAAACTGCCCAGACCGTGAGGATGCCTCACCTTTCTGGTCACCACCTTCCCGTTTTCCCCTCTCCCGAGCCTTACCGGGCATCCGGCAGCTTCCTGGGCTCCGGATGACAGCAAGGATGCCAGATCGCAAAGTGCCGACTAGCACAAATTCCCTGCGTTCAAATGCATTCCTGCGCTCTGGAAGGGGAAAAAAAGTCGTCCCCGCAGACATGATGCTGGGTCAGATGCTGCCTGTCCTCTCTCAGCCCAGGGCTGACACGGACACTAAGGGCTCGGGTTAATTTGATGCAAACGTCACAAGCCCCTAAAAGTCAGGAAAAACAACCAGCAAAGGGGACCGCGTTGACAACGGCTTCACCGCCTTATCTTTCCGAAGCCCCACTCCGCAGGAAAGCCCAGCTCTCACTTGCACCATTCCTCCACTCCTTTTGCCCTTTTCTTCACCCGATCTCTGCCCTCTCCTCCCACCCTCCACACCTCACTAAAGCCTCTCCTCCCTGTGGTATTCGCCTGAGGCCCTTTACAAAAGACAGAGACGTGACAGGCACCTTACCCTACCTTTTTTGTAAAGGACTCTCTGTTTAAACCTCTGCAAACACTCACTAGAAGGCCACCGAGACCGGAGCAACCTACCGGTTTTCGCACCATCTGCTCTCGGAATAATCCGAGTTTATCGTTTGACAGATCTCCACTACAGGATGGGCAAGGAAGCCTTCGTTCATTTCTGAGATTTACTACCCAAGGCTGGGCAGAAAGAAACCAACATGAAGCGCACCATCTCTGAGGTGCCAGGCTGTTTCTATCACCAACATCCAGCCGCTGCCAGAAGAAACAAAAGACCTAGCAGGACCGCAGAGGACAATCCCAGGGGGGGGGATGCTCTGATTCCTGTTTCGCTTCCGTGATCATACGGGAAAAATTTGAAAACGTAACCCAAAGAAACTTCAAAACAGAAGACACGCAAAATCAAGCTTAAATACATACAGACATCCTAAATCGAGAAACTCTTCAATCAAAGTCAAGATTGCCTGGAGTTTGACACACCATCTTCGGAACAGCCATCTGGCTCCCGTCAGTTTCCAAATCGTGCAAGAAATCCCCCCCAAACCAGGTAAAGAGAAGAAAACAACCGCAAACCTTGCAAGCATCTCCCTTCTCCCACCATGGGGCTGCTTGCAGCGCCAAGCTTTCCCAGGACTCCCAATACATTGCTGCTGTTAGCAGGAAGAAAAGTACTTAATTCTCTTCTCACATCTGCAGGAGCCTGCGGCAAGAAAACAACCTCAGGGGTTTAAATTATATATCTGTTCGCACAGCAGCAGCCTTCCCAGATTTCTTGGGGTCAGCGAGGAAGAACCGCCTGCCCACAGCTCGCAGGGGGAAGACAGCATCTCTGTGTGTTCCGAGTAACAATTTTGGGGCACAAGCTGTTAAATCTTGGCCTTAATAACACGCTCCCCTGGCAGGCTGAATTCAACCAGACGGTATTTCTTCCCTGAAAGAGGGATCACGCACTTCTTGCACGAGAGGCGTAATGTTACAGGGTGGTAGCAGCTGCAGAACGGCACAACGAAATCGGGTCCCCTCTGGCTACCGGGAGAGTAATGAAAACCCTATTTTCAAATAGTATACTCTTCGGCTGAGGGTACCCCTTCGGCCCCCTGCAAAACTCCCCAAAATTCAGTTTCATCAAACTGCCAGAAAAAAGCAAGGCTTCGCCGCAAGCGGGATATACTGCTGTACAAGGCCAGACTGCGCAACGTTGTGGCTCATGCATTTTAACATCCTCTTCCAGCTAAAGGTTGTGTCTTTGCAGAGGGAAAACTCGTAGATGGGAGCAACTCGTCAGTGTGATTAAATGGGAAGGAAAACACAGCTTCCCTCTGCCTCCAACACGTACAAACACACACGCCGCTCCTGCGGCTGCAGCGTGACCAAAGGGTTAGGCAAGAAAACTCGCCGTCTGATATTTCTGTAGACAATTTCTCTGCTCTTCTTGGAAAAAAGGATGGAAGATCTTAAACCTGCGAGCGTTTACGGCACGCCTTTGTCAGTTTGTTCTTGCTCCAAAGCTGAGAGAGCGGTGACACCCACAGCACCAAGAGTAATTAAAGGAGTGTGGGGACTCCTAGGAGGTTATTTTTATTATTACTCCTGTACAAGGCGCATAAGCAGCCACTGACACTGTTACTCGCCAGAAGTTACCCAGCCATTAGAGGCAGATATGAGACTGGATCCAAAGGGATTTGCCTCCCCGCCCTCTGTTTTACCTCCCTCATCCCCACGCCTTACGTACACCTTTATATTCCCCAGCCAACTCTGACACTTGCGCGAAGGGGGCTTGGAAGAGCTGTCGCGTGTCGCAGCCTGGGTAAGCGACAGCGATTCCCGCAAACTCTCTTCTCAACGCAAGGCAAAGGATCTGAAGCATCCCCCAAGCACTACAGGAATGCTGAATCAGGTCGTGCCAGGAAGGTTTCAGACAAGGCCCCGTGTCCCGACCTCTGAGTAAGAGGCTGAATCTTCCCTGCCCACACTCTCAGCACGAAAAGCACCCATTTGACCTTAGCACCGGACTCGTCCGTGCCCAAACAGCACAGCTCGCCCTCCGCTCCGCTTGTTCCCTGTGCTGCACATCCCCTTCCCTGCTGCCGCTCCTGCCCGGCAGGGAAAAATACCTCCTCTGCGGTGCTGCTCACCATCCTCTAAGCTAGGCGGAAACCAGACGGAATCCAAAGCAAGACAGGCTCGAAAGATCATCGTTAAGTCAAGCAAAAGACGACTACGGTTTTGATCTCCTTCAGCTAACGGTTGCCGCACGTTTCCCTCGCGTGTGCTGAAGTCCATTGCGACAGCAGATGTAAACCAGAGAGGACCTGGATGCACGTCCTGCTCTCACCTTGTCCGTGACTCCCTGAGAAACCGTCTCTAGCCCAAAGTGACTCAAGGGCTGACTCTCTCGCCCTTCTCGAGGAAACTACTCCAATAAACATTAGTAAGAGAAAACCTTCCTTGATATTCTCTCCGCCTTAGTCACAGGTTCAGTTACTTCCTCTTGCTCCTCCTCATCGTCACCGTAGGGCTGCCCACGGCAGGTTTCTGGTCGCAGCGTCAGCCCGGCTGGCGTGGCTGCTGCAGCCACGCAGCGCCCTGGCAGGAAAGCCACGTGCCGATCAAGCGAAAGGGTCAGAAAGACGTCGCCCCGTTTCTTCCACGCCTCAGTTTCCCCGGGAGTACCGACTCTGTGACGAAACCTGGAAAAGGAGCGCGCACGGACAGATTCACACGGCGCTTGGAGGTCTGCTGCACGCAACTCCTCCGTGCAGAGAGCTCGGAGAGAAGTCCTGTGCGTAAGCAGACCTTGTCACTCCTCCTCCATAACCCAGCCACGCAATGTATTTTTAGACAGCAACCGTACTCTGCCAGACTGGACAAACCAGATGCAGAAGTGACTAACTCTGTCAGCAGGAAAGTCAGCAGGCACATGGGGCTTGGGGGAACTGCAACAGTCGACTCTGGACTGGCGATGCCTACCAGAAAGCAGAGAGATCCTCCTGCCAAGAAGGGTCACAGAAAGGCTAGGACGTGCCACAGGCTGTGGCTCTCCGGCAAGAAGATTTCCGAGATGCGTACAAAGCGGGCTCCATCTGGGATCAGCATCTCCCGCAGAGGCTGATTTCTGGATTGTCTGGTGGTTCCAGCAAGAGAGCGTCATGTGTCCCAGGCACCAAGAGCCCTTGCCGCTCCCCTCTCCTCCAAAATAGGTGCTCCATCTCTCACTCGGTGTCTGCGTCTGGTTCACTGCACCCTGTCCCACAGAAGGACTGGGCTCCTGGCCATTAGTTTCACCTGCCCCTTATTGCAGCTGGTCAATTTGTTTGTCCAGCACAAGGCAACCGTGAGATTCAGCTGCTTCCCTCGATGCTTGTCACGTTCCAGACTCAGCTCATCTGCCACAGCGCCGCTCAGGGCTAAAGCTGTCCAGATGACAGAAGGTAAGAGCAAGCGTGCAACCAAGGCAGCCTCACTGCGAAACACCCGCTGTCTGGCATTGCTGAGAAAAGGAACCCGTAAAATGCAAAGTTGGAGGCGGCCTGGGGAGGTCTCAGGTGAAGCAGAGGCATCGGATGATGCGGTTAGACTCTTGCCGGGTAATTGCACCCTGCAAATCCCAGCCTGTGTATCCAAGAGGCAATTCCCACCTCCCCTTTACCAGCCACACCTGCCTCAGGTGGCGTTCAATAAAAACTAAAACAAATATCACATGAGAAATGAGAGGAACGAAACCCATCGACTCATCAACCAGCTCAGCACAGCGCCAGCAAGCCAGGCTCAGAGCTGGGGACACCCCAGCCATTGAGATCAACGGGGTGAGCTTGTGCAGGGCAGAAAGAGCCAAGAAAGTTCTATTCTCAAAACCTGAGGTTTCCCAGATCGTACTGAAAGCTAACACCAGCTTTGTGGCGCTGGCATAAGAGGAAACAGCCTGTTTCCCGTAAGAAAAAAAAACCCCAAAGATTTAAAAAGCTGCTGACACACGGCGTGCACAGCGTGCAACTCCCTTCGCCCAAGTAGCTCAAGTACAGCTACGCAAGTCTTGAGATCAGCTCCTGCATCGACCCTTGCTGCAAACCCCGACACTCCTCCAGGAAGAGATCTGATAATAATCTTCTCACTTCTCATTCTCGAGAAGAAATACATGGAAACAGCACGCCTAAGAGCTAAGTTTCCATAAGGCATGTTTGCGCTGCGTTGCCCCAGTATGGGCAGTAAAGCACTGAAGAGACTTCGCCAGCGTTATTATTTTTCATCTTCAGTTCCTTATTAAGGGCAATGATACTATAAAATGACGACATCAGAACTAACGAGGGAATATGGAGCAGGAAATAAAGGACACGGAGTCCTCCACACTGTCTACCTTCCAGGCACAGAGGGCAAGTGCAATAGTGAAAGATACAAGTCACACACACCTATTTCACATACCAATTTTGAGCTCAATCCTCCTCAGCATTCAGTTGTCTTGTGACCATCCTGAGTCACATGAGAAACCGAATTCCTTCAGCTTTATTACAGAAGAAACTAAAGTTAATGTTTGCACAGGACAGCACAGGCTTGGCTTGCTGCCCCGCACCAGGCTTATCAGTGCAGCTGTGTCATGCAAAGCAGCAGCTCAAAAAAAGCGACCACAATTCTAATTGCATTTCTGGTGTAGCAGAGAGACTCTGACATGTAAGACTTAGCAATTCTTGGGGAGAAGTGGGAAATAAACCTGCCTTACAGGCCTGATACATGTAGCTATGAGCCATGAAATTCCTCCCTACAACACACTTCTGTCCCAAGACCAGAAGAGAAACATGCCACGGATGCAAATCGCTTATTTAAAACACTCTTTCCCGTCTTTCCCGGTACAGAAAGTACTGTCTGAACAACAAAAACGCCCTCCAGCAGCCTAACACAACCAGCTGCGCTCCAGACCTCGATGAAACACTCCACGCTCATCGTTACATTTCGCCCACGCTCTTCACCGACTCTTAAGAGATTTGAGGTGGACCTGGCCCACGACATTTGCATGTTTGGAGCCAACAGCAGGGGAAACGCCAGCAGCTCCGACCGACCGGGTAAAGCCTTTTGTCTGGCAAACCCATCCCTATTAGCTGCTCCCTCCTCCGCCCCAGCCTATCGCCCGGATATCGCAGTGCGTTATTCGCAAGGCTAGCCCCGGCGGCCTTTGGATGGAAACGGCACATTCTACCCTAGGCAAGGTGAGAACCTTTGGTCTGATACCTTCCCCACAGCCAGGCCCTCAAAAACACTCTCGCTGCTCCCTCAATGGTTTTACAAAGTGATCTTTTGTTTGCTGAGCAAAGGTCTGGCAGGCTCTCGATCGGCCTCGGCCTTTTTCTCATCGCGCCTGCCTTATCCCCGTTTGCCTTTGGCACCAACAGCAGCCAAACTGGCCTGAGCAGCCCTTGCCCACCAGCCCACTGGCTGAGAGAAAAGCTCTGCACCTTTCCACGGAAGAAGAGTAGCTTCTCCTCGCCGTGCCCAAGAGCTGCCGCAGCTCGTTCGCCACCACAGGAGGAGATGCAGCCATTGCAAAACAACTCACGTTTGCTCCGCTGTCATATTTATAGGGAGCCAAGTCCAACGACAGTCGGTCCACGAGGGACAAATTCCTGGGGCTGTTTACTGCCGGGAAGGAAGGTAGCGTCTTCGGGGAAGTCCTCCAAGATCAGATCAGCTCCTCTTGAACTGATGCAGGGGGAAAACTCATCCAGAACCAGGGGAAAGGACCTGGCACACCAGGGACTCACTCGAGCACTCAGCCCTGCCGTAAAGACTCCCAGCGCACAAACCTACCTTTTGCCAAGAGAATAAGCCGGGCAGGGAAGATCACGCTGCACACAACAGTGTCACCCCGACCCGGCCAGGGAACAAGGAGCTCGAGCTGAATGGTATCAGTGAGAGCATCTCCTTCCCGTTCCTGGCAGTCACGGCGGCCCTGACACACGCAGGACAGCAGGGCTGGAGGCAAGGGACACCTTTTCTTGGTGTAGACCAGCTTTCTGATCAGTGCTAAAACTGCTAGCTCCTTTGCCGCTGCCAGGTAACGACCGCTAACGCCAAGCCTCGGAGACCGACACCAGACAGCCTGCAGGCGAGCTGGAAAGCCCTGCTGTCGATCTTTAACCCAGAAGCCCCGTTTTGAACCAGCTCTGTGGCACAGAACAGGCTCTGGAGGTGCAAGCCAAAAACACCAGTCCCTGCCCAACCCTCAGCCGGGAAGACCTACCCAAAAAGCCGAGACCACGGCTTAAGCTCGCTCAAGTTTCAAAGCACACCGATAACGCATCGGTTAGTTAATGAAGCCGCAAAGCCCTCGGTTAAAGTCAGACCTTCTGACGGCTCGAACAGGTTTAGTTAGACCTGTTGCTTAACAACCTGGACCCACGCGCCGCGAACAGTTCACCTCCGCGTAATTTATCTTCACTCACGTCCCCAGCGCCTAGCTTAAGCCGAAATCAAAACCGTCAGAGCGATGGCAGCGCCGACATCGACGCGGTCTACACCGGCGTAGACCGCTGCATCGCGACGGGCAGGGATTTCCACCTTCCCAAAGCTGGTTTTAATTTTCCTGCTCCGCTGGGCTCGGCGGCGTCCCCCAGACGAGTTCTCCTGACCTTACCTGACAGTGGAACGGGAGCTCCCCCGCTTCCCACGGGATCCGGAGCCACCCCCATCGGTCCGGACTGACGAAGATACCGGAGCGAGCGGAGGACGAGGCAGCTCGGCGAAAAAGCCGGCCGTTTTTTGGGAGAGCCCCGCTGCCCCCCGCCCCGTTGTGCCGCTCTCACCTGCGGTTGGGCGCTGTACCTCATGCCGGCACCGGCGGCCGCGGGGCCCCGCTCCATGGCGAGGGCGGCTGCCGTGCCGGCTCAGGCCGCCATGGCGCGGTCGCTCCTGGCCTCGCCACGGTAAGGCATGGCTCGGCACGGTGCCCAGCCCCTCCTCTCCACGCTCCCGGTAGGTGCGGGGAAACTGGAAAAACCCCGCGGGTCCCCCGACGCTCCCGTCTCCGGCTGCAGCTCCCGCCTCTCCCCGCTTCACAAGCGTCCGCGGGGAAATTAAGGAAAACCTCGTGTCCGAAAAGCTGTGCCCAAAAGCCCCGCGCAAGCTCTGCGTGATGCGAAGAGACCCTTCCGCTGCCTGCTCTGCTTTAGTAAAGGAAATCAGGAAAATCTGTCTTTTACCAACACGAGCCACCCCGCAGGCAGCAGGAGGGCTCGCTAGCACTCGTGTACACGACAGTTTCTAGGGAAAAGCTTTACATACCCAAGGTCTTACCCCTTCTCGGGTGACAACAACTATCATGCTATGAAGCCCCGGGGCCAAAGAGCAAGCTCTCTTCAGCCCCTGGGACAAGCCTGCTGTTCCCAAAAATACCTGGTACACTGAGGAGCTGCCAAAGCAAAAATACTGCCTTTATCCCAGGCTGAAACCTGCTCTCAGCTAGGCTACAGCACTTTAGGAATGAGCTAGCTCTTATTTAGGAATGAGACCAGATGCAAAAGGATGAGCCACACAGCAGTACAGCAGAAATGGCACGTGTAACCAAATCTGGCTGGCACTGACGAGTGTCGCTCACATAGCAGCAACTTCTCCCCAGTGACTATATGGTCGACTATTAAACGGTGCCCCCGGAGAAGAAAAGGAGGGATCGGCGGAAAAGCCCTGGGTTCTCAGAATGCTCTAACGCAGGTTTGAAAGCGGGCTTTTAACACTGACGTCTGCATTCCTGACATTGTCTTACTCCAGCATTTTCCCCTTCTCAGAAAGATGACTCCCCCCCCTGCCCAATATTTAGATTTCTCTCATTCAAGAGTAAGTCGAGATTAAAGATAGCTGGACCAACATCATCTTTCTCGGAAAGGTTCTTCCCTCCTCCGTCTTACATGTGACAGTCTGTACCAACATGCGGTATATGCCTGTCAATGTATCTGAAGGCTGAACTGGCCATCCCACCACTGATCTGAACTCCTTTCCACCAATTGCATCTCGCCCTGAAACTGCTTTCTTTCCGCATCTGAACATTGAAGTTTCGCAGAAAGCTGGTTCTGGTGTAACAGGAGTTGCCCACTCACTCACAAGCCACAGCGAGATGCTTGCTGGGTTACCTTTTGTTTCCCCCCTTGCTCTCAAATGTCTCCTGCAGAGCGCAAGTTTTGCGTCCCTTTTGCAGGTGTCTCTTTTGGGGAGGGGAAAAAAAAAATAAAAAAAGAGACAGCGTCACAGCGTCAGGTCTCTCATCCTGCCGTTTTCTCTTTAGGTGAGAAATATGACGTAACTTCTGTGCTTTTACAGAAATACTTCTGGAATCGCTTTCCCTGCTCCCCCACCAGCTACCAGAATCGCACCCACTGGCTGATGTTAGGAGCCGCTCTCAGTTCTCCGGGTGATGCCTAACCCTGCCCAGTGCTCTAGTTTTACAGCCACTCCCTACCTGGCTGACTGTAGGTGCTCCAGCCTGACTTAATACCCCCGTGAAACAGCATATTTTAGGTACGAAGCAGCTAGTCCGAGCTGAACCACTGCTTTTTGTTTCTGCAAATTTCTCCTCTTCAGCCTATCGACTCATCTCCTCCAGGCAGGTGCCAGGCAAACACCCCTGCTCTAGGATGTGGCTAATGAGGGCAAGATGCGGACTCACTCTTTGAGGCCTAAGGTGTCTCTTGCAAAGATCCGGGAGTGTTGGTTTCACAGAGAGCTGTGAATGCTCAGTGTTTCCTGTCCTTCAAGCCACGCACATTTTCCAAACTAATTCATTAGCCCAGCTGGCTCTTTGAACAAGGGGACGCAATCACGCCGGCGGGGTGGGGGGTTGAAGAAAGCAAAACGTGTGCTAAATGTAAAACATTATATAGCTGGGGGGCAGCTGGTTTAGAGCCCTAAATGGTAGGATTCCCGTTTCTTCGTTGCTGAAGCACAGCGATTTATTTCGCGGCTGCGTTGCAGTAATGCTGAAGTCACCATGGTAGGTGCGAGCCCCTTCCTTCTGGGCACCGTACAGTCCCAAAACATCAAAGCAGCAGTTCTGAATAAAGCAGCCTGCCACACGCTTTTGCGGTAAGACACTTCCATGTGTCTCTCTAGTCTGGCTAAAGGATGCTGAGCCCAGCCAAGTCCCTACGAAGAAAGATGTAACCGAAGCAGAAGGATCAAGCCACTTACCCACATGCAAAAGCAGCAGCCAGCAGCAAACCCTCTGTTTCTTCCCACTTAGACCAGTTCGTTGGCTAAAAGCTGTCACCTCCTCCTCCTCCTCAAGTTGTTCCTTCGTATCAGTGCGGCCACAACAGCATTATGAGAGCAGCATGGCGAGGTTTAAGACGCCTTTGGGAGGAAGGAGAGCCCTCGCTTTGGGCACCGCTGAAGTCTTTGTCAGAATTCTGTGCAGCAAACGCTGTCTGAACAGGCAGGATCCTTCTGCACCAACTCCCAGGCCTGGGAATGCCATCCAAGTGAAAGAAGGGAAAACCGTAGCTGCTTACATAAGGAATGAAGGCAGGCTGCCTGCCGGGGAAAAGTCTTCTGGCGGAGGCAGTTCCCAGTTAAGTTCCCATCCACACAGCCCCAGCAGCGAAGGGCTGGATTCAAACGGTCAGCGACAAAGGGGTTTTCCTCCCTGCAGTGTGTCCCAAGGATCCTGTTCTCTGTGTGACTCCTAAATTCAAATTTCACCCACAGTGCCCTCCCACCCAGATTCCTGCCAGACAACCCCGAAACCACCCCATCTCTGTCTGCAGTTAAAACTGCTCCAAATCCGGTCCTGCAACTTCAACAGCCACACAAAAGATTGGGAGAGAGATAAAACTCACAGGGTGTCCTGTTACTTTGCATTCCAAAAGAGTAAATAAAAGGCTGATTCAGTGGGAGGAGAGGAAAACGTCATCCTGAAGCCCTGCGGTTTCCAGCTGAACCGGCAGCCCCCGGAGAGCAAAGGTGAACACTGGGGACCGCTCCACTGACGATCTGCATGCACAGGGATCCTGCTTTCGGGCCTGCGGCAAGTTGTCTTGGCGTGATTCAGCCTCTCCATCTGTAATGCAAGGAGAATAATTACTGACTTTAGAGAATGGGACCTGTAAAAGTGCAGCGAGTTGCCCTCAATTGGCCACATGCTGCTCTGAGGCAGAGCCGAGAGGTGGTGCTACTTTTCATAAAGCTGTTCAAGGATTACCCTGTCATTTGGATGGGAATTTATCCTTTGATCTCCAACGCTTCTCTGAAGAGCTCTGGAGTGAGAGTCCTGCGTCCAAAACGTGGCTTTGGCAGGGATCACAGGCAGCTTTGCCCTCCTGAGCTCCTGAAAGCTGGCCAGAACAACGGGCACCGGCTCCGTCCTGCGGAAGGTACGGACGTGAGCAGCAAGCAAAGGATGCGACAGCGTGCAACAAGCTTGCAATGAGAACAGAAGTCCACCCTCGGCCCTCCAACACCTCCCCGACAGCTCTGAGACATGCTTTCAAACTTCAGGGGGATCATTCCTTGTGCCCCTGGTGCTAAATGGTGCCAGCCACCCGATAGTCATCGAGACTCCAAAGGGAACCCGAACCACTAGGAAACACACCACAGCATATAAGCTTGCTCCCGGGACTATGTGATTAACTGGATCTCTTTCTTGAGCTCTTCGGTAGCCCATGAGAGCAGAGAACCTCTTTTTTGTGAGCTCTGAATCAGCAACAGCAGCCTTTGCCAGCCAAACTGTAAGTGCAACAGAGTGGACAGGCTTGATTGCCTGGTTTCTGGCACGCTGTATTTTGAAACCCGGCTGCACACTGAGGCACGCCCAAGATTCAAAGTCAGTTAAGGTCCTGTCTGCCTAACAAGCTGCAAAGGCATAAGCTCAGGCCGTGACTTAGCTGGGGAGAGAGACCAGTCAACGCGTCCGAATTGCCCATTTCTCTTTGGTTTATTAAAAACAAGTAGAGCTGACCCATGCTGACCTGCCTTGCCTCCTTATTTTCCACAGAAAACAGAAGTTCAGACTTTGTGCTGGTGTTACCTCAGCTGTTTACAACCCAAACAAAAAAAAGCACGCAGCTTTGTCTTTTTCACTTACTCCTCTTATTTCCCTCACTTCGTCGGTGCAGAGGTCAAAAGGATGTGGCATGGGATTTTTTGCTGGTTTATGGTCCAGCTCCTGCTGTCTTCCAGACAACTAATTGCCTGATGTTCTTCCAGCTATCCCTCTAGTGGGGTATGGTGAGACTGCACACGCTGTTGACATGCCCACCCTAAAGCAGGAAAACTGGCTGAGAACTCTCCCACGGAGCTGAGTCTGTCAGCGGTGAGAAGCAATACGTGCTCTCCTAGATGATGCTAGTCCTCTCCGGGGTGAGGTGGCAGCCTGGATGACACATCCTTGCTGGCTAGATTAGGCTTGCAGACCTGCTCTCGTCCGTTCTCCACCCCAAAAGCAGGATCACTAAGTATAACACTTGCCTGGAAACTCCCCTCCTCTCAAGACAATCTATTCTAGCATTAAGGTGTCCTTACTTTCTGTGAGTCGTCCTAACATCCAACCTAGATCTCCTTCCCTGCCATGAAAAATTGGTAAGCTCTGACTTACTTTCCCGTGGCTCTTCTACCAGTTCTCTGAAGCTCAGACGTTTGTTGCTGGCTCACAAGTACTTGGGGGCAAGGGTGCTCCAGGGGCTGAAGGAGAGCCCTCAGAGTCCTTCCACCAGATGGCAGGGAAATGTTGAGAAACCTGCCTCACCTCGCAACCCATCTCAACTACTGAGAGAAGAGAGTACCTCTCTCGAAGAATCAGCGAAGAAGAATCTTGAAAAATCTTGAAGAATCAATGAGCTGGGAACGATGGTTCCCAGCCAATTCGTTGCTGCTCTCTGTGATGCTTGACTTACAGCATTAAAAAAGCAGGAAAAAACCATAAGCAGGGATTAAATCCAGCCCTAACGCAAACCCCGATCCTTCTTGCTGAAATTGTTAAAACCCAGGCGTGTGGACATGGTCAATGAAAGCTGTCTTCCTACAGGAGGAAGCTCCTGGGTTTGCTAGCTCTGAATAGATACAGTACCCTTTCAGCATAAACCGGGTCACTTTGGCTCACCTCCACAACACAAGCTGACACATAAAAATAGAATAAATCCTATCAACCAGACACAAACCCAGCTTTCTAATTATAAACAACTCGCCCCTCTGACTGGGGGCTCTCGGTCACAGCTCTCTGAACACACAGGCTAAGCTCCCATGTTGCCTTTCAAAGGAATAGGGTGCTATTTTTGCGACAATGAAGCACTTTGGGCTTTTGGGGAAATCCTAGGCTTTGCACATTAACACCTTCCCACCTGCCCAGCTGTCCTAGCACATGTTTTGGAACAACAACCCAGTTAAGTTTATGATTTTTGGGAAGCTACCAGCTTCCTACAGAGACTGCAACTATAAAACGGACAGAAAAGAGAACAGCCTCCCTCTTGGCTTTGCACCAGCACCTTCATAGCCATTACAGGGGCCAAGCCAAGCCAACCACCCCGGCTATGAAACAGAATTTCCTTCCACGAGCAAAGCAGTGCAAAGGGATATCAGTAATTCCTAAAGTTGCAGTGACTCAAGGGCTTTTGACTGCCCATGCCCATAATTTCACTGTATAACAGAACACAGGAACAATTCTCACCATAGGCTGACTTTCAAGCCACTTGCTTACGCAGCTGAAAAGTCCTCACGGTGCAAATAGTTTTTTTGAGTAATCAAGCCCTATTTTTCTATGTATAGAAGCATATTTTTGTATGTATGTCTCGTAAATACCAAGTAGCCGTTGTTTCCCCAAGCACAAACTGAAAAAAATTTTCCCTTGTTGCCAAAAATTCATTCAGAATGACACACGGACACATTGAAGTCACTTACCAAGTTTTAAACAATGCCAGCACCTTTGCAGGTCCTTGCTTCCAGATTCTTGTTAACTCTTCAAGCAGCATCAATCAGCACAACAGGTAAAACAGCATGACCTTTGGCAGGTTTGCTCTTCTATTTTCCGGGCCGTGACGGCCTTGCTCTGGGTCAGCACATCCACTTATTGATGCTCCTTTCTGTATTTGATAGGCGCCTTCTGCTCTTTCTTTAAGTGTTGTTGCGAAACAGCCTGATCCTGGAGCTCTGAAAGACCAGCACGTTTCTGCTTCAGGGATCTTGGTTCTGGCAGGTGAATGATTTTTGCTCCAAGTCTTGCAAACTGGAGGACAGCGAGGAAACGTAATGTTACAAGATACAGGTGTAAGGCTTACCAAAATGGTTTGGTGATTACTTCTAGAGAGAAGGAAACAAATTGGTTCTGGAAATACTTACCTCTGATTTAGCAGTTTTTAGGCCTCAACACGGGATGCCATATACACGATTAATCCGTGCTCAAATGGGTTAATCCACGTTGAATGGGTCACTTCACATAAGACGCATCATCCCTGAATTAAATCATTAAAAGCCCAAATTGGAGCTACTCATCCCGAATTCTTTTTATAGTCCACAGAAAGAAATGGTTATATCCAGAGAGTGATTCATGCTACAAGAACCACCTGAGGGAGGTCAAATGAATTGTCCTCTGGAGGTATCAGTGGCTGCAAACGCAGCCTCGGGTGAGCAATTCAGATTTCTCAATCTAGAATTTCAATGCACAAGGTAAGAAAGGTGAATCTGGCCTGCTGTCTCCAGGTGCCATGATTTCCTTTTTGCAAACTATACGGTTATTCTACTCCTTGTTATCCTCAGCTACCCCATCACTTACTGGTACGTAGCAGGGTTGGACAGCGAGAGGCAGGGTGGGAGAAATGGTATCCACGGTTTGCCAAATGGTCCCATGTTTCAATACACATTCACAAAAGTCCCAGTAAATAATCGTGCTAAGTTTGTATTCAAAAAGCTTCATCAGCTAGTGCGATGCTACCCTGAAGCTTTTATCAAACAAGTGAACGATATATTAGGCTCCCACTGAATGAGCCAGTGTAGCCCTGAGGATCCCCTCTGACGTACATCTGATCTACCCACATCACTGTGATTCGAGTAGACCTCAGATTGAGATAAATTGGTTGCTACGGGGCAACTACAGTATTAAACCACGTTTCTGTTCGAGCCAGTTTCATCCTAGGACACAGCAGCGCATTCTCCCTTCCCCGCAGCTTTCCTCAGTCTGCAACAAGTCACTGTGTTTAAGATTGTGGGGCAAAATTTTAAATTTCAGACTGCCATCCTGAACAGTACTCAGCTAGAAGGGTCCTGAGGTCAGGCACCACGTACCAAACCCATGTCAGGCAGGGCTGGGTACAAGAGCTGAGTCTACTGCAACTTTGTTCTAGTTTCTGTGGTTGAGGTTTGCCAGGTGAAAAACAAGTAATTTACCCGAAAACTATGCCAGCGACTGCAAGGCACTTAGAAAAGGAAGATAATAGGCAGGTTGATGTCCAATTGACTACTGCTTTTGAAAAGGAACACTTGAAGTAACCTCAAGGTGAGATCGTTGAGTTACGATGGCATCCTGCTGAGGTATATAAATAGAGATTTTCTCCATGATTTAAACAAAACAGAGCAGTTGTTAAAATAAAGGTTAGAAAGGCTTTAAACGGCCTTTGGCAGTTTGTGTAGCACGCTCAGTTCTTGTAAGCAATGATTACGCTATATTCTCTTGGTGGAAATAAACATCTAACCCACAGTTCTTAAGAAATAATCAAGGCTGTTGGGAAACTCTAGTCCGCATCTCACTGTGACAAAAACAAGCCGTACTTCCATTTTTTAATTAAAAAAGGTAATGGCAAAGATGCATCAGATTGAAAGCCCCTTTAGTTCCAGGCAAGACGAACAGATGGAAAATGGGTAATGTCAGTATAATACTTTCTCTAGGCCTTCTTCCTCTGCATGCATGCTCCCCTACGCAGCTCTTACTGCAATACTCATCGAGAACAGCTTTCAGTCTCCGGAGCAAGAGCACATAGGAGCAACCACCACCTGGAACACAATCTAGCTTAAATACACCCTCATCCAGTCCCAGCATACACCAAAAAAAAACCCCAAATCTCTAGCCCCTCTCTGCCCTTTGGCCTACTGTGTGGAAGTTAAAGGTTACTTATTAAAAACAAAGGCTTCTTTACTTGCCGTAGCTTAAGGGTTATTTTTCAACCAGAGTGGAAGCAATGTATCACAGGGGTGGCAGCTGAACCATAGAACAGGCTGTACTTTGCTCTTTAAAATTGGGAGTAAACATATTACTATCTCATCCAGCAAGTGGTCCTTCTTATCAAAATAAGAAGCCCAGGTAGCGACTGATGCTCTTTCGCCAAAGATTCACAGACTTCAAAAGCAAAGAGAACAGGCAGCAATGAACACAAAGGTTGCTCACGTTAGCAACCAGTTTAGCAAAGACAGGACGGCGACGACCTCAACAGCAAGACTCTTAAAAGCAGCAGCAACAATCTGAGACGCACTCAACTCATGGGATTAGATGCAGGATTCTTGTTCTGTAAAACTTAATACTGCCAAAGCCTTCCGTGTCCACTGACAAATTCAACTGAGTTACTTGCAAGAGGATTCACAGAAATGCAAGGGGCTTCACGCTGTAACCATCTTTCGGCACTTGACTGTAGGTTTTGACACTGAAGAACTTTATTAATTTTGAACAGAACTAACACAGCAGGATTATCCTGATTATGTTTTGGATTTAGAGGCTCTTTCACATAAGCAACACCAGGAAGTTGTCATTTCCTTCATTTCTTATTTTAACTTTACAAATAAAAGGAATGTCTTTGCCTCCCTCCAAACCACAGACTTTCTGCTGTCTCCTTAGTCGATTTTACCTTTTTTGTACATTTAACTAAAACTGACAAAGTAAGACAGGTGCTCAGAAAACCTTTATCACTCCAAATTCTGTTCCCAAGGCATATGAACCATAATTCAATTTAAAATGGTGTACTGATGTGCCCTGCAGTCAGCCCCTTCTTTTTACTGAAATACCCGATTTCCTCCAACCCACCCTGAAGTAGGTTAGCGATTGTATAGAAAGACCGACGCACCCAGCCTGAAGCCCAGCAAAACTGCCTGCTCCGCTCAGGTGCAGCGGTTCTGAACAGTAACACACAGAGCTCCAGCTCTGCAGCTCAGCCAGCACTGGAGAGCGCTGAACTGTAAGACTTGGTTCTTTAAATAGATTATATTTGATAATGTATAACTCGGAGCAAACCATGTATTTAAAAAAAAAAAGAGACTACAAGAGAAACCAGGTTAAAAAGAACCATCTTACAAAGAAGATGGACAATCTATTAGCCCTTGGCAAACTAGACAATCATTGTACACAAAACAACAAGCTGTACAAAACTGAAAGGAGATGGCAGAGAGATTTGTAAGGCTTTCTGCACTTTTATTCTTCTCCTGGTCCGACACGTCTTCTGATCTCATTCCGAGAAAGCTTCAAGGTCACGTCAGAACAGCCACGAATCCACCTCCGGTATGTGCAAAATTCAAACCAATTTACACAGAGAGATAAAATTGCAAAGGTAAAACCAAAACTAAAGGCTGGGATCATGGGTTAAAATATTTCTTCTGAGTCCAAGAGACTACAGTTTGGGTATATTTGAAAACATATTCCAAACCTTTAAAACAAGCTATAGTCTTTTTTGAATGATAAAAAAGTTTATTTGTTGAGGAAAACTAGAGGATCCTTCTGGTGAACACTTTCTTTCTGCTTTTCAGTATATTCCCATTTGCTGACTGGCTTGTTCACACGACGGCTTCCAGCATCTCCTCCGCTTCTCACTCTTCCCTGTGGTTACTAGCTTTTTACAGCAAAAACCGTCTTGACTCTCATCCTGCCTTTGACAGAAATTTGACATGGAAGTGGTATCTGTTCAAAAGAAGTTTGAGCTCAGAGATAGGAGAGAGGTATTTAAAAAGTCTATAAATAGTACACTGAATGTGTTAGGGATCTACTTCGAGGCTATGTTACAAACAAACTCTGGTGTCTGAGCCACCATCCTAAGTCACCTATATGAAAGTAGTGACAGCTAGACTCCAGCAAAAGGAGGCATCTTCCTCATGACTTTGCATGAACTACCCCTTCCAAGCAGGTTTCCCTGGTTAAGGAAGACCCAAGATCAACTGCTTTGTCTGCAACCCAAAATGCACAGAAATGATATTAAAAAGCCCTTCCGATGGGAACAGAACAAAGAAAAGGAAGACCTTTCTTAAATGATCAATGCCACAGAACTTGGCTTTACACATGTGGACTGAAACATTTTGTTTTGTAGCTACAGCATCTGTTGCTGTGGAATTTCTACCTAGACATCACAATGCTGACTCCAGACAAGCAACGTGACAGAATCGAGTCCAGTCCCTAGCCATGACTGCGGTTAGGTAGTCTTGGGCGGTTGGATGGAGGATGACCACGGACTCAGGGAAGTTCTTGGAGAGCGATCCATTTGCAAACCAGTGTTCATAGCTGATCTTGAGTCTGTTTTGGAGATGGAGCTGTTGTCACAACCACAGTGGAAACTGCCTTAGTAGAGCCAGACACTGTTCCTTGCTGGAGATGGGAGGCTGGTACTGTTTGAATTCGCACCTGTTTGAAATGGAAAGAAAAATAACTCTTGTCAACAACAACCTGGGGACACATTGCACTTGCATTCCACTCTGAAGCACTGGTAAATTATCTGTTTCTGCCGCCAACAAAAATTCAGTTATATGAACGAGACCAAGCACCAAAACACATCAAGAACAGAATCTGTCACGAGAAGATCACTCCGCCCACTGTTCATGTGGGATACCTAAAAACTACTTTGAATAAAAACCTACACGTCAGCTGCTTTTACAAGTTTTCAGAAGGAGGACTTGGATCCATTGGATACTTCACGTCTACAGACTTGTTACTAGCAGCTCCCAATGCAGATTAATTCTCTGGAATTACAGAACACCGAGTTTCCAGACAGAAAGATGGATATGCAAACAAGCCATGTGACTTCTTCAAGAAAGGGTGATCTGCAGAAGCCATTGTACAAAACACTCCAAAAAAAGCCAAGCGTATAGAAACAATACTTCAAGCAGTTGGGAACATTTCCTGACAGGATTTTTGGGTTTACATTCATTATACTGTTGGTGCTTCAAAAACATCTAAAAACCGTATGTGGATGGAGGGAAGGTAAAGAAGATGATGCACTGCATGTGCTTAATGCAGACACTACAGCCAAGCTGTGTACCTGTACTTTTTATGGAACCCCATGTATCAGGTGTAAAGTCCTCACGGAGATGTCAAGTCATAAAAAAGCAAATAATATTACCATTCTAGGTGCCATTACCTGCGTGGCCTGGCCTTGCTGCTGCAGCTGCTGCAGTTGCTGTGCCGTCAGAAAACTCACTGGCTTGTTCCCAGCGATCAGTTTTGTCCCTGCTGGCATCGTAGTCAGGATGATATTTCTACCTAATCCACTGATGCTAAGGAAAGAGAATTGGTGAAAGGTTAGTAAACAGCACAGCAGGCTACGTCTTTCAGACTCACAAGTTTTTCTTCAGTTGCTAGGAGATTGAAGTTACTTACCTAATTTACTAATGATTTTAAGTAGCGGGGGTTTTTTTCCCCACAAAACTGGCAAATACACAAGTTACAAGTTTATGTCAACATTTATCACTATGACAGAGAATTACTTTATCACACGAATTCAACCCTCTAATTCGGGGCCATGCACATCACTGGGTTAGCCTGATCAGACCTGAACGCTTCTCACGGAATGCAGAAAATAGCCGAGCACACAGTGTTCTGTCTTGAAATATTAACTAAGGGAGACACCACCAGAATTCATGGAAGAATAAACAAAAAGACTTCAATATCTCAACGCCAGAGGAATTTTCGCTGAGGCAGTTAACACTTCCCTAGTTTCTTTAATGGAGAGATGGCTTCAGATTACATACATTTTTAGGTACGTCACCAGGTTCATTCTTGCTCAAACACACAGAACTAATCTAATAGCTGGTTTCAAGGCAAAGAACGTTTTTTCTTCAGTGTATTTGCTAGAACCTACATCTCAGGGCACCTAAAGAAAAGGCTATATTCTCATTGCCAGACACCATATTCATTCAGTTTCTTGCAGCTAAAGGACCTATTAACAGACTGCAGGTCTATTCCACCCTCTGCTTGCTAACTCCCCAGCAACCTATTGAACACAGACCTTCCTCAGCCTATTTCTCAAGCAAAACTACCAGATGCAAAGTACTCACTTGGCCCCGAGGTTGCCCTTGATGATGGGGGCAGTCACCACACTCTTGCCTTTCACTGGCTGGCTGATCACTGACAGAGGCACTGTTATTCGTGCTGGTAGTTTACCCTAGAGAAGTTGAAGAATACGTGAGGAGCTGCGGGGAGTTCAGCAGAGAAACTGCTCAACAACACACAATTACCACTCAGCTTGCTTTTTAGGAGTCCTAGGAGTAGAAACCAGCAGCAGTTTTGCTGATGAAATCTGTGCTCCATTTCAGGCTCATTAAAATTCACCTCCAACTCATTCACTTCACAGCTGCCCAAGCCACGAAAACCCGCATCATCTTTGCACCACAGTATTTCTCTGGGACGGATCATTGTATCCGTCCACGATTTTTATCCTTAGGAAACTACCGTAATGTCAATTAGCTTATGCAACTTTCACAATACAGCTTATGGTGCCTTCAGCTTTGGGCATTAAAATTGCATTAAACGGGGAAATCGGTAAAAAAGTTAATACAAGTAACAAGCACTTCTGGTTCTGACACCATTCCAAGGGAAATTATTTCAGAGGTGTGGGGCAAGACGCTGAGCTGCACAAGGTAGGACTTTAGATAAGCAAATTTTATTTCATTCACTCGCAAGAGGAGGTAAGACAAGACATATCTGACTCTTTTCTGGTCATTCAGCATTTAGCTACAATTCCAACACGATGAAATTAGTTGCAGACCCACATTCTACAGTACTTAATATGAGCCCTTGTGGATGTAAAGAGAAGTTTTCAGACATGAACCATCAGTATATTTCAGCATTCCCCTTTCTCACCCACCTCCAGAAAAAGGTTAGCATTACTTACTGCCTGGGATGTAGATACTACTGTGGTGCTGACGGGTACCTGCCGCACAGCAGTGGCTCCTGTACCTATAGTTATGGGAGTCCCAGCAGCTCCCGAGGCCACAGCGACCGCTTTCGACACTGTGGCACTCATGGTTGGTAAAGAGACAGCTGAGGTATGGACTGTGCCGGGCACGCTCACTGCTGAGGAAGAGGGCACTTGCTTAGCATGAGTAGCTACCGTAATAGTCTGCCCAGCTTTGGGCGGCATCACCCCCAGCCCCTGCACGATTCTTATAGTAGCAGCTGGCTTGGCCTCAGTGGATGCTACCGTAGTTATGGCTTTGCTCTTCTGATCTGCCACAGTCATGCCCAGAGCAGGCATCAGTCGGAAAGCGGAGCTTGTTGGCTCTGCAGTCTTTACGTCAGGAGTCACTTTAACCACTGTGCTTCCAGCTGGGCTGGAAGAAGCAGAAGTGGCCGTGCTAGTCTTGGCCGGAGAATCAGCAGTCTGGACAGGGTTGGATGTCACGTGCAAAGTTGCAGAGATGCCTTTCCCGCTAGCGCTGCTTCCCGCAGCTGCTGTGAATAGGTCCTGAGTTAGTTTAACAGTAGTGACTTGAGATTTGGCCAGGGTGGCCATCATGTCCGGGGTGATACGCAGCACAGTCTGTCCCTTCGCATCTGTGGTAATAGAGGACGGGGGTAGGCGCAACACATCCTTTCCTTGGATCCGAAAATTGGTCGCGGTGAGTGGGATGCCACTTCCAGGCTGGGTCTTCATGCCGAGTTGGCCTGTAATAGCCACCTGGAAGAGATCAGAGAAACGGCTGCATCAAACCAGGATACAGTCCAAGGCACAGTCAAAGTAAAACTTCCCAACAGGATGTTCGCTCCCATCAGAATTGAAGTGGCGTGATGCCAGCACTCAGTACGCTGCTGAAAAAGAGTTTTGGTTGCGTATCAGATGGCATTCCCAAAACCATATGAAATACTTGTGGAGCTGCTTTTTCAAACAAGATGAATGTAAATGAGATCAACACCTGGAGACGGTCAATGTTGGACTAACATATCTTTTACCTGTACACGAAAACGGGACTCAAGTACACCAAACCAGCAACTCCGTGAATCTGTACGGTCAATAACTCATACAGCATTACGTCTCACTACAGTTTTCACGATCTTTTCACATCTGTGTATCACATCTGTCACAACAAACAGGAAACAACTGGGTCGTGGAGCCCAATTCCTTGTCTCTCCCTCTCTCTCTCACCTGCTTGATGATATTCTGGCCAGCTACATTCTGGATGACAGTGGTGGAGGACGTGCTTGTGGCAGAACTGCCCGGAGAGCTGGTTACCGGCTTTACAGCCGGACTGGGAGCTGCAGACAGTGCTGTCACAGTGATGCCCGTCTGTCCCGTCATGGAGCTTCCTGGTCTTTGCACCTGCACTGGGCTGGTTTGAGCTTTTACCGGCAGAGTCATCACAGTCTACAGAAAGACACGGAGGCAGCCTATGAGCAGACTATCGCAATACTAACAATTACTCTTTTGTCTCGTGCCTTAGCTTGCAAGATCTGTGGACTTTTTACTGTAGTGCACAATTTAATGGTGCCACATAAATAGGCAATAGGGAGGAAAAAAGGAGCACTGAACAGTGTTATTTATGCACAACTGTTTCTATGCTCCTGCCCTGCAGTGACTGCATGTTCCGAGTGAGCAAGCAATCCCTGCGCACCATACCGAAATACTAAAAGAAGTCAGATTAGAAGTCAGAGCTACTCCACCATTTCCATGCAGCCAAACTCACCTGAGGGAGCACTTTGGTTTGCGTGGCTGTAGCTGGAACGCGGATCTGAGGCACTGACGTAGGTTGCTGCTGCTGGCTTACCACTGGGGCTTGCTGAGACACAGCTGGCAGGCTGGACTGGGCAGTGACCACCCGGACCTGTGGCAGTCCTGAGGAGGTGGTATGACTTACCACCCGGGTGGGAGGTGGCTGTGGCCCCGGCTGTGTCTGTGAACTCTGGGCTGTGGAAAGCAACGTCCCGAGCTGTGGCATGGTAGGGGATGATACCAGAAGAACGCTACGGAAAAGGTAAAAGCCAGTAGGCCAGCAAAGGTGTAAGAAATGACTGAGAAAGTACCAGTAACATTCACAAGTGATGTACGAGACAGAAGAAGTACCTTTGGCTGGGTTTTGCTGGCTCCGATCCAGCACTAGATACACTCTTGCTAACCACAGACACTGGTGGGGGTGAAATAGGTGTTGCTGGTAATGCTGGTGCAGTTGGTGTCACAGGAGTCACGGGGGTTGGTGGCATGCTGGAGTCACTAAGGCTCAGCTGACTGGGCTCTGATGTGCTGCTGGGGAGTGCTTTCACAGATGTCTCCTTGCTACTAGACTTCTGCAAAGAAACCACGTCAAGCATGAAGGTCTTCACAAAAACTGGGTTTGATTGCTGCATGCTAGAGAGCGGGCTGAGCATTTCAAGTTGAGTTCTGTACGGTTATGAATGATGCCCTGGTGCTAAATCCTGAAATCCCAGATGACTGACTGCCTTCCTCAACTGCAGCCACAAGCAGGCTGGTGTTTGGCTGCTCCTGCTCTCAAGTAAAAATGCATCTCAGCTGTGACAAACATTCATAACATGCAGATTTCCACCTTGGTTAATCTGCCAACAGCAACTACTTTGGAGATATTTTATATCAGTAACATCAACAACAAAGATGACACCAAACCCTGACAGCTTCAGCACAGCAAGGGGGAGAGCAGCAGACGTGTTCCACACACTCTACTACAGATTAACCTCAAAACTAGATCTGAAAGACCATCCCCAAGACAAGAAGCACAAATGAATTCCATTGACCTTTCTGCCGAGATCAACAAGGATAACAGTGGAAGCTGGGAGGAGCAAAAGTTCCCTCTTTTCCTCTTCATTTTGTGCGCTGGTGCGAGACCAACACTGACATTCATCATATACATAATGAATTGATAACTTAAATATGTGATAATTTTCATCAGCCACTATGGATGCAGAATCTATGGATTGAATTAAGCCTGTACCTCCTTCCCAATCCCAAAAGCATCTGTGCAAACCTGTGCAAAGAAATTTACCATTTTAGCCGGAGGTTTTGGCTTCTGCTGAAGGGCTTTCTTGGCCTTTGCTGCAGCAGCTTGAGCCTGGTGAATCCGTTCTGCAAATACAAATTAATGGTTAGAGTTCCTGAACACGAGCAAACATGAGTTAAGAAAGAGGTCAATCAAGAACTGTAAGTTCATCTTCAGACAAGAAATCAAATGCACAGAGTCATGTTGTATTGGGTCTGGCTGAGATGGAGTTAATACTCCCCATAGCAGCCCTCATAGCGCTGTGCTCTGCATCAGTAGCCAGAAAGGTATTGATAACACACGACTGTTTTGGCTACTGCTGAGCAGTGCTGGCACAGCATCAAGGCTGTGTCTCCAACATTTTTGCCCACCCCCCCACACCACCCCTCCCAATGGCAGGCTGGGGCAGGGCAAGATCTTGGGAGGAGACATAACCAGGACAGCTGACCTAAACTAACCAAACAGATATTCCATACCATACGACGTCAGCTCAGATATAAAAGCTAAGTAAAGGGAGACGGAAGGGGGGCATTTTTGTCTTCAGGAGCAACCACTATGCGTACTGAAGCCCTGCTTCCCAGGAAGTGGCCAGACATCGCCTGCTGATGGGAAGTAGAGAATAACATCATTTGTTTTTCTTTGCTTTCGTGCGCGACCTTTGCTATCACTTTATTAAACTGTCCTTATCTGGACCCACGAGCCTTTTGTTATATTTTCTGCCCCCCTGTCCAGCTGAGGAGGGGGGAGTGACAGAGCGGCTTTGGTGGGCACCTGGCATCCAGCCAGGGTCAACCCACCACACATGTAATAATGCAAAGAAAAATACCAAGTAAAATTTGCCAAAAAGGCTGAAACAAAGACACATAAGAAGCTGTGAACGTACGTGTACATATGCAGTTCTTGTACACAGGATACTATTTTTCAAACAAATACGTCAAACTGACACACTGCTCTGCAAGACTGGATTTAAGCGCTAATGGGCTAACATTAGCAAACTGACTAGAGGAAAATGCTAGACTGACAAATTAACGTTCATTATCCAGCTGGACTAAAGAAGCTCAAGAGTTCTATAAACATTTTCAATTCTTAAGATATCACCAAGCCAGGCTTACCAAACTCTTCCTCACTCCTGTCCCGGTGCAGGTAGATCCACAACTTGCGTCCAATATCGTATTTCACACAGGGATCTTTCTCATAATGTAATCGATCCAAAGCACCGCTAACAACAGTATTAACCTGAAAGTTCAGAATTCACCGAATTACTAGATGTCCCTGGTTCGGCTAGGCAAAGGTCATGAATAGAAAAATAATCCTATGTGGCACAAAACCTGAGTAAGCTGCTAGCAATCTTCATTTGAATAAGAACTGACTGAGAGCAGATGTTGCAGCACAGAATGCTGTTTGCCACCTTGGATTACATGGAGCTTCCACCAAAGCTGAAAGCTCTGAAAACTGACTGAGTTTGAATCTAAAATGTGAGCAGCTATATGACACAGTGTTACTTCTGTGGCTTTTCTAGCTCTTTTTTCATCATCCAGAGTTCAGCGCAGATTTGCAGCAGCTCACCAGAGCAGTACATAGCTCCCTTTTGCTAATCAAAGCAGCATAAAAATTATTGGGCCTTAGTCACTGAATACTGCCCAAGTCTGCTCGGTGTATTTTTAGGAGAATCTGTTTGAGGCCAGACATGACATCCAACTTACTTGAGCGCTTGTGACATCGGGAGCTAGGAACTGGGAATCTTTAAGCAGCTCACAGATTTCAGCACGAGTTCCTTCTCCATTAGGAAGGCGAGCAGCAGCATCACGAACTGAAATACAAAATCAGAGCTTAAACTTCCAGCTGTAACCAGGCAGCTGTATTCAAGTACTTCAGCAGATACATTTCGGTATTGCACGCTCAGCCCCATTCTCACAGCGCCTACTTGCTCACTAGTCCCCGTGATCCCTCAAAGATAGGAGCAGAGATTATAAAGGACCATTTTAAAGTACCTCAACTGTGCTGGCTTTGTGCTAGGAGTGATGACATTGGGGAACAGCACTGAACCCCAGAATGACTTTGCAATGTCCCAACTTTACCGCAGTGTACTGAAACCACCACTCTTTGTTTTCCAGTTATTTGAGCCTTAGCTTCAGGCAGCCCCATGGACTTTCCTCTCTATTTCCCATTTTCTCTCAGATCAACAGCAACACACTGATGCCTTCTTTTCTAGTTACTCCTGCTCCCAGCATTTCATCACTTCTATTCCATATAATTTATTTCTTCTCCACTTATGTCATCCCAGTCTGCCCACCTCTTTCCTTTATAATGTCGATTGCTAAAGTCACTGTTTGGGGGGTCAGGGGAACCTTTTTCTTTCTTAAAAAAATTTTTTTGGCCATCACCTTACCGAGGGACAAGATGGTGACATATGCTGGTCTGTCTGAGCGCAGGAGAGAATGCTCTCGGGCTTTGTTTAATGAGGTTTCCTTGTCAAACACCCCCTTCACAGGGCCAACAACTGACTCAAAGCCATGCATACGGAAGGTGAAAGCTTTGTGGGGCTGACTGTAACGGTAGCGTTCCTGTATTTGGAAACAAAGAGGACTGCATTTAGCAGGAAACATATAGTGCAAAGTCTTAAAGCTTGTTCTACATTTATGTCATAATATAAGTTATTATCATTCTCCAGAAGAAGTTTTTTTTTTTAAATTAGAGCCTCAAAGACTGCTGTACAAACTTATTTTGGATCAAGACAAGCACGAACTACTTCAAGCAGAATATAAACCACCACCTAACCAAAGTGTGCAGGTGCCATACATTAGGTTAATCGTTAAGCAGCTGCACAGACTAGAGAGGTGCCAGAAATATACCTTCTGCCCAGCAAACATCCCTTCCCCCAGCAACAACAAGCCCTTTCTTCCTCCTCTAATCTAGCAAAAGAGAGATTTCCAAAATTTAACCTGGATATTCTACCACGCACACAGCACATGTATCCAGGGAGAAGAATAGTTATCGTGTGTTTACCCTCTAATACGCACTTGCGTCTACTACAGACAAGATAACGAAGTGTATGGGTGCCCTTATTGCCACTTGTCTTCTGCTTGTACTCATACATGCCCCCAGAAATATAGAGACAAGTCATCCTCATGTGCTGGGGGATGGCAGAGGAGACAGAAAGGTTGGCACTATCAATTTCAATTAATTTTGCCCAATACCCATTGGAAATACAGGTGCTTTTGACATAAGCAGCTAGGCTATATTGTTAGCAAGTTTTATGCAAGGCCAAGATACCTGCTTCAAGGCAGAAGAAACATACTAATTCTTGACATTAGCAAAGCTTGTGCAGGGTATAAAACTGCCATCCCATGCAAATTCTCTTGTTTTAGTGGCCAACTATTTCGACGTGTGCGTTTAAAATTAAGATGATTCTCTTCTTACCTGCTCCTGAAACACACGTTTCTCCTCTCCAGTGCTAGGTCGGACTACATAGTCAGTCCTTCTGAAACAAAGGTCACCATCAGTTCTGAACAACAACAAGCCCACAACAATCCCAAAGAACATCCCAAAGAAGTAGTCATCTCACCCTTTCTGCAAATTCTTCTGAACAAATTCTGAAAGCATTTATGACAATATAACTAAGTCCTGCAGGGATCTTAAAATATGCTCTATGCACTACCTGAAGGTAAGCAAGGACTGTAAATAATCTCATTACAGGACATAAGATAGATTACAGGTTTACTCTCATAATATACATGAACTTGAAGAAAATCAGTTGACTTTGTGAAGTCTAGTTACTGTGTTTATAAAATCAGACTATCAAGTTCCCTCCTGCCCCATAATGCAACATCTTTTCATTTTAAGCAACCAGCCATTCGGATCCAGGGGCGCAAGGACCAAACTTCATAGCTTTAGCACACACTGCTAAAGCTTTCAAGCAGTATTATATACTTACACTCTGGGAATTGGTGTTGTGGCATCTGAGCTGTCCTCATTTTCCTATCAAAAACCAGAGAAACATCAGTGCTGGATATATAACTCAGTCAGGTTTTGTGCTGCTAGAAGGTGATTTTTTTCTGACTCACTTTGAAAAAAGTCTGGTCTTTGGTCTCCAACCAGAGCTGAAACAGTGCTGCCAATTCCTTCTCGTGATCTTGGCAAGAACCTAGTCCAAAAAATCAGGAAAAATAAGAAAGAGAAGTCCTTTATTTGTTATGAAGCCAGCTGCTTGTACTTCCCAGTCATCTCCTGCTCCCTTCCCCCCTCTATGCATCACCAGTCACAAGGCATCTTCCACACTTCACAGATGCTCCAATTTCAACACTTGAACACATCCAGGCTTAGAAAAGTGCTGAAACCTAGTTATCCTCCTCTGTTGGTACAAAGGATGAGGCTTCAACTCCTGGCACAGCAAGCAAGGTACTGTTTGAGACACATCCACCTGATACTTGAAGATGGCTCCCACTCTCCAAAGTAACCCCAGTCACTGAATCCATGAGCAGAAACACATGCCTGCATAACCTCCACCAAAGACTGTGAAAGGGAACAGAGGAATAGCCTCCTGACTCTAAATCTCTGACAGTTTAAGCCTGCAAATAAGAATCACTATAGTTAAGAATGGAAAATTCTGCCTACTATCTAAATGAAAGAACATAAACACGAGACATCTGTAATTCAGTCAGTACGAGACTGGGCACATTGATTATCAATTTACTCTTTGGTTCCCGCTTTTAAAAATTAGAATAGTATCAGTTTGCTCCACAGAGCAGCTTAATTCATTTATTATTGTCATAACTAATAATCAGTCTGCAGGTACGCTCTACAGAAGGGAAACTATGAAAGTGTTCAGACAGATTTGAAGGGACACATAAACACGGTTAGCTCAGCAACATAAAGAAATAAAGCCCAGTGCTTTTGCTCACTTATTCTCTGCCTGCTGCTGATACTGAAGTCTTGTGAAAAACCTAGAAGGTAAAACACATCTTCACTCAGCTAAAAGAAAAGGCATAACAAATGAATTAACAGCTCCGCTTGTCTTTCTCTCTGGGCTGCAGCAAGCTGGAAAGTAAAGTTCTGGAGAAAGCAACCAACCCATACTCCAGCAGAAATCATAGAAGAGCACAAGCAACTCACCAAGCAATTTCCACTGCTGAGTTTTTTCCTTGAATTCGACAAAAGGCGAGAAGCTGGAAGGAACATCTACAATGAAAAATGTGCATGTCAGAGACATCATGCAATCGTCCAACCCCCCAAATCCTACTGTTGTAATGCAAGCTGTTGAGTTAGACTCATAATGACAGATAAAGCATTTCAAGTGATTATGTAAGTGCATCTCTAAATTTATACTTGCTCAAAGGGAAGGTAAGCGTCTCAGAGAAACAGTGCAAGCACAACAACAGAACAGAACAGGATAACGAGTCTTCCATCTACAGGCTGTCAGGTGACATCCTGTTCATGCTGTGAAGCACCAGGAACTGTTACTGTACAGTGACTATTCCTGGGCTCCTGGGAAGCAAACTTGGGATTTACAGTATTCAGCAGCATTAGGAAGAACATTAAGTGTCCATGTTGCAAAGGCCACTACAATTTACACTGTCTCTCCCTTTAAAACTCCCCACTAAGTAAATGAGAACCACAGAATAATCTAGTTTGAAAGAAACGTCTGAAGCTTAGCTGGTCTAAGCCCCAGGTCAAAGTTAGGCCACCTTCATGTTTCCAGTGGAATGCTCGGGGCATCATCTAGTTTATTTGTTATTATCTCCGAAGACAACCACAATGTCTTCGCACCAGGGAGAGACTAATTTCTTCCGGCTTCAAACATCCCGCCTGAAGCACATGATCCAAACAGAAGAAACTGCCTGTCTAGAGGCAATCTCACGCACATTTTCACATACTCGGGAATCAAGCTGGGTCTTATCTACTATCCACATGCAAAACATGTCTACCACAATCAAGAAACGTAGGCCTATAGTAGAAACGCTCTCAACAATACAATGATTTACTGCTGTGACGAATTAAAATTCGATTTGAGCTGTAATATAAACCAGCACTGATTAGAACTGAGGTACCAGCATCATTAGCATTTTTAACAGCCATTCTTACCTCTGCTGTCACCTGTCAAATACTGCAAGGCGGGTAAAACCAGTTCAGACCAGTTAGGGGCAAAGGAGAACCAGTTATTTAGTGCACTGGCAGGAGAAGATTGCCAATCTAGAACTTTATCTTCAAGCTGAAGAGGAAAAAAAACCCATTCTATTAAAGATCTTGCGCTTTAAACTATGGCCATTTTAATAAAGAAGAAAACAAACCAGCTAAACATATCCAGAGGAAAAAAAGGTTTTATATACATTAAAAGAATTCCCTGACTTCTTCAAGTAACCATCAGATGGTATTTCAGAGAACAGATACCAAAAAGGGCAAAAAACTTTCCCACCGTCTCTGGCCTTAATACATAGAATATATCAAACCATCATCTAAAGCACAGGTATGGAAAGACTTACAGATTCAACTGACTGAATTTATGAAACGTGTTAAAAACCAATTGTGGTACGCACTCCCAAAGGGTTTCATTTTTTAATATGTAATCTACATCTTAATATAATTTACAGCAGGGCAACTGTGGAAAAAAATCACTGTTACATAGCTATAAACTCCCGTCCCCTAATTTTGCTTTCTGCAGAGATTCCTAGGTAAGTGGGCAGCTCCTTACCACAGAAAGAGTAGCAGGTCCTTCCAGAAACAGTATCTCCAATAGAAGGAAAAAGAAGCTGGAAGATATTTCATTTATTCCAAGGCATGGCTTCATCTCTTCAAGAGGTCTTCAAATGAAAGAGAACACAAGCAGAGTTAAGTTCCCTAAATGAATATTTACCTTCATATACAAAGACGAACACCACACATTTCACACATCCCAAGCTGCACAAAACCAAAGCCTGCAAAAGCCCCACAAAAATCTGAGCTGCAACATCTGTTCCTCTCTCCATCCATGCAAAGCGTTCAGGGCCCTCTGAAGCACTTACTCCTCCTTGACAGACGACAGAGGGATGGGGGATGGATCCTGAGACATTGGTGGGATTCCATCTGCATTGCTAAGAGAGTCAGCCAAATCTTCCACCTCAGATTTAATAATCTTCAGCTTTTTTTTCTTCTTATCTTCCTTTTCCTTCACCTTTTTCTTAAGGGTTGCAAGGTCAAATAAGGCTTTATATATGATTAAAGGGAAGAAGAATAATAAGAAAAAATTTCCTACCACATTTCATTGAGAATCTAACTATATATTTAAACATATATTCAGAAACATGGGTAGTGTGCACCAATTCACCATCAGTTCATTCCATCCTCCCAGCCATTCCCGTGATTCTTTATTTTTCCCTTTAGCACACTCTGTTTTAATAGAAAACCTCTAATTTCCAAACCAATGTGTATGAAATGAGAAGGGCAAAGGTAACTGCTTAGAGCAGGGATACAAACTAACTTTCCTCAACTAGTTGGAAGCACCTTCAGTGCAAACTGGAGTCGTCTGTGAGCAACTGAAACGGAACAGCTCACAACCCCAGAGTGGTTAGCCAGCTATGTGAAAAGCAAAAGGATACAACAACCTATCGAGACCACCTTCCTCCTCAGCTTTTCACACACACAGGATACCCTGTATTCATGCAGTGCATGACTACCGTGTCCAAACCACTGACCTGCTAAAGAACCTTTCCTGCCAGCATTTACTCGAGTCATAATGTCCTCCAGAGTCACGTCTGTCGTCACTAGATCGGGGTGGTCCTACACAGGACAACAGGATGGAAATTAAAATCAGGGAAGGACAAAGTGTTAAGATAGCCACAAAGGTACAGAAGATAACCCAAGTACTGAAATGCCCCAAACTTATCCGGGATCAGTTTATAAAGTTATTTACTGCAATAAAAGTCGGGAAAAGTCTTCTAACCCTGAAATCCAAAGTTTTGTCCCTCCAGAATGCATCACTAAAATTACAAAGTCCTCCTAAACAGATAAGCATAAACAGGAGTTGCCTACAGACGCCGACAATTAAATACAGGTTACAATAAAGGGCTGAAAGGTGGCTGCACGCAAAAAAAAGCAGCAATCATTTTGTCACCCAGAAGTACCCTGAACTTTATGGCTAACAGGTAGAAGACTAACAGATAAAATTTATTTCCACCCCGCAGAATTCTTGACATCTTACAGGCTGACGTTTTCGTTTCTCGTGGTGCTTCTTCAACATCATCTTCAAATCACTTTCCCCAAGTTCTATCTTGTCTGCAACAAAAAAAACATTCAGAGATTATTTGCGTAGTTTTCCGTTATTGCTACTTTACAGGCTTCTTAGAATGCCATTTTCTATCCATTCCCACTTCCAACAATCTCCAAATTTGAGTAACTAGATTTTCCTTATCTGAATTCCATTCTTTTAATCAACCAATTTGTTTCAATACTTTCTTCCTTGGGTCATCCAATTTCATTGCTGATGCAAGTATGGAAGTGTAAAGAAGTGAGAACCAGCCGTGCTGCATGAAGGGTTTGCCAACCTGATTACAGTAACCTGAGGAGGGATTCCCTTGGTACACACACCCCAAAATATTTTGAACTGGACTATGCTAATGCTTCAACCATTAAAGGCAAAATATAACAAGATAAATTGGTAGTATTACACAAACTGTAGACCCTTGTGTTAAAATACTAGCCTACCAAGGAGAAAAAAGATTAAATAAACTGGGAGAAGAGCCAACTGTTTGGGAGACTCCAAAAATGAAGCATTACAAGATTTCCCATCAAACAACAGATTTTCAAACTGATTTCTTGCAGGGTCTCAAAGTAATTCTCACCCCTAAATCCATATCGACCCCTAGTTTGGTTCTCACCTGCTGTTTTCATGTCCAAGGTTGACAATGTGGGGATCACTCTCAGGGGAACTGGTGGACTTGGACAACGTGCTGGAGAACTTGGAGGCCAGGAGCTTAGATCTAAAATAAATAAATATGTTTATTTCTGCAAGACCTAGCACCAATCTACGTAACTCTATTACGCCATGTTCGTTAGATCACAGCCGATAAAACTGGAGTCCAGTTTTCGTTCTTCTATCAAAGATACTGTCCCCACATCAAAACTTTGTCTTTCTCCATTCACGCCTCAAGTCTTTAGTTCAGTCCAGGGCATTACCTTCTTCATCAGAAGACAAGGTAGTATCTCCACACTCCTCTTTCACTTCCCTCAGAATCTTCAAGTAGCGCCGATGCGTCCGTCTGTCTCGTTCTTCCATGTCATACGTCGGTGAGAAGTGCTTTCTCCTTAGCGTCATATCAGGGCCTCCTTTCCTAGCTAAATCCAGCAAGTGCTGGAAGATGAGATATGTGTGACATTAGCTCTCTCGGCTACGGTGTTGTAAGCTAGAACAGATAAGCTCAACTCACGTACTTTCAGCAAGTTTAATGTGGAGTTGGTGTGGTAAGCACCTCAGTTCTTTATAAGGTAACCCTTACAAAGTGTCAGTATCTGCCACATACAAGATTTTAAAACCAGCATTTTAGACCACCATTTAAAGGGGGGGGAAAAAGCAAGGCAAAATCTCTGCACCTTCATCTGCACACACAATAATACCTCACTGTCATTTTACGTGGACTGTTGAGAAGAACCTAACCCCTAACCATTGGTCTGAGATCCACTTGTGCAGTTTCCATGCCAAATACGTAACACAGACATGGAACACTCCCTCTTTTGGAGAAAACATTTTACCCCTTATGGCTACAGAGGAAATAACTGCCTACACAGTTCCATATTCATCACTGTGGGGCGTTTTAGACAGACAGACTTTCATCTTCATCCGTACATCCTGCGTGTTTCAACACCTAAGCATAATGAAATGATAAGCGAGCAAGTATTTACAACGAACACATTTCAGTTGGCAGCAATTAGCTGACAACAGTATCCACAGAGGAGGACTTCATCAGGGATTTACAGGCAACAGAATCAGAGTTTTGCATCTACCCTATACCAGTCCCCAGTGAAGCTGGGGAATTCAAACAACTCGATATTTAGCAACCTTGCTTGCTTCAGAATGACAGAAATGGTAGATGAAGGCAGAATGACTTGTTAATAGGACAGTAAGGTGTAAAGGGGCAAATGCAGGGAGTGGGTGGGGGACAAGGTGGGCATGGAAAAAAGACACTATACACAAATGAGAGCTATGAGAGTTTCAAAATCTGGAATTTGCAAACATAACAATGTTTCTAGAGTTTTCACATTCTAAGGGCCACTGGAAAACCAAAAACACAGCATGCATTAAAGGAAAGACCTTCAAGAATTGTGAACGCACAAATACCAAGACGCTTTGTTGTAAAGACAACCTATTCCTTACGGAACACAAGAAAGAGATGACCGTGCCCCAAAGACACTCACATTGCGGGAAGCGAGGATCTGCTTCAGCAGTCGGTAGAAGTACTGCTGCTGAGAACTCAGGTAGCGTTTGTACTGGGACTTGAAACAGAGCTGCCGGTATTTCACAACTTCAGGATTAAAGTGTCCATCTTTAAGAAAGAGATACAAAACACTTCAGTTCTCATCAACTACTACTTCAGAACTTAACCCCGAAAATACACAGAAGTTTATTACGCTCACTGACCCCGGAAGAGTTTCTGGGCGATGTGCAGTGGATTTCCAAAACGGAAGTTTTCACCACTGAATAATGCAGAGATGAGTTTGTTCTGATGCTCTCGGTTGTTTTCAGGAAAGTGAGGCAGGAATTTTTTTAGGTGGTCTTGCTGCGCATCTGTCAGGACCTCCTGCCACGTAGACAAGCTGACAACTTCAAAGAAGATCTCAGGCTAAAGAAAGCAAAAAACAATAGCGAAGAAAATGCATCCCGCGTCCTTGACAATTTTCTAGCCCTTAAGGCTTTCTGTGGTTAAATAACACGAGTCACGAGACAGCGTCTCACCAAATGCAGAAAACAATAGAGAGTAAAGAGGAAAGGTGAGGAAATTAACGATACTACTAGCAACAAGAAAATAAATTCAAAACTTGTATCAAACAAAACTGTCTCACAGATGCTTTCAAAATAAGAGACGTTACCATCTAGAAAAAAAACACGTAACAGAACAATTTTAAAAGTTTTCCTGAGATTAACCAAAGCCCTTTTTGACACCTTTTCCAGGACAGTCGGAAACATTTCCCCTCTTTTCCGTTTGCTCTGTAAGCCCCACAAAGGGAGTTAAACGTGCTGTTTACCAAGGCTCCGAAAAGGTACAGTATCTGAGCGCTACTCACATCCTCCAGAAGGTCCTCGGGCAGACTAACCCTGGTGGTACCCAGCATGCAGTCCTCCATGATGCGTGTGACATTTCCTTCCCCGCAGGGTCCCAGCTCCAGGGGGTCCGTGAGCATGTGATCCAGAGAATCCATTCTTCACCCTGTCCCGCTCCTGAACAGCAGCAAAGCCTTCAACAACCGAAAATCTCACAGCCGGCTACGTCCCCAGCTAACGAATGACCAAGAAGCCGCGTTTGATGAAGTTTAAACGCAAGCTAGGGAATCGGGCCATGAGATACGTAAGATATTGCGGTGTTAATTGACGGTTCAACTGCAACACGAGTCGCGCCAACAGAGGAACGCTCTTCCAGGCAGCGTGTACCGTGTCCCAATACAAGCAGAGTGGAAGGTACAGCCGACCCATTTCACTTTGCTTCCCGCCTGCAGGAGCTGGTGTCGACAGAGCTAAATACCATGAAAAACTACACCTAAATCCTGAAAGCGGATTTAAAAACCGAACCGCAGGTCTAAGGGAGGATTTCTCTCAGGCTGAATCCGCAGCTACGACTGGGCCAAGAGCCCCCCACTCCCCTCCGGCGCAGTCGGGAACAGCTTGCGCAGCAATAGGCTGAGGGGAAAACGCACGAACCACGCGGAATAAGTTAACAGGAGGTGGTGTGGGGGGAAACCAAACCGAAAAAACACAAACCGAACTTAAAACAGGGTCGGGCAGTAGGAAACCGCAGGAAAAAAAAAAAAAACCACCAAAAAACCCACGCATTTCATACCCGCTACGCCGCCTCTGGGCCTGACACCGGCGTCTCCACCGCTCCCCCGGTGCGCCGAGGCTGAAGGCACCCCGAGACCCCCGCTCCGCAGCGCCGGAGATCCGCCGCCGGCTGCGAAGGCGGGAAGCCGGGGAAGCCACCGACCCACCACCGCCCGGCCGCTCCCCGCTGAGGCGACGGGCGGCCCCGCGGCCCCGGGCCGCTCCCCACAGAGCCCCGGCGGCCAGCGGGGGCGGGAAGCCCCCCGCACGCTGCCCGCACCGGAAGGCGGAAGGCGGCGGCCGTTCGGGGCGCCTGCGCGTTGGCCGCTTCCCCCGTAGCGCCTGCGCGTTGCGCCTCTCGCCTGAGGGAAGCCGGGGAACCCGCCTGGCCCTGAGGCGGCGGGAGGGGGGGAGGAGGAGGAGGAGGAGGAGGAGGAGGAGGGTGGCAGGGAAGCGGCGGGCGGGAGGAGGACGAAGAGGATGAAGAAGAGGAGGAGGAGGAGACGCTGGTTTTCTCCTCGTCGCTACCGAACCCTTCGCGACAAGCCCCATGCCACTGGCCCAGGCCCCTGGCCCCCCACCCCGTGAAGGGAAGGGGCAGTACTAGCGTTAAAAAAAAAAAAAAAAAAAAAAAAAAAAGAAAGAAAAAGAAAAAAGATTTATTAATTTCGTTGTGTGGTTTGGGTTTTTTTTGTTTGTTTTTTTTTTTTTTTAACACCTGCCAGGTTGCACGAGACTATGAACACGATAACAGTCACTGAATGTACAACAAACATACACAATTAAATAAGAGAAGGGGCAGAGCAAAACAGCCCGAGCAGTCCGAGAGGTGCAAGTTCAGGGGGCTTGGGTTTTGGTTTTTTCTCGTTTTGTTTTTTTGTGTTTTTTTTGTGGTTTTTTTTTTTTTTTTTTCCCTGCAGGAAAATGCCAAATCGGACTCCAAACACCTGCAAGGAACAGCATTAGGCCTCCCAGGAGGCTGCAGCGGGGCCCCGTCTGCAAGCAAAACACGGCCCCTGCTGACAACCAGGCAGACTCCAGAGCTAAACTCCTGTGGGACATGACTTCAGCGGTAGATCTTTGGGTAGTTCTGGTCTAAAAATAATAATAAATCCTATACCTTCTGCACTGCAGAAACTGAAAAAAAAATCCATGCAAACGGTTGTCTTTTTTTTTTTGTCATTGTCTTTCTAAAAGCAGACCCTGCCACTTGTGCAATGACTGTAGCTCCTTACTTTGGAAGGAAAATTCACGATAACTTCCAGGGATGCTTCTTTTACAACAAGGCATTCGTTTAACTTTGGACACCATGAATCACTTAATGCGGGTACCAAGGACACTGCTGCTGCTGTGGGACAGAGTAGAAACTTTGACAGGGAAGACTGAGTTCAAAGAGGCCGTTTTAAAATTGTTTTCTGGAGCACGTTGTAGTCTTCAGCTCTAAGTAACTGCTACAATTGTCCTCAGTCTGTGATCCTTTCCAACAAAGGTGAATAGAGCAGAATATTGAAACCCCACATCTGCAGTATCATTAAGGGGAACAAGTTTGATGTTCATCTACAAAGACAATAGACCTTTTAAGACTTTAAAATTGTTCCTGTAGGGCAGTATCCGCCTGGAATATCCCATTTCCAAGCCTCCCATTTTCCTACTACTCACCCTATTTCTGACTCGTTATTACATCATCTAGCAGCCTCAAGAAAGCCAAGACAAAATCTCCCTTCTCTTCTCCCACACCGACATCATTGCAACACCCAACGCTGTAACTCAGAAGCCCTCAGCGACACGACTCCAAACGAATTAGTGGGAACTGCAGTCGCTTGGCCACGCTGCTGAAATCGATGGGCTCCCAAATGCACTGAATTTGAAGACACTCATCACTGCGCTTGACTAAATTGGAGCTCTGGTCCTCATTAACTTCACCAATCTCATTAATGCCCCACTACGGTGGTACAGCAAGAGAAGCAAAATCCCAGGAACAAATTAATCCACGTTTTGGCAAGTCACTCGAAAGCTACCTCAGAACAGTTCTGAGCTAGCCAGTGTTTTCAATCCGATTTATTTTACCACGCACAGTAACCATGTCCACGCCATATTAACAGATATGTTAATTACCAAAGCAATACCTGCTACAAGACTTTGCCCGTAAGGAACCAGACTTTCTCTCGTCTAGTCTGAGCGTGAAGTTCTCTCACATCTTAAGAGCTTTAACTGCATACCGCCTGATACCACAACCTGTAAACAGCCGTAGTGCTGACTCGCACAGGTAATCCTCATCTAAATCTGTGGGAGTACTTACACAAGAGTCCCACATTCACACTCAGTGCGGCCCAAGAGAAAATGAATCAAAAAAACCCCCTCTCTCAGCTCTTCAGACTCAACAGCCATTAAGACAAAACATCCTTCTTTGCTTTTGTTTTATAAATAAATGTATCCTATTATGCACAGACATTCTGGGAGGAGTTTTCAGGCAGTTAATGGAGGTTTAGACATACACAGTATATCCCATCAGGAGTCAATGGAGCTGTAGTCATATTCTTGCAAATACCACAATGCATTAAATAACCAACCAACAAGAACTGTGAAGGAGAATTATGTAAGGGGGGGGGGGGCGCGGGGGGGGGGGAGGAATACACTGCCTTAAAAGATAAACCTTCTCTTTCCCTTTCTCCTGGTCCCTAAAGATAACGTGAATTCTGTACATAGACCAGGTCCACCAAAGCAGGCAACCCTCACAGATGGCTTTCTGTGTCCCATAAATAGTGGTCCACTAGCATGTTTCTTGTGTGTTTCCTGAGTCCATGGCTGGTCATGTTATGGAACTGTCCAAAGGAATTACAGTGCATTTTAACAAGGTTATTTGGAAAAATCAGAGTAACCAACTCTCCATCCAGTCTTTGAGGAGAAAAATATGTCCCCTTTGAGGTGGCAACAGAGATAACTACCCTGCCTCTTCAGAGGTGTGCTCCTGTACCCTCATTTTCTCCTGGCACAACGATCTTTCGGTCACAGCAGAAGCTGCTAGCTATGCAGGCTATGCTGAGCCTTTTTTGTTTACAGGCAAAAAGGCCATTTTCCCTGCAAATACTGGAAGGGAAAAGAGATGACAGTGGCTCCCTACTACCCTTATGTGCCACTATGATTTCAATCAGTTTGTTCCGCACAACCCGGGCTTAAGACTGCACTTTTCCTTCTTTCTGGAACGGCTTGGTAAAATAGGGCAGGGCAGACAGCATGTAAACAGTTTGAGGGCTGGAAAAAAAAAAAATAATTTAATGGACTGCTTCGGCACATCTTCACAGCTTCATCGTTTTATCCATCCCCACCCACGTACGCAAGGAGCCACCGCTTTGCTGCTGCTGCTCTTTTTCTCCAGGCAGTCTGCTCGCACTGAGCTGGTACATTCCCTTTCACCTTGGCTGCTGAAACAAAGACACAGGAAGCAGTTCTGCCGTATTCTGGCAATTTACATGATGTCCTCCTGTTTAACGGCTCCTATTAAAAATATACACACAACATCATCTGCCAGTTAGCCTTCTGTTAGGCAAGCTTTTTCCCATATGATTGAAATAAGAAGTTGTTTACTGGAGACACTTCCAAAAAGGAAAAATAAGGGTCAGCAGACATGCCAAAAATAAAGTCCAGAGCAAGAAGAGGTTTCACTGCTCCTCTTGTCCTTTTTGTTAAAAGCTGCATAAAATAGTATCCCAGAAGGATTCTGAGGGTACTTCTTCGTGGTCACTGGGGACCTAAACCCTCTTAAAGCATTAACAAGAGCTCCAAGATTTTAGTTGAAGATAAGTGAGCATATACTTTTAAAACATATTGAGCTCCAGGATGCCCATATCTCTGGGCCTTCAGGGCAGGTTAGAAGTACAAGCAAATGACACCACAAGGCTTCTTCATTCGTGTTCTGCTGAGAAAGTTCTTGGTTTAGCGATGTGCACTTCACTGCCGCCATTCCCGTTGGTGGTTGTAGTGATTATGTACTGGGTGGTTTGCTGCTGACTGCTCGTTTGCGATTCCAAGGTATCCGTGTGGGCTGGTGGCTGGGAAACGCCGACCTGTACCTCGCTGGAGAGCGAAGAGTTTTGTTTGACATCCAGATCAGACTGACCTTCAGATATCACATAGTGAGTCTGCATAGGGGAATATAAAAAATAAGTAATAATCATTGCATCTTCTGTAACTTTTCTGTTCTAATAGTCTAACTTTCCTGTTGCTGTGCTGGAAGACATTTTGGTATGAACAAGGAAGTCTGAAATTAAGTTGTATTTCATTTAAATGTATTTGAGAGCAACATAACCTTTGTCCTTTGTTTCAAAGTGCACTGGACTGCTTTGCATTGGGTTAAACTTACAAATGGTTAAACTAATTACACAATTAACCCATCACTACAAATTTAAAAAGCGATTTTTAATACAGCGATTCTGAATTTTTTTTTCCATTTTCCACATGTTCTAGCACAAGTTGCATTTCCAGCGTCCAATATCAACACAGCACAACAGCCTGCCTCCTTATGCTGGACTGCTTACAAGGTAAGATAGCAGTAACTCTTCTTATTTTGTAATCCTACGGGTAACAGAAAGCTAGCAAAAAGTTTCCAGAAATTGTTCTGAAATTTGGTTTAATGGATACAGCTTAGTTATAAATATTTTTAAAACTAATCAATACCACTAAATCATACCTTGTCCTGCAAATGTGATTAAGTGAACACTTTAAACTTGAAGGAGTCATGCACACAAGGGCCAGGCAGCATGGGCCTTGTAAATGGCTAGATGCAGAAAACTATTTGCAGTCACCACATAAAGGAATATGATGCTATTTCAGGAAAAAACCCCAACAACCAACAACAAAACAAACAAACAAAAAAACCCCAAACATAAAACCCCAAATCTTTTCCGTGACGCTTAAGAGATTATTTCATGTCTTCTGTAACCTTAAGTTCACAACATTACTAGGTTTGACCCCTAGCGCTTTTCTCCTTAGTTTATGACACAACACATTGTATCCTTTCGTCACTATTTTGCCTATGGATTCTGCCCAGCAGGGAAGGTGCTACCACTGTTACAGAAAGCCAGTGCCCTTTTGGACTGTACAGTCTGGACCTCTTTAGGTACGCCATTATTCTCTACTCTGTGCTAAAGCCTTCAGTCATCATTTTAGCATTCCTTTAACCTTCAAACTGAAGGCTTTAAGCCTGATACGTTACTCTGGGTGAAAAGAGGAGGCCGTGATTTTTTTTCTTACCTGAGTAACTGCTTTCACTTGCCCTGTGTTGACAGTGGTGACCGGTGTACCTACAGCGGTCTCTGTGATCACATACTGGCCTTGAGGAATGGTCATCATCTGAATCTCAGATGCTAAAAAAAATGGAAATTGGGCAATCAAGACCTTCAAACTCAAAGACCACCTTAAAAGATAACATCTTAATGTCAGCAAGATTTCAAGCCTGAAACAGTGGTTGTTGATTAGAAATTCAGGTAGCGTAAAGTGTTATAAAACTCTACAGGCCTCAACAGAATTATGCCAGCTAACATCAGCTGCAGATTTGGCAATTCATGCATAGCCAACGCATCCTGTTCTCGCCAAGAAATCCTAGAATTACCATCCAGAGCTGCATGGACATGAGAAATCATTTCATGTCACCCTCATGTTCTGTACGATTCTTTCAAGCATCCTTCCAAATTTGAACAAGCTGCTATCCAGCACATGGATTCTTGCTGAATGCAAGTTCCTTGGAATAAAGGAGCCCATTCTACCTGCCCAAACCACACACCAGATCATTACGGACCTATAGCAGAAGAGCCAGTACAACCATTTTCATTTGTCTGAAACTGTTTATCTTCTTAGATCTCTATGAATATTAATCATGAAGCTTAATGAGCTCTGAAAATACTATCCCATTTGGTAGCTGGAGAAATAGAGCACGTATTAGTCCCACACGCTAGCCAGACTACTAGTGAGAGCTACTGCTGACACTTACAATAGCTCCGAAATGAGTTCCACGTGCCGGGAAGATACGTGTGCTGAACTGAAGATCCTTGCTGCTGCTGGAGGGCTTGGTTTGGTGTCGATGTAGTTGTCTGCATCTGTGAGGGGCTGAGTTCCTGCTGAGATTGCTGTGAGGAGGGACTCAAAGGCTGACCCCCAACCTAGAGGGCCGGGGAGCGGGGGAAGGTATAAGTGTTCTCAGTGTACTGAGGATTGTATACCTCTGTTCTGTTACAAACATATCCTTCTTAAGGGAAAACACAGGGGCATAGGTTCTGTAGCATATCGAGTACAAGAACTGCAAAGCTCTCCTCCAACTTGCTTCACTCTATGGTTAGTAAGCTGAGACCAGGAAACTGAAATAGAGACGTTGCTTGCCAAAGGTTATGTAGCAAGCCCGTAGCAGGGAACCAAGATTAGAGGCTAAATAATACCCAACAGCATGAAGAGCTGAACTTCAAATATTTAAGGAATGCCAGTTTCCATTTACATCTTTCAATTGGCTAAGTTTATTTAAGCTGCAAATATGACTGTTCCCAGCCATTTATCTCTACCTTGTACACATTCCTGGCGGGGGGAACCCCAACCACCCCCACCCCCTGCACCAAAAAAAAACCAAAACAAAATGCCCCCAGAGACCCTAGGAACATCTGGGGACTATCTGATGATCTCAGAGATGTTCATTTGAAAGCCATTTCACATGTGGTCCTTTAAAGGACATAGAAAAGACTATCACCTGCACCAGCACATGTAATATGCCAGCTGAGCAGACTGGTAGGGAAAACATTTCCTGCAAGAAGAGAAGAGTGAAATACCTGCGATGACGACTGAGTTGCTGGCGTTGGCTCTGTGACCTGGATGTGCTGCACCTGGATAGCATGCTGCGTGTATGTCTGGGGGTCATGAAGCTGCCCAACGTCCACTGTGGAGTGCTGGGACTGGTGAGGTGAGGTAGCCTGGGGCGGGGGGGGGGGGAGGGAGGGGGAGAGAAAAATCAAAAGCAGAGGTGTAGTATACTTCAAATTCTTTGCAAAAGCAGCTATGTAAACCTCTTCTGTGATACAAGGTCTGGAACAATGAGGTATGGACCTTAGTGAGGCCACGCAGCACTCCTTGTTCAAGCCTGTGTTTACCCTCTTTGCACTCCTGGGAGATAAAGAAGTACACTTAACAGATGTAATGCACCAAGATGGTTACATCTCAGTGATATCAATGGAAAGGACTTGCCTAAAGTCATGCAACCTGTCTGTGACAAGCAGCTGGACTCAAATCAAAGGGTCTGGAAACCAGGATTAGTGTCAACCACTGGACCATGCTTCTTTGTAAGCATCTGTCTATAAAATGTATGCATATCCACTACTGTAGTTTGACGTAGCTCTGTATCAAGACAAGTGCTCAGTCTTACTGATGAAAGGCTTTTTTGAGCAACACCTGCTAACGATACCAACTGGAGTAATTTAATTACAAGTCTCAGACCTTGATAAAATTAAATAGGAGCTGCAGGAATCAGTTTTTATGCTCTTGTTTTGTCAGAACAGCCACAGTCAATATTAACTGGGGCCATTTTTTAGGCCTTTATTAATCAAATTCATAACTTAATTTGTAATGAGGGGGCACAGAGAACACCAAGTATCAGCTTCAAATACAAACACGTGGTAGTTTCAGCTTCACCTGGTGGGTAGTAGATTTGAAGGCGATGGTGATTTCTTACAGCTGCCTGAGTTATTTTCCTCAGTTCAGTTACTCTAGTTACCCCCGGTTTTATTTTTAGGAGGCTGTTGAGCATCATAGAGAATGAATATTCTAATAGACGATATGAAGGGAAAAAGCAAGCGCTTTCTGTACTTCCAAATTTTGGCTCTGGCTCACTGAGAACAAGTACGTACAAATTAGACTTCAACTGCAAAAATGGGTCACCCACTGACCCACTTTTCCAGTTGCTGGAAAACCTTCCTAGAGCAGACTTAAACAAAAGTGCCCAGATGGGTAGAACGAAATTAGGACTGTGTCGATATGTCTCCAGCAAGCTGACCAAGACCGGCAGGACTATTTATGCCCAGTACACGATGCTTACAATGGGAACCCTATGCATTATCAATCAATTTATCTGTAAAAAACAGTCAGCACCACTTTTTTTTAACTACTCCTTACTACAATTCTGAGCGCTACAGCCCCAAGAAAGCACAGGCTTGATATGGAGGGGATCAAAAGCACATCAAGTCCTCCAAAAGGTTACTCACCTGGGCCACTTGAACAACCTGCAGCTGTATGTGCTGAGGCTGCTGCAAGCCAGTTGTGGATTGAGACACAGGGATGTACTGGATTCGCTGGTAATCTCCCTGGGGAGTTCGATAGTCTGTTGTGAGGGTCTGGGATATCTCCGTCATTGCCTGTGTCAGTAAATCTGTTGTCTGAGCAGGTAAAGAGAAAGATACAGACCATCATCACATATTGTCTACTGGATTGAATACTTCTGCAGGGCTGTAGTTCTTTCATCACACTGAATCTACATCTACACCACTCGGCCTAGTCGTTTATTTACAAGAGCTTCACGTGTACAGAGGAGGTGGTCATAAGCAATCACCACGAATCATCCACTAGGATTGCTCTCTTCTATCTAACTGCTAATCAGGACCATTAAGGGCTAACTTAACATAAAATAATAAAATAGTAATTTTAATGTTCTGACTTAACAGAACTATTAGACAACAAAAATCCTGCACTTGTAAAGAGTTGACTTAGTTTCCAAGTCAAAAAGTGCTTCTCGGATGTATTCTACTTTTCCTCCTCACTCGCCAGAATGATACTTTTCTTGACAACTGTAAGCGTGTAAAGACATTTAGCACCTAACTAATCAGGTTTATGAAGCCAACAGCATCCTGATTGAATCTGCCCATTTTCAAGCCAAACAGTCTTTTATCCAGTTTCAGTCTTGAAATGGGAAGCTTTAAACTGTGATTAATAAGATTTTTAAAGCTATGCAACATCCCCACACCACTAAAGGACACAAGACTGATTTTCTAGTCTCAGCTTTCAGTTCCATAGCGGCTGATGTATTAACAGTAGAGATATCAGCCACTGGAGGTTCATATCACTCAGTACTGCACTGTCCAAAGGATTACAGAGAGATCTCGTCTCTTCTGAACAGAGTTTGACCCAGTCCCCAGTCACTGTCAAACATGTCCTCTTCATCCCGAGAACTGCAGGCACCTCAGGAGAACAGTCCCAGTGAAAATCTATGAGATGAGTATTCCTGAGTTAATTAGCCACGTGTGAAAGTATTACGTGGAGTAAGTAGCACATGGGTCTGAATGAAAGAAGGGAGTGGAGTAGGGGAAAAAAGACAAATCCGTAGAGCTCCAGAAAGAAATACGTAATTCCTAGCAGAGCCAAACCACAGCACAGATCCAGGAACAGAAATGATCTCAAATAACGTGCTAACAGACCCTTTAAAATGACATCTGCCAAATAAACACTAAGACTACTATACCAGAGGGCTTCCGTTCTGTTTGTTTCCCTCCAATGGCCTGATTTAACATGTCTGGAATCCTTACCACAACAGTCTCTCCGGTAGTGCTGTCAGTGGTTAGAACAGCAGGAGTGGAACTGATGACAGCTGTCGCCAGCGGAGCGTGTATCGTGTTAGGGAGCTGCGCAAACTCTGGGTGCTTCTTGCGAATATGTTGTACCATCTTTGTCTACAAAGAGTTGCAAAAGCTCATTAGAAAGATGGTCAGTAACTCTGCTTCGGGCCAACTGAAATCAAACAGCCCTGCGGACTGCAGCTTTTAAGTTTCCCTCAGTAAGGCAGCATCAAGATTCACACTACGGGATGCTCTGGCCAGCAAGAAGGAAGCAAAGATCACCAAGTTTCAGCTGATTAGAGCTATCTGATACTGAAATATTGCCCCAAACATCACATCCCATAAGCTTTTTACCCCAGCACAGCCGAATATTTTGGGGACCTTTCCCAGAGGTCACCTTTTCTGTATTTTGTTTCCCTACTCCTCTCCCTTGTCACTGTTACTGAGAATTTTCCCAGTTTTTCCATTTGTGACCGCATTCTGATAACATTTCCATTTCTTCCTTCAAGCTCAGGCCCTCTATTTAGGGAACCTTTTTGCCATAAAATGAGCAGGTTCCGCCCCGCCCGTATTGTCAGCACGCAGCACGAAAGCAGCACTCTGGCTCAGAATGAAAGAGCTCTGCTTGTGGACTGACAGGTGACAGAGACCATGGTGAAAAAGCATCACCAGAGAGGTGCTGTCTTCTGAGGCTACGAGACAACCCCCATACCTTACTGCTGTACTGCTTGGAACAGTGAGGACAGCAGACCGGAGGAGTGGCTATGGTGCCTGTCAGCTGGGTGTGGGTGCTCAACATGGGATCCGGCTCTCCTGGGCCCGCAGGGCGCAGTTTCCGGATGCTTGGAGGTAGCTCAGCACCAGGATGGTTCTTCAGGATGTGTGCTTTGCGTTTACTGGCACTCTTGTACACCTGCAGTGTTAAGATTTGGAATTAAAATGGTGTAATCCTGTTGTCTGTGCAAAAAACAGCTACCAGTTATCTTTACCTGGAAGGTCTGCATGTCGCTTTCGACAGTATGTTTAGTTAAATCCCAAACAATTACAACATAATGCATCAATATACATACACCTTACCATGTTTAATCAACTTGTAAAAGCAACTCCTTCCTGTGTAGCACACATAAGGCATCTGAGAACACGTGTGCCACAACAAAACACCAAAGCAGGACAGGAAAGTGAGAGGAGAACCTTTTTTGCCTGATACTTGAAGGTCAAATGTCAAAGAAGCCACTAATCACCAAAGTTGTAATTTGTCCAATGTTCATTTGTCATGAAGGTTGATGCCTCCACTCTTGCACAAAGCATCAGACCGTTTTAATAGCCTTCAGCGATCAATGCATTTTTAAATTCTTTTTAGGCACTTCAACAAACAAATATTCTGTGATATTTTTTAAAACTATCTGGTTTTTTCCCTTTAAACAAAAGGAAGGAGGCATCATGGAAGAATATGCTGAGGATAAGGACAGTCAAAATACACTCCCTGGTAAATAAAGGCCCACATGCGTAAAAAGCAAAGGCCAGGGAATAAGAACATGAACCCCAAGGCAGCACAGAAGAAGCTTCAGGCTCTACTGAACACTGGAAATTGCTGGCATGTGACTAAGTAAGCAGCTTTAAATTAAAGGCGTTAGAGACTAACTTTTAGAAGTGATACAGAAACCAAAAGAAATAAGTGTTCAGGAATTATAGACAGGTTACTTAGTCCGGGGTTGCAAAAAAGTGATACAGGAATAAGGGTGAGTGACTGCTTGCTGGATGGCAGTATTTAAGTTTTTCCTACTCCAAAGACAACAGAAAAGGAGAACTGCAGTTTTCAATTAGCATTCAGCTGCCTTGGCCTAAGTGCATTTCATCTTAATTCTTTTTCTTTCTTTTTTTTTTTTTTTTTTTTTTTTTCTGACAGTCCTGCAGGAAAGTTGCTGGCAAGCACGTCAAAAAAAGCTACAAACCCTGCAAGGTGTTTCTATGCAGAAACAAATTGGTTGCACAGAGGTCTAGGACTGAGCTACCCTCCAAGGGGTGACTTCCTTACATACCTTATCACAGTACTGACAGAAGTAATCTCTGTTGGGTTTGATGATGGGCAACGTGAGCTCTGGCACCTCTTCTATTTTCATGTCTGGGTGTCTCTTTGATAAATGGTTCACCTTAGGAGAAACAAACACAGAGAACAAGAGAACATATTACAGCTGGAAGCCAAGCAATTGCTTCTTCTCCTAGACACGGATAACAGCCAAACCAAAACTGTAACGATGCTAGCCAGCAGCACCAGAAGCATTTGCTGCTGCAAAAGTTATTCACATTCATAGTCAGGTGCTGAATGTAAACGTGGTCTTACTAGATCTCATTTACAGATTCTCTAATCAAAGTAAGATGGGAAGGGGTAAAACAGCTTGCCAGAACTCTCTTGCAGCTGCGAGCGAGGTAATTAAAGGGCCTCTGTTGAGGGAGGCCTTTGCTAGCAGAGATCACAACCCTCATGAAATATTTGCAAATAAGATCTGGTGCGTTAACACCCGTTACACAGTGGCAGTTACAGGGCATGGCCAGGAGAGGCCCCTCAAGAAGGGGGAGAAACAAAGAATAGAAAGGACAGGAAAACTGAGGCAGTAAGGCTGAACTAGGCAATATATTAATCTCATGTTCTCTTAAATACATTACACATCAATCAGCATTACTTAGTGTTGAAATACAGTAGTGACAACCAGACATGCAACACAGGCAATGAAATACGCAAAGGCACACATTTGCTGAAGAGATAAGACACACAGGGTTAAAAAAAATAATATATAATTTCAACTCAGCTATAAAATTCTCCCGGTTTCACAGCATCCTTGTATTCCACCCATTGGAATTCCATCTTTTTTCCTTAACTATTGATCAAAATTGAGTACAGAAGTTATAAGAGAAGCTAGAGCACACAGACACTCACCAACATCCCCCTCCGGCGGAAACCCATCATACAGAGTCGGCACTTGAACATGAAGCTTTCGTAGTCAGTGGAAGCTATCCGAGGCTTGAATGTTTTTGAGCGGCTGATTCGATCAGCTTTCTTGGCCTCCCTCTCTGGGTTGTGCATCCTCTGCATGTGCTCTCGCAGTTTGTCTTTCCTCTAGGGAAAGAGCAAATCGGGAAGAAAAACATCAGCACCACTTACTGCCTGACTACCTGTTACAAGGAAGAACTACAACGTAAGGTGTTCAGAGATCTCTCTTCAACTTTTCCTCTCCAGTGCTGCCGTGAGATACAGTTGCATGCTCAGTGTTGGACAGCTCAGCAGAAATCCCTGGGGCTTAGGTTTATCCTTCAAACCAAGCTGAGGTTGCTCAGCCACAAAAGCAGGAGCCAAACTAATGCTAATTTAGCAGCCTCTATGAGAATGAACCCCTCTGCTCTGGCTTTTCTCTGAATTTATCTAAAATATTAGCGCTCACCTCTGTATGGCTGAAAACTTGCATCAAATAATGCTCTTGACTGAGGAGGACCTCATGTCTTACAACAGTGCTGAACCTACTGCCCAGATGCAATCCAGCCTCTCTAGACATACACTGTCTAGAATATGCTTCTTCACCCAGAAGTACCCAGTCCCTCAGTATCCCACAAGAAACTAAGTGACGAGAAGCAAGCTGCTGCCACCACAGTTTACCTGGCTCACAGTCTGCTCCATCTGTTCTGGTGGGATCTGGAAAGGCATCTGGATGTCATGTGCTGACAAGATGGATGCCACAGGCCCAGGCACCTCGCCCAGGAATATTATTAGTCCACTGACATCAACAAGAAGTTTTCTTAACTAAACTGATAGAAGCAATACAACCCAAGCACCTGGCAATTGGGCTGTATAATGACCCAGTTCTTAACGAGCAGATGGAAACTTCCTCTGTTATTAAATTATTACAAATAACATCTGATAGATGAGAAACCCTGTTAAGAGCAGAGCACGCTGGGGTGGATCTTCCCCCTCGTACATCAGAAATGAATGTCGTAGCTCACACGCGACACAAAGCAGCGCGTGCAACTTGTGGGCAAGCCTAGCATGTTTACAACATGGTGGTTTCTTCCACCTTGGAGAACATGAGCTTATCTACTTGAAGGAGGCTAAAGAATGGTGTGCTCCACCTGTATCAGGAATGACCCAGTCAAGAGTCATCTTACCTTGAACTGCTTGCCACACGTGGAGCACAGGAAGTCTTTGCGGTCTGAGTGTCGCAACATATGGAGTCGCAGCTTGTCGGGACGGCAGAAAGCCTTGTCACATTCTGTACACTGGTAAATCTTTTCTGAATGGAAGCTGCGTACGTGTTTCTTGACCTAGAATTGCAGATCATAGAAAAATGGAATTTATTCAAAAGAGAAGAGTGTGTGGTAAAACAGTCTAGGAAACTCTTAGCAAAAAGGAAAAAGAAAGAAAGAAAGGAAAAAGGTTTTAAGAGTTCTCTAATCTGCTTTGGTTTAAAAAGTATTTTATCAGAACAGTTGACATCTTGGCAATAGTTTCTAAAAAGCCTTAACATCCTTATTATGCCTCTGGATGGACTATTTGATTTCCTTAAGACTCTTTCTTGAAGGCATCAGCTATTGCACAGTTGAGCACTTAATGGGCAGCAACAGTCCATGATGTACCAGTTTTACTGAATCATCCTTAACACATTCATCTGATTTTCGTTATCTTTACTTCATTTATAAAGAAACCTAAACACGGGGACTAATTCCTTTCAATCAGAGAACGAGCTTGCAATTACAATTGGCAAAAAAAACCTTCAACAGAAAAGCATTTGCACGCCATTCCTGAAGGCCAACTACTTTTGCATGTTTTGGGACTATCCTTGAGCTCTTGAGGCATCTAGTGGGGTCCCTCACCTTCCCGCAATGAAGTAACTAATGAGGTCTGACATTTGAAATCCAAGCACTACTCAAGAAATGGATCTCTAACTAAATCTTTATCATCTTCTAATACTGATCATACATGAAGCAACGTGGTATCTTTATCTGTTCCACATAAAAGTACTTAAGAAGGCAGCAATCTATGGTGACTAGACTTAATTATTCACATAGCACCCAATGAAAAAACCATCTTTAAATTCCAAAATAGAGCTGAATAGCTGGAAAAAAGCCATGGGACCTTCTTCTGACTTGATCAGTTTCACAGGAAAGTTTATGGGGAATTAGGTTGCAGTACAGCATTTCTGAATCATCAACATTTTTCCTCGTTCAACATTTATGGAAGATAAAGGTTTTTGCTGGGATAGAATTATATTAGTAAACCACTTTTCCCCATCCTTTCCTCTTTAGCCTGTTGGATAGTCTATCAGTTCCTATTACTTGACTTAAACTGGATTTCTACATTTCAATTTAAGTCAGGCAGCTCAGCAAGACATAATCAACCTCTTTGTCCCAATAAAGGGTAATGAATATGTGCATGGTATGTCTCAAGTTTTTTTTCTTACTGAACATCAAAATAGCATCCTTAAATTCTATTAACTATCTTCTCCAATGGCTCTGCACACTGCACAAAGTAGTTAACATTACTCACTACTCCACTGCAACCTCTCTGAAGCAGTGTGCAGAGAATAAAGTACCCAGCTGAAGCCCAGGGGGCAAGTCAGGAAGCAGAGTATCCTGATCTGTTCTGGCACTTCCGCAAGGTGTTCAAATGAATTATCCTGACAAAAACAGTCAACGGATTAAAGATGTAAAACACAACTGTTTTTGGTTCAGAGTTTGAACAACAAAGGACAAGGTGTATTCAAGTACAAGCTGCATACAGCAAAAGACAATTCCTTTTTGTGCCATGGATCTGTACTGACCAAAAGTAGTTGGGACCTCCGCTTTAGGCATTTTCTAGGGATAAGGGACCACCCATCCCACAGTACAGCGCCTTCTAATGCCAGACTGAAGTACTACATCTAATGATTTAGTGGAAAGAGCACTGCAATGGCATAAGACGACATCTAGCAATGCTTGGTCACTCTTCCTTTTTAACTTCCGACTGACATGGACCCCTTTTTCTTGTGCAAATGGACTGACTGGAACATTACACGATAACAGTACTGGAAAATTCATAAACGAGAGTACTTGCAAGAGACCCAAAGGCAATGCTTCAAATCAGGATGGCATCTCACCTGGATAAAATCTGGAAACCGTTTTTTGCAGGTAGGGCAGGTGAAATAGCCATCATTGACATGGATGGCCACATGATCTTTAAGCAGATCCAAGCGGTCAAAGGACTCGGGACAGAAAATGCAGGAGTATGTTTTCTGGTCCATGTGGAACTTCATGTGGCTCTCAAGAGCCCCGCTGTTGATGAAACCCTTGTTGCAGATGTCACAAGTCAAAGGGCAGTTCCCTTCCCGTCCATGAAACCTCAAGTGCTGATCCAGTTTGTCCTTTTCGCGGAAGGCCTTCCCACACTGGAGGCATTTGAACGGGCGAAAGGATTTCCGTATGAACAGGTGCTGAAGAGCTGCATTCTGAAAGAAACATCGAAGAGACCACTAGCTTTTATTATTATGTATGGATTTCACATCCAAATATTTTCAAGATTAAATATACCAGATAATCAGTGAACCTAAACTTAAAAAAACCTGCTTTTGCATTGTAGATACTGTCTCCATTTTACAAAAGGGAAGGCTGTGACAGGCAGAAGTTAAGGGACGTACCTGCAGTTACACACTGAGGTAGGAGAACAAAATGCAAGAGTTTCCTCTCTAGTCCGTGTTTTCTGCTGATTTAGCTAACTTTTGTCTTTAGCATGGCATTTTTTCTGTAAAATAAAACTAAGTCGCCTCTGAAGTACAGACCTGGGCCTGCAATTCCAGTGAACTGTTGGGGGTTTGGGTCACAAATTCAGCCACCATACAAAGGAAACGCAAGCTAGGGCCCTGTCTTTCACACATGAGCAAGGCTTATGAAATTCCACAGCCCTTTACAAAATGAGCTTCTGCACCAAAGTTCACCAGAGATGTGCAGCAGTGGTTTAGCATTGTGGGGAAAACTTATGGTGGAACATACATTCAGGAGATACTGGTCTAAACCTTTTTGTTATTATCAGAAAGAATAGATTTTCAAAACATTACAGCAGGGGCAGAATGGCAGGTTTACAAGCAACAGGTAAGAACTTGTGAGCAATTCTCCTGTCTTTGCCGTTTAGCATATATCGTGTGCAAGAGCCTGAAAGTGAAGGAGAAAGATGAAAGACAAACACACTGGTGCTAAATCAAGAGGAACTCTGGTTGATTCTGTTGTCTATTCAAAGGGCAGTTGATTATACACAGTCAAACTTGAAATTGCTTTTCTTGGTATTGCAAGAAACTTTAAGGATATTGTGAATTAAGCATAATGCGTGTTGTGCAAATATTCATTTTAAAATTTAATATACTGGGCCGCTCTTCTGTTTTTTCTCCACTCCTACTGTGCACAATTTCTCTTCTCAGCCCCTGCTTTTTTTTGGCGTGTGCTACCTTTTCTGTTACATTTCATGATTGTTGCCTTTTCCCTTTCTCCCCTTCCCCTTCAGATAAAAAAGTTATAGGCCCATCCCAGTCCCGATACCAGCACTGTCTGCTGGAGGAACAGATGCTGCTGGACATGTTGCCTGTAGAAATAGGCAGGCGTGCCCTGCGCCTGCATTTCAATATTGGATGAGAACTTTTATGCTGGATAGTTGCAAAGCTAGAAGTCAGTCACATCTCTGCATGCATGAAATCCCACAGCACACGCTCACCCATACTGTACTGATAGAGTACACTGCAATACTTCCATTTCCCTGCAAGAAGTCTAAGGGATATTTACTCTTCCCCAAAAGACCTACACACTGTCATTTATTGATGTCTTCTCTTTTCAGATGCTACACACAGAATCTACATCATGATAGTTAAGAGAAATAGCGCTAGCACATTGCTGGCACCTATGCTTACACACATTCAATATTACATACTTCTCCATGAGATACGTTCAAGACTTCTCTCCACAAGATACGTTCAAGACTTCTGCAAACAGATTTCTCTGGTTTCTTCCCTCCTTTTCTTGTGGGAATGTCTGGGCTGACATTTGCTGTGTCCCTTAAGTGTGTGCCAACAGTTGACACTGAGTAAAGTTAGGAGCTCTTCTGCTGGAATGAGGAAGCAGCTTGGGAATACTGTGAAATGCTGTGCTAGAGATTAAATTAGTGAACCTGAATGATCCCTTTCACCATCTGAACTGCAGAGGGAAACCTATACTTTCATTCCTAAAAAAGGAACATGAGAGCAACTGTTTTGCTATAAAAAAAAAAGCTAACAGTTTAATACAGGAGCCCCAAATGAGCCCTCCCATGAACGGTCATCATCTCTATTCTCCATTTTACAAGTGGAGGAGTGGAGACAATGGGAAATACACAGATGTGCTCTACGTCACACCATGGGCTGCAAAGGCAGACATGTATTGTGTAAAAATTAATGTGTTGCTTGGAGTCAGGAGTATATAATTTTCCGCTTAACTACAGGGATAAGCTAATAAAACAAATAGTTGTAGGGATGCACTTCAAGTTCTTAACTCCGCTATTACTGTACTTTGCTATTTGACCACTGGTACCTTACCAGTGATCTGACCGATAGCATAGCAGGCCAGACTTCTATACCATGTAAATCAACATAGGCCCATTGCTGTCTCAAAGGCTACAGAAGGGTGAAATGTTTTACTGCTCTTTGATTAGATAAGCTATCAACTAGAAAAACAGAAAAAGAGAACTAAGTGTTGTCTCATTTACTGATAACATTGACCCAGTGCAATTGCGTGAACAAATCCTCCAAAACTTTAAGATGGATATTATAGTACTTCATCCCAGCAGTCTAATCTTATAATATTCACCTTAAATTTTCAGTTAATTAGAACTAGAAGAATGCAAATTGGTATTCAGATAACACTTTGCTCTGGCCATTGGTTGCTTATAGAAGAACAAATCTGACAATTACGATGCAGGGTCAATCAGGAAACACCAAACAGAATTTTGACAAAACAACACGGAAGGTGATGTTGTTACGTACCATTTGATTAGATACAGCAAAAACCCAACGAAACAAAAAAACCAAACCAAACCTACCTGCAGCTCCAGCTGAGCAGGCAGCATTGAGGGAGAGAAAAATACTTATGTTATGCAATGGACTTTAAAACAGAAGCCTTGACTGCTGCAATAGTCACGCTTCTGCGGGTCACTACGAGGGCCAGCTCTTCTAGCTAGAGTTTACTCTTTACGTAGGCAAAACTCCTTTGAGGTTTTTGCCTCAGGAAACACTAAGCAGATCTTCAAGGTTTACCCTGTAGTTAATAACTGCCCAAGGGGAGTTAAAGGGCAAAGATAAAAACCACAGATAATCTTGAAGGTGTTTTGTGACCTTTCATGTTTTCTCAGAGTTGATTAATAATGATATAATGGGTACTGCAGAGCCACAGTGAGAATGAAATGCTTTTAGCAGAAAGGAATACTTAGAGCAGGATGACAACAGGGCAAGGATTAGAAGAGTGAAAAAGTTAAGGAGTAGGGACTTTTTTTAAACCTCATCTTACTGTTTGTACTCTTCGTTATACAACCGGGTGCATTCCTTTCAGCATGAAGGAAGTGACTGTGCTTTCCAAATCATATCCCTATCCCTGCCATTTGCTTCCTCAGAGTAAAGCAGTCACCTACACAAAGGACATTTTAGGATCAGGTCTGTATGTGTAAAAAAAAAAAAAAAAAAAAAAAAAAAATGCAAAAAACCCCCCAGCAATTTGGAAATGCAGATGTTTTTGGGATCAGCCCACAGACACTCTGGACGCTGCCCAGAACTGAATTAAAAACAAATACTCATTTTGGCTGCAGACCACAATGTTCCTCTAATTTGTTACAAGAGTATCTTGAGGGATGCGTGTATCTCTTCTCAATGCTAAGGAAGTGACTGTCATAATTAAGGTCTGATCTCCAGGGAAACTCCACAGGCTCTAAAGCAAAGGCTGAAAAATGAACTGATCCTATCGGAACTTAAACCCCAGGGCACCAGAGATTAGCGCTTCCAGCTAGAATTAAAGCACTCTCGGAGCATCACTGCTCTAAACCTTCAAAAAGTTGAAGCAAGTCACAAAGAATTATTGTTTTTGAAAATTAAATCCTACATGAGTAATAAGGAAGAACTAGAGCTACACAGGTCTCCCGATCATAATCAGGAGTCAAGGCTTTCTACCTGTTCTTTGGAAGTGAATGATGTACTACTACAGATCTTAAAACCAAATGTTTGCTTGCTTGTAACATTAAGTGTATGTTACTGTAAGAATGTGCTGTGAACAGCTGAATTGAATGAGTGCTCGTAGGATGCTAGAGCTTGTTGTGATTTTTCAGTGCTTAAAAAGTAATGCTTACTAGCGTACTACTCTTATCTCAAGTTCTCATTGCTCGCAGTCTGACGCAATACGCAAAGGTGCTACGCAACCATCCATCTGCCATTCTGCCAGTGCCCCTATCTTGAAACATCTCCAGAACTCTGCCAAACGTGAGCTGCCAGATGTGTGGGAAGTTAGGGAGATTTGGAGAGACAAACGTGTCACCAAGGGCTAAACCACCACTGCACTCCTCTTAGTTCATCATCCATTTGGGATGAACTTCCAGGGAACAAAAGCTAAGCCACAAGACAAAGCAGTAACAGAATTTCTGTCCCTTTCTTCCCACATTTACTGTTTAAGACGACGTTAAGTTCATATCTTGGGTTCAAAAGTTCAGGGAAACAGGCAACACTTTCTCTTCCCATTACACCCAGGCCTCAACTTTCTACTGAGGAAGTTGTGGCATATCATAAGCAGTAAATACCCACACTCTTTACTGTCAAAAACTCACCATCTGTCTTTGTTATCCATCCTTCAATACATTCAGTAAAAATCCCTCAAGCTTTTAACATACAAAAATCAAATTACTGGTAGAAACTTGTCATTCAGACAACACAAGCATTTTGTATGGTTAAGAATTCTGCAGTCTTAATGTGCCTGAGCCAAATTCCTCCTTCAAGATACACTGCTGCCTTTATGGGGTAATACCACCACTGGTCTCGCATATATATTGCTATAAACTGAAAGCAAAATTTGGCTCGACATCTTCCTACACGGAACAGTTAGTCAACTCTTTTCTAATCCTTTCTCATCCCCTAAAAATGAAGTCTTACCCCGATTGCAGCTGTTCCTTTCTGTAATCAAAATTTTACACATGGAAGAAAAAGAAAAAGATTCTAGGCTAAATAAACCAATCTCACAGTTACACGGCTTGAAGGATTATTTGCTTGAATCATTTCCCTCCCACACATAGTAGAGAAAAAACAGCTCACCCAGTTGACACAAAGCTCAGGCTCAAAGCGTTTGCTGTCGGTACACAAAGCTTTTAGCACAGATTTTAATCTCACAAAGACAGGCAGGTTTTTCTAGCCCAAGAAAGGATTTTATCACTAAGTATCATCATCATCATCATCACCAACTAAGTGGATCTAAACTGAGATCATGGTTCCTCTTTGGCACCTATTTGCAAGAAAAGAGTTCCGAGAGACACAGATGGTGCTGTGAACAAGTCATTAGTCTGTGCCACAGTACCATGATTCAGCTGGCTGTTTGAAGCACTCCTGCTTGCCAGCTTGGATGGACTGGGTTTCTATGAAAGAATTACTGTGCTGGAATTGAATCTGCTCCAATTGGTGACCAGTTCTCACTAGCATCTCGTGAGATACTAGTTCTTTACATGAGATTTGTCCTCCCCTCAGTGCAAAGAAAATTGCTAGGAATGAGATGCTTTATTCAGGATTCAGAAATGGATATGACAGTGGAAGAGACCAGCTGGTCCTGGCAGGCAGGCCCAGCGTTCTCTGGGTGAGAGAAGACATGATCCACCGTCCTCTTTGCTTACCCTGATACGCTTCGCTCGCCTCATGTCATCTGCTGTCATGGTGCTCTGCGTAGGCACCGTGCTCTCATCGTGCTGCGGCTGGATTTGTAGTGGGTGGTTTTCTGACTGCTGCTCCAGTGCCGACTGCGTCTCTGATGGCACTGGAGTCTGTTCCTGCTGCTCCAACCCATTCAGTGTGGCTTGTCCGGCCTCATCAAACTGCCCCTTGCTGGAAAAATGCAGCAAGTCCTGAAATCGCAAATCATACAACCAGTGATTATTCCCCCCACCCACTGAAAAATGCTTTGATAATACTCAGCAGACAACAAGATTTCTACATATTTAATCACGAGCTATAAACGAAATGTGTCTACACTAACTCTTTCCTACTGTGTTCCATTGATACTCTCAGCAGATCACCTCCGAGCGCCAGGGAAGAAGTGCTGCAGGGAGGCAACTCTCTCGGCCATCATATCGTCTGATCGGACACAGACAATCAAAATGACCCAGCTGTTAATAGCCAAGCAAGTTCTTCTGCACTCATGACTATTACCGCTTTAACCAAAGATGACGTAGGCTGACCTGTGAGAAATTTTATGACCAAATTGAGTAGCACAGACCAGGGAAAGCAGAGAATTTCCATCTCATTGAAACTGATGTCACTTTGAAGCATTATCATGCATTGTTATGCAGCGTCTTCTCCTTTCTAACAAACTAGCTAGAGTGCTGAACTGGAGAGTGACAAATGAGATGATTATACTGTGCACTGTGTGTTTTGCTCTCCAGCTTCCAAGCTCTGCACACTCTCATCCACCCAGCTGCATAGATGACTTACACTTATCACACAAAGCTGTTTTCCTCCTTTTTTGCATTAGGATAAAAGAACAGGGAGGGTGTTGGGAGCAGGAAGCATATGCCAAAAATCTACATTCTTTCCATATAAATTCCAATAACTCCTCTGGGATGGAATCCTCTCATATTACAAGAGAAAAAACATAGACCCTTACTCGACATCACTTAATGCAACTCAGGAAACTTAAAAGCACAAGCTAGGAAACAGAGTGCCAAAAGTATATCAGCTCAAGGCTGGTACTGTCAAAGCGCAAAAGCAGGTGTGGGAGAAGAAAAACACGGAGGTGCCAGAAGGAGTGCAGCTGTTATAAACCGTGAATGCTTACCAGATAGAGACACTTAGTAAAGCAATATACCAGCCAGATGTCCAGTCCTGGTCTAGGTGGCAAGTTTCCACACTTGCCAACACTAAACTGTGCTCACAGCATCCTGAGTCTCAAGTTCTCAGGCAGATGAACTTCTGCCTAGTCATTAGTGAGGCGGGCAGACCTCCAACGGCTTGGGACATAACCATGGCCCTGTTCGACTGTATAGACGCACGTGAGCTAGCCCTGGGCCATGCTCCAAGCTGGCAGGATGTGAGCCACCTCCAGTCCAGAGGCCATTCAGATACATTAGCATGGGACTGCGCCCAGTAAGCCCCGTCTCTCCAGAGCTAAGAGTTTGGGAACAGCATTATGCTTACTTGTCTAAATGCAGCTGGCTTGCATCACGTCAGCTTGCAAAGAGGGTGATCTCGCAACTGTCCACACTTAAGGCAACATTTAGGGCCCATTCTACGTGCTCAGAAAACAAGCGGCAGGCATTCATAGGCAACGTATAGATTCCTCCCCCTGAGTCAGCACTGACCCATGATCCAGTGAGATGCCAGAGGAGAATTACCACTCAAGATATCAGCTTTCAGCTAAGTCATAAAACAGAGCCACTGATCCCTTCTGACACCTTTCATAAAAGGACTTGGTGGTAACCTAAGCACGGTCAGCAAAGAGAATTTAGCATTTTACTTAAAAGCATCATATTAGGTCCCTACAGAATATAACCAACAGCCACAAGCAAAAGAACATTCTGCTATAAGTGTGCCTACATGAAGCCCTTTTGTTAATATTAAAACATCATAAAGAATCATAGCTCAAACTGATTTAATTCTACCAGCAACAGTTATAAAAGCAGACTCTGACCTCACGTTCCAGAAAGGACGAATACGAACCTAAATTCCCATTACAGTTTTACTGTCTAAATTACTTTTGTGATGCTGCTAAACTGCCGCAATAACCTATCTCACTGCTAAGTGCTTTGGGATTAAAGTTGCTGTAGAAATGCAAGTGATTTTACAGTTTTTATAGAAGGAAAGTAGCATGCTCCCCTGACAGAGAATCACAGCTAGAAAACCAAGAATTACTTGGGTATAAGACCAAAGCACACCCTCAGTTTGCACTGATGTCCCGAATTCTTTTAGTCAAGAGTTTACATCCCATGTGATTATTTTTTTTCCTCCTCTCCATCCACAAAAAAAAAAAAAAAAAAAAAAAAAATACCTGCGTCCCTTCTTCACACTTTTCGCCATTTTCACTGGTTACTTCCATACGCATGAATTTGGGAGGGCGCCCCGGGCGTCTGCCTGGTCCAAACCTCCTCTTTCCTCGCCCACGACCTCGGCCTCTGGCTCTGCAGAATACATAGTGCTCCAGGTTAGAGACAAAAAAAAAAAGATGGATTTGGAATCTCCACTGGTTTTACGCATTCTTTCTCAGCATCACTATCTACCCATTCAACTCAGTAACAATGACCTGCAGTAAATAATAAAACCTGAAGAAATTCTGGCAGCAGAAAAATAGGGTACTGGCTGGTATCTATTTATTTTGTGCTTTATGAGAAATCAAAGTCCAGAACACATTAAAATTTATTTCAGTAATTGTGGGACCGAGAAGACTACTGGCTCCTAGCAAGTCCTCTGCCATGGCAACTCTTCTACTTCCAACAGCCCAGTGCATGGTGCGCTGGAAAGCATTTTCAGCTAGATGGAAAAAGCACACAAGGAAACCAGTTTATAAGCTGAAGCCATAACATCCCCCCTAAAAAAGGTACTTATCCATTGATGTCAGGCAGTAAACTGAAGTTTACTCTGTCAAAAAGTGAAGTGTTCTGTGTCAAAAACAAAAAAACAACCCCCCAAAAAAACCCAAAATGCAGCCACTTGCTAAGTTTCAGGAAAAAGAAGGCACCAATGTTTTCTGCTCTCTGATGGATGTTTGTAGATTCAGCTTTCAATAGGTCAGGATAAACCATCTTGACAGCCCAACGAGGAGCCAAAGCACTAGAAATCTTGCTCTCCAAGCTCTGTATCTGCATACATCTGAGAAGCACCAGTATTTCAATATTGTGGTAGTGAAATACTGCAATTTTTTAAGTCATTGGCAAAAAAGAAAAGCAAACCAAAAAAAAAATCTCACCAGTTTCAATGGGGTATTTATTTCCCTCAAGCTACTTCTTTCGCAAAGTCTCTTACACCAATCTGTTTCCTGATGCCATATGCTTACCTTCTGGTGCCAAGACCCAAGTTGGTCAGTAAGATCCGTAGGGCAAAGACCCTCCTTTCTGCAAGTTTGGGGAAGTACCATAGTGATATCCAGACAAAGCTAAAGTTTTCAGTACCTGCTGAAGAAGTCCAGCTTCTCATCGTGAGAGTTGAGGTGCTGCTGGAGTTGCTCTGAGCTCATGAAACGACGATTGCACTCATAACATGGCCAGTTCTTCTCTTGCTCTCTGAGAACTATGTTCAATTGGAAACGTCAATAACAGCATTTCAGTCACCACCAATTAAATGCCTCATTTTTTTTCCCAAGCCTTTCTGTCCTCTGTGGGCCATATTTCTCCCCTGAAGGTTAGACAGACTGCAGAATACTCAGCACTGCTCTATTTAGCTTTGCTTTCATCCCCTCTGCACTGTGGCATGACTACAGCTCATCACGGAAAGACAAAAAGGTCGCTGGGGACAGTTCACATGGACTATAAACAGTGCTTAAAATTCAGGAAGATTTTGAAATTTACCCTTGTATGGAAGAGCACCTACAGGATTGTGGCTCTGGCATAAGTTAGGGGAGGTCAAGAGAAATTTCTCAATCTAAAGCAGTAGCACGTTGGTTTCTAACACACTCAACATGAGACATCAAGTACAGAAACATACCTCTTTCCAGCAGCAACTTAATGCTTCCCAGAAAATGAGGCAAAAGGCTAAATTATTGTAATATTAGCAGGAGATGAGTTAGTAGAAATAAGTCCCAATAATACAGTCTAGATCTGGTTTAACTTTTCTTAACCTAGCGGAAATTTGGGAGCACAATACAGGTCGTATACTTGAAACTAAGTAGTACAACACCCAGCCACCACACTGCAAAAAAATTGAGAGCAGAAGAGCCTAAGTTACCCTTCCTTTCCTCTTCAGATATGTCGTGGATCTTCTGGTTCACAAACTCTGCGTAAGAGGCAGCATACCACACCTGCAGAAGGAATACAAGATAACAGACCACTAAGATGGAACCAGAACTAAAGGGAATTCATTTGAAAATGGTTTTTAAGCAATACATTTACTTCACTTGCCTCAACCACTAACTCTTATTGCTCCTTTCATCCTCAATAATAGATACTGTTGAGATCAATATGCTCCCACTGAGGAATAAAAGAGAGCTTTGCTCAGAAAGCATATCCATTTAATTTTAAGGTATAGCCTCCTAATACGAATGTTAGTCTCACACACGGCTACCAGTAGGTCTAAAGGAAGTAAGATTAATCTCTTTAGACCCGACTGTAAGATTGTAAAGGATGGATATCAGCAGAGTACTGTTACTTGTTGTACCAAGAGGAATGGAAAAGTTGTTAACTCGGGGGATTTCCCGTTTCTTTCCTGCTCTCTTTACATAGAGAATAGGCAGCACTGTCCACAGACACTCATTTAAAAGTGTTTCTGAACTTCTGAAGGATCAAAGCAATACGGTCCTGCTTCCCAAAACAACAATCTGCCAGGCTGCAGCATGGTGGACCTCGTTATACAAAGAATTTAGGAAGCCTTCAGCAGAGAGAACCACAGAAGGCAGAAAGACAAAGTTTATTAGAGCCTAAAATCAGGTGCTCACATTTAGCTGAGAATTCTTGCATCATTTCTCATTTTATCTTACTGCTTGATTTAAAAGGTTCAATTCCAGAAGAGATTTCTTAAAGAAGGCACGGACAGATTTTCAGCATGAAAAATCTGGACAAGTTTAAATTTGTAGCGGGACGCAGGCATTTTCACAGCAGTGGTGAGTGGCATTTCTAACTCCTTCAGAGACTCACTAGCAGGTGCGTGTTACTTTGCAGGAATCTCACTAGCTGGACAAAGAAGAAAGCCTGGAGGTCCTACCCTACTAACCTGTAATGCAATACAGAAGTTCTCAGCTTTAACTGACTGATCCTCATACTTCAATCTTTGGACAAAAAACTTATATGAATGCCTTACATCCACTCGGGGAGGAAAACACGTTACAGAGCCTAGGTCACTCGCTTTCAATTATCGAACCAATTTTACCCCAAAAGACGCTACTAACACATAAAGCAAGAAAAATGGTGCTTCTACAAGCAGGTCTGTACAGATTTAATTAAAGTCTGATTACAAATTGATTTAAAAACTGTTGAGAAAATTATGTTTGGATACACTTAAAATGGATTAACATGGATTCTAGTGATTCAGCTTAAACAAATTAAGGACTGATTTCAGAGAAACCAAAAAGAATCTTACCCTTAAAAATCAGCAACAAGTGTATAAGCAGGCTTTTGCCCTGGTTCAGCTAAGTGTGTTTAAAACTGGGTTTGGTTGTTGTTTTTTTAATTGATGAAATTTACGTGCAAGAAGAGATTTGAAGAAGAAAAATTTCCTGATATCAAAGGTTTTTGGTTACCCCTAGTTCCCCAAAAGATGTTGAAAACGAAGGCCATCTCACAGCCAGCCACACTGCTTTGAGCTCATAGTAATCAATACATTTTTAAAGGGAACAAAAAGTAACTCACAGGGAAGTCACAATATCCTTTATCATTTTCCACATGCAAAGTTTCAAAAGTTCCAGGAAAGCCAGGTAAAGTGAGAGACCATATTTGCTTAAGGCACCATAAAACAAGTCAAGGGCACACAGGACTAACTGGAAAGGGCATCCAGAACTAAAAAGAATAAGACTGCTGCAATAAAAATTAGATTGCATCAGCAAAATATGCGCAGTGTAAAGCATGACAGTGACAGACAAATCATTTACATACTTTTATTTGAAACTTACGCATTTTATACCTGAGCCAAAGCTCATTTAAAATCCCTAAGTCGGTGGCTAACTACTTACTGACTTCAGTGACATTTGATTCAGGCCATCATGTGCTTTATCAGGGAAAAAAGCCCTAAAGCTATTTACAGCAATCATTTCTGGCACTCGGAGATGCATTTATTAGGTAGCAACTCTAAGATTTGATTTCATCAGCGGAAGAGAGTCACAAAACACGAGTAATGCCATACCTTGAGTTCCTGCTTGGGCTCCACGTTTTTAATGGTTGTGTAATAAATATGGTGGCCGTACTGATATGCTACCAGGTTCTGCTCCAGATGGTTTTGAGCAGGACGCACAAACATCATCCAGTTACAAAGAGCCTCGCTAGAAAGTTCAAACCACAGGTCCTCTTGCAAATCTCTGTCTTTTCTGTCACCCTTATCAAGAGAAACCTGTAGCAAAATCCAATTACATATGACTGTAACTGCCTGGCAGCAGGTTCAAAAGAATTTGAGCTTCTAAACAAACAAACCAAAACAAAAATCCCAAACAAACAAACTACTGTGCCCATGCAACTTTTACATTAGGAAAAGCAACGAAGGCATAGCTAACTTTCCTCTCTTTGCTAACAAGGAGCCAGAAACAGGCAGCACTTCAAAAAATACTTAAAAACAGGTAGACATTTAACTAGGGAGACACGATGGACCCTTCCATGGCTTTCTAGAGCAAGAAGCATTCATTAAAAGGGCCAGGCACAGTACTTTACATGTGGCTATGAGGCACAAGAAGCTGTAGCTTCAGTAGGCTATATGGCATCAGTTGTCAGATGTTTCTAACTGGCAGACCCACTTCTTTCATTTCTTGACTCATGCCACTGCCTCAAGCTGGGAGCAGCACTTCTTTAGCTGAACTTCTGCTGGGTTACTGAATCAGCCTGCGGTAACAACATCCTTGTCAGACACTGACCATCAGAGACCAGTGCTCCTAAGACTGTCAACCTAATCTCCAGCAAATAAGAACCAATTCCTATAATGAAACCAGTAAATAAATGGATAAAAGTCAGTCAAATCCATTATACCTCCTGCCAATGTCTTGGCATGAGAAAGGGGAGAAAAATCTCTCCTCTCCCCTCCATCTTGTGGGGGAGAGGAAGGAAAGGGGAAGAAAAATATTTTTAACTTAAGTTACAGCATGACACAAAATAATGGCTGCAAAACATTCTCAGATAGGGCTGCTATTTATATGTCCAGATGCTGCTTCAGCCCACACGACAGCGATTCACAGCATTCCACGCTATGCGTCCTATATATCATAACACCATAATGCCTTAATATTCATCACGATTATTGTGTCTCCCTGAATAACAGAAGATTTCAAGCCAAAGCAATCTGGGTACTTCTGAGTTACATTCAGAGATGGAAGTAACAAAACAACACCTCCAGTGAAGTAACTGATCATGGCAGAGCAACAAACTCATGAAAATCAAAGCTTAAGCACAAATTGATTCCTCTTCTTCTCTCGCACGCACACCCTTACCTTCAAATGGATATAGCAGTCTTTGAGTTCAGTTTGTCTAACCAGGGGTCCTTCCACAGGTCCAAACTGTGTGCGTTTTGGGATACGCCTTTTGGAGAACACACCTCCCAAAAACCTGTCTATATAGAGCACCAGAGGCAGGCTGGCTCTTGCCCTGGTCAGCACAGGCCGGTTTGGGATTGGATGCAAAGGTCCGTGTTTTGGACACACAGAGGGATGTGCATTATTACACTCTTCACACCCTACAACACAAAGTCAGAGAGGACATGACTGTCAGGCAGACACTCACGCACCAGCTCAGAAGAGACAGCCTTATCTCCCTCTAAACATCTTTGGCTCAGCTGTGGGAACATTTATTCCAATAGTCTGTCTACCTTTTAAAACATTAGAGAGGGCAGCCTCCCGCAAAATGAAGAACAAAGCAGCTCAGAGACTCCACCTAAGACACAACCTTGTCTTTTCAGTAAGGCAGCTCAATATGTGTCTACATTTCTGGGTATAAAGGGGTTTACTTATTACTGCTAAAATCTGAATCGGTTTTGGCTCCATTTACTAGAGGGCTGATGGAGGTGAAAAAAAAAAAAGGGAGGGCTTTTTCTACATACTACTACGTAGTACTTCATATGCTTACACAAATCATTGGGATCAAAGGGTCGAGGTGGATCCGGATCCCATTCATCCATGTCAGTGTCTTCCCCATCTTCATCCTCATCTTCATCCTCATCATCTTCCTCTTTTGCTTCCATCCTTCCCATTTGATTCTGCAGGGGTGCTAAAGGGTCAGAACTATCCACTGCCTCCATAGGAGGTAACACCTGGTTATGCACCGGTAATGATGCCTGAGGAGAGAATTCACAAACAATCAAAATTGATTCACAAAGAAAAACACTCTTACAAAGATGAGCAATGAAGGTTCTTGCTAGTCTACCCTTTCTGCTTCCTTTGGTAATGGAAAGAAGGACAAGGGAAAGTAAAGTGACACGACAAACATTTGCTGAGGGATGTTTTGCATCGCTGCTGCTCACAGCCTCACTCGGGACAGCTCTGTGTCACTACCTAGCTCTACCCTGTCAAAGACTGGCTTCTCAGGAGAAGAAAACAGTATCAGAAGTTCTGGACCCTCACAGAAAGTCTGAAAAAGTCCAGGCTCTGTGGAAATTATCTACAGCCTAAGGCTGTATTTTAACTTCTGTACAAGTGAGAGAATCCTGCACTTGGGCACATGATCTCTTCTCTTCTATCGTGCAATCAAACACACACAATCCCCAGAGCACACACACAGAGATCAATATGGGATGAGATAACACAGACGCTAGATATAAACTATGGGACGTGGAGGACAGTTGAGGGCATTGTATTCTTTCACTAATTTTAAAGTTTATCCCTTTCTTTCCCTACAAAAAAAGCAAAAAAATAATTGAAGTCCACTGTACAGAATATTCCACGAGGCTTCTCAGGTAGAGACCAAGAAATACTACGCGCAGCAAAGCTATCTTAAAAGACTGGCAAAGAGACCCAGTGGATGCTGGTTCCTACGTGACAATCAGCATTACACCTTCTGTTAACTTTGCTTTTCAAAGCTGAGAAGAGTATTTTAAAGGTGGCTGCTCAAGACAGAACAATCTGTAGAACAGGTTTCTCTGTATATTAAATACACCATCTCTCCTAGAAAACCCCACACACATTCCATGGTGAGACTATGAAAGACAGTACAGATCTGTGCTACAGCTTTCTCCCATCTCCTCCCATATCACTCAGACATGTTTCATCACCTGAGACAATGGAGCAATGAAATCAGTGTACTCGTACATTTAAAAGAAAAGGGTGCCTGGCAACTTACTCTATCTGCTTGTGGACCCTGCTCCAGAGCCATTTGCTGGGGGGATTCGGCAACGTTGCCGAGCACGGACAGGTTGGTGGGATTCATGCTCTGAGCAGCAGCAGGCAAGAGCACAGTTACCTAAAATTATAGGCACTCATTTTAGCACTGCGTCATATCCATCAGTCACTTACATACGGGCAGTGCCCTGCATGCAATGCTCCCTGGAGTCCTACACTAGGTCAAAACCTGCAACATTTTAATGATTTTTTTGTTGTGGGGTTTTTTTTGTTGGTGGTGGGGTTTTTTGTTTGTTTTTTTAAGGGATGATGGACTTGGACAAAACCTGTAGATCCAGGAACAAAGGGAAAGGCTTCAAAACTCAGTCTAGATTTTGCAGCTTTTGAATTTCCCATCTCCCACTTTTGGCTTTAAATTAAGGTCCTATGCAGCCTGGGTTCAAACTATACTAAAAACAGATGCAAGGAGCTCTTTAGCTCTTGGTAAAACCAATGATCTGGGGTCTTTTTTCTCCTCTATCTCCAAATTTACTAAGTTTTTTTAAGGCAGAAAGTAAAGAAGGAAAGAGAAGCATCTCCTCTTTTTCTCTTTCTTTTTCGCAAGCAAACCAAGATCCATTGTAAAAGCAAGATGGTGTATTGACCTCATTGGAAGATCAAGCCCTCAAATGACAGGATTCCAACAATGATTTTTTCTTTACATTATTTGGTCACACTATACATTTTTGGTCATTTTCATACTCTTTTTTTTTTTTGTGTGGTAACAAGAAAATGAATGTATATTACCATACTGGAGCCATCCATTCAGCAATTAAACAAAGCAGAATTAAGATCCTAGGAATCACCTTTCCTCTCTTTTGTTTCCTGCTTATCTATACAGGAGTTTGCACCGTTATCCTACACAATTTTTCATCCTTCTCTACAGCTGACATCATGTGGCTTCTAGTTTGTGCCTCTGACTGTTAAGCAGCTTTTATGCTAAAACTAAAGTCCCTGTCCCTCTACAGAGGGCTTAATAAATATCAAATAAATCTGAGAACAGTGAGTTGTGCCAACAGTGAAGAAGCAGACAAGAAACTCCATAACATAAGCAGATAGTCTTAAAACTTCAAATCTAGTTGTTTTGTCTAAAGAGGTATTAAGATTTAATTTATGAAACCGCTTAAAAACTACAGCTAAAAGACTTCAGGGAACCGTGTGACAGTGAGCAGGAAACTGCCAAGACAACAGCTGAACCAAGCTGTCTGGTATTGACATTTCTGATGCCAAGTGGCAACAGAAAAGGCATCATTATTCAATGGCACACCTCCAAGTCTGCCAGTGATGCGAGGTTCACGCAACCTTGGGTCTATTTGTCCCTCATATTAGCACTGCCTACCACTAATCATACTTCAGACCTATCCTTACTTTTACTTCCATGTCAGACACTGCAAGGAATATAGGCATTATTTTTAAAAACCTTTCAATTTTTTTAAAAAAACAAAGTTTCTTTTGAAAGACAAGAGGAGCTCTGATTAGTATTTTAACATTTGTTGTCAGTTCAGGGATGTCCCACATGAAATGCTGATGTAAAAACACCTGCAAAGGCAGGAGCTGCCACAACGAGGGACCAACCGCTCACAAGCAAATGAACATCTCTGCTGGGACTGCTGTCACAGACAGTGTTGGAAGGGAGGACGGGCTGAGGACATGCAGACAAGCGCTCATGCCCTTGATACTCAACATGGGACAGTAACAACACACCATCTCTGCTGTCAGAGTGTCATTTGCACTGCACACGTAAGTAATCTCTACTTTTAATTAGCTCACATAATTATTTGTTAAATGACCTTTAAGACCATTAAGTAGAATTTGGGGGCTTCTTAATGCAAGGAAACGGATGTGGCAAAAAATTCCAGAATGACACTCCAAATACTCTGGAGAACTGGAAGAAAACAGGTAACACCTTTACTGTGTCAGTCATACCATTTCCTGCCTGTGCCTCAACATTTTAGAAGGTATTCTTTTAGCAAGAAGAAAATTTCTTTTCAGTGCACATTCAACCCTTCACTCTGCCCCAAGACTGTCAATAAATATGCATTTTAATGATCGCATTAGTAATGATTCAGATCTAACATGTCAATTCACACGTGCCATTAAAGATTCACTGAGCAGTAACGATTTTAAGCCTCTTTGACAAGCAGAGAATTTGAACTAGAGATCTAGATCTGAAAGCACCTACCCCCGATTACCACAACGCAATCCCCAAAGATACTAGTAAGAGTTAACAACAAAACCTTCCCATCCATGATAAGTAAAAAAAAAGAAAAATCATCAAAGCTTTATAAACACGGGCTCCAATATTATTCTGTTCCTAGCCCACTTCAGCACTGGCAAGCACATCAGAGCTGGGATGCCATGGTAAGGTAAGGGAGCCAGTAACTGAACTTCTTCAGCTTTTACAATTCATTTCATGTGAAGTCTCTAGTAAACCTAGAATTTGATCCAAAGTTTCTATCCCTTGAGAGCCTTTTATGGACTTAAAGGCACTTGGATCAGAATTTGTATGAGGACAAGTGCAAACCCAGTCTTTCCAGAATGACGCATTAAAATAAAGCCAGCCACATCAGCTTGCTGACTTATTTAAAGGGACACTGTTGAAAGATTTTTCATTATATCTGGGGCAGTAAATAAGTATTTTCATTGAACATGAATTAAAAAGGATAAACTCAAACTCTCTCAACCGTTATTGTCATTCATGCACAAGCTAGCCAAAATAATAACGGCTTGTTATCATAAACTTTTTTTGCCCTTGATCCCTGGGATGACAGTACATGACTGAAGATTGCCATCTGACAAATCCAGAGAGAGTTTATTACGCTCTAGCACTACAATAATGTTCCTTTACCTTCGGTAACAACTTCCTTACAGTTTCAGGCCCAAGGAAAATAATGTCTCTTTCTTACCTGCTGGGTGGTGGCATCCTGTTGGACGTAAGCCACTTGGGACGGATCTGTAAACAGAGTCTAGACAAAGTGAAAAAGGCTTATCAAACCAGCCTTGGGGTTGTTTACTCCCAGCTCACACAAAAATTACCCTGCCACCAAGAAGTGATCCACATTTGATCCTTTCCTAACCTCTAATGTGCCTATTGCCACCGCAGACCAATTCAACTTACCCATGTGAACCTACATTCCTAGAGATTAAACTAAAATTAGGTAGTGCTCCATAAAAAGATAATATATTTATGCGGCACTTTTCATCTATATAACTAAAGTACTTTATGGGATTTTTATTTTTTTTTAATATAGAAATCATTTTGTCAGTTACTGATTTGATAAATTCTACAGAATGAAATTCAATTGCTGTGTGAAAGCTAAGTAATAGTTGAGGGCAGGACAGAAGATGACTATTAACTTTATCTTTCTGCAAATTCACAAGACAGGGCCTCAAAAGAAAGCATGCAGATATCAGGCATATCCTACATGTAAATTTGATATGGCCAGGTCGCTGTTATTTTTTTTAATTTCATAGAAGACATGCCAACTCCAATATTTTTACAGTAGCCTGCAAGAACAGCCCTGATGGGAGAGCTTCCCCCTAGGAAAAGCAAGGCTTAAATAAAAACCAAGTATTGACTAAGGTCAGTCTTGCTTACTTTGCCAAAACTTGAAATATCTGAGTTTGTAGCGGTCTGGCTCCAACAAAATAAAGCATGGCATGATACAAATTCCATTAGCGCTTTGGTAATTTCATCTCAGTTGCACAATAGCATCTTAATACTACACGTCTTTTGACAAAATGATAGTATTCAGAGTTTTGGAGTTACTTGGTCGGTGACTTCCTGGGAGATACCCTCTCAAAATCTCTTATCCTCTCAGAACATCCCACCACGTATCAACTGTTTCTGTGTAACAGCTGAGAACTGCACAAGAGAGGGACCACGCCGCACACAAGGCTATGCCAGCATTGCTGCGGGTGTCAAGTACGTGCACTTTGTAGCATTGCTAATCTGTTCTGTCAGCAAAGGCACTATAAAACATTCTCGACAAAGCGTGCCTGTTCCTTTTTTTTATCTTTCCACACAGAGGTACAGATGCATACTATATAACCCCATAGAAACACATGCTGTCAGAGAACAAAAGCTACTTGATATAATTATGAAGAAGAACCTAGGTCTATAAAATCAACAACTTCTCTGAAGAAACACTACAAAATTAGACTGAATACACTGAGATCCCCTGCAAAAAGACATGACTGATATTGTAACTATCAATTATGAGAACTGTACTATGCAAAACAAGGACTCTTCCAGAAGACAGACGCACAGATCGCTCTTTGCTTTTTAATGAATACAACAGAGGCAGAATTTCTGAAGATATTATCCGTGTTTTGGAAAACACCCTGGATTTAATTGTAATCTCGTCCACCTTCAGTGAAATAACCAGCATTTCATAATTCATAGCCTCGGCATCCTTTCATGACCACATCTGAACATCAGACAAATGAACAGCATGAAGTCCCTGTTCAGCAATGGACAGATAAAAGCATTAAGAGCAACTGCCTGCTATTTTCCAACCATATCACTTGGCTGGCAACTGGCTTTCACCTCAAACAAGACTGTTTTGTTTTCTAGGTGCCAAAGTGGGGTGGGCCCAGAACCACACATGCCTGCGTAGCTTCCACGGGATGGATGTAGACGAGCGTGTGCTCCGAGGTGTCCACGGAGGTGTAGGAGGTGCCATCCGCCGTGTAGACAACCTGCTGCGAGGGACGGTCCTGCTCATCACTGTACACAATCTGTGCCACTGTCCCCCCCTCAGGGACAAAGTGCACCTGAAAGAAAAAACAGATCCTGTACTGAAACTTCTGCAGTCATACGCCTGTGGGAAACAACACAAAACCCATCAGTTGCAGAGGTGCCCTGGAAAGCAGAGAGTACCTCGTGTCTCAACTAACTAGCCAACTGTTTTGACATTTAAAATCTCATCTGAATTATGCTGGCAACACAGAAATCTGGATATAACCTACCATCGGTTTCTGGTTTTACTCTGCATTTTAACTCAAGACCTGACTTGTGTAAAGGGCACCTTCTAATACTTAGTTCTTGAATCATACTTTGGAAATTTGTAAGAGAAAAAAAGCTCAGATATGAACTAGTGTATCTTTGGGATTTATTGGTATATTGTTTCCCTTTATTCTCATATTCCTTTCTGGATTTACGATAATTAATTCATTCAGCTAGTTCCGTAGTTGGAGGTAATTTCTTCTGTTTGATGAACAGCTAACAGAATCTATTAACTTTGATACTGCTGCAAGTAATAGTATTGCACCTATCATGAGGAAGCAATAGCGTATGTTAGATTGCTTCTCTGCAGTATATACATGCCGTACCAGTAGAAAATTCGACTATTTAAACAGAGAAACATATAACTGAAAACATTAAGCAATGATTCCAAGGACTACTGGAACAAGTTATGTCTAGGGCAGCAGTTTAAATCCAAATAAGTTGATTTTGACAGAACATTAGGATCACAAATGATGATCAGTGGCCTACCTTAAACAAGCTAGAATACTTAATTCCAGTGGCAACGGGAACATGTTTATCTTTTGATACCCTTTACATGCTGAAAACCATTTTCAGCGCGTGGGAAAAATAGGACAGTTAGCAGGAAACCTAGTTTTAGTATCTATATTCATATTCACATAAAATGTTTGCACATAAAACGATGCCACAGTTACATATTTTATTTACTTTGTTTCACCTTTTAGCTTGTGCTTCAGAAGACACCCGGTACTCCCCCGCGGATGCTAAGTGCCGATTCTGTACGATAAATCCTCATGCAAACACTACAGTAAGGATGCATGCAGTGTTTCACATTTGGAGAGCACTCTGCAAATACTAATTAAGCCTTATAACTGCCACGTGCAAACAACAGTATGGTTATCCCATTGTATAGATAACGGAACACAGGCCATTGGAAATTGCCTTTCTTGGCAAATTTCAAAGCTGGAAATTAACAGAAGAGTCAGAATTTCTCAGCTTGTGGGCCAAATGACATGCAGCACCCTCTTTATAACATATTCGAAAGAATAAATCAGTTTACAGTCTTCTAGAAATTCTCAACTGCATTCTCTCAGAGACAGAGTGACTAGCTGCATACACCAGAATCTGACTGTATTAGTCACTAACGATTAACATTTCTCCCTCCCCACTACCCAGATGTCTGACTGGAAAAAATTATGCATATTACTTTCCCCAAGGTCCACCCACAGCTCCAACTGATTCGATGCCATCAAAATGGGCTGCCACAGACCACAGATTTTGTTAATATTCATTCATCTGAATACCCTTTCGCTTTCCCACATGGTTATACATATATTTGGACACTGGAACTTCTATAGCCACTGGCTGGCTTCATTTAGCTTGCTTCAGATGTCTGTGTACTCACTGCTGCAGTTTGCACAGCTCACTTGCTGAAGCTTTAATCTGAAATCGCCACAGACATGTTTGTATTTCTCCTCGAATGAAAGCTGAGATTTCAGACTTTAAGAAAGGGCTGAATGGGAATGCCTGCTTGCTAAGCCACTGCACTGAGACCAATTTGGTCTGAGCAGAAACCGAGAGCTCTGGAAGGCACTAGTCACCTGAGCAGTATTCTGTTCCTGCTCAGCAGAGTCAGTCCACACCTGAGGACTTTCCTCTTTTGAGTCCATCTCCTCTCTGCTGTGGTGCTCCATGGGGATAGAGATCTACTGGAGGAATGTCTGGCTGAATAGATTCATCTGTTCACTGTGTTTCTACTTCCAGAAGACGAGGTGATCTTCAGTAACATGGCTATAAAAAAAATTAAAAAAGAAAAGATAGAGATATTAAAACAAGTGTGACACACAGAATGGGGACATGAGGTATTATCATCAGATACTGCACTACAGGAACACACTGCCAGAGTAAAGCAGGCTTGGCTTTATGAACATGTGCATTTTCATTCAGCATGCTCAAGTTGTGCCGTATAATACTTTCCAAGTCCTATTAAGGAGGAAATAAGTCAACAATTGCTACAATTGCACTGAAGGATTATACTGAATGCCTCCTGCACGGAAAGATTATACTGAATTCCTTCTGCATTTCTTTGCATTGTCCTTCTGGCACCTACAAGACCAGAAATCAATGCATGATGCAGAAAATTCACCTTAAGCTTCCAACAAGAAAACACTGTTCAGAGATGCATCACCAGTTTCTCGGTTCGTCTGAAAGAGGTTTTATTCAAGAGCCAACTGGCTTTACATCTACAGTCAGCTTTCACCTTGTACAAAACTGCAGTCCCAGTTGGTATTCAGGCAGCGTTACAACAGACAACTTTTAGAAAGAGAACAATGAAACTTAAACTCTAATTCACGCGAGCCCGAAGATCCTGACAAATTGCTTCCAAGCTAGGTTTTTTTTCACCTCACGCAATTTTATTGGGGCCTCTCAATCTGCCATTGGGAATCTCAGAAGTGTAATTTACAGCTGTGGTGATTGGTTTAGTCAGTGGTTCAGCACCTTCCCAGTCCTTCGTCTCTAATGTCATATTAAATCACAGGCCCAGGAATTAGCATGAGGCTGAGCCCATTTCATTTTTCAGCTAGTCCAATTAACTCTATTTTATACCGAGTGCCTCGCTGGGCTGATCCAATGCCAGTACCCCGTCTGTGCACCAGGAAGAAAGCAGAATGCTCCTTGCTGATGCTTTCATTCATTTGCATTTTAAATGCAAATTATTTTAGTCATAATTTGTTCCCATAAATGCTACCAGTTGGCTTGTCATTGACAAACTAAAAAAAGAAAAGGAGGGGAAAAAAAAAAAAAAAAAAAAAAAGCAGCAGCAGGCACTTTCTGCCTTCTACTAATTTTGCCAGCAACAAGTAAGCTTTGCAGACCTGAGCACTGACTGTACCGCTGGTCCTGGCCAGAACATATAAATCGATAGTACAGAAAAGTCTCAGGCTAACGTCACTGAACTGAACGGTAGTGGGGGGGAAACAACCAAAACCCCAAACCGGAACATATGACTTTCACATATACAAAGAAAAACTGTGGGAAAGATATTTCTGGGCATCGCTAGACAGCAAGTCACAGCATTATTGGTGACTAAAGCCTAGCATTTGCTTTCTCGTGCTGAGCCACACAGTACACGTGTGCCATGTCGTCCCCCACACAAGAAGAGACTGAGGAGCAGTGCAACGGCTGTTCTCACTTACTATTAGACCCATGCACCGTTAGGTTATGGGAATAAAGGGGCAGAAATCCTATTCCCATTAATGTTTCTTGATACAAAACATCCAGAAAAAGCACTGAGGCGAAAAGGAAAAAAGAAATACATGTACCTGTATGCAACGCTTCAACTAGGGGATCTCATTAGTATGGAAAAATGAACTGCAGCAAGCAATTAGGACCAATAAACACCAGCCTTACTCTCCAAGTGTTGGAAGCCAGGGTCATTTACAAACAAATATTATTTATGTATTACAGCACACACAAGCTCTGATATATAAGTAAATATCATCCATCCCTACATAGCACTTTTCATCCATCTATCTCAAAGCTACTTGCTACATTATTAAGGATTAATTCAGGGATTTTTCTCATACCTAATCTTACCACTCTCACTGAACTCCTCACTCATTTTATCAGGTATACAATCACCAAGGGGTCTAGAACTGCTTGCGTGAAACGTGACAGCATTTGTCAGTAACATAACCTGAACAATTTTTACGTAAAATTAAATGCCTACCCTGTTGATATTCTTTGGCTGGTTTATCCCAAACAGCTCTTTTTCTTGACTGTCATTATTAATCAAGAGCCAATTCAGGTAATTGCACTAACAATAGCCAGTAGTTTAATCAATTACCTAATTGCTTAGAAAAATAAAAATAAATGCTGGAGGTTTCAAGTTTGGGTGGTTTGGGTTTTTAAATTATCCTGTTAATAAGAATGTAATTAAATTAACCAGTGATTGAATTAAGAGAAAGGGATGGTTCTGGCTAATTCCACATGGTGCAACAAGTAGCAAAATTTCTGGCTGACCTTCCCCACAAGCAGATACTGAAGGTCTGAAAGGAGATGCTGACTCACTCCTGCAGACTCATTTTGGCACAAATAAAACTTACAACTTGAGCAGAAAGGAGACCGAAGGGTTCAGACAGGTCTTTAATAGCCAAAACTGGGCATTAAGATCCGTGTCTGCAAAAAAAAATTGTACCAAAGAGTCGGAAAAGAAAGCAGAAGACAGTCATTTCAAGTTTTGCCATGGTTCTAAAGGTTAGCAGTAATCTCAAATCTCAGGGAAAAACGCAAGGTTGAGCCAAATTCACTGGCTCGGTGGTGCAGTTTCTATAAATGGTACTGTTATTGCTGTTCTTCACAGAAATGAAAAAAAAAAAACCCCACTGCTCAGCCCAGCCAATTGTGTAGCAATAACAATCAGACATTATTAGGAGCTGCAGGATTTGCTGATGCTTTCAAATTCTGTACTTGAAAATACATCCTAGGATCTGCCCCTCTGGTATGCATTCCTACCGCAGACTGGATCTCCACAAACTCTCATAATTTCTATCATCACCAAAATACACAGAAAAGCACGTTTCCCTGGAAACGTGGATGTGCTGAGAAGTCAGTGCAAGAGCAGGCAGGCCACATCCCAGAGAGGTCCCAAGGCCAGGCAATAAAGAGGGCCCGAGGCAGAAGCAAGCATTGAAATCTAGCTGGTTCAAAAGCCAACAGTGAAACAAGACCTGCAGTTAAGGTCAGGAGCTGGAAAGCAAGATCTGGTCCAAAGGCACCGACAACAGAACCGCCAGGAAACACATAAGTTTTCTAACACTGATGACAGAAAAGACCGAAATAACTTTGCTCACTAGTCCTCCATAGGATGCTCTCCCTCATTAATCCTGCGTGATCTTATTTTCTTCTTTAAATCCCCCTCTCAATACCCATTACAGCTGTGACACTGACAGCCACAGTGCCTCGAGATTTTAACGATTTCCCTGTGGTCTTCTCTCAGCAGAGATGTCTCGCTGCACAAGGCAGCGGCAGATGTCCAGCTCAGCACATAGCCACAATATTTTTTCAAATTAACTGCAGAAGAATCGTGATGGACAAGTGGGCGTATGTGGCCTCTACGCTAAGCCTGTTGGTAATACCAGTTTGGGAGATACAAGTAAAGAAAATACTTATTTTCTCAAAGGGTCTAGCTGGAAGCTTTGTTGGTTGTTTTTTTTTTTAGCAGAGATACATGTGAAACTTTGGGCATTGCCAAACAGCTGGCATGCAAGGGAACACTCTCTGCTTGCTCTCCTTACCATTTGCCCATGGATTATCCTTTGCAACTGTTGATTTTTCTCCCTGTATCTCACACGCATCAGACATTTTCAGACAAGCTAAATGCCGAGGCAAGTACCTCAATGGGAATATTCTGCAGTGTCCAAGGGGACACACACACACACACGCATTATGAGACCCATCACCCAATATATCAACTGCAATCCTGTCACCACCCCAATGCTTGCATACAACTTGATAAGCATCACGCACACGAGCGAGAAGCAATGCCAACATGCGAGATGCTGAACCATTTACAGAAACCGTGAAGACAGCCTTTTCCTCCCCAAAATAGCAGGCATGCCTCACCCAGTCCATGCTGGGTGATGACACAATCTGAAATGGTAACAGGTATAAATATATCCCAGTATCACTCCAGTACATCAGAGTGGCAAGGTAGTGACAGGGTGCAGTGTGTCACTACAGATATATATATCTCGTGAATCAAGAACCCCCACAGCTCCCATTACTTTAAAATATCTACTCCAGTGGAAGATAAGCTCGTTCTGACTTGTGTTTGCTGGAGCTCTGAGACAGCACCCATGGGTGCTGCCCTTGAACTCCCTAGAACTTGCCCACGTTTTTCACAGGTAGAAGCATGCTCAAAGTTAGGAAGTGATACTAGCGCACCGCTGCGCTCATCTCTCAGCAAGGCTTATCAGCGCAGGAACAGCCTGGTGCTAACCACAACTAGAAAGCATCTGATTCAGAGTCAAAGCGCGGTCAGTAGACAGGCAGGATGAGTATTCTGCTACGTGTCCGTGCACTCATAATATCCAACTGTCCGCCTCATCAGGTAAGTGCAAGCAAAACCATCGCCTCTTCAAGACAAAACAGGTTCCTTTCAGTACGCCATTCACATTTACCTTCCCTTTCTCAACATCCTCTGGGAACCTGCTGGTGTCAGAGACCTATGGCCTTCCTCTTTAGTTCTTGCCTTTTACATCTAATCCAAAAAATCTCATTAATGGTGAAGCTTCTCCTCCGCAGCTCCTTGATGCGTGGAAAGCACCTTTGTGTCATTTTCTGAACAGTTCTTCAACTTTTTGGAAATCTCACTTGAAAACTCCTAGACGACCGTGCTACTCTATAAGCCCTCTCTCCTGTTCCTGCAGCATGTTGGTTTCTCATGAAGCTGTATTATTCAATGAGCAGCTTTCCCCAATCGCTGCATTCCCCTCCAGAGGACGAGAAAGCAATGCTCAGGGGCAAAGTGCCTCTGCCCAACAGCAAGGTCCTCATTAGCGTTGCTGTCCTCAGCAGAAGACACCACACCCTCAGCCATCGCAGCACCCTCGCCGTGTCACCTTATAGGTGCGCCTATGACCCCTAACACCTAGGGAATGCGAGTGCAATGGTGCTTTAAGAGAAACCCTCCAATAACCCCAAAGTCACTGTTGGTTTGTATTTGGCGTGTAAGAGTTTTTGAATATAGTGAACTCACGCAGTGCTTCAAAGGAAAGCTCAGCTCTGAAGTTCAGAGAAAAGCACGACCAAAACAAACAAACAAAAAAAACCCCATCAACTGTAACCATATTTTCTTGGCATACCTGCTATGAAGGAATGACAATTTCTTTCAATGCTGGGATTACACAAGAAGATACACAGACAAAAACTCTGGGGACTTCATCTGCAGCAATCTCTCCAGGTCTAATTAAGGCCATTCTGCTGAGAAAGCACCCGAGCCAGTGGCTGCCGAACATTCATTTTTGTCCCTTCTCTGGGATGAGAAGAACGGGGGAATATTAAAGCTGGGCAAGGGGAAAAGTCCACCTCCCTGCTCGGTGAGCCATAAAGTCACTGCAGTATCTCAAATGAGAATCCACTTTACAATAATGGCGCATAAAACAGCTAATGTGATTTACTCCCCAGTGTAAAAGAAGCTTGCATATAGATTGGGGTTCCCTGCAGCAATAATAGCAGGGGTTATTAGCTTAATCCTTTAAGTACTGAGCTCACTGACCACTCTTTTTCACCGCCAACCATATGCAAGGACAGCAAGATTGTTGCAAAAGGGGGTTTTACGACTACGGGTCTTCCTCCAGCTTTTAATACAAAAATGATTTATTATGCTCAAAAGGAACATCACATATGTCTGCAGAAAGCTATATCCCACACTTAAGTTAATTACCCCAGCTTGCCTAGAAGGCAGAGTCGGTGCATTTCCTGAGGTCCCTTGGCAAGAATACGCTTTCATTGCAGCAAGAAGGTTTCTAACCTCATTGAGGACTGAGTCACGACTGCCGCCTCCTCCTCTGCATTCTCATCCATCAAAAGCACATATTGTTTCAAGGAACCCTGGCTCTGGTGCCTTTTGGCTGAATGTTAATAATCAGGTAATATATAACCACAATATTTATGTTCTACTGGTGAGTTAGCAATGGAAACCATACATAGGGCTGGGGCAGCAAAGATTATTTATTTCCACAAAAGGAAACCTGGCTTCAATTTATTTAGTCCTATAATAAGTAGAAGAGCTCAGCCAAACACAAACTCCCTCTTTACTCAAATTGTGCATAATGAATCGATCTATCTACGTTCTTATGGCACATCTATCATCAAAGCAACAATGAGCTGGAAGAGATCTCTTTGATCCTCAAGGCTAGTCCTCTGCTACCACATCCAACGTGTGTCACAGTCCTTCTCCTAAAGGGACAGTGCCCGAGCACTGAAGGTGAAAAGCATGACAGTCTGTTGCAACTATTCTCTCACAAAGTATCAGATAAGTGGCTGAAAGTCTAACTGTTTCTACTGTAAAATACAGGAGATAACCAAACTTGTCTTTTTCAGAATAGCTGATTCTCGGAAGGACTACAGGCCGCAGAGAACAAATTCGGCTAGCTGTACTTTGAAACAGGTGGGGACTTAACATACAGTGCCGGTTAAGGGCTACAACACAACTTCTATTTCTGTGTGTTTTACTAGCATGAAAGAAAAGTGACAAATAGACCCGACCTCCTGTTTAAGTCAAAACAAAATTCACAATATTAAAACAGCCCCCATAATTAGCTACATTTATAAATCAATTAAAATTCAGTTTGCACAGCTGACAGCAGCTGCAGGTGGTCAAAAACACACTCGAGGTAGCTGCCGACTGCAGAGCAAATTACCATAAAAGACCTCATCCAGGGATTTTCTTTGCAGGTTAGTAGTAAGGGTGCCAGAGGAGAGCAAGTGACACCACATACCCATTTCTCTCCAAAAGCAAATTGTCAATTTTTCTATCAGACAGTAACAACAATTACATCGACATCTCATCCTATAACTAAGGTAATAAAGCTGCCTTCATTTTAAACGCCTAATACACAAAAGAAGCACGCATATAGCAAAGTGCCAAAAAGCATCACCATTCAGGAGATAAGCTCTTCATTTAAGGACTGACTAGAGAAATACACCCTCTTACATTTTTTTTTCCTAGAAATGAAGGCATTATAAGGCTTGAGACTACCAGTTATTTTATTTCTGCAAAACACGCAAAGAACCCTCTAGTAAAATCAGTTATTAGCATTTCATCTTCTAACTTAACCAATAAAAAGAAGAAAAAAAAGGAATTCTTAAAAATATAACAGAAGAAAGCTAACGTTTAGTATAGTCTCTATTCCCATTGAAGCTCTGAAAGACAAACATTGATATGCATCTTATAGACCCCCAGCTTTGTTCTTGTTCATTCTTTAAAGGCCCACAAGAACCATGAATATATCAGCAGCATGGGAGACAGGTTGATGCACAGATACCACAAAGCACATCGCAAATACCAACCATTCATTTCACTCTCAGGACTATGAAGCTCAGCAGCCTAAACCAGGTTTTTAACTCTGATCTGCAGACCCCTTCCGAGGATCTGCAATGAGCAGCCGAGAGGCAAGAGGTGACCACGCATAGCTTGAACTGTTTCGTGCAGGGAAACTAACACTATAAAGAGGGAGTTGTCCCTTTAGGATAAGTAGTTCTGAAAGGCAGAGCACCGGGACCTCATTTTTCCATTCCAACGTAACGATTTAACAAGCTCACATTAACAAAATTTTAATGCAACCGTGGCACAGGATGGGGGAACAGGGCGACTCAACACCAAAACCTGGATCTCGAGAGGTCCGCGAGATCAAACAGCCACGTGCTATAACGGTATCTCAGACCACAAGAACGGGCTTGTTTGGCAGAGGCAACCACCACCACCAAGACCAACGATCGCAGAGCGGTGGCAAACACCACAGCTGCCGCTTGCAGAAGCTTCTTCTGCTCACGCACGGGCCTTGCCCTTTCCTTCAGGCCCTCCACAGATGGAACCACCTCCCGCAGCTTGGACTCAGCAGCAGGCCCCAACCCACCGGCCTGGTCCTGCTCTGCCCTTGGACGAGCCTCTCCACTGGGCTACCACCCCCCCCACCGCTGCCGCCGCCCCAAGCCCCAGGACCACCCAGACCTGAGCTTTTCCCTGCTGGGGCCCATGTTGGTGCCCAAAGGGACCCCCCCTCAAGCACGACCCTCGGCCAGCGCTCCCCTCAGCTCAGACTGCTGGTGTCCCCACCCGCTCCCCCTTATATACCCTCCGCGCCCCACCACCGCCACCACCAGCAGCCAATCAGGAGAGGGGGTGCGACGCCCCCTCCCCTAACTAGGCCAATGGGAGGCAGGGGCGCGAGGCACGCGGCCAATCAGGAGGCGCAGGTGCCCCCCAGCCCGCTTCCCGCCACCGCTCCCCAGTGTGAGAAACCACCGCAGCCGCACCCTCCTCCCTCCCTCTCGCGCCCCGAGGACGCGCGAGGCGCCGTCAGCGCCCCACCCTACCCCCACCCCACCCCGTGAGGGCGCCCAACGGTCAGTCAGCCCCAACCACTCCGGCCCCGGGGGGGGGACGGACACGACGGGGACGGGGGCTGGCGGCGAGAGGCCGCGCCGGGCTGGCAGAGGAGAGGAGACGGCCCGGCAGCCGAGGGTGGGGGACCTGGTCTAACCAAGGGGCGAGGGGAGCGAGCGGCCCAGAGTAATTGGGAGGCGGGGGGGGTAGGCGCCCACAGTGCTTGGGGGGGGTGGGGGGGGGTGGTGAACAAGATGGCGCCGGTACCCCCCCCGCCACTGAGGTGCTGGGGTCCGGACTGTACCATCCAGGGAGGGGGGGAAGCAGGGGTGGGGGCAGCCCCTTCTCCCTCTGTCCGGGGCGGGTGGGGGATCCCGGCTGTGGCGGCGAGGGGGGGGGGAAGCGGACTGTACCTCTCCCGCGGGGGGGGAAGGGGAATGACTGCGCCCTGCTCCCCCCCCCCCCACTCCTGGGAGCGAACGGTTTATCCCGTCCCCAGCGCTAAGGAGCCGCCAGCTCTGGGCGCCATCTTGGGTGCGACTAAAACAACAAGTCCAAAACCCCCGGCTGGTCCCCGCGGCGCCCCCGGATCGGGCTTCCCTCCCGGACCGTCCCATCGCGTTACCTGAGGGGGTCCCGTGCGGGTGCCGCGTCCCGGCCGCCGCCGCCGGCCCCGCTGCGGCCCCAAACCCCCCCACCTGTCCTCACCTCACAATGGTAGCTGCAGAGCGGGAGGGGGGGCGGCCGCCCGGACCTCATTACCATAATCTGCCTGGCAACAAGCCGTGGCGCCGCACGCTGATTGGCTGAAACGCCTCCTCCCGCGAAGATAGGGCATAAAAGTCCTCAAGAAAAGACTCGGAGGCGGACAGGTCAGGGGGCCGGGAAGGAAGGGGGGGGGGGGAACCCCGATCCACGGGGAGGGGGGGGGGGGGACGGGACCCCTGCCCGGGCCTTTACTCCCCCCCCTTTCGAGTCCGCGCGACCAATCAGAGCGCCGCTCTCATCCCCGCTCCGTTCCGCCGGGGGCCATATCACCAATCGAAGCGCTCGTCTTATCGCGGCGCTCCGCCCCCCCCCTGCTGGGGGGAGAGTGTGTGTGTGTGGAGGGGGGGGGGGAAGAGGCGACAGCGCCCCCTGCTGGGAGGGGCGGGGCAGGGCGGGGCGCCCCCTGCTGGCGGGGAGGAGCGGCCTCCGAGTGACGGGCAGTGATTTATTGGGGGGGGGGGCGCGATCTGTCCCTCTGTGTGTGTCCCGTTCCCCCCCCCCCCCCCTTTTTTTTTTTTTACATGGCAAGGAGGGCTGGGTCCATCTCCTTCTCCCCACTAGATTAAGGAGGTGAAGCCCAAATCTCTCGCCTGGCTGGCGGCCCCGACGCTCTGCGGCTCCCTCGGAGTATAATTGTCCGAAACGGTGTCAAAAACAGCAGTCCAGCGGGTTTTGCTGCCATTTTACTTATACGCTTACAAATTAAAAGCTGAAGCCAGAGCTGTTTGCTGGTCGAGGGTCAGCCCGTGAGGAAACATCCCCAAAAGGGCTCTTTTCTGCCTAAAGGGACCAAGACTGGTTGCTGGTATTTCTTTTTTATCGTGGTTTATGTGTCCGAGTCCTAAATGTCAGCTCAGAGAAGGATAATAATTACTATTGTTCAGAAATTTAACTAATTGGTCATTCCAGTGGGGTTATTGCCATACTTTCATTGCCGCTTATCTTAAAGAGGTGTTTGTATTATGGTGGCATGGAAAAATACCGCTTTTCTTATTCCTTATTTGACATTAGCATACGCTCAGAAAGCTATTTGATCGAATAGTTCAGCAGATAGTTCTTAAATAAGACAATCTCTGTGTTTAGTACCTTTTAAATTTATTCCAAATGGCTTCATGAACTGCATGTGTGCATGTGCCTAATAAACACTGTTCCACTGAAGCGTGGGCAGCAGCAGATTCTGTAACAGGCTATTGTGGCCAATTGACCCAAAATCCAGTAGTAGAGGAAGGGTAAATTTTGGTTAAAGATGAATCACTGCTTTTACAAAAACTGGTTCTGTTCATTTTCTGCCCTAGGAGAGTTAACAAGAGGTCAGATCTTGGTGCAGTTAAGCATCTACTTCTCCACTAGGTCTGTCTTTTTAAAGCCCGATCTAGTCTTTTAAATTAAGAGGTACAGGCGTATATTGAAATCAGCCCCTGTTGTACTGACCCATGCCTTCCATAAGTAATAAAGTTTTTTTTTAAAAAAAAAAAAAAAAAAAAAAAAAGAAAATTTCCCAACTTGTGCTTAGGAACATAGCCTTAAAATGTTAGATATGAAAAGATTTTAAAACTGAAGTGAGCAGAATTAGTTACCAATTAGAAGTTTGTAGGGGTTCGGGGGTTGTTTTCTTCCCCGCCATAATACTTCTTGACTTCTCTGGGCCGTTCTCTTAATTTGAATTATGAGAGTTATGGAGTCAATTTATTCCTCTAACCTATAAAACCAGTTTCAATTTCATTACACTATGCTGAAACGTTAGGATAACAAATAGCACAAGGAAATACATAAGACCAAACAAAACTGCTTTATTTCTCATAAGTCTCAACAGCTATACGTGTTACTTTTAAAAAAAATCAAAGTGTTTTCAGTGTTGTATTTTTATTCGGGATTTCCAAGAATCTCCCTAATGTTTTGAAGACTTACTGGCTCAGGCACAAACACACTATTGTGCCATGTTTTCATGCAGACATGTAGTTCTTCAACTGGGCACAAAACACCGCAGGACCTCAGGACTGTCCTTTCCTGGTATGTGGGTCATACTCCAAAAGTTATTCCACAGGTTGGGGTTTGGGGTTTGTTTTTTTTCCCTTTTAGCTTGGAAAGATCCATTCAGTGCAAGTGTACAGTGGATGCAACAAGCTGCCAGATGCAGAAAAAGCATGCTGGTCTGAATCATCATCTGCAGTATCTGGAATCTGATGTAATGCCTATTGTATTTCCCACATTTAATGTGTTGTTTCTGATGCTCCAGCATGGGCTTTGTTTTTCCAATAGCCTCATGCTGTGAGAGAGAAGCCTTCACGCAAGGTTAAATTTATTTATTTCTAATTTTCATAGTGCAAATAAGCTACATAAAATAATTTCCCCATTCGCCTGTATTGTCTGGAACAGTGCTATAACCCTTCATCAAATACTCCTCCCCCCCTCTCCTATCTCCCGGGTCATCAGATCTGTATCTCCGTCTCTGCATCACCTCATTTGTATACTGCTGTTTCAGCGCTGCCTCTGCCGCATGTGTCCCTTCTTGCCTGTTTTGTCTCTTCCCTTCGGCCACTACAAGGCTCATTTTTCCCGGCCGCAGCACCATGTCCCACATCGAAGCGTGCATACTGACATCCTCCTGGCAAGGGCCCACTTCTCCGTCATTTCAGGCTCCAGGGAGAAAAGCCTACTACAACCCCACCCCTTTTCATTTACTTGCAAATATCTTTTTGACCCAACTCTTTCACTTGAACCTCTTCATTCATTCTCTTCACCTAATAAAACCACTGTCACAAGTGTTTGCCTTATAAACAAGCCTCCTGCGCCTGGACCACAGTCCCCTACAGCTGCTCACCAACCCTCTGGCTTCCAGGCCTCCTAAAAAGCTTTTTTTGGTCTTTTCCTGTCCATACCTCTTTGTTTCTGGTTTTGTTGGGCTTATTTGATTTTTCTTCACGATGTTATCCCATTTTGAGAAGCATGTAGATTAAAACATGACAAAGAAAAACGCTCAAGTGCTGTAAACTCATTTGAGTTATAGAAGCAGATGACGCCTCGCTGGCCCTGTTGACCTCCCGGACTACATCTGTGCATGATAAGTAGGTACTTGCACCTAGATTTCCAAATTAAACGGTGCACGAAATTGGGTTATGCATTGTGGCACCCATCTAACTTCCCTTCTGCAAGTCAGCAGCTGGCTGTGATTTAAAACACCAATCTAGAAGATGGAAAAACTTCAGCTCTCTCCATGTTTCTCTTAGAACCTGCTAAATTATAATGCAGCTGAAATGTAATTACTTTACTTCCTGCCCAGAGAATACAAACCATGGTGAAGGTAGTGATGCGAGTTTACTGGTTTAGAGCAAGCCAACATAAATTTAATTAAAGTGGCCTCATGTAAAACACAGACAAACACAACAGAGTTATCCCGTTCTGGTTCTCAGGGTCATCTCCCTCCCAAAAAAGGTTTAACTTTTTTTTTTTTAAAAAAAAAAAGCAACAAGCCGAATTAATCCCCTTATACTGCAAGGAAGGGTTTGACTAAAAGAAGTTGGGGGATTAGCATGCCTTAATAGCATCTACCTAATCATCTCAAAACTGTAAAGTGGTTTTCCCTAAAATTAGATGCAAAACATGCCATTAGAGAAAGCATTTCATCACATACTGTCACTATTGGCTACCCTTTCACTGATCCATACCCACCCAAATGGTATTTATCCCCAATATTTAAGAAGAAATGTAGGCAACAGGTACAGTAACAAGTGAGGAAACCATTCACATAGCACCCTCCTTCCCCCCCATAACCTTTGCTGTGCATTTGTTAAAAGGTGCATCAAGTCTTCTTAGGAAAAGGGAGCTTTTCAGTTCACTGTGAAAACCTCTTTAGCAAAGCCATGCTGCCATACAGGCATGGGAAAAGCGAGTTCTGGCTCCAAAAATGCCTGCAGGGAAAATACTTTGCCACTCACACACCAGTATCTCCCCGACTCCATTAGAACAATATTTATTAAGGCTGCTGCTGCTTCTGATAGAGTCTTGAGGACTTTGGGTTTAGGAGAAGAGAGAAATCAACCAAGGGCGTTTAGCATTTCACAAGTCTTGCTGTAAACTGCCTGTTTGCAAGCTTTTCCAGGGTGAGAAAGGTATTTTTCATTTTTTTGTGCACAGCTGCTGCTGTGGAGTGCTGGCCCTTAAGCAAGGCAGCCAGGTGGCTGTGGTAGCAGTAAATGCTCCAGCTGACAGGCTACAGCAAGTAAAGGAACACCGATGCACCAGAGTTGTTTTTTTGCATTGCAAGACTTCTTAATTATTGAAGCATTTCCCAGCAATCTGCACTGGACAGATGTAGTTCAACTTCAAATCCAGGTCAACTACTTCTTCATTTGGGATTACTGTTTATTTAGTGCATGCATTTCTTCTCTGGGAAAGATGTTCAACCATGATTAGCCTTACAATATTTCACTGAAAGTACCCAACTTTTTTGGCTGATTTTTCACTCAAGTTCAGTGCCAGCACTATCCAGTTCTGGTTACGTAGAAGCATTGTCATTAGTAGGAAATAATTTGTGCATCATCTGCAAAGTAAACACAGAGGCTATTTGGGTTTCCTCTCCGTTAAGGAAGCTAGAATGACTCAGAAAACTATTAACAATGCTTTTTGATATTTCTGAGTTTGCTAGAAAGTTGTATAAAGGTTGAATATTCTGTTAAAATTGTCTTAGGCATTATAATGAAGGCTTTTAAAAAATTTGTGAACATTTACAGGATTTATAGGATTTTTATCTTTTCTAGAGGCTTCCCAGCCCTGGGAAAAGACTTGTTAATACACATCCCCTTGATAGTTGTTTTCAAAAAAGTGATGATGACATGATAAGAGTCAGTCTTACCCAGCCTCTGCTGGGAAAGAAAGGATCTTTAGAGATACTCATCCTGCTTCTGGATACACCTAGTAGGTAAATAAGAGAGACAACATGGAAAAAAGTTCAGTGATAACTTATGGTAGATGTTTAGACAGCAACCGCATTTAAAAGAAAAAATCATATTTTATGATCTCATTTAGTATACGTGCCAACCATACACTCTGTTTATCTGGGCTGTTTATAGAACAGCAAAACGTAAATTTCCCAGATGGGAAAACTCAAATATCTTCATACATACTGAAAAATAATACTATCTGTCGGATGGTCAGTATTCCCTCCATCCCCAGAATTGAAAAATTAAGATGTCTTACCTTCTCACGAATGTAGGAATTGGTGGGGAGGGGTGGTTCCAAACCACTGAGTCCTCTCCATCACAGACACCACAGTACATGACCTGGGCAGGCTTTCTCTTAGGAAAAACTGAGACTTTTGTTCTTGCAGCCTTGAACAAGAGACTAAAGACATCACTGAAGACAAGGGTGGTGGGGTGGTTTTTTTCCCAAGGCCCATTTCTACTTATTTGTTCTTGTGCCAACACTTTCATGCAGTTTAAATAGGGAACTTTTTTCTTTCTCCAGTGTTTATTCTCCTGATGCATTTATAGACAGCAGTTATATCCTCTCCCAAAGTTTATTTTGTTAGACTATGCAAGCCACGTTTCTTTCATTTTCTCCTGTATAACACATTCCTTATTCCCTTATCTGTCTTACTAGCTCCTCTGCTGTAGTAGGGAAACAGGGCTTTTAAAAAGAAATTTTCCTCTTGCATGATGCATTTTCCAAAGCAGCTTTAGAAGCCCTTATTGATTGTTAAGAGTAAAAAAACTTCCCCTTGGAAGTCTCTAGCTCTCATCCAAAAGTCTGGATCTCCAAAAGCTTGTGAAAGTACTCGGCAGCTACAGGCTCACCCTTCAGCACCTGAACAAGATGAGTAAGGTTTACCTGGAGATGGCAGTCAGGGTCATTTAAAAATCCAGGTCAGCAGGCAAGTTCAAGAGAATGAGGTAGGTTTGAGGTCCAGACAGGAGTTAAATCTGCAGATCATAGCTACCAGCTTACGAGAACAATCGGGATTAGACAAGATCCATGTAGTCACTCACTAAGTCCACAGCCATAAGACCGAGTTAAGATCAAGCTGGGAAGTGAGGTTAGAAATCCATAACCCGGTACAAATAACCCCAAAGTAAAGCGCAACGCTGCCCAAGAGTTAGACAAAGAATATAGTCCCAGGCTCAGCTTAAATAGAGCTCCTGGGCCCACGGGTGGAGGCCCCAGGTGAAGCTGTTCAGGATCAGTAAGATTTATTAGTGGCCTCAGCTCCCTGGCAGGCTGTAATGTTGCTGTTTGGGTGTTGTAGGTAAAGTTTTGTCCCTACAGCAGTCCTGGTTTTAGGCAAAGTAGTTTGCATTTGGTTTTTATGTTCTCAGGTTTTGCTTTAGAGGGTGTTTTGTGCGTCGTGTTTGCTGGACTGTGGTCAATGAAAAACTTGTGGGTCTGTTTCAGAAAAATAGCTTACGATTTTAGAGGAGGTCGTATGCTTAACTTTTTTTCCTTCTGAGGTTTGAATCTTGCCATAATTTCAAGGGGTTTTTTTTGGTTTTCTATCATGACAATAGACCTTTGCAAAGAACAATGCTGCTGAACTTTTCCCACAGCATTCTGGGATTTTTGTGGTGAAAAACAACATTTGCAACGCTGCTGGTGTTGCACTGCAATCAACATCTCCGGCATAGGAGACTGCGGAGTCCTGTTGGAGTACCTGACCCTGCAGTGAGAGCTGTGCGAGCAGACACCGGCAGCAGCGTGGGGCTGTATCGATTTAAATGTTGTTTTGGATTGCATTCAAAATATTTTTGCAGAGCAGTTCTTTGCAGTTGGATGTGTCCTTCAAGAGGATAGTGGTCTCTGTGGCAGAGAAAGGTTTACTTTAGTGACTGATTAGTTTAAAGGAGGGAATGTTTTGAAACTAAACTGAGTTTGAAAGGTAAGTGTATTCTGCCCACGCTATAAACAGATACCTGAACTTTGAAAACAAGTGTCTTAGGAGAACAATAGGTATCAAATGGAGTAAATGTGTAGCCAGTGCCAAGATTTGTCAGTGAGTTCAATGTCGGCTTATCTCTAAAGCTGACAAAAAGAAAATGGTATCATCTGAGACAGCCATTAAGATTGAAGCTGCAGCCTCTGCCCTCGTGCAGATGGCTACAAATGAAAAACTTCTGCTGCCAGCCAGACAGGAAAAACATGAAAATTTGCTGCACAGAGGAAAAGCACAGAGCCGCTGAGAGCAGGGAATTCTGGCAGATCCTCCACTGTGCTTCAGACAAATGACACTGGAGGAGAGATGCAGATACTGTAGGCTGTGAAGAAATAACTTGTCAATTTGTTTCCCCAAAATCTTTTAGTGAACAGAATGTAACCCAATTATTTTGAGCCGGTCTCTTTTTTTATTTTTCCTTTTTTTTTTTTCCTTGCAGGAAGTACTCCTTGTTGTCAAAGCTTGTATGATGTTACTGAGGTGTGCCCGAATGTTACGTATTCCAGGTGTGCCCAGGCCCCTGGCCAGCTTGACCCAAAACAGAGGTGTTTTCTTCAAAGCAGTGGATTTACACAGTAAGGTGAGACCATTCTTTCAAACACAGTTATGACAGTAGTTAGCATTTTTCTGTTATTACAGAGTTGTTCAACTGTTGCTTTGAACTCTTGTAACCTCAGCCTGCATACAGTGGAAAAAAATCAGGATTTGCTTGCCTGAGCATGAGGCTGCAGTTCACAATAAAATATTTGCTGCAGTTTCAGCTGAGTGCTTGCGTGTCCTGCGTCATGTTAGGTTTGCTCTGCCTTAATCTTGCGGGGACCCTTCTTGAGCTTTGTTTCAAGAGTTTTGCTGTCAGAGTAGAATAGATATTTCCCAGTGCTCTAAAAATCCATTTGCTTGGGAAGACTCTCTTTAAAGCTAGTACACTACAGTGGTAGGATCTGGGCTGTGAGTTTTATCAAAGGATCCCACAATTTGACCCCTGATTTTCAAAATTCTCTGAAATTTGCTGCTTAGTGAATTTGCCTGAATAAGAGAGGACCACAGTAACAGCAAGGACATTTCTTAAAGCAAATTTGGAGTCATTTTGATCAAGCGACTTGCCAGCTGCAGGCCCATCCGGTCAGTAGCCAATTTTTACACTGAAATATCTTTTTTGCCACCATGGTGAGATTGTCTTGAAAGTTATTATTTTAGTTGCTGAGGTACTTAGGAAGGCAAAGGACAGTAACACATCTGACTAGGTCATTTTAAACTTCTCGGATCAGTCTGATAAGGCTGAATTTATCTCCCTGGTGAGTTCAGTTTCATCCAAGAATACACTAAGAAGTTGAATGAGCCACTTCACATCCTTGCGGTCTTCCTCAAATGCAAGAGGTTGTAATGAGCCATCTCCTTCTATGTTAATCTGTGTAATGAATTCCAGAGCGTGGCTCCCCTTCTCTGCTGTCTCCTCACTAATTCCCCGCGGAACTTCTAGGAAACGTGCTGCTGCTGATGCCTGTTTTCATTTTTCCCTTCCCAAGTTTGCCCCTTACCTAGTTTTATTTTGACCCATTCACTTTCTCTTATAGTGGTTGCAGAAACCGTAGAAAAAATATTTTACAAAATACTATTTCATTTAATAGAGAGCAACCGCAACACAGCAAAAACACATTAAAGGTGTAATTAAGAGTAAAAGACAATTTGGTATTTCTGTAACACCTGCTGGGGGTTTATCTCCTTTCATAGTCTTTCACCAGGTTTTCTTTAACAGCTGACATGTTGGTTGATAACATAAATACAAAATAAAAATGAATGAAAGAACCCTCTACCGTGCAGAATGCAGGGTTCTTTGATGATTAAATACTCAATAGTGAATCACACGATTGTTGAAAAGCTACTGGCAAGCATTTGAGTCAAAGGCAGAAAAAAGACTTGATGTGTAGGGTGTTTTTCCTTCCCTTACTTTAAAGACACATTTTCACAATGCAAGATCCTTTAATGAGGATAACAACTTACGTAGCTGTAAACTCATTTGATTCTTATTTTTCATTGCTGTACTTTGTGGATGCTTTTTGGTAGATTATTTCCCGCCCTGTGCCAGATGCTGTTTTCATTCACAATGAAGTAATAGTCCTTTGTGAGTGATATCACAGTATTATACCACGGCCCTTATTGTGACTTCTCAAATTTAACGTACTGAAATACATTCTTTGTTGGTTGTTTGGGGACTTTTAGATCTAGGCTTTGATTGAAGTCAGTCTGTAACAAAAAAGAGAGAACAGAGCCCGGAGAACTTGGACAGTATGCAATTTGCAGAAAAACATGGAAACAAAAGAAGGGCAAAAAGGAAAAGTTTGAATATTTGATATAGTCTATTTCTTCTTGTATAGACAGAGGAAAAACTTGAAATAAGACTTGTGTAATTCATTGTTTTTCAGGTTTTGAGAGGGTGTAGGTATTTAATTGCTGACCCTGCCAAGGGATCTACCCGTGTGCCAGCGCTGGGCTCCTGCAGTCGATGCTGGATCAGCAGGTAGCATTGGCCGGGGGAACCTGGGTTGGGGTCTGCTCCTATTTCACACTGCTGCATGTGCTCCAGCTCTGCGCCCACGCACTAAAGCAAGTGTATCCAAATACAAATAATTTCTAGTTCTTCAACTAGATCACAGGGTTAGGCCCTTCTAAACATAGGCTAGAAACTTTGCGGTTCCCTTTTAGACATATGATCCGTGGGTTTCATATCATGAGGATACAGTTCCAACCTTTGCCGGCACCAGGTTTATTAAAATGGGTGTATGTGTTTGTGCCAGTGTCCGTGTGCATAGGAATGAGTTCTTTTGAAGGGTTATGTAAAGGTATATTTTCCAGAAGACAGAACAAATACAGGGAATCCAGTTGAGGTACTTAAGGCCTGATCATGCAAGGAGTGGAGCGCTCTGATTTCTAAATGCAGGTTAGAGCACTTCGCATCCCCCAGTTCTGCGTAAGGTTGTAGGGGTGTGTCTGTGGGGGCACATGCATATGTATGTGTTTAAGCATAGATTGACCTAAGGACATAATTATACATGCTTGTTTTTCCCCCCTTTAGAAGTAAACTGATAATTATGAAAAAGTGAGATGGAAGACATTCCTTTTGAAATTGGTAAGCACGTATTGGTTTAAAAATCTTTGAGTAGACGCTTTTTTGGATAGCTTTTTAGCCATTCCAGTCAACAGAAGAGCTGGCAAACAGGTCTGTCATCCAGCTCTATTTTCAGGAAGCATGGAAAAGGTCTCGTTAGACTTTTTTAACAGAAAAGAGGGAGATATTTATAATACCTGATAGAATATTGATATATTTAAATGTGCTGATATATGAGATTTTAAAAAATAGAAAACGTGGTCAAATTTTGCCCTTGTTATAGTCCACTGAGACTGCAGCAGGTAATATGTTGAGGAAAAATTTAGCCAAAAGCAGTTTTGAGGGAAACTGTTAAAATGCAGATAAATTAAGATGTCTGGCTCACCAGAAGAATCTGTATTCATGTGGCGAATGTTTCGTTACTCATACTGCAATGCTTTCTGAAGTATATTTTTGTATCATCTTTTCCCATTTTAAATTCAGCTCTTAAATCCCAAAAGGGAATTAACTACCAGCCATTTGCATTTTAAAGGGAAAATTCAAACCTCAATGGAGTGCTCTACTTAAGACTCCTTTTATATAACTTAGCCAATGAGCTACATCTCGGTAGAGACCTTAGGGAGTCAACCAAATGACTGAGACAAGGCAGGGAAACCTAGACTTGGAAGAAGCCTTGTAATTTGCTTCATAAAATGCAGAATACGCTGGTATCGGTGTGAAGCTCTCCTGTGAATTGATGTTTTCATTATCTTGGGGCAGAATGCCTTTATTGTTGGGGTGGGCCAGGGGGAAGGCACCTTCAACCTTTGGCAAACTGGGACGGCTAGAGCACAGGCTACTCCTCTCTTGCTGTGCACGAGGGAAAATATCATAGTAAAAAAAGCTGTAAAATAAAAAGAGCAACTTCTAATTCAGCCCTTTGCAAAACATGGGAAATGACAATCGGAAAGTTACAGGAGGAGCAACATGGGTTTTGTTAAAACAGAGATCTCTCGGGTGCTGACTCATCTTCTGAGAAAATGTGATTCAGGAGAGGAATTGAGGGGGCTGTTCTGCCCCTCGGGCCATGGGTTTGGGGGTGGAAGTTGTAGGCGGTCCACTCCTTTCCTCGGAGACATTGGGATTCATCTTCTACTCAGATGTCCTAGTTCCTTTCAGCTGTGTCTTGCTGCATGCCTTTATTGAACTGAAACAGACTTCAAATACATGTATTTCTTTATTTCTTATCACCAAGAGAACCTACATTCTAACTTCTTGCTGCCTTAGTAGCTTGAAAGCTGCAAAAGTACTGCTACTTCTCGTTTTCTTGTGGCCCTCCAAAGAACTGTACTTTTCAAAGGTTATAAAAAAACCAGTGCAGAATATGAAGTTGCTCTCAAATGAGTTTATAAATAAATAGTACTTGAGAGCATTGTCTGTATTTGGGATGTTTAAAAACAAAAAAAGTGTAGAGTGAGGTCTGCAGATATGAATTCCTGTGCCTGGGAATTCCAGAATCCCACTGGTTTCCACCCCCCCCCGCCAACTCTCAGCTGAAGACTAGGCTGCCTATCAGCACAAGACCCTTCAGCTCCTTCCCAAAGCGTGGCCTGGCGAGAGGCACCGGAGGGCAAAGCTGCAGGTCCCCGCAGTACCTGGCGCACAACTCCCTTGTCTCCAGGGTGCGCATTTCAAGAAACTAAAATAAATATTCCTGTGTTGACATAAGAAGAATGACTGGGTGGTTGGGAGCCATCAGGCTTCTAATGATTATTGTAACAGGAAATGTACCTTAATGTTTGTTTAAATAGAATGATGCAAACTGCAGCCGTCTATGCTGATATCAAATTAGAGTGAGGAAGGAGGGAGTTTTTGGTGGAGTTATTTTGCTTTTAAGAGCACCAGAAAAATAAGCACTTAAAAGTATTGGGCAGCTGATGGAAAACAACAGTTCCCAGTAATAAAGCTCTGCAGTATCAGACATGGCATATCTCCTAGACATTTTAAAATTCCTTATTGTCTGTTGCTGTGTCACAAGTTACTTCCTAACACACCCTGTCGCTTGCAAACTGAGTAAGTGCACCAACAAGTGATTGGGGGGGAACGGGGCGGAGAGGGGGGGAATAAAAAGTGACTTCAGTGTGCCATAAAAGAGCTTGTTAGCACAGGTTATTCCATGATGCCTGATGTAACAGGCACTGAATCAGACCTGATTGCAGAGGGAGGGGTAGATTTTTTGTTGTTGAATTGCACTTATCTTCAAAGCTGCTGCAAATGTTTCTAGCTTTATTCAGCAGGACAAGTCCTGAGGTTTTTACGTTTGATGTTGTTCATTGCTGTGCCATTTGTTAAGATGATTTGCTTTTTAATCCACCAATGAATACTGAATGAAGAATTCAATCATGATCCGATCTCTTCTTTTGCTTGCCAGTAACACAAGCCATTTTTATTTTCAATTTTGGGTTTCTTTTACAGTACAGGACAAAAATAAATTATGAGTGGAAAGAAGTTAAAATTGTTCCTCTCAAGCAACTCTCCTGCATCAATGCTTAATCCTTCCATTATGTGTGGTATCATTAATCATTCCGCTGTAATATTTGACACGCACATTTGTGGGACAAATTCAGATCTAATATAAAAGCTGCGATAATACTGACTTATGTGGAACTGGAGCTAATTATAACATATTTGAATTTTCATCTTTCATGAAAGGCCTCTATAAAATGAACAACCTTTCACACCGTTGAAATGAGACTGTCTGAGTGAGACAGGCAAGCAGATGAGAGGAGAGGAAAGAAACTTTGTCCAAGGACAACAGGAGAAATCCCAGCATTGTAATGAGCCCATATCTGTGGAAAATACGCCCAGTTGTTGGTGGATTCTTTTTAATTGTGGGTTGTTTGGTGGGATTTTTTTTTTCTTCTCTTTAAGCTCTCCTAGGGCTTCCCTCCCACAAACTGCACTGCTCGGCTTATTTAAGTGGGAATGGTTTGAACGACTGATCCTGCCATCTTCAGAGACTAAACGACACTTCCGTCTTCAAGGGTGGACTGGAAGAGATGAAGGTGACGGGATGCCTTCAGCCCACTGTAGGAAGATATAAGGATGCAAAAGAGTGAGAATTTACTAAATATTTTCTGCAATTCCTCCCTCCCCCCAGTGTCAGGACTATGCCTTTATTTGTAGACCTTTAGACCCCTTGCTTTTTGAGTTCCGTGTGTCTGATTAAGTGTTTGCTGCAGCTCTTTGCAGAAGCATCAGGCATTATTCTGCCTTGAGATCCTGCCTGTGCCCAAAGCCTCGCACCCATCTGGAGAGAGAAAATGAGCAGCATAAATACTCAGTTTGTATTTTCCAAAAACTGAAGGTTAGCTAAAAAGGTGGTTAGGCTCTTTTCTATTTTTGCATTTGGGATCCTGAATCTGAGTGTGGGCTCATTACTCTATTGAATTATACATTAGAGGTAATTTCCTTTCCTGGATAGTGAATCCTACAGATGTGCAAATCTATTCCAAAAAGGATTGCTTGTATCTTTCAGATGCTGCATTTGTCTTGGGTAGTCTTTCTTTCCAGACAAACAAGCTGTCCAGTTAAATTCATCGTGGTCATTGGTTTTGCCCTCCATCTAGAAAATGAGAGGAGATCCTAGACGTAGCACGTAGCACACTTTCCCGATGCTGGGATTGATACGCAGAGTACTGAAGGAGCAGCGGCTGCCTTTAGCAGCCATGCTCTTGTTGTGCTAGCCTTAAGCATCCTCGATTGATGTATTTTTCATTTTCCAATGCATTGCCACCTTTTCTGTGCTGATGTGCTTCAGCAAAGCAGTAATTTCTAAACTGAAAAGAAGGGGTTATTTTGAAGTTTGCAGTTATGGGAGAGTGAGTATTAATGTTAACAATTGTTTCCTTAACATTCTGTTACACGCTGTAGGCAAGGATCAGGCTGGTTGAGATTAACGCAGCACAACCTGCTGTTTAAATCTTCCCCCGGAAAAATCTCAGAATACCTGCATGAAAGCCAGATTAATGGCACTGTTTGAGGCACAGAACAGAGCAGTAGAAAGATGTCCATCAAGAGTTAAGCACTCATTGATACAATAAAGGGTAGACTTTTCCTCCATTCCTTGCCAAGCCCTTTTAAAGATGTCTTTGAGTAGTAACAGAAAGGCTTGTTGTCCACCACTATTTACTGTGTCACTTCCTTTTCACAGATTCCTATGCTGGTTTTCCTCATGCCTGCAATTACTCCTTTTATCCCTGGTTTTAAGGTACAACTCCACTTACAATGCATCTGTACATACTTATTCCCCATCCTTTCATTTTTCTAAACTTCATTGTATTCCCATAGGAATAGCCTTTCCTTTTTTCTTAAACTCCGGTCTGCCTTGCATTATCTTTCAAGGCCTAGAAGGTCTCTGCATCTTTTCAATTATTCTCTTTCTATGGAACATCTTCATCCTCTGTGTATACCTTAAGCCCAGTTTCTTCAGCAGTTTCCTTCATCTCATTGCTGCTGGACTTTGTACACCTTGTCTGCAATGTGTTGTCCTTTTGAATTACAGATGGAAGACTGAGTTGCAAAACTGCAGGAACCCTAGACTTCCACAAAGAGATTTTGCAGCCAAATATAGATGTCCAGTTCCAGAGCAGGATGGCAACTTTCCCATGTTATTTATGGGTTTTGGAGAAGTATTATTTCCCAAAGGCACTTATGTAGCTGGATGTTGCATTGAGTTTTAGTTGAGTAATAAAAGTTTTGCATTGCTTTATGCCCCTCATACAGCCTTGTTAACAGACAGAGGTCTTGCCCTAAGTGCAGTATGGCTTGTGATGCGTTGTGGCAGTCAACTGTATATCAGTCATGCAAGTTGGGCGGTATAGTTTTTCTAGAAGCGCTGTTTAGTTTTTCTTACATTGCTGAATTGTGCTGGAATAGAGAGTTCTCTTTACTCAAGCCCACCATGTGCTGTCGTAGTTTTCTAAAGTCAGTTTGCATTCTATCTCCTAAAACCAAGGCTGACTCGGCTCTACCTATGCAACCTCTAACTTGCCTGTATCTGACACATGGAGCTAGTATGAATGATATGATCTGCCATTTAAATCTTCAATCAAGTTTTTTAATTAAAAGAGCTGCAAAACATTACGATTCACAGGTTAGATCAATTTTATGCTTTAATTTGTGGAGTTTAGGAGAATGGTGAGAATATTCAAAGACTTTCTCGCTTCTGTGAACTCATCCTCCAGGTACTGGCAGGATTTCAGCACATCAGTTTGTTAAAGTTGCTGTTCCCAGTGACTTTAATGGTACCAGACACATTCCTCACTGACTTCTGTTTGCCCTTTTTATCAAGAGCTTAACATTGCCCTTTCAGGGCACCTTTTTGCAGTCATAAATAGGTTCTTTCTGTTCACACAGTTGTGGTCATGCAAGTGATAATGGGCAGAGATGTTAACTTTGAAATGTTTCTTACAGAATAAGTAGTAGCAGCCAAAGGTGAGGATGAGATTCTCAGTGCTTCCTTAGCACAGATGTACTGGGAAAAGGGCACTAAAAGCCCTGGAACCAAGCATGTAAATGGTAATCTTGGACCGAAATGAAATCTGCCACCTACCTAACAGGGGTGCCAACGGGAAAGGTGTTCCAGGGAATGCCGCAGCCTTACAGCATTCATTCAAAGTGGCACTGTTGTCATAGGCGACAGATAACTACCAGTTCTCATCTGGAATGTATCTATGTCCACAGTAAATTAACCATCACCACCAGGAATGTCAGCATACCTGCAGTTGCGTAACCTGCTGTTCTATGTTGACGAGTACTCATCTGAAAGCAACCACCTCCAAAGCCTTTTCCTGCTGAAAGTGTTTGGATTTTTCCAAGTGCTGGAATCACATTTGCATCGTGCTGGAGACTCTGCCTCAATCTCTCTTCCTCCCTGCCACCTAGCAGCCCCATGAATTCAGTTGCCTTCAGAGCTCTTGATGACCGCCAAGGAAAGAACAAGATCTGGTGGATTAGAACTTTTTTTTTTTGCTGGGACTTTTTTTCCTGGGGAGAACTGATCTCTCTACGAAGGGGACTCTGTTATTCTTCAAATCTTGATTTGTTGCTTGTTTTTTAGGTAGTGAACTGACCACTGATGGTCTCGCTTTTGAAGCGGAATATGCTGCATTGCAGCCTCGTGGCAGGACTTCAGCTCTTACGCGCTGGTGTGTCTTCAGCGTAGTACTAGGAGCAGGCTGTGTTACAGGGGGTGAGAACGCAGCTGAGGTCATACCTCATGCTTATCTGTGAGACTTCTCCAGAAGTTAACAGACTGAAATTGCTTTTTTGGAAAAAATGGAGGGTAACGCTGTTGTAATCGGGGCTGTGTCAGTAAAAATACTCCGAAGTGAATCAGGTATCTGTTTGGTTAAGTCATGCCTGCCTGTGGAGATGCTGCTTTCTTTTGTGTTAACAGCCAATGCCCCACCATAAAGTATTATATCCAAATAGGTTGAGGTGGAGGACTAGGTGTATTCTGGTTGTACTGTTGCTCTGACTGCTGACACGGGCACCATGTGGCTGTGGAAATTCAGACTCTCGTTAGGGCCATCATACTTTGCGTGTCTCTGCACTTAAGACATTTGTGACTCGATTGCAAGAGCTGCTTGGTAACCTGCAGCCAATTACTTCAGTTTCTGCTGTGCCCCAAAAATCAAGTCTTCACACACCCCAAATTAACAAGCCCTTTTTCTTTCTTTTTTTTTTTTTTTTTTTTGGCAGCTGTTTTGCCATGTTAGCTTTCAGAGGGGTTGTGAACATTAATACTCACCAAGCACTATGTAAATATTAAGTATTAAAGGTATATTAATTTTTATAGCACTTTAAATGCTATATAAATTCAACCTCAAATGAAAGCCCCTATCCAAAGATTTATAAAGAGCTTGTACATTTTGGCCTGGGGAGAAGGAAGAATACCTCCTTTTTTAAGAAAAGGGAAAAGCTTAGCTCAGAATCTCCTGTTATTTACTCATGTATTCATATTGCATAATAAAATATTTACATGAAAATCTATCAGTTTTCAGAAAGAACTTGTTCACTCCATTTTCCAACTGAATTTGGCCAAGTTGAAAAGAAAATCGTATATGCCAGAGGAGTGCAGTAAAAGAGATTTAAGGCTTTTCAACTACTATAAAAAAGAGACTGTAATAAGTGACTAGTGGACCAGTCAGCTGTTTTAATTAAAACTGGACTGCTTATTGATCTCTCATACAGATTTACCCCCATCTGCAACATTTCAGCAATCTTCCCTTCAACCATTTCAGAAAATAGCGCTCGTAAGAGACGCTAAAGAATATAGAAGTTGAGAATGGGACTGTTTTATAACTATGCGACATTTTGTACAAAGATGTTTGTTTTTTTAAAATTTGTTTTTATAAATAACATGGTGAAATAAAAACGGAGCCAATGCAAATTTGGCATGGTTGGTTTTAAAGCCAGAAACGTTCCCTTAAGTAGTGGCCCCAGCTGTGGCGCAATATCTGCACTGAAAGAAACTGGTGCCGTGCTCCAGTTGTTCAAAAGAGACCGCAGGCACGGCTGTTTCACGCTGACCGGCGTGCAGACTGGCGAAGGCGATGATGATGATGTGCCAGTTGTTTTAATTAAAGTGTATGGAGAGCTTTGCTGCGTTTACAATGGCTGGCAGCACGCGTGCCATCTTCTCTTCAGGTAGTGCCCGGTGAGCACCCGCCCTCGATTTTGGTGGCGGGATGAAACAACCTATGACTGTCATTCAATAGCTGTATTTTAAGAAAAAGAGAAAAAAAAAAAAAAAAAGCACAACTGCGTTGGTTTTTATTCCAAAACAAGCAGGGCTCGGAGCTTCCTGGTAGTGTCACGGGTCAAGGGTTTTAAGAAATAGGGGATAGCTGTGCAGAGAGTTTTCTTTTTGGATGAGGAAACCGCCCAGCAAACCCTCTCCTCATCGCTGTGGGGGGAGAAGCAACGAGGCCGGAGGGCTTTTAGCCCACAGACGCCCATACAGCCCGCGGCTCTTTAGGCTCCTCGAGGTAAGGCATTTCGCGTGGGCGGTGAATTTCTACAGCAGCCTGAAAATAAAAGAGGGGTGAGGAAAAATCCCGCTGGGGTGTTTCCCCGCCCCGCGTTTCCCCTCAGGGCCTCCCCGCGGCCTCAGCCCTCAGATTTGGCCGCCATTTCCCGGCGGGGCGGGACCTCGCCACCCCCGTGGGCGGGGCAGCTTGCCCCGCGCCTCCTCCTATTGGCTGATAGCGGGGGAGGGCGGCGCGGCTCCCTCGCCCAGACGTCCTTACTCACCCGGGGGCATGGGCGGCTTTCCTCGGCGGCGCGGCGATTGGGGGCTGCCGGGACGTCACTCCTCCGCGTCTACGCGATTGGGTAGGGCGGGCGGGGCGGGGCGGGGCTTCGCCAGGCGGCTCCCGACGCGCCGCCGAGGGGGGCGCTGAGGCCGCAGTAGCGTTTGGGCGGCGGCGGCGGCGGAGGAGGAGGAGGAAGAACGGCGGCGATGAGGATGATGATGGGCTCCGCGCTGCGCTTTCCCCTCCTGCTCCTCCTGGGGCTCGCCGGTCCCGCGGCCACGCTCGCCGGTTACATCGAGGTGGGTTGAGGGGGCCGGGTTTCGGCCGTTAGGGGCGCGCGGGCGGCCGTTGTAGGGTGTGTGTGTGTGGGGGGGGGGCTTCGCGCCGCTGACTCTTCACCTCAGGCGGGCTGAGGCGGCGGGTGCGGCCCCCGCTCCGAGCGGGCTTCCCCCGGGGGAGGGTACGCGGTGCCGGGCATTGTCTGGCTGGTGGGTGAAGGTGGAAGAGAGGCCGTGGGGGAAACCGGGCTCCGGCGCAGCCCCAGGTGGGACTTTCTCCACACACCCAGGGCGGCGAATTTTTTTTTTTGGGGGGGGGGGGGAGGGTGTTATCGCCTGGGGTCACCCTGCAGCTGGGCTGCGGTTGTGAAGGTGGAAGATAAGTGGGGCGTTCAAGGTGTCTCTGCTTGCGTGGAAGGACCTGGAGGTTGACCAGCTTCTGTAAGATCTTCTCGGGGTAGGCGGTGATGGGTTCGCGTTTTTCCCTTGTTTTCAGGAAAGCACTCCAACCAAATACCGCAGGCCTCTTATCTGGCCAAAGATCGCATGGTTTAGCAGCTTCATTTCAGTGTAAGCATGGCTTGGTTTGGGTTTTTTTTTGTTGTTGGGTTTTGGTTTTCTTTTTTTTTTTTTTTTTTTTGAGAAGTGACCTCTGCATTCTTGGCACGGTGGCAAGAGCTGTGAGCTTCAGATTGGTCTAGAAGCTTAAAAGAGTATTAGAGGGCAATTTCGTAAAGAAACATCTCTGTTAAACCAGTCCATTTGGCTGCTGTCTGCTTGATAGAACCCGAATAAGTCTTCGGGTTTGAACTGTTTCCTTATCTTTCAGAGGGGATGCTTCAGCCAAGTGTAAAGGGTGTGCACTTAATACAGAAGTGGCTTAGATGCTGCAATTCATATATATACGTGTGTATGCACACGCACACACATATATATATGACATTTGTATCTATATATGAAAGTAATTGGAAGGGGGAAATTATAACTTTATCTTTAAAACCAAAAACTTTTTGTAATCTAGCTATCTAATCAACAAGACGGATAGGAAAAAAATCATGTAGATTTAAAAACTTTACGCTATAACCTATCTATTAGAGCGAAACAAAGAGCAAAGTACATGCTGAGCTTCAAACATGGGACTTAAATAGAGTTTAATAATCTGCACCTGAGTAGTGTTTGGAAATGCAAAACAGCTACATCTGGTTTGTATATGTTCTGGGTTATTTAGCGATGGATAAAGAACAGGCGTGTGGCTACTTGTGAATGGCTTGATTTGATAGTTTAGAGTAAAATTTAACAAGCTTGGTTAAGCAGAACCTCTACTTCAGTGCAATGCAAAAATCTGAAGCCCTAAGCTGGTGGTAATTACTAACTGGCAATAAGCGTGGTTCTTTAATATTTTTAATGTGTGTTGTGTGAAATTAGTCTAGTCAATGACTTTTGCTTATTCAGCTGCTATTGAGGAATGGTATTGCACCTACTTTGTACCAATCCTTCTGTTAAATTTCTATAACTCAATGGAACGTGGTGATAATTGTCTTTGGAAAAACTTGTGTGGAGGTTATCTTGCAGGAAAGATAACTTAAGACTCGGTAGGGCTGCTCTGAGGGTGTCTAGTTAATGCCAAGATCAGGTTACTTGGCATTGCCTTGGTGGTAGGGGACTATCCTGGCTGCTCGGAGGTGGCCGTGTTAAATCTAATCTCTTGCACCTGTTTGGAAACTCCTCCAGCTGTAGGTCACTTCCTCTGTCATATCCGAGACAAATTCGGCTGCTATGCACATCCCTTCTGGAAGCTGCTGCTGCTGCTTATGGACGTGTGCTACAAAATGCCAAGTTGGAAAACAAATCTAGCTGTAATTTTATTCCGAAACCTTGTGTCCGTCTGATGAAGCAGATCCCAGGATTCGCCAGTCGCAGGATTGGCGAAGGGTTTGGCACAGAGGGCAGAACGGCAGTGTTGCCCCTCAGCACCCCAGGAGGGGCTGGCAGCCCCAGAGAATGGGGGTGTTGACCCCTTTGAAAAGGATTAAAGTGAAACTGTTTCTGCCTCATTCTTTTTTGGAGGATTGCGATGTCTGTAATAGGGTTGGTTTTACAGGCTGTGTGGGTTCACTCCCAACCTGCAGCAGTCTAGTCTTCACTGACACGCATCGGTGCTAGTGTGGGGTTATGTTAGTGCACCAGGCTGTCCTCCGTGCCTCTTCAACCTGTTCAGCCATTCCTGCAGCAGAATTTGCATCCTCTGAAGGCACAACAGCTACCTTAATCTGCTGACAGAAAATGTCAACTGTGACATTTTAATTCTTATTTTTGCTGCATCCTCTCCTATTGTCTTGTCTGTGGGGGACTGCAGCGCTCAAGTCTTTATTGCTGCCAGATTTTCGCAAGAATAGTATCGTGATGCAGAGCTTAGGAAGTGAAATGGTTACCGTTCTTGGTTTTTATACTGCGATTGTTACTGGATGCTATCCAGTAATGTGATGAAAAATACGCAAGAGGTTGATATCCCGCCACCCCCCAGTAATAAAAGATGATGTTTGAAAGTGTACTGGCGTTAAGGAAAATGCCTAGCAATGTCTTCAATTACTAGTTTAGTTGGATTGGCACGGTCCCATTAGGTGGATTTTCCTTCACTTGATTATCGTAGCTACCAGTCCCTGTCCCTAGAACACCGGGTAATCTTCTTAGCGACTACAATTTGTTTTTCTTTCCTGCACAGAGGAAGGGGAGTGGCAGATTTTTCTTTCTTAAATTATTGGTATGTGAACCTTTGAATACAGCATTCGTGAGGGCTGGTTGTCGGTGACAGTCAGTCTCCCTTTCAGATCGTCCGCGAGTTGATGGCAGATAACCTTTGACAATCTCTCTCCCAAATGAATTTGAATAGAGGAGCTTAGAGAAACCACTGAGGCCCAGATATTGATGTTTTTCTTTCTGTCATAGTATGTGTCCTAGGGTTATGTCTGAATTCAGTGACTGCTGTGTTTTGCTTGTGAAGTCCCAGAGAACTTCAAATAGGACACTGATGCCAACTGGAAAAAGAAAATAAATTTGTTCTAACTTGATCTGTATTCCAATGATAAACTACTTCTGCTGTGCCCTCAAGGCCTTTAAAGGTGCGAAGTTTCTTTTTATCACTTGACCTTTTTGTATAATCAAATCTGAGGCGATGCAGACTCAATACTGCTCTTTTTTTAATCATGTTTGGTTTTAGTGGTCTTTTTCCAAAGCTATCTTGAATGCTTAGGTCTGTTACTTGCCTGTACCAAATTACCAGGATCTGGGGTGAGGAAAAAAACCAAATGTGTTTTATGGCAGAGTTGTGGGTTTCATGGGTGTTTTTTGTGTGTGTTTTTTTTTTTTATTATTCTTAAATTCTCACCGACAAAAATATCAGTCTTGTGCCTTTCCTGCAGACCTTAGGGACTTCTAATTGCCTGCTGCATTGAACAAAGAACTCCACCTAGGGGAAATTTCCACTTCTGTGTTGAAGTCCTGAGTAGAAACAGCTCAGTAAAATTCCAGCCTTGAGCGTATGGCCTTTAGTTTGCTTTCAGATCCTAAAACTTTGCTTGCCAGTAAGTGTTAGGGAATATACTTTCATATGAAAGTGATTATATGCAGTGCCTCTTCTAAGCCTCAACAAAAGCTTTTCTGAAGCAGAGATACGTATAAGGAAATAAAGCAAATCAGATGGACGTCTGATACTGCAGAGAGGCTCTGGAATTTCTGCTGCATTGTAGAATGCCACCTGAAGGTAAGCTCTGCTCTTTGGAGGAGGCCTTCAGCTCTCCTTGTTTCACATGTGAAATATTTATGACCTCTCTTAAATGTTATTTAGGCATTAATATCTCTACCGGGGATTAAATGAATTTTTTGTTAATATGCTCATTGCATTGCCTGAGAGTTACTCAAAACCTATTCTGTAGGTGGCTTTAGCTGGATGTGAGCTTTATTATAATTACATACTGCTCCTCCTTCAGCACTGAGGGATTAATGCAGCGTCTGTGTTCTCTATACCAGTTGGGCTTCTCTCTAGATGTTGCTTATAAAACTTCTGCCTTTTTTCCTATGTATGTGTCTTTTGGAGGTGTACGGACTCAGTCTTGTAAACATAAGTTATTTTGACTGTAGCATCTACTTCTACAAATGTACTTAAACCCTAACCTTGTTCTTCAGTTGAAAATAGAAGGGAAATACACTGTCCCCAACTAGATCTTTCTTGTTATCTACACTTTGGCATTTCAGACTCTTATTAACTACTTGGGTTTTCTAAATTGACATAATCCTTCAGATGCTTGCTCTCATGCTACTTACATGCAGTAAAACTTAGTGTAATTGATTTTTAGTTCATGCAGTCAGCACCTCTGGAACATCTTGTTAATTTAAGATGATGCTTGCTCTTAATTGGAATGCTTCAAATACTTGCAGTGGCCTAGAAACCACTCTGGTAAGGCTTCCAATTCAGAACTGTACTTGAACTTTCAAGATTGCCCCTTTTTTGTCCCCGAGTGTCATCTACACCCATAATGGGCATGCTCTGCTTTCTCTACTAGGAGCAAGTTTGTCACAGGCAAATGGCATATCCTATCACAGGTGTTACCTTACTGTTTACCTTAAATGGAGTCCTTAGGGCACTTTGACTATATTAATTTTGTAATTTCCGTTCCAATATTTTCATTTTTCAGCTTTTTGCTGTAGGTTCCAATAAGTCTCAGATTTGTGGGAGTAGGGAGAGGAAAAGGATTGACAGTGTTGTGCAGAGTCTCAAAGTAACTCATATAAAAAATTGTCCGTTTTTTCTCTTTATTGTGGATTGACCAAAATAGCATACTACTTTCTTTCCTCTGGTTCAGGAGAGCTGATGGCTCCTCGTTGGATACAGTAGGCTAAAAGGTAACTTTAGCATGTTACTACTGTTATGTAAATGGGGCAGGTTGTACTTCTGGTTGGGTGCTATACAAATGAACCTTCACTCCTGAGGGGCAGTGTACAAGGAAATGTGTGTTTCACAAGAAACAGTTTGTCTGGGGTTTTTTTAGAGTAACTTCTTAAAGTCAGATTGGAGCTTCCTTTAATTTATGAATCGCCGCAACTGTAAGCGGGGATGTACTCCACGGGCGCATCTTGCATGTGGATGTTGCCTTTTTTTTTAACTTGTTCAGCACTAGATTTACTACCTGCACCCCCACCTGCCTTCTCAGGTGGAGTTAAATATCTATTTCTGACTGTGCTTTCTCTAAGCTCTACTCCCTCATGCGAGAACATGGAAAGTCCACGTACAAAAGAAGACAGAAGTCAAATTCACCTTGTAGCATGGCTTTTAAATGGTCGATAAGTTCTAGTGCTTGCTCCACAGTCTGGTTGGGTTGATGTTGAAAATGCAAAATTTTTTGGCTTTATGTGCATTTGTAAAAGTTTAAGTTCCCACTTGAGAGGAATGATCAAAATGCTAATGTTCTGCAAAGGGTGTTAAACTAATCTTTCTAGCAGCAAAACATGGCCTGCTTGACTTTATGTAATCAGGTGTCCACCTGATCAGAAATGCATGCGGCTAAGCTGCTTACCAGCACTTCATTTTGAAGTATTACAGTGGATGTGTTGTATATAGCCAGTGGGGAAAAGAATGCATTCATTATTTTTGAGAGATTGCCCCATATATGTATTAAATTTAGTTATAATGTTTTGTTGTCAGATTTCGTGCTGCCAGCCATGATCATGTTCTTGTACAAATTTGTATGTTGCAGACCTTCATTTTGGTTTATATCTTCGGCAGTGTGCTAGTCACGTGTGCAGAGTTAAATGTTGCCACTCTCCGTGGTGTTTGATGTTTTATTTCCCTTTCCATTTTCATCGGCGACAACGGAAAGTCAAATCACATGTTGGTTCTCTGTGTTTCGTAATGGAGAGAACTGATGGATGAGGCATGGTCCGGATAGCCTTTTGTTTTCTGCTACAGGCAGACTTGGTTCCTGAACGTGTATGTATGTATTTCTTCATCTGGTTTAGAGATCAAGACTTGATCTCTCCTGGTCAAACCGGCACAATAGTCTGTGAGGACTGTTGCTGCTGTTATTGTTGGGCCACCACAGTGCTTGTGTGCTGACTGCAAGGACGACGGCTTCACTTGAGGTGGTGTTCTGCAGATTTGTTTTCTGAAGATGATTACGTTATGCCATGCAGTAACATCTTTTAGCAATGGTTTGGGGGAAGTCTTGGCTCTCAAGCCTGCTGAACAGCATCTTGGCCGCAGAGTTTAATCTTCTTTGCTGTACCTTTCTGCGGGATTTCTCTTCTGAACCTTTGAAAGTTTCATGAGTTATTTCAACTACTATGATTTCCTGCACAGGTGAGCAGTACAGCGGGTTGCTGTGGCTAGACAAGCCCTTCAGTTGATGAAGCAGGCTCTGAAGTTGGTATTCTGTGCAGAGTGTGAGCTTCAGAGAAGTTTACAGAGGAGACAGAATCAATAATTGTTTGGCTCAGATGGCTTTTCTGTGTTTAGAGACTAACTGAAAATCATTATGAAATGATGACTTTGAGTTCAAGTTTTTCAAGTCGCCAAATATGAAGGCTTAAAAATTGCCAGCGTAACTTGGATGCAGCCTGGAAAAAAAAAAAAACCAAACCCACAAAAAAGCACCCAAAAACACAGAGTGTGGGAGTTGACTTTTCTTTCCCAGTTGTCTCAGTAAAGCTTTGTGTGTTTTAGCTCCGGGGTAAGGCACTGAGTCATCAGTAGCGTTAGGGTTCACCTGGACTATTGATAATGTGACTAATACATGGTATCATGCAGAGGTGCAGCATGGATGATAACTATGCTTCAGCAGTTGGATTCCAGGTTTTGGCTCAGTGACAGGGATGCATTTAAGTAATTTCGTACAGTAAGCTTCTCCCTATAACAAAATTACAACAGTCAGAAGTGTATTTTGATTCAGGTCAAGGACGGAGACAGACAGGCAGACACGAGCACACAGAGATGGCTGGGGCCATGGTTCCTCCTTACTGTAACAGTAGGTTGATACTTAGTGAAGTTTCCATTTAAGAGTAGCTAATTATCAGCTTCTTACCAACGACTTCATGTTTAAATAAAAGTCATGTTTAACGTTGCAAGTTCCCTTACTCATTTAGGTCTTTTTTTCTTCCAACAAACACCTTCTGCTTAGGTTACATTTTCAAATGTCTGATACATTCTGAGGTGTTGGTCAGTATTTGGGGCTTTTTAATACTTGCAGTATTATTGCAGCAGAGAGAGTTTTATTATTCTGTTAACTTTCTTACTATAACAGGGGGCTTGCATTTTCTCACGCAGGTGCTGTGCTTAGTTTCTTTAATCTGCCACCTCAAAGCACTAAATAGTGAGGAGACCTCAAAAATCATCTTGTGATGGTGTTGCTGCAAAGATGAAACAGCAGTTTGGTAAACTACTTGGTACTTTCCAGGAGTTGCCCTATGCTAACTTCAGTACTGAGATGCTTAAATCAAAAGCCAAACATTTGCATTTTTAATCTTTGGGCTTTTCTTTAAAGGCTCTTATGTTATTTTTAGCTCCAGCTTCCTGCCAAAAGCTTTGTCCCTTTTCTTTTGGATTTTGGCTTGATGAATCCCACTAGTTATGATGTCATTGCATAGTGTGAAGTGACAGCCACAAAAAGAAAAATCTTGCCTATACCATCTGTTACAACAAATATTTTGCACTCATGTTAGATTTCAAGAGGATTTGGATTGCATATTCACAACAGAAGCTGGTCTCTGCTTAGACGTATGGTAACCTCCAGCATAAAGCTTTTAATCACCAAATTCTCTATATGAGAATTTGGACTTGACGTGACGCGTTGCCCGGTCTAAGGTAAGTAGTAGGGTTTTTTATCGATGTTTAATCTTTTCCTATTAATATTGGGACTAGTAACTTGCCAAAAATGGTCCTAGAGGAATCTGCTTGAATTGGTGTAATTCACTAATACCAAATGCTGGTTGACTTCTTACGCTGGTAGTCTTACAATAACTGTGGCCTGAAATAGAGAGGGGCAGATTTGCTTTAATCTGCTAAGTATTCCTCTCAAAAGATTAAATGCAAAATGTTGATTCAGACCTGTGGTTTGAGTTCCCAGTGAGTGTATCGACATTTGAACATGAGTCTTTCTCTGCATAATTTATCAAAGCTCTAGCTGAAGAAATTGAATTTGATGTCTATTTCGTTTTACGCAGCAAGGTCACATATGGGTTTAGAAACCCTAAAGAATGAAAGGGCGTTAGGATCCAAGCTAAGCACATTAGCCTGTGTAATGGTTTTGGTCAAAGATTAATTCTCAAGTGTAGGGTATGGCAGTGCTTGTGCATGTACTTAAATGTTGCCGCCTGTCAGGAAAAAGGGAAACTGAGAGATTGTTGAGGGCGTATGTTATCGTGGAAACCAGTTATTGCTCTTGAATGGAGCAGGATGCTCGCAGCTCCCATTTGGACTGTTGGAATAAGATTTGCAGGGCTTCAAATAATTGCTTCATTTCCAAAGTCTTTAAGTAGGGCCTTGTAGCCTCAGCACTGGAAACGTCAGGCAGTGGAGAAGGTTTTTTTTCCTGGTAGCCAGCCAAAAAAGTTGGAATTTTGTGTTTGCAACATACTGGTGCATTACAGCTCAGCCTTCGGATGCGAATGTACACGTGTGGATCTGCAGGCTTACCTGGGCGAGAGCCAGACCCCAGAACAGGCCGAGTGCATTCTTGACGGGGGTCACAGAATGAAGTTAGGCTGTTCCTGTGGATGTGTGAAGCTTGGGCCTGGGACAGAGCATCATGTCACAGCAGAAGAGACTCACTGCAGGCTGTAAAAACAGGAAAAAAAGCATTCCTGCCCCCATCACTCCTGATAAATGCTCTGTTGTTCAAATTGCATCAATACTTGCTCTGCAACAAAGCTAGCCAGTATGTGGATATTCTGTTTAGGGCAACAGCCGCTTTCTCGGAAGCAATTTACCAATAACAAAGGCAGGAGATGAATGGCCTGCCAGAGTGCAGGCTTGATGCAATGTAATATTTTGCACTGCTGTATCCCTGTGTTGTCCGCAGCTGGCTTTACGGTCTGAATCGCAGCTTGTGATTTGCGTAGGTCCCTCACCTTCTGGCTACGTGCTTATGCTTTTGTTTTTATTGGTCTTTTTGTTGTATGCATGTACAAGATGAACTTGAGTTTGCGAATAAGAACTTAGACTAATCACAAGAGCTGAAATCTATTACCTACATTTGAATCCATAGTAGTGTATTTTATACCTGCTGTTTTTGATAAATGCTTACATCTTGCTTCAGAATGTCTTCGTTTCTCAGGTTGAGGCAAAGAAAGAAACATCAACCAGCTGATCAACTTTAAGTCCTTTTGCTTTCTCTCCCTGTCCAGCAGGTCCTTTGCTCAGCAGAGTGGCTCCAAGGAAAGACTAATGAGAAGAGCTGGATTCCTAATGTAGCAGGGCTGTTAAGATGGCAGGAAATCTTTCAGATTTGCTTAAACGTAAAATCTGCAGTACAGACAAAAGGCATTTTGAAGTTGAGGCTGAAATTCCTAGGTTTGGATGGATTTGTTGCACTCAATTATATTGAGCAAGCTTTTGCAGCTTGCTTCACATGGGAATTAGCGTGATGAGAAGAATACTTTTCAAAGTATAACTGTATGGGAGGTTTTCCACAGGGCATCTATAGCATGTTAATTCCCCTTTTCATTGGAGGGCACTGACTAGAATACGTCATTGTAGTCCTTTTGTAATAGAGGCTGATGTATTTCAAGAGCATTACTGTTCTGAAATGGCCAGTGTCATACTTTATAGTAGTGTGTATGCGAACAGCTAAACTGGTTGCTCCAGAGAAGAATATTATGAAGATACCCAGAAAACCTTGGGCTGCAAGCTTCATCTATACTCTAGAAAAGAAGCGAGGAGCACTGCTTTCTAAGTGTCTAAATGGCCTTTTGCTTCGGGCAGAAGCAAAGATGACTATACTTCACTTGCCTTGCTGTCCTTGGTTTCAATTTGGCTTTTTGTGTTTTCTGTCACTATCTTTAAGGGTTTTTGCAAAAAGCTAAATAGTTATTCCCCATTGTATAAGTGGCTGATAGCTTTACTCGTACTGTTCTGTTACTTAATAGTCTGTGATTATTAGATTTATTTTGATCATATAACTGAGGGCGTAACAAACATCTAGCCACAGCTGGTAGCGATGTCTTAACTGTCTTAAGATGGGTTTAATGTGCACAGCTGTTTGTAGCTAAACTTTCAGCAGCTATTCCCCTGGTGTTGACTTTGAGATGCATTGCCACTTAGATAGTTATTCATTTATTATTTTATTTTTTTAAAAAAGGATGTTACTGACTTGCCCCTAAGCTGCTGCTCATGCTGTAACAGGGGGCTGGTAGATTTTTACTGTTACAGCAGCTAGCTTGAAATTCTCCAGATCAAGTAAAGCAGAGATTTTTGTTTTGTAATATTTGCCTTGGGATGACTTCGGTGCTTTGGAATATCTCTTCAAATGCATCTCTGAGCAGCCTCCATCTAGCAGTATGTATCTACATCACATCTAGGATGACGTTCTTTGGTGATGAAGAGGATTAAAATAGTCATTAAGCTGCAAAATACACCACATGTCACGTAAAGTACAAAATAGAGATACAGACAGACCGAACATGCTGGAGTGGTACAATCTGTTGGAATGCATCGGGATGTGAACATCTTTAACGTGAGCCAAATTTCAGATATCTAGCAGAAAGATGAAACTGGGGCTGAGTTTGCATATGGAAACACTTGGCCTGTTGTTGCCTGCGGACACACTTTCTTGCTTTCCTTTTCTCACCTGTGTATGAATGGATAGTTGGTCTCCTCTGCAGCACCTTGGCTCCCAAGTAAAACTTAAAATTGAGTGCTTAGCAGTATTTGTTAGTTCTCACCACTACAGGAAGTATCCTAACTTTGGGAACAAATAGTGGCCCCAAAGCAGAGGACTGTTCTTATTATTCCTGCCTCTCTGAGCTAATATTCACATCCCTTTTATTGATAGGTATAACTGTGAAAATATAGACAACCTCTAATGGAATCGTGTGACTGGATAGTTAGTCCATTTGTCTTTGCTGTCCAGGCTTTAGAGTTATCACACACCCTTGACACACATGAATTCATTTTGTGCCGGTAACCTAACCTGTTCTCCTCCTCAAACTGGTATTACAATAGGATACAAAAATTCTCAGTGCAGTATTCTCAGAGTCTTCTAAATAAATGTTCTTAGCTTCATGACACAAATACAGCTAGTACTGGTATCGTTGCTGTCTGGGCTAGCTGGGGATTGTGCAGGGAGAGGCAGCCTCAGAGATAACTAAGACGTAGTCTGTTGAGGAGCTCATTTGGGCTCTCAATGATTTTATTTTATTTTTATTTTTGAAGATCTCCAAAATGAGGATGTGAGAATGAGATATGTTTCTAGCTGTCTCATGCTATTGCATCATCAAGCTATAATTTCAGCATGACTTTCTCGGGTGCTGATATGTTACGATGCGAGACATCTGTATCTATTCCATAAGGCTAATTCACAATCTGAGTTGCCAGATTCTGGCAAGGTTAGTATTTGCAGCTGAGATGCATACATAGCTGTGTTTCTGAAATAAAAAAAATGCCTTAGTGGGCCATGTGTGAAGTCAACTAGTGAAAAACATAGCCACCGTTCTCCGGGGTTCAAATTTCATGCAACATTTTCAGCCTTTGACTTTGAGAAAGCTCTATTGAAACTACTCAGCCTATGGCTAGGAAAATGGGTGACCTATTGCATCGATACACAAATCAATCCACCCTCCAACCACTGCCCTAGTGATGGGATTTACGTGATTTTTTTAAGTCAGGATTTCCATTGCTGTCCATATCTGCTTGTAGAGTCAGAGAAAGTAAAACTTGTTTATGATGGCTGACCATTTCTTTCTTTCTCACTCAAGTGTGTATCACATTGGACAAGAGTATCTGAGCAGGCAAAAAAGCTTCTCCAAGAAGTAGTAAATAGTCCCTCTCTTCTCCTGTCTGATAGCCTTTTCCACATAGGAAAATAAAGAATTGTTTGGAATCCTTGTATTCAAAATAACACATCTTGATGTTTTTCTTTACTGTTCCTCTAGCTGGAGATTACTAAGTCTTTAGGCAAAAAAAAAAAAAAAAAAAAATTGTTTTGCTGCGAAGATGGACAGCCTGGACAAAGGATTTAAAAAAAAAAAAAAAAAAAAGGCAGTACCTTTCAGAGACCTCGAAAAGGAATTTCTATTGAGGGGGTGGAAGTTCTCGGTGTATACTGCCTCTTTAAGGTATAACTAGATTGTCTAAAACTCTTCTGCCTGCTCTTTTTCAAAGAGCAGTTTCCCTCACTGTTGCAGAACAGGCATTTTTTTGCTTCCACGTTTGTAATAAAGCTTTCAGCTCGTATGGTTTTGTGCTTCGAAGCCCTTACTGAAGTGCCACATTTCTTAAAACTTGTCAAAGAACTGACCATCAGGTATATGCAGCTGCAGTATATAACTTCTTCCACTAATCTAATGTTCAGTTGTAGTTCAACTAAGTAGGCAGAAAAGAAGCAAGAGTTGCTTTCTATCTTGAAAACTTCCAGAAAAAGCTTAAGAAAACCTCAAGGGAATAGGTATCAGTGCACACAGAGTTCATTCTTCCCCCTGAAACCTGAAGAAGTTGAAACCTCATTTTTATCACAGCTAAAAATCAGTTCTCCCATTTTGTTTTATTTGTAGCATTGCACAGACAGTCTGATACAGCTCAGTAGACTGAAGAGCTATAAAACTCAGGATATGGAAATCAGGTGTGTTTGTACAACATACAAAGCCAGTTAAGTGTTATACAACGATAGCCCTGAAATATTTGAGGTTCTAGGCTAGCTTCTGTTGAACTAGTTTTACTTTCAGGATCAGCAAAATCAGTAAAGGGGATCTCAGCCTAGCCAGCTTTAGTCTGTGCTATAAATTACCACTTAATTTTCTAATAGCATTAAGCAGTTATTCTAAGTAGAGATCTGTTGCTTCCTTTAAAGAAACTGTTTAATACATCCATTAGAGTTTCAGTGCACTAGCCTAGCTATGGGATGACGCTGTGACTATTAAACCCCAGCTGATGAATTTAATGCTTCAGAAATAAAATGCTACTAAATTAGTCAGCATTGCTCTTAAAGAGTAAAAAAAATTGAAATCCATTAAGCCATTACTGAGGTCCTTTCATCACTTTCTATGACCTTGCTGCTGACAGAATTTTAGGGGTGCTTCAGAAAGCATTTTGTCATTTGACCTCTGTCCTGTGTCATATTGCTAAATCCAGGTGTTTGAGCTCTAGGGGATAGATGGAAGTCCACCTTTTATCCTCTGCTTTGGAAGGAGGAAGTAAATGGTGAGATTTGAGCCTAAATTCTGCTATTAGTACCGGGACCCTTCTGAGAGTATGTTTGGCTGCTGGGGGACAAGCTTAAAATAAACAAGTAAAGCTTTCGCCATCTGACTTTTGGAAGTAAGAAGCATTGCTCTGAGCCATCTTCCCGCACTTCAGCCTCTCTGCTACTTAAGTAAGAAGTGCTTGTCATTGTTTATCCTGCTCTTGTTTGCTTGCTCGCTCACCTCCAGGTTGCCAGCATTAGTGGAAGGAAACTGGCAGCTTTTTGTCAGTTTTATTGCTGTTTACTGGGATCAAAAATAGCTGCAGTCAGGGAAATGAATGACTATTTTTTGGTGAGAATTCGAGATGGTTTTGCAAAGTTAATTCTCTTGCATTGATTTTTTTAAGCCATAAGTGGTAAGAACTTTTCCTAATGAGCAGCTAACTGAAAACCAAACTTTCTTGGGGCGATGTTCACGTTGAAGTTTCCTATTTAAGAAAAAACATATCATTTACTGTAGCTGAATAAACTTAGAATATCAGTATGGGAATCTTTAAACAGCAAATACAATGATTTTTTTTAAAGCACTGATTTCTGCACCTCCAGGCATTAAAGGTTCTTGAAAGATTTTGTTTTGGATGTGAACAGTGATGTAAGGTGCTGCCTGAACGATGCTCCATAACAAGCCATGGGCAGTTCTCAGAATGAATAACAGGAGGAGGTGCGTGGGGAGATGTTTTTGGTTTAAGAATCCCAATTTGCATTATTTCCTAAATATATTTAATAAGAGCTGAAGTTAAGTTACCCGTTATCAGTAATACTTACTAGCTGCTGACTATTTTCATAGACCCATAATTTATAGAAGTAATCTGTGCTTTTGACAGAACTTTAAAAGTTTCAAGTATAAACATATCCTCCGTTTGGACACTGAGAACAGCAAGACTGTTCCATAATTTTTTTGGTAACATGTTAATTTTGGTCTGGTTCAGCATACGCTTGGCAAAGCTCTGGCAGCAGCAGCAAAGATGAAAGCAGCCCTCTATTTTAGCTGTGGGTTTCCTATTTTCAAAAGATGGCCATTAGCATGCTTTGGAAAACCAGGACTTAAAAACGTCACGGCTTCCTCTTCCAGATTTGAAATTCATCTGGACTGTTTGGAGGGCAGAATTACCAATTAATTTGGGGTTTGGGGTAGGTTTTTTTCAGAATATTGTGAATTTGGGGGTGGAAAGCCATCAGCGTGACCCGCAGAGCTTCAGTGGGGTTAGAGCAATGCCTGTTGAATTATTCCTGTGTGCTATGGGGAAGTTTGTGTGTAGCCTAATTGCAGGACTTTAAGGTACCAAATGAGTGTTTTATTGCGTTCCGAAACAATTGCAGTCTGTGCACATAAGTAGCCAATCTGTGATACTGAACAACATCTATAAAAGGAGGGATACTTGAGCTCACGAATGGTTGAAACCAAAGCCAAACTGCTTTAACTCTTGTTATCTTTCCTTTATCTTGCATTTTTTTGGAGGTATTTTTCGTTACCACTTCAAATTCTTGATGCTCTTTTAAAATATGCCCTTCAGTTTCCTGCTTGCTTTTTGGACAGTTGTGTGTTAGATAAAAACACAATCTCTGCGGCCTTTTTATCTCAAGTCATTTGAGTGGTTAGATGCATGGTTAGACTGAGTAACCGCAGGTTCCTACAGTGGACTCTCCATTGCAGGCTTTTTTTGTGAAGTCCCCAGTGGGCTTCACAAGATCTCTAAAACAAATATTCATGGTGTTTGGGGGAGGCTTTTTGGTTTGGTTTTGTTGTTTACCCCCACCCCCGGCACGTAAATCACTTTGAATCAATAGTAAAGGTTTGGGTTTTGCCTGCCTGATATTAATAAGTTATTCTCTTGGTCTCCTTTCTGCCAGTTTTGTCCACTAGGAAAGTTAGTGGACGAGTTGTGTGTGTATGTGAGATGTGATGAGTTTTAGTCCAGAAGTTATTTTTGATTCGAACAAATTGTTTTGAAGTGATGAAAGATTTTGTAAATGTACTTTCTTGTGTATTATGGAATCTCTGTATCCTGGTAACCACACTGATTATATTCACTAACTCTTATGTAGTTAAAGTGCCTTAAGATGGAAAGGACTTGCTGTCGAACCGTGTGGAGAAGTTACTTACAAAATAGCATATCGCACTAACTCCTCCATATGTGTTCTGCTGTCAGTGAGGCCTTTATGCTGTGAACAGTGATAGTTCATATTAACAGTCAGCTCAGTAATGAAAGTTAGATCTGAAAGGAGAGTCAAATGTTTTTCCAAAGCGGAGTGGAACACTATTAAATCATAGCCACTTTTCCTACGTTGTGTTTTGGATCTCCCTTCCAGTTGTCCAGGAAGGCAAAATTGCCCCATGGCCATTTTCTTCAGTAGATTTTTAGTGTACATGAAAACATTAACTTGCACCGAAGTTTTCACTTGCTGCCTACCTAAGAAGACATCTTGGGTCTCTGTGGTTCAGATGCCCAAAGAATTCATGTGGGAAAGCAGTAATTAGTCTTGCTGTGCAAGACAGAATGATGACACAGATTGGAGCGATGAGGGGTTGAGGATTAAACCGGGCTGAGCCCACTGGCAGGTGACCTTAGGCAAGTCACTTGACTTTGTGCCTTAGTTTAGCCCAGTAATAAATAGGTCTAGCCTCCATGTGCTGTAATGTGACTTCGAATCGCTCCATAAAAAAAGGTACTTTAAATAGCCCCATTGCTGTGTTTTGCTGAAAAGGGGAAGGAAGCGGCCATAAGTGCAGCCGTCTGGTACTTTGCATGAAAATTGTTCTGGTACTTTGCATGAAAATTGTTCGTGATGTCCTTGTGAGGAGCGGAGGGCAGCCTGACTGATTAAGCATGTTGGGACCTACCTGTGCCCCTTGTAAGGCTTATTAATGGCACAGTAGTACTGCCTACCTCTTCTCTCTCCCTTATATTTTTAGGGTGGCTTTTGAGGTAAACTGTTCCAGGCCCCGCCATTACACACAAGCTTTAGTTTTGAAAGCTTGAGGCCTATCAATTAATCCTTTTTAAAGGACGCTGTTCTGGGTACAGTAACATTTATTCAGGGAATGTTCCAACCGAGTTGTTCTGAACTTTGTCTCTCTGGGGCTAGAAAAGAGGATGCCAAAGGCAACCATGTTACACAAACAACTTCAGGAAGCCAAGACTATGCTGAATTGTGGCTTTACTGAATTTGATCGCTGCTCCCTGAAACTAGCTGTGTACCAGTACTGCCTGCAGTGTTGCTTTCCCTATCTGAATGTGGCAGTTCTTGAGTGCAAATGTCTGACAGGCAGATTATCTGCCCAATGACTCATGTAGGCTTGGTTTATGGAGCATGATAAAGTGGAGGAGGAGGGGGAAATAATCTGCTACCTCATTAGTACGAATTCCAAGGGCAAAAAGACTGCCTGTGAGTCACAGGTACTTGGAAATACCCTTTTTTTTTTTTTTTTCCTCTGTAGAGGAGGAAGGTGCAAAAGCAGTAGGGAATGCTTCAGGCTTCAGCAATGTTTTGGTCTTTGTAATGCTATGCTTGCTGTTGGCACGTGTGAAAGTACATAGATTATCGTCACTGAACTTCCGATGTTCGAGGCTGCATGTTAGCCATAAACAGCGGCGATCTAAATATAAACTGTACCCCAGCTAGCACTGCAGCTCCTGCGTTGGTTTCCAGTTTTCTGCTGGTGCAGAATCCTCTACCACAAAAGTCAATAAAGGACGAGCAGATGAGAACTCCACCCCTTCCAGCAAGTTAAAGTAAGCCAAAGACTGCTTTACTGAGATTTCTGCCATTTAAATTCAAAAGCAAACACAGGCTGGTATTATCAGCTCACACCAGATCTGCCTGCAGACAATAATTCTTCCTGTCTTGGACCCCTGCCCATGTGCATTATTGTAATTATCAGCAATTTAAAAAAAAATAAAGCAATAAAGCTAGGATGAGCTGCTAGTCTGTAGATTTACTGCCTGCTGTGTCAGGCATTCGTTAGCCTTCCTGGGTTCAAGCCACCTATCTGCTGAATAAAAGCAGGAAGAGAAGCTAAGGAAAACAAAGTGTGAAACACAGTTTGAAGCACGAATTGAAAGCTCTGCTCATGTTTATGAGTTACGCATCCAAAAAGGGGAATTTTAAGCATTCTGTTCAGAAGTTCTTGGGCGTAAAGTCCCTCTGCCAACTTCCCTCTTTAACTGAAGTGTTGGTTTCCTGAATACTAGCTTGCCATAAACCATTAATTCACAGGTGAGATTCATGGCAATGAACATTAGGTTTAAGGGCTGTGCGGCACGTCAAGACCTGGGAAGGCTCAGTTCTACAATGCCAACCCAGCTGTTCTCCTTCCAAAAGCTTCAGCTTAATGCTTCATATCAGCTGGCAGCGGTAGAGTTTGTGACTGCAACATTTTCTTGATCTTTTTATTTTTTTTTTGCCAAGGCAACAAATTTTATTTTTATTTTGCCTTATGAAAGGAGAAATGCCCATGAACTTCAGCTCTGTAGGCAGCAGTAACATGGAGTGTGCATCTGGGCTTCGAAGCAGTCGGGTCCCTGCACAAATGTGGGTACCAATTTTTCAGTCAAGGAAAGGGTGAAAAGTTAGAATACTCGCGCATTTAAAAGTGGCAGCCATCAAGGGTTATGCTCACAGGAAGGCTGATAAGGTTACAAGACTCATTTTTATACCAAAGGAGCTGTTAGAGTTCCTCAGTGATCTTGCAAGTTCAATTTATATTCACCATATCTGTGGATATTACACTGGTATAGGAAGAGTTGCAGTGCTGTGCTCCAGATAGAATAGAAAATGTATTTTTTTAAAAAGAAAAGAATCCAGAAAAACTTGCTTGCCTTTTTTTTTTTTTTTTTTTTTCCCCCTTTAATTAAGTAAGAGTGGGAAGCGTTATCTGGGTAGGGACTGTGCTGAACAGCATGTTCTGAAGTCCCTCAGGTTGTGGTTCATGTGCATTCTGATTTAATAAGCAGTATTACTTTCGAGGGGCTTTGCTTAATTAAAAACAAACAGCACAAGTAATCTTTCAATGCCTGGCATTTTTTGTCAGTGTAGCAGCAAATAGTTGTGGAATACTTGTAACTCTTCTGAGCCGGAAATCTGATCGGACCTGCAGACAATCCTGTAAAAGGCTGTGCGCTTTCTTTGGAGGCGGTGAATGCCCTCGGCAGCTATTAACCTGTGTTCTCTGGCCACCAAGTCAATGCAGTTCACAGTCGGAGCTTTTTTTCAGCAGCCTAGAAATTCTAGAGACTGGAGTTTCAGTTTTAAAGCAACTTAGTCTTCCACAGTTTTACCCAGCCAGGTCTCCTCGTGCTGCGGCAGTGGAAGCCTGATGGAAAGCGCAAGCAGTACGAGTTTTCCTAGCAGGCTCTCAATATTTCTCAAGCCTTGGAGCCCTTCTGCCCTTTAACCAGGAGCCTACTTCTCTCATCGTGCTTGTGCAACAGGCAGTGCACGTGCCCAGTGGCTGACGTTTGCACCAAATGTGGTAGCTGGGAGACTGTGATTTTCTAGAATGCATATTCCTAGATTTTCTTTAGAAGCAATATGCTATGTGAACAGCTCTTCAGCAGAAATGAGAAGGGAATCTAGAATTTCCTGCTAAGCTCCCATCCACTCTGGTTTTGCTGGAATAAAGATCCATATTCTGGGTAATCTGATCAGATGGGCAAGATTACTGTAATTTCTGACCTCACGGAAAATTCAGAATGTGTTTAAATTTGACGTTTTGCGGACACCTTTGTGCTCTGAAGGAAAGCTCTCGGAAGCTCATTTCTATGAAATGTAAGGAACAACAGCTCTTCACAAAAGAGAAACTCCAATCACCCTTCTATCCTCAAGTCCCCAGCAGCATGCCAGAAGACTTTCCTGAATAGCGTTGGACAGGGAGCTGAATAGACAGCATGCTCAATAAGCTGTGTTGTGATGAGGTTTAATAGATCCTACAAATACAAGGCAAGGAGAATGGGTGTATTTTTCGTGTTTATGCCTTTTTGAACCTGAATTGCAATGTAATGCATACATTTCAGGGGTAGATATGAAATATTCCTTATTTTACATTAGTTGATAGGAATTCCTGTACGTTGTTGTTTCCAGCATTGAAGTAGAGGCACGCTAGAGAGCAGAAACGGTTTAAATTCACAAAAAATCCTCCCTAAGGAACATCATCATGCTGTGTGGTACCCATAATCTCTCTATCCTTGCATCCCTCCTTTGAGATGGTAGATACAGGAAGAAAGGTGTGACCCTTTTTAGAGCGTAGAGCCCAGGCCTCTGGATGGGTAAAGCTCACCAGTCAAACCCACTGTCGCAAGTTGAAGCGGCTAGTAGTGAATAAAAGACGGGATACTTGGGCAGAGACTCTTTCAGCAGAGGAGGAGAAGATTTAGGGGTTTGAATTCCAGCGTTTCACAACCATAAATCAGGCACTGCATGACAGGGTGAGGAATTTAACTGACATTAACTGGCCAGAGATTTATGTGTTTATGGAATCAAATACTTCTTTGGTCTTGGAAAGCAAACTGGATTACAGAATCATACCAAAAGGCAGAGCAGAATTTATCATGAAACATCTTGTAAATGCAAGTGCCAGTGAAGAGAGTAAAGGTTTATGTAACAGTCTTCTCCCAAACAACAACATTCATCTTGCTCTCATGTTATGGATATACGTTAATAGGATAATAGCTACTAAAATAACGTTTGCTGAGGACATACACAACTGGATGAACTCTCTTCTATTATGTATATGTTGCCCCTCTTGAGCTGGCAGTCTGCTTATTTAAGAGATTGAATAGTTGCTCGCCAGCACTAAAAGAGGCGGGTGCTTCCATTTATGGCTGGGAAATTCCCAAGGAAAAATGTGCTGTCAGTTTGTTCATCCCTCAGCAATGTGGAACGGGTGAATTCCCTGGAGTACTGAAGAGCTTAACTAAGGACGTGGCTTTATCCCAAGCTTCCTGCTGGTTTACCTGTTCCCCAACCCTCCTTTTGCAGTGATGCTTGAATGTAGACGAGCTAACCTTAGGCATTGTCAGCCCGAGTGATCCGCTTTTGGTTTTGATGCACCAAAGGCAATTGTGTGAAGCAACAGAAAATGACTGTCCCAAAAAAACTCTTGTAGGTGACTTTCTTCACTACTTAAGTAGCAGTGTTAAAGGTGTGGCCTCCACTGGTACCAATGAAGTTTGCTGGGCTGTATTCTCTCATTACAGACAGAATGAGATTAAAATGCTAAATTAAATAACTGATGTGATTGGTGGCTGGAGTGGATCACCAGTGGTGAAAAATTGAAGCCCGTAACTCAAAAATCTTATCTTGCAGGTCATGGGGTTAAAGATTCAACTCGTGTCTAACAGGGTTCATTAACTTACTCAACAGTGCAATTCAAGAAAAGATTTCTTCCATTTGATTAAAAGTGATGAAATCAAGCCAGTAATTAGTCTCGTTTGTTCAGCTGTGAATTGGGGCTTAGCATGTTCTGGTAGCTACGGCAACAGCACTCGACTGATATGCAAACTATTTGAGCAATCCACGGAGGAGGAATGATACCTTTGCCACAGTGCTGAGGTGTCAGGCCGGAGAGACGGCAAAAATAAACAGGAGCTCGCATCAGTATGTAAATAGGAGGTGGTCATGATTTCAGGAGGTTGGTATGTGTTTGAACAGGAGTTTTGCTCATGCAAGAGCTGTTATGAATGGATTACTGATGGATGTTTCTGCCTCTCGGGATGGAGCCTGCGCCTCTCCGGCTTTTACAGTTAGCTTATTTTGCTGCGCACTTGTTAAGTTTGCTTTGAAGAAAACAGTTTTCAAGCATAGGCGGTGCTAATGATCTCCAAACCGTTCATAACACATACATTTTATTCTCTTTTGATGCACTGTATTCTTACAAGGGTTAATGCTTTGTGCATACTTGATCTTGCATTTCCTTTTGTTCTTTTCAGAGTTCAGCTTGAATCTTGGATGTAGTTGTAGCGTTGTCATAAAACAAAATTGTGTTGTGGATTGTTTCCTTTAACGTGTCGAGTCTTGCATGCCCTGGAAAGTGGTTGTTGGTACCAAAGTGGTATTTGTTTGGAGAGAGATAAAAAGGCCCTCTTACAAAGTTTGTATGTGTGTATTTATAGAGTTATGAAGGATCATTCCATGTTTGCCTTTTTCTTGTGAAATGATATGGCAGGGGGGGAAGGAAGTGCAAGAGCCCAGGTTTTGCAGAGTCGTATCAGTCGGCACTTGTCAGAAGCAATGTGTTTATTATTGCACCCTGTTACCCTCAGCCCCAGTGTATTCATCAGAAGTTGTCCTATACCTGAATCGCGTAACTGTCTTCTCCATTAGGACAGAGAGTACGACAGATGTACCTACACTAAACTTGAAAGTGTATATGAGCTTGGAAGCATTTTGTTACTGGGATCGTCGATGCCGGTATCTGTTATGTATAGTTCAGTATTTCATTACTTTGTGATCTGTGCTAAAACTTGCTCTCGTGAGTGTCTGTTGGGTGAAAGGGTTAGAGTAAATAGTAACCACACGTGTAAGACTGTTTCTCTTAAGTGACATGCGGTTGAACAGTTCTTAAAATTCAAGGGGTAATTTTTTTTGAAGTTAAGACGTGAATTTATGCTTTTGTGTCTCAAGTTGGTCTTCTCCCCCAAGTGCTAGCCCCTGTGTTCAGTGCTAGACAATCCCCGATGTTCTGAGTGTTGAAATGTCTTATCTCCAGGCAGTGATTTTGTGTGCAAACGGGGAGGGGGAGAAATGAGCTAATTACAGTGGCGTTAATTTTTTCCTAGTATCCAGCAACTAGGAGCTGCACATGGGTTGTCCAGTTGAATTCTTCTCTTTGCTCCTTGGTTTGCTTTAAGTGTATGGGTATTGATATAAGTTGATGGGGATCTGCAGGCAATAGGGAACGAACGGTGTCCACAGTAATGTATGCATTTTTGAGTGCATGCGAAGTCAAATATGAAGGCAGGACTGGTGGCCTAGGGTAGTGCTGCCTGCCAGGAAAAAAGAAGCTTAGGGGCAGCGGTGCCCTGAAGCCTGTGTGTATTGCTGTTTCTAATCTGCCTTGTCTGAAGTAGTTAAAAAGGATTTCATTCCCCTAAACACCTTAAAGAGCTTTCGATTTAGGAGTTCATCTGGTTTTTGCCTCATACCTCTTCTTTTCTTGTATTTTTTTCTTTTTCTTTTACAACAGCTAGTAGTTATGTAGGAAAGGGATGTTCAGCTCCCAGCATCCACTCAAGTCTTTTCAGAAAAAAACCAAGTCTGCAATTTAATTTAATCCCTTTTTTCTTCCTTTGGTCAGCCAGCAGGATTTCAGAAAGGGAGCCTGACCTTGTTTTCATTGATCAATCTGCAGTTTGACCCCAGTGTGGGTCTGGGTTGTCGGGTTTTTGTCTGCTGGTGCAGGGTGGGAAGTGCACAGAATATTCTTCAGAAACCAGGCAGTACAAATCCCCATAGGAGTGCACTGAATGAGAGACAACAAGCTTTGAGGAGTTGGTTGCAACAGCTTTGTTTTTCTGATTCAGCCGGAGTCATCTTTACCTTGTATGTTTGGGCAAGAAGCTTGGGTGTTTCTATCTCAAATATTTGAAGGTTTTGGGAGAAACACGTGGCTTCAAACTCTGGATTTTTGCAGTGGGAAGCAGTTATTTTATTAGTAGTAGCAATACCTGCTTTGTGTGTAGCCTCACAGAGGTGTTTCTGCCAAAAGTTATTAGTATTAGTTATTTAGCTTCAAATACGGGTTTAAGGTTTTTGGACATCTGTTTCAGCCTTTGTGGGGACGAGCTTTAAGTGTGAATTACTCTTGGTTTTAGTAAGCTGTTGTTGCAATAATAAAAACGGTGTTCGGAAAAACAAACAGCTTACTGGTGAAAACTTGGTGTGGGCTCACCAGCTTTAAGGAGTACGGTTACAAAATAGTTTGCAAGACTCCACCGGTATTGTGGATTAAGCAGGAGCTCTGAGAAGGTGCTGGAGTGTTTCTGGTTCTTTGAGTTGTTCTGCATTCGATCAGATAATGCAATCAACGTGTTTTGGTTTTGTTTGTCTTCACAGGCACTCGCAGCCAATGCTGGGACAGGGTTTGCTGTGGCAGAGCCTCAAATTGCCATGTTCTGTGGGAAGCTAAATATGCATGTGAATATCCAGACTGGGAAATGGGAACCTGACACTTCCGGGACCAAGAGCTGCCTTGGGAAAAAGGAAGAGATTCTGCAGTACTGCCAGGAGGTTAGTTTTCCTGTGTGATCCGGAATCTTCACTGCTGCTGAGGAATTGGATTCCAAATGTAGCTGGCCAGTAGCAAATTAACCCTGCAGGAGACTGACTTTCTTTTGACTAGCTCAGTTCCCCGAACTGTCCTGCTGTGTTACTGCCCAGGAAGAGCAGGGAGGACACTGCAGTGAGATTTAGGAGCTAGCTCTGTTTTAGATCAGTTTACGCTGCCCCAGAAGGTCCTCAGTCTGTAAGTCCAAGAGGTATCCATCCATGTCTGCGTTTGCAAGGCTTTCTCCAAATGTTTTGCTTCTGAGCTGGTTAACCAGCATCTGCTCCAGGTCTGTGCAAAATGGAACCTGACACCTATTTTAATTAGAATGTGGCTGTGTTGTTCTCAGTAACATGTTCAGATGAGCCAGAACATTAGAAAAATATTTTCATCAAAATATTGGTGGTATTTTTAGTCTCTTCGTGCTTCATTGTAAAAAAACCATAATCTCCTTTCAGTGTGTTCCAGATATAATGTAGCATATTGGCCTTGATAAGCGTCTTTAATCGCTCCTCTGAGGTGACAGGCACATAAAGTACCAGAAAGAATGGGTTTTTTTAAATGGGAAAGTGATACAGCACACCATGTCTGGACTGGAAAATGTTTAAAACTGTTTTACAAGGCTGATATAACTAGGTCTACATTTGGTTCACGTAGCAGAAGCCTAAATATAATTCAGTGTCTGGTCTTGAGAACTCGAGCAGGACATAGGGATCATATTAATACACTGTAAATGGAGCAGGCATAAGGAAATCTGAGGAGGTAGGTGCATATTAGCTTGACAGGTGACGAGAGTCTGAAGATATTACTAAACCCTGTTTGTTGGTGACTGCCCTTTTCCAGAGCGTATCGTGCTGCACCAGACGGAACAGGTAAATGTTTCTCCACTACCATGCAAAGCCAAACACCTCAACTTCGTGCCAGTGAAGGCTCTTGCCCCAAAGAAGTGATGACACATGCCATTTCTCAAGCCCTGTGTGACAAACAGCTGGGGGCTTTTTTATGTCTTCAGCTGTTGTAAGCCTGATCCAGAAGAGAATGTGTGTCCCTGTGCAAATTTGAACTTCTTTTTGTCTTAGAGAATCAGCCTCGCTGCTTCTGGTTAGGAGCCACTTTGCACATTCTTTGTCCTTTCTGGAGAGAAACCTATCTCTGTGTCTTGTTAAACAGATGTATCCAGACCTTCAGATCACAAATGTTGTGGAAGCCAATCAACCTGTCAGCATCGACAGCTGGTGCAAGAGAGGGAAGAAACAGTGCAAGGACCACACTCATATTGTTGTGCCCTACAAGTGCCTGGGTGAGTGCGTGGTATGATGTGTTTGTGCATTCTTGTGGGAGGAGCAAAGAATTGCCTCTTGGCTTCTTACAGAGAGAACAACAGAGTTCATAAGGCTTCTGTCATATCAGGTTGCCATTTCCATGTCCAACTTCCACTTGAACGTTTTTATTTCCAGAAGATGGAATTCTGCCTTTCTCGAACAGATCGATGGCTAGATAACAGCTGTGGTGGAATAATGGTGCCTGGCGTGAAAAAGAAATCCCCATTCTCTCTGCAACTGCCATAAAAACCTGAAGGCTATTGTATTTTGAGTATCACAAAGACATTGGGATTTAATACTCTGATCCTATTTTTGTGGAGCTTTAATATTTTGTTGCCTTGGAGACTTAAATGTTCAATGTGTTCAGGCTTCCTGCTTTGGTCTTGGCAAGAGATCTCTATTCTGTTTCAATGACTATATTTAAACTTTGCTGTTTCAAAGAGGGCCTGCTTCTTGCAGCTGTATCCCATGTCCCCACTTTGAACTGTGAAAGAATAAGAGATAAACTGCGGTGGATTTCATGGTGCTTTCCAGAATCTATCCACCCGCTTGAATCGGGGAACATGTTTAGCTTGTTTACCTTGCAGCTTTTGACCTGTAGGTTGTGCCTGACGCTGTGCTGCACTGCATGTGTTCTTAGTAGTAAGCTTAGTCTCAGCTGGCTGAATCTCTTTTTAGTTATCCACTGGAAAAGACCTGTTTTGCAAGAAGTCTTGCGCAGTCTTGGAGAGTCTGATTGCTGGGAGCATTCAGCGGGAACCAGTTTTCGTAATTTGTATCCGTATCTCCGGTTAGCATGTGGTTTGACGTAGGAGAACACGAGCAAATCTGCAGAACTATATGGGTGCTGTTCTATATATATATATTACCCTCCACTAGACGATCATAAAGCACTTCATAAGAAATGAAATTTGGTGTGGATACGTGCTGGGGGAAAGACGCATCTCTATAGTTGTGGAAATTCAGGTTTGAGAAGCAACCAAACCCAGCTGATCATACTGAGAACTTCTAAGAATGAAAGCAAGATCTCTGGATTTATAAGGAGTCATCTCTCTCAGAAAGAATCCTCCCCCAAGCCTGTTCTCCAGCTGAAAAATAGGCTTTTATTGACACTGCCCAAAAATTTGATAAGCATTAAACTATCTGTTAAAGTTTTTAATTACTGTCTTACGGTGTTCTTGACTTGTTTGGCCTAGCCTGCAAGGCAGCTTTGGTTTTCAGATCTGAGTTGCAAGTCAGTAGTCTATATGTGTATAAAGTACCTTTTCGTTGTCTTTAGCAGTCCACAAATTGCTTGTTGTAAATGGATGATGTGTTTCTCTGGGGTGCATATGACTTTCTGTTTATAGTCCAGCTATGGTTTTTTGCTCCCCTTCCTGCTTGTGTCTTCCTTGCTACATTAACACACAGGCTATCTTGAGGTAGGATCTTGCTATCATACCACGTTTAACCTCCTCCTGCCTCCCCCACCCATGAAAGCTCTTTTGTATTTCAAAGATGAAGAGGGGAGAAGAGGAGAACCCATTAGCGCTCCCACTGAACTGTAAAATAAAGGTAACAATAGGATGATGGGAGCAGGGCTGAGCCTGGTGAGGTGTGAAAAGACAAACTGCTGACAGTTCTGGCTAGGCTGTTAGGTGGCATGGAAACACCTCTTACGCCTACTCTGATCTGAAAAGGCAGAGGGTTTTTCTTTTTTGATAGCAGTGGCCACGAATGGGAAAGGTGTCCATTAAAGTTTGGTCGGTTTTAGCTTTCTTATCAGGAACTTTTCAACTAACCTCTCCTGAGAGTGAAAAAGGAAGGATTATTAACTCAAAAGTGTAACTGGCCTGTTTTGACAGAAGAAAATGAGGAAAAGACCATTTCTCTGTTGTGTCTAGTAGTTCAAAATTTAACTAATTTAAAAGAGATGATGAATGCTAGTTGATTTTGTTACCTTGCAATTGTCATCAGATAATCTGTCCCTAAACTCTTATTTGACTTGTGTACAGTGCATAGGAGAAGTGTCCACGAGCCTTTGGTATCAGTACTAAGGGGCTGCAAAAAATTGCTCATGCAAAATATTAAAATGTATTTTGAAATCATAATGTTGAAGGTTGCTTGAACAAATAATTCTGCTCCCTGGAGTCTCCATGAGAAAAGGCATTTAACTTAAAGAACTTTTCTTCAATTTCGACAAAGGATTCCTAAAGCTGCCAGTCAGGCATGCAAGGTATGTTACTTTGAAACACCTGAACTGAAGATCTTTTCCTGGTCCTCTCAGAGTATCTAGATACCTCCTTATTTTAAAATTACTGGATGTGGCATTTAAATCTGCAGGAAAGAAAGAAAAATCTCAACTTTCAGAAAATGTCACGTTTTGGATTCCAGTGGCATTGTTTGTTTGTTCAGACATCTGGGCTAAGAATAGAAAGTTGTGCTCATGTAGTTCTTGTACTTCTTTGACGTGTGTTGGTACCAAACTGAGTGGTGGTGGAAATTTAGGCTAAATATCTTTTAAGTCCAACCAGTACAGAGTCTGTAGAGCAGACCGATTCTCTCTCTCCCTTCCACCTTCCTCAAAAGCAAAAGTCTGGTTTTAAGATTGTGCCAGAATTTCATGATGCTGGTGCGGTTGTGGTTATCTAAATATTGGAATGCAATGTATTTGCTGACTCTGGTTCTACTCTGTTTTTAGGGCTGTATAGTTTTTATTTTTCCAGCCCTCTGTGTTTTGGTTAGGACTGTCCGAGTCAGGGAATGTGCTGCAGTTAATCCTGAATTAAACCATCTGGAAACTGTTCAAAACAAAACAAAAACAAACAAGACTTACTCAGATACCCAGATACTGAAAACATAGATAACACTGGTGGCACATAAAAATTTCCAGGCTGTTACAGCACCAGACAGCATGAACTCACTTTGGTATGATGCAGCTTGTTTAGAAATTGGCGATTAAGTGGTTTGAAAACTTCATATGCAGATGCAATCTCTTCAAAGATTTGTGTGAAATCTCTTCAGTCAATCCTGTCTGTTCCACAAGCAACTATTTATTAACTTGCACTGTAAACGTTACCTTCAGTTCAGCCTTAGGGTTTGCATAATGTTTCAGGAATCGGTCCCTACTCCTCTTTTTTACCTTGGAAACTCTGAGGCTCTGTTTTTCTGTAAATTTCCAGGGAGAGCTGCTGATCTGACCTGTCCCCATTAAGAATATACCAAACCTTTAAGGCATTTGCAACGAGGTGTACTTAGGGGGAGTTCTGGTATTGGCTTTGGTTTCTGTTGGAAGTTGGACACGTGTGAGCTATGGTCGTTTCTTGTTTTTCAGTGGGTGAGTTTGTAAGCGATGTCCTCCTGGTTCCAGAGAAGTGCCGATTCTTCCACAAGGAGCGGATGGATGTATGTGAAAGCCATCAGCACTGGCAGACTGTGGCAAAAGAGGTAATTGAGCTGCTGTGGCCAGAATAGTTATTCTGGATCTGTCCACTTGGATGCTTGTAGTATTGGAGCATAACAGTGTTTATCTCTGGGGTCTGTTACTCCCATGTTGCAGTCTATGGACTGAGGCAGGGAGCAATGAAAAAATACATTTAAGAGTACTCAAGTGACTTAAAACCTGTGTAGCTAGCTGAGTTATTCTTCAGTCACAAAAAGCTATCCTAAGTAGCTTGCCTGAGATCATACTCTAGGATGGAGCTAGGAATTTGAAATCGGGTGTCTAGGATATTGCTTTAACCAACGGCTCATCCTTCTTTCCAGGGTAGATAGAGAGCTACATTGGTCATAGGATGTTTCCTGTTTTTCTTGCATATTTTGCGTTAACGTACCTGCTGCTGCTGGGGATTTCGTCGGCAGTGCTTGCTTGGGAACAATCCGAGTTTCGTTGTGACTGATTAGCGGAGGTTTTACATAAGAGATGGATTATCTTCTCAGAATAAATCTAGCCCGTGGGGTTTTTGGTTTGGTTTTATTATCTGACTAGCAAAAATGTTGCAAATTTTCTGCACACCCCTTTTGAGTCGGGGGTAATAAAAACAAGATCATGACAAAATGTACATGTTTTCCATTTTGTAGGAACAGCAATTGTAGAAACAGAAACACAATGATTAGTCGTGATGGTGCTAGTAAAGATGAGGTTAAGGATGTTCCAGTTAAGCTTTCCATTTCTTTAAAATCCTGGGAGCCAAAACCTGTCTAAATAAAGCTGTGCTAGAGGAGTCACCTTTTAATTGAGGATAAACTTGTTGATGTCTAGCAAACTTAAAAATCACTTGCTTTTAACATACTTCTGGAGAAGTTCTCCAACTATTTGGCTCATTTTACATCCGTGCTGTAACAAAGCAAAGCACAAACAACAGGGTTCTGATGTACATAATAAAGCCTTTCTTACTTCATTCTTTTCTGGGGCACCACAAGGCCATGTATTTCCTTAGCTTAAGAGAAGTGTATAGACATAATGTCTATTCACAGTTTGCATTTGGCTTTTTCTTGAATTATCTGATTGATTTTCATCTACAGCATGCTAAAATAATCTTGACACAAAGTCCATTTGAGCGATTATTCACTTACTCCAATGTAAAGTTTAATAGATAAAGTTTAATGAAATGGCCAGCCCAGAAAAGCAAACAACAGTTCTGTTTCTTTCAAGTGCTCTCTCCCTTGAGTTGGCACAAAACGTCTAGTTATTTTTCCTGAACTTAGCCAGGCTGACAAGCGTCCTGGTTTCAGCTGGGATAGAGTTAATTGTCTTCCTAGTAGCTGGTGCAGTGGTTGTTAGGGCTGGGGGCCGTTTGATACGTTAATACCAGGAAGAAGGAAGAAGCACTGCGTGGCTCTGAATCTGGGACTTCCTGGGGATTTTGCTTAAGCTGCAAGTTTCAAATCCGTTTTCCTTTGATGTTGAGACTTAGGCTGTAGTTTGCTGTTGCCTTTTTGTAAAATTTAGACCATTGGTAGCATTCTTGGGATCTATGATAGGCAAACTTCAGCTTTATCCAAAGCAAGAGCATGATGCTAAACTGACATAAATGGGCTCCTCTTTCAGGCCTGTCTGACAGAAGGGATGATCCTGCACAGTTACGGCATGCTGCTGCCCTGTGGAGTAGACCAGTTCCATGGAACAGAATATGTATGTTGTCCTCAGACAAAGGTTGTAGATGAGGCTCTGTCCAAAGAGGAAGAGGATGAAGATGAGGATGAAGACTACGACCTTTATAAAAGGTAGGGTTCTTACTGGCGTAGATGTTAACAGTTCTGTATGTGAAGTTGCTGCATGTGAGTGTTTCACATGGTGACTCCCTTGTGGTGACGATTGAGAGGAGAATTTCTGCGCTTTTGAATTTCCCAAAGGAGTATCCTGAGCCTGAAAAAGCATTGCAGAAGGACGAATGACTTTGCACTGCTCCTATTACTGGAGGAGCTAAACGGCCCCCTCCCTTCATCCTTACCCAGTCAAAAAGACTGTCTGATTGTTACAGTAGGTACCTCCCCCAGATATGATAGACTTTCGCTTACTGAAAAGAAGCTGATGAGAAAATGCAAGGAAACCCCACTAAGCCAGGGGCATGGAGAAGCTGTCTGTAATGAGGGAAGTCCAGTTGATGGACTGATCGATAGTTGGTATATTTATTTTTCCCATCTCTTGTGTTTCTAGAACAGATGAAAAGAGAATAACTTTTCTGGTACATCAGAGGTTGGCTGCGAAGTTATTAGCCTTAACTTTACCCCCTAATTTACCTGTATCCCTTCAGTGAGTTCCCTACAGAGGCAGGTGTAGAAGACTTCACAGGAGCAGCTGTGGAGGAAGAGGAAGATGAAGAAGATGAAGGGGAAGAGGAGGAGGATGTGGTGGAAGACCGTGATTACTATTATGATAGCTACAAAGTTGACGATTACAATGAAGAGACCCCCACAGAGCCTAGCAATGACAAGGCTGTTTCCGAAAAAGAAGTCGGCAGCGATATGAAATGTAAGACACATTCTAGCCTACAGGCCTCTTGCTTCCTTGCGAGTATTCTTGTTGGCTGTCAGTTGGCGATGGGTTTTTGATCAAGTCAATAAATGCCACTTGGAAGTTTTATTTGCCAGTAAGTTAGCAAACAGAGGAAAGCTGATGATGCTTATGTTTCAAGTGTTGAAATTAACTCTCTAGAGCATGGGCCATATGTTTCCAGATAAACAGCAGTTCTGCTGGCAGAAAGCCCAGTGTTTGGCACGTTGAATGAGCACCTCCATGAAGGTGCAGTGTTGAGTCAGAAAACCATATCTGCATAGGCTAATTTTGGAAAATCTTAAAGAAGCATTTGAGGTATTCTATGAATTTAAAATCCTAGTTTGGGGTGATTATCTTGGATTTGGTGTTTTATACCAGTTTACGAAAAGGAAGCTAAAAGTTGTGGGCCATCCTCTGTAGAGGAGGCATAAAGCTGCCATCTGGCCATTAAAGGGTGAGGAAGATACTTGGTGCTGCCTTAATAGCCTTTGCATAAAACCTTCGCTTTCATGAAAGTAAGTCAGCCAACACAATTGGCCCAATTTTATTATATGAGTAATATATACTTACCACGGTAGTAACGTGTACTATACTTTCGGTAGCTTTTGTTAAGTGGTCGGTGCCACTGCAGAGGGCATCTGCCGATTGTGTGGTGCCTCAGAATTATATGATGTCCTATGCTTTATGTGTAGAATTGTCTGCAGAGGAAAGAGGAGGGGAGAGGGAATGAAATTCAATTAGCTACAGATCACTGAATCATTGCCAGCAGTTCTTGCATCTTTTTGGTAAAATGCCAGCATGCTGCAGATAATTTTACTTGCTGAAACAAGGCTTAGCTCATATATGTACAGGACTGTTACAGATCGGCAGGTGTTGGAACAGAATTGGAACAATATGATCGGGGTGTCTGTTTTGGGGGGTACCCAGTCTTTTTTCCCCAAAGTACCCTGAACAATTGCTAACTTATAGACCGTATCTGTTCTCTTGCCTCAAAATAACCCAGCTGCTTGTATCGCCTGCTTATTGTGAAGCAGTCCATGTGCCGTGGCTACCTGGAGTTTCAATATTTAGTGTATAGATGTTTCAAAACTTAAAAACCTAGCGGCTCAGATTGCCGTGGCTATCACGTTACTTTTGCTTAGCCTGCCTTTTCACTTGCTCTTACACCTCACCTTTAAGATGTGAAGTGTCTATCCAGGCAGAGTGCAGCAGAACGGGACATCTTTGAATGCTTTAAGCAGCCCTAATGGGTTTTCTTTCCATCATGTTGGTTTTATACCAAGAGTGGAAGCTCTACCACTGGGACACCTGAGGCATAACACTGTGGCATTGGCAAAGTAGATCCTTGCTGTTTCAGCCTCTAGCTAAGGAGAAATCACTCTAGCCGATGAGAGCTCCGTGTTGAGACAGCTGCTCGGGTAGCCTGCTGCTGCATGTTCGCTCCAAAGCACGACGTGCAGGTGCTTCCCTGAATAGCGCTGGTGAACCCTGTGATGAATGCTTTTACAATGTTAAAAATCCCCCCAAAACTGACAAAAGCCCTTTGGTCGGTGAAGTAGCGATGCTGAGGCCAGTGCTGGTGCCCTAGAAGGAGGTGTGAACTTAGAGCCACCACTGTGTTGTGTAAGTCGCTCGGCAAGGCCTGTGCTCCTCACTAGCTCATATTCTAACCCGTCTCCACACAGCTGTCTGCTCCCAGGAGGCGATGACAGGGCCCTGCCGGGCTGTGATGCCTCGTTGGTACTTCGACCCTAACAAGAGAAAATGCATTCGCTTTATATATGGAGGCTGCGGAGGCAACAGGAACAATTTTGAGTCAGAGGAGTATTGTATGGCTGTGTGTAAAAAGATGAGTAAGTCCTGCCTCCCACTGGCCCATTTGCAGCTAGCCTCTGTCTGTCTGGCGTTTGGTGTCTCCTCCTCCTTGCCTCGGTCAAGAGAGGATACGTCTGTAGCTCATCCTTTTGGTTCTGGTGTCTGCAGCAGTTCTGTCTGTCCTTTTGCAGCAGTATCCTCTTGTCTCTGCTTCTCTAGGTCTTTAGGGTGAACTTTCCTGGAGAAAGTAGCCCTCGACATGTGCTGTCTGTGCTCACTGTTGGCTTGCAGCTCTTGCTGAGGGCTTAGTTGTCCTCTTCCAGATCTGTAGCAGGGACCAGGGGCTGTCTCTAACCTCTTGTGAAAACACTTAGCTTGCCTGTTTGCGTAACTGACTTTTTTTCCAAGTATATGGAAGGAGGTGCTCACTTTCCCCAGTGGTGTTACTGTGTGTACATTTGACCAGTTGGTGCTGAAAAGTAGGCTGCTACTCACCGTTCTCCTGGTAGTAGTCATTGTCTTGCTATTTGATGTTGGGAAAATATCAGAGAAGTAGTATAGAATTCAGATTCCCACTTTCAGCTTGGTTTGAAATATGAATCGTGACTCAGTCCCTGCGTTTTTGAGAGCTTGAGGTTTTTGGCACCAATTTCAACTGGCTTTTATGTCAGATGATAAAACTACCAAAAACATTTTAACCTCCTTGTTAATCTTATTGTTGAACTCCAGCACTTCCACTTCAGCTACCATTAAAGCCTTTTGAAAGGCTTTTTGTGTTATCTGGGGCTTGGCAGTCTGACTATACAGTCATAATCCTGTTTACAAAATGGGCTTCGTGCAAGTGCTTTAGATTGGGCTGATCTAACTGAAGCGGTGAAATAAGAGATGTGGATATCAGGAGCAAAAAGCTCCTGATACAAAAGTTTGTCCTGTTACAGAGGGATTTGGGGCTGGAGAATGAGTTCTCTGTATCCAAGCCTGGTTCAGAAACGCCATGAGCAGGCCCAGAATACAGTACTGATCTGACGTTGTCCCTTGCACGCAACGGTGATCCCTATGTTGTGTGTTGCCGTTATTTCATGCAGTAATCCCTTCCCCTTCTTCACTCCTCCTTCCCTAGTTAGAGGCTGGTGGATTCGGGTGCATGCTAAACTCTTACCCTGTATCCATGCTTAAGTGCCGAGCAAATTTTTTTCTGAAGCACGCCATCTTTCAATGACGTGTTGGAGATTATTTCCACCTAAATAACTAATACGGTTGAAAGGTTGCCTTAACTTCCACTTTCTGCCCTCCCTCTGCTGAAGGGCAACAACGGAGCACATCGTGTTTGACATAGATCCTTTCAGAAAGGGCTCTGGGATGTGTAGTTTCTAGAACTGCAGCACACAAACTTGGTTCAGTGTTTCCTGAACTGCAGCATATGGAGTGCAAAGCCCCTGTTGTGGATTTTGCAGATGCTTGAAATTGTCAGTTCTGAAATTTTATTTCTCCCTTTGTTGAGTTTGAATGTCTTAAAGGTACAAACCATCCAGTTTATTGGACACGTCAGTTTGTCACACTGAGCCTCCTTCTGTTGCTGTCTTGTCCAATATCATTGCCTGTTAGTCCTGCATGGTGCATCTTGTAGGGAAGGTAGGTTTGAAGTGTTAAAATACTGGGTAGTGTTTTGTGCAGATTTATTGTCAAGCTCCCTAATCATATTAATGATGTCTGGAGCCAGCTTGTCAAACCAGCTAATGCACAAAATGTCATTTAAACTATCCAACGCCAATGTGAAAGGGAAGAGAAAACAAGTTCTTTATTCTGCAATCCAAGTCATTCTGTTGCTGGAGCTGAATAATGCTCATCTCAGAACTGATGAGAAGACTGAACAGGTGCTGGTTGCCGCAGTGCATTACTGTTTCTGGGATGATGTAACTAACTGATGTTGCAGTAAATTGGCAGCTTAAAGATACCAAAATGGACTCCTGGTAGGTGGTGGTTCAGTAAACTCGGTCTGCCAGATTGTTAATTATGCAGGCGTGGAGATTCCTCTCCCTACCTGTTCTTTGCAATCCAAGATCACAGTTTTCTGAACTTCTGCTTATCCTTTCCCTCTCTTTGCAGTGCCAACTGATGATGTGGATGTCTACTTTGAAACCCCTGCCGATGACAACGAACATGCCCGCTTCCAGAAGGCAAAGGAGCAGCTGGAGGTCAGACACCACAACCGCATGGACCGGGTGAGCATCTAGCTTCAGTCATTTGTGCTGCGCTGCATAGTTGCCGCCCATGTTTTTCTGGACAAATTGATGTTGAACTGACTTCCTTTCCAGTCGCCAGCCTTCCGTGTGTTTCTTGCAATACAGCCACACTGTGGCAGTTGGATTTTCATTTCCTCAGAGCGTTGGGAGAGAGGAATCACTGGGGACACTTGGCTTGCTGCTTAGAGGGCTTAAGTGCTAGGTTTAAACCCCACAGCAGCTCTATTGTGCCTTCAAAACCTAGCCAGGCTGTCGAAGGATCTGCCTGTGAAGGCAAATTAGCTTGCAAAGATCAGACATAAATTTGTGTCTTGTTGATGTGTTCTGTCCTTTTCTTGTCCAGGTGAAAAAGGAATGGGAGGAAGCAGAGCACCAAGCTGTAAATCTCCCCAAGGCAGAAAGGCAGACTCTCATTCAGGTAAGAGGTGAAGGACCTAAAGAGGAAAGTTACTGGCGCTTGGCCTTCGTCCTCTCAAAAAACTAAATGAGAGATTGTAATATTCAAAGCCCAAAGACGACTGAGATGGAAGAACAGCTTTCCTGTTCTGTCAACAGCTGCCTTATAGAGGAGATCTGATTCAATTGCGCGCTTTGTTCTTAAAGCTGGAGATGATCCGATACCGTGCGAGGTCCTTTCCTAAACCCAGTAGTAGGAGGCTGTCTCACCCCTCAAGCGTAGCGACAGCAGAGCCAAATTGTAACTTCAGACCTTTGGCCAGTTTTGCACTTACCAGTGGCCTCACAGCCCAGTTCAGATTGGCCCTGACTCTCTGGACACACATTTCCTGTTTGGGCAGACTTAGTGAAAACCATTTAGACAGCAGATAAAGCTGGTTTGCTGCCAAAATGCCAATCTTCTGCCTTATGAGGAGAGTTCCATTAGACTGTGAAGTTAATCAGGGATATTCTCAGCATGGCATTGTTAGGGGCAGGCTCTTCTGGCAGTGACAACTATATGAAGTTTCCTCAAACCAATATACAACTGAGTGACTGACTCCAGCTTTTAAGCCCACTTTGGATTTTGTCCTGGAACATGGTTTTCTCTGTATGTTTTTTAATGTAAGCCACTGTAAGTCCAAAAGAGTTTTCCATCGCCTCTGTTGAAAGGTAACAATGCTTAATGGACTTTTCTTCTGGCTCATTTGGAGATGTGGGTTGTGACCTTTCTGACAGAATATGTAGAGACTGGATCTGAAGATGTGCTGATGAAAAATCCCTTATGCAGTGCCTTGGTAAACTTCTGCAAATTCAGATTAGTGGCTCTAGGCTGAAGGGATTTATCCTGTTTCCATATTGCAGGGTTGAGGGAAAGAGTTAATACTGTGTCATTCGTTCAGTACGGTGTGGATCTCCCAACTTCGACGTGATCTTCATCTGCAAGGCCACGTGTCCTCTTCAGACCTTTGAAATGGGTAGTGAAGGAAGCTTGGAAGGCAAATTGTCACTATTGAATTTGCAAAGATGAAATCTGCATCAACATTTGTCGGTGCCCTTCTCTCGTACTGTAAATGCCTAGGACAGGCAGCGTGACGGGGCTCCGTTTGTTCTGAGGAGTTACGTGAGAGGCGGTAGGTGACCCTGATGCATACAGTGCATTTCATACAGACTCCTTACTTTGTTGCAGCACTTCCAGGCAATGGTTAAATCCCTGGAGAAAGAGGCAGCAAGTGAGAAGCAGCAGCTTGTGGAAACTCACCTGGCTCGTGTGGAAGCCATGTTGAATGATCGCCGTCGGATTGCTCTGGAGAACTACCTGGCTGCCCTGCAGGCTGACCCGCCGCGGGTGAGTTTCTTTGCAACAAACTTTGACAACGGGGTAGCGCCGGGCAGGCTGGAAGGTGAGAATGGCTTGGTGAGGAGACTGCCAGTGACTTGCAGGGGCAGAAGCTGGGAATAGGTTCCCAGTGGCAGGCAGTTTGTGCTGCAGACCTAGCAGCGAGTCTCCTAATGGACTCGCTTTCCTTTCTGCCTGGTTAAAAACGCCTCCACTTTGTTTAGTGTTCATAAGGCATAGTGTTCCAAGTCGAACAGACTTAATTGTAAGGAAAATACCGAAGAAGTTAGCGCAGGTGATTGATCTGTCCGGTAACAAAGCAGGCTCACATCCAAAGTGCTGTATTTCCGCTGTGAATTTTATTTGAATCAAATGGACGTGAACTCTTCCCCTCCTCAAATCCTGCAGCCCCACCGCATCCTGCAAGCTCTGAAGCGCTATGTTCGTGCCGAGAACAAGGACCGCCTGCACACCATCCGCCATTACCAACACGTCCTGGCAGTTGACCCAGAAAAGGCTGCACAGATGAAATCTCAGGTATAAGAATGTTTCTATCAAGGGAGGCATTGTTACCCAACCCTGGCTGTCGGAGACTAGAAGCCATGCGTCGAGTCCTCACGCTAATTTGCTGGGTACTATAGCAACTTCTCATACTTGTGCAGAGATCTCCCATTCTGTGTGCCTATTGCGTGTCACCAGATACGCTGCCTGTATGGTTTTCCGTGGTACTTGACTCAGTGTTAAAGAAGGGGGGGCTCTATGTTTTATACATGAATTATTGTTGGTCACCATGACAAGTCTAGGGGTTTAGAACTGGTTCGCTATAATTTTTCTGTTGCCTCTTGTCACACACCCATGAAATGATTTACTGGGCGCTTGGTCATCCTTTAAGAGACTTCCTCGCTTCTTCCAAGACCTCCTGTCTGTGTGTTCCGTTCATTAGGCTTGTTCTTCACAATGCCTGTGTTTTGAGTTTGTGGGGATTCTCTTGTGCCTCCGCACAGTTAGTGCCTCGTTTCCAAAGCATCATGCGTAATAACCCTTGCGAAGCACGTGATCATCGTTAGCTTTATTAGAAAGTCTGTTTTGATGAGTTTATTTTGTGCTGTTGCCATGTATTTTACTCCTGAGCAGCCAGAATGTCATTTTGCGTCTGCTGGGTAGCGTATGTGAATATGCCGCTTCAAGTGGATGTCAAACCTGGCCATTGTACTTGTAAGAGCAGTTGCAGATATTCCACAAATCTTTTGAATTATGTACTTGTTTTTACAACCTGTTTTTAAAACGGTGAAAGGTGTACTGAAAGGCCTAAGTAAGATTCAAATTAAGAATGGCTTGTTAACATTGAAAGATCTGTTCATCAGGGTATGTCCTTTCACACGTTCAGGGAGAGGCAGAGAGAACTGACTGTCCAGTCTCAGCTTTAGGAATGTAATCTGTGTTTCGCCAGTCCCTGTTTGTGGCTGGTCTGCTGCTTTGTAGTATCTTTGGATTCTGTCATGCGTGAAAGATAACGCAAGAACAGAACAGAATGGAGAGGTGCAAGGAGACAATGCGGTGGAGCACATCCAGTGCTGCCAAATGGAAAGAAATAGACGCCGAGAAAAAAAATGCTTTATTACTTGGCTGTATAACCAGTAGATGGAAGTATCATGGTTTAAGAGTAAGACAGGGACTGGAGTCTGTTTCTGTTACTGTCACCTCCGGTGAGGTGTGGAGCGGTGTTGCAGTGATTTTCTAGAAGCGAACCTCATGCTTGCAGGTGCCTGGTCCTGTGGATTTCGCGTTGTTTCCGCGTGCTAGCAGTGTACCTTCAACTCTTGTCTCTCCGGTTGTCTGCCACTGCTTCTGTGATTCTTGTTAAGCTGCGTATCCTCGGAAAGAGCGGTAGCAATTGTGGAATTTACAAGCTGATGTTTGGCTTGCGATGCGGAATACGTGATAGCATTTTCAGAGACATCTTCAGCATATCAAGCACAGTCCACCCTGACCCTTTGTTCCAGTGCTGCCAAAGCCCAAGAGGGAGTGTGTGAACTGTATTCTTAAGCTAAAAACTAAACAGTTCTTAATTCATTCTGAAGGCTGCAGTGTCAACAAATCGACATGCGAGGGATGTGGGTGGTACAGTTCAATTTCCATTTGCTTTACTTTTCAGGTGCACTTTAAGCTCCTCAATCGATTCCCTTGATTGACAAGCTGCTACATGTAAAATTAAATTGCTTTCATCCTTGCTCTTAAAGGTCAGGTACACGTCAGACTGTAAAACAGGTCCATTCAACTCCTTAGCTTTTTTCAACGGCTGTCCACATAAATGTTTTTCTTGGTCTGCGTGATCCCTGATTATGCAGCACCCTCTTCAGGTCAGGCTTGACTTCACCAGAGAATTTAATATGCTAGGGAAGAGTGATTTGAGGTTGCGTGGAGTCTGAATTTATTTTTCAGTTGAAGGGAGAAGGCTGTTGCCAGTGAGTGGGTGTAGTGGGTGTAAGACAAATGTAATGCCACCGTTGTTCTGAAAGGCACCTTTGTTCTGAAACCAGAGTTGATAAATAATATTGTCCGCTCCCTTTGCGTGTATCTTTTCTAGTAGTCAGGAATGATAATCCATTTAATAAAGCACTTGCTTGTAGCTGCTGCGGGAAGTGAATTATGACCGTATCTGGCATACGGGAAATACCAGCTTCAGTGTTTTCTAGTGGAGAGCTGGTTGCAGCAGGAGTCAGCTGAATCTTCTCTCTCACCCCCAACCTTTACCAAAATACTGAGAGCGCCATGTACAAATGGCCAGTTCCAGTGAAGCATGGTGCGTTAGAGAGCATCGGTCAGGGAATTGGACTAGATGAACCTGTGTCCCGTTCTACTGTCTGTCATGGCAGATCCACCGGTAGTAGGTATTTTATTAAACAAGCGAAGTAATGGTACCAATCAAGTGACTTGACAGTCTTTGCCTACTCCAACACACTCTTGTACATTTGCAGGTGATGACACATCTCCATGTGATTGAGGAGAGGATGAATCAAAGCTTGTCTCTGCTCTACAAGGTGCCATATGTGGCTGAAGAAATCCAGGATGAGATTGGTGAGTGTCTCTGTGTGCCAGCTCCAGTGCCACTGTGTTAGACTACAAGCTTTTGTATCAAGTGAAGCGGGCTCCAGAAAGATTGCTAGCTCCTTTAAGGGGATGCCCTCAACACCAAGCACTTGGGCTTAGGCTTAGGTACGACAGGGCAGATATTCTCTGGGTTTTGCAATGCAGCCAGCCAGTATAGCTTGTTCCCAAGAACTTCACTGTCCGTTTAAAAAAAGTCAACAACGTTCAGAATAGCAAAGCTGTCTCTCAAAGGGAGATGAAAAAGATCCATAAAATTAAGCAGGTGCTTTCCCGCTTTACCTGAGTTTAAGCCCATCTTGCCAAAACCTCTTGCCACAAACCTCTTGGCCCTTATTTGTATGTATTTCTAGCCAACGCCTTTACCGAGAATTCCAGATGAGACTTCAGAGCATGCGAGATACGATAACCTGGCAGCCCGAAACAGTGTTCCCCTGCAGCCCTGCCTCAGCTAGGTTCAAACCATCTGCCCCTTTCTGTTCCTGCCAGGCTTCATGCAGTTTGTGTAATATTTCCTCTTATTCCTTTCAGATGAGCTGCTTCAGGAGCAACGTGCAGACATGGATCAGTTCACATCCTCCATTTCTGAATCCCAGGTGGATGTCAGAGTGAGCTCTGAGGAGAGTGAAGAAATTCCCCTGGAGGGCAAACCTTTCCGTCCATTCCAGGTGAAAACCTTCCCAGCCTTGCCTGAAAGCGAAGGTATGTGGAACTGAAAATTGGCTTCACTGGCTTTACAAAACGTAGGCGCTCTTTCTTAGCCGGTAGGCTCAGCTCGGTGGCACAGAAAGCTCCATCCCTTTGGGTGATTTAGGAGTGAAGCAGTTGCCCCGGCAGTACCCCTCAGACTCTGTCCGTTGGAAAGAGGCAGTGCCACTAGTAATTTGCACTGAGCTGCTGTCTTGATTTTCCGATTCTTCGCTTTGCAAAATTGTTTCATCTCTTTCCATTTTTCAGGGAGCGTTAAATTTTTACTTTGTGGCTTGACTCTGGAATTAATTTCAGTCTTTAACCAAAACGCGGTCATGTTATGTTAAGTCTTTGTGCTGTGGCCTGCTGAAGGGCTGCAGGAATTCTCTTTATTCTTTTTTAAATATATGTCTGTATTTTTTGTATCATCGGGTGTTGACAGCTGGTGTGCGCTTGTGTATTTATTTAAAAAATGCTGGAACAGAGTCCTGAGCTTAAAGAAAGCTGTAGACTAAAAGCTTTTCCCAGGGTCTGAGTCAGAAATCATGCGCAAGCCTTTTTTCCTTTCTCTCTTAATCTCCTTTCTCTGCTATTTTTGTTTTTGTTTTCCCTCCTGCTAGATCCTCAGCCGGATTTGTACCATCCAATGAAAAAAGGTTGGTTCTAAGCTGCTCCCTCACAGTGCTTTCGATCACTCTCCTACCTTCTCAATGTGTTTGATAGCTTCATTTTAGTTTCATACTCACCTTTATTTTCATTTCCCTGCTCTCATTTAGATCAGTAACTTTCAATTTTGCTTGTTTAGGCCTAGTGTTAAAGAAACGAGCTAGTGTGAGCATCTAATTGATTGTGTATGTTCCTCCCTGATGGGCTCACAGGGTGTCTCCAAGAGCATGGAGTAGCTTCTTTGCCCTCAAGAAATGTGGGCCTAGCAGTCTGTCTGCAACCATGCAGTACTTTGCATCTCTGCATCTCTCCATGTGTACTCATATTCGACACTTCTTAAAATAAACCCTGAAGTGCTGATGGTAAATAGTCTAGAGGCTCTTCTGCCTGCTGCGGAATCTGTCCTTACCACCCGATGACAGCACGAAACTAGGAGTGAGAGTGCTGCAGCAGGCCTAGGCTGTGTTTCCCAGCTAAATGTCCTCGTAAATCCTATAGACTGCAACTGCTCTGGGACAGGTAAAATAGGAGATTCCTTCTTTGTGTTTGTGGTTGCCTCGGCGTCACCTTTACACGCATAGCATCTCTCCGTACTAGCAAAGTCCTGTGTGATTATCCATTTCTCCTTTAGCTTGTTGTTAATTCTGCCGTAACTCAGTGCCTGGCTAAAAAGGGGCTGCCTGGGCTTTAAGAGTGGCATAGAAATATTGGCATTAAATTAAATCCTCTCTTAGAGATATAGTCTCAGGTGAAGATCAGGCCCAGCTGGTCTGCTACCACAGATCTAGTTCCTGAAGTTGAAATGGAAGGCTAATTCTTAAAATGCTCTTGCAGAGCAGTGGTACATGTGCTATCTGTGGGGAGCAAACCCAGCATTTTAATCTGCCTTTAGTTCCAAATATATTGTGCAGAATCTCAAAGGAGAGCAAAGGATTTTGCTGATAACCATTTCATATGACCACACATAGTTTTATAACGCGGTGAAGGCCAGGTAGCTTGAAACTAGTCTCGTTATTGGCGTTTCTCTACAAATGTAAGTCACCTTCATCCCTCTTGTGGAACAGTGTACTGCTAATTCAGTGTACCGACTGCTCTGGAAAGAATTGGGACAGCCTTTAGTTTGATGGGCTTTTTTAATTTTTTTTTGTTTTGTTTTTTTTGTTTGTTTGTTTTTTGGACAAGTGCTTTGTTGACTTAAAGATGATAAATATAGGCTGGTTCTCCCTGTTTGGGTAAACGGAAGACTTTCTGATGACTTGGGGACAAAGATTATATCCTGCACTTGCCCCTTCTCTCCATTCCTTCTTTGTTGAGTTTCATGAGGGCTGCTAGGGACTTTTGAGGGGGGAGTTGTACATGTGTGTGGGTTTTTTTTCCCCGGGAAGTATATCATCTAAACTGTGCCTTTGAGCTACATAGAACTGGGTCTGTTATTTGGTACAGCACTGTGTGACAAATAGCAAAGCTCAATGCAGCAGCTGAACTCCCAGCCCTGGAGACTATGCTATGTTAGCTCCTGAGAATTGAATAAAGCAGCCGTAGGCTAAAAGCTGACACAGTAGTTCTCTAAAAACTATTTGTGGCTAGCGTCTCCAGAAAATCCCAATCATTGACTTTCACAATAATGTGACCTGCTTCGACAGCCATGAGAAGTCACACTGGCAATCTTGGCCATGCTTGGAATCTGATTACTGTCTCCAAAGAACCGCACAGGAAAAGGGGAATGCACTAAAACCGAGATGATGCTTTGGGGAGGAGTTGGAGTGAAATGTTAGTTTCCTTGGCATTTTCAGGCAGTGAAAGCTTGTCACTGTAAAAACTTGCCTTGGAGCCAACTAGCCTTTCCTTGCATCTCATCAAAGGACGTGCTGCCAATTTCAGCAGCCATTGACATAATAACGTCTTAGGCAACCTGCAAGCTCAGCAGCTTGTGGAGAGGTGTATGCAATCACTGGCAAAGTGTTAAGTGCTGTAGTAATATTTCCCCCACCTCATACTCCTCGTTGGAGAGACCCCGCTGAAGGTTTGAGGCTTTGCTGTCCTGCTTTTGCATTAGGGAGGGTGTCATAGGTGTTGTGAAGGGCATTACATTGTCCCTACGGATAATGGCAAACAGGCGTTCTCCTAACTTGCTGTGTTACGTTAGGGCTGAGTATCTTGCATCAGGCTCTTCTGTTATTGATCTGATCTATTTATAAATGCTTCAGATCAAAACAGTTTATGCAGAGCAGCCACCTTCTGTTAATTTATATTCTTCTCTTGAGCCTGTGCTAGTTTCAGCCTAGAAATGGGTGAGTGATGTTCTGGTACAAAGGCTAGTGTAGTTCTTTGCTCCTCCCTTGCCCTGGGATTTATTGTTTCTGGGCTCGTGCCAGATAAGGGACAGCAGCTCATTACAGAGCCGCGCTGGGTGACCTTGAAATTCTCATTCCCGAGGCGCTTGCTGATGCGCTTGATTTCAAAAGAATGGGTGATGCTGACCGTGCGGTTGAAAGCGTTCCCTGCACGCTGGCTCTCAGCAGAGAGGAGATGCATACTTCCATCGTGGGGGTCACGGTGAGGTGGCGGTGACCCGGGGTGACATTTGCAGAAAGGAACTGCGCGCTCACAATTTGTGTTATATGTTGCCTTGGACCTTCTAACAGCAGCACTTAACAGTATGGTATTTCTGGATTTACTCTTCAGCCTGGTTTTGGTGAGTCTTGTCTGCTCCTCTCATTACCACCTCATTTCCCCTCATTAACAGACCTCCCCCCCCCGCCCCAATCACTTGTCACTGTAGCATTAGCTTATGAGCTCCCCTTCTGACACAACAGCATGAAGACAGATTAATAATCAGCGGTCCATGCGGTTAAACACGCTAGCCATGGCAGCTCTACAAAGAGTAGGTAACCCTTCCTAAATGTCACTGGGGGCTGCCTAACGGTTCCTGCCTTGCTCTTTTGGTGCAGGTTCTGGCATGACTGAGTTGGATGGCCTGATTGGTGCTGAAGAAAAAGTGATTAACAACAAGAACAAAGTGGATGAAAATGTGGTGAGCCCTCCACCTTTATTTTGTAAAGCAAAGCCTGCCGTGGACACTAATTAATAGCTGTGGCTTATTTCCATGTCTCCTTCCTGCTTACAGAATGTCAGTGTATTCATTATCCATATGGTGTGGGGGAGTCAGTTTTCTGACTATTGTAGGCTCTTAATACTGATTAGCATCAGAAGGGTGGGAGGGTGAGGGAAGGAGAGAGATCCAGATCTTTGGCAGTCCGAGTTGGAGAACCGTCTGATTTAGTAACTGCTTTCCCAAGCAGAGGCCCTTTGATATGCCTTTATTTTAGCTAGGTAACTTGCTATCTGAATACACTGAATGCTGGGGTGTTCCATCCGTCTTCCCACCTATTTTTCATGGTAAGAAAGGCCTCGCCTTCCTCTGAAGGGAAGTGACCCAGTGGCTGTTAGCTCTAGCTACAGTGTAAAGAATTGGCAGCCGCCTTGCCTCAATTCTCTGGGTTATTAAAAAAAAAAAAAAAAAAGTTGACTTTTGAGAGTTTCCTTTCAAAATTATTTTAAAGCACAGGTTAGATCTGACACGACAGAAATGCTGCGTCCAAGGCTAGGACCTGGTTTTTCATTTGGGTCTTCGGTTTGAGGTAGTGTGGACATCCAAACGGTTGCAGTACTAAATCGGGTGGCTTTAAAAGTTGGGAGAACGTCCCATGCTGTTGAGGGCAGGGGAAAGATGGTAGGTGGTTCTGAGCCTTTGCTGGCGTTCATTAAAGGTCTCTTGTCTGCCTTCGTATTCCTTCTCCCACCTGTTTTGTATGGCTCCTTTCATAAAATGCTCTTGTGACTGTTTTCAGGTAATTGATGAAACCCTTGACGTGAAGGAAATGATTTTCAATGCGGAGCGTGTCGGTGGGCTGGTGGACGAGCCGGTACGTGTGTGGCTGCCGGGTCCAGTGATCGTTGAATTCCTAAAGCTGGATTTTGGTTCCTGTGTGTTACTGAATTCGGGGTTTGGTGCCTTGACACTGCTCTGGGAGGTCACGCAGAGTCTACAATGCAGTACAGCCTTTCTGCATAAAGATGTAAACAGTAAACACATGTTAGATACTAACCTGACTCTTTTGTTGCAAAAGTGTTTTGTGGGATAGGAAAGCGGTGTGGGTCAGTGTCCGTCCAGAGTGCCGAAGCGGGGAAACAATATTGCGTTCATTATCCTTTTGGTTGAAATATTTAGAGGTGACATATATACACTGTCCCCTGTAATCAGTCATGTCCTGATTCCACAGGTGGTTGAAGACTTTACTGGTGGCCACCTTTTAGGTTTGCGTTTAGCAGCGCGTCTCCCGCATTGCTCTTCCTCTACCCGCTTTGTTGTTTTCTTCCCTCCAGGATAATGACAACTCCCTTCGCGATGACTTCAGTTTCAGCAGCAGCGCCCTTATTGGGCTGTTGGTGATTGCTGTTGCCATAGCTACTGTTATAGTCATCAGCTTGGTGATGCTAAGGAAGAGGCAGTATGGGACCATCAGCCATGGAATTGTGGAGGTGAGAAACAACTCCTGCTCCATAACCAAGGATGAAAATAGTCAGCATTGAATCACATGTTGTGTGTAGGGGGTGAAGATGGCAGTAGCTGCCAAGCCGTCAACTGCTCTGCTCCTAGCTACATGGGACTTAACTCTGTAGATGCTGACATCTTCATCGCTTGCTTATTAGTATGCAGGTATCAGTCATCGGTATGCCATGCTGGGACCTGTCACTTCACAGTTGTATTCGCTTATCACAAGGAATTCAATTAGGCTTCCCTGTCTGGCTCAGGATAGGATTTAGCCGTAAATGAGCTTCTCAGGCGATATCTTTAGCAGGGGAGTAAGTCAGTCAATCTATAGCAATTTGTCCTCCCAACTAATTTAACAACTATTAAGCCAGCACGATCAGCTGAACGCTGAGAAGCAGTTCCTGCTTCTTCCTTCTGCTTCCAACATGCGCATTCCTAACGACAACTTAATGGAGTCTGGAGAAAGCTGCTTTTCCCCTTTGCCCAACCGATGCGTGAAATTGCGACGACCTCTTTAATGGGAGAAGCGGGTCCCAAATTCGTAGCTAACTTATCGGAGATTTGTGGAGGACATCCCCAAAGAGGCAAGGGCAGGCAGGAGGCGTTAGCACCTGAATGAGGAACTCTGTTAAGCAAATTATTTTTTGTGGCTTGCTTTTTTTCCTGCGTACTGCTTGCCACGGTGTTTATCCGTCGTTTGTCTGTCTGCTGTTGTTACTGTGAAATAAGGCCTGCAAGTACCTCCTTTGACCAGTAACCGTCTGGTCTTTCTAAAGGTTGACCCAATGCTTACCCCAGAAGAGCGGCATCTGAGCAAGATGCAAAACCATGGCTACGAGAACCCCACTTACAAATACCTGGAGCAGATGCAGATATAAGAGAGATGAAGATACAACAGCCCTGACCGGGAAAGGAGCAGGGCGGAGGGCCAAAGGGGTCCAGCGTTTTGGATCAACTACTGACCAACAGTTGCTTCGAGAGGACTTCATCTTACATTCAGAACTCCTGGATCATTAAGACTATAATTACTACTGTAGAGTTGCAATTTCCATTCTTTTAAATGGGTGAAGAAATGATAATATAACAATATGATATATAAATCTCCTTAAATGGGAAAAATGGATCTATTGCAGATATTTGACTGAGATGTAGTTTTCTTTTTTTTTTTTTTTTTTTTTTTTTTAAATAATCTGAAAAATACCAGTTCGGTTGTACTGTTGTCTGATACAAGCTCTATATATATAAAATGGGAAATGTTGATTTTTATTTCTGATAGACCACCTGTATATTGAGGGTCATTTATACCAGCCCACCTTGTAAAAAGGAGACAGTTGTGGCTCTTCAGTCATTTTGGCTTTTATATATAAAGCAGTATTCTTTTTTTTTTTTTTTTTTTTTTTAAGTGAAATTCACTGGGAGTTGCAAAGAGATTAATTTAGGGATAGGAACTATGACAGCATAAGCAAGGAAGCAATTGGGAATGGTAACTAACAAAAATCCTTATAACGAGAAAAAAAGGAAAAAGTGGAAAAGAAAAAAGAAAAAAAAAAAAAAAAAAAAAAGAAAAAACCCCATCCTCATATGCCAGTGGTGTGCACCCTGCTGCTTAGCAGTTTGGGCTCTAGGAATCAAGACTCCCTGGAGGCAAGGAGTTAAAAGGCTTCTAGCATCTCTGTTTATAGTTATTCTAGTGGAATGTTAGAACATGGTTTGTGCATACTGGGGTCTGCACATTCCCCTTCCAGATTCAGTTCTGCTCTAGAGTTGGAAGTTCCTGGTATTGAATTTAAATCCTCTGTTCTGAACCAGTTTCCTTCAGTACTCACCTGGCATTAACAGCCCCCTCTTGCTACTACTTTCTAATTTCCCCCAGCTCTCCTGCCTCACCAGCATGGTAAGTAGTTAAGAGACGCAGCTTTTTGAGCCTTTGCATCTCTTTTGGTGGTGTTGGGCCGTAGGCACGGCTTTGGGTGTTTGCCCAGAAATGACAAATCACTGCAATAATCAGTACCTTGGGAGCTGATGAAGGTGGAGTTCGCTTTAACTGGGGAGGGAAGAGAGGGACAAGTTGGGAAAGGGATAACTGCTTGCTTTAAGGGAAATTGGATGCATAGGCCCCAAGAAGAACAAAAGGGGTATTGTTCCACTCACCATCATGTCTTTGTAATGCTTGTATAGTTGGTGTTAATGCTCACGGCTTTTTTAAATCTGGAGGTTCTGGTAACCTGTGGTGTATTTTTTCTATTTTTCCTGTGACTTTATTTTTTCTTCCCCCTTCCGTGTCTCTTCCCACTATGCACAGATTTACCTGCAAACTCCTTAGTGTGGTCTGTGGGGAATGTACAAAGTTTAAACACATCAATAAACACTTTAACTTCCAGATCGTTTCTTTTCTCTTTATTCACGGGCTCGCTTAAGTTTCGTTCTCCTCCTCCCGCTGTGTCCTTGCCAAACCTGTGGAGACCCTTCCCCGCCCTTTTGTCCACCGCCGCTTCAGCGAGGAGGAGCGTGCCGGTATCGGGAACGTATAGCGGTGCCCAGAGTCTTCTGTGGTATTTCCAGATCCTGCTGACCTTTGCGGAGAGAAGGAGGTACGATACTAAACCAGCGCCCGGGACTCCCGAATGGCATTACATCCTCAACGCCGCAGCCGTTAGACGCTGGAGCGCAGGTCAGTTAGAGCTGTGGCTGCCGTTTGTCATCTGCCTGTCTGTAGAAGACATCACGAATGGTTCTGCGGCTGTAAAAACGCCGGAACCTCTCCCCGGGTGAAGGCGGCCGCTGGCACGGCTTCTCGGAGCGAGCGGAGCCAAAGTGCTCTGCGGTAGCAAGCTGTTCCTGCTGCTCAGCCATCCACCTGCACTTCCTCGCGAGCTCTAGGAACGGATCCAGGTGGTGGGGAAGCGGATTTGGGTAGCGGGGTGATTGCGCTGGCTTTGCGCTCGGAGCCTGTGTTGCCCGCGAGCCTTAGAAATAGGGTTGGACAGAAGAAGGGAGGCTGCAGGAAATCTTTGAGGGCTTAGAAGAAGAAGACAGGCTTCAAACTGTGACACAGTTTCCTTGGATGCTTCCTGTTGCGGATGGCCAGATCTGGAATACTTCGAAGACGTAAAAAGTCTGGCGCGCTAACTGGCTAACTATGGTTAGCGTTTACTGTATCACTTCTAATGTTTTTGTTTTACGAAGGGAAATAACTTTACTTTTGGTTTAACTCTCTCTTCCAGAACACCTAAAACTAACAGCCCGTAAGGCTCACAGCTGTTTCTGCTCCTGTATGTCATTCCCCTTCTATTTTCCTCCTTTGAAGTGTGACCTCGAACACAAATTCCTCCTCTCTCGTGTCTCGGTGAAATGACCCAAGAGTCATTGCCATTTGAACGCTGTTTTAGGAAGCCGAGAGGCAGAATTTATCTTCCTTTGCCTTGATGTGAGCAGTTCCCAATAGGTCTGAATGAAGAGGGGGAGAAGAGGTAGGAGGAAACATGAAAGCTTAGCAATTTTGAAGAGGAAACAATCGTGTGTCCTGTTTCGCCTTAAATGTGGGCTCCTTGGTTCCACTGGAACCTCCATGTTCCGGTTAAATTATTCAGACTCTGCAGGAAAGAACAGATGCTGTCCTAGAAAATGCCGTCTGTTGGCTTGTCACAACTACTCGGGAAGGAGTTTTGATTTTAAACTGTAAATTTAATTTAAATGATGCCGGAGCATATCTTCAGTCCAAAGCTGTTTCTTGGACTGCACCCTCAGGTAGGGTGACCTGAAAGAGAAACAAATCACAGAGGCTGTGGATTGAATTCCAGAATTTAATTTGGGTATTAGATTTTTTTTTCCTTTGATAAATTCTATTAGTCCTACAAAATAAATACATCAGGCTGGAATCAAAGTCTATTAGTTACATGCTTTGGCGCAGACTGCCGAGTGCTCAGGATCGATTCGTTATGATGGATTTTGACTGCAGCTTCTGAAAAGTAATGTTGAAAAGCACTCACTGGGAAGATCGATGCTAAGACACGGCCCAGATGTTAACCGGTACCAGTTGTGCGATGAAGGGCTGCTATCCCAGCAAAGAGACTGCAGGGTAGTCGGGGGAAGCCTCAAAAGTTTCATCGTGGTAAGACACTTAAAAATTAGACGGTCCAAAGCAGAGTGGGGTGGTAAAAGACTTGCAGAGTGTCGTAGAGAGCTGCATTTCTGAAGAAAATTCTGATTAAAAAAAAAAAAAAAGTCGTGCTCTGTTTACCTTTTGAGAGGAGCAGCGTAGTTCTCGGTTAAGGTAAAAGGATGTTTGAGAGAGGGGCCTTAGGTAATGGGGAACACTGAGCAGAGGAGGACGTGCTGGGTCAGTTTGTCTCCTTTCTTATTGTAAAGCTGGTCCTTAATATTGCTTCTCCGAGGGTGCAGTGGGGTAACGTATGTTGAAACCGTTCTGTGCACGATTCTAGCTGGCTGTAACGTGGGCGGATTTATTTTACCAGCCTCGCTTGTCTTTCGTGTGGAAAGCAATGCTTGCCGAGATGCATGCGGAGCGTGTTTTCAATCGTTCAGCCCCAGGCGACAGAAGAGGTTGAAGGTGCTTTGTGAGCAGAGGAGCTCAAGTACGTGGTGATACGCGGTGCCTTTCCCTGCGCAGCTCCATCAAAAGGTAACGTTAACCTGATGGAGCACGTAAAACCGTACGCCTGGGGTCTTTTAGCCCCAAGTGTTGCTGTTTCTGAGAGCAAGCTGCAGATCGCAAGGTTAGGTGTCCTCCGTCCTTTTGTCCAGCTCTACTGCGGTGCTTAAAGTTGGTTTCATCACCCGGGAATTTCTTTGTGCGGGGGTCTCCAGAGACGTTGCGACCCGGTAGTTGGCATCAGAGCTTTGCTTGTGGCTCTGTTGGATGGCAGAGGCTTTTAGATGTGCACGGCAAGGGTCAAACAGTGATGAGCCAGAGAAAGACTGTTTTTATAGGACATGGTAACAGGTAACTGGCAAGCAGGGTAATAAAGAGTAGGGTAGGGAAAGCGAGGGCAAGTGGAGCTCAATGCTGACATTAAGTAGCTTGGAAAGTGTGAAAATCTCTCAGTCAAGCCTTTGAAAACCAGCAGGCTGCTGGAAATGAGCATTGATCTCCCCGCTGTAAGCAGGACGGCAGACGGAATCGGTAATAATGATCTCGTCCGTGCTGACACGACGTCCCACCTGCCAGGCGCTGCTGGTGCCGGCTCCGGGTCGTGCCGGCTCCGCAGCAATTTCTCAGCCCCTGTAAAAAGCCGTTCGTGCTCTCGGGTCTCGGTGGGACCACGTGCAAATCACCTGGCCGCAATCCTTGGCAACGGCACGGGATGAAAGCCTTGGGGAACCGTAAGGCGGCAGGTTGAAAAGCTGTTTCTCCGGTGCAGGAGTCGGGGCATCCTTAACCCGTGCCATTCCTTAACCAGGCAGTGCTGGATGCCTCTCCCCAAATTCATCCTTTGATCCCAGCAGGTACTGGTAGCTTCGCAGTAGATGCGGTGAGAAGGCTCTGCCGAGTGCAGCGCGTAACAAGAGACGAGGCATTAATGCGCGTGTATGTGATTCTGCAGGAACGAGCGCGTCAAAAAAACGCAAGAGTTTTGCTGTATTTACCGGTGACCCTTGGGGAGCCTGCGCTTTGTTGCGGGAGCACTTAACCTCTGCCCCGTAGGCTCTCTGCGTGGTCAGCGAGGACGGTTTAATGTAGACTCCTTTATTTCAAGCAGCTCTCCTTTCCCGAGAGCAATCTGAGAACAGGCTGCGGGCTGAACGAGTTGGTTGTTAAAATAGCATCGCCCGGCGTCCGGAGGGTATCTGGGAGATTTCTCCGAGCGGCCGCCGTGCCCGTCGCCGGCAGCACGCCGAAGAAACCCGCTGCTCGGGAGCGATGGGCTGAGGGTGATGGGAAAGGCTGGGGCCGGAGGGAAGTGGTCCAATCTCCCCAAAAGCTTTCCATAGGGTATGTCAGCGGGAGGGGGTGAAGAGCCTCCTGTGGCAGAGTTAAGAGGAGGAGGGGATGGAGCATGGTCCGTGGAGCTTAATATCCTCTTCCAAAATTGCTGGCTCTAACTGGAAGAGCTTGGGGACAGTCCTGGTTTCTGGAGGCTTCCTCATCCTCCCTCCTTAGAGCCTGGCCGTGTGCGTTGTGGGGAGGTGCATGACTTAGTTGATTTTCTGTTTTTCAGGCCTTGGGCTTCCCCAGAGGGTCCCTTTTGATCTCTGGATGGGAGAGCAGAAGGGGCAGGGGCAGCCAGTTTTACCTGTGAATTTTTTTACCTTTGATCGTGTTTGCTTTGAAAATTCTGCTCACGCCGGCTGCGCGCCTTGCCGTTCCTTCCAGGTATCTGTGCCCGGAGAGAGGAAAAGGATGTGATTTCCCCCTGTACCACGGAGGACGCTTCTGACGTGAAGCCTGGTGACCTCCGAGACTGCAGCGTGCCATCGGTTTTACCAGGAGCTGCGGGGTTTCTTCCATCCGAGGACGCGGAAGATGCGTTTCCTATGAGAAAGGAAGCTGTTCGTCACGAGGGCGAAATGTCTTTTCCTTAGTCTATAAGCTGCGGTGACTCTAGCGATCTGCGTATAGCTGTAAAGCTGCTGAGAGGCGTCTCTGGTGCCGTAGCCTCGAGAAAGTCCTGTCGTTACGATGCCCGCGTACCTTGAGCACGCTCCGCTGCCATGCCACCCCTGCCTCGTAGGCGCATTTGGCATCGCTACTGCGCCCACGTTGGCAAACCCTGCGGGCTCGCCAAGGGGCAGGGACTCTTCCGACCTCTTTCCCCAGCGGGCCGAGTTCTGTATCCTAAATTTCTAAGGAGGCGAAGCCACGAAGGAGGTTGGGTGTCCTGCAGGAGGCGTTTATTGCTGGCTATGTAAGACCCCGCGGGCTGCGTGCCGTAGGTTCTCCTACTGGGAGAAACAAATATGAGCTTAAATTGTTTTGAAATTCTCTCCCTGTAGAATTTATTGCTCTAACATCTAAGAGGCCGAGGGTGCTTTTCTGTTCTGCTGCTCGTGCTGGACGATGTAGATGAGGGGTAAGGAAGATGCAGTTGTGACTGAGTTGGATTGAATGTCCCTTCTGGGTTGTATCGCAGCAATTGTTTAGTGTGTCCTCCTGCAAAATCTCTGAGATGTAGGAGTCTGTCTAGCAACGGTGAGCTCAAAATATAGGGAAATTCCGGTTTTTTGGATGGTGCCAGCGTGGATTTTTTTCTTTCTTTTTTTTTTTTTTTTTTTCCTTAAGGTGAAAGCACAGCTGCTTCGGGGAAAATACCTCCAGGGAGAAAGTGGTGTCAAGGTGGGCTTTCGGTTTGCGGGGTGTATTTGGGGAAGGGGGAGTTGCTTTTCTGCACGTTTACCGGGGCCTCCGGTTCCTGCAGCAGAGACTGGCACAAGAACAGAATGGAGCTGATTCTCTCGGGGCTGGCACTGGGTAATCAAATGCAAGGTGAGTAATAATGTTTTTTCCAGCGTGGTGGTTTGGCAGGGAATAATCCTGCAGCTGGTGCAGGCTTATGGAGAAATGTAGGTTGGAAGGGACTTCTGGAGGGCATTTCGCCTCAATCCCGCTGAAGGGGCCAACTCTGAAGTCGGATCAGGTCGCCGTGCGGGTGAATAGAACGCTGCCTTTTTGTGCAACGGCTCCCCTTCCCCTCTCCGTGGGTTTTGGGGCGTGAAAAAACTGTATGAATTATTATATGAGGTCAGTAAAGTCCGAAGGTGAATTCCTACTCCATCTTAACAGTAGGCTGCAGGAAAACTGCATCCTTTTTTACTCCACTGGGCGAATGTACTTATTTGCGTGCAGCTCTTTTTCTGGGGATGCGGTCCTTGCGATGCTAAACCCTACTTCTGCGTGGAGGGAAGGGGCCTGGGCGTCACATTTTAGTATCTGTTCTTTCGATGTAATGGGATTATCTGCTTTACAGGCTTTGAGATTTTGTCTTATCCTGTGAAGCCGTGAGTTTTCAGCAGGCACGAGGAAGGCGACGTTCCTCCCGCAGCATCTTCGGAGAACGGCTCGTTGCCACGTGAGTACTTGCATGCTGGAAAAGAAAGAAACTGCAGGCATAGCGATGGTCTGGCTGTCCTCTGCTGGGACTCGTTGATGGAGGTTTGTTGTTTTTTCTGGGCTGAATTTTGGTTTTGCCGCTTGCTGGTGACACAAGCTTGGAGCAAGTCACCGAAGCTCGGTCCAGCTACTGAGAATCGGAGCCGGACTGGGACTATCCTGGGGCTCGTGCCGCTGCGGCAACATTTGGACCAAGCTCACGGGTACCCTGCTGTGTCCCCGAGCCAAGCTCCAGCTCTTCAATGTTGTAATCCCTTTTGTACAGCCGATGGGTATTTTGTGCCTTCCTCTCCTCGTAATTCCGGGAGGTTTTTTCCTTACTGTTGTCTCCTTGTTTTGAAGGGTGAATACCAAGAACGTTGCGGAGGATGCTGCTGTACTGCACGATGAGGCACCCTTCATTTTTTCGAGATGATGCGTCAAGAACTACAAGCCACACATGAGAAAAGTCCTCGTATTTTACTTTCAGACCTATTTGCTTAAGTTTATTTTTAAAAACTAGAGAATACTTGCATTTCCTATGACCCAAAATCATTAGTGGAGTTGAATCTTCCCCAGAAATCGGTTTTGCTATCCAGCAGAGCACCCCGGATCTGGTATCGCATGCTCATGGTTTAGATGGTGCATTTTTTCCTGTACTGTCAGTCTGTATTTTTTTATAAGGGACTGGGTCGTTGGCTTATTTTTGAGATGGTCAAGTGTTCTCTACTTTTATAGACTATATATAATCAGTAAGGGATGTGGGACTGGATTGAGTCCATCCAGCAATGTAGTACTTTACTGGTATGTTTGAAATATCTTTATGAAGAATGGCAGAAGCTTTGGAAATTATGATTTATTTTTTTTCCACAGAGGACTTAGAATTTGGCTCACTTGGAAGAGATGCTAGTATTCTGTGTTATTAGATGATGGTGGGCTGTATGTTTTTTTTACTGTGCAGAGCTGAATAAAAACTCATTAATTGGTCTCTTATTGTAGTGGGGTCTTTTTTTTTTCCCCTGTATAAACTCTAGGGGGGGGGGGGGCTGCAATATTCATTTCTACAATAGTAAACGTCAGGCCGGAACCTATCTCGTGCGTTTTGGGTTTTGACTGTGGTGGTAGTGGGGACAGCACTTGGGGGGGGGGGGGGGGGGGTTGGGCTTGTTTGGTTGTTTTTATTTTTTTTTATTATTGTTCTTTTAAGGCTATTAGAGTAAAACACACCATAACAGCCTTAGAGCAGGTGACTGCTTGCAGAGAAGTATATGCCCTCATCTGCATCCATACATAGTTCTTTACCTGAACTGGACCAAGTTAAAAGAGAATATGTCATGGCTGTAAGTCATCTTTTTATTTTGAGGCTTCTTCACTTCCACCTGTTCCCTGTTGAATCACAGCAACAAGGGAAAGCATACAGCACTTAGAATAAAACGGAAAGCTTTCTGTCAAAACAAGAACAGACACGGTTTACTTTTTACCCTGGAGAGCTAACAGAACAGCTTTACAGTCACATTTATACATCCAGTGCTGCCTGATAGACAGTACAGGCTCCAAAATACAAACTAGTTCCTACACCAGATGAATCAAATAATACATGAGCTCACAAAAGTCTCAGTCCCTGAGGTCAAGTGATAATTAATCAATTAGTTGATTAAGCAAACTGCTGCAGCTGTGACTCCAGGAACTAAGCTGTAAAGTACAGCTCCAGTCCTTTGTCTTTTTGCCATTTAAATCTAAAGTTTCCCCGTGCTGTGCTACAGAACAACGTGAGCAAGCTTAAACTGTACACTCAAACATGATAACTTAGCTTTCCTTCAGTCGGTAAGAAAAAACAACAGCTGAGCTTTTTCCGTTCTTCATTGGATCCCCTCAGAAAGACAAGGGAGATGCATAATTTTAGGCTGACTCCTCTTCTCTGGTCGCATCTTCCAAAGGCTTCTGTAACAAATAGTGTTGACGGCAGCATTAGTTTAGAGCAGAACTGCAGCACCATGGAAAAACCAAACCTCAACCCAAACTCAAAAAACTTAACCTTAAACCCAAACCCACAAAACTTCAACCAACATCACAACTGCTGGCCAGGCGTAGAACGCTACACCATCTAAGCCAAGTATTTTGAATTCAAAGATAAGCTAAACCAGTTTCATTGTCATAAGGGATTTTGATGAAGAAAACTTTCTATTTAGGTGACACTGCTGGGGCTTAAGCTGCAGTTAAGACCCAGACATCTCCTGCGAGCCGTGCCACAGCTTGCCAAGGTTGCTTTTGCTGACAAATCCAGGAAAGCAGGGGGGGTTGTCCAGTGGGTTGCAAATGGAGTCTCCCAGTAAGGAGGAAAGGGAGGTGCACCATGTCCATCAGATGCCACTAGCCCGCAAGGAGGGAAAAAAAGAAACCCCAAACCCAGCAAAACAGACATTTTTTTCCCACCTTTGCATTTCTGTGACAGTAGTCCCCAGGTGATGAAGCAGTTGAAGTTGCACGGGGAGCAGCGGTAGCGCAGCGTGGGCAGTCAGGTCAGCGAAGGAGATGTATCGCAAATACGCTGCAAATCAAATAAAAATTATAGGTTATCTAACAGATTCAAATAAAACCATCTTTCTGCTAAGCTCACACATCAAAGCAGGCACTACAGCCATTTTATTTTCCAACAGTATCAACCTCAGTCTAGAGAAATGAGGGGCAATTAAAGTCACCAGGGGAGGAAAGCTAGGAGGTAAGAGGCGACTGCTGTTCTTTCATCATCACAGCACCAGTTCTGGGGAATAGCTATTCCAGGTTTTGATACAGTATTAATGGCTTGAGCTGCATTTCCAAGCAGTGCTGGCAGCGCGTTGTTTAATCCATGTCTTTCATGCTCATGCTCATGCTCACGCCCCCCCCAGCAATATCACCACGCGTGGCTATTACACGCAATCAAACCAGCTTCTGGAGAAGGAAAGTCCTGACAATAGTATTAAACATTAGAAAAAAAACCCTTTCTTCATATTTATACCCAACCTCTTCCACCTTGGCGTGTGCAATAAGCCAGAAGTACACTCAAGCCGGGAGCTGCGGCGATAAGCCTGACTGCTATTGCAGTTGAGGACTCCGAGGACGACCTCAGGTTTGCTAAGGCATACCGAAGACAAAAGGTTTACCCGATTTTAGCAGTTGCACGCGAGATGTTTTCGAAGTACTTTAAGGAAAACAGTAGGACAGGTAATTACAAACTCATTGGGCTCCGCTTTGCTATATAGAAGTGGTGAAAGCACTTAGCGCTTACCACCGCTATTGGTGCACGCATCTGTTCCCTGGCTGCCTACTGTGTTTCATTGCCTTGATCGTTACAGCAGCAACGCACCAACTGCTGAGCAGTAGCTGGGGAAAGCTGGCGGGGCTCCGTCTCGCTGATGTTCCTCCTACGCCTCCCCACGTGCAGCTGAGCTCTACTAAGGAGTGACAAGGGCATGGACTTACCCAAAGCCACCAAGGCAAACAGCCTTCTCGCAGCAAGGTGTTGACCTGGGAACTTCTTGGGTGACCACCAGTGCTGTACTGGTCCGGTGTCAATGGTGCTTCCCGGGAGGAGGATGCTCTCGTCAAACTTCAAAATGCCCCACAGAACTAGCACAAGCTGGGCATCCAGCACAACTAGGTAGCCCAAGACCAGCCTTGGCAGGTAGACGCAGGGCGTGAACCTCACCACGTCCTGTAAGGCAAATAGATATTACTAAGCTTAAGTGTAAAACATAGATGGTAATCTTCTGGGTTTTTTGGTTTTGGTTTTTTTTTTTTTTACAGTATGTTTTGAAATGCCGCCGCTATGCCCAGAGTTTTTGGCTCACCTGAAGCAGCCAACATGCTTCTGTGTTTTAGAAAGCAGCTGCTCTTATCGGAAGTAATGAGCACATTACAGCCTGATTGTTTGCTGAACAGCCATAAATCTACAGCACCGGTGTTTGATACCGAAGGATGCCCTACGAACACGGCAATTTCTTTTGTGAAACACGTTGGCACACCTGCGTTTTTTAAATTTTATCTCCCCCCTCCCCCGCCAATGCAGTCACTCCTATCTATTTTGAAATCAGTGCTGGAAAAAAAAAAACACCTACAAGAAATTCATATACCTGTCCACTGGTCAGGCACGACACGAGTGATGCGAGCAGTACAAGACAGGTTAGACTCCACGGATGATGTATCAAGGGGAAAATTGTACCTTATTTCAATAATGCCACTCTAACACAAGTGTCACCGGGGCTCTTAAAAATACATGATTTTTGAACATCACGTTATACACATTCATTCAGCAAAGCATTCGCCGGTCTGGAGTCCTGTGGATTTTAGAACGAATACATTAACAAGTAACGAGTAGCTTATGGTCTCTATCTCATCATTTAATTCCCGATGAAACCGAGAGCTACGCAATAGGAGAACAGCCAGAGCATCACGCGGCGAAGAGCGGCCTCCTCACCACCCGCTCGCTGAACACTTCATGACCACCATCAAACGCAGCCCAAAATGCCGGACCGCGCCGATGAAGATGTGCCAGCCGGGAATTCAATCCGCCACAGCGCTAAGCGCGTCAGCCTGACCCAAGGAAACTCCAGAGCACGTGGCCGGTTTTAAGACCAAAATCGCAGCATCTCCGCTAGCATCGCGTGACGACAGGCTTAGCTGGATGAGGACAGAGCGCTTGGCCCTTTGCAGAAAGGGAACCTGCATTTATCACAACAGATGGGCCAAAAACCCTCTGCGAGCAAGCGCTCAGACCCGAACCTTCAATGGCCCAAGCCATCAGGCACCCAGCACCCAAATCCGTGCCAACATCCATTCGGGACCCTTTCACCAAGTTTTGCCGGCGCCCGCACAGTCTCTTCGCAAACACGACGCCCCAGCAGCCTGTCTCGCCAGAAAAAGCTACCCCAGCCAAAGCTGGAAAACTTTTCCCTCCTTGACAGCACTTACCTGTACGCTTTGAGAACTTGCACCCTCTCTTTTCCGCGGCCAAATAAGCGGTTTTTTCGTTAACCGCGAGAACGATTAACCCTTGCTCTAAACAGCTCTAACACAATTAACAAAGCAGATCACCCACATCTTGACCCTCTGCCTATCCTAGGACGAACAACAGGCTTCGCCCCCTTGCCAAAGGCATCATCTGTACAGACTCGCTAAACCTTAACCCCAAATTGCTTCTTTTAAAAATACCTCTTATTCCGCAGGCGATAAAGCCAGCGGCTGCGATCCCTCGTGCACATCGTTCCCGGGAGCCAGCGGCGAGGGCAGGGTAGGTGCACGCATCCGGCTTCAGGTTTTCCATCTTATCCCGATCTTTTCAGGATCCTCTTCCATCTTTTAAGGCAGCTGCAATGAAAATCTCGACGCGGGTGCCGTTTCAAACAGTATACTGCGAGGCACAGCTCGCCAGGCACCGATATCCCCCTTTTGCAGCTGGGACGGACCTTCCCTGAACCAAGCTTTCCTTTGCCTATGGACGATGAGAGCTGGCATGCACCCAGCGTTTGGCAGGGGTGAAAATGGCCAAATATCCCTGTACCGCTTGCCACGAGTCTTATCGACTCCTCTGTCCCGGCCCCTCCAGGATGGCTGTTTACAGCCGAGGTCCACGAGCAACCCCCTGCCCAAATTCCAAAGGGCAGGCAGTGAGCGGGTGACCCCATCTCTCGTAATGCCATGCAGAAACAGGCAGGGCCCAGCTACTGCTTTACTAGAACTGCTAAACTGTTAATTACAGGTTGCTGTTACCACGTGCAGCCTACCCGTGAGTTTTGGACGAGATTGGAGTTATGCCTACTTATAGAGGATGCGTAAGCTTGTACTGCTCGCTGTTGTTATTCAAATCGCTTGAGTTAATAGGCAAGAAATGCATTAAGATTTAAGAAAAAAAAAAAAAAAAGAAATAATTATAAGTTCTGGAAGAGAAAAGTGACCTAGAAAATCCAATTGTCCTCTAAATGGCAATTGCACTAAGTTTGGAAACTAAATTCACTAATTAAACTGAAACAGTAGATTTTAGTGGTGCTTAAAGTGCTGATTTCAGCTCCTCTTTAAACCATGAATCTCCAGCAAGTCATAACAATACGAAGTTTTGCATATAGATGCCAGGTACTGAGAGTCTGCAAAGCACTTCAGCTCTTCTGGCAGCACCGTTCCATATGGTCTCAAGAAGCTTCTGCTCCCTCCAGCTGCAGCAAGAGGGTACCTTAAATCACACCTTGCCTTCACCAGCCATTCCACCCGAGGCTTCCATGGCCAGTTCCTCCGGGCAAAACGCCTGTCCTCGACATTTGCCAGCAGCAGCAGATTTGTGGAAAGGAGAAAAACTTTCATTTCTCCCTTTCGGTTTTCTTCTCGCAGCCCTTAACAACATGCCGACTTAAATCTGGAAGCACGACGGTCTCTATTCCTTCCGAACGCTTCGGCGCGCACGTGCTCTGGGTACCTCAATCAATTCCCTAGCCTAATTGTGCAGCAGAGACTCTTTGCTGTTAAAACCACCAGCCTTAGTGTTTCTGTATGCTAATAGGCAGGAAACAAAGATAAAAAGAGGGCAAGTATTACCTTAGCTCCCGGCTCCCGCAGTACCGTGTAGTTAAACGTTAACAACTTGCTAACGTGCAGATCAGTGCAGAGATGTGGCTTCCCTTTCTGGCCAAGGTATTTCCAGGAGCAGATCACAGCCCACGGACCGTGAAAAAAGAAAAATCAGCGTTGGAGTGGCACGTCCACACCGCTGCTGTCTCTCTGGGGACCAACAGCACAGACGGACCATAGGAGCTTCCCAAGGAATCGGATGTTCTTTCACAAAATCATAACACTACATCAGCAGGGGAGCAGCATCAGCTGGGTCTGTGTATAATAATGAGGTCCCCGGTAATTAAAACCACCCAGGCACACATCATAACCCACCTCGGAGAGGCAGGGATTGCAACGGAGCGGGATGTCACGGCTTTATACTCCCACCCTATTTTAGGGTCACCCATGCCTGTCCGTCGCACGCTCCCAGCATGAGCGGCAATGGTTTTGGGTGGACAGCGCAGGCTTTCCTGATCAGTAACCCTTGCACATTGCCTAGTCAATGGATTTTACTGCCTTCCAGCTTCAATGGGAAAGAGCGCTTTGGGTTAAAGGCTTGTTATAAAAGATATCCATTCCACATGCAGGCAAGCTAGGAACTGCTCTACAAATGCAATTACAGCCACAACAATCTCATTTCTTCTTTCAACTCCATTGACGCAAACAAACGTTAGTCATATCTCAAATACGGGGCACCTCTATCGCCCAACTAGGTGACAGGTAATTTTGCGTGCCCCGTTCAGAGAGACTCTCGTGTGTTAGCTTTAGGCTCCGAGCACGATCCCGGTAAGCTTGTTGTAACACACAGCTAGATGACCAGTAAGTATCTGCTCTTATTTGCATTTATTCAAGGAAAGAAGAAACATCCCCCCTAAAGACCTACGTTTTAAACAGCAAAAGCCTCAGTAAGAGAGGGATTCAGCATTACCTAGATAACACCAGGGCAAGAAACAAAAAAAACAGGAAAAAAGTAACAGTAGTTGATCAAAAGGGAAAGAGATTTTTTTTTTTCCCCCTTTTTCAATCAAAGTGCAGTACATAGGGTTATAACCTATGCACTAAGCTTCCCGTTAATGGCAGCTAGTCTATAACAAGTTGACCGAATGACCCTGCTTCTAGTCCCACGAGGATAATTAATAACCAGAGCACACCACCTCCACAGAGCACATGCGAAGCTCTCACTCCGGTTGCGGAGATCCACATCGGCCCCAGTTAAAGGCAACCCTCCCCACCAGATCCTGGCAAAACCATCGCTCCTGAACGGCAGCCTGCTTTGCAACCCCAAATAATAGCCCTCTGTGTGGGGGGTGAAACCATTCATCGTCTTGTTTCAAGGGTCTCTCTGCAAGCTGAACCCTGCCCAGCAAACACCCCATCTCCCAGGCATGCCAAAATCCATCGCAAACAGGCTGCCTCGCATATCTAACGCATCCTCTCAGCTTCTGATTAAAAACAAGCAGGAGAGCAGCTGCGTGCCAGTGCTAGCAGGGCAACCTCCAACCTTTCCGTCCTTTCTCCGGGCAGATTTGGCCACGTTGTCACACGCAATCCCATCCCTCTGATGCTTCATCCACCCCCCCAAACCGTTTTCAAGCCGGACGTCGCCTTGACCGTGCCTTCAATCTCAAGGCATCGTATTCAAGAGGTCCATCGAGGTGGTTCGTTAAAGAAGTACTTTATTGGTGATCACGTATACTCTGTGCACATTAAGCTTTGTACAAAAAACACCCCTCCATTAACACCAGAGCAGGCAACAGCCACCAGGAGATTTGAACGCTGGTTTGGCTCCCTTCTGCAGAAGCAGAAGCGAAAACAACGTTAAAAAAAATAGCCAAATCGGCCACGCCGGTTGGACTCCACCAGCAAACCAGTCCTGCAGTTCGCAGCCTGAGCTGCGGCACGAAAAATTAAAAACTCCCTCCCAGACAAGCCTGGTTTGCTCTCGCTACCGTCCAAAGGATGCACGGGAAAGACTTTGCACCTCCTGCTGCGCTCCGCCTTCGGGGTCCTGCCTCCCGCTTCTGATGCTCTGCCATCAAGTGTCCGTGTAGTTTATCAAGACTAATTAAAAAAAAAAAAAAAACCTCATCTCAAGAGCTCTAAGCCAGCGGGGAAGAAGTTTCCATGCCCGCCACAGCCTCACTTATCATCCGAGCCGCTCTCCGGCAGCAGGGCGCCGCTGGAGCTCTTGTTGCCTTTGCGGACACACATGCCGCAGTCCAGCTCCACGTCGATGTCCCCGAATTTCAGCTGGCAGGACTCGTTGCAGCTGCAAGGCAGACAGTGACAGTCAGGTATTTGCGAGAGCTGTCGGCTCACCCCAGCCCGCTCGGGAAGGCTGCTAAGGACCGTCTGCTCCGCGGTGGCATCAAGCCCATCCTTTCCAGCCAAGCCACGGACTAGTCCGTGCTCGGACACGCACGGACGCCCACTTTTCTTATCCCACGATACACTGGTGGCTAGATTTCCCAGGGTAGCATTGGGTCTAGGTATCGCTCTCGGCCATCCCGACTCGCGCACGGTGCCAGGACCCCTCTCCCCCACGTACCAGCGAGATGCGGCAGAGTTTGCTGCCAAGACGGCGAGAGCGCCCGCGTAATGCCAGCAGAAGCACATGGTGAGGAACGTGAAGTTGCTGCGGTCGGTCTGATCCCAGCCCGGTCCTCCCCACGGAGGGCACAGCACAAACCCAATCTGGTCACAGATAGAAGAGAGATTAGGCATCGGCACAAGTCAGGCTTCAGCACGTCCCTCCTCGCTTCTCCTCCTGTTTTTAGCCAAGCTGCTGCAGCTGACTACGGACTAGAGGCACGATAATCCTAAGCAACACCCGGACCGCTGCCCTCAGCGCCCCTAAGCCTGCTTGCCTCCCCGGACTGATACAGGGGTGCATTTCAGGTGGCGTGGGATGCTCTGCAGACAAGCCTTAGGGCTCGCAGTGCAGCCCAGCATCCCCAGAGAAAGAGGACAACCCAAAGGCTACGTTGCCAGGCCGTGCATTTCTCCCTAGACCCAAAGCCGGGCGATTACGTGAAAGGTTTCCAGGTATTTCCAGTTACTTGGAACAAATAAAGGAAGAAATTGGACCTAATAAAAAGAACAGAAACCCATGACTGTGGTTTCTCACCCTTGTGGGGGTCTAACTTCCATTTAGCATGCAGGTTCGTCGATGATGCATACGTTACCCGTGCATCTCTCCACGATGACAGCTCTAGCACTCAGCGTCATTTCCTCCTCTTATTTACTAAGATATTCCAACCAGCCTGCAAGTTGAACCCGACAGACGTGCCATAAAGGGCAGAGCAGCCCCCCCTCCGCTTGTTCTTCCTGGGTGCAAACCCCACTGCTCGGAGGAGAGCGCTGGATACGCACTGACCTGCCAGAGCCAAGAGCCCTGGAGAAGGAAAGAGCTGGTCCTGAAGGTCTCCAGGATGATGTGGTCTCGGAGGAACACCTCTAGGAGGGCACAGAGGGCTCCAGCAAAGATAGCCATGGCCAGCAGGGAATGGAGGTGGTGGTCCAGTGCAGCATCGCTGTAGTCACGGAAACAGAAGAGCAAACCTGCCAAGATTCACACTGCATTAGAAAAGGATGCTCTGGGATTTGGTTGTATGTTTTGGGTTTTTTTTTAAAAAAAAAAAAAAACCAACAACAAACCCACAAAACAACAACAACAAAAAACAAGCAAACGCATCTGAAAACTATGCTCCAGGTCTTGCTATGATCTGCCTGGTGGGAAGAGCCAGGCAGCAAACAGCCTGCTGTCACCCCCTTCGCTCTGCAAGGGCCACGCAGCCCCCAGCGCCGGGGTCTGCTCTATCCCTGCGCCCCAGCCAGGGCCGTAGGGCTGCCAGGAGAAGCACAACGATGGGCACCTCCAGCTCAGAAGGTGACGGGGAGCTTTGTATCAGGGTTTATCCCTCTGCGCATCCATTCGAGGTGGGGGGACAACAGCTTTTGGCGACTCCGGCTGCTTGTCACCATCCCTAGGGCCTGGCGCATCCCCCATGCACCCAGCCAGGGCTGGATTCATATTTGGAGAGGAACAGGGAGGGGGTCACTTCGGCACGCAACCCGTGCCATCGCGCATCTGCGCACCCTCCGGCTCTATCTGCTTGCGCGGCACCTTGCCGGCCTCGAAACAGCCCAGGGATTTTGGGCTGCACACCGGTGACCCTCCCGACACTTCCCCCAACCCATAGTCCATACTCTCCCAGGCACCGCGTGCGATTTACCTTCGATGAACAGAGCCAGGGACAGCGAGAGCCGATCCAAGCCAAGCGGCAGCTTGAGCGGGGAGTGCGAGACGATGTCCACGATGCCGGAGAGGAGGAAGAAGAGGTACATGGTGGTGTAATGCCAGTGGGCGAGGTCTGTCCAGCTGTGCGTCTTGGGGCTGTACAGCTGCAGGTGGGGACCGGCGGGAACAAACTGCTCGACCAATATCCCTGGGCAGAGAGCGGAAAGGTCACGCTTTTCCTTTTACACGGGGGAAAGGACAAGCTTGCCGGAAAACTTTCTTTGCAATGGTGAAGCCGTAGTGGTATTTGCCCAGAGGAACGGTAGCAAGGTGCCATCACAGAGCAAGCCAGAAGCACGTCCCCAAGCCTTCCCACATCAGCCGCGGCCGTTTCCCACTACAAACGACCCCAGCCTCGCGGGAGAGAGCGGCTGCAGTGCCAGTAGGTATTGGGGCAGAGACTCATCGTCATCTCTTACCTGCTAGAGCGAAGAAAGCTTTGACCGCCCCTTCAAAGAATTCCATGCGCTGGACCCCATAGCTTGGCTGGTTCTCGGCATTGGCCTTCCGCCCGAGATACTTTAGGGTGTATCGCACAGACCACCAGAGACCAAAAATTAAGAAGAAGGTGCCCCGGAGGGCACTGCCGAGGAAACTTGTTGGCATCGGGCTCACTTGCTGGACCTGCAAGGACAAACAGCATCTGGGGACCGACTCAAAGTACCCCCAAGGGAGATGTTGGGCTGCTCGCTTGCTCAGCATCCCTGGGGAGCTGCATCCCAACAGAGAGGGTGTGCACGGCTCCGCCATCAGCTGCAAAAAGGTAATACCAGAGATGTGACATCACCATGGAGAAGCTGCCACCGTGCACCACTGTATATACGTTTATACACATATATACGTATGTGGTTGCACGCGTACAGTCATCAGGACTTCATCGTGCCAGAGAAAAATACATTAGCGCCCAAGAAAGCGTAACAGCTACGTGCTTTTAGAAGAGGAACCATAACAAAGTTTTTGCTAATAAAAAGCAACACGACAATTATTTCCCCAGAACATAAACTCCCTCCAAGCTAGATAATTACCAGGGTGTGAATTCAGCCGGCGTGTACAGCATCTTCAGCCAGCCAAGGCTTTGCTGGGCCCTACCGGCTGCGCAACAGGAGGAGGAGGTAACCCAGGAACCATTACCATTTCCAAAAGGAGTCTCATGCATATGCCACACAACATGGAACACGAGCCGTGATTTGACGCAAGGTATTTCATCTCCAGTAGGAAGAGCTCGAAGGCTAAAGGCATGAAAATTGCCTTCGTGCTAAGCCAAACCAACGCCACCGAGCACCAGCAAGGATGGAGGGGAGCAGAGGTACGGCAGCACGACCGGCTGCCACGGGCCAGGTTATATCCTGCAAAGTATTTAAGCCCATACTCAAATTGTTGAAAAAAATCCCAGAGCAGCAAGCACAGAAGGGAATAAGTAATGATCTAAATGCTTATAGCAGTGAGCTTCTGATGTTACCTTGGGATGCTCTTGTTTCCTCCAGCAAGACCTCTCTGCTTGCTCTCTGTATGCGTCTACCACCTAAGGAGGTCTCACTCTTTCCCTCCTCACGGGCTTTCTGGTCCTTTTCTACAGCTCAGATGTGCATGGAAGAAGGCATTACTCATCCTGAAGCTACCACACCGACTTGCCCTTGCATCATAAATCGCATCCTCGCCGTGTTTATAAATACCAAGGCAAATTGCAGAGGCTGGATGAACAACTCCAGCACGTTCTCCAAGTCCTCCCGCACTAGGAAGTAATTAGGCACTGCAAAATAAGGGTAGGATACGGTGTGGCAAGTGCCTTAGGTGAGGGAGAGCTCTGCAAGATGTTCCCGGTCAGGTTTTGGCTGCAGAGCTGGAATCGGTCGAACAGGCTCAGCCCTGCGTGGGCAAGCACGGCGTTTGTGTGCCGAGACTATCGTCATCCATTGCATCGCTGGGACTCAGGTAATCTGGGGAAGCCTCAAAGCTGTTTACACCGTGTTAAAGTTTCCTTTCAGGAGGGAAGTTGCTAAACAGCCTTTCAGGCAGATGAGAAACACGCCGTCCCAGGGGCTGTTTCGGGCATCGGTGATGGCCTTCTGCTCTATTTTGGATGCCTACATTAGGGCGAGACGGCTCATGCCCCATGTCTTCCCTGGTTAGAGCCTGGACACCCAGTCCAGGGCACATATATTCTCTGCACAGACATCCACGTGCTGAAGTGACTAAGAACAAACGCTATTAAAGCGCATTTAAGCGGTGCACAATTGCACGACACATAACCAAATTTTACCGTTGTCCTACAGAGACTGTGACTGCAAGGGCAACAGCCTGAAGCTGGAGTCAGGAGTGTACCCCGATCAAGATACGTAGCAGGAGCGTTCATTTGACCCTGCTTCATTAGAGACATCCCAGTGCCCGGACATCAGAAATGACAACTGGCACGTCCCACCTGCAGCTCCAGAGGCTGCTCCAAGCCACGCCAGCATCCAGCTTTAACCCAGGCATTTATCACCCTACATCCACCGGGCATCTCCTCTTCCCCTTAGTTACCAGCAGACCCAAACAACGCTGTTTCGGAGCCGTCCCTGGGATCTCCTACCCTGACCATCCCTCTCCCCAGCAGAGTAGCCTCACTCTTCTTCGGTTTGGCGCTGGGGACCCTTTGTTCTTTGTAGCCTGGCAGCAGCCCAATCCAGCAAGGCTTTCGGTAGTTGTCACGAGTCCCCTTTGCTTCCCACCACCCGGCCGCAGCACTTCAGCAGCCACCACATATCCTGGGGCATCTCTCACTTAGCGGAGATGTCCCAAACCCACCCTTAGGTCAAGTAGAAGCTTGCATGTAGCCCACACAAACAAAAAAAAAACCAAAAACCCACCACCTTCTTTTATAAAACAGCCGCTATTTCACAGAGATTCCAGACATGTTTCCAAGCAACAGTCTACTTGCACAGCTCACATATTTGAGGCGCAGAAGAACAACCCCCACACATCCACACAGCCTTTCGACCAGCCCACCGAGTCCAAACCCGATACCTCTCACGGGCCGGTTTCCCCCAGCCCCAGCGTTTGAGTCCACGCTTGCATAAAAGCTGATTAAGCTCCAAGTGAGCCGCAGCCAGGGAAGAGAGCACACCGGTTGAGGAGAGGCACTGGGTTATTTATTTTTCCTGCGAGCTAGTTTGTCTGTCAGAGGACTTGAAATATGGCTGCAGTCAGAAGTTATTACCTGAGCTGCCCTTCTCCCTCTGCAGCTTCCAGGCTGCGATGCTTTTGCTTATTAGCCATACGGGAGCTGCCTGCTCTCCTTACAGTGCCTCGCACTGACTGCTCGCAGCCTCCCCCGGCTCGGCACGGGAAGGACGACGGCATTTCTGCCCAATTTCCAGGCTCTCTCCTCGGAGCCGTTGCAGCTCTGGGTCTGTCATCATCAATGATTTTGGCCCCTGGAGGGACTTGCTCCAGCTGATGCCCAGGGATCGACGCTGCTGGGAGGATGCTGTCCGTGTGGATGCACGAGGATCCCCTACGAGCACCCATGGGTGCAACCATCAGCCCGGCAGGCATCGTCCTAGGACAACCAGCCTGTACGCAGAGGGCAAGCTCAGTGCCTGGCCACGGATGTTCGGAGGGTCTTCTCTTTGTGGATCCTTCTCCATCTTTGCTACCCAGGCACGTTACTCTTGTGCCAACAGCTCTCACCCAACAGAAGAGGCTCAAGCCCCCTCTCCTCCTGCAAGTCCTCTGCTAGGACGCACCTCCAAAACCTGATAACCCCCAAAAAGAGAGCTAAACGCACACTGCCCACAATTACTAGGAGCCTGTCTCCATCAGGACCTCTTCTGCCAGCCTCATCAGTGGCCGTCATCACACTAGACCTTTGCCTTGCAGGGATGGACTCTCCCCACGTCCCTTCTTCCCAAGCTCAAGCAGCTACGTCCATCCCGTGGCCCAGCTGCTCACCGATGTATTTCTCTCTGTGGGTAGAAGAGTTTACCTGCGACTCCTGCCTGTCCTCCTCCCTCTCCAGATGTGGCAGTGAGGAGTGGTTATTACTCAGAAGAGGCAGATAAAGGGAGAAGCCACCACGGGGAGGTGGCCCTCAGACAGGATGTTTAGAGCCGAACATCCTGCAGGCCAGTTCAAAGCACGCTGAGTCAACCAGCTTTCACAACCCGGGACACCTCGTGTCTGTTATTATTGAAAGAAAAAAAAAAAAAAAAAAAATCTCCTGGAGTTTGCCACAAAAATCAGGATGAGCAGCCAATTCCCGTTCCCATGGCAACCACGTATATTCAGTTATTATGTTGGGTTTTTTAGATGACTGGGGAAGGAGCCAAGAAAAGACAAGGCTGCAGCATCGCCTGACATGGCCAGGCTCTGCTGGAAAGGCTCTGAAGTCTCTAAACTGGGCTGCCAGGTATGCGATAACCCTTTTAGGGTGGTCTGGCCTTATAAAAGGTGCCTGCAGGCAGGAGATTTGGGGTCAGGAGCTCGCAAACCAGAGCTGAGCCCTCATGAGTTCCATCTCCCAGCCCACGGCAGCCAAGAGGAAGACGACGCTGGCCCTCTCTCCCCCAAAAGATGGGATGGCAGGACACAGCAGCCTGCTTCCACTCCTTTTTCCCTATCCGATACTCAACGCTGCCCAACGCCAAGAACCCACAGACACAAGCCGCTACCGATCCGCCCCGCGCGACATCTCCGACGGCTGCACGCCCAGCCTCGACACCTCGCCGGCTGCGCAGATGACCAACGCGAGTGCCTCAAGGCAAATAAATACCACGGGCCGCCCCAGCATCCCCATCTCCCTCCAAAGCGCCGAGCCCACGCTGCAGAAACGCTCAGTGCCACTCAGGAGCGTTGCCCGAGCCTCCGACCGCCCGAGGAGCGGCCGCGGGCATTAACAACCACTCAGCGCATCCCCAACCCACTGTTTCTCTGGGTCGCGACCGCACGCACGTAACTCCCCGTGCAACCCAAAAAAACCCCTAAGCGAGGCCGCAGGGTAAGCTATGCCCAGCCCTGCCAAGAGCCCCACGCACGTGAGCCAGCACCCCAGGGAAGCCCCAAGGCTGGAATAGCACAGAAGCAAACCAACCTGCGCAACCCTCCCCAGGGTGATGGGCTGTTCTCCGGCACAGCCATAAAAGCCACCAAGCCGTAGCCAGGAGCCGTTTTATACCCATTATCTCCATATCAGCGGTAGCAAGTGGGAGGAAAGAAGGAAAACAAGAAGCTGGCGGTGATGCTGGCACGCAGCCGTGCCATAGACTCATCGCCGCTCACCTCCGACGGTCCTCGGGGAGCAAACCGCATCGCAGAGGGCCGAGCACACGCGCAAAAGGGTCCCGTAACATCGGGAAAGCCCACGGCGACAAATGGGCTTCCACAAACACATGCAGCTTCACCCGAGCTTCAGGAGCTTGCTACCGCATGAAGCCCAAGCACAGAGAGGAATGCAGCCCCCACAGGAGCTCTTCCTTACAGTCCTACCCCTAAATATAATACAGCAAGTAAAGCATACCTTTCTTGCTGGAAAAAGAGCAGCAGCACCTTCAAAGACCTCTTTGCAGTTTTTGCTTTTCCTCTCTGCAACCACCCAGCTCGACAAACCATTACCCCAAAAGGCAGCTTAGCACGGAACCACTTCCCCAAACAAAACGAGTCAAGTTCTTGGAGAAAGTGGGAAAAGGCAAGCTGGGAGGGCAGCAGCTGGAGGGAGAGGGGAGGAAATGAGGCTCAGCTGAAAAGTATCTGCTCAAGAGGCTGAAGGGGCCTTTTTCCCTGGAGTTTAAAGGGCCAGCAAAGGGTAAAGCCCATAGAGAATGGTTTCTATGAAAAGGGCAACTTGGATTCAAGTACCTGCCAGTCAGACAGTGAAAAAAAAGTTATAGGTGCATGAAACGGTTGAGGAAAGGGGGTTGCTAGCCTTTGAAACCGTCCCCATGGTAAAAATGAAAATAAACTGTGACAAGCAGTTGGGAAAAACAGCCCGATGAGGGGACGCCCAGAGAAAGGATGGCAAAACCTGCCCCCCCCCCCCAACCGGTCACAGAGCGGGTCACTCATACACCACGCGTGCTAAAATCACTGCGGGCACGAATGGATGTGACTCCATTCCGGTTCCTTAGCTGCAAACCACTGAGGAGCATTACAGGATTGTACCAGCAGGCGCCTGCCCTCCTCTTCCTCCCAGGGAGAGACTGGGGGAGGCAGATCAGTGTCGGACCTGCTCCAGACCCTCTAATCTTTTCAAGCTGGACCCTGAACTGAATTTGATTTATTTTTTTTTTTTTTCCTTCTTCTTTTTCTTTTTTTTTCTCAGCTGTAACTGCAACATCCTCTCCCTAAAGGTTCATCATCAGCCTCGGTGCTAATGAAAAAATGTGATAATGTTTGCCTCCTTCCTGGGGGTGGTGGGAGGCACAATCTAATTAAAGGTTTGCCAGCAGCCCGAGCGCTGCAGATGGATGGTTGTTTGGGAAGTGCAAAGTATTATTATTATTATTATTATGACGAATGCTAACACCGGCTTTCATAAACAGGCAACAGAGGAGGTGAAGCAGGTGGGATAAGCATAGGCAGGGCTCCTTCTGCTGCCTACACCATCATTTCAGCCTTACATAAATGTGGCTGTCAAGGGTGGCAACGGTAGATCCCATCTCTGCCGGAGAAATGAGTGGCTCGTGGATGGGCTGTGCTGGGGCTCTTGATGAAGGGTTTGTCTTTCTAGCTGGAGGCAGAACCAGCTGCCAAGATGTTTGGCTGCTTTAGGGGGGGGTGGGCTGTCGCCTGGGTTCCTTCGTAAGAGGAGGTTAGATATTACCATCAGCAGCTCCTTCCTGCCTCGGACGAGAAGGTCACTTGGGTGACAACAGTCCAACAGCATCAGGCTGTGGTTACACAAGACAAAAAACACCCCCGAGACATCGCCCAGGGCATCACGGTCCTCTTAAAGCCAACTGTGGACATGGCTACAAATATACCCCCGTCTACTCCAGCTGCACGGTCAATGGCTCCGGTACAGAGACGCTAGCTGGTAACTCAACTTATATGGTGAAAAACGTGATCCAGGACAACTGGTTGATATTAAGGTTGTGTCAAAAACAATATTTATTTCCTTTAGGGCTGCCCTGGTGTATCTATCACATAACAAATCAACGTGAGGATGGCTTATGATTGCACCTCGCTGTATAATAAGCCATCTCTGGAGCACTCACAATGCTCCCAGCAACCTTCATGCTCTTGTTTGGGTACCCAAGCTATTTGCAAACCTGTTTTTTGAGCTAAACCAAAAATTGTTAATTCTCGTCTGGAAACAAACACCGCCTCTATTTCCTTACTTAATCACAGGCTGTATCTCTCCTCCTTCACTGACCTTCATACCTCGGGAAAGAATGTGTTCCTGAGTTGGAAAACAAATTAGCAAGTGCTATACTGACAGTCCTGGGATGTTTGTAGGAGCGGGGAGTTAATGAGGCAGACAGAAACTATTCCAGACACCGGGTGCTACAGACGGAAAAAGTGGTTTGTGGCCACGTAGTGACAAGGGACAAAGAAAACCTTGGCGTGAAAGGAGACGGCAAGTCCATTAAGAGCAGCAAAGAGAGCCAGGAAGAATTAAATCAACCCTCTCCCACCTTCAAAAGCAAGGGGTGCTTTTAAAAACCAAGGTCAGCTTTCGTCTGCCTGGCCTCCGATGGAAAGAACCTCTGACTTTCGGGGGTGGCAAGCAGGAGGGTGACTGCAAGGTGACTGCAACCTCAGCCAGCCTTGGAGAATGTTCCAGCTTTGCCACCTGGTGCTGCCCTCATGTGGCTATTTAATGGGAATAGTGATGTTCGGTTTGTTTTCTAAAAGAAAATAATTCAGGGCAGACCAGAAAGAATTCCGGGCACCACGCAAGGTCTTTTTGCTGTTCACTTAAGCTCGCTTTCTGTCCCGCAGCCCTCTAGGTAACTCAGTTTGTCACCTTGCAAATAGGGTTTTCTCTTTGTATTAGGAGGCGGCAGCCTGCAAAATGCTCTTCCCTGGGTTGTGTCTCGTCGTAGCAGTGAGAGGAATTCATGCAGTTTAGAAAAACTATTCCACTTGGCAGGAAAAAAAAAAACCCCGTATCTGCAAAATGCTCATCGTGTTCAGCGGTTACGACTCCTGAGACTTAATTGCACGGCATTTATCAGATGGATTTACGGAGACGTATCGCTCTGCTGCTTAATTCTCTTCACACCCAGCCTGTTTGCACCTTCCAATATCCAGCCCCGCAAAATAAACTGGCTCAGTGGTGGATATACGGGAAAGATGGCATTCAAGGAAAGCTAGTTAGTCTTTATAGCACTGTTAATAAGCAAAAAAATCCAGGCTGTAGCCCCCTTAGTCTGCCACAGGCTCTTTGCACAAGAGGAAAGGGCGTTCAAAGACGAGTTTTGCCTTCCCTGGGTGTGAGCAGGGAGCCGCAAACGCTTGGACCTGCCAGTAGCTGCTTTTCTGTTCAGTCATGAACATGAGCACAAAAAATCTGCTGCCATCCATCCCCCCTCCATTACGCAGCAATGAGAAACTTCAGTGCAGAGCATCCTTCCAGCCCCAGGGCTTGAGACACGAGCAGTTGCAATTCAGCTTGTGCTGGTGTTTATTTTAGATATATATTTTTTTAAAATTTTTTTTTTTTTAATCCCCATAATCACTACCGGCACATTTTTCTCCCATCTAGGACGTGACATTTCCACTCATTTTTTGCAAGAAATTAGCTGGCAAAGACAGGCTAAAACCAAAACATGTGCCTGTTTTGTCTCGCTTTCCTAGCTGAGGGGTTAATTTTCAATGGAAAACTGGGACATTTTATGAATCCCTGCTGCTTAGCCATGTATCTTACAGCCCTTCGGGCTTTACAGGTCTGAGGGATGGATTTGTCTAAGCTATTATTACACACTCTATAATTTATCAGTCTTAAATTTAAGGATATCAGCTCAGTGAGGATTTTTATTTCACATTTATTCACTCTTTCAGCCTTTAAGTGAACACGAAAACTATTAACAAAACCAGTCTTTAGTTCAAAGCTTCGGTAATAAAATTGGTATTGTGTACAATCAAGCCATGGTGCTGCAAATTTGACATAATCTCACATTCAACGCTCTTTTACTCTTCCTCCTTGGGATGATGCCTTGGTCCGGAGGTACCTGACCTCAGCCTGGAGGTTTCCCTGACTTCAAATGGGGCAGGTCAAAGCCTCCAGGCTCTTGGAAAAGTCAGCTGGGCAAAGGCTGCCCTCCATCACTATGAAAACACACTCGGGAACCCAGAGGACGAAGCGATCTCATCGCGTTGAATTTCTGCGCTTAATTTTGTCGCTAAAAATCACTGCAAACAGTGCTCGTTTCAGAGACGGCGATATTCGTGCACGGATGGAGGGCAGCTACCCCCCGTGCGCTCAACGTGCACCTCTCTTCGCTCTTCCAAAATGTAAACATTTCATTAGATTTTTTTTTCTTTTTTTTTTTTTTTTTTTTTTCCTTCTAGAAAAGAGATTCTTCATGTATTTGGGGAAGGAGATTGCACACTTTTCACTCTTCATCGGATCCATTTAAGAAGGCAGCTTGGGAGCTCGTGTCACGCTTATGCTGCCGGACTCCGAGCCCGATGTAGGGTTCTCCGCTGCCTCTCCTGCACCTCTGGATGCAGCTGTAATGGACGAGCAATAAATCACTGTTAGCAAAACCCCCAAACTAATGCCGGTCACCAGAATGCTCAGGGGAGCAAAGTGAACTCGTAATGAATACGCGGAGGGAGAGAAACTATTATAGAGGTCCTAAAATGTGGGGTTTGGTTTTTTTAATTCTGTATAAAGTCTATTTGCTTGCGTAGACTGGACTATCCCTTCTGCAGCCCTTGTCTCAGCAAGCTATGCAGCATCCCTTAGAGGCTCGTAGGCCATGGGAGCACCCCTGAAAGTTGGAGAATGTCCCCTTGCCATCCCCTTGGAAAAGCCACGCCGGGGGCCAGTGATGTTTTAGCCATCAGACAGTGCTCTTGTACCTCTAATAAGTCAGTGACTGTCAACCGCTTTGAAATCCTTGCAAGGGAGGGGACAAAGTGTCAGGGGGTCCCGGTAATGCTTTGATTTCTCTATTGAATTAAAGTTTGACTTCTAGCACTCGGTGCAGAGAAAAAAAAAAAAAAAAAAAAGGCGGTGTGACTTCCAGGAGCAGCTTCAGGGGCTCAGTGATTTGACTTCTCCACGTTTAATGCCCGTGCCTCTCGCTGACACTATTTTGCATTCTGTGCACTCGACAAATAACGTGCAGGCTTGTCGCCGTGCGCTAAAACTTGCAGTAGTCAGGGGCTGCTTATTCAGCTGTGACTTTGTACTCCAGGATCGGCTGAAGTACATCTGCATCTCACTCCAGCCATCCCCATCCCCGCCTGCCCACCCCGCTCCTGCCCAAATTCATGCCCCAGCTGTACCAGTAAGCGAGAGTGTAGTTTATAGCCAGGATGGCCACAGCGGCTGCCCAGTGCCAGAAGAAGCACATGGTGAGGAACATGATGTTGCTGTGGTCCTTCTCATCCCACATGGGACCTCCCCACGGCTGGAAGAGCACGACCCCGATCTGGGTGGAACAAGCAATTTATTACCTTGGGGGAAAAAGAAAATCAGTGTACCGAAGCCCTCCAGCACCCCTCTGTCCATCTCGGTTATCTCCATGATCCACATGGTGACCGAGGGACTTGAGCCCTGACCAGGATAGTGGATTTTGCTGAGACAGTGCTGGCCTCGTTAAGGTCCAGCCGTGAAATGAGAGGCCGCACAAAGCAAGTCCGCGCCTGCCGTCTCTCTTTTTCTGCACAATATCCGGATACATACGTCCCTCTGCATTGCAGACTCCTAGCCATCCTTTAAAACCTCCAAATTTAGTATTTTACAAGCTCAGCACAGTTTTTAATCTCTGAATTTGAGTTCGAGTTAGCGCAGCAGCCCTGGGGCTGAGAAAGAGGAGGGAACTCTCATTTCTTTTCGGCAGCCTAGTTTGGGGAGTGGTTGTCTCCATCCGATTTCTTTGCTTCTCCAACTACTACCAAAGCAAGCAGCTGGCCGTATTTTTACTCAGCCATTTTATTGCTTGGTGGGGTTTGCATCTTTCCACTAAACCAGAGGGAGTGCTGCAGGGTGCATTAGACACATTAAGCAATTAGTACTTGGTTGTTAGATACTGTAAAATGTTGCTCGCTCGCTGCGAGCGCTCGCTTTTTCCGTTCCCCCCAGAGAAGCAATAAGCCAAGACAAACAGCTATTTCAGCAGGAGCAGTCATCAGAGATGACCTGCGATAAGTAAATTTTCATTCTGGGTTATGATCTATTTATGAAGCGAGCCTGGCAAAACTATCCTTCCGAGACACGTGATTGATACGTGATGTACGGCTTCTTTGCGTCTTTTCCCATCGCTCTCCTACCTCGGTGCTCTGCTCCGCAAGAGAACTGACCTGCCAGAACCACGTTCCCTGGACGATGGTGACACCGGCTCTGAACATCTCCAGGACAATGTTGTCACGGAGGAAGACCTCCAGCATGATGCTGCAGGCCCCTGAAAAGATGGCGATGAGCAGCAGGGAGTGGATATGCTGATCCAGCATGGGGCGGTGAAGGACGTGGTAATAAAAGAGACAACCTGCCAAAATACGTACCATCGCTAGAGTAGCATTAACACCACCAACCATGACCGCGGAGCCCTGGTAGAGTAAATCGCCTGCCCGGTTGGTGAATGGAGACAGGTCACCACAAAACCAATGTACTCCACATAACACCATCCCTCCAGGTCTCCTGGCATCCCACCACGCTGGAGGGACGAAATGCCCAGCCTTGGGGCAGGAGGATCTGAGCAAGATGGGGACCAAAGGCAGAGGACAACAGAAGGGTGGTTTTCCTCCGGCGTCGGTGCCGTCACCTCTTCAGATCACCCTCCCCTCATAGCCAGGCTCCTGCCGCGTCCTACTTCTCTGTTGCTAAACTTCACTCTTTTCTTGGGAGCTGGAAACAGCACCTTTCCTTTCCTTACGTGCCAAACTGGGTCTGTTGAGCTGCCCCTGCCGCTGCTTTAAAAACCATTGGGATTGGGGAAGGGAAAAATAACAAGAAATGTGCCTTCATTCAGGGGTTTTCTACATCAGCAAGACCGTCCTTCCCCTCTGTGATCCAAAAGGGGTCTGAAATCCTGGCTCGTGACTTGCGAGACAGCCTGAAGACAAAATGATATTCATGATGTGCTGAAGCCAGAATAAGTCACTCGAATTTGCCACGTGCAACGCAAGCAGATGAGGATGACGATGCCTGCAGTGCAATTAATGGCTCTCGGGGGGGAACACAGGGCATGCGAACAGCTCTGTAGATGTAAGATAAATGCCGCATCCGCCAGCCATTTATCATAATGAGGAAACCCAGCCTGCTGCTTTGTACCGCTCTCACCCCAGAAATCCCAAACCAGGCGAAGCCAGGACCTATTGATGCCTGTATTTCCCATCTTGCTGCAGACCGCCCTTCGATAATATATCACCTACAACGTGTCCTCTCTTCAGGGGCGTTCAGAGCAATATCTCAGGCTGGCAAATTTTGGTCCCTCCCGGACTCACCCTCCGACGTCCCTCCCTGAATTAAGTGTCACCTTCTACCGACCTTCAACGAACACAGCCACGGACAGCATGAGGCGATCCAGACCCTGCGGCACCACGTGGGAGATGTAGGTGAAGACGTCCACCACCCCGGAGAGGCCGTAGAAGAGGTACATGGTGGTGTGCTGCCAGTTCATCAGCTTCACCCAGTCGCGGTTGTGCCCGCTGTAGAGGTACAAGTGTGGACCATCTGGGACGAACTGCTCTGCCAGCATCCCTGCACGGACACGCAAGAGCACGCCGTTTCTGATGGTCTATTTGCAACGACGGTTGATGCTACTTATTGCTGGGGGAGAGGGGCAGGGTTCTGAAGCACAAGCTGATGGTTTTGCGTTAGGGAGAAAGGACTGGGTCTGAAAACCAGGCCTGCCTGTATTAATGGTAGCTCAGCTTTGGGAAGGGGTGGGAGACTTGGTCTTTGTTGCATCAAACTCTGTTGGAGATCAAGACAAGATGAACGTCAAGGACGCATCCTTCCACGTCTGGGCCGGTTTCTCTGGAGTAGGGGCTCTGGGACAGCCGTCACTACGGGCGGGGAAGTTACCAGCATAGCTAGTAAAATATAACCCTTACCTATTAGAGCAAAGATGATTTTGATTCCCCCTTCGATGGCATCCACACGCTGGAAACAATATATCCTGTGGGATTTCTTATTTATTTTCTGGCTGAGATACTGCAGCGGGTATTTCACAGACCACCAGAGCCCAAAGAGCAGGAAGAAACTGCCTGGTAGCGCGTGACCCTTGAAGTTCGCCATCCTGACAACGTCCTCCGACTACAAGGCAAAGAAAAACAATGTCATTATACAACATGCATCAGTTATCTGACGTAACGCTGGAAAAAAGTGGGATTTCCCTTTCAGGGAGGACTGGAAAAGGCTTGACCAGGCAGATGGGAATAGGAAGGAGCACTGGGAAACCCTCCAAGGGTGGGAGGTGGGAACATCTGGGACTTCTCTGAAGTCCTTGACCCAAGATCAGGAAATGTCCAAAAAAGCCAGAGCCCAGACTAGTTTAGCAGAGGCCCGATATCCGCTGAAATCTCTGACACACCCCAGCTTGAACCTTGCATCCCCCGGGATCCCTCCCAGCAGTAGCTCCTGCTTTTCCTAGCCTTCCTACGAGCGAGGGTATCCCCTGTGGAGCAGGGCAGGGTGGGCTTTTCGGGACGAGGTAGGAGAGATAATACACAGGGAAAACAGTCAGGTCTAGGGGTAAACATCAGTGGGTTTCTTTAGCTCCTTGAAAAGCCACAGAACTGGTGTGCTATGTCTAAAATATTTTTAAATTCCTGGAATTTTTTCTAGCCCATGGGGGGGTGGGGGGGGGGAACCCACCCTGCATCTGTTTCTCAAAGCCAAAGCATTTTGTTAAAACTATAGCTTCAAAACTACCCCAAAAGCTGCTGGAAACAAAACATTTTGCTTTTGGGCAAACAAACCAACTCGCTCCCTGCATCACTGCCTCCTCCCACCCCTTATTCTCTCTCCGGAGCATCGCTAAGCCGGGATTTGCACCGTGCAGAGCCCAGGGATTCCAGCCGAGCTGCTCGAGCCTCCGTGCCCCTTCGCGCCGGGGCGCGCACACATGCACAGTTTGTAGGAGAGCCGGGGGACCTGTTTCCTAGGAGAATCACAGCAATTAAAACCCAGCCGGCTCCTGTTTGCCATTTGCTGGTCTGCTTAATTAGGTGGAGAAACGATTAGCTCTTTCATGTGGGCTCCAGCATATGTTCGGGGGCCTGCCTTGGTGCGATCCCAGGTCGGTTGCGTCAGGCTGGTCAATTAGGATTTTTTTAATTGATAGCAAAGGCTATCAGCGCCCAGGACTCCCTTCTCCGTTTAGTAATGTTCTTCTTGATGCCGAGCTGTGCTTAACGCCGGGCTCTCTCGTGGCGTGGACGGCGTCCATCCCCATAGCAAGGTGCCATGTAGTTTGCTGCTGGACCTGACCTCCCCATCCCAGACCCCCACGACCCGGCTACCCTTAAACCACTTTCCCTGGCTGCGTTTTGGGCTTCATTCCCCAGCCGGCGGTATTCTAGATCAAAACGCGCTCTTAATTCTGCTGTTGCCTGCCTTCTGCGTAAAGGATAATTTGGGCGTGAGGTTGAACGTGGCTTTGCTGCTGCCAGCCTTTGAGAGGGGAGGGTGGTTGCTTTGGCTTTACAAATATCTGATTTCAGGTCGGTTTGTCCCAGGGGGACCTTGTTTTGCCCCATTAAGTCCGTGCCCCCGGAGCTCGGCTGTGTGCAGATACCATCTCGCAGAGGCGGCCGTCCCCGGGCAGGAAAATCCGGCGGGTTAGATCAGACCTGCTAAAGCCCTGTAGCTGACCTGCCCGATTTGAACTGGTTTAACCAAACCAGCTAATCCAACACCTCCGAAGTAAGCAAACATTGTGCAACCACCACCCGGGTGCATGCAGCTACATGCAGCAGCAGGCAGGGCTGACGTCCTTGCAGCTTACACCGGTTGGTCCCGCAGTCCTGCCTTCACCAAATACCTGTGAGCTATCACAGTGGGTTTCATGCAGACTAATTTAGGAGGGGATTGAAGCCAAGAGTGAAAAAGCCGTGCGTGGAATTATTATTTTCTACCGTATTGGCTAGCAGCTTTGCAGGCGGCTGTTTTGCAGAGCCCTGCAAGGCTCTGCCTTATTTCCTGACTTAAAAGGAGAGATTTATTGACAGTGGGCGCATTGGGTAATTCAACACAAAATCAAAGCAAGATGCCGTTTACCAGCAACGCTAGCACAGTCCAGTGGGTTAATACAATAGTCTCTTTAGTCCTTTGGTAGAGGTAAACGGGCAATCAGAGCATCCGCCTGTATCCCTGTGATTAAGGGAGCAGCATACCTGAGCCAGGGAGATGGCTGGAAAAATCTGTATTTTCTGGATGAGCAGAGAATCCCGTCACATACATGCAAGGGTATAACATCAGGATAACGACTGAAAGCAGAACTAAACCGATCCTCGAATACCACGACAAGAAGTACTGCAGCCATAGCACACCATATTAATGCTATAACACTACCACAGCAATATATAGTCAAATATGTAACTCCGTGACCTAACTCCAGCAGTTACATTTTAAAGGCAGATATTTAATGGGACCTGATGGTTTCCCACGAGATTGACGCAGCCGAAATGGGATGACCTAAAGCATACGCTGATCAATCATAAGCAGAGAAACTCAAAGGTCCCTGAAATGGAGTACGCACAACCTGGCTGGGCAGCACGTCCACCTTACAGCGCTTACGTGAGATGGGGCGAGCTCAGCGGCACGATAGGGACTTTTTCGGGGTTGCTGCTGTCCGTACCCACCCGATTGCTTGTTAGCAGGAAGCAGGGTGGCTTATCTGGGATGTATGACCAGCAAAACTATTTCTCCTGTTTCTCTTCCTCCTCTGAAAACATGCAAAAGGTGAGTACGGGGCGGGGGGGGGGAAACCAAAACCAAACAAACCACATTATGTTTTCAACTGTGAGCGCCCTGGAGCAAACAGCTCTCGTTTATCCCTACAGCTCCAAAAGCAGCGGGACTTTGCCTGCAATCACCACATTGTGGGAAAGAAAAAGCCGAAAGTCCGGCTGATGTTGGGGCTGGTAGCAACAACCACCATTACAGGGCATCCCTGCAAAGCGTGCCTTTGCCCCGTTCCCTCGTCGTCTAGCCTGCACATTTGATAACGCACCCGTGTCCCTGCTGGCTTGTAATTAATGCACTTTGTCCTCTGTTTATTACAATGCCGTGCGCTGCGCTGGCTTAATGATTTACTGTTTCATCTGCTCTTATCACCTCCCAAAGGAGCTGGTTTCTTCTTGCTTTATAGCTAATGCACCCAACCATCCAGGGAGGCATCCGGAGCAGCAGGGAGGACGGCGAGGAGCATGACTGGGCTTTTGCCTCCTCCTCTCGCCCTACCCTGGCAACCACGGATAATCTCTTTGCAGCCAAACCCCGGGCCCTTTGAGTTTTCCGAAGGTCTCATTTGCTTTATCGAGTTCGGGTGGGTTTTTTTTGTAAAGGCTTTATTAGTGCATCGATAATGTCTCGGTCAGGGCATCACTTCCATTTTCCCCAGCTTGGAAATTACAGTCTAAAGTTCGCCGATGGAAACGGCTCGCAGCCATCACCCCTGCAATTAACTTTGCCCTTCGACCTCTGCAAATGAGGCAGTTCAGACACACCAGAGCTGGTTTGCTCACTGTGGGACCTGCCGCCGGGCTCTTGGAGCATCTGCGGGTGACAGGGACGGTCCCCGGGGAAAGGCTGACTCAGTGAGGAAAAGAAATGTCTTGGCTAGTGAAAAAAACCCAACCAAAAGGCTGAGCTCGGGTGGAGCTGGGGAATGCCACTGAGGTGCACATCTGGAAATAATGAAGCTACTTCCAACCCTCTTGAGGTGGTTTGGGTCTCCTCGTGCAGAATTTGAGACTGCAGGAGAACATCGAACCCAGACCTACAGCCCGACAGCGGCTGAGGTGCTTCAGCCCAAAAAGCGTCCTCCATCAGCCCGTTTCCTACCCAGCACGTTCTCAGCGCGCATCTCGGAATACAACATAACCAATACTCCCCCCGGGAGGCTGGGAGGGAAGGCAGCGGTCCACCGAGGGGGTGACCGGAGGAGAAGACTTGGAAGTGAGATAACTGTGCCTCTGCAGACGGAAAGACGGCAGAGGAGACACCCAAGAGATGTCAGGAGAGGCATCTCCTACAAATATAAGAGGCATCTCCTACAAATATAAGCGCTCCTGTTGCTCGCTGCCTGCCTGCACTGCCTCACTCTATTACTGTCTTACTTGTCTGCAGAGGCACTTCTAATCATAGCAGCACTTCCATTATCTCCCCTAGGAGTTGGATCCCTAATGCATTAATGTCAGACTAAAATCCCACTCTGAACCATTTCATCCCATTATCATCGGTTTTTCTTCTATCTCTGCCTCCATCTGCACCGGGGAGCGTTAAGGGTGACACTGAGCAATCACGTTACTTGTTATTAATACTCGCGAGCTCAGCCACGTCTGCAAAACCAGGAAAGCAAATTTTCTGCCTCTAGAGGATCCTTAGGGGCTTTAGACCTAGGTTAAAAATGATCATCGTCGTTGGAATCTATCGGGCTCAATTGCTGGGGAATATCTGAAGGACCATCAGCTGCTGCAGGAGCTCGTACAGCGGCTGCAGATAGACACACGAGATAGACCGAGCTAACCTGAAAATAAAGGCCCACTGCAATGGGAAAAATTCAACATGGAAGTTCAAACTGGGATGAAAGCTTCAAATTTGGGATGCTGGACCTGAGGTCTATTTAATTGACACAGTGGACCCACCTGGAAAGAGACAGTGGGGGGGGGGGAGAAAGACCAAAAAGCTGGTGATGAAGAGCTTATATTGCTCTCTGCCTGCTACCGCTCTTCCTTATGCTGTCTCTTTTTGCCTTCTGTTTTATAAGTCCCTGCTTTGGACTCTCCATCCCTACCCCTGCATTAAGCCCCACCATCAGGGATGCAGCAAGAAGCAGCTCCAAGTTACAGCCCAGCAGAGAAAGCTGAGAAATAAGACAAATTAGCCAAAGCCATCTTAATTACAGGGGCTCGGAGCGGGTGCTTCGTCATCCTTTTGCTTCTCTTTATGACTTGCTTTTGTTTATTTGTGGTTTTTAAGGCAACGAGGCCTGACTTTAAAAATTATCTGTTTTGGGAAATGCGCGTTACCATGTTAAAAGCCATTTTTCTTTGCCTCTGTGTGATGCCTAAGAGATTAAAGTGCTTTCTAAAGGTGGTGGTTGCCAAGGTCCGTGCACCAAACTGCCTCCCCAGCCCCACGACGTGCGATGGTGGAATAGCCCTGCCTCCACCAACCCCTACTACCTCACAAGTACCAGCACAAACCAGCAACTCAAACGCAGCATTACCGCCACCAGCAATGCCGCAAAAATCGGAATTTTCCAAAGACGAGATGATTGCTTGTCCTAAAATTGTCCCGATCGCCCCTCAACGTGACACAGCGTAAGTGCTCCTCCCTGCTGCCTTTGACATGCCTCAAAGAAAACTATCCAAGACAAGCTACTAAAGAAACCATTTCCATTGCAATAGATCCCAGACATATCCAGTTATTCACTTTAAACACATAAACCTACACCTGTTGAGTATCGTGGCCCCCCCCCCCCCCTCGGTTTATTAGATAGCTTGTGGCTGCCTGGCATAAACCTCTGCAAGCGCCCCGTGCCTTGGCGATTGCACCCCGTGCTGCAAAAACGAGATGTTATTAGTTTGTTTTTTTTAACGACAAGCTGGTAGGAAGAAGGAAGAAACCCTTCCCCTGCAGCACCTTGCTAAGGGAGGCACCGTCCCTCCAGCAGGGCATTCCCCTGGACTCTGGAAATCTGCCCATTTTGGGGCCCTAAAAGAGACTTTTGGGGGCAATTCTGCAGGGAGAGGAGGGTGGGGAGAGAGTTTCTGGTTCAGTGCAGGCAACGGCGTTTTCGGTCTAGCTGTTAGGCAGAGCTTTTGCAGTTCATTTGGCTGGGACTGGAGCAGGGAGCTGAAAAGGGCTTCTTGCAGGCAGCCCAGAGAGGGGCTCGCGTTGGGCGGTGGGTTTGGTGGGGACTGCTTGCCCCCTCTTGCCTTTGCCTGCTTTCAGGACCCACGTATCGTGTTTATTTTTCAGCTTCCTCCTTGGAAAACATCGCTGCCCCTTTGCCTTCCCATGGAGAGGGGCTCCGGGCTCGCCTACCCCAACCCCTCTCCTCCCTCTCTAGGGGGCTTGGTTCGGATGCCAAATTTTGGGGTGCCCCCTCCATCCCTTCCCACCCAAAGGACAGGCGGGTAGGGTCCCTTCCCCTCCCAGCTATGGAGGCGGGCGAGTGAATCCTACAGCTCGGAGTGACTTTCCACCCTCCTCCCCAGCCCTTTCCCAACACGAAGCCCCCTCCCCACGCCGGCCCCGGCCAGCGGACCCTTACCTGTGCCGGTGATCCCGCTGCCGTACCTGCGGCCAGGTGAGCTGTGCTCCTCCCCTGCCTGCAGCACCTGCCTCCTCCCTGCCAGCCCTGGGCAATCCCAGCCTCCCCCAAACCCCGGCCAGATGGGAACGATGACCAGGGTCATCGTTAAAAACAAACAAACAAAAAAACCCCCCAAAAACCCAACATTAAACCATTGACACATTAAAAAAAAAAAAAGAAAAAACTACCCCTGGGCACACTGGGGGGCTTTAATTTGCAGTTTTCTCCCTCAAAACTCACCTGCGACTTCCTGACTTGAAAAACTGGCTGTCTTAAGGCTTTTTTTCCCCACATCTTTAGTTTCTCACATTTCATTGCAATGATTCTTTCTGTCACACTCCTCCGTTGCCCACCTCGTACAGGGACAAGGGCATTACTCCCCACCCCGGGTCGCCGCACCTCTCGGTGTAGCCCCGGCCACGAAACACTGCAGAACAGATTAATTTCTTTGAAGCACTTCATTTTCCGTGCTTCCCAGGTCGTGATGGATGGTCCTCCGGGGATCCCCACTCACAACCCATATTTCAACTCCGAATGCAATTTTCTGACCAGGCATCCTATAAAACGTAGTTTATTCTTAATAATACTTTCCACTTTCATCTCCAGCCCTGCAAGTGCTTTACAAATGTTAAATAATTAACCCCCACGACGCCCTTGGGAGAGAGGTAAGCATTATTATCGCTATTTGTAAGAGAAGCACTGGCAGAGCCTTCTGCGCAATAGCCCTGGGTTTAACTCACTTTTACGGCGCAGCGCAGGTACTTACATCACTGAGAGCAAATACACCTGCCACAGGGAATCTGTAGTAAGAAAGCCAAATTTTAATATTTTAAATAGATCCACCCTCTTTCACGAATGACTTCATGGTTAGAAGCGCTGTCTAGCAATCCCCTCTCTTTTATTTTTTTTTATTAGTATTATCATTATTATTTTGATTTATTAAAATATTTGATTTATTAAAATTATTTTCAAATGCGGTGCTTCAAATTTTCCAGAGGCAAAAGCCAACCTGCAGGCATTTCTTTTCTCTAGTTAAGCAGCTCCTCCATTAAATTGTTCCACGAATGTCCTAGGAGCCTGCTGCCATTTTAATGCGTGTCCTGCAAGCCCTGGAATAAATCAGAATAAATCAGGGTGCTGCAGGCACATGGGAGGCTTTACCCGCAAAAACCCCTGCACCTGAAACTGAGGTTGAGAAATAAATGAGAGGAAAACAAGTGGTAAGATAGAGGGTCTGGAAACATGAAGAACTATTTAGCTGGAGAGTTGCTGCCTCTCTGTGCAAGCTCATGAAAGAAAAACAGAGGATGTCCCAAAAATGTAGTCGAGGCACCAAAAATGCCATGCAAGAATCTTGGTCGTTAGTGATGGAGTTGCTGGACCTGGTACATAAATCCCACGGCTCCTCTCCTCTTGAAGGGCTGAGTTTAGGTAAAAACTAAACCTGCAACTAAACCTGACTCCAAAATGGAAGTTTGCCCCAAGAGAACACTCAGCTGCGTCGCGTTGGTGTTTCTTGGCTACCAGGAAATTTGCACCATCAAATATTTGCAGAACGAAACCACGAGGGGTGTAGGGGGTGGATGTTACTATAAGGAAACAAATAACCTCCTCGTGTATATTTACTGTAGTAAAGACCATCCGTGAGCTGGGGGTTAAATAGAATCCAGCCTCAGCAAAATGTCTCACTTCCACGTGGTCCAGAGCAACCATTTCCCAATAAAACACACCAAAACTCAAAGTCACCTCTAATTTATAGCTGTATTCTTCACTAGAGCTCGGCCATCCCCTTAAAACCCTTGCAGTTCCTTAAACGGCCTTGAAGTCACATATAAAGATTATAACTCCTCTAACCCGTGAGCAGCATTTGGCTTCTCACCAGCCACAGGCACCGGGCTACCACTGGAGGTGGGAGTCCTGGTGGCCACGCTGCATCGCACACCCAGCCAAAAAACAAAAAAAAAAAGTCAGGGCTCAAGTCCTGATTAGCAGCTTTTCTAAATCTTATTGCCTTCATGTGAAATCAGTCCTGGAAAAAAATCACAATGCCTGTTCTAGGAATTTTTGAGGCCTGAAAAAGCTGGTTTGTGGCCTGCCCATCTCTAATTTTCCACCTCCCGCTGTCTCTTTTCTCCCTGCAGAATTGCAGCCCCTAAACATATCCACAGGACCTCTGCCAGCAAACAGCAGCCTGCCAGTCTTTTCACACCGACATGCAAATCTGCAGGGAGTGACCAGGAAAACAGGAGTTTGTTGCTCTGGGAAACATCTCAGGGTGCCCTTTGGGAAGATTCTATGTTCTCTGGTACCTGCAGTCTCCAAGGATGCGGTGTTAGATACGGGCTGGAGCATGCAGTAGGAAGAGGAGGGAGCGATGCGTAAATTCGCTCGGGAAGAGCTCAGAATTAATTGCTCACAGAAACGGGGGAAATGATGGAGCATCAGAGCCAGGAAATCAGTTCCCTTGTTGTTGCGTGCTGGCAGAGGGGACGGGTGAAAGAGTCACCAGCCACGTGGACACGCATTCGGCGAGCTGAACTGCACAGATTGCCTGCCACCATTTTAAGATGCGGGAAAATTGGAAAGCAAGCTGGAGAGCTGCCTGGCACACTCGCCCAGACACAGATCTTTATGCGGTCCCTCGCTGGGATATCGACGCGTTTCCCATCCAAGATAACGACATCTTGTTTTCCTTTCCATCCCCTCCCGCACCCATGCACGGGCGCATATGAGACCTGCCTAAAAGAATGGGAGCCGCGCAACGTAGCACCCGCCGCCGGCAACGTATCTGCGGGAAAATGGTTGCGTACCTACGTCCTCCCATTTTTAAATGAGCCGACTCCTACAGATGCAAGAGCAAGCAGCTCTGTCCCATCAGCCTTCCTGCTGCCCGGGGAAGGATCCCTTCCAAGCGTCCTCCCGTCTGGGCGTTGTTTGTCAGCTGAGCGCTTACCCATCGCGTGCAACCCGGATTTGCAGTGATGCCGAAGTACTTTGGGACAGGGCAAGGGGCAGAGACCTGCAGCTGCCTCCAGACTACCATCAGCGCAATTTACTCCCCACCGTGGGCAGCTTTAGTCCCCACGCAGGGTGCGATGGGGAGCGAAAAGAGCCCCGGGGAGGCACAAACTGGGAAGCAGCAAAGGAGATGGCGAGGGACTCGTTGAACTCTGCTCGAAATGTGACCTAATTCTCGCAAACGCCCTGTTCCCTCGCAAAGACGTCTAGGAAGGAGTTTGCCAGATGGCAAAAGGAGAAGATGAATAAATCCGATACGGCACATCTGCAGCTGCAGAGAGCGAACGGCATCCGTGCGTGGCTGGACCGAAAAGGCATCGCTTTGGGGCAGAGCTTGGCAAAGAAAGCAGACACAAGCAAATCAAAACCCCAAAGGTTTCTATTACAGCCCCCCCGTGAAGAGATCTGAGACCCCGGCTGGGTAAAAACAGGCAAGCAGGGACAGCTCAGCCACGATGTGATTCCAACTGCATCGGTCCCAGCTGGATGCCAGCACTGCAGCGTGCTTGGACAAGGCAGAAGTGCTAATAAGGGACAGAAGATCATTAAAAAGAAAATTGTGTAGCCAGATAAAAGAATGTGAAAGAAAGCGAAGGCAGAGAGTAAGAAAACTGTGAAAGGGCAACAGAAAGGGAGATACAGGGAGAGGTGCTGAAGGTTAAAGCTTAAAGCCATTGCACCAAAAAGGGAGCACAAAGTGGGCAAAACTCCATGGGGAATTTTAATGGGGGCAAGCAGGGTAAAATAAAAACCTCACAGCTGATGCAGAGCATAAAAAAAAAGCAGGCAGGCAACGAAATGCTCCATGAAAACACCTCCATCCCCGCATCGGAGGGGGGTGACACCCGCGCGACCGGCCAGGAGAGGTACAGGGAGCCCCTGCCCTGCCCGCAGGTACCTTAGGGCTCTGCCATTAATATTGCCCCTTGGGAGGCAGGCAAAATTAAATCTTCAGATCCTGGGAGCTGCCCCTTTTTATTTCTGCAACCATCATTCTTTGCACAACTGCAGCGCTTCTCGGCTAAAGAAATTGCCATTTTTTCCCAGGCCCTTTTAAGGAGAGCTGGTGCAGGCGGAGGAAGGGTAAAAAAACCAAACCAAACCAAAAACCCCAAACCAAACAAAAAACTTCCCAGAGGTTTGATTTTGGGATTTTTTCCCCCCCCTCCATCAAGGTGCCATTCAGCAGTGAGTGGAGCAAGGGCACACCTCGGTGGCAGAGGGAGGAATGTCACCTCCCCAGCCCTGCGGCTGGGCTCGCCCTTGCTGTTCATACCCATGTCACCTATTAAAATAAGTGGCATTTATTTGGGGATTCGTTGATCTTCAATACCTGGAGCTGGAAGAAATATCTCTGACTGACGGTGAGGTTATTGGGGACACGAAGCTGCGAGGGATGGGCAGGAGCAGATGTGGTGGGTAGTTTCATCTGAAAAGACAGAGGGAAGATTAGTTCGTCATCTTGACACCTTAACGCTGAACTCTTTGCTTTTTAAATTAGGTTTGGGAAGTGTCATTGTTCATATTGATATTTACTTTTTCTTCTTCCCCATATTTATCAGCCGTTACAATGTTTACCTGCTGTTACCTTCCTCCCCAGCACTCCAGCTCTGACTCTCTTTCCGGAGCAAAGATTTACGATTTCTGCTAATTTTCAGCCTCCCAATCAATCCTAAAAGTTGCATTTTGTCAAAACTCATACTTTGGGCCGGGGGAACAAGAGCAAATTCAAACCCTGATATTTACTGACCTTTAGCATAGAAATACAGCTCTGATGCGCTGCAAGCCAGCATCTCCCCAAGCTCTGCAGAAGCGACCTTGGATGGTGAAGCATTTCAGCCTGCTCTGTAAATCCTCACCCACGAAGGAGAACGCTTTGGGAGGGCTGTGAGAAGCTGCTGTTGGGTTTTGGGGGAGCAGCCTTCCCACCTGAGAGCTTGCACAAGGGATTTGTGGTGTTAAATGGGAGAAGAGAGGCAATAATTGGGTGGGGGGAGTCCTGGTGGATGCAGGGACAAGGGTTGTGGGATGCTGCTGCTGCCCTGGCCTTGGGGACCAGCCATCCCGTGGCACGGCCAGACACGTCTCAGGTGTACAGAAATGTCTTAGGTGTACAAAAAGGAACCCCAGGAAAAATTTGGGAACACTAGGTGGTGCTGAGGGCTCGCAGAAAGGCACCCACGCCACTGCCAAGGGATGCTCAGGGGTGCGAGGGTGCAGGCCTGGGGGACGGGGGGGGGGGGGGGCTGCATCCCCATTTGGGGGCTGGCTTTTTCCACTAGTGGAGCCCAGTTGCCAGCCAGCCCCACGCTGCCGGCGAGAAGCTCCTTGTGTCACTTTGTCACAGCCCTCCCTCTGCTAAAGGCGCTTTGCAGCAGCTGGGCTGCGGCACTGGTTTTAGAAAGACCAGCTCTAATTTGGTCCTTTTCTCTCCTTTTCTAGGGTTGTACCAGACATCACGTCCCTGTTTTACCAATGGGGAAACTGAGGCACAAGGCGAGGCGTTACGCGGGGCAGTTTCCATGCCCACCCGCTGTCCCAACCCACCCGGCAGCATCGCTTTTCCAGCGAGGAGGTAGCATCGCCTTTTGGTGAGCCCTAAACCAAACGCGAAAGGGTTCAAACCATCCTTTTAAAAAAAAAAAATAAAAAAATAAAAAAAATAAGGATTGCAGCAAAGTGCCCGTTTTCAGCCACCGATCTCTGGTGCTGCAAATTTTGCATGCACCGATGAGTTTTCCAACACCCTTAGCCACCTCTGTGAGAAACGAGGGGGCTGCTAATTAGGGTGAAACCCATGTGGGGATGCTCCCCCCCCCCCCGCCCCGTCTCCCCCAGCCCCCCTTCGCCCACCGCCTCCCATTCCTCCCCGCCACCCGTGGGCTCCGGTTACGCCGCGGGTCTGTAAACAGGGTCTAAAATAATTGCGCAGTTGTCACCGTTGGGGAGGGGAAGGGGGGGGGGGGAACGATGACTATTTTAAAACTCCCGGCTTAGCCCAAAGGGCCGAGGGGATTGTGGCACGGCCCAGCTGTCCCCGCCGAGCGCGGGCGGATGCTTCAAAGTACCAGGCGGGATGCCTCAGCGCCAGCCTGTCCTCGCTGTTTCGGCCGAGGAAGGGAGCCAGGCTGGCCGGGGACGAGCTAATGGTGTTTTGACGTGTTGTTTCAAGAGCAATTGCTGGAGTTCTGGAGATGCGGGGAGCAGCTGGAAGGGACCTGGGGTGATGGAGGGAGGATGGGTGAGAGGTGGTGGGGGGAGGATAAGAGGGAGGTTGGGAGAAGGATGCAGACGTGGCAAGGTTGCGCATCCCGTTTGACTTTAGAAACTGGGGGGGGGGGGGGGGGGGAAACAAAGCGGAGGGATGCTGCAGTGCCTCTGGCTCAGTGCTGCAAGCCCTGGATGGTTGCAGGCACGGAGACACGAGCCCAAAGGGAAGCGCGTCTCACCGTAGCTTTTCTCCTTGCCCCGTACCACTTCTGACAGCGACGCAGCCGGTATCTCCTCTCCCCGGGGCCAAACTCAAGAGTCTGGAGGAAAAGGGAAGCACATCTCCTAATCCCACAGGACTACCAAACTTTGACCATGCCTTGGTCATCGGGGCAGGGCTTCCCCATAGCTCTAGGCCAAAAGACAATCCTTTTTATGCTGCCTATAGTGTAAGAGCTGGTGATGAAAGCGTTATTGGTGAAGGAAAACCCAACCTGTCATTCCCTTTGGTTAGTGTGAGGCTGGATGGCCGGGAGAAGACAAGGATGCTGTCTTTATCTTGGCCTCTTGCTTGTACTCTTGCTCTGCCTGCACGCAAACCGGATCGCTGCTCCTCCTGAGGGTCACCTATTGCTGAGCCTGGTGCAAAGGGGATGCTCAGCTGGGGCGACTCTTCCACGCTCACCGCTTTATTTTGCATCGTTTCTCCACAAGCCATTAAAGCATGCTGGCTTCCCACAATTAGATTTCCAGGGATTGTGTATCCATCCCGGTGACCTTCCTGCCCCCTACACGGTCCCGCTGCCTTGGCCATTGAGGTGAAATGACACCCCGAGTCAACCACCCCAGGAGATGAACAGCCTAATAAATAATAGACCCTCTTGTCCGTATGCTTCTTGTTCCTCCAAATAACCCTCCCTTCCCTTTCCCAGAAATACCGGGCACTAGTTAGCCCTGAACTTTGATTTTTGGGGGAAAAAAACCCAAACATAGTTAGCATGCTGATCAATTGGGCATTGCCACTTTTTGCAGCTCTCGCTCATCGCTCACCTCATGCCTGCACAATGCGGGGGTTACGCACGAGGACGGAGTTAGCTCTTCCACCGCCACGTGAATTAAGAGAAGTGGGATGAAGGAAAGCAGTATTTCGTCGCACCCTCTCTTGCGGTGCGGACGCCCATCCGTCTCACACCTCGGCTCCACCAGATTATACCCACCCGGCTGGACCAAGCCACGCACAGGCAGACGCGCCGGATGCTTTCGGCCTCGCATCCATTTTGGGAATGACTTCCCAAAAGCCATCTCTCCTCCTTCCATGAATAATCAACTATTTAAGGTCTCATGCAAAGACTGTCGAGGGTTTTCCCGCAGGTCCTGTACAACAGGCATATCTGGAGAACCATGATGTGTTATCCTGACCTTTTGGTTAAATGGAGGGAGGTTTTGCAAACCGAAATGGGGCTTTACCTAAAGCCAGGACAAAGCGTTTAGGAACTGCACGCCCATCTCGGAGAGGCCAAAGGCTCGGACCCCTTGCAAGGTGAACCCAGAGCGATTCCCAGCGCCAGGCAAGAGCCGTCTTTCAGCAGCTGTGAGCCATCTATTAGAGGGCTTTGAATGCTTCTGCAAAAGCCAAGACTGGGGGATGGAGGCGGAGGAGGCAGACAAATGTGAAAAAAAAAAAAAAAAAAAAAAAAATTGTGTTAATTACAGGTCCATTTGTATGACACGAAGCTGCCCCGGTCCGTCATCTCGTCCCCCCGAGCCGCGGTTTGTCGGGTCTTAGGCTTTCATGCCGGGGTCCCAGCGGGACCCGTGTTTCTCCGCATCGCCATAGGGACGGCAGCTGCAGCTGACTTCTCCCGTTAGAAGGGACCGCCGGCGCTCCAGAAACCATTTCGGCAGCATTTGTCGCAACAGCTTCTGCTAATCTCTCTTTCATTTGTAATTATTTTCTCGCCCAGGCGCTCCGACACCGGAGCCACCCTTCCAACCCGCCCCTGCAGCCGCACGGGAGCATCGTCGGCCGCGCTTGGGGTTGTCGTGGTGAGATAAAAAAGGATGCGGGGGCAGAAGAAGAGACGGTCTTGAGAGGAGGATGGTGGGCTTCAAACGGGCTGGGGCTCCTCCGAAGGCGATTGAAGTGGGCCGAGGGATGGAGCCAGCCCGCGCCATCTCGGCCAAGAATAATTGAACAACTATTTTATCTGGTGAACCAACAGCTGTAGGGAACAGGCGATTTCCAGAGGATTAGGGGAGAGCTGTGAAAGGGAGCTCCCACGGGAAGCCTAAAACCCTCATCTTGAATTCAACTGGCCAAGAACACATGTTGGAGCCTTTGACTTACTTTTTAAGCAACTTTTCTCCCCCCACCCCCTTTTTATCCAAACTGCTCCGCAAACCAAAATAGTTTAAGTTGTTGAAGCACAAGGCAGGAAAAATAGGGTCCGTGGGAAAAAGACAAATTATTTAGTGGCAGCTGATTTCTAAATGGGCTTTTCCTATTTATTTTGATCTAATCCTGGCAGTAGTCGTATAAATTTTTTCCCCAGCACTTCCGTTCGTTAGGTTTTAAGTTCATAGCAGTCACCAGCAAGGCAAGGAAGCCAGAGAGATGCCTTGTCAAGCAAAGCTCGACACCACAACGTGAAGCTGGGATATGCTTTACCTTTGCAGCCACTTCACATCGCAGCCTCTTCTTCCCCTGCCATGGCACAAACACCCAAAACAAACACTCTACACCCAGCTGCTGTTTTGCCCGGGGTAACGTCAAAGCAGATCTAATCCCAAACCCCTCAGTTTTTGACTGCATGTGAATAGATACAATTAAAGATGAAGATAAGGTGCCTCGGGAGTGAGTTGCAGCTCAGCTGTGGAAACTGCTTCTACGTCTTGTCCCACGGAGTGCTCCAAACTCGACCTGAAGGATCATGTCTGGGAGAGATCATCCCGGCTGTGCCCCGCACCTCCCTTCCCCAAAGGCAGATGCTGCACCACCTCTGAACCAGTCCCTCCTAAAGCCTTCCTGCAAAACTGTTGGCTTTTGCTCAGACACAGATTACAGCTTTTTCTGGCACTGTTCGCAAGGTCAGGAGCCTTCGGCAGCCAGGGCTTAATTTGCTCAAAAGTCAAGTGACACAGAGGTGGCGCGGTGGAGTTGGAGATGCTCAGGGAAAGCCTCCAGCACCCACTATACCCTCTCTCGAAACACCCGCAGACCACCTCAAAACCATCTCAATCCATCCACAGACCACCTAAAAACCATCTCAATCCACCTGCAGACACCCACAGAGGAGTGAAACCCTGTGAGCATCACCAGGGATGAGCTCACCCTGGCAAGAGAGACGTGTCTATAAGAGCTGGGACGAGCTGCTGGCTTGACCTCCCTCTCTCTCCCTTCACTGCAGAGCAAACGCAACCAGCTTTGATCAAACATCTCATTTGCAAACAGCCCCATGAGATAAAACCCCTTTTCCCAGCCATTGGCAGACTCTAGTCACCCATGTGGCCAGGCACAGCAGACCCCCGCAAACCCAACGCCAAAATCATATACGTGCATTCACCCCCAAAACAGCCCAAGTTTGAGGTTCTCCCTGTTCTCCATGCAACGTGAAACAGTGCCTCAGCCTAAACCACCCCGTATTTAAAGATGGACATCTGGTGGTGTCCACACACTGGTCACCGCAGGTTTCTTCCTAGCCCTGGTCTGCAGGAGATGAGAGGACAGAGCTGGTGGAAAGCGCTAAGCTCAGAGGCACCCTCCCTTCCCTTCACACCAGCTCCGGATCTGTCCTCAGACTTAATTTGGATCAAGAGAGAGAGACAGAGTTAATGATCTAATCACTATTTTTAGAAAACTAGTCCTCTGTTGAGTATGTATTTGGCAATCCCTACAGCTGCATCACCAGCAATGAAACCTTTGGGGATGGGTTTTGCCTAAGTCCAGTCACTCAGCAAGAAAATAAACTTTTAAGCCCTTCCCTTGCTGGTACAAAACTATTCGTTACTGCCTTTTCACCAGAGCATTATCCAGGCTAGTTTTAAATTCATAGGCAGTGAGAGCTCCCTGTAAAATTACGGCAATTTCTAATGTTTTTTTATTGTAGAGGGAAAAAATGTGACAATTTCTGGAGGCGAGATTTGCTGGGGGTTATTAAACCCAGTGGTCTGGGGGCAAGTTTCAGTTTAGGGAGGTTATAAAACACCGACTGCTGAAAGCTGTACAATTTACCAGAAAAAAAAAAAAAAAGAAAAAAAAAAAAGATTGCTCTGTGCCATATATCTCAAGGATGCACAGCTCAAAACTGTCCTTTTCTTGCTCTCCTTCCCTGGCATTCAGTGAATCTGCGGTTTCTGCTGGATCCCAGCTTGTAGGAAGAAGGGCTGAGTGTGGAGGGGCTAAAGACCCTCAAAGCCTTGGATGAGTCACTCAGCATCTAAAAACATTATTCTCAGCTTCTAGATTTGGTGGATGGGGGAGAGGTGATTCCTAGAGAAAGCCAAGTTCAAGGCAGTTCTAGCAGACTCCAGTACATAAACCACAGTTCAAGTGGAAAAAAGGGGGGGGAAAAACCCCACCTTTTAAATTATGGGCTGACGAGAACTTAACAAAAGAAGTCTCATTTGTTGGTTTGTGTTTTTTTTTTAAAGTACCATTCAATCATTCCACTCACTGGAGAGACCTTAAATTGAATCTCAGCCCTAGAAAATGCATTACTTACTGCTGAATTGATGTCACTGCCAAAGAATTTTCTCTCGGCTTAAGCTGTCTGCAGCAACACGCCAGTGGCACGTTCAAGACGTTTCCCTATTTGTGGAGCAAAATTCCTTGTGTTAGTTCTTCACTTTTCCCCTTTCTCCCCATTTTTATTTAATTCCCTTTCGGGGGTGGGATGTGCCGCTGGAGCTGAGCGGACCGAATGAAGCCGATTTCTGCGGTCAATGGGAAACTCTCACGCATCCCACCTGTGTTTCGCCCACAGCGTTGAGGATTCACCTCCAGATCCACCGTGGGCATCGCTACGTCTCCCCTCTAACCTACCCCCCGTTGCATGAGCTGGGTTTAGACAAGCATTAAAATCACAACGAAGAGGCAACATCTACCAGGGGTTTGATCTGGAGCTTCTGCAACCCAGGAGCTGTTTGTCTCTTGAGTTTCGAGGCGGGTATGTCAGTGACAAACACATTATCAGGCACGGAGCCCTATCACTACGGCTGGCACAGAGGTGCAGACCTTGTTTGCATTGCCAGGCTGCAGTTCCCAGGACACGCCAGCCGTAGGGTGCAATCGCTGGAGCTCCTCTGCAAAGGTGGCTGCTCCAGGTCACCGCTCAGGCATGCTGGCATGATGTCTTGCATTGCAATATCATCATCTGCAGTATATTACGGGGCCGTTAGATGTCTCCGTGTGCTGCGGTGGGAGCTGGGATGGCATCGTACCTGGTAACAAACAGAGACAAAGTTGGGACTCGAGCGCGGCAGGAGTCCGGCTGGCTGCATCCCACACTCTTCTGTGGTCCAGAAGGACATAAAATCACTTAACACATAACATTAAAGCCTCGTGGAGGGGCCAACAAGTCTGCAATACGTAAAACATATATATATGTGCATGGTAGGGCCAGCTCTTTGGGCAGACTGATAGTCTTTAAAGTCTTCAGATTAAAGCATCCTCAGCTTCGTTTGGGCTTCAGTAGAAATTAAGCATTCTCATTATTTAACAAGCCCAAATCTTAATTTCTTTGTTTCTCACTGCAGATTTTTCCTGCCTTGCCATTCTGGTACCCAAACCACAGTAGTGTCCCTTGCTTTTACCTTCCCCCTTGGTTTTCTGCCAAAAGGCAGGCAAAAAGGTAGCCAGGACTCTACTCACTACTAGTTTTTCCGTATCCCTTGAGACTCATTACCTGCTTTTCTTCTTGACAGAGCTTTCAAATCAGGACTTATCCGCATTTCCACACGGGTTATTTGTTTCTGTGGCTTAATGGCTTTGCTTTTTCCCCTTTTGCACGAAGCGAGCAGAGAACAGCTCTTTACCATTTGAGTGCAAAACCATCTCGATCTTTTGGGCATCAGCTTCACCCAAGCACCGATTTCATTTAAAAAAAAAATAGAAATCAGCAGGTGCTTATCTGGAACTTCATGCTGCCAAGTTTACCGGGCAAAATTGCCACAACCCCACAATTTGCCTACTAGGGATGAGGGAGCTGTATGAACCCAGTGTGGGAACCAGAACCTTTCTGATTATTAAAATTAATTAATTAACTTCAACATATGGAAAAAAGGAGGTCGAGAAACATTTGCCCTGAGAGATCCCACGAAGCGGTACAGAGCCACTCAATCACCTTTCCAAGTACTTTCAGCTTACTGAGATCTGGAAAACAGAAAGACGGGGGGGCGGGGAGGGGGGCGACACTTATAATGCTTTTTTTTTTTATAGCACCCCTCTTACCCACCCCTGCTTGACCTTTACAAGGACCCATCGGATATGTCTTGACTCGGATCATTTTCCAAACCTCCTGAGCCCCAAAGCCTTGTAGTTCATGGCCATTAAACAGGCTCAGCATGGAGGTACCCACACGAGTGCCAAAGGAGAAGCTCTGACGAGCAAATATGCAAAAAACCATAAAGGAAACTACATCCTAGTGAAATCGGTAGGATTTACGATTGCACCGGCATGTAAGCACCTGGTATCTGGCCCTGAATAACATATTTTAAGTACCACGCTGAATATAGGAAATGTGCTGAACCATTTCTATTGTGCCCTAGGCTCTTTTTATGGGTTCATTGCCTGAAGCCAGATCAATAAAATCGTGCAGTAAGGAGCTCTCAACCTACTTTTGGGAATGCTGCTTGAAGCCAGGGCTTTGCAAACCTTTCTTCCCATCTCTAAGGAGGACAAATGCAGCTAGCCAGCATTTTTGCCAACGCTTTCCCTCCCATCTTATTTCACAACCCTTCTGTCTCCCTCCTATCATCCTCCCTCCCTACACGTACAATTGCTGATGTCTTCCCAACCAGATGCACACCTGCAGGAAAAGTTGGCATCTTCTCCTTCCAAGCTGTCATAGAGTCAAATAGTTTATGAGTCTATTGATGACAGATAAATTAATTGCAGAAAATATGAATGACTTAATATTTTGTGTGCTAATATCTTTTTTTTTTCCCCTTCTCTTAAATCCACGTCACAGTATAAGATATGTCTCAGGCTATTTGGGTTGTGTTCAGATTCCCATGTCTCACCATCTACTTAAGGCGGCAGAAGATACCCTGTGGCTTGTGAGCTCCTGGATTCCATGTTCTAAGCATGCAAGGCCACTTTTCTAGAAAGGTGCTTAATGAATTTAACACAGCCTGGATTAAGGATGGAAGTAGCAGGGACTTTCGGGGAAGATTTTCACTGGCTCTGAAAGCACGCCCAAATCCCACAGCACTCACCGGTACCCAGATTCATCCCACCCTGCTTAACCTCAGGGCTTAGGCTCTCTTTGTAGACGTCGGACAGAGAGGAGGTAATTCAAACTACCCTGATCATCTTTGGCAGCAGCAGTCTTTCTTCGGTGGCTGCATCGAGGGGCAAAAAAAACTTTTAAATGCTGAGCCCTGTATAAAACATGGGAGAATCCACGGCTTTTATGGCTCATCCCCCTGTGACACTCTCCCATGATGGATGGCATGAGCGTGTAATTGCTCCACGACTGGGTCTCTAGTTCAAGCCACGGAGAGTCACGGGGATTTGTCAGGTTTTGGTTCATCCCCCATCACTGGGCCAGTGCTTGCAGACTCAGAAGGAGCGCAGATTAAGTATGTAGATGACCTGGATGTGGATTTTGTAAGCCCAGGTTGAATCTGGCCACAGATGCACTGTCATTTATGCACGTATCGATGACTAACCCATTACTACTCAGATAGAGATCTCTAGTCAATATATTATATCATCGCCTGATATTGATCCAACAAGCTTCAATTATCTACTTAGATTTAAATGAATTTCAGTTTGTGGATTGAGGACAATCATCTGTCTGTTTTATGCAACAGAGTAAGCAGCAGGATCGATGAGCAGTCTCGGAAACATGACATCTAAAGGAAGACTGAGTAAGACAGGGTTGCTCAGTCGAGACAAAGGGGGTCGGAGAGGGAGGAATAATTAAAGGCATGCAAAAATATTTAAGTGAGGTAGTGAAATAGCATCTGTTCACTCTCAATAGGATGAGTAAGGAATGAACTGGAACAAAGGGGTTCAGGCCGACCTTTAGGAAACATCTAAATGTAATGAGAAACCGGAAGAGATTCCTTACAGAAATACAGAATTGGAGTCACTGATGGTTCTTAAGGACAGGATAGAGAAAAGCGTCAAACATGGATTAGACAGAGTTGTCTCTGACCTTGCACCTTGAGGGGGGCAGGTAGTTTAGGGGGTGTTTCAAGGTTGCTCTCCATCCCTGTTCTCTAGACTTGCTAGAAAACATTTGGGGACAACACTGTCAATATTGGGACTGAAGTGGATGTTTATAGCTAGACATGTACTTAGCAGTGCGAGAGCTGCAGAGCAGTAAAAGTCAATGGCAGGTACTACAAGAGCAGCCCTCCTCTTTCTTTTAATCAGTCATTAAAGTGGGATAATGCAGTAGGCATGCTGCCTAGAAGTAAGAGCTGGATTAAGACTGGTTACATTGACTCTGCCCCCCAAATCTTTACTTGACTTTAGAAGAAGTTCTGAAACCGAATGACCTACATAACAGAAACACAGCTATGCATTTGGTCTGTAAGCTTCATTCCTTATTCGAGATGAATGAGGTCACCCCACCATTTGCATCGCACCCATTAGGGATGGGATGCTTTAGGAGCAGCCAGAAGATGAGATTGCGGCTCCCACACACCGAGACAAGATCGTTGAGTCCGTGGTGCTTCTCAAAGACTGACTCTTCTGTCTGAGATCATCGACAACTCTGTTAATGGTGGGCTTCCCCCAAATTCTGACACTGATTCCTATGGCCCTTGTTAAACCGCTTCATTTCCACTTTCCAGATTGGAGGCGCATTATAAAGCACAGCATGACCAGCTTCTGGGCCAGGCAGCATTTTAGCAACACTATCTGGGACGAAAGTAATGTCATCGCTCTGCATTTGCAACAGATTTTCGCTCAGTGTGGTAATGCACCGCGGGTGAATTCCACGATTTTGTTGCAATGACTGTTAATCGGGTCTGCATTTTTCCAGGGGAATAATTGTTTAAATGAGAAGGAGCAGGTTCCTCCCCACTTGCTATTTAGCCTCTAGGATGTCAACAGAAAACAAGCTCCAAGTGGCAGAGGCCATAGCACAAGCCAAGCAACCGTAGCAAGGTCTCTGACCCGATTCTAGGGAGGACAATTTGTTCTGGTAGAGACATACTGACCTTAGGGGTGTTTGTTTTGGTTTATGCTGGGGTGATCTGGAGGAAAATATGAGTTCCTGCCTCTAGAGCCATTCCACCTTAACGTAAAATAAATAAAGAAAAGCTTTGAAATCAGATGAGAACAAAGCCAATGGAAGAGAATGTGGAGAACTGTGCTGTAGAAGACACCCTTGCTATAAAAAGTGACTTTTGATAATCGCTGGAAAAGTGCCGGAGTGTATTTTGGGAGAGAGGGGAAAAAAAAAAATAAATTAATCTATGACCTAATGTTTCTGGAACCCATCCACCAACCTGGGTGCCCTCTGGCTGTTTAATTTTTTTATCTGCCTTTCCAACAGGCATTTCACAATCTGGATTGGTTTGTGTGCAAGGCAGAAAGAGCGAGGCTGCGCCCTTTCAAGGGCCCTCTCTGGTCTCTGCCTTGAATAGCTCTTATTGAGGTGAAGAGCAGATAACACCTCTACAGCCAGTTCATCATCAACTGTAACAACCTGAAGACCTCATTAGAATGGAGCCATGAAGAAAGGCGATAATTAAATTGAGATGTAATTAGGCAGATGCTCTGTAGTTTTACTGCTACTACTCTAGCTGCTATTGCTACTACTGTAAAACAGCAATAAAAGAAGAACAATTCCAAAGGCAAAGTATGAGTAATGAGTAAATGCAGTTATTTATGCTAGCATATGTCATTTCTGCTACGTTTCAATAGATAAATATATCCGGGACGATTCTATGAAGTCTGTGTCTTGGTGAAGTTTCCTAGACCTGTTTTCCTGTGGGGAATGATGCTGTGATCTCTCGGCTCCTACCGGGAAATGCTGCAGTCTCTGTGCGTTACGTGGTGCAGGATCACGATCCAAGTCTCTTGAGGACACAAAACGAAGGCGGGTTAGCAGTAAGATGTAAGTGGTAAGAGATAAAGTAATTAATTAACCACTGGATCAAGAGTTCATGTAACGCAAGGTACTTTTGCCAGTTTTCCAGACAAGTCTTCTCTTCAAATGTGGTATTATAAATGAACCCAAAGCCATTGGCTTAATGTAGGAATTAATATTTTTTTCTTGCTGGACTAGGCTTAGCAAGAAGCTGCTCTAGATCATGATCACATTTGCTTCTGGCTGCAAGAACAATGTGACTATATTAACCGCTTACTGCACGCTGGATTGCAAAATCATCTGCTATTTGGGGAGGCTGAGGCACTTAGAAAAAAAAAATAATCTGCGCACTTTTGCTTTCAAAACTTTAAGCTTGTCTGACTGCTGTTGGCCAAGAAATATCTATAAACTGGTGGTCCAAGTAACTACCTTGCTTATAACCTGCTGGTCCAAATGCCTGCTTCTATGCTGTCCGAGTGCCCTGTTTGTAGGAGGGAGAGCGACCCATCCCAGGCTATGACCGCTTTCGCCCTCTTTGCCCTGGAAAAGGGCATGCATCTCCCTAATGAGGACTGTGCTTGAATTCATCCTATGTGATAGATCATAGAATTGTAGAATCATAGAATGCTTTGGATTGGAAGAGACCTTAAAGGTCACCTCGTTCCAACCCCCCTGCCATGGGCAGGGACACCTTCCACTAGACCAGGTTGCTCAAAGCCCCGTCCCGCCTGGCCTTGAACACTTCCAGGGATGGGGCAGCCACAACGTCTTTGAGCAACCTGTCCCAGTGCCTCACCACTCTCACAGTAAAGAATTTGTTCCTAATATCTAATCTAAATCTACCCGCTTTCAGTTTAACGCCATTACCCCTTGTCCTATCACTATACGCCCTTGTAAAAAAGTCTGTCTCCAGCTTTCTCGTAGGCCCCCTTTAGGTACCGGCAAGTTATATAGGCTATAAGGTCTCCCCAGAACCTTCTCTTCTCCAGGCTGAACCACCCCAACCCTCTCAGCCCTCTGATCATCTTCATGGCCCTCCTCCGGACTCCCTCCAACGGGTCCACGTCCTTAGATGTTTCTACCACCACATCTGTGCTCTGCCCCAGCCTCAGCCCCTCCTGATTTAGCTTTGCAGAGACATCTCAAGGTGAAACTCTGCTGTAGGGACAGGGGCGTTAACGTGGCTGACGGGGCTTTGGTGCGTGGGGTGACACGAAGCATCTTTAACGCCTGGGGACGGGGCTGCTCTGGGATTCCCGTGGGGCTGGGAGACACTGGGACCATCCAGCTGAATTTGTGGCAAGCCTCTCAGGGGTGCTGGGCTTCAGGACCTGATCTCTAGACGTCTGTGAGAGTTTGGTCCGGACATGTGCAGAGGTAGTTTGAAGCATGAATCTTTACCTCGTAACCTTCCGGCCTCCCCCATGACGCCCTTTCGGCTCAGACTCTAGCTGTGCCATGTGAGCCCACATTTTCCATTTGATTTTACAGCCTGTAGGGCTGTTTGTACAAGATCGGCCGGTAGGGATGTTAGCAGATTACGAATCAAAGGGAAGGAATTTGCTCCAGAAAATGCAATGGCAGTGATGGCTCCCACTGAAGCCTTCATCAGATGTAATTAAACAAAGCTTCATATTAGGGAAAATGCTTGTACTTGCTAGCTCCCCTAGGCAGAACTGGCTCTTGTTTCCCCATCGGTTAACCCTTTCAGGCGCAATCTGTGCATGAACAAGCATTGAATCCCCCTCCCAGGAAAGCAAAGCAAGCTGCTGTCCTCAGCCCAGACAGAGCAGCAAGTTCTCCCCTTTGGTGTCCCACGTGAAACGGAGCATCAGTTAATGCAACACCACAGGAGCCTGAAATAGCAGCTTTCATGCCACTTTTCAGCTCCATGACACCAGTAAAGCAACAGAAGCAATGCCCATTTCAGCCACCATCAGTGGCTACCTCCATAAGAGACACTAGACCCCAAAAGCCTAATTCTCTGCAGTCCGCGGAAAGGAGCCAGGAGACGAACTACTAGGTGCAAAAGTCATATTTTCCAGCTTACCGGCTATTGCAGTTTCTCTCTGCAGTTCCACGTTTTTCCCCGTTAAATGGGGGCAGTAGCTCATTGCTAGAGCAAGCTGTTCTCCTCAACCATGCGCTCAAGGGGAAGGTAGAAGCTTCAGGCAAAGCATTGCTGTTGCGAGAGAGGCAGGAGCACTCGGGGATGATTTATGAATGTCGTGTGCTCTCCTGGTGAACGGGATGCTCAGCATCTGCACCCAGCTGAGAGGGAAAATAAGCTGCAAGAAAACACGATGTCTCAAAGTCACCCTGCGGCAAACACTTGGGGGTTGTCAGAGATAGCTTTAAGGGCTTCCCATTTCCCTCACCAACCAGCAAAGTTTGGGGCAAAAAGGGTGAAAGTTGGAGGATACAGAAGATCAAAAGGACGATAGCATTTACAAAAGAAGAGCAGGGACCAGAGATGCTTTGGGGAGCAGGCTGGGACCAGGGTAGCCCTGGAGCATCAAAAGAAGTTGATAGGCAGTGAGAGCAAGTCATTTTTCCTCCTGAAAAACACCTCTTTCTCTAAACATTTATCTTGAATGTGCTACTTGGTAAATAAATTTACCTTCCTGCCAGCGTTCCTCGCTGGCGATGGATCTGGTAGCACCAGGGCACGCATTGGGTTGCCGTGGTATCGGACCAGGGCTAAGAGCGGGAGAACCAAGCAGGAATGGGCTGCAAATGTGAAGCACAAATAGGCCCCAGGTTCAAGCTGGGGCTTGTGAGGGGGATGAGGTTATGTGACTCGAGCAGACTGTCCCTGATAACCCCTGGGGGGGGGCGGTGTGTGTTGGTCCTGCGTCCCTGGCTGAGCCCCCGTGCGCCCAGTTGGGTCCCCGGTGAAGGAGAGGCAGGTTGCGGGTCAGGTCATCGGTGCACGGCCAGCCAACAGAGCAGAAGCAAATCCTTAATTCATTGCAGGCTTGCCTAGGACCTCTGAGTTATTTTGCTTTATCCCCCTCCACAACTCAGCTGCTTTTTGTAAACTGGTGGCGTAAAGGCATTTTCAATCTAAGAAACATTTTGCCTTTTGCCTGAGTCTGCATGTAGCGTTTCCAAGATTTTTCTATTTAATACTCACCTGGTGCTTCCTTGGAGCCGGTGGGCAAACTACAGTCCCTTTTGCGTTCATTGCTGCATTTTTAGCACGTCTCGGAGGCGATGGGGCATCGTAGCGACAGAGAAAATGGGGAAATTTTCCCTTTTCGGCAGTGCCACTGACTTACTGTGTGGTCTGGGGCAAACCACGTAACCTCTCTGTGACTCTGTTTACCAGTCTACACACCAACGAGCACAGCATTTACCTCATCAGAGGTTGAGAGGCTTAATTATTCCCAGACGGATGGATGCTGCCTAAGCGCAAAGTGTTACGATGACTAAATCTTCCTGGAGCTGCCTCTACTATCTCTGATTAGTTTGTTTATCCCCCAGATTCTGTACCATGGGCATGACAAAGATTACAAGGAGCGTGTTTAAGCAGGGGCACGAATGCCGTGCCAGATACCTCCAGGTCAGAGGGAAACAGATGATGGAAAACCAATTAATTTTTTACAGCAAGAGAAATAGCTACAGGATTAAGAAACATTAATTATTTATTGAACTGCTGCCTTTGCAGGAAAAAGAGTTTATACGTATCTATATCTATATATAAAATAATCACTCATTGTACACAACAGGATAACAGCTTTGGTAATCTCAGCTCCTGTCTTGATGCTGCTCGTTTCTCAGAGGTCAATTAAAATAATAACAGCAAAAATACTTAGGAGCCTCAGGAAGAAGAAACTATGACAGTCATGTCACAGGTTTGAGTTATTGAATGTTGAGCTCACGGTGCACGGAGCCTAGCTCTGATCTCCCTGGTGCGAATTGCTGTATTTCTCTATGTCTATGTAAAGTCAATTCATTTTAAGCTGTGGATCTGCCCTGAGATTCAGACAAGCTCCAAGCATCAGTGATGGGGAAAGGCTACGGCCGCAACACAGACGCTGGCCCTGCACACCTCTCTATCGCAGAGAAGGGACGCAAATGCAGGATTAAATGTATTTGCTGAAGCCACCTTCCTGCTGGTAACGCACTAAACCTCGGTAATACAGCCGTGCAAAAACCTGATCGCCTCTGATTCCCTGTCTGGATGTACCTTGAGATACCGCCGGTGTCTGCTACAGACCTGTGCTGAGGACCTTGTGCTGCTCTGGTTCATGGCACAGGCGAGGTCTTCTCATTGCTGGGCAAGAGCTTGCATTTTTTTGTGAGCTTTGATTGAGGGGAAACTTGTATTTGGCTTCAACGTTCTTGAGAGAGGCGCCCCATTTCCCTCACATGCGTAGATGGACGCACACACGCTTCACTGGCATTCAAACCAAGGACACTCAGGCAAAACAACTCTTTCCTGTTTTGCCTGGAAATCAGAAAAAAAAAAAACAAGAAACAATTTTGAACAAGCAGAGAGGCTGGAAACCGAGTGCTGTAACCGAACGAGTCTTTAGTTGGACTTGGGGAGGACACCAAGGCTCTTGCCGTGGGAGCAGCGGGATCTCCCGGTCCCCTGCGCGATGCTTTGCGGATCCTGAGCTTAGAGCCCTTGTCTCTTGTCCCCCTGGGGATAAGGTCCAGGGTCGCTGGGTGGGTCCTACCTAATTATCTGCGATGGGATTAGCTGCGCGAGGCAGCTCCTTTGGGACCCTGTTGGTGTCCTTGCCTGGTATATCTAGGTACAATCCCCAAAACGCAAACTCAGAGGGACACGAGGAAAAGCAGAACATGTTTTCATGTAGCTCCAGACTGGAGTTTGCATGCATGCTCCAGGACAAGGGGACCTCCGTGCTCCATCAGTGGTGGAACATTTCCCACGAACGGCCCCGTCCGGAGCAGACCGAGCAGCGGAGCCAAGCCGGGGCCGTCACGGCAGCGACTGGGAACAAGACAGAGGCGAACGGCAAGCCCGTACAGGCCTCCAGCGAGCGCACCCAAGCACGTTTCATCTGCGGAGGGGCCCTCACCCGTTAGGGCCTCTCAGGCTATGTGGCAAGATTTCTTTTATCCAGGTGGCTGGTGGATTCGGAGGCTTTTCCCCGCCGGAGCTATTCCCCATGCAGGAAAGGGATGGGAACGATGCCCCGATGAGAAATGGCAGCTGCGTCCCTTAAAGCTAGGCCTGAACTTAACCCTTGGGTCTAAACAGCTATCGAACTTCTGGGAAGCGAAAAGGGATGTCTTGCAACACATGCAGCCCGGGAGATTGACTGGCAATGGCATTTCACAGCTGGCTCCATCCGCTGCTCAACTAGATTCCCGAGCCCCAACACCCCTTGGCTTCGCACGGTCGGCGCAGCTCTGGCTTTTACCTCCAGCCCTTGGACCAGGCTTCGTTATTTCTCGCTACAAGTTCCTCCTTGGATTAGGAGGTTTTTGGAGCGCAGCCTGATCTCGAGTGCTTGCTGAGCCCCAGTGTGTTGAATAGCCAGACTAAGGTTACCTCTTTGGCCCAAACAGCGAGGCAATGGGTGGGACTTTGCATGATCACATCTCATAGGGGAACGTTAACCAAGTTCAATGTCCAGGGCTGAGTTGTTCACAGATAAATAATTTAGTTGCCGAAAACTGGGTTTTTTTAATAACGCAAGCGAGGAAAAACTTCAGATTTCCTTGTCTGGGCACCCAACGGGGCCACTTCGGCAAGCTCAGTGCTCAGAAGAGCTCGGGTCTCTGCTGAGATCTGTTTGCGATGTTTTCAACCCCAAATCCCAATCTCTGCACCCTCCCTCACTTGACAACCTCACGGTCCCCAGCCCTGCCCACACCCCCCCCTGCCACGGGCAGGAGGCTTCTCTGTCTACTGCTCTTTTACTGCCTAAAAGGGCTTAACCGATCCTCCCATTGACCCTGATTATTTTGGCACATGGTAGTTTTAGCAGGGTCATTTAATCCAAAAGTGACGCAATCATTTGTGCAGTCATGTCAGTAATTATCAATACAGAGCAGCAGTAATTATAAACCAGGCGCAATAATTATGCACTTTCCCCTCATGATTTGAAATGGCAAAGAACAACTGGGTTTGCTTGCTCAAGCTGAAGCCCACAGCATCTCCAGCTGTTGAGGCTGAGGAGGAAGGTTTGGCAATCGGAGCAAAGCTAAACACTTCGGCTAACTTGGCAACAAACTTGGCTCCTGAATTTTATTCCCCATTCCGCCACTCACTTTGGAGATCAGGCCCGTGTTTTGGCATGGTGACTCTGACCGCAGGAGCTTAGGGTTTCTTTCCTCTCCAATCAGGCTGGGCAAAAGCCAAGGAAATGCCCTGCAACTCTTAATCTCCTTTTTTTTGGAGCCACACAGAGGTGGTTTGATTTGAGCTTGGTTCAAGTTTGTGGCAAAGTTGCCAGGAGGGGTGGAGGAGAAGAAGATAAACCAGGAGGAATTTCCTATGGCTCTTCTCCATGAGTCTTCCTATCTCTGTCTTCCTTTCCCGAGCAATTATGCAGCAACAGAGGTTTTTGTCTGAGGGGTTTTTTTAATCTCAGCAAGCCTCGGCCACTGCCAGGACCGGGGCTGTCCTGAGCACGTGAGGGATGATGTGACCAACGTATTTTCAAATGTGGTCACGATGAGGCAGGGAGCCCACCCGTCTCCAAATCAACCAGTCACACCAAGCTCCAAATGTCTCCTGCTAACGATGTTTGGGCAAAATCCACCCCGTGCAGTTTACCACAGCCAAAAAAAAAAGCCAAAAAGTAGGGGGGGTTTTTATCATCATGAGGGATAACTCTGGGTTATCCCAACAGATGCATAAGACAGTCAAAAGACACCCACTGGACTCTTGGGGAGAGACCAGGAGAAGGCTGTCCCCCATGAGAACAAGGAGGTAAATGTCAAACTATTTCTTCTCTCTACCAAGAAGGATTAATTTCCTAAGTTTCTCCTGCAGGGAGAAGCAAGTCAGTCAGAGCAGTCCCGGTCTTGATACAGTGGCACAAACCTGGGGCTTCCAAGGAAAAAGCAAGAGACAAAAGTTTGATTCATAAAAGCTTGGGGAAGGAAGGGGGGGGGCGGGAAGAGATGATGATAATAATAAAATAATAATAATAATAATAATAAAAATGCCTGGGGGTGATTTCATAACATTAATAGGTAATGTAGTCAATTATGTAGGCTTATTTTATTTCAGCAAAGTGCAGGTGGTGAGCTACATCTCATCGCAGGTGCTTTTCCAATTAGCTGTATGTATTCTAGGTGAATAAATGGCCAAGCGCCAAACCTCCGTGCCACTAGCAACAGACTAATCCAAACTAATCCGGAGGACTCATCTTGCTTCATGTTAAAGCAACTAGAGTCTATTTTATTTATTATCTCTTGAAAGATCTCTCCTCGTCTTGGAAAAACAAGGAGGACTATTTCACATCGGAGGCCATAAATACACTTCACTCGGCATTCGGCAAGGGCTGGAAGACTATATCGCTGCTTAAATTCAATTGCTTATTACCATTATGTAATAGCAGATGAATATCCTGTTCTGCATTTGCTAAATGTTTTCTTTTAGTAATCAACTCATACCCACATAATGGGCCAGCTTATGCAATCAGCTGCCTTATGAGCTCTTCAGGGAGACATCTGTTTTTCAGCATTGTTAATTACCAGCATCGGATCATTAAAATGTATTTATTTACTTTTGTTATTACAACTGGGCGAGCCCTATTGCTTAGGAAAGTGGCAGGCTGATAAGACCGCCTAGTGTAGGCATGGTGTAGGCAGGAATTATACGAGATAGCCCCACACACGCATACCTGCATCTACCAGGCTCTTCAGTTTTAATGTGAAGCCTGGCTCGTCCTAAAGCGCCTGCTGATGATGTAGGTACGGAGCAGACGGGTGGCAGAAATGGAGGACTACCATCCCAGGTGACTTAGTTGTTTATTTTAAGTTCAACTCGAGCGAAATCCAAGACCTCATTTCCAGAAACGTGTGCGTTCAGCCCCGTAGGATGATTTTCACGGGGCAGCGTCACCGATTTTGTGACCACTGGAGGTCACACACCGGGCATCCTCACAACAGCGGAGCAGTGCTGAGGCTCAGCGGCAACCTGGTAATTTGACCGGAGTAAAATGCCAAAAATGCTCGGTTTTGACCTGATGTGAGGAACTTCACAATCCACCCACATCGTTGGATATTCTTTTCCAGACCTACGGTGTTTCTTAGCAAACTCTTTGGGGAAAGGAAGTTTTTCTTCTTGGGTTTTCAAAGGGACTGATTTACGCTATGACTAAGCAAGCTGCTGACAGACGGTCTCAGGGGTCCTTCAGTCCCTAATTCCCAAAGTCTCAGCCCTAAGAGACTCGCACAACATTGCTCACCAAAACCCTTTTTCAATCCTCCTTCTTTTGGGGTGTACCCGAGCACCAACTCTGGGTCACCCGCAGATCCCCAGCGACTCTACCCAGCTGCACCCACCTTGCTTTGGACGCTCCTGGAAGCCCCATCACTTCTTGGGGAACCCTTTAAAAAAAACCCAAAACCCAACAGCCTCTTCGGGCTTTCGAAATGATGACCCCAGGAGCTCACTGGGGTTGGGGAGAAGAGGAGCCTGCCAGGATGAGAGCTGCCTGACATCATCCGGATCCTGTCCAGGACCATCAGACACCTGCTGAACCTCCCAGTGTAATTCCACGGCAGCTGCTGCCCTAACCCACAAGTGCACAAGCGGGAACATGAGTTGTTTGGATCACTTGCCTCCAACATTGTTCTCTGGAGTGTTTGAAAAAGGCCTAATGAAATGTGACTCAGAAATAACTGACAAGCGCCAGCCTCACCTTCTTATTGTTTCATCAAAATGGGAAAGACAGTGAAGGAGAAGAGTCAACCTTCTCCATAAGACCTGCTGTCCCAACTTGCCTGCAACTTGCAGGCTGAGTGAAATGTTGACACAGGGTTGACATCTCTGCTTGATTTATGGAGGGTTTGAACGGAGCGGGGGGAGAAGAAGAGTTAAAGATTATAAATCAGTGAGTAACATCCATAACCCTGAAGTGCTTGTTGTAAACAATACAAAACACCAGCCTAATTTTTATAAGTGTAATTTACGATGAGCAATTCCTTCCAAATGAGAAAATTTAAAAGGAAAAAACCGTCACTTGTTAGAATATCATTAATTCAATCAGACGAGAACTAAGCCAGCCATTGTTCCTAATGGTGGAAAGTTTCATGGGAGCTAATTGCTCCTGTGTGGTGCCTCGTAGCGTGTTTGCGTTCGGCCGAGCAGAGACCTGTTAGTGCTGGAGGAGAACCACAGCTGGAGGTGAGAGCTGGCGACGGGCACGGCCGGACCTTCAGCGCTGCCAAATCCTCGGGGCAGCCCTCGGTACCACCCTGCCCCGGCTAGAAACCGGCTTCCAGGTGCGAGGCTGGCTTTATCCCAGCATCTCCCAGCTCGCTCTTCTCTCCAGGGACTTACTTAGAGCCTGGAGCAGAGAAATTTGGCCGGCTAACGATCCGATCTCTTGGGCAGTGGGCAGCAAAGGTCTCGGGGGCAATAGCAGGTTGGCTACCTCCCAGCAAAACCTGATTACTGGGGGTAAGCAAAGGGTGCTAAACACGTTCCCAAAGTCAGGAGTGATGCCCAGACTGAGAGTCGGGGGGTGTTTTGTAGCTGGAGTTGTAGCTGCACTGTGCAGCTCACCAAACCCTGCTCCTGCCTGCTGACATGGGTATTAAAACTCCCATGGCGAGGAGGTGGCATGAAGTCAACCCAGAAATCCTGCTGTTATTTCTGCGTGCCTTGCTGCTCACCATCAGCCAAAAATTCTCCCTCTAGTATTCCCCACCTCCAGTGCTCAAAGCTGAGAGATTAAAGCTGCAGACGGCACCATGGAGAAACAAAACCAAACCTATTTTCCATGTTGTGCAAACGCAGAACGAGAAACGGCCCCATCCCATCCCAAAGATCTTGCCGTGCAAGTAGCAAAGCGAGCGATGGGGACAGAAAAGGGATGTTTTTATAGCGACCGTCGCACCAGGGCTAAGCCAGAGGCAGATGCCAGAGGCAGTTACTCTCCCGGCTGTAGTTCAAACTAATCGGTTTTAATCTGTGCCAAAGCAGATTAGGAGCGCATGCCGCGACGCCTCGGGACAGCGGATGGGACAGAGCATCTTCATCCTTTACACCTAGCTCCGAAAAACCATGCCCGCTTACACCACGGCCAGATTCAAGCGACCCGGTCTGCAGAAACAGGAACCAAATCCCCGCTGAAATCGCAACCCGGAGCCTTGCTCACAAGAGCCTCTTTGTGTTTATCCCCAGCGTTTTCGCAGCAGGTCTCGTCTCTCTGGGCACGCTGTTTGCCTTTAGGTGATTAACAGATTCCAGAGCACTTGGGGATGGAAAGTTCTTCATAAATAAATAAATGGATCTAACAGAGATGTAATGAGACTGTAATTAATTAACGTTTGCAGAATGCCGCGAGAGGCACGACAAAATGTGCTAGCAAAATGCGAGGTATTACTGCGGAAAATGTATTATTGTTGGCACACCGGGGAGCATTAGCAAAGCTCTTTGCTTGCTATCTGCTTACCTTCCGTGCTGTTTCACAATTGTTATTCCTCCTGAAGGGAAGCAGGGTGCTTAACCTGATGATTTGCATGCCAGCAAACTGCTCTTTCATTAAGGGAGGTAATGACTGAGCTCGGCGAGGGCACCGAGCAGGGAGGGTGGTGCTGGGGCACGGAGCTCGCACATCGTGCTGGGCGTGCAAAGCTCGCCCTGGATGAAGACGCAGCGTGCGCAAGAGGGGAGATGTACGAACTCGGATGCGTGGCAGGATCCGGCCACAACTGCAGGATAAATACGCTGTCAGATCAGGGCTTTTCCACTTTCAACTTTGCACTCAGAAGAGCAAAAAAATGCCTTACGAGGGAGTGCAGGAGCATTGCTGCTCTTTGCTAGAGTTGTCTTCACCTCCAGATTTTGAAAATGGTCTTCAAGCAGCAAATTCAGCGTCAAGTTTTAGCGGTTTGGCCCTCCTGTCCCCAACTCCCTGCTTGATGCTTGCAAACGGCAAACATTTCAAGTCTTTTACGTAGGTCTCTACAGTTTTGACAGGCCCACAAACAGACGTGATGTCTGCCAATTCTTAAATATAGGGCAGAAGACTCTACAGGCTGGGGGTTACCTAAGCTGCTCCCACACATTTGCATGTTAAAGGGCAAATCATCAGGATTCAGCAAATCATGACTGGATATCGAGGTGGGGGAAAAAAATGTGCTCTACAGACTGATGTTCAGCTGCATTGAGCATCTACTCCTTTACACTACCAGAGAAACTGTCCTCGTGCAATTCATAGGAGCGCATATATTGCAAAATTAAGATTAAAGATTTCCTACCAACAGCTATGACTACATATTTCTTTCACCAGGAATACTTGGAGAGTGGATGAAAGCACCCTTAGCACATACACAGGCAAGTCGTAGGCTATTACTTTACACACATACACAGGTATCTGCATCAGCGCGGAAGGAGGGGACAACTGTAACCTTTGGAGAGTCTGAAAAGCGAAATAAATCTGTTTCCACCGTATCTTGGAGGGAAGGAACCGAGACAGCAAGTTGCATTATAGACACTTTGCAGATTGAGCAATGACATTTGTTTTTCTGGTAAGCTCTTAAATGCTTTGAAAGAAGTGAAACACGATCCATCTACAACATAAGCTTAGAGTCATCGACTCTAAAGCCATCCTCTCAATTACATTTACAAACAGCGTTTTCTTGTAGAGAATTAGGAGGGATCCCCATAATCCCTTACCCATTGTGGCGCAGACGATACGCCGTGTGGCCGTGCCCCCGCAGGCTGCCAGCGCAGCGGGTCTCATGCAATGTCGGGTTGGGGGACCGCGAGGACGAGGGGACCGCGAGGAAACAACCCGAGCTGGCACCGGCAAATGCCGTAGCACGAGCGGGCAAAAGAGGGAAAACTGCTGCAACAGATGCTGCTGACCACGGAAGCTGATCACATCCCCTTGCTGGAGATCGGGGAGCTCCACGTGTCAGCCCGATCACACTCTGCTGACCTTCATCCTTGCTCCGCAAAGCGGGCCAATATATGGGAGGAAAAAGTAGGAAGGCAAGGAGGAACCTACCTAGCTGAATCAAAGCATGCTGGGCTGCTAAAGCCTTCGCAAAGCCTTCAGTTCATCTTCCCAGCGCTGGTAAGATGGGAAGCGGGCAGAGGTACTGGGGAGGGAGCAGAGGAGCTCAATGGAAACGGTCAGAGGACCGGGGAACGTGAACTACGCAAAGAAATGGAAAAAACTCATTTCCACTCATTCTCAGGTTCAGACCCTGAAGCTGTAGCAAACCCAACACCACAACCTGCTGGGAGATGGTTGCAAAAAGACATCGCTCCCGTTCTGGCTGCCGTGGCAAAGACTGAAAAGGGAACGGCAAAACCTGAGAGCTGCATCAGCTTCGTGGCCTCCGTGACTCAAACGACGGATTAGGACGTGCAACGCACTGGTGGAGGACGCCTGCTGCATCTGGCCAGCCTGTCTGCTGGGACAGCAAAGCAACCCCCAAGTCAAGATCTGAACCAGCTTCATGGAGACCTGCATGGCAATATATAACTTTTACCCATGAACAGTCTCTTGTCTAAATTTCTCCTTGCAAGGCAGCTTCCCACACGGGTCTCGTGTCTCACCTACCCAAACAAGACTGGTTTTGGCAAGCTAGCCCCAGGAGGCAGAGTGGAAGACAGCTTGATTGCCAATATCTACTCATAATCGGGGATCCAGAAAACTACTTATCTTAGGAATTGCTTAATAATGCGCTTAGTGTGTGAAGGATTATCATTGCGGATAATTAAATACAGAGAGTTACACGGAGGGAGATAAGGATCCTGTGCAAACGGACGAGAAGGAAGGTAATTGAGATTTAAGCTTCTGCTCTGCCAGCTTCTCACCTAGATCATTGCAAACTGTCTCAACATGCGTGCCTGGAGAGAGAAGGGCCTGGAAGGTGGGAAGGGAGAGGGGGAAAACCAGCCATGGGCACATCACTCACTCCCGCCCTATTTGTCCCCGCTCCTCTGTTTCCACGAGCGGTGCCCACAAAATCCGCAGGAAGCCCTGGAGTGCAACTGGGGAATCAGTGCGAAGGAACAATTAAGCCCTGGGGTGTAAATTACTTAGCGCTGGGGAAGAACAATTAAGCTCTGTGAGCTAATTCGACCAGCCCTATAGCAGATTTAAGTTGGAAAGCGCAGGCATGGTGTGACACACGCACGGGGGACAAGTCAAGTCCGACCCAGGAGAGCACCTCAGGCTGCTGCCTCCAAGTTATTGCTTTGGGTCGAGGGACGAAAGGCTCCGTTGCAATATTGAAAACATCCTGAGGATTCGCACGGGAGGTTATTGCCAACCTGTTGGCGAGCATTTCAAGGGTCGCTAACTGTTAAGGGGAGGTGACGTGCGGCACCCCGACTCCTGCTTGCTCCTGCTGCCTTCGAGCAGAGCTGTCAGGTTGCAGGAGGTTTAGCATCCTTCTGCTTGCTAAGGAGAGGGGGAAGGCCACTGAGACCCTATCTATCTGATTTATTTTGCTGCTCTGTTGGCAGGGGACATGGAGCAAACAAGAAAAAGGGAAGGGAAAAGAGCAGGAAAATGGAGGAGAATACAAATGAGAGTAGAGGTCCCAGCATGACATTTCTGCCACAAAATTACCTATATTTCAGCAGCAGTGCTGCCAGCACTCGTGCTAACGTTGCTGAGCTCATGGCAGAAAGGGGTTTTCTTCACGCCCCACTTCTTGGGGTTACATGAGCGTTAGCAGCACTATTATTTATTATGTTTGTCGTGGAACCCATAAAGCCTTACTCACAGACCCTCTTGTGCCAAGCACTGAAAAAACACGAACCCAAACAAGCAAACCTCTCTTCAGAGAGCGAGCACGTACAGAGCGGACAGCCCTCGCATATGCAAGAAGGAGAGCGGCTGCAAGCAGATGAAAGGAGAAAAGCAGCTATTGCTCACAATTATTTTCCAGTCCTTTGTGCCCACAAAAAAAAAAAACCAAAAAACACACATTAGAAAGTATGTCTGGAATAGCACAGGGAGCAGTGGGAATCCGGCAAAGAATCTGAAACTTATTTTCTCTATATTCTCTGCCCTATATTCTCTGCACCTACCGAGTCTCAGTCGACGCATCCCAATTACAGCATCCAGCTCCGGCATCATAAATCAAGGTAGGCAGTGAACCCGAGAGAAAAGCTCCCTTCTGACACAAGATGCTTTTGGCCAGCCTCCCCTCTGAGCATCTCGAAAGCCAGAGGATCGTTCACCTCTTCCTCACCCAAGGATACTAAAAGAATAAGCAAATAAAAAATTCAAGGGAAGAGGAAAATGGTTCAAGTCCCCTTGGCAAGACAAGCAGTAAGCAAGCACCAGGCTTTGTTCTAACCCCAAGAACCATCAAGAAACAAAACGAAGGTGTAACAGAGAAGGGAGAAAATATTTATTTGCCTTTTTTTTTTTTTTTTTTTTTTTTCCTAGAGTCTTTTTCCCTTTCAGCCAAATAATATTTATCCCACGGGGCTCTGACAATCATCTAGAAACCACACAAAGCCTATTTGTTCCCCTTCACCTCCCGGGCAGGAGGACTGGTGGAGCAGCTCTGAAGAAAACAAAGGACCAGGCTCCACTATTTAAAAGGGAGAAGAGGAAGAGCAGCGTAGAGCAGGGCAGAGGGGCCAAATCCCTGCAAAAGAGGAAACAGGAGAGTTTCGGAGCCAGGAATTAGGAGAAGAGCCCGGAGGCTGTGCACTGGGAATGGGATTAAAAGGGCAGTTTATCCCTCTGTGCTCTTTGGGAAGGCTGGGAGTTTCCATCTTGGCTCCCGGGAACCGGCTAGACACATCTCTGCCAGGAACGGCTTTAATTCTGCCTTTGGGCAAGGAGTCGGTGCTCAGCTCCACGTCCCTTCCGCGCCAGTCCCCTGTAATTTAGTACGGTGCAGTATCCCTCCCGACCCTAAGGGACCCGCATCGTACCCAAAACCCAGTCCCGAGCCACCAACTAAAACTTGGCTGTAAGCATCATCAAGACAGGACTTCACTTGCCCAACAAATTCCCAGGTCTTTTTAATGATGGACTTTAAACCCTGTTAAATTGCAAAGATCTGCAAGAAATCTTGAGTGACGACATTGGCTCCTTCCAACCATGCATTTAGGACACGATAAATTTGTTCTGAACTTAAACTTCCTCCCACAGGGAGCTCTGCGAGCCAAAAAGCACTTTTAAGACAAATTCACAGTGGTGTAATGGTTACGTGACTAAAGCAGTGTTTGTTAGGTAAGCCTTAATCTTTAATAAATTACGGATAATTTGTATGTAAAGGGGCTATAAAGACTATCTGGATACTTTTAATAACTAAATGGTTGAGACAAGAGGAAGGAAGAGATGAGAAGATGAAATAGATATAAATTTAAATAGGAGACCAGCTTAGCAACCCCTAGAAATGCTCATTTTATTTTGGGAAACAGTGGCCTGATGGAACTGAAATGCTCCGTGGGAAGAGGACAGTTTTTTAAAGCACAGGAGAGTTTGGAGGTGGACAGAAGGAAACCAGGAACTGGCTTAGAGATGCAGCTTTTTTCCTTTTGTGGGAAAAATAAAAAAAAAAAAAAAAAAAGATCATAATATGGAAGTTGAGCATTTTGAAGTGCTCAGATTGATCCTTTTTCAAAATTTGAGGCTTTTTCTATTTCAGTGGCTTTTTAAAAGTTATAGCTAGTGGCTTTATCAGCAAAGCACTGATTTATCAACAAGGATTTCTGCTTGAAAAAGGAATCTTCTGGTGAAAAACAAAAAGGGCTGTTAACATTAAGCATTAATTTTTTTAATAAGAATATTTTCTCTCTTTTTTTTCCTCCCCAGATAAATTGCTCAATAATTCTCAAATGCAACATATTTTGATTATGCCAGACTCTCAGCCTTCATGTACCAAGTGGGATGTCTAGAGCAAAAATGGTCATGGGCCGTTTGCCTCAGCAAACACCCACGTGGCTAAGCAAAGGTTTTCCACTCATTAATCCACCCCAAAGTTCCTCTGCACAGCGGGGGATTTACTGTAACCCGGGCAGAACCCCACAGAGGGGTTTGCAGGATTTGGGATGTGCCACTCAACACTGGATTTTCACCCTCAACATCCCAGACACCGGTCTGGTCCCATGAAGGCTTTGCCTGGCTCGCTGCATCCGAAACCTCAAGTAGCACCAATACCCTGTATCAACTAGGTTGGTCACCCCATCTTCCTGCAACAGAAACGTTGCTCGCAGCCACTGACATCTACCCATCCAAGATCGGTAAGAAAATAAACACAGGCTTTGCAAAAGCACCAGAATTTGCCCTGTTTGAACACAGTATCGCATTCCTTAATATTGCATTAAAACCTGACCCTTATAAATCACTTTTTCTCCAACAGGCTGTCCCTCTTGCCACTGGCAGAGGTGCAAACAAAACAGGCATCGAAGCCGCGAGGACGGGCAGAATCAGCCCCCCCATCCCCAGTCTAATCCTTCATGACCCGCTGGTACATTTTAGCAGGTGATGGATCCGGGGGCAGAAAATTCTGCTTGCTGGTTAATTAATCCAGCATTACAAGAGCAACGAGAGTCTAATGACCATTCTTAATCCCCCTGCAATAACATTGCATACCGCATTTCAAAGCGGGCCACCTGTTGGGGTGCAACTGGGTTATTTAGGATCGCAGTGGCTACTGGTTATTAGTGCCATATCCACTGGTGATATTTTATTAGCCATAATTTGATATGTTATCCGCCTCATACACTCGATCTAAGCCTGAAATATTGTTTTACAACATTAATTAAAAGCATAGACACCGAATGCTTGGTTCACATGCTCCGATGTGATTTACGGGTTCCATTTAATTAGCTGACAACCATGATTTACCACATCTACCTGGTAGGTACCATGTGTATTTAAATCAATTAACATTCGGTGGCTTTAGTACATCTTACTAGGGAAGGAGGGAGAGTTTCTCATGAACCACTAAACTCCAAACACACACGCACACACACAGAAGTCAGATATTTCAGGCATTGAAACTGCAAACAAGATGATGTGACCTGGGCAGAGTCACACAACAGCTGTTTGCAGAGTGTTGCTCTATTAAGGATCCTAGTAACTTTTCGTGGAAGATTTAACTAATTAGCCCTCAATAAACTAGACAGTAAGTTATGTTTAGCTTTAATTACACAGTCATCCCGTTGGCCCATTCAGTCGCTGAAAGTCAGACATGTGCTTAAGTGTTTTGCCGAATTAGGGTCAATATAAATACATATCTCTTGCAAGCATCTAGGAAGCTGCACTGATACTAATTTAATGAACTCAGTGGTTTGGAGAGATTTGCAGCCGAGGAAAAAAAATACCCAGAAAAATAATGAGGTCAAGTAAAAGAAGGAAAGAAAATAGCTGGAGCCTCAGCTCAGAAGGGACACTGCGACAGGCACCTCCTTTGGAGGCTCCTCTTCACTTTAACAGGATAACATGCACGTTTGGGTTGAGGGGCAGCTTGTTCTTGCACAGTAAGCTTTCCTGCTCCAGGGAGGGAAGGCTATTGCAGAGGGCCCTCCAGGATGGAGAGTTTTGCCAGATGTCCTCCTGCCAGCTTCGTCCCATCACATCCCTCCTCTGCATCCTATCATCCTCCTTGGCCCTCTCCTTCCTCTTTCCCACCTTGTCCTCGCCACGGGCTCCATGTTCTCTCAATCACCTTCTCTCCCCATCACCGCTGCTTGCTCCTCTTACCATCTCCAGTCCAGCCCTCTTCTTCCACCACGACAATTTTAAGCGCAGAGCTCTCTCTCCCACCCCAGCCCCCCACTACTCTTTCCAGTCCAGCCTCTCCCCCATCTCATACCCTTTTTTGCAATTTGCTCCTTCTAATTTGCACCCACCTCTTTCCTTCCCTGGAAGCCTTGGGAGCTCCTCGGAGCAAGTAGGTCACAGCCAGCTTCATAACTCTCTCCAGGGGTACCTACCCTGGATCCTTCTCTTTTTCAGAGGTGTTATGTCCTAAATCCAGCCAGGACAGAAGTACTGGGTTCCCCTTACCACCACAGATACATCTCCTTTTCTTTGTCACTCCTCCACCCGCTGTCTCCAAAGGACCCCCTCCAGCACAAAAAACCCCAGAACATCTCACATTTCTTCTCCTTTTCCTTTCTTCAGACCCAAACCTCTCCCAGTTTGCCTACACCGGGCAACTTTGCCAGCATGGTCCTCCCTTTACCTTCAGCTGCTCTCAGGCTCACACTTACCTCCTCTCCTTGATTTTTTTTTTTGTTTGTTTTTTGTTCCCCAATTATTTCCCCCACCAGCACAATCATGCCCTAATGACCTAATAACCACTTGCCCTTCCCAGGTCCCACCCATACCCAGTTGCTTCTTGTCAAAACAGTCATCAAACAAGCTTCGAGCAATTGCTGCTCCAGCTCATCTTCTCCTCTCTTCTGTCCAGTTTCCCTTCTGCCTCCTTCTCCTTACACAGAGTATTTCAATCCCAGTAAATCAACATTTCCCAAAATGAAGAGAGCCAGTATTCAGGTGGAAAATTTTCTTTAAAAAAATAAATGTCTTCTACTCTTGAGATGAATACACATTACCAAATTGTTTCCCAGCTACTCTGTTTATGTAACCTTGAAGCTATTTTGTACAATCCTTTAGTTTTGACAGTTCAAGATTTGTTATGAACTAATATTTTAAAATCAAAATAACTCAGAGGTACAAGAGATTGTTAAAGATCTCCCAGACAATCTGTGCAGGGAGTAACACTGAGAAGCAAGTTTGTTTTTTTTTTAAAGGAAAGGCTTTTCCTGGGTTACCTTGTCTTCAACTCAAGAGATGTTTGAGTAAAGTAAACCCACTCCCTTTCCAATTTGATGGCCTTTAGGAAGTTGAAAATATACACATGGATACACACTTATTGTCTTTCTACCTGGCATTTCTATGTGAATAAAGGGCTTTCAGCCAAAACCAACCAGATAAAATCTTTCAGGAACTTTTAGAATGTCACATACTTGTGCAAATTGCCAGAGTGTTTATAGCAACAGGCACCACAACAGACCTCTATGCTTTCAATTAGGCTGGGCAGATCAAGCAACCTCCTCCGTCTGTTTATGTGCGCGTATTTGCATGTGGCATCGTGCGAGAGATTACATGGCAAAGCACGTACGTGTTCGGGAGGGGTGGGGAAATCACTGCTCTCCACTGACCCTCCTTGCCCTTAGACCCTGAATGGACCACGGACACATCTGCAGGAACCCACCGGTCTGTGCAAGGGGATGAAGCCTGGCACGGTGGTCAAAATAAATCAAGCATGGTGATTTTGGGGTCCTTTTGTAGCAAGACCCTGAGCTGCTTCATCAATTCCTGCCTATCTATATGAAGGAATTGAAACAATACTTAATAACCTCGCTGAAGGTGCTGTGAACTGTCAAAGACCTGGGAATCTTGGAGCGTAAGATCCAGGGCGTGAAAGAAATATTATTATGCGTGACGGTGTGTTACCATCTTGGTGAGAAGTTGCCTAATGCTGGATATGGAGAAATTAGCTTCCAAGTTGCGTTAAGGTAAAGGAGAAAAAGACACTCGTATTCTGGAACGCAAATGTTCCTACCAAAATAATTATTCCAGAATAGCTAATCTGATAAATATCCAAAAGCAGATGACTTCTGTGTACTGGAAGGAAGGAGTTGCATGATTTTTAGGGATTATTTCTAGGCATGTTGTTGGCTGTTTTGCCAGACAGTGCCTAAAATGGTGGGCCTCCATCTACCTGGGCCAGACAGAAATATAACTAACATCTGTGAGGATAAGATGGCCGTGATTAGTTTGAGTTCTCACCCACAGAAAAATGGGCTGGAAGGATAACGCCAAGACACCTTTAACCATAAAAACCTTCCCACCAACAGTGGGATTTTTACCCAGTATATTGATTTCTCAGGGAATAAATGACCTGCTTTAATGTTTCTGTTTCTCAATGGCAATTCTTTTCCAAGAAGCTGAGCAGAGTCTGTTTTCTTCTCCACGGACAAGTCCTTTCCCCTTTGCACCTTTCGGCAAGGCAGGAGATGCAACCTTCACCTGCCAGGGGTGAGTCCTGCAGATGCCGATGTCTATCGGCAGGTAAAATGAGTCCCCGGGCAGTGCAGGGTGATGGAGAGCTCAGCGCCGTGCTTTAAAATGGGACAGGAAAGTGTCTGGACCGCTGCACGGGGGAGCCTGGGAAAGACAAGCGTGATTTATTGTGCTAAATCACACAAATAAAAATACGTAAGTGACTCAAGCATGCACTTGCCTTAGCAGGGGTCAGCGCAGCAGCGAGACACATCCCTCTTCCCACCTGGTGGAAAACCGCCCCGGGGGATCCTCCCAGGATCCAGTTACCGATCTGGGGAACATCACTTAAGCCAATGTATTTCATTTCCAGTCCCTTGGGATTCCAGATGAACAATCAAAGGGGGTGAAAAGGGAAGCTCCACCCAAGTTTGTATTTCACAGGATGAGGCGCATTATCAAGTGACAGTGAAACGAGCCCGAGGCGCAGCAAGTGCCGGTGGAGTGCCTACGTAGCCATGAGTTTTGATTAATTACCGTGGTATGGTTTTATCTCTCGCTCCAGTGACTTAACCACAGGCACTGGGCGGAGGAGAAGCTCCTGGCCAAGAGGGAAGGTGACACAGAGCTCCCACTCCCAGCCTGCAAACTCCTCTCTTGCTGAAAAACCCTTTGCAAATAGAGATAATTTTTGAAGGGCTATGTTAAATGGGGTTTCAACAATAATTAAGCGGGGACGGGCTATGCACACGCAGCTCGGCCAGAATTGCCATTAAAAGAAGAAGAAATGATTCACTCCGTCACCTTTCGAAGCGACGCTGTCTCGTTGTGGGAGGATAGGAGAAAGTACCAACTGCCCACTCGCCAAACCCCGCTCTCCTTACTCAGAGGGAATTTTTATATTGCCACCCACACAAATTCAAAAACCCATGACTCATCTCCACGGATAATGAGATCAGCTTTAAAGCGACGAGATTTTGAATACAATAAAGGTTGCCTCCTAAGTTCACCGCTTGCAGAAGGTACTTTTTCCAGCATTTCCCACCTACTCCAAGAGGTAGAAATGTCCTGATTTATGTCCATCTCCACCTCTCCCAGGAACAGAGGTTCTCAGGAGACCCCATGCCTCCCAGAGCCAGGGTTTTTTGGACAAACACCACCTATCCTCGACATACAGCCAAAAAAAAAAAAAAAAAAAAAAAAATCACAGGAGCTGGCAAAGCCCTCGCGTTGGTGGGAGCACTGCCCAAGCAGGAACCGAGAGGTCTGGCCTGTGATCAGCTCCATCTCGAGATGTTTCACTCGTTCCTGGCTCTCCTCCCACTGCTCCGTTCCCAGCTCAAACCTGGCGGTGGAGGACAGAGAGAGGATTTAACACCTGAATATGCCTCCTACCCTTTGCAGCTGCTGTTGCAGGGCAGGATCGGGCTATGAATCATGGACCCTTCTGGATTTTGGACAAGAAAATCATTCCCAGAGGGATTTTGAGGCTCAGCTTCAAGTTTAGGGTCTCTCAACCACTCTGTGGTTGGGTTGTGGGTTTTGTTGGGGTTTTTTTTTTTCACATTACCCCGTTGGGCTCAGGGTTCCAATTACTGCTTTTCATTCCTTTTTTCTTTAATGATTTGGAAATATTTGAGTGACAGATCTTTTATTAAAACATTGTTATCAGAAAGCATCCAAGAACGGGCAGGGCCGAACCACTCAGGGTTTCCATGCCTCAGGGAGAGCGAAGCTCTTCCTGGCTCTCGCCTGGCCTCTGATGAGCAGAGGTTTGGTATGCAGGCTTGGGTAAAGAAGACAGAAGAACGCGATTGTCCCAAAAGGCTGGTAGGAAAATGAAAATCCATCATACCAGAGAGGCAAGTGGCGAGGCAAAGGAGACACCCTTCAAGAGCTTCTCCCCATCCCACTGCTGGCAGGAGAGCCATGATGAAGAAGGACATGGCGTGGGCAGCTGGTGCCGTTGCTTGCCTTGTTCCTTGTCCACTCGGTGACCATCCACACAGCTAATTCTCCTCTTGTGCTAATGCTTCAGGCACCCAAGCTAAATCCAGCGGTGGTCACGTCTTTTGGAGCCTTCTTTTGGAGCACGACTTTGCATGAGTCATTTTTCCTTGCTTCACCTCTCCTCCTGCTTTGCCCATTGAGACTGCAAGTTCCCCGGGACAAGAAGCCTGTAATGGTCCATCACATGCTGGTACAACAGTTAGGCCCGTGATTGCATCTTCTGACACAGGCACTGCACATAAAGGTCTAGGGATTATATTCTGGAGGAGATCAAATTAATTGCTCATGGACGTGATGGGAAACGAGGTTTTACCTATCCATCCATCCTTTTTTTACCCCTACTAAGTGCATATTTTTTCCATTTTGCTTTAAAGATCGTTCTAAAATGAGACTTGGAGCACTGAGGCCAGAACCTGAAATAATTCTGTTTAGAAGGCCCTCAGCAGGGGTTACTATTGGGTTGCTGCGTGCCTTCTCAAAGCTCTCCCATCTTCCACGGCACGTTCTGGCTGCATTTTCCAGGAAACTGGGCAAGAAGAGTCCAGCTGCTGTCCCCAGCTAGCCTCGCCCAGAGGATTTTGGGTTTTGGGATGGTGGGATCGAGTGCCAAACACCAACTGCTCTTTATCGGAGCACACACTTGACATGGCACCGCTTTCTAGTCCTCCCAGGCTGATGTGGTTTCTGCTCAGCTAAGTCAACATCACACCCAACGGTTGTGGAAAAGGAAAAAAAAAAAAAAAAAAAAAGCCCAATTTGCTCTCTCTTGCCTATCCATGAAGCAATTCCAATTATTTAATGGACTAAACGAGCCTGAAAGCCACAAGGAGCACCTGTGGTGAAAGGAAATGAGTATTTCACAGCTGGATGCATTTGGCGGGTCACTCGCAGGTTTTGGCACGGAGGGGCATCGCTGGCATCTGGGCCTTGGCCGCGCCATCCCTCCACTGCTCCCAAGGGGGAGGAGATCGGGAGGGAGGAATTTCTAATTACGCTTGCCGAAAATTTCACTCCTACTGAAACTGGATGGATGTTGGGCAGGTTTGCTCGAGGCAAAGGGGCTAAGCCCCTTTCCTAGAGGCCACCTATCTTTCAGGAGATGAGGTTTTTGTGAAGCCAACATGCATCTTCACTGATGAAAGATATGAGCAGAAAAATTCCACCTGACATGCAGGGACAGACTTCGCTGATGGCCCCGGGGCTACGCACGCCCCTGTCGCCGTGCCAGGGGGTGCCAAGCGTTAGCAGGGCTCCATCCTGCTTACATGCTCCCGAGTGCATGCTCTCAAAGCCTTTTTCCCAAACCAAAAATTATTAGCAGGGCTTTCGCCTCCTTTGTTTTGCTTGGCTGGGTCACCTCTGTTTATTGTTTATCGCCGCGCTGCCTCTGCTTCCGAGCGGCTGGAGACGGGCTCTGCCAGCGGGCAGATGCCGGACGGGGGAGAAGGGTCTGGACATGCAGGATGCGGCGCTGCCTGCTCGAGGCTCCGCGTGTGACCCGAAACAGTGGGAAAAATTCAGCCAAAACTTTGTTTTGACAGAGGACTTGGTTTCCTGTGCAGCCCCAGCAACTCTTGCATTATTGTTACTATTTTTACTAATAGTATTATTATTATTATCTTGTACTGAAATACCCGGCAACAAACACATTAGGATTTTGCTTTTGCCTCACCTTGTTCTGCCAACAAAAAATGTTTATTTATTTTTGAGGGGAACTCATGAACTGAGCAAGCAACGGGGCAGAAACCACCTAAAACTTTCAGAGTGGGGTAAAGCAAGCTGGATGGGAAGGAGCCTGGGAAAGGTCTGGGAGCAAGGTGGTAGCAAAGGTGCTCAGGCTGGAGGCTTTGAACTCAAGCAAGAGACATTAGGGGAGAAATACAAATAGAGAGGGGCAGAAAATAAATGAGAAGCACTTTTCCTGCACCCCTGCTCAGCCATAAAACTGGAGGAGCGAAGCAATGTAGGCCACTTGTGCCAAGGGAAAGGAGAGGAGAGGAAAACCAACACCTTCACCAGCTCGGCGAGATCTTCAGGAAAAAAACAAATGACCTTTTGTGCTGTCTGGGGAGAGACTCTTCCATCATCTTTATGGATTTCCACCTTTGGCAATAGCTAAATAGCCTTGCATATCTACCATCAAGACACTAACAGCCATGCCATAAATCTTAACCCTAAACTATCATTATTCACCAGAGAAAATGAATGGTTTGCTCTGCACATGAAAAAAGAGCACAGCTTCTGAAAGAGGAGACCCCTCTCGGGCTGGGCATCCTCCCCGGCTGCATTTCGGGCTCGCTCCTACTTGTCGGTGGGATGAGCGCTTCTTGCGTATTCGGCTTTCAGAAACATCCATGAAAATGTGGGGTTTTTCTAGCTCTTGAAACCGATATTATCTTGATATTATCTGTTGCTTGAAAGAGTGAGTCAGGTTGGGAAACAATGCTAGGTGGTCAGGTCTCAGTTGCTCTTCCGCAAAACGGAGTTAGATCAACTCACTCAGAATAAACATTAAAGATTACTGGGGTCCCAGAAATTATAATAATTGGGGTTAAGCTCATCGATACAGCCAGAAAAATTGTCCAGAGCTTGTTTCGCCTTTCTCCTCTCCCCCACGAAGGGGACACAGCCCAGGTACGGTCGTGTTGGCTCTGGGGCAGCTGCAATGCGATTTAATTCCTCCCCTCTCATTTACAGCTTCCTTAGCCGGGGTGCCTGCGAGCCCTAAGGGAGAGCCTGGGATGAGGGGAAACATTAGTTTCTTAACAAATTCTTGTGTCATCTTCTTGACAGCACCTTTAAGCGCTGAATGACACTCAGGAATGATGTGGCTTAACCTCAAGAGTTCAAGCGAGGGAGCATTTCCCCTTGCCAAGGAGCAGCAGTAATCGCTGGAGAAGAAATCCGTTCCAGCCCTCTCTGCCAGCAGCCACCGATCGCTTTTTAACCCACGTGGCAGGGACACCTCCGAGGCACCCCGCTCCCTCCGGGCTGTGACATTACACGAGCGGTAACAGCTGGGTACCGTTGCATTTTGGAAGAGCGTTAGGATATTTGTGAATAAAGGGGATGCGATATACCCCGCAAAACTACCGCCTTTCGGTGGAGGCGGCGTGACCGGCCTTATCCACTCTCCTCATCTACTGGAAATGGAAAATAAAAGGGGTTAACGCAAAGCACGGGGAAGGTGAGCGCAAGCGGAGAGAATAGCGGCAGCATCTGCGTTCCCACGGGATGCAGGCTGGGCACGAAGGGCGCCTGGCTCGCTGCGCTGGCCCCGTGGGTGAGGAGTTGGATGCGAAGGCTTTCCCGCAGCACTCCCTTTCCACACTTCTTATCCGGAGACCAATAAAAAGCCATGGTCTTAAATCCCAGGGATTAAAGGTTTAACGTGACCAAGAAGAAGAAGCAGCCTGGAGAGCATTAATTAATGTTTATATGTGGTTTCTACCTTCTCTCCCCTTTTTCTTCACCCTTTGTCTGCCTCAGATGACAATAGGTGGGAACAGCTTTTTCCGCCCATGCCGGGCTTCACTGGCTAAGACTCTTCTTTCTCCTCTCCAAAACCCATGTAACAATTTAACGCAGGGGCTCATGATTCATGTGGCTTTCCCAGTGTTTATCTGCAATTAAGGCTCCCATTGTTCCCCAGCACTGGCCTTTTCTTGTAGGTTATATTCTCCACACAATGATCCCCATCTCAGCCCTGCAGCCCTAGCCTGGGAAACACTCGGCATCGCTGCCTCCACCGCCGGAGCCCACGCTTCTCCTCCCTCCTCTCCAAAACGGAGAAGTAAATAACTTGCCACCCATGTGGCATTAAGAGCAGGCACCGCTGCAAAGTCCCACCCTCGCTGACTTCTCGGGAGCTGGTGTGTGTAACCCTGACCTTTCTTTCTAACTTCTTTGGGTCAAAAGTATTCCTTGTTCACGGGATGAGCCTCTGGCAGGGAGGAGAGAAGATGAAGTACCTAATCCCCAGCCAGATGCTCAGAGGGTATAAATGGCTCCCCACTGATTTATGTCAGCTGAAAATATGACTCAACTGTGTCTCTAGGTTTCTGTATAGCATTGCACTACGCTGCACTTGAACCCAGTAATTTTAGCCAAGCAAAAATTTCAAGCTACTGCAACAGGTGAAAAGAATGAGGGGCTGTTCTCTTCTCCTGCCTCATCAGAACACATACTACCATCTCCTTTATAAAAAAACAAAACAGAAAACAACAAAAAAACCAGAAAGAGATCCCTCATCGGCTATTCACCTAAGTTCTTGAAGTTTTTTATACCGTATTGCGGTTTTATTTTTCATGCGTAGCCAGCAGAGGGGACGCATCGCATGGACAACACTGCCTACAGGGGAGCGCAGGATGGCAGTGCCTGGGGTGCAGCATCCCCGCAATCCGTCACGCGGAGAGGCCTTTGCGTTGGAAGGAAGAGACTTACACTTGGGTACAACATTCACATTTGCATGAAGAAACTTCAAAAAACCCTTGGTATTTCAGTTGCAAACTCCAGGCCTTGGAAGTTGGGGATGCTGGAGACTGGGTGTTGCAAGAAGTGATAAATTAACCTCTCTTTTTCAGGAAACACCTATAGAAGTAGACTGGGTGAGCTGTGAAAACCTTACGCAATAACAGATGCCGCCTTCTCCATATTTTCCGTCGTTCCAGCCTACCCTACCTACAGATGTCTGTCCCTCCCCTCTTTTCCTCCTGTCATTTCATGTGCTTTCCCAAAACCCGTTTGGAGATGCCTGCTGACCGGGACAGAAGGCTAAAGCTGAGAGGAGAAAGCTCGGTGCTGGGCTCCTGCCAAGGCAGAGCCTGCAGCTCCGTGTCATCCATTCCTCATCCACTGCACATTCACGTACGATGACACCACATCACGGGCCCCGAACGCTCCCCCCTTGTAATTTTTGCATTCTGCTCCCTCTATTTATAAAGCAGGCTTGCCAGGCGAGGCACGCCGGGTAAACGCGCGATGCCAAGGCAGGATTAAGCCTAACTGCATTGCAGCAATTCCAGGCGCTGCCAAGCGAGCACTTCTGCATGAAAGAGCAATCACCGTGTCCGTCCCCCCTCCTCTCCGCTGCGTGCAGCCAGAGGCTTGGTACCGACCCCCGGACAAAGCGGAGAGCATCCCTCCATCCCGCAGCTCCCGGGGGTTTAGTCGGTCCTAAAGAGCCGCAGCGATCCCAACAGCGCCGGGCTGGGAGGTAATCCAACGCAGTGAGGGGGGAGTCCCTTTTCACCTCCCTTCTAACACAGGCGCAGAATTAATTTTAACTAGAGGAAGTTTCTTAAGAAGAGAAATTTACTCGGGATATCAATATTTCCAGTAATGGAATATCCACCACGACCTAGGCACGCTGCTCGCAATCAGTTAGCCTCGCTGTTAAAATGTCTCTCCTGCCGCCTCCATCATCCATTCTGTCCATTAGGGAAAATCCAGTAGATTTAAAAATGAGAAGCATGTCAGTTCAACTTCTGTATCATTTTTTAATGCAAAAAAAAAAAAAAAAAAGAAAGGATAATGCTAATTAAAAAAAAAAAAAAACCTTCCCCAAAAGATATTATTTTCCAGAAGCTGCAATTACAGCTCTTTTGCTTCTGACTCTAGACCAAGAGCTAATGAACTCATTGACAATATAACTAGCGTGCAAGGAAAGGGACTTGGCACAGCAAGAAGCCGAGCCCTATGAATAGAAGGTTTCGTACAGCCTCAGCCACGTTAATGCCGTCTCCATTCAAAAACATTGTGCCTGAGCATGGGGGAATATTTCCACATTTGCCAAATGGAATAACCGTAACAGCAAGTTATTATTACTCCATTAAGCAACCGCAGCTATTTCTCTGCTCTTTCCCCAAGTTAAAAAACAAAGGCTGAACAGAATATAACTGTTCACAGCCTGTTTAGCAAGATCACCTATTTTTAATGCGACATCTGTTATTACGCCAAAGTACCCACAGCTCCTGAAAAAAACAAAAAGCTGGATAATAATAGAACTTTATTAATTATAATCACCAGCAATTAGAGAGACGATGGGCCCGATCCTGCTCTCACCTACAGACACCACAAGGGCACAATGCCAGGTGAGGGAGGGAAGGCGGGTCTGTGAACCTAAAGGCACATGAAGGGTTGCCCAGGGCACGTCCACCCACCCGTCCTTGACGAGCAAGAAGCGGATCGGCCCAGAAGCGAGACGGAAGGGCGTGCTTGAGAGCTTAATGAGGCAGCAGGACTCACTGCCACACGATGCTTCCGAAACCCAAGAGCCAAAGTGTAATTGATGTGGATAATAATACCTAGGGTCATTATAGCCAGCAGTAAGAAGCATTTGGAAGGCATATACGATGTCATGTACCGGGGTTAAGCCAGCTGTTAGAGGTTAGGAAAAGGGCCATTGCAGAAGAAAGATTGCTCTGCATCTGTCTGCCACCGTTCCTTGGGTTTCCCTCTGCGCCCTTGGCACCCAGCGCTGACAAATTTGACTCTGCTCTTTGGACACCTATTTTTCTAAATTACTCAGTGTTCTCCGCTTCCACTCTCTGTTGCAGGTACTGCTCAGCTAAGAACAAAGTAGACAAACTCAAAGACATCTGCTTTTGCTAAAGGTACCCGGGCATCATTAATTTCCAGGCAAATCAAGGTCCGGTGGCTTCAGATATTTAGCCGGCAGCAATCTAAACTAAGGAAACCAACTAAGAGCGATTCACCTTTGCAGGAGACAGGATAAATAGTCTCTTTCTCTTCACTGGCCATAGATGGAAGAAGATGGTCAGCTCGGACTAAACAGCAAACTTTTGGATGGTCAAAGTCAGGTGAGGTGAAGCCCACCCAAAGGGAGGAGTGTTACAAGCCACTGTTGTGTAGCGGTGCCCGACAGATTCTCAAAATGAGAATAACAATGTCTGCCATAATTTAAAAAAACTAAAGGTAGTAGAAGGTTTATTTCCTCACCTCTTAATTGTCAGTCCTGAAAGGGCTCATTTTTTGCATACCATAACAGCAAGAAAAATTTGATAAAGGGATCCAACTACCAACCAAAACTGGAGGAGAACATTGGAGCAGGAGCCAGCAAAAGAGTGGAAATCACAGCAACTTCCATCGAGAAATCAGGACAGCATTTCTATTCAATCCTGGTAAAATGCACTGGTATCAGCTCATTCGGCTTAAGAACATGAATGAATATGGCAGCCTGGAGATGGGAGTTACATTACAGCAAAACGGCAATGGGACCCGAAGTACCTGAAGTGGCTTGGACCCTAAACTAGACAGTAAAGCTGATTGTGGCTTCACTGGAGATGGGCGCGAAGATCCAATTTCAGAGATTAAGGGCTGGTGGTTTCAACCTGAACCTCTCTAAAGTTGATGAACGGCCCCACAGAAGCATTTCTGTGATTTGCACACTGAGTTTGCTGACTGCCAGCTTTGGGTGCCTTCACAAATTTACCCCCAACGGCAAGCTCCACCACGACTGTGGGTTTTTCATACTCTAGACCTGCATGCTACAGCTTGGTCCCATCCCTGCAGCTCACATCCTTCTGCACCTGCTGACTTGAGCTAGAATCACAGGTGATAAAATACTGCCAGAAAGTCTGTAACAATATTTCCCCATGCACCGAAAGCACAGGAATTTGGAGGAATTTACGAGAAACTCTGGCAAGACTCACACCCTGGTTCACAAGCCAAAGCCTTTTGAAGGAATTAAAATACATTTCTTATGAGCAGCTGAACTCACGTCCGTGCTCTTATTGCTATCAGACAGGATCCCTGGGTCTTGCAGCCTCGCCACTCTCGTCTTTGTTATTTTGAGAACTGTGCTTCACCTCTTTGTGCCTTTAGCTTCCATATCTGTAAAATGGGCTCTTCACCCAACTTAGAAGTTTTGCATCAACTAATGTTGCTAAAGCGTTTAAAATCATGGCCACGGAGTTCTTGTGTTCTTGATTTCACCCTGTAAGAAGAGTAAAATTAAAGCCAATTGCTACAGAAAAGAAGCCTTTGTGTCTCATCTTCCTCCATCAGATTAAGTTTCTAAGGTATGTTAAGAAATGAGACCCCATAGGGGTTAGCAGTGTCCATTTAAATCTCTCAAATACCTACACGCAAATACACCGAGTGCACAAGGATTAACTCTAAATCTGAGTGGATTAGTCAAGAAGTCTTGCACAGCAATGTGGAATTGCTGGAGAAAAATATATAAAATTGTCATTTTTGTCAACTTTACAATACAACTTGATCCCCCATGTATAATGAGCTGTAAGCCTGGCAATATCCCAGGATCAGGTGAAGAGAAAACTTTCACTTGGGAAAAACACAGTGGAATTCATGGGGTCAGAGCATCAGAGACATGAGAGATGGGAAACCTGAGGCCACCTAGCTCCCTCACTCAACACCCGGCAGTCCCCACCGGCTGCCTTCCTGGAGCTCGTCCAGTCCTTCTTCAAATCTATAGTCACACACGCATATATAAAAATATGTATTTACACACTCCCAAGGAATTAAAGACAACTATGAAAGATTAGGACGTGGAAGACTTGATTAAACATATGAAATAACGCGAGCAAACGGATAACCTTGATCTGTCTTTTGAAGGCTTTATACATCATAATACTAAAAAAAAATGGGAGACAACTCCTTTTCGAGAAGAAAATTGAAAATAAAGCAAGCCCAGTTTCCTACAGCGCTTCCCTTGCTTTTGAGATGTTTCAGCTGAAGGAGAGCAGAGAAAACCACTTATGATAACCTTACTGATCTATGCGCTGACCCACAGAAGTTGCTACCGTGCTACACGGGTGGAAGAAGTGACCAAGGGAAAATTCCAGCTCTGACAGCTGTCCTGAGAAGGTTGTGACTCCGTGAATCTGTCGGTAGAAGAAAGGACGCACCACACTGCCCTTCTGCCAGGTATGGGGGAGAAATATTAAAAGGCGGTAAGATTTTTTTCTAGGTTATCAAGGGAAGAGGGTCAGAACTGCTCCCAGGCTCCCGTAACCCGGATTGCATTTGATCCACAAAACTTTCCTCACTTTTTTCCTAAAAATTTCCCTGCCTGGAACTGGTTGCCAGTGGCTGCGTGACTGGTCACAGCTTATTCATAGCCTTAATTAGCAGGTGTGTCACTGCCTGTTGAGCCACATTTTTAGATCTCCCAGCTCTTGCAAGCTGTCAGAAAGAAAGGCATTATTTTAGGTAAAATACCACTGCAAAACAGAGTGACATTCAGTTTGACGTGTGAGGATAAATTAAGGATGAGGATACGTTAAAGAAAACTCTGAGCGCCTTCGTCACATTCCTATATTCAAGGAGAAACGCAGCTGAGTTTCAGTTGATCTTGGCTTCTTCACTGACCTGTAGCAGTAAATTTTCCCCCCTTTTAGTGTTTAAATAGTTTGTCAGTGAATGATCCCATTCATAAAGTGCTGGCGATGACAGTTCTGCAAAGCTAAATGGCACTTAACTGTGCACCTAATAAATCTGCAACAAAAATAAACAGAGGGGATGAGGGAAAAAAGAGATTAACAATGCCAAAGAGCTAAAAAAAAAATAAAAATCACTGGCAGGTATGAAAGGATATTGTCATTAAAACTGTTTGAAATGGTATTGTGCAGGATTGCTCCCACTTCCCACCCCTGTTTGGCTGACCTTTGAATTCTCAGAAGAAAACAGGCTTGGCTGATATCTGGGAACTCTGTATTTGGTCAGAAAAATTTGCTGCGGACAGCGCAGATCCATCCCTCCGTGTCTCTGTGCAGGTAACCGCTTCCACTGCGACCTCCTGAATTAGCCAAAGGGCATCCCCACTCTCGTGGAAAGCAAAATTTGCATTTATGAAACGGTAACCCTGGTTCCATAAGGAAAAATGAACGTAAATACTCAAATTGCTGAAAGCAGGAGTCAGACTGGGGGCGAAGTAAGGGCAGAAAAGCTGGAACTACGACAATCCAGTAAGAAACAAATTTCAGAGAACATAAACCTCTTGTGTTGCAAACAAGATGCTTATCACAGAACCACAAACTCCAAAAGCAAAAGTTTTAATAACTTAGCCTAGTTGAAGGTGGCACTGAAGAAATGTCACATGTATTTAAGAACTGGAAAGAAAACTTGAATTAAGCAAACAGACTGAATGCTGACTTTAATAGCTTGGGAAAAAAACCCCCAAGTCTAAATGTAGAGGAGATACAGAGAAATGGGATAATGTGGAAAGAAGTTTGCTATGCCTAATCTCTCTCTTCAATAAGGTAATGGATTTTCTAGACAAAGGAAATGCAGTACACCAGCAATTTGTATGGACAGTGTAATTCTGTAAAGGGAATTAATAACTTCACTGACAAAAGTGGGGTTTTGTATAAGAGGGTACAGAGATGGCAAGAGATCAAAGGAAAACATGTCCAGAGGGAGACAAGTGGGCTCAAGAAAGTTTATTAACAGAGTTGTTCAGGACTCAGACTGAGACTAATTTTATATAAGTCTTTAATTAAAACCCTGGGCAGAAAAAGCAGAGTTGAGCCATCAAAGTTTGCTGATGACAAAAAGCTGAGTCAGATTGCCATTACCGAAAAGGATTGTACAACCTGCAGGAAAAGCAGGAGATGGAAGACTGGAGCAGAGGAACGAGACACGGGATGAGGAAGCCACAAGCGTGGTAATCAGGGAATGACCTAACAAGGTTTCTGGATACCAAAATCAGGTGGCCCATACTAAAAAAAATGCAGTTGTAACTCCAAAATGAGCCAGATAAGGTACTTGTGCTGGAGATAGCACCGCTGTGAGACCTTCTGTGTAGCAACATGTATAGTTTTCATCACCTATATTCAAGAAAGATAAATTCAGCCTGGAACAGGAGCAGCCAAAGGATACCAGAGTGATCAGGGGGAAGGAGTTTATCTCATGAGAGAAGCCTCCAAGAGCCTAGCAGGATGAAGGCTGCACCGAGATATGATCCCTCGCTATAAATACCCAGGGACAGAAGCAGCAGAGAGGGAGAAGAACTGTTTATGCTAGTACAAAAAATAAAATACAGTTACATGGGACATACGTAAGTGTAGATAGAAAATTTAATGAAGGACGACCACAGGAGTTAGCCTCTGGAACAGCTTTCCAATAGGAGTAGAAATGTGCAAACCCCCTCCATTTGTTTTTAAATGGAGATGGAAATATTTATGAAAGGGAAAGTATGAACAAACACATGCAATTGCAACAACCTGGTCTTCGTAATCCAAACAGACCTTGCTAATCCTGATTTTTATCTCCTGCCATCGTACAGGATCCCATCTTGAGAAGGCACCCCCCAGCACTAACAGCGGAGAATCTTGTTGCACGGGGAAAAGGGGAATATTTGTTTTACGTTTCACAAGCATCCATTTCCTGGTCTGTTGTTATTGTAACTACGCCGAGTTTAATCAAACTAAGCTGTTAGGAAGAACAAGCAGGAAATGAAACTGATAAAACTAGGATCCTCCAAAGAGGACAGCACGGCTCTTGGAAGCACTTGGGGAACATCACCGATTTGGCAACACTCCCCTGTTTACCTGCTCCAGAGTTATCCTCCAAAACCTAGAGCTTAGTTTCTTTGCTGACAGCAGATCTTTAAACAGAGCTGTGTAGAAAAGAGTCGAAATGGAGAAAGCTTTCCTTTTCTGAAAGAAAAAAAGAGCATCCTGCCTTTGCAATCCAGTTGCTGGATTTGCAGTAAGTAACTCGACTTAGGAGACCCACCGCTGCGGGAGACTGTGCGTGACACCCTCAAAAGAGCTCTATCTTCAGAGACAGGATTATCTGCTGCTTGAAAATCAGGATCTCTCTCGGCTGTCTCAAATTCAGACTTCGAAGACTGATCTTGGCCCTTGCTCCCGGGCCCGCGTCCCACACAAACTGCACGCGGCGCTGAGTAAATCACGCTAGAATCCCACTCTTTTGCTACCTTGGGCTCTCTGCAAATTATTGCTCGAACAGATGGGCTCCGTACTGTGTCCAAAAGGTCAACACATTTGGCCTAATCCAGACCAGGGCTGGGAGCCAGGGAGCAGAGCATTCCTCGGGAAGGGGGTCACAGAGGCTGCTCCACAGCTTTCAAACAGCTTTTATGAAGGGGAGGACCAAGTTTGGGGGCTTTCGCTTATCCCCGCGTGGCAACACGGCACGAGGAGAGAGGCAGCTCCTCGGGAAGGGGAATAACGAACCTCAGATTTAGTGGGGAAATGTCTGGCTGACGCTTCACGAATGAGTTATCCCGTCTCTCCTGGCAAGAGCTTAGAACAAACGTCAAGCCATTCTCTGCACTTCGACATCTTCATCTTACTGCTCACGATGGGTGACTTTTCACTGCACAAATGGATCTAATTATTACCTCAGGGGTAAATATTCACTCAGGCACACAGAGAATAAGGCAGGTAACTCCCAGTCTGGGCTTCTAATCCCATTATCAGACACCTCCTCAGCATCATTATCCCAAATAACACAAAATGAAACACAGGGGAAAAAAATACCATTGTATTTCCACTAATGAGAAGCATGGACAAGAGAGGAAATAATTTCTCTGAGTCATGCTCCCCACCCAAATAATAGAAATATCTCCATGTGGAGAAGCAGATGACGTTATGGATTAGCTGCACTTAATTTTCATCGTGAAGAAGTTCCTATGTGCAAATCCCAGCACAGAAAGCCAGCTCTCTCTACTTAGGTGGCCTGGACTGCAGCTATTTGCTCTCTTTGAGGTTTGCAGAGACCTGGTGCCGTACATCCCTCGTTTGCAAGGGATCAGTCCTCTCAGACTGCAGCCGTGCTCCTCCGATCATCCCCCATCAATCCAGGGATAAGCACAGCCACAGAATAAAGGGAGCAATTGTTCCGGATGGAGAAAGCCGTTCTGATGTGGTTTGGGAGCAGACTTGGGCGTCTGCTGCTCAAGAGCTGGTGGCATGGGTGGATCACGGTTCCTACCCCCGGGAATCCCAGAAGGGGCAATCCCCACCTGCCGAAGCCCCGAGGACCTCCTGCGGGAGCAAAGCTGACTGGGAAGGGGCAGACGCAGCAAGGTTTGGAAGAGGAGCCAGAATTACGGGCAATCTGAGCTTCCAGTAAGAAGAGGGAAATTCCCATCTCTCCTGGCAGGACCTTGGATGCCCAGAGCCCCAAGGCTTGTACGTGCACGTATATGCTAGGGACAGGGACGGATGATGGAGGAAAAGTTTCTCTCTTCTCTTGAGCTGGTGCCATCATCTCCCAGCAGAACAGCTGTGAGCAAGAAACCCTCAGCCTGTGACCTGTGTGTGTATTTATCACTTTTAATCCATCACTTCCAGCTTGTTGGTTTCTCATTTAACTATGAGACGTCTAGGAGAGTCTGTATTCTCCAGAGGCATCAGGAAAGCTCCACAGAGAGCAGCTGTGTGAACTGGCTTTAAAAATAATCTTCCCTCCCTCCCCGAATGTTAGCTTGCTAAAAAGTACTCGAGAGTCACAAAAAATCTACAGGGTTTGTATCCAGCAGTCTCAAGGAAGAAGCCCTGCTGTTTTCGTGACGGTTTACACCTCTTTTTTTTTTTTCCCCCACCACTTTTGCAAAGAGTACTACTATAGTATCACGGTTACGAGGTGACACTGCTGAACAGCCACCCAAGCCGCCTAGCTGTGGCGGCGAAGGATGCTGCTGAAAACTTTCTCCCAGTGGTTTGCTTCTTGCAAAAATACTAGGGCCTGACTGACTTAAAGCAGCTCTCAGACTTGTTTTAACTTAATTTACTCGCTTCAAGAGCCTCTCTGACACCTTGCAGGGGTGCGGGATCTCTTGTACATAGGTCTACCCTAGCCAAACGCGCCCTAGCTCATCGGAGGTCTGTAAGAATCTGCACAGCATCAGAATTGGGTATCAGGGCTCTGATATCACTAAGAAAGGTTTTGCTTTAGCTTAAATAAAAGCTGGGCTTTGGGTGTGGTGAGAACGGTGAAGTCTTAAGTGTCCAGGAACTTGCAACATTCGCCACCTGACAACGATGCTAGCTACTGTTTGGGAAAGACATTAATGGCCCTCGCAAGGGAGGCGTAAAAGGCCTGAAATATTTTACTATTGTTTTATCAACAAGGGTTTGGTTCCTTTGGTTTTATGCAAATATGAGAAGCATTTGCCCAAGGGGTAACCATTGCTTCCTCTGCTTTTCTAAGTGCTCTGGCATGCTCCGCAGCCTTCTTCCCCAGGAAATTTTGGCTTATGAAAGTTCTTTTTGATAAATTTGTTTCTCGCTAATGTCTGGGGAAAAAAAAAGCCCTCCTCCCAGTTGCATGCAGGCTGTCCAAGACCAGAATGATTTCAGGAACCTCTCTCAGTGAGTAACTCTCTCTATTACTCTTGATTGTTTGACAAAACAAGAGCTTCAGTGTTTCCAGCAGTTAACTTACATGTCAGAACAGCCTAGAGGGGTTAACTCTCTCCATTGGCAACCGCCTAGCAGTACACCTCTCCCTTTTGGCACCTACGATCCCAGCAGCGATAAGAGGCTTCCTTCCTAGCAGTTACTGCCATGCTAAGGCGTAATTATTCCACTGCATTGCGACAGTAAATTCACGGAGATTAACAGTTTGGGAAGGAACTAGAATTGGGGGGAAAGCCTAGAAATCACAGGGTATCTGGTTATGAGGACAAAAAAAAAAAAAAAAAAAGAATTAATCTTATTTCTGCTAGCGAAAAATATATTTAGATTTTAGGATTCAAATCCCTGCATTGAAAAATCGCCCTCATTAACTTTAACCCCAGAACTTCCAAAATCTAAAATCTAGTATCTAGCTACAGATTCCTAGAGCACAAGACAAGCAACAAGCTGGGGGGTGGGGGGTTTGGGGTTTTTTTTGGTTGTAATTTTAAGCAAATATCACTAATTTAAGAGATCTGAATTGCAACTACTATGTTTGCAATGTGCCACTCTTGTAAAAAAAGGAAAGCTACTGTGGTCCAAAGATTTATGGCCCCAAACCACCTCGTCTTCAGTTTACAGTAAAACCTGATAAATCCCACCTGGCTGTACCAGACCTTGGGAAGAAAGAGGCCCGAGGTTCTTGCAGGATGTTCATGCCCAACATCTAAGATTCCATAGGATTTAGGCTTCACCAAACCTCTGCCTTCGTCAAGACACAGATTTGGGACCCCAAATCCTGTGCTGTAGCCTAAGTCTAATCCAACTGTTCTTTACTCAGCTACATTTTAACTTATATAGCGTAAGAGGCAACTTATGAAAAATCTGTCATTCACCATCCTTGCATATATAGCTAAACCCCAGAAAAATCTCTCTTTACAGAACCAGAGCTTTATCTGTCAAAACTTACCAAAGTTGACTTTTCAACGTGATTATTTTTCTCCCTAGTTTTTATTTTTTGCGTAGTTGGATACAGTTAAGATTTTCACCTTTGCTTTTTCTTTCACCTCCTCTTTCTCCCCTCTTTTTTTCACCCGTTCCTTTCTTACTGCCCTTTTCCATTTTGCTTCTGAAGAAAGACAATGGAGAGAAGGGGGAACTGAAAACCCACCCAAACACCAAATTTCTTTGTACTGGCCTGAAGTTAAATGAATACTTTTTTTTTTTTAAAAAAAAAAAAACAAAAACAAAAACCACCAAAAAAAACCCCAAACCAGGACGAAAGCCCATTCACCCTCACTGGGACCTGGGGGAACTTACCATCTTGCAGGATGAGCTCAGTGCTTTGCAAAATTATCTAAACAGTGGGTACAATAAAAGGTGGGTCCCAGCCAGAACTCCGGATATAAGCACTTTCCATCCCTGTAGGGGAGTTTGGATTTCGACATCGGGGCTTGTTTCTTGCTGTTAGAACTGGAAGCCGAACACCCCTGAACATCAGCAATGTTCAACCCCAAGGGCACACGTCTCTGATCAAACTCCTCCGATAAGTGACAAGCAGTCCCAGGACAGGAGATCTCGGTGCCTGGGATACAGAACAGTCAATAGCCTTTTAAAGAAACAAAACTATCTTCAGGACCAGTGCGAAGGCACTTGGAAAGCCCTTTGCTGTCACGCTATTGATAGAAGATTAAGTTTGTTTGTGCAGGCTTCCTCAATACTGACTCCAGGTTGCAGTACACTTCAGCTACACTTCTGAACAAGGGTGCCTAAAATGAGACTTGCAATGTTCTTTTTGGGTCTCAGGAGCACGAACCAAATACAACTCACAGCCCCAAGAGCTGGGCATCACCACAGCCCCCTTTTAAAGGCTAAACTCAAACAGCCAGGCTTTCCCCAGCCCAGCCCTGAAGCCTATCTCAGCTCAGCCCAAAGCAAAGGGGAAGAGCTGCTCAATTCTTTGCATTTCAGTGACAAGACCAAAAATAAACCCAACGGAAGAAAACCTTAAAACAAGAGGAAAAGGAGCACTTGCCTACCAAAGGCTGGGATCAGTACGTTCAATTCTACTAGAATCTGTAGAAGTTTTTCTCCAGCTGCAGATGTAACACAGAACAGACGACAAGTATGAAAAGATTTAGCCAAGAAATAATTCAATGCTTTTACCCTTTCTCCCCTGCTGTTTTCTTTCTATCCAAACACATGCATTCTGAATGTGCTTTCCATGAATATTCAAGAGATTTATCAGGAAAGTCAGTGAAAGTAATTCAGTGTGTGCAAGTATCAGAGAACATTTCAAGAGCTAATTTTGCACTTAAAGAATCACATTGAAAAATACGATGCTAAGATTGCTACTCATCCAAAAGAAGAACAAAAACATCTTCAGTGTCTTACGGACTCATTAAAAACTAGCCCAGACAGCTAGAGTATTGCATTTTTACCCAGATTGACTCATAAGTGATTAGAATGGGATTAAAAAAAAAAAAAAGTCACTGGAACTGTTCCCACTGTAAAGTGGGGTTGAATCAGAAACAATTATTTTCATTTGGGAAGTGGGAAATGTCATTTTGTAAAATTTATTTCATTCTTTGCAGGAAAATGGCCAAATTTGCTTTGCTTGTGATTTAGAAACATATCTTTAAAATTTTTTGAGATCTTGTATTTTCATACATTCATTATCCGTTTCATTGGATAGCACAGAACCACCACACACCGCTTCCTGTTTCAGAGCAAGAAAGTAATTTTTTTTTCCTGTTTCTACTTTTCCTTCCCCCCCCCGCCATGTAAATCTATGAAAATTCCTCAAATTAGACAAATCCACTGGGTGCCAAATGCAAAAAAATCCCCCACAAAACCCACATGCATTATCCATTTTATGGAACACACATAGGTTAAAAGCAAGGCTATACAGTGAAATTTCCAAAAGCTATGTTTAAAATACACCTCTGAAATTTTTTTGAAAAATTCACTAGAAGGTATTTCCACTTTGAACTCAGAGAAGTTAAAATATCTTTGATGCTTTCCCCGACGGTCAGCTTTTTATGTTGCTGGAATGATCTGCACAGACAATTTGATTTAATGAACTATTCAGGCTTCCAAATAAACCTAGTTGAGACTCTTGCAGACTTTTTTGCAATCTGATGGTGAAACTCATTAGACAAATTATTTCCAGTAAATTGCTCTCTTCACCCTCACCGAGTACTACTGCATTTAAGACTTGTGGAAACATTTTATTTTGAGATAACAGTGCTGCTGCTACTATCCAAGAACAATAGAGGACGATTATAGATTTCATAGACCATCTAATTTAATTCCTGTATAAACAGGCCATAGGCCTTTTTTAAATTAAATGCCATTTCAAGTCTGATAGATATGGCTGAACTAAAGCACAGTTCTGGAAAGAAAAAGAACAACAAAAAAAAAGAAGACATCCACAGATAAAGAATGTGCAACAACATACTGCATCATAACTCCGGCCAAGCGCCAAAATCCTGCTCCACCACCCTTGCCTCTCACTGTGCCTGTCATGAGTACGTCAGGGCTCAGGGGAAAGAACAATGGTTCCGAGACAAAGAAATTTTGATGCATTTTAATGGCAGAAGAAAGACTTTGTAGCTCACAGCCCCCGTTTTCAACACAACAGGCAAGAGGGAAATCTTTTATCCCATTTCCATCTCTTGGTGCCATAAAAACCAGCTAAATGGCATCGAATGCCTGGGATTTTCAAAGTTTCTTGCAAACGAGCACTGCCCAACTCTGGTAAATTTGTTTTAGGTTTAGGTGCAAACCTGTAGATGCCTTTTCAAAGCTGATTACTATGTATTAAAGACATATTGAGAGGAGCAATGTCCCACCCTGGCTTCGCTGAAGTCGTCTGGAGTTTCGCCATGTATTACCTGATGCAGATGCACGTGCCATTGCAGAGCTAATGAGGAGGTGGTATTAAAGCCTTCCAAACACCACTGAGCAAGAAACCGGGGTGGGGAGGGGGTGGGGGGAATAAAAGAAAGTATTTCTCCCCACTCAACACTCCGTGGATAAGTCACTTGAAATCTATGCGTGTGAATCGTCACCACCGCCCCCAAAAAAGGGATATGAAGAAATCATCTTCACAGGGTCACAAAGACCCATTTATTAGCCGTCCAGATGTAACTGCGGGAGGGGAGGTGACAGAAAATAGCTGTAACGCAAGTGCTTTCATTCTGACACATTCATCAGGACCCAGTGACAAGGTGGCATTTAACAACACCCCTCACCTACCTTAGCAAGGTGCTACAAGGAAGTTTGCAGAGTGCTTGCTGCACAGTAGTGTTACGGAAAGTCTGATGACTCCCGCTTTCTCCGGGATTTGTCAGAATAGAAAAACCTAGCCCAGAAAAGTCTCTGTCTAGCATTCTGAAAGAGAAACAACAACAACTGTTTTATTTATATATTTGATTTTTAATTAAAAAATAAAGGTTATCTTAATACATCTCTTGCAGCCTTTGGGCAAAATGCATCCTTAACAAGACTTTATGAAACATGATGCACATCTATTCTTGGCACACATCTTAAACAAACGTGAACTTTCTGCAGCAACTTCTTAAATCCGTCATTCTCCCAAAACCCTGAAAACATTTAAATGTTCTTTAAAAAACCCTAAAAAATTAGAAGTGGGCCCAAAGCAAAAATCCCAGATCCAAGCATCCCAAAGCTTTTGGAACAGACTCAAATCCAAACTCTCATCTCATTCGAAGTTTTATCCTGGATCACTGCAAATTCACAGACACGGCACCCAAACAACCAAGAGAGATGAAATCTGAATGCTGACCCGGGTATGAATCTCGCTTCGGAAGCTTTGATCTTTACACTGGGCCAAAGCAAACCTATGGGTCTGAACTCCTTCCTAAAATTGTTTAAGTTGGGCCCATCCCTAACAGAAATAAGTGCTGGTTACACGATGAAATGGTGCTGTCAGAGCTCCCCATTTCTTAGCTGTCCCTGATCTGAGACCAGACCAAGTCCTCCATCCATTTGCACTACTTTAAAAGGCAAGGATAAAGTCAAGCGAACACACTGAACCCTCCAACACAGTCATATCACTACATATTTGCCTTCCGCAGCGTGAAAGGAGCCCTGGACTTCTCCATTACTTGCCAGGAGCTGTCTCAGGTTTCTAGACGTGGTTTTCTCTGGAAACACGTTCAGGCCTCCGTCACTATCTGTGGGAAGGCTTACGCACACCGCCGGAGGGACGGGTCGTCACCACTCACATGGGATGTCTTTGTTCCAACCGTGGCCCGTGATGGCTGATTCCCAAAGGCACAAAGTGACCAATCTTTAGACTTATACACAAGGTCTACATATATATATATATATTTATATATATATGTACACACACACAATTACATACATATTTAAATATATATATATACATATATATATTTGGTTTTGGTTTTTCTCTTTTATCTTTTTTTGCTTTTCTTTTTCCCTCCTTTCTTTCCCTTCTAACTTATTGGTGTAGTCTCCTCTGAGGAGGGCTCTGGTATATGTTCTGGAGGCTTCTCTGTCTCCAAAGAGACTTCTGGCTTCTCCTCTGTCAGTTTAGGCTCCTCGGGGGCTTGAGGTCCCTCCAGCTCCTGACTCTGCGCCTGGCTGTTCATTTTCTCTTCTGCTTCGATTTCCTCTGAGGTGGGAATGGAGTTTTTCTTTGGACGGCCTTTGGGCTTTGTTGGAGCTTCCTGTCCACCCTTCAGCACCTGGAGCAAAGAGATGAACCGTCAGGATCAATCTGAACTCCGCTGCTGGGAGACATCCTTTAGAGAAGGATGAAACTTGGCTTTGACCTCAAAGTTAATCCATGACTTGGTCACCATTTCAGCCTCATAGAAATGTCCTGCATTCATGGAGTGAGTTCACCCATTTTCTCATGTAAATAAAATGAAATGCAAACATTACCAGCAAGGACACCCAGAACTCTGGAGGTCTCTAAGTCAGTTCCGACAGGAGGCCCAAAAGCAACCTAGGTACACAGTCTTCAACACTACAGATAAGATTTTATGCAGAATTCAGTTCCTTTCCTAAGCGTGTGCTTTATTCAAAGCCCAAGTAAGAACAGTCATAAACCTTAGCCAGGATTTTCTCTGACTGCCTTTCCTCCAGTCTTTTCGCTTTCTGAAATAGCCTTTTTTTTTTTTTTTTTTTTTTTTTTTGTAACACCTGTATTAAAATGCATGAGACCCCTCTCATCTGAGTAAAGGGTGGGAGTCAGCAAGACAGGTCTGTTCTCATGTTTAATTCCCTCTCCCTTCACACCATCACTGCAGCAACAAGACACTTCCAACCAAAGATCTGTACCCAAGCTAATCCCAAATTTGTCTTAAGTGGCAGTAACTTCTGCAGCTATCACATACATTCAAAGATACAGTCTAGAACCGTGTCTCCTCTCCCAGATCGGAATACACAAACATCTCCACTGCAGAGTGTCACAGCATCATGGCTCCCACCAGGATTTATCGGACAGTTGTCCTTTCTAAAAGCATTTTAACTGGAAAAAGGCCATGAAGCTGAGAATAAGTGAACGAGGTGAAAGGAAGATCTGAAAAGCAAGTATTAATGATACTAGCTCTCAAAACTGCATTGGTCTCCATGGAGCAGCACAATCTTTTTTGTCTATACACATAACCAGTCCCACAAGCATTAAGATCACAGGAATGCCAAAAATGCAGGGGAGGTATTTTGGTTCTTCCCTCTGTTAGGTTATCATTTCTTTCATCCTTTTGCTTTGTATTCTTCCTACTGCCTATGGTCCCCTCTAGCCCACCACCACATATGCTGCAGTATGAACATTTAAAAAAAGAAAGAATACGTCTCTTAAGAAAAGTGATCAAGAATAAAACAAAATTTGGTATAAATAGACACAGGTCACTATAGACACTAATAGACACTATGCTCAGCTTCCAAATCTGTTCTTCTGAAATCAGTTTTTAAGGACCATGGAGAAATGGTAACAAACCACTTACCATTTTCTTCCACTTCATCCTACGGTTCTGGTACCACGTCTTCACCTGGAGCTGAGTCAGCCCCAACGACTGGGCTAAGTCAAGCCTGGGAGACAAAACAGACATTGAAAGGAGTTTACAGAGGCCAAGAAGAGCTCAGATGCCAGGTGCAGCCACTCCAACACTGTAAGAGCATCCAACAGTGGCACCACCAGAAAAGATGGCTATGTGTCTCTCTAATGTGTTGTTTCAAGAAAAGGTCAGATAGAAGTGGTAAATACTGTGAATTTAGGATGTGAAGATAGATGTTCTTACAGAAGAAGCAAGAATATTTAGGAGTTTGCAAGCCATCTGTTCTCCTTCCTCCTCTGTGACCGCTGGGCAGAGGAGCAAGCCTAGAAGTTGCAGAAGTTTGCCTGCCCTCTTTGAAACACAAGCCTGCTGTACTCCGACTGCTGACGCTCCACGTTTGTATGTGAAGCAGGAAGCTACTGGTACACCGCATCCCCAAAAAACAGGTCTATGGTGTCTGAAGCAAACACATAAGAACCAAGACACCCAACGTCAGTCTGCCTTTGAAAGTGCTGCTCTTTGGATCATATTTCTTCTTCACTACTTACATAATGGGGGTAATAATACTATCGCATTTCTCACAGAGTAGTAGTACATCTAAATTTATTAATTTCTTATGCTTTCTGCTATTATAGGCAATTTAGGCTTATAAATGAATATGCTATTTGCGTGTTTAGCTTAAGGGTATATGTGGCAGACAGCCCATAATCCTGATTCATCCTCCACAAATCTCCAACCTATGCAAGTTCATCTGAAACCACTCATTATTTCTATATTAAAACCCAGGATATGAAGCAAATGCAGCTCAGAGTAACTCTTTACCCTTTCCCACAGGTGATAGCACCACACATCTGGCAGTTTTGTAATGGAGTTGCACAACGGACGGAGTTGGAAATCCTCAACCATGCCAGGCAAGTGCCTCACAGAGTCACGCAAGTCCCACAGGTGGGACAGCTCAAACTCAGAGTCACATTCCGAGGTGTTCTGGATTGTGTGAACTTTTTGGCAAATGTTTCCCTGCCTTTGGATGTGGAAACACATTTGTCAAGGCCAAGTTTTTCATAATAAAACTTCTGTTTCAGCTGGGTTCCTAGGGCAATCAGACTCACTCTTATATTGACAAACACCTATGTACCCCACACCAGCGCTCTGTGCTCAAACTCACACTCATGGATTCATGCTTTTCCCCACTTTGGATTCACTCTAGACCTACAAGCTTGATTTGCCTGCTGCCTATGCCACTACATAACATCTGTGAGATAGCCCATTGACTTAAAGATACCATTACTGTTATTTGAAAAGCAGAATCTAGCAGAGGCATTATCCTGTCGTACTGCACTCCCTTACTACTAATAAACCAGGTGCTTCAGTTGCCCTCCCAGCCATACAGTCTTGTGCCCAGGCCAAAAGCTGCAGGAATGAATGCCGATCACAATCCACTGCTTCACCATCACGTTTCCAGCCATGAGTTAACAGAGAGAAACACTGCTTGACTAACTCTTCTTGCCTTAGTGCACATGTTTTATCACACTTTGAATACCTTCAACCAGTTACCACCTCTTGCCACGCACATTAGCGTAACCACCATTGCCTAGAAACCCGAGGAAACAAACAGAGGGGAAGTGGTACACGGACAGGAATTGCTCATCAGCCTCAAATTTATACAAAGCCGAGGAACAGACATACGATAAAATTAATTAACAGCCTTGAGTGCTTCGTCAATGGTGTCAACCATCTGGTTATGTGAAGCTGCGAGGGGTCAGTACAGGCGCATTAGGAACTCTGAAACTGTATGAGACAGGCTGGCCGTGCCCATGAAATTTGGTCTAGGTGCAATCCTTGGCTTTGGTGACAGGCAGTACGAGCAGAGAATGCTGATCTTCAAAACCAATTTAAATATTGGGAAACTGCCATCTGTGTCGCTCAAGGTCTGGTGTACTTTTCAAACTCTCTCTAGGTTTACAAACTTCATAGGAATTGGACAGGTCTTTTTCCTGCAATTTAAATTTGCAGAGTATGATTCAAAGCCTTTAAAAAAGCTAAAGCCTCTCCTTAGTTTGGTTTGTCCATTTGGTACCAAGTAGTCCCTAAGAACTTGCTTTTTCCTTCACAAAGATGAGGTACTTGCCTGTGCCTTCACAAGGGCAAGGTAGCCTTCAATGCTATGCAACCCTGGCTCTGTTTTCCAAGCTGATGGACAGGCCACCGCCTTCTCGCTGAATCGCTACCCAAGTTTGCCAGACGAAAGCTAGTTCAGCAGACAGCTGAAGTTACGGCCAACCTCTCAGCTGCCACGACAGAGAGCCTTCTGCTCTGTACCTTGCCTGTCTCTGAGCTTGGATGTCTGCTAGCAAGCACACATATCACCATGTGACACTTCCATTGATCTAATCTATTTGTGTCACCTTTGATCCCAGGACAAATTCAATCTGGTCATCTGCCCAATGGCAGAGGCATCCCCACAGAGCTAGAAGGCAGCACACTACAGCCAGGAAGCGTGCAGCCCTTTTGCTCATTCCTTCTCCTAGTCCAACAGATTGACCTACCTGTCAGGGGTAGAGAGATACTTCTGCTTCTGGAATTTCTTCTCCAAGCCCATCAGCTGGAGCTCCGTGAAGATGGTCCTACTCCGGCGTGGCTTTTTTAACCGAGGCGTGGGCTGCTCTGCCTCTGACTCACTGCTGGCATGGGTCTCGCTGGCAGGTGTCTCTGAGCTCGTGGTCCCCAAGGAGGTCTGGGCTGGCAGCACGCGGGAGCTGGTGGCAGCTGGGACGAGGTGAGGGACCACAGAGGGCTGCCTGGTGATGACGGAGATGAGAGGATATGCCCGCAGAGAAGGAGACCCTGGCAGGGATGGAAGCAGAGGTGGATAAAGGCCAGTTCAGTGGCAAGAAGGTTAAGTAATGGGAGCACTGGAGAGAGTAAGGGGCGAGGAATACCTTTCCTGACTTTGCCATTCTCTTGTTAAATGACCACCAGCAGTCAATTACCCTCTCTGGACCTGTTCCTTCTCCCAGATTGCATGTGTTTAGCTTTCCTTGGGCTGGGAGTCTTGATGTGCATTTCCCTAGCACAGGGAAAGGAGGGCCTGTGTTTCCAATGCTGCCTTTTTTTTTTTTCAGGTTTTTTTTTTTTTAGGAGCTATTACAACACACACCATTGAAGTCATCTGTCTAATTGCCACAAGAGATTAAACTCAACAAACGATGAAATCTGTCCCCATTCATGCAACTCTGCTTCTCTATGGACACGGGGACAGGGTTCACTTGAGATAGTTACCTAATCTCCCTTTACAGGCGACAGGCAATGGAGTTCAAGTCACAATTCATCTCATCCTCTAGTAGGTAACTGAAAGAGTCAGATGAATCACACTTTCATCCTCCACTGTCTACACTGACCCCATTGACTATGCAGGCAGATGAGGATGAATAGATCGGAAGCAGAGTTCTTCACTGACTTTTAACTCCACATCTTGTATCAACCAGTAGATACCAGCCCTAAAAAACAAACCAGCAGTTCCGCTCCTACCCTTTCAGGTCAGGGCCAGTCTGGGATGACAAATCTAAATGTTCCCAAACACTAGAGGAAGTCCTGATTCACATCAGACCTTCTGGATTTACGGCTATAGACAGATTTCTGCTCAGCCTTAGCCCCAGGAAATCAAATGTTCCTTTAAAACTCGGGCAGGGGAATAGGGCCACGTATGAGAAACGTACAGTCATTGCGAGATGGCACTCTATACAACTTTGCAACCAAACTGCACAGTCTTGGGCAAGTCACTTTCTTGCTCCGTACCTCAGTTTACCTCATTTGCAAAATGGAAACAATCCTCCTTACCTACTTCACTGGTGGTAAAACATGGATTAAATTTTAATGTACATAAAGTATTCTGAGATCTTTAGATAAATGGTACTGTGGAAAGGAACATATTACACCAGCAGGCCTGATTGTGAAACTCTTAATATGAATCACCACTAATGAAAATAACGAGCTGTAGACCTCAGTGAGTCTATTTCGGTGAGTAACTCATCACAGTGGAAGAAAGGAGTTGCCAGCCTGGCCTGCTGATGACCTGTATTCCTTACCCTCCTCCCCGGAGCGAAGGGTTGTGATCGCATAAATCAGGTCCCAGGTAAGCTACAGTGCACAGGGTACATCAAAGTATCGCCCAGCTTGTTGATGGTCACTTCTCTTCACGGCTGCTGCAAGCTGTGCAAAATCCAGCCACTTACAAAGCAAGCTTGGAAAACTATTGCCAAAACACCGTAAATCCCAACAGACTGGGACTTAAGCAAGACTGGGACTACAGACTGGGGTTTAGGCAGACTGGAACCTAAGCCTTGCTTTCTCCTCCACATCTCCGCAACACTAAAAATCAAAATATTGCCATTAAATTTAAATTATTCTACTTAAACCACCAAGGAAGTACCTGAGAGATGAGATCAGAATTGCTAAGCCAACCTTTGGCTTGTCTAAAGTGTTATCTACCGTTTCTTTCTGTGGATTTTTTTCAGCTGAAGACTGTGCTGATCTACAGCATCACCAAGTAACCTGGCAGAAATTCTGCCTTGATTCACAATGTCAGTGGCTGTTCAAAGATCATAAATTCGGATAGAGCTCGCTGTCCTTTGCTTTACACTACTAATTCTGCCCTCGCTGATATTTATGCACCCGCTGACACCAGCCAGCCACACAGAGGGTAAACCAGATCCTGCTCCCATAGTCTATGCCCTCCTCGCCAGCACCCACTACAGTTAGTTTCTGCCATCGTGGGAGAGCAAAAGCAATGCCGACCCACCAATGGAACAGGTGACTTCCTCTGTTTCAGCCAAATTTGCCGAAGAGAATCAGCCCCTCTTCCCTTCCTGAAGGGCACCTCCGTTGTGAGAGTCCTGTGCAGGAACCCTGAAGCCACCTCCACCGTAAGAGATAATCCTGGGTGAGCGATGAGGTGTGTTGATGGTTTTCATCTGGCGGCAGTCCTGGGACTTAGCCCTTCTGCACTACTGGTCTCGTTCACAGAGGCTCTAAGAGAAGAGGCTTCACGGATCCCAGTTCCAACCTGCTCTCAATAAGGAGACTGAAAACTGATGCCCTAGCTTACACAGCATAAAGGAGTGGATCCAGTCTTATTATAGACCCTTATCCTGCTGTTAGGGGGTCCTGGTTCAAGCCTTCCCATCACAGAGCTCCTGCTCCCCTGCAGGTTCATTCTCCAAGCCTTATCTCATAGCCTGAAACCCCATTCCTGCCCTTGCACATGGGCGGCTTCTGGCACCAGATCACTGGTTAATTGATACTTTTACCCTTGTACCCCTGTATATTTCCAGCAGGGCTCTCCATAAACCACAAGATTACTACGGAGTAATAAATCACCAGAGCTCAGAAATCCCTGCAAGGCTCCAAGTGACTGAAACCTCTGGACGAAAGCATTTGTACAGGAACTCTCTTCAAGGGAGGTCAGCAAAAGGTATTTGGTATCAGAGCAATCAGGGATATTTGCTTTCCCGTATGGCATGGTAGCAGCATCTGGGACTGCTTGGAGGTGGGGGAGGCTAGCTACAGTGGTCCAAGAGCTTAAGATCTGCCTCCATCAAACAGAGGAAAGTCTCTTCAGGCTATTTTTCCTAATAATCAGGTAGGATCAGGAATAAAAGAACTGCTTTCCTCCTTCCAAGATCAGCAGTGAGAACTTGGCTATTTTTGCAGGGTAAAACAGCAGTTGGTTATTAGAGAAGCAGATGACATTGGAGTTGTTCAGGTCTATGTTTTCAAGTGCTGAGCACCTGAATGAGGGGATACGTTTTCCAAAATGTTCAGCATCCAGCAGCTGTGACCTGGCCAAATGCTCAGAAAAGCTCAGCACATGCTTATTTTTGGTGCCCACGTCAGGACACTTATTTACTTACGGCACTTCTGAAACTGCTGTTCTACTTTGGTGCAAGTAGTGGTTTGCAACTGCTGAGTTGCTCCGAGCTCCAGGTGGTGAACAGATTTGTGAGGCTGTTGACACCGAGTGTCTTAGATTTGTTTATCATTTGTGCTCATAAGAGAAGCCTTTGCTTACAGTTTGACACCAACAGTTGCAACAGTGCTTTTAGAAACCATCGTAAATAATGAAAGCATCTGCTGATGTTCAGCCCAGCCATATACAAGACTTCTCAGCTTTCTGCCCTCAGCCTGATGAGGACACAGGATGGTTAGGGCATAGAGTAAGGACAGCATTTAGAGAAAGACATGGGGTTCAAGGCTGCAGATATTATCTGGGGCACCAGTTGCTGGCCAGAAAGGGGGCAATGCTTTAGCAGCTAACTCTCCTTGCAGACAGAGTAAACCAGAAATAGCTAGCCTCTACATTGCGCTAACTAGCTTCTAGATCACAAAGAAAAAAAGCTAAGTTCAGTGTCCTGTTCTGGATCTAGTTATCCCAAAGTTCAAAGGCAGCTGAAGTTGAGCCAGTCCATTGTCTCTAAGTACACTATTAACATGACTCCCCTTAAACCATCCGTACAGTTCTTACTCTGATAAAGCTTTGGCTTCCAAACACTATGAAATCTGAGGCTAGATCTAAATTTCACATCCCCCAGAGTTCAAAGGTATTTCTAGACTGACATGGTATTGTAAGAATGGAATAATTTCTTAATCTTCAACAAATTAAATGCTGGCAAGCAGCTCTTGTCTGCTCAGCACTGTTGTGACATGCTCTGTCTCCCAAAATGGGAAGGAATGGAAATGAAGCACTCTTCCTTTCTGTACCTGCCTTTCAGAACAGTTTCAGCTGAATGCATACAGTCCTGCATTGTCGTCTGAGCACATTTTCCAATCTTGACCCACTGCTCTTCTGCACTTGAAAACCAAAAAGCAGCCCCCACAAGCCAGAAAATGAGGAATTAGTTTGCTACCCTAGCAACGTACCTCAGGTGTTTTAGTGTTTCCATCTAAAACAATCAAGAGGCAGCACAGTCCAATGGTGAAGCAACCAGCGGTTTAGGACTCAGGAGGTCTCAATGCTCTTCATAGGGACAGCAGTCTCTTACTATGTGGGTTTTATACAGAAAAGTCCCAGTTTTATCTATTAGAACAGTCTTAATGACCCCAAAGTCTAGGGTAGTCTCAGGCTCACTTTGCTGCTGAATACTTCTCAAATACTTGGCAAGTATTAGTATAATCCATACTTCATACCATGCACAACTGAGGGAGTGGTGCTTAAGCAACAGAAGTTTTCCTGTAGTTATTTTTTAAGCATTTGAATAGTCTCAATGTCAAACAGCACAAAAGTTCTTATTTCTGTCCATCTCCACAAAGCTAACATCTGGCCACTCAGTTGCTAAAACTAACCAAGAGCTAAAAATAAAAAGGACATTGGATCTGCAGAGTGTTTTCTAAGGATCCGAAAACATTCTTCTTTGCTATTTAGATCAGGCCATGCTGGCAGCCGCTGTACAGTAAATAACAGATCTGCCCCTTGCACAATGCACTGACTACACCACCTTGAAATGAATCGGCTTGCTCAAGCCACACAGGTCTCAGAGAACCCTGGACTCCCGTTTCCTAATTATATGTAAAATATTTGCCCTAGAAAGGTATCATGATGTAACGTATCCAAACATTTTTTTCTCACTTGTTTTGCTTTTCAGCAGTAACACGAAGAAGAAGGACAGAGAATTAATCCCATTTTTCTCCAGAAGGTTTCCGTCAGGAATGTCAATTTTTACTAGCCAAAACAAGCCGATATCCCAGGCGTAAATTTGCAGCGTTGTCAGCCTTTTACTCCCTCTTCCCCCAGGTGTGAACACAAGAGGTAAACCAGCAAAGAGTCAGGCCTCACCACGCTGGCTCCAGCTACGGGAGCAGGAATTGGGAACACTGGCGTTTCATCACACCAGCCTGAAGTCACCTCTACTCATCTGCTGGGATGCTTCTATGAAACTTCTTAGGACCACTTGATAGGATGCAGTAGGTACACCACCAATACACCAGATCGTCTTGCAAAAGTTTTAATTAAAAATACTTCAAACAAATCTTTTCCCCTTCTTTTTCCTCGTCCCCCTCCTTCCTGGCTTACTTTCAACCCCAGCAGACACAAACTAGAGGGAAGAGAAAAGGGAAAGCACTAATTAATTGCACTGTTTGACTGCCGGCAATGGCAGAACAGTTTTCCTCCTAGGCAAACTCAGCTAGTTCTGTTTTGGAAAGAAAGAAAAAGGAAGGAAAGATTTATGGATCAGCTCCTCTTGGCAGGTCAGCCCTGCTCGAAGGCAGAATAAAATCTCACTCAGAATGGGCTGCAGTGAAAGGTAAATAATAAAAGAAAATGAACTTACGACTCAGGAAGGTCTATAAATCTGCAGTCTCCTGAGTGTCAAAACAAAAGGGAACCAAGAAGGAGTGAGTTCATTTAGGAAAGAGCGTCATTTTGCTGAAGGAGCAGGCAGCCTACTGAAAGGAAGAAGCAAGCCCCGAGTGAAGCAAAGGAGGCAAAAGAAGCAAGGAAACGTCGAGAATAAGTTGAACAATACACAGTTTGTTTAGCAGGGAGGGTGTTACATCTACTTTTTCCACCACAGATCCCCAAAAGCTGAGATTTCCCAGCCATGCCATTCCAATGGATCTTCGCTAAACTTTACCACCAGCCTCCACGGGAGTGGAGGCAAGCCAGAGCTGAGCATAGACCTGATATAATCCAGAAAATCAACATGGCCCAGGAGTCAACTGGTTAAAGACAACAGCCCAATACCCACTGCGTACCCCAGGACACAGGATGTCCTCTCAGGTCAGCGTGGGCTCCTTTGCCTTGTAGCCACTAGAGCTAGACAAAGGCTGGTTAGGAACCTAGCACGGCTCTTACACATGCTTACCTTCCTCAGCCAGCACACACCACGCGGACCTGCGGCATCTCTCCTGTCCATCAGAAACCCCGCTGAGGGTAGCACAGCAACTCTTGCTTTCAGGTTAGGCCTCACCCCATCTACTTTTGCTGACATTGGATTTAAGCCTTCTCTGCTCCATCTGTACCAGGCTCAGGCCCTGAGCAGCCCCCAGACGTGGAGGCCTCATCCTGCATGTCCTTGCTTCCCCTTTGCTACCTCCCAGCACCCTGAGCGCTGACAGGCGTGGGATCAGTATCTCCCCAGGCACTGCTGCCTGTCTTTCCTGGAAAGGTGACTTTCCCTCACCTGGCAGGGCTTGTCTCAGCCTACATCCAGCATTGCATCGTTGCATAGCCAGGCTGTCGGCTCTCTTGCTGAGTGCACCTGTCAGGAAAGCAATCGCAGAGTTGGTGAAGGCAAGGCAGCAGGCAAGAGGTGGTGGGACGAGGAGCATGCCCTTGCCAGCAGAGCTGTACCCTCGAGCTGCCTAGTTTACCACTGACGAAGCACCTCCCCAGCGAGATGCCTTCTCGTCTCTTCCCCGTGCTTACGTTGTGTTTTTACAGGCACTGCCACCAGGATACCTCGCTTATTTGCAATTGCATGATATTATCCAATAACACACAGAAAACTTAAGCCACTGTGTAAGTACAACAACTGCGCTCATCTACTCTTCATGTTTTCCTTAAGCTCCGCTTTATGATTATTAACTATAAGAAGGCAGCTCGCATCAGGTGCTTCCTGAGATCAATGCTGTGCTCCACCAAGTGCCCTGATAAGGATGTAAAGGCAAAAGGAACGAGAACAGCAGCAATGGGCTGTGCATATACCAGGCAAATTAATTTCCCCTTAGGAACAAGAGCTTGGGAGAGGGTTGAAGGGAAATAACCAGGTCCCCCAGCCTCCTTGCAACAGCCCAAGATACAGTCTTTTCCTAGATGCCCTGCCCACTGGAGTGTTGTCATTAACAAACACTTGAATTCCAAGTTAAAAAAATGACCTGGGTGATTTTTATGCTATGCGGCATGGTGCTGTGCACAGATCCCTCAGCTCTCTCTAGAATGGGAAGAAGCGTAGCTATGCCAGGGTATGATTGCACCTGAGCTAATTATGGCCTGAAGAGAGGTGGGCTAATTAGGTTGTGAACACTGTGTTGACAGCTTGACAGTTTCCAAGACACGAGTCGGTACATTTGCACGGTGCAGCCCTTGCAACATGCTGACACAGATGGTCTTTCAGAGCTAGCTGCCCCTCTTGTGTCCCCTCGTAATGGGCTGGAAGTCCGAGCATAGCCACAAAATCTTCCTGAAGCTGTGTCCTGCACAACTCAACTGAGCCTCGAGCCCAGAGGTGGTACCTAAGTATGGACTCAAATGTTTTTAGGCATCCCTGTCAAACAAAGCTTGGCCAGAGAGGTGGTGACAGATCATTTGTCACGAATCCTTCATATCAACCAATTCAGACATTGATTCTCTTCTCATTCCTTCCAGTCATACTGTAAGACAACCCTAGAGAGCTTACCCCTCTTTGAATATTGAAATAATAGCTAGAAAACCTGCATGTGATGCTCAGACTCGTGCCATATCTCAACCCTATAATCAGATCATTCTGTGGCTATTACATACTAAATAGGAATTCTGGAAATGGGAATGCTTGAGAACGCTCTTTACTGCCATTCTTCTTCTCCAGCATCTCAGCACCTAAGAGCTTGGTCACTTAACTGAGAGTTATAACTGGTTTGGGAGAGGAGATTTTTCTTCATTTGTTTTTGTTGGTTTTTTTTTCTACTAGCTCTCTTTTTCTTTGGTTACATGTGGAAACCAGTTGTAGCTAAGCAAGAGCCAAAGTCTCTGCACACAAGCAGAGGTGAAGGCCACTTCTGGGACATTTTGAAAGCTTTCAAAAATAGTCCCAAGATTCAGCCCAAATGCAGAGAGCCAAAATTTCCATGGGAAATCATGAGTGTCACAGAGGCTACAGGAAAGCAGAGCAGCCAACCCTGAATATCCACCCTGAAATCTAAGTGCAGAACTGGAGCACGAAGAGACACTGGTGGTGCTCCAAAATAGCATTCAGCAAGGTTCCTCAGAGCTATCTGTTCATCATCAAAGGTTGCAGGTACAGTTCACACCATATTCTATTTCCACTTCACTTCAATAAATCCTATTAGCCTGATAAGGACCAGGAGTCTTGCAAAAATTAAATGCAACTCAGCTACACAGCAAAAAGTCTGCTTGGTAGCAAATGGCTTCTCTCCTTTGTGGAAGAATCCAGACCCAACTGATGCCTGTGGCAAAATGCCCATCAGCTCTGGTGGAGCCAGGATTTCACCTGCATGTGTCCACAGGAGAAAAAGAAAACAGAAGTTAAAATTAGCGCAGCTAATTTTAGCACAGCTAAAATGATCCTTTTGAGGGCATTCTACTGAAGGCCAATTCTTCAGGAGTCTATACCTTCTGTGATGAGCCAAGTGGGGGGAAAAAGTGGCACCTTATCAAATGGTAATTTTTGACAACAGCTTCTTAGGTGGGGGAAAGTTAGGGCTCAGCCAGGAGCCCTGTTCTACCTTCCCTAGGCACATTAGAGAACAACCACTTTTCTGTTCAATCAGATTTTTTTGGAGGGAGTGGGCTTTCAGCTAAGTCAGCTGCAAACAAAACCACTGATGTTTATAAACGTTAACTTTTATAATAATGACTATAACGTATTGCAGCTAGAAGGTGCTCCTTCTCAAAGCATCTCTCATCATGCAACTCCCCGTCCAGCTACCCAGGGCTGAGCAGAGCTGGACATGAGCTGCAGCTGCCGTTCCCCAATCTGTGGGCCACTTAGAGTTGTGGTTGAGTTTAGCCCAGTTTCAAAGCCACAAGTGAAATTTCCTCAGTGCTTGGAGCTGAGATCCAGGTTTTCTCTTTCAAGCCTGTCCTCATTAGCAATTTATCAACATAATGTTTCAGTGTAACTTCTACATAATAACAGTGATTAATAATTTGAATGCATCTGAGGCATGCATGCCGGAGGCCTTCACAAAAAACTAACCAGAAAGATAATTAATCCTTACTTAATAATGACATTTGATATTTATATTGTGCTTTTTTACATGTTTAAGGCACCGTATACAGAGTAAGTAATTGGCCTTGAACAAATTATGAGCCTGAGAGCCTCCCTGAACGAGAGCTTGTCTCACTCCCTGCTGCCACAGGCAGATGTATAATACCTTGCCTTAGACAGGACTGGATGTGGGGCAATTATCTATCTTATCAACACAATCCAAAAACCCACCTACAGCATCGGTGTCTCCAGGGATGCCAGATCCCTGAAGGACGGCACCAGGATTCTTCTGGCAGGGTTGGCGATAACCATTATAACAAGCTGGCTTTGTTCGAGGGCAATACTGGTGGGGGAGGAGATAGGAATGCAAGTTGAACCTGGAGTGGAAAGACCTGGTTGTGCTGCTGTCCTGGGGCTAGTCACTCTGCCACGGTTTCCTGTTATCACAGCATAGCAATGCTTAGCTGCCGAGTTTCTCCTCAACTGCCGGAAAGATATAAGCAAGCACCACTAGGATGCTATAGGTTGTTCTCCCTGCACACAGCGGCCTTTCTTCCAGGCTGTCTGTCAAACGGGGGAGTGTGCCAGGACCTTGTCAGATCCTCAATGAAAAAGAAAATTTATATATAAAGGTTGTTTTGTTTTGGTTTTTTTTAAAGAAGCATTTAAAGAATCCATTTGGCCAGCACTCAAGAAATCCTTTGTAGCAAATGTAATAGCACTCTGGCTTAATCAGTGGAAAATGAATCAGAAGGACTACTTTTCTATTTTGAATTATTCTGCTTCATGTATGCAAACGGCAACCTGCCTTTTGGAAGGGAGCCCCCCTTGACCCAAATCCACAATCTTCAGGCGAACTGAGCATGGCTTAGAGAGATCCTGCTCTTCGAGGCTACAGAAAAGTGATTCTGTCTGGGATTCCTCATCTTTAGCAGATGATCCCTTTAAATCCTGTTCGGTGGGAAAGGAGGTGCTCTGAACCCAAGGAGATCTGTCTTAGTAACTCCTATTAAGATATATGGGCCCAAGGCCATCGCGACTGGAAAGAGCTTCAAATGGATGGTGGGTTTGGACATGAACCTCCATTCCAGGCCCTTACTGTTTGGGCTCCGAGGGAGTTTTAAGACCAGGCCACATTAGTCCCAGAGAAATAAACACGAGCACATCTCCATAAACGACAGCGCTCAGATGGTGCAGGAAAGTTACTGGGATACAAGCCACCAGCACATTTACCATGTCTGTATCGAGGGACAGTTTGGCTCCATCAAGCCAACTTCAATTTGAAGCTCGCTTTTTTGAACTAAGTCATGTTAAACACTTCAGCCAAGTGTTTCCTCCATTACTGAGGATAAGACTCAACTCTAGAGCTCATCACCCAGATTTAGCAAGCAAAGTAGCCAAAAGATTACAGAATCAAATAGCTAGAAGGAACGGATTTACAGGCAGTCTCTGGTCTTGTCTATTGGGGCTGGAGGAGAACCAGGGCACCAAGAAGACGCAACTCGCAGGGTGTCTAAGCTTACGCTGCAACAAGTTTCTGTCTCTACTGATGACAGCCAGATGACTAGACATCTTGGGACACTGGGGAGAAACGTAGGAGGCCAAATCCAATCCTCTGTCCAGATGGTGTCACCGGTCAAGGAGCAAGATTTGGACTTAGACTGAGAAACAGATCATCAGAGCTGAGAGGGTACAGTTTAAGGGGAGGATAAGTCACGTTCTGTTCTTTAGACTGCTCCCTAAGCATCTCTTACTGGCCACTGTCCAAGATACGAGTCTACATGGACTTTGGACTGACACATTATGACCATTCTTACATCCTTACACATGCGATAAATAAATCTGCCTTCTCTCAGGATTTCACAGTTTCTGTCCAAGTTCAAACACATAATGCCATGCGTGCATAAATCAATCAGTCCTTTACTTCCTGCTCTGTTAATTATTATCACAACAGCTATAAGCAAACACTAGCCTTGGACAGCTGACTAGCTGTGCACACAAAAGCACTCTTCAGGTTTCTCAAGCCCACCCTTGTGTGAGCTCCAGCAAAAAGCTTGCCATAAATATCACTACCTCTTCCTGCTTTGAGCCTCTAAAACACTCTGGTGAGTGACACATGGGAAGAAAGAGAGTTCAATTGTTTCTAAACACCAGACTGTGTAAATTTTGCCTGATGGATCTTTTGGAAAATGCTTTTTTCTTCTTAGGAGAATAGTAGATCAGTGTTTAAAACACACAGACACCCCCCTCTTTTCGTCCACACTGAAATGAAAGGGGGACTTCAGCAAGTACCAGTGTTAACCTGAAAGAGACCTGCCACATCTTGGCAAAGCCTTTGCCTAATAATCGTGGCTTATCATCTCAAGGGTTGCTTTATTAATAATCTTGCCCCTATCAGGACACGTTTAGCAGAGAGGTTGGTCTCTCTGAGCTGCATATATGAATCTTTGATCTTGCATCTGCCCTAACAGAGAGAAGACTCATCTCTGTTTCCTCTATGGACAGAAATAAACTCTGTGGACGATTTGGCCGAACAGCTGCACAAACAATGCAATTTAGAAGGATGCAAATGATACACGAGCAGGTTTTGTTCACAGCCTGTCTATCCTTTGTGTTTGCCAATTAGATCAGTGATCTTAACCCTGCTCTTGTGGCTGGGGTAAGGAGGAGAGACACATACAGGGAATAAAGCTAAGCATAATGCACATCACGGTATTACTTCAGGAAGCTGAAACCCTATTATAAGAATCTAGAGCACCCTGGAATAAGAATTTCCTCCAAACTGATTTCTTTGGTTGAATAAGCTGACAAAGACTACACCATAGCTTCCACTGGCACAGGGCATGGCTATTTTTATTCCCTCCACATCAAGTAACAGCACACCCATGTCACCCCATGGATTGAATCTTAACCAAACCAGAATGAATCAAGGACAGCTAACCTTTCACTTTTTGGATGGGGAAAAAAATATAGCTGAATTCCCGGTTTATAGAAACCTTTCACTGCAAACCATTCTGCAACACTGCCAAAAATCAGTGCCGGCAACTTCATTCCCAAAGCAGCTTACTTGACTTCAGGACTGTCTACATCATAAAAAGTTAGTCAGGAGTTGAAGATGTTGCAAGAACCCTTAGTCATGTGGCTTTATCACTGCCTCTACCTGCAGCTGTGACTATCCAGTATGGACATGGGGAGGCGGGATGCTCACATCAGTTACATGCCCAGTCTCCAGGCAAACTGATATTCCACTCACTTCAACATCTGTACTTAATTAGCCTGCCCTGTGGCCCAGGAGTGAGTGAAGAGGACAAGGAAAGCTGCACTCACTACTATGGACACCATGGAAAGAGCATGTCAGACTGCAGCATTACACTTGTATTTTCACTGCAGAGTACAGCCAGCGGATGAAAACACAAGCAGAGCAGACGAGGCAGCTATGGGCTTGATCTGTAGCAGGGAAACAGGTAAGCAACAAGCAGAATAGCCAGTTGCTTGGTGGAGAAGGACCAAGAGGACTGCACACAACAGCTCACTCCACCCTACACCAGGGTGTACCGTCTGCACCAGATCTTCAGCCCGTGCAAACATACATAACCCCCAACATCAAATGCAGTCTGATTTATAGTAGCTGAGACCCAGCCCATTCATTTCGGGGTGGGTGGTGTTTTGGTTTTTTTTCTGCTGAAGCACAAAAAAGTTTCACCCCTACTGAAATTCATCTAATCTCAAAAAGCAAGGTGAAAAATGTCTCAAGGATGGGCAGTCTCAAAATGCACACACCCAGAATAAGCAGTTCCATGAGAAAAATGTCAACCTGAGAGTTGCAAAGCACTTTGGAGGTATGCAACCACTTATATGTCAGAAAAGCGACGACAAGGTTTTCCCAGCTAGCAGGCTGTCTGTACCACAGCACTGGTAGAAGGATAAGCCAGAAATTCCAGTTGGTGAGCTCTAGCTGTCCCAATCTCCAAGGAATATGAGCCCTCACTCATGTCAGACATCAGTGTGCTGGGTTTTTTTTCTGTTCTGATAGGAAGTCAGCCAAGCAGACACTGTTGTCACATCTCCAGACAAATACAGATTAGACTTAGGGTGGAGATAGGACCTAATTAATAATAAGGGATTGAATTAGGTTTCTACAGTGCTCAAATTCTGCTAGCTTTAGTTGTGAATGAACGCCATTATGGACAGAAATGTTAGAAAGACACCTGTTTCTGACAGCTCCAATCTAGAACTACAAACATGCCCCTAGAAATGCTCTGATTTAGGGATCCAGATGGGAGACCCTCCCTCACCCTAAGGTTTGGAGGGCTCTGAATCAAAGCTTTGGTTATGACCCATCTCTGGTTGTCATCAGCACATCTATTTACCTCCGATTCTCCTACAGCACCTGTCACTGAGGAATGCAGCATCGCCGTGTTCCACAGGTACGTCTGTGACTTGATAATCTCATTTAAATAGCAATCGTAAAAGTCAATACACAAAAACAATGCAGCCCTTTCTTCCCCCCGCACATGTGTGGGTATACAGTTCCCACTAGCATTAGAAACAACTCCAGGTTGATGGGAATATTGTCTCATTCCCACAGACTTTATTTACTCTCACTTGCCCCATAAAGGACCAAAAGAACAAAGTTCTGTTCACTTAGATGTAGATTTTGGGGAAAAGAGGACATTAGGCATAGTGCTTCCAACCCTGACACTGCCTCAATGTACAATCTCAGCCAAGTCCCTGAATCTCACTGGACTTCTGTTTTCCCCACAGGCAAAATGAGAATGGTAATACCTACCACACAAGGTTGTTGTATGGTCTGGAGAGTACTCAACCAGAAGGAAGCCACGAGGGGAGGCAGAGGTGTTACTATCTCACATGAATAGACTGCACGAGCACTGCATTGAGACCTCTCTTTTGTGCCATACCATTACAAAATTCCTTCATGTGTCATTAATATATATGTTAATATCAAAGCAATACATGCATCCTTTTATTGTGCAACCAGCAATGTTTCCACGGGAACCCCTCCAATAACAAGCTCATAATATGCAGCACATGGTTTTTCAAACCAAAATAACTTTTTTCACCCTTTTTTTTTTTTTTTTTTAAATCTTCTAAACCAAGAAAGATATTCTGCCAAAGATCAGCTGTGGCTGCCAATTTTTACATGATGGTGACCTAAATAAGTCTTCAGGGAATATTTTTTATTTCCCAAATACCACCATTACTAGACTCTCTTATGTGGCACTGCTGGGATGAAACTCATCTTAGGTCTGGCATTTCCATGCTCTCCCCACAGACAGCATGACAGACTCTTTACATTGCCAGGGTTTTCATTAAGCTTTGAAATGGGGGCCATATCCCACCTGGAATGTTATTACATAATCTGTCCAGAGAACTTAGGCAATTCCTGGAATTTACTGCTATACGATGAAAAGCAACCAACACTACCAGTCCATCAAGCTGAATTGGTTTGCTTTGCTCAGCAATACCATAATAGTTATGAGGGATCTTTTAGATTCTGAGAGCTAAATGAGCCTTTAATTTATGTTTGGTGAACCACATACGAAAAAGCGTTTCAATTCTACCATTTTAAAAAAATAATCCTTATCATCTTTTTCTCTCTCTTGAAGTATCAATGTCATGCCTACAGCTGTCTCTGTTTCCATCCCTGAAGATCTGCTGGGAAACCAGATCCAAGGTCTTTCAGTTTATGCAGAGCTTTAGAAAGACTTGCTTGGACGATGCCACCCATTTCACTGCCTTGAAAGAGATTTTCTCCAATTGATTCGAGAGTGTTTTTTAAAGTCTTTTTCCTCCTTCCTTTATTAAGCCATTCTATACAAATGAAAATCTCGAAGGTAGATGGATGCAGTGTTGAATGCATACAGATATAGATACACAGCTGTTTTAATAAAAAGATGACTTCTCTTCTGTGCCTCGCCTGTGTGCTCGGACCATCACAAACACTCCACCACCACCCCCTTTACACATACAAAATGCCATGGTGGGGGAAAAAAGTGCAACTGAAACTACAGCAAAATCAGAAACTTATAAACTGATACAGGAATTGGCTCAAAATAACTACAGATCTCGCATTTTTTTTAGTCCTTTATTAAAAATAAATTAATAAAACTGAGTTTAAAGACTGAGTTTAAAGCATTTGAATAGCTTGCCCCTCCCAAATTTTATAAAGTTTCAGACTGACAACACATTCCTACTCCTTTCCAACTTGGAGGGAACAAAATAAGAATCTCTAAAGAAAAAGAAAAATCCCACATGGAAAAAAAATAAAATCTGTGTGAGTTGTCTTTGCACACATTACAGAGAGGCTAAAAAAAAGGCATCATTTAAATTATTTTCTCCTCTTTGCGGGTCACCTTCCATTAAATTGTTGAGAATAAAACATACTCCCACCAAGACATTAACATCTCATTTCCAGTACTGCTTGGGTGAGGAGACCAAATAAAAATAAATGGCTTCTACAATAAGACACATCATCCATCGTCAGCATGTAAAACACAGTCATTAATCACAGAAGCAACCTACTTATTACGGGTATTCAAGCACTGGCAATACAAACGCTTATAAAACAGGGGCTCCTTTCATAATTCCCTGCCCTTGCCTCTCAATAGTTTAGAGGATTAACCCTTTTACAACGAGGGATGGGCAAACTGGTTTTGCCTAATTCCAAACCAACTTGACGTCATGGGTTCGAAAGTTCGACTTGGAACTCAAACATTATCGGATGCGGTTTGTGCTGAGGGGAGACAGCAAGAAAGAGCTCAAGGGGAGAAAAAGGAAGGCAGAGAAAGAGCAAATCAAAAAACCCAGCAGGGCACGGACAGAATGTAAAAGTCCAGTAAAGGGTAAAAGGATGGATAAAAATTGCTAATGAATGAGTTGAAGCCCCTACAAAGTCATAAAAGCAGCTTTGTCTTTACACCTGTCTTAATGTGATTTGTGGGGAAGTCTGTTCCCTCCCACAGACTTCTCTCTGGTGGGAAAAGAAATACAGATTTTATTTGTACTTAATTAATCCTCATGAAGAGCGCAGTTAAACACATGCAATCCCCACTGACCGTATTACTTTGGGCTTCTCTTGTTTGCCTTTATCTAATGGGAAAGTTGAGGCGTGCAGCGAGCGTATAACTGGCTCTACATCATATAGTGAGTCAAGGACAAAGCTGAGTAGAGATCAAGCCACCGACCATCCAGTGCAAAGTTCTCAGCTATTCCATGGGCTCTGCAAAATCACAAACTCCATTCAGTTATCCCTGTTCCCAGCAGTGGCATGCCCCAAGCTGCCAGCTAAATGAATGCTCAGCAGAAAACGTTCACGTATTTGCGGTCTGATGCAATTCCTTTTCTTTTTCTACACACCCAAAACTTCCATTGACTTCAAGGAGTAAATAAGAAGTGGGGACGGGGGTGGAATCAAGAGGTACTGAGAAAAGCAATATTTGGACATAATCTGCAGCATGCAAAAGGGTTAAATTAGAGTTTAAAATACATAAGCCTCACTATTTACTGATTGTTGTAGAAAGTGAGACATCTGAATGAAGAAAATTCTTGTGGAGAGAAACTAGATGAGGTATGTATTTGAATTTTCTCACAATGTGCAAACTGGCCCCAGTTTAACCAGAGGCAATAACTTTTCAAACACTTAAATTAACTTTGTCATCAACTGGACAAACATTTCCAATGTCGGTATCAATTACTGGAGGCAAATGACCCATGATTGGCCCTGAGGAAAACAAACATTCTGAGATGACAAATTAAAAGAGTCCACCACATTTTAAGCCACGCTAAAGCTATGCGCCAGATACTGGAAACGAACACTTAAGTTTTTTCTGGATGGATTTTTCAGTTAATTAACATAGCAGCAATAGGCAGCAGCAGCTATTCCATTAGAACTTCCTTCAAAGGTAAGAAATATTCAGCAAAAACCTTGCAGGCGTGACTGGTTTCAGGGTGAAGTGGGCTACGTCCTGGCAAATCGTCACCAAGAAGGTCAAATCATTGCAGAGGTACTCAGAAATTCAGCACCAGCTCTGCTTCCTAAGAAATATTGTGTGTTTCCCCAAGATATTTCCCCTAAAGGAAATGTTTTTCTTCAAACCGAAGTTGCCATCAAGGCACCGTGATGAATGAAACTGTTTTCGGTATCCTTCACTGTCCAAAAGGATTTTCTATCCCCTCATTTACTAGAGGAAAAAGTACCATTTTTATTTTGCAGGCATACACTCAGAGATAGAGAAATACAATCAGCGGGTAAAAACATTATCGCTGGTTTTGCTTTTTGAAAGGTAATACCAAAGTTAAGATCACTGGTGAGTTAATACGAGTCAAACAAATCACGCCTAGGCTGTACTAAGCAGTCAGTATCTGTGAATAGATAATAGTAGCGCTCAGTTTTTAAATAGCTGTCAACTGACTTTAATGCATTTTTACAAGTTGTAACATGACTAATCGTGCTAATATTACGAAGGGAGAAATAAGGCATGGATCACAGATATCAGTTTTTTCAACCGTATTAAAGCCACAGATACATAGCTATCAAGTTGTTTGCATTGCTTTCAGGGTAGCGTCTTTGTTTACTGACGGGGAAGAAAACAGGCAGTATTTTTTCCTAAGTTGAGCATATGCCATAGAAGTCCTACATCAATGTTTATCATGGTTGTATCCCTTTTTCCTGATTGACGCTGCTGGATGGGTATCACTTTTACCCTTCTCTGAAGGACAGACATTTCTATTTCATAGTTGCAAGCTCTTTCAAAAGCGTTAGTGGAAGCTATTAATTGATCCTGCTATTAAAAGAAACGCACGGAAAACAGAAAAGGATACAAAAAAGGCAAAACGACCACGAAAACTCTGACAGCATGAAAGAAAAGGAAATAATTTGCCAAACTGAGTTTGCCAGACTAAAAACAAAGTCCATTTAGCCAGCCAAACAGCTCTGAAGACACTTCAACACTCCTGCGCTAGCTGTGCATGCAGTCAAATCGATCTTTTTCATTTGCACCCGTGTCCCGTTTTCTGTCCTTTCACTGCTCTGCGAACGTCCAGCATCTCCATCCACCGCAAAACCTTTCACAAAGCCAGAGCGATGTCGCGTCCTTAGTTCAAACAAGGATCAGGCCCTATCTTTCATTTTAAACACAGCTGCTTACGAAGACAGAAAACAAACCAGACCAATTTCAAACCCTGCAGAAGTCCTTTCAGCGCTTGGCATCGACCGGGAGATCATCTGTCTGTGGGGACGAATTTAGTTCAGTCGGAGAGAGAGGAATGACCCCAGTTAACAGCTATTCCCTGTTGTATACAGAGCTCGCCAGGTCTCAAGCTTTTGACCGTTCTTTAGGGATGGCACTTAGGATGCAGTGCTCTAAAACCTCCTGAGACAGCCTACCCCATCAGACAAAGGCAAGCCAGGAAACCCTACGCCTGCCAACTCTGAGCTGCTCCAAACAGCAGGAGATGCCTTCGCCCTGCTGGAAAAGGGACGGTGAGGAGAAATTCTGAGGACGTAACAAAAAGGATCAATCCTGAATCTATTAAACCCCCCCACACACATATATTGTCTTAAAGCAGGCTTGTGAATCATAATTTAAAAGATAACCTCCCTGATTTTCCAAAAACGCTGCCATGTGTTGTTAAACTTGAACGTCTTTATAAATCCATCTTTTTATCACGTAAGTTATTTCTTTTTAAATAACATTTTGGATGCTGTACTTTGTTCAGCTGAGACCAAGATGAATATTCGTAACCATTACAGTTTTGAGATTAGCTCATGCAAAAGTTTCAGTAGTCTATGAGCTGATACACTAGTAAACTCTCTAAATCTAGACAATTAGATGAAACAACACTGGGATTTCTCCAATCTCTTTTCAGTGATCTTTGCTGGTTTTTCTCATGCAATCGTTAGCCGGCTAGTCTCTGATGGACAGAAATACAGTATCAATTGCTGCGACATCTCTTCACAACAGACAGGTGCTCTAGGGGTCAGGCACCAGTCTAAGAGGTCTCTGTCTCTCAGCCTCAAGAAAAAGGGTTTCAACAGAGCTGTACAAATAAAACACTATCAGTCTGGGATTTCGTAAGTGCTTTCGTTTTACCGTAATTTAAGTGCTAAACTACCTTATAATAATGTGCTTTTAAATGTTTACAGTTAAAGCATAATTGAATTTGACTCATTTTGGCTCTGACCCAACTACGATTTAATTGACTTCAGTGGGAGTTGGATTGGGCTCTAAGTAATTTTAACTAAAATAATCCATCAATTGTTCCTCACCCACTTCATCAAACTCCTTCCCATCATTTACGATTGCTCTGTAATTTACTGCAACAAGGCGAAACTAACCCTTCTAACTTCTGGCATGGCTTCCTGGCCCTCGGTGGAGAATTTCACTACTATCCAGCAACCTAAACCAAATCTGCTTAAGGAAGGCAAAAGAGCACAACGAAGAGCAGACGGCAGAGATCCAAACTGCCTAGTACGGGGCTCTGCTGTTACAGAAAACTTCAAATATCAGCTCCTCCACTATTTAGTCACCGCAGGAACAAAATGAACCGTTAGTAAAGCTGTCAAGAGGAAGCTTTGAACAAAACAGACAGAAGGGTGAAGCGAGATGTATTCACAAACTCACGCAAATGTTTTGTGGCCAAAACAACCCCATTTGCTTCAGACTTCTCATCATTATATTGTATCAATGATTACGTTACCGGTTTCTATTTCAGGGGGACTTTTCGTATTTTTCCTCTTTGAGCCACATGAATAAATGCAAGCCAGAGCACTCGGCCTTCCTAAAGACATCTAACGTTACACAATTATACGTATGTGATACATACAGCACGCAAGCAGATACCTTCCGTAAGAAAGTACCACCACTGCTAATTTTGCTTCAAAGACGACAGGTTAATCTGTCGTAGAATACCCTGTTTAAGTAACCACAAGCATATCACATATATTTCTGTGTCTTGCAATAGAAAAGGAGATGCTTTTATTAAGGCTTCAACCCTTCTGTGCTTACACAACAGTGTTTTGGTTTTTAATGTATAAACAGGCTGTACGCTAGATGTGGCAATAGGTACCTGTACACTCGAAGTTACAGGGACTTGGTCTTGCTTCAACATTAGTTCTCAAGATGTCTGTTAAAATTTAATTCAGATGAAATCCAACCCCTCTAAGGTGAAATCCCAGGTAAAAAAAAAAAAAAAAAAAGAATTTGCATCAGCAGGAGAACTAGCCATTAACTATCCTGTAACTTGCAAGATAATCATTAGTAGAAATATCCAAAGCCAAATGGTGAGCCAAGTGTTTAAAGATGACTTGATGACTACATTGAAAACTCTCTTATTTTGAAGAAAATCCACAAAATGAGTAGCAAGATTATCTGAGTTACAGGGAAAATACAAAAGCTTCCAATTCAAATCCTTCTTTGCATCAGTAGTCCTGTTGAAGGTAGCCAGCCAACTGCATGAATAAAAAACACTGGCATGTTAAAGAATATACATGATAAGACCCGAATACCCACATACAAACACACTTTAAGGTCATTGTTAAAGTTGTTGCACCAAATCTCACAGAAAAAAAGAGCATATGTATTTGTAAATTTTCTGTCATCACACTTTCAAAGGGAATTTTATTTTTTTTATATAGGAAGTTTTGGAAAACTGTTTTTCTCCTTCCTTCAAAAAAAAAAAAAAAAAGAAGTGTGATTTTTTTTTTTTTTTTTTACAGAAAAATGAAAAAACAAAGGAGAGATTTTGCCTGGGAGCTGTGAAGGGTAGCATTCTTTCAGGTTTTGTGTTTTAGATAGAGCTCAAATATTCTGGAAATAAATACTGCCAAAACCATAGTTTTATAAAAATCTTGTACAGAGTAAAAACACTATTTTCCCACTCATCATGTATGCCAGGATATTCTACTAGAAAATGTCATCTTATTTTTACTGAAAGTCATTTCTTCTTACTGAACTATATATATTTATGCTCTACAAAAGTGCTAACTATGAAGAGGTATGCACAGACCAGTCAAAAAAAGGAAATTAATGGCGGGTGGTGGGGGGCTGTGTAATAAGGAAGAGATGCTGGACTGCCTTTCTGTGTGGCACACTTCAGAGAGAAATACAATGATATTGACCCCAAGAACAGTACCCCTCACGAATTCTCATCAGGTAGCTAGGAGCAGAATCAAATCTTCAGCATCCTCATGGCATATGGTCTACCAGCATCACCCAGACCCCACTGGGGGCCAGGATATGTTCAGAGGACACGTGAGGAGCAGCAAGCATACAACTTCATTTGCAACAGCAGGATGTGCTAACTGCAGTCACAAGAGATTTGAATACCAGTGCAGAGGTCCACGTTCAGGAAGATAGAGGATTTTGGGGGGAAAGGCTGTTCTTCCCCCTTCCCTTTAGTTACTGAAATGGGTCTCAGCGCCGAGTACCCGAACACCTGTCCAAAAATCAGCAACTGGTAACTTGGTGTTCTTCCGAGCTGTGTTCTGGCCAAGAGAAATGAGGGAGAGGATGCCAAGAATGTGTCAAACCGTAAAGTTGCAGGAGAGGAAAATGGAAAATATTAAGTATTTACTGTGTTAGCCAGGTCCTAACACCAAATCTCTCTATATTTTTAAAGATGTCATTAAAAGGTAGCTTTGGGAATTTCACATCACTCGACAAGGACTAGAAGTCTTTCAGCACGATTCTCCCCGAGTGCTAGGAACACAAGAAATAACAGATAACCTGGGGGGGAGGGGAGGAATCCATCTCCAATATTTCCCTGGACGGGAACATTAATACCACCTCACGATTTATTGCCGCTAAGCTACTCTGAAACTCTCACATTCATCTCACCCATACCATCCACGGTGGAGCAATCGGACACACCAAGGCACGGAAACTGTTCCTAGCAGAGCAAGAAACATGAGCAACGCAAAGAGGGCACGCTTTCCTGCGTAAGTCAGCGTGAGTGGACACTGTCGTGCCCATCAGGAGGAGGCATAACTTGGTCTGTCTCATCTGAGTGATGCAACACTGTGCTCCACTCCCTGCCGAGTAAAAGTGTACGTAGGACATCGACTGCTTGGCCCCCATGAGCTCGTTCTTGTGATCCTCTTCTGTTAGGGACTTTGTCTTGACTTACAGAAATACAGCTGAGATCACAAACCAGGTCCTAAACTTTCCAAGGAACTAGTACTTCCTAGCAAATGAAGCTCGTGTTAACGTGTTTTGGCTTCTGCAGTCCAGCTGGAGCAATTCTTAAACAGAACTGACTGAAAATGTTTGGTTGTAATTCCTTTCATCAGAAAAGAAAAAGAAAAAAAAAGAAAATTTTGCAATACACAAAGTAACTTCATTGCTTTGCCAAATGTCTCATAAAAAGGAAAGTGTTAGAAAGTTTTGTTTCAGCCCTGAGAAGATATGTTTTCAATATTTCATTCCAGATAGAGTATTTTCTCTGATCTGATTTCCACCCCCACCACACACTTTTTAAACCTTTAACTTGCCAAGATAAATCTAAACCATTTTGCTTCACTCTGAACTGAAAAGGGCAAGTGATCATTTTTTCTTCTATCTACCGACAAACCAAAACATGACGTTTTCTGACTACTCCTAGTATTTTCACTTTGATGTAATGAAACTTTGTACACGGTCTGCAAATGCAAAGCCCAACTTTCCAGTTCCTCCAAGCAGGGCTGCACAGTCTCCTCTAACTAGACAAGGTATCAAGGGAATGAGCATAAGAAATAGATCATCAGAATCAAGAAATTAAGATCACCTGAGCAACAGTGAGCAAGAGCAGAGCCTCCTTCTGAGCCAGTAAATGCCAGCAGTGGATTAAGAAGCAACTCTTAGAGAGTGTATTGAGCAAGTCATCTACAGAGATCAATTCCTGATGTGACGATCAATTCCAGATGATCAGCTCTGCCATCTATCGTGTGCAGTTGCATGCAAATCTTCCTTCCTCACAGGCCTGCACTGAGGGCATGGAAGCAACTTAAAGTCAGAAAGGCAGAGATATCTTTCAATCGTCCAAGCCTGCTTACAACAGTCTTATCAGCATTAAACCCTTTCTGAAGGTGGATCCACAACCTCCCCCAATCAACACACTGCCAAGATTATGATACTGCGAGCTGTCCTTCACCATGCTCTGTCACTGGAAAATAAATGTAGTGCTCAACAGAAGTAAACAGAAAAGAAAGAAAAAGCAAAAACAAAAAGTCTCCTTAGCTACTGCTCTGCTCTCTTCCCCGTAGCTTGGCGAGTTGACTGGGAGCTTCACACAACTTGTTGGCTCAAAACAGTCTCACTTCTTTTTCCCCAACTTCCTCAGTGAAGATTCCTGCCCTTGCTCACACCCAGCTGGTACTGAAGGCAGCAATGCTGGGGGACATTCATTCTCCCAGACAAGTCTGTCTTTTCCTGCATTTTACAGCAGCAGGTTGAATAAAAGTCATAAAAATAATAATCACAACAACGTGAGAGCTGTGGCACTAGGTCTGCATTGCACAGGCTCCGAGAGCAGTGTCCAAACTGAGGATACTTTTCACAAATCTACAGCATTTAAACCTAAACCAGCCTGTAAATGGATTTAAACCGTGCTTCAGTGCAAACCATGAGGCTTTAGAAAATAAGGTATAGGTGTCAATTTTCCCAGCGGAATCCCACATTCATTAATACCTCCTATTATAGCATTCCTCCGCAATGCTTATTCATGCTTAACCACAACCACAAAGCTGATTAGTTTCCACAGTAGGTTTTATTGCAATTGCTGGGGTGTGATTTTCTGCTTTGTTCCGTGTAGTTTTCCCTTTCATTAATTTCTTGTATTCGCTATTAACTGTACTGAGATACAGACAGCAAAACTCAAGTCTTGATTCCAGATTTTCTAATATCTAGCATTGAAACTTCTTTAGAGCCAGATTTCCCTGCTCAGCCTGTTTTCAAATTCAGATTCTGATCTGGCTTTGCTTCTGAAATACCACCTCTAATATTGGATATAATCTGACAGAGAAAATTGACCCTCTTCTCAGATGGTATAGTTATTATTAGCCAGGGCATTATTATTATTCCTCATATGCCACTTTTTGGCATTTCTGAACTATGTTCTCTACTAAAGACATCAAAACATGTAAAAACTAAGGCAGACATCCTGAAAAACACCAAGCTCTTTAAAATTAAATTTTGTGCCCAGTCTTCAGCAATTACAGATACATCTTACTTTCAAAGACTACACCAGTTGTTCAGTTTACCTCAGCTGATAAGCCGGTCTTCAGCATGATTGCTACATAAAGACTTCTTCTTATAGGGCTAACATGGACAGGGAGTTATTTGGCGGAGAGTTTTGAGAAAACTCAGACTTGCCTGAGACTGCAGCTGAATAAATCATGCTACAGGAGCGGGGAGACAGTCCCGACAGCAAATTCTGACTTTTCTAGGTTTTCAGGGGAGCACTCCGAGACATCAGTGTAAATGTGTCTGCATCTTCTAGGATCTGTATGCAGTAACATCATGTCCGAATTATCTTACATTTCTATTAAGAATACTCAATAGCTTCCTAATACTGGATCAGTGACACCTCCAGAAGCAAATTTTTCAGGATTAATAGATTCCCTTTGTCATTTCACCTTTACTTTTTGCTATTAAACTATAGAACTATACTGATCTTTGTAAGCTAAATCCAATAAACATAAGGAGTTTATAACAGCTTTTTTTTTCTTCTTATGTTTGCACAAATAATCACAAAAAAATCCCAAACAGCATCGCAGCAATGCAGATTTCCACACAGAGACACTTACAGCTTTGCAATTTATGTTGGCACCTATCAGTCCCTGCTGCCGCCGAATAAACGAGCAGATTCATTTTGGCCCGCTTCCCTCAACAAATACATTTTGGGACACAGGTCTTTAACGGACCTCGTGAGACATCGAGTCCCAGCTCCTGCCACCACAGGCACACATTTAAGACATCTAGGTCTCCTGAGCATCCACTTCACACACCGCAAGACCGAAACTCTTCCCAACACCTTGTAATAATGACTGGGATGCCACAGCAAACCCTTCCATCTGCAGCGGACTGGGGGATGGCGATTCAACCCCAGCTGAAGATGGGAGGGCTGACGGGAGGCTGGGCACGCTCAGGTTTGAGTTAGCCTGGTAGAAGGTATACCCACAACTTTGTATTAGCTTTATTTAACGGGATTAATCCAGCTGTTATGTTTCAGATAACGCACTTTGAACGGATGGCATCTCATTTTTCCCCACACTGGGACATACACTACATGGATTCCCCTTTCATTTCCCACAGTGCCCTGCTTTCCCCCAGGAACTCCGTAACAGTATCCATTCAATTTAAAGGAAAAAATTCTGCAAGTATTTGAGCAAAAGAAATGGCTTCCACTCCAATTTTAAATAATGTCCCAGAGCAAATTCAAACCTTGCCTATATCAAGGCCTTTTTGAAGAGAATCAGAAGGAATCTTGTTGTGAGGTCACACATAAAAACTGAGCTGTTTTAAGATGCAATAAATCTACTTTCTCACCATGGTTTCCTAAAACGGCTGACAAGACTGACTGAGAACCAGAAATATCAAAGCTCACACTTTATCGCACAAGCAATGATTCCCCGCAGGCCCCAGTGGTTGCAGGTATCGCTTAGTTTCATCCAGAAAACATAAAATATAGCAGGGAAATGACAGCTCAAAAAAACTTTGGGATAAGCAGTTCCCAATTTAATCCTAAAACAAAACAACAGAAGACAGACAAAAGAACTGGAAAAGAAGAAATCAAGTGATGGAACAATTCTATGCTAAATGCCTCTCTATGTTAAAACCCCAACTGCACGAATACTGAACAAGGTCTCATCCTCAAAAAAAACCCCAAACACCAACCAACCAACCCACCCACCACCAAACCAAAAATTTCAAGGAAGCAAACCATAATTATCAGTATTCTTTAAATGCAACTTGTTCTACAGACTAGGAAGCAGAGTAGCAAACTTTGAAAAAGATGTAAACAAACTAAGAAAATTAAGGTTATGACCACTTCCAGAAGTTGTGGCACTTTTAAATATACATAAAGCAGTACAATCCCCTTGAACACAACTCCCCTTACACAGGTGTAAATATTTTTATATCAAAGGAATTAATTCTCTCAGAAGACAAGTAAGGCCACACCGATATAATGCATCTTTGTGCCCCTAAACCTACATTCATGCAAGGTGTTGTTCTAGTATAGCGACTGTAGCAGACTAACGAGAAAGCAGCACAGTCCTACCTGAGATATGTACTAGTAAAAAGCCTTCGTGTAGAACGGAAATAAATCACACTGATGTTCACTGGGACAGGTCCTGATAGAAACCTGGTAGAATACCAGCTCTATGCCTGGCATACACGGCATAAACAATAAATAATCTGTACTCCTAACTTTGCTAAAATAAACTGAAGACTCTAAAAGCTCTCTCTTCAAAGAGACAATGCTATTCTTTTTCATCCAGCCGTCTCCAATTCATTTGGGTAGTTTACAAAGGGCACGCAAGACCAATATTGTTGATTATTAATACAGAACGTCACGAGTTCCACTATCGCCAGGGTCAGCACACAACTTCCCCCCCCCCCCAAGTCCTGGCCATGACCACCCTGGCTTTTATTTTTCAAGCGGTTTTAGTTACTTTGATAAATATAAAGCATTTCCACTTTGACCTCGTACCATCATCCTGACTGACAATGTCCTTTGATTCTTTATCATGCCCAGAACTACAAATCTGGCAATTGGATTTTGAATGCATCGCGAAACCAAGATTTTAAAAAATCCAGGAAACAAATCAGAATTGGTATAGACTCACCTACAAATATTTTTAAATGTAAAATTGAAAAATTATATAAAGACAATTTGAAAAGTGATTCCTATAGGACTCTGCTCAGTCGAAAAGCAACCTTCAGAAATCAGTATAACAAAGCAAGCACAGTATACATTAACACTATAATCATAACTTATACAAATTAATTAGGTATGACATAATATGAAAAGCCAATAAAAAAATAAGCATCATGAAACAAAATAAATAATGTTTTCACTAAGTCATCGCAATCCAAAAAGTCATAAATCAAGGAGTTATTAACCACCATCTGAAAATATTTTTGGTTTCTTTTTTTTTTCTTAATCATAACGGCTCTGAACCTGGGCTAGCATTTTGTTACAGATTCAGTATGAGTACAGCCTTGTTCATTAGGCTCAGCGAACACCACAATACATGTTCATACACCAAATTTTAAGCTGGTGACGGATCCTTTTTACAGGGAATTGCGTTTTTCTTTCCAAAGAAAAATTTGGCTGGGGCTCGTTCCAAGCTCTTCGCAATGGGAATCTCCCCAGTGAGATCTGGGAGCTTTGCATTAGACCTCCTGAATGCTCCTTACAACTAAAATGTCCATCTTCTACCTCACGATGCACAGGAAAAGTCCCAAACGTCCTTCTACCCCCCATCCCCCTCTACTTGACAAATTTGTTTTGTCCCAATTCAGCTGCACATGCTTAAATATTTAGCTTTTGATCATAGCCGAAAGAAAAAATATTTTCCATTTGGTTACCAATGTTTTACAGATCTCTTCACTTAACAAAGGATGTTGTTAAACACACATGCTGCACAACTGCAACATCTTACATCTTTCAGCTCCAAATAAATTATAGGCATATCAGACTGCTCTGACTTCACCCAAGATAAAAGAACTATTAACTCTTCAGCCCATGAAAATGCCTACAAATGTGACTCCTGACTTGAGAAAAAGCTGTGCCGCTGAAGAGAAGTTCAGCTGAAGTAAGTAATTACTCATTACTGTTTCAAACACGCCGAAGTCCCAGCTATGACTATACTGGCAAGGTAAATTTCTGTGATTTAGGTTAACTCATTTTTTTAGACCACAAAGAGACTAAGTGCTCACTCCCTTCTTGATTAACTCAAGAGACAAAGGAAATGCAGGCAATATGCATTTAAGCCATAGTGCTGTAATTCTGCAGTCTTTAGTCCCTAAGTGATTTGGGGGTATTTTTGTTTGTGTTTGTTTGTTTGTTGCGTTTTGGGGGTTTTTTAACAGATTTGTACTGGGTATTTTTCAACTTCTTTCACATTTAGTTATCCTTTGTGGTACTGTCCATTCCTTAGACAATGACGGAATTTCCTTTCTTTTATAATAAAAAAAATTCCCATTACCTAATACATATAGGACTTCAATCGTACCTATAAACCTTAGAAGGCTTACAATTTGGAAGCGTGGACTTTTGTAGCAGTTTCTTTTATGGTTTTAATCCTGCAAGCAAATCTCTGTCAGTCCTTCACTTCTCAAGCACTGCAACTCCACAAAGCTTATTCCATCAGAAGCAGATATTCACAATCCACCCTGACACAGGGACAGGCCAGAGCTTGGGCTTGGGCTAGAAACACAACCTCGAGGGAAAATTCATTAAAGATCCCAGGCACAAAGCGAAATAAGGCTTTAAGAGAACGGTAACCACAAGAGTCTTGCTAGCATCACTCAGAATCCACTGCTGAGTCATTTGAGGATTATTAATGATTTTTTAATGAATATATATTAGTCTTGCAAAGACAATGTTTGCTATACTTGACACAGATTAAAAAAATTTCTCTCTTTTTTCCCATGGGGGTGGTGAGAGTCAAAACAGCTGCTGGGGCGCACCCCACCCATCAAAAATACTATGGATCCCTTAGCCTAAAGGTGACATTCAACCCGTATTTTTTGATGCCGAGTTAGTCACACATGCTTCTGGGTGTTGGTAAATATTCAGGCTAATATTCCTTTTGGGTGCTAAAGGGAGCTTTCTTTTCTAATGCTTCCTTTCTGTACAGAGAGAGATAGAAATCTCTTTCCTTGTCCTGGCAGATTGAGGTCTGTGGAAGTCACGCCACTGACTCCAATGCGAGCAGAATCGGGCCCTCTCCACGTAACTGCAAGCTGCCACACACGGAGCCCATTTGGGACGTTCATGCCTATTTTGGCCAAGCACTCAATTTCACTGTCTACGCAGTAGCGAGGGATCAGCTCTGAAAAATTCCCTTGTCAGCAATATCTTGATTAACAACCAGCTCTTCTTGTATAAAAATATGTCAGCAATTAGTTAGAGAAGGCAAGGAACGTCACGCACAAATCGATCGGAAGAAATAAATGTTGAATGAGGATCACACCACTCATCTAACTTCTTCCCAGAAGCTGGTCATCATGGGTCTCAATTCTGACCCGGCCTCCTCATCACTTCTGGATCTTTAAGAATTAGTATTTACAAAATTAATATTGAGGTTGGAGGAAGACTTATGCTTGGACCAAGGATTTACTCTACTCGTCAAACCCTTAGATAACCTAACAGCAAGTTTTCTATTAGCACAGCTCCACTAAGACCCGAAAAGTTCCTTCTTATTTATATTCAGTGAAGCATTAAAAACAAAACACCAAACCTAAGCCAAAGTGCAGGCCTTGAAATTTTAAACACACCTTAATACAAACGCAGAATGGACATTCCCAGGAAAGAGAAAGGAAAACCGCAATTTTATGACCTCGAAATACACATTATTTTACCAGGAATTAGTCCTTTACAAATATTTTTCAACAGTCAAGATTTTTTGAAGAACGTATTTTTAAGTTTCAGTTCTATCATCTGCTTCTCTCAAGACATTAGGTGCCACCACTGGAAGCGCGGCCTTATGGGAAGAATATAAATCTGGAAAACTGCTTACTTCACCAGGAAAAAGAAGGATTTTCTTTTTCTTTTTTGTTTTTAATCTGGAATGCATTATAAGAATGATATTTTTACTTTTACCGTGGATTTTTAAAAGCTCACATTACACCAATCTGTTTGTGAAATTCAATAACGCCCACGGTCAAGACCCAATCGCTCATTTTTTTTGCCTTAAAATCAGCGGTGTCTGTCCAGGACAGAGATGCACTTGCATGGCTTTATTTGCGGTGTCTATGTCTGCAAAACCAGGAGGAGGAGTATTTTCACATCTGCTCTGTTACAAAGAGCCTAACTTCTTTCAAAGGAAGAGGGATTTTAGGGCAGAAAATCCTGCGCCTCGATAGCGGTTTTTCTCCTTTTTCAAATTTTCTATTCGTTTCTCTGCGCTCCCCCGCACGGCAATGAAAAACCCACGGACGGCAATGAGAAACCCACGGACGGTTTCAAGGAGCGCAAGATCACGGCCGCTTCCGAAAGGACCTGCGCTCCCGTGAACCGATTATCATTTCCACCGGTTATTTATTCGCGAACAGCCCGAGGGAGACGAAAGCCGAATCCCACCGCCGCACACCGAGATGAGCAACGGCGGCCCTCGAGCTTTAACACATGCCATCTTCCCCCTTCCCTGGAAAACAGCGGGAGCAAACGCAAACCCGTCGGGGCCGGGGCGTGAAAAACCTGGGGGTCGCGGCAATGAGAGCGTTTGACGGGAGGGTCTCCTCCGCTTCGGAGGAGCGGGACGCGCAGGACTTGGCTGGCCCCACCGAGGCAAGAGAGGCTTGGCTCGCAAACCGGCCGCCCCGACGCATCGGCAAGGGGGCTGCTCCGCTCCCCTTCCCCTGGGAAGACCCCCACCCCGGGGCAGGGTGCGGGGCGACTTGCGGTGCTTACCGGCGCAGGAGTGCAGCGGTTTGGGCCGGACCAGGAGAGACGGACAGACGGAGTAAAGAGAAAGTTTCTCGAAGTAATCGCAGGTCTCCTTGGAGAGGATCTCGTCGATCATGAAGGTCTTGTAGCGCCGCCTGCCTGCCTTGGGGCGCCCGGCCGAGGCCAGCCGGGGCTGCGCTTGGGGTTGGGGCTGGCAGTGCATTGCGGGGCGGCCCGCCGGCCCCGGGGCTGGGGGGCTGCGGGGGGCTGCCAGACCCGCGGCCGGTCTCGCATGGGCCGCCCGGCGCCTCCGAGCGCTGCCACCCCCCCCCCCCGGCTCCTACCGCCGCCGCCGCTCGGTTGTGCTGTCTTGTCCGCTTCGCTTCGCTCCGCTCCCCCCCTGCGCTCGGCGGCGCCGGGCTCCCCCGCTATATAAACCTTCCGATAAGCATCTCTCCACGGCCTTTTTAGGACGCTCCGGCTGTCAATCAGGGAGCCCGCTGCTCCCCGCCGAGCACCATTGTTACCCTGCGCCGGGCTGGGAGGATCCCGCCGATCCTCTCCCCTCCCTGCTCTCTATTTTAAGATACTGGGGTGTGTGTCTGTTTCTTTCTTCCTCCCCCCCCCCCCCCCCTTTTTTTTTTCTTGGTGAGGTTCCAATTTGGGGCTGGCTTGTCTCTTTTTTTTTTTTTTTATTCTCCCCTCCCCTTTCTTCTTTCTTCCCCCCCTCTAGCCTGTAATTAGTTTAAAAAATTAAAAGCGCACAGCCCGCAAATGCTGCTGGCTGCAGAGCAGCTCTTCCCGAGCCCTTACAGCTTTCGCCGACCGGCATCAACCCTATTCCCCAGCCGCCCAGTGCTGCTGGAGAGCGGCAGGGGAAAAAAAAAAAAACAAACAAAAAAATAATAATACTATTTATAGGTGCCTTGCTGAAGCAAACGCCTGCCTTCTCCCGAACGGCGTTACTCAGTCCCCGGGCTGAGGTGATTTACTGGCAGATCGCTGCTTATCTCAGCCGGATTTTTGTCAAGCTGAGCTTTGAGCCCCTTCTGCTGAGGACAGGCCCCATGCAGCCCACGGGGTGCCGCGGTCTCCCCGCTCCGCCAAAAGGCGTTTTTCCTGGCAGGCCGAGCCCTCGCTTTTATTTCTCTGCTCTGCGGCAACTCCCCTGATTTGCCCCCAAACAGGGATTTTTAGCCCGCGGAGAAATGACACCGCGCCCCGTTTGGAGTCGGTGTGGTTTAGCGCAGGAATCACCAGGACACCTTCTGCAGGGAAGGCGGATCAGGAGGAGTCTTCCCGATTAACCAGTTGCCGCATGGTTTTCCAGAAACCACAGCCGGCTCGCAACTACTTGTGGCTGCAAACTTGAAACGGGTAAGGAGAGGCTCATTAAGGAGATGTGCCTTCCCCCCCCCCCCCCCCCCAAACCAAACCAAACCAAACCAGAAAACCAAAAAACTTTGCAGGCTTCATACAAGGATTTAAGTATAATCTGCAAGATGTTATCAGCCACCCTTTAGGTTTCATGCTTTGGCGATCCAAATGGTAGCAAACTCTTATTTTACTCTTAGAAAACTCCATCTGTTTTTGCAGAAGGCAACAACCATCTCAAAGTCTCATAAACGATTTGAGCAACTTTTATTTTGTTGGTCTCTATTTTTAAAAGCCCTCAAAAATCTATAAACTATCTTTAATCTCTTTTGTAAAAGCGCTATTTCTTTTTCAATTGCAAGTATCATTTGGATTTAACTTCAGAGATACATTTGCTGATTTGTAGAGCCCTAAACCCAAAAAAAAGATACTCGTGTTGTCCACAGACTCTCAAAACCGGAAGGCAGACGCAAGGAAATACTATACTTTTGATATATTCTTTGAACTTTTTTTTCTTAAAAACTTGGTTTTAAAAAACACAGCACAGCAAATTATATTAAAGATAAAACAAAGCATTTTGCTCATTAAACCACTGGAAGGGCATTCTCATTTAAAATAAATTGGTTCTAAATGGTTTTGTTTCTTTTTATTTTGAGAAACTAAAGCAATCTTACAAACAGGAATTTAACTAGAATGGTAACAACGACTAAGGAGTTCAAGGACTTTTTCTCCTTGATGATACAACTCTTTAAATTACTTAAACTCTTGCTTTAATTCCTAAGCAAAGTACAGATATTTAAGGAGATTTGCTGACTTCATTATCAATGTAGCTTTATGAATACTCACTTGTAAATTCAGACATAAAACATTTTAGGAGCACACTTTCTTTACCTCTCTTTCAGATTTTTTTTTTTAAGGAAACAAAATAATTACTAATCACATTAACTTAAGCAATTAGTGCTTGCTGGTAACTATTCCAAAGAATATTTCTGAAGCAATGTCCTGAGCAAGCTACTGATTTAAATCCTGAAGCAGCAGCAAACAGCAGCAAATGGCATTTTGCTCCACCGTTTTTCCTTGGTGTCTGGGCAGTAGCTGCAGCCCCCCTACCCCCACTCCAAATTCATTTTGCATTTACTGGCTTCGCAAAACCCGACAAGACGCAGCAGAGGAACGTTTCCTAAATTGAGAGCACAATACAAGCACTGGAAATCAAAGAGTCTTCCATGAGCCTGACTAGATCCAGCCCAGAAATCAAGAAGGGAAGAAAACCGTCAGCTCGCCTAACTCGCACACAACTGACCGCAAGACGAGAGTCTCCGCGCATCTTTAAACGTTTCTTTCTCACATCGGAAGGGCTGGATATCCAGAGATGTGGGGCTGGCACCTCTGCCCGTGCTCTAGAAACAAACACCTATGCCCTCACCGGAGCCCAGGGAGATGAACTGGCAGGTGGGATTAGCACACCCTGACATGTCTCTGGGAACTATATTTCTTTTATTAATGAATTTAAAAAAAAAAAAAAAATAAAAAAGGTGGCCAGAGCAATACAGTGGGTTATGTCGTATGAAACACACACTGGCTGTCAATCAAAAAGGGGGTGCTTTGGTGAGGAATAATCAGGGGTTTTGTTTCCGAAATTAATGAAGTGGCTGGAATAGCAAACATCTGCCAAGGGGACTCAAACCCCGAGCAGCTGTTGGAGCCCCCAGTACTCTTCCCATGTAGGACAGCCTTGCTGATAAGTACTTCTCCCCAAGGTTTCTCTAGCGGTTGAGAAATGGGGCCGTATGGGAGGGTGGAAAGCAAAAGGCATGTTAGGAAAGGTTTGGAGGGCAAAAGACTTGACGCAGTTTGTGTGCGTGAGCCCAGCACCTGCACTCCACAAATGGCAGTGTGACAACAAGTTACCAGGATTTCTACACATGGCCTTTTCCAAGAGGGAAAGGGGAGTTAATCCAAGGGGCACGATCCTGCAATTCAGTGACTGAAGCAATTTTTTGTGCGTGTAAAACCAGTATCGGAATTGAGGAGGAAAATAGCACTGCTCTGAGCTTGTCAGTCAGCAACGGGTTGTTACTGATGAAGAACAGGGCGTTCGGCCCTCCACCAGGGAACTGAAAGTAGATCCTCCAGGACGGCAAACATGTTCAATCAGGAAAGGTAATGGCAGGAGACTTTCTGAACTAGGGTTTCTGGAGACAACTTGTTTTAATTTGAAGACAATTTGCACTACCAGGCACTTTTTGTGCGGTACTGGAACCCCACTGGTGCAGTGCACCTCGGGAAAATGATTAAGCACCTTACAGTAGACTTGTTTAGTCCCAGCACAAACATTATCATAAGAAGGTGATTAAGGCCATAGGAATTAAGCTGCTGCTGTATTACTAAATTTGTTATGTAGGTAGTACCCAAGTACTTGGCTCCGCTCAGGGAAGAGTTAGCTGGTTGTGATTACTTGCTTCTGTATTTGTACACTGCCTAGCACGCTCGGATCGTTTACCTAAGGAGAGAAATTGTCTGGTGGGTTTTAAGCTCACTAGTTTTCACATTCCAAAAAGAATTTAAAAGGCAACCCCCTTATTTTTTCCTGCCCGTTCTGTCAAAAAAAGTGCCAAAGCCTTGAAGTGCATCGGTTCTTCTTCCGAATTCTTTTTTCCTTATCAAAAGAGCAAAGGTACCTTTGCAAGCCCCTAACATTACCATGTTTAATCACTAGAAAAGTCCCTTTTCCAGTGAAATCCAACCACCTTTGAAAATAGATACATACTGACCTAACCAATCCCATTAAACACCGACACTCTGATCTTAAGCATATGCCTTTTTTCAGCATTATATTGGGCTTGATATCTGATCCAGAATAGAAAAATCAAACAGGGAGGCACAGTTTGAGCCAGTGTCTTGCTCAAGGGAATACAGAGGCTTTGTCCTGTCAGCGTGAAAACTCTCAGTGCATGGAAGTCCCTCTGAGTAAACGATCTCAGCATCCAACTCACATAAGTTTCTAGGATATGCCCGATGCCAGAGGAAATGGCACTGCCCAGGACATTTTAATTTTTTTTTTCAAACCAGGAAGAGTATAAAATCTCCCCACACATGCACACATAAGGTAAACCCCATGATCCCCTTAATCCTCTAAGTTCCCCTGATGGAAATGCTTTTTTGAGAGAAAGACAGACAATCAGGCACCTCTGAGCAGGGTCTTTCCCCCATCTCCTGGAGGGCCTCTGTTAAAGCAGGATCCCATCATAGGATGGAAGAGAAACTGAAGTGTTTGTTGACTCTGAACTTTACCTTGGCCCCTTTGCAGATGGCACTGGGCACCAAAGTGTGCGATGTAATAGAAATCGCAGCGCAGAGAGGTAATTGCACGTGCTCACACGCTCCATTGGCTTCAGGGAGGCTGTTGCTTCCAGCTTATCTTTACGAGCAAAGTTCACTCCTGGCCCAAGTGACTGCAGAATAGGACTGCTCCAAGTTGAGCAGTTTCATTGGAATTTTCTTCCAGCTCCCAAAGCTCCGGAGCCTGTCTCAAGTCCTCACCATTACATTACTTCTCCTGTCACCTTTAAATTGGTCTGCAGCCTCTTTGAGTGCCAACAGACCTCACTCTGAGCCCAACTGATTCTGCTTCTATTCCCCCCACCCCACTGTGATGCTGCGGCATTTGTGCGGTCCAAACCAGCCCTTCCTTCGCTAGCGGGTTTTGTCCCTTAACGGACAGACCTGGGCTTATGGTAGCAACACTACAAAATAGCCCTTGATGTGGTCAGAATAAAACAAGGCTTGAGTTACTTTCTTCAGTAGAATTATACTGAAAGCTGAACTATCAATTGGGACATCTTTGTTTCATTTCTTGCTCTGCTACAAGCCTTAAACCTCATCTCCCCTGCTTAGATCTATCTTTGAATCATCTAGAAATAGAGTATAATGGTATTTATCATGTGAATGAAGCCATTGGCTAATCCCCAGATTAGTTAAAATGCTCTGCTCTAAAGTACTAGTACAGCTAATAATAATTTTTATCAGTGCTGAGAGCAGGCTCAGAACACACAAGCCAGAAAGCTCATCACACAGACTGTGAAGTCCCTTAGAAAGGAGATATAGATATGGTTTCAGATCTGCATGCAAAGAAACTGAGGCAGAGGCTCCTTCTGTTGACCCTCAGGGCAGAAGCCAGATCTTACTCAACATCATGCACTCTCCAGGCGCAGAGCATAATCTAAATCCCATTATTTTCCTCCTGTGACCTCATTTTTTCCCCACAACAGCACTGGGGCCTGTGAGACAGTGTCTTGATATTTTTCCAGTTACCTCTTTGCAGGGGCACACAACACCTGAGCAGCTTCTCCTTTCCTAGGCTCTGTTGCTACCAAAATCAAACCAGATCCTGCCATTGGCAGTGCTGGTGGTTGGAGTGGTTTCCATGAGCTCACTGGGGGCATTGCCTTGCCGCTATGCACGGCACCAAAGAACATACCAAACCGGATAGAATAAATCATTATGAATCCTGAGACAGACTCACTGGCAGAACTGAAAGCATTTAGAGAGATATTTATGGGGTGGCTCTGATTTTCTGGGTGTTGTATAGATACCACGTACACCTGAGTTTATGCCAAGAAACATATGCCATCTTTCACCAAGTGGGGATTTGTTTTTTCATGCTATAGCTAAGAGGCTAGAATCTGGACTTGTAAACTAGGGCTAAGGAGTTTGGGAGCGGCAGCCAGGAATGTGAAGGAGCATTCTGTGTCATCCTGAGCAGTAAAACACAACAGTGGGACTTGCTGTGGAGCAGAGGTAGCAGAGAGTACTGGTCATAGACAGGCCCACTGCTGAGGAAGAAAAAAAATTGCTGGAGAATATCAAAGGTGGCAACTGTTCCCGCTGCTGTCCTAACCCCAACACCCGAGGCTCCAGTTTGGGCTAAACAGATGTGCCTGGTCCCCTACTATTCATCCCAAATATTAATGGGACAATAAATAGTGTTTTCGCCAAGCATCCATTTCTCCAGGGTACTCCACGCTGCATAACCATCTCTTCTTCATCATCCCACCCGCCCTGCTGTCCTCTCCAGGATGCCAGTGAAAACCAAGACACCTATTTTAATATGGCCAAGGTAACAAAGTCTCAATTAACCCACTTTCCTAGAGGGACTGGAGCCAACGGTAAGGGAAAGCATCTGGTCTCATGAGAATGAGAGTGTTTGGGATTGGAACATCTTATAAAAGCTCCCCCAATTTTTGGCATGGAAAGCTTCCCAAATCTAACACTGCTTTACTCTTTAATCCATACTCCAGCCTAATTTGGATGAGGATCCACATGCGAATGCTCACTGCTTCATCCAGCTTTGCCTAAGGCCAATTATTTTTTGCACAAGGCTTGCTAAATCTCTGCCAAGCTGGATGGTAGCATGTTAAAAAAGGAAAAATCAAAATATTTCCAACTCCTATAAAAGGGGCCAGGATGTTTTGGTATTCTGTGACTGATGCTTTATTCATTATTCACAAGGATTATATCTGTTTGTTTTCTTTTTTCCTACAAGGCAGTTTACCTGAAAGCAGAGAAGAAAAAAGATCCCAAACCAATAGACCAGAAGAATGTCTCCAGTCTCCATAGAGACACCAGAAAAACACCATGGTCATGTGAGTTGTACACAAGAAGCCTATTCATACTGGAATGGGTGGTGTTCCAGGACGTTAAGTAATTTTGACAATCTGCCACTATCTCAGCCTGCAAGAAGCCCAGAGGGAGTTATTGATGCCATCAAGTACTGATCTTTATAAATCGTTTCTAGACAGCCTTCATCATTCAGGGCTCTGCAGGACCCCAAATCCAAACCTGCAGATGGATCTTAGCACAGCCGTTCAGAAGACACCAAGACCACCATCCGCAGAGAAAGCCCAGATGCTGTGTGTGCTGTACGAACCGCTCAGGCTTCCCCTCCCAAGCAGGCTGCAGAGAGTCAGGAATTGCGTGCAAGAAGCCCAGCTATCACAGCGTGCTAGAAGAGCCCATGTCTCCCCCTTCACCTACCCAGGCACCGTGCTGCTGCAATTCACTGGTGTAGATAGACTTGTACTTAATTAATACAAGGACAAACAAGGAGAGACAGGGACTCTGGGAGTCAATAAATAACAGAGCGTACTAGAATTTACTGTAGCACTGCTGGGTCCCTAGGGTTCACAGGTAAGGCTAGGACTTTCATTGCCTAACACTAAGAGGAGGCCAGAGAGATTTCCAAGAAGCAGAGCATGATCATACCTATAAATAGATTCATTCCTTCTAAACAAGGAAAGAGCAAAACCTCAGCTACAGTGAAAAACCCCTTTCAGAAGTCCTGGCCAAATTTACTCTTCTGAGGTAGCCTGCTCACAGCAAAAAGGGCTTGCTGTATGCATGGAAGCCAGCCAAGGCAGGGTTTGGTGCTTGAAACACAGAGGAGAGTCTCTCTCCTATTTAAAGCGCCTGATTTGACTACCTGTGATGCTCAGTGTCCTTCCTCGACCTGCCACAAAGTCTGCATGAAGTTCCTACCTGTGGAACAGCTCAGGAATCAATTTTGTGGCCAGCGTTGAAGAACAATGCCATTCCCAGAAGGATTTGTTGCCTGGGTTGGAGCAGTTGGGTATTTCAACATCAGCTAGGAACCAGCACACAGCTCCAAGGGTTCAGGAGCGCTGTATCTGGGGCACTCTGCACAGACGGCTGGGCTGCTTGCCGTAGGCTCAGATTCATCAGCCCCAGCTCACTCAAAATGACTTGTAACACTGAATCCCTCAGAGTAGCCTTGGACTAAAAGATTGGGCCCTGAAGAATGACCTGTCTGCACCAGTGCTGTTCTGGAAGCCAATCTGTCACACTCTGGATTGTTTAACAACAGCCAAGGCACCCACAGGAATCCGCAATCAATCAGGTTGTGCCACTGCTCACCTCCACAATAACAGGCTCTGCGTTGCTTCCCTTCTGTTTGCTGCAACATGTTTTCAGATAGAACTTTTTGGATGATCCCAGCTCCCTGTGGGGACAAGCCCTGCCCCCAGCCTAGGGTTCAAACAAAACAGCTAGTACCCATGAGGAGCAGGGAGAAATCAACTGTAATTCAATTGCCATTCAGTATAATTAGGACATTAAAATACACATAGCTGTTAAGACCATGGTGCCAATGGTTAAGCCAGAGAGCTTTTACTGTGTTATCAATATAAGTGGGGGAGTAGGACATCAAACAACTGGTACACGTGTCCAATCCCCTTGCATTTAAGGAGCACCTCCAAGGTCCTTGACGCAGATGTCCCACTTTTCTGCCCATAATCTCAGCTTTATGCTTGACACCGTGCTGTTTGTCTTCTCTCAAAAATGTTCTCAACAGTCCTTTTCCAATGGTTTTCTGAAAGGCCTTAATCCCTGCTACCACTGTCCTTACCACTTCTGAGAGCCTCAAACCTGGTATTAGCTGTGAACTGATCATAGGTATAGTGTCTTTTATTCAGGGCTTAACTCAGACTGAACAAATCTTGATCACGTCTGTTTGCAAGCAAGAAATGTTCTCATTTGCCTTCCACCTATGTCAAAGATTTCCTAGGGCAGGTAAAGTTCCCCTCTCCAGCTTGCTGTAGACAGCAGCAATTGAAGAGCATCTTTAGCACAGAGAAGATTGCTCTCTGGTCTTGACCTGAAAGCTTGTTCCTGCTATCCATCTACCACTTTGCTACCAATCTGCCATTTCTTCCTACTCCAGAGGCATGTCTGCTTACTACACTAATATTTTATATTCAAAATTCCACACCCCACCCCAAAAAAACCAACCACCAACAACACAGAAAGGAAGCTCATCTTCCCCTTTCCCCATTTATAAGAAAGGAAGGGTGCCCCCCACCCCTGCATTTCCACCTGCAAGCACTGAGTAGGGGTCACTGTGCTAAGTGCCTTCTGCACTATAAAAAGGGGACAGGGCAATTTTAGAGAGATCTGTAATAGTTATAGTTGCTGGTTTTACTGTGGTAATAACTCAATCTCTGAAACTCAAACCAAAGTGTTCTAGCTATTAAAATAAGTAAGGTCAATATAAAATGAGTCTATATAGGCTATGATTGTACAACATTGGTCTAAAGGATACCATGAAGACAAAAAGTCTCAGATCTTGCGGTAAGAACATTTTATTATAGGCCATGCTTTATTATATAGAGCTCTTCCTTTTCTTCTCAATTCCAAATTTCAAGCAAATGTAGCACTGAAAGAAGACTGTTCTAAGACTTAGTTTCTGAAGGCTTACAACTCACATGAAATCTTCCTTTCATCAGCTGTGGATCCCTGTTGTAGGTAAGAAGGCTCCTTATGAGCTACAAGGGGTCAGGGAGCACTCTGAGACTCCTTTGTCTTGATTCTTCTCTGCGTCCTATTCTGTGCTTTTCATATTAAAGAAAATTATTTACCACAGTTGTAGCTCTGAAGTCTAGAAGAATACTAAATGCTTAGGAAAATAGAAGCATTAAAGTAGGTATGTAGATTGGCATATGGAAGAATAGTCAAGGCTTATAGCAAGTCTTCTATTAAGTGAGCAGAAAGAGACAATTCAGCTGCAGCTAGAGAATAAACCAAGATACAAAAATTCTCATAGTAAAACAAGCTTCTTTTCAAGTTACTACTACTACTTCATAGCCTGTTAGTGATTATTAGTAATGAAACAGCTTACTTCAGCCTGTTCTTTCACAGTGAGATGTCTGCTCCTAGAATGACAGAAATAGGCTTTTTTCCCTTATATAATAGAGTAGAATAACAAATAACATATAAAGGAAACATACAGCATCTCTGCTACTCTTTCAGAAAAAAATTCTGGGCAGGCATGTATGGGCAGCTGGGGTGAGAAGGATGGGGCTGACTAAATGGTAATAGCATCACTAGCTGGAAAGCTCGACAGTAAGCTAGCAGGTGCTTCTGTCTCGGTGTAATGCCTGAACATGGACATTTGATGTGCTACTAATTCCAAACTCAAGGGCATGCTTTAGACACCAATAAGCAGAGCTAGCCTTGCTGATCTGGGTAGAGGAGAGCAAGTTATCAACTTCATGTACATCAGCCAGCTTACAGGAGCTCTTGGTCTGTTCCAGCATGACAGTCTCCTGTCTTAGCTTTGCCTATAATCAAAGCAGCTCGTGGATGCTGTAACAGAAAGCAAGATGGGAGAGCTGTGGGCGCTGGGGCATTGGAAGCATGAAGGGAGGTGTGAGAGCTGAGAAGCAAATAGAGCTCTTAGAAGGAAGGAGAGCAGGTTTGAATGACACTGCATGGATGGGCCTGGCTAGGGAAAATGGGGCAGGAGGCAGATGGCTAACTCCAGTAGCTGGTCTGCATCCCTCTTTTTTTGTGCTGCTTCTTTGACCTGCATTGGCGAAAGTAATCTATGGCGCACTACCTTCACTTCAGTCTTCCACTTAACGCTTGCCGTTAGCTGCTATGTTTCCACCAACATGAGTGGGAAAACTCCCAGGGTCTTCCAGACTATTAGGATTGTGAACAGGATCCAGTTTCACAGATTAATCCTGTTCCATTGCTTGCAATAGGACTATACTGATACTGGATAAAGATCTGTCTTGTGATCCAGATGAGGCAAAGCTTGAGAATAATTACCAGCTAATTAGGTCTCCATGGTCCAACTGTTCTCTTGGTTGAATCAGGATAAGTGGTTAACAAGAAAGACCTGCTCTGAGCTTAGAGCAGCATCCTTGAGAAAAGTTGCTCCTTTAAGCTTCCAATGTGATTTTTTTTTCCCCCTATATATAGTAAAGGCTCAACAATGACAATCTCAATCAGGCAAAGGATGGTGACTTACGGTGTACCAGTAAGCCACAAATTATTGTTGGGAAAGGCAAAGGGCAGGTAAAGGGTTTTCTGTTCCTAATTGTTTTAAGCAGAACTGGTATGGCCACATTGCTACAAGATGCTCCTGTACAGGCGTACAAACAACTCTGCCATGTTGCAAAGGGCTCTCCTGATATGAGGCACTACTTCAAGCAGAGAGCAGTTCTGTTCATCTAGTGCCCAGTTGTCACTTTGTACACTGTACATATAAGTAAGTGTAGATATGCAGCCCGGATCGTGGGCTGGGATAAATTAGGCTGGTTCTGTTTGCTTCCGCAGGGCTTAGCCAACTTATATTAGGAGATACAGGTCTCTTGGGCAAAGGTACGTGTTGTCAGCTGCTGCTTTCTGTCTCCTCTGCAGGGGATTTTTGAGGTCTTGGTGACTAGCACCCAAGCAATCTGCAAAGTGGGTAAAGGTGGAGTGTTCCTGGGCTGGTGGTATTTGTGAATGTTACCCCATTGCACTTTACAAACAAATAAATGCTCTCAGCTCTAAAATGAGCACTTACAACTGTTGTAAATACGTGCAAATAGAAGAGGATGACAATGTTATCCAAAGACAGACTGACTGGAAGTCCTGCACTTTTTCTGACCTTTTCACACTCCACTGCAAACTTGAAGAGCAGCTTGCAGGTCAGAGTAACAATCTGTCTTCCGTGACAGACTTCAGTGGGCTCTCCAGAGCCTTGCTTCCATTGAATATGGAGTCACTGTATTGCTGGTAGGTAGAGGAAGGTCAGCACAGCTTCACTAATTTTTCAATAAAGTTATCAATATCCATCAGCTGAGAATCCCCATTTTGCATATCCTGCTGCTCAATCTTGCTAGTATTGTTGTGGTGGGTGCTGACGGTCTGTCTGAGGCACTAATGAAGCAGTCATTAAAACGCTGAGTTTGAGAAGACCGTTTGTCAAACACAGGGTAGTGTGTGTGGTTAGAATAGATAGCACCATAGAAACCCAGATGCTGGCTAAAGAGTCGAGAAAACAAATGTCCCTTTGGTCTGCTTCAGCCTCAGATGCCATCCAACCCATGTTCAAACATCCAGACAGGGCTGCTGTGTTCTTATAACCAATTGACTCTCCCTTTTGCAAGTGTTGGGTCACAGACATGTGGGTTATTCATGTTAAAAGGCAGGCAACACAACTCTTCCATAAAAGTCCAACAGACAGACACATTAACCCCTGTAATCCCTTCCTGTGGTGTATATGACGCCACCTAGATTTATTAATTAAACCCTGTTATCCGGTGGCCACTGTCAATTAAGTGTTTCCTTGTAACGTGTATAACGAGGGCTCATTCATTAGCAAATGTTTCCATTACATTTAAGGCTGTGAGTCTCTCTGAAGACTTCTTTTCCCCCAAAAGAGGTACAGAATTTGTTGTGGTTTGAGATTCTGGGTGAAGGGAGGGGATGGAGAAGTAAAAAAGAGGGGAGACAGATAATGGATCTCTTGCTAAAATGAACAATTCATAAATGATCTTTGCTGTGCCCTGGAAAGGCACGGTGCTATCTGCAAACAACTCAGGAGAGTTTCAGGAGATGGATGCAATTCCGGGCTCTGCCACTTGCCAGCCCTGTGACCCCAGAGAAGTTGTAGCGATCCCCTACCTTTTTTTATTGCTGTTCTCTGCTTAGACAGTTCTCTGGAGAACTGCATGTACAACTGAAAAGAAGCAGCCTTATGTGTGGGGCCTGCATCCTGATCAATGTCTCTGAAATGTAGCCTCACTGAATAGTCTCTTCAGGTGCCCAACAGTGTTGAGGTCTGACGTGTTTCTGACTCGGTAATTCATGGCAAGATTTGTGGTGTTGACACTCTTAAAGTACCAGCTTCCTAAGTTATGTTACTAGAGATATAATCACATCTCTGTCAGATAAACTCTGACTCACTGAAAGACTGAATAAAAAAGCACAAGAAGCTTCTTTCAAGCAGCAACTGTAATAATAAAAACTTCATGATTTTAAATGAGTACTTAAAATCCCATCAGACTTGATGTGATTTTTAGATCATTGGGTTTTGGTAAAACCGATCTAATAGAATAATTAATCCACTCTGAATGTTACCAAGAGTTCTTTCCAGCAGCTGCCTCAAGAGAAAGAGGGAAGGGACTAACTGAAACCAAAGTTTTTAGTAGGTACATGCCTGCCAGTTGTGCTACAGCAGCTGTTGGGAGATGGAGCTACAGTTCCCCCTTCTGGCAAAACTTGCAGTTGCAAGTCCTTTTTAAAAACGGGATTTAAATTTAAAAAAAAATAATATATTCAATTAATCTAAGGCTGGGTTAGGGCTGCTTGTGAATAAAGTTCAAAGCTAAGTATGTCAGACAAATCACAAAGTCTGCCTGTCAGGGAAAAAAAATAACCAAATCCTATCTGGAGATAACTGACAAATAGCTGAAGAAATTAAACTCAGCCAGTAACTTGTTGGCTAACTTAACCCTAGTAATGATATTGTTAGTGCTGCAGTGGTGTTATGTCTTTGTACAATGATCTCGAACCTTTAAATTTACTGCACTGGCAAGAGGAAGCGAAGCTGCTTCTAGAGCTTCTTTAGTTGCCAGAGGCCAATTGCAGAGCCTGGAAATAGATGGTAGTGGAAATTTGGATATCTGTCTGAAAAGTTACCGGGTGGTGTCCCTGTGTTGTTCCCTGCTTGTTGGAGTGCTGCAGTAGGCTGTTGCAAGCCAGCACTGAGGAACGGGGTCAGCAGCAAATCCTGAAAGAATCCTGCAGAAAAGATTTGAGTTAGATGTTCCCCCTCTCCCAGGTCCTCTGCACCCAGGCTGAGTGAATGAGCTGTTACCATTGAGCACATGGAAAAGACAACCTTATCGAATCAAAATCACTGGGAAAAAAAGACAATACCATCTGGCTCCTTCTGAGAGAGCTAGAGACCATGCTGGCACTATCGAAGGCAGACTGTACACTCATCCTTCCCCACGCATTCCTGGGACATTTCTAATCATAACTGTGAATGGCATCCTGCGGTGCCTTTCTGGGATCAGGTTCCTCTCTATAAATGCCCAATCCTGTGTTTGGAGGCAGCAGAGCTCCGACTGAAGTCCGTTGCCTCACTAGTCTCAGAGCTGCTATTTCAGAGAGGGCCCATTAATAAAGTTTTTAATAGAATGTAATTTAGATTTTTAGGGTATTGTTGTATATATTCAAAGTTGCATTTTTTTAAGGAAGCCAGCAAAAGACAGCAAGTATAAAATGATGTATTTGTTGTCCCTTCTTCTGAATCATTCTACAGTAACATATGCATATAATCAATTATGGAGAGCAAAAAATAGGATTATTTTTAAGAAGCCCGCTTTACTTTTCCCCCTTTTTAGTGTCGGCATGTTCACACAATTCAAAGTGGATCGAAGTGATAACGAGTAACTCAGCACATGGCCCTGTCTGCTCAGTTTATTATCATGCATTCCTATCTGACTATCTAATCTAAGATGCTTTTAAAGGACCCATCATCAAAATATCTAAGTGCTGCCACAGGATCTAATTACTAATCTTCAGGAAGAAACACTGGCTTTGCTGCAAAGTTGGAATAAACCCCACTTAAATCTTTATGAAGCAGAGGGGCAGAAGGCTGCAAAGCATACGTGTATAAAACATAAAACTGTCTTTCTTGTGCATAAGTCTGTGAGCACTCGATGCATGACGCAATATAAAACTATTGTTCTATCAGAAACGATGGTGTTATTTTACACTGCACGAGACCGTGAGTCATTAAAACTGTGTTGTACCATGTCCAAGAAATGGTTTATATTGGCCTGTGTTATTCATCACTTTCTTTATTGGTTGGCTTTTCTTTGAGCATGTTACCACAGAATTTGAGTGCCCTACAAGTACTAGTGGATTCGCTCTCACAGCATCCACAGATCATGCAACGCTATCGTTTTCTTTACATGTGGGGAATTGGAGGCAAAGATGAAGGATGAGATTTGTCTAGGGAAATAAGAGTGATTTTTCAGGGCAGCACTCTAAATGCAACCAGATGTCTTGTGTCATAGTCCTTCCCTGCAGGATCTTGACTCATCTAAATAGAGCATTTTCCCTTGTCTCCTGACAAGCCAAGGACAGGTTCACCAGCTGGACCGAATAAAATCATAGCCAACGTCTGTATCCTTCTGCTCAAAGAAGTTATTAAAACGCTAAAGGTGCAATAGGCTCACATTAACTGTGTTAGATACAGACTTTGTTGCTTGCGATATAAAAGGGAGGAACAGAAGACTAGGGAATGAGCCTGGGGTGAGTCTTTTATGCTTGTTATAGAAACCATCTTGCCTAATTCTAGGTCTCTCCTTTCTTCTGTTCCTGTGTCACTGCCAGCCTTATACTCGGTTCCTGCCTATCAGGAATATCCTGCGTATCCATATTCCTGGACAGTTCTTCATCACAGACAGGAATAGCCTCATGAATCACATCCATGTGTCCCAGAAAGAGAACCTAGCAGTCTTCACTCCAACTCAGTCCACACAGAGTTCCTCAGCTCCGTTTGATTTCCGTCAGTCAAAGCATGATCTTCCTAAAACCACTGTAAACCTGTGGGTAGGCACAGTCTGTTTTACAGTTTGTGTGGACTGGGTCAGTCTGTAGCAGTGCGTTTGCAGCTAAAAACTAAACCATTATTGCCAACTTGACTGTAACTGAAATTCCACTCTCACATCACACCGGTATAGCTATGTTTCTAAACAAATGTATATAGATAGGGCTATCCAGTCTCATCTTAGTAACTGCCATCCACTTTCTCCCATGGACAGAAGTATAACCCGCATAATCCGAACACCAGCCCAGCCTTCTCTTCCCATTATTCAAGTCACACTCCCTACCAAGCAATAGCAACACATTTATAGAGTTAAAGCACATACCATAATGTTATCCAGTCAGCTCAGTGCAGATGTCCTTGAACTGCTCTGGTTAGTAAGGTGGAGGAGAAACAGCATCTTCAGAAAGGCATCCACACAGCCTTCATTTGATGGCATCCTGAAAGAGAGAATTTACCCATCTGCTGAGATGTGCCGCTACAAAATAAAAGTTTTACATCTAATTTGAATGCATTCAGCTTTAGCATCTAAGTGCTGATTTAATAAGACTATTTGGAATTTGATTTCTAATGTTACAACTTCTACTAATTATTTTGCTTTTCAGTGCATTTATAAAAGTGGTTTTAAAAAAAATAAATTATAATTTTGCAAACTCTTACACAGAGCAGGATTAATCATCTGCAAGAAAGTACACTTGTCACCGGAAAGCCTTTTTAAAACGTCCAGCTTTGCTCCCTAGTCTTGGTGGCCTGGAGTTAGGAAAGGTGCTTCTACCCTGCCAGTCTACCAGAGGGAACACGGATGAGCCAAGCTGCACAGGTCAGCCATGCCTTTCCAACAGAAGACCACCAGATGGCAATCCTCCAGAGCAGAGCCTCAGAGCCAGCATACGAGCATAAACTCTTGCTGCTGCAACATGAGTCAAGAGCACTCTCAACCCAAGGAAAGCTGAGAAAATAAAAGACCAAAATGTGTCTGACCTTTGGTGATGAATTCTGGCTGAACTTCTGTACCATAATGGGCAAAATCATCACCACGTGCCCTCTTCTACCTCTCATTTGTCTGTCTTCCCCACTCTACTGTTACTACTATTATAGCTATTTTTATTTTGGAAAGCAATAGTTACTTTTAATAGGATGGCACCCAGCTGGGATGAGCACCCCTTGTGCTGGATGCTGAATCACCATTCAATAAAAACTGTCCCTTTCACCACGATTTTATAATCTAATGTTACTCCGTTTCCCTGGGGGCACCCCCACAGACAAAGTAGCGGCTCCTGTGCGGAAGTCAGAAGTAATACTGCCTACCTGTTTCATACCAGATGGTTTGCATAGTACAGGGAAGGGGCTTGAAGGAGCATGAATAACACTTTCCCTGCTACGCTTCTTCCTTCCTGTATTCTCCCATAATTGCATCATTACATTTGTTACTTTAAAAACACTACAATGTAAACCAATCTCAGCCTAGGAGTGTTCATGCTGGGAAGGTGTCCTGGTTTCAGCTGGGACAGAGTCAATTTTCTTCCTAGTAGCTGGTATAGTGTTGTGTTTTGGATTTAGTATGAGAACAATGTTGGTAACACACTGATGTTTCAGTTGTTGCGAAGTATCCCAAGTTAAGGATTTTTCAGTTTCCCATGGTCTGCCAGGGAGCAGGTGTACAAGAAGCTGGGAAGGAGCGTGGCCAGGACAGCTGACCCAAACTAGCCAAAGGGATATTCTGTATCATAGAACATTATGGTCAGTATATAAACTGGGGGGAGTTGGCCAGAAGGGGCGGATCACTGCTCGGGGACTGGCTGGGCATCAGTCAGCGGGTGGTGAGCAATTGCATTGTTCATCACTTGTCCTTTTTGGGTTGTATTTCACTCTCTTTTTATCTTCCTTTTCATCAACAACATTATTATTATTATATTTTAATTTTTATTTCAATTATTAAACTGTTCTTACCTCAACCCATGAGTTTTACTTATTTTTGATTCTCTTCCCCATCCCACCAGGGGCGGGGGGCAGGAGTGAGTGAGCGGCTGCGTGGTGCTCGTTGCTGGCTGGGGCTAAACCATGACAGAAGGACAAAAGTAGGCCTTTAATGACACTGGGACTGAGTGCATAAACTATCATTTTAAAAAAAAAAAAAATCAATGATGCAAAGCTTAGCAAATCAATCTCTTAAAACCCAGATGGAGAGGTGGTGTTACCCTGAAGATGGGGAAACTGAGAAAAGTGCCTGCAGTCAGTACCAGAAGGGCCTCTGGGCTCCTGAGTTCAGGGTTCCCAGAGCTTGAACCCCTCTGCCTTCTGAGTCCTTCCCCACACAGAGAGCTCATTCAGGATGCCAAGCCCACAGTCTCCATTTAAAGTCATCTTCCTGCTCTGTGGAGTCTTACTGCTGTAAATGCACTGTCTCGCCTCTGCTCTCTCGCCACCTGCATCATGCAAGGGTCTGACCTTAGCTTTGGAGTTATAAAATATTCAGCAGAAGAGAAGGAGAGCGGAGATGGAGCTGGATGCTGTGTCAAACAGACAAGGAACAGCAGGGGGAGGCATCAGGCCAGACATGAGAATAACCAAGAGAAATGCCCTGCCCTGTGCTGTTAGACAAGATAATCATTAAGGTCCCTGTGGGTCTATGGGTCTCCCACTCCCATCTTCCACCGTGGGAGACAGCGGGCCCTGAAAATAATTGTGCATTAGGAAAGAAATGGTTTTACAAACAATATACAGAGACAATCCTTTGTGCCCTTGTCAACTGCACAGCTGTGCACATCTGTGAGATCTTGAAAGGAGAGAGTTACTGGAGGGACATGTAGAAGTCTTTGCCCTTTGGGTGTACTTTGGAATGCTGCTGATCTCATCCCCACCATTCAAGTCTAAAGGAGAAAGACAGGGATGCCACATGCATCCCTGGAAGAGGATGTAGCTCTCACCCTCCCAATGCATGGATGCTCTCAGCAACCAGAGGTTCTGAAAAACACATCTGGAATCACTTATAGCAGCATCTGGAAGCTGTCATGAACTGCAATGAGACACAGTTGTTTAATTATTCTGGGTCCATATCCTTTGCCACTGTGAAGCTGTCAGTGGCCATTCAACCTCCTCGGCACGGATCCCAGCACACCATCCCTGCATGCTATTCATCACATATAACACTTGTGATGGTATGAAGGAAGCATCAACTTTATCTTCAGCCCTGCCCTGATGGCATCCAGCACAAGGAAACAACTATGGGAAGTTCACTGTTACAGCAAGAGGAATGAAATAAAAAGGAAAAAGTCTTAAATACTCAAACAACCTAGAACAATAGCCCTATAATATTCATAGCTTATCTCGCCACCAGACACAGATGAAGATTTCATTCCACAGCATCAGTCTGTTCTTTCATAAAGTCCATCACAAAATCTCTTTGCAGCAGCTGTATGGTTAACAGTATCTTATGAGATATCCTGGAAGAGGAAAGGAGTATGAAAGTACCCAGGACAGACTTCTACTTTACCATTGTATTCTCAGCACCTCGTGCTCTCTTACCAATATAGAATAGATGGACTTCTTGTGGAAGAAGTTTCTTTTTGTTTCCCTATCTCTTTACTGGCATCTTTGCTTGCTCCTGGAAGTGAAGGAGTTAAGCAGACTGTACTGTGCATTTTAATCATAGCGCAAAGGGAGAGAAGCTAAGGATTCTTGCTCATTATCCCAGTGCTGAACTTCACGGTTCAGCTTCCTCTGGAATCGTTTGCATCTTCCCTTTCCGTTTGCATCTTCCCTTTCCGCCTCCAGCAATGCCTCTGAGGTCAGTGTCTTGACCCAGGATGGATGGGATTAGAGCAGGAGGGAGGCTGATGCCTATGCTCAGTCAACTGTTTCAGAGTGGGATGGTGCTCCCTGTGCTAACAGGAAGCAGAGAAATGTGAGAAAAAATGGAATGAAAACAGTAGAAACCAAACAAGAATGTTGAGAAGTGCTGGGGAAAAGAGCAAACATGAAAGTACGTGGGATACAAAAGGACAGAGTGCACTCACGCAACAGTGGCTCCAGGGGTGCAAATGAGATGTACAGAAAATGCAAAGGAATGATAGAGAAATCATTAAACCAGGACCAAATTCCAAAGGATACATCTAAGAGTTCAGCTCATGCTGCAATAAACAGCCAGATGGCTGTGTATCCCAGAGAGACGCTGCTGGGAAAGGAAATGGAGAGGGAAAGAGGGGGAGAGCAGGGTCACTTACACATGACTCTTCCATTCCCAGTGAAAGAGGAAAAGGAAACGTAGATTAAGAGGTCTTCATGGCCCCAGCACTGCCTGAGCCAGGAGGCAGAAGAAGCCAAAGAATGTCTTTGAACCTCTTGTGCTCACATTTTTTTCTTGCCCTCTTCCTTTCTCATTCTCTCCCACCATTTCAGTTCCCTCTTTTCTTACTTGCACATCACCCCTCTCTCCATTTCTGACAGTCTCTCTGCACTTTTTCAGAGGCCCAGGCTTTATAGCACCCTAAGCCACGTGTCAAAGTCTAACGTCCTCTCTTCTTCTGGTGCTCCAGAGCGGGGTCCCTCACAGGTCATGGTCAAACAAAGGGGAAGCAGTGAGACAAGCCTTTACTCTTACCAAAAGTGCTCTCTGGCAGCCCCAGAGGTCCACAGGATCTCCTGGATTCATCCTCCCAGTGAAAAGTGGAAAAATCAAACACCCTACTAGGCATACAGGCTGGACTTCCCACACAGTTATGGCAAATACTGTGAATTTAGGATTGCATCAGTTAGCTCAAAATAGGATAGCTTCTTGTAGTTCTTGACACTCTCAGTGCTCATTATGTGATCTTGAATAAGTCATCTACTCATCTCGGTTTCCTCAGTTCTGAAACAGGGAAGAATGCTGACCTTACTTTGTACAGGACCCCCAAGATTGTGTGTTGAAAACACGAAAACATGAAGTTTAAAGAAACATTATTGGATGAATCAGCTGCTATTAGTGCCTTCTCTAACTAAGATTTTAAAAGCTTCAGTCCTTCAAGCAGCTGCAAAAGTAAGAAACATCAGTGAATTTCAAAGCAGGAGACTTTTGTTGTTGTTTGTGTTTTTTACAGGGCTGCTTCTGGCTTGAGCTGTAGGTGTTACGCACTGAATACGGATTCTTTTATCTTATTCAGCTAGGATGCATCAAAGACAAGCTCACACTGAAGGCAAGAGAGATGAGAGATTATTCTTTACACATCAGTTAGCCATTCACAGACAGACCTGACCCTGCAGGGTGAAGGGCAGCAGCAGGAAAGGCAAAATCACAACTACCTGGTGCCTCAGCCAGCTGGCAAACCAAAATCAAACTTAAAAAAAAAACAAAACAACCCGCAATATTGTTCTGTTTTGCTTTGATAAGCTCCTTTTCATTAAATAGTATTCTATTACCTGTACAGAGGCCCTGAGTCTTCAATTAAAATTAAATTACTATGGGAAATGAGGGACCTGTGTTATATAGAAAGTGGCTGTCTAAAAGGCACACAAAGTTTGGACATTGAATCAACATTAACCGAGTCCTTTTACTTTCTCCGTAGTTGTTAAAATTCTCATGTGGAATAAATCAACAGAAACTGAGCATCCCATGTACAGCTATAGATTCTAACCACTACTGCAAAGCTAGTGCATGGGTGTGCAGCATTAGACCTCCTCTCTGCTCCTGGACACACCGCTGGCTTGTGTGACATTATTCTGCCCGACTGCACGGTGCTCAGACAAAGGGGACTGGAGAAGCTAATGGAAAGTAAAATAGTAGGAGCAGTATGGTATTATCACTGGGAATGCCAGTGGGATTCTTGGAGAAAACAGTACCAGAAGCCATTACTCAGGACATATTCCCAGTCTGGCTGTAAATGGCTGACAAAGTTTGTTCCACCCAGGAATACAAAAACTTAAGAGATATTACCTACGAGCAAAGGGAGACGGCTGTCTAGCAGTGGGAGACACAAGAAGCAGGTTGCAGGTTACACTCCCTTCACCAACCGGGTTAATATAACAGGCTGATTTATCCAAGCTTTGAAAAAAAAATAATTCTATTCAGGTGTCCTGGTTTTGGCTGCGATAGAGTTAATTTTCTTCCTAGTAGCTGGTATGGTGTTATGTTTTGGGTTCAGTATGAGAAGAATGTTGATAACACACTGATGCTTTTAGTTGTTGCTCAGTAGTGTTTATACCAAGTCAAGGATTTTGCAGCTTCTCATGCCCAGCCAGCGAGAAGGCTGGAGGGGCACAACAAGTTGGGAGAGGACACAGCCAGGGCACCTGACCCAAACTGGCCAAAGGGGTATTCCATAGCATGTGACATCATGCCCAGTATATAAACTGGGGGAAGTTGGCCTGGAAGGGATTGCTACTCGGGAACTGACTGGGCGTTGGTCAGCACGTCATGAGCAATTGCACTGTGCATCACTTGTTTTGTATATTCTAATCCTTTTATTATTATTATTATTGCCATTTTATTATTGCTATTATTATCATTATTAGGTTCTTCCTTTCTGTTCTATTAAACTGTTCTTATCTCAAGCCACAAGTTGTCCTTTTTTTTTCCCAATTCTCTTCCTCATCCCATTGGGTGGGAAGAAGTGAATGGGCGGCTGCATCGTGCTTAGTTACCAGCTGGGGTTAAACAATGACATCAGGAAAGGGGAAAAAACACTAGTTTTGCTTTTTTCCTCTTTGTTCTTTATGCTGCCTACTTTAGGTGGAATAAGGTAGTCTTTCTTCTAAGCTTTTTATTTTTAGCATCACTGTTTGTAAATTATTTTCCCTTTTACACATGTCTACTTTTACAAGGAGATTAAAGTCTGCTCTTAGGAAGATGTTGGTAATACTTCTGTCCCTGGGTGCTTGAATGACAGGGTGCAGTACTTTGAGAAGTCAGCATTTTTAGGGCTGTTTGCTTTCATCCTTGCTTTGAATCTGTTTTAGAACCTGCTGACTAAGCAGGGAAAATAAAGAGACCAGGTGGGGGGGCTGGCTGAAGCAGGAGGAAGACAACAGACTACCATAACACCTTGCTAAAGGATCTCTTTTATACTGAGACTGCTAATAATGTTGCAGATGGTTTTACCATCACTTCAATCCCGTAAGCAGGAGCTGAATATTAAGAGAAAGAACGGTTTCATGGATAAAATAGTAAACCACATACTGCAAACTGTAAACCAGGTACTGCGACTTTTATATATCATCTTTAGTGAGTCACTATGTGATAACTCATGCATAGAAAAACATTTTTCTTTTCTGTCTTGCCTCTTCAAGATGCATGCTCTTCTGGTGTCTCACGAGCCACGCAGCATCTACCCAGTGGGACTGCTATGTCTCTAAACACCACCACAATGGGAAAAACAATGGCATGGGCTGAATCCTGGAACACAAAATTTGGCCATGACTGGATCATTTCCCCTCAGCAGACAGGCAGATTGCTTCTGGCACCTTTAAGAGCAGGAGGCCTGTTTTACTGACTGGCTCAGATTCCAGATCCCCTAGAGCAACAGAAATTGAAATGCACTGTCCAGAAAGATTTAATAAAATAGTCGTTCACCCACAAAGATGGGCACCAAGCCATTCTCACTTTGCCTCTGCCTAGCAGCATACCTTGGCTGACAGGTGATCAGAGTCCAAGAAAGCCAGAACACAGAAAGAAGAATAATTCTTCTGAATCAAAACAATTGCAGCATAGAAAACGTTTGCATTTCTGGGCTGTAGCAGTAACTGAGACAGATGCATTTCTCTCTGTCTGCCACAGCATTTGCAGTATTTCATACAAGACAGCTATGCAGGCTTTTCAATGGAATTTGCCCTAACTTTCTCCGCAGTCCTCCTTTTGAACAGAAGTCCCTACCTGCCTCATCAGGATATAAAAAGTTTTAACTGCATCTTTGTTGGAGTTCTCCCGGACTTGCTTAATGAGGTATGGGGTAGTTTTATTATCATCATCTGGTTTTGCAGAAGCATCTAGGATTGCCAGTCATAGCCCTGCAGTACCAGCTGCTGTACACATACAGAAAAATGGCAACAGACTTTTCCCAAGAAGTTTGTCTGATCAGACGTGCTGAATCCTCCTTGTGACCCATACACGGCTGGCTCCTATACCTTCAGAAAGTGGTTTCTGCTTACAATTATATTCGTTCTCTGGAAATATAGCCAGTTCATACGAAGTTAAGCTCCCCTAAACCATCAAGCTGGAAAACAGACCTAGATCTTTTCTCACTTTGAACAGGAACAGGTTTAGGTCCATTACAACTGGTGAAAACTTCCCAGGGGATAATGCCAGTTAATTGGGAGGAACCTTTCAGATGCTTTTTCATGCTTCTTAAAATTGTGTCATTTAGATGTCGCACTTCAGTCCTAAACTGGACACTGGACAGCACAGTGATGATGCAAAAAAAAACCCCTAACAACCAACCAACCAAAAACCCCAAAGCAGCTTGCTAAAATCCATGCTTTTATCTAGGGCTCTCGGATACATGGGATTTTTGTTGTTGTTGTTCCTTCCAGGAAATTTTATCTGAGTAGAACTGAAGAACTCATACACTTTCCCGGGCTTCTGGATGTCCAGCAGCAGCTTAGATCAGGTAGTTCTGTGTCCATGACTCCTGAACATATCCTTTGCGTATGTTAAGCTCATCCCTACAGCACCTGCAGAGCAAGACTAATGCTTCCAGGAAACTTTGGAGCTATTAAGCATGCAGCTCACAATTGGCGTATGTAGAGCGAATCCGTGGTGTTCATGATGTACTATACAGAATGCCTGAACAAAAACACGGCAGTCCCACACCTCTTCAGCAAGACAACCACCATCGTTGTGAGATGGAGTTTGATAAAAGGCTACACATCTAGAAACCAAGCACATTAGCTTTGCAGACATGTTATTCTGGGGCTGGGATGCTCCAGCTGTCTCTGTAGGGTGGCTTATATTGTTCTATGCTGGGACAAGCCCCAACAATTAGAAATATGTTGCATGGGTTCCAGTCTACCCTTTGGCAGCTGTTTGGGTCCTCTCCTAGATCCAACAGTCCTCAGTTTGAGCAGCCTCTTCAGTGTGAGTCAGCAGGAGCTGTGGGCATTCACCACCTCGCAGAACTTCACACGCTGCCCTTGCCAGCCCCACTGCCCAGATTCTCCATCTCAGGGGAAGTTTTACAGCAGTTGTAGTCACACCTTGCTTCTGTAGACATGCCTGATCCCCACCTTTGCGATGCATCAACACCCTGAAGAACTGCTACAGTTATCCGTTTCAATAATCATTTTCTAAAAATAGAAAGGACCAGTCTTTTCAGCTGATTTTAATGATGTTAGTCATCTTTGGCTTGGCACAGGGTTCAGAGACCTTTCTTTGTGTTTCCCTCCTTCCCCTTTCAGGCACTGCAGAACCTTCGCACAAACTCTCACAGTAAGTGGGCTCCTCTCTGGGATGGAGACAACTACTGAACATCCAAGTATTGGAAAAAGCCTTATAAGGCACTTTGTGCTTATTCATGGAAAGCAACAAGAGGACAAAAGTCTCTCTCTTCCTCCTCTCTCATCAGTAAATACGTTTATTCCTCCATACAAGAAAGAGTAAGTGGGGCAAGGAGCAAAGGGAACAGAGAGATCTCTGAAATGAGTAAAGACATCCCAGTAATTGAACAGCTCATATTTTGACACACTGAGTTATTAAATTTTGAGAACTGATGAAATATCTCTCTAGACATAGCACTGCTTCCTGAGTGCCAGGATAAATACCAGAGCTTAGGCAGCCTGATTTTCAACACAGATACATTGTCCATGCCCACAGGCAAGCCTACAGCTGCTGCTGACTGAGAAAATGTTTAGGAAAAAGCCTAAGAAGGAGAAGGTGGCTCTGAAGGTAATAGAACCGCACTTGCTGCACACATGTCGATGGACGCTGTTCAACCGTGGCTTAAAGATCATTAAATTAGAGCCTGTACCTCAACATTCCTGTGAGCTCTTCCATTTCGTACTGATTTTACTGAAAGCTAAAGAACCTCCTCCCACGCAATCCCCTCCTCCGGTTTCTATAACCTGCTGCATTTCTAGCTCTTTTCTGTTCCAAGGGAAACTGAAGGGACCACTCCCACAAGCCAAATTTGGCACTGTGCATCACTACCTAAGTATACACTTGGATTTTGGCTTGCAACCTGAAATATGCCATGGATCTGACTAGACTGCAAATTTAATATTTCACAATGTAACTGTTTCTACCCTGCAGATAGCTGGGAGCATCACTGTTAATAACTAATAATCATCCCTTGCACTACGTAGCATCTTTCATTCAAGAGTCTCAAAGCACTTAATAAGGAACAATTAATTAACCCCGTAACATCTCACTGCTGTAATTAAAGCATCTATATAAGGAACAATTGCACCACCAGTGATTCTGGTTCCAGTAATTTTATCAAACTGCAGCAGATACATCACAGAAGTTTGTCGTGCAATGCAACAAACAGTAGCAGCCTTAGAAAGATCCTAAAGAGTTCTGTATTAGGCTCCAGAGAGGGATTCAGGAAAGGAGAATGCATATAGTTAATTCATCAATGTTACAGGATTTCTGGACAACACGCTTTAATACTTCTCATTTATAGTTACATTAATCACCAGTATAATTTTGTTCATCACATTCACGTTAGGTTAAAAGTACCCTGTAGAATCCCCATAGAAGCCTCAATCTACAATTCCCATAGCAAGGGTCAAGTTTATGGATCAGATAGGCAAGACTGCCACAAAGGTGGCAAATGAGTTGGGGTGTCTAGCTGATGCCTCATAAAATACCTTTGAGACTTTCAGGTTAAAAAAGAAATAGCATCAACGAGCATGTAAAGTGCTATTATCTCAGACTCCTGGATATTACATTTGCATTCCAGAGCCCAGGACATTAAGCGAACAACAGCCATTGCTTCACAGCCCTAAAGGCCCCTTAATGTCCAAGTGTTTATTAGACACTCTCAACAGGCTGGATTGGGGATACTTCATGTTCCATTATCAGTTTGGATGAAGAGCTGTGCCCCATCTCTTCTTTTGCTAGTGCTGCATTAGCTTCTTTCCTACCCTTTTATACCTCCTTTTCAGTAATAGCTGTCCTATCTTCCCATATAAATTATGACATTTTATTCCAAGATGAAGGAAAAGGAAATTTGTTCCTTTAGAGAGCTTTCCTCTGCACACAATGCTTTAAGGCATCTGCCTAGATTTATGTAATCCGACGGTTTAAAGATGAAACAGTAATAATAATCATAATGGCAAGACATGCCATTTTTTCCAGCAGCTCTCAAAGCAATGCAGTGCTCTTCAACATTAAGTCTTAAACCATTGCCGGTGGTCTTGTAAACAGGAAATCTTAAGCACACAGTGGTTGTTAAAAGGACTTTCAGGGCGTCACAGGAGTCAGTAGCACACTTAGGAACAGTGTCCAAATATCCAGACAATTATGGTAAGGCCTAATTTTTCCTTATTCCTTTCCACTATGTGATTGAAGTACGTTTCCAGTGTGCTGGTTTATAAGAAGCGGCTGTACTTCATGCCTTGCTGCTCTCTCTCTCTTTCCAAGCCCACATACCATAAGACTGGATCAATACCCAACGCCGCAAGGATACTTTAAAGCAGCGCTTGAAATGCTAAACCTTGCGATGTCACACCCAAGATTTTCACAGGGTGCTGGACCACAGCAATAGAAGACTACTGATATTGAGTTATCTTGTATTGTTAGGCAAAAACCACACAGCAATAAGAGACCAAAATCTTACCAGGTATAATTTAGCATAGTTTTATTGAACCCAGAAACTCTAGACCAACTTAAACCAGTCAAAGCTATGGTAGCAAGGCTCCAAGGAAGTATTTAATATGCATAAAACCATCAAGATCTGGAATTTCATCCAAATAGACAGACAAGTATCTTGCTTCAACACTTAAGACAATCTTTGGAAAAGGTCCAAAACAAGACTGGGGGTGAGATTTTCCCCACACACTCACTCTATTGCCTAAACAAAGGAGAGCCAGGTTATTTCCATCAAAGCTCTGCCTTGTGCTGTACAAAGAGCAGAGTGAGTTCTGGCAGTGCTTGGACCTGAAAGGCAACATTGTTAGAGTGACAATGTGACAGCCAGTCAGCAATAAAAGCATTAACCCAAGTCTGGGTTTGTATTGCCCCAGATCGCTGCAAAGGCAGCAGAAAAGAACAGTGACTTCTGGGCTTGGAAGGCTGAGAACACACCAGCTGTAACTTCAGCTGTATGGGTAACCACTACTTTAAAGTTTTAGAATGCTTCATAGACCAATTCCTTCTGAATAGGAAACTAATGAGTGGCATAAAATGTGCTGTTAATCAAAAGCTTCTAAAATGCCAAACCTTCTACATGCTTCGGCTCAAGTCAGCAGTTCTGCAGGGCTTGGTTTAGGCTGCAAACCAGCCCGCAGCCTCTGGCAGCAGTGTTCAGCTATTTAGAAAGATGTTCAGCCAGTATTTAACCCACTGTTAAGAGACATCCACATCTTGTTTAAATTTATCAGACAGCTTGCTCCTGCTAAGAAACATTTGACATGGCAGAGCTCTGTCAAACAGCTCAGAGGTTGTGGTTTCTGTCTAGAGGACCCAAGCCAATGTTAAAAACATATAAGGAAGGAGCACTCTAGCTCAGTGTGAAGTCAAAGAAAATGCAGCTAATCTATCTCAAGAAAAGAAGCAGCCTGCAGTGCTGTGCCGAAACAGGCCCCAAGTTCCCAGGTCATAACAGAATCCATAAAGCACAGGGTCTGTCTTACAAAAGGACACGTGCCTTTTGCAGATCAAGGGGCATTGCCTACATTTACCATCAAGGTCCACTGTTCAGTACGTCAAAAAAACATGCTGGAAGAGAAGAATGTTGTTCTGTTTTACAGAGCTAAAGCTTTCGGTATTCATTTCTGCCTTGATGCAAACGAAGCAAGCAAACCCCATCCAAAGCAAAATCAACTTCCTTGCTGTTATGGCACATGGGACAAAGCAGCGAGTCAAAACTAGAAAGACAAAGGGCAGAAAAGGAGACCAAGTAAGCCACAGCACGCTCGTCAGAACTCTCAGACTTCTAGCTGCCCAAAAGTTAAGAAAAGCAAGAATAATCTACTTGTCATTGCAAAGTTTCTTAACTTCCTCAGATGAAATAACTTCACACTTATAAATTGTCTTTTATGTGAAATCTTTGAGACAAGAATCTCCTTATTTTATGTAAAGCACCTAATGTGCTGAAGAAGTAATTGATTGACTGCTGTCAGCAAGGACTACTATTACACTGGGTGCATTCTTCACCTAGAGACCTAACTGGATAATTATAGCTTTAAAAATGAAAAATCTAAAAGAACTTGAGCAAGGGAGGGTGGGTAACAGTTTCTGCAGCATTTGTTCCTCATGACAATTAAGAAAAGGTTTCTTCAAGAACTCATAGATTAAGATACAGAAGACTAGATATTAAATTAAATACATAGCATGGGACATTCTCCTCTCATTTTGCTCCAAATTGGTGTACGGTATGGAGAACTTGCCTTGCAAGGAATGCTCTTGTTTAAATGGCTTGATAAATTGGATTCCTTTGATGCTGTTTGCTCTTGCCTTCCTTAATCTCTCCTAATCATAATAATGATTTTTTTTTTGTCTGCAATGCATCTGACCTACTTCCACATTCCCCCTGCCCGCCATCCTGCTGTTCTTTTCTGTCTATATTCTTTGTCAAGTATCTGTATTCCCCCCCTTTTTCCATTACATTTCTTCAAAAAAAAATTTAAGATCCTTAGGCAAATCAGGAGATGTTTTGATTCTCACCACACAGTAAATGCTGGAAACCACATGCTAGGATTCTTCCCCTTTAACCAGTCCAGGCATCAACCTTTATCAGTCAGTCCCAGGATACTGTTAGACTACACGGAATTTGTTAAAGTATTTGAACCATAAGACTCTGACAGAGACCTACAAAATGCAAGCAATTCAATTTTTAATCACTCCAGCAAAAAAAGAATTTGGCAATCAAAAAAAAAAAAAAAAAGAAAAAGAAAAAGCAATTTTTACACAGGGAAAGAAGAAAAATAACTAGCTTTAAATAGTGGCAGGTGCATCACTTCAGACAAATTATACACCATCCATCTTGAACTCTGTCTGAAGCAGAAGGATAGCCCAGGGATTAGGGTTTTAATAGAGAATTTAGAATTAGGGATTACAGTCCCTGCTCCACTACAGCCGGTCTATGCGGCTTTGGCCATTTACAAAACAGGGTTAACAATTTTTCTCCTCTCTCAGCGATATTAAGAGACCAGCAACACTGAATATTGTCAGGCTGTTATGGCTAAGTACAGTCTAAAAAAAAATAATTCTTGGATGGGATCTTGAGCACCTAACACGGGAGCTTCATGGGCAATCAAACAGAAAGCCACACCCCCTCTGCCGAATACCCATGTATTGCTGGAATTGTGCTAATTCAAGACTCTTTTATTAACCTAGAAGTTTCCTGGGTAGCTGTAGTTTTTCACAGACCTAGACAGGCCCTGATCTGAGCAGAAACACTTCAACTCATGTGTAAACGCTGGTATAATCCAGGAGAGAAAAACAATGCTTTTTTACATCTCAAACTCAGCAGTCACCTTAGTTTCTACTGCAGCTACCTCTCTTTTGCTGTTGCTGATTTTTTTTTGCTTTGGTTTGGTTTGGGTTTTTTTATCTGAGACTGAGATACTGGTGCAATAGGTGCCATAAAAATGAGGAAAGAGCAGCTGGTTGCATGCAAACCACTTCCAAACACAGGTAGGTGCTGATGTGGACCAGAGTGACACAGCACAGAGGAACTGAAAGCAGCAGGACAGGGAAGTTTAGACCAAATCTCAATTTGTGAGGCTGTACCTCTTGACACAGCATGGAGTGATAAGATGGGAGAGGGACTGAGTCTGAAGAAATCAGCTGTGACAGAATAACACTGAAGACCTTGGGACAGTTACTATTTCTGCTCAGACCTTAATTGTTTTCCCCCCTTTTTTTTTTTACCAACTCCACTCTTCCCTGGAGATCAGGAGAGGTAATAGAAATGCAGCTTTTGCACCAACGCAATAATTTCTTTCCTCATTTCTGGCATATGCCACTAGGAAACCATTAGCAGAGGTCTTGCCTGCAGATTCTCATTTGAGAGTCAGCACTCCTGCAGACTTTGCACCATTCTGTATCGGCAACGCTCCAGTCTTCACTTAATGTTTTGAGTGTCTTGTGACCAACTAAGTGAGTTTGCTATCTGCCTTGACAATATGACTGTCTGGATATACCTGGCTTTTGAGATACCCATCCAGCCGAGTTAGGCAGGAGTCAGGAACTGCACACACAAACTCCATTGGTGGTGCAGCTTGTACTGTGACTACAAAGCAGTGAAGCTGAATCAGGTAACTGGAAATACAGTGTGGATTACCACCAGGCAAAGTGCAGTCACTCAGTCTTGGAACTGGTCTGCACATTGGAAGTAATACTGGAAGATTTGGGAAGAGCAGTACAGAATCCTTGACAAAACTTGAAAAAAACCCAAACAAACAAGAGTCCTAATTCCCCTCATATGTGTCAATGCTTCTTAACTAATTGCTTCAGAAGCAGTATTCCTGATTTAGCTGCAGCATGGGGGAGAGAAGAACCTGGGCCCACGTTCAGGGAACAAAATGTTTAGAGCCAAGCAAGCAAAGACAAAAGGACAACAGGAATTAAAGGCTGTTGTTATCTGATCCAAGAACACAAGGCAGTTAGAAAAACAGTCTCAGAAGCAAATTGCAATAAATGGCAGGTACTATAGTAGCTAGAGAGCTAAGAAACAAAGATATTTCCTGTGCAATAAACCAAGTAGTGATAAAAGAACAACTTAATTTAAAGGGACAACCATCTTCACTCGGCGCTTTCCACCACTTTCAACACTTTTGTGACAAACCAACAAGACACCCTAATGTTGCAGCATCCAAGGGCATCTCACTTTACCACAAAATCTCTGAAGTTATTTTGATGGATGCCAAGCCAAAGTACAATGAAGACACATGACCAAATTCACACAGCTTGTCTCTGCCAATGCAAGAGCCGAATCTGGACCTCTCACAGTTCAGGCCAATGCTCTCAATGCTGGACTCCCTTTTAATATGCCACACCACCACCCCCACACGCATGCACACCTACAAGAAGGGGTGGGAAACTGGACTCAAGCTTACTTTATTTTCTTTACTAGAAACCCAGTGAATCAGCTCTTGATGAGAGTGCAGAACCATGCACATGCGACTGTTCAAAATTCAGGGGAATGCTAAAGGATGTAATTTTCTCCTTCCTGTCCTCAGTACCTTATATTAAATGAATTTGCTGGGTGCCATTCCTAGCACCAATGTCACAAAACCCACCACTCTAACTAACAGTATTTGCCACCTTGTCAGATATCTTACAGAGGCTGAAGAGCTTTTTCATCCAAGAGCTGTCCTGCTTGCACTGTGCATTCAGTGGATTAATTACAGGTCTCATTCCCACTGGCTATCTTGCACTTGTCAGAAGAACTGTGTAAAACTCCCCTATAAATGAGAAAAGAAAGACTTGTAGAATAAGCAGGCTTAAAAAAAAAAAAAAGGAAAAAAAAAAGCAGCTCTTGACTGGAGTATTTATGTGTAATAGCTAATTACGATGCTAAGTCATGGAATCTGATGATAAAAAAAAAATTAGCTATCCCCAGAAGACACACAATCTAATAAATGTTCATTGCAAATCTAGCTCCTAAATCTGCTGCCCGCTGAGATAATGAAGAATGATTCAGTCAGACCCAGGCATCTTTTTAATTTCAGATGCAAAACTGCTCAGTGTTGTGTGAGGCTGCTACAGACAGCAGCAAGGTAACTGTGGGGGACAATCAGCACGTAACAGGCTGATACAGCCCAGACTGCCAGACAGGAGGAGCTCCCTGTACAATTCCTTGGAGGCTGGAGACGAAGAAAGAAATAGGGCCGTAATGAAGGCTCGGGGGCAACAATTGCCAGTAGGATTCCTGGCTTAATTTTTGGTTTGGTAACACTGTAGAGATGCACATGTGTTTACATCCAGCCCATTTATGGAACAGAGACAGATTCTGCTCTGAAGATTTGCTCCTTGTTAGCTATTCTTCTACCACAGCAATCTTCACATGTAACCTGAGTCCCTGGGAGGTATTTTTATTTATTAATGCCACTGAAAAACCTGTACCTGCCCTTTGGATAGCAATACCTGGTGACCCTCCTTAATCCCTGAGTTCACAACAAAGCCATTATTAATATCACCTTCAAAAAATGATCAGCAGCTCCAGTGATATTAGGCTATGGAACTCTCCTATATTAAAAAAATAGGGATGTGTTTTCTGTTTTCTGACCTACATATTTAATCAACTTGTATTTTCAAGGGGGTGATAGCACATGGCTCATCTCCAAGGACAGCCTGAGAGTTTCCATATCGTAAGTAAGCTCCAAAAAAGTGCCACAACTGATGATGCAGCATTTTTAAACAAATTTCCAGATGCAAGGAGGTACACTTCCTATCCACCTCCTGACAGGAGCCCAGCAGGTAAAACAGACCTACAACTTCTGAACTGGTATGTAAAACACATATTAGGGACCTGTCCTTGTAAGGGACATTCCTTATGCCTTTCTTGTTTACTTGCCCACAGGCCAAAACGCTTGGCCCAACTGTCATCCTAGGATGCTCAGAGGGAAAGCAATCGCATAAAAGCATTGCAGACTTGACCTAAGGCCAATTTCTCTCCAACGTAAATCAATCAGCAAGGGAACCTTTTAGCTAAATTCCCTGCTTATTTCTAACACTTTCTCATTCCTACCCATTGTCCAAAGCCACCCCCAACCTTTCCCTTCCTTCCAGTGTGTTTTTTTCTCCAGCTTGTCCCTATTCCCACAGCCCCATAAGCTATCTGGCTCTGTCTGTGATGCTGCCTCCCCTTATCTGGGAGTCTCGACCAGTGCCCAAGGGCCAGAGTAACCTCTGCTGGCTGCGGTGCAAGTCTGGAACCATCAAGCTAATCTGCTGGTTCACTGGGTGAGCTCAGCATCAGCTCAGTTCCTGAAGACATTTTCTACAAGAGAACTTTACTCAACCCTTTACTGCTATGCCCCGTAGGTACAAAAAGCTAGAACAGTATCTCACATCTGCTGTTGAACTTGCCACATCTCTTGTGCACAATTCTCATCTCCTTTTCTTCTAACTTACATGAGATTTAATATGGCTTGGTGCACAGGACTTCTTCCACTGAGGACTTTGCCCTCTCCTATTCCAGACTTTTGGGATAGCTAATGCTGATACCCAGAACTCTGAGATATGCCAGCAATAACCACCTTTTACTTCCAGTAAAAAGTGTTGTAGTCCTGGTATGGTGGTAGTAGTATTGTAGTCCTGGTATCTGCACAGCTCTGCAGCTAGATATCAACCCTAAACTGCACAGCTATTAAATTCAGTGTTCATATCCTGAGCTTGCTTTCTATCTGCTGTCTTCTATCCCATTCAGGTTAAACTTTGCAGTTTTTAACCTTTTTTTAATCTACAGATTAAGCTTTTTATACAGTACTTAAAGTGAAATAATGTCTGTACAAGCCTAAAAGAATTGTGCTGAAGCCCAACCCGCCCTTAAAAATTACTGTGATTTCTGGTTTTTACTGCAGCAATATTAGAAATCGACCCTTGTTACAGCAAAAGTCAGTGTGAGGTTTTAGATGACTACTATGTAGTTCAGTAAGTTTCTACCGTAAGTTCTGTGAAGGTAAGCACTGAGCTTTGAGCTATCCTAAAGTCTTCAGCTTTATAGTTCTGTAGCCTATGTTAACCTTTGTGTTGCTCAAAGCCAGCTACAGGTAATCTGTGAGGGCCTAGACTAGGTGATACTCACTTTAAAAGACCCTTACACTTATTTGGAAGATCATTAAATTCCTACAGAATCGTTTATTTGCTTAAACAAAGCACCATACAGTATTTTGGGTTAACAAAAGAAGTTTTGCTAAAAAAATATGCAAATAACCATTAGTTGAGTGCTAGATTAGTTAATTAGTCTTACTAAAGAATGTGCCCTAAAACATAAACAGCCTTCCAGAGCTTTTCTGACATTTTGTAAAGTGCACACAATATGGGCAAGTTGCCACAAATATTTACACTTGTGAAATACCTTTTGCAAAAGATCAGATGAATGGTTGATCTTAAATGAGTGCCCTGCCCATGAAAACTGACATAAAGCAGCAAAACCTATGATGAAACATTACCAAATAACTCATTAGCAAGAGGAGGTTTCCCTTTCTTCCATCAGTGTCCCCACCTGGGACACTCAAGGACTAGAAGATTTAAACACCTCTTCTAATAATTACTGAATATATTTATAGGTATTTGTAGATATTTTCGTCCTCCAAATAAATACGCAACACTAATTCCTGTTTAGCACTGAGCACCAGTATCTTATGGCAGCAACTGCTGCTGATTGTAATTATATAGTTCTCAGAAGTCAGTATCAATTGTGGCTTTCCCCAGCACCAATACAGGTGTAGGAAAACAAAAATTCTGCTCTCAGATATAAGTCTATAAAGACAGAGAAATTCCCAACTTGTGTATTTGATATAAGTGACCACCCTGAGCTTTTGGTGAGCTCATAGTCAAATAAAAGAACTTGGTTAAGTCTTGGTTCTTGTTACAGCCAGCTGCTGAAAGTTTTACCCATCCCTGAATTTCACGGTATGTTTGTTAACAAGGTTTAACAAAAGCTTGAAAAAGAAACTGTCCTCTATCCTTAGATGTGGGATCAGTTCCCTGGAACAACAACAGAACAGCAAAAAAGCTGTGTCAGCCCTCAAGTTCTAAGGTAGATGAAGATTTCACCAAAAATTTCAGTGATCCTCCCCATGCTGATTAACCCAACCAAAACACCACACGGTCATCAATGCAGAGGGTGAACTCCAGATGTTAGAATTACACAACGATCAGATGAAGCATTCCAGTTCGAGAAAGGAATAAATGGAAGATTAATATGGGGGACAGCAAACTAATGAGGTCTTGCTCTGTCCTGCTTGATCTCGAGCCCTCTTGACAGCACAGCCTTTACCTTTGTTAAGCATTTTACTAGTACTTCCCCCAAATACAACTGTCTTATACTGGGCTATGTCTAGAGTGCACGAGGGGAAAAAATGTCCGCGAGTTTCCACAAGCCAGAGCCTGCCAAGCATCTGCATCACATGTGACATGTTCACACTTGACAGCTCTCAGGCTCTCTCGGAGGCTCTCTGAAATGCCATGTCCATCTCCGCTCCAGAAAGCAGCTCTGCTTCTGCTGACAGGTACCAGAGGCCATTTCTAGCACTGCACTGTGCAGCCCCTCACTTTCCCTCCTTTTACTTGCTCTTCTTGCAGGATTGCAATTCAGTGGGTGCAACTGAAAATGCAGAGTTCAGATCTCATCCCGGTTTCCACCCTGACAGGCTATCACTTTGTTTTAAGCTCTCTCCATCTCATCAGTCCACCTCCAGATTCCCTCCCTTGGTGTTTGCAGGCACCCATCTAGCAGTCATCCAACTTCTTATCCTTTTTCCAAACTAAAGAGCTTCTAGACTTCATTCCACCTGCTCAGGGTTACACCAGCGCAACTCTATGCCAACCCACGTCCAACATTGGGATATAAGGAATTGCCACAGTTGTCATCATTACAACAACTGGATGTTATAGCTCCTGTATCAGGGGTTAAGCCACTCTCTAACAGAACTGGAGAAAATCCAAGATTAAAAATGCAAGATACTGTGCAATTCTCACAGGATACTTGTCCAGCTTGTGTAGCTAGACCTCAGGCCTGATCCAATCTGCTGCATTCACTCACTTCAGGCAACGGAGAGACATGAATAGAAACAGGCAGCTCTGGCCACACACAGTCATAAATATACAAATTATTACACAACATAATTTGCATTAAATATGACAGGGAGCAGTACTAAATCAGTCGCTGTGAAAACGAGGCAGGGGCTGGTCTACCCTGCATGTCTGATCTCCATCACACAGTGCCTCAGATACTCTTTCCCAGCTAAGGAACAGTGCTGGATTCCAGAACATTGCTGCATTTCCCTCTTTACTCACTCAGTGGTGTGCCACTATGTTTTAAGTTCATATTCTTTATCAGCTCTTTCCTCGCGGGGTGGGTATAATGCTAACATGTCCTAATTCACACCAATTTCCCAAACCCAGCATCATTTGTCCACAGGAAAAATATCCAAGTGTCAAGTCCTTAAACAGAGATCTTCAGCACTTGCTTAGTAAGTCACAAAAGTGCGCAACAAGTGCTAACTCTATTCAGTCTTGCAGGGCCCCTGCTTACATGCTTTATTGGCTCATCACCAGAGCAAGCTGAGGCAGTTCTCCACCCACACCAGTGCCCATAACTACTTGGCACGAGTGGTCTAGAGGGAGAAATTGTGTGAACAGGCAAGCAGTTGCAATACAGTCCCACCTCCCTTCTCACCAAGCTCACAGCTGCTGGAATGCACTTGCCTGAAGTTTGCTTTCTCAGAGAAATAGCCATGTGATTGACCCAACTAGTCACTTGATTTCACAGATGCTTCATGGCAGCATAGCTCCAGGAACATTTATGAGACTATAAAGGAGGGATTAAAGATCAAGCAGTCAAAAGAGCAACTTTATTCTATCCCAAGCACAGCATCACATTTGCACGCAAGGAGAAATAAGCCCAATAACTGGAAGAATTCCTTTCAGCAGCCTGTGCGCTCATCTGGGCGGATTTGACCATCAAAGAGACAGGCTGGAATAGAAAGTTATACATTGTATTTATACATACTTGAACTTTACATATGCATTGTCCCAGACACTATGCATGTACACTAAGAATATTTTGTAAACATCAAGAAGTTCAGGGCTTCAAAGATCAATTTATTCGGTTACACACCTAATCTTCCTCATTGCCTCGTATAACCAAACACCATGTTCTCCACAGGAGTGACAGAATAGTAATAATATTAAAAGGATGGAAAAACCATCCAATTCTTTGGGTAAAGGCTACAGAATATTGCAAATTTCTACTGTTGTTTGCAAGCAGTTTCAGTATTCAATGACTATTTCAGCAAAATCATTTCAGAGGATGGTAATTTTTTGGCTAAATAGCCTAAATGAATGGTTCATTAAAAATCTGATCTCAGTTATTCTGAATGTATATCTTTGCGAGTCTAGAATTCACTTGGATTCAGTGTTGTGCGTGTGTACAGAAGTGTGCCCAACTACAGGATCTGTATCAACTACGCTTTGGTATTTGGGGCTTCTTTTACTTTGGGGATAGCAGGGTTCATCCCCACCAAAACTTTTTAACCCTCAAGAAAATCTCTTTGAGTTACTTCCCTCTGATGCTAACCATGCACAAGACACATGCCAGCATCACACCTGCCACAACCACATTATTTAGCTATCTTCTTACTGATTACTTCTGGAAGACATCATGCAACAGCAACAAGTTGTGGCATCATCAGCGACAACCGCTCAACAGCTAAGGCTCTGTTCCTGGGTGTATGCAGTACAGTAAGCAGTCATGTAGTCACAGAATGGTACCTCTTTCATTTTGTGTACACCACACCCTTTCCACTTCCAAGGATGAGCAGCTTCAAAAACATAGATATGTTTTCGGTTTTGTCCTACGTGAATCAGGGGGATTCTGATACCTAAAGGTACTAAAAAAAAAAAACAAAAAAAAACCAAAAACCAAAAACAAAACAAAAGAAGCTATAAAATACTGTAGGAAAAAAATATCTCTCCTGTCTCTGATGAATGGGAGCTGAGATGTCTGAATACAAAACATTCAGGAATGGAGCACAGCATGTCACAGCAACCAGTTGAACAATCGGCCAGACAGAGTCAATATATCCATTGCCAGGAAAAGATACGTTCATTCTCTGAAAACATGAGTAGAAATATTGGTAAAGGCAGAGTCTTTGTCTCTCCTCCCCCAGAGTCCTCTCAAACATGCCAAATTTTCTACTGAAGTTACTTGGATGAAGTCTCTTGCTCTTATCACTAACATCTACTTTTGGAAAAAAAGCCTGGCTTCAATTGTCAATAAGCAATGCTCCTGTTGGCTTCAACACAGGCAAGATTTCACACTTGATATCTCAGTCCTAACTGAATTACAAGCTCCATCAACTGCAATGAAGATTAGCTTAAAACTGAAGTTAATGAAACTAGTTGCATTTTTATGCTGATGCTTTTTTCATGATGGCAAAACACCTGCTGGTTTAGCTTCATAAGGATTCTGATAAATTAGATAATCTCTCTCTGTAGTAATTATCCAGAAGCGCAAGTCCAAACTCAGAACCCCTCTATAACAATCTCTCTAAACATACAATAGTGACCCATCTGGCTCCCACAACCCAGAAAGGATTCACCTTTCTCCCTGGGTTATATGTATATCCAGGAGACTTATTCCCTAAATGGTGGCAGGAACTGCCTCACTCATCTCCCAAATCTAGCATGAGGCATGACTAATGCTTGTGATGTGCCCTGAAATAGTGGGAGCAAAGGTGCTATAGAAATGCAAAGCAGCTTTCAGGAACAGAAATACATTGTCTCTCACTCTTCCTTTCCCCCACCGTTTTTTCTTTCACACTTCTTTATTGTGGTCCCAGTTTATTTTATAAACAGAGTCTAATACTGTTTGGGAATGGCATCAGCATCTTCTCAAAATAAACATATAAAGCCCAGAAGAAATCTCCACACGCAACTGATTGTTTTAAATATTTATCATTTCATTCCAAGAAAAATATTTAAGAGAAGCAGAACATGAAGTAAAGGAAGGAAAGATAACATGGTATCTCATATAAACATCTTCTCAAAGCACAGCCAGGCCGGCCGATATAAAACAAAACTAAACTTTGAACTAGCTATCAACATAGCTGCCCTCTACATCTTCTCTCAGCAGAGGCTGAGGCATCTTTCAGTTGACATTCCAGGACAAAAAAGCACCCCCCCCTCCCTAACCCCAACAGTTCTAAGCCAGGAAAAATCCCCTTCTTCAATTTCCCTAATCTTGACCCTCAAATGGGGGAAAAAAAATAAAGTGGGGAAAAAAGTACATATCTAACAAGCCAAGTGGCTCTAAAAAGTTCTCACTCGGAAGAAAAAAAAAAAAAAAGTGCTCTTGATAACAAATAAATATGCACCAGTTTTTAAAAGCTGAAACTAAAACATCAGATCTGTAGGAACTGACACCTGGCCATATTCCTCCCTCTCGTCCTTGGGTAAGTTTTTTTTTTCCTGAAAGCACTGGCTAACTTGCTGATGAGGTGATCAGGGCCGAGTGACCTTCAGATCCGACATGAAAAGGGCAGACAAGCCCTGTGGATACACAACAGCAACCTATAACTGGCAAGGGCTGAAGCAATTCAGAGCAGTCCTTTCCTGTTTGGGTGAACTGGATACAGGGGCTCTGTACTTTTCATTCAAGTTGAAGCATTTCCTGGCATCGTGAAGAGCCATTGAAGTTTTCCAGAAAATTAGCAACATGAAGGACTGGTGAACAAGAAACAGAGAGAAAGTTTGAGATGGGAAAACATTCTCCCTTTATTTCTTTTTTTAAAGCAAAGATGTTCAGACAAAAAATAAAGGCAGTGAGCTTCCAATCACAAGCCACAAGCTTGGTGGGAGGCAGTTAAAGGGGAAATGCAGCAGGGATCCTCAGCACTGAGTCAAGACCTTTCTTTGATCTCCAGTTTTCTCAAGCTGCATTCCCACATGCAGCCCACCATTTGTTTTTAGTTAGACAGACATAATGAAAAATACTCTGCTTGGGAAGAGCAACAAACAAGCCTTGCAAAAATCATGCAGTGACAGCCAGTCAAAATAAGGAAGAACTAAAACCGCAAAAGAGATGATGGCATCTAATAAAGAGGGAAAGGCTCAACTACTTGGGGATGCTCTGCGTATCTTTCATCCCAGAATTTCAAAGTCACTCAAATCAATGATGGATAGATAGGAATCACCTACTCACACATGACTAAATTTGAAATCTCCTCTATAGGGAACCAGCAAACCCGCTTCCAGTGCCCCAAGATTTTATCAGCAGTGAGCCACGTGGGTACGGTCCTGACTCATCCCAATTAACTTGTCAGGTTTGACAGGATCAGAGTTGTAGGTTGCAGCACACACAAGCACAACACATCACCTGATTTTGCCTTGTCATCATTGTAATTTACGTATTTTCTGCATCCTCTTTTGTTTATTAGCCCCCATAATTACACTCCTCCCCATTTTAGGCGATACTGTGCAACATCTTCATGATTTGCTGTCTCCTTACACATGGAACCCCAAACCCACCAATGTTCTTAACTACGGTTTTGTTTGTTGGCATCTGGCACAGCATATGCTGACACGAAGCAGTTCACATGTCTCAGAGCTATTGTTCCAAACTCTGCACATTTACAGATATCATCAGTTACTCGCGACAGGCTTTAAAAATTTTCATCACAACAACTAAAAATTCTTGAAATCTTTCAAATTAAAGCTCACAACTCAGAACTTCCGCACGGTTATGGCTCGCTCTTCTCAGTCGCACAATCCATTAGCAAAGAGTAGTATCATTTATCCAAACACTCTGGATAGCTGGTATCACCAGAGTAGTCTTAATGTAGATTACATAGTATATTTACACTGTTTCACAGATGGAAGCGAAAACCAAAAAGCACCAAATCCAGCTTGTGGAATAGTTTCAACTATACCTCTCATTTAAAACATTTCTGAAAGCGTATCAAGTGGGCCATTTCACATTTGCTTTTGCAATGCAAACGTAGCTGTCACCCTGTGGTTAGGACAAAGTACATATCACAGCTCTCACGTGAACTGCCAGGTGCACGGCAACGCGCACGATGCACAACACAACTCCGCGTTACCCACAATCGTGCCTCTGGGCCCACGCCAAAGGCAGAGAGCACTCTCAGAGTAACTGCTTCGTAATGCCACTACTGAAGGAGTAAATATACACCAGCAATCAGATTTTTAACCTCTGCGGTCACCAAATGGCATAATTATCAGCAAGGATTTTCTACATTGCCTACTGCCAACAAAATCAGGTTGTGCGTTTCTGAAAATGCTAACGATACAATAAAGCATCTATAAAGCACATTATAAAGTGGTTGGGGTCAGCTACAGAAACGTGACACAGGGCTAACGTCTCTATCAAAAAAGATCCTCTACTGAAGCATCGTGGGGCCTTTCATTTAACAAGGCGCTTCACTCACGTGGAGGAAGGAGTTTGTGGTTAACACTTAAACCTCACCTAAAAGTTTGAATTAACTTTGTCTGATAAAACAACACTGTCTCAAGACGAGGTTTAATACATCTGGAAGCTTAACCAGAGGGGAAGGAAGGCCTTGTACTGGGAACAGGGTGTGCAAGTACTCTGTCCACAGGTAAGCAAGTCCCGTGTAAAGCGCCTTTCTTGATCTTGCACTAACACGAGGGAGGCGGGAGGGCCCTGGCGCAGGCAGGCACCCGATTTACACCTCTCCTTGGCTGGGACCCATCCTCAGAGAGGGAGCGTGCCTGGCCACATTAAAAAAAAAAAACAACAAAAAACCCCAAACAAAACCCACAACAAACCTACAACCCCCAAACAAACTTCAGGACCTCTCTGGCACGATTTTGAGTACTCTCCCTCCGCCACAACTGCTCAAGCGACAGGAGCAGCCCCAGCCCCGCCATCCCCTCACGGAGAGGCCGCTGCACGCCCCGCCGAGCCCCGTCCCTCCCGCTGCCTCTGCGGGGACACCCCCAGCGCCTTGCTCGGCACAAACCCCTTCCCCTCCCATTACCGGCAGCCCAGGTGCGGTGCCTTTCCTCCCGACCATCCCACCCACACACCGCTACAACCGGCTCCCCCCCTTTTCCACTCAACTCCACGCCGCCCCCCGCGACCACCCCGCCCCGCTCCCAGCCACCCTCCGCTTCCACGACACCCTCATGACAGCCCCGTACAACGTCCCATCCTCCGGCCCTGCTGCAACCCCACTCCCCCGCGCCCACCCCCGGGGCGGAGCGGCCGGCCCTCCCGCTCGACTTGCCGCCCACCACAGCTCTACCGCCGCCGCGGCCCCCGGGGCAGCGGCCCGCCTTTCCCCGGCGTCAGGGCGGAGCTAGTTGAACGGCGGCAACGCGCATGGGCCCCGGAGCCTTTCTCTGAGCCGGGGTGGGGGGGGGGGGGGGAAAAGCCTGTGTGAGGGGGGTGTGTGCGCGCCCGGACGCGGTTCCCCCCTCACCCGGCGGCGGGGCCCTTATTCCCCGTCGTCTCCTCACCTGCGGCGGCCATGTCGGTGTCGGGACGCGGTTGGTAGGACGCGCCCGGGCTCGGCGCTCGCCCCCCCCACCCGCTGCGACGGAGCGAGGTGAGTGCGGGGAGGGTGAAGGGCTGAGGGGAGAGGTCGGGGATGGGACGGGGACGGGGGTTGTGTCGCGATAGCGCCCAGCGCGTCGCGAAGGCGGCGCCGGGGGTGGGTGAGGGGAGGGGGCGCTGGGCGGCAGCCGCCTCGCCAACGGTTTGGGCCGTTACCGCCAACGGACGCGGCCGGTGCCTCGGGGGACTTTCAGCCTGGCCGTGAGGGGGAAGAGGAAAATAAACAAATAAAAGAAGTCGTGGCTCTCTCGTGGTGGTTGTTTTTTGTTTTTTTCTTTTTGTTTGTTCGTCTGTTTTGTGGCTTTTTTTCCGCCCCCCCCTCCCCCCCCCCCCCTTCGCCCGCGATTAATGGCACGCGTTCAGTCGCCGCCGTCCTCCGGGGAAGGTCTGTGAGGGGGATCGGTTTGCCCGTCGCCACGAAATAATTTCTCTTTGGGAAAGAAGGGAGAATCGGGGGTTTCAGCCTGCGTCTGCCATTCCCGTGCTTTTCAGGCGTGGGGGGAAAAAAAAAAAAAAACCGGCGTCGTGCTCCCCGGCTAGCGTGCAGCTGCTGTCCGGCTTTGTGCTTGGCCCTCGTCTCCATTGTGTAGGCTGTCCTTTGTGGTTTTTTTAATGGGGCCCTTTTAATGCCTTGTTAGATCTTTTCAGGTGCAGCGAACGTCCGCGGGTCTGCTTGGGTCACCGAGGGTGCTCCGCGAGCGACATCCATATGCTCGGAGACTGTGTGAAATGGAGGAGTGCCCAGCAGGCGTTTCGTGTATGCGTGCGTCCGTGTGTGTGTGAGCGTGGAGGTGGTTTTATCTGGAAGACCTTGATTAGCTTTCCCACCCAATTGCAATGGGGAGGCGAGCACGGGGTCTTGCGAGGAAAGGTCCGTGCCACGTTTGGACTCTGAGCGAGCAATGGCTTCAACTTGAGAAGAAGGTAAATTAAGCGTTGAAACTTACCCGTGTGTACTCACGCACATCACTGTTTTCCTTTTGCAAACTATGCGTCCCATCTCTCTCCCCTGAGAACCCGTCTCGTATCGCAAACCGCTGCACCAGACTGGACCGACGGCTGTTGAATTTTAAGAAGTTGATGGGAATGAGTCATTTTCTGTTACACCTCTATACTTTCCACATCAGATAGTGCAGAAAACAGCACTTTGGACAGAGGCTCGGACAGCCTCCGCTGGAATGGATGTCCAGTTTGTTGTGTTGGTTGATATTGTAATTGGTAAGAAAGCAATTCAGAGGGATAAGTGAAAAACCAAGAAGGTGGAAGCTTAAAATATGCTATTTCATTTCAAGAAAGAGCTATAACCCTAAAGTGTATTATCTGAAGGTGACCAGACACTCCTCTTTGATAGGGAGCACAATGAGCGAGTTTCCAAGGCTCTTAAAAGAATATCTATTTCAGCTGTTTGCTACTTGAGCATGGGATAGATACCTTTTTCTACAGAATAGGGACAAATGTCCTGCACGTGCTTATTTAGAACCGTGCAATTTCTTTCTCGCTGCACAGATGTCTTTTCATTCCAGTTTTGCAAAATTAGGTTAGCCTTGAGTGAACAGTTTATTTTGACTGGTAAGTAAAATACTACGTATTCTTCGTGATAAAAGAGCAAGCAAATACTTCTTGCGCTTGGACTGATTTGTTTTCATGAAACTTATCAGAGGTTGCTTGTAGCGTGCCAGGGTGTGTACCCTTGTATAGCTGATGGTTTTATAATGTTTGAACATATTGGAGCCATCTGGAAGAACCAAAATTTTATTCCTTTGAGGACATATAGTGATTGAGATGATAAAGGGGGGAAAAAATGGGGTGGGAGTCTGGCAACATGCATTTTGTAAAATCTATTTGGGGGAACGACAGAACTGAAAGTGTTAATGTGGTATTAATACTGTGCATGATGTATAGAAATATTAGTCCATTGCCAGAAGCAAATTATTGTTCAGTTTTTCGGCTTGTGGTCTTAACCTGGGATTTGTTTGTTTAAGGTATATTTGTCAATTTTTTGAAGAAACAAAGAGCATCTGAGGCAGGTCAGCACAAGTATCACTGGGGAATTGTTTTACTTTTCAGATTTTATGTATGTTTGTAGCTGGATGTTGCAGTGTTTTTATATCGCTTGCTGATGGACTGTGAAACATCAGTATCCCAGTTTTTAGTCTATTTTGCTGTATTGCAAAGTGAGGGAAATGGTGATGTCATTGAATTTAAGGGGGAAGGATTGCAGTGGTGACTTACTGGCTGGGGAGAAGATCCCAGAGGGAGTGGAGGAAATCTAACAAAAAGGGGAATAGTGCTACTTTGGCCATTTTCCCCTGGGCTTCAGTTTCTTTTGTGAACTTCTGAAAAGGAAATGTCATTTTGCTGTTTGAATGCATTGTTTTGCATGAAGTGTCAGACCACATTATGGGGATGACTCCAGTCAACTTCCCCCATTTCAAAACAAACACGCCAAACATTGTAATGCGTTTATACAAAAATCCAGCGTGTGTTTTTCAGGAATCCAATATACATATTTCCAAAAATAAATGATGTTTTTCATACTTTATTATGGCTAGAAGAGTTTGTACAGGACAGAAGAATTGGAATGGGTTCCCTTGGCCTTTGCGTCCTCTCCACAAATAAGAGGAAGATGTTGGCCGTTTCGTGAACTGGGGGATTATTTTCATTTGCGCTTCCTCTCAAAATATTCTCATCTGTGTAACAGTTACTGTCTGATTGCAGTAGCTGTGAGCGTGGCTAGAGCTATTGTCTCTCAGTTGTTGGCTTGGTACCATTTTGGCTGATCCCAGGGTAAAGGCAGAAAGGGTAGAAGGTGTAGAGAGATCTAGGCAAACCTGTAAATTTTACTTGCACGAACCTGGACTAATTGCTCTCGTGGGACTGTAAGTATGGGTGGCTTCTGTCAGGTGCAGCGTGCGCACGTGTGGGGCCAGTTCCCTCTCGCAGATGTGCTCTTGAACTGCAGCTCCGGTCTCTGGTTTCAGCCTTTAGTGGACTGCAGCAGCATCTGGTACCAGCAGAGCCTGTGAGCTTGTTGGTGAGGGGATTTTATGATGAACTTGGTAGGGCCGAGCTGAGAAGGGTCCTGACAGACCCGTTCTCCTCCACCAGACTCCTGCAAGAATTTGAACTTGAAGGTGAGCACATGTGATGTCTGTGCCTACAACTGTGAAAGTTGTTCAGATTCACTGGCTCTGGTAGCTGCCCTCGGGATGTCTGATCCTGTAATATGAAAGAACCAAATGGAAGTGTTTATCAACCTTTACAGTCCACAACTGTTTTCCTTGGAAAAATAAGTCAATTTGGTATCTGGGGTGAAGCAGGTCAACGAGTCTGGTCAGTCGGAGCATGTGGATTTTCACAGTGATTTCTATTCTTATGCTAATCCTTTGAACAGCCTGGCTGTGCACTGTTAGCCAATGTGAGAGGAGGGATGTGCATACTGAGGACGCTAAAGGGGAGCCATTTTTTGTAGTTATTGTTATGCAGATTAGGCCTTCCAGCCAACCAGAATTTGGAGGATCGCATAAGCTGAGGATGTAATGCCGCAGGTCAGCAGTCGTTTAGCAATTCTGAGCTGCTTTGGTTGAAACTGTTTCATTTGAGTGTTAATTTTGTGGGGTTTTTGTTTGTTTTGTTTTGGGTTTTTTGTTTTTTGTTTTTTGTTCTTTTTAAATCTATGTTGTGGCTGAAAACAAATTGTTATCTTTGGTGCTGAACAATTAAAGTTGGAAAACATAACTTTTCAATTTTTAATTATTGTGTTGGTTAAAAAGTGTAGGAAGGCAGCAAAGCTGTCACTCCATTGATACAGCTGTGAGCTGCTCATTTGACTAATACTTCTACTTCTGTTGGTGACTTGCTGTGTTTCCCCCACACTGTTTTTTCTGTATTGTCTCAATTTTTGCTGTGTAAAACACTTCAAATGTATGGATCGTTGAGTAGTCTGTGTGCGTATTTTCCTAGGGGTATGCGTGCATGCCAGTTGAAACCAGGTAAAATATGTAAATCTTACTCAGAAGTGTTTGTTTGCTGTGTATTTGTTTCCTAGAAATAGGAAGTAATGAACTAACAGAAAAGTCCAAAAGAAATGCTCCAAGTTAGTATTTTATTGCATGTTACACATGCCGCAACTGTATGTGTTTTCTCTCCTGTAAAGATTCCTGCTAACGTCCATGGGGGCATCTGCAATACAAGTTATGAGACTGGGGCTGTTGTTAAGCATGTAAGGAAGGCTTTGTGTATTTTATTTAAGTGGTGTTTTGTGTTGCTGGAGTCTGTATATACTTGAGTATATACTTACCAATATTTGTGTGTATGTAGTGTTAGATTCTTTGGAAGTGTGTGAAATAATTAAAAACTGCCCTGTAAACTATTTAGTAAATTGGATTTGCTTTACCAGCAGTGGGACAGGAAGCTAATCGTGTTTAAGCTGATGTTGACTTTTCCAATCTGATTTTCCCTGGGAAGAAACTTTATTACCTAGTTGTTAAATGCACAGTTAATTAGCTGCTGATTTTTTAAGCTGATAAACCGATGCTACCAGGTTTACTGTAATCAGTTTGGTAAATGTGCCATGTGTATGCTTCCTTAGGTTGTTGCCTTGCTTTTTGATTAAACGCACTATTAATTATAATCATACTAATGATTTGAATATATTTAGGTGGTATTGTCAAGTGATGGTTATGACGTTTAACTGTTGCTGTTCACTGGATGTTCTTTTGCTCTGTGCTTAGTGACACGTGTAGTTCTGGAGTTCATAGTGTCATCTAGGAATCTTGTAACGGGTGAGAATATGGCTCAGTAGCTCCTGTCTTTTAACCTATAGTTTTAGAAAACAAAATACGCCCAGATCTCCACTTTTTAAAATCATTGTTTTAAGAACCTATATTTCCTTTTGTCTTGTTTCTGTAGCGAAGTTGCAACATTTTGAACATGTCCTGCTGATGTGGCTTGAAGTCACTAGTTGAAGCAATAGTTCAGCGTGAACTACTGATGGATGAATCATTTATCCTCTTGTCATTTCAGTTGCTTTTGCTGACGAAGAAGCTGCAATTGCTGCCCCTCCATTCCCTTCCTGGTGTGTTCAATGCTTTTGCCTGTCCACTTCTCAGCCTGTAATGTTTGTGGGTGGAAAAAATTGATTTAGTGTATCCATTATAACTCTTTAAGAATCAGAGGAAGTGGAGTTTCTCCCATTCCACCATTAATTCATTAAACGAGGACCACAAGAAGTTTGGAGCCTGGCTTCCTGTGGATTTCAGGGTAAAATTAAATGCTTAAATACCCCTGAGGTTATTAGTTGGATGGAGGGACACTTGGTCAGCCGCAGCCTGAGTTATGGCCTTAGACCTCCTTGTAGTGGATCTATAACATAAGGGTCACATGGTGTAAAGCACTGTTCTTGGATAAACTCACTGCGACAGTTCAAATTTAGCTTGTGGGTGTTTGTTTACTTTTTAAGCAGGCTTTATGCTAGTTGAATAAGTTGTCAGTCCTGTGTTACTTTTAATTTGGTCTTGCTCCATCTTTTCTGTCTTACAGCAAAAGTTTGCTCGTGTGACATCACATGCCATGATTCAAACTTGTGTCAGTGGGTAGTTCAGGAGTACACAGACGTAGTAGTGGTCCCACAGCCATGGCCCCAGAATCAGTTGTAGAGAAGGATGACAGTGATTTAATTGCTACTGGTAAGTTGCTTTTAAGATACAAGGATGAAAGATGGTATTCTGAAAGCTTTGTCATCACTTACTGGCAGATTGAGATAATCAGTTTTGCTAAAAAATATCTTTGATGGCAAGGTGTTAGGTTCTTAAGCAATTTGACAATTCTTGCTTCTTAAAGAAAACCATGTTTAATCCTCTGTGTATTTTGTTGTCTGAGGTATATTTATCACCGACTAAACAAATGTCTATTAAAATGTTAAAGTTAAGTTGCTTTTTTTAATTTCAGTAACAAAGTTTGCTGGTATTTGGGACGTGAACTTTTTGGTCTCAAAGTGCTCGAGGTGCATGTAAGTGCTCTGGGGGAAGAGAGAAGATACAGTCCTTGGTGTTTTGAAAGCAGTTTGATGGTTTGGTTTTTTTTTTGGTACCAGTGTAAAACCAAAAAATTTTACAAATCCAACTGTTACAACTTGGACATATTCTTATTGACTTCACTAGGGGCATAAGCGTGGCTATTACGAAGAAGAATGTAGCTGGACAACCCTTGTTTGATCATAACTTTAATTGTTGCAAGAGCCTTTGAATATTTGCTGGGATTTACCCCTTTACTCCTTGTTATGATTCATGAATGTCTTCATTAGATTTCATAATAGCCAGCCTATGTGCTGATATCTTTTGTGTTGTGTGTTTTACAAGAAGCATCTCTAGAGAGTCAGCTGCCAACTGCTAGGAACAGTCAATCTTTTAAAAGGGTAATTTCAGTATTTTTTTAAATTTATTTTTAATTCAAAAAGCCTGTTATCCTGCTCAATAATGCACCTTGCTTGTTTTTCCTCAAAATTTACATAGCAGCTGATACCATCTGGTAGAATCTTTACAAATTTTATCAACGATTTCCATATCGGCTTTTCATGGAATGTGAATGTATTTTGGTAGCTGCTTTCCATAGCTTGCCCTTATGATCATTACCTCATCCCTTACACTCTTGACTGGGATATAAACAGTAAAAATTGCTCTTTAGGTGTCATTTCCAGTGCATGTGTGCGTGTGTATGTGTGTTATTTGAAAAACTGCTGACAGATACCACTTTTGCACTAAAATGTAAAACATGTAGGACTTTATTATAAAACTCACAAATGAATGAGCAATAGCTATAAATACTATATTCAGATAAAATGAACAAATTTCTTTGATACAATCTGTGAACCGAAGTGTGTCAGTCCTTCCTCGCCTCTGTGTATAGGCAGAAGTGTAATATGTTTGCTGGAGGTTGATTCAGTAAGCAGTAGTTGATTTTTATTTCAGAAAAAGTTCTGATAATTTATTCTTGGAAGTGTAAATAAGATTCCATAGTCCTTCAGTTGCATGATGCACAAGGCAAGCTTCACATGTGAAGTTCAATCATTGGTAACTGCTGCAGCTTATTTCATTGAAGAAACAGGAACAAAAGTTTGTTTGTAACTACTCTGGAACCGAGAACAAAGGCTGCAGGGACCTTTGAACCTTTGTGGCTGTGCATCTGAAGGAGGAGTTGTTCAAGAATAGGAAGAACTGCCAGAAGACCAGAGATCTGCTTTTCCCTACATCTTTCTAAAACAGTGTTCAACAACTACATTTAAAGCAAAAAAAAAAAAAAAAATTAGTTAATTGGAAGACTTTCTTACTTGTTCTTCCTACCAAGCTCTGATTTGATAATCAAGTATGCAGGACTGGTTATTCTATCATTTCTTTTTCACTGAGGCAAGCTTTAAACAAATGAGTGTGTGCTTTTTCTCCCTCTTTTTTTTAAGAACTCTGAATGATTGATTGCATCCTTAAACATTTTGTTCTCTCTCAAACGTTCTGTGCAAATAATTCTGGCCTGTGAAGCAATTTGTTTCGCCTGCTTCCTGGTGGTGTTCTAATTTCACAATTATTTTTCATTCTGCGATAGCTGACTCTTCAAGGAAGGTGGGAGGGAATAATCAGTGTTCTGAAGAAATTGCTACTTCTCTGCAAAATGTGTTGACTGGCACGTTGAGGGTTACAGTCTCCAGTGGGTTGTCCAGCATGAAGGTTCTGCTTCAGGCAGCAATTTGTGCCATATCATTCACCTTCATGAATTTTACGAGGCTTAAAGGTAGGATGAGCTGTACTGAAAGAACGTATTCCCTAAATTGCTTTGTGCAGAGGGAGAGAAACCACAGTATTGAGTGTTTATTATTATTCTTTGCGTGATGAACATAATGCACCAGCTGGAAAAAACATGGTTGTTCATTTCTATTTCTCAGCCTGTACATGTAGCTCATAAGTGTGCTCAGGCATGCATGTATTGCTCACGTGTGTCCCTGTTTCTCTTGCTGAAGAAGTACTCGGTGCTGGTCTGGAATTGTTCAGACAGAAGGGAAAGGCTGGAGTTGCCCCAGACAGTCTCTCAGGAATCGAATCAGGTCTGCCCCGCAACCTGCGACTCGTAAGACAGCTGGCAGAGGTCAGTGCTGTCGAAGTGGCGGCACAGTATGAGTTCTTGCATCTGGTGTTCTTCTGCCTGGCTTCGTTCGGTCACCGTTGGAGATGGCACTCTGCATCATTTTGCAGGGGAGTGATGTTCAGGTGGCTGCAGCTGGCTTGGTCTGCGAGAGCATCACTCGGGCTGTTCTCTGGGTCACTGGTCCTCAGAAAAGCGCGGGAAGAATTGGAAAAGCTCTAGATAACCAGAAGAGCTGTAGCAATCGGGCATAATTTAGTTGACAGGTAGGTATATCAAGCACTGATTCTTCTTGGTGCTAGAGAGGAAAACAATCCATTTCTTTCTTCGAGTGTTAAGTTGTTAGGGGCCTTCAATCCCTTTTTTTCCCCTTTTTTTTTCTTTTTTTTTTTTTTTTTTTCTCTCCTCTAAGGGGTGCATGAATGAAGGGGTGGCAGTCAGGGTGAAGTTTATGTGTATTTTTGTTGTAGGTTCAGCTTGCCTTTTCACCTGTCCCAAACGTCTTCTCTTGCTTCTTAAAACTGTTGTCCTCTTTCTAACCTTTGGCTGCAGTTTCTATGAAATTAGCCCGTGCTATAGGGAAATTCAGCTTTCTGTCTTCTAAGCAGTATGTAAACCTGGCTCCCAGGAACATGGGAAAACTGTATGGTGGTTGCCCTTGTATCTTTGAAGTTCTTTACAGTATACTAGTTGGTTGTCGCTGTGCTTTTTGCTTCCTCCTCTGTTAAGATGTACAGCAGTTTGAAATACGCAAGTAACCTATCATTTTTTAAAGATTTCGCTATAGGGAGTATTCTTTACCTAATACTTTCAGTCATCCATATGCAAAGTAATTGCAAATTGCATAAGGAAGCCAATACATCCTTGGCTATTTAGTTATGGAGCCATATTGCATTAATTTAGGGAGAATTTAGCTGTCTAGAATACAGCTTAGTAGCTTTCTGAACACTTTCACCTAGATTACAAGAAAACTTCTTGATTGCATCTTTGCTACAGGTACTCCTTGCATTTCCTGTTCGTCAAATGCCAAGTTTAAACCGCAGTTAACTTCTAAGATTAAAATTGGAAATGAAAACATATAGATCAGTGTTTTAGAAAACTTTGTCAGTTCTTATCACTAGAAAACATGTGTGTGGAGGAGGGATGCCATATGGCTGCTAAATATAACACAACTTTCTCCTGAAAGCAGTCTAAAAAGTACAGAAGTTCAAAATCTGGTATCTGTGTTTTTAATAAGAATGTGCTGCAGATTTTAAGAATCTTATGAGTGCAAACTAAGGTAATGGGAAAAGAGCCAAAAAGTAATCCAATAAAATTTAAGTATTTCCTGTGAAGAGGTGATACTGGCTGACACACTGGAGAGATGCTCAGCATCTTGCAGATACTGGACCCTTTGTTAGCAATTTCTTTAAAGCCTAAGGCTGGTAGTAGCTGACCAGGTTACGTCAGTTTTCTGTGCTCCCTACCTCTAGGTCCAACAGCTTGTATTCTTGTTTTCTTTAAATATTTGCACTGTTACATCCCAGTGCTGGGATGCTGGAGAACTTGATCTCCTGCTGTGGCTGTTTGAATAAGATCAGGAAAATGTGGTTGTGGTGGCAAGACTTGGGAGTAGTTATTCTGAATTTTTAAATTATTTTTATTTTTTTTAAATACTACGCACCTTTTATGTTTTTGTGGAGATGCTGCCAAAATACAGATGATTCCATGTTTTAAGAATACAAATATAATTGAACTATGGTATCATTTCTAGTAAATAATTTAGAAGTTTTACGTGTGTATGCATTTGAAAGGAATGAAAATTAGTGATACAGTGTGCAACATAGTATTTCTGTGTAGATTTCAGCAGTGGACATTTTTTGTGAAATACTTTGTCAAGTATATTGGCTGTTTTCTGATGGGAAAGCCTGTGAAGAAAACAGAGCTCCAAAATAATTGTGACACCACACCCCCCCCCAAAATAATTTTTTTTCCCTCTGTGCCATTCTGTGTCTCTGTCCTCTTTTTGAATGGACACATCCAAAATAGGTATTGAATTTCTAATTTAGCAAGACATTTTAGAATATGTCTAATGTTAGCATGTGAGCAATCCTAGGGCTTCGTATGGGATAAAAGGCATTGCTGAACTGAGGCAGAAATATCTGATACGAAAAGCTTATCCTGGAAAGGAATCAGAAAAGAAACTATGTTGGTTATATTCCTTAAGGCCTTTACAATATTTCAAAGGGATGAGTATAGATTTACTGATGGGGGTTTGGTGACTAAAAATGCAGTTATGCAAATCACAGCTTGTTGGGGCAGGGAGAGTTAATTTATGCACTCGAGCACATGTGCTCTTTCACTGTTTTCTCTAAGAAGTTGAATTATGGACAACAAGAATGCACTTTGTTGTTCTTTAATAATAAATAACAGCATAGCCGTTTTGATCTTCAAAGCACTGCTCAGACCTTAATTAATCTTCATAATAGTCCTTTGAGAGAATTAAAAATACTCCCTATCCTTTTGGACAAGGAACTCCTTAACATGGAGATGTTAGAGGATTTGCTAAGGGCCATATTGTCAGTGACTGCTGGGACAGTCACTCAAAAATTCCTGGCACTGCGTGCTTTGGCTAGGTCTTGAGGCTGTGTTGCTTCTCTCATTTATGCGTTAAAATTTCCAAAAATTTGAATACATAAAGAAATGTAGCTCTAAATTCTTTGTGTAGTTTTTGATTTCTATCTGAGTGTTAACTTATGCATATGCATGTTGGAATTTCCCTTTTGAATATTTCTGTAGGCACAAAGTGCTAAAGGTTTGTGCGTGTGCGCGCACTGCTGAAAGCAGCATGTGGGAGCAGGTATGCAATATTACACTTCAGAAAACCTGGGTCACAACTTTGTGTTACAGGAGTGGCAAAAAAAAGTATATATGGCTTTAGAGTCTGTAGGACGCATAATAAATAGATAAAAAGTGTCTCTCAGTCTGCCTTCGCTAATCTTCCTGATTCTCTATAAGGTTTAAAATATGGAGAAGAGGAGGAATTAATGTAGATGCTTGATTTTCAAGGTTTTTGCTAGGTAATTGTTGATTTGCATTCTAGAACAGATTGAAAGAGTACATTCCTGTCTGAAAACCCGTAGCCTACATTTGGAGAATAAAGTAAGAATAGCAAAAGAAAACTGAGACTGTTCAACTCATCTGGAGAAATGGTTCAGCAGGAATTATAATCTAAAGGTGGCAATCTCTCTATATAACCCCATGTGACCGGAGTCTGGAGAACAGTGAGGCTTTGTTAAATGTGCATTTTTCTCACAGACAATAGGAGGGAGTATTCATTAATAAATGAACTGTGCGAACTTGTTACCGCTGAACGTAAGGGACTCAAAATGCTAGCTATCATGAGAAATGCACAGATATACTGCAGTATTCAGGTCCATGTTAGATTCTGACATAGCAGACCCGAGGTCAAAATGTTTAACGCTCTTTTTAAACTCAAAAGAGTTTTTCATAAACTGGGGTGCTTCAAAATAACAAGTAGCCACTGACTGGTGTTTTTAGAATGAACTCCAGCTTTGGCGTGAAGCATTGTAATTTCTGCTGGAGATAGCACCAATTTGCATGAGGAATGAACGTGGAGCTAGCTTGCAAAGTAAAAAGCTGACAACCTGTTAAACAAGTTGAAGAATTCTTCAGTATGAACAGCTAAGTCAGCAGAATCCTATAACTAATGCAAGAAAACCCTGTTATACGTAACCTGGTGACCTTGTTATCTCAGAAGACCTTGCTGACAGCATGATGCTTCCAGCTTTGTTTGGATTAAGGTCTTTTCAGCATTTCAGCATTGCCGTGGTTCAAGAGCTCCTAATTATTTGGTACATGCATTCAGAGGAAGAATCTGGGAAGTGATGTAGATGTCTCTTTTTTTTTTTTTTTTTTTTTCTTTCTTTAAATCTGTTAGAAGTGCAGTGACTTAGGCTGACTCAAGGGTCAATATGAATACTGTGATTTGTTTTGAATACAAAATGCAAATAAAATGTCCATTTAGGAAAGTTGTTAAAAGTTTTTAGAGTTCTGAACTATCTAGTCTAGTCTTTATTCTAAATACTGTAGAGATCTTTATTAGCAAAATTGTGCAAATAACATGTTTTCCTATGTTGGGCTTAGGCATTCTGCTCTCCGTCATTTTTGATACATGAGAGTAGTGAATCTTGATTGATAGAGGGCAGAAGACTTCAAAGTTAGGCAACTGCAGCCCCATAACCTATATAGTGCACGAAGCGTAAAATCTTCTGTAGGTCTTCCTTCTCTGAAATGTGTTACTAGGTTTCTGGAATCTACTCAAGTCTTCAGCATGATAAACTAGACACAGCAAACGAGTCAGAAAATAATTTGTGTATTGTAGTTTCTCAGGTACTGTGACAATAAGGAGAGGTATTGGTAGGTGAATAACCACGTGATTCTGGACCATCTGTGTCTGATAACCAATATGTGAAATCCGATGGGGTGAGCTTTCAGAGGCAGAGATCTGATGCCTTTCTCAAGCATACCCTGCAAAAATGCTGCTGGTTAAAAATAACATTGGGGGGCATGAACTTGAATAGCTTTCACAAGTTTTTAAAGCTATTTTTACAAATACAGCAGCTTCAGTGGGATGACAGTAATGCACAGGAGTGGTTTGTTGTTTGTTTTTTATGCCTGGAATTCACTTCTGGGCCTAAGTGTGTGCAAACGCACGTAGTGCTCCTGCATACTCTGACAAAACCCCTTTTTTCTGTTCCTGGAGGGCATTCTTCATGCTGCATCATAGCAAACTTCTTTGAGACTGGAGAGACTTTGGTATCTTCTTAAAATAAAGTAAAATCTTATTCCTGACTGGCATTATGAGCATTACTGATATTTCACCTACCCATAAAGACTTTTAGAAATTAAGATGACGGTATTTGACATGTTAATGCATGGGCTTACATAAATGAGTTAAAGTATTAGCTTTTAAGTCTTCTAATTCTTGCCTGAAATTTGCTAGCAAGTTGCTAGACGAAGTGCTGTACGAGGGGCTAGACAGTAACTGTGTAAGAAGGAGACATTGAAAGATCTTGCTGTTATATTTAATTTTCCAAAATAACAGCATAGGCAACTTGTTCTTTTCCCAAATGCTGCGTATTCTAAATCTGACTTATCTATGTGGTGTTCAAAGGCTAACTCTTCCTTTAGGAACAACAGACCTTGTAAAACACATGGCAGCGATGCATGGATTTTTCTAGTTGGTTCAAAAGGTCTGAGTTCAGCAAGTCTAACAAATCAATAACCCCTAAGAACTCAGGTTGTTCTTGTCACTTAAGACAGTGGCAAAAAAAATCAGTGTTTTTAAGTGAGGTGAGAATGTGTTTAAAGTAACGGTGTGGTCTTAGCTTTGCATGTGTCAATGGCACTAGTTTCTTTGCAGAATACATTGACGCCTTCTAGCCAGTGAAGTAGTGCATTGTGGGCTGATTTGCCTGATGTTTGAAAGGATTAACGTTGGAACAGCACGTGAATTTTCTTATATCGCTGCTTAAAGTAAGATAGTTCCTGTTTGTGTGGGGAAATATGGAAAACATGTAGCTTTAGAGAATGCTTTTTGGAAGATGATTTGTTAAGGTTGTTTGCTGACTGACATATGGCATGACATACGGTGCTATTTACCACCTCGGTGTCTGAACTTACAGGGAAATGATTTTCTTTTTTAAACATTTAACTCTATTAAGTACTTGTAGACATCTTCCAACATTGTTCTGGCCAAATCAATTTACACTTTCTTTTTCTGTTTGCCCCATCTGTTTGTGACTGTTTGTTTTCTTCTTTTTTTATGTTGTAAATAGATGTTAGTGTTTCAAGGGCTGAGGGTCTCAGTAGCAACTAGCACTTGCAAATCTCTCTTAACTTTTTATCTGCAGCCTTCCAGGTGTTAGGTTTCTCTTAACCCTCCTATGAGATGGAAATGCTTGCAAGGCCAACTACGAGGCTGGAAAAATTGCTCTCTAGTAAAGTCTAGCGTAACATCTTTCAAAGTCATCCTAGTTCTCCCCAGGAATAACAAACTTTTGAAATGGAGTAATCGGTGAGGGTGAAGAAATGATGTCAGAGGTGGCGTTGTTTTGTTGAAAATCTGGTTTGTGGTGGAAGAGGGAAAAGATAACACGGAACAAGCTGCTATCTTAAAACCTGGACAAAAGTAGCTTTAAGACAGTGGCGTTTCAGGAGTAATACATCATGCCTTTCAGCCCTGGTGGAAAATGCTGAAATGAAAAGGCTTCAGAGGGAGAAAAAATGCTCTGGACTTTATCAGGCATGACTCCTGATCGCATGGAAGTTACTGTTGGGTTTGCTGTCTTCCAGCTGGACCTGTGTAGGGATTGCAATGAAGATACTATTTATTTGTTTTTATATTACTGTTTTTTCAAAAAATAGCTTAAGTATTCCCCTTAAGCATATGCATAACTGCAAATCTTAAAACATGAAGTGAAACAAATGCTCAAGTGTAGATTTATATAAAGAGAAATGAAAAAAGGACTTGAAGTATGTGTGGGGGGGTGTAGAATGGCTTGTGTTTTCTAAGCTTGTTTGCATCTTTCTAGCTTATATTAGTCTCATTTCTCTTGCAGATGCTGCAATTTTACAGAAGGAAAAACTGTGAATGTATACAAACAGTTTGAGAATTTTTCTTTTACTCTGATTCTACTTTTATCTTCTCCAGTCTCATTGGGAACAGTCTGATTGAAATGTGGATATACATCCCTGATAAAACAGTGTGTCAGAATTTCTTCCTATCTGTCCCACTTCTCTCTGAGTAATCAGTCACCTTGTGAACATTGATGTAGAGAGAAAGCAATAAATGTTTCTCCTCCCCCATTCTTCTTCTCTGCTGTACTGCCTTTTTCTTTGCTTTCTTTTTTTTTTTTTTCCCTAAGTCACTAAGGAACTGGTGTTAAAAGTTTTAAGCAATAAACTTGTATAGACCGCTACATTTGCTGCTTAAATGTATTGGTGGTAGAAAAATTTGAAGTGAAGGTCAAGCTTCCACCAGTTTCCTGTGTTTCCACTCTATCCCAGATACATGGCTAGGTAATCTCATTCCGGGATGCTAAATGTTGGTACTTGTAATGTATTTAATGCAAATAGTAAGAAGCATGCAAAGGAAAGGGGTTTTTACTTAGGTTATTAAGTTCTTCATGGTGTGAGGCTCTTTCACTAAACAGAGAAAAGTATTCTTTACTTATATGAAGCTTTGCGAAGATTAAGAGATTCAAAACTGAGTGGATTTGTCATTTATAAATTTGTTTCTTAAAATTAGTTTTTAGAACGTGGCATAGTGGTTGAGTAAGTATGTCAGAACTGCAGGATAATGCAAGATAGGGAGGCAGTTTAGGTGACTAGTCTGACGCTTAAAGCATAGAGGAAGACTTTAAGAGGCTTTCTTAACTATATAAAGCGTCCTTGTGAAAGTGTTTAAAGGAGGGTTGGTTTTGCTTACAGAGGCCATACATTTAAATAAGCTTAAAATGTAAACACAACTGCATGCCTTCTGGGGGAGACATAAAACACCACACTTTTTTTCTTTTTTTTTCTTTTTTTCCTCCTCTCCTACTAGAACTTTGTGCTATCCTAAGTTCGCCAAATGACACCTCTTTTGATCGTATTCAGGAGAATTGTTAGCGTTTTGAAGTAAATTTTATTGTGTGTAACCATTCACATTGAATTTTAGCGATTAAAAACCTGGTGCCGTAGTAAAATATCAAAGTGCTTACTGCCTGGAGGACTATTACAAAATCATCAATCTGGTAGTCTTTTCCTTTTCCTATATGTGGTAGGATAAAAGATGTTCTTTACAGGATCTTAGAATTTAGTGGAGGTGGAAAACTACACGCCAAGTGGGAGAGAGACTTCATGTAAGTGCCTTGTGATCACAGCTCAACCATTCTAAAAGAGGGATAGCACAGGAAGCGAAACGTAGCCATCTGCCGGTGGCCATAAGGTCTGTGTGAACGCTGCTGAAAAGTTTGTTGAAACAACTTCTTTGTGAGGGAAACGTTACTTGGACTTTGCTAACCCTCTGCAGGAGTTCCACCCACAGGATGCTTTCTCCAGAGGGGAGCAAAGCGGTTATTAAAGCACCTAGATTCAGGTCTGCAAGTGCCTAGAACCCCATGGCTTTCAATAGGGGGGGTGTGCTCATAAAGAGGAGGTGATTCCATCAAGTCTCCCGTCTGTCTTCAAACAAATGGACAAGCCAGTTTAAGGTGTCACTCTCATAGTAGAATCAGCAGAAAGGCAATGTATTTGAGCTTCATCAGATCCAGTTCTGGTTGGTACTTTCTTGCAACCCCAAATTTACTTGAAGTTTCAGTCTACTGTGCTGGACTGTGAACTGGGGCAGCGGATGTACAGGTGCTTTCCTCAGTCTGCAGTGCCTGTTACCCGAGTACTGACTGCCTACCAGTGGGACAGTTGTATCTCAAGTGGTTGCGCTGAGATTTGATATCGCAGCCCTGGATCTCTTGTGTCACTGTATTTCATTCGTTGCTGGTTTTTGTTTTTTTTTTTTAGAAGTATTTATCAAATCTGTGTGTTTTACTAATGTGTGGCAGAGGTGTCTCATTAATTTCACTCAAAATGTTTCTTTGTCAAACTGCAAAGAGCGTACCTCGGAGTATGCTAATTTGCTTTAGCAGAACCTGAAGGTTGAACTTGAACTTTTTTCCAATGTTGTGAAAAATAAACCTTTTTTTAAGGTTAAAAAATGGCTGTCAAATATTTAAAGTAATAAAAAAAATATTTATTTAGCCCATATTATTAGCAGCTTCTTTAGGTTGCTTTTTTTTTCTTCCTAACGTAGAAGGGGGAGATTAAATGGCCATGTTTTGGAAATGGGGATAAATCTCTCTGAAGTGGCTTTAATAAGCCTTGCTTCATTGTTGATGTCCATCCTTTGGAGGAAGCGTTGACGGAGCAGTTGAAGTTTTTGCCTCCTTTGATGTATGAGGGTTTGATATCTCTTCAAAATCACTATTGCTTTAAATAGCCCCAAATACTGCTTTGAAGCAAGATAAGCAGGAAAAGCGAATGACTGAGAAGACAAATTTGCTTAAGAACTTCCCATTTAGGCAAAAGGTGAAACTGGTTTTCATCTAGCATTCCTAATTTATAGTAAGATTGATCAACAGAAGACCCATGTTAAGTGTTTCGGGACACATGCTGAAATCAGCTTCAGATCAAATAAATCACATGCGTATGGCTGTGGTTTTTTTAATAAAGTTACAGATGCAGATTTCCAAAGCCCATTTATTGAAACAATTTTATTTTCTAACAATTAAAAATACAGGGATGTTACTTTATAATGTCAGCTTTTGGGAGCGGGTGTGCGGAAGGGGATGTTTGCCGTTTTATTTTTCTAACTGTGCTCAAGGGAGAGCTTGAAGATATGACAGTATTGTCACCTGGTCCCTTTCGATATTGCTGTGAGTGCATGACATTGTCTTGTGTTTCAAGCTAGCCATAGTTACAGTTCAGTTCTGGGAAACGACCTCCAAGTTGCTGGTTTCTTTCCCATGACCTAAGTATAATCTAGGTGGGATCTGCATGCGTATATAAATAAAAAGTACATGTACCTTTCCGTAACTTGGGTAAATAGCTGAAAACAGAGTGAAACACGTCCCTGATTCCTTACATGCTTTGTGTATGCCATACTTGATGTGGTAATAATTGTGGAAATACTTGCATATTCATTTGCCTCCTGTGCCTTGCATTTTTCCAGAATGGTTTTCTGGGTCACTGACGACTTTCCTGAATTGCCAGAACCTCAGTCTGGGGAATGGACCCAATTATTCAGAAAACCTTGGAGTATAATGTATCTTTTTCTGATTGAGAGCAAAAGTGTAGTGATCCTTCCACTGTAAGGTAGAAATCTAGAATACCTAGAACCTAGTTGAGCTTTAGAGATACCAAACCCAGCGAGCAGAACTTGTCACCTGCTTCCTTTGGCTCTGCTGGAATTGGTATCTAAATGCAAGGAAAAAACGTAACTCCAATCCATTATGTTTGCTTTTTTAAAAAGTGCCATTTGTCCTTCAGATTTCCTTTTTATTGAAGTGGTAAAGATTATGAAAAATGGAAGAAACCCACTTTATCCAGTTACCTGTGTTGTGTTGTTTTTTTTTTAAATTTGGCATTTGCTTTTCTTTCCCTTTTTTCTCTCTCTTTTTTTGTTGTTGTTGTTTTTTTGTTCCTTCATTTGATTGTAGAATTGAAGTAACTGTTTGTTTATTGCTTTTTTTCTTTTCCTTGTGGAAATCTCTGAAACTCTTTTAGTTATACTGCCATTGAGTAGTCTTGTTGCTGCAGTCCTTTGAAGAATTGGCCAATGTGATTTCATAGGTGATTGAAATGGGAGTGTATACTTTGGGTGCAGCCGTCCTGTATGTTGCCTGGCACACTTGAAGCCCGGTCTGTAGCACGACATCTGTGTAGAATCCAATATATTAGGTACGAAATGTGTTAAATAATTTCTGTTGCTGAGCCGTCGCCTACTAAGGTGAGTGGCGTTCAATTTTAAATGCGGTTTGCCAATAGAGGGTATCTGTAGCCTTAATTTTGTCAACAGTATTCCTGAATTACATAATTTTAGGGATAGGGAAGAGGGTGAATCTTTGAGTAAGTCTTTTTTGTCCATGCTGTTTCTGACAGTTGAAATGTTATTGACCAAAAACATATTTATGTTTGTTCAGCATGAATATACTCTTCAGTAAGAGTTACCATCTGTTTCATTTCTTCTGCATCTGTGAAAACTGTTTTGGTTTTTCTTTTTTCCCTCTGCGTAGACTTATTCTTGTTTTTAAAATCTGTAGTAGATGATTAGTAGTTGTGTTTGGTGGGGTTTATTTGTGGTTTTTTTTTTTTTTTTGTTTAAAGCCCATTGTCAATTCATTACTTAAAATAATCGCAGATACATTCCATGCAAGTACAATTTAAAAACAACTTATGTTTTTGAGACTTTCTCTTGCATTTTTGGTTTCGACAGACACATTGAGTATTTGACTTCTGTAGCTGTTTTCTAGCAGAGGGAATTTTTAACTCTTTCCTCCAATGGGTTTGCTACAATACACAATTGTAATTGTGCTCTGGTGGAGCTGAAATACAACCAGACCACTTTGAGAAGGCCAGGGATGAAGTCGCAGCCACTGCTGTAAACTTGGACAAGCAGTAATACCAGGAGCATTAGTGTTAACTTCAGTGAGGATTACATTCAATTTCTGGGCTTATCTTCCTGCAGTTGTACTCCTGCTGACTTAAAATGGATTTGAAATTTTTCAGCATTTAGGAAGAAGCAGGCATCATCTTGTAGAACCAATGGTCAAGCCAGCAATGGTGTAGTGGTTACAAGTTGCCCAAGTGCTGTAATGGAGGTCAACATGGGAAAACTTTTAGAGGGAATTCCAATCCCTGTAGTCTCAGGGAAAAGCACTCCCAGTGTAAGTGGAGATTTGCTAACAGCTAAAATCTTTGGTATGTTAAACAAGATGCTGGAAATAATTTTATTTATTTAATTTCCCATCATGGGAGTTTATAGTTACCTACCTTTTGGAGATCATTCTTAAAAAGAAACTTCCATTTTTCACGGGAGTCGATGATAGTTGATTGTGCTTCTTTTTAGAACTGGTAAAGCATGACTCTTGCACACTGCTTTTAAATTTATTTTTTTCCTTTGTTTGGGGAAAAAAACCCATTCATTATATGGCTTGTGATGTGAGGTTAGCAGAACTTAATGTAATGAACATGATTGGCTTGAAATGATGCAGTGTAAAAAAATCCCTGGCTCAAGGTAGTTTTTAAAACAAATTCATTTTCTATGCCTCTGACTGATGTTATTGTGGTGCTTTGGTTCTCTTTTTTCCTTTTTGTTACTCTCTTGAAAGCTTCAAGGAACTACCAGCTAACATGTGGCCTTAGAAACACTGTGCCTTAATTTGTAGTTGAAATGTCCTAAATAAGATCTTTTCTGCTTTAAAGGAAAAATAAAAAGAGGGGGAAGGAGGGTCCAGGCGATTGTCAGTAGTGGACTGTTTTAGTCATGGAGTGGATTGTTTTTATGGCTCCTGTGTAAGTAAATAATGGTAACAGGTGACAGGAGGACTCCACTACATGTTGTAGAATGTTATTTGGGATGATGAACCTGAACTGATGAAGGAATTTTTTTTTTTAATGTACTGGCTGAATGAATAATTGTGACTGTGAGGATGTTTGAGCAATATGTAGTCTCTTGAAACCAGGATGTGTGCTTATAGTAGAGCTATTTGTGTGGTTATAGTAGAGCTATTTGCAACTCGCTAGTATTTCATGACAGGTTAGTTATAATTCCTTCAGTCTTCATTAATGATCATTGTGAATCCTTTAATTGGGCTCCTTCACGTAATTTGTATGTCCGCTAACTTTAAAATGCATCTCGGGGGGGCACAACGTATTTAACAGCACTTCAGGAAAAAAAAAAAAAAAAATCCTGTCATTGAAATCTTGCAGTCAAGTCCAATAGGACTTTAGAGCAGTATTCTTCCTGACATAGTTTTGTTTAAAGTTTTTTTTTATTGTTTGCTCTATTTTCTTTGCTAATAAACCAGTTTGCTGTTTCTAAGTTGAATAATTTGAGTATCTTGTTTTTAAAATATGTTCTTAAAAATCCTTTCTGTACTTTACCTGTGATAGAAGCGAAGCTAGCCAGCCACAGTGTGTGCTTACAGGCTCAGAGACTTGCAGTTGCCAGACATGAGGATGGATTCAGCTGAGCTACAGTAACTACATGGGAAAGTGAATGCTCTAAAACGTAGTAGGTTTTGCTAGATTTATATTTACAAGCCTTCACACTTCTGGAGGTGCAGAAAATCAAACATTTCAGCAACAATTTGCTTCATAAATGCTCTTCATTGAAGTTGCAGATGCACTTGATTTAGGACGGTGTTCCAGCAGTTGCTGAACCTTCAACACAAGCAGCCCCCCCCACTGATGTCAAGGAAATTAATGTATTTAACATAAAGCATATGCTGAGCTGAAATGAGATGTAAAACAGAAAATCATTGGATCTCGTGAACTCTAACCCATTCCTCTGTACTTTTGTGAGTAAAAGGGCACTTTCTTCATTCTTGTTTTGCAGCTTGGTTATTCCTTTTTGTTAGCCTTTTAAGATTTAGGGGTTTTATTTGTTTTTCTAAAAAAGAAACCTGGTAGTTCTTGCCCATCTCTGTCTGTAGTTGAACTACATAGAAATTACTTTACCAAGATAAACATATAAAAAAGAAAATTAAAATTGTTTGGAAACAACCTGAGCGGGCACGACAACTGTCGGAAGAACATCCATACCTAGTGTGCTAGGTTAAGAAACAACAATTTAGGTTAGAAACATGCCATGTTTGAGCAACTCCACTGTGCTAATTTTTTTGCTACTTTCTGTGGCCTTTGCTCTTTGGCTGCAAACTGGACTTTGTCCTCCCATCTTTTGCAGTAGCAGACACTCGAGGTTATCCCCTCTTACCACCCATGTTCTTGGACTTTATTCTCTCATCTGCAAGCTTTCCCCTTCCTAACCAGGTAAAAGCTCATTCTTTCCTCCCCAGCAAAGTGATGATCTGTGTTGTGTCACGTTATGATCCCCGTAGTGGGCTTGAATGTTGGATTGTGCTGCTCAGACATGGACTGTGAAGCTCTTTGCGTAGGTGGCAAATATCATTAGTCTCATTTTACAGATAGGCAGGATGATCTTCTGTAAAATCACGTGTAATCAGTGTTAGATCTGGGGAAATACTTTTGATCTGAGACCCTGTTCCAGCTATTCAAGAATGCATCTGGTAGGCAAGTGGGAGTACATATGGCCACCACCCTGATACGTTGCTGTGCAGCATTATGGATGCGAGTGCATTCATGAATAGATGCTGAAAATCTGTTTGAGTTTCTGTTGACTGAGCCTCAGACATTGGTTTGTCCTTGTTCTTCAGTTGCACCAAAGTTTAGGCCACAGCACTGGTTCCTTTTTTTTTTTTTCTTTCTTTCTTTTCCTTTCTTTTATACAAACAGAATTTTGCAGCTTACATTGCCTGGCCATGCCTCTTTAAATGTAGATTATTTTATCTGACAAGCCCTGCATTTTGGCTGCACCTTCTCTTCAGCAGACTTGTGTATTTAAGAGGAGGTCACCACTCGAGCGTGAGAAAAAGTGGTTTATTGAATTGCAAAAGAGCATACTTGTCTCTTTGAATTCCTTTGAGAACAGCCGTACATTATGTGTATTGCTGTTCTGAATTGGCCCCCATGCATTTGGCAAGCGCAAATGGAAGTGGATAGTGGAGCCAGAACATTGTACTTGCTCTTCTTAGTGCAAGATCCTGAAGATTGGTGTGTCTTTAGGTTTCACTGAAGTTACCCTATTATTAAATGAGTCAAATGTGTGTTTGTGTGTACTGGAAGTAGCTTGTAATAGTCCATTTTATTTCGGTGTTTTTGGTGATTCAGAATTTTTCACCCTATATTCACATTGAATAAATCATGGCATTAAAATGCTTCTGGTAAGGTAGAATAATTTATGCCCTGAAGCAAAAACATTAGAAATATGAACTTTTTGATGATTAACTTTAGAGACCTATCTCTGTTTAGCATGTTGTAATTGCGATCCATATTGCATAAATGTTGCAATGGGGATGTTAGACCAAAACAGTGGTGGCAGTTTACGGTATGCCAGTGCAAAGTGATGTCCTCATTTACAGAAAAAAATACAAGAAGAATATATATTGAGGGGAGAATTCTCAATATGATTATCAAATTTAGCATTCACTTCTGATTCCACTGAAAGTTTTGGGGAAATTTAGCTTCAAAGACCACAAAGAAGCACTGGGCACACAGAACTAATAGAAAATAATTTCACATCATTGCTTGGAAAAAGAAAATCTGTACATTTCCTTTCTTTCCTGGCTGTCCTCCAGCTGCTGTTGGTGACATCAAAATAAACTCTGCCTTTTGGGCAGAGAGAGGATTGTGAGTTTGATCACATGCTTATTCCAGCTGCAAATATTTGTTTATTCTGGGACTTGCAATCATTTTTGTTTATTGCATGAAATTCTTTTTCCCTTCTTGATCTCCAGCACTCGCTGTAAATGAGGTCTTCGCTCATTCTACTCCTCTACTTTTTTCGTGTGTGCGCACGTGTGCATGTGTGCACACACACGTATGTGAAAGCCCTTCTCTGCATCTGGTTGAATAATGCATTGAAGTATACAGACTCATCTGCTCATAAAAGCAAGTATATCTTGGTAAATGGGGCCTGGAGGCTTACAAATAAAATGTCTCTCTGCTTTAGTTCAAATATAAAAATCTGAGCGGGTCATCTTTTATGATTTCTCTCTGGCACACTTTCAGTTTTTAAAAGTTACGGCAAATATGAAAGCATTGTCATTATTGGCAAACTAATCGTGCCAAATTTACTTGGCCTTTCAAAGGCTTCCTGTAATTGAGTTGTTAAAGAAGTCGGTTAGGCAGAAGATATGCAATGGGAAATAATAAAGCCAATTTTCTTTGAGGAGTATTTTTAATTCCTATGTTGTATATTTGATACTTAGAATCAAATAATGGAGAGACTAGTAACTGCAGACTGTTCCAAAGGGAAGTATAAACAAGGGATAGGAATTTCCCTCCTGAAAAATAAATTTCTGGGCTGGCAAATTAGTCCTGTCTTTATTCCCAGATTGATATTTACAATTTATTCAACTTTGCAGCGTCATCCTTGTTTTGAGGCAATGTCTGCCAAGTGCTGTCCAGGAGTTAATTTATCTTGGCATTGACTTCCGTCTAAAATATAGATATTTAACTGAAGTCAAGTACTCAAAATTATGTAGACCTACTTCAGTGAAATTTTGCCAAAGAAAGGTTAGAGAATTGTTCCCCAGCATAAAATAGTTGATGGTCTCTTTCTCAGCTCCTTGTTCTTTGGTTTAAGTACTAGTCTTTCATACCCGTGTAAGAAGCTCAAGGAAAAACTACTTAATTGTAAGACAGATTTGTATCGTTTGAATGCTCCTTAACAGGGTGCCACAGCTTCAAATTTTAAGATGATTTAACAACAACAACAAAAATCCGTATTGGTTAAGCTGCAGAAGACGCACGTATCTAATCTTTTTTCCAAAGTCTTTTTGTCATATTTGTTTTTAAATAGTTTCTTTCCTAGTGTTTGAGATACTGAGTTTTCAACTATATCTTATCCTGTTCTTTTACAAAGTGCATACGCAAAATATGTAAGACTTCGCAGTTACGACTTTAGTGCTGGAGGAGGAATTGGAGCACGTTCCCATCTTTCATACAAAGGTTCTGCCTAGTGAAGTCTCAATCCATTGCCCTCCCTTGAGTCAGACTTGTAAAAGTAACCACCTTGTATGTGATGGCTGGAAAAATAAATAGAATAAATAAGATAATCAGAAATTTGGAATGGGGCTCAGGGTAGAAATGTTCACAGCCAGTGTGGCTTGTCTTCCCCCTTTTGTTTAAATTGTAAGGTCTTTGACAGGTCTTTGTTTCATGGATGGCACAGTCCTGAATATGCTGTTAAACTTCAGTAAATAGTAATAAAAAGTAACAGCCCAAGGCACTTTTTTATGCAAGATGTGTATTCCTTTCACTAAGACCATCTGTTTTTAAACACAGAACCAAATGACAGTGCTTTGTGCCTCAAAAACTTAATCTACAATATGTACCAACAAGAATTAGTCTCAAAAATGGATACTTCTTTCAATGGAAACTGGGAGCTGGAAGCCAGATACTGGTTATAGTCCTGCACTTACTGTTGAATTGCTTTATGATTTGGGGCAGCTCTTCTGTGAGTTGGTACCTTCATCTGTAACACGGATGGGGTAATGGGGGATTGGCAAAAAAAAACCCCACCCCAAAACAAAACAGGAAAGGAATAGTAAGGTTCAGTTGTGTAGTCTGTAAAATACCTGAAAGATCCTTAGATAGAAAAATACTGCTCAGCTTCTGAAAACTGAGCGTTTCAGAATGACTTTCACATGTGGCTTTGAGGCCTGCATATAATTTGTAGGATTGAAGATGCCACTGTTAACTGGAAGTTGAAGCTACTGCTCTTTTTGATGACTGGTGCCAAGTACATTGGTAAAAATATGTTCGTTGTGTCATGCGACGTCTCTGCACTTGTTGGTGTTTTGCCGCTTCTTTTAATTTAAATGAAGTTTTCTTGTATTTCCTTACCTTTGTGTCATTACTGTGGTTTTGGAAAGCAGTATAGTTATGCAATAGGAGATATGTAGATTGCATTGAGAATAATCAGCTTTTATTGTACCATGTTTCAAGAAGTATTACGTATTCCCCATGTTGATGTAATTTGTTTCCAGCTTTCTGATAGCTGCAACACTGTGTTTGTGGGAAGAACTCTGTAGAGTCAGGCTGCAAGCACGCTGGCATGTGTCCTAAAGATACAGGTATTACTTGAGCATGTTTTAAATCTAGAATCCAGGGTGACAGTTTTCTTCTGTAATTGAATGGTTAGTTTCATTTTTCTTCCTTTATTGCTTCCCAGTGATTAAGTTCCATCTTCCCACTATAAGGGCAGCATAGTAAGTGTGGTAGTAATAGGTAGTAAATGGTAGTAATAGGGGTAGAGGCATGACACGGAATTTAGCCGAGTGTGGTGCTGTCTCATTTTCCTCAATTCACACTGAATGACAGCAGAGTAGAAAGGACACCCAAAGGTAACAGATGCTTTCAGGTGATAGCATTGTGAATTAGTACCTCCCAGTCACTGCACTGGAGGCATGGTGTCTCTTTCTGCTGAGGCATCAGTCCAAAAAGCATAGCTAGGTTATTATTTAATGTAAACTAAGTGTGTCTGAAGGTCTGGTGCTCCTCCCAGTCTATAAGGATGACCGAACCAGTAAATTTCACAGGCCAGTCAGCCTAAACTGATGCATCTTTATGGATTTTTAGTGGAGCTAAAACCGGTTGAGGATTTGGTTCTTTGTGGTTTTGGAAAAATTGTGTCACGATAGCGTAGGACTGTATGTATATGTTTATAAGTGTGTAGTAATCCGTGAAGAACCACAAACCACATGCTGTGAATGTATTTACATAAAGCATTGTTAAATGTTCTGCTCTGATTTTTATAGTGTTGATGAATTTATAAATTGTTCAATATATCAAGTTCTGAAAATGCCTAAAAGGCAGCATAAGATCTTTCTACTGATTAGAGGTTTCTTCTGAAGTGGCCGTTATGCCTCGGAAGTACTAGGATTTTTTATTTTGGCATTAAATTCCAAGCTTTGGAAAATACTGCAGATGTTTTTGGAACTGTTGGTGAGATACCACGTCTTTCAGACCTGGGAGGCAGCAAAATAGAAGTTACCTGGAGCATAGGTTGACCAGAACTGGGTTCCAAATTCTGTATTTAGCTCAGCATGGATGTGGCAAAACGAAGAGAACTGTTTTCTAGCTGAACTTACTGAGGTTAAAATACATATCCATCTTTGCAAATTACCGTGAGAGAGGTCAAACTTGCATTTTAAGTGGCAAGTGCTACTGGGCCAAGCCTGTTAAGTAAGATTAATGGGATTGGAGGGGTGAAAACAGACTTTGGGGGGTGTGGTGTGTGTGTTAGCCTCAGAAGATACACCTGTTCAAAAACCTATCAGGGCCCTGAGGACACTAATAGGCCTTAATGGCACTGACCAGCCTCACCTGGGGGCTTCACCCACACCTGTGGGTGTTTTAGGCTCTCCTCAGTCTCCACCTGGGCTGTGCTGGAGGAGTGTTGGTCTTCTGCTTGGCCACCGCCATGCCTGTGTCTGCACCCAGAGCCCCTTGATCCGGACCTCAGCCCACAGAGGTGGGCTCCCTGGCTCTGCCTCAGCCCTCTCCAGTCGCTATGGACCTGCCTGGTGTGTTCACTGGACCTGATGCTAACCCTTGACTTATGGATTGGCTTCCCAGCTTGACCTGGGACCTGCCTCAACACCGTGATAACCTCCTTATGGTCCGGACTCTCGGTTGGACCTGGCCGCCGTCTCTGGGTCAGTCCTGCTTGCCTTGCTCGGGTGCAGTGGGGCTGGGCCCTGCCATGCAGTCCTGCTGCTCTCTGACAAGACCGGAGGCACCTAAGCTAGGATATAATTTATTTTAACTGGTTTGCTTCTCAGAATCTGTAAGCAAGCTTATTTTACACAAGTCGTTCTTGCAGGAATTCAACAATTTAACAGGTGAATTCAGCTTGTGTATACAACCGGCGTATCAGAAACAGGTATGTTTCAAAATGCTTTACTTTCTAAGAGTCTTCCTCTAGTTAGCTTGCTTTCCCTTTTTCTTAGTTTTTTTAATTAAATGTAAATGCTTGGGATTAGGTATTTTTCACAGTTCAGCCTCTCACTGGTTGTAATGGTTCTGTTAAAAAAAAGTGAAAAGCTTTCTGGAGAGTGATACTCAAGCAGTGTATGTGTTAAGCCTCTTGCTCCCCCCGCAGCTTTAATTCCAAATCAGCATCCTATCCAGATCTGCTACTGCATTTTCTTAATCCTAAGAAGTTTAGGATTTTTTTTTTTTCCCCCCAGAGGAATTTTAATTATTTTTGGTAGCACATGTGTGGAAAAAAAGAATTAAACCACCCCCCCCCCCCCCTTTTCCTGTAGTGTGAATATGACATTGCTATTGTCAGCTCTCAGTGGGTTACTTGCATATAAATAAATTAAAGGTGGGGGGGGGGGGGGAAGTAATCTTTTGTTAACGTTGCATTCTGTTACTTGGGGCTGCTATGGTAACAGATGAGAAAGAGACGGTGCTTGCATGGTAAAGCTTAATGGCAAAGCAGCAGAATGTAGTGATGAATTTAGCGGAAGGGAAGAGAGCACAAATCCTTTAGCAATGCTGTGAAATGAGTCACCAATTAAGCCACAGATGGGGAAGGGCTTCCACATTTATTTACAAATGATTTAAATCAGATTTTGTTGATTATATTTAGAGCAGGAAGAGTGACAGACTGGAACTTTGGGGAGCAGTAAATTAGACTGCATCCTTTTCAGATGATTCTTTTTTTCCCCAGCTTGAATCAGCTCCTTTGTGTAGCTTGTAAAGGTGGCATTGCTGTCGTGATTGTTTCTTAAGTGGAGTCCTGAATGATGTTCCTGACTGTGGACCTTGCCAAGAAAAGTTAGTGGGCAATTTTCCTCCCCACCCCCCCTTCAAGATTTTGGTCTGAAGAGGTGCATATTCCCATTTCATCCTGTTAGGCTGAAAAGAAAGGGTTTTAACCCTCTCTTTCTCCAGAGGATAAATGGTGAATGTTTTGACTTTGCTTTTTTTCTTTTACCCTTCATTAGTATAAAGCACCTCTAGCACACTTCAAAGCTTGGCTGGAATAGCAGGCTGTGTCATAAATCAGGATTGAGTTATGAAGAGAGGGTTTTGTAGGAAAGACTGCAGAATGTCATCTTGTGCTATGCTTGGCTTTAGGTAATACTTTGAACTTGATAAATGTGATGAGCCCAATTCTGTACTCGGCTGGTTAGTGGCCCCTACTTTTAAAACTCATAAACTCCTGTTGGGTGGTGGGATTTTCTTCCCCCCACATGTATTCTGGCATGACTTCTGTTCTGCTGAATTATAGAGAGTGATTTCTTTGAGCTCCTGGGGAGAGTACTTGCCATCTCGAGTTCTCCTTGGTGAAACATCAAGAGAGAATTATAATTACTACTTGAGTGGGAGTGTTTGTGGTAAGTAGAAAGTTCCAGAGCACGGAATCTTTTCTGCAGAAACTTCACCCAGAGCTTTAGCATTGTGGGTGTCATGTAATGGAAATGGTTCCAGAAGTTAGTAAACAGATTATTTACTGTCAGTAAATAGTGCCAGACAGTGTAAATTTCACAGCTGTGAAGTTTTTAGCAATGCATGGTTTTCAGAACTGCTGGAGGGAAGGAATGGGACATGACAGGAAAGGCAAAGGGAGGGGTTTGCAAGAACAAGTGAAATGTGAGATGAAAAGCTGAAGTGAAAATGGTTGGAGCGGAGGATGCTTAGAAGGCTGTCAGAGGAAGGGACAGAGGAGTGACAATAGGGTTTTTGTTTGTTTGTTTTAGTGGAGAGATGAGAACACAAGAGGAAAATGTTTTGCTAGGAATTTTACAGGTGGATGAAGGATTTTGTGAAGAGCATGTTGGCCAGACTAAAGGACAAAAGAAGTCGTGTACCTCACCTGCACTAGTAAGAGGGAAAGTCATTGTTACTGTGAGTGGTGCTTCCCTCTAAAACTGAAGTGGTAGGGGAAGAAGTGAACAAGCTACAGAGGGCAGAAAAATGCCTTGTTTACTGCAGATACAAATTGTAGGGAATAAAGTGTCTTTATGTACCCTGAGAGGGTATCCTGCTATGACATGCTTTTGCAGATGGTGTTGGCACTTTAAAAAGCTTGCATCTATATTGTGTGTTTTCAGATTTCGATTTCATTAAGAAGGTAGAACAATATGGCATGACTCTTGTCAGAGCTGGGTGTGGGGTTTTCTGTGTTGCTTTGTGTTTTGGTATTACCCTGTCTGCCTGTATTGGAAGCATAATACCTGAGGTTGCTTCAGGAGGGTAGAAGTAGATGGTGACTGGAACAAGATGGGAGAAGAATTAACTGTGGTGAAAACCCAACTTTTATGTATTCTCCAAAACTGAGCAGAGTTGTAAATTCCAGGAAGGTAAATTTGGGCCTCCAGTATGTGCTGTGAGCTTGTTAAAATGAGTACACTGTCACTGCTGGGCAGGGAATATGTCCTTGCCATTCTCCGGGGTGTGTGGAAGAAGTCTACTTTTACAAAGTGAGAGGCTTTGTGGGACCTTATCTGTCCTGTTTGATTGTCACACCCTCTGGGGAGAGATGGAGCAGGTCTATAAAGGACTGTTGATTTCCATTTCAGGACAGGCCTTGCAATAGGATGCGAGAGGGAAATACTCTTGGGTCCTCTACAGCCTAATTCTGGTTGTGGGAATAGCCTTATTTTGCAAGCTTCTGTGGTTTGAGATGTGCCCTGAAGGATAAGGCTGAAAGACTTCATTGTGAGATTTAGTCCTGCCTGAGCCGAGGAGGGCAAGCCATCGTCTTGCCTGCAACGTCTTGCCTGCAACGTCTTCGTTAGTCTTGGAAATGAATTTTTTGTCATTGTTTAAAGGAAAGTCCCATTAAATGATGTATTTCAAACAGTGCTGCTGTGCAAATGATTAACAGTAACACCTTGGATTATTACTGGCTTACTGTTTCCTTTCTCAATTTCACTTGTATGAGGTATATTTCATCCCTAGACACTTTTTTTTTATTTTCTGCTCCATAAACCAGCACAGTGCTGAATAGCTGATTTGAGCAAGAAGCACCTTGTTAAAGGTGACGGTAAACTGAAGGTAAAGTCGAGGTAATTTCCTTGCCTCTGACAAAGTGGTCCCTTTTTGTTGAGATGGTTATACCATTCCTGCTAAGGCTGGCTTTATTCCCTGATAATTGTAAAGCAAAATTATTTGTGGAGAGTTGGGATTTTTGCTTTGGAAAGAATTTAAACCGAACCAAATTGCAGATAGGGATTTAAAAATGAAATCTTTTCTTTTGACATCCACTTCTACTACAGACGATGACTACTCAGCCTTCGTGTGCCATGTATGCGGGATGTGCTGAATTCTTGCTGTTCTCTTGGTGGACCACAGTCACATGCCAGTTTTGGCTGCCAGGGGAAGGAGTAAAACCACCATGTATTAGGAGAGTTGAAGTGTTACAGCAAGATCATAGAGTTACTTATATCATGTGTATATGTTTCATTTGGTGAACTCGGTGGTTGATAATTACTGAGCTGCTAACAGTGCTCTGAAATAAGGGAGCTGTCTCCATTCTGGACCTGGAAAGACAAAAGCATAGAGGAGAAAAACAGTAAGTATTTGAAGTCATTGGGAAATAAAGATGCTAAGCAAAGCCTTTCCTGTGTCAGACAAAAAATGAGTCTACAGCTTGAAATAGAACAGGGATGCTTGACTTGTAGACTGCTCTGCTGTGAAGTTACTCTCATTTTATAGCAAGAATCCTATTGGTGTCATTGTAGTGTTGGTAATAAAATGAACCAGAAAGTGTTCATTTCCTGCTTTGCAGTGATTTCCACAGAATTTTCTCGTTTCTGAATAACTACTCCAAACAAAACATGCTGTTTGTTTTAAGCTGGCTCTGTTGGGAAGTTCAGATTCATGTATGACCCTTCATACAGCACTTTAGGATTTTGGTTTTTGGCTGGGATTGTTTGGTGTGGGGATTTTTTGGTTGGGTTTTATTTGGTTTGGGGTTTTTGGGGTTGGGTGTGGTGGTTTTTTTCCCCCCCTTCCCATTATTGGAGTGAAGGGACAGTGCTTTTGAGGGTGTTGTTTTGAATTTTGTTCATTTTCACAGCTAACTTACAACTCTTCTGACTAAGAGAAATCTTCAGCCTTACTCTGTAATTGTACTTGGGTCTGTTGTAGTACTTGTGTTTGACTGTTACGTGATCAGCCTCTCTAGCCTGTATTTCCAGTGGGGTTTTGGCTGAAAGGCAGTGTACGCGTGGTGAAGTCTGATCACAGCTGAGGAGATGGGTGTGTATAGCATCAGGAGAGAAAGAGGCAAGTGAAATGAATCGGACATTTGAAGCCGGGAGGGGTGGGTATGTTGAGGAGAGGCAGGCTTGTTGTCCTAATGATTAGGAGGAAATACAACTTGTAAAGCAAAATGAGCCAGTGTAGGGCAGAAGTGGGGAAAAGGATTGCCTGGTAGTTCTTGCTGAAGGTGCTGAGTCCCTCCGGACCCCCGGGTGTTACGTGGAGTTCAGGGTGCTCAGCACCCCTGGAGACAGTCAGATGGCTGCCGTTTCCTGACAGCTCCGAAGAGGTTTGACAAGATCAGCACAAAGTAGTACTCTAAATCTTTTCAAACTGCCTGAAATGTGGGTGGACAACTCGGTGCCTTTAATAGCCATTTCTTTTCTATGGAAGGGAACAGCTATTTTCGGCTTCTTGCTGTCATTGACATTTAATACTATGAGGGACAAACGATAGAAAAAACAAATTTGAACATCACGGTGTAAGCACTGCTCACTGAGTACAAAGAAAATTCCCTTTTACCTGGCAATTGCTTAATATACAGGTATAGCAGCACACCTGGAAGGCCTTAAAAAGTTAGGCAAGATGAGACATGGCAAAAGCCATTTTGCCTGAACATGTTTCAAATTCCCTGCTGAAGAAAAGGTGTATATATATGTTGCTCCCAAGAAACTGTAACTGTTCCTGCGTCCTTTAACAGCCTCAGTCAGGCTGTTTCCAGTGCTCAGCTGAGCTTTGTGCACTCTCAAGAATATTTTGTTACCAGTAAGAATGCATTATCTTTATTCCATGCGTTTTCAGTGTCAGACAGTGTCTGCAGGTAGTGAACTCGCGTTGTGTGTGTGTGATATGCGAGGCACGAGGTTTCTGTATTTTTCTTAGCTAACATTGTATTTTCTAGTCAAGCGTATTTGTGTGGTTGGAGTGGGGTTATGGTTGCGATGCCCTCAAGATTTGGCATTACTCTCGGCTTCTACAGCATCATTAACTATCTCAAAGTGCCATCAGATATGAAGATGTCGGAGACAACTTCTCTTTCTTCCTGAATATAGGTTTAGAGCATATTCTTTTAAAAAAACAAGAGGAAAAAACATACAAAGATCAAATATCCAAAAAAAACCCCCCAAATCTAACCCCTGCAAATCCTGAAAGGCCTTGGACCAGCCGACCAGTGTATTTCTAGCTTTTGCTAGTCATAAGACATGAAATCATAAGATTGATAACTGCTTTGCACTGTTTCTTTTCATGTAATTTTAGCTGTGAGAATCCATTGCTGAAATTCTAAAATACCATATATTGAGTTATGTGAAGCGTTAATCGTTAAATCTAGCAGAGATACTAAAATTCCTGGTATTATTAGGCTTTTCTGGTAACGCATATACCTGTGTGGATCTGGTGCTACAAGGCCTTTAAGGGGTGTCTCTGATATTATTGACTATTTTTGATATGAGGAAGTTTCTGGCCACAGTAGTTTTCAAGCTCTAAAGCTTTAAAAAAAGAAAAGAGACTAGTGCTAATTGTTGGTTTCATATGAGCATGGCTTTCGCGCAGTGCAGTTGTTGGGGGTGCTTAGGAAAAATTCTGGGGATTGCAGTAGGACTCCAGAATGCTACAGGAAGCTTTTTTTATGTTTTTGGGCAGGTTTTCAGAATGACTGAATGACCTAGCTGCCTTTTTAAAAGGCAATTTCATTATTTAGTGTAAATTTTATGCATTTTTTTTAGAGAAAACGCATTCAGCAGTACCTTATTATACTTCTAATGAGGGCCAGATGTGTTTCTCTGCTACAAAATTGAGGCCATAATGCAAAAAGGGACTCTGCAGCAGAGTCCTTTGCAATACAAGTGCCTCACCCAGAGAGAAGAGCAGATCTTTTGAGGTTAAGATATTAACTTCTGTTAATTATGGGGGGGGGGGGGGGGAGAATGTATGGGGATTGGTGAGAGATCGAGGGTAACGCTGATTTGTACAGTACCAATGAGGCAACTGCAGAGTCCTTTATAATTAGCAGAAATGACAGTGCAACTGTCTAAAAACAATTACATTGCAAATAAACAATCTGTGTCATCTAAGTGGTGTTTATTGTCATAATGGAAATTAATTTCAAAAGCCTCAGGCAAAATGAATATAACGCAGCTGAGTGGTACATACCACAACGAGGTGTTCCTTCTCCTGCAGTTCCCAGACCACAGTAGCTCAGTTTGTTCTCACAGAAATGAGTGAGTGGTGTGCTTTTTCTCTGTCAGTTAGGTGACATGGTAACAGGTAATTTCAATCCATTAGTCTTTACACTGTTGTGCTTTGTTCAGCAGCATGTTAAAAATACGCCAAAGGAGACGGACAGAAATATTTTTTAATTACTAAGCCGTGTGCTGCTGTAAGCTCGCATGGACTTGGAGAGTGGCCTTCGTGCTTCAGATAAACGAGGCCTGAATTTTCAACCTGGCTTGTTCCATTGCCCAAGTTATCTTTGTTGCCAAGATAAGAAACTGCACTTCTATGGACATTTCCATACAGCAGGAATGATAACGTATAGTTGCCTGACTGGGATAAATACATTTAAAAGGCTGTGATACTCCCACGCAGTATGGTGATATGGGCCATAACGGGAGTAGTCAGATTCCTCTCTTTCATTTTTATTGTTCCCATTGACTCTTTACACACACTTGTATGTGGGCTATTTGCCTGCCACCATATTGTACTGCGTGTTTTTACTTCTGCTACTGTGCTTTGTGAGATAGTTTCTACTGTAGTTACAGAGAACTTACCCAAGTTGCAGAGAAGAGACTGAAGACCTGTGATTAAAGGGATCATCTCTGCATTAGTGCAAGATCAGCGTAACTTTAATACAGAATATAGATCCTGTAAGATCTGCTTTTGAGAGTGTTGCAGACTTCATAGCATACTTGCCAGTTGTGAAAAAGTCAAAGTTGTCTTTTGAATGAGATTCGTCTTAAGTGATTGTGGGTTTGATTTAACATTGCTGATGTTAGCAGAAACTTTTCAAACAACGGATCTGGTGTATGACTGTCTATAAGCCCTTCAACAGCAGCTGAAATTCTCTCTGAAAAGACAGAGCTTTCTGTTTCCTCTGGGGTCTGGCTTGATATATCACATCTGGGGCTTGAGATGTCATTCTGAAGCTTTCTGCAGAGGGCTATACAATGACTATATATCTCAGTTGTACATTAAGCTTATTTTAGTTCTTGTAAAATCAAAGGAGAAACAGTCAGAATACCAAACTAGGCATGATGTTTTATTAAAACACTTTCATCCGAGTGAGTAGGAGTTGCTCCCTTGTCCTCCTGTGATGCTGAAGATTTTCAATTTGGAAACAGTTTAAACTGCAGCAAAGATTAGGAGCTAGGTCAGCATGTATGTGGACAACAGTGTATCCTTTCAGAGAGAAGCAAAGGCATGTTCAAGCAACAATAAAATAATTTTAAAAAATGATCTTTCCTCTGCATTAGCTGTTTTTAGAGGAGGTGAAGCCTCCTGGGGAGAGTGGGAGGAGAAGCCTAGAGAAGTCAAGTTTTACTACAGAGAGAGGTACTTGGGAAGTTCAGAGGTGTCCTGTTGCAGAAATAGCTCCCGTGATGATTGACTGTTTCCTTGTTGTGTTTTCAGCAAGTTTTGAATTTTATATAAGTGGTTTTTGAGAGGTATTTAATTGTCATGTTGCCTAGACACACCCCCCTCGCCCCCCCCCTTTGTTTATTTTTGAATGAATACCTTTATATGTAAGGCTATGGAGCACTGAGGCATCAATATTGTCATAGTAACTAGAACTGCAGCACTGGCTTTCAGCCAGAAAATATGGTGATTCATGGCTTGTATGTGGGGGTCTGGAAATGAAATAAGTTCTGATTCTCAGGTGAACGAATGAAGTAGTATTTGTGTTTGTATTCCCCCCCGTCCCCCCCCCGCAGGAGGTGTTCTGAACATCTTACTTTCCCACATATCCTTTTTTACTTCTACCATTTTAAAAGATGGGAAGGATGTTCTCTAACTATATGCTCAACATCTCAGCAGCAAATACAACTCCGTGTGGTGAATACTCAACCTGTTTCTTCTTTTCAATTTAGCTTAGCTTTAAATTCAAAAAAATATGAAACCTGTAAGCTGGAATTTTGTAATATAGTAATTTGATTTAATTACAGACGAGTTTGAGAACAGGTTTGTGTACTGTATGTGTGAATGTGGTCTCTGTGTAGGACACAAGAATGCGATAATTGCAGATCAGGGTTTCTAAATGCAACCTCAATTTCTATAAATGTTGTTTGTGCCCACACTGAATCCTACGTTTTGTTTATGTTTATATATATATATAAAGAAAGCAATTGCAGCGTGCACACACACACAGACAAATGTAGATGTGAACGGCGAGGCTACATTTTGGGCACCTGTACTTTCAGATACTGCTGTTGCTGAGAACGAGTGCCTCGTCTTTGAGAAGTGCCAGAAGAATGTTTCCTTTTCTTTATATGGTGGATCCCTTCAGTGTGTTTATATAATATACTTCAAGAGCCTCATCAAAGCCCATAGTTGTATTTAATTGTACAGCAATTGAGTATGAGTTTGCAATGAGAGGCTAAAATCACACTGACGACCTGTTTTTGGGGGTCTCTGAAAAATGAAAGCAATTTATCAGTGAACATATTTCGTGTTATGTTCATCATGAAGCGAATTTGTTGCTTATCGGCTTTGTTTTATTTATTTAAGTTGCTGCTCCTGTGGCCAAAGAATTGCGTTGCTCTGTTTTCTGGCCTTCATGGATTTGTGGGAGTGAGTGGGTATGAGATGCCTTTACTTAAGCTTTGAGGAAAAACCTTGTGTATCAAAACTTTCCACTGCTGTCTTTGAGTTAAGGGGCTCTATCAATTAATAAGGAATCACTCCTGTCGGTAATTAAAGACTACAGTGAACTAATTTAATAGGCTTTACAAATTTGAGTGCCATGTATTCTTGATGATTGCTTGTCTGTTTAAATCTTCTGTTATTACAAGTAATATGCAGGATGACTTTTTCCTCCATCTCTTCCTACTATTTTGCTTTTGCCATCAACTTTGTGGTTTAGGTGATCAGTTTTTCTTTTAATCATTTTTGTTTCAATGGGCTGTGCTAGTCCCTGGGTATCTTTTTCCTACATTCAAAAAAAGTCAAATTTTGTGGCTAGGGCTGTGGTTTTGCCTTCTGTCAGGAATGTTACAAATGCACATCTATGTTGAACTCTTGGAGTCGTTCTTCCACTTGAGTATTTGTCAGTCAACAGGCTTTGATGTCTGGCATTTTGGGTTAGTTGCTGATGAGATGGTTTATCCTGTGGAAGTTTGTAACAGGTTTTTTAGTGCTGCTGTGAGTTCCACACCTGTGGAGTAATACTACTCTGGAAGCTTTAAGTCCCTTTCTCCAGCTGTGCATAGATGGAAAAGTTGACATCACAGGTTCAGCAGGGCAAAAGATTGAGCATGGGTGTATCTTCTACCCAGCTGTGTGGTGATACTGAGAATGTGTGGAGAAATGAGAAACTGGTGACACATTGCAGGAAAAATGTGCTATCAGGAGGACCAAATATTGGTTTGCTTTCCTGTTTCAGAATCTGTTTCAAATCCTCCCCCTTCTGCCTTTTTATTTTAATAAAGCAAAAGAATGAATTTGTTCATTAACACAATTGTTTCGTTATATTCTGAAGCTCATATATTTATGGCATGTGCAACTGAGAGAGATTAGGTGTGGGGAAGAGGGGAAAAGGAAACCTCTGGGCCCCTTGTGGGCTTTAAAAAGCATCTCTCTGTATTTCTAAGGTGCCCTAAAATGCTTTTTCTCTAATATGAGTTGTTCTGTGTGGGGTTTTCCCACCCTCTGTTAAATTAGCGGGGCTGGTTTTCTTTAGGGGTTTTTTTTGGTTGTTTGTTTCTAATATTTTGTCCTAGTGTAGATGCTCTTCAACAGGGGGAAAACCAGCTGGGTCAGGGGTGTTGACTTGAAAAAGTAGGGAGAGGTCCCTCTGTCTCCCTGTTTTTCCTGTGCTGTGTGCATATTGGCACTTCGTTTGTCTGTTGTCTTTTATGAATAGTGTGGATTTTATATCATCATTCCAATTGGGAATGAATGTGGAGGAGGAGAATGAGGTAATGCTTCCTCAAAGGCATCTGTTGCTGCTAAATAACTTACTGCTGTGCTTCCTACCTCACCTGGTGCAACTGCTGTCTCATAGCTGCCACGGTAAATGTCTACCTGTTGCCAGTGGCAAGGATTTAATTTTAGATATTTTAGAGTCATCATTGAATGCTGTTCTCTGGCTTTATTGTTTTTCTCAAATTCACAGGGATGCCCGTCCTACGTAGAAAATGTTTAAGGAGCCTGTGTATAAATAGCTATCAGAGTAGCTGACAGCAGCTAGAGGAGATGTGTCTGAAGGATAGCAGCATACTATTTTGACTCTTGAGAAAAGTGGCAAGAGTAGCAAGCATTTGTGTACTTTTATGATTTGCCCCTTAGATGGGAGCAAAACTAATCAATATTTTTAGTATGAAAGTAAATATTGGCATATAAAGTAAACAAGAGACACAAATTGTGGCGATTATTGGTTCTTTCCTGAAAACTTTGGAGATATTTGATTAACTTGTGTTAAATGCAAACAGGCTATTAAACAGCAGAACACGTCATTGGTTAGGAGAAGAGAGCACTCTGATTTCACAATTAGGATAAAGGACAGTATTTCAAGGCAAAGAATGAGCTGGGTTTTGTCCCTTGATAACCAAATTTGACAGCATAGCAGCTGTGCTGGAAATAACTTCGTGCAGACAAGTTTTTCTGTAAAGCTTTGTTTTTCTTTATCTCGAAGGCCACTGTGTTTGGAATCCCCCCGATTCAGTTGTTCAGACCCTAAATGTGAAGCTTTTTGTACTTACTTTTATAAAGGCAAAACAAGAACACCCCCACTCCCCCACTCCGAAATGTAGATTAGAGATGGTTGTGACCTGATGACCTGATGGTACTATTTAAATTAGAACTGTTGGGTTGGTTTCTCTGTGTCCTCCGTCTCCCCCCCCAATTCTGAATTAAACTGCTATCTTCATTTCAGCCAGATCTGCACAAGGAACTTAAGTGACCTTTTTTCTTGTAGTGAGTCCTGAAGTTTTTCCTAACAATCTTCCAGTCACTGGACCAGATTAACGGGGTTAGAAACCACCTCCTCTGGTAGGATACAGCTGCCCCAATTTGTGCATTTAAAAATTGGATGGCTGCGTCTGGGCTTCCTCTGTAGCTGATGCAGACTAATCAGCACCTCCCAAGGGTGATAAAGCTGACCTGTCTTTAATACTTGCCTTAGGATAAGATTAATTCCCCCCCTGAGCAGTGGTGTCAGTTTTTCTTCCCATTGACTATAAATGTAATCTAGGGTTGAGTAGTTTGCACTTAGATTTCTGACACAAATAGTAATAAATGCATAGCTCAAAAAAAAAAAAAAAGCATCCCTGTATCTCTGAGCACTGTTTGCAGGTGAAAAATAATTTTTTAAACTCTACGCACAAAAAAGTTGAGTTCTGGAAAGGCTGTAGGATTTCATAGCTAACCAATGCATAATTTTTCTCCTGTATCTCAGAGGAGATCTTTTACCTCATATTGAGCACTGAAAGTCTCTTTTGCCCCTCTTGAGAAGAATTGGTGAGTCTATAGGGACTGGAATGTGATTGAAGTTGTTGGTGTAATTGCTCTCATGTAAACTTGAGATTATGTTTATAGTCCCAATTTACATAGGTGAAGTATGGTAACGAAAGCAAACTAGCAAGTAGAGACACTGTTTTCTTTTCTTTTCACGACCTTTGGTATCGTGTACCTGTGGGGTAGTCAGCATCTCTGAGCATCCTTTGACTGAAGCGTACTGCAGAGGAGAGCAGAAGAAGGTGGCGAGAATAAATCAGCTTGCAGCCTTTATGCAGGAGCAGCAGCAGGTCAGCAGGCAGGCTTTGCCGTGCTTGAGACGGTGTGGCAGAATTGGCCATCTCTCTTGTTGAAACAGATTAAATGCTTTTAAAATGTCTGTGCTTGGTTTTTTTCACTTTTTTTCAATCCCAAATACTTGTGAAGAAGCCATCACAGAGAAATATAGTGGAGGTTTCTCTGAATGTGCTGGGCCTGTTGGGGCAAGAACTTGGTTTTTCTTGAAACCTTACCTAAAGCTTTGGTAGAGCTGAAGATGAAAGGCAGTTTGTGAATTATGAGCGTTCAATAATTTCTCATGTATATTACTGTATCTGAGGGGCCAAAGTTCAGTGAAGGTGACTTTATAACTATCTTGCAGTTCAGTGGTTGGTACCGGGCAAGTATAACAAAGATTAATCACAGGATTGAACTTTTCTTGGTATCAATTTTTTTAATTTTCCATCCTGGGATGGGATGCATTTGTAGTATCAGTGGGTGGGGTTTTTTTCCTTTCTCCTCAAAATTCAATATAAAGTTGGACTTCTGGGAGAGCGAGCTGGTCTTGTTTATTACTATTTTAAGCTGGATTCTCTAGGAGGACTGAAGTGATACATACTCTTACCGCTGTCGAGCAAGGTATCTCTGCTGTGCTTGACTCCATTGCTTTTACAATGTCTGTTTTAGAATTGGAAAGCTGCATGTTTTCCTTTGGTTTTGCAGCCTCCATCTAAACAGGTTCTTGTATTCAAAGGAATAAGTACATCAGAGTGCTTCAGCCATTTTAGTTATCAGGAAGGTAAGGGTACTGAAAACATAGCAGGGAATCAATGTGTAGTTACTGAGAGTTCAGCTAATATATTTTATTAAAAAAGAAACTCTTTAAGTTCAGACAAGTCAAAACAGTTCAGAACAGCACAATGTCGTTGTTTACGTCTCTGTGTGTTTAGTGGATGATTATTTATTTCCTACGAGTACATTCATGAAGGCAAATGTTTTCCATTTCCCAGCCACAATTTCAGTTATGTGGTCAGTGTGGCTTGCATTTTGGTTGGGCAAAACATGAAGCACGATGCCTGTTGAAAACCGCATGATCAGTTTGGAAGAACATACGATTTTTCTGCGATGTTCAAAAAGGAAGCCTTTCTTGTGACCTACCTTATGTTTAAGAATTAATGGCACCTGCTCTTTTGCATGTCTGCTGAGTTCTGCAATGCCTCCGCTGCTGCGTGATGTGTAAATCTCCATAGCATAGAAGGAAAACTGAAAACCTGATTTGACTTTGAAAGGGCAGTTTATGTGCATGTCAGTTGAGAACTTCTAAGGGTTGGCAAGATAGAAATCTTATCTCAGTTGAGATAAGAGGTAGCTATAATTCAAAACAGGCAGCGGTAGTTTGGTCAACTGTCAGAAAGGCAAAACTGCATGGTGATTCAAGCTGGGCATCTGAACGCAAAGGATGCTTTTTAATAGCTGCTATCTTTAGCAGAAGCCTTTATCCTGATGTGAATTGTACTAGAAAGCCAAAATCCCCAGTCCGTTCTCAATGGTGGTCCTTTTAAAGTGTCATTATTCTTTACTAAACAAACAATGTGACAAGCCCTGTGTTTGGGGGTGGTGGTGATAAGTTTACAAATAAGAAAACAGTCAGAAACAAGAGTAATCCTTACTATTTAGGGGAGCTAGTGGTAAGGAATAGCTGCTACCACAGCAGAGAAAGTTGAAAACCAAAGAGGAATAGTAGAAAATGGTGATGACAGTGATTGCTGCTGCTGCTGCTTACACTGCTGGTGTAAACAATTAACACTTTTCATTTTGGATAAAGCCCAATCAGTAGCATTTTCTAGAAAAGGGATGATTCTGACCTACCAACCCTTAGATTAAATGCTTCTACAAGCAACCGTATAAAGTATGTTATGATGCACAATTCTTAGAGTGAGCAAGCAGGGAACTGCCCCTCCGTTATTAATTTTTTTCATTCTTCGTTCCTATATCTATATCCTTTTTGCTTTCCGAGAGGTTTTTTTCTTGTTCCTGTGCTGTATTTCTTCTCAGATATTTTTGTGTTCTTGCTCCCTGCTCCCCTTATGTCCACACGCTCTTATTTCTTTGGGATGATGCTTTTGATAGAAGAGGATGTTTCGGTGACACTGTTCAGCCAGACCACGTATACGACAGTGTCTGAGAGGCTTGACATGGAAGCAAAGAGCAGAAGCAGAACCAGATGGTGAACTGCTGCAAGAGCTCTCGGCGCTGTAGGAAAGATCCGCGTTCACAATCTGGCTGCGTTACGGGTTGCTGCAAGGGGGCAAAGAAGTTGCCGACTGAGAAGTAGGGCACATCTGGGGTCATACAGCTGTTCCTGCCCTGTGTTGTGTCTCATAAGAATCTTTTCTTTTGGCTTGTCTGTACTTGCAGTGTATTGGAAGTTCACTTATTCTGTAAATTAACAGAGCTTTGTGCTTTTTTGTGCACATCCTCTGGCATTTTATGGCACATCCTGGTAGTTTTGCTGGCATGGAGTTCAACCCAGAGCGAAGCAGGTGTGGATGCTTTGGAGCCGAAACTTCTTATATTCTGCAGTACTTCTCTGCCAATATCTTATACTTCACTGATGTCTACCTGGACTGCATTTGTGTGCTTGTGTGTTCTTCTTGGCTTCATGATTATTTTGACTGGACGTTGCCTTTTTTGTTTAAATGCTGGAGTGAATTCAAAGCCTTTCTCTTAAACACCCGGCAAGATAGAAGTTGCATGTGCCTTTGATGTATTTATTCATTCGACTGTGGTGCTAGGAACGAGCTTTCCTCTGAAAAAGATTATTTTCCTGATTTAGAACAAAATTTTCCTGGAAGCCAAATGCAAAACGGGTGCAATTTAAATTGCAGAGAGGCAAAAAAAGTTCTGTCTGGGCTGTAGTAATGATGACTACGCAGGGAAAGTTAATACTTCCAAGTACTCCTAACCCTGTTTTTTACATCATTAGTGACTATTTATGTTCTGTCAACTTGCAGTTAGTTTATCTGAAGTTTGTCAAGTCAGAATGGTGTCTTATTGCTTTTATTGTATCTCCTCTACTTGAATGTCATCTCATCTACTAATTATTAATTCCATTTCCAACACTCTTTCCATCCCTCATCTTTTTTCTGGCTTGCCAAGACAGCACTGCAAAACTATCAGACTTGCTTTCCATTTGAAGTCATTGCAGCTTAGTTCACAGCCAGCCTTTGCAGTATTAGTCAGGAAAACTTTTGGCAAAAGTCTGATGCTGAATTTTGAAGCAGATGTGGCTATCTTCATTGAAGGGATGTGTTGGAGTGAAATACAGTGGGTGTTTTTTTATGCAGGTGCTGATAGAGATAAGGGCACTGGGAGTGGTTTTTGGGTTTTTTTGCTTTCCTTCCTTACAAAAGATTTCATGGGCTTATTATTATTTGCTCCACAAACTGCTGTCTGCTTCAAAAGTTACCAGAGAAATAAAAATTTCAAACAAAGGAGGGATACAAAGCGTAAGAAATGTCTTTTCAGTAACAGATTGGAGGTGTAGGGCAGAAAGACTTATCCATTTGGAAATGTACAGTATGCCAAGGTCTAATTAAAATCATTGTAGTTCGCTTGTTTTTCTTTCTCCTGTTGACTATAAAAGGGATTTTGTGATAGCTCACCTTCACGGACAGAGAAAATTTTGTAGCTTAGATAAGAGTGTCTGGGAGGGAGAAAAAAAGGAAGGCCTGCATATAAATGAGTAAGAAGTTATTCTTGTGGGTTTTTTTCCTAGGGGAATGTCTGAATTAGTTTCTGAAACAGAACTTCTATTTATCTTCACTCCTGGGATTTTGTGTGACACGGGGGGTGGCACTGGAAAGCAAGGCTAGAAACAGTTGTGTCTTCTCAAGTAAGGAAATAGGAGAGAAGAGAATGGGAGATTGAAAATAAGTATGTGTCTCGCCAGCATTGGGGATCTCATTTGAACCTACACAAACTTGTGTTTTATGTAACGGCAAAATTCTTGTTTTAATCATGTGCTCGTCATTCCAAGATAAGTAAAGTAGGGAAATTATAATTAGCCCTCCTTGTAGATGAAATGAGGACAAAGGAAAAAAAAAGTGGCATGCTGAATTTCATATGAGGGTTTAATGGCAGTTAAGATTACGGGTGGAATCTTCTGTTTCTGTCCCAGAGATAAGCTTAGGAGCTCTACAATCAGTTAATGTTACTTTTTTTTCTCTGTAGGTGTCACAGTAAGTTTGAGCTAGTGGCCAGGAGAGCGCTGCTGCATCCAGAATCACTCACTCGGCCCATAGCTCACTTTTTCTCTATTACCAAGCACCCCGTAAGGGAAGATGGCTGGGGAAGACCTGCAGGTTAGCTGAGTAACCTGGTGAGCCTTATGTCGATTTACAGGCTGGAGGTCAAGGGCTTTTTTTCTTTGTTTTGAGGTGAGTAGTGTGCAGGGAGCTTATGGAGATGAAGAAGCTTAGAAGAGCAATGAAGTGTGTAGCCACGTAGGGTTTTGGCAATTGAATGTTTGTTTTGTTTCAGTTTCTTCTTGAGTACTCTCTCCCTTAGGTAACTCAATGCATCTATTCTTGTAATGTCTGCAAAAAGTTTTTAAGACTGTGTTACAAAGCAAAACCAAATTCTGAAATAGAAGAGTCTCACTTAGCGCTAAGAAAACATATTTTAAAACATGCATTTTTATTAGAGTTTTTCAGACTACAGAATCACATTTTGTCCTTGTGCTAGGGCTTGAGATGGTGCAAAAGCCTCTTTAAAATGTTTACCTTGGAGCTGTGTTAGAAAGAATATTATATAGACCTGATATACGGTGTATTTTTGTCTGTTGTTTTAACTTAAAAATGAGTTTCTGACGTTTTTTAACTTTAGAAATCTTTTTTAGAAAGATTAGAAATCGCCCTGCTTTAAGGTTTTGGTTTGTGTTTTTTTTTCTTTTTTTTTTTTTTTAGCAAGCCAGTTCATGTATTAAATCTGTACAAATTACAGTTAATTATAGTCAACTCAGAGCGAGGCCTAAAATAGGTCACATGCTGTTTGGAATAAAAGGCACTGAAAATGATTAAATCTGTTTTGTTGGGCCTGAAATATGTCCTGAGGTGTTTCATCCTCCCCTGGCTGCTGTTCTTCCATTTTGTTCTTGTCTGCCACGGTGGGCCTGCTTGCTGGACAATAAAGTGACAAGGTTCCTTGTAAAGGAAAGAAGTGGTGTATGAAATTGTTGAGTCTTCTGTCTTTAACGTGAGAAGCTGAAATCTTTTTTCACTCCATGTCTTTATTTGAGACCGGCTGAAATTCTTCCTAAGCATTTTCACATTATCTGAATAATGAAGGGGAAGACATGCTGTTTACTCTTATAGAAAAGAGCTAACATTGAACTTAGTTCATTCCTTTTTTCCCTGGAGTTGCATTTTGGGTCCTGACTTTCAAGGGACTTTCTTCTGCATCCTGTTTGGATGGGATAATGTCTGAGCTGCCTTGGTGAGTCAGCAGAATCTGGTTAACCCTCTCCCAGCACAGCCAATGCCAGCTAGGGGTGTAGTGATTTTTTGTTTGTAAGTGACGCACAGTCCTTGGCTTCTTGTTGTGCTTCATAGGAATTACTGCTTTATGCCAAATTTTTTTAATTATTCTAAATGCTATTAAATTAATTACATTAAAACAACTTCACCAGTGACCTTGAGCAAAAGTTATTTCCAGCAGTGTATCTTCTGCATTTATGTACTGACTTAATTAATGCCTGCACGCTTCCTCAGGTTCAGTGATTCTGCATCAACTAATTTTTAACTTCACTGCATGTATGTCCTTTATGGGAACTAGTTGTTATTTTAATTGTATGCAAGAATATGTATGCATCTACATTTTTTTTTTGAGCATTATTGCAGTAGGTACTCGTAAAATTGTCTGCCAATAAAAATATGACATCTACAAAGCTACATGCAAGGTAGACGCTGACCTGCAGGTATATCCAAGAAGTTGTTCTGAAAGCAGCTGCACTTTGAAAATAGCTATGTGGACTTGGGTTTATTCATTCTGTTTCCTGACCAAGCGTATGTGCAGTGTAAGTAGAAGGCTTTGTGTGTTGTTTTTTTTTCCTTGCACAAACCTGGGAGCTCTGTAAACCCAACTGTCTTTTCCTCCTGTTCTCTCCTCTGTCACTAACCCCAATTTCTGCATAATCATTGTAACAGAGACTGGTTGAGCCAACTTGCATGTTCAGGTAAGCCTGAGACTTAAAAGTCTGTCCTCAGCGAGTACTGCAGCCCTCACGTTGTTCCCAGTGGGTTAGCTGTTGGTAAGTAATTGAAGTAAGTAGGCAGTTCTGTTGACCCGGTTTTGTAACTAAAGTAATGAGGTATATCTGACCTTGTACGGCTTTCAGGAGCTATGCTGTTGAGCAGAAGGCTGTTTATGTTGAGTTATTTTTAAGGATAAAGCTGTGCTTCAGAAATTGTCCTTTTCTAAGTAGTACTTTTTAACACAGTTCGAGATGCACGCGCAGGAAGCTAAAGAAGGTGCCCCGTGTAGCAGTCAGTCTTTAACTTGCAGCTGACATGGATCTGATATGGTACGTGAGGCCTTGAGCATCGTGACTGTAGAGGGTTGAATTTCTCCCAGTAACGATCACCGTAAGTACGATGTTAGTGTTCTTTAGATTTGCACGTACGTGGCTAGCAGTACGGAGCAGCTTTTGATCTGTATCTCCATTCACAGAAGAGGTTAGGCTGCAAGTTCAATTAAGAGTGCTGTCTACCTTTAAATGATATTGGGAAATCTACATTATGAAAAGTAAAACACTGGAGCATTGAGGTCGTTCTACTTCAAATTTTATTGAAAACTCACCAACTACAAAATGTGTTTGTTTTCCCTTGGCCGACATCACTGAAGATGGAGAAGGCTCTACATACTCAATGTGACTATGGAGTGTTAGTTCCTGAACTTACACTTTAATGACCCCTGCTGGTTGGGCTTCTATTGTTGTTTGCCTTGTCTTTCCAGTAGGGCCGTTATGCTTCCTAATTGATCATACCTTAACAAGCTAAGCTTGGAGGAAAAAAAGGCTTGAGCAGTTGAATTCTCCTTGCCATAGGAACCGGTTGACATAATGAGATAGTTGATGATGTCATTCTGTTAAAGCTTCAAAAAAGATTGATAATGATTTCCCATCCTTGAATAGTTCAGTCTGGGGCCTTTTTATTTTCAACTTGTGTATTTTGCAGCTGTCGTTTAGTAAGATCTCTGAGGAAAGGAAAGCGATTAGTACATTTTAGATTTAAATTTCTAGCACTGTTAAGTCTGTTAAGGTTCTCTCAGTCCAACAGGACTGTACAAGCACGGAGTTGAGCTTTGCAAGGGCTGCTTGCGCATGCCTCACTGTAAACCCGTGCGGAGTTCTTAGTGAATTTGGTAAGGGGCTACATTGTGGTTACAGGTAGCCCCATGTCTACATTTTTGCAAGAGGAGAGCAAAAAGATATAGTCCCTCTTTACTTGATGGTAGGTCGAAAGGCTAGTCCTGCAAATCATTTCTCATTGTAGTCACTTCTGTATGGAAAATTTTGTAGGAGATTGTGTCCAGCTTTTTCTTCTCTTCATCTTTTCTGTTTCCTTACGCTGTTCTTTGAACTTCTAATGTTGTAGGCCACAGAGCCATTTTGTGCAGAATATAATCTTAGAAGAGAACACTTGATGAAGCAACTTGTGGAAGAGAAATACTCCCTGTAAAAGGAAATCATTCATGGCTTTTAGCTCTTTAAAAACCCATCTTGATGCTCCTGCTGGGTTCTTTTCACTGTAAAGTAATGCAGAGGATTAGTCAGCATCATCTAATTAGGCAGCAGCAAAGCAAAAATTTTGTTTAACTGGCTCTGCCCTGATTCAGTTTCCATTCATAGGGCTTGCCCATTGAAACCAAATGCAATAAGGACATCTTATTGATGGCATTTGAAATGTCAGAGTGAGTGTGAGGTGAGGCATACTTAAATGAGTTTTGCACCTGAGGAGGAAACTCAAGGTCATCCTGTGCGGTTTCTATACCAAAACAGTCTTCCTGTGTTCTGTGTGAGTCTGCAGGTAGCTGGAGTACCTCCTGGTTTCTTAATAGCTGTGGTGATTTGAGATCTTTAATTCTGCTCCATCCTTCTGAAAAGGATGGGAATGAAAGAGCTGCTGGAGAGCCTTTCCTTTCCATTCCTTTAAGTCTGGGCTGCTTTGGTGTCCTTATTGGATTGTCTTGTGATGTAACTGTGGCTGGATACCCTTAAAAAAAAAAAAAAGCTTAGCAACAGTATCTGGCAGGCCCGAAACAGAAGAGCATGTCTTGGATTCTCCTAGGGTAGGCTTATGGTAGAGTCTGAGGATCCAAGAAAACTGTATTTTACGATACAACACGCAGGGACCAGGAGAAATGGCTTATATTTAGGAGGTTTGTCTTGGCCCTTCACTTTACAGAAGCACTTCAGCCCATACTTAACTGCACGTAGACCTACATGTTATATGTGCTGAACGGCCTTCTCTGACTTTGGACCTCGCTGAGGAATGCCGATACTTGAGTTCATGTTTTTGTATGAGGACAAGCTGGCTTTTACTACTTTCACAGTGGTTCACATAAGATTACTTACAGCTGAGGCATTTGGGAAGAACAACTCAGCCTTTTCTGAGCAGAGATTATTACTATTAAGTTTTGCCAATTGGGGCATTAGGTCTGCATGAAGGAAGAAATTGATCTTTTTGTACTGAGCTTTAAAATAAACAAAAAAGCAATCCATTTTTTTCTTATTGGAACAAGGGATTTTTACAAGCATGCAGTTGAGACTATACACTTTCAAACAAAAGACATTGCTGTAGATGGTATATCATCTAAAATTAACTGAAATAGCTGGGATGTGATAGAGGACAGGGTAAGAGTTTTTTGCTTTATTCTGTCAGAAGTGCTTACTGCTTTCTAGTGGGAAGTGATGGTCTTTATCAAATCAGTCTTGTTGCTGGTATTGATAATGAATCAGTAAATTGTTCCTAAGCCATTATGACTTTTTGTGACTCCCAGTTTCAATGGAGGTCCTTGAACCTGTGCCCACAAGCAGTCTTCTGGGGAAGGAAGGACATGTACCCAAGGAGATTGGTTACTTTAACTGGAATGTCCATTTCAGTGGCTGTGAGTCTGTCTGTTCTGACCCTGTTACACAGATGAGAAAAGAGGTAAAATATCCTCCTTGTGCAGTTGATGAGAAGCTCTTACGAGGACAGAGCTGTTAGGAAGCGAAGACTTGGGTGATTTTGGTGACAAGGTGGCTGCAGCCTTGGAACGGTTTTGCTTAGCTGAAGGGGATGAGTTGTAGTGGAGAGGAAGCACGTGGACGGAGTTCCAGGGAACTGAGAGAAGGAAGCAACCAGGAGTGAGCTAAATAACAAAACAAAGTAGAATTTGAATAAGTGAGAGAAACCTGATTCCTTTTTACCTTTAGGCACTGTAGAAAGACTGAATCTGGAGAAGTTATTTTTCCCTGCTTCCTACACTCCCTCAGGAACACCATCTGCAAAATATTTCTCTTTTACAGTCTATGGAGTACCAAGGTAGATTAGAGCCTGTTTTTCCCAGACTTTAGATGAGAGATCTCTAGGGACATGTCTGCCTAACCTTCCAGCCAAGCTTCACTGCTTTCTTCCTTCTTTTTCTTATTTTAAAGGACTGTCCTCAATATAACAATAAAAGCAACATAACGATTCACTTAAGGGACTACAGTAAAAGAAATAACTGTTTAACTTGTCTGACCATTTAAGACACTTTTGAAATGATGCTCTGCATGCAGATGATGTCTTGGATCTTCTTATTCCTGATGCTGTTGCTGTGTTAGGCATATGGCAGTGTCACGTGGAATTGGGATGACAGTTTCTGGTCTAGCGGTTCCCCTCTGCTCACCTGAGACCCCCACGTTGATTTTGAAAGTTCTGAACCTTGAATATCGCATTGTCTTTACAGTCTGGTCAATGTTTTGGGATGAACTTTAGGGAGAGATCTTATTTCCACAATATTTTTCTTTGTTATTGTTTTTATGGTGGTGGTTTTTTGTTTTTTTTTTTTAAGAGAAAGTAGAAGAGGTATGTTGTCTGAGGCAGTTCTAAGGTGAGTCACGTCTATATAAATAGAACTGCTGAGCACATTGGATAAGCTGCAGCGTGCAGAGGACAAAAATGCTTCAGAGGGAGGAAAGCCACCTTGTTAAAATGATCACGTAATTGTAAAGGCCTGTCCTTTAAGACTGCCGCCAAGGGTACCTGCCACATCATTTTTTCATTCCCCCCTACCCCTCCCTTCAAGTGCAGGTTCATTTTAAATTGTAATTAATGCATTTGTTAGACCATTGAAGTTTCAGCAGAAAGCATACGGGGTGGAGACAGCTGCAATACACATGTGGGTGCTGCACACGTGCTTTTCTGTACCTGGGAGTGAAAGCGTGTCCTTTCCTTGTTGGAACTGATGCAGGGATTGGAACATCATTTATGTCTCGTTCCTTCACGTGTGATAAACTTGAGAGTCTGTGTTTTTATTTTCTCCAGTTTCCAATGATTTGAGGTATAGATGGAACATGATGACAGTGCTTGACTTCATTGGGAATACTGTCTGCAAACCAGACACCTGGAGGTGTTTGGTGCCAGTTCAGTTAGGGGTTATTTGAGAAGAGAGAGCCTCTTCTTTTGCACTGAAGCTTAGGATAAGGGAAGAGCTCAGCAAATTGGCTTTCTAGAGGCCTCAGTTGGACTCTTCCAAAACGGAGGGACCCCCTAGTTGTCATTGTGAAACTAAGTTTGCCCGAAAATTAGGACGCAGACTGCTTTATGTGCATAGTTCCTTATGTAGCGGAGTTGATCCCACTATGGTATGTAGCCAGGTGAAATCCCATGATGATGGAATCTGTATAATTTTTGATGTAATGTTTAAGTTTTTGTGTCCTTTTTTAATTTGTCACTCAGTCTTTATTGCAGTCATCTTGGACATACATTGGCATAAAGCAAGCTAGTTCTTATGGAAAAAGTAAGGAAGATTGAGGACAGTGGAAATCTAGGCCGGAATTAGATCTGAACTGATTTCCTAGAGTAGGTTTTGCAGAAATACCCAGTGCGTACCCATGATGCATATACAGTTCCTTTTCTCAAAGGCTTTACTTGCTCAAAGTCAGCTGCCTCCATGTGATCTGCCAAGGTTTTGTTGTCAGCCATTCATCCTTGATCACTGGAAAAATTGATTGGTGTGATGTGAGTAACTAAGGGCTCTGAAAAATCCTGCTCTTGCCTTTGCAAATTGCTGTTCGTGGACTAACGAACGAAGTGTGGGAATCTGACAGAGACACGCTTGTTCAGGAAGTCAGGCACAAAGGATTTAAGTGAATCCAATGAAACTGAAATGGGCAGAAGGAGTCCCAAAGTTTAGTCAAAAGCAAGGTGTCCCACTACCGCTACCCCAGAGTGGTTTGATGTTACATCAAATCTATTCTAGCTGCAGGTTGCCTCTTTTTTCCCTAGCTGCTTTCCTTCCATACGTTATGCCAGGCTGGGTGAATTGTTAGCAGGTCTTGAAAGTCTGTAAGCCCGTTTGCCTCAAAACTCTGATCAAGGGAGGAACAGAGGTATTGTTTCCTTTTCCTCATTTTCAAAAAAAGAGAAGCATGTCTTACTATTGCTGGGTTCCCTTTGTTTTTTTAAGTAGGCCAGTACTAAAAATGGAAGTTAAGATCCCAGAAATTTCTTTTGATTAGCTGCAAGTTTGAAGAACTATGTGCAAAGGAGAAAGTGGGGGAACATAGGCTACTGAGGATGCTGCAAAATACTGAAATAATATATCTGTATACTCAGATGCCACATAATGCAAGAACGCACGACTCCAAGGCAAACATGAAGAAGAAATTACAGTCTCTCAGTAATGCACAGTGGGGGTTTTTTTCTGTATAACTTTATTGGATTTTTCTTTTTTTGCTTGGCTTATGTTAAAAAGGCATTTCAAGCTTCTATTTGAATGCATGGGTTGTATATATTTCTTAAATTCATCAACCTTTCTGTGAAGAAGTATTGGGAGAAGAGCTATGTTTTCTCCTTTTTGCAAGTTCTTGAAGGTTATTGTTTTGAAGTAACTGTTCCTCTCCCCCTTCCTTCTTCCTCTGTTTTCTTTTTTTCTGTAGGAGTGTTATGATACTCAGTGATGATAACAATATATGGAATTTTACAGAAACTAATTTGAAAACTTGTGTAATTTTTTTTTAGATTGTCGCTTAGATGCATTGTGATGCACTCAGGAGAAATTTTTAAGGAGGCCATTGCTGGCTTAAAAATTCAATAGGATTCTTAAAAAAACCAAACCAAAACAAGAAATTCCAAACCCCTTGCATCTTTTATGTTTATTCTGAGTAGATCAAGTCCCAAGAAAAAGTTGAACCCTTCCAACATCAAATATATGTTTTGCTTTTGTTGTCAACATGAGTATGTTTGGCATGAAAGCCAAAGGGGCCAAGTTTATACGGTAGCAATAACTTCTGGAGGAGCACAGCAGGAATTCAATCTATTTGATTATGACCAAAAATGTGATAGGAAAAAATTCTCCAGAATGTTACTGAGTTTTGTAGTATTCTCATATATAGCCCACCTTAAAGGGCAAAATTAAGTATTGAATCACTTGGCAGGAAATCCTTAAAGGTTTTTAATATGAGAACAAATCTGTGGATAAATAGGTGATTAGTTTGTGTTCTATGCACAGAAATCCAGTCATGTCAAGGATAACATTTGCATTGGTCTGCTTTAAAAGCTTTAGTTAAGATAAAAGAAAAATCCTGTGCCAGTAGCATGGGACCTGTAACATGAATGAAACCAACAAGGCTGATGCATTGTTTTAGCTTGTGTGTAGAGCATTTTGTGCATTTCTTTGTGCATCTTCTTCCTGAAGAAAAACACTGCCTGGCACGACTTGAGTGAAAAAGGTTTTCTAGCCAGCTCCAAGAATGCAGTGCTTTCATTGTGATCTGAAATGTGCTTTTTGTGCATTGTTCTGGCAGGCATATAGTTTGACTTCTGCACTGAAGCCAAAACTTGAATAAAAGTCTTGTAGTGGCTTGAAGTAAAAGAATTATCTTTCAATCTCTGAAGTCGTGTCAGACGTTATTTTTTGTTGCCCTGGGAACGTTCTTGGAGTTGGTGTTGTTATAGACAGGCTATATTTCTGAAAGCATCAAATCTGTCAGGTTTGTCTGCCGTGTAGGAACTTAGATGAGGAATATTTGTAGCCATTTTCCTTCACTTTTTTCCTCCTGTCTATGATAGTAAAATTATGCCAAGTGATTTTTATTTGACCTTCTTTGCAATAAATATTTCTGTGCCTTTTCTGCTTTGGAAGCAATATATTGGGAAATCATTTGGTAATTGGGCATTGGGATTGAGATGACTGAGGAGCATAGCTGTTGCTTGTTTGAAATTTCTGCTTAAAGACTTATTTGGAAACATTATTTTTTGTCCCTAGTTTGCCCAATGGGTATCTTTTGAATTGACCTCACCTTTTGAAAATCGTATTCGAAGCTTGAAATGTAAGTTCTGTTACTACATGATATTTCAGTTTGCTAGCATGTAGTTTAGAATTAACACGGTAATATTAGCTCTTGTGCTGTGTTGCCGTGCTGCAACAAAGCAAAGGCCTGGTCGCTCAGAGATGCTGAAATCGTTCCTACTGGCCTTATTGCTACAGACTGAAAAAAAATTTTAAGGCTTTATTCAGTTAGATTTGTTTATGAAAAGAAAAAGAAGGCTTCTGGACGAATGAAGCATAAAAGTATCACCAGGTTTACTGTTCTGTTAAATTGAGAGGCACCATTTAAAAGAAGCTGTAACGAAGGGTCACTACGTTGGTCAACATGTACTCTGGGAGAGGGAACTTGGCACAGAAGCGATAAGGAAGGAAAAAGCATTTGGAGGTAATGGTTTATAAAGTTGTGTGGGTTTTGCACCAAGTGAACCTGCCCAGTTGCTTTTTTCCATAAATGACGGTGTTTCAGCATGCCCAAACTTTTCTTTCTGGAGTCTGCTCTGCATTTAGAAGTGAGTTTTTTCTTACATCTCTAATTTCCACTATAGTTTGGTTTTGTTCTTAGGTTGGTTTCTCCCCCACCCCACCCCCAGTACCTGCAGTTATGTAGCCTGTTGTTGTATAGAGCCTGTTGGCAGACCTGTCCAAGCAGGGTTTCTCAAGAAGACATTAATGTTGTGGCTTGCCGCGTTCTGGTCTGTGTGCATGTGAAGGAACGATGGGAGGTCCAGCAGCTGAGAACACAGCTGCTGTGCTCAAACACCAAAGCCATTCTTTTTCTCACTGTTTGGCATTTTTGTATTTTGGAGTATTGTAGGTTACCTTGTCACCGGAGGGGGGAAGGAGGGAGGCGACAAGAGGAAAACTTGGCAATAACATCCTTTAAATCTTTATTAAAGCCACTTGTAGTAGAACTATTAGTATTTTTAGAAACACTTTCCCTGAGCAACTGTCACTTTCAACACTCATTTTTCTAGTCAAAAAGGCATTTCAAGTCCATTTCGTTTTCATAATTTTCATTTAAATGCAGTCCCTTGAACTATACAAGTGATAATCGGATACACAGTTTACTACTTGTGGAATACTGGGTGTTTGGCACTAACAGAATTTGAATTAAATCAGCTATGAGTTCTCCCATTTGATCTGTAGAAGACATGTCTGCAAGCTTTTCCTTCATGATTTAAAATTATGGGGATAGTCTTGATTTAATTTGCAAATATCAGGCTTTCTCATAGGTAAGCCTAAGTTATATATTTAAAGCAAATCCATAAATAAGAGCTTATCATCTGGAGAGCTTGTAGTGACCATTTGAAGCCTGAAAAATAGTTCAATGCGTAACTGGGGTGCGATGCATCAGTAGAGCTTAAATTTTCTTTATTTTAGAATATCTTGATTTCTAGAAAGGTTAAAAAAAATTACAATAAAAAATGCTTTTGTAAAATTATTCTGTGTTTTCCAGATAATAAAACAGAGGGTGCACAGAAAAGGATATTACTGCAAATTTGAGACCCTTTGCAGAGGCATCAACTTTGGCACCAGTTCTGGTTTACTGTCGCAGCTGTTAAAGCATGAAATTATCAGACACATCCAAGTAATAAACTTGTGTGCTTGAAATCTCTCTGGTGCTTCCCAGAGATTCATCCCTTAGGAGTTCTTCACAGTGTTTGTTTTCATGCTGGAAATATGAACATATTTAACAGTTGCATAATAGTGCAGTTACATGTTTCAAAGATATTTATAAACAAGTTTCATAATGCTTCCCTGATGGAGTGGTCACCTCTTGCTTACGGGGTATTGGTGACAGTGGTTATATTCTAGTGATTGCTTTTGATACGCAGCTCTCTGAATGAGAGTCTGTCTTTGTGTTGGTACAGCACTTTGCACAGCAGGAGCTTCTAGCCAGTTCTGTAGCAGTATTGTAAAATAATTGCACTTGGTTTTCCAACTTTTTCTTCGGTGTGTCCTACAAGAAACACAAAAGGAGCATGTGACTCCTCCACTCTGAGTTTTTGTTGCCCAGACTTTGTTTCATACAGTAAATATCAATCTGCTTGTTTAGGTTTTAAGGTATTTTTATTTTGGGGCGGGGGGAGGTGACAGTTTTCATTTGGTGCTTTTATTTCTATTTTAAGACCGGTCTCCTAATCCTTATTGTGGCAACTGTACACTCTTTTTATAAAAATACTCATCTGTAAATATTGATTATGATAACTTCTTTGCACCAAATTACAGCCTGCCTATGCCAGGGCATGATTCACCTCCTAGTGCGTGGCAGTTGTCACTCAGGAGTCTGGCACTCGTGTTTCTTTTTATAGGTTTGATTCGAACATAGTGATTTTTTTTTAATTTTTTTTTTTTCCCCTTCCATTCCTCTTACAGAAATGGTGAGTCCCTGGACATCTTAAAAGCCACATATGGATTGTTGAGGCATAAAAGTGACAGCCTGTTCCTCCTTGAAAGAAATCAGAAGAGTTGTGCCTGAACGTTCACCTGTGTGATTGAACAAATAGGCGCAACAAGGAGTGACTCCAAATTATCGGTGCCCTTTGTATTCCCCTGGGAACACGTCTGGGTTCACATGGCCGTGGCCCTAACCTGCCGTACCGTGACCCTGTGCCAGGCGCTGTGGGAAATCATGTCCTACTCACAGTAGCAAGTGCTGCTGTTTGGCAGGGGAGCCCTGCAGCGGGGGCTCCCGTTCTTCCTCCCCTCCCAAAGCTGCTTAGTAGTACAGCTACCTCGTTTTGCAAGCAAAATTCCCAGTCCTTAGTGTTGCGCTGAAAGAGTGGCGTAGTTGATTTAATGTCCAATTCTGGCACCGTTGTCCCCTTTAAAATGCAGTTAGGGGCAAGCTGAGTCTGTTCCATGCAGCTGTGGTTGCTGTCAATACGAGTATCTGCTGTTGGAGGTCTGCTCTTCAGCTGCCCTGTGGTTTACTGCAGAAGACTACGTGTTTCTCTGATGATGCGTAATGTGCTATCCTGCTAGACTATTTCAAGTCATGTTATATTCGGGTTGAGTTAGACACTTAGGGGCTTTCATAGTCTATGAAAGAAATGTTACTTGTTTGGTTTATATTAGTGTTCAGAGGTGAGATTAAAGGGCTTATTTGCAGGAGACTGCGAAGTCTGGGCCCATGTGGTGATTTCTTTTTGCTGCTTTATTGAGAGAGAGAAACCTGTAGTGGTGAACCAGCATGGACTGTGAGAGATGGGAAAACAGAACTGGGACTTAGAAGACCCTTTTTTTTTTTTTTTACTTAAGTACAGCCTTAATTCACCGAGTATGCTCGGGCAAGTCATTTAATGCCCCATCCCTTTGTTTCTCCTCAGGCTTTTCTGTGCAAACTCTTCTTTTTTGTGGATGTTTGTGCTGGGACTATGGCGTTGGATCTATGCTGGGACTCCTAGACACACTATTGCAACTAACTTTCATTGAATGAAAAAAAAGTGGGTTTATTTGTTTTTCTTTTTAAGCAGTCTTTAATGATAGTAAGAACTCAAGTACTAGTATCTTCTCCTGGGTTTTTTTTTCTGATTTACTAACATATCGTTCGATAGCTGTAGCACACCTGAAGTTTTGTAGCTGTTGAACGCTCATGTCCATGGAATAGATGCTGGAAGACTGGAGATCTGTTTAAAATAACTTGCAATGAATGTCTAAGAAATCCTGTCCCTGTGACCCCAAAAGGCTAGGGTGTAAGCCTTGAGCCACGGTTGCACAGGTAGTGTGCTTTTCAGGAAAATGTTGTATTTAGCAGGTTATGCTAGGTTCCTTCTCTTTAATTTGTGAAGCACTTGATTTATGCCAACAGCAGTTCTTTACGAAATAATGAAAGCAAGTTTGTGAACCAAAAGAGAGGTCAGCCTAACCAGCGAGTTGGCTTTAGGGAGAATGTTGTTTTCCCATACGTGGGATGTTACAAAGGATATAAACAACAGTGTTGTCCTCTCTTGCTCTTTTAGCTGAATTTGTCTGTAGTCTTCCCTGCTGTCACCCCCCTCCTCCCCCCATCCTTTCAAGCTCTGTTAACGAGACTGTAATTTCACAGAGTGAATGAGATGTGGTTTTAAAAAGCTGTGCAAGACCACTTTTCTCTTTTAAGCTGGAGCAAGGCAGGCAAGAGGATAGTAGGCAACAGTGGAGCATCCTCACGCAGTCCTCATCTTATAACTGTGTGAGGGTCTCGAAGAATCACTTGTGAACTTCAGGTTGTTGAACCTAGCTCTAGTGGTTTAAGGAGTTACCCATGAAATCTGTGATAATTAACATCTAGGGGGGGAAAGGAGCGGTAATAATTGTAAACATCCCACCTTTTTGCTGAAGGAAGTAAGTTTAAAAAAAGGTATTAAGCATTGCATGTGCGTAAAACACTGTTTTTACCTGTAACCGGATAATCAACTACTACGTTTTATGAATATGTCCTACAAAAGGCTGTACTTAAGTAAAAAAAAGGCCTGCTGCAGAAGTTTGAGCATGAAGACAAAAAGCTCATGAAATCCCCGTTTTGTTCCAATTACTGAGAAAATGCTTTAAATCTATTTTCCAGTTTGAGTTTAATTTTAGTTACCTGCGGATTTGTGGATGCTTTTAAATGTTACCTTGTGGAGATGGGAGAGACTGGGTCTGTTTGCTTGTTAACTGCTGGTTTTACACCTTGTGTGCTCATTACATTCTTGAAACTTAATGAGGAAGCAACTTTTTAGCCTAGTGGGGGCAATTTCCAGTTGTCTGTTTAGATCTTTACTACTGTGTTTTCAGGGATGGTGGTTCAGAGGCCTGGGTGGCCAGGGGCGTTAAAGTCTTGAAGTGCAAAACATCAGAGGCTGTGCTCTCACAACTCTCTGGGATAAATTGCCACTGAACTACTTCCAAGATGCAACCCCTCCTCCCCCCATTTTTTTCAGGGAAATTTTTGGTACATTTTACAGCTCATTTTTCTAGCACGTGTGTTTAACAACTTCTTATATTGCCTTTCCCACCAAACTCATATCCTGGTGCATTAGGTGTTCTGGATGTTGGGCCTGGAAAGCAGGGCAGTAATATCCTTTTCTGTGTGTCCTTTTCCCCTGACCATAGTGCTTTTATGTTTTCTTGCTGTAACGTGCACCCAAGCTTCTTGGACTGTTGTTCTCCATGCAAAACTAATGAAAAATTTGCTAAAAGATTCCCCAAGCTCTTTTGCAATCTTCTTTTATTTTCTTATGGTGCTGCTTAGGTTTATTATAGTTTAAAACGTTTAGATTATACCCATAAGGAAAGCAATTAACAAAAATCTGTGCATCGATGGATTGTAATGAGAGAAAATTAGATTTGTCTTTCATCATCTTTTCTTCCCATTCGAGAAAAAGAGAAGAAGTGTAATCTCTTCTTCATGTTCAAAACAGCCATTTTATTCTCATTTAACTCTGTTCTGTGTTAAAAAGCTTTAAGTGGTGTTTAAAAAAAATAAAATCCCAGAAGCTGTTCTTTGAGAAAATAAAGAATGTGTTTTTAAACAGAAAACATTGATGTCCAGCTTTTAACAAAACCAGTGATTTTTCATGAAAAGATTATAATAAAAATGGATACTGTGTTTTGTTTGTGTATTCTTCTATCAATGTTAGCCAGAATTAATCCTTACCTTCGAACATGAGAAGACTTGCTGAAGCTTAGAGCTAGAGTGGCTTTCCTTGGGGGTAGGAGTAGCATTTTTTGCTTTGCAACTTTTGTATCATGTAGTGCCTGTAAGGTACATTTCCATGCCTTATCCACTTCTCCAATGTTTAAAAAACCAAACAAAACCCAGTAGCAGCAAAATGTTTCTCTGTCAGTGGGATCTTGGTGATGTTGTCTTTCTAGATGTAGAATGAATGTAGTTAGCGAAAGACATCTTGAATGACAGTTTCCGTGAATGTTACTTTAAGCCTCACAAACTAGAATATTAATGTATCACGTGGAAATGTAGGAGAAGTTGCAGATATAGAACTTGGGACTGATCAAATAATCTCCCTGCGGGCAAAGATAAGACACTATCCTCGTGCAATGAGAAGTTTCAGCCTTATTTTGAAAGATCATGCATATTCTGTTTCTTTCATTTTGTTTGTTTGTGTCCTTTCTGTTGAGCAGACACCTTCTGCAAAAGCACAGGCTGAAGCGTGGCCTCAGCCCTTCTTTATCTGGCCCTTGCTATCATAGCTGGTACCACACCTGATTTATTTGGAGTGTTGCAGCTAGTTATATTTGCAAGTAATTGAGTCCTGCCAGCACTGGGAGCGGAGCACAGCCTCTTCCAGAAGACTGCGAACACTTCTATCTATCTGTGCTGCTGTGTTTTCCTCTCACTTTTCTTAGCTGCTTGACTTTTTTGCAACTCCGGCCCTTTACAAGGCTATAATGGTGACATCCTAGGATTAAGCAGGCTCCCTAGCTGTTCAAGTAATTCTTGAACTTCTAGCATAGCTCCTTCATTGCTTTCATTTTTTTACCTGCCAAAAGCCCTATTATCTTTAAGCAGTTGGAAAAAAGCCTTGTATAAAGGCGAGTGCCCAATTTGAGATGACCTGCTTGATGTTGGTTAACCCATGAGCTTTAAATACAGGTTTAATACCAACAAGGCTGAAGTGTTTTCTCTCCTAGTCCTCACTCCTACCCTGCGGTGCAGAACTGTCTGGCTTTTATGTGAGACTTTCAGCTGACTCCTTCCTCCTGTTCCTCCTGCAGCCAGACTTGTTTCTCACACTGTGACAGCACCATGCTTTGTCTGCCCTTCAGCAGTCCCAGTTGATGTAACTGGATCTCTTTCACCTCTTAAGCTTCCCAACTTGCTGCAGAGCAGGGGAGAAACTGTGGCCTGTGTTGTGCCTGGACAAGGAATGCTTAGCATAGCCGTTTTTTAGGAGGGGGGGGGGGGGGGGGGGGAGAATCATCTCTATCTACAGCATAATGTGTCCCATGTCTGGATAAATTACATGACTAAACTTCTCCCCTGTGATGTGAAATGACACATGACATTTGCTGTGTCTTGTTAACACTGGTGGTGGGCAGGTGCAAAAGTGAGTTTGCAGGATTCTTAGTAGTAAACGCTTACTGCTGGTGGTGGTGGTGGTGGTGGTGGACAGAGTCCCTTGTTGTAAGCAGCAAGCCTGGTGGGAGATGAAGTCCTGTACTTTTTTCAAGCATTCTTGGTGAGGTTCTGGTATCAAGGAAGAAAGGCTTGTTGTGTTAAGACCGCTGGATACTTGCCTTAACTTTGGCTGGATTTTGTTAGCATTTTATTTGTCCGTAAAAGATCTTGGCCTAAAATGTTGGTTTAGGGACAGCAGAAGGACATTGCTAAAAACTGAAACCAAACAGCACTCCTCGACTTTCTCCAACCCTTCTCCATAAGTTTAACAATTGCAAGACTCACTTGAAAAGAAGAGACTGATTTTTTTTTTTCCCTGTTTTTTTCATTGTGTCAGCGTAAAGGGGTTTCTTGCACAGAAACACTTGGGAAAGGGGAAACAGGACATTTTATGATAATGAAGGAATGAAAGAATGGAAAAAAGAATATGGATAAGGGGTTGTGGAAGGACTGAAATAACAGCAGGACGGTGAAAGATGCGAGTGGGAAGGTAATAAGGTGGAGAGCAGGAAACATGAAGGATGAGAACTTGAAAAAGAGAACGCAGTTGAGTAACAACCTGGTAAAGCAAAGCAATGAAAAGAGATGCGAATAGCAGGGTAAAGTGGAAGTTAAGTGAGCTTTGTGGTTTGGCTCATTGGATGTGGCTTAAGACAGACTTTTGACTCTCGTGGAGGAGGAATGATTCTGAAAATGTCCTGTTACAATACGAGAGCAAGGGAGATGTGATGAAGAGTCATTTAAAGATGCTTTCATGCTGCAAGAGAGTCCATGCAGAATCCAGCTTCAGTCAGTGAAGCTTCTTGCAGGCTTCACTAAGGCTTACCACCTGAGGTGTGGTAGCCTGACTTCATTATCGGTCATTAATCACTAATCTCTAAAGAAGTAGGACACTGTGTTTTATGGGTAAATGTGAAGAACCTGGCATGACACTTAATCCAAGCTCCGAGAGGTTACACAGACATCTTTGGTAATTTTTGAGTAATCATTCACCTTCTGTCTTTTCCGGCTGTCTGCTATTCACAATGAGCAATATCCTTTACTAGCGAGGTGCTTGGATGAAGTACTTGAATGCTGAGCGTAGTAAACAAAGGTGTAACTGCCTTCACATGATTAGAAAGAGTAGAACAGAGAGAACCTACAGATGGGGATACCTAAACCACAGTATTTGCAAACTTTAATGTCTGAGCGGGCAAAACTATAGGCCTGTTTCAGAGAGGGTCAGTCAGAATGAAAGGAAAATTTTGACTGTGGTAAGCACAGGCAGTAAAAGAGTAGACAAAAATTCTGCTCTCCTTCTCTCCTTGCAACTGTCTTGGGGGATATTTTAATTGAAAGCTTTCATCCAGGAGGGTACTGAGGTGAGATAGAGGCAGAATTATTACCAGAATTACTACAGTGTATTCCTCTGAGTCAAATCATGGTTGGCTAATGTAAGAAACAGAGCAGCATATTGCTAGCTTTATGCCTGGGGAAAAAAGAAAACTCGAGTCCTTCGTATGATTGTGTATTTAGATACTGGGTGCCTGACAGCTACATGATAGCTGCTTAATGGAATTCCCACCTCTCCAAGATGGAAAGCTTGCTGGTATGCAAGTATGGAGTTAGATCACTCCTGCTGCAGAGGATGGACTGTATGATCTCATTAGGTATTTTTTTGCAGCCGTACGTGAACTGGTCTGATGGCCTGGACTATCAACAGTGCTAAGAGTTGACATGCGTTTTTCAGTTCATATGACACAAAAGAGGATCAACATGTGTGTGAAGAGTAGCTGGTTGAAAAGGGACTTGAGGAAATGTGGAGTGATGCTCAGAAATGAGAGGGATGGACAGATGGGGGAAGCATTTGAAATTTTTCAACTACTGTGCAATCTTTTGGGGTTATAGGTACCTGGATGCTCAAAACACTTCCAGGATGTTCTTTCTGGTTCCTTGTTACTGCTAACCTCTTGCACTGGAGAAAAAGTTGCTCCCTTAGGTGCTCTTTGGGGGCCACGAAGCTGTTATCTTTGATGGCTTTGACCTGATTGCTGTGAAATGTGCCTGCGCTGATTGCCATTTAATCTGTTCCCCTATTACTCAAACCCTATGACTGCAGACTTGGCCACCTTCCACCACGGAACGTCTCAAACTGTGGTTCTCCTTCACTGCCTAGGCAGTCCATTTGCATCATCAAACTTTAATGAAAAGACAGTGTTGCACTCTTCCCCATGAGTTTTAAGGGTGGCAGAGTTCTTTACAGTAGCGTCAGGTGCCCAACCACCTTCTCTTTTCACTCAGCCTGCCTCTGTTTCTCTCTGCCACTGAACCCGCTTCTGTTTTCTCCAAGTCTGGAGAAACCCCAAACCTGTGTGTGGAAATTACTGTGCTTGCTTTCCTCTCTCGTGTCTCTGTTCCCTATCCCTCAGGACTTTTTCTTGTCCTAGTAGTTTATCTTGCGTTTTCTGTAGGCTCACGAGAAACAGGTTTTGAACTCCTGATCCAAAAATGAAGTGGAAACAAGTCCAAGGCACAAACTACTCCTGAGTGGCTGTGAGGCTGACGATCTATTTCTACATAGCTAACTTCTGAAGATGGAAATATTTAACAAAGCTCGCTGTTACTTTTGTAACGCAGAGTTCTCTTTTTCCATGTCCAAGACGCATTTGGGGGAAATAGGTTTTCAGTACGTGTTCCTCATTTGCTAGAGGGCAGGTGCCTGAGGTATTGACAGTGCTGAATACGAGCAGGTGGATTGCCCAGACACACCTTGGACACAGCATTGCAAAGCACCTCTACAAGCATAAACTTGTACTGAGCAGCAGCTTGCTCAGACTGTTTGACGGAGGAAGAAAAGCAGTGTGGGAATACTGAAATTAGTCATCTAGTTCAGCGTCTGCTTCACGAGGCTGTTTCTCTTTCCTTTGGAGTAAGGTTTCACTAACAATAAGTTGCAGGGAGTACCTATTTCTCCTACTCCTGGCAGGGATTCCACCAGTGAAGATTATGGTTCACGACTTAAAAATGCATGTCACGTGTCCCATGCAGGATTTAGAGCGAGGTACCTGCTCCTTACCTTCCTCTTCGTGTGTTGTTTCTAGTCAAGCTGTGAAGTATAAGCATCCTATTGTAGTTTTACGCTTGTACTTTTTGTAGTACAACATTCAGATAAGAAAGGATTTAAAAGTTTTCCGTGTGGGTTCGATGGTGGATGTGTCGGTCGTTACTGCATTAGTGCTGTGCAGAAGTGTCATAAAACATGTCATACTGTGCAGACGCTACCGGTTTTTGCACCTGCGTTACGAGTGATGGCTCAACCTGGTCTTGGGTTTGGCGAGGGGGCGGGCAGGTAGGACACTGTCAATTCCGCGTGTTTGCTCGGCATCTCTAGCTGTGGTGATGAATGTTCCTTTAATAGCCTGTGTTGTGACAAAAATTACATTTGACACCTTTTAAAAAAACCAAAGGCTCGGTTGGGAGTTGAAGGTGTTCCATGTTATGTAGCCAGTGTGAGAGGAGGTTGTTCTCTACAGCTCAGTCACCCTCTTGCAGTCCTGATCTGAGGTATTTGCAGGGCTGGGTTTTTCACTGAGATCCTAAATTGTTTCTCCTCTTCTTCTCCCGATTCCACATACACGTATACGCTGCAGTTTGTTTATAGAGAAATCAGTAATATACCTCCAGTAGATTAGTTGGTCATCAAAAGAACAAGGTCTGTACCAAGGAATTCAGCGTGGTAATAACTGTCATGGAGATGTAATAATGCATAGCCGTATAAATGGCCTTTGAAGATGATTAATTGTGGAGGTGTGCAGTAGTGGCAATAGCCTTGTTTTTTAAGTAGAGCCTTGAGCGTAGTTCTTGTACGGGAGAATGTGCAGGAATGCAAACTCCCTTTTGGTCAGGGATTGGAAGGTGTCTGCTGCAGCCTGCTTAGCATTTACGTTGTCTTCATGGGGAAGGCATGGCTTAAACCAGCCCTTCAGAAATTCATTTAACTTTAAGCATACAAAAGGAGCGTCTGATGTGGTGAGGAGTTGAAAGGCTTTTACATATGTTTTGTCAGTCAGAAATTGCAGTCTGGTTTTCTCTTTCTTGTGTTGTGATTCACTGAGTCCTTCCGGTATAAAAAAACCCCACCAACAACATTTTTCATATAACATGAGATTGAACGGGCTATGAATGAGAAGGCAAATGTCTTGTCATATGCTTCAGTAGAGAGCAGTTTGTGACCTATGTCATCAATTAGCAATGAAATAGTTCTCATCTTGGGCTAGCAGCAAGATTTTCTCTTAAGTATTTTAGTTTCTTGATTCCAGCTGTCCAGTTGGTCTTCATGTTTCCTGAACTTGCTTCAGTGAGTATTGAGCAATGCCTTAGGTAAAATTGTGCTTGCAATACATAGTCTGAGAACGGTGTTGCTTCAAGTGGTTTATTCAAAAATATATATATCTCAACATTAAAATATTTTCCTATTAAATTCATTTGCTGTTGGAATCAAAAGCATTCCTACATTATCTTGTCGTGCATACATTATTAATTGCAATCCATTTTTAATTGAATGAAAAAGTATCCTAAGAGGAACGGAGGAAGGCTGTCTTGCAGCATCCTCGCTCTTTCTTTGTCTAGATAACCTCAAGCAATCGAAGAGGGTTAAATTTAAAATCCACTTGCTTGCCACTTCATCTTTTTAAATGGAACAGCGTTTAAACTCGGAGAAACTACTGAAGGAGAAGTGAATGTATTGGCAGAGGTGACAAGTGGTATTCAAGTTGGATAATCTTATCCTCTAAGTGGTTGACAGAAGTTTCTGTTAGGACAGAGTTGTCTGAAACAGGAGTTCTTGTTGCAGTTTCCCCAAAGTTTATCTAGGTAGTAGAAAGCTAACTCATTATGTAACTCTAATTATCATTCTTGTGAGCTATGTCAACCTGGAACTTAGTAAGTTGGTCATGAGTGCAACTGTGTCATAAAGAAGCTTTCCAGATTGGAGATTTGTTCTTAAATTTGATTCTGCACTACCCTCTGTTACCCCAAGGATTAAGAGATAAAATGTTTCCAAGCTCATTGCTAATTTAACAGCAAATTGGAGCTTGCAGTTAGTGATATCATTCTGCTCTGTTCTCCTAATTAAAAAAAACCCAAAACCAACCAAAAAACCAACACCCCCCCCCACACACACAATTTGGGTCAAAATTTTAATTTTGTTTTGCTATTATTATGATAATTTAAGCCCTAAATAAAGATAAAGTGTAGCTGACTGGAGACCAGATCTTGTCTGCATTAGAAAAATGATCCATTACTGTCAAAACTTGTCCCAGCAGAACTAATCAAGCTCATGTGTAGTAAAGCTGTGTTAGTTTACATCAAACCATAGCACAGTTTTGAGCCTGGTCTTCTAAGAGATGTCTTAAAGACCTTTTTAAAATGTGACACTTATATGTGCACAGTAGTGTGTCTTAATAACTAGCGAACTCGTGTTAGCTGTGAAACAAAATACTTACTATTGTTTAACTATAGAATCCAGAGCCCTGGTCTCGAAAAAAAGCTGTGCTGTACTGAAAAACGTACAAATAAAAAGCAAGAGAGAGTGTCTCTGGCCTTGGTGAATTTACGGTCAAAGTGCAAGGCGACAGGTAGTATCTGAAAGATGGAGAGCTGAAAGGAAGAGTTGGAGATGGTATCTCTTAGCATGGCTGGCAGTGGTAATGTCACAGAAGCATGAAAAACAACAGCAGAGCATATTCTTCTGCTGTGCCCCCAACACCTGGATGCCGTTGGTAATGGATACGCTAAACTTCTGTGCACTAGTAAATGCATCTCCTCTGTCATACTAATTGGTTCCAGTTAGTTGGCAAGAGTCTGGTTTTTGAGCTGTACAGTAAATATATTTGCTTAAATGTTTCACCACAGCTACTTCTGCTCTGCTGTTAAGCACAATAGTAAACCCTAAGCTATAACAGATGCAGTGTGGACAGTATTTGTTGAGTTTTTATGCTTTATCACTTTATAAAATGACAGCTTTGTTTTTGCTTTGTTTGTTACTGTTTTGTTCAGCTTGGATTAAACACTCTGATCAGTTGGATCAGCTATGGAGCTGGGTTTTAGCTTCACTCTTTTTAAGTAGCGGGTTGTCCTCTTTCTGTGGTAACCTTAGGGTGCAGCAAAGTATTTTATTGTAGTGCAGCTGGGTGGTGAATTTCCACAGGTTTTCTCACCTTGTGTTCTCCTTAATGTCAGTGGTTTGTGGTCCCGGACCAGCGCGGAGTTCTGTTCCTGGCTCCGTCCCCATCACCTTGTGCAAACCCCTTCACTCTTGCAGTGTGCTTCTGTTTTCTCCTGTCACGAAGTTTGACTCTATTTGAATTAATTTACCCACTCAAGTCAGAGAGGTCAAAACCACAAGTTGAGGGATCTAGTCCCCGAGATGAACCCGACCAACGGACTTTGCTTTCTGCCACAGGGAACTGCAGGTGGGGGTGGTCGAGGGGGAAGGAAGGGTGTTGTAATAGTTCCTGAAGCCCAGCAGCTACTGATGCAAAGTCAGAATAGAGGTTTTTTTCTAAATAGGCATGTTGTTTCCTATTCAGTTCTTCTATCTTTAGCTTGTCCCATTCCTGCATGTCCGTTTTGGTGAAACAAAGGAAAATTAGCATTGGGAGACAGGGATTTAGAAACAATCATTAGGCTTTCTAGGCACAGAACGGGTATAACCTGTTTGACTTTGCTCACACTTTGCCAAGCTTGCATCTTCCCCTTCTCCTGTAAGTGCTGAACTAATGGTTGGCACCACTGACTCCTTATGCCTTAGGTCTAATTAACAAGGTTATTGTCGCTCAGTTATACAGCGTTTAGCAAACAACCTTGATCCAGTCATTTAAAACAAAAAAACCACAACAGAGTTGTACCGACTGTTTTGTATAATTTGGGATTGTGTAGCCTCTTCTGCTGAATTTTAAACAAAAAAAAGTGTGTTTATTTCATAAGTCTTTTGTCTTCGTAAACTTGGTATCTGACTGAGTCCAAAGAGCACGGAGTCAGTATTTCACACACCCAAAATCTTCGCTTACAGCTGATAACCAAGAACATCTTCAGCAGTCCTGCTGAGTCGAAAGGGACTATGTGCAAAAATCGGGTACCTTTAGATTGGGTGTTGTATTGGTTTTGTTTGGCAAGGTTTTGGTAGCGGGGGGGGGTTACAGGGGTGGCTTCTGTAAGAAACTGCTGGAAGCTTCCCCTGTGTTCAAGAGAGAGCGAGCCCATATTAGCCGGCTCTGAGACGGACCCGCCGCCGGCCAAGGCCGAGCCAATCAGTGATAGTGGTAACGCCTCTGTGATAACATTTTTAAGAAGGAAAAAGTTGGGACGGAGAGAAACTGCCGCCGGAGTGAGGAGTGAGAACATGTAAGAGAAACAAGCCTGCGGACACCAAGGTCAGTGAAGAAGGAGGGGGAGGAGATGCTCCAGGCGCCGGAGCGAAGATTCCCCTGCAGCCCGTGGTGAAGACCCTGGTGAGGCAGGCTGTCCCCCTGCAGTCCAGGGAGGTCCACGGTGGAGCAGATCTCCACCTGTAGCCCGTGGAGGACCCCACGCCGGAGCAGGTGGGTTCCCGAAGGAGGCTGTGACCCCGTGGGAACCCCGCGCTGGAGCAGGTTCCTGGCAGGACCTGCGGATCTGTGGAGAGAGGAGCCCACGGAGCAGGCTTTCTGGCAGGACTTGTGACCCCGTGGGGGACCCGCGCTGGAGCAGTGTGCTCCTGAAGGACTGCACACCGTGGAATGGACCCATGCTGGAGCAGTTCGTGAAGAACTGCAGCCCGTGGGAATGGCCCACGTTGGAGGAGTTCGTGGAGGACTGTCTCCCGTGGGTGGGACCCCACGCTGGAGCAGGGGAAGAGTGTGATCAGCCCTCGTCCTGAGGAGGTGAAGCGGCAGAAAATAACGTGTGATGACCATAAACCCCATCCCTGTCCCCCTGTGCCGCTGGGGGGGCTTGGTGGTGAAATCCGGGAGGGTAGTTGTGCCCGGGAAGAACGGAGGGGTGGTGGGAAGGTGTTCTGAGATTTCGTTTTACTTCTCATTACCTTGCTCTGGTTGATTTGTAATAAATTGAGTATGTTTTGCAAATTGAGTCTGTTTTGCCCGTGACGGTAATAGTGAATGATCTCTCCTGTCCTTATCTCGACCCGCGAGCCTTTTGTTATATTTTCTCTCCCCTGTCCAGCTGAGGATGGGGGAGTGATAGAATGGCTTTGGTGGGCACCTGGTGTTCAGCCAGGGTCAACCCATCACAGTCTTTTTGGTGGAGAATGCGGGCAATGTGAGGAATTTGAGATAAGGATAGTAACTGAGAGAGGTAACGGGCAAAACATGGACTGAACGCAGCTAGAGAGTTAAGAGCTGCTTGATGAGTGGGGAATCTTTATTGTTGTAATTGTGGTGAAGGGATGAGGGGTGGATTGTGTGTGTAAATTGTCCACTTTTGTCAGTTTTGTGATGATATTATTTTGATTTTGGTGTGGGGAATTATTTTTGTGATGTGAGTGAAGACTTTGTGTGATGAATGTGGATTTTAATGATAGTTCTTAAAAATGTGATGCACAGAGGCGAGGGGTGGAATGTATTGGTTTTGTTTGGCAAGGTTTTGGTAGCGGGGGGGGGTTACAGGGGTGGCTTCTGTAAGAAACTGCTGGAAGCTTCCCCTGTGTTCAAGAGAGAGCGAGCCCATATTAGCCGGCTCTGAGACGGACCCGCCGCCGGCCAAGGCCGAGCCAATCAGTGATAGTGGTAACGCCTCTGTGATAACATTTTTAAGAAGGAAAAAGTTGGGACGGAGAGAAACTGCCGCCGGAGTGAGGAGTGAGAACATGTAAGAGAAACAAGCCTGCGGACACCAAGGTCAGTGAAGAAGGAGGGGGAGGAGATGCTCCAGGCGCCGGAGCGAAGATTCCCCTGCAGCCCGTGGTGAAGACCCTGGTGAGGCAGGCTGTCCCCCTGCAGTCCAGGGAGGTCCACGGTGGAGCAGATCTCCACCTGTAGCCCGTGGAGGACCCCACGCCGGAGCAGGTGGGTTCCCGAAGGAGGCTGTGACCCCGTGGGAACCCCGCGCTGGAGCAGGTTCCTGGCAGGACCTGCGGATCTGTGGAGAGAGGAGCCCACGGAGCAGGCTTTCTGGCAGGACTTGTGACCCCGTGGGGGACCCGCGCTGGAGCAGTGTGCTCCTGAAGGACTGCACACCGTGGAATGGACCCATGCTGGAGCAGTTCGTGAAGAACTGCAGCCCGTGGGAATGGCCCACGTTGGAGGAGTTCGTGGAGGACTGTCTCCCGTGGGTGGGACCCCACGCTGGAGCAGGGGAAGAGTGTGATCAGCCCTCGTCCTGAGGAGGTGAAGCGGCAGAAAATAACGTGTGATGACCATAAACCCCATCCCTGTCCCCCTGTGCCGCTGGGGGGGCTTGGTGGTGAAATCCGGGAGGGTAGTTGTGCCCGGGAAGAACGGAGGGGTGGTGGGAAGGTGTTCTGAGATTTCGTTTTACTTCTCATTACCTTGCTCTGGTTGATTTGTAATAAATTGAGTATGTTTTGCAAATTGAGTCTGTTTTGCCCGTGACGGTAATAGTGAATGATCTCTCCTGTCCTTATCTCGACCCGCGAGCCTTTTGTTATATTTTCTCTCCCCTGTCCAGCTGAGGATGGGGGAGTGATAGAATGGCTTTGGTGGGCACCTGGTGTTCAGCCAGGGTCAACCCATCACAGGTGTTGAGTTTCCAGGGGCTGTGTCCGGACGGTATCTAATATTGTGGGTTACAAATGACAGTGTGCGTGTTTGAGCTAGAGCTTCAGCAAACAGCAGCGGTAATAATAATACAAAAAAACTGGGGCCATTTTACAGAAGTGAGAATAGCTCTGCATTTTTGCGCCAACACAGAAAGATTAAAACGACTTGGATCAAGGTCACGCGGCAAGCTAATGGCAAAGGCAGGACTGGAAGCCGGTCATCCATCATCTGAGCTTTCCTCTTTATTTGCTAGACCTCGCTGCCTCTTATGGATATCTAATCATCCAGCCTGCTGCAGTGGTGGTCTGATGAAAGACTTCAGTCTTTTAATGGGATTTGAAAGTTGGGTAATAATACTTACTTCCTATTTACGGTTTAGCGTATAAACCAGAAAACGTAATACCGGTTTTTACACAGCTCCTTTTAAAACTGGCTGCATAAACGCGGAAATGAATAAAGCCTTGCACGTCTCCTCTGGGAACCCAGTAAATATCACCCTGTTTTCAAAAAGGAGGCGGCAGAACGGCACGTACGTTAATGTAATATATCCAAGGTTACGCAGTTGGCAGAACTGGGAATAGAGTCCTGCCTTTATGGCTCTTACTGGTCACTTGCGGCGGAGTTGCTGAAGTTTTATTTAGGGGTAAAACCACCCAGAGCAGGTAAGGACCTCCCTGCGTGGATCCGAGGGCCGGGGGAGGAGGTGCGCAGGACAAAGAAATTCCTTTTCCTCCCTGCGGCTCGGAAAGGGTTACAGATGAACCGCCTGTAACAGCCTTAGGAAAACATGAATCAGTGCTAGCGAGGGGAGGCGGAATGGGAACCCAGAATTGCAAGCTCGTTTTGTGCTTTTCGCTTATATATACACCTTTCCGGGGGGGGGGGGGGGGGGGGTGTTTAAATCCAGTTTTTTGGGAGGATCTCGGCAGAGCTGACGTTCGAGCCGGCCTGTGCTAGAAAGCAGATCGTGTTAATGTACCGTGTCGTTAAAGAGGAGGCTGGGCGCGTTTGTCTTGCGGGGTGGGGAGGACTGGGGAAGGTAGGGGGGGGGGGGGGACGGACACCAACCTCAGCCCTTTCTCCTCGCCTCCGCTCCCCTCCGCCGGCCTCCAGCCAGCTGCTCCCGCAGAGCCGGCGGGGGCGAGTGTGGAAGGGTGGGTGGGTGAGTGTGCAAGCGCGTGGGTGAGTGTGCAAGCGGGCGGGTGAGTGTGCAAACGTGTGCGCGCAACATGGAGGGAGGGAGCGGAGCTGCTGCTGCTGCCGCCGCCGCCTTTACCAATATCTATACGGCAGCTTTCACTGCGGGAGCGATAGGAACTGGAAGCAGTCTTGATGAAGCTGAAAGGTCAGTACTATCAATAAATCACCCGCAGATAAATGCTCCTCGGAGATGCTTTCTTCCCCCCCCGCTTTAGCCCTCTTTTCTCAGAAACGGAGTATTCAGATGTTACCGTATCTCCGAGGAATGCAATTGTTTCCCAATTGGTCGTAGCCAGCGCTGTTTAATAAAAATGTAGAGCATGATTTGAAAAGGCAAGCGTGTTGTTTTCATATAGCAAATGCAACTTCATTTTAATTTTTAGTGTCTTTTGAAGCATATGTATAGGGCTGTGTATCTTTTAAGTGGTTGAGTATTTGAATGGAGAAAGGTTAATTACCTTCTTCAATCAGATTACACTATGTAGGTTACACTAGCGTATAGAAAGCAGACAAAGTAGAATTTTGCATCCCGTTCTTCATGTGATAGTGCTCCTTGAGGCATTTTCGGGTAAAGTGTGTAGAATGTGGTTGTTAGCGTGACTGAAACTTGCATTTTTTTTCATCAAAAATGTGGTATATCCTGTCCGTTGCAGAGTAGAGCGCATACTCTGTACTTTGGCTGTGTGAAAACGGCAATAGTCACAAGGGTTCTGTGCTGAGCATTTTTTTTCTTTTTTTCCTTTCTAATGGATAACTAAGTGCTGTTGATATGGTATGGCTTTAGGAGCAATAGTTGTGGAGGGCCAGGTTATCGTGTAGTTAAAATTCTTGTGGAATGAGACAGTGCTGATTATCTTCATGGCAAATCGTCTCCTTCACCCTAGGCTTGGATTTGTACTGTGGCTGATAGGAAATAAGCCTAGTGCTGTTGCAGTTCAATTGGGATTTTCTACTTCAGGGCTGAGGGTGCATAAATGTTTACTGGTGAAAAAAAGGAGGGAGTTGGGGAAGCAGTGCAATTTAAAACTTGCCGTCTTGGGCATGCTGTTACCACCTACCTGGTTTACAGATCAAGGCTGTTTCTACCAAACTACAGGTTATTTATGAACATAGCTGCCGGAAGCTGGAGACGCGGGTTCTTATTTCACTGTATAATACATTATCAACAAAGTCTTGATAATTTATGCTAACTCCACCCACTTCAGCTCACACTGCCAGAAACCAAAGGAGACTAGCTCCTACCAGCACTGCAAAATTTCTCTGAATTTGTCTGCGTTTTCTTTCTTTCTTTCTTGAGGTATTTGTCCTTGGAAAAGCTGCTACTGAATATCTTCTCGTGGTTTGTACTACCTGGTGACTTGGGTACTGTGAGGAAGCTAGTTGGGTAATTTTGGTTCCACTTGCTTAAAAACAAACCTGTATTTAACAACCAAACGTGTATAGTGTGCTAATGCTGAGGTCTTTACTCCCCAACTTCCTTTGTGATGGAAAAAGCAAAATACGCAATATTTGTCACCCACGTATACAGACGTGCACACGCCGTAGAGGATTTTGTAAATAGGAACACCATAGGATTTTTGTTTGGTGTGAATTCTCTTGGGAATGTGTGGACCTCTCTCCGAGTGAAAGCTCTGACATTTGTGAGTAGCTGGCAATGTCAGTGTGTGCAATACCAGGTCTGTGGCTAAAGACAGACGGAGTTTAGCAATGATTTGATACAACCTATGGAGTTTTCTTCCAAATGGGTCTAGTATTTCGGGGAAGTCTGCAGATTAAATATGCTTTAGTTCTGGCAGTGGCAGTCCTCTTTTTTTCGCTGCTTGTGCAGATAGTCCAGAGCATGACAGAACTTTGTATTAGCTTATTATAGTTGACCGTCCAAAGGGGAGATGTCTTACTCGTGTTCCCTCAGTGTCCGGCTTTTCAGGGTAGAGATAAGAAATTGTGTTGTTTCTCAGAAGCAAGACTTGCATTTAATAGGATTATAGAAGTATTCTTAACTTCATGCTCTCAGTCCGGTGCTCCTGACGGATACTTGGAGTACAGGGAGTTTTCTGATTATTGATGTAAAAGTAAATCTAGACATAATGAACTGTGCTGTGTGCTGATGCATATTTTCTTCAGGGAAAAAAAAAATAAAATAATCTTCTTCTGAGCGGTACATCTAAGGGTTGCAGAATCCTTGCCCTACCTGTAGCAGTAGCTTTTTGGCTGGAGGGGAAGAGGGACAGAAAACAGCAACTCCCTGAGCTTGTAGAAAGAGCAGTCGTTCCAAGGCACAGCCGGATCACAGCACAAACAGCAGAGCAATGTATGTTACTTCGGATAGATAGCATCTTCTTCGGGGCCAGTCTTCGGTGATTTATGTTACGCATAACCGGTTCTGGGTGACTTGCCGTGCCGTGACGTTATCTCTGCCTGAGCTGCCCAGGGACTGCTGAGCTGCCTTTGCTCCTGACCGCCCTGCACCCTCTGCCTCTGCTTACGCAGCTTTCCCATGCTCCAGCGGCGAGGAGGGGGCTCTCTCCAGTCCCCCAGGATGCTTTCCGTGGAAAAAATCCCGGCGTCTTGTCTTACGGAAGGAGGGGGACAATTTCTTCAGAGCATCAGCGAGCATGTCCTTTGCCCCCCCCCAGCTGTTTTTGCAACAGCCAGCATATCGAATATACTCTATGACATCTCTTCAGTATTTTTATCGAGAACACTAAAAAAAAATCGTTTAATCCCCCTTTGCCAAGCTTTTTTGTTTAGTCGTTCTTTGCTTGGAACTGTGTTTCTTCCCATTGTTTGATACTTTCAGAAAACTTCAGGCCCTGGTATCAGGGATCAGAGAGTAATGTTTTGATATTCTGCTCCTGACAGTGGTCATTAAAGGAAGGTAAATCCCGTCTTTCACCAGTGGTCCTGTGTCACAAAAAGGAATGTTATTCCCAGCTTCCATTCAGTTATCGGCCTGGAGAAAAGGAAAAACCCAAACAAACCACTGAATAGGTGGTGGAAGGGAGAAGCAAGTTGACTTTGAAATGGTGGATGTGATGGACAGAAGGCAGAAGAACTGGGATGGTGTCCGAGCTTTCCAGTCATGAGGATAAAGACCAAAGCAGGCAGCTATTTAGCGGTTGACTTAGACCAGGGTAGATTTCAATGTGTATTCACGTAAAAAGAAAAAAAGGCAGATGTACACCTTTTGTGTATTCATTTGAATGAATGTATACTGGAAATAGTAACAGGAGGCAGTGGCAAGGGCTGAGAACTGGAGTAGGCATCTCCTCAGTTACATTCAGTTTCTTAGAACGGCAACATACTGTTGTATCTTAACTGCTTGTTGTTGTTGTTTATTTGTTGAAGGAGCTTTCTGTGTACTGTTTCTGGAGGAAAAAAATATGTTTACAAACATGTTTGAAGCATCTATCCAGAAAACAAATTAAAATGTAAACTTCAGCACTTATGCGTGTTTCACGCTCGTGCCTGCTGCTTTGTTCTGGCCTAGTGGTAGCGACCGGAGTGTGATTTAGAGTGGGGATGATGGGAGGAAATGAGGGAGGAATTTGAACTTGGTACCCTTGCTTTGAAGCAGCACTTACATTGTAGCTTCCCTTACGTCCTGTGTTCGTTCCTTCCAAAACTGTGAATGTGACATTTGTTATCCCAGCACCTCTGGAGACACCTCAGGGGTGATGTAATACCTGTTTTTCTGTCAGTTGCCTTTTCTTACGCAATCCCTAAACTAATCGGGTTTTCTTCCTCCTTTGGGTAAAGTCAAAGCGCAATACTTACTAAAAGACCTGTTACAGTTTTCTTTCAAAGCCAATAGCATCCAGCGTCTGGTCCGAGATGCTTTGTGGTGGCAAAGACCACACTCGGTTATGGGACGTGGTGGTCGTAACTGGCTGCGCAACCTTCGTCAGAGCCAAGCGTGACCTCTGCTCGGCTTTCTGCGCCAGGAACAGTGCGTATGTGTTGGATCATCAGTGTTAGCTCATCGTCGTGGCTTCCACTTGAATTTATAAAGGGTTGCCCGCCTTGCATTCCCTTGCAGTAAGTGCCACGGCTGAATAAACTTCTGAAGCATCCAGAAGACGACAGTGCATTACTGCTTGTTGGGTTACATATTTACAATTACTCTAGGTTCACTTTGAAGCTCCTCGGAGGCCTGAAATCTCTGGTTAATCAAACTTGGGGAAGGACTTTTAACCTGACACTTCTTGTGATGTTAGAGACTAGAAAGCCCTTGTTACGCATGCCAAGAGTTTAACGCAGCTCTTGGTTTTTTAATTCAGACAGTTCAAGCTGGGGGCAATTTTGGCTGGCTGATCACAAGCATCCTATTGCTTGTGCTGAAATAAGGTGATGGCTTTGTTGGATGTCGAGCTGATACACAGGCAGTGGTAATGGTTTGCTTTCTCTTGGCAAATGAATTTAAGGCAGTGTGTAGTCCTGATGGGATTTCACCACTCTTAGAGGGGGTGGTTCTGTTGTTATGACTCTCCACTTGATCTGAGTCTCTGGGTGCAGCTCACTGTTGTAGGCCAAATGTGACACACTAATCAACTCCAGCAATGTGTGTTTTCTTCTTTTCATTATTTATTAAACAGCAATTTTCCTATTCACAGCGCTAGTCAATAGTCAAGGATTTCTCAACTTTTTTCCCCCAGGGTTTAAAAATTAGTGCTCCAAACCTTGTTCAGGATTGGAATGTAGCAGATGAGATTTCAGCCCTTAAGGAGTGTTTTAAGCATGCAAACATGCTTTAATTTCTGGCCACGTTTCTTCATTTGTGTATTTCAGAAGGTTTTGTCCTTTTAAAAAGTGAAATGTAAGAAGATAATAGACAAACTCTTTTCTGAAACATGAATGCAAAATTTCCAAGCCTTTTCAATCTGTTCTCTGTATACCTTCTCTTACTGATACTTCAATGGAATAGCTTTACTTACTGTATTAGACAAATATAATTTGTAAACATACGCTGTATCTCTTTGCAGCTTGTTCAGTGTCACTCTGCTGAATTCTGTTTTAGGAGTGTAAGTGTGCTGGACCAATGCATGTCATGCTTTTTAAAAAATTATTTATATAAAATACCCGACTATCTGAAGTAGATACACCTATGGCGACCATGTGAAAATCTATTTGTTTTCTAAATAAAGATGTGCTGGGAGAAAAATTTTTGAAAACCATAGCAATATATACCATGAGATCAAGAGTCAAAAGGTAAATAAAAAGCACTAAACTACTTAGTACGCTTTTTTTTTTGTGTGGTGTCTGAGCAAATCTCGTCCTTCGGAGTGATGGGAAGAGGGGCCATGATACAAAATTTTCATGTTTTCCATTAGTGATACAACATTAAGGCTAGAACTTTGTATGGCATCAAACACACAGCGAGCCCCTTGCTACACTTGAAATAAGAGTGAGTTTTGACTTCAGGCGTGTGGCCTAACACACTTGTTCATGTGTTTGAAACTTAGATGTTCTTTTTGAAAATAATGCCCGTAAGCCATCCCAGCTCCTGAAGGCTACCTTTAACGTGCTTTTGCACGAGCAAAACCTACTTTGAAATCAACTCTTGGTAGTGTTAGTCTAGGGCAACATCCAAAGTGTAGGAGCAGATTTGAAGAATTTTCTGAAGTTAAATTGGTCGCATATGGTCCACCAAAAGGAAAGCAGGCTAGATGGAGTGCCAGAAACAAGGCACGGGTTGCGAAAAATAAAACAAGAAGAGGAAACTACAATGATGTCTTAATTTTGCACAGCTTCATCTGATGCACGGTGTTGACAGCTTCCCTTTAAAAGGGGACTTTCCCGGCTGCTTATACTACCAAGGGAGCTGCTTATGGGCACACATGAAAATACTTAGATTTTCATAGACTGAAAATCTCCGTTCCCTATTAATGATTGAGGGGAAAAAAGACCAATGTAAGATAACAGTTTCAGAAGACGGTTGTTCTTAAATCTGAGTATTTGTGGTTGCAGAGAGCCATTAAAATCATGCCCAGAAGGTTAACCAAAGCTGCGTTGACTTTTTTTGTCTACGAACTAATTTAATACAGCCACGGTTGCGCATAGCTTTTTGCAGGAGCAATATAATGAGATTAACAAGCCTCTGATCGCTTCCCTATCTGATACTTAAATCCCCATGGGAAGCTGTGAAAGTGTCAGAGCTCTGTTGCTCTTGTATGGGGGCCGCGCTGGCAAAGCTGAGAGTTGTTCTTTGTGTAAGATGTTGCAGATTTGGTCGCTGGGATGATGGAGTAGCTAAGCTTCAAGCTGTAGCCTTGGACCCAGTGTGATTTTTAAGAAGCAGAGAAGAGATGCTGAGGCTGCCAGCTGGGGGGTTCATTATGGGAAAGAGAAGACAACGACGCTCCTCCTTCCCCCTGCGATACTCTGAAGAGGGAAGCAAGTTTCATAGGGAGATAATTATGCTACTGGAAAAAGTGCTGTGACAGCTCACAGCATCACAAGTGGAGTTCTTGTGGGGAAAAAGCCATGTTAGGCATAACAGATTTCTTCCCCTTTTCTCCCAGTTAGGTATGGTGTATATGCATAGTGTTGTCCTGAAGCACTTGGTACTCATCCCCTTGCCTTTGCTTTCGCTGCCTGCCTCAGGCTAATAGACACTAAGTTTGTTGTTTCTAAGTGGCATAGCCCACAGTCTGATTTGGGAATACAGATTGACACCTGAATTATTATTTTCCCTTGCTTATAAAAGCATGCATGATTGATTGATTATGAGTGCAAAATTAGAAGCTTTTTCTTAGAAAGAAAACTAAAATGAGGGAGGATAGTTTTAGTTAAAAAAACCAAACCCGCAACTGGGTATTAATTTTGAAGCAGCATTGTATTCCGATGCTTTCTTCACCCAGTGCCTTTAGCATTATTGAGATATTAACAGTTGCAATACATATTTTTGTGGAAATCTCTACCACTCTCCATGTTAGATCTCTCTGTGCACATCCATAGCTTGCAGCCCCTTCTCTTTAAGTTACATGCCTGATATTTAATTCGTTTCCCCCATTTCCCAGTGGTGCCTCTCCAGTTGGCAAAAATGGCTTCTCTCCAGTTCTTGAGCAGTGGTTAGCTTGGTGGAGATGTTGCTCTTTGGCTTGTGTGTAGGACTGATTACTTGTAGGAATAATACCTCTTTTCTCCACGCGTCAGTGTACGTTAACAAACATTGGAGACACATGAATCACACAAAAACCTTTTCTCCAGCAAACGCCTCTGGTTTTGAATACATTCTCCCTTTCGAGGGCTTGACCACACATGGAACTTCTCAGGAACAGCTGCTCACAAATAATTCCAGATGCAGACAGACCCTGAATACAATGTTGTATTCTGTATTGGGCCTGTTTATGCTGACCTTTGCCAATCCCTTTTATTGCTTTTTAAGATCAGGACCGCTTCTTTGCTCATTTAAAATATACATTCTAGGTACTTTAAAAATTCACACGCAAACGCTTAAACTACTTTTACTCATTGCTCTGTTCTTTTCTCCATTTGGGGCTGGCAAATTGAAGGCGCTTTGCTGCTATTGTGACTGTCCCTGTAACAAGAACTGTAGGATTTGCGGGGTCGGCAGAGCCATCGGGCACACAAGCAACGAATACTGGTCTGTGCTTTGCTGCATATGAACTTCAGGAGAGAACTTTAGCTCCCCGAGAACTAGTTACTCAGTTACGCGCACAGGTCAGAAAGGCTAGTATGATGTGGCAAGGGAGCATCTGAACTTCTTGGCAACGAGACTTAGTGGAGATAAAGATTTTTTTTTTTTTCCCTTCAAGGAATATTGAATTCAGTTTCTCGATTATGATTTTCCTTGTTTCTTTTTCTTTTTCGGTGAGGAAATGTCAGAGCAAAGATAATTATAAATCCTCTAAATTATTTTCAGATGCATCAACGTGCAGTCAGTTGAACAATGGAATGTATACTTGACCGCATTTACACAGAAATCAGCCAGGAAAGCCACCAGAAAGAGTAGGGCTGGAATTGCTTGAACCTTCTTGGCTGCTCATTGTGCAAGGAAGAGCGTGTGTAGTTATGCCAGCTGGAATGCAGCTGCTCCTTAAATCTGGCACCTAATGTCGAGTCCTGTCAAAGTACATAATGTTGAAGAATCCTGATCAGTTTGTTTGCAGACAGAGAAGTATCAGCGAAGACTTGATTTGCAAGGGTGAAGTGCTGTTATGTCTCTGTACGTGAGTCTTTCAAACTTGCTACTTTGAAGATGAAATTTGTGTGGGTTCACAAAACCGCGATGGGTTAATCTAGGACGAAAAAAAAAGAGGGGGGGGGGGGTTATTCATGTAGACGTCTAGTGGTTCCACAGATTATCGGTGGCTCTACTCCCATTCAAGTTTGTGCTCCGTCAGCAATCTGCAGCTCTCCAAAATGACTCATACCGTCTGGAGTACAGTCCTTTAAGAGAATTTGATAGCACTTAGTGATTTTGCTGTGCACTTTTTCTGTGGATTCTGTGGAGAAAGGTTTAGTGACACGTGTGGCGTTACTGAAGAGTGCTGTATAAATGCACATTTCAATGTCATTGAGAATAATAGTGTAAGCACATGATGCTAGTTCATGGGGCAGAAAACTCCTAGGCCTTTTCAGTACTTTCAGCTCCTCTGAGCAGTAGTGAAGATGTTAAAAATACTTGATATATTCGGGTGCTAACACAATGTAGTTGTGACGTTAAATTTTGTAAAACATTACTAAAAGGAAAGAAGTTAAAACTGATTTGGTAAACAGTTTTTCTGGTTTTTATTTGGCTCTTTTCATACCTTGTAAATTACCATGGCAGAAATTAACAATAGAAAATTTCAGTTTATTTTTAGTTCATGTGTTTCCTTTTGTGTTCAGTCCTTGGACGTGGGGGTTACAGTGGGGTTAATGCACTTCTTTTACTGGCAAATAGCACAAGCAGGCATCCATCATAGATAAAATGAGAAGAGGAAAAGCATCTGTAATATCATAAAGTAAATAACTGCATATTTTCTGGTTTTCTTCCTTCCCAACTGCAGATGTGACTCACTTTTTATGAGCAAATGCTGGATTAAAGAATGAGATCAAGTTGGGTGAAAGAGAAGGCCTGTCTTAAAACTGTCATGCAGCTGTGTTAGGAGCATGTACCTACCTACCTTTGGGAGATACTAACATTAGTGAAATCACGTGCATACGCAATAGTAGACTGAAAAAGGTAGTACGCACTTGGGTATGTTATACCTTTTCTTTCCTGTTCTCTCTCTCTCTCAAGAGAATGGAAAACAAGTTTATTAGTGGAAATAGCATGGATATTTTTTTTATGTTGGTTTGTTGCATTGTTTGGTGTCCTAATGCAGTAGACTGACATTTTATAAGTTTGAAATTCATTTGGTTAGAATATCTCACTGTCATCACACACGGAGTGTTTTGACTTTTTCTCTACCTGTTGATGTTATTTTTCTTTTGCCTGTGCTTGAGGCTGGCCAGGGCACATGATGATCTCGTATGTGACGTGCTTCCCTTTTATGAACGAGAGAAGTGAAGAGTAACGTATGGTCCAGTGCTGACTCATAGTCCTGTGCTTGAACAAAGTCAGTATAACACTTAATTTGGAGAGATCGGAACAAATTACTAGGCCTCCCAAAAGGATTTCTCCATCTTTTTAATTCTAGTCTCTCTTCCATCTTCTTTTGGCCACTCATCTCTTCTATTATATGATAATACCTCATCCTAATGCCAGCCTGTGCTACTTTATACCGAAGGTGGTGGCTTTTGCCATTTTTTGTTTTCTTGTGGGAACCCCTACCTAAATTAGGCTGCATATGTGCAGTCACTCCAGAGACTGAAAGGCTCGTTTTGAAGAAATGCCGATCTACTAGAGTGGGTTTTCATCTATACTATGACTGACCCCTCAAGCATTTAAAAAACAGCAGTCAAGTTGCTGAAAAATCACAAGATTGACTTTAAAAATTACGCCTTTTAAGGTGCACTTTGATTATTTTTTTTTTTTTTAATTTGCCTTCCAGTTTGAATTTTTAAGTGCAAGATGGGTCATGTTGTTCACCTTTCCGCTGCAAGATGATTTAATAATTATAGTGAAAGCTGAGACTATTTCTTAGCTGTTTGACTCTGTGACTGGAGCTTTGAAAATACAAAATGCTGAGAGATTTGCAGTGAAATGACAAGAAATTCTAAAATTGAGTCTTGCACATTGTATTCTGATGCGCTTATAATTCAAGGTCACGTTCAGTCCCAATGACATTTATGCAGGTCATGTAAGTCCTAGTAGTTGGTCTGGCAACAAAAATATTTCCTCATTTTTCCTCAGCTCCTTGAAAAACAGCAGGCAAGATATTTTTTCTGCATGCGTGTTTATAAATTTGTTACCTCTGAAGGGGCTCTCAAGTACAGCTTCACGTAGAATTGTGTTGTACTGTGGCAACTTCTGCTCTGTGCGGGGCTTTCTAAATATATGCAGAAGGTAGGCAGCTAACTTCATCTTCCCTTCTCGCTGGGTGAAGTTGGAGTTTCAGGTGCTAGAAGAGGCACTCGGGTAGTGCTGTTTGCCTTGTGGAATAGTTGTTTGTCTCCTACAGGGAAATGACAGCAACATATTAATTATTTTTGTATGTCATGTTGAAGTACTGTGAAATATTGCTTTGACTTTAGAGTATGTAATGCATTTCACAAACTCCATAGAAGCAAGGGAAAGACAAGGTGTTGATCTCACTGGTGCAGCAGACTTTGCAAATGAGATTTCGTATCTGATTACAGCTAACAATATATCGACATAGGATATGGCATTGGTAACAAATACCCATTGAGATGTAAAAATGTTGTTGAACACCAGCTGATGCCCACGCAAGCTTTTTTATTAGTACCTGACCTCTTTCTGAATCGAGATGTGCCTCTGTATAGGGAAAATTTTTGACGAATCCCCCGTGGCTCATAAAAGAACAGAAGGTAACTTTTTTTGCCTATTCTCTGTTGTGCATACACAAAGTTTTCTTAGTGCCTGCTAAGGAAAAAGTATTACCAGGCAGTCTGGATGCACAGAAATTGAAAGACTCATAGGAAAGAACTTCAGACTGCTACTTACTAGAAAAAAGGACTTGTGCAATTATAGATAAAAATGTATGCTGCGGTATTGCATGGAATTTTGAGGACAGTACATCTCTGGCAACTTACCCTGATGTTACCTGCTAGAAAAAACCTGGTGGTTGTTTGACTGTTTGGCCTAAAAGAGTCAGCAAACATTTCATACTCAGGGATGCTATTGTCTGCGCCTGCCCGTCTGAAAACTCTGGGACCTGTACGAGACAATAGCCTGCAGTAAAACTGCAAAGACAAGCATGCAGTAAAACTGCAGGATACATAATGTTCCAGTACATGTTTTTCTAAAATGAGTCCGAAAGTTGAAGAAAACAGACTAGTTACTAAATAATACTGACTCAGAGATGCAACGCAGTCAGGGCTTAATGCACCAGATGTGACTTTCTGGAGAATAGATTTGTTTTAGAGCCTGTCACGTTAACGACAGGCGAGAGGTTGCAGTCATGCCGTGCTTCTCGCATGGCTCACTGCGCTACGGGGAGGAGAGTGCCAAGGGTAGGAGAGCAAAAAGGTACCGGCAGGGTCACCGCATCGAAAACTCGCGGGTGGTGGGTGAGCGGGACTGCCGTGCGCCGCGTCGGTGATCAGCGCAACGGCGAGTTAATGTCACCGTCCTTCGCAGAGGGCCGGTGAGCTCTCAGCTGATGTTCCAGTCCCTTTGGCTACCAAGTCATGCGTGGGGAGCTCCAGCCAGAGCGTTGATATTCCTGGCAGTAGAGTGCTCCGAGAACTGCCTTTGTTTGGGGTTTTAAAGGTGTTTTATTATCGCTCATCAGGTTATGGGAATGCTGATCGGTAGGGAGTACAGTCAGGTGTGCAGCACAGGTAGCAAACAAGAAATTCTGGTTTTGGAAATAACTTTCGTCATCTTCAGTGCTGTTTGAAGAGGGGAAATACTGAAATAGAAACTGTAGGTATTTCATGCTACTTGTTATATGCCTGCTCTTGATAATGACTTTACCCTTGCATGTGTATTTCATAAAAATTGTGATATAACTGGCTTTGGAAAAGTATGCATTAGGAATTCAAAGGAAGCCAAAAGCTAATGAGTTTAATACAGAGCACACTGGAATACGTACAGATGTAACCTCTGATGAGGTGAGATATACTTGCATTTGCTGATTCCGTTAAGAAGTTATTCATATGCCTACTGATACCATGCCTTGTCTCTCAAACTTTCTTTCCCAAACCTGGCCCAAACATTCCCCCCTTCCCAGCTGTCCCAAAACACTTGTTAAGTTAGTGAAATCAGAGAAACAGTACCCATTAATGTTTGACATTTTCTGATGCTGTGTACAAACAGAACAGGAAGGAAAAAAAGTGCACGTCGAGGAATACCTTTTGCCACTATCGTGAACCTCTGAACTTAAGAAAAATTATAATTTTTGCTACCTGTGTAGGCGTCTTGAGTGTGCTAAAAGAAATTAATTGACCCTGACTAGCTCTCTGTGCAATAGTGAGCATGTGACAGCATCCTGGTGGAAAATAAGACATAAATCTGAGAAAGGGGTTGGTTCAACGTTTTCTGTCACCATTTCTGACTGCATTGCTTTGTGTGTAAACAATTGGTGCTAGCTGTTAACGGCAACTGAAAAAGTGGGAAATGTCGTCATGGTGTGAGTGTGGCCTAGCAGGAAGTTTCATGTGCAAACACATTTTGTGTGGTAGGAAATCTTCTTGTACTCTAACAGTGCATTAGATCTTTTTTTCATGTGCCAAGAAAACAAAATGCATTTACTTACAGAACGCATTTACTTACTGCTGCATTTACAATAGAACAAGAGGATGTTCAAAGTTTTAATTATATAATGGGAATACAAGATGATGTCAATCTCCATCCAAGAACAGAAAGGGTTGTCGGTTTTGACTAACTGTGCTCCCTCCCGTAGGTTTTCCAAAATGTAATGTGAGGCATCAGGTCTGGCTGGTGTTGCCTATTCATTTACTACGTGAAAAATAAAGCATTGCAAACAAGAAGAGGTTGCTAATATAGTTGAGAGATCATTTAGATTTTGCTTGAAAGACTTTTATAGTTAACTGTGAGGATCTTAGGAAACTCATAGAAATCAGTACCAAGAGTTTTCTTGGAAAACATGTTGCTAAGTCTTACATTAAATGTAAAAATCTTTGGCTAACTACCTGGTTAATTTGATGTATTTCAGAGATAAGAACAGAGCAGCTGATTCTTCTTTTTTGTTCTGTTTGAATAGCTATCGCAAATGTTTTTCCAAACTAGGAAAGAATATTTTAAAAAACCCAATTTCCGAATAAAGTTTGCAAAAGGCATTTCAGTGAGCTCATTTGTCTCTGGGAGGGAAAAAACCCTACAGGGGAGGGAAGGAGCTCTGGCTTGGGCTTGTCACATGGAATAGTGTCTCACTCTCTGAACTGCCCGTGAGCGTCAGGCTGGGGACGAAATCAGAGCGGAGAGGGAGACGGAGATAACCGGTCATAACCCTCTGGGAAGCCACCAGCCTTGTTCTCCGCGAGAGCAGGGAGAGGAGCCTGGCTTGGAAATTAACTTCTCATGAAACGAGAGAGATTCAGCTCCTTTTTCAGACAGAAAGATTTCTAAAGCACAAAAAGCGGCAACAGGAGATCCACGACCACGTCCTGCTTAAAAACAGGGCTCTCAAGCCTAATTCCAGTTTCCTTGCGGTTGTGGTCGGGCCGTTCATGGGGCCAAAGTTGGCACGCCGCTGGGACGCAGAACTGGAGGTCGATTGGGCGGGGGGGTGAGCAAGGTACTTTGAGATAAGGAGATAAGGGGCTGCAGCTGGGCTGCGTTGCAGAGAGAAGGAGGACGGGAAGGCTGGGCCACCGGTGGAGTCTGGACCGATGCACGTCCTCCCCTGCGAGTCACGGCCTGAGAGCTCCCACGCGTGGCTTGGCTGATGTAGGGTAATTCCTTATGCTGTATTAAGTAGTTTGGGTTTTTGAAGCCTCAGTACCGGCTCTGTAAACAGGCCCTGAAACCGTGCTCCTTGAGGGGCCTCAGCTTTTCTGTCAGGCTGGTAGTTTGGTGCTATTTTTTCCTCCACTTTTTTCTATTTCAGGCTCTTCGTCTTTCCCTCTAGGTGCGTGTTTCCTCTTAGGTAAGGAGATTTAGTAATGGTTACGGTCTCATTTTTGTGGCACTGGGGTTTTCCCTGGCCTGATGACAAGATGAACTTTCTTTTCCGAGCGTTACGGTAGTGTGGAGGTGATGTGAGGAGCAAGGAACGGGTGACTGGCTTTCCGGGACATTTTGTTAGCTGTCGGTCTATTCCATAAACCCAATACTCAACAGGAGTCTTTTGGAAGTGCTGCCTGTCAGGCTGCTCTGTTCCCTGGAAGTTGTATTATATCTTACAATTTTATTCTTCTGTCCGCTATATTCTTACCTTTTTTATTTTTTAACCTGTTCTCTCACAACCTTCTCTTTTTGCTGAGTTTTTCATTATGCACTAAAAAGTTTCTTTTGCCGTTGTCAGTTCTAAAATCATTGTGATTACCGGGGGGAGGAGGAAAGCTTGAAGAGCACTGTTTACTGCCATTTTCCTGGGCCCTGAAGTTGATGTGCACTGGTTTCAACAGTATCTCATTTCTTTGGGAAGGCTAATAGCCCGGTCACTTCATTATCCTGCCTTTTTGCACAAGTGCCAACATAATAGAAATGCATTCATTTTCCAGACTACCCTTTGGGTGCTTGAGGCAAACGCTTTCAAAAGCCAATCCACGCTTTCTTTTTTTTTCTGTCAAACTGAAAAAGCTATAAATCTGTTAATCACCTGTCCTTTTAGGTTAGCATATTGCATCTGTAACCCTTTTTAATGTCTTAAAAATAATGGGACAGTGTGCTTTCACTGGTAAGTGCTTTACCAAATCATTAAGGCTTTATTTGTCTATTTATTTATTTTCCCGGGAGGGCATTTTATTGCTGATGGCATGAGTCAGGACAGTTAAAGGTTGCAGTGAAATATTCCAGCTTCTGATGTGATGCAATATGAACTGGAATGAAATGTTACCTTAATCGTACTAAAAAAACCCCCCAATTAATGCACTGTATGCTGTGTTACCTGCGAGACAGAAGTCTACCAGTTATCTCTTCCCAGTAACTTTTCCCCCCAGCGTACATCATTATGGTAGGGAGTGCCTGGTAAGGAGAAATGTTGTTCTTCTGTGTTTGTGTGCAAACAGGTTGTTAGCATGGAGTTAAAAAAGTGTTGTCCGTGGTCGCCTTTTATGGAGGGAAGGCTATTATGAAGGAAAGAAGGCGGCTAGGACTCTTGGGTTTCATTCCAGGCTTTACAGACTCAGCTACTGATGAGTCTTCTGCATTATTTACACCATTTTTTTAAGCAAGGGTAACAAAAATAGCCATTTTACAGGAACAATTTGACTTAATTGTGAAGAGTTCTGTGGCTTAAGCATAAAAACTCCTTCAGGGCTAAATTTTATTTTATTCCTGTTGGTCTTTTGAAACAGGATCGCAAGGTGGATTTAGTGGCTGCATGCAATTTTCAGCAGGATTGTCCTTGTTTATTAGCTCCCCCTCCCAACCCTGTGAATTGTAAGAATTCCGCCCAAGGCGCTGGGGAGTGGTGAATGTTGACACAGGTGTCAGGACGATGGTGGAGATGTTGTGATTCTCCTCACTATGTCTTCCTGTTTTTAACTGTAATTTATTCTGACACAACAGTCCAGGGTCCATCTTGATCCCTCATTGCCAGCCATCCAGCTATACAAATACACGGATTTTCATGTGCTAGCCATAAAGCCCCAGCTTTCCTTGCCTTGCAGGGATTAATTTTCCTACTGGTGGGAATGGACAGTGTCTTGTGTTGGCCATAAAGGTTGGTATGATGGCAAAGGCAGGCATTTAGAAAATCATTCTAAGTACTGTTACCTGTTCAACTGCCCTAGTCAGATTTTCTGGCCTTTTCTCCTCTTCTGTTTGACTTTATAGCTCCCTGCTTTAGCCAACATAGTTATACAGATATATTCTGTTGCATAGAGAAAGTGTTGGCATCCTCTCATCTTTTATTACCCTTATGCATAAGCAAAATCATGGCAGAGATACTGTGTAGAATTTATACTGGTGGAACCATGCCAGGAGTGATTTTAAAGGCAGAGGAGAAGGAAGCGATAAGGCATGGTGTTTTTCAAGCGATTGGGTTTGCGAGTGAAGAATGATGGAAAGGAATTACGGTTACCTGATACTTTTTTTTTTTTTTTTTTTTTCCTACCCCAGCTTTGCAAAGCACGTAAGCATCTGCTGAAATTTCACTGAACTTTGCCACGTGGTTCAAGCCAGGCAGCTACCTGAATGCCTTGGTGTTTCTCCTGCAGCTAGGTTCCAAACTGAAGGGACAGTAATGCCTCAGGTAATTTAGGAGGGTAGAGAACTAAAATGTTCTTGAAAAGCTATTTGCATAAAGGTTTGCAAAGGAGAGAAAGAGTGTGAGAATGTGTTCAAACTGAGCAGTGAAATCTGCACAGCTTGACTTGTCTCATCCATCTGGTTGGACTACGTTATCTATGTTTAACAGATTACATTTAATCTTGCCATTTCAGGGAGAGCTGTTGAGCCTCAACAGACATGGGAGAGCTGTCCTGTAAAGTTAGGCAAGTAAAACGGGAGCTTAAATTTCATGCTAGTTTCTTAGGAGAACAACAGAGGAGGTGCAGAAATATCATGCCATCTTTCTGCCCCGACCAGGTTCATTGGCTCGATGGGCCAGGAGATGGCTTTGCCGCACCCTTGCTCCTTTCTGATTTTGTTCTGGATTCCCCAGGCTAGTATTTTCTTTCTTCTGTGTGCTTATCTGACTTCTGTCCTGGCTTTGGCTCCCTATCATGTTGCTCGCCAAGAAAAGCACATTATCAGCCTACCTGGGCAGAGGTAGTGGTGAAGCAGGGGTTAAAGCGAGCTCAGTTTCCTGCTCCTCTGCTTGCTCAGGTGTGCTGCAAAGGGTAGTAAAGAATGGCTGATTAGGAGAAACAACCTGGCGCGCAGAGCTTATGGGACTAGGCGAGATTCCAGACTGAGAACTCTTCTTGTTTCTTTTTATTTTACTTATTTTTTTATGGTAGCTGTCATTTCTTGCAGAAAAGATTTTCCTGCTTTCCTATCTGCTGCTATATTTTTTCTCTTTTTTTTTTTTTTTTAAATTTTTTTTTTCTCCTGCTGAGTCATTGCACAACTCAACAGTCATTTGTGTGGCTTGCTTCCTGGAGTCTTGAATCGGTTTGTCACGTACCTTTCTTCTTTCCTCCTACATTTAATATAACTGCACTCGTTTTGAGCACTTCTGCACAGCGGAACCCCTTTCAGATGGTCCCATGGTATCTCTCGGTGATCAGGGTGAGTGAGGCATGTACTAATGGCAGAATTCGTCCTGTGCTCAGTAAGCTATTACTCCTGTGATAATCACATTTTAAAATTATTCATTTTCCTTACACAGAGGCAGCTGGCAAATGCAGACGTTTTATCTTGTAACTGAGGGGACAGAAAACCTTGTTTGCTTTTGCTTTTTCATACATTCCACTGCTGGCATCTGCTTAGGCAATTAAACACCTTTCATATTTTTCATCCTCTATAATGCATTAGAGGGGTCCTCTTTTTGTTGTTCTTTGAATACCTTTTCAATCTTGACTCGTCTATGAATATGTAGTTCACTTTTTTTCCTCTTTCTTTGTCTTCCCTTCCTTCTGCCTTTAAAATTGGGTTGGTGTTTCAGGGACTTTCTTGGCCTGTCTGATGTAAAATTAAAGAGGTTACCTAAAACCACAAAGTTGTGGAGCAGTGCAATTAATATGTTTTGTTTTAAAAGGGTGAAAATTCCTGGCTGACGTTTTTTCAATTTTAAAATGTCCTTGTTCTCAGACACAGGTTGTTTCTGTAATGCTTATATTTTCGTTGCTCATAGTTTGCCTTTCAAATTAAAAAAAATAAGCAGAAGCTTGACCTTCCCCCCCTCCCCCCCCCAAAGTGTTTGTGTTTCCGATGCTCCCCACCCCCCAGTTAATTAGAACTAACAACTACCAACAAAACTATTCTTTTTCCTGAGCTCTGGCATTCCCAAAGGATCTGGGTGACGTTGCATGATGAAGCATTGCAGCACCCTTACAACCTCAGGTCCTCAGCTCCAGCATTTGCAAAGCTAAGATAAATGTACAAATTCTCTTCACTTAGTATGAAGAGACACACGTAGACATCAGGATGGGAGCTGCAAAAAGCCCACGTGAGGCTTCAGAGGACAGGAGTTGGCCAAAGTCAAAAGAAGGTCTCTGAGGAGTGTCTTAAGATGCTTGCTTGCTTGCTCATGCCCTCTTTGTGAAACTACGTCCCAGTGCAGGGGAACTATAACGATGCTGTGGCTGAGCGAGGCGTTTCTACCCCTGGCACGTTCATTAGGCCAACAGGAGTTCTTGTAGCCGTGTGCTTTGCTACCGATCCAGTGGAAAGGTGGTCCTTTTTAAAATTTATTTATGTTTTTCTCCAGGGCAGCGTCTGTAGAGATGGGCAAGCACCTCTGCTGGCACAGGGAAGATATGTCATCAGATGTCTGGGGAGAGATGGGGAGCTACCCCTTTTGGAAATAGCAGAGCCCTTGCATGGCATCTTAGCTTGTTACGGAAACTTCATCGCTGGATAAAAGTGCTGTCTTGAAGCTGTGCTGCATAAGCGCTTTGACAATACCGATCTCTGCAGCCCAATACTGCTGTGTTTAGTGGTCCTAGTAAGTCTTTCTGTATGTAGCTTATTGCTTTCTCTCCCTCTCTCTCTTTTTTTGAAAGAAGTTCAGAAGGTGATGAGGAAAGGAGAGGAGGAGGTATTGCGTAAAAGCTTAGTGGTCAGAGCCATAGATTGGGAAACAGCAGACTTCAGCGCTGTCCTGAGCCTGTGCAACTTTGTTCTCTGAGAGAGTGCCCTAATTATCTGTTGGTAAGCTGGACTGGGCTCTGGTTCTCTTCCACATCAGGCTGGAAAGTTTTGTGGCAAGGATTGGATGAGAGCAGAGAGTGCGTGATCCTTTAGTTTGCACAGCAGCGTGTTCTTCTCCCCGAGTCTTGATTTTTTTCCTTCGGGCCCTGATAAGGTGTTTGGGATGTACGTGTCTTAGGATAAAAGCTGTGCTACTGTGAATGGTCTTTGTGGTTGGGAACTGTGAAACTGAGGTTATTTCCTCTGAAATACTGGACAAGTTACTTGAGCTGTCAGTTACTTTGGGTTTTTGGAAAACAGATGGAGGTATTCGCTTTACTCGCCTCTTGCCTGCTTTGATGTAGATAGTCCTTGCCTTGACATTTTATAGTCTCCTGGCATATCCAGGTACAGCATTTAGCATAATTGGGGTCATTAGGCACTAGACAAGAGTGCTTATTATCAGAAGTCCTTATAATACAGGTTATACATGGTATTTCAGTATTCTGCTTCTCTGAGTAGCCTTTAGAGTTAATGTTTTTGTTTTATGATGTACCATCTCCCAGTCTCTCCTCAAAAAAGAAAAATAAATCTAAATTAGACTGAAGCCTTAGCTAATCATTCTTTCTCTATTCATCTCCGTGGCAGCAGGAGACCTAGCAGCAGGGCTTCCATTCACAGCAGACATGCGTGCCAGCTCAAATGCTTCTGTACCAAAAATGCATGTGTGGGTGTTGAAGGTAAAAAATGATTGGACAGTAGTGGTTGCAGCTGTATCCTTGAGAACTCAAGGCAAGGGAGATCAATGATCTCTTTCCTGAACGTTGGGGTTTTTTTATTACTCACTGAAAAAAGATACTTAACAATTGCAAATTATTCCAGAAGGGCAAAGGAAATGTTTTTTGATCGTTAAAGACTGCATCAACACCGGGTCCGTTTGTAGTGCTGGCGTTGGTTCTGCACAAGGTAAGAATGGAAGCGTACTCTGAACCACTGCGAGATATTTTGACCCCCTGTAGCACCTTTATCTTCTGGTCTGTGTCCAGCTCTCAGGTACTGCTTCCACTTGTCACCCCTCCATCTTACTGCACTGCTGCATTTCCTCATCTCGTGCATCAGAAATGCGAGCAGCGGACGGGTGGCCTAGGCGGATTTGTCCCCGTCAGTGCTTTTCTTTTCCAGTGTTGTGTTAGGCTCAGAGTGACCTCTTTGTTTGTGATGCACACCTCTCTGCTGTCGAGAAATAATTAATTAAAGTATGGCTTTGCACCTATTATACCTGTATGATCCCCACCTGGTTAAATCTGTCCCTGATGACTTACTGGAGTTGTAGGCCTCCATTAATTCCATTTAGCTGGTCAAGAGCGATCCAGTAGGAATACTAATAGTGAAATGTGTTAGTAGTGATTTCTGTTCATGGAAAGGACTGAGCAGCCTATTTGCTGTTGATATCACTGAAATGGAAGGAAAATAGCAGAGGTAGGAGGAGTGCTGTTATAAATATGATGCAAGGGCCACTAGTCATTTAAGACTAGTTATTTAACTCAGAATAGCTGGAGCTACTCTTTATTAATTTGCTTATGTTCATCTTTTATTATTTGTTCAATTAATTAGGTTCTGGTGTCCCAGAATTAATTTCCATTCTTTTCCTTGTGAGTATTCACTAGCAAGTCTTACTTTTGATGGTTCCCCCCCCGCCCCCGGCTTCTTCCACAGAGCGCGGCGTAACCATGCTATGCAAAATGGTACATACACAGTCATTTTTCCAGCGTGTTGGATAGGTGGAAAGTGTGTAGCTCTAAGTAGGTGACTGGCTCCATATAAATGTTTTAGTTAGAGAAGGGATTTTCCTGCTAAGCAGCTAGCTGACTGGGCAAGTTTTAAATGTTGTTTCATGTTATGAACAGTTGTCACTTAACAGCACGCGAGGCTAATTGTAACTGATTAGTTGATTGTACTTGATCATTCCATGTGCTGAAAGCATCATTTTTCCAGTATATGCGTCTATGAGGAAAGATTAAATTTACCATGGCTTTGCATTGGCGCTGAACTACAAACAAGCAAGAGACCAGCCCAGATGAATGTCCTTGGATCTAGGTTTAGGTCATTCTTTACAATTTTGGGGTATACTTTGATCTTTGTTGCATTTGGATTAGCTGTAAGCAGGTGGGGTTTATTACTGCTTTGTGTTACGATAATATTGGAAGACTCTGGCGAAGATTGGAGCTGCTTTTGCTGGGCAGCAGGGAAGTCATGAGCTGAAGGGGCGGGTCCAGAAGAAAGTATAATCCTAACAAACAAGACAAAAAAAAGGAGATTGTAAAGGAAGTGCGGGGAACATTAGTGCAGGGAAGAGGTTTTGACTAAGAGCTTGATGAGAGGGTACCTGTCTTGCTGTCATTTGGATGAGGAAAGTGAGCGGCAGGAGTCTGAGCCATGTTATGCCAGGGTTGGAGCGTAACATCGTTCAGACCGTGGCCAGTGGGAGGGAGAGAGACACGAAGGCAGGGCATCCTGCTGCCACAGGCCCACAAGAATTTTTTGTTGATGGTGCCCACGTTTAGACTTTCTTGGTGGAGCACGAAGGGCAGGAACAGCCGTCCTTTCCCATCTTTCTTCTATATTGAAACTTTAGAGCTGCTTTTAGCGATTTATTAATTGTAAGTGAGAGGTTAGTACCCTTTTTGCCTAGAGGCAATTTTATTTAATACTTTTATATTTGTTCCTGAATCAAACAAAAGAAATCCAAGCCAGAGCTCAGTGATTCTGATTGTTCAGTGATTTCCTAATTCCTTTTCTTACACTGAGCAAAAGTGATAAGAGAAACCTATTCCTGAGGTTCGGTTTGTTTGTTTGTTTTTAATTGACTGTCACTGTGTTCTTCTGAAAGAAAATGCCAAGCACCTACTAAAACAATGTCTTTTATGTATTGCCAAATAAAAGAGCAGGTTTGTTCAGTAATATATGTATGCAAAAGCACGAGGATTCTGTGATTATTTTTATAAAGCTTTTAATAACTAAGAACATGTCTCGGAGCTTGTAAAATCTGAATATTCCAAGAACTTATTCTTTTCATGAAGTGTTTAAAGAAATTCCAGTTATGCAAAACCTGAATGCAAATTATTATAGGCCAGTTCAACAAAGCTCTTAGGTACATGTTCCAATCCCTTCCAGAGCATGAAGTACATATCTCTGTACTTACTTACGTGCTTTGAGGTGGGTGTTACCGAGTCGAGACATAAAACAGAACCGGGTGAGACAAGAAGCAGTAAGTGAAGCTGCCAAAACTGTGGCAGAAGAGCGGAATAAAAAGAAGGTAGGTCTGTTGACCCCCAGTTGCTATTTGTTGCTTTCAAATTTAGAGAAGATTTACCAAAGGTGCTTTGGGGTTGATCTTGCAGTATAGCTACAGAACTGTATTTTGAGGAAAAGAAACAAGAACAGGTTTTGTTTCCTACTATGGTGTTGGCTTCTCCTATCCTAGCATCCCTCCTTACCCCTTGATGGATGTGAAAAGCATCTCTTTCCGTGGTTAGCTATTTGACACCTTGAAGGTACTTGCAACCTTGCTCAGTGGTGTCGAGGTCCTGCTGGTAGAACCACCACGGCTGGCTGAGGAGGGCAGGGTGACCAGCCAGCCCACGTACGCCTGAGTGAGAACCTAGGCAGTGCCCTCAAGCACTGGAATATTCACCTGCGGGCTTGGGGGGCTTTGCTCTTGCAACTGAGGGTTGGAAGGGATTGTGTGATGTAGAGCGTGCGCTGTGTCGGGGATGCTGAGAAGTCGATCGGGTGAAAAAAAGACCATTACCGAGATGAGACAGGCCGCCTGTTGGACCCGAAGGTAGCGTTTTGCTAAAATGGGAACTGCCCTACCTGGGCTTGCCCTTTTGCCCACAGGTTTTAAATTCCAGGTGATCTGGCCTTGTTCGTGCAACTTTTCTTCGGCAGCTCAGAAAATAGAGTTTAAATATTATTGCAACTTAATAAACAAGATGTGTATTTTGAAGTTTGAAAACTCAGTTAAACCCTCAAGCAAAGATAGCTTGACTGTCTGACTGTATTGGAGCTTGTATTAAAGCATGTCAAGAGAGTTGGAACAGGGCAAGGAACCAATATGTTAATTAATATCTGCAGTACTATTGGCCTTCTCTGCTTCCCTCTATAGAGGAATATTCACAGTGGAAGGGCTAACGTGTCTGCTCTGGCATTTTTAAAAATTAATCAAGTAATACTGCTGATTTTAAGAAGATCTTTATTTAAAACTTCCTAGTTTTCGTTTCAAAAATGTTTTTCTAATGTCATATATTCTTAAATGAAAGGTTAATGCAAAACAAAAAAAAAAGAGGTTTTTTTTTTCTTTTCAGACAGCTGAGAATCTAACAGAGCGGGTGGTGAAACACATCAAGTAGGAAAGTGATTTTTTTTCTTGGAAAAAGTATTTTGTAGGAATAGAAGCCCCAGAACTAAAAATACCCATGAAGTGGTTTTTTGTGACCTTGTAACTTGCCTTCTAGAGTTGAATAACAGTAATTAGTCCTTTGACTCTGTCATAGTACGTTGGTGATCTTTCACTCAGCTTCCCTGGGTGCAGGTATGGTTTTACCAGACTGAATTTGGAATTTGAAAATTGGAAAAGCTAGAAATTCTGATACTGTAAAGTATTTAAAAATGATCTTTATAGCTGTAATTTACATGATTTGTTTTTGAAAACACTCAAAATCAGTAAAATTGAATTAATCTGTCTTTGCAATAGTGATGGTCCTGTTAAGACCTCTATTCCCATAGCTTGGTGATTTCCAGCCTTTTTTGTTTGGGCACATATTTGCCTGCAAAGCACGACATTCCTTGAAATGCACATGTTTACTAAATAGGTGCATAGCAGCAATGAATTTTTTTTTTTCTTTTTCAACTTCTGCTCACCCATACTAGTAGTTCTCAGACACTCACAGATCCACAGACCACAAGTTGAAAACCACTGATCTAAACTTCTAAAACTAGGCAATAAATACATCCCTATTAGCACAGGTAGTGCGTAGAGTAATCCAGAGAAATTTAGTTTGGTTTGTGCTTACTGATATTTGAAAGATACTTCATTCAAATGATTTTTAAAATATTCTCTTATTGTAATATACTGTTACTCTATTAATTTTTCTAGTGCAGAAGCTTCCCGAACGATTGAATTTTGGCTCCCCGACTATGAACTTCCATCAAACGTAACAACTACAGCTTTCAACTTTGTAGAATCAATCACAGTAAACCATTTAGTTATGCCAGGTTTTCATTTTGTGGTCAAGGATTAAATGCAATCCATTTAGCATTTGTTTATTTATGAGGTATGCTTGAAGCTGACCTTGTAGGACTTTTCTGTCTTCATGTTGCATGATCCTTGAGACTGACTTCAGAAATCTTGTTTTATATAATACAGATGGACATAATGTAATCAGTAAGGTGTTGACAAAGCTGATTTAAAACATGGGAAATTAAATCCTCTTTCAGGTCAGCACTGTCAGCCTTCGGTTCCCATCTCTTGTTTCATTTTTCCTGGGGCTCTTGAGCTATCTCTGCTTTCCATATTGCATGATTATTTTCTTCCTTTCCACTGTATTAGTTTTAATTTCGCGGACACAGAGTTTACTTGGAAAATTGGTTTGGGGAAAAGTATGTGCATTTTGGTTTTTTCCCCACATCTCTCATGACATTTCCCTTTTTTTTTTGGGGGGTGGGGGTGGGGCTGGGGGTGTGACGGTATATCAGTGTTCCTCACTTGATTCCAACTTCTTGCCCAAGCTTTTATAAGCTTAGGGCCAAATCTCAGCTCTTGTTTCCTGGTTTTTCTACCTTTCCTTGTGGTGATAAGGGGCAACCTGTATGATGTGAAGAGTTGTCTTAATTCCGCTGTGGTATACGGTATGGTGACATCCACAGTTCTTTACGTATGGTTTTGTGTGTAGCATTGTGACTCCTCATCTTGATCAAGTTATTTTTAAACCCTCTGAGGCAGAGTTTTCAAGGAATCTCTCTGTCGATTCACTGTTGGCTTACCTTTCCATGCTGTGATTGAGAGTTATGGGATTGAATGCTGGAGACTCTCTACTTGATGACATTGGGAGAGACAGGGATGCTGCATCCAGGCTTTTACGTTATGCCTTGAAGGGTTAATACGCTCAGCATTAGTTTGAGGTTTCTGCACTGTGGCTTACCTGTAGTGAAGTCCTGAAGCCTAAAGTAAACCCAAAGCTCATTTGTCTACAAAATATCTTGTTCATTCTTGTGATGGTGCCCAGCAGCGCTGCTTAATGCTGCTCACTCTTGGACTTGCAGTACTGCATCGCAATTCTGTTTTGATTGCTATCTGCTGTCTCTGCTGTTCTCCTCTTTCTTGAGCAGTATCTGTTAACAGTGTCAGACTGAAGAGTGCTTATTGAAGACAAATACGGTTGCTAGGAGCGAGGAAGATGAGCCAAGTGGATGTTGAGTTCTCTGCACGTTGCATTTGCAAGCAATGCAAAGCTTGATCCGTAGTTCCTTTTTAGTGCCCTGGTAAAGACTCTGTTATTTTGGCCTTTTGTGCAAATTAGTTGAGTGGCATAAATACCAGTTTTTATCAGATAGCGTTTGAAGCTCATTGGTTTTCAGTATAGACTTGTGTCAGCACAAGCCTTATTTAAATTTGGCTTTCTGGATAGAATTTATAGCTCAGAAAACATCACTTTCTGTGGAGCTCTAAATCCTCTTGAATCGTTGGTTCTGCAGGGCAGAGTTGTGCTTTTACATTGGTTGAGAAATCTCTAGGGACAACAGTGCTATATAAATAATAAATAAACTAATAAATCAGTTATCATCGGCTCTCACCTCCTAAATTGAGGTCGGAAAGAAAAGTCATTTGGGGGAGAAGCAGCAAGGCAAGCTGAAATGCCTGATGGCCCCACGGGGGAGCACAACCTAAAGATCACACTTGGCATTTAATTTAAAAAATATATAGCTTGTTCAAAATGAGTATCTGTCAAGCAGACAATTAAGTATCTGATACGAGGAGTCCGACATTCAGAATGCTTCATGCTTCCATGCTAGTGCATGGCTTTCAAACTATCAGGCACCTCTGAAAGTAATTTGTCAACACCCTCCCATCCTCCCGGAGGAGAGCTATTAATCTGCGTCTCACCAGCATCTAGATGACATCGAAGTCCATGACAATTCTGTTGCTCCTACCGCTGTGGTCTACCAGTGGGACGTGGTACACGCCAAAGAACCTAAATAAGGGGAAAAAACATTTTTGTAGGAATCCCACAGTATTTTAAAAGTTTCTGTCCTTACTCCTCCCCTGTTTAATTTAAGGAGCTCTTTCCAAAAACCCATGTTTTATGATTGTTTCTCTCTTATGCAAACCGAAGCGTGGAAGCATGTCAAATTTGTGGATGCGGGGCCACTTCAAACCCACAGGGAAAGTTACTGTCTAGTGGAAGTGGTATTCAACGTTTACAATATTACAAACAAACAGTAACTGTAGAGTTTATGGACATCAAGTGGAATATTAATTTACGCGTCCTGTGAAGCACCCGTTTTCTGCCTTGCGAGGCGTTGCAACACGCTCCTTCGTGTGTGCAGGTAGGGCTTAAAGCTCAATAATGCAGGACCGTAGGGGAGCCCGGTCAGGAGAACAGCACCGAAATGTTTTAATTCCTGATGAGGAGATATGGAAATACCATAAATGATGGGACCAGCAAATTGGGTTTGAGAACACGGAAAAGGGCCTTAGATGTTTTCTTGATACGGTTGTATCATGTACAAATGTACAAGCTCTGACCTGAAATTCATCAACTTGACCTACCAGAGAACTTTAAAGAATGGGTGTGAATGTGGACTGTGCCTTTTGTGAGATGTTGTGTAAACATTTGTTCCAGTACATTTGGTTCTCAATTTACAATGAAGAAGGATTCATTCATCTGAAGAGAGATTGCTTAATGGCCTCTATACAGCCAGAACTTTTATTAATATAATGGTGTCAGATTTCATTTGAAGGGCATTCAGAGCTGCTAAGCAGTTGAAGAAGTGGCATTTTAAATAAAATTGTATTTCTGTTCTTATGGCTAGTATTAAATTTTGTGGTGAATTTTCAGTCATTTACAACTCCCATGAAATAGCCAAATAGGCTTTATAGAACAGAGCAGCTTCTTTAATTTGTTTGGCCTTTAATGTTTGCAAAATATATGTGTCAGTGTTTTGTGTTAGTGCTAGGGGGACTCTAGGTATTTTCCCATCCTGTGAAAAAGAATCCACGGCAGAAACAGGATAATTAGTCTTGTTACAGCTTGACATGTGTGGTGAATCAGACATACGTATGTTGTGCTATTTATTTGCTCTATAAATTAAAATAATGTCAAATATAAATAATACACATGCATATAAAAATGTGTGCATATGATTATACCTATGTATAATATTCCAAGCTTGTCTTGGGGTCAGGCTGGGTAAAATTGCCGTGTGTCCAACTGCTAGGAAATCTCCTTCCCCCAGCTGCGTGGCTCTAAGGTTTTACGTGCCCGGAGGACATTTTCTTGGATGATCCTCTCAGTGCCTGAAAGCGGCGTGGCTCTTTCCCCGTCACACCGTCATCGGTTTCTCATTCGGGGGCTCGTCATGGGGATCCCAACAAAATACAGCGCTGCATCTTTGAAAATGAATCGCTGAGTTCCTGCAGCAAGTCCAGAAGATGAGTTGAGGGTGTATGAAGAAATAACGCTTAGAAGTGTTGTTGCAGGTGGATGCCAGTCCTGTGAGTCTTTTCACGACAGCTTTCCCGGGATCCCTGAGCTTCGGTTTCTTCCTCCGTGTCATCCTTGAGGACGCAGAGTTCCTGTGAAGTCTGTTGAAATAGCGTAACAACAGGAGTGTCTCGAGTTGCTGCTTTTCTTCCTCATCTTCCCCCTTTCTGGCCCTACTCCTGCCCGTGTTTCAGTGCTCCTAATTCACAAGGTTATTTTCCTTCATCCAGATCGGGGCATGGAGGAAAAAGCCGCTAGACTTAATATGTAAGGGATTAATATTACCTGTGGTGTCTTCAGTCTTCCTTGCTCTCTTGTCTCAGATGGCATGGAATTAAATAGTTTCTACTGAAGATGAATAGGGGTTCATAGATGGTTATCAAGTGTTTATAATTGTGCTAGAGAGAAAATCTTTGGTATAATTTCCAATATTTTTGTGGTACTGTGGCAAAGTATTTAATTTCCGTCAGTAGTAGAATATTCCGTTAAACAAGTCTGGCAAATGCTCAAAGAACTGACTGTTTTAAATATGCAATTGTACAGTCAGAGCTTTTCTTCTTTCTAGTGAAAGTCCAGAACACCTTTAATAGGAAGAATAATAGGACTGTCTTTCAGGATCTCAGTGGGAAGGATTTGGGAAGAATTTATCGCGGAGTTTTATACGTGTAATCAGATTAAACAAATCACGCGAGTAAATGGATTGGAGTCTAGTAAAAAGGACTGGCTACTGTGACATCCATGTTTGTCCACTGTGAAGGTAGAGACCCTGAACGTGGGCCTGATTCCCAAGGTTATTTTAAAATAGAACATATTCTTCTCTGCGCTCAGTCTTACCACAGGCAACGCTGGTATTTGAAGCATCTTCCCAGGAGTAACTGAACTAATGTTCACTGTAACCAGGCTAAGCATAGAGTTTGTGTACATCCATTTTATAATCTTAATTACCGATCTTTGCCCTCTCCTGTTTTGTAGGTTCTGTGTGGTAAATTTTCTAGAAAGTAATGCCTGTCTTCCATTGAACCTTGAAGGGCCTGTCAGGGACTTTGTGTGAATGAGGGTCAGTAGTTGTCAAATCTTGTGAATATTGCGTACCTATGGCAGGAGGAGTTGTGTCCCCGGGCAGCCCTGTGTTACTGGCAACATTTTAGACATTCAGAAAATTTGCTTCTCGAAAGGAAACCACGTATCTAATGAGAAATCCAGGAGGAATTGCGATAAGCCTGAGTAGTTGTGTAGTAAATTCAGTTGTAATCCAGAGTGCTGATAAAGATGTCAACTCAATCTCGTTATTTTCAAGTCTTTAAACTGAGAACGCGTGCATTTTGATAAGCTGTTTGTTTTAACCATGGTGTAGAAAGGTGGGCCTTGCTCATGTTACCCTTCCTTTCATTCCGTTGCCCGATGGAATTAGAATAAATGCTGCCTGATGGCATTAGACTGAAGCTGCTGTGGGATGATTTGTTTAGAATCTTTTTGTACATCTAGAAATCCCAAGGAAAGCTTTATTGAGCATTTTTCAAAATCATGAGATTGATTTAAAAAAATCAATTTTTGTTTGTTTGGTGTTTTTTTTTAGTTTATCTCTTGTTTTTGAGTTGTATGTTCTGGTTTTCTCTGCAACCAGCAGGTTTCAACTTTTACTTTCAGTTAAAATAAGTGGCAAACTTTGCATGTGGTGGAGCTGGGGTTGTGAGAAACAGGCCAAATCTTCTCACTCTTGATATGCAAAGAAGGAGAAATGAAAGAGCCACCTCTCCGAGCAACAAATTTTCAGGTTTACAAAAATCAAATTCTTTGGAACACACGTTGCAAAGGTGCGAGTCTTCCATCTAAGCTGGCATTGCACCTCTACATTCTAAATCGTGGTATTTTCATGTCCTTTTTTTCAGATCTATACAGCTTTCACCACGTAGGTGTATTTTTTCTTGCCTCGTTAGGGACAGCCTACTTCCAGTTGGTGATGTTTGCAGTGGGAATGGCACATGAAACCAGTTAGTAGCGTTAGCCTGCGGCATTATGACTTCTGGTTTTGAGGCCCATGTTCTCTGGGATGTGTTTTTTATTAGAGCAGAAATGTGATCACAAAGCTAGGTATAAAATTATATGGGATATAATTTTGTAACCCAGCCATGCTATTACTGTGAGTGTTAATTACTTCATTCTTAACCCTCATGTAGAGTACAAAAGAGAGTTAAATGCTTTGGCCCAGCCACTTATGTTGTCGTGTCAAACAGCACGTCGGGGTTTCAGAACTTCAAATCTTGGATCTGAAGCAAAGGAGTATTTTTTTTATTTTTTTTTAAATGGCTTTCACCGTGCTTCTTGTAGTCAAACAGTACATAAATCAGCATAGTTAACATTTAGCGAAACCAGCCCTGCTTTTCTGTCCACGTGTGTGCACTGTTGATTATCAAAATGGTTATCCTAAGGAAATAAATGGTGATCTATTAATGAAATAAAAGCCTGCCTGAATCTCATATTTAATGAAACCAGAAGGGATAATACGAGACTTTCAACAGGCCCTTGGTACTTCAGGTCTGCGCCATAAGCTCCGCAAAGGCACATTTATATGGCCTGCAAGTGCAAAAGCTCTCTAGCTGTAACAGCAGAATTGTCAGAAGGATAGGCTGAGAAGCTTTTAGGAATACTCTTTAAATTTTGATTTTGAGCCTCTGATCTCTCTGCAGGCTTGAAATATACTTCATGGGGTTTTTGAAAGATGGCTCCTTACCTGAAGAAAAGTTTACCTTGATAAAATGAGACTGATTTGAGCGCATCCCTGCAGAGTTGGGGCGGTTGAAGGTGCTCACCCTTCAGATAGGATCAGTAAGAACTAGGAGAGCTGATGGCTCAGGCCTTGGGATGTGAATTCAGGCTAAGATATGGAAAATGCTATCTCAATTTTAGGCAAAACATGCAGTGACAACTGAGGAATCAAATGTATGTATTTCTTCTCGTAAGGCTAATACTGTTTGCTTGGGTGATAGAAGCAATTGTTTTGAAACGGACTGAAAATTACCCCTCTGCTTTTTTCTGTGTTTTAAGACTTGCAAATCGTGCAGTGATTAAACAAAATTATCCATTGATTGGTTAGGAAGTGCATATTTCTCTCCACCAGATTTATACTCTTGTCCTGCTTATATAATGAGCAAGTGAGAGAAACTTAGAAGTCTGTAAGATTTCTGGATTTATAAAAGCATTTATACTGTCATATGAACCACATAACTGAGCACCATAACAGACTGTATGTAAGATTATCTAGAAATTGTCACTGAGTATCAAACCTGTCTGTCCTCCTTTCCAGAATGATGAAGTCCTCTGTACATACAGAAGAAGATGACTTTGTGCCGGAGCTTCAGAGAAGCATCCATCCCAGAGAGAGGCCAGACTGGGAGGAGACTCTTAGCGCTATGGTAAAACACCTTGTTGCATTTTCTATATGCATTGGTTTTGGTTCTGAACCCAAATACTCTTATATTCTAGTTATGCATTGATTGATTTACATTCCTTGACTTTCAGATTTTTCAATGGATCGCAGTACTCTCAAGAAGACCAAAATACTTTCCTTCCTCTGGCAGTTTGTCAAGGAGAGAGAGAAGGAGCATGCATAACGCTTCTGCCCTATTAATATGTGCCCCAAAGCAGGTCTAGTAACAAATTAAAAGGTCCATAATGTCACAACGATTTTCAGTCTGCATTAACCTTTTTTTTCAGCAAGACTTTTGAGCATGAAGGGAACTTCTTGTAAAAACATGCTCTTTGAAGCGTGCAGCATTATGGAAGAATAAGATTTTAGCAAAATGCTGGCTAAGTCTATGGAAATAAAACCTCATCCCAAAAGCTAACCTGCCGTCAGAGGGAACAGAATTGCAAAAAAGCAACCGCAAAGGTGCTGTTCTCATGCTTGCAGAAGGCACTACAAGTGGACAGTGGGCCACAGACAACTGTATTACCTTGATATAATTGTTTTCTTTTTAAATGATTGAGTAGAGTACCTGCAGTTCCACTTTCCCAACTCCCTCCAGCATTTGCTGAGTTTGGAAGGTCAGATGTTATTTTAATAGCAGCCAAATAGGGCAATCGGATTAGGTGGTTTTGTGAAGTTACCTTACCTCACAGAAGCTTGACCTGCCTCGTTTCAGTCTAGGAGTGTCTGGAAGTTGTATCTTGCTTTTTATTTTCAGATTTTCTAAATCGCCTCAGTGGCATACGAAGCTGAAGGGGAAATCGCCTTCTGCGACAGACCTTGGATAGGGGCAGGGTCTGAATGTTCCAGGACAGCAGTGGTGCTCTTGAGGGGTGGGCAGTCCAGCAGCGTGGCTAAGATTACTTACTGTGATGTGGCACCAGTGACAATTTTCCCCTCTCATTGGATCATGTGGCAGTGGCAGGGCTTCAGCCTGGAAAAGCCGTATGTTCTCTGCTTCTGGGCTGCCAGCAGTGCAGCAGCAGCGTGAGAGATGGGCTAGGTTTAGCTGTAGTGCAGGACAGTCAGATTCATCTGAAGTATGGGGCTGAGGGGTGTTCATCCCAGTGGATTATGTGAAGTTTAAAGCACCATTAATATCTGGCTGGGTCATGTGAAATAGATTTTGGATTAGCTGTTCTTTATACAATGTTCAGAAAATGTATAGGTAGTAAAATCCCTATGAGCCAGGTATTTATTTTAATTTCAAACAGGGGAACGAAGTACTATGTCTTACTCTTTTAAAAGCATCATCAAACCCCATAGAATACAATGATAATATTTTGTTGCAAACTTTATCTTCAAGCCGAAACACCCAACCCAAAACATAGGGTTCACCAGCATTTTTGTCTACTGTTATTTTCTGTGCTTGTCCATCTGCTTGACTCCTTGCTTAACCACTGCTAATTTTGACTTTTTGCAATTGTCAGTTCCTACTTAGGGTTTTTTTTTCCTTCTCTCCACTTTGGCCAGCAGTTCACGCTGGTGCCGCCTTTTTGAGAGCACTGTCTGTTCTAATCGGCGTTATTCAGCCAGCAGTGCGTGCTCCCGGCCTCAGCGCATGGTGCTTCTTAACACCCTAGAGCCAGGAGTCTCGTGTAAATCACTGTTTGACACCCTGCTGTCTGTAACCTCAAGGTGTGTCTCAGGAATGTGAGTCTGTAATTCAGTGTCTCCACCCGTAACACAAGTTAGCTGGCATACCTCGTTTGTTATTGTTTTTTAACATTGTTGATTTACAATGAAGGGAAGGTTCACCTGTTCTGACTCCACGCTTTCCCTGTTCTCATCCAGGCTGTTGCTCTCATGGACATGGTTTAGTGTTCAGATCTATACTGCAACCTACACATATGCATAATGTTCCTCCCGCTGTGCTAATTATTAATTTACTTTTTAGAACATGTCTTCTTGCACAGCTCTATGCCGGCAATATAAAAACTGAACAGTCCAGGTGGCTATAAAAAAGAGATTTAGAGGACGATAAACATCTCGAGATTTGCTGCACAATGATTTGGTATGATGAAGCACAAAGCTACATGTAAAGCTACTGAACCTGTATTTATGATGGCTTAGATTTGTGCTTACAGTGTTGTTTTGACCTCGTGGTCCTCTGCATATGTTGTAGGTGGGTAGAAAAACCTCGCTTGCTGATGTTTACTGTGTTGAGTGAATCAAATTTCCACTTTCAACCTCTGCCTTATGTCCAGTCAGAAGGTAGTATTTACAAGATGTAAATATTTACAGGACAGTGTTCAACGCTGTCACTTTCTGTTCTCAGTTTAACCAGTGCATCTACTATATTCTGTCTTTTTTCTGATCATTTTAAGCCTGAGACTTTTTTCCTTGTGCTTTTCCTTCATTTTGCATTTTTAGCTGCCTCTGCTTTAGCCTTTTCCCAGAGCATGCTGCTTACGTGGTATGCGAGTTTCTCGTAGTGGCACAATACATTTAATTTTCGGTTAGTAGTTGTTTAAGTTGCAGACTTCAGGTTTTGTTGTTGCTTGCTGTTTCAGCCTCTGCGGAATGGAGGCTGCAGGGGCTCGCAGAAGTTGGACATAGCTGTGGTGTTTTCTACTCTCCATTGCTTCCCATGGTAGGCAGCTGGAGACCCAACTGGGTGCAAGGCTTTGTCACTTTAAATAAATTTCACGTTCTGCCAGGTGAGCAACTGCTGAGACTAGCGACACTACGGAGAGCTTGGGAAATTCTGACACCGTCGACAGACCGGTGACGCTTATTCGTCTCTTGAACTTTGCCTGTGTACATGTTTTCGTACTTTGGGAAAAGGCGATTTATGCATTCACAGCTAGATGAACATACACAAATCATCCCTACTTTCCCTCCCCCCTTTTATCCGCAATGTATTTCAAAGTGCTTATTATTAATTTATATAAGTGCTTTGTTTCCAGAGCTTTTTCTTAAGAAGAAATAAACTATAAAGGTTTTTCTAAAAGTATGGAGGTTGAGTGTCCTCCTATACTGTAAATGTAAGGTAGGGCAGGAACTTTAATATTTCTGTCATTGCCAGTTTATTCTGGGCACCCGAGTAGCTTTAGTCCTTTGTTTGATACTTCTATTGCCTTTTTTATGTTTATGATTTGTACTTTCACCTACTTTTTAAAACTGTTTGTTTCTTGGTTGTGGTTTAGCAGAAAGGCGAGTGCTTTTGTATTGGAGACCTGGTTGGTTTTGGTACTGCTGGTGGTTCTCGAAACTTCATGGTCGTCATGAAACCCTGTGCTGTGGATTTTGAGAACTGGGCTGAATGAGATGCAACACTAGATGACAGACTACAGGAGTTAGATAATAAGACAGCTGCCCGAGTAGTCCTCAAGGGCTGCTAATATTTTGTATTCCCCTCCTGACTTGTGTTGTGTATTTTTAGAATTTGGTCATACTAGATAGACCATTTTTCTCACTGCCTCAGCCTCCTATTCCCACTGTGCTGCTGGCCTGCTGGGTAACCTTCACACATGCTGTTTTTTTCTTTCTCTGCTCCAGTTTGGAAAATGCAGTTGATGATATTGACTTTCTTTGTAGAACACTTGTGAGTTCTAGGGATGAAAATCTGTATTTGAGCCAAGTAATATTGCAGCATATGGATTTTCTAACGTTTCTCTGAGATAGTAATGTTATTTTAAAGGAAAGGAGTATCTTTTCCTTGGAAGGTCCAGAAGAGGGCTTTATTTCTGTGTTACAAGAAATGAAGTTGTGAAAGACACCCTTTATATAATATTTCTCATACAAGCCTACAAAACAGCTGTCCTCAGCCTGTCATTAACTTTAGCATAAATCGATATTTGTACTTAATATTACGTTTATCTCATGTTATTGACCATCTGACTTCCTCTCAGCACCTCTTCACGAGTTCAGTAAGTTGCAGTGCTTTAAAAGCAGTGTGCCAACAGCCTCTCCTCCAGCAGACTTGTGTGCTTACAGACACGGACGCACGCTCCGTCCCCGTTGACTTTTTCTTCCGTTTGTCTATGTTTTGTGGGGAAACAGGATTAAACCAGTGAGATAAATATAAAAATCTTTATTTCAGCACCCTGTTGAAATTGTGCTGTCACAGAAAGATGCCACCTGAAGCTGCATTAACCTGACAGGCACTAGAGAGAAGGTGAATATACTCACTCCAAAGCTAGAAATAGGATTTCTTTTGTGCACGTGTATATATGTGTTTCCGAAAAGGTTGTTTTTTCTGCAGTGTCTGCCACTTCTTTCAGCTTTGGAAGCTTTCAAAATGAGTCCCTAAAGCTGCGGTAGGTTTATTTACTGTAAGATTTTTTCCGTAGTGCCGTGAGCACAAGAATACAGGTGATCATCCTGACACCTGATCACATCCTACAGTGAACGTCTGCAGGGCTTCATTCATGAGTAGATCACGGCTGGATGTGACCAAGAGTTCCTCACCTTGAGGACATCAGCCTTTCCCGCGGTGGTGCACCTCTGAACCGTAGCTTTTGGGATCTAGAAGTACGATTGTCCATAATGAGGTTATTGAGATGACAGCCGTAGTATCCCCAAGTGTTACTAGTTTATAACCAGGTTGCCTAGAAAAGGTGTGATGCAGGAACTTCTAAATTACCCATGGGAAACCATTACGAATCCTTGAATTTGGGAAAAATGTGTAAGTGGACAAGGGGGCAAGTAGTTGGCAGTTGGTACACATCATCCTTTTTGGCTTATGCTGGTGAAGGCGTCTCGAGAAAAATACAGGCCTACAAATATTTTAGAAAGGCACAGGGGTTACACCCTGTCCTATGAAGTCCCTGGAATAATCTTAGTTCTTATATCAGGTCAGATGGATTCTGAGATCTGTAGTATCTTCAGCGTTTGATACTAGATAAGGTAAGGTACCATGGCTTGCGAAGGTAATAAAGGCTTTTTAATGAGACCTCAATATATCACTGTTAAATCTGGGACATGAGTGAGGAGAAAACTATTTTTAAATGCAACTTATAAAAGTGTGTAGAGATTAGCAAATTGTAAAGGTTTAAAGAAAGATTTCACTCTCCTTCGTGCAGGGTTTTGTTTCTCATTCTTTGTACGGCACTTAGCCCAGTGCTGCCCCAGATTTTGATTGTAGCTTCTGCAAGAACAGATGCAAAAAATCGGAGTACGTAGGCTTTCTTTTTCAGTTATTTTCGTCTGGTTGGTTGGTTTTTAATTCAAAAAACATCAGGCATGTTTCTGAGTACGTTAGTGCTGTCCCCAGCTAACATGAATACTTCCAGGAACTGTGGCAAAATCCGAAGAACAAGGGAGTGTGGTAAATCCACTTGCTTGGCCCTGTCAGCTATGGCGATTTCCAAAAAGGTGGTTTACTGAAATGCTCTCATTTCAGCAACCGATACATACATATAATACCCTTTAACATGTAAAAATTAACCTTTTGGATTTGTTATTCCTGTGGCTTACAGCTCTTCATGCTTTGTATACGTATGAACCAACATCAGAATTTTACAGCTGAGTATCTGGTTCTGAGCTCTTAAGTAACTGTGCAGACAGTTTTGTTAGACTGATCCTGTTTTCAGGTGAGTTGTATGCCTTGGACTTCTTTGGGAAAAAAGAGTGCTTTTGCACTGTGCAGGTTCTTTTTAAAAGTCCAAAGTTCTAAGCTCTCAGGTGCAAGGGAAAGTTTTAGTAGATAGGAAGCTGAAATTCTGTTTTTTTTCTGTTGTGGTTTTTTTGAACAACTTGGACAGTTCAGTGGAAATGGACTTCAGGTATTTCTTCACCTAGATGCTCCAGCAGTTGGCTTCTGGCTCTAAGTCTTGAGAGTCATTGCATTTCTTGAATGCTATGGAAGGTGTTACCTGAAAGTTTGAAGCTTAGTTTTGTGCTGGTGAAAGCTCTCAGACTTTTGACTTGCCTGGGTTAGTAAGTCTCCTGTTAATCTTGCAGAAACTGTAGTATGTCTTCTCTATCCAGCACTTGGCAGCATTTTTATGTGAATCACCGCAGCTTAGGCTGCAAAGCAGATAGGTCACAGGGCACCATTTGTAACAAAGATAACGATGGGATAGCAATGGGATTTCAGATAGCGTGGACAATATAGGCGTTGATATGAGACAAATGTTCCATGCAGCACACCAAGCAGTCATTGGGCTGTAATAATATTTTGGTCAAAACAGTTCTGGTCTGGCATTGTACCAGTAACCTATATTTCATTTTCAATTCACACAACTTGTTTTCCTTGTTATTGCTGCATGAATCAAGTATTTTTTCCCTCGTTAAGCTTTTGGCGAGGTATTACATTGTTGTGTATGGTTCTTTCACTCCCTCTGCCTCTTGGTTAGAGAGTCATTTTTATTTCACAGGCTAACTCCCAGCATGAAGCTTGTCCCTGAGAATCTTTGAAAACTGGGACAATCACTTAATTGGCACATTGGCTTCCATTTGGGTTTGCCAATTAAATGAGTTCAATTAATCCAGAATAGATACCGTATTTTTGGCAGTAAGTATTAATTTATAGCAATCACTTAATTTTCATTGGCGGTGCTATAGAAGCAATTGTTTCTGTTTACATTTACTGTCTTTACGGTGTATGCAGTCTTGCAGTACAGTGTTGATCCAGGAGAAAAAAAGATACATTTTCTATATTTCTGTTTTAAAATCTTTGTATACGCAACACTTAGCAAAGAAGGAATGACTCGGGATTTCTGAGGCTGGATGAGTAAAGTTGGTTGTTCACCATGATCGCCAGTTTTAATGCACCCTGATTTTGCATATGTATCTATTTCAAAGTGAATCTGATGCACGTCAGTAAATTCAGTGTCTTGCTAAGTGATTTACACGCCACCCCTAGTATTTCTTCTTTTATGGTCGTAGGGGATAACGGCAATTAAAAAGATAAAGATGGCACTGGAGTATAATGGCTAATTTTTTGAATGCTCCCAGTAGCCCTCTGCCAAATTACAGAAGTGTAGGTAGGCATAAACGTGCTTTAATGTACATTAGGCACTTAAGCCTGGGTTTACTGAGGCATTAGGGAGCCTGAGTGCCTCTGTTTACCATACTGTGAGTAAACCGCTGGGCTCAGTGGTGTACGTGGTATCAGTAGCAGCTGTGCGGCAATTGCTTGGTCTCTGAATGACCAGTCTGAATTTCTTGGGGTTTAGGTTATAGAATTTTAGGTTCAATTTCGTGTCCCGGTGTCTTCTATAATTATCACCCATTGCTCAGACAAGCTGCCTGTTGGTGACAGCATGGTGATGCTGTTCTGATGGTTGGTGCTGGTAATGCTATTGTAATTAGTCCAGGTTATTCACTATTTTAAGTTCTGAGAGGCAGTATGAGAGGAGCTCTGAAGACACATTGTCATGACCCTCCGCCTCTTTTCCTCCCACCTTATTCCAACAATGATCTCTTTTTACACAGTTTGTTGTTGTAATACAAGAAACGCCACGTTTGTTTGAAATGTACTTATTTGGGAGATAAAACTTATAATTTATTTATCTGTCAATCACTTTTCCCTAGTCCCAGCTGCTTGAAAATAAGATGGAACATCCAGGAAAAGAAAGGAGTCTCTTATTTATAAGCGGTTGTTGTTGGTTTGGGTTTTTGGTCTTGGTTTGTGGGGTTTTTTTTGGGGGGGGAGGGGGTGGGTTTTTTTAAATCAGTGTTCATTGCTTCTTAGTTACCATAACACAAACAAAGATGGAACAGTTTTTGAAGGACTGTCAATAGTTTGCTCATCTATCCCCTTCCGTTCCCCAACCCCCAAGTTAACCCCACGAGACAAACAAAACATGTCAGAGTATATATTGTCTCGCTGAAGGTTATAGGCATGATTTTTTTTTGCCATGATTCAGCCTTCTTATTTATAAGGTGATGGATTATTCCCTGAAAATGTTGGTGATCTTTACCCTGATATTTTAATTTAAATCATTCCATACAGTTCTGCCTCGCTACATTTATATTGGTCATTGCTGTGTCAGTGTAGGTCTGCATGATGTTTGTTGGTATTTGACCAAATACCGTGGTTGCTAGGGCACAGATGATTCTGACTGCAAAACCCAGTGTTTTCACAGTAGCAGCCTTAACACTTCATCTTTGCTTTAGGGTTGTTCCATGAAAATTTGTGATGGGTGCTGTGGGGGCTTGCTACAAGTGCTTTTTCCATCGAGTAAGGCTTTAAATTGTTTCTCACCCTGGAACGTAGTATGTCCCATTTAGTTAATTTTTCTCAGCTAGCGCAGGATCCATAGGATTGTGACTGTGACCTAATTGTGTGAGGATGTGTGACCTCCTATAAGTAGACATCAGAGTTGCTTTGCACAGTTGCAGACTGAAAAATCACTGCTGTTCTCTATAACATCGGCAAGTTTATCGACTCCATGTTATCCATGTGGGACTGGATGTGGTCTGTGGATTCAAAGTACACCAGGCTTCTCTATTGCAGAAATCTACTTTAACAAGCTTCTGTCTTTGATTATTCCTTCCCACTTCCCATGCTACAGAGGACTGTCTCAGGACAGTTATGGTGAGAGAGTTTCTGGGATGAAGAGTTGGGAAGTGAATCACTGAGCTAATCTCATTTAAAAATAATCCCCCAAAAGAAATGCAGTTTTCCTCTTCCTTTTTTAATCTGGATTGTTTCAGGGACTTACACTGTAGCTACTAAAACAGTTGCAGCTGCAATGAGAGGAAATAGGAGAGAGTAGCCTGGGGCTGAAGGATTGGGGTGGGAGTTTAAAAAATTTTCTTTACTTCTTCAAGCCAGGCTATCTTGAAGCTCTGCCATCAGGCGAACAGTGCTCCTGAGTGTAAAAGACGTTTTAGGGTCTGTGTGTTCTTGATTTGCTCTGTGGCTTGTATTGCAAGCAAATATTTTCAGCTTGAAAACATCTAAAGTTGCTCTTTGGTCTGGTTGCAGAATCCAAAGTTTTAACTGTTGGTTCTGCTTTGTGGCAGAACGTTTTTTTCCCCCTGTATTTGTATGTGGCTACCTGACTGCTCTTGGTTTCTTAGTCTGGTGTGTTTCAGTTGCACGCATGGGTAGGAATATCTTCTTAATTTGGTTTGGGTTTTTTTTTCCCTCTGCGCATGTGGTTTTGGTTTTGTGTCTCAGTCTCTGATTTTTCCTTAAATACTCACCTTTAGGGAAAAAAAAAAATCCCTTGGTTTTAGCTGATAATTTTACGAATGCAAGAAAACCTCCTTGGAGGATGATGATTCTCACCATCAGTTTCTGCAGAGTTCACGTTCTTGGTGATGTGAGGAAGAGATCGTCATTCACCTTCCCGGTTTTGCTGACCAGTAGCGTGGGAAGACCTTTCTGCAGCTCTCGCAGCACACATCAGGTGTCCTGTTCTGACCTCACTTGAGCGATGTCGGGTCATTTCTGGAGAGCAATGTCACCTCAGATTTGCCAGCATTGTCATCTTTCCTAACCTGGCTCCGAGAACTGGCTCGTTGAGGCTGAGCAGGGTTTTTGAACAGTCGGCCAGGAAGGCAGATTTAAGGATTCCTGCCCAATTACCGTGACCCACAGCTGGAGTCTCCTTCAGTGGCTCAGACGGGAACGGGGTGTGTGATCACAGGCCGAGCTTTCCTGGGTAACGCTTGAACAAAGTTAATGAACTGACTCGCGTCCTGTTGTTCAGAAGTTTATGGACAGCTTACGGTATAAATTGCATGTTACGAGTAGACGCATTCTTCGCATTGCTGTGTTATTATAAGGGTTTGGAAAATGAGTGTATCGTATACCAGTTTTGTATTTTATGCCATTGGAAACAAGCTCTTTTTATAAACAAAAAGCTGAGTCCAGGTTGGCTTTACGTGCATAAATATAAATTCACGTTAACTCTACTGACTCAGATATTAGGGTTAAATGTCAGGCTGCTGTTTTTTCCACCTTCCCAATCTGCCTTCTGCTGCGTTGGGAAAATTATTCGGTTTCTATGCCTATTTATACCTTTAACATAACATAACATAGTTATTTGCATAATCACTGAATATGGCCAGGGGACTTAGCAGAGTGGTTTTTGCTAGTTTCAGGCTGAATTAATCGCTGTAGTTTTTTGTGCGATGAGAAATTGCTTTCTACCTTAACAACCCAAAGCTCCACTTGTCCTTTTATAAGTAAGCCATGATTAGGATCCCCTCCTCCCTCTGTGGAACAATAGACTGTAGAAATTGTGCATCCAACAGGGTCTGGGATTTTGGGGGTCCTTTTTTTTTAGCCAACAAGGAACTGGAATTGAAGTACTGTGCTCATTGGATGTTCTATTTTCTGTGGCTTTTTTCTAAAATTTATTTTGTAGGCTGTACAGAAGGAGGACTCTAACCCTGGCTGCCTTTCCCACGCATATTGTATGTGGGATTTTTGTTCTTAAAGAAAGTACATTCCTTAGCCAGTATGCCATTATGTGAGGCTATGTACTGTACCACTGCAGCTCCCTGGGCTGAGATCTTTGTGAATGGTAATAAGGCCTTCTCACTGCTGCTTCTCTATAGCAATGTCAAATCCAAACATAAAGCTGTCAGGTAGTTATCATGCTAATGTTGTCCTCAGTAGTTAACCATTCATTTTTGCTTGGTGCATCCAGTTTTGTCTCTAAAACAAATGATAGCTATGAAGGAAAATAACAAACGTGGGTCTGTTTTGCTGGAAATAACCACCGTCCTTTGGGTGCATTCGATTAATCTGCGGAGAATCAGTGCAAGTCCGTGCATCTCTTTAAGCCTTACTTAGGAAATCTTGTCATGACATAAAATTCAACCTGCTTTACAGAGGTGAATTTTGGTCACAGTGACAGTAATACTGCCAAAGTAGGTTCATACAGCTGCCAAGCTGCTTACTCTGTGTCTCGGATTGCACTTACCAAATTAGTTGTTGTACGTGTGAGCTGGAGATGGTTTTATCCATGTATCTGTGAGCTAGCGAACTTTATTTGAAAGCACAGTAGATGAATGGTTAAGAATTTGTTCTTTCTTCATTCCAGGCTGATCCTTTAAAGGATAGTAAATAGGTGCCCTGGACTAACTCCTCTATAATACAAAGTCTCAGGAATGAGAGGTTTCCCTTAATTTGCCAGCTCACAGCAGTGCTTAAAAGTTGGGGTTTTTTTTTATTTTTCTTACCCCAACCCCCCCTTTGGAGGGGAGAAGTTGGGAATAGAAAAAACACATCCTGTGTGGTCTTTTGAAAGAGAAGAATTCACTGTTAACCATGCCATGCAATAAGTACTGGCTAGAACAATTCAGCATTAACAGGGAGTGTGGAAAATGGAATTGAAAGTTCTAAACTCAAAAAATGATACACATTAAAGTATCTTCTTTATTGAATGCAGATTTCTCAGACATGGGATTAAGAATGTGCATAGCCAGTATTCAGAGTTTCCCTACTTGGAAGCACTTGTCATTTTTTCACTGGCTTTCCTCTATCACATTTCTCATTTACCATGAGATTTTAAAGGAATCTCTGCCTGGGTAACTGCTTCCCCACATTCCACAATCCCTGAACTGAGAGCTAAATTAAAAAGTCGGTATTACCTCTAATTACTCCAGCCATTCAGGCCTTGAGCTGTGCCTGCGCAGAAGCCAGTCCTACAGCTATCCTTTGGCACATCAGAAAGGATGTTTCTTTTACCTTTGCAATAGGGATCAAAATACTTGCACTAGGTAAGGAGCTAAATGCTGACTTCAATTTAAAAAAAAAAAAACCAAAAACACTTTTATGAAATTTAAAAGGTTCAGCTGTTTCTCATTCTGAAAAACATCTTTGTGCCTTTCTGTTGGATCTCAAAGCTGTTTCTTTGCACACAGTGGCTTGGGTTGCTGTAATCAGAGTATGCTAGACCCTTGCACTCGCAAAGGTATAATTTATCTGATGCCTTGCTCCTTTCTGAGTGAGGGTGCGTAGCCAGCTGCTGCAAATATAGATGGGTACACAGGCCTCTTGGGTATGAGAACAGGAGCTTGTCCTTGGTTTGCAGCTTTGCATACACTCCAGCTGGTTATTAAATGTGCCAGTGCTGCGCTCTGCTGATCAGACCCTGAATAGCACAGATATTAATTCTTTAAGATGGTCAAATGGGAAATGCAGAGTTGGAGAAGGGGCTATTTATTTTTTACTTCTTTGGTAAAGCTGCTGTAGTGTAATAAGCGGATATTTTTGTTTAAGCTGAGATTGTTGGACCTGGGTACATAAACCAGATGCACTTGCTTTTGCATTTTAAATGTGTCCAAATATCTAAAGCACCTCTGAAAAAAGTAACTGAAATGTGTAAAAGTGGCACAAATATTCTGTATGAAAATACTAAGGAAACTCATTTGCATCCACTAAATGAATCAATGGAAAGTGGTAATACGAAGAACATAGCAAAAACTTGCTTTTCCATCATATTGCCACCGTACCTCTGACATTTTTGGATTAATGTTGTGTCTTCGTCAATTACTGTGCATTTCTTCCATTCAAAAAAGTGACCCAGTTATAGCCTTCCTGTGCTCAGGTACATTTTAATCCTTTGAGGGGTAGTGCTTGGACGGATAAACGCTGCAGAATTGGGACCTTTCATTTGGAGTTATTTGTAGTAGCTCAGATGTGGTGACTTTCAGTTTAGTGAAAGCATTTTTCCTTTGCTTCGTTGCTTTATTTATTGTGGAGGACCAGGATAGTTGTTACAACATATAAAGTAAGACTAGAGAGAGCTTTCTTTCCCTGGAGTATGTCAGCGGCTGTGGAGTATGAAGCGGAGATGAACCATATTTCTTCTTTCGTTGTGCTTCAGGCTAACTCTTGAGCAGCAGTTGGTAAAAGCAGGACGGTGCTAATGGAGCCATCATCTTTTACCTCGTAGCGATCGGGGCATTTTTGTAGGACTGTTGCTTTTTAACATTGCAAAGTAAGCTCCGCAAAGAAGTCGATGCCGAGCCAGTTTTGTGTAGCTAGTTGGTACCCAAGATTTGGAATAGCGGTTGATGTCCTTTGTGCATAAAAACCCGGTTCAGATATCGAACTGTGTAGGCTGGCCGCTGCAGTTCATCCTCCCGCTCCAGTTAGGTGGACCATTACTCACTGCAGAGTAATGACTTTTACTGAAACAACATTTCTCTTTCCTGCTGTTCTTCAGTGAAGAAGTAAAACTCTTAACAAAGCTTTGGTTTTCTGGAAAGCTCAGGGGGGAGGCGGGAGGGGTTGTGGGTTGGTTTGTTTGTTGGTTCTCCCCCCTCCCCTTCCTTTTTTTTCACCCTCCAAGAAAATCGAGGGGAGATGAAGATGATGTAAAGGAAAGACTGTCATGGAAACCAACTAGCATTTTTAATCAGCTCTGCCATTTTTAGAAACAAGGCCATGTGCTGGAAGAATGCAGAGCAATCTGGTCCCTCCAAACTGGTTTTGGTGAGAGACTGATGGTAGGAAGATGCATAAATATTACTGCCTGTCTAATAGTTATTCGGGCTTTGTGTTAACCTTGGATTAAGAGTAAATTTCTGCCTTCAGAAATCCCGCTTGAATTCAGTAGCCTGGATACGTGCTGACCTGTCTAGTCTTCCGTTGTATCCAATCCTGTATATGGTACCTCTGCAGGGGTTTTATAGTAGTATTGTGGAAAACCAGTTTACCAGTTCCGGGATTGCTTGAGCTTGGTGGGATTCCACTGTTTCTTCTCTTCTTGTGCGTCCCAGTGTAAGTCTGTGGCTGTGGGTTTTGCATTGGTTCAATATTCTCCCCTGTTGAGGATACCAAGGTGGAAACTTTATCATATCATGTTCACTGGACTGTTTCCTTCAATTTTATGTGTATTTTCAGATTGTGTTACGTTTCTGGATGTGAGGGTGACGGGCTGACATGTTTTCTGATAAATGCAATGAGACCTTTTAGGAGAAAATCCTTTCGTATTATGCAGCGGAATCGTTTGATATGAATTATTTATGACTAAGGTTTTGTGTGCTAGAGAGCACAAAGCTGAAGTTTTCCAAATCATGTCTCTTAAATAGAAGGACCAAAAATTTCAAACTTAGGTGCTTAAAGCTAGACACCCTGATTGGTGAGAGCTGTCAGAATCCCAGGCGGTTTAGCGGCAACACCTGAAATTTGCACAAGTGATGTAGGTACTTCAGGGGTCCTCCTGATACCCACCGAGCAAACGGCTATAGTGATTTAAAAATGGACCATCCATTGGGAGGTGGGACAGACGGACAGGCGTTCTCCCAAAATTTCTTGGAGCAAACATTTTAGTGGGACCTACCTGCCTCGCAATGGATGTAGGTATCTGTTATAAAATACTGAAGTTCTCAACTATTGTCCCAACTGCCTCTCATTTAAGTGTAGTGTTTTGTGCGCTTTTGGTAGCGGAATATGTTAGTTCAGGGGAGACTGGTGAAGTGGTGTTGCTCAAAAGCCTTCCGCTGAAATGTAGGAGAACTGAGGATCCTGGTAAAGTCAATTGACTGTGTTCGGGATAGAGTCCTAATTTGTTTACCAAGTTTTGGACCAAAGCAGATTGATGCAACAGTGACATTAAGCGGTGACAATTGGACTAAATTTGCATAAACAGATTTGCTATGCAATTACTAGGTTTCCACAGAACAGTGATGCATAGAAAATAGGGAAGTGAGAAGCAACTGGTGATGCTAGCTTGCTAATTTTCAGATGTAAATAATCCAACTGTTTCAAAATTATTTTAAAAATTAAATTACTGTGACATAAAGCACAAAAGACGACACGTCTCATTTGGAGTGTTTTGTTTGTATTTTGAGAGGAGGGTAATCTAGGGTGACATTTTGCATGCCAGGTTTTGGATCAAAACGGGTACAAACTAGTAGTGAATAAAGTGCATTTATGTAGCTATGGATCTTTAGTTTAAATGGTTTAAATGGAAAGTAGTTGCAGTTTATTTTGGAGCAATATGGTTTCTAAAATTGCAATAAGTTTCTTTTTTGCTTATCTATCTAGTCTCCAAGTCTTTTCTGGTGTTAGTACCTCATACTAAAGATTTTAGCTTGCACAGGATCGCCATTCTGCCCTTTTTCCTCAACTGTGAGACTTACGAGAGATTGTCGTTCTGCAGCAGAGTCCAAAGAGCTCAGATCTAATTGGAAAAGCAACTGAAATTAATTACTGTATTGCTTCTCACTGTAGTCCATTTAAATGGATACATGCTGTTAGAAATGCGAGAGGCAGATATCACCTTCCAGCGCAATTTGGACATAACTCAACTGGGAAGAGGAGGATAATACAAGTTTTTCAAAGAGAGCTGCTGGCATTTAAGTCTCCTGGAGGTGTGAGTTTTGCCTACGCCGCTTTGAGTCAGATCCAGGGTAGTCTCTACCCACTGCCGCAAACTGGCTTGAAGCCCACGTTTTTCTGTCAGATTTGTTTATCCATTTTTATATCCCACCAGCTTCTACTGCTGATGGAGAATAAAAATTATTTTTCTTCCTACAGAAATTCTGTTCCTTAGAAAATTAAGGCAAGCACATCCAGCTTTGCCTAAAAGCAGCTTACAGGAATGGCACATTTCTTACTGTAATTAGTTATTTTCTTATGTAAAAGACCTGTAAGGTTTATTAAATCGGTGATCCTCTTAATGTTAAAAATTCACAATGAGACTCTCAAGTGTCCTATTATGTACTAAAGTAATTGTGTACTTAGTAACAGTCAGTCAGCCAAGGATAGGTTTATTTAAGGGTATAAATATTGTCCTTGTTTTTCTTCAGTGCGTGGGCGTGCACGTTCTGTACAGCTGTGGGACAATGCAGTTAAAGCACTGCTTATATTCAGGGCTGTGAAAGGCGTAACTGGAGGGCGAGTGTCCTGGCTTCACATTTATTCAGTAATATTGAAAGGGGGGACCTCGCTCACAATAGCTGCAGCATCCCTTTTCCAAGGGCAGCGCTGGAAATAACAGGAATTTGTCTGGATGAAGAGAACGTGCTCTACTCAAGTCCTCTGTAAGCCGCAGCGATGTTGGTTGGATGAATGCAGCTGCCTACGGTGCATATCTGCATCTGAGCCGGGGTCATCCTGAATTCCCTGCTGCAAGGGGGAAATAGATAGTCCTGCAGCATGGTTGCTTTTGTCCTAACCTAGCTGTCTGAACTAGGTGAACCGGACCCAAAGTGCCTGTTTATCTCTGGTGACTCTACAAGGAGCCTCGGGTAGGTAACACAGTCGTAGCTGCGTACCTCGTGCGTGTCTGGAGTTGAATGAGATGAATCGCTCCCTCTAGCGCTGTTGCTGTTAGTTAATGAATAAAGGCATGGTGAATGATTTAAACTCATTTACTGCAGCTCTATGGTGTGGTGAAGCACGGGTAAATGTGACCCATGTCAAGCTAAAACGAGAGCTTCAGGGAGGGGAATAAGAAAGCTTCCCCAATTCTTCATCCTGTATGTGGGCTGCTAGGTTGAATTGTAATAGTCTGACTCTCAAGTTTTGGGGGCGAGGAGCAAGTTGTTTCCGTATTTTACACTGCAGCATATAACTGTATTCTGTTATATATAACAGCTTTTGGACTGATCACCTCTGTTCAGAGATCTTTTGGTGGACCAGCTTAGAAGCGTTGGTACTGATCTGTATCGGGGAAGTCATCTGTTTACTCCTGTCATGACAAAAGGGATTTGATGTAACACTTTTTTGTTCCAGGCCTGTGAGAGAAGGCATGCTGAAGCGCCTTTCTTCCTCTTGCTTGAGCATTCACTATTTTGGATGCTATTCATGTTTTTTAGTGCATTGTATAAAGCAGAAAAAAAGCTCATTCAGTGGGTCTCACCCACATCACTAATGAGCTCACTCTGGCCAACATCAGGGACCATGGTTTTCTCCTGCTGATCTCCCTGTTTGATCGCTGCTCTCGTCATCAAAGCTTCACCTCAAACCCCTTATTCCTCTCGAGCTTAGGGCCTGGTACAGCACAGCCAGAGACGCGCGTGGTGCTGAGTGTTGGAGAGTCCCCTCTGATGGTGAACGCTACCCCAGGAGGGCTCAGGGCTTCTGAAAAAGCAGCTGGAGGAAGGAGAGGATGGGAAAGCATGGCAGAACAAATGAAAAGAGGGAGTTTGGAGTTCTGGCCTCAGTAAAGTAAACGAATTTTTGTGATTAAGGAACGTTCATGCGCTTACACCAATAGCTTCAAACATCTTCTTTAAAAGCTCACCTCCCACGTAGAAGCGGCTCTGTCATTAACTTGATTTTTCCACTGTATGAGCTCTCCAGCTTCTTCCAGTGCCTCTGCCTGAATCTAAGTGCACAGATGTTTGGAAAATCAGGTACTTAATGAGGAGACTAAGTATGGAGTTTAGACATATATGTTAGACTCCTACCTCTGAAAAATCTGCTCTTTAGAAACTAGAAGCAGTAACAAATAAAATACTGGACCTCGCAGTTGTTACTAAGAATTAGCAGGGCTCTGCAACATGGTTCAGGAAGAGGTAATCCCATTCGAGTCCGTAATCCTGAGGTTCAGTTTTCCTTGTTAAAAAGGCAGAAGTGCAACTTCTAGCACAGACGAGATTTCACCTGTGTTTGTATGCATATGTAAAAATATATGGGCTACCGCTTAGCAGACAGTAGTCCGTACCATGCAGTCACATTTTAAGTTCCTTGCTTTTTCTTTCTTTTTTGCAGGCAAGAGGTGCAGATATCCCTGACATTCCAGGGGAATTGCCACTCCGGACCTGTGGCAGCACAGCAAGTATGAAAGTGAAGAATGTGAAAAAGTAAGACCAGTGTTCTTTGATTTTCCTCTCTTTGCTGGGATTCTAGTTTTGATGCCCTGGGTTTTAGCTGTTGTCCTGCAATACAGCTAGGGCATTTGGCAACAATTTTTGGTAGCATCTTTGTCAGAGGAACCAAAATCCATGTGAAACGAAGTAAGTTAAAACTAGCGTAGTCTAAAACTGGGGACATGAGAAGTTTTGTTGGCTCTCACCTGTTTCTGGCCATAGAAGCATTCTTTGAGTTCTGAACATCACTGCTACTGTATTTTTAAATTTTTGTGATTGCTTCCTGAAACTGATTAATTCAAAATAAAAAACCAAACCCAAAACCATATATAAAAAAAACCTAAAGAGAAGCCCAGGCAATGTATAAATGAGAAAATTTTTCCCTGTCTTGCTATGCTCTGGGAAGCTAAACCAGGACAAGTGGGTGGCCTAGATATATTTTTCTATTTGATATTTTTTCTCTTTTCCTTTGTTTTTGCATTCTGTCTTCATTTGAATGGGTTTTGCACAATATTTGTTTTTTAGGGGTATTTTTTTCTCCTCTGATCTCCCAGATATTTTTTTTTTCTATGGGCTTACGCTATTTTTCTCTCTCTGTCTCTTTCTCATTCTCTCCCAGAGAATGTAAACCAACTTACGCTTGCAGCTAAGGTTTCAAACCTCTAACCTGCAAAGGGGATCAAAAGTAATCAATATTACTCGACTTGTCCTTGCTAAGAATGCTGACTTGAGGACCAGAACTCCCCAATATTGATTGATCTCTGCATTCAGCTCACCTCTCTGTCATGCTCTGATGCTGTGAGGGAAATGGCTCTTTGTTCTAGTGCTGAGCAGCCAGATGCTGCATCTCACTTCCCACTTATATTCCCGTGGGAAGAGAGAGCTAGATAATGACAATCTCATTGGCTCACCACCCAAAATATCTATAGGAGTCTATAATAGCTTCAGCAGAAGCAAGAGCATGTTGCAGAGCCAGAGGATCTCCCTGTCAGCCATCATTGTAACTGGAGACACTTGGGAATAATTATGCCTCACTTTTGAATTTTAAAAAGGCGAAGGATAAATAGCGTTTGTTCTGCACCCTCAGATACATCAACCCGGGACTGATGGGCTGTGATGCCTTTCACAGGTAAAGTTCTACTTTCCTATGTGTCTCGTGTAAGGCTGTTTATTTGCACTGCAAACCTGCATTTGTAAAGGTAGAGCGGCTTGTCCCTGCACCTTTTCTTAAAAGATGTGGGCTTTGGTGTTGATGAAATGCCACGTGATTCTTTAAGGATGCAATGATAAAAGCCACTTTGCAATTTAGTTTTCCTTTCTCGCTCAGTTCCTTTCTCCACTGTTTTGGTGCATCACATCAACAAATCCCTCTGTTCCCTTGGCTTTAGGATGAGAAAGTTGTTATTATTTTATATTAGTAACTGCATTTTATAACAGTACTTGAGGCAGAGCATTGTTTCAGTGGTTTGCATCTCTCTTATGGTGTGCTTTTGCTGTGCTTCAGGTTATCCTTTACAAAGGGTCATTTCCCGAAGATGGCTGAATGTGCACATTTCCATTATGAAAACGTGGACTTTGGCAACATACAGGTGAGTTTCAGATTTCTTTTATATAGAAAACACCATTGTGTTTGGCTGCCAGCTAACCTGGGTCGGGGATTCGGTAGAGTGACCTCCACTAAGGTTTGTTTAGTTTGCTGCAAAATGGTTAGTGATAAGAAGTTAAAGCAATAGTGTCTCTTTATTTGGAATTGGTTCTGTGTACTGGGCCAGAATCTGTACTCAGCCATGTGGCCACCCCTTTGAGGTTGGAGATGATTTTATTTCCACTGGATATGACTGTTGTCACTGGTTTAAGACTGCATCAAACATTCGTTATTGAGCCATCTGTGATAACTGCATGCATATTTTTATTTTATGTGTGTGCATCTTTAAAGAGTTGTGTGAACTTATTTATGTAAATATAAAGAATTCAAATTTATCCGTTCTCTTCATGTTATCTTAGCTCTGCATTGTGCATTGCTGTGTCATCAGAATACAAGGAATTGCTAGTCAGCCTGAGTTGCATTTCTAGAAGTGTGCAGGCTTCACTCCTTTGTGATCCGTCCATCAGAAATAGAGGGAGAAGCATTTTTCATTGAGCAGTACCAGGGAGGGCTGAGAACCAAGAAGCACTGCTGGTTTCTCATAAACAGGGCACATCTTGTTCTGCACTTAGAGAAGCAGGAATGCCTCCAGCATCTGCCAGCCTTGTAGCCAAAAAGAGGTTACAACCTTTTCATTTGTAAAACATTTCCTGTAATATAGAGTGAATTATTTACAGCCTTTCATGTTTCCGTACTTGACAGTTTTGCAAGCGCAATTATGCATCTGTTTTTTCTGTCTCCGCAAAATTCCGACTGAGAAGAGGTTTGGGTCCTATTCAGAGCTCGCATCCACTATTTTTCACACTTAGTGGCTCTAAGTAGGTCCATTCTGCTGAGCACGGGATGTATGTGCATTGGCAGACACGCATACACACAAAGGCAGAGTAAATTGGGCAAAATAGTGGGCTGAAGAGGCCACCAGAGCAAAGAGCTCAGTTCTTAATGAGGTCTCTGGAAGACGGGCTGCTGACACAAATAGGAACAGTCCTCAGTCTTCTGAAGCAAAACCGGGCTTCTTTATTTTCAGTTTCTGTGCATAGGAATAGTGTGACTAATCTATGTCCTTATTTGTAGTCTCCTGGTAATTTTCTGATTTGACACCGCTAATTTTTCAGTCATTTTGGAGAGAAGTTTTGTGTTGGAGTAGGTGTTGAGCAGGTTTCTGTGTATACAGAGATGTTTTTTGCATCATGTGGTCCTCTGAGTTTTCCGTTCCATCATTCAGAGATATTCACGCAGAGATAGGCACGATGCGCAAGCTAGGGAGAGATTACAACCTTTGCATGGCATTAGTACTGAAAGCATTTTAAAGGCAAATAATTGAATTCTTTTGTGGGTTTAAGCAGTTCTTAGAACGTTTTAAGGATGGCAGGGCATACTTGTAGGGTTGATATGCTGAGATTTTTTGTGTTTGTGAGAGGGAGAGGTAAAATCAGATAATACATTCTTTACAGACTTCCTTCGTGTTTTTCTGCCAACAAACCCAAAGCGTGTTCTGGTGGGAAGTTTCCACAGGCAGGAGCTGGTGCTGTCGAGCGTTCCTTTTCGTGGTGTCATTGCTGCACCTCCGGCTTTCTGTGCTCCCGCTCAGTTGTCCTCTGTGTTGTGCCCTCTGGCACTAGCAGAACACCAGTTGCTGTAACCAGTGTGGCTGAAAAAGGTTAACTGGGGAAGGCAGCCCAGGAAGACAAAGTAATACTGGTTGTCCAGCCACGTCAGGCTCCTGATGAGCTGGTTTCTCTCCCGGTGTCTGTGTTGCGAAGGCAGGGGGAGAACGGTGGACGACAGCAGCGCGGGAGGGACTGTCATAAAAGTGTGATTGTGTGTGTGTTGGGAGGGTCAGTTCTCTGTTTACACCACTGCTACCTCTGAAAAAACGTACGTGCTTAACTGCTCATGCACCTAAAGCAAAACGTGTGCTTAAATAAGGTGAATCGGGCCCTAAGTACCAGCTCTGCGCCTCTTGTCCCTTCCTTTTTCTAAGCAAGATTTCTGACAGATCCCCGCGGTGTAATGACATTTTTATACGGGTAAGAATATATTAAGAACAGAGCTTTGCTCCTGAAATACGGAAGAGTAGGGCATTACAGTATTTCCTTGGAAGACCAGTATTAATGGTAAAATAAATGAAAGCTATTAATACAACAGAAGTATTAGTTTATCGATTTTAAAATGGGTTCATATAGGGCTCATACATTTCAGGCGAGCGGCATTCTTTGGTGGCTCCTTTGTGATAACAAGGTAAACTGGAGAATAGCAGTAGGCTGAAGTGACTTGTAAATGACAGCTTGGCACCTAATAGCGAATTACCAAGTTGCATCTGAGGGGTAGTGGGTGTAAACTCCTTTCAAAATCTATTCACTGTTAAAAATTTACATAGCAGAACTGCAGTATTATCTGGCTGTGTCAGGAATTGTGTAATGCTGTCTATTAACAGCCTGGCCAAATTTCAGATTGTTTTGTAACGTTTATGTCACTTATAATATGGTCTTGTGGTGTAATCAGTATTAATATCTTGGCATTTCACCTCATGAGATCGTTTTAAATTAACTTTCAGAGATGTATAAAAAAGGATTTGTTCTCGTCTTATCCTAGCAGCATGCTAACAAAACTAGGTGCATTTTGGGATGTTTTTTTCTCTTCAGAAACGTTCAGCTATACTGCTTTCAACAGCAATGTATTTTGACCTTATCTGTGTCTGGCCAGCGAGACACTTGTTGCATCGGCAGGAAATAGTTGGTTTACCAGGCAAAGTATTTGATGTCAAAGCGGTGGTTATAGGATAGGCTTTACAGATTGCATCAGTGCCAGAAATTCACTGGTATTTTGCTGAAATACCTTGCATTTATTACTGCATTCATTTTTTAAGGCTACATCTTTGATTTTTAATTTTATGATGAAAAGCCAGGCTCTGCATAATAGATTTATTTTAGTCTAGCATTGGATCAATGCTTGAGAGTCTTGTTAGCAGGAGCAAAACTGTGGTTCAGCCTTGCTATGGTCTGTGTCTCCCAAACGAGATGTTATTAGCCCATGGCTGGACTGTGATTACGCAGCATTGGTTCGGTTGGTTCTGCTGGCTTCCTTCTCTCTTAAGTTCCGCTGCCTTTCCGCACTTCTTGGCTAACGTCCGCCTGTGATGCCTCTCTCTCTAGAACATCAAAATTCAATTCATTAACATACAAAGCAAGCGCTGCTTGCACACGTGTTGCTGTCCAGGGCATCTTAGGGTTCAGTTAAGCACTGGAGCGTGGAGTTAGAAGTCCTCAGCATCACTCCAGGTCTTACGTTAAGGTAGAAGGGCTTACCGTGCATTTAAGTTCAGGAGTGCCTAAATCATCCCAATGTAACTTAAAATAAGTTCACGATCAGTTTCTAAGGCAGCTTATTAAATTTAAGCATGATTTCAGGATCTGCTAGTTGGAAAAGCTTCCTGCTAAAGGGGCTTGAGTCGTTCCAGCACACCACAGTGTGCTGCAGGTAGCTGGACTAACACAGAAAGAGTTGATGTGTACACGCTAAACAGTGCAGCATCTTCCAGACACTCGTTTGAGTTGACATTCAATGCATGAGCACGGTGCTCAGCCCAGGCTGATTTGATTGCACGTTCCAGATTTTGGTTTTTAGCTGTAGAGCTGCTCGAGGTAACTCATTCACGTGTGATTTGAGTATCTCAGTCCAGCAAGTGTGTCACATAGTGGGCTTTAGGGCCGGTTAATACATAGGAATTGAACCGTTTCAACAAAACCCCTATGTCGCCAAGTTACGCAAAATAGAATGATTTCCCCCCAACGTGGCAAAAATGTGATTTTACTTAGTGCTATGTGCCATTAATATAAGCAGGAGAAATAGTGATTAGGCATTCCGTAAATATCTTTGCTTCCTGCCAGATATAAAGACTTCACTTGAAACAATTAAGAAATTATCTTTAGTTGAGTAGGTTTTAGTAATGGAATATGGAGAGCCGATCAGCTCTGTGCTTCCCAGATAATATTCTTTTCTCCCTGAAAAACCCATTGCTAAAGGAGAGAAAGTGCTGCAGTGCACATTCATATCGCTTCAGCAATCTCGCATTTGACACAGATTTACCCCTTGAAACAGCACGGTCTCTGTGTTTGCGTTTTTGTAGCTGCCTTCTAAAAATAAAGCCCTGTCGGAACAGGATTGGATTACGATGCGTGGAAGATCCTCTCCTTATCTGTTAAGCTTTGGCATCGCAAGTGGTAGGAGCGTGTTATCAGTGGTAAAGGAAGTATTTGAACCAGAATCACTTCCGCCTGTGGAGGCATCAGCTGCCAGGAATTCCTGTACGAACTCAGCAGTATTGTTTGCTGTTTGAATGCCTTTGGCAAGCTGCAGCCTTCCAGCCAAGATGATGGGCTGCCTTGCAGTGGTGGCCGCGGTTTGCGCCTGTAATTGTATTTTCCTGAGGTGCGTTAAGAGTTAGAAGCGTTGCAAAGAGAGCAGTTCAGTTCTTCTTGTGCCTTTTGTCAGCAAAGCTTCTTGAGAAGATATTTCTCGGGGTCGTCTTCTTTTGGTTTGCCCCCTTTTATTTATTTATTTCTTTAATAATATTCCAGGGAAGGGGGTGCAGAGGGGAATTGTGCTTGTGAAGGTGTCTCTGTTAATTATACAGTAAAATTTTTTCCTGAGATGTGTTGCAAAGGAAACAAAAATCACGGTAAAGCCTGACCAGGTGCCTTCCTCTGGAGTTAATTGGCGTAGTTTAAGATGTTTCTGCCGCAGGTAAAAGCAGTCCACTACATAGATCAGCTAGAAACAACAGGAATGGAGGAGTGCTCCCTGAACTGCATCTGCCTGAAGTCGGACAGCTTAGCTCGAATCTCCTTCCATCAGGGATTTTAAACTAAGCCTGCTCGCTGCCTTCAGTGTAGGAGGGCTTCTTCATTCCCCCAGCTCTTCTGTGGGCATGATAATTTTCAGTATCTTGGCAGTCATGAGCAGCTACAGGCTGTAATGTCTTCATTTATTCCAGTCATTTGCAAAGTGTTTAAAAAGAAAAATATATTTATTTTAAAAGGCAAAACATGAAGCAGCAGTCCCCCCACCCCAATACCTTTTAAAAGATGGAAATACATAGTAAAAATCACAAAAACTGGCCTGAATTTTGCTGAAAAGACGATTTTGCTGGGTTTTGCTTTGTCTTTATGCGTGTGTGAGTGCTTATGACACGCATACCCATACTGCATACAAAGTGGGGCTCCTTTTTAGCCTTTCATCTCTGGATGCTGTTAATCTCCCCCCAAAATGACTTTGCCATATTCTGATACATTATGTTCCCCTTCTTTAGCCCAAGGCCTTCCCCTCCCGTTCTCTGTCTTTTCCATATGGTTTCTTTACTCTTGCGTTCTGAAGTGGTAGGGGGACATGTTGCAAGGGCTACTTTAAGGACATGGGTATATAAAAACAACTATGTTCATAGTGTAGGTGGAAACTGCTTCTATTAACTTAATAATTCCAGCCACAACTCCCTGAAAATTGGCATAGTCTTCTGCCAAGATCAACGGATTTTTAAAATTTGGAGTCTTTAGGCCAAGCTTCTCAATGCCAAAAAAGTTAGGAAAATATTCGAGTAAGTTCACCTCAGTTTTTGGATTCTTCTATTTCCTGGTCTTGCATCCAACTTGCCACTAATTCCTCAGAAAAATTCTTCCCTGGAACAAGATCACACCTGTGTAATTTCAGCTTGCTTGGTTTTCTTCCAGTGAAATGGGGAGAAATCCAGCATGGGTTTTACAGTGGAAGGGCAACTTCAAGTACGGAGCGTATCTCTCCATGAAACTTTACTGTTGCTGCTCGCACGTTTACTACTTGTTTTACGGTCGTTGCTCGCTGCGGAGAAAGCTAACAGCCTTATTAGTGATCAAGCTTTAATGGGTGGAATGAATGTAAATTGTCTACCAGTCATTAAAGCCTGCTCAAAAAACCGGCAGGATATAATTTGAAGGCTAAGCAGGTCCTTCTGCTGGCCCCGTGGCCATCATTTTGCTGAAGGCCGTTGCCATGCCCTGAAGGAAGAGGGGGATTGCTTACGTGCGGTGGGGGGGACCTGCTCAGAGGAGCTTGTTGGTAAGGGAGAGCCGTCCGTCTGTCTCGCTGTCTGTCAGAGCGTGCACGCTCGTGTGTATTTGGAGGTGTAATGCTGAAATGTATGGGAAGGGCCAGGTTCAGTCTGCTTTGGGCGTACGCCGATGCTCCCTTGTGGCTTTAGCTGCTAAGTCATTTTTAAAGCATATTATACGCTTTGCTCTCTCATCTCTCTCCCTTTGACTGACGGTTACTGAAATTGTGAATTTATAAATGTTTATCTTTTTTTATAAAGTAAAAGGCGATTTGTCTGACGTTACTCAACTGGCTGGTCATTGAGTTGCCTGTCATAGAGAGGAAAGTTTTTTTCAGTTAGTATTTATCTAGATTATCTCACTGTCTGATTCCACGCATGTTCTTTATTTTAAGCTGTTCGTCTAGGTGTATAAATGGAAGGGTAGACTGTAACACAAATAATTGTTAAAAGCAAATGAGATTTTACCTGTTGATTCAGTTGAACAGGTAGTTCTGCCTTTTTTTTTTTTTTCCTTTTTTTTTTTTTCTTCTCCTTTTGCCTTTGGATGTTTTTATGAGTTTATATAGGACAGTTCGTTTCTCCACTAGGTTTGTGTCACAAGAGAACAGAACCCAGCGTGGTGTTTCTGTATCTGGGACAAAATGGCAGATCTGGGATGTTCTGTTTATGAAAGGATTTTGAGTATTCCCCGCTTTGTGCGTTTCTTCTCTGCCTTATTAGTATGAGAAAGAAGATCACTGTGCAAATTTGGATAAGCAATTTTCTCAGACTGGAATATCTTGAGATAGGTATCTTCTCTTCCTCTCTTACTCGCGTGCTGAGTACTGGCGGGCCAGAACGGTTTCAGGGAAATCTGTGCGTACTTGGCTCTTCTTTGCAACTGGGGACTTGTGGCACTCCATTTGGAAATGTTGACTTCCTGCAGGAATCCAGCTTATTTTTTCTTCCCCTGGCTTTAACACTGAAAATATAGCAAACTTGTTTGTGGATTTTTAGTCTTTATTGGTGCATAGTGGCTACTTGATGGCATGAGTAAATCTTAAAAGTGACTGTAATAAGCCCAGCTGTTAACTTTAGCATTGACCTCCTGCTGTTTGCCACCATCATAAATCATCTTTAGCAGCGTGTCACAGAAATGTATAAAAATTGTTTTAATTAGTAACTGGAACAGAGTTGTGTTGGAAAATTTCTTCCCTGAGGTTTAATGACCTGAAAAAAACCAGAAAGATGTATTACATGTATAATTAAAATATATTAAAAATGTGAAAAGAATCCGCGGGCTCCAGCAAAATAATCCCTATTTCACTAGTGTTTCATAGTTTGGAAGAGGATTAAACCCCTTCTGTTTTTGTATATGGTAAGCCATACTGTTAACAGGAATGGTGTTAAAATGCAGCATAATATTGTACTCCTAGATCTGCAAGCGTGCCAAGCTGGTACGATTTTAATAACTAGCAAGCTTCATGTTGATACGATCCCTGAGATTTACAGAAGCAGGGGTGTGTTTTTATTCGCCAGTGGAGGTTTGTCATGCCAGTGGATGTATGAGCTGTTAAACCAAACATCATTGGGAACATTTACATTTTGTGTTTACTGTACCTGCTTACAAAAAGGGTAGTTTGTTTAGTTTGTGCTTATGTGCCAGAATTTTGAGGTTTGACGACAGAGTTGACAGCTCAGGAGTAGCAAGTTAGGCTACAGATTTTTTAACTGTTCATTCATTAGCTTAGCTTTCCAATGGTGGTGGGGGTGTACCTTTGTCCTGTAGTTATAAATGTTTTCACTCATTTCCTGGTGAAGACGTACAAATAGGATATCATCTGATCTTGCACAATCTGTGTTCCTGACTGTCTCGGCTTTGAGATCTCTTGCTGGTTAAGGTGTTTTGGTTTGAGCAGACCAGATATGTTCTGTCTGTCTTGCCAGGTATGCTCTCTATCCTGGAACGCTGCATTTACTTGTGATGGTTGCGTGATCTGGTTTCCAGGTAGCCTGCAGTCTTTGAAAATCAAGACTGCTTTCCCATCTGCTTCACTCAGTAATATAATCTCACGCGAGGACATGTGGTGTGAACTCAAGAATAGTTCTCATTATAAAATGAGGGAAGAGTTGTCTTTGAGCACTCAGGAGAAAGCTTGTCACTGCGCTCATACTATGATAATCTATCCTGCAAAGCAAGAAAATGCGGAGGAAAGCACTTGAACTGATGGTGTTTATATGCTACATGGGAAAATGTTTGCTGTACTGGGACAGGATTCTTAATGCAATATGTGTAGCTGCAGGTGTATCAGAGAGGATGTTTCTAGATCTGCTACGCTGAGACCCAAGCTTTGTTGTTTGTTTTACTTGTAACCGAGAGATCTGTGCAGGAGATTTCCTGTGAATCTAAACTTTCCCAAGGGTCTGGATTCCGACAGATTTTTAGTTTAAAAGGGGAGGCATACACACCCACACATATTCTCACCCACACAAGCTATTACAATGTCTAGAAGGCATTTGAACATGTTTGTAGACTTTGATGGTTTTGTTATTTTATCCCTTGCTGTGGTGCGTGAGCAGAAGATGGAGGCTTCTGCTTCCATGTCCTGCAGGCAAGGCTCTGAACTTTGGCTCTCCTGGGGGTCCATACCAAAAAGCTCTTTGATCTCCGCTGAGGATTCCGAAGATATCAATTACTTATTTCCTCTGACGCTTCATTTCTGGCCATTTTGTCCACAGAACCTGCAAGTTCAGGTTGCTGTTTTCCTGGTAAAGCAGTATAAAATCGAATGGTTCCATTAATGTCGTGGGTTTTTAAAAGAAAAGACTTACTTGAAGAAACATGTGATGCTCTCACTGCCTCTTCAAGACTCTCTCTCCTAAAGTATAACTTCTTCTATCTCTCCTGAAACTAACTGAACTGAAGCCCCAATAAAATGTTTTCTTTCTGGACCATCAGGGATTGGTTTGTGAGTTGCAGTCAGAGCTGACACCTCTAGCTGCAGAGTGAGCTTTTGGCACCATCACACTTGAGAATTATGTCAGTAATCATTTAGAGGGAAGACTGTTGCTTAATAGACACCCACAAATCCAGTATTGTAACAAGTTGGAAATAAAAATATATAGTGCCGTATACTTCATGTATGTTCAGGATCCTTGAACCTGCCTTTAAAATTAATTCTGTTCTATTGGAAGACTGCTGAAGCTTATAAAAACAGTTATAAAACAAAATGCCTACTAGAAAAACCTCACTTTTTGGGTAGGTGGTATTGTCTGGTCCTGCCAATTTATGTTTATGTACTAACAAGAATTCTTTTAAGTTGCCTTGAAATTCACTGCAGCTGTATAATTGATCTTTATGGTGCTTGAGCGTTAACCTTATTTATTGCAAGTATGACATGTCAAAACATTCAGGCTTTAAAAGAACTGATTTTGGACCAAGTTCCAATTTACCAGCTTGAAGTAGTTCAAAAAACCAAAACAACTTCTGTTATTTTTACAGCATGGGTCCAGGAATTTACTTTGAAATGCTGGTAAATTATTTAATATTTCTCTATCTGCTAAGTCCTGCAATAATTACAGGTGCAGCAATCCTGGAATGGGCAGGGAACCCACTGGGACCTGGAGCTTTGGAGTAGAAAGGATTTGCAGGAAAGAAAGGGAAGTGTCATATCAGGACGAGGGTGCTGCCTTCGCTAAGGTGAGGGAAGCTCAGGGTTATTTAGGCGTAGTGAAGGTGTGAGACTTGAGAAGCATCAGCGCCCGATTCGGAGTCCCCTTCTGGGCACCTTCTCTCATGGCTTAAGGTTTGATTTAGTGTCATGCTTTGCCATTTGTTTTAAAACTAGATAAAAGCTAGATCGAGTTTGGAAACTCTTTTTGCAGAAGCGAGCTCTTAGGCTAGCACGTACGTTTTGAATTATTAATGCGTTTTAGCAGTAACACTAGAGCTGCGCTGTGCACTTTGAATACACCCTAGACAAGCTGTGTTGGTTTTTATTTCCCCTGGTACATGGTCCCTGCATTTCTTTGAACTCTTTTAAGCCTCCTTGTATCCCTTAATTTCTAGCTACTTTAAACTAAGTGGAGTTCAAAGTAAGCAGAAGATCTTTTTAGAGCTGGTTGGTGTTGATGCTGAATCAGAGGGCACCGTGACGCTTTTGTCCTGGAGCACTGCTTTCCTCTCGCAACTGGCTTTGACTTTTCGTGCCTATCTAATGTCATAAAGATGCAGAACTTGGGCCATTCATCAACTCTCTTAGAGGCAGTCTGGAAAATAATGTTCCAGCTTTCTCGTTTATGATTTTGAGATAAACAAGGAGAGAGGGAAGACTTGGATTTTTAACAACAATATGTCCACATACTCTTACAATTCCTTGTTATGTATCATATGGATGAATGTTTTGTTTTCCCGTTGAAAAACAATTAAGACGCGGATGATGTATTATATTTTCTGTTAGGATTATGCGTGTATGTGTCTTGCAAGTTGCTATGATCAGATTAAGGCTAAAACAGCCAGTGTAAAACAAACTATGTCTGCAACAGTAGCAACAGTACTGAATCTTATTGCTACCGTAACGTGCCCTTGAATTAAAAAAAAAAAAAAAGTCTGGACTACAGCATGGGTTTCACATAGGCCCTATGCCATGAGGTATGTACGCTGTGTGTGCATGCTCCGTTATTCCACAGACAGAAGTTCATTCACATTTAAATGCGCTTGGTTCGATGGCTGAAGACGGTTTGAGTTATGGAAAGGCCTGCAGCGTTTTATATCTTGTGTGTGCTCATTTAGACAAGTTATTGCATCAGTGCTTGCTGTAGAGGAATGTTTATTCTACACAGAATTGTTGGCGATTCATTGTTTTCTTTTGGAAACTACTAAGTTCTTAGTACAAAACTTAATTGGAATACCAATATAAGAAAGCATAACAAGAATTGAAGTTTTGCATTTGTCCACAATATGGAGCTGCTTGGGGGCCTCTTCTGGAAGCGCTCTGCTTTTTGCTGTCGTGTGTAAAGCAGTGCGTTCCTGTGTGAGGTTCCCAATTTGTCATCATAACCACTAATCGCATGCCTAGTGACGTAAGGGCTTGGCCATTTAGCTTGAGTTAATGAGCATCGTTAAACCTGCCCAGAGAGGAACTGAGTCACGCTCATTGCTGTGACAGCAGTGTCAGCCCTGGGTGACTTCAGGGGTGCTGCATCAGGTGGTTTGTACTATTACTCTTATCCTCATGGTTGTGTTTTAAACATTCGTAATAGTTGAATCATAAAGACCCATTTCCCTTGAAACCTGCAGAAATTGGGACCGAGCGAGGGCTGCAGGTTTATGCCTCTCTGTGGAGAACAAGTGTGTCAGAGGAACAAGGTTCTTACAAGCTTCCAAAGAGTACGTTACACAGTGGCAGGATTATACCAAACCCTTTTTTCTTTGGAGAGTGCAATTAAATGCTTAAAAACTAAAAGCCCAACTCTGGGATTCCAATGAGAAGTTCCCAGGTTGAGTCTGCAGGGTATAGACCTGTTTCCAGTGTGACCGGAGTTGTTCAAAACCCACATTCCCTGAACTGTCATCTGGGAAATTTCAAAGTTAAAATATTCTTTTCAGATCTTTACTATTTTATCTTCTGCCTCTGGCATCGTAGCAGAATTTTCTAAATTAAAAATGGAAACAGACTTTCAGATCTGCCTGTGACCCTTTATGCAGTTTGTCTGTATTTTTAACTCTTGAAGTCCATACTCTGGAGACCACCAGTTAAGGTTTTGACACATTGATCAGAAAAACAAGACACCGGTTATGAACTACTTCACAAAAGTAAAAGTCATCCTATTTATTAAGCCTTTCCAAGATTATTTCTTTAATGCCATGAATTTAAGGCAGGCAAATAATGGGTTGTACTTGTGTTCTGGAAAATACGGTGTCGTGTTTTCCAGTTGACCTTCCTGTGTCTGAGTTTGCAATACATTTACATATAACCACTGGAAAAAACCAATGTTAATGAAGTGCTCGTGGTCTCGAGCAACACAAAATGTCAAAGGTTGGATGGCACACTGCTGTTGTGCTTCACGATACAGTCTATTTACATGATTGCATGCTATTTTTCAATTGGTATTGTGCTGTGCAATTCCTCTCCTGCCTGCCTGATCTCTGAGGTGCCTCGGTAGTGCTGGAGGCAACCTCAGGACATGAGGAGAATATTTCTATTATTTTCCTGGTACCTCTCTCCTTGCTCAAGAAGATTGTCTATTTGTCCTCTAGCTGTAAGGAAGGACTAGCTGTAAGTAAGCCCTTACTAGGGCTTATTTAGTGAACTAAGAGCTTCACTTCTAGTCAAAATTTAGCAGGAATCCATCTTTAGCATCTAGTGACTGACGAGGCTCAGAAAAGCTCTAAAAAACCCCACCTCCCTTCATTTTTTGGTAGTCATAAGGCTGCAGTTAATGTTTAAGAGCATGGGATGCTTTTCAGTGCAATGTAATGAGTTTGATTTTCCTGGACTGACAGCTCCAGTCTTTCTAAGATGATGTCTTTAAGAAATAATACCACTGAATTATAGAATTAGATTAAAAAATGTGGGAATTTCCAAAGAAGTTTCACTTCTCATTAGGGATTTTTCTGTGCAAACCTTTCAGTGTGCAAGTACCTTCAAGCCTTTCTCAACAAGAGGGAAGAAACTTGTTTGTTTAAAGAAACTTGTTTGTTTAAAGTAACTTGAGTTTCTCACATAATTGCTTAAGACTGAAGGTTTCAACATGATTATTTCAATCTTTTTTTCCAAGTCATTTCTTTTCAGAACCGAAAATTGCTGACAGTGGTGTCAACTATTCCATTCTTAATGGCTGCTTTATAGCAGCGTTGTGTGTGCTGAGTAGTGCCTTTCAGCAGCGTTATTGAAGCTGGAACCTTATATATCCACCACTAGGCAATTTCTGGGTGTGGGTTATGGAGACCTCAGGTGAAACATCTGATTTTTAGTCACTTCTTAGAGATTTTCCTCATTAATTTGGTTGAGATAAAACGAAACCAACCCATTCATTTTGAGGCTTCAGGGTCTGTTGCTGGAATAATGGTACCTACGCATCGGTACCCGTATGGACCTCTATCAAGGTTTAAGCATCTCTGTTTCGGTGGGAGGAATGTTAATACTACTAATAAAGACAATCCTGTTTTCACTATCAGAATAGATAGATCCTGGAAGTTTCCCAGGATGTGGCAGAAATGGGCCTTGTCTCTGTCCGTTGTCTTCCTCCTCTTCAGTAGCCCCATCCCCAGTTATTCTGCGGCATCATCGTCATCGCTGTACATGCGCTACTGGGCATGAGTATAACCACGTGGTTGTATTCTGGAAAACTTTTTTCATGGCTTGAGGATAATTTCTTTAAATCATTTAACTCCTGTAAATGTAACTGAATGTTTTCATCATAAATACACTCAGTCCTTCCTACACAAGGTGGAATTGTGTCATGTAGCCGTATGATTATAGCATAACGTAAAATCTCATATAAAAACATCTATGTGTGTGGGAGAGAGGGCTTTTGCAGTGCCTTGTCTTAACTGATTTATGCTCCTTCTGCAACTAGTATAAATGTTTCTCTTCAATTTGGGCAATATTTACTTTTTAGAGCAGGTGAGCACCCGCAGCGTATAGTCAATTTTTTTTTCGATATGTAGAAAATATTTAGGCCTTAGACCTATTGCGAGTGTTCAGTTACTTGTCAGCTGTGTTTTGAATTCTGTATACTAGTGTGAGTTGTGTCTTGCCTAAAGCCTGCAGAAACTTCAGGACACCCCTTTCTTCAAAGGAAAAGCGGTTGGCGATACTAGAGAAGTTGTAAAGGGCACAGCGTTGTCCCTCAGCATACTTGCTGGTTAATCATGACATGGGAAGACACTAGCTGGAGCTGTAAGAATACAGGATGGGTATGTGAGTAGCGGAAGATGAGAACCATGCGTAGGCATGTGTTCGTGCACATGAAGAGCAGGAGAGATGCAATAAATACAAGCATTGTGTATCCCCTTGGAGTTTTGTATTAAAGCCAGATATTTTTCGTCTGGCTGAAGTTTTTATGCAACATCTGGTTGGGGGGGGGTGAGGGAGTTTTTTGTTTTTTCTCCTAGAAAAAATTTTCTTTTTAGAAAATCATTTTGACCATATACCTCTTCTCATTTGCCAGCCCCCCCTTTCCCAGAAGGCAGTAGTTGAGGGGAAATGCTTCCATCTAGTCTATTCCATGCTTTAGCACTTGCTCAAGTGTTTGTAGAAAAACGCACATGGTGATATAAAACATATGTCAGTTTTGCGCTGTGCCTCTGAACCCAGCTGTGGAACAGGGACTATTATTTTCTTTGTTTAAAAAAACGGGGGCGGGGGGTTTGAGATGTGAAATTTTAAAACGGTCTTTCTCATGCATGTATGTACATGCATGCGTGCATGCGTAAAATTGTGCTTGCACCTTCCCCCTCAGCTGAAGTTTGGCAAAGTAATCGGCAAGTAGCTAAAGGTCACAGGCTGTATTTGAAAGCACTGGGAGTCCTATAGCTCTTGTGCTGTGTCTGTCTTATATTAAAATGCTTTCAGTGGTCAGTTTAGTCATAGACTAAGCTTTATGTAAAACTGGGGGGTGTAGGCGTAGCTAAATGCCGAAAGCGCTGGGTTTCACGCAGCCTGATTTGTAAAGATGAGTGGTTGTTGATCTTTGCCACTTCTGGGGTCATGGGAGGAAATGGAGTAAGCTTCCCCTTGGCTTTTATCGCTTCCTCCTGCCAGCTAAGGGGAGATTATTTTCCTTCATTTGCTGCTCCTCTTGTCAGCAATAGACGTTGGTATTTAGCCAGATAATAAATAATGCTTTTCCTGGGGAAGGGGTTCTCAGATGTGGCTGTAGTAACACTGATTTCCCACCCTCGCTGCTTTCTGTCTTGAGCCTAGTCCTGCAAATTCGTGCTCGGGAAGATGTGGTTTGCATATATGTGCAAAACTTGTTTGCTTTTGCTTACACTCTGTTTCTGAAGCTTTTTAAAAAGTTTTAATGGTGGCTGCTTATCTACTGAACGCTGACAGGTTCATTCATCTTTGTTGTAGAAGGCTTTTGAAGACCCTGCACACCAGACTTGCAGTGGAAGTATATTCTTGTGGAAATTGGGTCAGCATTATTTATTCTCATTTATAGAGTCTACTCCACCATTTGCAAAGGTAGACTTTGTCATCTTGTGGAGTTTATTCTCTTTATCCAAGTCTAGAAGGGCGCTGTATACCTGCAGGCAGTAGCTTGAAGAACATGGATCCCTCGATACTTGCTGACAGAGAGGTAAAATGGGGAGCGTGGAGCAAAGGCCAGGATTTCCAGTGCTCCTGGAAGGTAACAGTGACTGATTGGAAATCAGACTTCAGGAACACATCAGCGTAAGCTGAAATGCTCTTCTGACCCTGTGGAATTACTGGGCAGAGGGGTCTGTGGAAAGGAGGATGTTAGGAGGAGATTGGCTATCACCTATGGGTAGCATTGTTTTGCAGTTCCACGAATGCTGGTTTTGCTTCCTCTAACCTTCCTTCCTTGCTGAGCAGCGGGTCACGCTTGTTAAAACGGGTAGGAGTTGGGGCTGCATGCCAACAGAACTGCTGACATAAAAGCCAGGAGGTACAGTTCCTAATGAGATTTCAGATTTATTCGTGTCCAGCACCTCCAAATATGGGACGACCAGGCTGCTGCCTTCAAGGCTCTTCAGGGTATGTTTGTTTTTCCCTCGTGTGCATTATTAAGTTTTGTTTACTGCCTTTGCTCCTGGGAGCTTTGCTCCTCGTTACTGGTTCTCTATAAATGCAAACCAAGAAATGTTACTCAGCACAGCACAGTTCTTGATTTGGCCTGTGCGTTAAAAATAACACACATACCTCTCTTTGGATGACACAAAAGTGAGAAATCATGGCATAAATGTATCTGCAGTCCGAGTAAGAAAAGGTGCTCAGAAAATGTGATAGCGAGAGAGGATCAATGACTACCTTAAGCAAATGATTCTGCTCATTGCCACGATACTCTCCCCCCCCATCAAAAGTAGCGTTTCGAAAGGGGGGTGGGGTGGTGTTTTGTTCTTTCTCCTCCCCTGGAACTCCTGCTGATATTTTCAGGTATATAAGGCATTTTTTTGCCAGTGACTTTGACTCTTATCAGTGTGGAGAAAAAAAAAAGTTAATATTGATTTAGTGGGGGAGAAAACAGAAAAAGTGAGTAAGAGTCTAATAGCCTGGAATGACAGGACTATATCAATTTTCAGTTCTCTCAGAGGAATAATATGCTTGTTTCCAGCAAATGGAAAAGTAGACTATGACTAAAACTGTCACTGACCTCCCACAGAATTTAATGGATTTTGGAGCTCGGAGAAGAAAAGGCAGTCATAACTAACTCAGTGATTTTAATGCACTTTCCTTGAAAGTCAGCAGTTTTACGAAATGCCGTATGCAGGAAGATAAAAGTATATATATCTTATATAGCTGTAAAAAAATTTATATGCACTGGCTAAGTCTTTTTTTGACTATGGATGAATGCACTTCTCAATAAGCTTAAACAACATAGTATATGTTCTAGGTGGTTTATATCCTTAACATATGTTGCCAGCACATAAAACGAGCCTGTTGAAAAATGATGGACGAAAACTGTAAAGCAATCTCATTCTTGGCCCATTCAAGTGGCTTTTCGACGTAAGTAGTTCCTGAATGGGTCAACTATAAAAAAGGTCCCTTTCGTATGATGAAGGGGAACACTGCGTTTGCACACATTGATTGGCAACAGCCAAAGTAAGTATCCTGTTTTGTCCAGGGGTAGACAGCGAAAGAAAGGATGCTTTGTTTTGTGGCAAGGCCACTTTTTCTTTTAACTAACTAACTAACTAACTAAACCAGCTCCTTTAATTTAACTGCCTCTTTGTTTTTGCCTGAAGCCATCAAGTGCTGGTTCCTCTTACAGAGCCGTCTCCGTTGTTTTGCCACTGGAAATATTCACACAGTTGTGCTGAGCCTTAACTTTCACGAAGGAGCGGGACTGCACGAGCAGGAAGATAATTTTCCTGGTGTTTTCCTTAGGAATCGGAATGGGTGCCTAAGCCATGCCATAATTTGTAGTGCAATGCCATCTAGTGTGCAAAGGGCTATCGGGCTTCTCATACTCTGGAAATTCATGACAGCAGTGGTCTCCTCTGTGCATCTAATTCCAGGCTACTTCAAACAGCTGCATCTTTTGGTGGAGACGGTTGTAACAAAATTTTAGCGTTGTGAACTTCCAATTTTCAAAATTCTCATCTTGCTGATTCCTTGGGATTTTTTGGAGTGAGGATGGGCTGAGGAGTAGAAAAGGGCAGGAGAAATGGTGATAATTTGTCCAGCTTGAGGAGGAGTTTTCTGTGGTCGTGGGCTGATTTTGTATCATTTATGTGTGTGTCAGAAATTAGTTTTTGGGGTTTAGAGCATGTCCAGTGGTTGGTAAGTGTTTATATCCAATTTGTGTTTTCCTGGCTTATGAAATACAGTTATGAACTCATGCTGAGTTCAAATCCCTAACCTTACCAAATTGGAGGGCATTTGAATCTGGCTTTGCTGTTCTTTGGACACATTATCAAATAGATTCAGTGCAGGAGAAACATTACTTCATCGCTCACGCTATCTTCATTTGTACTTTGATCTCTTAGCTGTCTCTTTTAAATTCCACACATGGAAGAATAGAGTTTTTGCTGTCAGTAGGACAGAAGAATCCGTCCCGCTTTTGTTCTGAAAAGCGTGTAACGTGAGTGATATGGTTGTAAACTCGCTTCCTTTTCCAACACCGCTTTTGGTATTACTGTGTGATATCCAGAATGTTTAATTCTAAATACTGCCAGGAGGGGGGCTGTGTCTCTCCAGGTAGTGACTAGACCTCAGCATGGCAAATGCTGCCAGAGAGGATTCATTTCTGAATAACCTCATTTTGGTTTCAATTAATTGTGAAATCAGACTTTAATAGGGTGTGAAATGGAAAGAGAGGGGTAACACCAGATGCCTTTATTTACATATGTTAATCAACACAGACCCAAACAACAACAGCAAATTAAACCACAGCCATGCATAGAGTTTGAAATGCTTCACATTTGGCTGGGAACTTTGATAAATGTGCTGCTTTGCAGATAGGTGGAAGGTCAGTAGCACTTTTTTTTTTTAAAAAAAAAAAGTACCAAACAAGCCAGAATCCTATCAGAACCCTGAAGTTACTGTATTTCAGAAATGCCAAATGTGGCCATGGAAACCCATAATTATGTTGAATTAGCTTTGCTTTGAGTGGTACCATGGAAGATATTTACTTTTCCCTTTTTGAGCATAGCCTGTGGTGTAACGAATAACACACAAGAGCGGGCATGTGTACTTTGTATATCAAAGTGCCTATTTCCAAACGTCTGGTATTATATTCACCAGGGTCAATTAGCTAGTGACTAAAGGTGGTTTCCTTTGGAGACAGACTGGGTTTTTCTTTTTGGCTGCTAGTTCTGAAATGGTAGGCATCGCAGTTTTATGGGAATTTATGTCGGAAGCAAAGTTTGGTTTGCAGCCAGAAAGATTTTTTAGTTAACTGTTTAATTCAGTTCAGCGGGGCAATACCTGATGTTGCTTGTGCTGTCGATAGTAGTAAGGGTTTTGCTTCTGGCAAAATACATTGTGTCACTTCTGACTAATTCTCTCTATTGTTCAACAGAGCCATTTGGTTTGGGTTCCTGGGAGGCTTGTAGAATTTCACGGTGTTGCTTGGGGATTGGGTTTGTTGGGATGAGGAAGGTGATTTCTTTAGGAAAGAGTTGAGGCAGGTTCAAGGAAACTTTTGCGTTCTTCCTCTGGAGAAGTGTACAATGGAGAGATGAACAGGATGGATTGTAAGGCATGTTGACTGCTATGCTCACCAGAAAGTAGATTTTACACCTGCCTGTGTAACAGGATTCTGCCTGTGACAACAGGGGCAGTATTTCTCCGATTGTAGGTGTGCAGTTAAAAGAAAAAAGTAGTTTTCTTAGAAGCACCAGTTCTTCTGGCCGTGAAGCGTGTTAATCCTTTTTTGAAACACTGCTTATAAAAACGGGCATCTGTTGCAGATTGCCTTTAAGAGTAAAAGCAACCTCCTTGGCCTCAACTCACACGATTTACCCATTCATTCCATGAGTGGTTTCCCCCACCTCCCAAACTGTCCCAGCTACGGCCATTGCTCATCACCGATTCCACTAATACCCACACGACCAAGGAAAGGAAAGAGCGGAGCCCTCTCCTGCGAATTGACCGTACCTAATCCATGCACTTGGATGCTTTCTCCACGTCACTGCTCCTTGCCTTTTGCCCTCTCTTGATGCACTCCGGGTCATTGCAGACCGCAGAGATCCCCAGCTCAGTCTGCGGTCGGGAGCAGAAGGGTTCAGCAAAATAACCTGTTAAAAGGAGAGTTGTGGCTACGTGTGTCGGGCTCTGTGCATGCTCTTGGGTGTGCGTGCCTCAATATAGCAGGCAGGTTGTGAAGAGCTGTTCTTCAGAGTTCCTCTGGAGATGTGTGTAAACCTGAGATGTACTTGAGTTTGTTTCAGTATCGGTACTCGCCATTAAAACCACAGATTTGCTGTACTACCGTATGTCAAATCCTGCTGTTGTTTCTTATAAAACAGAAAATTATTTTGGAGTTCGAAATACAACCAGGCTTTTTCTTATCTGCATCCTTGGCTCGCGCAGATGAGAACTGAATGTTGTTCTTTGTAAGGAAGCAAGCAATGATTTCAGTTAATAAAGCCAATTTAGAGAAGAGTCGAAATTGTAGCTGGTTAAAATGTGATTTGTCAGCTGAGGGAATAAGAACTTTTTTGGTTATTTGCTGGTGTTTCTTTTCCTTCTTCGACAGAAATTAGCTATCTGGTAGGAATAACGTGAGCAGGTAGCGTAAGTAGTTTAGAAGAGGGAGCAAAATTTATAATCAGGCTTGTCTTACGCTGGTAAGATCCTTTTCGGCTCCATGTACTGCTGAATAATATATGCTACTAGTTAGCAAAGTACAGGCGAACCTATGGTACGGACCAGCATCCAGACATTCCTCTCTTTTACAGGTCATTTCAGGATGCTATTTGCCTTAGCAAATATGCTTCCGACCTCAGAAGTGATTTTCTTCATTGTCACTTTCTATCATCTCTTTGTGCCAGTGACAGGACAGTCTACACATCATTAGCGACACCACTTCTGTGTCAGGAATTGCTTTCTAATTTTATCAGAGAAGACCAGGTGCAAGAGGGAATTGGGAATCAGCTTTCAGATGGGCTGAGGGGTGGTGAAGAGAGAGCAGGACTTGGAAGGCTGCTGCTCACTGATTACTACCCTGTTTTGCACAAAATAAGGCTGCTCTTGAGGTTGCTTAGGCTATATAATTTAAAGGCACCGACTTCCTTCGTTCCCTAATGTTTGTTTTCCTCCTGCCATCACAGCACCCCATAGTCTCATTTACCTGGGTGTATGAGAAGCAATCTTGTAAATTTTCCCAACTTGTCATACCTGAAAATACAGCCCCCAGTGGCAGCTTCGGATAAGTTTTCCAGTGTAACAGTTAAGAAGACACTTAAGTGGAAAGGAATTTTCCAAGGTTTGGGAGAAGTAGTGTATTGGGTTGGAAAGAAACTTGAGTTTCTTTTTAACAATGCTAATTTTCAATTTTTTTAAAGGCTCGCATGGAGCATCACAAATTCTCTAGGGTGTTTTCATAGCCGAAAGAACAAAGAGAAACTTTTAACAGGGGGAAATCACTATCAGCTGATGAAGAAGGCTTTAAAAGTGGATGTTCCTGTATTATGCTGTGCTATACTGTACTATATTATACATGGGTGACAAATGAAAACGGATCGATTGTCTTCACAGTCACGTGAAGATGCTTTTCAGGCATCAAGGATGTATGTGTTACACTACTACATAGGACATGGACGAGTGGGCATGTGAAATAGATGAAAGTTTGTTGTCAGTGTAGGCAGCAAACGGGGAAAATTGGAAGAATTGCACGTGGGCAGGAGAACGGGTATCGTGACTGGAATGAGCATCGTTCTCTGTCACCTCGCTGCATCTAAGACTCTACTTGTTAGAGAAATAAATATGAAAAGTGTGCAAGAAGAGACTGTGTTTAAAATCTGTACACTGCAGAGTTAGGATTAAAATGTGAACTTATGGGAAATTCCTAATGCGTGATGTTAATGGAAAAAGCCACTATGCTAACACCGCTAGATGCTTATGCGATAATTTGCTGTCATTTTTTGTGCTGGCCAGCCCATCTCTGAGACTGACAGTAATGTCCCAAGCGAAGTAGCTACGTCAAACGGAGCACCATCCAGAGTAAAATAAAAAAAGAAATTAAATACAAGATACACATCTGAGATATCCAGGGTAAAAGCTCTTATTGGCTCTTGAAAGATGAAGGCACTGGCAGTAACCTGCAGTTTCTGAGTCTTAGATGTTCTACAGCTTCCCTGAGTTGCACTGTAAAATTAAACTAGAATTTGGCCAGGGAGCTCCTTGGCCAAACACTGTAATAAAGGCATGAGGTTGTGCTAAGAAACTGTCAGATATTAAGATTTCTATTTTAACCTGTGAGGGCAGAAACTTAGATGTGAGAAGAGGGAGATAATTGTGTTCTTTCCCTTCAGTGGTGAAATAACTGCCAGGCAAGGGTAGACTGGCTATAATTAGAAGCACTTACATGGTCAGTAATTTGCAAAATGCTTCTTTCTGACTAGAAATGACTAGACCTTGATATTCTGGACCAGGAGTGCTGTGAAATTGCAGTAGCAGGATTAGATGGTGTGGTGTTCGTTAGAACTAATAGTTGTTTGAATGGTTAAATTACCATGCACGCTTAAAACTGAAGCCAAAATTTTGGGCTGAGGGGAAGAGGTGCTCTCCTTGTTAGTGGTTGTCGGCGCTCAGCTGCTGAATGATAAAATCCTGCCAGTGAATAATGATCTGCAAAATTTGATTTTGCAGATGCCTAAGTATCATTCACTCTACGGTCGTAGTACGGACCCCTTGTACGAGCTAACATATTTAGGCTGGTAACTGAACAGGGAAGATTTCGACAGCAAACTTTTCATCATTTAAATACTTGTTTTCTTTAGGGAATATGTACAGTGAACAGAGAACCGTTGTACCTAGGCATTAGGGCACACATCCTGCATTGATTTGCAGTTTGCACAGCACCAGGGACTGGAGAGGAATTTTGTGGAGCTTTAGCTCTGAGCAGTTTGATACCAGTGGAAAAGAGCGACTGACGAGGAATCGGCTTGCCTTTAAACTGTGCTGGGTTTCAGGCATGTGATGGCAGTTTGCTGTCATTTTTTTTTTTTTTTTTTTTTCTTTTTTTTTCTTTTGAGCTGTAGCAGCAGACTTCTATGCCGCGCCTGAACACAATCCCTGCATGCATTCCCTCCCTCTCTGTTTCTCTTGGCTCTTGTTAAACTCTACGGCTTGTCTTGTGGGACCTTTCCAATGAGAGAGCGAGCGAGAGAGAAAGGAACACCACTGATTTCTCTACAGTGCAAATTGAGCATGAAATGGGCAGCGTGGAAACGGCTAACAGGGCTATGGAGGCAGATCTTAAATGCTATTCATAGGCACGTTCATCTGAAGAAGCAGCGGCACCAGGAAGAGAGGAGAGTGAGTGAACTGAATGTGGGGAGTTTAATTTGATTTTGCTAGCCTGGAGTTCTTGCATTTCGCCGCTGATGCCTAGAAGGTTTTTTCAATTAGCTGCTGGGAAGCTACGGAGAGACCTGGAACTGTTAGGCCTTGGCTAGGGATCCCATCCATGGAAAGAATAGATCATTGTAGCAGGGGTAAGTAGTGCACAGCCTTTCAGAGATCCTCTATACTTGATATAAGATCCTTTTTGTTTACTGGCACAATATAATAATAATGCTAAAATAAAAACAGCTGGAAGAACGCCTTAAGGATGGCACCAAATGCTAATATAGCAATAAGGGATGATTCAGATTATAATTTAACAGGCAGTGTTTTCTTTGCAGAATGATCAGATGTAGTTTGAAGGGGGAGTTTATTGCATTTTTGTGTAGATGGCCTTACATTACAGATTTTAAAGCTCAGGATAATGCAAACTGTGGCTCTCCTTCCAGAGATTAACCTGTGGCCTTTTGGAAGATTTTTTGCACTGAGGAAGTCAGTCTGAAAGCCATATTAATGAGGTATAAGGAATTAAGTGGGGGTGGGGCTGGGGAACATCCCAGTAGCGGTTTCCTACCTCAGCAGAAGTTAATGGCTATTCAGGTACATGTTTTCAAACTTCTAGTGCACCTTCTACTAATTAGAGAAATGAGAGGCCAGTAAAAAAAAGGAGTGTATTGCAGTTGATGGTGCTAGATGTGTTCCAAACTGTTGCTAATAATGCCTAGAACACTTCCTTTGTTATGAGGGTAGGTTTAGCAAAAGTTTCCGTTTGAAATGAGGAGATTCTATAATTTATTTCCTTTTCTTTGATCTTTCGTGCATCTTTCTTTAAAAATAATCCTTGCAATATCAAGTAATATCTATTGATAAAGAGAATGCATATTGACTCTGAACTTTGATATGGATAATTTTGTCAACCTCTATTACGTGTTTCTTTTTGATGCAGATATGTGTGTATATGAAACATAGATTTGGGTAAATCTTTAATCAGGTGCAGGGACACAATACTTAGATGCCGTGCTGACAGGAACCATAGAAAAATATACAGTAGACAGATAAGTTTTACAAGATTACATGCATTTTTTCGTTCATAGCCAGTAAATTATTAACCGGACAAAATCAGCATCTGGGCTTTCTAGGAATGACTTTGTCCACGTGCCTTCCTCTGCAATTCCTGCCACGGGCAGGTTAGTGCCATTCCAAGCTCTCAATGAGCAGTGCAGATCCGTGCAAAGCATCTGCAAGACCCCTGCAAAATATTTATGAGAATTACCATTGCTCCTTCATTCGGAAATTGTAAGTCACTCTAAGCTTTTGGGATGTGGATGTGTCCTAACTTCTCCCTTTGTGCTGGCTCAGCTCTCCTTCTCTTTTGTGTAGGAGAGTTGGACTTAAACCACTTCCTATTTCCTGCCTATCTTTGCTCATTGCTTTTCATGTGGCCCACTAATCCTTTTCTCCCTCGCACCCAGATTTGCATATGTGAATAAAGGGAATGTCTTTACAAACTTGTTTTCCCCTCTGTTAGTTGCGACAGGCTGAGTGACACCTTTCATTTGAGTTTTTGGCGAGTGTGACAAGTAAGAGCTGGTGATACAGTACCTGTGTTACGCAAAAAATCTGAGCTTAATATTTGCATCCGTCAAAGAAGCGGAGAGCTTTTTTGTGTTTTATTTATGTGTTTGTGTTTGAGCAGTCAGAGTAGAGTAAGGGGGACTGTTTGGACTAGCTGCTCTCAATACTACACTGCTTGCATGGCAGCGCTTTTTGCACACAAAATTCGGCAGCTGTGAGATTGAAATTAATTATTTGGAATCTATTTGTTTGACTTGTGGCTTTTTTCTTATGCTGATTCCTTACAACACACTTCCGTGAGTAGCTGGGTTTTCTGTTTGTTTGTTTCTTTCTTTCTTTCTTTCCTTCATTTTTATCTTCCACATTTTAATAGCTAGGAATTCATAGGGAACAACTCGATATGCTCTGGAGATCTAGGGGACAAACTGCTGACAAGTACTGTGCAGCTTACTGCTAAGAGTCAAACCTCAGGAGTTTGAAATAGAACAAGAAGTTCAAAATCCTCTGCCTGGTCCAGAAATGCCGTTTGCATGATGCAGTCTAAAAGGCACTTTCCGTAAAGACACTCAAATATATGTTCAAACTCTTTTACATCAAAACTAAATCAACCCCCTTTGCTTGGGGCCTGGAATATTGTACCTGGAGGTATCAGCAGTGTAGTATTAATGGGAACCTATACCCTTAGTCGTTTAACACATCCTTGCAATTGCTTTTATTAAGGAACTGTTTCATTTATGCGATATTGTTTTACGGAAATGAATTTGAAAGATGTAACTTGTGTACTTCAAGATTATTTTCGTCTGCTTTTGCCTGCACTACGCTTACTGCTTTCTTTCCTTCCCTTGTGAGCCCTGATGTCTGTACAGCAAGCAACACGGGGCCTCTAGGCAACGCACTGATCGTTGCTTTCCTCCGGCAAGGCTGGCCAGGTATGCTTGGATGGAGTGTCAGTGCTTCAGCACGCTCTGTGAAAATACTGAGGCTGTGGAGCAAGACATCACACATCCTCCCGTGCCTGTCAAAGTGGACTGCTCTGTTTTCTCTGAACAACAAAACAATCATTTAATCAACAACATGCCATAATAGAGGCTCTGTATTTACTGAAACCAGATGCATTCATGTCTCTGAGGCTGGGCTAACCCTCCAAGCTTTCTTTGAAATAGCTGTGGTTTTGATTTCCGTCATAGGTGTGCTAGCAAAACTGTCTTTTTCCTTTGTGTTTTATCCCGTGGGACGTCTCTTGGTGGTCAGAAGTAATAGGTGGAGGCAGTAACAGGTTCTCTTCATTTATCTTCTAGTTCTTAATCCCCGAAGCACATGTCTATGCAGCGGAGTACACGGACGTTTAGTCCTGTGCTTCAGGGCTGCTGTAGCCCCGGAGCCTGGTTAGCATGGTGTTGGGCATGGCCTAAGAAGCTCTCTTGAGGATGAGTTTGCAGAAGGAACACGATTGCTTGCACCCATGCGTACTCTGAGATACGCTCTGGCAGTGATTCCCCAACTGTGGTCGCAGTTACTGAACGCGGGGACTTTCCATGTTGTCACCGTGTGTAATTTATTACCTGCTGTATGTCTGGCAAATGTACAGCCGCCCCTGCCCGTGGTGAACACTTGTTTGAGAGCCACTGTGTAGTGTTGTGTTTCATTGTTGCCTTCTGAAACCCCAGAGACTGGAATTGGTTTCCCCCACGAGAAAGAAGAAATTGAGGTCATCACGGAAGCAAAAAACCATGCAGGAAAGAAATCTGTGAAGCAAATCTGGTAGTAGTTCTGTGTTTCTCCCATGTCTTCCCAAACTTCATTACAAGTGAGATAGATTCTGCTTGTCATGAAGGAGCCAGAAAATCCAGGTTTTACCCAACTAAGGTGAAATGCAGTTTTCAGCCTAGCGGCTTTAATGTAAAGAGTTCTCTCACTAACGATGTTTTGGGTCTAATTTATCTTATGGCCATTATTTCTGTAGCCTGGATTGCACGGAGTGAGGAAGTTTCTTAGCGGTCAGTTCATGCAGAGCTCTAAAGACAAAAGGCAAACCTACTAAATTCCAACCAGAAAACCCACAGGTGGCAAATTCAGCTTTTGGAGCGTTCCAGGATGTTACGTCCTCTTTGCCAATTATCGAGTGCCCAAGGCCCTGCTCTGCAGGCAGCCGCGTGGAGGGGGTGTTCGTTAGTTTGTTTTTAATAACATCAGATATTTTAACTTCATGAAAACATTCTGTTTTCAGACCCTAAGAAGTTGTTTTTGCCTAATGGAGTCCCTAATGGCTGCATCTAAGAAGTTTTTATGAATATTTCATTGCTTATGAAGATTGACCTTCTTACACGTTTAGAGGAAATAAAAGGGTGAGACCACATGAGAAAACATTAGCAACTTATTACATGAAAATCTGGGAAAAGTATCTCTGCTACAACTCTCTGAGATTTTATGTCTCAACAAGCTTAGGCATCAAATATACTTGGCTTAAGAATTAAAACAAACAAGCTCCAGCAGCGTATACATAAGCTGCCTGTGTTGGCAGCTCAACCTGGAATCAGGGATTCGAAGTGAGATCTTTCCAAGTTGCGCGTTTCTGACTGCAGTAAGAGTCAAATTCTGTCAAGGTTACTCCTGATTTCATCTTCAGAGAGACAGGAACTAGATCCCACTGTGCATCGTGTCCGAGAGCAGCATTGCAATAGCAGGCTAGCGTGGATAGCGTGGCATGGGGAGGATCCACCTCTCCAAAACTGTATGTGAGATTGGAAAGGGTAGAAGTCATGAGGAATTGCCTTCCATCTCCTCTTGCAGTGTGCAACAGAAATGTGGCACCGGGCAAGTGGTTTGCCTGGTTTCACGTTTATTTTGTGTTGCTGGCTTAGTTGATTAATCTTTCTCAACATGCCTTATCTTCTACCATTTGTCTAATTTACCGCCTTTAATGCTCAGAGTGGAACTGTCCTGTGCCAGTCAGTATGGTAGACTTAAAAACGTCGGGTCAGAAGCTGCTGTATTTGCAGTGGAGTCTTTCCTGGCATGTAGTTACATGAGCATCCCATCCCAGTACTGGGTATTGTTGCACCTATGCAGATTCTTCCTGACAAGGGAATGCTTCTGGACCTGCTTATACACAAGCACCTAGTGAGCAACACGGTGTAACCCCGGGTGGTATTCATCACCAAGAAAACAAAATCATCGTTCTCAACTAGAGCAATGTAATGGAAATCGACACCCATCAGACCTGTGCCGATAACTTTAGTCAGTGCTAAAAGCTGTTGTTGAATTTCCGTCTGAAGCTGGCTACTGCTTGCCTGTAGGTGCCGGGTATTTTTCTGTCCACCGTCTGTCGGGGGTATTCCTCTGCTTTCCCTGAGCAAGGGCAGTTGCCCGATCTAAAGGCATGCCACTAGCAAAAACCTGTGAGCGGCAGTGGGAACAGCTTTAGTAACCTTTGTCCGGCATTACATTCTGGAATCCACCTCTAAATCGGACGCCAACTCCAGGAGTAACTAAATCTCTTGAGATGCCCTTCTTTTCTGCTATCTTAAAGGCCAGCCCCTGCGAGAGAGTTCAGGTGGATGTGTAGTTAAAAAGTTGCAGCAACTAGTCGTCGCACCGCAGGAGCTCTGTTTTTCACATGTTCCAGTCGGCATGTGTGCCCAGCGTACCCTCCTCTGTCTTTAAAGTTATCCTCCGCAATAGTTTTGATTTGCGAAGGAACTCGAGGAGTGTCACAGCTGTTCTAGCCTGTCTCAGAAGTACCGAGATGCGCAGCATGCGTGCATGACCTCATTGGAAGCTTATATTAAAAACAAAATAACAAAGTGACCCAAAGGAGACCTGATCTTGTGCATATAAGGCACACTATTATTGCATCCAGTATGATTAAAGCACCTCAAGGATCCTGCTGTGGAGTTAGTATCTGCCCTTTTTTCTTTAGCTGTGCATATTTATAAACGATGGTAGGATTTATTAGTCTTGAAGGTGAATCTCAGTTGAAGGGATGCTGACTGCTGAATAATCACGCTTCCATAGGAAAAAATTGGCTCATGATTTGCAAGCTTAAGATAGTTCTGAAGGTAGCTACAGGCAAAATACACATCCCACAACCTTTAAAATTTACTTAGTGCTTGTACTTGCATAAAATTTGGCCTTCTGAGTACACCTGCGATTTGATGTGAACTTACATCGGCTAGGAAGAGAATTTAAGCCAGCATTTAATGTCACCTCTATCGCTAGTATCCTCCGTACGTGTTCCCGTGATGTTTTCTGTTGTACTCTGCTCGGTCCATGGGGGAAAACCAGGATACCTTCATGGGAACATTTTGCCTTTTGCAGAGGTGTGTTTGAGTTTAATTTCAGCATACAAATACGAAGATGAACTACGCGGTGAACCTCAATGCCAATATTAGCAAACTTAACGTGGCCAGCATTAAGCTACGCGATGCTTCTACCCAGTTGTATCGTATGCACTTTACGAAACGGACATGAAAATTCAGCAGCCCTGGGAGAGCTTTCCTCGCATGTCTTTCACCCTGGTGCTGATTACAGTTGAGTGCGGCAGGCCTGCAGTGTTCCACTGATTGTCTGGAGATAACGTATAATATACCGTGTTCCGTGCAGTTCAGACGTGCAGCAAGTGATTTTGGCACGCTGTGGTTAGCTTGGAGTAGTAATCTGCGTGGAGTTACAGAAGATGCGTTTTTTTTTTGGTTTTTTTTTTTTTGTCTTGTTGAGCTGTGTTTGATTTTTTTTTTTTTTTTTTTTTTTTTTTTTTGCTGCTTTTGGGTACCGCTTTTGAGCTTTCAAAGGGCCGCTTTCAAACAGCAGTGAAGAAATGGAGTTTCAGATACAAAAATATTCTTTAAACATGTCTTTCTTGTCTTTACTGTCATCATTACTGCAGGATATTTATGCTTGGGTAAAGAAGCCACTCTGTTGAGGGCTGTTCTTTTCCCGCTCTGAAGCCACAGTTCAGTATGAAAAGGAGAAAGCAGAAGATGGGGAACTGTGTGGGAGTATAATTAGTATATTTAGCAAGATAAATCTGGAGAGAGGAAAAATAGGCCAGATAAATACATTTGTGCTGTCAGGGTAATTAGTTAGAAAACGTTTCCCTGTTTGAAAAGATTTGCCAACCTAAGATTTCAAAATAATAAAATAATATCTTCAAATATATCAAAAAACAGGTCTTGAAGGTGCCCCTTTACAAGACAAACTGATGTAAGTAATGGACTCAGCTAAATGAAGATGAAGTGGTGTTTAAGTCACCAGGGTAATTTAGGAGATAGTTAAAGTATTGTCTATTAGGGACTGGAGCTGAGAGAGGTAATAGAAGCTTTTTCTTATAATGAGTCTGCATCTCTGAGTTTGATCAGTGTTAAGGCTTTTAATTTCTTCAGAATTTGTCCCAAGTATATTTGGGCCCTACAGATTTCTTTAAAATGAAGCATAGCAATATTTCACAGGGAAATTAGCCTCATGTTTCTCGCTTTTGGCCATCAGACATACTTTTCACCCAATACGTACATTCCAGAGCGATGCATAAAGGTGACATTTGTCCTGTGGTTTTTCCCTCGTCTGATTTGCTAAATTGCACAAACATCGTAAATTAACGAGAGGACAGACATCAAGGAGACATTAGAAGTGTGGTGGTTTAGAAAGAAAAAAAAAAAAGTCTGTTCCTAATACTGTCAGAAAAAATTATCAGATGTAATAGTGGTTTGGAAACTTAATGAGCTTTTGCTATGGCTGAGTTTGAGCAGCAGATATTTCAGTTGCATGTGTCTGGCTGCTTTTGCCAGGGAGTTAACCTTAAATTCCATCTCGGAAAAACGTAAAAAGATTACCAGGTTTCCTTGGAACAATGACACATCCTCTGCCAGGAAAAGCATCAGCCTTTCCACTGACTTAAAACTCCTGGCAAAAGACACTTCTTCAGCATTCTTGCCATCTCCTCTCTCCTCGAGATTTCTACAGATGTGCGCTATGTTTGAGATGAAACCTGTTGGAGTTTATGCTCGCCCGGGAGGCTGATTCATCGCCATCTGCCCCATCCCACCCTTCCGTGCTGGGGAGCTCGAATCTCCCGTGACCTCTTCGTCCTGCCTGGACCGCTGTGCCAGACGCTGCCAGGCGGTTGCGTGGGGTCACGGGTGGCCCGGTTGTGGCATAAAGTGAAAGGGGCGGCTCTGCTAACGAGGCTTACCTTGCTCATCCTTTATAGCAAACTTCTCGTGATTTTAATATTACGAAGCACTGCAGTTTCTCTTCATCTGTAGAGAGAGCAGCTGTATTCATTTTATGTACTTAATTACTTTGATTGGCCACGAAATGCGTTTTTCACGTGACGAGAGCGTGCGTTTGCCTTATATGCGCAGGTAGGTGCAGTTTCTTAGTCGCTTCACAGCAGGTTTTATGGCGATAACACGTGTATCGCGCTTTGTGCCTGCAGATCAAACCAAATCAGAGGCACGACCATATGTTCAGGTAGATGCACCTGCTCTTCGGGGTCAAGGACAGGCATGTTTCCGTCAGCATCTTGGTATGAGAAGCCCAAAATGTACAGCTCAGGGTTGGTGATGCATACATGTGATTGTGCTTACATTTTGCTGGAAAAGCTAGTGATAGCTCCCTGTGGCTTAATATTGTCTCGATTATGTACTAATAGTGTCACTAAAACTCTTTGCAGGAGCCAGTCACCAGAGTGCAAATACAGTAATGCGTAAGCCATAGACTTTTTGGCTTCCTACTGGCTCCCAACCAGTGCGTCATTTTCAGGGGAATTTAGATAAGAACTTGGGAGATGCTGTGTGGAATATTGAAATCGAGCCCCAGGAGGTCGTAAGAGTTATTCTGCGGGCTTTTGCTGCTCTCTAGAGTGGTCTTCCTTGGGAGTTTTCCAGGTCAGCGTCAGCTCCGCACCTCCGCACCGTGAGGTGGTTCCTCGGTGGACTAGTTTAATTAAAGCACAGGTAATGCCAGCAGGTTTGGCGTTTGGGAGGAATGATTCTGCTCCTTCTATTTGGAAACAGCTAGGGAGAAGATTTGAAGGGAGAAGGAATCAAGCATGTTTTCCTAGCCTACAGTTTTCATTCTCTAATTAGTTATCATCTAATTATTTCATGCCTTCCACGTTAAATTCTAACCTTAACTCTAATTCCATCGTGGAGGGGGATTTGGTTGGGTTTTGGGGGTTTTTTCTTCCTATTATTTTCTGTTTGGTTATTTTCTTTTTTTTTTTTTTTTTTCAATTTTCGAATTTTTTTTGGCTGCAGGTAAGATTTTAAGCTTTAGCTAACAACACTGCGCAAAATGAATTATGTCACTGGAAGCAAGGCAAGTTCATGGTGTTAGTTATCAAACACATAGGATAGCTTTGCCAAAGCTCTTGTAACCTTTTCTTTAAGTATGTGCTGTTCTGCATGCTGGCTCTCCACCAACACTCTGCGTTACTCACTCGCTGAGATACGTGTGTGCGAGCGAGATCAATGTGTTCGTGGCTTTATGAAGCAGAAGTTGAAATAAATGAGGTTCATAGACGAATCAAGTCTATGCTTCCCAAGCTTTTCACAAATTATCCTTTCATCAGGAGAGCTGGATGATGGAGTTAACATCACTTGGCAAACAAGGGAAACAAGGAAATTAAAGCCAAAGCTATCTAAATGAGCTTGCTTTGACATCTGGGGGTCAGAGGCACAGCTAGGAGGAGCGGACACAGCCCCATTGACCTTGCAAAGCCAAGCCAGCTCTTACCTGGTAAGGATTTGGCACTTTAATTTAGTAGCCAACAATCCTAGTCTTGGCAACAGATTTATGGAGTGCTTTTCCTTGAAATGATTTTTCAAAGTTTTTGTAGTTTGTAAGAGAAGCACGCAAGAATGTGACTCTGTGGTTTAAAGCAAAAAAAGGATTGCATGAATCTCAAAAGTTGTATTTTAATTGTTTTTCTGCCTGTGGTCACACTGACAAGTGAAACATGCCCATAAAACAGGGCCACTTTTAGAAGCTGCCTCTGCTCTAATTAAAGCCCTCTCTCCGCAGTCACTAGCCCTTGCCTTTTGGAGCTCTCTGCGGAGAACGTGGCAGGTCCCACGCGCCTTCCAGACAGATTCACGGTAGCCTTGAAATTGTGACGCTCCAGACAAACAAATGAGCCTTTAAAATGCCTGCTGCTTTGCTCCAAGCACAGATCAGCCAGAGTTTGATGTGAGGATTATTCTTGGAGGGAGAGCAGAAGGGAACTTCCAAAGCCACTTTGGAGAGGAGAGATGGGAGAGTTTGTTTTGTTCTTGTTAACCCCTGTTCTGGAAGGTAAACGCACACGCGCAGCGTTGTACCCTGTAAAACTACGGAGCTTTTGGATAAGACTTCTGAATGTGCCCTATCATAACTTCCCCTCCTGTTTACTTTGTTGCTGTTTATCTCCACAAGAGGAGTAACCAATAAATTATCCTCTGTAGGAGACTCCCGTAATCACTGTCTTTATCTGCTAGCTTACTAGAGATGAGCTGCTTTTTCTCAGACAGTGGGGAAGACCACACGAAGTAGAAGCGTTTTTAAGCTAGTCCTTGCTTGATCAATGAAGTCTTGGCTAGCAAGCACTGCTCTTTCTGGCAAAATTGTGTATGAGCAAAGTATGTGACTTCATTTTGTCTTTCGAGATACCAAGGTGAAACTGTTACTGTTGATACGGCGAGATCCCGATTGCTTCTTCGGCTGGCCTCCTGCTCCTGGAAGTCTTTGCTGCTATTTGGTTTATTATTATATTATATTTATTAATGGTACCTTGACATAACATTTAAAACACTCGGCGTTATTCATACGCCTGTTAAAGCCCGATGCGTTCATAGGACCATCTTTAAGACTTTCTTCGTGTATCATAAAGTGCTACCACGGAAGAGTTTAGGATACCTTAAACCTGATTTATGACGTCAGCCATATCTATTTGTGCTAGCTAAGCGTACATATTCCAATAATAAATGAGCCTAACAGAACCTAATGTATCATAGCTGTTTATCAGGTTCACGAAGTTTGACAGCCATTTTGAATGTGAAAAATGAACATTTCAGATTATACATCGAGCCATATGTATAAAGTATGCTGTTTAACGCTTTGATCAGTTACCATAAAAGCTATTTACAGATTATTTCAGCTATCTCAGATGATACACATTGAAACTGTTACAGGGGTATCCTCAAGAGCCTGCTGTCTTTGGTCTGTTCTTTAAGAAGATGAAAATCAATTTCCCAATTTGGAGTCAACCAAATTCTGCCTGTGGGTCACGTTCAGAGTCCGCTAAAGTCAAGAGAGGCCTTTGCTTTGTGCTCCCTGGATTTCAAATCCGGCCCAGGTGCACCTGTACTTCCTCGGAGGTATTGTTTGTAAGGGATGTTGCAGGAGGAAAGGCTTTTAAACATCATGACATCCACGATTTTTGGAAGAGCGTTAGTGAATGTCTATCAACAGAGCCAAACAAAAATTACGCCGCGTGGGGAACAGGGAACATAAGCGAATATTCATGTTCCAGGGTATTTTGCTGCCAGGACAGTTTGCATACAGGATAAAACCAATAGATTTTCCTGTGTAAACAGTTCTACTCTCTGTCTCTCAGTAGGCACGAGGCTGGCTGCGGGAAGAGGAACGGTCGTTCGGTCAGCTTTTACAACTTTACTCTGAAATAACAGTTGCATATGTGTAGGGCGAAACAATGGGTTTAAAAAGTCACTTCTCGCTACAGTGAGTTTGCCTAAATGGGGACATTCAGAAACGTCGAAGTGGAAACTAACTACATGGGTGTAAAGTCGATGACTGTAAGTCAGTAGGTTAATCCTCAGGTAGGTGTGCTCCTTCACATGAAAAGTTTGCTCTACCTTACTCGTCCTACACACATGGACCTCACACCTCCAGGTGATTCACTTGCTATTTCCTGAGAGTTCTTGTATAGACTTGTCTTGACTTAAGTCCAAACTGGTGTAAATGACACTACATCTAAGAGGAAAGGTGGTGCAATTCAACCTTCGTCTTAACTTGACCTGTACCTTTTTCTGCCCCGCGTCGTGTTGCGCAGAATCACGTTTAGGGAATATGTTTAGGGAGCTGCTGCATTTGGATGTTGGTGATTGCATTGACTGGCTGCTGGCTTTCCAGCTGAACGGAGCCTGCTGCGACGTGCTTTAGCACTGATACGCTTAAGGAAGGCAAGGCTTGAAATTTTGTTGTGGGCTGATAGAATAGGTGTACGTACCCGAAATAAGCGTAGGGAAGATTAAAGGATGGAAACTGTTCTTCATGAGTAGGAAACCCGCGTTTAATTGAACTGGAGCTCCTTGTTACCCGACAGACGTGGAAGATGCCTCCAGCCATGTATTAGCGTGCTTTGTTATTTTGTTTTTCTTTGACTGTTAATTAGTTTTGAAACTTAGTAGCACTTTAAATGTGAAATTTGACAGCAAAGAAGGATGATAAAGGGGGGGGGGGGGGGGGGGGGGGGGATGTGCAATACAGAAATAAATAATGGTTGTATTTAATCACATTAATGGCAGCTGTTACACACATAGGAAAGTCACTCTTAAACATCTTTAAAATTGCCTTTCTGGAATGCAGGGATTTTTCGTGGAATTAAGCGCACCGTGTGAAAGATCCTCCGCAGCAGTTAGAAAGATTTATCTCTGGGACTGTATTACACGCCAGCCTTATGAGGATGTGAGCGTGCGTAAAAATCTTTAAAGTTCTGGCTGGAAAGCTTTACAGAAGAAAGCTCACTTTGAAGGGAGAATTTATAGGTGGAACGAGAGGCTGTCTGGAAGCTGAAAAAGAGAGTGTGCTGAGAAGGTGGTACAGGAGAAGCTGCAACAGTGGCCGAGGGAGACATTTCATGGCTTTTCTAGAGAGGTGATTTATGATGGAGTAAAGATAGTATCCAAATGGAGGTGACGCTGAGTGGATTTCATCTTCAAGAACTTGCACAGTGTGTTCTACACTGTTAGGCAACAGTGAAAACCGAAAGCGCAAACTTGCTTTCTGATACAAATCCTTTGATGGAAAACTTGTGTTTGCTCACCAAAAAGGGCTGCCACAAAGCAGGAGGAAGTTTTATTTGCATAACCAGCATGATGGAGCAGTGAGCGTTTGCACACATGCTCTCTCTTCCTCTAAATAGATTTAATGGTGTAAAAATATAATAAATTATGGAAATCCAAAGACTTTCTTTGGTCCAAAAATCTTTTTCATTATTTGCAATCCTTTATTACAACCATCAGAAAAGGAATTAGTATTCAGAAAGTTAGGTCTGGTGGAGGAAGAGTGCTGAATTTGTGTGCTCTGCAACCTCTTTACAAAGAGGAGAGAGATACTGGCAAAATGCAAAGTTAAACTCACTCTGGGTCTAGGTAGTCATTTATATGTAAGTGAATTTTGCCTTACATCTCCCTCTTTCTCAGGAGGTACGTGCCTCTAATCACCTGGTTCTGATTTTTTCCTGCTTACATTCCTGAAAGTACAGACATTTGTGATTTTTCTCCTCACTCTTATGTTTATTTCTGCATTCATTTGTTGTTGGGGTTTTTCGGTCTTAGCTACTTATGATTTTTTTACAGAATTACATTTTTACGTACACGTGTTCCAAGAGAGAAGAAGGTGTTGTTCCAAAAGACCTTTGTGTAAAAAGTCCCGGACTCTTCTTCAGTGCTTTCTATTTTTAAGCTGACATCATTTCTGCTTAACAAAGAAAGCGAAATAACTCTTCCGCCGAGTACAGCAGTGCTTTCACTATACGATTTCATGTCCATCATTTAAGGAGTAAAGATAGCGATGGCTGTGTGTGTGCAGAGAGGTTGAGATACCTCATCCCGTTCCGTGCACCTTTAAGGGAATCTTTCATGGTTTTCTCTTTCTGCGTCCTCTGCGCTGGATAAGGATCTCTCTGTCTTTTATAAAACAGCTTTTTGGAAGACGTATCCTTTTTTTTTATTTGCCTTGCAAACAGTCTTCTTAATTTGCTTATGATCACTTAGTAATTTCTGTTTTCGGAGAAGAACATTAAATGTAAGCCATTTTAAGTATAGGATATCAAGACTAGTGGGAGTAGCAGGACTAGTAGTAGGCCCAGTCAAGGCGTTTGGTACGTGTACAGGAATGACACGGTTAAATCTCTCCTCACTGCTCTGAAAAAACCCACATCCTGGTCTTGTATTTAATGACTCTGTATGTGATGAATGGTGCCATAAAGCTCTCTGTTGTGGTAAATTGCTTGACAACACTGAAATTAGGCGATATGTTTTATTCTCTAATGTCTGCCTGAACATATAAAATAAAAAATGAATAAAATGTGGGGGGGGGGGGGAGGGGGGAAATCACTGTTATCTGATACATGAATATTTATAGAGATCTTTTCAGTGAACAATTAATTTTGCAGACTCCTGAGATAGAGGTTTAATCCCTGGCTTGTACAGTTTGCCTTCCTATGATTGTTTTATTTTTGAACCGTATTTTTATTTTTAAACTGTCAGGTGAGATGCCAAAATCCAATGGCATTTGAGGGTCTGTGTAAGCCATGAATGCTGAATATTCTCTATCTGACAACTCCAGACAGACAAGCACTTCCCCGATTCCCTGATCCTCAGCATGTCTTGGAGCAAGTTGATGTGAATGTTGTGCTTCATGCATTATTACATGCCTGGCTTATCCCTGCTCACTGACCTGGTCTTTCTCTCTCCCTCTTTTCTCCACCCCCGCCCCTCTCCCTTGGTGTAGCTTTCGCTCCCGGAGGAACAGAATGAAGTAACAAGAAACGGCTGTGAATCCAAGGAACTGGTCTACCTGGTACAGATCTCTTGTCAGGTAAACGCCACGTTGTCTCCCCCCACCTCCTTTTGCAGACGGTATTGCATTATGTTTGGCAACGCAGCCTCGTAATATTTTGATACGACACTTTTCTGCGGCGTACGTGGGGGTTTTTCCACTTCTTCACTAGCTCAGTCCTCAAAAGGATGCTGTCTGTGGTACTGCGACCAGCTAATTTTAAGAAAAGGAGGATCGAGGCCAGAAAAAGGAGCCCGTTAAGCAAATAATCCTCGCTACGGTTTGCGCAGAGCCGCACGCTGATTAGCCTAGAGACACAAGCGTGCATGCTTAGACGCTGCATACGTATGCCTGTCAGTTGTGGGGGGAGCGTATAGTGACACACAGGCGCACCGTATATATAAACAGAGCAAGTATGTGAGGGAGAACGCCGGCCAGTGTTTTTGTTGATCAAGGCGTGCTGCTGGCAGCCAGGAGATGGGGATTCTTGATCTGTTCCCAGTTATGTCTCCAGACATCTGGTATGAAATTCTTTCACTGCCTCTGCTACTGTGGTATCAAAATGCTTTGGGCAGATAAATCTGCCACTTTGTACCACAGATTCCCTGTCTGCTAATATGGGGATAGTGACTTTGTTAAAATATTACATAAGAGGTTATCGTATTTCAATATGGTGAAAGAAATTGGTGTTTGTGGGGACCTATCGCACTGACAAATTCAATTGAGAGTTAATGCCTGCATTTGGTCTTTTTTCTGGTGTTAGCATAGCAGTTCTTTTTGTGATTCATCTTGGCACTTCTTGAGCGTCCATCTTATCAATTTATGCTGAACACAGTTTATTAATGGGAATCACTGTGGTGTCTGTCTCTCTTTTTAAAGTTCTTTATGTGATTCTGCTGAGGTTTCTCAGGTACTAAAAGAAAAGCGTATGGAATAGGCACACCTGTGTTGCCTGCATTTGCATTGTGTGGGGTGGGGAAGTATTTGCTATCGCACTGTACCAGCGTAGTGGCATTAGCACACACAGAGACCCAAATTTGCAGTGAATTTGCTCTTCTGCACTAACTCTGTGTGCACACTGGTGCAGGGTGTTCTGAGAGCTGAGGAGCAAAGCATCCTGCTCTGTTTTGAAGGTGGAGCTCGGCACGAGCTGAGCTACAGCAGTGTTGTCAGTCTGATAGAAACACACAGAATAATTCCTCTCTGTTGTTAGCCCTAAACGGTGCAACTACACACGTGCACGTGCGTGCGTATACAGGTACGTATAAATAGTGCTCTTGGGATAGGGAAGAGAGGCTGAAAGTGCCTGTGTTTGGGCATTTTGCTAGTAGTGTTCTAACGCAGCTGTAGCAAGTTTCATACACAATAATCGCTTTTCAGAAAAGCATTCCAAGCTAACAGGCAGCACTGTAAAATGTAATGGGGGACACATGTCTGTGTCCCAGCCAAGAGCAGTACAGTGATCAAGAGTGACATTTTTCAGGAGACTTAGGGCAATTGGAATTTCTGTACATTTTGAGTCCTCAGGTTTGGGACTGCATTCGCAGTGCGTAACGCAGAGATGAACCTTATGTTCTTTTCTGACTATTTCAGGTGGGCCTATAGAAGTGCCAATATTTTATAGAACAGTTTTTCTCTAACCTGGAAGCGTATCGCTTTTGATCTTTCCATCCGCTTTACTGACATCTCTAAAGGTTAACAGGATAACTTCAGGTATAATTATGTCCTTAAACCCTGCAGAATATGTTCGTGCAGGAGCAAGCCTCAGGAGTAGCAAATACCCGGCGCGTAGCATGCGAAGCACTGATGGTGCACTGATCGGAGCGAGCCCAGCTGTCCAGCGGTTTGTCTGACACTTCGGTGAGACTCTCAGGTGCTTTGCAGGGATGTTTCTGAGAGTATAGTGCAGAGACTGGATTTGTGCGGGGACAAGGTGGTGAATTCTGCGTCTTGGCTAAGGAAGATGCGAGTTTGCAGTGAGACTTGACTGAGTTGCTGTCCAGTAGATCCAGAGGCTGTGAACCGTGCCCGACTGCTGTGAAGTTCTGTTACCTTCTTTTTCAGCGTTACTGAACTAAAATGAAAACACTGGGAGTTGGCCTCATCGCTTTAAAGGATAGGCATAGAACCAATCACCTTTTCCTCTTTTTCTTTCTTTTTTTTTTTTTTTATTAAGTAATCCTTCTGGCTAGCTAGACTTTCTCCCTACCCCAAGTCTGTGATTCGCCTCTCGCGTGTTAGCCTATGTCCCTGTCTCTCAGATACTTACAAAGCTGAGAAACTTGTGGCATCTGGATTCAATGAATGGAAAGGCATGGAAGGAGCTGCACAGCTGAGCATCATTTCTACCATGGAGATACTTCACCCCTGACATCTCATGGCCTCTCCTAATGTCCAGGGAAAGATTCCATTCTGTCACGCGTTGGATACCAGCGGTGTCTGGATGGATTTGGCTCCACGTTAGAATTGAATGGGAGGTGTGAAATAGCTCATGGAATGATAGTGCAGTGGGGAGAGATTTTGGCAGGACGCATCTGTATCTGGCCAAAAATATTGAAGGAGGGAGAAAGAAAGACTATAAAACAAATTTCACTTTGCTCGCCTTTTGGATATGCTGCTAGCATCGGTGTTTAGCCTACCGTAGCAGCCTGCAAAAATATCCTTGATTTCTCAGATGGACACAGAGAAAATGAATTCTTTTAATTAAGACTAAACCCATGTATATTTAAAAGCTTTAAGGTATTTGTGATTTGTTGCAAAAACAGATAGCTTGGGGAGGAGCAAGGGCCTGTGGCCACCCTGGCAATTTTAGATTACAGACCTTAGAGAAATAAGCTAAAAAGCCTAGCTTTGGGGTTGGATGCATTATACTGCTGTGCTTTGCCCAGTTTGGACTGTGCAGATACAATCTGTGTGTTGTGTGGTCCATAAAAAGACATTTATTTTGTCTTTTCACTCTGTAGCAGACAACAAACCAAAGCTTTTGAACATTAGACTTTTAAAACATCCAGCTCAGTCTTAGCTGTGTTTGGCAGACTACAGTTCGGCATTTACACTAAGGAAATTCTATCCCGCTCTTTCCCATCTGTAAGTATAATTTTAGTGGTGTAAAGAGAATTATTCTTTGATGTGTATTTTGCAAAACCTTCCCAGATAAGGTTTGAAAAAAAGGGTTTTTTTGGAGTTATATTTGTGACACATTTCTGCTGCAAGTCAGCTTGTGAAATACAAGCTTTGTTTGAGGTTCAGGGGGGTTTTTTACGTCTCTATTCAGCTTTTCTTCTACTGGGAGACCTCAAGAAATTAATCCAGTTTATTAGCTCTTAAGAAGAAGTGGGAATATGGAGAGAGCTGTTCCAAGTGTTTCTGAAAAGTGGAAAGATAGGATTCTTTTGATTTCTGTGAACAAATTTAAACATGAAAACTAGCAAACGACAAAGGTAGGGGTTTAAATTTTATTGGAAAGAGCTTGTGATAGGGGGGCTTGGTTTTGTTTTGGTTTTTAGAGCAATGTAGGTGGATTTTCCTTTTTTCCAAGTAAGATTGCACTGCTTCACTTCCATTCATTTCTAGAAGATTGCTTTCAGGACCTGTGCAGTTACTGCTGTTGAACGATTGCTATGATCGAAATAAATGTAAACAAAATCCCTTTCTATGATAAAAGAAGGGGTGGATGGATGGACGGAAAGAAGACTTGAAAACAGTCTACAAATGCTTGAAATCTGAGGAAGGATTTGGGGGAAAAGGCGTAATGTTTTGAGTTTGCACTTTCCCAGAGTGCAGACACCATGCCACATGCATTTTTGCTAGGGAGGAAAAAGCCTCTAAAGAACGCTAGAGACTGGTTTTTGTGTAGGAAATAGAGAAGCGTAAAATCCTAGGAGGGGTGGTGCGAGGACTGTACCTGTGAACCTTCTGAAGTCTGTAGGCAGTAATTGCAAGCCTTAAGAATAACCGCGGTCCTTAAAAGACCACAGGGAATGTCTGAGACCTTTATGAGTTTATGCTGTACCTGTAGGCTGTGGAGGTCCATTGACAGTGTTTGCAAGCCTTGCTAAGTTCCACGGGGATAAGCAAAGAATTTACAAGGTCTGCAAGGGGTTTTTAAAAGGGGTTACTATGTGTGTTGAGGAGAAATCAACAAGAGTAAGAGCCTGCAAAAAGGTTGAAATAGGCTAATCCATCCAGCATGTTTTGTCAAGTTGTAAAGCAGGCTGAAAATCTGCCTTTTTAATGGTTTTGGATTTGTTTGTGTGACGTTACAGCAGCAACTGCCTGCATACGTATTTAAACATTGTAACGTAAGAATGGACGATGTAAGGTTTTGTTCTGAAAAAGGAAAGAATAATAAAAAGCGTGCAGTACTCATTACAATGTGAGATTTGCACTATTTCAACACTACAAACGTCTTTTTTTTTTTTTTTGGTGAAATTTTGAATGGCAAGGAGAGAGCAAGAGACTGGTTGTGAAAATGTTCTAGTTCTAAGGGAGACCTTAAACTCCAGCCATCTCTTGTGAGTTTTATTGTTCATTTTCATTATCAAAGGTAGATGGTTGAAACAGACGTGACAGGGAGTAGAAACCAGAAATGACAGACCATGCAAGCATGAGTGATTTTTAAAAAAAATCTCAGGACTAGATCTCATGATAGTCCTTTAAACGCAGACTGAGTGTTGGGATCTCAGAAGAAAGTCACACTACCTTCTCCGTTTCCTGCTTTTCATGGGATAACGCCAACGTCCTTCCTGCGAAGGAAGCCTCTTTCTGCTGCAACTCTAGGTAGATTTCTAAGGCTATTCTCAAAGCAGGAAGCTCTCGTGGTCCAGCCACGGGGTTTCTCCATTTTTCTGCTTGCATTTGCAGACCCCACACTGGCAGTAAGTTGAGCCACGCGGCTTTGTTGTACAGAATGCACAGTACTTTGCCCTGTTCCTGTTTTTTGTTCAAAGCAGCCATTGCTGTCTGTGCTGTGTTCATTTTGATTGATAGAATAAGGTCTCTGATGTACTCCACGAAGGCATTTACGCAAATATATGCCACTTGTATCTCCCAGCTCTCCCTTGCAGGAGACTTAAGCTCAGTATCTTCTGTTTGAAGAACAGCTTTTGCAAAACTCTGAAGGCAAGCCCATCCAGCGTTCCATGGCTGGAAGCGTGGTTGCAATAATAAGTGCTTCAAGGGCAGCGGTGAGAATGCCAGGAAAAAATGGGATCCAAGTAGGAAGAACAGACAGGACTCCCCATCCTGGGTGGTTTGCGGGGAGAGAGGAGTGGAATATATTTTCACAAAAGCAAATGTCTTACTCGGACTACTAACGTCTAAAGTATGGTTTCATGGTTCTGTCTGCCTGTCATAGTCCGTACTAAAAACCACAAATTGCTTGCAGTAGGATTTTTGAGTCAAACATCTGAAAAACTTTTATATGATTGGTTTTTGTCTTAAAGATTTGTTCTTTAATATATTAGTAGTTTCGTCTTGTGTGATTGAAGCTCAAACACCTAGAGAACAGTTACGGAGTAAGCGCTACTAACATTCCGCTGGTGAAAAGCTCCAGTTCTTTAAACAGATGACTCTAAGGGACAAGTTCTCACACACACATACATACTTGTGTGTGTTTTATATACATACTTAAAAAAAAAAAAAAAAAGAAAAAAAAATGAGAGGAAAAGCTGGTTTCATCTTTGATAATGAGATATACCTATGTGGACCATCCAAGCTGGATCCTACCCAATGCAAAATTTGTTTTTAGAATATGTGTTAACCTGCTTCTCCTTTCTTAATATAGAATTTTCTGCCTTTGTTGTTTAAAGAAGATTTTGCTAAACAAAAAGCAGTTCCTGTGTCCTTTTATTGAATAGTGAATTCAGGTAAAGTTTCCCATTATGCCTACTGCAGCGTGGCTGCAGTCTCCTGCCCCAACCCATGCATTCTCACCCCCCTCTTCCACCTGAGGTCTAGGGTCCGTGTAGCTGCTGGATGAGTCCTAGCAAGGATGAAAACCTACCTTGGATGAAATCCACCCCACGGGCGGTGGAATACCTTGGTGCTGGTGCAGCTAAACTGAAGCAGGTGTAAAATGAACATGCGCTGAACTGCAAGGGTACGCTCTCATTTCATCGCACGCTACCTGCTTTGTACAAACTGCACGTAGGGACCCTCGGTATGTCCTAAAGCTTTGTCTGCTCCGAAGGGCTCAGGAAAGTGACTCTGCTTTAGAATGCATTAAAATGCTGGTCGCCATCATGGCCTTTCCCCCCGCCCCCAACTTGGTTTCTGTACTTCTTTCCTGACACTGGGTACCACTTGCCTGGAGATGACCGCAACAAAGTGCCTAGAGAAATGTAACTTCCACCGACAAGTTTGCCCGTGAGAGTTAGGTACCTCACATGCTTGTTTGAAAATCCCTCTTGTGATTCTGGGCTTTTATTTGTAAGTCCCCGGAAACCTTTTTAAAACCTGGCCATAGGCCTTTATGGGTTGAATATTTTTAGCCTATCCTTCCAGATGCTCACAGATGTTGAAACCTCTGTCCTAAGCACTTCTCGGTTGAGGAGGGCTGTTTCACGTTAGTCAAAAGAAAGCAACTAAAATCCTTGTTTCCACAATGCTAATCCATCACTTGGTGTTCTGTGCTCGAATGGTTGATCTTAGGTCATATACTACATGCCTTCTGCTCTCAGCAGTGATAAATAAAAATGAAGTGACAATAGTAATGTGGATTAATAAAGAATGTATGAAGCTGGCAAGCAGCCTGAAAAGTGCTGTTGGGCTGCGTTCAAAGCTCAGGCGATGCCAAAGTGCTGCCAAGGTGTAGTGTCTTTGAAAAAGCTGGGTCTGTTCCAGGCTTTTTGGAAGTAAACTAGCATCTGTAGGGGAGAGAGAGAAGGTATTGAATTGCATTCAAAGTCTTTAAGCAGTGCATAATTAACGTCTATTACTCTGTAGCTGTTACGATAATACTAAAGGATAAATTCATTAATTAATTGGGATAATATTCATTACAGACAAGGGTATGACTGGTTTTTGGAGTTTTGCTGCAGAACACTGATTTGGGTAGGGCAACACTCCCATCAAACAGGATTAACGCTGTGGCGTGCTGTGTCCTTTTCCTGTTTTAAAAGCGTATTGCACCATACCCTCTTGTTCATCGTGGGATTTGTACGTAGCTCTGCGATCGTTAATTCACACGAGCGGTTTAGACAGTCGAAGTAGCACTTTTGAGGTAAAAAGGACTTTTGTCCCGTTGTCTTTGCTGCCTTTTGTTCCGAAGCGTGCAGTCGGCGGGATGTCTGCGCTGGGATCGAGGAGATGCACCAGCAGGACGACTTCCAAGGGCCGTGCCGTTTGCTTGCTTTGGCCGTTTGCAGTATACGGGCGTCTTCGGTGCTGCACAGGAGGGTGTGAAGAGTCCAGGAGCAGCGTTGCGCTGACCTGCAGCGGCATCCGTGTGTCATTGGGGCTCTGGGGTGTCGTTGCCCTGCTGATGGGACTCGTCCTTTGTTCCCAGCCACGGAGCGGCTTCAGTACTCTTGTGTGTAAATCCATCCCCTGGTAACAAGAGATGAAAACCAGCTGTAGTTCTTAAAACTTTGGTATTTAATTTCTCCATTCATGGCTCGCTTGGGTTTTTTTCTCTGTTTAAATACGTATCACGAAGGGAAACGGGGTCAGCATAGTTCTTTTTTGTTCCTGACTCTGGATGCTTCAGATGCAATAACAGGGTTCTAGCTGTGCATGGATTTTGAATTGAATGATTATTTTTTTTTATTGAGTGACACTGCAGAGATAAATACTGTTATGGAACTCTCGTGTGCTGAAGCACATTCCTTCAGCAGGTGCAAACTGAGGTGCATTTCAAGCTGTCCCTTCAGTATACCAAAGACGGAGGCTTACTGTGCTCTGTATTAATGGCTTCAACTATAAAATCTAGCACAGAAATGGCCTAGTGAATTTATTTGAGGGTGGTTTTTACTGGGAAAGAGGGTATCCAAAAATGATCGCCACAAGATAGCAGCCTTACCGGTTCATCGGATTTGCATTGGGCTGAGCTGCTGTGCAGTTATTTGGGAAGGGGACCAGTGAGTGATCTCTGGCAACTGGTGCTTTCATGTGCTCTTCAGATGGTTTTCTGTGATGGAAAACTACCAGCTGAAGTGAATGGTCGGTGTAGCCATGGTCTAGGAAGGGATAATGAGCAAGAGGGAAAATTATTTCTCAGAATAAAACGCAGTATCACATGAATGTGCTGCCGTGAAAGTTTTGTGTTTTTTTTTTTTAAAGCAACAGAAGTTTTTACAATTATATGGTAGTTTGTTAATGTGTCCTTTGGGCATTTTGCCTTCGGAAAGCAAGCTCTGAATTAGAGACATCAATCTTCTTGTATCCAAATTGTATTCTACTTAGCTCTGAAGCAAAAGTGAAAATCACTGTTGAAATCCAAGAGGACAGGATAACGATTATGGTTTCTTTCTGTAAGTGATGCATTTTGGCAGGGCTTCTGATTGTCATGTGGTGCTTTGTAGACAAGGCTGGGCCCGGCCGCAAATTGAAGAGGACAGTTGGCTTTATTCTGAAGAGACGTTGAATCCTACCCCGTAACCAAGCAAGTGCAAATGCATTGCAGAGGAGCCGTTTGTCTACAATTTTACTTGTTTTACAACTTCTCCAAGAGCTGGGCTTGGTTCAAATCCAAAATAAGAGGGGGATTGTGGTGGATGTTCCTGTTTTTCTTAGCTGCCTTGATGTTTATTCCTTATAGAGAAGTTTAACATGCACGCCTTTTTAATAGCAATATTACAGTGCCTGTTTACTTGGGAAAGTTGACAGCCCTTTGGGACAGATAATCCAAAGCAGTTTCATCCAGTACCATCCTCTGCAGGCTGTAAAGTTACTTTGATCAACAAGTAATGTCAGATGTTAGGTGGCTAAGCAAGCATGAGGAGAAAGACAAGGTTCTCGGTCACAAGGTCTCAAACCTGAACGACTTGCACGCAGATAAAGTTCGTAGGCCTTGGAAGAGCATCTACACTTCCAAACAACAGATTCATTGGACATAAAATGCCCAATGCAGGTTAGTAAAGAATATTTTTAAAAAAGGTACTCTCAAGGTACAGAAACCACATCAAAATAAATAGCATGGGTGTAAAGATGCTTTGGCGATAAATCAAAGTTGCATCATTTTCATTGTTTGCAGCAAATATTTACGGTCACTGAGCAAAGCGGCCAAATACGCAATCTGGAAAGTTTTCAAAAGTTATGTCCCACGTGAGTGCACCTAGTTTGGTTAAACTCTGATATTGTAAAGAAAAATGGTAATTGAGTTGTTTTGGTAATAAAAAATGCTGAAGTGTTTAAATGCCAGTGTCTTCCTCGATAACTAGAGGTTCTTTGCCCAACTGGATTTATAACTGACTGTATGTTAAATTAAAAATCAGTTTTGTTTTAGAGCAATCGGTGGCAGAATTCTCAGGGGGAACGTGGATTGAGCTTGCTCCTTAAATCGTTATATTCATTAGGGCCTTCCTAGAATTACAGAGCGGATTTGTGCCTCGAGTTTCCTAAAAACCATCAAGCAGGTGTTTCTTGTCACTATGTGTTGTGTAACCCGTGATAAACTGACCTAGTTCAACGAACGCTGAGGTCCCAACTCGTTGAGCAAAATTTACACTTGGAAGTGTGAAACAACTGAGAATCAGTTCATCGTAGACCTGCTGTGAATTCCGGAGTTCTCCACTCCCTTGGCAGGGGCTGGTAGCCTCCAAACTTGAAAAGCTGCAAACGTGCAGACAGGCTGTGGGACGTAGACATTAAGCGTAATTGCAAACCGATATTGTTAGAGACTGTAGAGCAAGTTTGCAGTCAAGGGCTCAGGCTCTGTCAGATAAGGAGGAACCGACTTTCTAGTTTTCTATTGATGCTTTTTTTAACTGATCTGTGATTTTAAAATACTGTATTTACTTCAAGCTTTGTGGTTTACCTTTTTAAAAGACCCCATTAAGGATATTAGATATTAAAGATGGCCTGTCTTAAATGTTTCATCTCCTGGGTCTTGGCACCGCTTTTCAATGTTTCTTTTTAAAACCGATGCATGCAGCTGCCAAAAAAGCATCTATTTCCCCATTGTGGCTCCAGCTCCAGCTCTGTTAACAAAACTTCTCCAAAGCTGCTTCTGCTTCTTGTGCTTTCTAAGTAACATTTCACCCTTCTAACCTCTTCCCTTGAGTTTTGGTCAGCTACATCTTTAACATACCTGCATGTACACCTTTTTCCTTGAAATGTTCATGTGTTTTACCTCTGTAACCCTACCCAAAGGAGCAGGAGTGGGCAGAGAGGTTCCCTCTGGCATCCTCTGACAGATCTGGGGGGGGATGCGAGGGGAACGGACTGCAGGAGCGGCCAAGCTCACACGTGTCTCCAGGAAAGAGCGTCTCCAGCTGCTGCTCTTGGAGGCAGAGTACGGGGGTAGGTGAGCCACCAGCCTGGCCCAGCAGGACATTTCTTACGATCTTTAGTGGTGTTTTCCAAATACTATTAACATTTTTTGCTTCATTCTGGGGTGTCGAGAGAAAGGGGTCTGTAATGGAAGCAGCGTCAGATACAGCATGTGTTTAATTATTTCCACGCTTCTAGGTTTCGGTTATTTTGTAAATGATGTGATAGATGTGTGTCCTGTTGGGTAGTAACCATAACTGGGGTTTTGAGGGTTTTTTTCGAACACAGTTTCTTAGGTTTGGACCTACAAAATCTTTTCTTCCTGGCAATTAGTTTTAACAAACTAAAGCTCATGTGCTTTGGTCACTTAACAACAAACCCTAACGTTTAAGAAGTCAGCTGTTTGCTTCAGTGATGTGCCCAAGAAATGAGACTTAAGAAAATTGAGATCTATATCTGTCTAAGCTACTGTTGCTGCAGCTAACCACAGGCAAGTCATTTTGAAAGTTTGTTTTGTTTTGTTTTACTAACCTCAGGCAAGTAATTTTCAAAGGGGTTTTTTGTTTGGTTTGTTTTAAAGGATAGTGGTGCTTGCTTACTTTGATGAAACATCATTTCTTCTCTGTGGTTAAGTGCTGAGTAGGTTATAGCACATTTGGGGCACAGGGTAAAGAGGGTGTTGTATTTAAATACGTACAATGTCCACATAATCATTTGTAAATACGTATGCGTTCTCTCTCCTTGCCCTGCTACCTGTAAGACGGTAGAATTTTAGTTCCCGTTATTTAGCAGTTGTTAGTGGCTTTGAAGTATTTCTTTGGCGGCTGTAAGCTCATGTTGGGTTATTACTTTAATTTTCTGAAGTGTAGAAAAGCAGTCCCCCATGCTGTGGCCGCCCTCCCTTTCACCCCTGTGTCTCTCTGTGGCCTGCTGCTCTTATGGTATAATTTTACTAAAGAGTTGATTGATATTGAATTGTTTAAATTATAAGATGTCAGGGGAGCAGGGGTTTTCATTCACATGTTGAGACTTGTAAATCCTGTTTCAAGTTCATTAGGTGTCTGTCAGCCTGCCATTCAGAAGTAGGCTTTCTCGTGGGAGGAAAAACCTTGTTGTTGGAAAAAATCGTCGTTACGATTTCAAATGCTGTACACGTGGTGTGTTTGCGTTAGATCTTCTTAGCATGCCCTTATTTCTCCGTATCTGTACAAAACCAATTGCCACCAAAGCCTGGGACAAATATTTGCCGGCTGTCTGAATGCCTCCGGCAAAGCTGCGCTTCCGAGTGACGGAGAAACCACTGGAAGGTCACGGCTTATTTCAGCTTAGCACCCAGAAAGCCGCATATACCTGATCGCGGTGAGTTTCCAAAATCGGACAGATCAAGCAGGGATAATGCTGCTGTCATTCAGACCGGGTCTTGGGCAGCCTCGTGTTCCCGTGTGTGTGTTTAGTGTTGCTATCTGTAATTGGAATCAGGAAGCACAAGGAAGCATAATTTTTAGGGGCGAAAAGCTGCAGTCGTTTCCATTAAAATCTCTTTTTTCCTGCTGATTGCAATTAATTGATAATAAACTGATAATTAACGCTGAAAGAGATTAATTTCTTCTGTGGAATAAGGCTATTAAGGACTCACCACATAAATACACTAAACTTTCTCCTCTGCCTTCTCCCTCGCGGTCTGGTCGTACGTTATGTTCCCTTCATCTTGCGACAGTCGGTCTCTCGTGTCCGTTTCCCGTGATTCCAGGTGGAGTGCTGAAGTTTTAGTATTTCCATCATTTTCACCTGATTTAAAGGTCCCTCCTGCAGATACTTTATTTCCTTCTAATCATAAGTATGCGCCTGAGAGCGGGATGGGTATCACGCTGGAAGCTGTTGATGCTCTCTTCTAAGCCGGGTCAACTCCAGAAGTGAACAGACGTCTTCTTGACGTGGCCGTCCCTCTCTGTAGCCGTTACGGTGCTGAGCGCTCATCGCTGCCCAGCTGAAAGGGCCACGGGAGCAAGTGCTAATGTTTGCTAAGTAAAATTTATGCATCAGTGAGGTTAAGCTAATGCAAATGTCTTCCGGCTTAAGGAAAAGCCATAATACGGGTGTTCCCCACCCTGTGGTGGGAAGGAATAAACTCCTGTTGGTGGGTGGTACCAGGAGCACTGAAAGCGAGCATCCATCCTTGGCTTCGAGGGGAGACCTGGAAGCGTGCTAGCCAAAAAGCCTTACGCTGCTGAGTGTACGCTTTCGTTCAGAAATAAAGCAGCTTTATGTTGCCTTAGTGCAAACGCCCTTTAAGTTTTAAAGATTTATAATTTCCCTAAAGTTATAATAATACACCAGAAGTCATGAAATCATCCAGGACGTTTTGGTAAACAAACTTAAGCTTAGATAAAGCCACCTATGGCACCAGCTAAAAACACTTCCTGGGTAAGCTCTAAGTGATGGATTTTATCAGTCTTGTTTTCTGTTTTGACTAAATTTCTAAGCCATTTTCCAGGGTGACTTGGAATAAAAAAAGGGCTGAAGGGTCATGCTGGAATAACATACAGAACCCAAGACCCAGACAGCTCTAAAAGTCACCCACATGGCAGAGTTAAACTCTACTGGTGGATGCTGGCATTTTTCCAGCTATTTAATACGTGGTGTTTTCTTACTGTAGGGTCAAACCGAAGTGACTTTTGCCATATACTTTCATCTCATTTTTCTGGTCTCGATCTCCATGTTGGACTGGTAAGGTTCACGAGAGCATCCGTGTGATTTCTCTCAGGAAATAAGCATTTGAACCAGAAAAGAAAGGTCTTTCCCTGTCTTAAAATAAATAAAGCTTAGGTGCTACAGAGAAAACACACTCGGACCGTGGGACAGGAAAGTCGTGCGTGCTGGAACTCGGTAGCACCCTGTCTGGCTTGAAGAGGCATTGATGGACAAAAAGGAGTCCTGTCTGCCCAGATGTAGACAGATTCAGCTGGAAACATAGTCTTTTACTTTTTCTTACAGAGTGGGGAGAGGAGATCTGGAAAACTTTATTATAAAATTTCAGCATATCAGTTTTGTAAAGGGACCGTATCACAAGTATTGACAACAGACCAACTTCTGTCGTGTTAGCTGGATGCCTCCGAGTAAGCCATTGATTGTTCAGTACACAACAGGGGAAAAATTGCTTCTTGCCAGGTCCCGAGTGAAAACGGTTAAGTCCACATAAAAATATTCCTGTGTGGAACTGGCCTGGAGCTTATGGGAGCCCCTCGTAGAAACGAGTAACGTTTTTGTACTGGTCAGTTGAAGGGATTAAGAGATGGTGGAGCAAAGGTGGGGTTTTTTTTTACCTATGGGAATGAAAATGCAAAGGATGTTTTAAAATACCCTCCTCTTAAATTTGCTTTTCCCAGTCCGACAGTAACCAAGCAGTACTGCAGAAAGTAATGTCTTTTAGTAATGAACCAAACCATCAATGAACTGCAATTGTCACGCTGTGTGTTGGGCTTGGAAAGAAAGGGAACGGGCCGCGATACCGCTGCTCACTTGAAGTATCACCAAATCAGCTGTGCTTGAGGGAGTATGTAAACTCCTGGCTATGGCTGCCGGTCGTCCTCCTGAGGCCATTTGACCAGCAAAGCTAAAAATATTGTTCGTGGAGCTGGGGTTCTGAATCCTTGTTCCTCTGAATCTTGTCTCCTGCGATGTGAAGGCTGGGTAGCTTTTTATGATCTGCCATCTCAGTGTAATGGTTTTACTAATGGAAGGTTCAAATCTCTGGCTCAGTGGAAATTAAATCATCAGTTCAGTAATCTCTAATAATTTTTTTTAGCATGACATTTATTCTTGCTTTCATAATCGGAAAAAAATAAGCAGCACTGTGCAGCGTGCTGAAATCTCACCAGGCTTTCATCATACTCTTAATCCTACACAGCAGTCGAGAGTAAGGGAGAACACATCAAACGGTAATAAGAGTAGGAATGAACCTAGATTTCCCATTTTGTGAGAAATTCATAATTGGCATGATGCTTTTTGTTGTGAACATTTCCGTAAAATGAAATTCCAAAAAATACTTTGATTTTGTTCAAGAGGGATTTTTTTTTTTTTTTAAGTCAGTGGTCAATTTTTCCTTTTAAAGATAGTGAAATTATTTTATGGCATTATTGAAATCTTCATTTGAGACTTGATTTATTTTTTTTTTTAAATGAAATTTGTCATACCCAGGTTTGTAATTGAAGGTCTGAATCCGGGAAATCACTTGACTGTGTGCTTAACTTCACCTCTGTTCTAACGTCCCATTGAAATTAATGAGATTAAAGCACGTGCTTCTCTAAATCAGGACCATCGGTAATTAAAGAATGGAAAAGTAGTTATTGAACTGGAAAATTAGAGGGTGATCAAAAATTTATTTGAGCAACAATTTATAGAAATAATTAAAAAAGTGAAGAGGGCATTTTTGCCTTATGGATATTATGTGCCCGAAGCACCAGTAATGTTTAGCTTTGCTATAAAACACAGTTGACAACATGAGACCAACTTAACAGTCACTTACTTGTTTCTACTGTTTTATTAACTCTCTAAATTAAAAAAAGAACCCTTTTGCAAAACCCTTCTGGCACTTGAGAATTTGCAGGAAATGGGAGCAAGATGTACGTACACTTTTTATGTTGATCTAGTGAAACGTTGTATTTCTGATATTGACGGAGGTCACTGTTGTTTCTGCTGCTTTGGCTATGCAACTCTGGAAGTCTAGTTGAGAGAATTTAGGCTTTCCTTCCTTGTGATTTGTCGTGGAGACCTGAGGGGAATCGCTAAATGTTGTCCACTTCCTTTCTAGATTGCTGCGATCATTCCTTCCTGTAAAGTTAATTGCACCCCTTGTAAATATGGCTGTCTTGCTTAAAAATTTGTCAGTCAGGCTCTTAGTCTGCAAAAACTCTGCTTCATACAACTTTTAGAACAACCTGAAGCGCGTATGCTTTTTTAATTGACTTAATGGCAGACTTAAAACTGGAGGGGTTTAGGAAATACTCACATTTGGGCTGTTGGAATAACTTTCTGCTGGGTGGAAATCCGTCTTATCGCTCCCGAAACTGCGTTCTGTCCCAACACATCACACGCACAGCCATTCGGGACGCCACTGAAGGATGGGCAGTGCCGTTCCCACAAGTATCCCGCCGTCCTTTTTTTTTTTTTTTTTGCACAAGAGCCTGACACCCGGGGCTGCGATCGCAGGCGTCGGGCTGACTTCACCCAGGAATGGCGAAAGCGGTTCTGGCATGTGCGCAAACCCCTCTTACGGAGGAGGTTGCTGCTGCTTCTGCAGGGAAAGCTCGGCTGGTTGCTTAGCAGCTGCCGAACGGCTGCAGTTCGAAGGTACGGGAGCGGTGGTTCGGGGTTACCTTTCTGCACCGCGCTCAGTCCGTGCCGGCTCGGTGCTCGCTCCGCGAGTTGTCGGGCGGCGACGTCGGGCATCTCTTTCCCAGAGAGATGGTGGGGCAAGAAACACCGCTGCTGCCGCGAGGTAAGCCATCCCTGCTCGTTAATCAGCTTCCTTGCTAGCTATTAGGAGGCTCGTTACTGTCATCGTGTAGAATGGGATTCGTCAGAAGCGAGGGGAATGCTGTCTGGGTAGCCCGTTCTCTCCACAGCTGATCCCGCGCACCCTGTCGCATGGACCAGTAGTTTGCTGACCCCCACTATTCCTGTTTTGTAAATTCAACTCTTGCTGTCTTAATTCATGATAAAAAGAGACTGGGAATCTACAGTCCAACATTTAAAATTCAAATATCGTGGAATTAATGTCAGGTTTACGATCATTTGACAAATAGGTTTTTTGGTTGTGTGGGCCACATACGAGGTTGTGTTGAAATGTCCCGTTAAGCGTAGCGGGCAGAAGCAAATAAAGGATTGAAGCGATCTCTCAGTCTGTTGTTTCTTACGTTGGTGACTAAACCTTGCTCAGCTGAAGGTCAGTACTGGCAACTTATCAAGAGAGCAAGAACCACTTAATTGCAGAAGATGGAGAAATGGGAAAGGCTGTCATCTTTTTGAAGATAATTAGACTTGCACTCCTGTTCTTGTTTTTCTCCTTGAGACGAAAAGTAAAATGGCATAACTTACAGAAATTACAAAGCATTTATGTCCTCTGTAGGTACCCTCTTTGTAGGCTTGTGAAATATGGGTGATTTCCTGTGATACGAAAGCAGAGTTTATGGGCACAGCACGCAGTCTGGAGTTGTCCTAAATAAATTTGACAGAAAATGGCTAGTACGCTGGATTGTAGGTTTTACATTTACGATTGCCTTGCAGGCTTTGCATATTAATAGAAAAGCGATGCTGATAACTTTCCTGATAAACAAATGAACATAGCGTGATTGCGAAGTTGGAGTAAGCCATGCTTTTTTCGTATCCCAAGCCAAGAGGGCATCAGGTGTAGTTCTGACAGCCACCTACAACCCATCTGGGATCACGCTTTGCAGCTACTTTCCCCGGTGACGTGTCCCCTCTTATACCATGCATTTCTCTGCTTTTGGTACTGGTTGCCAGGCATCCCTTTGTTGCTCTTAATCCTTGGCCCTGCCTTTGAGTGGCCCTGTAACCTGGAGCGATCGAATTCCTTCCTCTGACATCTTTTGAGTCCTCGCACTGCTAGCATCGCTATGCTATGGCAGCACCTGGACTTGTACAGCGTGGCTAACATCTATTGTGCGATTTCTTGGTTTTCTCATCCTTTCCCAAGGGAGAGGCGAGTGCGTAATGCTGATAGAGATTTTTTTTTTTTTTTTCTTTTGAAATATGGCCGTACCGTTGATTATGGGAAAGAAAGACTGAAAAAGCACTTTACAGTTGAAATAGAAGGTGGGGAAGCTTTGTGAAGGTCCGTGGTCACTGAGTGAGTGTCTACATCTGTAAAAGAGGAATAGCCCCGGTTTAGGGGCTGCACGGGTGTATTGAGAAGATTAATGACTGTTCATAAAGTGCTTTGACCTGTAAACTGCTGCATTATTACAACATTTTTTATTGATCATAATAGGCCATGAAGCATTTAGAAGTAGTCATTAAAAGCCTCACAAAGCAAATTATGCTGTGCTGCCACGGTCCCTTCCTTGTCCCCTGAAGCAGTGTGTATCTTGTCAGTATTTTAATTGGGGAAATGACATGCATTCAGGAGTAAATCTTCAGCTAGTGTTACTCATCATAGGTTGTTTTTTTTAATTCAGCTGAAGATTTGCCTGGGGCGTCTGACAAAAATTTTGCAAGCTTCAATTCTGCCTTCAGATCCCTGGATGTATATTCTTCTATCTGTGTAGAATCTAATTTCACGCTATTTATACAACCATTTTGTAATTTACGGTTGTGCAAAGACACCTCGTGTGTGGAAATGCTACAAAATCCTTGTAAGACAGGTGGAAGTTAAAAGCTTTGGAGAGGTCTCATAATGCTGGGCCACATCTAAACCCACGGTTAAATAATTAAAAGAGGAACACTGACAGCTGGTTTGGGCTTGTATGGCTGTCTACAAATTAAAACATGAAAACACTACTAAGGCACTTTCATCATTTTCAAATGCTTTGAGAAGAAAGGTGGCCAGAACTGTCTGCTACTTCTGCACAAACTTTCGTTTTCTTCGCCCGAATTGGTGAGGAGCTTATAAAAGTGTGATTCTTTTTCTGTTTATGCAGGGGAGGAGCTGGATCGTGAAGCGGAGTTATGAAGATTTCAGAGTACTTGATAAACATCTTCACCTATGTATTTATGACCGGCGCTTCTCCCAGCTCTCCGAGCTACCCCGCTCCGATGCCCTGAAGGACAGTCCGGAGGTAAATTATCAGCTTTGTAAACATCGAAAGCACAGTCACCAGCAAGGGGTTGGAAGATATTTTCAAGTATGTACAAAGTAGTTGTAATGTGGCCTGGGTTAGATTTGGAAATCGATTCCTAGTAACGAGATCGGTATGCGTTTTCTACCCGTATTTTCAGTGATCTAAAGGGAAATGCCTGCAAGTTCATATGAATTAATGTGCTGCTAAGTGTGGAAGGGTTACTGAGAGCGTCAGGAAAGAAGCTGTCCTGTTAGTACCTTAGATAAGAATTTTGTTGTGTCTTTGGAAACTTTTTCAATGACGCGGATATTTCCTGACTTAATGTTAGCAACTTAACATTCCTAGGAAATCATGCTGTTCTAGGGCTGCAGCACTGCAAGAGGAATACCATTTGGAATGCTAGGCTTATATTTATAAACTGAAAATTACTGAATCTGTTTTTTTAAGAGCATTTGCATTAGTGCATCATTTAAAGGGTCTTTAAAAAGCTTAAAGAATGGGGGTGTTTCCTAAATGAATAGGGGGTATTTTTCATTTCTTGACTTACTGTCTTCGCCTGGAATACAGTGAGCTGGAATTCCTTCAGCTTCTTGTCTGTTGATAATTTAGAGATTTATTCACGTCCAAAATAATCTTCTGGAAAGTAGCAGGTGCATCTTGACGGCATCATTTCAGAAGATGTGGAGAGGAAGGCAATGTAATGCGTGGCCACAGAGGTTATCTGAGCCAGTAGAGCATAACAAAACTGTTTGGCCTCGGTCTGTCTGTGGGAAGAGCGTGTATCACGGTGGCAGACAGTGCCCATTGCTTCATTTCACAGGTCACTTACCTCTGGGACCTGTAGTTGTATGTTTGCCCCTTACCATCAAGCACAAGTATGGAAAAATTCTGACGTGCTTTGTTGGAAGGCTGATGTTGCCTGCTTACGGGATGTGTAGCCGAAAAGGGAAATGAGGAAATTGAGGCCATTCCAAGCATTCAAAGAAGAATCCATCCGGGATCAATAAATCAGAATCTGTGTTCTTGCGGTGCTGCGCGGGTGAGGATTGATTGCTTTAGAACAACACACAATGGCCGAAATCAGTGCCCCACTGAAGTCTGCAGGGCTTTTGCCATTCGATATGTAGGAAATTGATAATCCAGTCTCATTGCTTATCAGAGAAACTGATTTATTAGTTGCTTTGGCTTAATGCAGACTATTTCTGAAGAGAATTTAAAGCTTTTAGGCTCTTAAATTCAGCAGCAGCAGCACTATTCAGGATAATGAATTCCTGGGTTTATATATTTAAGTTCTATTTTAGGCATTCCTATCTCTTACATCTTTATTTGTACAACTGATTTAATATGTACTTTATAGCATGAGCCTGAAAATCTGCATTGTGTCTGTAAGCACAGAAGATGTAAAGATGTTGAACAGCTCTACTGCTCTGTGAAGTGTAATTCTGCAGCTGTGTGGTGTCTCATACTATATTTTTTATTTTGAATTGACCACATTTGAACAGATGGTTGAGGAGAACAATGTTTTAAACAGTCCTACAAACTCTGGGCTACAATACTGCTTTATGACACGGCCGCTGTGAAGCTTTGGAAAGACCTCACTAGCTTCTCTTTAATAAAAGCAAGTTTACTGTTATAGAAGGGACATTGTTAAGTTGATTTTTTAAACCCTCTTCTCTTTCGCCAAGGGGTCCGAGTTGCCACGTTCTTAAGGGTTTGCAAGTGGGTGGAAATGGCAGCCAGTGTTTTGTTTCGCTAAATGGTTCTCAGATGTGTTTGATGGCCATAATACAAATGAGTTGTTTGTATGTGAAGTTCATGATGAGAGGAAGGCTTTAGATTTAAGGTATCTTGACAAGGGAAACTATGAAAATCTACATATCTTATAAAAATAACGTTATTACTTTCAGAGGGAGCTGCTTCTTTATGCTTGTGTGTGTGTGTGTATGTAATCATTGTAACACTGTACGCAGTTTGCTGTCCTTCTCCAAATGACAGATTTCCTTGCAAAAGGGAATAGATTTCTAAATGCTTGCCTGTGCCAATGGATAATTGACGGTGTCTCCAAGTCTGAAGAAGTCTCTCCAAACTATGGTGTAGTAAGAGAAAAACTGTATGTCTGTTTCTTTCTGTTCCAGCTTGTCACCCAGATGCTGATGGCTTACCTGTCACGTCTCTCAGCCATCGCAGGCAACAAGATAAACTGTGGGCCTGCTCTCACATGGATGGAGGTACAGTATGAAGCTCAGGTTGTTCTTTTTTTCCTGACCTTAGCAGCAGAGCAAGCCACAAATGTGCTCTCTTGCCTTTCCAGAAAGAGGTATAATCCTTCCAGACCTATCGGTGTCACTGAAATGCTATCCTGAGAGCTTTATTCCCCTGTTAGCAGCATATAGGCGGCCACAAAAGGTATAGAACAAACAGGATCAGATCCAAAGTTAAGAATAGAGAAGCTTTTTTCCCCTCTTGCTTGGATTTTGCCACCCAAAGACATATCATTCTGCCGATATTCACAAATAAAAGGAGGTGGCAGTTCTAGTGAAGCAGCGATTGGGTCAGTGGACCGCCTGGGCAAGTCCAGTTCGTGGCCAAAGTCTCCGAGTAACATGCTGCAGAGAAAGCACACGCATTCTTGGGGTCCTTTTTGGCAAGGCAGTGCTGCAACTGTGGCAAGTTTCTAGAACTGTTGGACCTGTTTCAGTTACGGTGTTTGCCTGCCCTCTTTTTTTTCTTTAGTTTTTCCTTGCGATAGCTACAGAAACAATAAACGTTATCTGCTCCTGTTTGCCATCGCTGTTGGTTAAACCGCTCAACAGAGCCTACGTTGTGCTTGCAGTGGCACTGTTTGTATATTGTGAATTGCAGCTGCAGCTTTGGTTTCTCTGTTAATGGTCTTCTACCGTCTTAAACAATAGACCTTATTGGGCAACGCGTGCAGGAAAGAATGGGGCTAAGTGATCAAGGCCCCCTGTCTGTGTCAGCGGTGCTGTTGCTGATTAGTCTGGGTAGAGATATGTGTGTCTTTCCATTGCCTGATGATATTGCTGCACACCAGGAATAGAAACTACTATTATTAGACTGTTGCAATTCATTTTTAAATGGTTGTGATAAGGATTGAGTGCATTTTCCTGCAATTTTCCCCGCTGATATCCTCCTCACCCTGAAATGGTCTGGGATGAGAAAAATCTTGGAAACCTTCTCAGCACAAAGGGAGGAAGGAAGTTGCAGAGAAAAATGAAACTGTAGAATTTACAGCAACACAGTGGACCTAGAGATTACAGCAAACCTATTGCACGTGCAATACAGAAGAACCTTTCCAATTGACTGAGAATTGTACAAAATTTTACGCAAGCACAAAAATCTAGGAATTTTGAAAGTAGGCTGATGATTGCAGCAAGGGGTGGGAGCCATGTTTTCTTAAAACAAGAAATAAAAGGGTGGGAGAAAATTGAAAGTGACAATAGTTTCTGGTTTGACAGCATTTCCTCCCTACCTCAGTGCCTCTTCTTGAGCACGAATTCCATCTGGTAGGGAATTTTTGTAGTCACTTTTGTATTGCCATTTTAAGTACTTCAGGAAAACAGTACGATTTGGTGTTAAAGGGAGGTGTAAACATTCGCGGTCATGCTACTGTTTGTGCGCAAAGATGCACAAATACAGCATTTTTCTCATTAGTTGGCTGGGGACTTACGACCTTCCGAAATACTCTTTAAGAATTGTTCTCGCGCTTCCTTTCTGTGTGTGCTGTGCCCTCCACTGTCTCTCCGTGCTGCTCTCCTCGGGGGGCCCCCAAGCTGTGCTGTCTCTGTGAATCAGCTTGAAGCCTCTGCCATGTATGAGCACCAATAAAATGCCTCCTCACTTGTCCTCAGCTGCCTCACAGTCTCCTGTGCTCTTTATTTCAGATTGATAACAAGGGGAATCACCTGCTAGTCCATGAGGAATCATCCATTAACGTTCCTGCTATTGCTGCTGCCCACGTTATTAAGAGATATATCGCTCAAGCAGCAGACGAACTGTCCTTTGAGGTAAATAATTAAAGGAGCTTACGTTCCGTGTTGTCATATACAGAAGAGTGTAACGTGTGTGACTCTGTGTGTGCGCGCGCATCAGGAATATATTCAGACACTTTCAGAACATTTTGTGAGGTGAAGCTTAGAAGATTCAGTTAAATATTCAATTTGCAGTGGGTTAGATACAGGGAGGAGTTCAGTCATCTTTAAAATACAGCTTTAGTTGCCATTAGTATCTTCTGATTAAACAGATACTGCCAAGTACTCCAGCCTGGTCTCTGAGCAGCAGCAGACCCTGCATAGTTCATACTATAGAGTGTATTAAAGTATGTTGTATCTGTTCAGGAAGACCGTCCACATACGTGTGTATGTGGACACATGCCACTTTAATTATTCATTGGCCAGTTTACACAACCTGCGTTCCTGTTAGCAAGTCCGTGTCTAAAACCATTTTTAAGAGCTTCTGCTCCCACGAAAAGTAAAGAACCAGACTGTCAAAGAGTTTGGCTCTTAAAGGGCAGGTGACAATCTAAAACTGTTCTGAAAATTTTACGTGATGCAGAGTAGGAGCTGCTGTGGAGCAAAGATCTGGAAGATCAGACCCTGGAAGTCTTTGGGTATCTATCTGGTTCTTGTCTATTCTACCCAGAAAGCGGCATTTTATGCTCTGATTGTTTATGCGCGGTGGCACTATCAATGGAGAATTCACAGCGTTCTACAAAAAAATGTAAAGGAAAACAGTTAGTGCCCGAAGGATTTTTTGTGATCGCGTTTTTAGCATGCAGCGCAGGAAGTAAAAATAACAGTGATAGTCTAGCGCTGCCAGGGTTTTGTTCATATTCAAAATCGAGGCAATTATTAGTGTACACCAAAGAACCGCAGTAATCAGAAAGACATGTGGGCATGTCATCGTCCAAGTTAAAATGCGTGCAGTACGGGATACAGGCTGTTTGTCAGTGTCTCAGTATTAATAAAAGCACTAAGATGCCACTCCCTGCTTGTAAATCTTACAGCTCTGCGCCAGCCGGCTAACTTGGCCTTGCAACTGTCAGGGAGTCCAACAAGTTGTTACGAGGCGTAGTATGCAAGCGGGGAAACCAAGGCATGTGTGGCTTTCCAAGTTAATGCAGTGAGAAACCTTGGCAGAACAGAAGTAGAATATGATCAGTTGTTCTACAACGCTGCGCTCTGTTCCCTAACCCAAATGATCTCTCTATGTTTAGGCTATTGTTAATTTTGTAGAGGCGATTGCAAAAGCAGCTGACTGGCATTTGCTCCCCAGTACTGAAGAAAATACCTGGCTTCTCTGCTCATTGCGGTGACAGCAGTTTCCTTAATGGAAATCTGCTTTGCTGTTGATTTGCTGTTCCCTTGAGGAAATCACTTCACTTCCCTGTATCTCAGTTATCCCTATCTGAAAAATGGGGATGTGTTATCTTCTTTGTAAAGCACTTTGAGGTCCATCAATGTAAAACATCTGGTAAAAGTTTGGCATTACTGTTAACAATTTTTGCTATGCTTAGCTGCAGTATTCGTTTAGGTTCTGTCCCTTCTGCTCTGGCCTATCTCATTTTCTATTATAGAGGCCACACAGATCTTAATTACTAGCAAGCCACATTTAGTATTGATTATACCGATTTCCTTTTGAACTATTGCAGTATTACATTTTTTATGGGAATGAGCAAAGCTTCAGAAAACCTCTTTGGTCTCTTTGGTCATTTTCCTTCCAGTTGCTGTAACACCACACCACCTCTCGTCTGTTCATTTTCTAATTAAGGCAGGCATCTCTCGGTCAGTTTGTGAACTACAAAGGGACCTCTTAACTTTTTGCTGCGAAAGGAAACAAGATGACATATGTCAATGCCTACGTACACATATAGAGGGCACGTAGTAAAAATTAGCTCAGCTACTTGAGAATATTTTCCAAAGTGTTTTACATCATCACTGCTTACTTATGTCTGCAGTTTAATCAGAACACTTCTGTACCCTTTGGCAGAGAGCCTGCTGCTTTTGCGAATTGTTTCCTTATAAACAGCTGTATCCTGTATGTTGTATAATGCCGTAACTCTTCTACCTCACAGTCTGCTTTTGCACAGGCAGATCTCTCAAGATTGGCACTGGTGCAGTTGCTCACAAGTTTTGGGTTTTTACAGTATTGACGAATGCAGTTATTTGAATTGCGCTTTCCTCCTAGACGCATTGCAAGCTGTGACTGATGTTGCTGATCTTTTGCAGGTGGGAGACATAGTGTCTGTTATTGATATGCCACCAAAGGAGCTGACCACATGGTGGAGAGGCAAACATGGATTTCAGGTAGGCACAAGCATCAGACATGACAGTGCAACTTAAATAAAGGCAGGAAACTCGGCAGTGTGTTTATCGAACTGCTGTGCCTGCACAGGATTGCTCGTGGATATACGCAGAGTGCCCCTGCGTTGGTGTAAGAGGACTTCCCCTGTCTCTCTGAACTTGGGCGACAGCAGACACGTGGTCTTCGTAGGAAGTTATCTCCCCGCCTAACTCTGCGAGTTAGGGATAGCCATGACCCTTTGATCGACAGCTGGCCTGATGTTAGTGGAAGCTTATGTTGCACCCTCTTCAAGGCAGCTGACACTGTTATTCAAATCATCATCCCATTCCTTCCACTATCTAAAACTAGAGCAGGCAGAACGTAGAGGATTCAGAGAAAGCCAGTTGATATGACGCTGCCACTGACTTGGACAAGCCACCCAACTAACCTCTGCTTTCGCGTCTGCATTTATTGTGTCGTGTTACTATTACTGGTCTCTGTAGATGTTGTAGCAGAGAGATTCAGAGTGAATTTTCAAAAGAACCTAAACATACATGGGAATTAGGTACCAAAACTTTTGCGTTGAAACGGCACTTCTCTTCCAAAAGAGTTTTTATTAGCTAGCTAGCATTTTCTCATTAGGAAATTGAAGGGGGGGGGGGGGGAAGTGTCTGTTTACAAAACAACCCCCAAAAGCTACTGGAGGTTGGGGTAACTGACTTTCTACCTCCTCACACTGTAGTGTCTCACATTTCAGCTCCTTCCAAGTAGGAGGGATTTTCATACTGCAGTTGCTGTCTGTGAGTAGGTGGAATTATGAGTTTGCTCTGGAGAGGGTCAGAATTGACCAGACATATGTATATTTTGGCCCGAAAGTCTTCTCAAAGCACCTCAGATTTTCCCTGACAGACCTTTCTGTGCCAGATCCAGATTGTGGTTCTGCTGTCATTAATACCAGGGTTGTGTGCAATTGGATCTGCAAACACTACAAATCCCATCTGAATGGAGTGTTAGTTACACGATTACATTTCTGTCTGATTAGCCAGAGCATGTGAGATACAGCTTTTGTTGGCTTTCTATCAGATGTGGGAATTCAGATAGTATCTCATTTGTAAAATCAGAGCAGCATGGACATTTGATACCTGCTCCGAAATTAAATTTGTTTCTAGAGTTAACACATTGATATTTCTCGAACAAACTTGACCGTTGTTGTTCTGGTTTTGAACTGTGTTATGTCTTTGCGGGACTTTTGTGCTGATCGTAGAAGCCCTAACGCTGTATTTGCTGTACTATCAAAAATTAACAAAATGCTTTGGTACTACTTGGCATGACCAGACTATACCGCATTTAACTTCCAAGTGAATCAATAAAACAAAACTACTTTGTGATCTGTGCATGAGCGCAGACACTTTGCACAAAGCTGATTGATTACAAGCGCGTGGTATCCCCACGCAGGATGTAGATTCCATTATTCCGTGCAAGCTCCCTGCTTGCCATCGGGCTGGCTGAAAGGGTGATAGATATGAAGAGCGTCACTGGTGATTAAAGACACCAGAAGCAAGGGAGCTCTTCTGCAGTTTGTCACTGCCTTCTGTCTCAGATCAGAGCAACCCTGTTTTGATCTCCCAGCGTAAAGATATGTTGATGAGCAAACCGCTTGAAAAGGGGTTTGTCTGTATCCGTGCACAGTCAGTCTACTGACACAACAGATCTGAACAGCTGCAGAAAGAGAGCACCATATTTTTGCTTAACGGAAAATTAGGGGTGGAATAATTTTGTGTCTTAAACGATAAGCAAGAGTCTTTCACAATGTGAATCAGATCGTGGCTACTGAACCACACTATTGGAAATGTGGCAGCCGTAATATATTTTTCAGCAGCTCTCGGGATGTGTTTGCACAAATGCAGAAAATGAAGTTAGTGTGTTTTACGAAGTTACTGCCTTTCAGCTGAGACAGGGTAACAGGCCATCTGTATGCTTTCTGCTCCTGCTGACTGCAGAGTAAAGGTAGTTAGTTCAGAGGTGGGTTTCAACCGCTGTACCTCAGTTGACAGGCAGTAATTTAATTTCATAAGCTATGCTAACTCAGTTATTACTGCATAAACATATCTCTTCACACAACCATGGATCGGATTTGCAGAGAGGTGCATTTTTCCTGTGAATTGACAGTTTTTGTCATTTCTTTGCAATGTACTCATCAGAGCTTTGCATTTCGGTGAGACGCCGTCAGCTACCAAGAGATGCAAACCAGCGTTGTACAAAGAGGGAGAGGGGGTTTTAACCCGTGTTTCAAGTTCAAGGCCCATAAGCTCTGAGTGTACAGAAAAAGTACATTTCCCGATGTAATGGAGTTTTTTGACCATGCTAACTGCTGCAGTGAGAAGAGAATTCAGAGAAAGGAATTTGATCTCTGGTGTTGATACACCGGACCTAGAGATGTGTTACAGTTCAGTACGCAAGTGGACTTGATGAATGCTTTAAAAGAGTGTATTGTTGAAAAATGTTGTTATAGTAACGTGTTTAAGTACTGATGAAGCTGTGCAGCCTTTAAAGCGTTGAAGCGTTATTATAGGCAAACGATTCTGTTCCCGTTTAGGAACAACAGCCATTGTAAATGTGATAGCAATCTGTTGATCCAGTCATTTTAATTAATAAAATAAATCAACAAAGACTGTCTTGCCAGATAGTTGTGATTCTGAGAGTAGATAAAAGGAGGAGGTCCAAAGACCAAATGTTTGAACAGTTTGTTCATGTTACTTCTCAGGTTTTTGCTTTGTGCTAGGAAAGGAGCAAGGTTTTATCAAACGGAGCACACCTTACATTGTAAATCATGTCTTGATAGGAGGAGAGCGAGGTTTCGCCGAACGTGGGGAAAAAAATTTACTTCTTGACCTAAAAGAACTTACCTGGTTTTGTGCGTTTAAACCAGCTGTGAGTCGTGTATGGCTGGGCAGAGCTGAATTCATTTCTGCATGTCCCCCCATCTATTCGAATAAATAAAGGGTTTCTCTGTGTTGTACAAATGAACAAGAGGCAGGTCTACAGACGTCAACAGAAAAGCAAATCTGATAGGTTGCAAGCATGTTCAATTTGAACTGCAGCTTTGATTCAGCATGGAAGTCAATTTATTCTTTGCCAGCCAGAGTTATCCTTCAGGAATGAATCTCTGTTTTTGTTGTCCTTCAGATTTCCGTGTTACAGTCGCGAGTGCCTTTCTCCCGACACCTGATCCAACAACTGCATTGCAAGACACTTAATCCTGTGCGGAACAAAACAACCCACAAGGCTTCTTATAATTTTCTCTGGTTAAAGTAAAATGATTTTTAAGACATTTTTCCTCAAGCCTTTTTCTTTTCAAATGCCCCTAGTGAGTCACTGCTTCGATTGTAAGATTCTTACCTAAATTATAGCCACCTCCACATAAACAGCCTTCCAGCCCTCTTTGTTCTCCTCTTTTTTCTTCATGCCTTGTCTTTTCAATCAGTAACTCTGTTTCAGGCAGCTGAATCATTAGACACGGGCCCTTTTTTGATGCACAACTGCCTTTTGATGTTCTGAATAATTCTGTCTTTTGGGTATAGTTTCATTAGTTGCACTGCTGCACAACAGCAAGCTGCACAGCTGCTACAGGTGACACAGAACAGTGCACAGGAGCGTGTGTAACGGGAGGTGGACTGGACTTTTTTTTTTAATCCGTCTGTGCTTAATGTGAGCTTGAGCTGGTTGTGAAACCGCAGGCCCTTGCTTTCAAACCACGCTCCGTGCTGAACCTGAACACGGGCTTTAAGACTGAATGGATTTCCCAAAAAGGGACATGTTCTGTCTTGTATTGGTCAGGCTGTTAGTTGAGAGCATTATTTTTTTTTTTCTTGTGCATCATTTTCGAATAAGTAGCATGTATGTGATGTGAACATAGGGTACCTATTAGTAAAAACAGCCTGGGAAGGCAGAGTACATTTTTGCGGCTACTGTGGCACTTTGGAAACACCAGGTCGTAATTGAGAAGCCAAAGTTTGATTTCTGGTTCACGTGCATTGATTTGGGAACTCGGTGCAAGAGGCAGCCAGCTGGCTGGCGAATGATATCACCTGCAAAACGGGCGATGTGCAAGAGCCCAGTGGACGTGTCACCAGTGACGTCATTTCTCAGCCAGATGGCCACTTCCATTTGTAGAACAGCGCCAACCGCAGCAACAGATTGGGCAAAATGACGTCCGAAATGATTTGCCACGAGTTTCCTACTCTGCACGCGTCCGCTCTGCCCTTCTTCTGTAGGCAGGTAGCAAAAATTTGCACGGGCGCAGGCACTCGTACACGTGTGCTGGCATTTCCCTCGCCGTCCCCAGCCAGCGAGCGCCATAGGAACGAATACGTTTCTCGAGTTGAGCGGCAGAGATTTCTCGCACCTCGCTGTAGGAGCCTGTGACCTTTGGTAGTAATGTTCAGCATTCAGCCGCTCCGGCAGGTGGGAATGTTAAAGGGAGAGCCTTTGACCAGCCTCACCTAGTTTCCCAAAGTACAGCTGGCATACCAGTCAGGAATGGATAATTAACGTATATCATCCCACAAAGCCTTTTTTTTTTTTTTTTTTTTTTTTTGGTGAATTAAAAAAAATTAGAAGAGTTTTCACGGCCAAGATGTTCAGCTCTCTTTTACAAGGGTTCAGGATAAGAGGACTAACAATCCTCTTCCTCCTGTACCTGGTGCCCCTCTGAAATGGGCGAGTACCTTCTTAACTGGAACTGCACTGGTGTGCCAGCTGTACTTTGGGAAGCTAGGGTGAGGGTGCCCTGCTCTCTGCCCTAGCCACTACTATGTAGTTATTTGGCAAACAGCGTAGTGAGAATTCTGCTCATGAAAGCCAAACAAGCAATAAAAAGTTGATGTTAGGTTTTGCTAGCCTATTGCGATTTAAAACTAAAAGAGAAAAATGTTTGAATGAAATTTAACCCTGTGTCAAAACAAAAAAAAAAAAAAAAAAACCAAATCAAAATGTCTTAGTGTTTCATTTGCCATTTATGTTGCTGCTGCTTTCTCATTTGTTTGAATTTCTCCTCGTACACTGAAAATTATTAGTTACTTTGACTTTTCCACTTAAAGCCTCATGTATCTTCCAGTTTTAGCAGATGCTGGCATAAAAATGAAAAAAAAAATATAGTAGCTGTTGCAGAAATGCTTGCATACAACGGTAGCTTGTGCTTTCTTCCGTTGGTTAAGGTGTGTAGTGATTTTTTTAACCTTTAGATGACCTTGTATTTATCTAAATATATACTACCCTTGCTATTAATTTTCGTACATTGCCAAATCCCTTAATCCTGGCTCAAGCTCTAATAGTGCCTTGCTACATCTGTTGAGATTAACTCTTGGACTAAACTCATTTATTTATACAAAATCATGGAAAACTTTCCATGGGAGGAAAAGCAGCATCTTTTAAGTGGGTGGGAATGAGGCACAAGTTACAGGTTATGACCCTGAAGATGATCTCTTGGGGCTCTTGCGAGAAAAGTTAGAATAAATATGTCAGAAAACGTAAGCTTTCAGAACGGTTACCAGTAAGCTAACATCAGAGAGCTTGTCAACACTAGCACAAGTAAAAATTCTCTTTCCCTAAAAAAATCTATTATAATTATTGTTGTGAACTTGGCAAAAAATAATACACTGAGAACAGGTATAGTATTTTACTTGTGAAAGGTTGCGAGGTACCTAGAAGCAGTGACTTAGCCATCTTGGGTCTTCTTTCATTTTTAAATTCATGTTTAGTATTGTATATTGCATCTAGAAACAGGAGAAACATTATGTTGACAAAGGCAAACGAGCTTTTGATTACAGTCTGGGAGTTTGGGTTGCATTTAGATCCACCATTTTTCATTATGATTACTGGAAGGTTGGTGTCCAAGTACTTAGGTTTCTTTACACATCTCGGGCATAGCCGTTGTGGGCAATTAAAAAAAGTACTCGAGGCATTGAGAATGAAAGAAACTATCACTTCGGCTGTGGAGTCTCCCAAGTGTGTCGCTTGTGTGATGGGGCTGAGACTTTTCACTGGACGCGTACATTTTTCCTCACTTAAAAATTGTCTCTTGCGCAAGAAATGTCCAAGAGAGATTCTTAGCTATAGTAAAGTATTTAAAAAGCATGCAGTGTATTTTGTTTAAATACCGGTACTTTTTGTGTACGTACCAGTCAGCCTGTTCCTCGGCATCTCCCAGCAAAGCAGCGTCGCTGAGCTACGAGCTGCCTGACGAAGGGCCCTGTACGCAGTGCTGGTATTCATGCCGGTTTCCTTGCGCTAATTGGCATATTTTTATCTATAAACTGCAGAAAAATCACCACTACGTTAGGTAACGCTGGGATATCGCCTCCTTGCAAAATTGGCACACCCAGCAGAGCGTGAAGCCGGACGTTATCTTGGTTTTTGGGTGGGTTCTTCAGTTCTGTGAGTCACTGAGAAGCGTAACGCACAGGCCGGTCTCAATTACAGGGAACCGTAGATCAGAGAAGCAAGGTCTACTGATCCATAGTGCTGCTGTTACAAGCGCTGTTCCCGGGCTGTCATAGTCTTAACAAAAAGCATATTCCGACTCTTTAACATTAAGTAGGATGGATCACAGTTTGTCCTTTTACTTGGACAAAACGTTGCCTTGCTGGATTTTGAGGGCGTGGGAAAGAGAAGTTATCTGGTATTACTACTGCCTGTGGCTTCCCTTCGGGAATTTGGAATAGTTTCAAAGTCTGGAGTGTTTACCTGGATACACCGTGCATGATGCTGCTACTAAATTGCTTGGAGGTTTATGGGTGGAAATCAACGTGGAGTAGGAAGGCGCTTTTTTTTTTTCTTTCTTTCTTTTTTTTTCTTCTTTTTTTTTCTTTTTTTCTTCTTTTTTTTTTTTCCCTCTCTTCCCCCCCCCCCCCTTGGAGACAAAAGGGAATTGTGCAAGATGAATAAATAGAGCAGGGACTGTTTGCCAGACTCACAGTGCTGACGGCCTTGCGGCTCCAATGAATTTCATAGATGCGCTAACACGACTGGCAGTGGTCCTGGCCCAGTTTTGCTGTTTAGATGAGCTTGGGGCCCATCCGCTGGCCCTCTGCCACGCATTGTTGCAGCACTTGACCAAACCGTGGCTACGTGAAGTGACTTGATGCTTTCAGCTGTCCGGATCACATGCCTGACATGGGACGGGATATCCTGCTCAGACGGGGCGTCTCGGGAGGGTGCTGGTGCTTGGATTACATGTCACAATACAGAACCTGTGTTGGGCGAGGAGGTAGGGTACGAGGGAGAAAAAGGTCTGGCAGTACGGACGAAGGATAAAAGTTGCCAAAGGCTCTGGTCTGGCTTGACTTTCTCCAGGGGTGAGAGTAAGAAGGAAGACACTGAAGTGGAGAGAAGGTTGGGATGCTGAGAAGTGTAAAACTCCTATCTGGTCACCTCTTAGCCTGAATCCGTAAACAGTGAAAGGGAAAGAATTTCACTTCTCCCCAGATACAGAGACCTTTGAGCGGCATGTGAATTTCTGCAGGCACATCCTATTGCACCAAAACATTTCCATCCTCCCCGTACTCTAGTCTTTAACCCTTAGGCTGGTTTAGAGAGCCTCTCCAGCGTTTCTGAGTTAGAGGGGGGATGCAGGGGGAAAATGCTGTGTTAAAGGTCGGTGCAGGAATGCTGCAAATTAGCATTTGAAAGTCAGCAGTCGCAGGACCTTGCTGGGACTTGGGCACTCGGAGATGTCTTCATTGTCAGCGATGCTGGCAGCAGAGAAGCGGCTCCATTCAGTGGCTGTCAAAATTTTTTGCATAGCACTGCTATGTGGTAGTCCAGGGTGGGTCATTGCTCTTGAAGCATCTTCAAATATTTGCTGAGGAGAGTCTTGCCTCTGGGGTTTTGTTTCTGGAATATTCTTTCTGTTGCAGCTTGATTAGCAGATACACAGATATAACCGTAACGGTTAAACGGCTTGTGCAGTATGTTTGTCGGCTCTTCTCTCAAATCGATTTTCAACAACGGATATGTGGCACTATTCTCCCTCATCCTTTGCTGATAGGGAAATTGAGGCACAACGGTTGCACTGGCTCGTCCACGTTCAGAAGCAGACGCAAGAGTATACCCCAGGAGTTCTGGCTCTTTTTGGCGGGGGGGGGATTTTTTTGCTACATCATGCCGTTTCTTCTAAAATGACTTGTGTTTATTTCTAGTCAAATTACTGGGTTCTCACTTACACATGTAGAACTCGTGTGTAACTCTATGTATATTTTATTAAACCTGTACTCAGTTCTAAGACTGAATTGAATTAAATTTAACGAAAACCACATTGAACTTTTTTAGCAAGACCTTTAAACACGCTTAATTTGAATGCTTCGGGAGTATCACTTATTACCCACGCTCATCAGATCAAGCGCACGCAGTAAAGCTAGGACACAGTAGAGAGCTTTGTGCCTTCAGAACATCTTCACCTAACTTATCGCTAGAGAATATGTGTTTTTTCTGTAACGGGACTATAGAGCCATGCAAACGTATTGACCCATATTTGATTTCACTTTTCTGAAGGAATAAAATGTTAAAGTGCTTGTGAAGGTAGTATTTTGACAGTGTAAAAAGGTCAAGTGTTGGTGAGATTTGAGTACAGATAACTGGGATGCTAGGAGCTGAAATAATCTTGCTCTCTTCATTAAATGTCATGTTACATACATGCAGCCAGGTGCAGGAAACCCAGCTAAAGTCTCTCTCTCTTTTTCAAGCTCCACTTGAGATTTAAGGGTGCGTAGCACACTTGCCCTCTCCCCTCTCTGTTGCAAGTTGAGTATCTCTGTCCTGTGTAGCAAGCTTAGAAAGCAGTATTTTACGTAACTAATTATTTGGTTTGTAGAATTCTTGGCTGCATCGTTTTGAAAAATTATTTCTCTTATGCTGGTCATGTTATGTTGGGTAATGTTATGGAGCATCAGGCAAGCAGAGTTCTAGGAAAATGTTTAACAGTTGCTGGTTTAACAGTTCAGGTCTTAAAAATACTACCTTCAATATTCTGCCTCTCTTTTTGTTTTTACTACAGGTTGGATTTTTTCCTAGCGAGTGTGTTGAACTAATTAATGACAAAGTTCCTCAGTCCGTGACCAATTCTGTGCCAAAACCAGGTATGTATATTAAGTTTTATGACGCAGTGAAATAAAATGGAGTTATCTTTTTGGTGTTCCACGTTTAGTGTCTCCCTTGTACATACTGTGTTATACCCTGTGTGTTGATCATCCTTTACACATACCATGTTGTCCTTTCTATGTGTTGATCATCCACACGTTAACCTCGCTCTGAATAGTTGCCACTGTTGAATGTCTTTCATCTGCGGTGTTCTGTAAGCTCATAGCAACGTCCATCTCCTGCGTGCTTTGAAAGATTTTAAGCTTGTAAGAATTTTAAGACACCTTCGGCAATCTGTAACTAGTCATTCCATGCAACATCCCAGTTCTTGGTGTCCAGAGTGTTGTCTGTTGGGTGTTTTTAATAGAGAGCGTACAGGCGACCCAAAAATGTTTATGCTAACTTAGATGGAATAGACTAGTGAGGTACTGGAAGCTTCTTTCTGTTAGAGAATTGATGGAGAAAGTCGGCTATAACAGAACTTGGAATCTTAATTGCTTCTGCTCTGGGTATATGACTCCAACTACTTCCTACTGCCTTCTGGACAGTTTTGCATTGTATGAAATACAGGCAATTAATATCAAGCTTTGCTGAGGAAAGGAAAAATAAACAGAAAATGAGATCTTGGAGCTGATTCTGTTGTCATCCTAGTATACACTGGAAGTGATTATAGTTAGATGTGCTGGCATAACTGAGATCTCCGCAGAATTTACTGGTGGTGAAGCTTTTGTTTCATTCTTCTGCCTTTTTTTAAAAAAAACCCACTCTATATTCATATATATTCTAAGATATATCTGTGTATCTTTTGTATCAAGAGAAGCAGGTTGAAATTGCTGATCTTTCTTGAAACATTAGGCAGCCAGCAAGTTGAGTTGGAAAGCTGGTTAACCGGTGTTATTTTCATCTCTTTTCTCTATTTTAATGATGTTCCTTATCTTATAAGATTGCTGACTTGATACTTTAAAACAAATAGATGTGATTCAAAAGTTTGTCTTTTACTAAGGGAAATGCAATTTATCAGATCCTGTGTTTACAGCTTGGAACTTTTGGTTCAGTGGTAAAGAGTCATGAACACCCTAAGCTATCAGTGCACTGCATTAATCTGCGTGCTTCAAAGAGCTGACGGTTTAGGGAAATAGTTTTCTCAGCCATTGGTATCTCCAGCCTTTGTTATTCTTGGGAACATGCAAATGTATTTGCTCGAATCAGCGTCACAGAGATCACTAGGAATTCAAAGCGCTGCAGCAGGTGGTCATTCCATAAATCCGGTATCTGCCTTTTTGTGGTTTGAAGTTGATCTCCAAATACTTTGATCGGTCACTTCTCTGTACTGTATCAGGTAAAGCATGTAGACAAGGGCAACTTGAAATCTGAATACAGGCCAGGCTGATAGACAACAATCATAAGGAAGTGTTTATTATTAAATATGGCTCGGGCAGTTAAATGTCATGAGCTGCTAGTGAGTAGTTTCTTGCTACGCTTTAATGAGAGATAACGAAGCCACATAGATTAATAGATTCTATTTGGCTTTAACAACACACTAGGGGGTGAATTTCCTCTTTCAGTCCTGGGAAACGTTAGTTATGAAGTTGATACCAAAAGCCCGAGTCCTATTAAAAGTAATAAGTTGAAAGATATTGCCAAGTCATGAGGCTGTCCCTGTTGACCTTCCCCATAGTCGTTCTAGGCGTACAATTAAAGGCAAAAGACTGCTCTAGAAGAACACTAACGAGCTTTCAGATGTAAGGACTGCTAGGACGAATGCTGCGGCTGTTTCTATAATCCTTCCCTGCCCCTCCTTTGCACACAGACTTTATGATACCGTTTCTTTGTAGCGTTCTGCTTTCTATTTTTTCCACCTTGGGGAGAAACAGTACTTGTGCGGCAGAGGCAGAAGTCTGAAAGACTCTTCCTCGGTTGCTACAGAAGTCGTGACTTGGCAGGAGCTAGAAAGAGTCAGGGAGGAGGTTCCTATAGTTAAGGCATGTAGAATGTGATGTTGGAGAACTCGAGGAACCTATCTGCCTGGAGGAAAAAATGATGTGTGAAATACAGAAGGGGTGAGAAGATGAAGGGGGAGGAAGGAGTTTCAGTTTCCCGGGCTGGGTTACCACACAGCTGCACCAGCGGAATGCCTTGTCAGCACAGTCCGGGACGGTGGCACAGGGGCAGAAAGGAGTCACTGGAGCACCCCGAGCGGCTTAGGTAGCGCTGCTGCGAAATGTGAGATCGGAGCTTTCCAAGGGGATCCTCCGGAGCTTCGCTCGGAATCGCATTGCTGGGATGATGCAGAAGAGCTTGCATTTTCCTCACTCGTATTCCGTGCCTTTAGTGTATTCTGATCGATGGCTTAAACATCTAGGGTTTTTCTCGTACACTTGAATATCCGCATCAGTTAATTTTCTCCCTTTACCTGTGTTTGAAACATCAGATTGGCTTTTCCCAAGGAATGGAGACTTTCCTAAAAGGAACCGCTTGGAGCTTTTGTCCTCACTCGACATTAGCAGGGTATTTCATCTAGAATTAGCGTGAAGTTTTAGATTTGGGCTCGATAAGACATGCTTATCAACATGCCAACTTTATTTTCTTTAATCAAAATATGACGTGTAGAACATCTAGGACATTTTGTATCTGCAGCATAAAGCTCTTTGCTATGAAGGAATTTACAAACATAGGACTCCTTGTGTTGTTTAATTGTCCATAGATTTGGCTGGGTTAAGTAATCTAATGAAAAGCAGATGGAAAGCAAAGAACTTCCTGCCCTGCATTTTTATTATTATTTATAATTAGAGGTTTTGATTCGCAGAAGTGATGGGGACAGCATTTTAACAGAACCATAAAATATTGCAATGCTTTATAATGCAGTACAAATAATGACTGACGTTCAAATGAAAATGAAACACAGGGAGAGGGAGAGGAGGGCAGGGTTTAACTGCAAACTCTGCTTTTACAAACAGTATTTTCTTTGACTGTGGAAATACACGGTTAGACCAGTGATAATGCAGCCGGCGTCTGAGATAAATGGAAGAAAATGGACCTTGCAGGAAAACTGTCCATTTTATTCAATTCTGAAAATTCAAAGTAATTAAAGAAAGAATATTGGTTTTCCCTTGAGTGGCCTCTGCAATATATTTGACAGTGAAGTTTGGATTGTCAAAAGTATCATCTCCCAAAATACTGCTAGGGGTAGGTATGCTTGCAGAGATGTGTAGGTCGATACGTGTGCATGCACACATCCACACACAAGCTATCACCTGAAAATGAAAGTCAGTTTCGTTATTGCTTAACAAAATTGTTTAGTGTTTTCCTTTTTCAAACTTTGTACACGTGAGAAAGGAGAAGGAGGGGTGCTCAGGAAGTCTTGGAAGTTCCCTGTTGAGTGCTGTTCTCCCTACAGTATTGGACTAAGCCTGTACCCCATTTTTTTTCCATGTTCAGTGCTGTGAGGAAATGCGCTTTTTTTCAGGTGGGATGCAGACTGATACCCTGACTGTTTCTATTTATGTAAAAAACATTGTAAAGATCCAGGAAGGTAGTGTGGGCTCACCAGATCCCAGTTTTCTCGAGCGCTTGCCTTTTTTTCTAAGTTCCCCCTGTATTCTTACTCAGATACAATACTCCAATGATAAATTCTTAGCCTAGATTATTACACTGAATTGATATCTAATATTTTGTAGCTAATACCATTTACTGACAATATAGCTGAAATTCTGTACTACAATAAATGGAATCAGCTTGTATTTATAAAGATTTTTAAAGAGATACAGGATGAAAGGTTGCGTTGAATTTCAGATATTTGGAGAGCAGTGAATCTTCTAAATATTCATTGTGCTGCTTAGAAGAAAAAAAAAGTGAATCGCTGTTTTGTTTTTTCCTTCTCAGTGAACATTTGGGAATTGCCTGTAGATTGTGGCTGTGTTTACTCGTCTCATTCACTTCTGTCCATCTCTGGTCTTTTCTGGGAGCAGTGTGTATATGCGTGTATGTGTTCACGTTGTCCCCACTCACCATTTTGGCATAGTTCACAGTCACAGGCAGCATGTCTCAGCTATCTGTTCCAGTCCGTTCTTTCTCATAATTCTGAATATTTGTAGTTTACCAATATTTAAAATCACATCTCACGCTTCACCTCATACGTGCAATTTGTTTAATGTCTTTTGCTAACAAGTAGCATCTTGCTGTGTACCAAAGCTTTACTGCACTGCATCTTGGCGTGATAATTTGTTTGAAGGTTTCTAAACATGGTTGCTGCTGGGGAGCATCTGGTTTCAGTGGGGAAACAAAGAATAAAGATGCAGTTTGCAGTGGGACAGTTAGAGCTTAAGTGAAGAAATGGGGGATAAGAAGGTAATGTATCCCTTTCTTTTTTCCAAAACAATGAGCATTTTTAAAACTTCATTCTCACCAGTTCCTCGGTCTCGCTTAGGACAAAAGATTGAATAACCCCAGCAGCTCTGCCCAACTGTATGGAGGATTGTTCAAATTCCTGTCTCGTCCATTCATTTGACTTAGATTGAACAGGTAGATGTACTCTTACGATGTGCAAGTAAGGACACATTCAAGGGTACGTGTTAGTATTAGAAGCTGTTGTAAATGAAGAAATTTCTTTTAAACGTAAGCAACAGATTAATCTGGGTCAACACGTCAAATACAAATAATCCACTGAACTTCAGGAGGTTTGAAATTTGGGTCTGGATCAGGCAACAGACTCTGTTCTGACCTCCTGAAGACTCTGGTAGAGCATTGAATGAATTAATTTTAACTGCAAAAATGCAAACTGAGTTACATTCATTGTGTTAGAGCTATTGCAATCATAACAGACTCATCTTAAGAGGTTGTGCCTGGTTTGAAACAGGCTAGCTGCTAATCCCTGGACAAAAAAGATTGTGTGTTTGAGTTGGGTTTTTTAACTAAAAATAAAAATCAGGAAGAATACGGCGCAAATAGAACTTAAGATTCTGCAGACGCCTGGGTTGAACAGCCATTTGACACCGATGAGTGCATAATGTCTTAATTAGCGTTTTTATAAAGGAAATATGGAAAGATAAAATGTATGTAATTAGTACCAGTCTCCTTAATCTTATGTAAACAAACCAGTTGTTGGGCGTTCAACATGCAACTGTCTCATTAAAGCTAAATTAAATGAAAATGTTATTGAGCCAAGGCAGGTATCCATTTCCAGCATGGAAGCAGAGAGGGAATAAACACACTACCATGCTCAGGGCCACCAAATACAGTTCTTGATGCAGAAGACAGAAAATGTGCTTATAGTATGGACAGACCCAAGGACCAATCCTTCAAGAAATCACCTTCTCTCAGCTCCTGTGGAGCTCAGGCAGAGCCGTAAGTGGACAAAGACGTCAGGTTGAAAGGTCAACAGGGTGAGCGTAAAAACTGCTTCTTGAGGAGACTTGCACACGTCTTTGAAATGTACAGCAGATATTTCTCCAAGGCTTTGAAAGCCACCGTGATTCAGCCTGGCAGGCTGTGTGTTCAAACGGAGACTTCAGCAGGACAACGCCAACTTGCTTAAACCCCAGATTTGAGCTGGTCTGATCTGTGGGGAAGTTATTTCCTGGACTTTGTGTTTTCTTTCTTCCATCCAAAAATAAAAAAAAAAAAAAAAGCTAACACTTGGGGCTGAGGCAGCAAGAGCTAAGTCTCCGCCTTGTCTGCAATTAATAATTTTCAGGAAGAACACCTTTTGTCAATAGGAAAACACAGCTCTGAGACAATTTTGGGGTTTTTTTTGCATAGACTGAAAAGTAAGATAAAGCAGTTGTCTGCTTTAGCACCATTAGAAATGGAGGAAAGCTAAATGTGTAAGGAACTGAATTACGCAAAATGTAAATTTACAAATCTGGGAGTTGTTTTCTTTTGTAAGTGGTTGGCATTGTCCTTCTATATAAAGAAATGTTACATCTTCCAGCCCTGTTTCTGACTCAACAAAGTACTTAAACATGGGCTTAACCATAAACACATGCTTAGCAGACACTGGAAGCAATGCAAACAAATCCTGTGCTTCGCTGTGTTGCTCAGCAGGCATGGGCCTTGTGCTAAAAGTTCAAACATGCAAAATGTTTGGATTTTTTTTGAGCCGGGACACACTGGGTGGGGAATTCTTGGATCCTAATGAATTTCCAAAGTGTTTGAGGAATAAAGCACCAAACAACTTGAAGGATTGGGTCTGCGGTCCTATTTTGCGCTGTGTATAGCCTAGCTGAGCTTTATATGAAATTAACCCATTTTCAATGGATGCATGTTTTAACCAACTTTTTTTGTTTGTTTGTTTTTTCTTTTTTTAATTATACCTTCCCAGTCTCCCCTGCCCACGGAGCCCGTCCAGCGTCCTGGAGCTACTTCCCCCCTTGTACGTTTTCATTTATTCCTTTTTTCTTCTTTCACTCTTTCTCTCCCTGTCTCTCTGTGTGTCTCTTTCTTTTTGGTTTTTCCCCCTCCTTCTGTACATGTGAGTCAATAGCACTGATGCTTTAAAGGGTATTCAGGGAAATGAAAACAAACCCTTAGTCTAACATGCCTTTTTAAAAGCTTTTTGGACATAAAACGGTGCAGCAGGGAAACAAACTGATTCTAATTCTTTTCTGTTGGAGAGGGTAGAATCATTTCAAATCAATAAAACCATAACTGAAAGGAATTAAGTGCCAGGCAACCAAATATGAATGTCAGTTTCAAAGAAAGAGAAGTTAAAGATAGGTGACAGAGAGGAATGAAACATGGCTCTGAAAGTTTGTTAGAACTTTAAAATCTTCAGAAGCAAAGATTCCTTTTTTTTTTTCTTTTTTTTTTTTTTTCCTTAGGATCAGAAAATGCTGCTTGTGCTTAGCATCTCCCAATGCTCAAAGTGAAACTGTCAGGTTATGCAGGAGTGGCTTACTTATCCAGAGCATCCTGCTTCATGTTGCCATGGTCTTTTTTTCGATCCTGCTAGTGCTAATCTAAACCTCGTAGCAATAACCTAGCATCAGTAAAATTGGTGACTGTTTCCATAGTTTTAGCATTTTTTTTTTACAGTAAAGGTCACATTTACACATACCGACTGCTCCTAGGATCTTCTTTGGATTTCATAAATCGGTCTTAAAACTGGATATGCAAATACTGTAGATAGATATCTATAAAACAAAATATATAATATGTGTGTGTTTATATATATATATATGCTTTCCCCATGCACATACACACTTCCAGCCTGTTGGCATAGAGACTGTGCGCTGATACCCTTGCAATGTGGGAAACAGGCATGTGGTTTCTATCCATGATAGTTCCTCCAGGAGAGGAATGTTATTTGACAGCAAACTTCTCGTTTCTGGTGTGAAGACTCAACTTTCTGAGCACCTTCCTGAGCATGTGCCAACATTATCAAATACTCTCCAGACAGAAAGGTAGAGAGGAAGGGGGGAACGGGGTTTGTATTTCAGATATGATCATGGAGAGTGCGTGTGGTGGGGCTTCTTCCACTGCACATAGCCAAACCAACAACAAGACCCAGGAATATTTAAACTGGGGTAAAGCTTTTAAGAATGAGGGTAAAATTTATTGCTGTGACTGGCTATATCCACCGATAAATAAATAACCTGCCAAGAAGTTTGGGAGGAGTTGGAATAGTGAATGCTCGTAAGATCCAAGGAGTTTCCTTTGGATGTACAGGTACGGAGAAAAGATTTTTTTTCTTATTTTTTCCTTTTTTATAGTCAAGTTCCTTGAATCCATGAGCCCTTCAAAGATGCCATTCCTGCTAAGAATCAATAGCCGTTAACTTCAGATAATAAAGGCAGGGTTGGGCTTTTTGCCCTTTTTAACATGAAAACAAAGAACGGCCAGATTTCTGGTTACTTAATGCAACCTGGGTGGTTGGAATTCAGAGTCACTCTCCTTCTTAAGCTGTTTGTGAGATGGAAGAGTTCAGCACTAGATCAGCTATACTACTTCTGCTCAAAGGTATAAGGCCCGTTAGTGGTTCTGCTTGTTTTTCACGTCAAATTAATTTCTTTTGACAGCCATGTCCCTTTGTGAGTCATGTCATTGCAACAGAGACTAGAAATGTGGCTATCGCTGCGCACAGAGCACCATCAGAGAGATCATGTGCCACCTCCCTCACATGCCTGAAAGCTCCTCTGTGGTCTGCACTGGTGGTTCTTGTTTATAATATTTCTGTGTACCAGAGGTCATGGTTGCACATCTTCTAGTACTAGTAATTTAGGGCCTTACTTGACGTATTTTTTGAGTACGGAAGCTTTGAGGTCCTGTTCAGACTTTGCCTGTGTTAGGGGGAAGTTAGTTTCTGGGCTCATGAAGCAGTTTTTGGACACAAGTTCTTTTTTGGCCCTCAGGTTCCCCAGATAAAACGAGCTGAGATCTGGTAGGGAGGCAAGGGCTGAAATACGTTTTTGAAACTGGGACAGAGTGCCTTTGAAAATGAGCTCTAAATCTTTAGTCTCCCAACCATACCAAAGACCATTATCGTGCAAGTTGTAGCTATATTTAAATCACTGATTCTCCCACTAGCATTTGCCAACCTAAATTGAGATCTATTTTATATAATTTTTTAAACTGTTTTTTTTACAGTGAAAACTCTGTTTACAGTGATATGTGCACCTAATATGTGCGTTTGCACTGGAATTGAGAGTTAGACTGCATACGTTGTGGTCACACCTGAGCCAGCTTTAAGCCCAGTAGTTCAGGTACCAGTAGCATCCACCTTCATCTGCAGCAGCTCCCGTTTTCTTGGGATTTGGGTGTTTTTTCAGCTCGTCTTTTTTGCTATTCATCCTGTGGGCTCACTTCACTTAAACTTCTTTTTGCACATAGGCACTGCTAGTTAAGGATACTTCAGGTCTAGCACATGCCAGAGAAGCAACGCCTTAGAATGCAGAACACTAAAATCTGGATTTCTCTAGCACTGTTTCTCTTAATTGCTGTCCTTAGAAATCAAATTATTAGTCTCCTGCAGTTTGTTCCAGGAGATGTTTTAATTTAACTTTGTCCTTTCTCTTGCCTTCTGTCTGTCCCTCTGCCCTCTTCCCACCTGACCTTAATTATGCGCAGATTTGGAGATGGATAGTGTAAAGCCAGGTTCTGCATATGTTACAGAGGCTCTGAACCAGTCCCAGCTGAGCTCAGGTAGAGCCCGTTATGTACAATTAGTCTCTCGGTGTCCTAACCACGTCTAACACTGTATGTGGTAGCAATAACTATTTACTAACACCCTAGGTTTGGTTACAGAAGCTAGATGTAGTTGAAATAGTTTATTATTAATTTTAGATTAATATCTGTTGGCTAGAAAAGCCAATGCCTGATTCTAAGAATCTGCCTTCTTACGGGAAGATTTTCTGCAAGTGATTTCATTAAAGTCAGTGAGTCCAAATCTTAAGAGTACTGCCTAACATAACGGCCTTGTACTGTGAATGCTCTGCAGTATCAGTGGCTACATGGCTATTAGTCTCTGTATCATAAATTAGCTTCTTTTATTTTTCCCCCACTGCTGAATTTCTAAATATAAAGTGTTCTTCTTTTCCCAGGCTTTCGATTTGTGCCTCAGAAAGATACATCCAAAGAGTGTGTGCCAAACCCTATTTGACCATGTTCTGGAGGAAAGAACTTGCTTGAATAAGAAGGAAAAGAAATGTGGTTAAATGCTAGAGTTTTATGGCAATGTAAATGACCCTAATGTGTACCCAGTTGCACGGTGATAGCAGAAAACAACTGTGTTGTGTTGTCATTGGCATGACAACGTCGCTACAGCTTTTCAGAACTAGCATTAGGTAAAATTAAAGCGTTCCAGTGGAACTAAGGAACTGAGATATTTCTCTGGTACATTTTACGTACTTCAACAATTTGATCGTCAGTTATTGAGAGGTATTTGATAACGGAGTTTTCAATTGTTTTGTTTTGTTTTGTTTTGTTAAATCATATGTGGACTTTTGTTTTCCTGGATCTCCTAAGTGCTTTGAAAGAAAATGTAAGTGGAATTTTAGGAGAGACTCGGTAGCAAACTGTGTAAGCTTTGTTTTCCTGCAGGCTAGATCAGGGCTTTACAGTAAGGCAGGCAACACGGCGTATTTCTTGCAAAGTGTCCAGACAACGTGTTGTCCTCTTACGTCCCTCTGTTTCATCTAGTGCCTTTGTCTTGAGGTTGAAATGCATTTGCAGGGTAACCGTACCTTTCACAGAGATCATCCCAATCTATTCTTTGTGTAAAACAAATAGGTTAATGGATATTTGATACTGAAGTGGTGCTGATAAATACAGCCAGTCAGAGCTCACTTGGGTCCTGCTGTCCGCAACGCTGGTATTGTGTTTCAGTTTATTAAGGAGGCTAATGTTTGTGCCATTCAGTGATTTTAAGTGCTTGGTAAGTGGCAGGCCACTTTTCTAATTGTATTTCAGCTGATTGCAAATCTTCCTGTGGTAGCCTATGTGTAAAGCTCTGCCTCTGCTGAAATCCTTGTCTGTATTTCCATTGTTACCTTCTAAAGTCACCAAAGGCGGATTTATTTTTTAACTAGGCTTTAAGGCTTTATTTTACTTCTGTAATAAGTGTTGGATGCTTGCTTTGAAAAATGAAAATTGTTTTAGCAGTATTATTTTGCTGGTAGTTTGCATTATTGGATACATTAGAAATGCCAAACTTAGTCGTCCATAATTATGTTGCATTGCTTGTTTTCAGTGCAGGGAAATTACCTGGTTTTAGGAGAAGGGGATTTATTGCGGTGACTGCCCAGGACTGTGCACAGCTATAAGACACGCTATTGCAGTGGTTAGTCTTTTTTAGGTCTTTAAATTGGTGTACAGAATTGTAGGACAAACCAGGACTGCTGCAGCATTTTCCTGTTAGTTTTTTCTTTCCTTGGAGTCTTCCTTTCTCTTTGCTCTCCCTCCCTTGTTTCAAGTGATCCTTCCCTCCTTCTTTTTTTCCTTCCCATTTTTTGGCAGAAATAGAAAGGGACGAGAGCTGTGGGCTGATCTGTGGAAATGCTGCTATATACAGGATTCATCTGGTCTCCTATGAAAGTCGCACCATATCTGTGATTCTGCCTGAAAAGTATGAGCTTGAGAGAACAGCTCCCTAGAGCCTATGTGCTAGGAAGACATATAGACAGAAACTCTAAATGACAGGTTCTCTGTTCATTGGGCAAGTATGCATGTCCAAACTGGGACACGTAGTGGATTTACGTGGAGCGTAAAAAAAGTTCTCAAAGTTAAAAAGTGTCAAATATTTTTTTTCTGCGTGCTGCAGTGAACCTCTGGCTATGAGAATGTAGTTTTGTATGTGACTTGCTTTTGAATTTAGCCTTCAGTGGCAAATCTGAAATACTTGTCCTGTCCACCTAAGTAAAATCTATAAATCTTGGCTAGCTCCTAAGTGAGAGACAAGCAAGAATTTTAAGTATTTCACATAAGTTCCTAAGGATACATAACATTAGGAAGTCAATGTATTTTTTTTTATTCCTTCTTAATCCTTTAATCCTTTAACAGTGCAGATGTTTTCCAACAGTAGGAGTAAGAACCAAGCATGTATTTTGGCAGTGTTTTTTAAGCACCCCTGGTTGTGTTCCTTACCCACAGACTCTATGGAGTTTTAGGTAACGTTCGTAGTCGATGCAGTGTTTGCAATCTGGAGTTTGAAGTAACGTTCGTAGTCGATGCAGTGTTTGCAATCTGACCAAATAGGTATTTTTGTAACGTTTCCTAGGTGCTATGGAAACACGTCTTGATGGTTATCAGGTATTTGTGCGTAAATTGGTTGACATTTTCTTGAAGAGGCCTGGATTTGAAAGCATGGCGTTTTACCTGTAGAAGAGAAGGGATTTGGGTATTACTGCTGTGTCTGAAGGGTCCAGGGGAAGCAGGGTCGGAGGCAGAGGAAGCTTGGCAGGGCAGGAGACCCCATGGTTTGGGGGAAGACCAGGAGAGAGGTCTGGACTAAACCAGAAGGGCGTCTGCAGGCTCTAGAGACCCAAGGTGAGGAGAAGGATACAGTTTGGTTTTGCCATTTCATTTATTGCCTTTTTTAAAGTAAAAGGAGAGTTTTCTAATCTGTTGCAAGACCTGCTTGTCTTCTCCCTCCCAACCCCCAAGAAAGGGAGCCTTTGTAATTTCACAAACAAATGTCATGTGTGCAAAGCAAGTAGTTTACAGGGATAAGTTACTGCACATGAGCATCGCCTTGTACCCCGTGTAATTATTCGCACAGGCGCAAGCTGAGCGAAAAAGGTGATTGCTCTGGTGACCTTTTGGCTTCTTTGTACAATATCAGTAATAGCGCAGGTGCAGGGCATCAGTGAATGAGGCCTCTGTCTCCAACCTCAGGCCAGATTTGCACTAATGTTTTTTCTGGCATTGCTGAGTCTGCTCTAAGTATGAAAAAGATCATGCCCAGAGCTGACGCAGCTTATCTGGAAAAAAAAAAAAACAAAACCCCAAAAAACCCCCACAAACAAACAAAAGACCCACCCAACAACCAAAAAAAAACCCCAACAAAACCAAACCACCCTAAACACCCAGTCGGGGTGTAGGCACAGCTGTCCTGGCAGAAGAGCCCTTTTGTCAGCGTCGGTCGTGTCAAGGGGAGCAGCAGAGCTCTGCCAGTTGAGAAACACCTTCTCCCAGCATATCCTGCATCTCCACAGGGAGGCACCACTGGTGTAATTAAAGCGTTGGAAATCAGCCTGGCGTCTCCTGAAGTCACAGGGAGATGCCTGAAACACAGGTAGGAGGAAGAGACAGATTAATTTCTGTATTCCCTGTAGTGCAGTTTCTTCCTCGTGTGTGGTCACTCGCAGCCTCTGAGGCTTTCTGAAGAAGTTGAACCCGTAGGCACTAGCTTCAGGCTTCCCGCATTTTGACAGGTAATTTTGCGGCAAGTCTTGGCCATGTTTCCTGGGGAATTTTAATTGGAAAAGAAAACGAACAAGCGTGGCGTATGGGTCTGTGCGCGGTCTGTACGCATCAGTTCAGAAATAATTATGTAGATCTGTGTATTGTGTAGGTAAGAAAGAGATGTATTAATGTTTCTGTTACGGAAAGATTCACGGGGTTTGGGGCTGGCATGCTTAACCTTTTTTTGAGAGGCTGAATCCACCGAAATAGGATGACTACTTGTGAAATAAAGCGGTAAAACTTGGCTGAGTGCAGGGGTGTTGGAGGCACCGATGTGCTATTAATAAGGCCGGCTTTCTTTTCACATGTTCTGTGCTTCTTTCTCACTCTGCCTGCTCTCCACTAACTCAGGTTGGAGGGGTTTGTTATTTTTAAACGACGTATTTTTTTCCTTTCTCACAAGCTCTGTCAAAATGGGACTTAACTCTAATAATAGCTGGCTTGAGCAAAACTCTGCAGTTATGCTAAGAGCTTTGAAATCATGGGAAAAGGTAGTTTGTTCTGCTCTGCTTTTCCTCTGCTTTTCTCCTGAATAATTCTGTAAATTAGTGTGGGAGCCAAGTTGTAGCTCAGGAATATTTTCAGGCAGCTTTAACCTTAGATGATAGCACATAGCTCTGATCTCTTCTTGCATTGGCATACGGATTTATCAAGGGTCATGCTGGTGCATATCTCAAATCTCCAATTAAAACCTGGTCCTGTTAAGTTCACAGAGGCTGAGCAGCTGCACCGTCACATCTCTGTACGCAGAGGAGCGATGCTTGGGCTCTGACTCCATCTGGCTATCACTGATGTCCTTAGGGATCGGTGCTCTTGCTACATCTGCAAGAAGGTGGCTGTGTGAAACTATAAATTAATGTTAAAAGTGAGCGGAGCTGGAGAATATGTGCCGGCAGACCCGTAATGTTTGTTTGGCTTTCTCAGAAGGTCTTGGTTTGGGCACAGCTATGGTCTATCTTTGGGAGGATCCTTAAGTGAACACATAGAAAGGCACGTTGGCCGCTGCCTGGAGAAGATCTGTGGCGTGTTTCCATCAGAAGTCCTACACAAGCAGCCAAGGCAAAACTACTCCTCTGCCCCTCTCTGTCTCTCCATCTCTCTCTGTCCTCCCTCCTTTCTTCCCCGCTCCCTGGTAGTGAATTTAACTGCCGCAAACTGCAGATCATAGCGTTACTCTGGCCTTTAGAGCTTGCTTCGCTAGCTCATGAATCAGCCTGTGTCTGTGATTAATTCAGAAGACTTTGCTGAGCTGAAGTTTCATCTGCCGGATTTCATTTAAGAACTTGTGTCAGTGCCGTGCTCATTCTTCTTCAGCATTTAATCCTGTAACTGCAGTGGGAAGCTTGCATCGAATTCTTTGACTTGTTCTCATGGGAACTTGCTTTTGCTAAAGGAAAGGCAAGCAAAAGTCCTGTTACCTGCTTGGCTATGTATTGCATCATTCCGAACCGTGTTTTTTACCTTTGTAAATGGAATATTTTTCTTGCAAACCTGGAAAGCCATGGCAGACTGTGGCTACGTCCACCAAAAGAGCGAGTCGCCACATGATTGTCCAGGTACTCTGTGACATGAGATACCTTTATGTCAAACCTGGTTTTTGTGAGCTCTGTGAATCAAAGCAAATCAATTTGAGGTTATCCTATGGCAGTCTATTGCATGGTGTGCTGTTCTGTCAGGGGTTTTTTAATCTCCCAGTCTGCTTTCATACATAATCGTAGTTTCTCCCCAAAACCCTCTTTTAAAAAAAAAAGGGGGGGGGGGGGAGAATGTTTATTTGGGGAGTTCTTTTTTGTGTTTTTTGAGAGTATTTGATTGCAGGATAAATCTCGCTGAGTAAGAAGCAGCACTGAAAAATACTGGCTGCCTAACGTCTAATAATGGCTTGAAGCTTCCTTCAGTGGTTGAATTTGCAAAACCAGAAAGTGGAAGAAGCTACAGGGTATATTAGTAACATTTTTTAGGTTACTCTGCCTTCCCAGTACTTCTATCTGAAACAACTTTTGGGGGATAGGTTAAACTTCAGGATGCTGTAAGGATTGGATTTGCGACAAGCGTGTGGATGCAGCCTTTTTGTCTATGATCTCAAATGCTCGGCCTTGTTAGCTGTGTTTAAAAGTTAAACATTCATTATCTACCTCTTCTGCTTCACTGCAAGCTGATGAACACGTAAATAGGGGAGAATGCATCTCTTTTGCTTGCTTTTGTTCCTTAAAATCGTCTGGCAAAAGAAATTAGGAACAGAAAATGAGACCCACATGTGAAGATTATTTTATTGTTTTCAGTCAAATATTCAGAAGCAGCGAGAGGGCATCCCCGTACCATTCAGTACAGGGGAGGGCAAAGATCCCTTGTCTGGGGCAGAGCCCCGTAAGCTCCAGAGCCAGAGGAGTTAACGTCCGTGTGGTGTTGCGAACAAGCTCTTTAGCCGTGATGCAGCGCTGTGCCAAACGCAGACTTGTCATTTCCAGGTGCAGAAGAGCCACATCCCTGGTTGCTCAGGTTTCATTCCTAAAAGAAAGGCGTTTTGTAACAAGCATTAAGTATTTTTCTTTATAGGAAACAAAGTGCGGGTAGGGGAAAGCGTGTGCCATGGTACACCACGTAGTAAAATACCTCCTCAAGCACTGTTGATCACCAGAGCCATGATTTTCAGAGGTAATACCCAAATGTACAGTTGAGGGAGCTCTGTGTTACTGGTGGTGCAGCTGTTCTGTTCCTGCTCCGATTAGCAAAAATAGGATTGTGCGATCTCTGGCACTAGTTGGAAACTGTGCACCAGCAAAGTGGGCGAACCGGAACAGTTTGTCACAATGTGGTTTATCAGCCTTGCAGGATTCTGCCTGGCCTACATTAAAAAAGAAAAGAAAACAAAACAAAAACAAACATGATGGAGGAACCATATAACACATCCTGGCAGTTCTGGGTAGCTGACAGTGTTACTAGTCTGCAGTCCTGTATAATGTTTTGCTATTTTGAATTGTTGTATGTGCATTTTGCATGTAAATTTTGAAAAGGATTGCTTCTGTTGTGTTCATTCCCCATTTGTGTTGGTATTCTACCAACTTTTATCAATGGGTTTGATAGGAAGAACATGCCTGGAGTTGGTATCAGGAAGAAGGTTTTCTAATCAGAATTGTACATAAGCACGTATAGAACCGGATTTAGGAGTCAGGCTTGGCTGCTAAGGAAAAAAGTAATGTGTTAGTATGGTGGTTGTCCAAGCAAAACAATTCCAGTAATAAATACCAAGTGTAATAAGTAGCTGGAGAACAAGCATTGTTTGGAGATATGAGTCACCAAGCAATTTTGAAAATAACACATTTGCTTGAGGAGAAACTGTGAACACCAAAGAAATGAGTTTTACCCTCCTGATCATCAAGATGTCTGCATAAACAGAAGCAGATTCCTCTCTCATCCTTCTGACCCAGAGGTTGTCCAATTTATCTAGTGAGCCCACACTTTAAAGTGTGTGACAGCAGTTACCGAGATTGATAAACGGCACTGCAGCCTCGTACGAACCGAGGAGCTTGGGGTCAGCGTGGCTAAAGAGAACAGCAGCAGTATTTACTCCTCGAGCACATGACCGACGCAGGTAATGCCACCAGCTTCACTGGCACCAGGAAAAGGCTGGAAGCCCGGGCTGAAGTTTCTCCAGCCCCGTGACCCTCTCGGCTTCTGTCCCTGCCGCTGGGTGCCGGCCTTGGTTCGGGCTGAGCAGGGATGCCGTAGCTGGTGGTAAAGTCAAGTTACGGTGCGTTCTGCTTTCTGCTCTGGAGCGCGTTGTGCTGATGCCGGAGTTTTTTGGAGCTGGGCTGTAAGCTAGGTCACCGTAGAATGATCCGTGTCATTTTGCTTTGTTTTTAAATGGCAGAACTCCCGGAGAATTGTTGATTGAGTTTGTTTTCAGGGATCTGATCAACGCGCCCGCAAAGCGCGCGGGTTAACAGCCGCTCAAGAGCGGGAGGGGGCATGATTTCTTTAGCGCTGTAATTAGATTAAGAGAAAGGACACCCTCGGTGCAGAGTGTCCCTGCTGTCCCCAGGGGCAGATGGGGCTCACGTGTGCCCGTGTCCAGTCCGCAAGTTTGGACACGCTTCCGTCGAAGCGTTCCAGCCCGCTCACCGTCTCTCCCTGCCTTTCGGACGCGCCGAGACGGCCTTTTTTTTCGCGTGGATTTGAGGATCTGCGGCGCGAGCGAGAGACCCGTGCTTAAAACGATGGCGCGGGCGCGACCCCTGAGGTCTGGACGAAACCGGGCAGTAAGCGGCGATCCCCTCCGGTTTATCGGGACGCGAAGGGGCAGAGGAACGAGAAAACCCCGGACGGACTCGAGCGCGGCTCTCCTCGCCCCGTCCTTTGCCACCCGCAAAGTCTGTTTTCGGTCAGGAACCCGCAAGCTCCGAGAGGACGGCGAGCCCCTCTCCGTCCCGAGAACAGAGATTGAGGGAGAGGCGGTGGGTGGGTTACCAGAGCCCAGCTTCGCTCCCCACCCGCCCACCCCCCTCCTCTTCCTCACCCTTCGCCCACCGAGGCCTGAAGTGGCCCCGGGGCGGGCGGGGAAGCGAGGCCCAGGCCGCGGCCTTTCCAGTGGGGTTGAGCGGGAACCCGCCGGCCCCGAGCAGGCGGCACCTGCGTGAGGCGGAGCCGGGCGGCCGGGGCCGGGCTCGGCGGGGAGGGGCCTGGCGGCAGCCGCAGAGGCGGCGGGAGGGCGCCCACCCAGCACCGGGCGGCTCCGCCTGCGGCTCGTCCCCCTCCTCGGGCCGGGGGCGGGCAGAGCTGGGCGAGAGACCCCCGGGGACAGCGCCGGAGAGGTGCTCTGGCGGGCGGCGAGGAGAGGAGGAAGGTAAGAAAGGGCTCTCTTTTTTTTTTTTGTTTTGTTTTGTTTTGTTTTGTTTTTAATATCATTAAACCCCCCCCCCCCCCCCCCCAGCGCCCTGCCTCGCATTAGCGTCTTTCTTATGTAAGACTCGCAGCGTATTTTTAGGTTCCTGCCCCCCCCCCCCCCCCCCACTTGTTGCTTAGTAACTTGCCAGCTCTTTAATTCGCGGTTTACGGAGAATTAAATGCCTTGGAATGAAGGTTTTTCTTCGCTGGCCAAGAGGTGGCTTCGCACGTAGCGGAGTTATAAGGCGCCCGCCGACCTCCCCGAAAAGGTGGGCAGAGCGATGCTGGGCTGCGCGGGCAGGACGCCTGCATCCCCACGTCGCACCTGGAGCAGAGCCGCTCTTAGGCCGGGGCAAGGCAGTCGAGGCTCTCGAGGCGATAGCCTGACATCACGTTTTTAGCCAGGTGAAAAAAGTACCTGTTACTCGGTTAATTCTCTCATCCGACACCCTGGCTGCCGCTTGTGGACCCGTTTGTTTCTGCTGGGAGAGAAGATCCTCAGGGATCTGTGCCTGTGGGCAGGTTGCCCGGCTTGGTGGTTGGCTTCTCTTGACAACTCAAGACTAATTAACACGGCGTACTCCCCCCCCCCCCCCCCCGCCCCGTTGCTAATTGTTTTACTTCTGTTTCCCTTTTGCTAATCTCTGACTTCAGGTTTCGATTGCGCCTTTCTACTCGCTAGGTCCATAGTTGTAAACTATTTTATTGGACTTAGTCTAGGGTCATGGGTGCGTAGCAAGCCGGAGCTGTTAAAGGGAGCCTCTTTCATGTCTGGGATGATTTGTATGAGGATTCCCACCCAAATCCCAGGGCAGAAAGAATTTCAGCTTGCGAGCCCCCTCCGGCGCAGTCAAGTATGCCCCCACGGTCCTGGGGGTTGCAGAGATGTGAGATCAGTGCTTCCTGCTCAGATTTATACCTAGCTCCCAAAGAGGCAGCTGACAGATGGGAATGTCTAGAATTTGAATTTCAATAGATTTTTGCATATCACTTTATCTTTTTGTTTTCCCTCCCTCCCCAGACTGGCACTCGGAGGGCATAGGATGCATTCTTAAGCATAAATATTATTGATGCTGTTGTTCAGGAGAAAAGGGCTTCCTGTTTAAAAATGCTAGTCCTTTGTTTGCTGGAGCCCCAGGGCAGTGAATGCACAGTCTGAAAAATAAAATTCCCAGGGAGAGTAGTTACCGTGATCCTAGTAGACACTTTGCAAGTGGCCATGGCTCATCTGTTCGTATTTGTTCAGAAAACCTCCTAGAAGCTATAGTCCATTTTAAGGACTAAATGCTCTGCAGGATCTTATTATTTATGACAGGGAAGACAGGAGGCCTTCCCTTTCCACTCTTCCCCATCCTCCTTTGTTCTGGGCACCACACAGGCATGATAAAAGAGTCTCATTTGAAATCAAAGCTCTGGACTGGTAAGATAAAGGAAAAGAATAAAGCAGGCAAAACAATACAATATCTGCATTCCAAAGTCTTAGAAAGCAGATTTAGTTCACTGCAAATCCCCAAACGTGTTGGGCCCAATTTTCATTTTCAGTAAAGCTTTTTTGCACTTCTTTAGCTGTGTAAGGAGGATGTATGGGAAGATGGCATTTTCATCCTCTTTAAAGCTATTGTATCCTGCCGGTGCTGTATAAAGTGACTGTAATGTGAATGAGGCTCACGTCCGTTGTCTTGTTTCCACTCCAGATGAGTGGGAGTTTGGCTTCCAAAGGCAGAATCATCTCAGGACTCAATGCAGGTCTTAATAGCCGAAGGATAAACAATTTATAAAGTCAGGGTCGTAAACAGAGAAAGAACCAGACCAATAACAATCTTGGAAGAGTAGGGCACTGTAATTTGAAAGTAGCTGGACTGGGCTGTAAACAGCTGCCCTCTGGCTAGTGAAAATGGAGATAGGCATCTTTGGTGAAGGGATTGGGAGAGCAGCAGTAGCATTACTTGTCGTACTGGGAGTACCGCATACTTCAGAAAAGTCTGTGTGCTGAGGATTGAAGTAACGGCTGTGCCGTGTGGCTTAAGAAAAGGGAGGTCGTGTGCTTTTGACCCGAGTCTCGTCCTTATTCCAGGTGGATTGCTCGTGTGTCCCGTCCTGATGGAATAAAAAGGTTCCTTCCCGGTGCCTTACCAAGGCCTTGTGTAAGAGCAAACACCCTCTCGCTCCAGGATTGGGCTCCATCTGCCAAGCTTCAATTATTCAGTTTTCCTTGTTTGTTGATTCATGTCAGATCTTTTTGCATTGCTTGCCTCCTCCCACCACCCAAGCTAGAGCGTGCTGCCATGCAAAACTGGAGTGACTTGACTGCCGCAGTCACTCTGGTTATCCCGGTTTAGCTGATGTCAGGATTGGGCTGAAGCATTATTTGTGTTTGAATGACTAGTGAAGGCTCTGGGCTGCGTGCATGTGTCCAAAGTACTTGACGTTATTCAGGGTTGTCTTGGGTTACTGTCAAGTTTTTGGAAAATCTCCTGCAGCACTGCTACCGTTTGTAGCAGAAGCAGAAATAGTGTGGGTGAGGCTCAAGCCGGCATGCTGCAGCTTCATCTAGGCTGTTTTGAAGCCTTTCGATCAAGGAAAGATACTGCATGCAGCGTACAGCTGGTGTTTGAACAAGCGAGGGCAAAGGCAGTTTGCCGTCAAATAAGTACGAGTTTGAGAACAGTCGATTCTTGACTTCTCTGAAGCCATGGACGCTGTTGACAGGACAATAAACATTTGGTTTAGGTTGTATTAAAGGGAGGTTGAGGTCAGCCATTCAGAAACTCCGTCTGTAAGGATAGCTAGCAGCTCAAGTAATTACCAACAGAGAATGTGTGGCATTTTCATCACTGGAGACTGTTGAGTTGGAGAAAGGTCTGGCAGAGAAGCCTGAGCTACAGTTGAACCTGTGCTGGTGTCACCTAATGGGTTAGGTGGCATCTTGGCTCTTGATTGTTCTCCCCTCTCCTCCTTATTTACAAGTATCTGGAGAGTATCTAACACACAGTTACTTGGTTGATGTTGCTGCTTACTTGGATGTTGATGCTTACCTGGTTGTCCTTAATGCTACTGCGTCATTTGAGGTTCAAGATAAGAAATCTGCTAAGCAGTAACGCCTTTCGTGGGGCACAGTGCATCGCCTTTGGTGGTGTTCTAAAATAGGGTTTCTTCTCAAAGCTATACAAATTTTGTAAGTATTAGAGATACATTCAAGTTACAGTATCACGTTCTCTTTAGTGCGAATTCAGTGTCGCACAAAGGCTTCAGTACATTTTCATGTCAAGATCTCACATACGTATGGGAGTAGTGTGTGCTTGGGCATGCAAGGTCAAATGATCGTGATATCCCAAAGTGAACGTGGGTGAAGGACTAACACTGTCTCCCTGACGGGCAGATCTGGTGTTTAGTTCTGCTCGAGGTAGTTACCCGAGCCAGAACATTATTTTTCAAGAGGATCATTAATCTCCGAGGTAAGCAAGATAAGCGAAAGGACTGCATTAAACTCTGCTGGAACACGTAGACGTTTAGCAAAACGTAGTACGAATGAAAGAGAAAATAGATATTTCAAGTGCCTCTTTTGCTGTTTTTCTCCTAGCTCTACGCTTTCCAGTTTGCTCCCCTTGTCTCCCAGTCCCACTGCTGGCCTTGTGACCTCTTTGTGCCACCTGAGCTGCTGCGGCTACCGCTTTGTGTGCTAAATGCCCTTATCTCTATCGTTTTGTTTTCAACTCCCACTTGTTTTCCAGTTTTGGCCTCTGATGACTCCTTTCCTTTGAGCTACAGCCTCATCTCTTATTATTTCCTCACCTCCAATTGCGAGCCCTTGAGGCCCTCGTGTTACCTAACCGAAGCCCATCCCTGCTGCGTTGTCACCAAGACCGTATTAACCAGTGCTGCTTTTTTTTCCCAAATACAATTGAAACATGTTAATGGAATTAATAGATTGACCTTGTCAGCCCTTGTACCTTTGAAACCTCTCTCCTTTCTCAGCTGGCCTTCAGCTAACTGATTTGTATCTCCTAACCATATACCGCTTCCCTCAGGGTAGGTGTGCTGTACTTCAGGGAATTAAGTCAGACATGTCCTGTGGTCTGTTTGTTCAGGAGGTCAGGTCGTATTATCTTAGTGCTCCCTTATGGCCTTAAGAGTCTATGAAAAGATCAGATGTATCTTCAACCTGGAAAGTATTGCGGATTTCTTGGTATCAAACTTGCCTATCTGTACATCAGTGACATACATATGCATCTAGCTAACCTTGTGGCTGCCTTTCTTATCCCATTATAAATACTCCACAAATTTGGCAGAATTTGGCAATGAAGAGTGCGGAAAGAGTTTTTGCCGTTGTAAATAGTTCCTGGTTCTTGTACACGTTTTCTCATTGACATAAATAAAGAAACCTTCTCCAGGCAGTTCAAACTGTAGATAATCCTTGTGCATATCATTACAGATGTGTGATTTTAGTTAAATAAATAATGTTGAAAGCCGTCAATGCTACTGGTCAGATACGCTGTTAGCTTTTGAATTTGCTGTCTTCTGTCTCTGGAAGAGGACTGATGGGACTCAAATGCAGTGGAAGCTGACAGAAGTTATTGTATAATCTGGGCATGAAAAAGCACCGAGTTGCCAAGCTGGTCGATCTCAGATGCCAGGTGTTCCTATGCTAACCAAAATAAGCCGGTACTCCAACTTGAGCCAAAGGCTGAGGGTGGCAAGGACGAGTTGCGGTTTTGCTGAGATGATTGCTGACAGACACTGCCCAAGGGACGGCTCCAGAAGCCTGGGCAGATACAAGAATACCTGCGGCTTTCTTATTACTAGACTTTGTAAATAAGGACAGCAACATCACTTATCGGTTTTAATGACCTACTTTACTCTCCGTGTCTATGGTGCTCTTGTGATAGCTGGAAATATGTGCTTATTCTTGGCTGATTCTTGTCATCATAGTTAATTTTAATGGTTTTTATCTAGCGACACTGAAATCAATCACCTTTAACGTATTTTGTGACTTCTTATAACACAGAGGCCAGTCTTAACTGATGTCGGCCTGGCACAAGATAAATGCTGCAGCATCAAAAAGCACACAGCGTTTATGTTTTATTTTTCTTTTCTTTATAGATCAAATCAGTAAGTACACATTTGTGAAGGTTATTGGAAATATAAGGATATTTTTAAACTCTCACATCTATGGAATTTTAAAATCTCTTTCTGAAAATCTTTATGACCAGCGAGGGAGCCCAGTGTAGCGATTAGTGCAATTATTGATGTGGTGTTAGTTGGTCCTTCTTCAAAACCGGCATCCTATTCAAGGACTAAAGGACGGTGCTTGGTGGTGCATGGTTCCAGATTCTGGTTGAGTTTTTAGGGCTGTGTAAATTAGCTTCCAAAATAGAATCTGCTGTGGCAGGAGGAAAGGAGTAAAATGTCTTGTTGCTAAGGAACATGACAGAGAACTGGGAGATGTGACTCAGTTCTTGGCTTTGTATAATTTCTCTTCAGTGAGATGTGGGTCCACAGAGCATGTCTTTCTAAGTGTGAAGGGATGGATATTAAAAATATTTACTGAGGTTTTAAGGAGGGGCCGAGATAACTGATGCTGTGTGGGGAACTGGCCGAACTCAGTCCACTCACAGAGTTAAAGGTATTCCTGAGGGTTTGCAGAATCAGGACTGTAGGAAATAGGTGGCAAACCCACACCTGGCTTCTCATCTCCTGATTCCGGGTACTGCTCTTTCTTGAAAAGAGTCTGTTGCTGCCTTTTCTCTCTGTGCAGTAGAATTTAATTTTACAGGAGAATGGGTCTTGAGGGGCTAATAGCCTGGAAAAATTTTAGCTTGACTTGCTGTAAATCTCTCTTCAGAGAGGATGGATTTCATTTTTGTTTTGTAATACCTAGCTGTGCTTTTTTTTACAGCATTCCCGCACCTTTTTCCATCTTTGACTTTGTGACAGGATATAGCAGTTTGTTTATATATTTTAAACTATGCAGCCACACGTGTTCTTGCTTTTGACCTTAGCACCGCGCTCTCCTCGCAGCAGGGGACAGCTGGGTTCTGTAGCGTGTAAAATCATTGTTAATAATAAGAGAAACAAACACGCTTGGCCATGTGCTGGGAATGTGGGTCAGCGTACACCCTCCAAGATTTTCTCTTAGAGTCAAAGTTTACAAACGCTGTATTAGAAAACGTGCTGCTGACAGCAATCCTGTGAAGAGGATTTTGTCTAGGCCTGAGTTCAAACCCGAAAAATCATCGATAGCAACAGGAGATAAAGCAGGTGTTCTTTATTTGTTTACCAGGGGTTTGTTTTCCCTTAGGCCAAAGTGTAATAAGGTTGCAGGGGGACAGGCAGTGGGTTTGTGAGGGTGTCCTATAGGCAGGTGCCATTATCCCGTTCAGAATATGTTGCAGGGTCGCCGTATGCCTGGACGTCTGCCGAGTGAGCGCTTAACCTTTTTTGTGCACGTAAATGTGCAAGGCTTGAAATCTGCTGTTTGCTTTTGCCTGTTGTTTGTTTCCCCTGGTCTCTGAAAAGAGGCAGGGTGTGTGAGATGGGAGATGCTGTCCAGGGCTGCAAGGTTGGCTGTACTGTATTTTGTTCTCGGAGCCTTTGCATCATGGGGTTTTTCATACTGAAAAGGGAAGGAAAATGCATGCGCAAAATAATACCGCGGACACAGAAAGGCTGCATTTATTAGAAGACTCTCCTGTTTGGTCACCATGATTCAAAGCCAAGGAGCCAGGAGTTCTTTTCCATCCTACCATTCCTTTTTTTTGCCAACAGTTTGGGCAATTGTAACTAAATATTTCATTTTAGACGTGGTCTCAGGAGGAGTTTTACGGCCCAGACATGATGCTTCTGCAGTTTGGGCCGAGACACATGGTATCGTTGGACTGCGTTCTAATCTTACGGGCCTAAATCCAGGGTAACCGCATCCCTGTCAAATCTCTATGGGCACAGGAGGGATCAGAAGTTGGCACTCCGTGGCTTGGTTGTGCCTCAGCGACTTCAGCTCGTTTGCCAGCAGGCTGAGGGTATAGTTCTGCAGCGTGTTGGCTGTGGCAGGGAGCTCAGCGTAAGAAGGTCCAGTTTTCTGCGGTTTGCTCGTCCGCCCCCTCCCTTGGGCTGCCACAACCGCTCATGCTCTTCTGCTGTAAGAGCATCAAGTGCAGCAGATTATTTTTAATCTGGGTCGCTGCGGTGACTTAGCTGGCAGCGCGACCTCGCAGAAAGGTGCAGGAACACAACAGGAGGGCAGCGGTTCGGAGGAAGATGCGAAGACCCCAGCATATCCCAAGAGATCCCCGTGAGCTTTCCGGTGGGTTCCCAAAGTAACCCAGGAAAAGCATATTGTGCTGAACAACAGCCGTGAAACCACTTTGGATCGGCTGATGGCTGAAACATTTCTCCAGTAAACAAGCTGCATGAAGTATATCCCGAAGTGCCTTTTCAGTCTGCGGCATTAGGGTGAACGAGCCCTACTTTTAGTGGAGTAATTGTTATTTAATAGCTTTTATCAATGTCAAGGGAATTTCAGGCCTCGCTTACACTACAGAAGCTTGGTGGTATAGCAACAACGGCACGGCTTGATTGATAAACGTTCCTCGGGGAGGTACAGACTATGGCAGTTGCCCAAAACCACAATAAACTACCTGGCATGAGTATTCCTTTTTCTTCCCTCCCTTCCCACCATATAAAGGCTTTGGCCAGCATAGTTATGTCAGCTGAGGGTGTGATATGTTTTCTCACTCCTAATTGACACATTTGTGCCAGCAAAACTTCAAAAGTAGTCCAACCTCAGGTGCGGTATTTTTGTTTGGGTTTTGATTGGGGTTTTTTTTCAGTCAGTCTCACCATGCTAGAAGGAGAATTTGTCTTTGCTCATTCAGGCTGGGATATGTAGCCAGACCTGCCTTTCTGAGGAAAATTAACCCCTGCTCCTTCTAGGAAAGCCTCCGTTTCTTGGTAGACGATTTGTTTTATAGCAGTTAAATCTGAGGTGGAAAGTAATGTGGATAAACGTTAGGAATTTTGTTTGTCTTTCAGTTGGTAACACAGCAGCATCTCTGACTATAGCAACCATTTAAAGCGCTCTGGTAGTAATGCTGCTTTATGGTCTGAACTTACTTCTGTGACGCTTGTTGACCTGAACACCTCACATGGAGACACAGACTGTGAATGGTTCAGATTTATCATATCCTTGCTTTATTGCTGGGACAATAAAGGTAGAAAAGGGCTAATTATTTTATCCACATCTCCTTCGTTTGTAACTTGTAGACTTTTTTCTGGTCTAAACCCTGCGCCTTGATTCCTTAACTTCTTCGCGTGCGTTAATTCTGGTTTTTTTTCGAGATCGGCAAATGGGTGCGGGAGTGTAGGACAGCTACTTGCGCTGCAGCAGGAGAACGCCACTCGCGATTGCTGGTACTGTCACCAGTGGGACAGCAAAGGTTTGGGACCAGTGTTTTGGAGCAGAAAACATTTATTGTGCAGGATCCTTGGTAGCAACCTTGGCATAGGTGCTTATCCAGAAACTAGGACTTCTGTGTTAGCTTCATCTAAACCAAAATGCATCAGAAATTAAATCTCTCTTAGGATGCATTGCTAGTTTGCGGGTCAAATGATGCCAGAGGACTTGGAAGCAGAGCAGAAAGCATTTTACCTTTTATTGTTATTGGCAGAAAGACAGCATACCTGAGAGCCTCCTGAGCTCTTACCGCTTATAAGGATAGCTTATTCTTATCAGACACCTACTTGCTTTTTTGTTCTTTTTTCTAACCTGTCAGCAGAAAGATGACTGCTTGGATGTTCTCGCTGTTCTCTTTTCTTCCCCACCCAGGAGAAGCCTAGCTCCTATCTGTGAATCATTCGTGCGTAGGTATAGAACTCTGAAGTTGGTTTAGCCTGAGAAACTCTCATACAAAGTAGGCAGTGATTCAGAGAAGAGCAGTGCGGGAAAAACTGTGTTTAACCAAGGAACCATGCAAATGTTCCGACAGGCCGTTGATAAGTGACTTTCTGGTTACTGAACCTTCTCAGGCATTGCCCTGACAGTGCCTCGGACTGTTGCACTGGTACACTATGGGAGTGTGCTTGTAGGAGTCTACTTAATGATGCAGAAAACAAGACAATTATTTTAACCTGTACTGAGTGGCTTAAAGGCAGAGCAGATTTATTGTGTTTTAAAATACTCGGGTCTCCTGTCTGGTTAGTCGTGTAAACAAGTATCAATACCGAGCGAAGTACATCCTTGGATCATGGAAGTGTATCTGTTGCACCTTTTTCTCTTTTTAAGGCCTGGGGTGACACCCAAAAGTCACTTGGTGACCTGGTCACCGGCATTAGTCGAGTTTCTGCAGTACTGGATTTGGATGCATTTTTCTCCATTTTAAACCCATTATCTGATGGATTCCTTTTTCATTAAGTCAAGCAAGGTACATTATGAAGAACTGTCTAGGGCGTCTGTGAAATGATTTAAATGAATACGTACATCTTAGTAATTGCTTTATTTGTTTATTTGACTGTTGTAAAAGCATCTGTCTCAGGTCTATCACCTCCCATAGCATTATCTCAGGAGCCCGAGGGTGCTAACCCTTTGAAATTCCACACAAGCCAGGATGAGACTCTGTCTCCGTTTATTCCTGAATGGGGCTGATAGGAGATGATAAATGAGCCGTTACTTTACTGTGATGGTGGATACCACCAAAATCTATCCTAACTTTGTTTGGCATGTCAACACAATCTGTTCATTTATTGTGTGTAAGTAAAAAAAAAAACCCTCAAACTGAAAACGTTCCTTTAATTAAAGCCCCCATAGCCACAGTTTGTCATGCTCAGTGCTTCTGCGTTTTGTTAAATGATTCGGGTTCGACTGCTGAGAAGGCAGATGTGGGGTTTGTTGGTGATTTTAGGTTTTCAGGTATTCAGATGCGTTCCACTGTTTGAAAGGATTAAAACATCATGAAGCATAGCATGGTATAACCTTGTTCTTGGGAAGAGGTTTTTCATGTTGACTGGTTGAAGAATACCCTGTCTGCTTGTATGAAGCATTGCTGCATAAATCTCTATTTTGCCGAGTCCCGGCTTCCGAAGCTGCTCACTGAATTTCAATTTTGTGCATATTAGTGAGCAGGAGTGACACTGGAGAGATGCACCTTTGTCACCAGGGGTCTTCATTGCTTTGGGGGTTGGTTTGAAATGGCGTTACTCTGCTGAAATTTGATTACAGTGCCTAAGGGTTTTTAATGCAGGTGAAATACACGGTTGTCTTTCCTCTCTGGGATCTGAGGCAGGAGCAGGGGAGCGATGGCTGGTATTGCCTTGCGGTGCTGCAGGAGCCTTTACAACTTCCTAGAGCTGTAAAGGCTTCCTCACAAAGCACAGCCTTTTATACCTAGTGATTTGTTCTTTTCAATAGAAGTCTTCTGTTGAAGTTAAACTGCTTTTAAATCATGTATACAATGGCACTTTTGTTGGGGAGGCAGGAGCTCTCTGGCTTTCAGAGGGCCTCAGGAAGAAAAGTTGACCTTCAAGGGCATTGTTCTGCTTCCCATTCAAACCTGGCTCAGCCTCTCCTCCTGATTTGCATGAGCTTATTTGTGTCACCCACTTCTGCCCTGTTGTGACTCTCCCTTTCCTTCAACTGTGGATTATGCTCCTTAGCGGGACTGGATGGTTTTAACAGGGTGACCGATTCCACAATCTCATCGGCATTGCACAGAGAAAGGGAGCAGGAGGCTTGGAGGGATGGCTCCCGAGCTATGTTCTCGTCTCTTTGTAGGCTTCTTGTATTTATTCTGGAGGGGATAAACTGTGTCTCTTCAAATCAGCTGCCTTAGTTTTCTATTAAATAAAACAGACAGTGATGTTTTTATCTCGCGATGGCTCGAGAAGACCCAGGCAGCTAATAATGCCCTGGAATGGGCTGTACTTCCACAGCTGCAGCAAGGTTCACTAGAATTGCAGGTGTGCTGGCAGGGCGGTCTGTAGCCCTTAGAGCTAAACGTCCTCTAAGTTCAGATATTATTAGTCATTTGTTTGTTCTGGAGGTGCCTAAGACTACTAGAATGGCAGCCAGTAACAAAGCGTTTATTTCTGCTGGTAGATTTTTGTGCTGAGTTTGTCAATGTACGTGAGATTCCACATTTGGTTAGTTTAGCCATGTTCCTTTTTCCAGAGATGAAAATTGTAGCTCTCAGGTGCTGCCTATTAGCCAGCACGCTGTGACTCTCCTTTAGTACACTCCCACCTGAAGCTGCTTTGCAGATCGATGTGTCTTCGTGTTAAATTCTTCTGTTACAGCTGTCTCCTGTTATTTCTGCGCTAGCCAAGAATTAGAACAAAAGCCAAGTCTCTGTTAGTATCGGACCTTGGAAAATCCGTTTCTGTAAATAATGGATATTAATGTTACTACAGTTCTTACGTGCTCTGTGGAACGTGTTATGCTTGGCCTTGCCCAACTGAGCCAAATCTAAAAGGAAGTGGTTTTTTTTTTTATTTTGTTGTGCAGTGTCGAAAAAACACGGCAAGCTCATCACCTTCCTTCGTACATTCATGAAGTCGCGCCCAACAAAACAGAAACTGAAACAGCGGGGGATCCTGAAGGAAAGGGTGTTTGGCTGTGACCTAGGAGAGCATCTTCTCAACTCTGGCCATGATGGTAAGAAACAATCCGTTCTTGAGTTCTTCCTCTGTTGGGAATCTTACTTCAGGGTGATCACAGCTAGGAAAGGGTACTAGCGGAGAAATGTGTAACAAAAATCGATGGCTGAAAGATAAATTGAGGCTAATGCTAATGAGAAGCATCGTGGTTCGCCGTGGGAGCGCTGAAGATGGATGGAACTACCGAGTATGAGTTCTCAACCTCTTGAAGTCTTCAAATAAATATTAAATATTTTTTTGCAGGGAAATAAACTTTATTAATGTGTCAGTGTCAATGAATAATTAACTGGTATGTTAATATTTAACGTATGTTAAATCCATACATTTCTCTTAACTCAGTACCTTTGTATGATTCTAGCACAATTTGCAATGTAAATCCTTCATCCGCCTTTACCCTTGATTTCACAAAATTTATGGGAATTGACTGGATGTTATGTTTTGTCACAGCTTACTTTTCTCTGAGTTTGTTACGGTGAGTTTTCTGTAGCTCTTCTCAGTCCCCTTCACCTTCCCACCAGCAGTTTAGGGAGGTAGCAGAGATGAGCTGTGCATTCCAAGAAAAAAACAAAACCACCACCACACAATTGCTTCTACTCTTCCTCGGATGAACTTTTGTTTCACATGCTCTTTCCTCCCCTCTCCCTGTGACTTACCCAAGCTAGGCTGGGAAGTCAGGGAGGTACCTGCATTGCCGAGTAGCAAACAGAGGACTCGATTTCTTTCACCGTTCGCTAGCCAGGGTTGTTCCCATAAATGGCCCATGCTGAGGGTTATTTAGAAAAGCAGCATGGAGCAGCCATGGGCTGGAGCCAGTTTGCCCAGGAGTTAAAGCCATCAGGAAATTAGTGATGGGTGTAGCATCACTGTCTGGCTATGTCAGCTTGTTGATCTGTTTCGTATTTTTGCTCCTTGCCTAATGCAGTAGATTTTGCAGTAGACCTCTTATGCCAAAGTTGTTAATGTGATGTCTCCCAGCTTTTGTGTGCAGGCTGAAGGAGAAATGGCGTGTGGGGTAGGAAGGAGTTTCTCTGTTAAATTTATTTTCAGTGGTACTTCAGACTCCTGGTTCATATGAGTGCCTTTTGGAAAAGGGATGGTAAAGGGTGGGGAGCTGGTTTGTGCACTTTTTCCAACTGATTCAGTTGGTAACAGCACTGTGCGCTCCCTTGCCTGACATGAAGTGTTTTACTACCACTTGGTGAATAATATGAGCTTGTTCTTGTGGAATCAGGACTGTGGCAAGGCTCGTTGGCTCGTTAATTGGAACCAGTAGAGATCTTTATTGCTGGGGCTTGAAAAGCATCAGAGCGCCAGAAACTGGATGGTTTGGAGACAGAAACAGACAGTAACCCATGTAAGAACTACATCAGGAGTAGGTAATTTACACCACCGGGTAGCTATAGAGCTGGGTTTATAGTCGTGCTGTGGGAGCAATCTTGGAGGGCAGGAGACATGCCAGCAGGGTGAGCTCATTAATGGGAAAGAGGCAATTCTCTTATCCCCAGCCCTCCTCCTGTCCATTTTAGTTAGGCGCAAGTCAGCAATAATTGAAGCTTTTCCCTGCCCTCTGCGCTGACTTCTTCCCCTGGCTTTAAGGGGGTGCGCATTTTATTTAGCACTAAAAAACACATCCCGAGCTGCACTAAACCATTCTAACTCCACTGGAGGCTCCTGTTTGACAGTCTGTAGGAGCTCGCTTCTTGTTCTGGTCGCTCCCCTCGCATCATGGGCGACTGAGTGACTGTGGCTGAGCTGTGCTAATGAGGTCTCTTCATCTGAGAAGTTACCAGTTGCTTTCACCCTTGATTTAATAACTCCTTTCCTAACTCCTTGGAGTGAAGCAGATCCAATTTGAATGTTGCTAACAGGGGAATGTCTCCATTTCACAGAGCGGGATTGTTTTTTTTCTGTGATTCAGCTCTCTGACCTGTATTCCAAGTGACGTAATCCCCAGGATTGGTTTTGTGGAGACATTTCTGGGTTCCTGTGAATCAAGCTCCATGCAGGCACAGCATTTTAAGATCCCCTCATCCTGTAGCATTAATGTTGCTCGGTCTTGGAAGCACATGTAGCGCTGATCTGCTGAAAGGGGACTGAGGTATCACAGGAGACCCGAAGTTGAATTTGATAGAGCAAAGATGCAGTCCTGCTCCTTCGCCACATAACCAGAACATAAACAAGTGTTTTTATAGGAGCACAGAGCACTGTAGCTGAAGTCAGTGCATGGTACCGACTTGTAATGCTTTGGGATTACAACCGTAAAACATCTCACTTCAGAAAAAAAAACCAAAAAAAAACCAAAAAACACCCCAATACCTTCACAGATTGGTTTGGGTTAATGCTAGTTTTGATGGGTTGCTGTCCAATACCCGAAAGATTTAGCAGGACTGAAGGAGAAAATTACACTGTCCACAGTGCTTGAAATGAATTGCAAGGCATTCCTGTGCTCCTCAGAAATGCAATATCGAACCAAACTGGAGTTATGTTAAGAATTTTATTAATTATCAGCTTTGGGAAGCTGACAAAGCCTACATTCTCAAGAATTCGCTGTGAAACAACACGAGCGGTCCCAATTTGGCAGTCACGAACATCTGAAACTTTGCTTGTCTTTTAGATAGGAAATGGGGAGAGAGGAGCAGACCGAGAGAATAAAAGGGGTAAGGAAGGACAAAAACTGAAATAGGTCTGACGCTTTTTTTACTAAGCGCTGTGTTGAGGCAGCTGGCTCCAATTGCTTAGCTAGGAGAAGAGCGTGTTTGCTATCGTGCGTCTGTATACCCAGAAGGGAATTTAGAAACACAGAGGAAATGTTTTACCTACTGCAGTATGTTGTCTTTCTGTGGGCTCAGCAATAAATCACTCTCATTCTGCATCCGTTGCGTCTCTTTCAAAAGGAGAATAAATTGGCATGAGATGTATAGGAGGAAAGCGATACAAAAACGTGACCTGTCTTGCTGTTACGGAGCAAGAGCCCAGGCGATACCGTCCTGCAACGCTCCGTACACATGCTTTACTTTCAGCGTGTGCTGGGTTCTGAACTAGCAAAGCATTTCTCTTAGTTTACCTGAGGTTTTGAGATCAGTCTTGCGCTGAGGCAGAGTGCCTGCTCTTCTGAAAGGGTCCTCTCAGGCTGGCGTGACAGAACGTGCGTCTGCTAAACTTCAGGGTATAATATGTCTGTTTACTGGAGTTTCTCCTTAGGGAAGGGTGTCTGGGTTAAGATGGGGTGAGTGGAGCAAGCAGGCTGGTGTTGCTGCTGCCTTTTCATTTTTGATGAGGATGCAGTTTGTCATTTTTTTAATTGATGTGTATGGATGCGAGAAGTGACACTGTAAGCAGGGATAGGGAGGGAGGTAAGGTTTTTAACCAGCGTTTACAGTAACAGCGGTAGGGGTGAGTACTGTACCTGAAAATCTTTCTGTGTGCCTGGTGATTCATGTTGGGGCTTGTGGTGATTGTTGGGCTGGCAACTGGAGACAGGCAGGGTCCTGGGGTTTGGGCTTGGTTGTGGGTTTTTTTTAATTCCAGTTTGTAGTGCACTGACACTTTGAGCTCTCCAAACAATGATGGAGCCCTTCTGTGGTAGGAGTTGTTGTACCTCCGCAGGGTGTGAAACCGTCCTTTCCCAAAGGCTCTTGTAGACAAGATAGCAGGGAGGGGAAGGAAGCATCGTTATCCGGTTTCTTAGATGAGGATCTGAGTCACGGGTGGATCACAGGATTATTTTTCAAAATCGTCTGCGTTCCAAGCTGCTTTGGAAAACGGGAACGAGGAGCCACGGGGCTCCTAGTCGCTGGGCTGGGGTGTACATAGGTGTGTTTCTTCCAGGGAAAGAAAGGGCGGTCTGTCCATTTGGTTCCTCTTCTCTGTCACATGTCCGTACTGAATTATAGGCTGGTACCTGAAGGAGTAAAACCAGTTTTAACGTGAGGGATTTTTGACTTCTCTGTTGGGTCTAAATCTAGCAAAGGTTGTGGTGATGCTCACTTCAAGCATGTTGGTTTGCACAATCTTTCTCCAGTCGGCTCTAGTCGCCCAACGGAGCCTGCCTTAAGAGGCCCGTCTCCATTTAATTTTAGCACGTTATTCATTTGTTGGCCCCTTCTGCGTTTTGAATACTTCCCCTGCCAATGAAGCGTCATTTGGAAGCAGACCAAGCTTAGTAGGGAGTAGCTGTTTCTTCATCGCCCTCAGAGATGTTCCCAGTTGGTTTGGTGCTGTTGGCGCCTGCCATGCTAGTTCATTTTATGGAGCTGCGAGATGGCAGCAAATTCAGCATAACCCCTGACTCGTGAAGAGGCCTTGTTCCCTTCCTAGGAAAAAGACTTTTTTTCCCATGGTTTTTTTTCCTCTCAAAGGAAACCAGATAGATCTCAAATTTAGCTCGACCCCAATTAGAAAGAATTGTGCTTGCAGAGGATGTGTTTGTCTAGCGTGGGAGCTGGTTAAATGCTGCGTTGCAGCATCTGTACCGTCTCCTCGTTTGCACCTCAGAACATTTTGAAACGGAGCTCTGCGCAACTTCTGAATTTATGACAAGTGTCGGAGTCCGCGGTAACGTGGCTAGCAGAAACGTTGCGCTGGGCTGCACGGAGAGGCAGGTGGATTGGAAAGCCGGGCAGGTTCTTGGACGGAGCCGCGACACGAACGGGGAGGCTGCGCGGTCGCAGGTGCGGCGTTGCAGCTGCGGCGATGCTGTTTCTCTCCGGCTTCGGGAGCCCGGGGTTGGTTAGCCGCCACTCGGCCGGGTCTCTGGAGTGGTCAGAGAGCCAGAGAAAAGCCACATGGCTCTTCTGGGAGCAGATGAGGGATTGCTTTGCGATGTACTTTATATTGCTGGGAATAATGTGCTGGAATGACTTGTGCTACGGGGTATAAAATACTAGCAGTTCTTTTTGCGTGCTGAAAATCCTCCTGTTGCCTGGCACTTTGGTAAAGGTGATCATTTCTCTCTTGGCGGTTAGAGTGCAGCACCGGCTAACCCTGGCGTACCCTAAAATGGTGGTATCGGGTGTTCGTTTCACGAGGTAGTCCATACAGTACAGTCAGCTGTATTAACAGAGGATTTTGTAGGCTAAAAGCAAATGGTATTTTTGGTACCTCTTTATGCATTTATTGCACTGACACATCATCAGCTTCCATGATTGGAAAAGATGGATTTAGAAATGGCACGCATTTTTAATCGACCAGTTTCCTATGTTGAAGGATCTATACCTCATTTTTGAATTATTAGAAAACACCAGTGATCTGTAATCAACAGGAAGAGGTATTGCTTTTCTTGCTGAGAAAGTAAATGCCTATGAAAGACAGAGTTTACTAACACACCTGATTCTTGCTGTCCGTCCTTCCTGTTCTTCCCAGTTCCTCAAATTTAGTGGCAATTATTTTGAACAAGTTGGGTAGGATTAAAGAAAAAATAAAAGGAAAGCTGAGGCTCCAAAACTGCGTGCAAGTTCACATTATAGCAGATGCCGGATCTTGATCTTGTTATATACCGGGCGCTAGCAACAACTGTTTGCAAGGGATGGTTTTATTCTCTTGTGCTGGTTGTTATGCTCTCCAGATAAGCTCCTTAACAGCACCTTGGGATTTCTGGTGACATCACGGCTTGTTCTGGGTCCTCCAGTGTTACCCTTCCCTTCAAGCGATCCCCTGGCTGCAGTTGGGTGATGTAGTTGCCTTTGATGCTAATTTATTGCAGATTTGAGTACAGGGAGAACACTGTTACCGGAACAGAGTAACACAAGGAACCAGAGCTCGGGCAGCGTCTTGGCAGGCATCTATAAAAATCTGGTTCCCCTTAGCTCAAGCAGAAGTTTGGTAATCTATATGTCATCTCTTTGGTTCCTAGGATTAATGCGAGGAGTCCCTTTTACTAGCTAATAATTTTCATTATAAAAGTCTGCCTGGCTGGCTTTGGATTTTTGCCATCTGTGAAGGAAGCCTTGATTTGGAATTGAGGACAGCTGAGTCTTACATATTTATTAATTTTAGATTTTCTTGATGTTTTAACTCTTAAGAGAGTAAATGTAACCAGTTTCCACTCCGTCTCTCTTACTGCTGAAGAATGAAATTGAACATGACAAACAAGAAGTAAAGCAAACTTTGCTGAAAAGTAGAAAGTTATAAATATTTACAGAACTGTTGCTTTTTTCCTTTCCTTTCTTTAAATACTGTTCTTAACTGTAAACACAAGGCACACCCTGAAAGCCAAGAACTTCCAATTTATGTTCTGAAGGCCCAGCTGAAACCCCTGCTCATGACGTCCTTGGTAGGGAATTGGTTTGCGCCAAGATTTTCGCTTCAGAAAGACTTCTTAGCATTTGCAGGGCTTCCATCAGAGATAGATCCCCAAGCTTTTACCCGGGCCCACTACAGTTCAAACAGCGAATTGTTACATGGCCATACAGCAGCCCCGGCGCGTAGCTCCCCAAGTATGCTTGGAATTGTTACGACTTGAACACTGGCAACCACATCAGTAGATTTGTTTAAGCAATAGCTTCGTCTTCTCATACAAAGGTTTATTGAAGTGTTGCAGGAAAAAGGTAGGTCGTGTGTGTTAGCCATAACGTTCAGATCAGAGCGATGAAACGGGCCCCAGTCATGACGGTGGGCTGAGGAGAACGTTGGCTGTGGATGAGGCTGAAGGTTTATATTGGATGCGTTCATTCTGTGAATGAACCTCGGGGCATTTTTGTACTTTTAAGAGGTATTTTCAGAGTATCCAAGCTGACAGGTTTGAACGGGAGCTAAAAAGTTTCAAACCTCCAAGTAGGTTCAGATCTGGCATCCTGCTTTTACTTTTCTCTCTATTTTTAAGCATTTACATACCTAAAGGAGTTCACGATTAGGACATAAATCTGCATTTGGAAGGATTTGTTTGTGATTCTCTTTTCTGCTAAGACGTTCCTTGAGTGGCTTTGGGCAAGTCCTTTAAAGTAGGATTCCTCTCCTTTGCTCTTAGGCATCTAGCAGTTATCCAGGTCTAAGGTCAGTTAATCTGGTAGCCCATTAAAGCGGATGGGTGTATCTGGAGGGTGATTCACCTCATCTACCATAATACAGGTGTTTAAAAGAAAAAAGAAGTGGATCCTAACTTCTCCATTGGCACCGCAGGAAAAATAATGCATCCCTACTTAACCAATAGATTTTGTAATGCCCCTCCTTGATACCTTGGGAAAGAGAGCCATAAACAAAAGATAGGGCAAGTGGACGATTCATATACAGGGCTACAGCTCACAACTCGGGGGGTGTATCTTGTGTTTCCTACAAGCCTGCCTAATGCAGGTATTGAGGAAACTGGAAACCCTCCTCTTCTGCCTCCCATAGTAGCATTTTTCTGCGTGCTATTGAGAAAACGGGAACTAATTGTATATAGTACGTGGCTAGTCATTGTGAAAGGGCAAATCCTACCCCAGAATATTGTATTTAGTTAACAAGAAATTGTAACTGGTCTGTCAGTGCCCATGAAGGAGTTCAGGAGACAGTTGCCTATGGATAGGGAGAACATGATTTTCCATCGGCAAGTTTTTTCCACTACTTGAAACTTTAAAAGTTGTTTATAAGCTGCATGCCACAGAGATACATTAAACGTTTTCTCCTCCCCAAGTGATTTATTTTTGTGCTTGAGAAATCATTAACAAGGGGAGGATTTGACACATACTCTTACTGCTTTGCCTTGCGTGTTGGAGCCCAAACTGACCGTCTTTGTTTCTTATGATCCTTCATCATTTCCTGCTTGTTTTATGTGACGCAATGAAGAAATACTGGCCTGTCTCAGCATTTTCACTTGCATCTGAGTCCATGTTTGCCACAGCTCGGTGCACAGACAGCATAAACAGGAGAAAAAATGGTTGTAAAGTTGCATTCTGGGGCAGTAATTCAGTGGGGCTGTTGTGATTTGACAGCCCCTTTGAGCTCACGGGTAGTATCAGCCATACCATTCCATTCATCCTGCTGTCCTGCTGGCTGTTATTTCATTTGGCTGTGCCTTTTTTCAAGAGGGTGGCAATATATTGAAACCAGCCAGCCTCAGACGTGCCAAAATCAGTTTTCTTTCAGTATTTCACAATTTATAGTGAATTTTTTTATCAAAACCCATCTCCAAAGGTCTTGGGCAATCAGGACCGAAGCTGCGGTCAGAGTTCGGGCCGGTGAGCTGGGAGCAGCTCAAGCCCTGTCTCACACGCTTTTTGTGGCCTTGGGGAGCTTGTTTGATATTTCCCTTTCCGTCTCCACACTTGTAAAATCAAACTAATAGTCTGTATCTGCCCCCAAGGTGCCACAAGGGTAAGTTTCTTAATACTTGTGAAGTATGTGGAGGATTAAGAGCGTGCTATAAACATTAAATAGTATTTGTCCAAGTGTTAGCACAGGTTGGTATGCTAGATCCAGAGTAGCCTTGAGATTGTCTGTAGGAAATAAGGAAACTTACCTGTACGTATACCCTATATTTATTTTGTTCCTTGGTTGGGTTTGCATAATTTCACAAATCTAAACCTGTCAGACATTTTGGAAACTGAACGGTGCCGAATTCAGTGGAGCTCTTCCGTAAATCATGAAAAGCCTGTGTGTTTGAGGTGCCTAAATGTTTCTTCCGATCCGGTAGTATGTGCCTCTGCGCGCACAAACCCCTGTAACATAAAAGACGGATCCTGCAGATGCGTTCTTTGCTACACGAACTCATTGAACACAAGTTGATACTTTTAAAGGCCAATAGTTTTGAGCTACTTGGGGCAAATTTCCAAACATAACAGGCACTGTTACTGCTTCACCATCTGCCCTCTGAATTGCTGGAACTCACAATTATTGGCTACGGGGTCAGCATTACAAAGAGGTACATGGGGTCCCCGTGGAGAATTACTTGTTTGGGGGAAGTACTTGCAGAAAGGGGCAGCTGAGCAGGCAGTACAAGCTTTTGCAGTTAAGAAAAGAGACAGTTTCTCTCTCCCCTTCTTTTCTACCCTGCCTGCAGCTGTGAGAAGAGAAATTCTTTATGCCTCAGTGACCCAGAGGACAGCAGGGAGTTGAAAATTAATTTGCATTTCGAAACACTACAGCTGTAGGGGGAGCAAACATGAGAAAAAAATGTTGCAGTCCCTGCAGGAATTGCTTGTGCTCTTACCCCTCCTCTCTTAACGAGGTGGATGCTTTTTTCCCCTCTCAACTTATTGCACTAAGTGTAATTGATCTAAACAGAAAATGCTAGCGCACATACCAATGTGTTAGTAGTATCTTTATTCCATTTGTGGATATTTTGTATTAAAAAGAAAAAGACCAACCCCAGAGAATTAGGTGGGTACAGCCTGGGAGATGGATGTACTATACAAAGGCTCTGATCTTTGACAGGAGTGCAGTAAGGTACCGCTTGCAGCCCTCAAGTGCAAAAATGCCCTAGCAGAGACGTACCCACAACATGGAGAATGTTGCTGATCTCGCAGGACTTGAAAAACGTGATCATCTACTTTCCTAGCCTGATGCAACACAGTGGGATTTATTATGTTGCTCAGGCTTGAACTTTGCACTTTGTTTTTACCCAGTTCCTGGGTAAGCTGCTATAAAAAAAATAAAAAGTCCAGCCTTAAAAAGCAGAGTCTGGTGCCAGAGGCCGATTCCACAAATGGGCGCTGCGTGGTGTCTGCTCCTGGAACCCACCCATGGTTTATGGCCCCCTCTTCCATTATTGCGCTTTCCCAAGTGCAAAAGTCACACTTCAAATAAGAACGCTGTATGTTACCAGGAAATAATGCAGCTGGTGATAGCGGGCTTAGAAATCACGCAACTCATCAACAGCATAAATGATTTTAATGTGGGTCACTTCTTGGACACTGGGAAGAGAGCACCTTGAAGAAGGTTTGCCGTTTGGTTGGTCTGCTACTTCTCTCTTACTCTTGCTGATTCACACGAGAGGACGCAGATTTAGGAGCGAGACAAAAGTCCTTAGAAGAGAATCTTTAATAAAGTTTGATTTCTTTCTGAACGTGCAGGGGATGGTGGGGGTCTGCGCGCTTGTAAAATGACAGGTGCGGGCGACTCACCGGCGGGCAGGGAGCTCCTTACAGAACAAGAAAAAGGAAATTTTTAACCTCTCTGTCCCATGCTGGTTTACACCTTCTGTGTAACTTTCACTGTAAGATGGAGGGACGACTTTCAGAAATGAGTACTTTGAAATGAGGTTCCTGGACAAAGCTACAGTCTGAATTATTACAGGGGGGGTTTATGGGTTTTTTTAGGAAATACTTGGATAGTTTTTAGGAAAATTGAGCTACAAGTAGGAAGAATGATTGGGGTAAAAGCAACTGTATTTCTTCGGGTGAGGATATTCATTGTTAGGTTTTTACTTAACCACACACTAATGTGGCCAGGCAGACAGGATTTATTGGGCTAATTTCCGATGTCTAGAAGTTGTCAGAGTCTCAGCTAGTCACCACCCTCAGGAACGGGGCACATCCGCGATGCAGTTGGCACCTTTCGTATCGTACTGGGTGTTTTTGGGGCGCTTTATCCTCTGTGTGTGCCCATCCTTCCTCGTGGTTTGTAAGGGCAGCCTGGACAATTAAGAGTGAGCTGCCTCCACCTCAACTTTATCTTACGGCTGATTGGTTTCAGTTTATATTCTTGCGGTTCAAAACATTTAACCTTCTGTTATGTTCCTTCACTCGGTTCTGGGTTCTTCGTATGCTTCCTACATCACATGTACTTGATAGCCGTGGTTATTACCTTTGTTCAGGCGGTTCGGAGTGGCGCTCGGGACAGTTTATTTCATTTTCCTTGCTCCTGCTGGGCTGCAGGTTTAGCTTTCCGCGTTCGTTTGCTATGTGTGGAATTCAGCTGAGCAGCTGCATTTCAGTGTGCTATGGTCCATTAACCAGCCAAAAGGCCTGGCTTGCGCGGCAGTTCACCTTATTGCTGTAATATTGTGAAAACGACACCGCTAGAGGGGAGCTTGATGGGAGGCCTCGTTCCCCAGGCTGAACAAATAGTTCTGATTCCAGTAACGTACTAAGAAAATAATAATAATAAAAAATAAAAAAAAAAAAACAAACAAAAAAAAACAAACAAAAAAACCAAAAAAAAACCCTAAAATCAGGCAAGCCTCCCAAAACCCAGGGAGGGAACATTACAAAAGATTAAAAAGGAAAAAAATTAACCCAAGATGATAGGAAAGGAAATGTGCCTGATTTCGAGATGAATCAAAATGTTCTTCAGAATGAAAACCATAAAACTCCTGCTTCCTCTTAATGGCAGAGAATTAACCAGCTAACGAGCCCTAGGAGATGCAATAAACCTTTCAAACCAGCTGAGAGATGCTCAGGAATGAGTTGAATAAATTCCTTTAGCTGCTATGGTGATGAAATATGCTAGGGTCTCCTTTGTTGACGCGTCCACATTTCCAGCCTTTTGCGTTTTGTTTCCTGGAACTTACCTGTTATTTGAGACAGCGAAGGGAGGGGGGGAAATGAGGGAAGGGGATGCGTTTTGGAACGGGAGACGTGAACGGTGCCGAGATTCTCCTGAAGAGGTAGGTGTTCAAATGTAGCACCTGCCAGTGGATTTGAAAGGGCTGCAGCTGGGTCAGTGACTTCATTGCAGAGAGATTATCGGGCGTCAGTGGCTGAAGACGGTATTGCTCTGAAAAGGAATAAAACCAACAGGGACTATTGGTACATTTTCGTACTTGCCTGGGAACATGGAACTCGAAAGGGCTGTGTGCTGGGTTTAATAAACACAGACGCTGATTCTGGGCAGAGGGTTGTTGGGGCTGGAGGAACGTAGTGTGTGTTACCCTGTGCTTGTTCATTCCTGTGCCTTTCCCGAAGTGGCCTGCTTGCGGCGGCTGTCAGAAAGCGGGTGCTGAGCTAGGTGGCTGTTAATACAAACCACGTGCGTCATCAAGTCTGGTTGTTATAATTGCAGGAAACCGCAGTAATTAACTAACATTAATAGAGTTTTAGTGTAGATGCTACTACATCCTATGAGAAGAAATCTCCCATCAGTTTCCCGCTGTGATGCAGCTGGGATACCTTTCTGATTCAAATCTGGCTATCGGCTTGGGATCTAGAAGCCAAAATTGGGACGTGAACACAGAAGTTCACCTCTGCAGCAGGGGAGGGATTTATGCAATAGAGATAGGTACCCGAAAAAGTCACAGTGTGATGTCAGAAGCCACCGCAGGTGGTCTTGGCACACTTCACATTCGCAAAATTAAGTCTTGGCTTGTGCTGTCATCCTGCCATTTCATTCTGGTGGTAATAGACACCATTCCCTCCATATGTGTGTATATGCATGTGTATAAATGTATATTTAGCGAACAGGCTTGGGATTCAAAGGGCAGAGGGAGGTTAAACACGCATGTAATTGTCAGGTGTCGTCTTTGTTCAAATATCAGAAAAATCAAGTCACCATTCCAGCAAAGGGCCTTCAAGTATAATTATAGCCCTACTTGAATTTCAGTCACTTCTCCAACCATGCAGAATTCCCCCAAAATATCTGTGGTGCTGGCACGATACATTTAGCTTTAAGAACAGATCGTCCCAGTAACCAGATTGGGAAATGCGTGGAACAAGCCTGCTAGAATTCTTTTCAGCATATATTAATCATTCTAACTGTGCCCAAGACCTTCCATGACAAAGAAGTATTTCAGGAAGCGTATTGTTGGTGCTACATCCCTCACCTTCCCCCCTGTTCTACCTTGACCTGGTTCACATTGTCACAACAGGTTGCTGCTCAGCTGAACTGGTACGTAAATACCATTCTTACCATGCTGTTTGTTTACACAGCTAGATAAACCCCAGAAGGCTAAGGCCTTGGAAACATGCAGAGCTCGCTCCCTGTGGCACAGGCCTTCAATTAGGAAGCGCAGGCGGGTGTCCCAGCTGTGTTCGCGGTACGTAGATAAACAGGAGAGCTCCCCTGCCCGGTGTGTGCATCGCCCTTCTCGGACGGTATCAGCCCCCCTGGTGGGAATTAGGCAAGCAGGGAACGCGCTATTTATTTATTTGCTTATTTATCTATTTCAGCGGGTGCTACTAATTTCAAGGGAAACCCTATTGAGATTCCAGTATGGACCATTAAAGTCTTTGGGATTTTGCAGCTAAGTGTTAGCAGACCTTGCCACAACACTTTAAAACTTGGGTAAAAACTCCTTTACCCAATCCTTTGCGGCTCCTGCAGTCAGGCAGTTGGCCGAAGGAAATGCCGCTGATGCGGTGCCGAGAACAGCAGCCTCACGCAGTTCACGGGTGAGACTTCTCGCCTTTTGTAATGGGTGGTGGTGGGCAGAGGCACACGAGTGGACATCTGGCATAGTCTTGCTTGGTTCTCGGTGAAATCAAAATGGGGACGCGTCTAGTGTCAGGGTGTTCTCGGTGTCAGCATCTAAAGCCTTGCCCTTTGCCTTCGCTGCGACGGATGGTGCTGTTCTCATCTCTCTGCTTTTCTGCACCAATTTATACCCGGGACACACTTGTCTCCTAACGCTGTAGTGCGATGCAAAATGTATTTTAGCCCTTTTTGGCAACTGCTTGAGTGTGTCCTTCCCTGTCCACTTAAAAACTTTCTTCTTTGAGAGGTGCTGAAACTTTCTGGGTAAAGGGGTGACTGGTGTCCTGCAAAAATGTTTCTTGAAACAGTGTTAGAATGTAGGGCCATCTGTTCTGCCTGCTCTGATCTCAGACACGCAGCTTACGACACCGTGACTGATGCACGTTTTACCAGCGCGCTCTCCAAATGTGTATTCGCTCAGCGGTGAGAAGTTGTTGCTTATCCTGGCTCAGATGCCTAAATGTGTGTCTGGTTGATTCCTAAGGCCAACAGTTGTGGTGCTGCTCTGAGCTCACAAGGCTGCAAGAGGTACCTTTAGCTTTGGAGCAGATGCGGAGTTTTCCTTCTGGTAATGTCTCTGGCTGCGTTGGTGGAAGTTGAAGTTTCCATTGCACCTACAGGGGAGAGCAGAAGGTGATCACCTCTGCCGGTTTTCTCTCCCCCAAAAAGCAGCACGTGGTTTCCAAGGCTCGCTCTATGCCATTGCTTAATGTGCAAGGGCTCTGCTTGTCCCGAAGTCTGCATCTTGCTTTGGAAAACAGTGAGAGATGTTGTAAATGCCTAGTCGTGCAATACTAGAGTCTGGCTGGCTGAGTTTTGACCGTCTCTTGGTACCCTTGAGTATCGCAGGTCCAGGGCCTCATCTACTAGAGCTGAGCCTGCGTGTTTGACGTGCCATGCGGATTTACAGGTTTTGTTCTGTCCTGTGCTCGAGTGCACAGCAGATGTGCCCTCAGCCCTGGATGCACCTGCTGATTTCCAGGGAACCATTTAAAATGAGTCTTTTCTCTAGCTGTGTGAGTGTGTGCTGCAAGCTGGCAAAAAAGCAGCAAAGCGGCTGGGGAAGGGAAAGCACAGAGCATCTCGGTTCAGTAGCACTTAGGAGAACTGACTGGCAGATGGCATTTGCTGCTTGATATAAGGGGATTTGCCACATGACCTATTGAGAATCTGAGTCACGTGGCAAATTGATCAGACCTGGCATCTAATGTAAGAATAAATCTAGATCATCATAGGAGCTGTAGCATAAAGGTGGCTTGCAGAGGAATCCACAAGGATCTGAGTTTTTTCCATGAAGATTTGCCGATGCTCGCAAGAGCTCGATCCAACTTCTCTTCCTGTGTTCAGGGCAGTTTTATCTTCCTTTTATAAATAAAGTAGTTTGCTCCTCCTTAAGCTTACAAGGATGGACAAATAGCTCCAGCCGTGGATGCTGCATGAGGCTGAGAAGTCAACTGGAAGGAATCGGTTGGTGAAGCGGCTTGAATATTAACTTGACACCTAATTATATCCTCTGGGCTTATTTTTTCCATTCTGTCATACCCCGGTCTGTCTGCAATTTCTGTGAGTGCGGTATGTTGTGTAGCTATCTAAATGCAGTCACGCTCCGGTAGGCATTGGGGATGAAATTAGTGGTTGTAAAAACTCCTGGCCCTGGTGCAGAAAGTAGCATCTCCTTAATGTTTATATTTGCTTAAACCAAGCAGTATAGGTTAATCCTGTATAGATTTGAAAACAAAGGAAGTCTTTGGCCAGAGGGAGTGTATTTACTCAATTTTATAGCTCTTCTGGAATGGAATTTAACACCACAGTTCTTGTGGGAGTTGTGATGGGACCTGCACTGTCTCTGCTTGACCAGGATTGACTTCTTTCACCCTGATTCATATCCTGGCGTTTCCGTAAAGCAAAGAACACCTCTGACCAGTTTCCACACCAACTCCTAAAGTTAAATTTCTTCCAGGCTTTCTCTTCTAAGGAAGACCTAAAGCAGTAGCCCAGCTGGGCGCAGTTTATGGCATCTGACAAGACCACAACTTGAACTAGGACCTTAATAACGCGCGGAACTAACCCACACCACTTGTTCTTTAGTCCCCCAGGTCCTCAAGAGCTGCACTGAATTCATCGAGAAACATGGCATTGTGGATGGAATATATCGTCTGTCTGGGATCGCGTCCAACATCCAGAAGCTACGGTAAGGGCGCTGTGTTTGACAAACCTGTTTGCAGGGTACGCGTGGGGCACGCGCTGGGTTCGAAGGCTGTGCTTGCAGAAGCCAGCACGGTGCCAGTCGTGGGGCAGGCTGTTCCAGCAGCTCCGACGCGGGTGTGCAGTCTGTCCTCAGTGGATGGTACGCTGGGTTTGGCATCGTTTTGGAGCAACACAGGTTGTTCAGTCCACTTCATTTTGCAGGAAGTTTTCCTTCAGGATAGAGTATTGGAAGGCTCTGGGATCGTGGTGGCACTGTGCTGTCACATTTCATTCCTGTTTCCTCTTGCTCCCGGAGCCCTTTCGAGCAGCTGCTATTTCTCCTTGGTGCTTTGGACTCCAGGCACACTAGCAATTAATTGGTAACATGCAAAGAATACTTGCATAATCCTTGGTGGGTGGCATCGCCATGCTGCGTGGCTGTGCAGGGAAAGGCTAGGTGCGCGCCCTCCCCAGTTAGAAGCTGTTCTCATCACAGTAAATGGTCTTTATCCTTTTGCGAGGCTGTTTTTCCTCCCGTCATTTGGTATGCATTTTCCTGTTGTGAAGGGACTGAGAGAACCTAGTGGGATGTGACTAATTCCAGTGTTGATCCTAGGCCCAGGGCCTCACAGAGGGAGCCAAGGGGTATTTTCCATATGAAGGATATGCTTTTTGTACCAGCTATTCCCAAGTTCAATGGACAGGTTTGAGCCGGTACAGTTACTGTACAAACCCGCGTATGGATGGGCTTATTCTGCTTCAGCTTAATCCTGTTTCTCATCACAGTAAGTTCCATTTTAAAAATCTGCTCCTGAGGCTTTGATACTCAGGCTCCAAAGACTCCGATTGTAGCTGTTGCCCACAGCAGTCTTGGCTGAATAAAACGTTTGCCCTTGCTTCAGTTACATCCCGTTAATTCCCCACTTTGACTTGTGCTGGACCATCTTTCTAACCACTGCCCTAGTCCGTTTTTTCCCTTTGTGTTGCCAAGACCATTTTCTCCTTCATTGTTTTCCAAAGGTGCTTTAAAAACTTTCATGGCAGAATTCCCTGGTGCAGTAGAGAGAATGAAGTGACAGCCTATTTTTCAGCTTTCTGGGATGTTCCAAAGACAAAAGGGAGGGAGGACATGGCATAACTTGAAGACACTGTCCCTGTTCATCTAAATCACTACAGATTTTCATAAGTGTTTGATTAATGTAGGACACGTTGCATGGCTGTAGTTTCCAGCTATATAAACAGACCATTAGGCTTATTTCAAAGCTAGGGCTGCAGTATCCTTATAAATGAGTCACTGTTCTTAAGTTTCACATAGAAGAATTGGATCTCCCAGATTTAAAGGGCTTTTTGGTTGGAGAGAAAGTTAGAGAATTTATTCCACTTGGGAGATTTACTCCAGGACAGAAGTTGGCTCTTTAGCAGTGCAGTAGCCGTCTTTATTTGGCTGGTAGGCAAAACAGAGCGAGCGTTGAGTTGGTATGTTTATCCCTGTATTCTGGCTCTGGATTTTTTTGAGAGACTGTGGAGTTGTATTCTTCGGCTAACAAAGTATCTATCTTCCTTTGGGGTCAAAAAGAGATAACATGTAGTTCTCGAAGCAGCCAGTGCAGAGAGAAAAAAGGCTGAATGTAGTAGGGCTTCCCTTTCTTCACTTCATCTTCTGCTTCTGCAGGGGTATGTCTCTGACAAGAGTGTGAGATTTTTTTCCTAGGAAAATATACCAGAGTACCGGGAGTACTGGAGTAGGGCAGGATATGGCCAGAGAATTACAGCCAAGGCTGAGTGTATTTGTGCGGGGTGGGTTGGTGTCTTTCCCTGATCTCCCTTCTGAGCTCCCTCTTCTTCTGTGGAGCCAAGTGCAGGAAATAAGTTTCTCTCCCAGATATGAGTAAGTGATGAGTCAGAACATGCCTGTGGGAGCAGTATATACTGAACGCTGAGGGTTGTGGCTACAGGCAATCCATCAGTTGGGGAAAACAAAAACCTTAATTTCCTTCTGTGCTGTCTTTGGGCTGAGGAGCTGGGGGGGACTGTTCACCCCCTTGTCTGAAGAAGTAGAGATCTCTTCTGCCCCCCAGTCTGGCGTGGTATGAATGGCTTCCCTCACGCAGCCTTCACGTCTAGGGGAAGGATGGAGCTCCTTCCCGATCCTGTAAGGGATGTACGGCTGACCGCTGCAGTTACAAATACGCCTGGTGCCTTGGGCACGGGTACAAACTGGTTCTGTTCTGTAGGCAGAGAGAGGCGACCTCGGCGTTTGAGCTGTACTGAAGGCATGTTTTATCTTCTGCATTACAAATTGCCTGGCTTGGACAGGGCGAGAGGCCAGGGACGTTGCCACCAAGCCCCCGACGCTGTTGTGGTTGTCGTGCAGACAGGATGACTCCCTGCGTCGATGATAAGATGCTTTGGTTTACGACTTAAAGACCCTTGTAGGGAAACCGAGCTTCAGCGAGAGCGGCCGTGCTCTCGCAGCTCCCCGTGGCCTGACTCACCACGCTAGTCCCTGCAAATCCGTCCTGCTAATTTGAAACAGCACTTTCCATGCAGATATTCTAGCAGCGAGCCAGCCTTTGGCCTTCTAAGCTCAGCTTTTATTTCATAAATGTTTGTGATTTTGGATTTTCTCTCTCTGAAAACCAAGGGAATGCTCGGGGATTTTCTTCATGTGGTTGCTGGCTCTCTCCACCCTGTAGCAGAGGCGTGCTCGGCTCACCAGCTTGTCCCCAAGGAATTGCTGCACACGCTGGTTTCCATGTGCAGCAGCTGCCGATGGCACTGCTGCTCTGCATTGCTTTCTCGCTTAAATTTCCAGGCCTTTGAAATGCAAAGGGACAGCAGCTTTCGTTCGGACCTGCGGGCACTCCTCCTCCTGCAGGTCCCAGTCCCAGCCGTGGGGAGTTAAATATTCAGATTGTCTCCGTGGTCGTGGAAGACGTTCTCTGACGACTTTGTGAAAAGCAAAAGGGATTGCAGACTAGCCAATCAGTTGTAAAACTAACTGAAAATGCCTTGTTGGGGGGGGGGGGTGTGTGTCTCATTTTTGGAAAAATCCACTCTAGCGGCACCACAACCATGGGTCATGTGGCTTTGGTGACTACTTATTTTTTCCTACAAATCAGGAAACCCTTGCTTTTCTCGACTGTAATTTGCGCTGGGTTTTATTTTCATTCCTCCTTTTCAAACCCCTTTGCCCATTTTTCTGTTCTCATTTCCAGCCACGAGTTTGACTCCGAGCAGATTCCTGACTTGACAAAGGATATTTACATCCAAGACATTCACTGCGTGGGCTCCCTCTGCAAACTGTACTTCCGCGAACTCCCGAACCCTCTGCTGACCTATCAACTCTACGAGAAGTTCTCGGTGAGTACAAGGCAATGCCTTTCACTTTCCACTTCAGCGTGACTTCATCTACGCAGGTGGAACAGAGAAATACTGAAAAGGAGCCAGCAGCAAGCTGAATCCGTCTTCCACACAGCTTTTTCTTGTCTTACTTCTGCTTAAGCTGGTGTTTTTAGAGAGATCAGAAGCGCCTAGCTCCAAAATTACCAGCCTAACGCCAATCCGGTTTGTGCTGCCCGCACACCAAATTCCCGCTGCTGGTGGCATTCCGCCATTTCAAAAGTGCAGCGGTGCCTCGGGTTTGAGGTCCCTTTTCTGTTTGCCCTGTAGGCTTACTCACGCGTGCCTTTGTCCCCCGTGCCACTCCATATTGATTCCACTTTTGGGGCCTCGGTAGAAGGTTACTCGGGACACTAACAATGCTTTGCAAGAATTCCCCTATCGTTTGCCATTCCCCAGTGATTCTTCGAACAGGAGCGGGATTAGAAGCAAATGCTACTTGGAGCTGTACGCCCTCTGCAAGGAATTGCTCTGTACAGTTCAGCTATGAAGTGGCCCAGATCTTGATCTACTTGGCCTTTCTCCCATTATCTTTGTGCCGGTCTGTCCCCAAGAGACAGACGCATCTCCAAAGGTAGAGCAGAGTAACAGAATCCTGAGGAACGGTACTATTGGCCCGGTGGTTCAGGACGCTGTGGCGGGTGTCTAGTCTTATTGGCAGCTAAACCCCTTTCTGCCTTCTTCCAGGACGCTGTTTCTGCTGCTACAGATGAAGAACGGTTGGTTAAAATCCATGATGTCATCCAACAGCTGCCCCCTCCTCACTACAGGTTAGTGCAGCCTTTACTCCGGTTATAGCTCAGCGTTTTATTATTGCTAGCATTTCAGGAGTGAACGATTCCAGTTCTCCCTCTCAAGATAGCTGCACTGTGCCTCTGTGTATTAAAATGGTTTATGGCGATATAAAGCTGATTTATATTTTAATTAGCTCATTACCAGACAAACACTATACGCTTTGCATAGTCTTGTTTGACTTCCTTGGAAACGACGTATAAGAGGTGAATACAAGCTTGTTCTGTCAGAATTGGCTGCTATCACTAAGGAAATAGTTTTCTTGCAGAGTGGAGGCAGGGAGGTACAATACCAGCTCTAGGAGTGACAATTAAAAAAAGTGAAATGTAGCCAAAAAATTGGTTCAGGCCTTCAGTTTAATTTGGTCAAATGTATTTTGTCTCCAGTTCTGCGCACCCCACCCCCAACAGTAACAGTAACTAGCAAATTATAACAATGCTCTAGTAGAATAACTAATTATAATAATATATTCAAACTAATTGGTGATATGTGGTAATGAGTCTTGACTAAGTATAACACCACATTAATGGTCTTTAGTATTAAAAATCAGGGCAGGGTATGGTAAAAAGGCATCAAAGTATGGTGATTGGTATTAATAACTAACTAATTATTGTAATGACGTATGGCAAGTAGTCTTCACCAATTATGTATCGTAATTGGTATAAACAGCTAATTACAGTGTATGTTGAAAGTTATTTAAATATCAATAACTATTGTAATTAGCTGGACCAATTGTGATGCTGGGTCCTGAATGGTTTAGATGACCATTGATAAAGTACGCAGATGGCTATTGATCTCTAATTGTAATACTTTATCATCATTGTCAATTAGTATGTTAATTTGCAGAACCAGTTATGATTCTGTACCCTGAGTGGTATAGATGGCCCGTTGCAATGCCTGAAGATAATTATTTGGATAGTGATAGCTATTTATAAAAATTTGTGCTAATAAATATTTAACTTTTAATTATTGCAATGTCTGGTGATTAGCTGGACAGTTACAATTACAGTATAGGGGTTATTTGAATATCAACTCATTAGATGGTCATTAATCTTAACCATTATAATTAGTTAACTAAGGTGTTATGAGCTATAAAGGTGTGCTACTTACTTGCTATTTAAAGAACAGTAACTAATTAGGGTAATAGCTGGTACTGTGTAATATTTTACTTATGTTAATTAAGGGGGCAGGGCCTTGAACAAGTCTCCTTAATTAACATAAGTAAAGGAACTAATCTCCTTCATCTCCTTTTCTTGGGTGCCTTCCCCCTTTGCCCTAAAATGACTCTTATTTTATGGGGTGAACACACTCGTATAACTTGGAGATGGTGCTGCCTGCGTCTTAGACCAGAGAGGGTGGCCCAGGAGCTGCATGGATGCAAAATGATGTAGACAGACAGGGCTGCTGCTCTCCTCCTTCGCTGAGGTTTGCTTGAAAAAGATAAAAAAACCACTTTATTTTTCTGCTGCTCTGCGAGGAGAAGTTCTAGGCAGGTAACAGGCCTTTGGCAGCATAAGCCAGAACTGTCCATTTTGTTTCCAGCCAGAAACATCCCTGTTCACTTCAGGCCTTGTGCATTTGTGGAATTTTGAGCCCCAGACCCTCCCCCCGACTCTGCTCCCCCACCAAGAAAAGGGTACGCACAGAGAGACACACAAGCCAGGGCCACTGCCAAGCAACAGCACTGAGGAGGATACATCAGCATTTTCATTACCACCTTGTGCTCCCTCCTCCTCCTGGGTACACAGCAGTGTTTAACATAAAAAAAAAAATTTTATTTTTTTTTTTAAATGTGAACAGAAGCCTCTGACATTTAACCTTGTGTCTTATATACCTATAAAAAAAACCTGTAGCCAGTAATGTTGTAAGTAGAACTCGGATACAATTCGCTGGTTTTCAATATCCTGGGGTGTCTAAAGAAATATTCCCCCCCTTACCAGGATGACCGTTCTCCAGCCTTCCCCACCTCTATCTAATGAGCACTGCAGCACTGTCCCATACAGTGCATTTCTGTCACACAGTGTTACAGGAAAGCAGCCAAGCGGTGAAGTGCCAGGGCACTCTGCTTCTAGATCCTGCTGTGCTGGTAGCATTTAGATTACCCGTGTCCTTCTCTGTGTTTCCTGGGTCCAGCCCTTGGACTGAGGGCAGATGCTTTGGCCGTCTTTTCACTGAGCCTGGACAAAGCAGGAGAGACTCCCCTCAGCTCCCCCTCGGTGTAATTATTTGCTAAAGATAGCTGTCAAACCAAAAGAAAATAATGAACTGAGGTTTGTTTTGTAAATTGCAGCATGACTTTGCTCATCGGTGCTGAACATTTGCCTATCTCCTGTTTTCCAGGACACTGGAGTTCCTAATGAGACACTTGGCTCGACTAGCTGATTACTGCTCCATCACAAATATGCACACTAAGAACTTAGCAATCGTCTGGGCTCCAAACCTCCTAAGGTACTCTCTTTTTGTTTCCCTTTTCAATACAAGATAAGTTTTTTATAGATATTAAAAAACCAGACAGATACCTGTTCTCCAGAAAAATCATTACTTTTGACAGTGGAGAAAAAGATTTTCCGTTCTTCCATCCAATGTGCTCTTCTCCTCCTGTAAAATTTCTAACAGGAAGTTATTTTAAGCAGGGGTTTGAGACCAGCTGGCATGCTTCTGAACTAGTGATGGAAAATAGCCCCCTGCTGTTGTCAGTGGAAGCACCTGGCCGGAGAGAACACCCCAGTATTACTCTGTCTTGCTGCAGTGCAGTTCCACTGACTGCAATTCAGTAGCGGCAAGGAAGGATTCCCTCCACCCCTCTTTCCTAGGTGATAATTTCCCCTCTCCTGGTTAGAGATGAGACTAGCGTGTCTTTGATCATCCAGGAAAATTTCTTCAGTGGCGTCTCTAATTTCCCATTGCATAGGTCTCTAGATTCTAATGTGACAGCTTTTGGCTGCAAAAATTCAAACTTAGGGAAATGATCTTGGAAAATCTGTCCCCTAAAATTTGCTTTGAATGTGCGTAATAGGGTAGTTTAATGGTGTAATTTAAAAATTTTGCTTTAAAAGAAAAGAAAGAGGAAAAAAAAAGAAAAAAAAAAAACCAACACAAAAACACCCTGGCCTCTATCTGGACTGCTTTTATTACCATCCCGAGAAATCTGAGTCATAGATTCCCCTGTGTGCAGTTAATGAGGGTAAGCTCTTTCTCCTTTTTGGCAATACACCTACGAGCAGTCAAATGATCTCATTTGACTTTGCTTTTGTGAATATCGGGGTGCTTGCTGGGCAGGATCAGTTGGAGACATTCCCTGCTAGAGGAAAAAAGATCACGTTTAGAAGGCCACCAGTGGACTTTGTACAACGCCACTGCATTAAACTGCTGCCGTTCACAATATCTGGAAATAAGCTAACAAAAAGCTCGCCCCTTTGCATATGCAGTTCATCTACCTCCATCCAGACCTGCCACACACTTTTCCTTCTAGACCCTGCATTCTTCTTACCATTTCAATGAGACTCAAACCCGAACCCCAAATCTGCATATAAATCACTAATCATTTGTGCAATGCTTTGATGAGATTTAGCCTCTTAACTGCCCTTAAAGTCTTGTCCGCCTGAGCAACCAGGCACAATAGCTCTCAACACGTGCCAAAGCCTTACCCAAAAGGGGCGCATCTTCCCCTGTTCTTCTGGCTGTCTGTGTTTCATTTATTCTGCCTTTTCTTCAGATCAAAGCAGATAGAGTCTGCCTGCTTCAGTGGAACAGCTGCCTTCATGGAGGTGCGGATCCAGTCAGTAGTTGTGGAATTCATCTTGAACCACGTGGACGTCCTCTTCAGTTCCAAACTCAGCTCGGTCATACGAGACGGAGCAGGTGTGTGTCTTCCTCCACTAGCTTTACCTTGATTAAAACAGGTAGCAGACATTTCATGGGTATCTGAGCCTCCCCCGAGACATTTCAAATGTGCTTTTACTGTAACCTAGAGGACAGATTTCCAGGGTTATGATGTTAGAACCCGCCCCGTATAGCCCGGTTTTAGAAATTGCTGTCAGTACCTCTCTCAGAAGGCAACGATGCTCTACAGCAGTGCGCATCTTAATGTTTGGCTGCTGCTTTTATGCCCTAGCACTGAGAAATTGTAAGGAATTGTCCCTCCTTCTTTTTAAAACACTCATCATCGATGCTCCTGCATGCTTATCCATTTGAGCTATCTTACAGTACAACCCAAGGCGTGATCTGTCTACCCTTATCAGCACCTTGGAACATAAATGGAAATGAACCCATTCAAAGAAAGCTCTCCGTACTCAGTAATGTTGACACTAAGAAACTTAGTCTTGCTCTTAACAGGGAATATTTTGACATCTGCTGCCCTGGTTATTTCTTCTGCATAGTCTGTATGGCTTAATTAGCAGGGCCATCCAGCCACATGGCTCAGTCTGCCTTGGCCCTACAGCTATCGCCCAGTTCTCTGCTCGTGTTGCCGATTTGTGGCTTTAGGACGAGGAATGAACTGCAGCAACACATTTGTGGCCAACCCTGGAGCACTCGAAACATCATTCAGCTTTGGAACCTACAACTTCTCTTGCGTAACTGCTAAGACCATTAAGTGTACCTGTTCCACTGAAAACAAGCCGAGTTGCACCAGGAGGAAAGTTTACTCTCTCTGTTAGATCAACAAATGTGGATACCACAAGCCATTACTACTCCTAAGCAGCCTTAAGTGTGTACCATCTGCTTTGATAACCCTGCCCTTCCTATGACACGTGCACAGTCAGTGCAGTTACCACCACCTGTGCAGTACAGATAGCTGTTTTTCCAGGGCGTTTGCTGCTCCCCACTTTTAAACAAGCCCTACCTACTACTTAGGATAGCCGAGTTGCTCGAAGTCCAGCTTTTGTTCCTGCCGGAAGGCAATTTTAAGTCAGTAGGAGCCAGAGGTTAGCTTGGCTGAACAGTAACAGCCCACAGCAGGTTGCACTCTGCCAGGGGAAGATAAGCATGCTAAGAATCCAAGCCAAATTATTATCCAGGCTTAGAATGGACCATGTAAATTCAGCTAATTGTTTAATGACTTGGTCATTCTGCATTCAGTGTGCTTTGACACAAAACTGGCAGGGAGAAGGGTCAGGCTGTTTCACAGCCTACCACCTAAGCGCAGGAATACTGTGCTACAGCAAGGCAGCATCCTCGCGGGTGCTTCCAAGAGCCGCTGGTTTTGAGCACGTCTTCTTGCCTGAACCCGCCCCTAAGAGGTGAAAGCGGCATTGCCAAGCCTGCTTTAAGCCATTCCAGGTAAGGCTATTGCAAAGACAGCTGGAAGCCAAACTTCACCCACAATAGCGTTTACAGCTGGCAAACACGCACGAGACTGCACAGACTTCACCCGAGGGCTGCGACGCTGAAGGGAGAGCAGTAGGAATGGAACCAACCAGGCTGTTTGATGGGATGGCATCCGTCACCCACACCCCTTAACTCACACGAGAATAACCATATAAACGCTCGCACAATAAACAAGGGCAAACAAAAGACAGTTGCTTTTACAACAGGCTCCTCGCGCTCCTCTGTAGCAGTCTCCTCTACGCTGCAAGCTGACTTAACAGATCCTAGCAGCAGGAGGCAGCAGCAACTGCTTTTACAAAGATTTACATGTTCATCTCCAAAAACAAGCACAAGCTGTAAAAAGGTCAAAGGCAAGACACACAGCTAGATTCTGTGTCCTATGTCCATCTGTACGTTAGTTCGTAGCAACTTCAATTGCGCGTGGCCATTCCTGTTGCACGCAGAGGTGGAACCTGGGAAGGACCAAAGCCAAGCTTTGTAGGAAGAAAAACTATCATTTTCTTCACAGGCTTTTGCATACAAATAAAGCTTAAGTAAAATATGTCAGTGAAGGTTTCTAGCCTACCTGCTTCCCTCCGCCTTTTTTTTTTTTTTTCTTTTTAAAATACACTAAGCTGCTCTCAGTTATGAGGATTTAATTTTTTTTTGTCATAAACATACCTCTGACGGAATGGTTACTTTGACCACATCTTCTAGTGGCTGGGATAACAAAGATTTAGAAAAACATAGCACCTCCCTAGACACACACACCCCGAGCTTTGATCTCTGTACTGCTGTTTTCTGATTTTCCCTGTTGCCTGTGGTTTTCCCTTACAGGGCACAGTTCTTTATCACGGCCCAAGTCTCTGTTGGTGTCCTCTCCTTCCACAAAGCTGCTCACACTGGAGGAGGCACAGGCACGGACACAGGCCCAGATCAACTCTCCCATCGTGGCAGACAGCAAATACATAGAAGTGGGAGAAGGCCCTGCAGCTTTACAGGGAAAATTCCACACGGTCATAGACTTTCCATCTGAAAGGTAGAGACAAGTTTGCTTTCCAGCATGTGTCATAACTGGTTTTTTTTTATTACAGCAAAAACTTGCCAATATTGACTTACACCTGTCCTATGTAAGGTATTGTAGCCAGTTTTCCACCTGCTTTGGACTCTCTGAGGATTCAGCTTACATCAATTGTCTGGTGGACTTGGTTTAGCCATGTCACTTCTGTGCCACTCCCTCCTATTTAGCAGGGTTATCTTTAAACGTATAAAGCCATGTCGTATGTGATGCATATAGATGCTTGTACTAGTCATGCATACAGAAACCTAAACAGGGTGAACGCCTGGAAACGTTGGGGTTTTCTAGATTTCAGGACTAAGTGCCTGTAACAAATCCCGGTTCCCCTCGAAGTGGAGCAGTTGGACAGACTTGATGACACTAAATATGGCAGTGGGAGGAGGCAAATGTGATTTTACAGCATATGAGAGAGATGCTTTTAAATACCTTTTGTGGCCGCACAGTTCCTCGGAGAACTGGTGCATCTGCCAGCTAATTGAAAGCCATCCCTTAGCTGCTGTACTGTACACGTATGGAGCTTTTGCTCACCTGCATTGCACCCGCTTTGCGTAGTTTGGTGGAATTTACCCAGCAAGACTTTAGGGCTGGGCTGTAAGAATGCAAACATCCTCAGCTATTTAAAAGAGACCAAGTTTCCAAGCTTTGTTTCAGCAGAAACCAGATAGTGCTAGTAACAACCAGCAGCAGGAACTAAATGCAGCTTCCCCCTCCAACACAATTTGCTCTATTTTCTCACTCCAGAAAAAGACCGCCCAGCAAGATGAAGAAATCGCCAGTTGGCAGTTGGCGTTCCTTCTTCAACCTGGGAAAATCATCATCTGTGTCCAAACGCAAACTACAGCGCAATCCCAGTGAGCCCTCAGAAATGAAAGCCATAGCCCTGGCAGGTAAGGGTGCAAATCCAGCTTCCAAAAAACTGGGGTTTTCAGCAATACAGATTTCATGTTTACGGTGTGCTTTTATCTCCTTCTAGCGTTCAAGCCGTGCATAACACCTTCAGTTAACTGCTGTCTTTCCTAAATGGATCTCACGTTAGCTCAAGAGCCAGACGTGCTGGAGCACCCACCTCTAACGCTTTTCTCAGAGTAGCTTTTGAAAGACACTGCTCTAATAAGTCGCAGAATAATTTCTTCTGACACTCTTACTGTGAAATAAGAATACAGCTCTGGCTCCCTTTGCTGCTCTCAAAAGACACACAATTTAACTACGTAAAGATACTTTGCCACAAACACATTCACCCCGAAAGCTGGACCACTGTAACTAGAGAAGGCATCCAACAACCTTTTGTAGCCACATCCACTGTATGTGGACTGAAGTCTCAGCCCTTTCCGTGTATAGTTTACTGTCTCTTTCCAAATTTAAAAACGGCAACAACATGTTTTTGCGGTAAAACACACCACAAATCCCTAAACGCGGGCCAGTGAGGCCTTTTATCCCGTCTTCTCCCCAGTGCCGTTTTCAAAGGCATTATATGAACGTCCTTTAAGACTGTCTCCTTGGAGCGCTGAGATCATGCCTGTTCAGTGCTCATAAAACAAGTTGTGTAAGTGTTACTTTATTCCCCATTTTTAAGGGGTTTTGTTTGCTGGCAGGAGCCAACCAATTATTACAGGTAAATCCAGGCAGAATCTGTAGCAGGATGATGTGGGGAGTTGTTCCCCAGCCTGTCATCTGCAGCAGTTACCATTTTGGTAGGTTACATTTCCCCAGTCTGTAGAATGACTGTCAGAAATTGATTTACTCTCTTGTGAGAGAACTTTTACTCTCAGGACAGCGGTACTGTTGCTTGAAACCCGTTTGTGTGTTTCCTGCCACCATTACATAGCTAAATATAAACGACTTTTACAATTAGCTTTTCACTGTCCCGGTTGCCTTTCCCTAGGTGGACGAGGAGACAGTGGGACTCTTCGCTCAGCTAAAAGCGAAGAATCGCTTACCTCTCTGCATGCTGTTGATGGTAAGACAAAACAGTACCTGTGCTTTTCATGTGTGTGGATTAAAAAAGGCAGTTTGACATTACTGACTTGCAGATATTCAACAGGGCAGATTTTCCACGCCTCCAGTAAAAGCTGGACTTGCTAATTAACAAAGCAGCTTACTGCTGCCCAAAACAGATGGGTGTCACAGAGAAATGCTCATCAGGTCTTTATTTTCCTTCTAAGGTAAAAAAAAAAGCAAACCTCTTGCTTTCGTATGGCCGATACCGCTAACATTCATTCCTCGCCCTCTCCCCTTTCTATTCTAAGGTGGAAAAGACGGCATTGGGAAGGAAAACGCTTTCTCAGAAAGCCTTAAGCGTAGCACACACTTAAACTAGTTTTGCTTTTGCACACAGCTTAGATCAAACCTGACAACTGCTGTAAAAGAGTTTGAGCAAACGTAATAGACAGTTACTGCTAGCTACGTTACTTTTGTGTTTAGAGTTCACCGGGTGAGCGTCTTGCACGCCTCCTTAAGACTACTTTAAAAACAACACCGAACCATCACCTCCTAGACGGTAAGATTTTGGCACTAACCCATACATATCTACTCATTCCTAGGTGAATCTAAACTGTTTCGGCCCAGAAGACCTAGGTCCAGCAGTGACGCATTGTCCGCTTCCTTCAATGGAGAGCTCTTAGGAAACATGAATCGCTGCAATTCTTACGACAACCTTCCCCACGACAACGACAGCGACGGGGACGAGGGGCTCATCCACGTTCCTGCCCTGATTTCTCCTCGATCTGCTGAAGATGTTGACCTGAGCCCCCCAGACATCGGAGTCGCTAGCCTGGATTTTGACCCAATGTCTTTTCAGTGCAGCCCACCCCAAGCAGAGTCCGAGTGCCTGGATAGCAGTACCTCCCTGCTGGAGTCAGTCGGCATAAATAAGGAGAAGCCAAGCCTAGCAAAGAAGGATTTAGAATCAGGCAGCCAGTCCCAGACACCAGGCAGTGCCACGAGCTCCGAGCCAGTCTCCCCTTTCCAAGAGAAGATGAGCCCTTTCTTTACTCTGGACCTGAGCCCAACTGAAGAGAAGGCCTGCAAACCCCATGCCTTTTCACCCAAGATGGGGCGAAAGCCCATCAAATCTCCACCGCTGACTACTACAGAACCCGTCTCCTTCACGCTGCCCAGTCGCGTGTCAGAAGCGACTGGAGGAGTGCCCGTCACATCCAGAAACTCCTCTGCTTCCAGCTGGGGCAAAGGGATTGGCATCACTGAAATCACAAACAGGTCCCCAACCCAGATGTCCTTGCCCCTGAAAAACAGTGAAACAGGAGCAGGGGAAGGAACCCACCAAGAGCTACAGCATGGCCAGCTAGTGGCTGCTGGCAAACCCGAGTTGCCAGAAGAAGGGGAGAGACCAATGTCAAGCAGTCAGAATAAGACTGTACCCACTGGACACACACAGCCAGGTACAGTGCATTTTCCTCCATTCTTTCTTTAAGTTCCAAAGGGGACCTGCTCTCAAAAACATCCACCTCTGCGTGCCTTTTAGGAGAGGGGATTGCCCGTCAGTTCTGATCACAAGTGTCTTGCAGGGCTGTGCAGATCAGTAAGGTCTTAACCTTTGCTTTCTCCCTACATCACACAAATCTCAGATAATTTTCCATAATACTTTGTATACCACTTTTCCCCCCCCCCCCATCCTGTCATACGTGAAAATCTATAGCATGTCCTTCTAAATCATTTCAGCCAACAGGCCATCTAAGACTTTTCTTTTTTAAATTAAAAATCTGCCAACACTTGAAGAAGGGACCTTTTCGCCTAAAACCTTATGATCAAAATTGTGTAAGGGTATCTCTTTCTCTGCTACCTACTTCCTACCTCTCTAGAAATGCAAGAGGAGCCTTTAGACAATCTCTTGTGTTTTTTCCTTTTTGTGATGAACTGCTGTGCTATTGAACAGCATTTGCATGTGAGACAGAAGATAGAGTGTTTCACATCAGAAGGAACTGCCACTGTGAAAGCGTGGAAAGCATCTATTTTTTTATAATAGTCATTAAGGTTAGGTCACTCTCCTTATTGGGTAACATAAAGTCACTCTCTCTCTCAATTTTCCCCCCATTAGGAGCAGTTGCCCTCGACTCCCCCCAGGATCCTGTTCCCGTCAGTTCTGTGTCTCTTATCCCTCCTCCTCCTCCGAAAAATGCAGCGCGCATGCTAGCCCTAGCGTTAGCCGAGTCTGCACAGCAAGCATCTGCTCAGTCTCAGAAAAGGCCAGGAGATGCTCATTCTGAAAGCACAAATTACGGAGAGACTGAAGCTGGCACAGCTCTAGAAAAGCTCCATCTCTCTGCTGGTGCTCCAGACAAGCTCCACCTGTACACTGGTCTGCCCGAGAACCGACTTCACTTCCAGACTGGTGCACCCGTAGAGCAGGATTTCCAAGGTAGCAGCACACCTGGGGAGCAGAACCACCCACCAGGTGCACCTGGAAACCGGGACCCCCCATCTCTCCACACTGGCATGCCTGGGGACATGCCTGGTAGCAGAGATGCGGAGCAGGAGCAGTCCAGCTTCCATCCCGGTAAACCGGGGGACAAAGATCTCTTCCCCTCCCACGCTGGAGACTGGGAGCACACACACCACCACACTCCACCTGCACTGCCTGACTGGGAACCACCCACAACAGACTTGTCCGTAGATAAGCCCCATCTCCGCGCATGCGTGTCTGGGGACAAGCACCACATTCCTATCTGCACAGCCGATGACAAACTTCAGTCTCCTCCTGTCGTAACTGCTGGGGAGAAAAGCACCCCCCTGGCTTCAATGCCGTATTTAACCACCATCCAGACAGCAGCTGAGCCTAACCGCGGGCCAGCAGGTCTGGCCACGACTCAGGCAGACGTCACCGTTACAGCCGCGCAGCGCACGCTCACAGCCAGCCAGCCCACCCCCTCGCAGAGGCAAGATCACCAGTCGGCAATGGGACAAGTGCCAGCGGCCTCCGCAAAACCATCGAGTAGTTCCAATCAGGTACGTGGGCGCGTCCCCCAGCCTTGCGCCCGCTTGAAAGCGCAGTGTCCGCGCGCAGCTAATCTGTAATTGTAGGAGTTCTGAGCTTCGGGAGAGTCGGTCTAAATCCAAATGGCAAGAGGCAGGGGACGCTGGAAACTACGTGCGTACGACACAGATGCAGCCTGACCGGAAAGCCGTGGAGAATTTCCTAACACAAGGGAGCATCCCGATAGAGCTGCTCTCCTTGGTTTTAAGGGGAGGGGGGAACAAAAGTACCTGCTGGGGTGACCGATACAGGGAGTGCTAGCTTAGAAGCGCTCAGAAACAAGTAAGAATTTTGCACCTTCTCTTCACCGAGGCTGACGGTATCCTCTTCCAACATCCTCTTTAACGAAGCAGGTCAGATTGCTGGTGCGAGTTAGACATGGAAGCATTCACTCAGAAACCCAAACTGCCTGCTGCCCATGAAGCATGCGTGCCTGCAGCCTGTCTTAAGCACCATACCCACACTTAAGGAAGGGATTTCTGCTGTATTACACTACTTGATCTGCTCACCAGGGCGTGAGGAGTTTATATCCAGGTACATTTTCATTAAGACCAGTGCATTTATAAGCCAGACCACCTAACAAAACACTGTGGCAACCATGTAAAAGTTTTAACCTGTTGCTATAAAGGGAAAGCCACACCCTCCCCTTTCTCTAGTTTGACATTTGCAGAGCACGCCATTTGTGTCCCGAAATCTCCCAGAGCCACCACGCTGCCCTTGCTGAGAAAGGGAAGCTAAGACATCTCCTGTCCTACAGCAAGCAGCACTAGCTCTCCACAGCAAACAAACCAGGCACAGGAAAAACTTAAATTGAACTAAGCCGTATGAGCATCTGTGGTATTTTAACTACAGGACAGGGAGGAAAGATGCTTGCCTCTAACTGCTACTGGTTTCTTCCCTATAGGTTTGGGCTGCAACCGCACCTGAAAAGCCACCTGAGCCCGCTCCTGTTTTTGTCTCAGAAAGCAGTTCTACCACCCGCTGCTCCTCTTCTGTGCCCACAGGCCACCAGAGCCATTTGGAAAAGCCTCGGGAGACTACGAGGGCTCCCCCACTGCACCTGCGGTCCGAGTCCGTCCCTACTCACTCCTCCTACGGCTTTACACCCCCCGTCCCACCTGTGAGAACGCTGGAGAGCAAAATTGCTGCCGCCATGCACTCGAACAACACGGACGCCATCAACAACTCCAATTATCACACCTTCCTGTCTTCCTCCATGCTGGCTTCCTCTGTGGAGGAAGCCCTGCTGCCGCCGCCACCGCCGCCGCCCCCACCCAAGCACGCTTCCCTGCAGTCCGTGTACGTGCCGCATCCCAAGCCAGAGAGCATCCCCGAGCCCTCCGGGCCAGATGGCTACCTGCACCACAAGCTGGCTTCCATCCATCAGTACAGGCCGGAGAGCGTTCCTCCTCACATCTCCTACCACAGCAAGCCTGACCAGCACCAAGCCTACCCTCCTCGGTCAGAGACTCCCACTTCTGCGGGTACTCGCTACAACACCTACACGACCCAGGGGAAGAGCACCTCGGCTCTCCACTCCAAGCCTCGCAGCCGGACAGAGTTCGTGTCCTCCGTGAGCCCAACGGGCCTGCGTAACGCCAGCTACGCTGAGGACGCTCCACCCTACCCCACTATCCGAAGGGTTCAGTCGCTGCACGTCCCCACCCCTGCTGCCTCTGCTATCCGCTCCGTTCCCATTTCACGGACCGAGGTACCTCCGGACGACGAGCCAGTGTACTGCCCGCGGCCCCTCTATCAGTACAAGCCATATCAGCCCCACTCTGACTACCACGTAACTCAGCTGCAGCCTTACTTCGAGAACGGGCGGGTACATTACCGGTACAGTCCTTACTCCAGCTCTTCTGGATCCTCTTATTACACCACCGCTGACGGGAGCCTTTACGACCTGGACCCCTACAGCACCGTGCGGGTCAGACCTTTCCACCCCCTCCCCGGCCGAGACTTTGCATCGTACGCCTCCCGGCTGCAAAGCAAGGGCCTGTACCGCTATCCCAGCTTGTCTGCCTACCCGCGGGGTGGCCTCATCAGCCACCTAGCAGGCAAAGAGCACAGCTTCATCAGCAGAGACGTGCCTCCTGCCCCGGACATCAAGCACATGTACATGTCGTGGGACCTCGAGGACATGGAGAAGTACCGCATGCAGTCTATTCGCCGGGAGAGCCGCACGCGCCAGAAGGTGAAAGGGCCAGTGATGTCCCAATACGATAACGTGGCCCCACTGCTGCAGGAGGAACTGGGAGGGCTGGACGTGATTCACTTGCGCAGCAAATCTGATCCTGGGAAAACTGGCCTCCTCACGGTGGCAGAAGGGAAGGAGGGGAGGTACCCGGCCAAAGCAGCTACGCCCGAGGGGGACGAACGTTACTACATGCAACACCCCGAGCCAGAGCTGGACAGAGCCCACTACCACGGCGCCTACGGGAACGGGCAGTCAGAGAAGCCGTCCCTTCCCCAGAAGCAGAGCAGCGTCCGGAATAGGAAGCTGCACGAGCCGGGCTGCAACACAAACGAACACAGGACGCACTTGCAGCAGGAAGCCAGCCACAGGCAGCCTTCCGAATCCAAAAACGGGCCCCCTTATCCCGACTACAGGCCCAAAGGTGGCCCGGAGCCCTCCGAGCCCCTCGGTTACCAGCACTCGGGCAGCAAGTACATCCCGGCGAACCAGGAGACCCTGAGACTGAACCACAAGGAGGTGAGGTTGGCAGAGGACAGGCCAGATTTGGAGAGGTCTCGAGCCAGGCCCACCACATCCATGGAGAAACACTCCAGAGACTGCTATAAAGACGAGGAGCACGCCGCCTCTCCCATGGCGCCACCGCCCAAGCCCGAACGGAGCCACAGCCTCAGAATGCAGCACCCCGAAACCATGGAGAGGGACTCTGCCCTCCTCTACCCATACCAAACCCTTGGGAAACGCCAAAGCACTATGACTGTGGTGTCCCAGTATGATAATTTGGAGGATTACCATACCATGCCTCAGCACCAAAGAGGGGGCTATGTTGGAGGAGGGGGGTTTGTGCCCCCCAGTTTTACCCACGTGCACAGTAGAACTTACGCCACGGCCCTTGGCCAGGGAGCCTTCCTCCCGACGGAGCTGTGTTTGCAGAGGCCTGAAACAGAGGTCCACGTCGAGTGAGCTGGTGCGGGGGGGAAGGAGGGATAGAGTCTAAGCAGCCTCTGCTGGACAGCGGACTGTTTTATTTTTTCAGTGATGGAAAAAAAAAACCCAACCCTGCCCCGATGAGCAAAGCAAACCCACTTTCAGCCCCACCCCTACAAGCCCACCACTCACTGTTTTTATGTAGTAGAGATATAGCTTTTTCATGTAGTTTTGAGACAACTGGAACGATAGGGCAGGCTGTTTGGCACGCAGTTGTTGCCAGAGAGGCCAGGAAGAGCTGAAAGAGATGCTGTTGGGGCAGGGGGTGGGAAGGAAGAGTTTTTCCTTCCCCAGATTTGACATTGGCAGTTAACCACCGCTTCCTCACCACGCCTCCGTGGTCCTGTGCATGACGGACTGTGCATGCAGCTGTTCTCCCTGTGAGCCCCGTGTGTAGTAAGTTGCCCTTCCCACTGCTAGCTTCCAAGAAAGGGTCTCTGACGTGCCTCAGAAGAACCACTGTTCTGCCCCCTCTGAGGTTACACAGCAAGAGCGGGCTAAAAGCTGGGCAGGGGGGAAAGACTTCCCAAGTATTTTCTTCTTGATGAATGCCGAGGTCCTGCCTCTCCCTTGGAAATTACTGCTTAGGCATAGCGGATCCACTTCAGCTGCTTTGAAGCGGGTGGGAGCCTGTTTTGACTTCAAGCCTGTGGAATAGGCTGTGAAGGAAGTTCAAAATACAACACACTTCTTAAATTGCTTGCTTAACAAGCTGCTCCTGACTACAAGAAATCAAATTACTTTAAATTTCTCTATTATAAATCAGAGGCCAGCTATGGAAGCCAAGTAGGGCAGGTTTGCATTTCTCATACCAAAAGAAGTAAAACACAAAAATACACCAAACCATACACACACAGTTGGGAACAGCACGCCCATTTCATGCCAATACCTCTTTACTGCTAGGCTATCTACAGTCCAGATGATTCAATACCACGTTGTGGCTGGCCAGACAGCATCATCTCTCTACAAAAAAAAAAATTACTATAAAAATAATTTAAAAAAAAATCATCTCTATAGCATTATGTCCAATTTGTAAATTGGAGCCCACCTTATCAGCTGGGAATAACTGCGTAAGTGCCGAGTTATCTGCATGACCAGCTATTTGCCCTGGGCCAGATCCTGCAGCTCTTAGATCAGGGAATGCTCCTATTGACCTTAAACTGAAGGTCTACAGGACACGGCTTTCTGTAACCTTTAAGTTCTGTATCGGCAAGGGGATCCCTGTGAAGTTGTGGCACATGCAGAGTAGTTACGTGCCGTCTGTGCGCTGTGAAATAGTATTGCCTCCCGTATCGCAAGCGTAGCTCATACCAGTAGTCGGTTAGCAGTAGGGACAGAAGGCCAGTGCGCTCTATAATACACTAATAACATTGTCCTAGGTATTTAAGAGCTTTCTGTATTGTAAAAGAAGCCAGGCAGCATCTCACATGCAGCCTCTCAGACTTCTTCCCAGGACTCGCTACGACCCCACCTTATAAATAAAGCACATCCATTTCGTCAGACGGGGCTTGCAAGCAATACTTGAGATTTAGGAGTTTTTACATGTTCACTGATAAATTCCAAGGCCATTCCTGTTCCGTGTGGTTGAAGAACTTCTCTACCTGTTTTAAATCTCCAATGTTTTATTAAAAACCTGGAGGTCCTGCAGTTAGCACACAGCTGTGAAAGTTAAAGGGACCTTAGATGGTTTTTTGAACTAAAGTTTCATGGCTATGTTGGGGCTTTTAAGTCATATGGAAAACCTGCTTCTAGTAGCTAACTCGTCTTTAGCTGTTTGCTTCTTCTAATCTTGTAGCCTTGTCCGGGGCTGTTTCAGTAACACTTCCTTATGGTCCTCTTTTACTGTGCAACGGTGTTGTTTCAAACATTTTGTTTAGAAGAGTTGTTCTTACATGTTACGGAAATAAATCTGGCAGTCATAAAAAAAAAAAAAGAGAGAGAGAAAAAAAAAAGCAGCACTGTGATCCAGGTTACCACAGTCTCCTTGTGAGTAATTACCAGGTAGAGGGGTTGTTTTTTTGTGAGGGAATGCTTTTTGTAATGTTTTCTTCTAAGGAAAACTAACAAGAAAAAAATTACATAGAAGAAAGGGGCCATTAGGTGAGCCACCCTGTCTACATTGCTAGCTAACTCCCTAGGAAAGGCTGACCTGTCCAGATTCCTCGGTGCAAGCTCGCCAAGGGAGTCCAGTTGAAGTATGTTCTCTCTCACTAGAGGCGTGTAATGCGTTAGGACTGGTACCAGTCCTCAACCATCGTAGCACAGTCTCCCCACAGCTGCCAGTTACCTGCCAAGGTCTCCAGCTGAAGCAGGGACAATGTGTTTGGTTCAGGCTATTTGGGATTCAGGTAATGAGAGCTGTAGGTCAAACCTCTCTCTCCATGAAAGCCTTAACTCCCCACTCCTGCCCCCCCCCCGCAGCAACTCTCCTAACCTCCATTTTGGCCTTACGTTAACCAGGACTATCCTTCTCCTATGAGGGGGTGGAACCCAGCCCCCACTAATTGTGAACGCCTCTCTGGATTTTCCTGCTCAAAGCCACTGTCTCCCTCTAGAGATCAAGTGCCATCCCTGGACAACTTCTGTTCCTTACAGTCTTGTGCTACTATTGCCTGAGCCTGGGCTCTTCAGCTCACTGCATTGTACGAAGTGCCAGGTGCTAAGCACCCTCTCGTCCCGTGGGAAACAAAAGCTTTCAGCACCTTTCAAAAAGAGCTTCTAGAAGTGTACACCCATACACCCAGGTGGCTGCTACAAACAGCCCTCCTCTTGAGAACGAGAAGGTCTCCGTTACAAAAAGACACACAGCAGAAAGCTTAATACCCAGCGTCCTCCCATCCCTCTGCACACAGCCATATCAGCGTGTACTTCAAGGGCTGGAAGCTCTCAGAGAACCCAAACTAACTTCTGTACACCAGTGTTGAGCCACAAGTACAAAAAAAAACCAAACAAAAACCAACAACAAACCCCACCAAGGTTAAGGCACCAGCTTTTCCCAGACAACACCACAGATGAGCACCTTTCTTTTGGTGTTGCTGCTGCCCATAGCTTAAACATCTAGCATGATTCAGCAGTCATCCCCGCATCCACGCCACGCAAAGCCATATAGTGAACTATGCAGTTCTGCTCTTGCACTGTGGTTAATCTGATGGTCCTTAGAAAGAGTTCTACATCCTGATTCACAATAAAGTCAAAACATCCAGCTGTATCTTTCCAGAAATCATAGCTGAGATTTAAAAAGGCATTGTGCATCAGAGCAAGGAGGGGAGGTTACACCAGATGTCTAAGTAAGGTGGATGATGTGGAGGTAAGTTGGTTCTTAGTTCAGTTCTTGGCATCCTAGCAGAGAAATGGGAGAGAGCGAGGGGACGGCAATGCAAATAATACTCTATTGTGAGTCTAGTTCTGCTCAGATTAAGGAATTTATTGCCTAACCGTATCTCCAGCAAGATGACAAGCAGCTATGTTCTTAAATAATCCCTTTATACTTGCCACAAGCTATCTGCATCTTGAATTGCCACTTCCTAAGTTTTCAGCTGAGTTTCTCCCTAGTGCATGCAAGAGTTAGGGTCCAACAGCGTACTCCAATTCTGGATTTTCACCTCTGCTTTGGAGTGGAACGTGCAACCCGTAGGAGACCTTCCCTGGCAAAGGGGGAGTGCAGACATTAGGTCCGTAATGAGGACCTAGCCCCTACAAAGTCTTAAGTAAAGCATTAATTTCTGATTTTTAAAGAGTCTTATCAGGTGAAATCTATATGCATATATGACAGAACACCCACAACTTTGTGCCTATGTCTTTCCAGAGATCCTCATTTTATGCTCATCGTTTGAGGGGGTGGGGTCAGTAAGGATTGCACAGTGGTAGTAAGTTGCTACACAAAACCAAAACCAACTTGAAAAACATACTGTTCCTCTGTAACCCCAGAAAGGGACAGAACCTCATGTGTACTCTGCCATTCATCAGTACGTTGACAGGGCATTGACTGAAGTGATGTGTTACGTGTTAGGAAATCTGGATGAGAAATTGTTCTACTTAACTTTTGTTAAAGGCGGCTTAGGCATGCAACTCTTTTTCCCAGAGCCTCGAGCTACAGATACCCAATGTTGAAAGGCATGGTCTGGTTTGAACAGACATACAACATAATACCTTTGTGTGCAGAGTCTTGCCTCGTCCAGTCGGGGGGGGAGGGTGGGGGGAGAAAAGGGTTGTTTTGCAGTTCATTTTCCTGCTGTAGAAGACTTGATTTTTCTTTCCCTGAGCCGCATGAGAGAAACATCCCAGAAAGTCTTGGGTTACCTTTGGAGTTCCCTTCACTTTAATTTATATAGTGTCTTTTTTTGTGAACTGGTGTAAAATGTATATGCCGACAAGCTCATGTATTTTTATGTAAATATTTTTTGTGGTTTCCCCACTTGCCCTTCTCTGTAAATATTTAGAATTCTCATATTCTTCTCACCTTGTATGATGCAGATGTGGTTTTGTTTCTGTTTTTTATTTGTACTGTAATGCAACAATCCAGACTGAGGTGTCTTGTGGTATTAAACAAAAGCAACAGTCCCACTGAGCTCGCACTCAGATGTACAACTTGACAGCATTAATCAAGCCAGGTTAAAAACTATTCCGTTGTGTTTGTGTGTATTTTTGCCTCTGCCTCATTAATTAACAGTATATTTATATTAAAAAAAAAAAAAAGCCAAACACAGGAAAAGCCAGTTTAGAGCCTTGCTTTGGGGGGGTGCTGGCAGGAGGTGACTTTGTATTCATATGCCAAGGCTACTGCAAAATTGCTCACCTTAAGCCCGTGCCACTGCTTATCTGTTCAGTTACACATGTGGCCATGACTGCTTCGTAACAGAAAATAAACTAGCCTGGGCTTTTTTTGTCTCCCTTTCTTCTCACCCAGCACGACAGCGCAAGGAGAAATAGCTGGCACAGAAGGCACAGGGCAGATTAAGTTAGGACTAACAGATGGCACAGGCCACCTTGGCCCTCAGAGCTGGCTGGGAGGGATTCTAGGCACCACAGTAATATCATTCATAGTTAATTAATAGCAAAAATGATGACTCAAGGAAGCTAATTTTATACTTTTTTTTTAACATTGTAAGAAGGACTTCTAGTAGTCTTTTCATCCAGTAAATGTTACGCTCTGTAGCACTGCCACCAGTAATAAAACCAACTTACTATTCCTCTCCTCGGAGGATGAGCCAACCCTCGCTCTCCACACTGAGCCTGTAGGACACAGTCTGCCACGAGGTTATTGCTACCATGTACATCCATCCGTCAGGCCCAGAAGCCTTTTGGGCAAGTATAGCAGGGCTGCCGGGTATTAAGGCTTGTGTTTGATCTATCTTTCAAACTCTTTGTCTCACCCACTCCCAAATCTTCACTTTACAATCCAGATCTACTTGTATTACCACGCATTCAGCCTTTCCAGCTAAACGCTCGTGTCCTTAGAAGAAAGGTCCCACCAACAAGCTGAGCAACCCACCCCTTCTCCGTTCTTTAACATCTGCTTGGCACCATGCTGTTCCAGAGCAACACGGGCAGTTCGGGGGGGACCTTGCGAAGGCTGCAAACCAGGTACCCGTGCTATACCTCTCCACGGCAGAGATTCACTAAAAGCAGCAAGCTTTTCCCCTTCTGAGCACCATCAGAAACACTGTTGTCACATCCAGACTATGAAAAGAATTGGACAGGCTTTCACACACCTCCATAGGATCCCCCCCCATGCTCACTCTCCATCCCCGCTCGTATGTGCCTGATGAATTATCTGTTGATGCCACTAACACTGAAGTTGTATTCTGCCTTTAGCCTCAAGGACAACTAGGATGACTTGGCAAACAAAAATCTCAATTCCTGAAGTTCACATTTTCTGCACAGTATGTTAATTATCAAAAGGACAAGTGTCAGTGATGAATATATATCCCCAAAGACTCAGGTTTGGTGGGTAAGGGAATAGCAGAGATCTGAACCCATTGCCTGAAGGAGCATCCCCAAAAACTGATGTACCACCTCCCCAACTTGGTTTGGCCTAAAATGCTTCAAAAGCAGTGCTATGCCTTCCCAGCCAACAAGGGCATTTCCTTTAATAACACTCTCAAGATCACAGAGAGCACAGAGGTTATCAGCTGGCTGTTCTACCACACATCGAAGGAGAACTCTCTGTGTACAAGCAACGCCGAGACCATTTCTCAATTGCACACGCTTATTTCTCCTCCCACCGCTTTAAGAAAAAAAAAAGAAAAAGATTACAACACTCAAGTCTTCTCTGGCAGCCTGTCCTGAGTAGCACCCTCGTGGCTGAGATTTATGTACAGAGCAGACTGGGGAGAAGGACAGATTTAAACTTTAAAGGCTGTCTAAGGACTGATGAAACCCTAGGCATGAAATGGATTTTTCTGAACAAGTGCTTCCACCAGGTAGCGCTGTTAAACCACATTTGCCTCTAAAAGCCAACTTTGTAGACCATTTAAAAGGATTATGTTCCATTCTAGTAGTTTCTGTTCAGGTTTCCAACTCCTGCTAGGGGTGGGGTTTTTTTGTTTTGTTTTCATTTTAAAAAAAGTTACATCGAGTACTCTGTGCTCCTGCAGCATGCATACAGTCCCCTAAGGAGCTCTGCTTGTCTCCCTAAAGCAACACCAGCATGCAGGTGTCACACAGAGCGCCCAGCTGAGAAGGCTGACTTATCAGTAATGCTGAAGCATCCAAACTGAAAAGCAAACTGCAGACCTAGGCAGATCACTGCTGCTTTTCAAAGAAGTTATCAGCCCTTCAAGGACTCCGTCCCTAGAGGAACACTACGATATGTTTGCTTCAACACTAGAAAAGTCATCCAGAAGCAGCAACCGATACTGGAAAAGCCAGGAAGATGCAATGCTGCTCAGTCCCTCCCTTGTCTTCCTCCAGCTGGCAAGGATGCCCTGCTAAGATTAATTATCGGACGACGCACCTAGAAGGCCCCCCCAGCCACAAGCACCGAGTCCAGCATCTGTCAGAGCAAAGCTTACGCAAACACAAGAGTCTCGAGCCACACACGCACAGTGACGGCAGCGCGCGGGGTGCGACTCGTTGAACCTTACTTCCCAGCACAGGACTGGGCACTGGCCCGGATTTAGCTCCTCACCTTCACGTTAATCAGGAGCTGAGCATCTGCTCCAGGCAGACTCCTTCCCCTGGGTCCAAGCAGGGCAGCAGGACAGCTGATACCTTTCTGCCCCCATGAAGGGAGCTGCAGGCAGGCAGCCCTCCAAATGGGGAGGCTTCTGGTGCCCCTCTCCAGCAGGACTTGACAGAAGTTTGGCAGAGTGGTACGAGAACAAGGGAGGGATGCGAGGGGTCACACAAATCCCCTAGATGAGCATTCCCGGTGCAAAAGCAGCACTTGGTGCAAGAACAGCCTGCCATCACCTCAAACAACAGGCTGTCACAGGTGGCAAAGCATCCTGCCCGTTGCCTGGGTCACAGCCCAGGAAAGCCAGACCAGCCACTTCTAAGCGAGCATTTCTGACCTGGGGGCCAAAAGCAACCACCAAAACAAACACGGCGGGGGGGACACACGACACATCTCTGCTCCTCTCATCCTCCTGGGGACAGCAGGAACAAGCTCCCTGCTCCAATGCTGTCCAGCCCTCTCTCACTCCTCCTTCCCCACACCTCCCGTGGGAAGAACAGAGAGGGCATGGTCCTGCCCCTTAGCTTTATCCGTGCAAAAGCTTTGAGCCAGCTCTGCATCAGGAACTGTCGCAACAATGCTCACCTACCCCTCTGCAATCATTTCATCTCCCTTTCCTGAAGGGGTTTTTTCTGTCCTGTCAGTTGGGTGCACCCATGCAGGGGGACAAAGCCCTCAGGTCAATTCAGGGGCACAGTCAGCACCAAAGGATACCATTTAAAACAAGGTTCTTCAGCATGCAGCACAGCTCTTGATTCCGAGTTATAATTTCGTATAGTGTAGGCTTTTCACACGGCAGATCCGTGCCTTTGGCATGGCGAGACACAAAGATGCACATTGCCCAGCATCTATTGGTTGAGTCGCCACTGGATCTCAACAGCTTGAGCAGTCGGGGAGGAACAGGAATCAGGAACACAAAGAGTTCTGCCTTTATCCTGAAGAGGTGGGATGCCCTCAAGAAGCCTTGCCAGGGAACACTCACTGCCTGCTTAAACACGGCCTGCAGGCTCCAGCATTGGTGCTGAGCACACACGGTATCGCTGCAGCTCTGCAGTCAGGCAGCTGTAACTGTTTTGTCCTATGGTGTGACCTCACTACACCCCCACCCCACCTTTTAATTCATTAATTCTACAGGCTACAGAACAAAGTGAAGATGCAACCTGCAGAAAGCATCCATCATTAAATACGGAACGGGCTGTCCCGTAGCAAGAAGGGGAAGGCTTGATGCAATGCACAGTGAAATTAAAATTGCCTCAACTCTGTCACGAGCATCTTGATCCTTCGAGTTCAAAGCCCCTGATCCCTCCTTGTCCCAGTGGGCCAAAGTAAATCCTCATCCTCCAGACAGACACCCTTGACTTCAGACATTACGTCTGCACTTTATGTTTCAAATCGGCAGTCAAGGCAGGCTCTCTTACAGCATCTGCCTTATCACCCGCCTGGAAAGGTCTCGCTGCCCAGCAAAGGCCTCCTCCAGACTCTTTGCAGAACTGGTGCCCAATCTCTCTTGCCTTTACGTCTCTCACCGCGACTTCCCTGCCTCCAAGTGCTCAAAGTTACGAGGCCTCTGCCAGCAACACCGCAACCTCAGCTCATAGTTCAAGGAAGTCACTGTACTACAAAGGGACAAGAGTTCTCCCCAGCTTGTGACCAGAGAAGCCCATCAAGCATCAGATTCACACAAGAGACCCCTGCTTTACCCTGTAACGCCCCAGCATTTCTCTCAGACGTTTACACAGCGCCACACCGCAGGTGCCTTCTGTTCTGCTGCAGCCTGCAGGTCCCGGAGCAGGAGGAGGGAAAACCTTCCTGGAGCCGTCAGGGCCCCTCATATGCAAACAATCCCATGGTAGCGGGCTCAACAAATTCCCTATTGTGCCACCCAGCGCCTCCCCAGCATCACAGAAGAAACTTCACTGGTCTGATTAATGGGGGACAAGAGGGGAAGAGAAAGATTAATCTCCCCAAAAGCACAGCATCCTGTTACAGCTTGACTGAATTTATTAATTGCGGACAGATATAGCCAGTGAGGCCGCCGCCTTTCTGGCCAAAGAAAACTTGCCCTGTTAACTATCAAAGGCAAAAGGAAAGAATGAGATCCTCGTACAAAAGGGCGGTTAACCCTAGTGGCAATTGTACATTTAGAAAGATGCAAGGCTTGTAGAAAGTGTGACAGGTTAGAAAGGGGAAGCAGGTTGCACAAAGGGCAAGGGGAAGGTTTTCAAATAAAAATGTATTCATCCATTTTTTAAAGAGCTAAGATGCTGGAGAAGAATCTTTGACTCCAGCAAGTGCTGGAACTTTATGCATTATTCAAACTGCATGAACGTTTGAAGACCGGAGTCCTGGAAACCTTCAATGAGAACAAGTCACCTGGCACATTCCCAGAGAGGAAGCGTGGGTGATCTGTGTCATCCCGACGGAGGCGGCGGCTGCAATGGTTTCACGGCTTCTATCTATGCTCTGTACCTCAGCAGTACACAGCAGCCCCGGTTCCTCTCGCCTCCTAAACTACACAGAAAATCCCAGCGAGATGCACTCGGGATACGTCTAGGGAGAAGCCATTCCTGACTCACAACTGTCAAACATAACTCGGAGAAAACTAATACACAGAAATGCAGTAGTAAACAAACACAGAGGAACTAAGTGCAATTAGAAGGGTAATACAGCAAGCCCACAACAGACGTGCAAGTAGAAAAAACAAGTCTCCTCTCCTCCAAATCACCACTCACTCTCTAGGGCAGACAATCTCATCAATAGTAATAATCTAGGAGAACCTCTTTCTGCTGCACTTCACATTATAAATTCAAACACAAGAATTAAAAAAAAAAAAAGTGCCAGACAGGGCCAGGTTTTCAGGCAGGCAGGCAGCCAGCAGAAATACATACACAGACCAGGCCTTGCTTCTGAGGATGGGAGGACATCTCCCTTGCCCCTCTCCCTTCTATCAATCAATGCTTGCCTTTCACAAGTTTTGTTCCCTTTATTAGCATCTTTTATATTTCTTCCAATTTCCTCTAGTTGCTTTTTTTAAGGGGATCTTAATCACCGTGCTTGAAGGATTATTTTGTTTGGGTTTTTTTTGTTTCACACCTTTAGTTTCTTTTCTCTGAATCCAATTCAAGCTCTGCAAGCCGTTCTCCCTTTATCTAGCCCCAAAAGGATGGGAACCGGAGCATGACCCGTCTCATCTTGTACTGCAAAAGACAGGGATGCTGAGGAAGGATGGCTGCACAAGATAGATATGTGAATGCATGCCACCATAAACTGAATACCACTCTGTGCTGGCCATTAATGTTTCACCAACGCAGAGAAAGCGGAAGTTTGTTGATGATAATAAAGCATAATGCAACAACTTCCCAACTAACTCTTGCCGAGTAGTACAGTCGAGTACAGAAGGTACATTAACATGCTACAGAGCAGTCACCATTTTCTGCAATAGAGCGAGAGAAGCTGGTCTAAGCTTTCCTCACGTTTCCCCCACGTGAAAGACTCTTTTGGAAAAGAAAACAATGTTAAAGAAGGAGCACTTTCTAAAGTGGAAAATACTTTCCTCAATCAGCAACGCAACTTCAAAAGCAAACCCAAAGCACTTTAACAAAACCCCCAACCCACAAACTTTTCCCTTCCACCTCAGGGATTATTTTAAGCTTCGGGATGAGCACAGCGGTCAGCATCTCCACTCAACAGTGAGCTCTGCTGCTTGGAAGGGAGGCGGAGGTCTCCCTCGTGGCTCATCCCAGCTGCCAAGCCAGCTTCCACATGAACTGGGCACTGCCTCAAACCACCATGACTTTGAGCAACAAGCAGGGAGAAACTACTCAGACATTCGTTCAGATGCATTTTCTGGGTGCCTGACAGGAGACTTTGTGGCCTGGTCTGCAGAACTGCCGAGCACTTGGAATCGCTACCCAGGGCTGCAAGAGCCGCGGTTTGAATACCTGAAGGGCTGAGGCTGTGTACTTGTCAGCTCCCTCAATCTGCAATGCAACTTAACCAAATAATTTTCACATTAGGTTTTGAGGGACAGATAGACCATCAGCAAAATGGGGAAATGCCCTTTCTTGAGAGCCAGAGGGGTTATTTACCGTTTGTGAAGCATGCAGATACAATAGCAATTGATGCCATAAAAGCCCACGAGGCTTTAAGTTAACCATTCTTTTTTTCCAGTGCAGGATTTGAATAAGTAATACAGGGACAGACGTGACACCACAGAAGAAAAATTATTGAGCAGAGGCTGAGCGAGTGAACGTGATCCATTCTGCACACCAAACAGGACATGTTGGGAGCTTTGCAAAAGGATAATGTAGCTGCACAGTTAAAGACCATCATAATACATATACACGAAGGTGCAAATTGAGATTCACCAGAAATATCTTTTCTGGCAATTCCTAGCTTTTAAGTACCTCACTTTGTAACCTTAGGACTACGCTTCTTTTGTGGGTTTGTATTATAGATGCAACCTCTGCTCTCTGCCTCTGCGCACACATTAGCATTTTTCCACAAAGCATGGCTCTGCTCCCACCCTCAAATATAGCAGCCTAAGTGTCCTTGTTCCGGCTTTCTTTCATCTCATCTCCTGGAGGATGAATAACAGAGTAGTGGTAAGGAAAAGAAGGGAGCACACCTTCCTGTTCGGAGTCTCAGACCAGACAGTGAGAAGTTTAAAACCTGAACTGGCCAAATTAGAAGGAAGCTCTGTTGATTTGCATCTACCCACAATACTACCACCGGGAAAGAGGCTCTGTCAAAGACTGATTTAAAGCCCCCATCACGGAAGGGAAGAAAGAAAACAAGGAATTAGGATGACATTCTCTTTTTCCCCTACAGATATTGTGGTTTTCTGGGTGTATCACAGATACACTCCGATCCAGAGCTTGGGATGAAGGCCTGCACGTTTCCAAAAGCTCAGACCCGAGCTGTTGGAGACAGCAGACACGAGCTGGATGAAAGGCCAAGCGCAGGTGAAACGTCAGTGCCAAGAGAGCGCCAGCCCAGTGCTTTAACCTCAACACGTGCCTCTGGGCAAGCCTGAAGGTCGCCTCGCACAGCACGGAGCAGTCCTGCCAAGTCTCCCTGGCCACACCGGAGACTGGCACGGCGGGTCCCTGCCACATGCCTGCCCTCCGGCACTCAGGCCCTACCAGGCGCGGCGTGCTGGGGCATCCCCGAGATGGGCAGTCCCCTCTAGAGATGGTCCGTGCTCGCCTCTGGGAGTCACGGGAGGGTATCGTGGCTGTCCCCCATCAGGACATGCCTTACCACGGGCTGATTGCTCTCAAACAGTAAACCGTGCTCACAGCATTCATCATTTATAAACAGAAGGCGTCCAGCAACATGAAACTGGTCCAGCAGTTCCTTCATATAAATGCCCCTCTCCCGCCAAGAACACAAAATGTATCTGTCAAACATACCGCTCACTAAAGCATCGGTGAAGATGCATTTCAAAACACTCCAGTTTCTAATTAACCAGGCCTTCTTGGGAAGTGGGTGCCATCCCTGTTTTACCGAAGAAAAAACAGAGGGCTAAGCTCACTGAATTTAAGGGGGTCAAATGGCAAGCGGGACATAACAACAAGACTCCACGGCTACTACACAAGACATTGGTGTCCCCAGGGTACTATGCCACAAGCAATTGATGTTATAGTCCTGGCTTCAAACTATTCTCGCGATTTATTCTTGCATGCTGATGTGAAACGGGTCAAACCTACAGACCCTTCAGAAGTTCCTCAGCACTCAGCAAAGCCCGGTTCAGAGGGCTGAACATTAGCTTAGCTCAGATGGCACAAACAACTAAGGCAGTATCTTCAGAGGTGATTAAGCAGCTAATCAATTTTGAGAAGCTGAGCCTCTAATCACTAGCTGGAAATATGAAGCAGACTTATTTCTCGTTTGTTTTAGCAGGCAGAAGAGAAGGATGGAGAGCTATAATGCCCTGTGACAGATGCATGCCCAGCCTTTCCTATTTTGGAAGTTTGCTTTTGTATACTCCTAGGAGATGCACACTAAAGCATCCTGAACACAGGCTTGATGCTCTACAATTGTATCAGCACTTGAGGAATAGAAATGTCAAAGCAATTAAGTCTGAAGAGGTTCTTTTTCTCTCTATCCGTTCAAATCCTGTGGAGCATTTCCCAGCTTAAGCTTTTCCACAAAAAAAATTTTGTCAATATGAAGTCCTGATTTTTTCCTAGAGAACAGGGGAAGAGGAAAAGGAAAAGCTGAAAGCAAGGAATCGGAGATGGAACAGAAGAGCCTCCTCTAAAGCTGCCAAATTTTCCACTCCAAATCAAAACATTGCCCTTTTTGTAATACACAGGCTTGTTTCTTCTGGCATTTTCCAATGGAAAGACACGAGTTTTATCAAAAAAAAAAAAACCAAAACGAAAAACCAAAACTAAAAGCCAAACCCACACTTAAAACGAGCTGCTGAACTACTTCAGCTGATCACTTTACCTGCTTGCACCCCAGTTTTGCCAACCGTAGGACAGAGGTAGCAAAAACCTACTAATGACAAGGACTATGCAGGTTCAGCAACAGCTGTGAATTGTCTCCTGTGTACACAAAACATTTTCCATTTAAACAATCATTAAAGTGTTTTCTCTGAACCATAATCAACAGATGAGGCAACACTCCCTCCTTCTGCAAACAAACTTCTATTAGGTGCCTGGAAACCACCTGCGTGCCGCTGTGCATACCTCTCCCATATGGCCTAAAACAAGTGGCAAGAAGTCAAATTACTGAGCACCAAAGCTTCGGCAAGCAAGCTCCTAAACAAGAGTCATTTGGCTCAGGGCCACCAACCAGTCAGTAACCATGCCGGAAAACAACTCGGGAGTCCTGACTCCCAAGTCTTTCTGCTCTACCTGCTGGACCAAGCTATTAATGACTTGCTGGTTCAATTACATTTTCTGCTCTGTTCTTTTAAGGATGAAGTCAGCAGTGAATGTTTTCTGTAAAAGGAAATCCATCATGGATATTTCCCAGGATACAAGCAGTGCAAGGCAACTCAGTGTCTTTGTGGAAAGGACTAGGAAAGAGACTGTGCAAGGAAATAACTGACATTATCTTCCTGTAGCCTTTTAAGTTTCCTTTGCCTCAACTGCTCTGGCCACATCAAATCCTGCCCAGTCCCCTGCCATGACCTCTGCTGTGGCTCTTCTTTTTCTGCAGAGCCCGACTGTCTCATTGCAAGTCACGAGCAGCCTTCTGAAACCGAGTTATGACAAAATAAGGGCATTGTGCGTTACATGCACAGTGAATTATCAATCCGCTACTGAAACTCAAGGAAAAAACGCAAGAAAGGGACATTTCTTCTAAGGCCTCTCTAAGCAGCAATAAATCTTTCAGCTGTCTTTCAAGCTAATTCTACACTGCCTTCAAGGCCACACGGTGAATGAGCTGTGCCTTGCTTCTAGGACAAGGCAGGTTAAGGGAACTGCATTTCCAGTTCCCTTTCCTACTAGGGGACTGCAGAGAGCATAAGAGTAACCCAGCTTAGACCATGTGAATCCAACAGGATAATGACCATCACGCAGGCAGCGGCTGTACAAAAAATAAGATAGCCTAATTCCTCCAAACAGTCTCCAAAACAGGAAAGAAAGAGAGAGCAGGAGAACGGCAGGATGCTCACACCAGTCCACCCCACCTTCCTGCTTGGCACCTCAACTGGCCAGCTTTGTTGCCCCAACTAAACGATAACAGCTCAGGCATCTCGCAGGGACAGGACAAAGCTTCACACATCTATCCTTGTAGTGCTCGAGGCCGACAAAGGCTCAACGCGACCGCGAATCCATCATTACATGCAGAATCTCACCCTCCCCTTGCTCCACTGGCACTTCTCCCAACAGACAAGGCTATCCACAGGTTGAGCACAGCCCCTGCCAGCCAGGGTTGCCCGAGTAACTGAGCATTGGCTCTGGCAGCCAGCTCTCAGACGGGTGGGAATGCCACAAGCACCTTATAGAGGATTTAAGCAAGGACTGTTGCAGCTCAAAGCCTGAGTTCAGAAAGCAAAAGCTTAGGACTTGAGAGACTGGATGGATACCACCACAGACCCCTTTGCAGGTCCTTGCCACTGTATCCCGCAGAAGAGCTGCCACGTCCCCTTCTTTATCTCTTTTCACAAAAAAAAATGGATTCCTTTTCTGCAGCATGTTGGCTTTTTTTTTTTTTTTTAAATTCACATGCACGAGGACACTCAAAGATTAAGATTCCTCCACTGGCACAATAGGGCATGACTTTCTGGTCCAGTCAGTCTGCTACACGAGTATAAAACTTATATCAGTTAAACATGCACCATGGAGAACACAAAACACGCACAGCAAAGAAGTGAACATCACTAACGGACACCTAAATGCTGACCAGATTTTTCTTTCCACTGGTTAGAGCTTGCAGCAAAGAGCTCCATTACAGCATGCACTATCCCCAAACCCACTGACTCGCAGAAGCTATTCCACAGTCAAACAGTGCTTAGCTTTCAGAGCTACCCCCCCACCACGAAAATACTCTTTAAGCACAGGCTTGCCATAAGACAGCAGAAAGATGATCTTCTCTAGCATCAGCTGATTGGGAGGCAGGTACTTAGTCAAGCTTGTGCTGCAGTTTCTGCTTTTAGTATCAGTTTAGACTAAAAGTTTTCACAACATAATGGGACCAATAACAACAGGGTCCTCTCTCAGCTAAGATTCCTAACTCTAAATGCATGCAGAGTGCCTTCTTTTGCTCCACAATCACTTCTAGCAGGGAGTTCCACAGACTTTGGGATTAAAAAAAAAATATTTATACATATATATATATATTTTACTTTTATCAGTTCAAATTAGCTTTTTAAGTTTTGTGCCACTCTTGTTTTGCTTTTGTGTTCTACCTTTCTCAGTGGCTTAGGGTGATGACATTTCCATAATGCACTTGGTTCCACTGAAATTGAGATAGTTTCCAGGCTTTGCCCTTTCAGAAGGTAGAAGTCATGACTAGCCGTCTTACATTTCAATATATATATGCCCTCTAGTCCTTCCTAAGACAACCGCAGAGCTGCTGCCAGTCCAGGGAGGAAAGGGCAGGAGCTATGGCATGCACATGCCCCTACACTTCCATTATCACAATTGCAACACACTGCCAAGTTGGAGGAGTATTTTTAGACTGAAGAAAAAATCCTGGGGATTTATCAGGGAATTATTAATACAAAAGTGACACTAATACCTAGCAGCATTCCATTTTCCTTGTACAAATTGGGTTTATTTCCTTCCCTTGTCCAGCTTTTCTAGACAAGGAAATTGGTGCTTATCCAACCACTGCAAAGTCTTGGGCAGAGACACCAGGACAGGAGAGCACAGATGGGGGTCTCTGCTAGGCCTTACGGGGATACAGGGCCATCTTCAAAAAGACTACTTTCACCCCTGCCACGGGTAGCAAGCTTGTCGCAACCCACAGGGTCAGGCAGGGAAACGAGCCTTGGTGCAAGCACAGCGTAAACACACACACTGATGATCCGCGATTCACAGACCAAGTGTTCATATTCTCTGCCATATCCTGCTTTGCGGAAACTTGTTGACAGGTGGATGATCAAGGCAGTTAATATGAATGACATTTGCATAGGCAAACTGGATTAAACCCCTGTGTGGACACATTTATCCAGAGTTAGAAGCAGGCTTCATTTAATTTAGCTTTGAAGTAAACACATTAAGGCCACTTGTATTCTGAAAAAGAACAGCCATGCTGTAGGCCAGTGTAGTTTAAGTAATCCACTTTAAATTCATGCTTAGTTAAATTTGGACTAATTTTCACCCAACTATGCCTGTTTAAAGAAGCTTGAAGCAAGACTACAGAACGGCCTCCTTGAGCTAGCTGCAGTAGGTGATTTGGAGGCAGCCAGTACAGACCCAACATCAACAAGCAATGGGATCACGCAAGTCAGGGAACAGTTTTAGCTCCTTCTGTGATGAAGTGTCAGTGATCTGCCTCAGTCCTTGCAGGTGGACTGAAGCCACAGCAGAGCCAAGCTGGTAAAACAATTGCTCTGGATATGCTACTCCAAGTTAGCACCCAGGCAACATTTGGGCTTTCAGCCCATTTTTCTACGAGAGCCATTTTTGGCTTGGCTGTGCAGACAGATTATTTAACAGAAGGACAGGGGAGAAGGAGGAGGGAAGGAAAGATTTAGTTTCTCCAGAGAAAGCTGCTGCTGACAACGAGCAAAATAAAATACCCTGGAGAGAAAGCGCTTGACAAGAGACTAAGCCATAGGAATTGTGTTATCGGCATTGCAGGAGCAAACCTGGATGGAGTTACTGGCTGACATTTGAAAAATGAAAGAGGTGAATAGACGGTGCTGTGCTAGTAAAACAATGAATGGAAGAGCAAAGGTGCACAAGCAGGGAGGAGAAGGCAGGGTTTTTGTACATGACTAGACAGGCAGCGGCAGCGATACAGCTCATTGTCAGCCTTGGGGCCGATTAGAGAGCAGCTCCAAAAGAAGCGGATGATGGTTATATCTCTTTCCCCTTGCATACTTTCACATGCCCATTGTTTCACCTAGAAGCTTATTTCATCAGGTCTGTTTTCAATACAAGGATTTTGCAGCAGCAATAGCAAATATTGAATGTATTACAAAGCTATTCAGTGAGCTGGAAAGAGACATTATGGAGGGAATTTTATCAAGATAAGGAGGAACTTGGCTGCAAAGACAGAAACGGATCAGAATGTATGATTTGTTTTGCCCCTTTGAACTAATCTGTATTTTGTGAAAGAACAAATACAAACACACATGAATATCCAAGACAGATGCTGTCCTAGCCTCTAAAAGGAAAAAAAACACACCTCCTAGAAACATTAGCAGTCAACAAGTTTTAAGCTTCAGCGTACTCCCCCGTACACTGGCAAAAGAAGACCAGCCAAGTTTTACCAGAAAGCCAGGTCCAAAAGTTAGTTAGAGGGCATAGTTTTGGAGGGCAGAACCCCCACAGAGAATTAAGTTCTGACCAGTTTTGTGGAAATAGCAGCTGGGCAGAAAGAAACCCTAGTAGCATCCCTGTTGCATGAAAGGCTTTCACAGGAGGCAAATTTTATTAAGTTTCAGAGACCCTGCCTTGAAGCAGAAGAACCACAAGAAGCTGGGCTTCACTGCTCCTCTGCTCACAGAATGGCTTCTTTAGAAGTTCCTGTCATTCATCACGTGCAAATCCTTACTACAGATGAAATCGGTTTATAAACAGCAATTAAGTTTGAACCTACACTAGAAACTTATAGTTAATGAACTAGTTCAACTTTTTAACTGATTTAGTTAAAGGATCAGGTTTTTCCTAGCATAAACAAGGCCATGGGTTAAGTATAGCTATTCCATCAAGTACAAGTTGGGGGGGGGGGGGGGGGGAAGCATCTATTAGTAGCTAAGAGAATCATTAGTTTTACCTCTTTCTGTTCACAAATGAGTTGGAGCAACTTACATTTTCCTTGAATCTATTTATGATGGGAAACTTGCAAGATTATTCCTGCAAATAATTAGTTATTGATCTCTAAGTTTGCTTAGGGAAAAGCACTCGCAAGCAAGTCAATCTATTATTCAAGCAACATTTATTGTTTAGGGATTTGTGTCACTGAAACCACATTTTTGGTCTACTACTGATTGAGCACAACTTCAGGTTTTTCCATGGGTGGGGGAGGGAGGTGTTTGAAGTCCCATTTTTCAGAGTCAAACTTATTTTTTTCCCCTTCTTCCCATAAATGTTTTTCACCAGAATTTGCTTAAAAGGTTTTGAGTATTTCTTGGCAAAAAAAAAAATATAGCTATTTTATTAATATTCTAGGAACATTTTCCCAGTGTTTAGATATTCTAACTAATAACAATAGCATTAAGCAAGACCTTGAATTCCTTCTAAACCTGCAGAGCACAGGGACAGCTTCAGATCCACACAGCTGGGGACAGGTCTTTAATTTCTGCTCAGTTTTCCTGCTCCTTATCACAACAGACAAAGCTCTGGTCACCAATAACACCTACCCACCACACTTTTGTTACAAAACCGTGCAAATTTCACACAATACAATCTTTTCCCAGTGTTAGGACCTGGCGTGCTACATGTAGCCAGGATTCTTCAACGCAGCCTAAGAAAAAGCAGCCAATCCTCTCAAGGTCAGTAGTTTCACCAGGAAAGTGCTGAGCCCCCACCACATGCTCTTTCCTATCAGCCTCCGGTTCCTTTCCCCAGAGATATATGAATTAGCACTTTTCTCCTATCCCCATTTTCAAGAAGCATTTATTGCCCTCTGATTTGAGTTCAGGTTGTATTTAGCCACTCCCCGAAAAGCAGCACAGACTTTCAGTCTGCAGTAATTAAAGAGAGGCAAGAACAAAGCAAATTAGCTATCAAACTTCAACAACTCTGCTTCATGCTTCCCTGGGCTTTGTCAGAACAAGCTGCCAGTGCCTGATAGTAGAGTTTTACAGAAAAAAGAAGGCGTATATGGGGGTGAAGCAGCCCCCAATCAGTTGCCACACTAAGGCTACTCTCCACATCTGTGTGCACACGTGGGAGACCGACAGCGATCACACGATGGTCGAGCACACACGGGTGAACGGTTGCAAAGCAGAAACCAAGGAAAGCAATTGGGACTGACATAATTGCTAATGCCAGAATAGCTCGGAAACATCGCATCCTGCCCTGCGCCAGGACAGGAGCACAAGGAGCCCAACACAAAGCCTACCAGGCAGATCTCTCTCCAAGTTACAAGAGGGAGGATCCCAGGGAAGCTCACGGGGCTCCAAGCATCTGTGCTGGGCTTGCACTGGGGAAATGGGAGGAAAAACCACACCTACTGTAAGCATTTGTTGTTCTGAAGGAGCAAAACGATTTTGCAACTTGCTAAGCTTTGCATCAACCAGTGTTTAACCACACACGGTCTGACACTGCGCAGCAGACATACCCCAATCTGCTGAAATGAAAGAAACAGGCTGGCAGGAGATGAGTGCCTTGCTCAGTGTCACATTCTAATAGCAACGAGCTCTGTGATGAGAGATCTGAAAAAAATCAGTCCATAGCCTGCCCCACACTCTATGCAAAAGTGATATCGCACAGCTTTCCTTATTGCATGTCAAATGTAAAAATTCCTCTGGATGCATGTCCTACGTGAGCAGTAGACACAGTGGTCCAGCTGCATTGCCAGTCTTTCCACAGCCTTTAAGTGAAAACTGCTTTTAAAGATCTTATAAAACTACCTGGTACAGCTCTCTCCTACCTGTCTGGACTCTCATGATTTTAAGTGCTACTTGAGCTCCTTCACATTCCATTTCCCTGCTCATCCCTCATCCACACTACAGCAATCCTTCAGCTTGTATGCAACAAAATCCTCTACAAGTATTACTTCATCCTGCTGCAATCATAAGAGATGGTAGTGTGAAATGTACTTTTCAAAATTACCAAGTCCAAACCCAGCAGTGTTCGTTAATGCAAATACCTTGAGCTGTCCTTAAGCCTTCAACTTTCCTCTTTCCCACAACTGCCATTCTCAGCATCAAGGACAGCTTTAGCACTTATTCCTTTCAACAGTCTGTGCAAATCACTATTACCATGCCATGTGGGTTTCAACAGAAAACTGCATTTGCTGGGCAAAGGAAGTAAATTTCTGTCTGGTTTTATTTGGTTGTTTGGTTTGGTTTTTTTTTTTTTTTTTTTTTTTTTTAAGGTATGTTGTGAAAAATAAGAGCTGCTTTTGGAGCGGTAAGAGATAAATATGCCTTTAAAGGAACATCTTCCTTTGCAAGCCAAATAGGAAAAGTATTTTTCAGTGTACAACAGCCCTCTTTGATAGTACAGGATGGGATTAATAGCTATGAGCTTCCATTGTCATTGCTGTCCAGATTCACATGAGAGATTTGGTCCTTCAACACTGGCCTTCCCTTCCACCAGTAAACACGAGAGAAACTATTTGCACAATCAGGTCACCTGTGGGATTCACACTTAGATCAGCGTTAGGGTACTACAGATCCTAAGCTGTGTGTTTGCTAATCAGTAGTCACAGCGCAGCTCTATCCTTTCCTGCATGCCATTCTCACAACATGCTGGTTACCCTTGGCTGAGTCACATCTTTGTGCCTTTGCTTACTATCACAGTATAGATCATCACTTACCAGCACGTTCGCACAGAGCCCAAGTTTCAGGAGTAGGCAGGAAAACCTGGCTCTAGCACAGGCTTCGAGAGCAGATAGCACGAAGCTGAAATGTGTTTCACAAATCTAAACTGCATTTCACAAGTAATTTATCCTCGTGTTAGGATGAGCACAGAAACTGAACTTCAGAGAATTGGAAACGTAGAACTAGAGTATTAATAGGAACATACGAACTTCTATATAATTAGTAACATCTCGTAAGGCACTTTTACACAAGTTAAGTACCACTAGTTCCACTATAGAGGTGGGGAAACTGGGCCACAGGTGGCCCCAAGGCCAGTAGCAGAGGACAGTAATATTCAGGGCTCAAGATTCTCAGGGCAATGCCCTAACTTGCAAGCAACATCTGCTCTTAGAAGAGTAATGCTTTATTTCAGTCTCAACTGATCAAGGAAAAAACCCAGCGCTTTGTATGGGAGAATTAGCTTTAAAAAGTCACCATGACCTTAAGCACTGTGACAGCTACCTGTTAGAAGCTCTTATGCCGAGCAAGATGATGACATTGTCTGTCACCAGCATCTAACAGAGTACATCAGAAGACCAAATGCAAAGATCCAGAGTTCCCTACGTGGTCAGTCAATGATAAGAACCAACTACCACAGCTATGTTTTGCACTTCCCATACTCAAAAACTATCAAGAGGAAATCAAGAGCTCAGATTGGAAACACCCATAATAAGAAACTCTTAAATAAAAAAAAGAAAATCTGTATGCAAAGGCGCCACTGTGCTGCAAATGTAAAGTCACAGAACAAACTGAATGAGTAAAGAACATCTCAGACTTAAGTTAAGTAGTATCCTGGATACTATTTAGTAAGGTGACACTTTATAATCTTTAATAAACTCCTAAAACATGCCCTACTGAAGTCTCTGCTAAATTAAATGGGCTCATTGCCTTGCAATGAAGTAGATAGCTGGAACTGCTACAAAATTACTCTGCTTCTCTGCCCCTGATAATCTTGTCACCAGTGAATTCTTCCACCCCCTTTTTTTCTTCCCATATTAATGTCCTCCATCATAATAAGGATTCCTACCCACTGCCAAAACTCAATTTACACTATTTACTTTAATGACCTCATTTGTCATGCTAGCATGTGTGTCTACCTCTGGGACTGCAGCCCCGTCAGTCTGCCAGCAGGTCTCATTTACAGTTTGCTCTTTCATTATTATTTTTAAAGATTAAATTGCTTCCATTTCAAGGCACACAGTCTGGGAACTCCCACAGCCCAGAGAATACCGAGATACATTTGATCAATATATTTTAGGGTTACATATCTCAATCCCAACTGACTCTCCCCCACACATACTGCCCCACTGCATCATCCATCTATTTCCATCACCTTTCACTTTGTTATTCCTTTCAATCTTTGCAAAAGATACTCACTGGTTATGACATTATTTCAAGTTGTGGGAGGAATTTTAACTTTTTTCTTTTTTCTTTTGGGGTGTGGGGAAGGAGAAGAGTGTGATCATTTCCTTCCCCAATGCATCAGCTCATTTGTTCATTCTAAACCCCATTTTCTTATCTCACAGCTTGACTACTCCAGAGGTATATTCCTTCCTATTAGATTATATTTCTCCCTTACGGTGTGTCTCCAATTCTGACATGCTCAGTAAAGTTCAATGTTAATTGCATACTTCATGTTTTGTTATACCACATGTTTTGTAGAAACAGCATTACACAAACTGCTAGAACTATAGCTAGAGGAAACCTCCAGAAATACAGCATCAAACCCAAAGCAGCACAACAATCTGCCATTCAAAGCAAGGGAGGGAAGGAGAGACCGGGTATTTGAGAAATCATGTATGTCTGCAGTGTCTCAAGGACCTATTCCTCAGCTTGTTTGCAACATCTTTAAAAGGAGATATTATAAGCCATTTTCCTGCTTATGAGTAATTGCTCCATCCATTTGCCTCCTCCCAACTCAGCCTCCAACTGACTGGCTGGGACAAAATGTGTCTTACCAAGACAACCCTTGCCACATGCAGTGGCCACTCCTCTGCACTTCCAGTTTCTATAGAACCATTCGCAAAGCAGACTGGACATTTGCAAGACATCATTTGCAAATCCCGGTATAAACCTAAACTAGAACAGAGTACTGGCTAGGAAAGTGAGGTGCCAAACTTAAAATCACAGTAGTACCAGTTCCTTCAATATTTAGAAATGCTGCTCCCAGGCTAACAGAAACCTGTCTTTTAACCAAAAGTGAGAGCAATGAAACTTTCCTCATAAGAAACTTTAAGAGCTCAAAGATATTTCAAAGTTACTGAGCACCTATCTCATTTTCTTCAGTTCATGCAACTACATGACTATGTCTTTCTTGTTTTCCTTCCATGGCAAACGTTTGTCTGAAGTCCCAATAAACATTAGGAAAAACCTTTACATTTCCCGATAGTGATTTCCAATATGCTGATACATCTCTTCAGAAGCCTCTCAAGTGAATAAACTGGTCCCAGACTAATAGTACTTGTTATCTACACAGAGACATCCTTGCTTGGGATGTCTTCTGAATAGATTTCAACAGGAGCATAAGGAATAACATCTTTTCCAGATATATTTGAGTCTGATATGAACATAGGTGTTTTCTACAGAAAAACATGCTTCAGATTCCTCATCAATATCTCTATATAAAGCTAAACCAAAATTTTTAAGTTACTTCTAAATATACAATGGTACTTAGCAACAAAACTATCTTACAGGTTATGTATGATGTATAAAAGCATATAAATATTACTCACTGTCAGATGATCAAGCTTCTGGCATGTAGGGAGAAGATGGAAGATACTACAGAACAGTCTTCCCTGGATTCCCTCAAGTCTTGCCCTGGATGATCACATGCAGACAAGAGCAGCAAGGCTGAGGAAAAACCAACAAGGATTGACAACATTAGACCAGAAAAAGCATTACTAGTGTGGTCTAAAAGAATTTGCTAATACAGAAGCAATACAGCATCATCAAAGCTCTTGGAAACATCAGGTAGTGCCAAAAAGATGCAAACATTTTAGAGACTGTGCACTAGAACCCCCCAAAATACCTTTTAGACTCAAGTGGGGGGTTTTTTCCCCCTTTGTACCCTTTTTTACTTTATCTGTGGAGGACTTGTGTCATTAGCATACTCTTCTGTGCAGCACAGAATGGCTGATGCCTGTGTAGCCAACTCAAACCTGAGATTGAAAAGGACTATTTACTATTTCTGTGGAAGCTGCTTTCCAAAGAAACATAGGGAATTTTAATAAAATTAGTAAATTGGAAACCCCACAGAATTTGCATGTGAAACAGAGAAGAATTCCTATTATTCCTGTTTTACAGGTAGGGAGACTGAGGCAGAGAGCACATAAATCGTTCTGGCAAAGCTATAAAAAGAGAGGTGGAGAGCTTGAAAAAGACCCAGAACTGTGGTTTACGAGGAAAGCCCATCTCACACAAGCCAAATCTTCTTATGATCTAAAAACCCAAGATAAAAATTTTGCCTAAGCAGGTATATTCCTATAAAGAGCGTCATGTTTAACAAACCAGACTTTTCTGGTACTCTCTGTCAAAAGAGTTTCCAATCCATTTAACAAGGGGTAAAGGCTCTTTCTGATAGACATAAACCTCTCACGCTTGGCATATTCTGACACCTACTCTAACTGTATAGAGGAATATTTGTAGTCACAGCAGGTAAATGAGCTGTGGACAGGGAACACAACTAATTTAATAGCATGAATTATTTACACATACATTCAGGAAAGCCATCTTGCTACACAGCAGTCCCAGCAGCAGGGATTATTAATTTATAACTCAACTACAGCTACATTAAACAGAACGAGGCTTCCATAAAAACTTAACTGTGGAGACACAGAAAATATTACCTAACCCATCCAGAAAGTACAACAGGGTTCCCTAACAAAGCCTCAGCCGTTAGCCAAAAATCGATCACATCTCTTGGGCTTCCACTAACTTCCAATTTGCATCCAGACTTGCCTACTTGTCTGCTGTGCCCATACAAAGCAATGAATCTTAAAGTAGATTTGCCTTTAAGCTTTCATTAGCTTCCAAAACAGCATCAAATTCCTCCCTTTCTGAATAGCAACGCCAACACAGCTTCCTCCCTCAGCGAGCAAAACCCTCGCAAAGAAAATAGTGAGCACCCCCACTCCCGCAATCTCCCCGCTGGGTCCCACTCAGCATAGATCTGATCGGAGGCAAAGGGAAAAAGAGACACCCCAAAGGGAAAACAGGAGAAGCGTTTGAGGGTGGGCTGCTAGGAATAACAAGATTTGATGAGAAGCTGCAGAACATACGAAGGAAAGGAAGGAACTGGAAATACCTGAGCAGAGAGTCAAGGAGAAAGAATTGGGCTGTGGAGCACAACTACAGCAGAAGCCTACAGAAAGAGTCAGAGCAGAGAGTGTGGCTGTGGGGAATTTGGGCAAGACGAGCAAGGGAAACTGGGGAGACAGAGGGTCCAATTCCCTCCAGCAAAAGAAACACAGATGATAAATCTGGAAGCAGAAACCTGGTCAGCAATGAGAAGTCTGAAGACTGGAAATAGGTAAGGGAAAGGCAAGACTGAGCATGGGACAAGAGGAACTCCATGCTTCATAGCACCACTCGGCAGCTTTAACCCCAGCCTTTTACAGCTAGGTGTTTACGTGACAGAAACCCACATCTTATGCAATCCCAAGACATGGTTTTAGAGACATGTTTTTTTCCTTGGTTTAGCTCCCAGCCAGATACTTCATATTCTTAATTCCTCCTTGTGTGTTTTGTACCATCTGCAAAGAAATAGAAGCCACTATGCTATGCGTGTTCCCAGCATACTATTTATCCTGATCAACATGCTAATAGCTGGACTGCCTGCATCCCCACATGCTTTTTTGCCCAATAGATGGCCAAGGCAGCAAATTTATCTTCATACAGTAGGAACTCGGTTCCCGTTAATGACTAGAAACCCTCCATAATGCACTGTGATCAACATGAAATAATTTCATAAAGCACAACCTCGTGGTAGAGCTGACTCTGCTGTTAACCATTTGCTAAAGATCAAAGGACTGAAAAGGGTGGGTTGGATTGCCTGTTCTTGGTGATTTTGAGTCTTACTGTTTACAGGAGAGGTGTTTGGTGCTTCCTGAATGTAGATAAATGGTCTCAGATTAGGGCCAGAAGAAAAAGCACCCAAAAGCACGTCAGCCCTACTGAACAGTAAAGAAGAAAGCACACGATCGACCCAGTAAAGCAGCTCTTCCTCTGCCTTGCACAGGTACACTTCTGGCACTTTCAAGAAGCCTGCATTTGACTGATATAGAAATCACGCTGTGGTACTGCATAAATCGCCATCCAGTGACATATCTTGGGTCAATCCTCCTAAATTCCAAGCCTCCCTACACCTGGGCTGAAGAAGCATCCTGCTATACGAGCACCTAGCAGCGTCCCCGTAAAAAAGGTGGAGAACCTCTTTACTCCTTGTCCGGAATTAGGACTATCACGTTTTGACTGCGTGCAAGTTACTAACAAAGAGCATTCAGTGTCACTGTTGTGATTTCCATGATGGTGATATCTGATGCTACCATCAGACCCCAGCTGAGGCTACATGGAAAGCCATGCCTATGGACCACGACAGTTAGATGGCAGTCACAGAGCCTCAATAAATAAATAAGAAAAACCACAACACCAGAACAACCACAAAGAAACTACCTATCAACGCCAAATACTGGAAAAGCAGGAAGGTTAATGATCCCAGCGGGGTGGAAATTCTCCCGTGTCAGGGATTTCAGGCAGCACAAAAGGCAGCTTCATACCAAATTTGGGAAGGAAAAAGAGATGACTGCTTCTGAGCGTCTAGAGAAGGACAACGGGACAGATGCAAACAAGAGCCAAAGCTTTGAAAGGTGCTGCGCTTTTGGTGCCAAAGAAGAGGAGAAACCCCACAAATCACTTTAATGCCAGTTATGCCAAGACATGAGCAAGGACCTACTCTGCCACCCAGTATCTTTCACTAAGAGTGCTGCACAGTTTCCAACAGGCTGATGCTTGCACAAGCGGGGATTTTGCAAGCCCTCAAAGGACTCAGTAGCTCTGTGCCTCAGCTCCCCCTCTCACAGACAGGTCATGGAGGGCAGCCAGGCCAAGTGTGCCCTAGGTAGGCCTAAGAGCAGGTGTGGGTGAGAGCTCATTAGTTCTTTGGGCCAGGCACTTACTTGTTCCTACAGCACCTGAATAGCCAATAAGTAGGGGGGGGGGAGTGGAGTTTTTTTGTGCTATCACAGCCCTGGTCAGCAGGTGAGGAAGAAGTCAGAGAGCTTAGCAGAGGGGGCATAGGACCTACAGAAAGTTCGCAGACTCAGAGCAAGTTCCCCTGCAGACTTGTTTTGAAACCTTAATCACATTGTCAGTTTGCTCTGTGCTTCAGTTTCTCCCTCTTTACAAATGATGATAGTGACAGCAGCCACTCACGTGAAATACTTTGAAAGACAAAGTCACAAAACATTAGATACAGGTCATGTTATTGCTGCATGTTGTGACCAATGCATACTCCAAAGAATATACAGTCTGTTAAAGGAGGGGTGGGGGCAAAAGGGGCTTTAGGGCCAGCAAGTCAGTACTGTTAGCAAGAACCACAGGCACAGAGCAGAATATAACCATTTTAGACTCCTACATACTTCAGTGCAAGGAACGCGGATCACTTAGCAAAGCAAAAAGCATCTATTTACAAAGGCACAACAGGCATTTGATCATTGCCTGGTGCTAAAGCAAACATCATTCACACTAACAATAGGTAGCACAACCAGACTCTAAAACATAGCAAGCAATTTCGAGCAACCACTTTAAGTGCATCACCTACTGGTTACCCACACCACAGCACAGGGCAGGGACAAATCCTGGCTCAAGAAGGGCACCATCACTAGGTACCCTAAGGACAAACTAATTATTCAGAGGCTTAAGACCTCAGAAAGAAGCCAACTTTATTTCTACATACCACCATAAGGGCAGCACGCAAATTCCTTCCCATTTTGCTTACCTCCTTTCTCCTCCATGGCCGTTGTTCTTTTTCCTCAAGGAAGCAAGGTAGAAGGCAGCACTAAACTCTCCCTCACAAGCACCCAGCAAGCTCAAAGCAGCAAGCTGAGCAGCAGAAAAGCCACAGAGAAGCCCAACATATACACCAATAGACTTTATCACCACAGAGCTCCAACAAAACCAAATTCAACCCGTACTTTTGATCACAAAAACACACAACAAAAAACAACCCAACTACTTCTCCATCTTCCTCTCCAACCCCTACACCCTCAGGCGCAATCAACAGCTTAAGAGAGTCCTCCTGAGTGCTTGGGAAGGGTAACAAGGTCCACCTGTGAACAAAGCCACATTGGTCCTACTTGTTTTTTATTGGTCAGTCTGTGTTGTTGGGGCATTAGAGCTGAAATCCACCAAAAATAGTTCAGTGGGGTTTTTGAGGGCTTACAAAAGTACCAATGTAATTCCTAGCATCTCAGAAATGAGTGAGCTTTTATGTATTTCCTGCTTGTCCACAAAAATATGTGTTGAGAATTCATGTCTTCTCTCTTTCTCTCCCATTTTTTCCCTTTTGCAGGATGCTAGGGGAGGAGACAAGCATATTTTACTTTTGAATTCTTGTTCAAGAATGTAACAAAAACTTGGAAATTATTTTTTCATGAAAATGTCCACTTAGGAAAAAGGCAATTCTCTTCTCTTTCAGGAAGAAATGGTTTCATTAAAAAAGAATAAAAGGTAAAATGGTACTTTCTAATGAGAAGCCAGAGTCTCTTCTTAATTTATTGAGTAGCAACCCCAGCCACATAAACATTGTTATTCTTTGTTATTCTCCCCAGTGTCCACGCTTGCAGCAGGCAAGATTCCTTACAGTACTTTTGAGTTACCAGCAGTACTTCAGTTAGGAAACGAAAAAAAAAATAATCTGTCTGGCACGTAATCTGTATTTCTGATTTACAGTCAGACTTCCAAGACTTAGCGCAGGTCAAAACTCAGCTCTGTCTTTCTCCCTTATTCAGCAAAGAGCGCTGAACTGTGGTCCTGCCTATTGCGGTTCCAGCAGAGCTATGCCAAAGAGGAATTTGGCTTGGGGAATGTATTTACTGTGTCTCTATTCTCATGGTAGCTCTGCAGAAGGTAACCACTATCAGGCAAAGTTTTTTGTCTAGACAGATGCTAGGAGACGGTAAGTAAACCATGCACCATCACATAACTAACAGAATTCCTATGACAAGCTCGTGCCATTATAGCTAGGTCACGTTGCCTCCAGACTACAGGATTTGCAAATGGCAGGATACTTTACTGTACCCGTTGGCCCCGGAAACGAGTTGCAGTAGGAGCACTTATGGGAGAGATGAAGGATGGGAAGGGTCAGGTTAAATATCAGGAAGCAGCTAATGCATCGGTTCGTGAGCTGTGATGGGGAGCTGAAGCATCCTGGGGGCTACTGCTGGCTGCCCCTGCTTGTCTCCAGCTGTGAAATAGCTTAGACTAGATCCCTAAAACAGCATTGCCATGTAAGTTCTTGCAGTAATAGCCACAGAGGTGGCCTGTGATTGGCAACACAAACGAGGTAAAGCTGAATGTTAATAAGCGGGACCTGGGAACAATCTCTATCTGCGATCCATAGATCTGGTTCATTACTTCCTTAGCTTAAATTAAAGTCCTTCCTTAATGTGGTTGGGCACAAAGCCATTTTACTGGAGAGTTCTGTCACGGGCATTGTATTTATAACTGTGATATCAATATGCTCCACCCAAGACTGAAATCCCTTTCTATTTTGAGCTGTGCAAGAAGAGGACAGAGTTCCTGCCCCAAAGAATTTACAATTTAAACAGGCTCTGGACAGGGAGAAAGGGACTCCGTGGAGTCCCGCAGTATACCAGCGTTGGAGTCAGGTGGACGTAAGAATATGGCCTGCTAATTGAATGCACGTTCGCTCCCTTGGTTGCTGACCAAAAAGGCTTTTCCATATATTTGCAAGTCCAGCTATTTGTTCAGGCTCATGTCCCTAAAGCACTGAAGTCAGGGGTGTCTGTAAGCTTTTAATCAGCCATTTCCTTACCCTTTTGGTTTGTCAGTGTAGAGCTGACAGCATGATCGTCCTTGCAATGTGCTGCTCTGTCAGCTTCAGAAATGCTGATCTCCCTCACTAGTGATTGAAGTTCTCCCAGTACCTCATTAACATCTCTCCCAGTTGCCTGCCCCACATCAAAGGGGTTTCCTGAGGCTTTGACAACAATCTCCCTGCTTCGAAGGGAAAGCTGTTGCAAGCTTTTTTTGTATGAAATGATTTAGGGGAGCTGAAATAGGATTTACCCATAGATGGAAGAAGCTCCAGTTTTGCATTCTACCACGCACAGTAGAAGATGATCCCTCCAGTCAATGGGGAAGAGAAGACCTGCACCAGTCAGCACTTTCAGCCTGGAGAACTGCCTCTCAGATGCAGATATAGGCTCTATCAATACTTCAGCAAGAGGTTAAGCTGCGATACGTGTCAACATATGGGAGTTCTAACCCTGCTTGCAAAGCTGGAAGTGCTGCTACTGGTGTGAAGCTATGGCAGTTCACGCTTTGGTGTGGACTGATCAGACAACTATTTATCCAGGAACTTGAGTGAGATGGAAGTACACGCTGCTACTGCACCACCTCAGAGCCTAGCTAGCTGGATATGCCCTCCTTGGCCTCACACACAGCTATGGCAATCCCTCCTTTGACTGCAAGACAATCAGAGCTTTACAAGGCAGCTTGAGACAAGGCAAGCTGAGTGCCCAGACCAAAACTGGACTTGGGGGTGCTTGCAAAACAGTACCAAGTGTGAATGTGTGCAGACCTGTCTGCACTGTGACAGATTTTCATCATTGCTATTCATCTTTGAGCATAAATTTTAAAGGAAATAAATGAGCCCTTATTTCCCAGCACTGAAAATGCCTTTAGGCATCACATCCAGAGCGATTTCCCTCACCGGAAAATTTTGTCTAATGTGCCCCTTGTAATAGTCACTCTGGTGCACGGGCTATGGGGCAGAGAGAAAACGTGCACTAGCATGCGTGCATGGTGGAGCCTGTGTGCACGGACAAGCAGATCTGAACACGTTCATACCCCAAATAGCATGGCAACAGGAAACTATGCCCTTCACACTGTGTATTAATGGTCATTCCACACAGCATGTTGCTATGCAAAGCCCAGGAGGGCTGCACACTGCATCTGTCTAACTCCTAGTGAGCGTTGCTTCAGGCAGCTGTTCAAGGGAGATAATTAAAGATGGTCTCCAAATCCATAAATCAAAGAGAGAAAGACCTTGAATAAGGGGACAAAAGGAAGAAAAAAAGGACTTAAAAATATGCCCTGTGCTGTATAATACTCAGATAGGTTCTTTCCAGGCACAATTGTGTTTCAGAAATAGCGTGCTGAGACTCTAAGTTACTTGGGAATCCAGGTGGGGGAGGCATTTAATCTCTGAGTGTTTGTGTGGCTTTGAGTGCTCTGCTCTGCTGTTAAATCGTAGCCCTTCTTTCCTGCGTGGCCTGCCAGCGAAAAAGCAGACGATGGTAGTTCCCCAAGGAAAAGCTGTCGAGCCAGGGGGACGTGACTGGCTATGAAAAAATACCAAGGGAGAGCAGCAGGGAGATTTTTCTCCACAGTCCAGATACACACGGAGAAAGCTTAACCAGTAACAAAGCTCCATTAATGCCTCCCTTACAAGCATTAACATTCTACCAGCATCAGGAAAGCCACAGAACAGTCGAGAGGGAGATAGCCCATTTCGTAGCAAAGGAGAAACCGAGGCACAAGAGGCCGAAGGTCCATATGTATGAAAACGTTTCCTGACAAACATCACAAGTGGACGCTTATCTGCTATGAAGCAGTACTATGTTAGTTTCTAAGTGGCATCTTTCTGGCTGCAGCGCAGGCCTGCGGCCTCTCTGCTACTTCTCAGCCCCGTGCACCGACTGCCTGGTGGATCAGACTGACAAGCTGCATCAGGCAGCTGATGTCCAAAGCAAGGAAAGCCCCTGATTTTGCAGGAATCTCAGATTGAATGCGGGTGGCCTGGGCTCCAAACAGTCCTGGAATTAATCATTTTTAAAACGGGGAGGCACAGAGGTTTCTTGCTTTGAGTACTCCAGATGGATGGGCGCTTTTTCAAGCTTTAGACAAAATCATCTCCCAAAGTCAGTGAGAGCAACTCAGGCAAGGATTTTCAGGCTGAGTGTGAGTGTGAGAAAGGTCTGTGAAGCCCTCAGCACCGATAGTAGACAGTGGAACTGATTGACCCAGGAACATGCTCTGCCAGAAGGTTCGGAGAGCACTGTCCTCTGCTTCTGAGAATGATAGTCATATCTACCCCCCCACCCCCAAACCTCTTAACCTACTGTCTCACACTGCAGAGCTGGGGAGCTTTTCATTAACTATTTCCTGCTCTGGTTTCCATGGAAAATAGAAAGTCACATGCACCATCTTCCAAGAGATGACAGAAGTGCCTCTGGTCTAACAATCCTACTGGCCTTTAACAAATGAGGCCAGAAGAAAAATTATCAAGATGCAAAACAGGGGTTTCAAGTCCATCTGCTCAAGTGATGCAAAATCTCAGCCTTTTAAAACAATAAAGTGCTGAAAAAACTCCTAGGTGTTTAGATAAGTCCACACTGAGCTATACTTTCACCAAAAAAAAGGTGGAAAGAGGCATTAAGACTGTCTATTACTAGAATGCTTTTGGGAAGTATAACATATTGTTATTTAAAGCATTTGATCTTGCTTTTCCCCAGTGCGAGCCCTAGAATGACACACTTCTCTATTTTCATTATTTCCAAGGTTTGGGCCAGGGTCCCTTGCTGTGATACTAGTACCTGTCTTTTCTAATGTTTAATCTCGTTTCCCCCAGAGGCTTCTGCTGGCTCTCGTGTACCATGTGATCCACCAGAATCACACTTGAGAGCATCTTAAGTCCTAGAACTCAGATGCTCAGTGCCCAAAGATGAGGTGAAGTGGTTCAGAAGCAAGATGCCTGTTTCGCATTCTTAGCAGTACTGTTTATTTGAAAAGTGATTTTCAGTATCTTTGCGTCTCAGCTTCCCCATCTATGAGAAACACGTGAGTGCATCTAACTGCTCGCTCAAAGATGACAGAGAAGGGAAATTCAGACATAAGTAATGTTTGCAAACTAGCATGTGTTTCTTTTCTGTGTAGACATCCATACAAGGCTCCATTATTCTGCTTTAGGCTAAAATCATCTCTCTTTTTAGTGGTTTCAGCTGAGCAGCATTTGCTCCATGACATATGAAGCAGAGAGGGTAGCAGAGGTTCAAGTTCCAAGAATGAGAATGAATGCAGAAAAGACACCAAGTTCTGAGCAGCTGCGGGTTAGATGAGGCCATTTTAAAAATAAAAGATCCTGCTATGCTATGCATCAGGCAGAATGGCACATGGGTCTTTTTGGGGGACAGATTCTGTAGAGTCTATCTGGAACTAAAGTAGAATTCTTAATGAAACAGAAGTGCAGCTTTCTAAATTTAGATGCACTATTAATGCTTTTAAAAGCATGTGCATCTATAGCCATGGAGTGTCTGAAATTTCATTCACAGTGTTTGCTCCCATCAGGCCAAATTTGAAACCCACTGAAGCCAGCGGCAAAAATCCCTCTGATTTCAACAGACCCAGTGCTTGGCTCACTTTTCCTGTCCCTCCCCATCTTTGGTTGCCCATTTGGTAGATTGCTATGTATGCCTAAATGAGACACTCTGCAGTTGTTGATACTTGTAATTCTGTTTTATGCTTTAGCCTTTCGGGCAGCGAAGAAGAAATGTTAGATCTTGCATAGTAGCTGGTTGAGTGAGACAGCAAAAGAAACAGCAGGCCAAATAGTTGAAATCCAAAGGAGGTATCTATCTTTTCCATATCAGATCTGTTAATCCAGTACTCCTTCTTTGTGTTGCAAAACAGGCTTCTCTATTGAACTCCAGCTACATTTACATCAGATGTGCCATATATCATATAATACAGACAGGAACTGTGACTTGTCTGGTAAATTGCGTTCTGCTTGTAATACGCCAATCTCTATGGGATGTGAATGTATGAGATCTGTGAATTGAAGGCCGTATTGCAATCTGTAGCATGACGGTTATGCATGAGGGATGTTCATATCAAACCCATGCTGCAATTTATTGTTTAGTCACCCTCCCCCCCCCCCCCCCCTTGATTTATAAATATTTCACCTGAGAAGAACATTCACTCTAAAACCAAGCACACAGACAAGCTTTCCAGTGGCAAAGGATGATCAAAGAGGATCGTCTGGATGGATGCTAGGGACTCAAGAGCTGCAGCTCCTCCACAATAAAGCCCACCAAAATCAAACAGAAATAGAGCTCATGCTTTTTCATGGGATCATTAATAGCTGGTAATCCCTCATTTATTTTCTTTGGAATTAAGCACGTTATGTAATGAGCAGGGGCTAAAAACTGGTGTTGGTTTTTCTCTATAGACTCAGGAGAGGTGTATTTCTTTCAGTGTTAAAGAATAAATTACAAACTCACCTGTCCTGCCAAACTCCCTCCTTCCTCATAAGGTCAAGAAACTCAGACTGATGCATCAATAAAACAAAAACCCAACTCCTGTCAATCACTGCTGGGCTTATCTGTTAGAGACACCTCTTTCTGCCAACGGCCTAGTTCTATTTTTACTGAGCAAATGCTTTCACACCTCAGCTTCCATGTGTGTGCCCACTTCATGCGTTGTTCACACCTAGTTTACTCTTAACACCTCTCAAGGACCTTGCAGATAGGTGTGAAAGGATTCCTCCTTTGGACAGCCATGTGCTTTGATAGGAAGGGGGAAAACAAATAAGAAGCAGAGTTGCTGTCAGCACTTACGGCTATCGAAGGGGGGACAGGAGAGAAAAGGGGCAAGGGAATGTATCTTCACTCCTTCACAATTGCTGTCCAGTTTCTGCCTTCTCTCTTTGTAAACAGTTTGGAGTTAAAGCCATACAAGAAGAGCACGCTCTCAGCAATGGCCTGTATCTTTGGGGCTTCTTCCATCCAAGCTGTAACTTTCCTGCAATTTCCCATGTGCAACTATTTGTGGGAGCACAGCCTTCCAGCAAGGGGTCCAATTTGTCCACTGATACATGACCAACCATCTGAGGAAGTTTAAGGCTCACAGTCCCAAAATAGTAATTTAATTACCGAACAAACTTTCCTGCATTGCCAGATGTGCTAAAGATTCACTGTGTAATCACTAGGAGCACAGGGGGCCAGGCTGTGCCATCTCATCCCACAGTCTTCAGGATTGCCATGCAGGACGTAACATCGCTCCCATCCTTCAGCAGTTGCTACAGCTTCAGTAAGATGTGTTCAAAGTGTGGCTACTAACCCAAGTGTAGTCTTGGAAATATTCCCGAAGCATCCATCTCAGTGACAATTAGGTAAGAAATATGAATCCCCTTGATACCAGTTTAGAGTTTTTCCAGTAATTTCCTACTTAATCTTTGGAACGTGCACTATTTAAAGAAAGAGGACTACAAATTTAATTTGAATGGAAAAAAATGTATATGCCAAATATAATTTGACTTTAAAGAACGATCCCACTATTTAAAACCTATCAGTGTTCCCCTTCCACCTCAGTTATTAATAGCATAGGTGCAAAAGAAATCAGACACTTTTCCCGGGATGAGCCAAGCTAATGGAGGGTTGGCCAACCTGTACCCTGTATGTTGGGCTCTTGAAGGGTATCTGGGCGCTTGCATATCAGAACATTGTGTACAAATGCTTTGACGAATCCAGCCTGGCTGTGATTTACCACTGCTAAGAATAAACACTTCCTAAAAATAAACCTGTACTTTCCTGGCTTTCTTCCTTTCTTTGTTTTCTTTCTCTGTTTGTTTTCTTTCTCTCTTTCCTTCTACCTACCTATCTAGCTATTTTCTTTTCTGCTCTTTGTGCAGATCAAATATTCAGAAAGACCTCTCCTTTTCAGCATTATCAGGCTAGGGGCCTGCCAGCACACAAGATAACCTGCAGTAAAGTTAAATTCACTTACTAAAATTACTGATACAAGAATAAAACATTTTTGAGCCAGGCCTCTGCTTTACAATCATTTTACAAAGAGTATCATTTCATCCTTGTAACAATCAGTAGACTATGTAAGAAGTGATGCATTGAATTGATTTGGATCAGGAAAAGCCTGCTACTTTATGTCATAATTACAACAGGATGAATTTAGAACCTATTTTCAATTGAAAAACAAATAAAAACCCCAGTGGCTCAGAGACTACAGGATACTTGCAGGTACATGATGGACTACTACCATAATAGCATAAAGTTCAACATCATAAAGTGCTTTCCTTATTGTTACTTCAAGTCAGACGGCTCTACATCCCTCACTCTCCCCGAAAAGAATAGTGAGATAGGCACAAGAGGCATGAAAAATTTGTAAGACTATTGTTTCTTGAGCTGCCACTTCCCATTCTTCCTAAAGGAAAGTTGACAGTCCAAGGGAAAGTTACCAATGCCCCACATATCAAAAATAAGGGTTGCTAGTTCTTTCTTCCACCACGGAGCGTGGGGCCAAAATTTTCATCTGTGACTGACTCGTCATTTTGGAAATCCAATCTGGCATGCCTCAAGAGAACCTGATTTTCATAAGACATCAGAGCAGCCTTTCCTAGTTCACTAGAGCATGAATCTCACTCATAATTATGAGCCCATTTTGTATTCAGCTTCTACTCTCCCTCATGCAGAGCGACATCAGCTTAAGTGTTCTCATCTCATTTTTTCTTTTCCCACAGTTCAACTCTTTCACATTAGCAGTGATGGGGGGGAACCCTCTCAGAAATGTATTATTTCATTGAATGTTTCCAACCAGGCTACATTCTTCATGGTCTTTATTTGGATCAATCATGTTAAAAGATGATGTTGCATTATTTAATCTTTGACAGGCATAGAATTAAGATGCAGGTTCATTCACTTACAGAAAATGTCAGACTAGAATTAGATGATCACTTTAGGGATTGAGCCTAACTACTAAGATAGCTGCTTTTTCAAGCAGAAAATGTTAACATTCTTGCCATATTTTTTCCCTGGGTTCTAGTGGCATGCGAAGGGGATTTATTAGGACCTGGAGTAAGTTTGTGGAAAAATTATCCTGTTCTTTTCTTCAGTGCAAACAACCTATAACTGAATATTCAGTACCAAACCATACTATACCAGGTTTGTTACTAACATAACGGAAAGCATCCTAGATAGTGTACACTTGCATAGGAACTTTAAGGACTTCTGCCTGAGGGCAAGTCAGATTGTATGCTGCAGACTGCTGTCTTGTCTGGCTTCAGACAGTTCTATAAAGCTATGCTGATTTACAACAGCCAGGACATTTCCTCCTGCAACTTAAGTTTTCCACGTACAAAGCACGGTGCTCTTAAAGCTTAGTTACTAAAAGGACAGAACTCAACAGCAAGGAGATTGTTATTTCATGGGAGAGCTCAGGATGTCAATGAAACTTTCCTCCTCTTGATGCACTCACCTGGGTCAGGGAGTCCACAGCACGTACTAGGCCATATCCTCAAATACTGTTTAAACATCTCAGTAAGGAAAAACCCAACTATCTAGCTCATGGCCCCATAGTGTGCTGAATTTCCACTTTACTGGATGAAATACCCAGCCGCTGAAGTTTTCCTTACGTTATGCATTGCATACCAGATCATTAACACGTCCAAGAAGCACAACACCCCTCAGAAAGTGGGAGCTGGGATGGGGAATGACAACAGGTCTCCAGGGTCCCGTGTGATTTTTAACTGGGCCTGAGTGACCTGGCTGCTGCTTACCTATTCTCCTGAAGAAGCATTTTGTAAGGACCAGTGTGCTCTGGTAAGGAGTGTGTTAATAAGCAGCTATACAGTTTTTTCTCCTCTGTAGCTGAGTTACCCCACAATCAAAGCAACAGCCTGTTTTTCAGCATGGGTCTTATCTTCCTACTCCAGAGGTCACAGATTGCCAGCCTTGCTTTAATGAGCTGTGTCCTGTGAATTTCACAGTCACTTCAAGTCTAATAAGGGAACCCACAGGGGTAGTGTTTTCAATTTGCTCCTCTTTCCTGGAGAGTTTGTACCATACATCACACGTAGCAGTTCACAGCTGGTGAAAAAAGAAAAGAATTAGCTTGTATTCCCTATACAGGGATTTTATAATTCAATATTTATTAAGATCGGGGTCCTCTAATTTGAAAGGCCAAACAGTTTGTTTTACTATGTGTGGGATATATTACGTTAATACAGTGAACAACTGCTTCCAAGAACTAATTTAGTGACGGTGTTGAAAAGCCCTGCACACTATAGAAATATTATGAACAACCAAGAATCCTTAATACTTTGTCTAACCAAGCCTCATGCATACAAATTAAACATAATTGGAATCCTTGTTCCCACCATCAGAACTGAGGGCTACTTTACAACTGAAATGACACCTAAACATCTAACTTTAATTTCAAATTCACTCTATAAGAGTACAGCATGATTGTTTTCCTCCCTCCTAAAGAAGTCTTATGAAAAATGAGCAAATCTAAGCTTTACTTAAATGTATATGAATGAACACCGCTATCAGCTGAAGATCATTGCAAAGCAGTACTCCTTGAATATTCATTAATTCTTCTAGACATCTGATATTCCCTTGTGCACACAGTAGCAAAATACTATTGCCGAGTAAATAATACCACTGTCCCATGAGAAATTCAGAGATCTGTTTTCAACTTTTAATCTAAAAGGAATGTCAAATATTCCATTATTTTGGAATATAGAATATAACAATATTCACATAGAAAACTTTTTCTTTGAGATGCTTTCTCTTGGCATTTGGAAATTTAGTTGCTCTATAGAACAGAATTAAAGTATTTAATTTTAGTGAGATTTGGCATTAGCTTATGCTTCTCTACCATCCATTAGTGTCAGAAATGAGCTACATATGTATTTTCAATAAAAGTTTGTATAAACATGCTTGTATACAGTTTAATATAGACTAGAAATTATTCAATGTAAGACACTTCACAGTGAAACATGCACAATGAGTCACCAAAAAGATGGAGAGCATTTTATGGTTTTGAGGCAAAGCTTTGTTAATTAGCCAGTAAAGTACAGGAGACAAGACATGATCCAAGAGTGAAAGAAGGCTTCTCTTAATTGGTAGGAACCTCCCAAATAAAGAGAAGCTAATGGAAGTGTTTCTTCATCTCTCACAAATAATCCTAACTGTTTTGGATGTTGTTGTTGTGAATAGTCCCTTTAGTTGCTTTTCTGCTTAAACTCTTGGGAGTTAATGTGATTTTTCAGTTAAATGAGTAACAACAAGAGATTCCTCATCAAAGGGTGTGGCCAATATGTTAAGCACAGCTGGAAAACGTCAACATGTGTCTCTCTATCATATCCAAAGGCACAACATGGAAAGACTGCCAGACACACAAGGAGCAGGAGGTGCAGAAGGGTTTTCCAGTGACCAGTGGATACCTTCTGATGTGCTACAAGATACTGAGGGACACACTTAGACCCTACCCTGCAGGTCAGCAATGAGGCTCATTTTCATGTACCCATTCTATAATACCCATCAGCTCAAGGAGACATTCTTACCCTTAAACCTGGTTTTAATTTTCCACGTCCTGCTGGAAAATTGCAAAATGTCAAGAAAGAAAATTCTCCCTTCTGTTTCTGGAATGACAGTTTCTATTGTCTAGAGAGCAGGAGAAGAACACAGTGTGGAAAACAAAGAAAAACAGCCTTAGCTACACTACAGTTAATAAAAATTAAATGTCAAACAGGACAAGAAAAACTGATGTGGTAACATACAGAGGAAAGGATCCATGAGAGACTCTGAGTAATGAAAAGGTCAGGGGAGCCTATAAATAAAGCCTGAAACAGACAGGATCTAGGGAGGCAGAAAGCTCATCAGAAGAGTACAACCGCTCAGGCAATTTAATGAATATGTTTTATGTAAATGGAACAATTACTATTCCAGGTACGGAAACTGTCCTTGCTGTGAACACTACATACACCACATGTCAGCCATCAACACAAGGCATAAGCTGATTGCATTCCTTGTACGGACTGCACCGTGCAGGGACACAGCTCAGTCACGGGGATGAAGAGCCATTTCCACTTCTGTCAGGCTGCCCCACGGAAACTGTTGGTTTTCTTGGGGACTTGGCTTGTAGACCCCACCTTCTCCATGTAAAAGCATGTGGGCCTGCGGCTTTTGAAGGTCAGAAATGTGCCATCTTCGAGTTTGCATGATTGCATGGTCTGACATTGGCTTCATTCTCCCCTGTTTGAGTCTCCTCTCCGGTTTGGTCCCCCCCATCTGGCCACAGTTTTTCCTGGACAAACCTGGTTGTTATCCACATCAGTGACCAAGCTAATCTGAGTGAAATCACAGGGAAGATGACCCATGCTTCTTTTAAGGGCCATACGATGCCCTGCGACAGCGTCCTGCCTCACTGTTTGTTGCATGAAGCCAGAATAAGAAATTGCTCCAGCCTCAATTAAATTGCAGTCATAAAGCCCCAGCTCAAAAAATCAACCAGCTTAAAATTCAGGACATGCTCACGGGCCTTCCTGAACTGGAGCCTAAACACATACAACAAACAAAGCAACATGTGTGAGCACTGACTTGCACAGAATTGTACGGGGGGTCAGTGGAAGTCAGGGATAAAATGCGAGTTCTCCGAGTCATGGCCCATTGCCTCAGCCATCAGTTACGCTGCCTTCTTCAATATCGTATATAATGAAGCACAGCACTTTGTTCTAGGCTAGCTGTTCATTTACACCGGCTAGGACCAGTTATTCATTCAGTGCATTATTATGATTGTCTAGCATGTGTATTACAGGAATAACTGCAAGACTCAGCCCTGCTGTGCTAGCCACTCTGCAGACACAACAGAGGCAGCCTTGCACCCAGGAGCTTGCAATCTCACAGATGGGTAGAAAAAACAGGCAGGGGAAGCACAGGGCAGCAAGACCAATAAAACCTGATGTTGTGAAATTAAACGTGAAAAAGATTTCTTTTCTCTGCTATAGAAAGGTACGTGGAGAGTTGTTCCAATTGCCCCACAGGATCTGGGTCCTGGTCCTACTCCCTCTCCTTTTCCAATTGCTCTTTCAGCCGCGCGGTCTGCCTCTTTATTCAGCTTGGCAGCGGAAAGAAGTTTCGTTCTGGGAAGGACAAACCCCTCATGGCCTTCCTTTGAGGGTCCATCAGGCAATGACTCTCGCTGCCTGCACCTGGCATCTGTCTCTCCTCTTTCTATTCTGGGAGGAAGAGAAACAGCTGAGCTCTGCTACCGTATGCGAGGGAGGCAGATGGGGCGTGAATTCAGTAGTGATTGTACTGCTCATTTGTTTGGCATAAAAATGACGGACACATGATAGAACAACCCGGAACAAACATGTGGGGGGGAGGGTATGAATACTGAATAGCTTTTACTGTCATTAATTTTCCTGTTACTGTGAGTTTTTCTTCTCATTCAGTGATAAATCTGCATAAACATGAAGGGTTATAGTTGTCATCCTGATTCTCATCAGGTATTTTATCTGACAGGCTGTTCTATTTCTACGATTTCCTATAGTGCATTTCTTTCACTTTTGGGCAATGGGAATAGACATTTCAGTTTCACTGCTTAGTTAGCAGCACACGGGTATGTATGCACTACTGGATATTTGGGTAACAAAGGTAGAACGGGGGAAGCTTTTGCTTCCTCTGTGGGACAGAAACACAGATTCATAGAGGTTTTTATTAACCTTTGGCTTTATCTGCATTTAGTTTTGTGAGCTCTAAAACCATGCAGGATTTCAGGACCATGGTAAAATTAAAAGACACTAGGATTTTATTCTATGAACCCCCAAAACCTTCATCGACCAGGACAGTGAGTTCAGTGGTTTCTCAGCCTAGCCCATAGTTGCTGTTTGTGCATACTATAAAACCACAATTTCATTCAATCTGATGAGAAGTCCCTTAAAGGAAAATATATTGAATGAGCAATGGGTCAAAAATACAATGCATTTGCACTCAGAAAATGCAGGCCAGTGTTGCTGAATTTGCACATTTAAACTGCAAAAAGCATGAAATCCTTAAAATATTCCTGCAGTGGTCTTATGCTGAATGAGGAGCTTTATGAATATTTCAATTACAAGATGAGGCTTGAAAGAATAGAGTTGTTTCAATTTTGAATCACCCTTCCTTAAATAACTTGCCCTATTTGGTATTAAATTAGGCTCAGTTAAATCCAACAGCCACTCCACATGCGCTGGGTAACGATGGGACCTCATGAGCTAGAACCACCTCGCTGCCCCTCCTGCTATTGCTTTGAATAGACCAACCACGGCTTCATTCAGGAGACACCGAGCTCTTGCCATCCTCTTTGGCAAACAGAACCCTATTTAGATGGCTCAGCCAAGGCATTTCCCTTTCTCCTTGCCCACTGTTATTTCCAGTATTTGAGTGTTAATTTAAAGGCTCAGCTTTTTGCTGTGGAGTGCTACACCTGCCCCCACTCTGTGTCAGGAGCAGTAATAATGGCTCTACATCAGACATGCACAAAGCCAGTCTTGGTCTTGTGGGGTTGAAGAGATAGAAAATGATACTATGCTGCACTGATGGTCTCATTTCTACACCCAAGTAAGGAAAGGTCATTGATTTTCTTCTCTGTCCCTACTTGGAGATGGACTATGACTCAAATACTTTGTGAACAAAAGCAGAGCTTTACAATCTTTTTACCACATCATGTCCTGGTTCTGATCTCACTAAGCCAACCAAAATATAGCATCAGTTCTGAGGAGTTACTCCTGATTTTATTGCAGTTAATTAAACCAGGCTGGGTTTTTTCACTCATTCAGGTCACCCCACTGAACTAAATTCTGTATTTGCTTATACCAGCTACCGTCAGTGCTCGTTAAACTGGTGGTGTCACTGAAGTCACTCTAGAATTGCATTCATATCAGCATGTGAAACACAGACTTCAGTGGGACTTTAGTTAGATTTCATGCTTCTTGGGAAAGTAGTTGCATGTTTGTGCTATCTGGTTCTGCTTAAGCAGGATCCCTAGACAGTCCTGTAAGGCAAATAACAAACTTCCTTCAGCAAAACTGCAGAATTAGGCTTTACTTTTTAGCAGAAGTGATTCCACCAGCGCCAGCTGTTCAACACAAGCCACCTTTGTATGCATTTTCTTACGCACAATAAAGTCTGAAAATGCAACCCTCCCCTCCATTCCCTGAAAGCGCAACTGCTAGTGCTTAAGAACTGAGTTCTGGTCTGCTAGATGTTGGCAAAGTGGAGGGACCCACTGGGCTCCACTGGAACATCTACCCATTTCCCTGAGAGAGAATGATCGCCCTAAATGAAATCAGAATTTGGCCTTGATTTCTTCATAGACTAAAATGCTGAGAGCTAGATTCTCCCGCTTCTCACACCTGTCTAAATGACCAGGCATCCCTGGGAATGAAGTCCTGACTAGTGTCAGTCCAAATATCAGAATCTGACTTTCAGCAGTTATCACTGTTTCACTAGCCTTGAAGTGGAAACTGCTGCCGCTTTTATGCATGGACTGAAAGCTTGCCTAGTTACCCTGTAACTTAATTAAGTATTCTCTCCATCATCCGACAAACTGCTGCTTAACACATTCTGGCAATATGCCTCTCATATATTGCAGCAGATATGGCTGGCAATGCATGGAGCTTATCACGGGGTGTTAATTACTTGAGCATAAATAACATTCCCTCTTATCTCAGCTTCATGATCTACTATTTCTGATGGAAACACATTCATAATAACAAGTGAGAAAAAACTACGAGGGGGTAAATTTAAGCCTAAAAAGGAGTGACAGGTCTTGCAATGAGTGAAAGTTAAAGCCAGGCAAATTCAAATGGAAAGTAAAGGTACATTTCTAACAGTCATGTTAATCCTTGGAACCAACTACGAAGGCAAGAGCTGGATTTTTCATGTCTACATATCTTCAGATCAGTCTAAGAGACATAGTTTAGTCAAAATGGGTAGCCTTAATAAGCATAAGCATGGAAACTCATACAGGAGAGAAAAGCACAGAAGGCATACAGGTCAGCTTGGCCATACGTGAGCACTAGTGACATTGCACAAGAACAGACCAGTTAACAAGCTGGGCCTGGGAGAGCAACTGATATAATAAAATGACTCGGCTTGCATGGCTCCCTCCCACTCCAATTCCCAAACCCTCGAGCCGAATCAAGCAGAACTCCAAAGCCTTTACTGTAAGCAATTCTCCCTTCCTGCCTCCATTCACAGCTCATTAACTCTCCTGCATTAGAAAGGTGTTTCCCAACTATCCTGCCACAAGGAGAAAAATAAAGAATAAGAAATGTAGCTTTTGTTTGTTCAGAAACTCTCATTAATGATTGCAGGACAGAAACACACACCTGAAATTAAATTACTTTCATGACTCCGCACTGCTGAGGGTTACAGGAGGTGTTTGTGTTGTGCAATGCAGGGGTTAGCTGTGTGGTGTTGGAAAACCATTTGAACATGCAATAGGGGTAGCTTCTGAGAGCTACTGTCACGTGTGTGCATGTGTGTGTGACAGGAGAGCTAGCTATTTTATGTACACAGACACACAAGTGTACATTATTGTGGCTGGATACTATTGTGAATTTTGCTTATCAGTGATACATTTATAAGGCAGATGTAATTATTCAATGTTTTGGATATGTATTTTTAGCTTGTTTACTGGGTACATTATATAAATATGAATGGTTATTTGTGCATGAATAGTGTGTTTACAAGTTATAAATGTTTCTTGCGGAGTATTAGTTAATATTTTTGAAAGTACAGAGGCTGATGAGTATATAGCATACACTGGATATTTATGTGGGTGGACATATCTATGTGAGCTATTTCAACTCACATAAGAGATGCAGACTTGTATTTAAATGTTCATCACAGCAAAGAGTGGGTCTATTATGCTTTTATTCCCATGGATTATTGTGCTGCATATGCTTGGGGAATGGCAGGGAAACCGATAAAATTTTCAGAGGTGACAATTCTGGAAGAGGAAGAGGCGCTCTCCCTTACTTTCAGAAAAGTTCGATATGTTCATTAAAATAAATCTCTCTTTGGGATACAGTTTGGGAAAAGGAGAACACAGGACAGTCCTGGGGTCTGCCTGAAGTGCTTTGGAAAGGGTATGACTTGATTGCATTACCCAAACCTATGTAACTGATTGTCAAGCTACACAACTTGAAAACATTCCCCCCCTTTCATATATCAAATACAAGGTGCCTTCAGCTCTGGAGGATATCCTCCTCCAGATCTGCTCAGCTTATTGAAAAACACAGGAGGATGTTTCTCCTATTCTACAGAAGTCAGGGAAGTTCTTTTGCTACCGCTCATGCTGGCACTGTTTGAAGCATCAATTCAACAATGTACTTAGGCATATTTGCAAATTTCAAACACCGAAACAGTCCATGAAGGCAACAGAGTATACGGCTGCTTAAGGGCTTTGCTCTAGAGCAGAGAAATACACTTCTTGTCTTACTTCCCACACATTGTAATAGATTTGCACCCTGCCCCACTATGCACCATTCAGCAATTATTCTGCTAGTGATATCTGATGTGCAATAACAAAAATTCCTAATGTGTAGGATACAGGATTTCTCAAACTTGACAGTGTTAGGAAAGAGTGGGTTTGTGTGATGAAATCTCAAGGGCAATGAGCAGCTGAAGTAACCTTTTGACTATTTGAAGATGGCTAGCTTCTCTCTGGATGGTAAAAACCATGAAGGAGAAGAAAAGTGCAGATGTGATCTAGTGCCATTTTCGAAGCTCTCTATCTCTGACATCATGTAAGAGACTCAGCAAGCCCTCTCTCATGTTGAATTGAGCTGGACAAGGCAGCTTGTTGGGTAGAGCTTATACAACATCTCTCTGAGGGGCTGAAATTGCCTCTGACTTGCACGGATCAGTTACAGTTTTCCTTTCCGTCACTATCCCGTACATTAGGAATTCACTTCAGCTACAGAATAAAAAAATTCTGAAAAATAATTTTGACACAGTTATTTTGCGGAGGTAGGGTGAGAAGTGAGGGTCTCGGAAAAAGAACAAACCCTTCTAAGAAACCTCTCCCATTTTTCTCCCTGTATTCCTCTGTTCCTCTGAGGTTTAGTATGGAAAAAGAGGAAGCTGAGCAGAAAAACTAAAATGAGACCTTTTTGAAAAATAGTACTCTCTCCAAGTCTGCAAGATGCTTTCTAGAACTGACGAGCATTTCAAATGAAGTTATGTCACTTCAAAACTTACTGTATAACATAATGGTAATTCCTATATCCTGGAGGCCAAGCTGACTGCTGGCTCTTAACATGGTATTAAGTACAACAGTCATGCCATGTTCATTTTTCCACCCCCCTCAGAAAGAAATACAAATTTCTCTTTTATCTACATTGTAACATTAAGTCTCTAATTAAATAGTATCTCTGACCCCTACAGATAGTATTCTCTTGGTTCACATGTCAATAACACCATTGTTTTCTATTTCCAGTTTATCTTGTCTTTGTATTAATATCAAGAGGCAAAACCATATTTAAGATCCCTAGTGTACAGCTCAGTCCATCCCTACTACAATGTATATTTATTTCATAGATATACATATGGTCCTTCCTATATGTAAAATAACTCTTGAATATTATGTATTCTCCAAGAAATAAAGTTCCATTTTGATAAGGAAGTAATCTGCAGGCATCTTTTTTTTTTTTTTTTCACCAAATTTTGGGGGGTAATGGCCAACAAGGCCATTTTTATTCTGCATTGTTCAAATTTGTGGAAATTTTTCATCTCACAGACTAGATTTCTTCACCTGTTTTCTGGATGTGACGGTCCTCTTTGGGGAAGTATGGTTCTATGCCTATCTCTTTGTAAAGACTGAAATTGTTAACTCAATATGGTGCTTCACAGGAACAGCGATCTTAATTGAGCTGCAGGATGAAGCATGCCTAAAACACTTCAAGAAGTTACTGGCAGGTTAGCATTAGACCTCCAGAGATGTTATTGCTTGCCACTGACAGAAGTGAGGAACTGATCCTGATTTTCAACACCAACTAACAAGCTTGCACTAGCCTGACCAGATGGCTTCAGTTATGTTAGCACATGTTCCCATTAGCTTTAGGAACCTCAGCATCTAAACCTTTACTTTAAATATGTACTTTATTGAAGAGCAGAGAATTTTGCAAACTATTACTTACCCAGTCTACCTAGTCCAGGGACTCTGTCTGAAATTCCAGAACATTTCAAACTCCCAGATGGCTACTCACTTTGTTTTAAATCATCAACCGGAACAGAAACTGGGACATCCAGGCCAGAAAAAAACCTTCACTGGGGCAAGATCTAAACTTTCTCTGATCATGAATAGCCTGTGAAATGTGTCAGAGATTCCATGAAAAGAGTATACAAAGATAGCACTTCAGTTTGAGAAGACAGTCAAAAACACTGGATAAACATGCTAAAGGTTTGCAGGGAAAGTTGTCCTGTTAATATCAGACATTTTGCAGGAAATAAATCACAACGACTGTGATCCTGGAGGAAAAGGCTAAAATCTATTCGTAAAAATCATGAAGGCAAAACACGTCACTACATACCAGGGAGGTTTTTTTCCTCTTCTTTTAATTTAGCAGTAACAATGTCTACAATACATTGACCCACAAATTAAGTGAAGGTATGAAACCACATTCTTCATACTGAGACGGGACATTCTGGACTTTTACTTTTTAAATACCCTCTCAAGGGGGAAGAGTTCTGAACATCCAATGAACATCTTTTGAAACAACCAGTGGTAGGAATTTCAATTTTAACAGTGATCATATTTAGTGAGCCTTGTCCATAGAGACCAAAATGCTTTGCAAACAAGTGCAAAGCTCAGAATCTCACTGTACAGATAAAAGGAGAGGGAAACCGAGGCACAGTGCTGTGCAATGACTCGCCAGGATCAAGCAGCAGGCAGCAGAGGTCTGGACATAAATCTCAGCTCTCTGACTCCCAGTCAATTCCTGACTTGCCAGGCCCCAGTTTCCCAGTAAGTGTAGGTGGGTATCTACTGTCCAGCAGTTCAGGTGTTATACAGGCATATCTTCTTTCACCTCTCCAGCTGTCCCGTTGGCTCCATCCAATCCTGCTGGCTCCCTGCCTTCTTCCTCTTCTTCTTCCCCTTTTGCTGTCTCTGCTTCTCTGCCTCCACTCAGGAGGGTGGCACTGGAGAGGTGGCTGAGGAGCTGGCCTTCCCGGCGGGACTCGGCCAGCTCTTTGGCACAGCACACGGGAGTGTTGGTCTCATAAGTGCTATGGAAGCTGTTATAGTCAACTTCGTAAAAATCCTTCTCCAGGGTGAGGACAGGAGTGAAGCGATGCCCCCACAGCACCTCGGTGTCCATGTAGGAGCTGCGAGCCTGGCAAGTCATCCCTAGATGGAAACAGAGGGATGTTAAATGCAAAGCTTCCTTACATGCTCACCCAACCACTTCTTTCATTTAAAAGCACTTTCATGTTATCTCCATACCTGATTGCTCTGGGACACAGAAAAGGTCTTCGCTTAATAAGCCTCACAAAAGCCTCTATCATGATAAAAGCTGAGCATTCAAAGGAAAAGGGATGGATTCATTGCTGCATCTTCAGACTGTTTCCTGAACCTTGTGCTTATGGGTTTGAAGTCTGGTACCACTAAGCAGCTTCTCTCTCTCCTCACATTGCCTCTGTTGAGGTGTTGCTTGCGTGCCGATACTAACAGCACTTTTGGTGAATTGTGCTAGAACGACATCCAACCCTGCCAATGCACCTCAAATCCTTACCCACACAGGCCCTAAGTGGAATGAACGACTGCCCTACACTCCCACTGTGTCTGACCCCATCCCTCCTCAGCTACAGCAGTATCAACAATTCCCTCCTGCACTTAGGTTAAGACACCAAAGCGTACAGCCCGAAAGGCTATACGGGCTATATATAGGGCCAGTGATTTATATGATTATATATAGGGCCTAGTGATTTATATGGCAAGCTGGCTTTTAAATACCTCTGGAGGGCTCAGTCCAACTGTATTGGGTTGGCAGAACAAAAACCCGCAACAAGACATGGTCAAGATCACAAGCATGTTGAATTCCGTTTATTAATGGATTGTGGATTGAATGAACAGTGGACAATATGAAACTGATATTTGTCAAGCTGCTTCTCAGCCCGAAGGATCAGAGTTTATTTATTTACTTTGATGAAGTTTAAAGACAAGCTTTGCAGAGCAGGGATAAGCATTCAGTGTTGGCGTAACTGTGAGCAAATTCTCTTGGAATCACCTGCTAATGTCAAGGCTGACTTCTCTTCTGAATGTGTCTTCTGTTTGTCCTAATTATGTTATGAATTTGGAATTAATTCTGGTGAAATTTGGAAAACCTGACCTCACAAAGTCCTCCCACTGTTCTCTTTTGGAGGGTGAGAGATAGGCTTGAGTGGAATACATGCAGAACATACACTTGATCCGGTTCCTGACCAATACTTCCAAGTCTAACTGCTTCAGCCCAAAGTACACAAACAGAAATCTAAAACAATGCTATAGGGGGAAAAATAGCAGTGTCAGATGCTTCAGGGAAGAGTATAACATGTATTGTCCCCACATGAGCTCAACTAAGTGACTGAAATCTCAGACTAAACAGAAAACTCCTTTCCTTAAAAAAAAAAAAAAAAGGTGCCTTTGTGAAAAGACAAATATTTTTGTTCTCATAATTGCTCATAATCACACAAACAAGTTCTCTGGAAAGCTTTACACTTGTCTCTTACTACTTTGCTTAGTTTAAAGCTATCAGGCCTGGAGTATATTAGTTGCTTTTGGTTCTTTAAACGAGAAGAGGGATGGTGACACACGCAATACTGAGAAACTTCCAGTTCTGTATCACAGACTGAAAAGCCAATTTCCCCCCCCCCCCCCCAAGAAGATCTGCAGGAGTATTTGCTTCTGGGCAGGAACAACAAGTACAGAGTTAGTCATAGCGTTCTAGCGTGCCTGCTTCCTGGACCGGAAGGAACCGGGAAGTGCAGAGGCTGCTATGAAAACCACGATAATGGAAGAAGAAAATTACCCCAAGTGGTTTTGCCTTAAGGAGAAGCGCTATTGAGGTACAGCGTCTTTGCAGGAAACTATCAGCTTTTGCTTTACAAGTGAAAAACAGATTGGAGACCACTCCTGACTATATGGTGACACTACAATGTGCAGCATCACCTGCCCAGGACTCCTCAGTCCTTGAGATGAAGACTGGTTAATCCTCACTCCCTTTTATCAGCTAGCAAAGAGCAACTCAATGCGCAGGCAGTTCATGAAGTCCTGCTAATTTCTGAGTCCTGCTACAGTTTTTCTCAGGAGAGCTGTGTCACTGACACTTATCATCCTGTTGACCACCCTGGGCAAGGGCTTTTATCACAGGCTGTTTTGAGGGTCAGTAATGTAGGGCTGCAGGGCTAATCCCATTTTCTGATGCTCCCTCATGCTGGGAGACCAGAATGCTAGACAACCAGCAGCATGTGCATGTATGGTAAGGAGACAGTTAAAATAAACTAGCCCTTTTCCCTTTCAACAGAGCTGGTTTTGCACCAGAAATCACGAAGGCCTTCGAGCATCCCCTCCAAGCTCCGAGGGCTTTCAAAGCCCAGCAAAGAGAGTAGGAGAGGAGACCCCTCAGGCCCACAGGATTAGGTCCCATGATTGAACCGGCTAATTCTTATCATGGCCTTCCAAGTGCTGCAGCTGCATGAAGGTATCATGTAGAAGTCCCCAAGGCCAAGATGGGGTGTCCCTGCTAAATGGGGAGGCCTGAGGCATCCTAAGGGAACTCCTGCCTTATAATCAGGGCCTGAAATAGCTCCATCCCTGGGGGGAGTACCTGACAGTGAGCCTGAACTCCAGAGACACACTCGGTTATCTCCTGCTGTAAGCATTCAATTAAGGAAGGAACAATAGAAAGCTTTCAGCAACCAAATACTGCACACTGCCAGCTTCCTGCAGTAGCTGCTTTCTGTAACCCCAGGGGTACACAGAGCCAGCACAATAAGACAACTTGTAATTGCTCCATAATCCCATTCAAATATTCCTTTTTAGCACATGTGCAGTGGTGTTTTAATTGCGTGGGGACATACTGCTTGGCAACTCCTACATTACCCAGTAAACAACAGCATTGTCTCTGCTTCAAATTCCATTAAGTGCCTGCTTTGCAGGCTGCCCTGTGCTCTCCAGCCTGGTTAATTAATGCATCTGTAATGTCCCTAGCTAATTATTGCCTCTGTAACTGCAAAAAGATGACAGAAGAGGTGTGGAAACAATAAACCTTACTTTTATTAAGAGGACATGGGTGCGGCTACTTTCCACTTGCATACAATGTGCCCCGTGCCCTTTGTGCTCCGAATATCTGTTTCGGCTTGCAGTGGGGTGGAGTAATTCACTAGACCAAGATCCTTCATACGTGGCTGTGGGCTCTCTGCAAAAATCAGCCGTTTCATTTTGTATGCCTTGCTTATCCAAGTCCATGGGACATCTTGGGTGTCGGGAATCATTAGGCTATATGCTCCTATCCATCAAGTACCACAGCAACGCTGGCACTGCTGTTCTGCTTCAGTGCAGTAGCACTGTCTTGTGCAACCCCGGAGCACTGACATTTTGGAGAGCACAAGAAATTGAGGAAGATTTCAAACTCTTGGAATTTCTTGCAAAAATAATCATAGTGCTTATGGCCCTGATAAAGGCTGTTAATCCTTTTCTGAAAGTAGATATAACTACACAGTTGGGGTTTAAACGGAACAGATATTTGGTATAGTTACAGAGAAGTTGTAGTTGGTGACTTAGGCATTTTATTTAAGTGAGCTTCATGTCAAAAGAACATCCTCATTTCCCCTTTGTCAGTCTAAGTAGATATGCTTAAAAACTTATTTAAAAATAAAGTCATAGAGATTTTTATTTCAAGTGTATCGTGTTTTCCAGATAGTAAGACCATTAGAAGTTTAATTTTCTCCTAAACAATCTGGTTTAAAAATGAAAAAGTATGTTTAATATAAATTTGTACAATCTGTCAGTTGTGGAAAATGTGAAATGATATGTGAAATCTTCAGCTTTAAAGTTTTAGTTACAGCTCTCTCATCTCTTAATTCAGCAGCTTAGCTTTCAGTTGCAAACAAAACTCAATTTTAATTGAAACCAGAAAAAAGTTTCTACAAAGTTATAAGCAGATGCACCAAGTTTTCAATAAAGCTGGAACCAGTTCCAGGCTTTTTAGAAAGCTGGAGACCAGAGGACTGTCTCCTGGTTTCAAGTTCTGCAATAAACATTTCATAGAGTTTTAACGATAATTTCATTACAGCAGAATCCTAAGAAGTGGATTTTTTTTTTTGTCTGTTGGCTGGAGTCACTGCATCACAGATCAATAACAGAGTTTGTGCATGTTCCTGTTTAAGGCAGCCATAGATGGCTTCCTAAATGGCTCATTTCTGGTTTCCAGTAGATGAAAAGATACAAAATATATTGCTATGTGTATTAAACCAGGTGTTTCATTACATTCAATAACAGAGCAAGTCACTGAGGAAAGACTGGTGTGTAAAATAGGTGTCAGGGAACTCTACCAATAAGGCACTTTCCTGTCATCAAAATCAGTTGGGATCAAGCAGCTTACATTTTATCAAAGATAAAAGAATGTTAATACATGCTGACAGAAAGCAGTTATTTGATGGCTCACTCAGTAAGGAGCCTGGTTTTTCTGCAGCGTACTCAATGGGATTGTAGGTTTCAGAATGTTTCACTGCTTGCAATGCCACTGATTATGCAACTGGAGCAGACGCTTCTGGCTCTGCCACGCTGCTAGGAGAAGTGGAGATTGCTCCTGATTTCCAGGTCTTGTATACCCTTAGGTTACCAGTTAAAATCAAACTTCATTATCACAAGCCAAACCTAACTGCATTTGCAGCTGTTTGGTTACCCAGAGATGAACCAGCAGTCTCCCTCCAACTGTTGGAGGATGTGTATTTTTGTCAAACGTACCGTCACAGCCAGTGCCTTTACCGGCAGTTTAACGGGAGAGGGCAAGGGGACCACAAAGCGTGATCTACCAACCCCAGAAATTGCCGCAGGCTTCAATGTGATCACATCAACAGTATAGTTGAACCTTTCAGTACTGCTACATGGCCTGAACTTTCTCAGTGGGTAGAGATATCCCAACCCCTGGGGCTGTCAAGACAACATTTTTCATCAGCTTAAAATTAACTCTCCTCATTTAAATGCCACAGAGCTCAGTGATTATCTGCTGGCAAAATGTCATGTGGGTGCTGACTGCGTGTTTGCCATATTTGCTAGGCTCTCTCTGCAGTTCAGACACAGATACTGCTGGAAGTGGTTTCACTTCTCTGTCCTTGTTTTCATACACTGTTGTGTGCAGGGTGACTTTTCCCCTTGTACTGGATGCATAAAGCTGCATAATACATACTCCACTCCTTGAGCTGAGCTCCACCTACATTACAAGAGTACAGAGAAAGAACTGATGGACTCAGAGGTATAGTGACAGACTGATGTAAGTTAGGATGGCAAGGAGTAGTTATAAAAATTTTAAGTTCTATCACTCTAATTAAGCAATACATGTCTTTAGATTAGCATCAGCATTTGGATGGTTATGGAATTTATTAGTCCCTTTGCGTTAATTAGACCAAAGAACAGTGTAACCTCCAAAAAGTCAATATTCCTCCAACTTGAAAAGGAATATTAGAAGGTAGGAGCATGGTCCTCCAATTACTTGTGCTTGTCTCCTTTAGAGGAGGACATGTCTGGGCTTGATTCACTTTGATTTTTATGCCAGAGGAGAGTAATAGGATTTTAATTTGTCTGAATGGTCTCCAGGCATGTGAAAGCTCCTAGGCACTGGAAATGGAAAAAAAAAAAGAACCTTATGATTTAAAGATCTTAGATTCAATTGCCAGGTCTCTACCAGGCAGAACCTGAGCATCAAGCTCACACCATGTAACTTTAGGCCCCTCACAAAGGTATTTATAGTGACTGCGGAGGCACCTAAAATGACTAGCCTGCCAACTTCTACCTCTGGAGGACAATTCAGCCAATGAAAAGAATGACTTGAGACGTCTCTCTCTTCCCTATAATTATATAAGCGGTTTCTGTAACAGTTCTGCAAGGTCCTTCTTGCAGAAAAGAAAACTTATTTATATGCAAAATGCAAAACAAAACAACAAGACAACCCAAACCAGATGATGAATGCATGAAAACTCCACACCCTTCCTTTGTTCTCCCATGAAAATCATGATTAATTTCAGGTTATCTTATGTTGTGACTACTTCTTTTGGTCCTATATTTACAGCCAGGAAATTTTATTAAGTCCTCTGTAAAGGTGAGTAAACTGAGGTGCAAAAAAGCTGCTGTTTGCCTATGCTTTCACAGGGACAGGATGAAGTAAATTATTTCTAATCATTAAACCACTTTTTATCACACAGACTCTAAGCTAGAAATATATATGCCTATCCTAGAGTTTATTAAAACTTCATTTAGTGACTGGACTAATCAGGCATCTGGACTGTCTCTTATTTAATGTGGCTTATTTAATAGCGGGGGGGAAAAAAGAGGTAATGAAAACCAGTGAGGACCAAGAGTAAAGTAACGAGCACTGCTGTCTCTATGCCCAGACAATAGCACTACTGGACCCTGTAGATACAGAATGAGATTTGCAGGACAGCTACTGATAAATTAGGTTTTGCTTAATTGTCAGTAAATAGCAGCAGAAGGGTAAAGTTGGAAGAGAAGAGACCCTCTTCAAATTATCTGCCAGAAAGTCCTGTAGGATATGCAGACTGCATCATCATATGTGATGGCTTACAGGGGAAAAAAAAATATTGGACTCTCCAATGATCTCTTATCGAATCAGCCAAATTCTTCATCAGAACCCAGATGACTCTGCATGCACATGGAAGGGGGACCTAAATCTCCACTGCTCTTCTACATTCCAGCAGCCTTGCTTCATATACTATGTTCAATTCAGGATCAGGAGGGTAAGGGCAAGAGGTTTGGCCAACAACAGCCTAGACCTATTCTGTCAACAGGGTTGGCTCTCATTTTTTATTGCTACTGTGGGAAGCAGAAAGGCAGTGAAAGCAAAAACGTATTCACTTTGCAGACAGATTTTCCACCTTCACTTTCTTACCTTTTATTGCAAGTCAAATTTGAGCCAGCTGATCTTGACAAGTGTCCCTTTCAGATAAGGCAAAAGAGAATTCATTCCCTAAAGTAATCTCTGTGACTAATTCATTAAGTAGGCACTGTGAGTGATGCTGCTGCTTTCAAGATGCCCACGAAGCAGCACTGGAAGCCAGAACACTTGTCATCTATATTGATTTTGTCTTTACAGTGGTCATTTCACTCAGCAATGATCACAACAGATCTGCCCAGAAACTTAGTCTCCCTTTGGCATTTTTAAACCTCTGGCAGAGTCACAGTGCCTCAGCCATACTGAAATATTGATTGGAAAGCCCCCTGACAGTGGGCTTTCTGCCTCAGCTGGCTTCCTGGGTGGGTTAGTTAGTAGAACAGCTGTGGGTCACTGGAGAGCTCTCACTAGAATAATACAATGTTTATTTTCTTTTTCAGCAAAATAAAAACATTGCATTTTAGGCTGGCTGGTACATTTCTTGTGTCTTGTGTGCACATTCTTTAGTGTGTTGTTATTTATCCTTTTAAAAATTCAAGTCAACTTGAAAACAAAAACATGGGTTTAAAACACAATGTTTCACTTTGTAAAAAAAAACAAACAACAAACAACTTGAAGTGTTGAGGAAATTCAAGTCAACTTGAAAACAAAAACATTGTTTTAAACCACAATGTTTCATTTTGTAAAAAAACCAGTGACTTGAAGTGTTTCAACTCTTCAGAATTTATTCTACACGTTTTATTTGAAACTGTTTACCATCTTTGCCTTTCACTGGATCAGAATTAAACTTAAATGTCAGTAAGAAGAGTTACTTGTTTGAGTTACTTGTTACATTACATTTGTAATGTGTGTGGTTGGTTAAAGCTATTGGAAGTCATTATAAAATTGCTGTCCCAAACTTTCAGTGGAAAATATTCATGCTTTTAGTCAAGACATTATGCTTAAATTTCTTTAGTTGTTTCTATGTTGACAATCACCATTTTGACCTGCTTTCCAAACACCTTCTGAAAAAATATAACTGCCTTTTCCCCACCAGTGCAGGATGCATTCATGGTAAGATTTGCTGTTGTCTGTAAAGATGGAATAAGTTTCCATTAATTTTTACTCCTTACAACAACTGCAGAGCTGAGCCATCTCCGAGACAGCATGCAGGATTTGTTTGCCTCTTGTGCACCACGAACAGAGCTGAATATGCTGACCAGTTGTACCTCTGAGCACTGTGATGGTGGTTCCTCATTATTCATAGGGGTTACTAAGGGAACAAATGGTCTGTTGCATTTTTATACTGCCCTGAACCTGACCAGGTTGTAACAGTGTCATGATTCAATAGAAGACACACTGAGAGTAAATTACACCATTCCTGAAAGCAGATGGGGCTTGAACAATATGACAGGAAGGAAAGAACCTAAAGAATTTGCTTGGAGCACATTTTAAGGTATGGAGGTAGGGATTAATATCCCCCAAACTGCTTTATCAACATTACGAAGTGTGAGGACAAAGCAGGAAAGCACAAACACTGTGCTTCTGCAAGCCACTCTCATTATGGCAAAATATCACACCCCCCCCCCCCCCCCAGTTACCATATGTCACTCAGAAAACTATCTTAGCCTCTGAGTCAGATAATGGCATCATCTGAGGTCCACTCTGCTCTAAGTTCATTGCAAACTGGCTCTTCTAGCTCCAATTTTGGATTTTCACAGCCTGTCTTCTGAGACCAGAATAATTCATTTCCACAGATGTGTGCTCCTTAATATCATTACACACTGGCCTGTATAATCCCTCTGGGATAGGAGCCCATTTGTAAAGCAATATTATTCCTATGCCATGCTTTTAATTTTGAGGCTGTTATTGATAATGACTTCCTCTCACACATATCTAGCAGAGGCTGAGCTTTCATAAGAGGAAGGCAGTGCAGTAGCTGTTCAAACAGAATTTGATAGTGTCACTGTGTGATGAGGAAAGAGGCTTTGGACAAACAAGGGACTGCATTCCATGGTCAGATTAGGAGGTTCTAGTATCTAGTAAATGTTTAAGCTACAAAATAAGCTTCCATCACAAATCTTTGCCTTTGATAGTCTTTTCCACCCACCCTTTCTTTTGCCACATCCCTACAATACTCTGCTGCGAAAGAATATTTGCCTAATAATGCCAAATGAATTCCACTTCTACAATACAGTACTCCAACCTAGGTACAGTGCAATCTATACATAACCTCCCATTAGCTCTGTTTGGAAAAGTCAGCTATTGCTATTCACCTAATGCCTAAAGGGAGATACTGGGAAGCTAAATTAGCTCTCTAGAGAGCTGTCTTTAAGAGCAAAGGTCTGGGATGCAGGAATTTGAGAGACTATTTCTCTTTACATCTGGCTCTTAGGAGAATAACAAGGACAAATCTCAAGAAGGGGACAATATTAATAGTAAGCAAAGGCCAGAATCTCTGAGACAGGGTGCTGATACCACTGACTACTCATATCAAGCTGAAAACCCTTGCTAGTGTTTCAGAGAGAACCCATGCTTCATCAGGATGGAAAAAAAAATCCAAACACTGCCAACAGAAAAAACATGGGTTCGCAGTGTCATCTCCTAACCAAAATCCTTAAACACCAAAGGGCGAACCTACTTATAAAAGCATTTTTGCATCTCTGACTCTTTCTATTTTTCCACAACTTTAGATAGCAATTCTCTCCTCAGTACTGCCTGTTGCCCCGTTCCCCTTAAAGGCCCTGATTTGACCAAGGCATGCTGCCAACCCCAGACTCAAAGCCTGCCAGAAGGGAGCGTCAGCATCTCAGGGTGCTTGAACACGCTTTTCTTGCTAGAAGCACAGCAGACACAGCCTGCCAGCTCCTCCTCAAAGCGTAGAATAAATGAATTAGCTGCAAGTGGTAAAATGACCCCAAGGTGCCTTGTCTTTTAGGTGAGACTCCAGAGTCAACCATCCTCCTCCCTAACCAGACCCGTAGGAGATACACTGCATCCCACCTGTGGAAGGGAGCCTGGACACCTTTGTGGCCATCCATTCGCTCAGCTTGAGGCACACTGTCACCTCCCTTTTCCACACTTTGGAAAGCTGAGGACCACAGCTTTTCCAGATTTATTATATACGGACGCAGACTTCTTTCATTGCCTGCCACAAATACACCCATGGAAGGAAACTGGGAATCAGCTGAGTGTAACTCCTAATCTACCCATTACACAGCATTGTTTTAAGCTGTTAAACAGCTGCTGGGTTGCAAGAGTCACAAAAGCAGTTTCTGTATTTTTCCTCTTTGAGCTCCTTTTGAAAATATATGTCCTGCATCATGTGCAAGTCATTCAGTTTCAGCACTTGCTGTTTTATGGGATATAGTAATACTTGGGCACTTCCTTCATAGCCTCCATTAAAAAGCATCACTACAGCAATACCTAAAATAGCACAGTTACAGCCAATTTTTCATACAGAGGAGAAATGGAAAAAGATTTGTGCCATGAATTTTGATCACAGGAAACAGGACCACAACAGACCTCATGAATTCCTTTAGTCCGTTCCTTTTTTCCCATGGATCAGTTCCCAGTGATGACGGACAGATCCTCGACTAACCCCTTCGTGTGAATCCCAGACTAATAAAAACAGTGTGAAACACTACAACATGAGCTAAAGGACCCATCTTTTAATTGCTAGTTACCTCAGACCACAATATCCCACCTGAGAGTCACTAGAGAAGGACAAATCCCAACATGTTCTCAATCCAGGTGACATTGACAGTAAATGCCAAACTGCACTCCATTTTTCCCCTTCCCTCCTCAAAATTGTGACTAATTTTTGACAAGTCCTTACCTGTTGCTTCCACCATTCCTTCCAGGATGACCACAATTTCAAACTCCTCCTTCTCCAATTGGGTGCGTGACATCTCCCAGAAGGGGCTTTTCTCGTTGATTTCATGTGAGATGATAAGAGGTGACACCAGGAACAATCTGTCATCTCCAGTGTCAAATCCCACGTTGATGTCTGTTTGGTTCAAGGGGATAAACTCTCCTTCTTTGGTCTGTTTGGACTTAATCAGTTTGGCTCTAATGGAAGCCTCGACAATGTGGGAATTGCGGAGGTCTCCAACACGGAACATGAGACAGAGCTTCTCATCCCTCATGGAAATCACTGCGTTGTTAGAAAACATGAGGGTTTCAGCCCTCTTCTTTGGTTGGCTGATCTTGACAAACATGCATCCCACCATGAACGCATTGACAATGGAGCCCAGAATAGCCTGGATCAGGAGCAGTACGATGCCCTCTGGGCACTTCTCCGTTATGACCCTATAACCATACCCAATTGTTGTCTCAGTCTCGATAGAAAACAGAAATGCAGAAACAAATCCACTGAGATTTTCAACACAGGGGATCCAGTTCTCATCTTCAAGATGGTCCAGGTCTCCCCGGATATAGGCAATGAGCCACCATATGAACCCAAAAAACAACCAAGTGATGGTATAGACCATAGTGAAGACAAGAAGATTAAAACGCCACTTGAGGTCCACCAGCGTAGTGAAGAGGTCACTAAGGTATCGATAGGTTTCTTGGACATTTCCATGGTGCACATTGCACTTGCCACTTTTCTCCATGTAACGCTGACGTGGCTTCTTACCTTCTGCTGATATGAGGCGGGTTCGGTCAGTGGCAATAGGGACATCATCCCGAGCCTGTTTGGGAATCTTCTTAGGCTCTCTGGATGCAACTCCGATGTCCATGTCCTGGTTCATGAAGATCCTAGAATCTCCAGCCATGGCTGGGCTGCAGGAGAACAAAGAAATAAAATTTAAGATAGGAGGAAAAGAGCTGAGACAAAAGCCATTTTGTTTTACTGTCTGAACCATTACAACAGACCAGGACAACAAACATTGCAAATATTAATGTTACACTAACAAACTTTGCCCCATGCTGGTACAGGGCTGGATACTTGCTGATTCTACATCAGGAAAGCTTTTTGCTAGGGCCATGTCTTTCCTCCCAGTATTGTTTTGGGAAACACTTTGAAAGGCTTCAGCACTTCTCTCGCAGCAGCCACTTGCTATATATAACGCTGCATTGAACTGGATGTTAAATACTGATTCATAATAATACACAGTCTCTTCAAACATGAACCAGCTGCCAGTCACTTTGCTCAATGCACTGCTGGAACCTCAGAACATATGGTGATGGTCACGGTCTGGGAGTCATGAAATAGGTAAACCTTGTTACAGTTTTTTGGCTTTGGGGTTTTTTTTTGGTCCTTGGGGTTTTTTTACACTCAAAATTTGCTTGAGATCACAACTAGGAGCAAAGATACATCAGCTTATATCTTCAAGAGGGACTGGAGTTTTTTGATGCCTCAGGTTTTGGGTGCATACCAAGAGAAACCTTAGGAATTAATAGAACACGCTGAGCACCACTGTCTACCTAGATCTCACATAAATCTAAATTATGCATGAAGGTTTCCCTTACAGTCAGCAAAGAAAGGCACCTCCAGGGATAATTCAGATTTCAGGAGTGCTGAATCACTTTCTGGAAGTACCCACCCCCTCCACAAATTATTCTGGGAGCTTGGGCTCCAAATGTGAAACAGGCATTTAATTTAGCATCTTGAATTACATGTCTGAAGGGGTCATGAATCCAGGCCTACTGTTAATCAGATATATCAGAACCTACCCCTTTACTTCATCTGACATTAGACAAAAACACCAGACACTTTTAGAAACCTAACAGACAGCTATTAAAAAGCCCACTGTCAACATGCAAAACTATGCTTAAAAAGATACAAATAAATAATACAAAACGATGGCTGCAATGATTCTTGCAGGTTATAATGTAACATCCTGTTTACCAAGATGATTAGATACTCTTTAAAAAAAACCACACATGGTCCATTGAAAAATGAGTCTTGACTCTGAATGCAGGGCACAGACAAAATCTCTGTGAAAGATTACCTAAGAAGCCTTAGGGATATCAAAGACAGGGTAGCAATATTCTCTATGGCATTCATTCTCTGCATTGTCCTCTGCAAATCCTATTAAAACCTAACTAAATCTGTAACTGCTCCCTGTATCTTTAATCTTCTTATGCGTCTGTGAATGAGCAAAGGTGTAGAGATACAATTAAGAGTATCCTGGGAAAGACAGTTTAAAGATTGAGCAAAGTAGCTTCATCTTTTCAGTATTAAAAAACACAAAGGGTAGGCAGGAAGGAAGCAGAGGCAGGATGAATAAATGAAGCAACAAATTTCCACTTCCATTCTGCTGTAGCCAAGTCTGGTTAACAGCAAAGAACTACTCTTAGCCCTTGTATAAGTCACCATCAATCACTACTCCAATGAAGCAGCCAGAGCCTGTTGCTGGAACCATACCCGCTGGCTCCGTTCACTAGGGAGCCCAGCCATCTGTCCACAACACACTCCCAAGCTTCTTTGTGCTGGCAAATTTGACTGGTTTGAAGGGTTTGGGCTGGGGCTGAGCTCATGCAGCCACAGGAAGGGGTAAATAATAGGGATTAATGATGCTAGGATGGTAAATTAGGAGGAATTAGGTTTGCTACCCCCACTGCATATGATCCTGGATGTGGGATAGATAATCCCCGCACTGTGCTGTTCCCCTCCTCAAACAGCAACATCAAGGATTTTGGCAGGATATTAATCCCTACCTCTATTTCTTTCACTTCTGAAGACAGGACTTCTGAGAGCTGGCTCATGGTATATTTAGATACATCTTCAGCCATTTTCTACTACTTGTTGCAAACTCAAATCTCCCAGGCCATTGGTCTGGCTCTCTGCTGCCTTATGGTGTGTATCTATTTACATGTGTGCAAAGTGCCTGCTAGATGCTGTCAAATTATAAGGGTACATACTGACTCTTACTTACTTCACAACATGTGAAAGCATATGCCAAGTGCAAGTCAGAATAATCACATGCCTTTTTTCTTCCTGCCCCTCCCCCCCCCCCCCCCCTTAATAGGGGAAGAAGCATCCCATCCACTGACTTAAAGAGAATTAGGTGCAAAGAAGAACCTCTTTGCTTTCTTCTGATGAATATAACTTTTGATCTTTCTTTGCATTGTTTGATTAATCTAAAATTACTCCATTTGGACTAAAAAGCTTTTGATCAATCTATGTGTAGAAATGTAAAAACAGGCAAGTGTTGCATGTTTTCAATTTAAAAAGAATTGTTTTAAAGATAATTTTGTTATAAAAGTTATGTTTGAAGCTGAGTTTCACTTACACTGACACTATGTAAGAGAGAATAATCAATTTCAAGACATTAATCTCTAGTGTAAGGTTTCATATTTTAGATTCATGCCAAAGAGACCAAAAGGATCTTGAAACATATTAAAAAGAACAGAATAGAATAAAAACAATCAAAAAGCCTAAATCCCTAGAAATATCACTCTGGTGAAGCAGGCTAGAGGGACTGCCCATTAATGAAAGTACAGGGAAACCTGCTTTAACTAAAACACTCAAGGGACTGGCAACATCACTTTTCTAATGCTACTGATCTTTAACAATAGGTCAAGTGAAATCTTTCTGGAAACCTTCAGGAACACCTTACACAAGTGGTCCATTAAAGCTGAAAAATTCCTGCTGTATATGAACTTTACTGACAGCTTCAGTGGCATTTCAATTTCTCCTAATATTTAATCTTATACTCTCCCATCATAGTATAAGCATAACCTCAGTACATGGTTATTGAAAATAATCAAGCAGATGAATCTTTGCTTTAGATTCTTTAAAAGGAATAGTATTTGGTTAGCAGTTTGAGGACAGGTTTGGATGTCTGAAGACTAGCCAGCTTTCTGTTCCAAATGATTTCAGTATTTTTTCTCTTATTCTGAGAAAATCACTGCTTTTGCCTCTGCCTTAATTCCGCAACTGTAAAATTTGTGATACGGATATGAATGGTCTGTGAGATTCTAGGCACAAGAATCTTCTAGGAAATCTCTATCATTCCCTTATTATTTTAACTGCTCTGGGAAACTTTAGCACAAATGACAAGATACTATAAAAGGACCACTGTACCTATGTAAGGATTTGGTTAACTCCTTCATTGTATAATATACTGCCCCTGCTATCAAGCATACACATCTTTTCCAGATAATGGTAATTATGTGCAAGCATCTCACAGAAGTTTAGGCCTCAGTTTGTAAATCACTGCTTCCTCCAGCAAAGAGATTTGTGAGATGAAACTGCCTCTTATAGTCACATGCACCACCCTGTTTCATTGGTATTTACCATCTTTGGTTAAATGAGGCCAAGATAATAAAAATGTCACTTTTGTACAAAGCTGCTTTCCTTTTGGACAGGCTACTGCAAAAGGAGATGTGAGTCAGTGTATTATCAAGCTTGCAAAGAGGCTTTTTATCAGACTTGCTTTTGCCCAGACGACAGTCTCAGGGCAGGCGGTGACATTTAGGACTCTTAGATTTGCTGAAGAAGAGTCAAACTGGGGTTAGCTGAGTATCTTCAGGAGGCATTGTTTTGCAGAGCTGTCGACAAGCCCTGCCTGACAGAGCTGCAGTACCTCCTGATAGCTCCAAGTATTCAGGATAGAAATTTGCTGAAGACATCGCAGAAGGTAAACCGAGAAAAGTCTGCAAGAAACTTTTTCCCCTGCTGACCATGGTAACTTTTTCAATTTAAATAATTGCTGGCCTTGCTTAAGGATTTGCTTCTGGAGAGGTCTATACTGGCACGCAGGAGGAGTTCGAAGACATGAATTTGTCATCAAGTTTGTTTGTGCAAAATAATACTTCTTGTTTGTTTTAAACCTGCTCCCCATGTTTTCTTGCATTATGAGAATAAATGAGCAACTGTTCTTTAGTGAGCCCCCCACACCTTCCCAATCCAGATTCTACTTAATTCTGTCATCTCTTTTCCCAGACAGGGAGTCCTATACAACTCAACAAGCAGTCAATACAGCAGTAAATACTAAACAGATCATTACTGAAAAACTTGACCTGGTTCTTTTGCTGCCTGTTGGCCTACACCACATAAACCGGAGCCTAGGTTACTGTCCCCACATTCCTCTGGGGCACATATTCTCCTTTGAGTTACACTGCTGCAAGAGAATGAAATTCTTAATTGACAGACGCTAGCAACATGGGAAAGTTGGTAGAGGAATAGAGCAAATTAAAGCCGTAGCACCCAAAGAGAATAAAAGAATTGATTGCTGAACACTGTGTGCTAGTGGAAAGACGGAGGAAGAAGAAATATTAGGAAAAGATGGCCTTTGACAATCTGAAGATAAATGGCTATTAGATAGGTGCTGACAGGTGGGGCTTTGTTTTCCCTGAGAAAGGCATCTTTCCCACTGTCCTTTTATTCACTGCCTGTGTATGCCTGAGACTGAACAGTCAATACCACCAACACAAGGTTGCCTTTGGAGGCATACATATGCACGTGAGAAAAAGAAAGGCAGGTAGATTTTGTGCAAATCATGTCATCCTTCAGTTTTCTGACTTAGATTGTGGTGGCTGCCTCTTTGGAATGTGCTTGGAGATCCACAGGTGGAGGGAATGACGCAGAAGACTTACGCTGTTCAAAACCAGGGCAAAACATTTAAGGGAACTGTACAAGAACGGAGACCCACGGCACTTCGCTAATAAACATGTGATTCAAAAGCTCCCTCATCCAAATAATTGCCTTTCGAAGTGTAATCTCACTCAGCACTGAAGTAGGAAGATGCCTCTCATTTCCTCTTTGAGTTTTCATTAAGTCACAGTGCTGCTTTTCTAACATGCTGACAGGCATGATTTTACAACGGAGTTCCTCCGGGGCTAGAGGAGACACCCACCCACCAGTACACAAAAAAGGGTGAGTGATGATTAACTAGGCAGCTACTAAAGAAGCAGGATGACTTTGTGCCTGTTACAGAGCTGAGCTGATGATGGCGTCTGTCTGCTTAGCGCTCATTAAGCTTAGAAATACTGAAACAGAAGGTGTTCAGTCTTTCAAAAGAAAATACCTTGTAAGAAAATCTCTCTGGGTAGGAAGCTAATATGACACAAAGAAAGACAGAGCTTATGGACATTTGCACTTAACTTTTATCTGCTAATTGCCTCCCAATCTATCCTCCCCAGCACTGCTGGATAATCACAGTTCGAATATCCCTGAGCCCTTTCATTGTCAGCTGTGAGGTAGCAATGTGGCCCCCCATTCCGAGAGTATCCAAATGTTTCAGTGTTCAACACAGGTATCAAGTGCTTTAAAATGTTATTTATTTATTTATTTATTTATTTAAGATCTGTGGAACAAGGAAGTGCTCTATTTCCCATATTTCAAGATGGGGAAGTGCATCACAAAGACACAGTTGCTTCTTCCACACTCACACTGGGAGTCTGTGGCAGGGCAGGGAACTAAACCTAGAGTTTCCAAAATCCTGAATGAGTGCCTGTTATCACCGCACCACTCTTCTTCGCTTCCACCAATCCAGCAGCAGTGAATACAGTCCCTATCTGCTTCAGGTGTGCCTAAAGATTACTCTGAAAAGCCTACATAGCCTGATCTATCAGCATGAATAACCTAGCAAGATTATTTCTAATGCTAAGAAATAATGTTTCTGTTCTCTCAAGTACCTACAGGTTTCAAATAGATCTTTTCCTTCCAATTATGCATGAAAGTATAAAAAATCCCATATGTAACACAAGTTTGCAGTTGCATTAAATATATTGACTTCGGACCAATGCAGAGAAGAGTGGAGAAACTAAACTGCAATGAGAATACAGACTGGGGTGGGGTTTTCGGTTTGTTTTTTTTGTTGTTGTTGGTTTTTGTTGTTTTGGGTTTTTTTAGAAAAAAGATGAAAACAAGACAATGCCTTATGAGACATCATAATTACCCCAGTGTACAGGCTATAACAATTTGTTATAGAACAAGGACTGGAGAACATGGAGTTTCCACAACATAAGGGGTATCTACTACTTGATATTCCACAGTTCAAATGCATAGGGTGGATGAGAGGACATAATCCATGTAACTTTTGGTCACTTACCTTATACTTCACTGAATTAAAGAAGTTGAGCATGAAAAGTCAGTGTGCAAAGGATACAATCACAATATTATGCTCTTAGGTGTTTGTCTTAATTTTGAACAGTCAAATGATATTTTCTTTACCAACAACTAACGCCTGAAAATAAACCAGTTTGATCCTTCCACCTCCAAGGAAGTGACTCTGCCTGAGGCACTCTGCAACCTCTCTGTCTCTGTCCCCAGACTCTATTTTTAGGGGGACCTTATAGCATCCTTGAAAATTTGACTGTTATCTTTCAACCAACACAACTGAACAAAGAAAAAGAGACACTTTTGTCTTGCTACTGGCTGTTTACACACAGCACACACTGAATATTGGGGAAAGCAGAACCTCAATTCTAAGAGAAAATCCTGCCCTAAGAGCACCAACATTCCTGTTCTCCATTGTTTAGGTATTTCACCATTATAGCAACTGAGAATCACTATGTAATCCGCAGCTGTCTTAAAAAAATAAAATAAAATTGAAGGATGTTGATACCACTTCACACCTCTCCAGTAACTTGCATCCAAACAGTTCAAAGATGAACTGATCAAATGCAGGCTCTTTCTGCTCTTTCAACAGTGCTATTGATCGCATTGTGCAAACCACAGAAGATGAGTCACAGAGAGACAAACTAACCTACCTAATACCAAACTGCTGGTTAAGTGCCAATGCTCACCCCGAATGTCCGAGTGGCTCTTGTGACCTCAAACTGAATAGAAAGTGGGTGACTTTTATATAAAGGAGTCTGGAGATCTGTCTCAGAACATGACTCCAAAACTCTGTCTTTTTCAGTCTGTAAATAACTGGGCTGGAACCTTCCAGAGATGGAGAATTTTCTCTTGTGGGAACCAGAAATCATCCTGATCCTTTATCTCCAACTGAGTAGGAACAGTGGGGGAAAGAACTGAACCCCAGAAGTGAAATAACTCCCCCAACACAAACATTGCCAGACGCACTTCCCACATACTATGGAAGATACTGGTTGCCTGGATTGGTCAGAGAACTAGCAAAAGAAGCCGGTTTTGCTTCCCTCTGAGCTACTCTACTATAAATCCAAGGTAGTTGTCTACTTAAAATTAAAAGGGCACAGGAGGAAGGACCTGCTTGATTACAGAATCCCCAAAAGTCAGATGGTAAGCTTTTTGGGACAGGGACAGTTTCTTCCAGTTCTCTATTGGTTCCTGAAACTCTCTGGTCAAAACCAAATGAGAGACATGCTGTATAAAAGTTCGCATGTTACTCCCAACCAGCATGTGCTAATACAAAAAGGAGGGCTCCAGGCACCTTTTTGACCGACGCAGCAGGACATTGGTAAAAAAATTAGTCATGCTTTTACCTCCCAGAGCCATAAACACCCCTAGGGATTCCCAGTGCATTAAATTGCCTGTACTCTCCAAGGGCTGAACATGCCACTTCATCGTCTGGAGACTACACTGCAAGGGCTCTTTAAAACCTAAGCTGACTAGTAAGTATCCTAATTATAAAAGAATTTAATCTTTGACTCTGGGTGAGGATTATGGAGTCACTCCCCCCATTTCAGGACTGATCAGTCTCCCCCCGTCCATTGTATTCCAGTGATCTCTGCTAATCTGGTATCTGAGCAGTTCATCATTTTTAATGTCTTTTTCTGCAAAACACCTTTGCTACATCTGGCAGTGCTTTTGCCCAAGATCAACATCTAATCCCCGGATTCCCAAAGAGTTCCCTAGCAGCTGGCGAGTTAGACAACAGCACATCTCTAGCTCGCACCCTGGCAGGTTTGGGCATAGAAATCTGGTGTTCAGCTAACCTACTACCTCAGCCGCCTGTCCTCCTGCCTTCTGGGCTCCTGATCCTTTGCAACCAGAGAAGAAAAGAAGTGGATTGGAAAAACAAACAAAATCAGGTAACTTACTTGCTAAGAGCAGCTCTGCATCAGTCTTGTGCCTTGGCACTTCGGGGATACCGGACGGTGACAGGACTGAGAGGTAGGTAAAACAGCTGCTGGAAAAGTGTCCGATCCATGCCATCACCAGATTGCTGGGGTCGTCTTCTGATCCCTGGGCTGTCTCCTTCCTTCTTCCCTCTGCCTGTTATTAGAAAACATTTATGTGGCGCTGAAGATTTAAATGTTCATGCCCCTGTCCCTAGGTATCTATCCCTGATTGATCTCCCTTGCTCTGTCAGAGCTGACACGGAGCACTCCAAACCCTCACCCTTCCACTGCTGCAGTGCTAGTTTTGCCTGTCAAATGCCTGCCTTTCCTTGCTCTGCTCTCTCCCATACAAATGAATTTTCGGTGGCATAAAGCTTTTTAAAGGGCTGGGGCAGAGGGGAAGGAGAGAAGAGGACTGCGTGTGATGGGGAGCATCATCTGTTCTGAATGAGCAGCCAAGGGAAAGGTGCCGGGAGTGAAAGCAAAGAGGGGAGGGGTTTAAGCCGCTGCTTTGCACAGAAAGGGCTGGCTGGGGAGGGGGAAGAGGCGCGTATTCCGCGCTTTGAGAAAATGCGAAGCGTTTTGCTCCCCTGGCACCACCTGCTCTTTGCCCTCCTTGCCAGTTCCCCAAGCTCTGTGCGTTTACTTCTCACCGTGCCTGATCCTCGGCTCTCCCCTTGCCCGGGTTCTGCTTTCCCAGATTACTGGATGAGCTGTCATTTTTTTAGGGGGTAGGGGCTGTGTTCTTGTTTTAATATCACACAAACAGAAAGCATTTCCTAAAAAAGGAGGACAGGGAGAATGCAGAAGCTGCACATTTAACAGGGAGCACGTGTGTACATATTCATCGGCACTGTGGAAACTCTCTCTTCCAGGCTGGACCAAGGAATTTGGGAAAAGTGGGGAGAAGGAGGCAAAGCGTAATTCCTCTGGCGCTCTTCCCCTGCCTGTCAAGCATCAAGCTGCCGAAACGGTGTTTGCCGACTGAGTTGTGTTGTTTGCCTGTGATCCAGCTAGTCCCAGGGAATGCTCTCAAAGCTCTTCAGTGGTTTGCCTTTTTTTCCCCCTTTCTTTCTTTTTCTTCCTTTTTTTTTTTTTTTTTTTTAATCATTGATAATACCACACTGTCTCCCTAGCTTACTAAAATATTTCCTTTTCTGAAAAGTAAATATCAGGCCAGCCGCATATACAAAATAGATCTGCCTAGTGACTACAGGTTGCCTTCAGGCTTTGTTGCCCTGTTCCTCTAATCTTGTCCCCTCATCATCCCTAATTCTATTCCAGGGGCCACACACATTACAGCCCATCAGAAATGCTTTCACAGAAGATTTTTCTGGTCAGGAAAAGAGAGCTTGTCAAAACCAAAGCCCTGTACAGGAAAGTGTCAGTATTGCTGGAATTTGAAAGGTATTTTTTCCATGTCCTGCTTTGAATGACTTTTTTTTTTTTTTTTTTTAAAGTCACACTATCACTAATGAAATATGTAAGCATTAGAATGACATTTTTATTTTACTGTATGGACGTTTTGCAACTTATAATTTGCATTCTAGTTTTGGAACAGGAAAAAGTTGAACTAGTGGAATTTCCTGTAGATCAGAAAATCTGATTCCTAACCATCTTAACTCTAGGGTACATAACACCTTATTATGGAAGCTAGGCTGGAAAAGTTCAGACAGACATGCTAAAGAAAGAAAAATAACCACAGCTCTGAATATCATTAATAGTCAAATTGCACAGGCGATAGGGTTAAGAAAGCACATAGCACTTTTTACCAATGTTCTTGTTCGCTGATATGTATGTGGAGGTTGGATCTGGCCAGATGGGATAGGAATCTAGAGTCAGACCAAGGACTTAGGCCATTAAAAATGAGTTTTGCAAATATAATTTTACTTTTCCACTTGTTGTTAGTTTATATTTCCCACTTCACCACAGTATAGGCAATGACATCAGACTAGCCAGTTTGACTCCTGTTTCGCATGCATTAGAGCAGTGCTACCCCAGCTAGGTTGCAAAGAGCATAGAGGACTAAATTCAAATCAGCAGTGAAACTATTTTCAACTAAAGGCACGGTAAAAAACTGTTGATTAAATCCTATGAAATTATGTGAGATCTTCTGCCTGCTCATAACTGTTAGGAATGTTCTTTTCAGCAATATTTATTTTACCTTTTAGGAGTATGTCTGTAATATATGAAATATCCTTATAAAAGTGCTATTTGGGGAGTATGTTAACAGTTTTGTTTTTTTGGTGTTGTTTGGTTTTTTTTTTAATAATCATTCAAACTTACTTAAAAAAGTACTAAACAGTAATTCATACAGCATGAGAGTCAGTCCACCCTAAAATCGTAATGTTGGCATTCAGAGCAGGTTAAGTCCCTGGATGCTGCTTCACCAGCACTAAGGACAGTGTCACCTTCATAAAGGCATCTGCTCTGCTTCTTCGTTCATTTAATCTCTTTTAATAAGATTTAGAATGAATTTTTGTGCTAGGAAAAACTGTCCAGCCAGCAGCCCTAGAGGAACAGAGTCTCTGCAAGTCTGCAGGGCTAGGGTGACATGGTCAGCGTTAGGAGAAGCCTTCCTTCCCACCTCCCGCACATGCTTATCCAATGCATCCCAACTATGAACCCAGTCAACAGCCTCCAAGCGGCCAGGGGTCTCCCAGCCGTGCGGAAGAGTGGGCTCACAGTATGGTCACTTCTGTGGTGACCCTTTGCTCACCTTGAACTACACCATTGCATTGCTCACATGCGAGAAACGGCACTCTGCTTCATGCACTGTAAATAAAAACATTTTCACGTTTTGAGCGGACTCCCATTTCTGCCGACGAGAGTGAAGCTCTGCTAACAGGCACTGCCATCTGCCGGCACCGCGTCCTGCCACCGCTTTCCCTACACACTGACAAAGCTGGGGCACAGGGAGGGTTTAAAGCGGAGTCTGGCTTTTCACAGCGCCCACTGATCTGTCCGGCTGCAGAAAGGCCAGTTTCCCCAACATCTCACATGTATTATTCAGCTGGAAAAAAAGAGACCTCTACTCTAAGGAGATTTGTCAGTTCATGAGCAGGCATATAGTTTTGACACACTTCTGTCTTCACCACAGCTCTGCCAATACCTTATGCAATTACACAGTGCTGTGCTCACACCTCTGTCCAGATGTCAGCTCAGAGGAGAGAGTGGGATTGCAGCACTGATCTGCAGATGCCACCCAGCACGCACCATAAGTACATCTGTGTGCTGTGGTTGCTGTCTGTCACAAGATCTGATGCGCCAGACACATTACAAAGGACAGCGAAGGCCGCAGAAAAGAGGGCGCTTGAGAGGCACTTACTACAGTCAACGTTAAAGGCCTTTTAGGAGCCATTTATTTAATCACCAGAGAGGTAGTACCTTCTGCATGGGTCCATATGAGTGCATGAGTCTTGGTAGACTTTTGCTTTCTTATTCTGACACTGTAAACTAGTGCCTTGGTTCACATATTATTTCAATAGAGATCTTCCAATTTGTACTGTTTAAAGACAAGCCAGACCTGAAAACAGTTTTTCAGCTGGAAACTACACTTCAGTGAGTCAGTGACATCAATGCGCCCTTGCTAAGGTGTTTAAAAAGTTGTCAATGGCCTCACAAGTTTGAAATATGTTGAAGAACTCCAGGTATCAGCTTGCTGCAGAAGGGCAGATTTAACACAAAATGGCAGTACAGTTTGGGTATACTCTCAGGCTAGTATATAAACAAGGAAATGTAGAGGGATTGCTTTTCTGAGTTCTCTCAGTGTTTGGGATGGGATTCACCTTAGGCAATACCATTTAGGATGCGCTGGTTCAAGTCTAAATAGCCATGCTATTTCCTTTCTAAGTGATGCAGAGAGACCGGTAGTATCAGAAAGCATCTAAATTAGACCCTTTTGTTAGAATGGGATGAATGATCTAATTCCAGGAGCTTGTAAATACAAATTTCACTTCAGTGCAACATCTTGATTTTCCTGGGGGTGCTCTCAAGCTCTAACAGCTGTGCTTTACTGTTCAAAGGACATACAGGGCTATTTACAGGGGTGAAATTATGGCAACTGTGGAATGATTAGCTCCTGGATTTGCAAACAGAATAACAAGATGTGGAAGAACAAACTTTGATCTCATTTTGGTATAACTAAATAGCTCTTTGAGGACATGATGTATACAAAAAGCTTTCATAAAACAGTTTGGATTTTTGCTGGTTCCTACAGAATGCAGCAGGGAAGTCTAATTTTTGAGCTTCCATGAACCAAATGGGGAGTAACCTCCATTTCCCTGAGGTTTCACCGCACATAAATGAGCCACCTCCCAAAGAGCACAGACTGTCCCATGACACTTATTACCCAAAGGGACAGTCTTCAATCTAAGCACCAGTGACAGGATCTGTAGCTTGCTCTGAAATCAGTGGAGGCTGTCTTTGGCTTTACATGTATTGAGTGGAGAAGGAGCAACAGTGCCTTCAGGGAGCATTTTAATTTGTTCTACAATTTGATCTCTGGAACAAGAGGTGTCTCCTCCCGTTTGTCAACTATTAACCTACCATCCCACTAGAAGAAAACAGAGTTGTAAGAGCCAGAGCTGGAAACGGCTTCTAAGATTGTCTCATCCACCTCCACTCTTCCCTGGTGCACTCGACTGAATGGGAGTTGAGCTTTCAAGTAAAGCTCTGAGAACCTAGATGTGACAGTCACCCACTCCATCTCGAATTCCTTTTGTGTTTCGGGGCTTATTCAAACCCCAAACTCAAAATGAAACTTGGGAAGTAGGAACAGAGGCAGACAAGGGGAAGGAAAAGTTTCTGCAATAAACCCAGACTCCCCCGCCTCTGTGAAGCATGTGTGGAGGAGTCTGCTTGCCATTTCCTTTGATATGATAATGAGAAGCTAATGCTAACCCAGGGAAAGAGACAGCTCTTCTCACAGCTATATGGGGCTTTTGCCTAGCACTGATTTGCACCAGCCAACACACATCCCCAGCCGTTGCTATCTTTTAACTTCTGGATTGCCGCAAGTGTGTTAGGCCAGTTCTTAGTGAACTGCTGTTATAATTAACGCTAATTAAGCTCTTGTTTTGCAGGTGTAGCAGCAGCAGAACCTAAGGCTGAAGGGCACCCAGAGACTAAACTTCCCACTGAGGCCCATGGTAGCTGCAGGGCTAGAAAACACTAGTGAGAGGCACTGCTGGAGTGTGTGTGAACTTGCACGCGCACGACATCTCTTCTGTGAATAAACTACTACTCCAGCTTCCAGAGTGCCCGGCTGTTCACTGCCTGTGAGCTCAGAAACAACACCAACAAAAAAACCCAGTAGTCATAGCACACTGCTAATGATGACATATTTATGAAAACATTTTCCTTGCTAGGCTGTCAGAATTCAAAAAGGTTTCTGACAAAAGCAAATGCCTTGGTTCTTTCAGGTGGCAATCTTGTTGCATCAACTTCCCTCCTAAGAACACACAGCCTTCCATTTGCAAAGAAGTGTGGGTGCATAAGGGATGTAACCAGAAGGTACAGCCTATCTCTCAAACTCAAACACTAAGTAGCCCCTTCGCTGAAAAAGGATCTCACCTCTTGTTTGTGTTTTTCCCAGCAATGGTAAGAGGTAGAGCCAGCACCTCCTTCATCTAACTGTGACAAATCTACCAGGGTATTTAGTTGATTCCAAGGGATCCCACAAATGTCTTTGCATGAGAGTGTAATAGACTAAATTTTGCCTTTGGGCACCAGAAGGAGCTCAACCAAAGCCCAGCCTGCACACCTGAAGTCCTGGATTGTCACCCACCATGAAACAACGATCCACTGAACATCACAGATCAGCGCACCATAAAACAGTCACTTCCAGCATATTCTGTGGTTACTTAGCAGAAAGCACAATCTACAGGGCAAAAATAATATTCTGGAGATAGATTTTACACAATGCACATCAGCACGTCCAGTTTATTTAACTGGCATATTTTAATACTATTTGCTATCCACTCTTAGGAATTAAAAGCAATTCAGCATTTGTTACAGCAGGTCTCTCACGTCATTGCTCCGAGTTCACTTCAGGATTCTTTTCAGCTCTACTCTGGCAGCAGAAAAAGTGACCCCCACTGACTCTAATGAAGTCTTTTTATTACTGCTTAATCTCCTGTGTGTGTGCCTGGCAGCAGACTAGCAGCCCTGGGGACAAAAGGCCTCTATTTAGTCACAAATGGGTACTGTATGGACAGCCTTTCCCCAGTGCTGGCCTTTCATTATACCCCAAGTGTATTCAGGTGACTGGACAGAGTGGCTCTGGAGCCAGAAGGGGTCTGTTAGAGAGGCTAACCTGCAGGATGCATGATAGACAGATTAGCTGGTAATGCCCCCACAATTAACCCTCGGCTTCTCTATTTCAATTAGTGTCGACTGTGGTGGAGCTCAGAGCCTTGTCCCTTAGGATCTGGCTGATGTCACTAGGGATTTAAAGCTTCAGTCATGGTTAACCTAGGCTAGATTTGAACTAGAGATCTAAAGGTGAAAAATCTTCAAACCGCATTTTAAATTCACAATATACACAGCTCTGAGTTTTAGTAAAAGACTAAACTGTACCTTGCACTAGGATCCTTTCGGTGTGAGAAGGGTAGAGGGAGGGTCCATAACAGAACCAAAATGTGAATTCCTGCTGCCATAAAGGAGTAGCATAGTGGTTGCTGACTACACATGACTACAGCAAACCCTGTCTGCACACTCTTTTCCCCTGCAAGGCCTGGAAGTGCTCTACAAGGGGAATTTTTTGCTTTGTCAAAATTCCAGCGCATCAGCTGGGCAGTGGATCTCCTCTGCAATTAAGTTTCTTTCTTTTACATGCAACGGGCCTTCAAGCCAATTTCTGAGATGTGTCTTACTACAACAACTTCTAGGGAGTCTTTAAGAACAAAACCAATTGTTCCATTCTTCCTCAGATTGCCTATGTCCGGTAAGTAGTCTGCATGGACTGGTTAAATTCAAGAAATATGACTGTTTATTAGAAAATCCCAGTAACAGCTAACTTCTGAGCTCTTGGATTTCCACATAATTTACTAACATTGGGAAGACTTTCAGCAGTTTTTCAGTCATTTGGGAGCTTAAGAGAACCATTTCTAGAATTTTTTTTCAGACCTTGCAGCAGCATTCAATATTTATAAGGAATTCCCTGCCTTGGTAGCAACAACTGACGGTTACGAAAAATAAGTACACTATAAAATGCATGAATATTTTAAGTCTGCCAAAGACTGCTACATGAAGATATTTCCAGCTTTTGCCTGACTGGTTGATATTTAGTTCAAGCAAATAACTCACAAAAGGAAACATATCTAGGAGGGAAGGGAGAAGGTGTATGGGAACTCGCAACAGCTACAGTAAAAGATTTGTCTATGTTTACACAATAAATCAGCAGCAGAATCAGGAAAAGAACCAGTCTTCTGGTTTCTACTCCAGCCACTTATTCAGGGAACCACATTGTCTATTATGCGCTCAGATATTGCTATAGGATTCTGTAGTACATGAATAAAACCTTTCCCCATCCTCCAAATAAAATTTTGAGATTGTGCTGAATCTAGGCTTTTCCACAAAAATGCGAATAACTCATGTTTAATGATGCAATGGAGAGAGAAGATAAATCTTGATATCACTGTAATAAAGTGCCTTTTTATGAGCACTCCTGTTGCTGCCTGACAATACTGGACATGATCCAGGTCTGTTTATAGTGCCAGCATGTCTGTGTCCCTGACTCCTGGCACATCTGTACATTTTGTTCTTGGCATATTTGTATCTATGGAGCCAGCTGACCTTGAAAATCTTGTCAGAGGGAAAAAAAATAATAAAAAAAGCAGCAGCCAGAAAGCCTACCACTGCCCATATATTTCACAGTTATTATCAGAATATTTTTCCTCTGTTCAGTTTGTACAGAGATGACATTCAATAACACTGAAAATGTTCTTACTGTCCCTAGAGAGGCCTGTTCAGAGTAAAACCAAAGGAAATTAAAGACCTATCAAGCAATCCCCCGATACAGGTTCATAAATATAAAACTGCAGGCAGTGACTGGCTAAAGCACTAAGGACAAAATGTGCTAAAACTCTTTGACTTGGGTCCCTCCGTTCCTGCCTCCCCCATATTCCCTACTCTGCAAGGAGATGGGCTAGGTTCCCTACCGCTCTTTATCACTGCATATTCACATAAAACAGAGAGGATGAAGCATTTGCTGTGGGACTAACATGCCATAGTGCACCGCTTCTGTGACAGCAAGGCTTTGCAGCCATCTCTAAAAATACATACCTTTCAGACTGCAGCCTACTGCTGCTGCCTGCTGTAACAACTCCTTTCCCTCAAGTAGTGGATTGGTGTGTGATGGGACACACTTAGGCAGCACACTAGTGTGCCTGAGGCAGTTGATGCTACAGACTATGAGATCTGAATTCCCCAGAAAAAAGATGCCTGCTATTCGGTCCTGCCAGACCCTGTCCCTTTACACAGTGGGCTGTCATGCCTGGAACACAAACTGCAGAATTACTTTTGGGGAACCCTTAATTTGGAGACCTTCCTTAGAGTGTTTCCCATCCTCCTGAAGAATGAATAGATGAGTTTTGCTGTGACCTGCTTTACAACTGTATGAAACCATGATGCAGATCAGTGACGAGCACCTTTCAGGCAGTCCTGAGAAAGAGACTGCACTGCTGAGAGACAAACTGGGTCCTCTGCAATTTTCAGAGTCAAACTTCTCTGGAAGTATGCTGAATTCAATTACACTACCATGCTCACTAGAGTGCTCCCTTACATGCTGTGATTTGTGCAGCAACAGCTCACTAAAGTTGCAGCAAAACTTGGATTTACCCTGCAGTCATTCAGCGAAGCTTTCCTTTCTGGTTGGATTTGCCTGGGGCTTACTCCTTTGCCACTCAATGCACCAACTCAAAATTTCAGATCTGCCTAGTGCTGAAGTTGTACAAGAAAAGATGCTTCACCCAAATGGATGAAATTTACTTTTGTGTTAGTCATGAAATTCATCCAGTGTTTGATATACTGAGCCCGAGATGGAGATCAGTGTAATGTGAGGCCATTATAAAACTTTCTCAGCATGCAATACAACCATAGCAATAACTCAGATGACTCTACGAGTCACACTGCTCTCTGTTGTAAGAGCAGACATAAGGAATTATTGACTAGATTTCCCAGAATGTACCAGTGTAAATGAGGCATAACACCAGATTGTAGACATGTTAAAAAGCGTAAAAATAAGTTTTCCCAGGAAATATGATGCCATATGGACATGGTCTTTGTTCTGGTGAGGCTTCTTTCTGTTCCCCAGGCTTTTCTATGTCATAACATTTTCTAGCAAGATGACTGGGTTATGTCATCTCAGCATTTAAATTGCCTTGGGCCGTGGTGTTTCCACACTAACGATACCATTGGAACTTGCAGATTCAGTACTGTCCCATTCACAGAGAAGTGATTCATTTGTGCTGACAGCTTGCATACACCTTGTCATGCAATGAAGTTATTGAAACTGAATTGCCAGAAAGTCTACGATCGTTGCTTGGGGTGATTTATCTGGGACTTATTCAGCACTCTGAGCCAATGCCAAGAAAATTCCCTCATGTACCTAGACCAGATGTTGTTCTCATCTGAACTATGTTAAATCTGAGATAAAACTACTAAAGCCAACAGACATGTAGTGCTACTATCACTCTTGTTTCAACTCAGAACTACACTCCCCTCTGTGTCCTCCCCATCACCAAAAAATCAGCAAAACAACCACAGCTGGACAAAAAGTTCAGCCTCTCTGATTTCACCTGCTTGCTGTGCAAAATGGTTTTGGCATGTAAGAAACGGTCAACTAATTGTTTTTATTGATGACACTGACCCTAATTTAAAAAGGAAGAGGGAGCTTTGTGGTACTTAGGCAGGTATGACATGAAATTTCTAACAGAGGAGTTTTCTGCCCAAAGCTTCACCTTCCCCCCGCCCCCCCTTTTCTTCCATCTTTTTTTAAGAGATTTTCCCATCCCATCCAGAGAGAGCATTACCTCAAGCAGTCCCTGCACAGCCCAGTAGAGGGTGGTGGGCAGCCACATTGGTTTTTTACTCTCCTGACCATAGTCAGGAGTAAAGCCACACATTTCTCTGCAACATTATTTAACCACGCATCCTATTTGCAAGAAAGTACAAAAGGTTAAGCATGAAGTGGAAGTTTTACTGAAATAAGGTCTTTCCCCATAGCTTTTTCATGGAAATGATATGTGCCAATTTTAAGTATTTTACCCATATATGAAGGCTATATACGAGTTTACAGTTTTAGGAAGTACTTATGAGTTACTGTGCAGGACAAGCATGTTTTGGCACATCTACCATTTGCAGAAAAGGCCATGCAATTCTGAGGTTCACCTCAGCCTGGGTGCTGGAGACCTACAGAAAATCTTGCTAGAAGAGATGTAGCCAATGGGCATAAATCAAGCTCCTCTTCACAAAGCACCTTATGGCTTTCTGGAACTAGACATAATAAAAACACATTATAAAGGGGAAACTTCAGCACAAAGAGACTTCAGTATATGGACACATTGTGAGAGGAAGGACAGAGGACTGTCTTCAGCTACCTAACCTAGTCATTGAATCTGTTATGGCATTACCAGGTCAAGAGAGATAAGGAGCCAACCTTATTCAGAGTTAGCTAAATTCCTACTTTCTGTCGCAGCACTAAGGGAGAGGGTCTAAAGCCAGTTGCCTCTTGAAGGAAGCTGTGTATCACCCAGAGCAACTTGTGCAAATCTTAACTAGGAACAGTCCAGCCAGAGCTGTGGCCACTACGTCACTGCCCCTCAGGGACCATGTTTTTTCCAGCCTGCATAGTAAGCCTTACATACATGAAGACACACAACTGACCGTTTTCATTGCTCATGCAAAACTAGCAGGCTATAGCTGACACTTCAGGCTGCTTTCTATTATCAACTGTGGTAACAGCTCTCTGCTATCAAGCCTGTTCTTACTGCCCTCCTGAGTGACTCGTTCTGATGGGTTCACTCATCTGTAAAACAGTCATTCTTTACATGGCTATTTCTAACGTCCTGACCTTCAAAAGCAAGGCCCAGGGTTTTTGCATGAACCTCTGGTAAATGCAGTTCTGTAAAGAGAGCATGTAGCCAAAGTACCTGCAGTTCTTTGCTGGGAGAAAAACCCCAGGATGCTTCATGGTTTTTTCTTTTGATAACAGCAACCACACACAAAATCAATGGTGACTTTTATGGGTACAATGTGAGACGGTCAGCCCACTCTGCTGCCTTTAGAAACAAGGACAAAGTTACCACCCAGCTCTGTCATTACTAGTGGTAAAGGGTCAGCTGTGAATTTACCAGAGGGAAGGCAGGAACTACAGGGGCTACAGGTCCCATTAGCACTGCCTATGTGGCATACATCTCTTCAGTCATGCTTGCAGCTGCTCAGAAGTATGAACTTGGCTCCTGCATCCAGCTCTCCCTATGGAGGCATTGCCTGAATTTCACAAGGCCGGGCTCCACGGGACTCTGAACTAAACTCGGACAACAATCAATGATAACCCTTTTCCCAGTGAAAGAGCAGAACAAAGAGCGTAACACACGTGCTGATTTCTTCACTACCCTGTCCTATGTCTATGTTGCCTCTGGGACCATATTCCTACTCCTAGGAAATAACTAAATAAACAATCACTCCACATCACTTGCTCACTTCCTTACTTTGCCTAACACTGTGGGCTCCATCCAACCCATTAGCTGCAAAGGAAATTCAACAGAGCTTTAATTCTTTCAAGCGGTACGCTCTCAGCTTTATTCATGACTCCCATGAGAGATCAATGCCTGACTTCAGTGGGTCAGGATATCAAACCAGGCTTTCTACTGTGCTTTGCCTTTCTCTGCCTTGGTTATCATCTGTGAAAAAATTGGATGATGGCTGCTTCCTGTATCTTTCTCTCCCTCCCCTGCATTCTGGAAAAAAAGGGTGGATTTCATTTATTAATGCTGATAGAGTCCATGGAGACTTGCAGATAAAAAGACTCAATGTGAAGCAGAATATAATGTTCTACCTTGCAGAAAGCTTATGCTTTACTATTTCTTTTCAAAGCACCTACTGACATTGCTAGGCAACTGGGACGTTGTCCAAAATAAAAACAGTAATAATAATCAAACAAATGAAACCTGAGTCTAACAGTCTATAAAATGCAGCTGAGGGCTGTCAGGTAAACAGAAAACAAATGGAATGATGGTCAATTGTCAGTTGACCCAAAAAGTAACCCTAGAGATACATCCCAAGGAGGACACGGCCACCATCCAGAAGGTCCTGCCTCAGAGGACACCAAAGGCATGGTAATATCTGGGAGCTTTTGAGGAGCACCAAGACCAACCTGTTGGATTGTCAAGGGACCTTAAAGAATGGCAGTACAAGGGATGGCCACTGCTGTGCAAAGAACAATGCAGTACTGTATCTATATAGAACGCTTCCTTTCTTCATCTCCAGAGTACAAAGGGTGGAAAAACAGAGGCATAGACAACAGACTTACCTAAAGTTCATATTCGGTTCACCAGGACCCTGTTTGCTGTTCTCCAGAACTAAAGTTCATATTCTGTTCTCCAGAAACTGAATTTTGCTGCTGATACTTAACACAGCCCCAGAAAGGCAACTGCAAGTAAGTACAATATACCCTAATGCGCTTATCCCTGTTCATATAGCTGCTTTCTGGTGGACAGAAGACAGTCCCACGCAGGTATGCCTGGCCATGCAGCATGTGCCACCCCGCTTTTTATCAAGCTATCAGGTTTGCTCAAGCAAGCAGGATATCACATGCTCCAGAGAAAGCCTTTGGCTAGACACATCTGTGCTCACAGCAAACCTGGACCCGATAGCCTCAGGAGCTCTCAAAGGTTGATGTAGGGACACCTTGAGACTGGCATTTTAGAAACATCTCATGCCCTTGAGAACAACTTAAACTTCCATAAATACCTTTTTAGAGCTTAGAGAAACATGTTTATTTGGAAAACAATGAGAGAGGAAACACGCAGAGGATGAAATGAAGTGTGATCCCATTTTAAGGCTTCATACCATTTGATCAATTGCAGCTCAGAAAAAACCTTGTTAGAGCACAGTGTGTACCTGAGACATCTGTGCTCCTTCTTCTACCAAATTAATAAACATCATCACTGAGCCACAGCTAGTTACCACTTTTAATACCATCATATATAACAGAGAGATGAAAGCTCTAATGTCTCATGCAGAAGCCTGATGCTACTAGACAAACCTAAATGAAAATCTAGAAAAAAAACTTCAACAGGTGTTAACTGGTGACACCAGTTGTTCAATGACTTCAAACACTTTCCTACATACAGTGTTTTAAACTCCTATTTTCCTAGCTTCAAGTAGAAAAAAAGATTTCAGTCGCTCCTGAGTCAGATGCCAATGTTATTGTTCAGAGCAATCACTAGGTTTGTAGCATCACATGCTCCTATTTCCATCGCAGATTGCTTTGCTTAGGAGTGCCGAAGAGCAGGGGCAAGGTGACAAGGACACAGCTGCCAATATAAGAACATGGTGCTTTCTATCAATACAAGTCTTATCTTTTCCTCTGTATGCTTAGCTTAACTTTTAAAAAGGAGGATGCAGTGACTGGAAAAAGGGAAGTGACTCATGACTTAACATCCCTCACTGTATTCTGCACGGGTGATTACACACCCTCTACCCAGGGAAGGACTACTCCGAGGTGCTGTTAGCTCACTGATCCAGCTGCCCTGCTCTGTATCCTATACCGTGCTGGCTGGCTTGCTCTCCAGCAGCTAAACAGCCTTGTGCTAAACACCCAGCTTACTACAACCAGGAAGGAAAGAAGTGCCTTTGTTGCAGTCCACACATGCCCTACATTTTCGGGGGAAGTAAGGACTTCTCTGGCATGAACCTCCTCTGCCAAGCAGCTGAATTACAAGTAAATACAAGTAATGAGCTTTACTCCTTCCAGTGAGAAGTTGGCATAATTTCCTCCATGAACAGAGTTGCATAAACCCCATTTTTCCCACATGGCGTTATCAGCAGAGGTGTTCTACCTTGCGGGCTTGCCAGAGGACTGGGGGGGATTCTAGGCCACACTGTTTCAGGAATCTTTATTGCAGCTATGCTCTTCTAGCATAACAACTTGAAGACAGTGCTAAATTCTTGTCACCAATTCTCTGCACTTTCTGAAAAGTCACAGAAAAATTAAGTGTGTGAATGAGTCTAAAAGACAGAAAACAACTCATCAGTTGGCAGGCAAGTTTCTCTCTCATGCTATGAAGTCACAAGGACTGTTTTTCCCCTCCCCCAAGCCCAGCTGCACCGCTCTGTAAAGAAGAGGGCAGATAATACAAGGCCTCTGTTCCTGTTCAACAACTGACTGACTTCAAGGAGTTAAATAACACAGGTCTCTGCCTTTCTGGATCTCCATATGCATTGTCAAGCCAGCACTACAGCTAGCTTTGTTCTTGAATTTAAATAGCCTATGCATTTAAATTTTGTCATTACAGTTAACAGAGGAGGCCAAGGGCTTCAACTATCTGTTGTCTAAGAATAAGAAAGGCTGAAGTGATTAGGAACTTTTTACTTTCATTAGCAGCAATGCTTGGAGGTGCTGGAAGAGATGAGGGATATAATCAACTTCATCTGTTACACTGTTCTTCCATGTCAGACACTTGCTGTCCTAGAGATTTACACTTTCTTCAAGCTTATCTGCATGCTGGCATGCATGGCTATTTATTTGAAGAAGGGTGTTGGTGACAGTCCCTGCTAAGAGGAGCAAAAACCCAGTTCTCATATTTCTCTCTCAGCTGTGATGTTGCTCGCTCACAGAAAAGAAAGTTTGGGGAATGAATCACAACTGTACATAGATCAAGACTGAATATTTAGTCTCCTGTTACTGCTATACTCATTGATAACTCTACTATCTAGAATATGCTCAGCATTTACTCACACAAAATGAGACATAAATGGAAGGACAGAATCACCTCTCTTGGGACTTGGAATAAAACTGCAATGGATTTCAAATCCCTCCCCTTGGTTAGCACAAAGTAAATAACTACTGGGAGGCTGCCAGCCTAGCTACACTGAGGTTAATGAATAAACAACTGCCTGCAGTACTGACCTGCTTATTATACTTAAAATATGTATCTTTGATTACATCTTAGGGAGACCTCCTCTTCTATAAATAATCATTCAAAAAGATAAAGGCATTAAATCTTTTTTCCTTGGACAAAATGGAGGTTATCAACATTTATAAGGAGAAACTGCTATTAGGCAAACAGGCTTTCCATAGAGGACCTGCTTTTTATAGAAAATGTTGACTTGGTTGTGGAAAACAGAACACTGAAAAACAAGAAAAAATTGGACATATAGCAAAGAACATTCTGAAAATGTTAGCTCCATCACACCTTGTTTTCACCATTTCCTCTTTATGGGACATGCTCTCAATATATACATTTCCAGGAAAACAATGAAGCAAGCTCAGAAAAGGGGAGATCATTGTGAATTAGGAGAGCTGCTGGCATACCGAGGTCACTTCTGAAAATGGGATTTAATTGCTTGGCTATGGATGCATTTTTGGAAATGTTACCCTAAGTGAATAAAATAATCAGTTTAACAAACACAATAGCCTAGCTCTCCAAGAGTGTCTTGGGTGATTTTGAACGTCCAACATGATAGACAAGAAAGATAAGTCATTTTGCAGTGTACTTTGTGGAAAACTCTGCCATAATGGGTCTTAGAACATCTAGGAATCATTTGTCTCTTGTGAAAATCTAGGTCATTTACTCCCCTCCTCCTGCTCTGCTTTTTTCATGCCAAATATAGAAAGAATTTTCTGGCTTCAGACTGAATAAAGTTGTTAATTACACTCTTTCCTAAAAACCTGCAATTGAAATTGGGGAGTTTCTGAAAGCTGTGGAAAGCTATTCTTTTTTATAATATTCTTTTGACATGTCTTAGAGGAAAAAGGAAGAAAGCCCATTTGCTGTTAATTTCTTAGTTTTGAGGATAATATTTAACAGAAGTAAATCCCTTTAAGGGCTCAACTATGCTCTTTGAAGCTAGTGGGAAAAAATCCCATTGAGTTTCATTGCAGAAGAACTAGCTTGCTGCTTTGAAAAATTATGTTAAACAATCTGCAGTATGTTGTGTGATGCAAGAAAATTAATTTGTGCCATCACGAACTGCCAATAGGTTAAAAGGACAGGATTCCTGCATGTACTAGGCACAGTATAAAAATAAACAGATTATTTCAGAGTATACCACATCACTTAGCTCTTGGTAAAAGTATCTGGAGCAATTCCACCATCAATTCCTGGTGCTATAAAAGCCTCTATGTGTTGGTTTCACTGGCAGCATACCTGCCCCACAGGAATGTTAAGAGGTGTGACAGATGGATTAACATGCTTTGGAGATGAAAAGTGCTGCTTGAGTATTATCAAATTTATTATTAATGATGGAGCTATTAAAACAATGGGATGGCTAATAACTTGATTCCTTGTATCAGTGCTTTTTGTCTTCAGAACACTCTGGGACAAACGCTTGCGTCACTGAGTCACAAAGCTCCTGTTGGTTTCAAATGTGTGAACAGATCTGGCTCTGCCCAAGCCTGAAATAACTTTTTTTTAACATACAAATCCTATTCCCAACCTCCTGGAAGACTCAGAGGATCCTGCCTGCAGGATGTCCTCCACCTGCCCCTGGTAGGTGGCTAGAAGCACTGGGTTCTTATTGCTGTATAACCAAGGGAAAATCAGCTTCCAGTCTGGGGATTTTAATGTTGAGAGTAGAACTTACTTATTTACAGTAGGCTTCCAAAAGATAGGGATATAAGCTGCTTCAGTCATCTAAGTCCTCTCTCTACTGATGGAGGATGGGCACTCCTGCAAGGCAATGCATCCTTAGATGCCTGTGTGAGAGTGAGAAGAAATGCCTTCTAAACATAAGAGGGAACCAGAAGAATTGGCTTTATTGGACACCTATTTTTTTGTGTGCCTATAGGTAAGTGGGATGATTCCAGGCTTACGTCGCTCAATCCCTTATCAACAGGATGCAAAGGCACTCTACTAAAGGATGGAGAAATACAAGAGATGCACATTTCTTTAAGCTCTGAGATGACAACAATGCAGAGGGAGTAACAGCAACTTTACAGCAATGCGTGAACTCCTGCAGTCAGTCTTCTGCAAAGAGTTCAGATGGACTCTGAGTTTCAGCTCAAATCTAGGAAGGGAAGTCTAAGCAGTAATTTGGGCAAGGGCACGGGCATCTAATATAGCACAGGCCAAATAAACCAAACTGCAAAGGGTTCTGCCAAATATGGGAGGTATCAAGAGGCACCTGGTTCTTTCCAAAACCACATTGCCCATGCAAAGAAAAGGCCTGATCCTCACAAGTAGTCAAGACACTTCTGTTGTGACTGTACTGGTGGGATGGGACAAGAGACTCAGATACTGATGACGGTAGGAGTAACGTTAGCTTCTTCAGGTAATTTTGCACTACTCGCCCTAACTTTGGCAGCTCAACAATTCCACTGTGTTTTTTATCCATCCAGCAGCCATTCCTCTGCCTTTCACATACAATATATAAACCAAGGCACAATGTTAATGAGCCATTGCATATAGATGAGCTGGCAACCAGTCTGAGCTGACACAGCTACACATAAAAGCCAAAGAGGGCCCTGGGCTCTCTTCCTTTGATACGGAAGCTGTTGGACCAAAGTACTGTGGAAATCGCATGGTCTAGGGGACACGAAGCTGGGCAGCTTTTTCTCCCACCTCCCTTCTGCAGTCACCTTTACTGTTTAAGACACAAGGTAAGAGGCTCAGCGCCATACTGTTTTCTTGATAGCTGACTGAGGAAATCCATGATATTTCCAGATAGACTGTCCTTTCTGTTTCCTTGCACAAAATTATCACCTAATGACTACAGCAAGGGAACCAGAGAGTGCTTTTTTGTGGAGTACGATGTTTGGATTTAGTCTGCTTACTCACTGGCTTCCTTTCCTTGGGCAACCCTCTTGAGAGTTCTCTGCTGCAGTTTCTGCTCCCCTAAAACAGGCTACTGAGACTTAAGAAAACATTGTCAAAGAAAATCTCTGCATCTGCTGTAGTCATCTCAGATAGAGAAGGCAGAAGATGGAAGTTCAGGCATTACTGTGCTCCAGGAACGCTGAGTGGTATTTCTGACAGTGACATGGGGCTGAAAGGGCCTTAAAGTATGGCTATGCAAACAAACTAGGGTGGGATAAGCTGATACAAGTTTACAGCATATTAGCTGTTTTGTGGTAACTGCCAGTATTGTTTTAACCCTGTATTAGTACCAGCCAGCCTGTCTTCACCTCATAGTTACTTAAAGGCTAAGCATGTATACCCAGGCAGTTAACAAGTAGCAGCTAACGATTTTCACAGCTATAGCTTAACTTCAGAGTGTTTTCAGTTTCACAGCAGTAAGGTGCACATAGCAGAATTTCCCTACATTCAGATGCACTGAGATGCTCAGAGGCTACAGTAACGAGTTTCTCAAAACTACTGTTAAAAAAAAGAAACCACCCTTAAATTATCTTCCTTTTGGGGCATGACAACGTGTAGTGCATGCTTCACTTCCTTAATCTCACAGTCAATTACTTTCCTCAACCCATATAAACATCAGCAGGGAAAAAGAAAAATCTGCATATGTGTTAGTAATAAATTTAAAAATCAGGGCATACCACTTAAGGGTTGACTTGTCAGAAAATGGTAATTAAAAGTGTTCCAGCTGACAGTGCCCCTTTAATGAATTATTAGTAATGTTCTCTGAGAACATTCGATGAAAGACACCATAAGAGTTCTTACTTAAACAAACCAATTTTCTACATGATGCAACTTCACTGCACAAGAAGGGGAAAATCTCCATTATAGAATCAAATCACGAAAATAACAAAGTAATTGTTTGAATGATCAGGAAGTAACAAGTGCCCCCTCTACGCTGATTTCCTGTATTTCTTATACCACAGCCTTTCCCCATAGGTGCTTATCTAATAACTGCCACTATTTTCTTAAATTCTGTTGAAAAAGCCCAGTAAGGTGTAGCATAAAAGAGTTTTGGTCATCAGCTAGCTGTTAACAAGTGTTATACACACATAGTACAGTGACTGACCAGAATTCTATGAATTCTGTGACTGACCAGCTTAGTTTTAACGCAGATACAGCAATGCCCAGGGACTGATCCTTTCGGCTAATACCTAATCACGCCAGAGGCTTCTGAGCAGCGGTACGTGCATTACACAAACTTCAAAATAGTCGGCTTGTGCTGGGCAGTGTCAGCAGCAGTAAGCACGCTCTCCTTCTAGGCACAGTCTTATAGGTGCCTTTGCGTAACAGCCTCAGCACATGCCGATACATCTGATTAGACACAATTTGTTGTTGTGCATACCAGTGCAGTTTGGGCTGCTGGATCCTGACCCTGCTTTGCTGTGCTCTCAATTGAGGGCAGGGGAGCTGAACAAGGCAGCACAAAGCACATGTGTGAGGAGGTGTATGCCTGAGATGGATGAGCAGAGGGCATGGGACTCTTGGGCTGAGCTCTCAGGTTGAAAAGCAGACAGCAAGAAGCTGGAGGGAAAGTCTGTAAGGACTTGGAAACACAGCCCTCTTTAGTGGGAGTAATGTGTGGAGCGGGGAAGGATGAAGGCAAAGGGCACTAAATCTTAATCATGGATTTGTATTTGGTTGTGAAGGAGGGGGGGGTTGGGAGATGGTGAGACAGGTAGTAGAAGGACATCCTCGTGCCTCATTTCCTTTCACTGAGTTTCTTGCTGGTTTCCAGCTCCATCTAGATCTGTTGTTTGTCCTTGACTGTTTCAGGAGAAATGTAACAGAGAGCAGCTCTGGAAATTCACCTTTCTTGGCAGAAGTTCTGTGGACCCACCCCTGTTGCTGGTAAGCAATGATATTCTGGGGTAACTGGGTGGTTCTTGAAGGTGGGTAGTCATGGTGAAAGCACTTTCCAGCCATGGAGTTCAGAGTACCCTGCACCTGAAAGCCACTCTTGTGTTTCAAGTGCTAGCAGCTCACCTCAACACTCAACAACCAAGGTGCATGCACCCTTAAGTCTCTGGACTACAGTGGGAATGAGGGGAGTCTAAAACAGGAATGTAGATTTACCTTCCAAGCCAAGTTGCTACACAAGTGCCAGTTGTCTATTCCTGTGGCAGCACAATCCACCAAAAGATGTACTAGCGCTGTATACCCTGAGGCTCTATTTCTTGTCCGTGAAACAGGACTGTAGTTCAGCATGCATACTGGAGAAAAGGAGCTTTACAGTTAAGACTCAGAGTTTTTTCTTAGCCCACCCTGAATATCTTGACAAGTTTTTTCTACAGAACAGGTAACTTGGACCACATTCAGGCTGAGAGTGGCTGATGACTTTGCACACTCCATACTGAGTGCTCACAGAGGTAAGGTGGTTTTATTCATTTCTTGATTTCACAATGCAGGGTTTTGACATGTGAGCATGCTTTCTCTGCAGTATTCCATGATAAATGCAAAGTAATTTAAGTTTGCCCATACTTTAATAAACTCTCTCAACTGCCTTCTGTGCTGTAGGGAGAAATGTACACAGAGTAACCATGAAACAGGTAACAAACGGAAAGAGATTGTTTGAAGCCCTAGGAATTTCTGTGCCAAAGATAAAAACAAGCAGTTATACAAGTGACACTTGCATCATAGGATACAGCTACTGCGATCTGAATGGCCACCCTGTATGTGAACGCTAATGTCAAGAGATAAAACAAGAAAGTTAATCTCACTTCCTTTATTTATCTAAAATCTGGAGGTTATGTCTCAACTTGTCACCCAGGTTGCTCACACAACCTGGTGGTGGGCAGGTGAGATGAGATGCCATGAAGAACAGCTCCTCTAGTCCTCATATATGCTCTAACTCTAGTGTCTCTCTTAAATTCGCTGCCTGGGCTTTTCTAACATTTTGAGGGGTAAAGTGAGGTGAGAGTAAATCCTTCATGGGGTTTACACCACCTTACTAGGGCTCTGGAAATCTTGAATGACATCCCAAGGTCTGCTACATAATTGAATTCTGCATGAACTGAGCAACCGATACAAGATCTTTAAAAGCTCCTTAATATCTGAGGCAAGAGCCTCACTTTTGGAAGTAATTTAGTCCCAGGTTCAAATTAGGCACTTAACAGAAGCAGAAACTCAACTCAAAATAAGAATCTTGGTACCTAGAACTGCTTGTGTAGCTAAAGATACAGGGAAGTTTGAGAGGAGAAATCAGATGGAAGCAATTCACCTTGAGATGCCAGTTTCTGATGACTGAGATGAACTCTGAGGCACCTGAGCTACAAAAGTGGGCACTTCAATAAGTTCCCTCAGGCTGGTGGAATGAATTGACACCATAGAAAATTCCAACAAGACTTAAGTTCCTAAATGAATGGGAAAGATGCAAGATGCCTGTGCAGGTTAAACTATATTTTCCACTAGAAAAGAGACAGTAGGCTATTTGTAAAGGGTATCTAAGAATTCAACATTCTTCTCAATTTTCTGTCTGGTTTTGTCTGGAACATAAGGACCTCCTGCAGGAAATGCATTAGATGCTGAACAGTAAGAGGCAGAAAGAGCCACCAGGCACTTGGTGATAGTGTAATTTAAATACAAAGACCTTCACAGTGTGGGAACTCATAATAAATCTAAACCTAAGACTTTAATTTGCAAAAGTATCTGCAAATCGGCTTAGTATTTGTCCATCCCCAAAAGCCACAGTATATTCCCCTCTGTTTCACTCCTTGCTGAGAATATTAAGATATTATGCAGCAGAAGCTTTTCTTCTTCTTAGATAATAAACAAATTTCTGCCAAGATAGCAATTGGGCTTCTCTCATTTATATGCTCCTAAAATCTCAGCTCCATTAAAATTCTGACTACAGCAAGCTGATGCTGTGTTGCCAGTCTACAGCAACACATTCAAGAGGTCTCAAAGCTTTTTGCAATCATTGAATTTATCCACACAACAACCTAGTTTTGCTTCCATCTTATGAGTAGATGGGGAAATAGACACAAAGGGGAGAACATTTGTCCCATAGTATACAAAAAACTGTGAAAAGCCAGGAACTGAGCTCAGAAATTTTGACTCTCTGGGGAATGCTTTATTGCTTGACTATGCTTCCTACGTCCCGCTGCCAGAAGCCACCTTATTAGGACAGATTATTTTATGGGTTGAGACACAATATGCTCACTAAGTTTACTCTTTGCTACAAAATAGCAAGGAATAGAATGTGCTGAATACTGGTCTCTGACCTTGGTAATAAGTTGATTTAATTGGATTTGATTTTTCAAATGTAACATCTCAAGTCAGCCATAAACTCTGGAATTAGCATATCGCATCTCAACACAGGAGAGATTTTAAAGTAGCATAAGGAGATGAAGTCCATGCCCAATGAATTTCAAATTACACTGAGGATGAACTCAGCCATATGCATGTCAAACTAAAATTGTGCAGGCTCTGAGTGCATCAAGCAGCAAAGTTATTACTGACTTACATTTGCTATTAAGAATGCAAAGTAGCTATTTTGCACCCAGTTTGTTCATATGTCTCTTCACATCAGTGACCCATGTGATGGGTCAATAATTCACTCAATGCAGACTGAAAGCCAAGAATGTCTTGCAAGTCAATTACACTTATATAAATAATTAGGAACACAAAAGTAACTGAAGGATTGGAATAGAAAAAGCTCTGCTGGTGAAATACTGGATACACCAGGGATAGCAGACTCTGTTCCAGTCTTTAGGTTTTCAGCTGGTGTTCCCCAATACCTTCAGAGGGCACTGTGCATGCCCCCGAAAGCAGAAATTAGCCTTCAAAGGGGCAATTTTGAGTTTTAGTCTTTCAGGGAATAATTAGGTACTTGTGTAATTAAAAGCTATTTACTTCCTGTAGGAGATGTGAAAAAAAGTAGGACATTAGGCAAATAGCTGCCTACTAAGATTTGATCCTCAAGATTTGCTCCTGAAATTTGTTTAGCTTTCATGGTATTCAGTTGTAATAAATCACAGGAACATTTCAACCAATCTACAAGGCACAAGCAGACTCTAATTGAGACGGACAAAATTTGCTTCATCAGACCTTGTATGAAAGAGCACCAAATGCCTTTAATACCTCTGACTTCAGCTGGAAATCTCTGAAGTCAGGCTTTTTCACAACCCATGTCTTGGGACCACAAACTGACTTTAAAAGGCCCGGCAGGGGCTGCAGGCTATGCTATACATCCCTACAAAAAGCAATGGAACAATGGCTGTTACACAAGTCACGATGCAGCAGCCAAGAAGAGCTGAAGGAAGGAAACTATTGAGATGAGACTGTAATGGTAAAAGATGTATCTAGACAGCTTGGTTGAACATCATAGAAATCAGGCTTCAGGAAATGGAGGTAGGACTAAATCTGTCAATCAAAGTTTGCAGTGCTGCCAGCACTTGTGATTGGAGCACTACATGATGAAAAGAAATCTTCCAAACTGCTAGTGTCTGGCACACTTATTGTTGAACCTCAACTGATTAAACACGCAACATCAGCCAGCAAGTGCCAATCCACCTTGCAGCTGCTATATGACAGACTTGCAGGCCCAGTGAGCCGAAAAAGGAGCATGGAAGTTCAGCAGGTAGCAGATGATGTGCTTCAATATAAGCTCAGCATGTCAGATGGACAGATATATAAAGGACCTCCTATGGGAGAAAGCCTATATTATAAAAAAGGGTACAAGGAAATATGCATCTGTTGAGGAATGCAATGAATCCTTTCCCTTTTTAACAATTCTATGGTTTCATCATTGGTTTCTCTGCTTTTTAGATATACAGTAAGAATTAAGGTTACATTCTCCCTCCCAGGTGCTCCCATTTCCTATGTTATGAGCTGTAGCCTGCCTGACTTTGATTACAGCCATCAGGGTGGTTCTTTATTCTTCTGAGGTAAAAAGCAAGTTCAAGAAAACTAAGTCCAAAATGCTTGTTAATGGAGAGCAAGTCTGGAACAATACTCCTTTCAGCACTTCTGCTGGAAAACTTCTGAATGACAGACAGGACACAGTCACTCAGAGGAACCTAACACATGCCACATGCTCATGAAGCAAATGGTCTGTTATTATTCCTGTCTAAGAGAAACTATGATCCTCAGTACAAAAAGTCAAGAAACAAGGACAACTCGATTGCGAAACAATGCCAAATCAAAGCAACTAGCAAAACCAGCAAACAGACAGAAAAGTAGCAAAAGAACTAATAGGAGAAAAGACCTCTGTAAACTATGTATGTCGGATTCACTTATGAGACTACTAGTTATTAAAGGAAGGGGGATGAGAAGTGCTAGGTAATAAACAGAACAGAACTTATGCTGCAATGTAGCACGCCTTTAATCTCTGGCAACTGAGACATGCAAAGACGGAAAACTGCTTTACACACAGTTCAATGATATAAACTATACAAGGAGAGCGCTACACATGTAGACACACTTTCATCTGGAGAGAAAGCCTTGCTCACTTTGTTCTTTGTTTACCTTAAGAAAGCAATAAAGTATGAAAGAACCTCCTTCTGTATGGAAAAAAAAATAGTGATAATTTGTATTTATAGCACACCATTGCTCCTGAAAGATCTCAAAATACTTCAAGTGACAGCTGTGTTCAGGGATCATTTCAGTTACTACTGAAGCAACACGCTAGTCTAACAGGGCAGGGCAGCCCAAAAGTTGCTTTGTAATAAAATAATACTCTACATTATGAAAAACTATTCTCAACATTAAAATAGCCTCACAGTCACGTGTAAAGTAGTGGAATTATTCTTATTTCCTTCACAGACAGGGAACACGAGTTAGAAAGCAATGGAAACAGCCTGAGACCACAGAGCCAAGGCTACAGCTCAACAACTGCCTGTTTCCAGACCAATAAATCTTACTTTCTCCTCTTCACGTCCTTAACCATTTCAGGTGAAGCTGCAGGCTACTGCTGCAGACTGCAGCTACCATCTATCATGTCATCTGGTGCAACCCCAATTCTTCTTTCTCACAGTCCTACTATCTGAGAAACGCTCAAGGCTGGGGTTCCCAGTGGGACCCTGGCAGAGCAGGGTTTTGAATCTGGCTTATCAAGACCAATGTGATAGTCCTATCTATGCTGCTATGGTTGGCTTATTGGCAACAAACCAGCACAGCATAGTGTGTTTTTGCCAGTTTAGAAATCAAAGTCACCTTGATAACCACAAAAGACTGGGATACTGAAACTGCAGCCTAACTAATGGTAAGGACTGCAATAGGACAGTGCTCCTAACTTCACATGAAAATATTCCCAAACTGCTAACTAGGATAACCACCCACTACACTGTTCACACTGGTGCTATAAGCAGGTGAAAGATTGCAGCAGAGCAATGATACCACAGTGTGCAATTCACACCATGAGTTACAAGCATCTTTTTGGAGCACCGACAAGCTACGTACAGTCTATATCATAAAAACACAGTGGCAGAAATCAAAGGAACTCTTCCTACTGCAGTATCATCCAGGTTAGGTGCTCATTTGCCTTTCCCTCATCTTCCTCAAGCTCACAGAGGAAGTATTACAGAGTTGACAAATAGTACATCAAACCCCGTCTCTAAGGCTGACTGAGCATGCAGTGTATGACCACACAGCAGGGCTAGCAATGTTCCGGTAGTCTGTTCTGAGTATTCCTTTACTGCATCTCTCCTCTGGAGCTGGAATTGGCAATTCCCTGTGATTTGAACTACTGTGAGAAGAGTTTATGTCACAGCAACATTTGCTTTCTTGCTTTTGTTCCTTTAGCACTGCGCAGAGTGCAGAGAGAGCACAACTTCGTGCTTTTCTTGTGCACTGAGTAAGCAAGAACCTTTTTCTAACCACATTGAAAGCCGTTGCAACAGTGCTAAGTGTATTCTGTCAGCAATATTCCCCACACCCAGAGCTGGGTCCTTTTCAGGGTGGTATGAGGCCATTATCAGTTTAAATTTACCAACACTTTGGAAAGAAAGAGTGTACGTGAACAGAAGCTTTTATACGATAAGGTAATGCTGACTACTGAGATACCTTGAGATCAGATGCTGAAGCAGGCTCAGAACTGTCAGTGTTCACAGGTGGTTTTGGTTTGGGTAATGGCTGTCTTCTAGCTGTGTTGCTGATGCCTGAGTCAGCTGCCTCTCAGCCTTTGGGGCTTCTGCAGAAAGCCCTTTTCACTGCACCATGCTGGTGACTGAGACTTGACATTGCCAAGCTGTAGAAACAAATTGTGAGTTAATAATTCAACCCCTTAAATACTTCAGCAAAGAACAACAAAATGAGAGAACACGCAGAATTGGCTCACATGACTCTGTCCATTTTCCCTGTGACTTTTATGTGTGGTGTTTATACTGTATTGCCTCCCTAGCCCACATCTTACTGCAATGTAGTTCTTTGGTTGCAGATAGCTTCTGCTCTCAGTCACACAGGTGAGAACTTATTACAGTCTGCCTTTCTCACACATTTAGAGTGTAATGCCTCTTTCTGGCAACAGAGAGGAAAAGTAACCAGAGAAACCCTGCCTTTCTCATTTAGAAAGTCTCAACAAAAAGCAAAATGTTTTATTTTCAAGACTTCACAGTAAATCAAAATTAATTCTGTTAGAGCAGAATACAAAAATAGCATAACACCGTTGGTGAGTTAAATCCCTGAATTTTTTCTCTTGGAACCACAACAACACATCACACACAAGTCTGCTGGGATGAGAATTATTTTGGGGTTTTTTTGACCAAAGAAAAAAAAAAAATCCCAAAAGACAGAATTTACTTGAGAAATAATTTCTCCCAGAGAGCCACTTCCTATTGAAAATTTAATATTTTCAGTGGAAACCTAATTGTCTGAAAATAGAAACAGCTCCGTTGGGAAATCCTGCTGTATAGTAAAGACATCTTAGCTCCCAGTTCTCTGTTCTCCAGAGGCAAGATACCCAGCATGACTACGTATCTCATGATGCACCCTGAGGCTGAAGTTGATCATCTGCTGTGTGGGAATTCTCTGTCACAGTAGAAGGTGCTATGGGAGATACAGTCTAGCCATGGAATTAGTCTAGCACTGCAAAAATATCAAATAATGAAGTTTTCTTTAGTGCCTATGAAGTGATCATTGCTGGGGAGTGCTGGCAAATGTTTTTGTCTAGACAGAGCTATTTTACAAGTGCCATGTTTCTAGTCGGTGGCAGAAAGGGAGTAACTGTGGGCCACAGCTGGCCTCTTGCCTCCGTGGCACATAGGGCAGGAAGAAATGCTACTTCTGTAAATTTACCAAAACCTTAACAGTGTTTGTGTATATGAGACATGTCATTTGCTTGCCAGTCAGCTGAAGTCTTTAGACTCTCTCCCCCAGTAAATGGATTAATTTTGTGTGCAGCACTAATTACAATATTATTAATTGCTAACAATGACAGTAATGTCTTTATTGCTGTAAATTCTTTATTTATACACCTAAAGTAAGTATTTTAACCTTTGAGGACCCCAAACACTCCTAAGCTTTCAGAAAACATGATTTGCTTGAGTCTTCACTGCTGCAGTGCCCATTCTTTCATTTATTCATTTGCCTGTGTTCTCATGAATGAATTATTTCTTCAGGTCAGCTTTGTGAGGGGAAACTGCAGCCTGTCTTTTCAAACCATGTATACATTGCTTAGTGTGAGCAACATTCCTGGATGCAAATTAGCTGCTGTTCAGCTACTACCGCTGAAACCGTATTGGAAGTGTGACTCCAAGGTGCGCTCAAGTAACAGTAGGGCTGCTCAGCAGCAGAACGCTTCAGGTAGCAAACTCTACAAAACCTATACAAAGCACAATGAGAAGATCCAATTTTAAGGCAGAGGGTCAGAACCCCCCTGCTATATCCTGGCAAGGTATTACAGCAGTCTTCCTGAAGTGGCTTAGTCTCTTAAGTAACCAACAGCTCCTGTAGAGACTATACAGCCCATATGTGTCAGACCATACATGTTTCCTTCCCCTAAATATCAGGACATGAGGGAAACAAGGAAGGGGATAGCACATATCCTTCTTATATCACTGTTGGGGTGACTGGGATAATTCTGGTTCACCCAGTTGAAAAGACAGAAGGACGAAACCACACTCCCTGCTATCTAAAGAAGAAAGTTGGGCACTTAAGAGGGCTTCTTCATTAGGTACTCACATAAACCTGTGTGCTTACAGTAATCTGAGATGAAAGACATCTGTTCTAAAGATATTTCATATTCACAACCTGCAGGCAGGTACCACTTTGCCTCTCCTGCTGAAAAATGGCTATCATTGCAATAGAAAAGGGCAGCTCTTTAACATCTTACAGTAATTCTATTTAGCAGGAGAGAGAGCAAGGCGGGGGATAAGGTCCTTTGGTGTATCCACCAGAAATTCCAGTTGGACTTTAGGTTGGCAAAATGTAGTCGCTTGGACTGGAGCTGTGACAAGACTCCCAGATTAGCATGCTGAGCCGGATTGAAGGATCATATTTCCCACAAGGAACTGGCATTTCAGTCAACACTTCGGAGGCAGAGCCACTACATTTCGTGCTCAGATCTGCTATCAGGAGTAAGTACTTAATGATGACATTGCCAGGTCCAAGAAAAAAGCTTGCCTGTGTCAGCTTGCCAGTACCAGCAGGTCTGTTCCCTTTGCTAACATGTCCATCAGAAAGATAAAGTGGGCATGGAGGACAGTGTAAATCAGATTCTTTTTACCCCCAGGGCCAACTGGCTGCTTTAGGTGAGCTTATATTCTTACTATACTTAAAATTGATTCAATAGAGGGCTAGCTCTCTTTGGCAGTCCTTGATTCTGGTATAATTTTGATACAAGCAGCAAGACAGGGAGGCAGAATGCTGCAACTGTCATCCCATCACCACAGGCACATTCCTGCTCTACCCAGGGCAGCTAGTGAAGGGCAAACAAACTATACTCTCCAAAGGTCTCGGCAGTAAAGCAGCCAGAAGATAATACACCATGAGGCTAAGTGTTATAGTTTGCCTTCCTAATAAAAAACTATTTTATAAGGTATTAGGAATTGGATATTCCACGTATTTTGTTCAGAGAAAGTTCAACAAAAAGAAAAACACAGAAAGGACTGAAAGATCTGAGTTTTGAAAAGACCTGAGCAGGACTGAAAAAAAAAAATATATCCTTTAACTCTGTATCCCCCTTTCTTCTACCTAAGCTTCTTAGAACTTCATCTGAATCCCTAACAAAGATGTGTTTCTAACAAAAGCTATGGGTTCAGTGGGCTGCTTTTCATTTATGTTGTCTCCCCTGATGATTTGGTTCTGTCAACTTTGCTCATACATCCATTGCTGCAAGGGAAGAAATACGTGTGAAGCCACAGATACCAGAACTTCAGTGAAATAGCAGGTGACAGAACTTTGTTCTTGTCAGGCCCCCATCAAACATTAAACACCTTCCCCTTCCTTCACTCACTGATCTCCTCAAGTGCTGCACGTGGCTGAGATTAAAGCCATTTCCCCGGATTAAAGTGCTTCGCACACAGCGTGGCACAAAGGACTTACCCAAAGAACAATTAAAGCGCCTGGTCATTATCCCCCACATTCAAAATTTTTCAGAACAAAACAATTGAAAGCAAGTAAAGAGCAAAGAGAACCACCCAATTACATTTCTGAGTGAGCAGAGGAACTCCAGCTGGTACGTAGCAATCAGAGGAACTGTAATGATTGTTGTTACCTACTTGCAGGAATGCAGAGAAAGGAAGAGGTAGAAATGCATCTGTTAACAACTAACTTTCTGGGCATTTATCAAAAATTCTGGGTGGAGGGACTGAGATTAGTTAGGAAAGCTCAGGAGTCTGAAAATGGAAATCTGAAAGTTTCTGCTTACTCTAGTGATCACTGTGAAATAAGACTGGAACAGGGAAGTGGAAACTCCTTGTTTTCATAGCTAACCTTGACATGTCATCTTTATTCATTGAGTAGTTTTATTGGTAAATGCCCCATTGTTTAAGAATACATGCAGTGCACCTTCTAGAAACATATTATGCCTGGGGACAGCAGCAACTTTGCTAACTCCTGCAACATGGAATTTCACATGCAAGACAGACAGTAATACTGTGTTTATTTGGGCCTAACAGGAAACATACCCTGGTAAATATTAGCTAAGACATAGTCGGGTTACCTTCACTGATTTAAACTGAAAGGACTTTAAGTGCTGTATTATATAACTCGCTTTATATAATCTCCTCTAGACAGACTGTGATATACTCACAGCATGCTTATACAGGAGGGAATTTTTCTCCTGCTGAAGCAAATCAACACACTTCAGTTGTGTGTGGGAGCAAGAAAGATTTGTTGAAGGGAGAATTCCTTTGTCATCCTGGCTGAAGAAGGGTGTAACTCTTCTGCTGCTTTGATCTGCTTGGGGGTAGCTTAATCAGGGCTTGTAAAACAGTCTCTGAAGATGGCATGTAAGATTTAAAGAGACAGGAGAAGAATGGTACAGTTGGGGATCTGTTTTCAAGGTTCCAGTCTGATGACCATGCTGATTAGCTTGCTGTCATCTCTTCTGTGATTATTATCTGTTCAATTGTATGTCCAGATCCTTGGTCAAATTTCCAAAAGTTCCAGTGAAGGCTGAATCAGACCTACTGCAATCGTGATAGCAATTTATCACGACCCCTAGCATGAGAAGATGGGCAGCTTAGAAACCAGACTTTTTCTTCAGTTTTCTCCCCTTCACATCTGTTCAGTAGGTTAGGAGCACATCTGCTGTAGCTCACCTATGCCAAAGGTATGCACGTGCAGCTTATGATGGACAGGGTGAGGCATACAGCATTTCACACACTATTCTGGTAATGACAGTCAATGTTCACATTATTGCAGAAAAGGACAAAACGAATGCCGATGACAGCTGAAGCTGCATGATTTTGCACAACAGGGGTGTTAGAAGTTAAATACTGGAAAACTTCTTTGAATAGTGTGTTGCACACAATATTTTATTTTTGCTCAAACTATGCATTAACATGAATATATTAAAAGTGCATCAGGAAAATAAAATTTGAAGATTGTTTAGAAAGTGACCTAATTCCTACCTTCCTCGGATACGTGCTTAAAGTTTAACCTTTGTCAGCTACATTTCCAACCAATACATTCAGCAGCAAAAGTTTAAAATGGTGAAAAGCTACATTACAACAAAAGTGACCTTCCTTTTTTTCATTGTAATTTTAATGAGCAGAGGAGAAAGGTGATTTCTGTCTAAAGTGCAGAAAGAAGGCAACTGTATGAGACATAGAAACAAATTCCTTCTCAGGGCTGTTGCGACAAATAAGGATATCAAATAATAGAGTTTACTTCTGGCTTTACAAAATGTAATTAATTTTTACTTAGGCTCCATCACTGATAATTTAGTATTTTCCCTTTGCTATTGATTATGATATCTAAAGGTATTCTCTGGCCCCTGTAACTACATCTAATGGAAGGATTTCTGTTTTAGCCAATTAAAAGATTAGGCAGCTTCTCTAAGTTAATCTAGATGCCCACAGAGTAAAGGAAAGACTTTGCTAAACAGTTCTTTCCTTCATAAAACAATTGTGGTGACAAGTGGACCCTCAGAGGGTGCATATGCTTCCCTTAGTGTCAATTAGGAGTCAGCTGCACAACTGTCATAGGCAATTATCTAACATTTAAATGGCTGAAGTCAAATGAGACAGATTTCACACTAACTCACATCAGTATGTCTAATCCACTACATGCCTATGGATTATCCCCATTTTAGATATATGAAATTAGGGTTTAAGGGAGCAAAACAACTCTTGCACAGATATTTAAGCACATTATTACCCCCTGCAGTCAAGCAAAATTTGGGCAGTCCATTTGACAACCATTTGAGCCCAAGCATTTTGCTCCTAGCCAAAAAGGGAAGCCAGGGTGGGACAGTGATATGATACAGGGTTTCAAGTAAGTGTTGTAGCCTCTTTAGCTTGCCTCTCAAAAAATCATTCCTAAGCATTGCTTTACGGTCACCTTCTATTGGGAAGGGTAATGCAGCAGTAAAGTAACAGTAGCAAACAATTACAATGGCCCCAGTATCTCCTGCTCAGAGATTCACTCTCCAAGTCCGGGTCCTTCTAAAGAAAACATCATCCATAGCAGCTGCAGGTCCCCAGAACATTCAGGTCTCTGTGTGGCTGGGGACACTATGTCCTCAGAGACACAGTTAACTCAGAACATCCTTTGTGTGAGTCAGCATTGAGAATATTTTCCCCTCAAGTCCTTAATTTTTTTCAGTTGTTTTTAAGCTGAAGCATTTTTCCCCCCCAAGAAATATGATTACAGTACACAGTTAAACTCAGCTACACAAGATGAATTTTGTTTAACAAAGGCTAAATAAATAGGCACACAAGGATATGCTTTCAGGGTGGGTTAGCACTGTGCACTAATCTAACACATCCTCTCTGGCAACAAAACACATTTTATGCTTGAAGGGTGATCAATTCTGAAATCAATTATTTCTAAGAACATCCTAAGTTTTGGGTCAAAATCAGAGCCTAGATCTGTCTATGAACATAACAGGCAAGCTCTAACTCTACAATGGATCAACTGCCTCCCACAGTCGCATGTCTGAATAACTCCAAGACTGGGAATTTTCCAAATGTAGGTTGATCCAAATTCCAGTCTGAACACATCTGTAGTATTTTCTCCATCAATGACTCTTGTTGCCTGGGTCTCTTGTTAGCACAGCTAATCATAAAGGACAAAATTAACAGGGAAGCAGAGCTACCCTTTCCTTTAAGAATGGATTTCTGAACCTGATCCTTTAGTATTAGTATTACCTTTGTGGTGAGCAAGCATCCAATTCTCCTGCTGCTGAAATTTAATCTTTTCTTTTATTCTTACCTAAGAGTCCTATTTGAGATGCTCTTGGGGTTCCAGAGTTTGAAATTCACACCCTCAAACCCAGTCTATAACTATGCTAAAATAACTGCATATCTGGCTTAACCACGCCTTTTGCATCTACTCTCATTTCTTCCTAAATTCACTATCCACATCACACCCAGGTTCTCCTAACGCTGATGTACACACACACACACATTTGCATAGACAGGCCACACTTTATCTTCTAAAAGGCAGAAAAACCTCCTCAAAACCCAGCCACTCCCCACCAGTTTTCCCAACGTATGACCACAATGAAGTTACCTGCTTCTCTATGCCTCTACTCGTTCAACTAAGCAGAGGACAATATTAACAGCTGACTGGTTCAAAGTTTACTGAGCAAGCCAAAATGATTATTTTTTGCTGGAATGCTCCCTAGGCAAGAATCTGTTAGTTTCCTCATATACTTACTGGAACTTTTCCCCACCAGCTGAGGGAAAATATGCAAATTATATAACTTTTTCCTAAACAAGTGTCTCGAGACTTCGTCAGAATTTACTTCTCGCCTGCAGGTATAAACAAAACCTGCATTACCCATAATGTTTATTATTTCTTGCTCTCCAGAACACTATCAGCAGAGGGAATGTTCAACTACCTCCGGAAACGCTTTACCAGCCACATCAGAGAACGTAGCCGGCGAAGAGCAAGGCTTGTCTCTAAAGATGGAAGGTGTAACATAGAGTTTGGCAATGTAGAACAGTCAAGGTTTGTCTTTTTGATTGATATATGGACAACTATCCTGGATCTCAGATGGAGATACAAAATGACTATCTTCATTTCAGCATTCTTAGGCAGCTGGTTTCTCTTTGGTCTCCTCTGGTATGTTGTGGCATACATACACAAAGATCTTCCAGAATTCAACCCTTCCATAAATCACACCCCCTGTGTTGAGAATATCAATGGCCTGACTTCAGCTTTCCTGTTCTCCTTGGAGACCCAGGTAACCATCGGTTATGGCTTCAGATGTGTCACAGAACAATGTGCCACTGCCATTTTCCTGCTCATCTTCCAGTCTATCCTGGGGGTAATTATCAATTCTTTTATGTGTGGTGCCATCTTGGCCAAGATATCAAGGTCCAAAAACCGGGCTAAGACCATCACCTTCAGCAAGAATGCTGTCATCAGCAAACGTGGTGGGAAGCTCTGTCTCCTTATTCGGGTGGCAAACCTGAGGAAGAGTCTGCTGATCGGGAGTCATATCTATGGAAAACTTCTGAAGACCACCATCACCCCAGAAGGAGAGACAATCATTTTGGACCAGGTCAACATAGAATTTGTAGTTGATGCTGGCAATGAGAATCTCTTCTTCATTTCCCCATTAACTATTTATCATATCATAGATAAGAACAGCCCATTCTTCCACATGGCAGCAGAAACCATTCTGCAGCAAGATTTTGAATTGGTGGTGTTTTTAGATGGCACTGTTGAAGCCACTAGCGCTACTTGTCAGGTGAGGACATCCTACATCCCAGAAGAGGTGCTCTGGGGTTATCGCTTTGCTCCCATTGTGTCCAAGACCAAAGAAGGGAAATACAGAGTAGACTTCCAGAATTTCAGCAAGACAGTGGCTGTGGAGACTCCCCACTGTGCCTTCTGCCTCTGCAATGAGAAAGAAGCTAAAGCCAAAGAGAAGAAAGGTTATGACAATCCTGGTTTTGTCTTGTCAGAAGTTAGTGAAACCAGTGACACAAAAATGTAGTTCCAGATATTCATGGGACTGTATCTTTTTCCACAGTTAATTCAATCTTGAGAGGATTAATAACTTAGTAAAACAAAAAAAGAAACACAGGTTTGTTTTAACTCTGAAACAGCATTTATCTTCTCAAAAGCCTCAAATCAAAGAGGAACAGAATACCAGTGATCTCCAGAACACTATTTAACTACACTCTATATATATTTCATAGAAGTTATATTTTTATACCTATGGGACATTATATGAAGCTGCTATGTTGGAATGTCCAACTCACTTAAGTTCCCAGAGGCAGGCAAGTCTGTTAAAAAGCCTGAAAAGATGGAGAAAAACTTTAGGACATGTTGAAGATACAAAGCTGTTGGAATGAGAACATGAAAAGAGGAGACAGAAGGCGAAGCTAAAGAAACCTTAGGAGCCAAAACCTCAAAACAATGTATGCTTCTGGTTGCCAAAGTCCTCTATGAAAGCAGACGCTCTGGCTCTGGAACACTTGAGCACTTCAGAACATTTTGCAACAATTCTTTCTTTCTTTGAGGCTGGTACTTCTGCAGAAATGGAGCATTAAGGGATGGTACGTGCTTAGGAAGCTAGAAAAAGCAAAGCTTGGCCATCCTGCTGCACCTAGAACTCTAAAATATGACTCCTCTGCTGTGAAAGCCTTTGATTCCTTTCAGGGAAAAATAGCCAAATGGGAATGAGAAGTGAAAAACCAAGAAGCACAGTCCCACTACAGGAGAAGAGAAATTTTGCAGCTTATTCCTAACTGTCTCAGCCTTCAGATATTCTTCCACTTCTTCAGGAGCTGGCTAACTGTGAAATTAGGAAACATCTGAAGACAACTGTCCAGAAAGGCGAGCCACAGTGGGGAGATGAAGAACACATTGATTGCTTCACACCTGGCAGAAAAGCAATCCACTGGGAGAGGAAATTCCCAGGTCTAGATGTATCCTTCAAAAAAAATCCACAATGCAAACACAGATTATCTTTTCCTTTGAAGCATGACAGTCTTTTTAAAACAAAAACACAGCATAGGAGCCTCCCACCAACAGTGGACTTCAGGTTCAGTTCCAAACCGTTCATCTCACCACAACAAAATGTGCATCCCTACAGGAAACAAGTTCTGCTCGGTGGTAGCTAAGTAGTGGTGAACATTTTCCAGGTATGATTTTTGACATTATAGTTTCAAATGCAACAAGAAGCTTCAATAACTTTTTGGTGAATTTCTACTTCCTCACAGCCGTGTCGTCCCCCCCCCCCCCCCCAACTAGTTCTTTTGCTGACAGTTCAAGTGGCAGACCAAAGAAAGAGGTTTTTTTGGGGAACTCTTCCCCGTGATGTAATACAGCTCATGTATTTTCAACTCTGGTAAAATGGAAGTATCTTTTTAAAAGCTGCTGGACTGAGCAGTTTTAAAAGAAGGGGAGAATTAAGCAGGTCAAATGATGACAAAGTTATTTTGCAAATGAACATAATGTCAGTATGGAAATCAAACTCTGGGAATCAAGAGTGTTCAGGTCTCAGTCCCAGTGTAGTATCAACCCCTCTGTTGGTTCAGAACAAATCACTTTAGTATGTATCTCAGATTTGCCATCTGTAACACGGGACAAAAAGTACTTATGCTGTACAAAGAACAATGTTATGAACAATTATGTCACTAAAGCACTTTAAAAGCCAGTTCTCAACTGTCTCAATCTTTCCGCTCTTCAACGCACCACTGTTACACCCTTCTTCACTTCTAGATGGAAAGGTTAGCACAGAAAGTTCTGTTCTCATCACACGTCACAATTACTAAAAATGGCTGCACTGCGGCTAGACCTATGGAATGCTAGAACCACCAGCCAAAACCTTCAAGGTAAAACACTAGGCAATATCTGTGAATTAAGTGCACTGTTTTTGCAACCTTGCAAAATTGTCAATTGTAAAAACATTTTTACAGTCCCAATCAGCACAGCGTCTGAGCCCCTCCAACCATTCGTGTGCCTCAGATTGTCTGCTTGGAAGGACAGTTGTTTTATCCTCCACTCTGAATGACAGACCAAAGCATACACAGCGAATGATTAGTAGTCATCCACAGAAATCCAGGAGGGAGCAGGGAAGTGAAATAAAGTCTCAAGAGTCCCAGGCTTGACTGAACCAAAAGGCTACTGTACTGCTCAGCCCTTCCGTAGTTGCTTCTACATTTCCTTTATAGGCTTCCTGGACAGTTGCCCTGTGTGTCATTTCCCTAGAAAGCGGTACTGTCAGTATCCAAGGCTTACAAGTTATACCTCTTACCCCTGGGAGAAGAGATGCACCAAGATGCCCTTAACAGAAGTAGAAAGATAGTCTTCAAGTACAAAAAAAGCAAGTCAATAGGAAATCCATTTAAAAGGTCAAACCCAGCTATGCAATGAGGAGACAGGAAAGATTCCTATTTTGAGTAAAGCTGGTTTGGGATGTTAGTGCTAGGGGGGAAAAAAACCCCCCAACAAACAATCAAATACTACACCAGTGCCTGTCCAAGAGGTGGTGTTCATGCTCCAAAGTTTAAAGGGTCCCTAAACAATGCACTTTCAGGCAGGCACCGCTCTTGGAAAGCCATCTCAAAATCCTAAACCTCTATGTTCTTCATGACACAGCTCTTTAACCTTTTGCCCTATGTCTCTACAGCACAAGTGTGAGGAGGCGTTATTCCATGTCTAGAAGTATAAAGTGCTACCACAGATCAAAGATACTTGATCTCACTGCAGGGATGATTACCTATTGTTCACTCTATTCTGACAGTTACACCTGCCTCAAAAGCTAGCTATGCTGCCTACAGTAAGGGAAGGGTGATTGCTCTTCAGCATGCTTTGGTATCAGAGGGGGGACTGGCTACTGTACGAACAGAGAAAATATGAGGGGGACATAGCCAAAGTTGACAGGGCCATGGCTGAGCTATGAAGCTTACTTAGAGGGGGATCGTACTGGGACCTAAATGGGAATCTTGGGCTGAAACGCTCCTCCCATGAGCCTTCTGCTGATTGTCACTTCAGGAAACACCTGCCAGTCCCCGCCTGCCAGCCCTGCACCAAGCAGGAGATAGAGTGCTGTAGTCAGAGCCCAGCAGCAGGAGAACAATGAGTGGAATTTCCTCTTTCTGTCCGGAGAGGGCTGTTTGTCACCAGAGAGATAAAGGCCCAGGGCAGGGAAAAAAGGGTTATCGGGAGACATGCCACGCACAGTGCCACTCAGGACAGACTCCATAGGAAATCTATTTTGGGGGCTGTCACCCCTACTGCCATTAAAAGAAGGTTCAGTTAAGAGGATGAAAATAAATTTAATCTTGCTGAGCAGAAGTGGCCAGAGAGAACCACAGACCCGATACTGGAAAACAAAGACTGGTTTCTTAACCCATGACACCTTCATTTTTTACATCTCCATAGCACTCTTCTCAAGCTTTATGGTTCTCTTCTCTCTCGTCATCTGTCCATCCAGTCTGCAGGCTGCCCATACTGCTGCAGCAACAATTAGTCCTTACCACAAAGTGGAACATGCAACTGAGGCCAACAGCCTAATCAATACAAAGCAAAGGACTGAAGAGAAAGTCTTGTCTCTTCAGGAGAAGGGATCAGACCACGTACTTATTGCTGGATTAAGGCCTAAAGGATTTAGCTGTGAAAGTGTTAGCCAAGCAGCCAGGCTTGGGAATAATATGTCTGCACTAAATTTATCTTCTCATTTCACAAACAACATGTTTCTTCTACTGTATTTATTTTAAACATTCATTCAAGCTGTGCATAATATTTCAATCATTTTGAAATAGATTTACCCTCCTGCTGGCAAATGAATAAGGCATCCTGCTGACTGCCGGAGAAAGGGCCATGAATTAAAATAACTGCTTTTAGTAAACTGACATGTGCTAGTTAGCTGTCTCCACACACTTTTTGGTAGTAACTGGTGAAAAGAGACCCCTAAATAACAGTAATAATAATAAAAAAAAACCAAACGCTGGCAAACTGTTTAGATACTTGTACTGACTTGCATTGTTGGAATGTGGCAGACCACTGCTAACTAGCTCACAGCAACTGCCTGGATAACTTCTGCATGTACACACTTCCTTGTAAACTCAACTACTCACCCATAAACAAGTCAGCAGTGTGCAAAGCCCCAACACAAGTGAGAGCAGCTGAGGTGTCATATCCTCTTTCCTCTCCCCAGGCAGCAAACTGATGTGGTTAGACTCATGCAAATTCAGCTGGGAAGAGCCTTTATTTCCCCTTCCCTTTTATTTTGCCCCTTTCAATTCACCCCCGCCTTGAACTGTCACTGTGCTGGCCCAATTCCTGTTCCCCAAACAAGCAGGGAGAAACCACAGCACAACGCAAGGAATGCGAGCAGAGCCCCTGCTGCACCAGGGACGGGGAAAGCCGAGCAAGTTCCTAAAGCCCCCGGTGAATCTGTGTCTACAGCTTCTTTCTGCAGCCTGGGGAACTTCTACAGCAACACCATCACTGGCCCTAAATCACATATAACCCTGTGATGGTGTCACTGGAACAAGAGAGAGGAAGGCTAGGGCCCTCTCTCCATGGCTGCTAGAATACACAATATGTTTCCTGAGGCCAAGTTGACATTCCTGTGGTAGAAGCATCTGTCTAGGGAAGCTTACGACTTGCACAAACTCACTGCTGCACAAGACAGACGTAAATTCTCCCTGCTCCAGGGAGGTGGACAAGCAAGGGGAGGCTGGAAATGAGACAATCTCACTTCGTGTCTCGATTTGCATGCTGCTGGCCAAAATTAAGTGCGGAAAGTATCAAAGCCCTTGCTCTCCTGGGTGACCGCATCCCAGGCATGCTCTGCAGAGGCAAAGTTACCGCATTATTCTGTTATGACAACCCACCACAGAGGCAGGCTAAGATGCTAAAGACCACGCAGGGGTGCTGCCGCAGGAATCCGAGCGATCCTCTAAGTGTCTTCTGTTTTGCTGCCGCTGGATGGCACCCCTTACCTCCAGATCAGCCCCACAGCCAGCTCCGATCTCCATACAGGCAGCAACCCTAAACTTCACATTGGCAGTGCAGCAAACTTAACAGCGCGAACTATGGCAATCTTGAAAGCGCAAAGCAAGATTTTATTGGGACTGTTCCTTATTTTATTACACGAAGTTTAATGCATTTAGTGACTTATTTTTGGCATGAGCTCTGCTAGCTGGATATATTTAGCCACTTCACAGAAGTGTTGTGAGACTTAATTCACTGCAATGAATTCAGAGGTGATGTGTAAGTGGAGGGTTGGGGGCTGTAAACATCACGTCTGCAGTGGCATCTAAAGCACCCTTAACAGAGTCTGCAGTAGGTGGGGTGGGTTAGTAACAGGGAGGCTGGGTCCAGGGAGACCTATATTCCATATGCAACTCTGTTCTGTAACTTTAAGCAAGTCACCGCTCCCTGCTTGAGCCTCAGTTTCCCCAGCTGTTTAAAAAAAAAAAGGAACAACACAGGCCACCTCGGGAAAGCTTTGAGTTCTAGCTCTTTGTTAGTTTTGCAACAGTGCCCAAAAGCGTCTGTTCAGCTGAAGCCCCCCTCCGATTTGGAAGCGTTCCTGGTACATTACAGAGCCTACAGAAACTCACGCAAAGGATTCACTGCCACCGTAGCAGTGTTTGTAAAACCGTTATATCACTCGACAGCGTCTAGAAGTCCAAATTACAGCCCTTCGTGCTCCCGTGCCAGGAGCTCTGCAACCACCACCAAAGGCTCCTTATAGCCCATTAATCGCTGCAGGGCTACTCCTCAAGAGGGCAGACCCCCAGCCCAGCGCCTTTTCCACACACGCCCAACCCCGGGCACGCTCGGCCGTGCTGGCACCCTCAGCTGCCCTCCACCAGCACCTCCAGCACCCACGCACCGCTTCAGGCACCCGAGACCCGGCGCACGGCCGCAAATCCGTCGCGCCCCACGCCTTCCACAAGCCACCGGCCTGCGGAAGGGTGGCGGGTGGCAGACCCGGGGCAGGGCTCCCTCACCCCGGGGCGGGTGGCTAGAAAGGACCGGTCACCCTCCACGGTGCCGGGGGGGGGTAAAGGGGAGTGGAAGTGAGGGGGGGGGTGTCAAATCCTTCTGGCCGAGGCGGTTCGGGGGTGCTGTACCTGCTCACCGGGGGCGGGGGGCGACGGCGCCTCAGCTCTGAGGGGAGGGCGACCGTTAGCGGCGCGCGGGCGACCGTTAGCGGCGCGCGGGCGACCGTTAGCGGCGGCCGCGGCGAGGGTCGCTCCCTCCTCTTCTCCCTCCCCGGGGACAAGGCTGACTGCTCCTGCGGCCTCCAGCCCCACGCTGCTCCCCAAATTCCCAATCCCCCCACCCCAGCAAGGTGGGGGCTTGCCGATGCCCCTGTGTCCGCAGAGCTGGCTGGGAGGTTTTTGACCACTCAGCTCCGCGTCAGCTCTGAGCTTCAAGAAACGGAGCTTTAGGGAAAGATTCAAACCCTTCGCAGTAACATCCACCCTAAAGAGAAACCTGACTTATTTGTTTTAACTTAACACTGTGGTGTATCAGCCCTCTGGGTCTTGAGGGCGATGGAAAACCTAAGGCTGGGGTTCGGGTTATTACAGGTACCATCTGCCACCCCTTGCAGCACAACCTCCTCCAAGCAGGCACACGGGAAGACTTGGAAAACCGACCTTGCCGTCCCCAAGGGCTGGAGATGCCGTTCATCCCCGCGCGTGACCTGCCAGCAGCAGCCAGCACGGGCCTGTAGCAGAGGAGACTCCTTTGGCTTGTGCGCAGGGCTTTGCAGCAGCAGGGAAGGTAAAGTAGATCCAGCGTCGGACTTTACAGCTCCAGGAGACAGAAAGTTAAGGAAAAGCCAAAGCAAATAACAAGTTTTCAGCAGTTCCTGGAAAGGAAGAAGCAAGCTCTTGTGTTGAAATAGCCGTGCATCAAACTGCCAGAGTCCCTGGGTCGTTCCTCCTCCTCCAGCAACTACAGCTTCAAATAAGAAATACAGATCTTCATCCTTTTCTGCCTGTTCCCAGATAAGGAGCAGCTAGGCCTCCCCTGCCCAAAAAACCTTCCTACCTGTTTGCTGCAGCTATTTATACTGGTTGAAGTTGCTGCTCAGCTGCAAACACCCCTGGCCATCAGTGACACACCTGCTTGCACAGCACCCTGTTAGGAGCAGCTCATTCCCCGCTGTGGAGGCACAGTGTTGATGGGGGATATTGCTGTGGTGGCCTCAAAACTGCTTTTCTTTCTTTTTAGTGGGTGTAGTATCGGGGTCTGTTTGCTACTGTTGGAGCCTGAAGAGCAGAATATTACCAAGGATCTCTAATTCTCTTATGACATGATAGAAGAATCCAAGCAATATGTGCAGGGATTTCTACCTCTGTAGATGAAAAAATCGTAACACACAAGCTAAATTATGTGTTATATGTCATTCTTAGCATGACCTTAGTTGGAGGTCTCTTAATTCTTTTCTAATAGGATGGAAAAGTCTGCACTTTATTTGCAACGAGTTCTGCTTTTACAGATGAAAATCATAATATATATGTTATGCTAGGTATTGTGCAAAAGTATACAAATAGGGTCTTTGAAGTGAATGTATAAACCCCAGCCCCCGACGTGCCTCTAGACTACAGCTCTAATTAACACCAAATGCAGCAACACTCAGTCTAATGTGGGAGAACCTACTTTGCTAGGAAGCAGGCTGAAGTCTAACAAACTAATTTCACAGAGGTCATTAAAAATACTGTATCAGCACAGCAAAGCAGCCTGTAAAAAATCTATTATTGTAATAGTATAATAAAGTGAAGCCGGCTCCTTTAACCCAGAATTTACAGACCAATGGCTCTTTTCTTCTGACAGTAGGGGTGGGAAACAGCAGCTGGGTTCATCAGTGCTTTTAATACGAAGCTTCAGGCATAGTCGTTTACTGTCATTGTGAACAGTTAAGAAGGCATATGAAATATTACCGGGTAAGTCCAGCTTCACAGCAAATATTCGCACCAACAGGAGTTATGGCAAATTTCCCGCGTAGTTAATGTCTCATTAGGACTGGAATATGCTTGTTGGGCGGTAGTGTGAGAAATACTTCCTTCTCTTTACTAACGGGAAGGTCTTAGCGTGGGGAAATCCCTCTCCCTTGCAATACTATTAGGTGCATGTTAAGAATCTGCAGTTGTTTGGAATTTCATCCTCAGGGTGGAAATACAATTCTTGGGTATATAAAAGCAGTAAGACGCTTGTGTATACAGACGATGGGTTCTGGCATACGAGGATTATAGATAGGAGTAATCTCAGATGCTAAAATGATTTGCCATCTCCTAATTTAGAGCATCTAACAAGTGCTTCAGCTGGGAGGTCCTTCCTCTAGACTCTAAGCAGTGATTTGGTGGAGAAAAAAAGCCCTCTTCAAAATATATTTAAAAGCAGGTTCTAAACCTGACGTCTATAATTAAGCAGTAAGAATACCTTCTTGTTCTCCCTTTCTCTGATACGCAGACACTGAGGCAGGTACACGTCAAATAGAGAAAAACGTCACAAAGACCCCAGCTAAAGGAGCTGGAGCTCTGCGACTGTAAAGCCATCACTGATTCTACTTAATAGACAAGCTGCAGTATCTATTTATAGAAGGTGAAATGTGAAGCTAATTCTAGTTTGGCATATTTAAGCTAGAGCTCATTCAGTGTTTGAACTGGGGAGTAGAACAGAAATACTGGGTGAATACTAGAACACTAGAAATTAATAGCTAAATTACCACTGATTTCAATGGGAGCTGGGTTTCCTTGTGAGATTTGAATTATGAACTTTGATGCAGAGAAGATTTTCTGCTGTCCCTGTTGACTCACAACTCACAACCATGTGATCTCAACCATCTGTTTGGTAACCTTTCCGATTTCAGCCTGAAATACTTGACTTCCATCTGCCTTGTCCTCCTGGGAAAAGCAAAAAGTAGCATTAGTACTGTCAAATTCCTTGTTTATTTTCTCTCGGTGTGTCCCAGAAACTTGGACTGGGAGGGGAGATCCCCCTGTTATCACCCCTAGAGCTTCCAACATGGCAAAGTCAGGCTGATATTGGGGAGTACAAATGGGCTACTCTGATTTGTATGTTATTCCTTGTTCTTTACCCGAGGAATGTAAAGTATTAAGATCTTACGAAAATGCTAAAAGGTGCCTGAGAAGTGCCTCATCAGTCCGAGGCTGTCTGACGCACTGGTGTGAGATCTCTTTACTCCAAGATCTCTTTATTCCATGGGAATGCAGCCTGCAGTGGGCAGCAAACTATCTAAAGCTAAATATTAGCAAATACTAGCAAAGGTTAATATCAGCATGTACCCCGAAAAGAAGGATGAAAGGAGACAGAAAGGACCTGAGCTGTGGATGCTGCTGATCACCTTCCATCTCAGTCTGGTCTCCTTCATGTTGTTGCAAGTTGGACAGCCAGAAACAGACGCTTCTTAAATCGTTGGTTGTTTTCAAAAGCCTTTTTTTCACCAAGGATTCTGCTGGCCGAATTTTGCTATCAAAGACACCTTTGCACTTTGATAACCTTCAGCTTCTGTCTTTAGATGTTTTTGTGCAATCTTAGTCTTCAGATTTTCCTATGACTGGCAACTGGGCAGGCACACTGTATTAAATAAAATACTTGATATTTCTATTGGTGATGCATAGCCAGAATGAATCTGGATAGCGCTAAAGTGAAAAACAATAGAGATAAGCAACAAAACACTCACTCTTATGACTAAATTGAGCAACTATGGTTGAATACACAAAGGGAACAGCCCTGTGGTGGTTGAACACGCTAACATCGCTCTTTTTCAGAGCCCAGGCTTGCTAATCAAGCCAGTGAAAGCTATTGTACTAGAAACTTTGCAACAAAAGGTTGTGTGTGGAGGAAGGAAATGGTGTACTTGTGCAGTTATGTATTTCTAAGGGTTTATCAAATCGGCAGAAAGATCAAGCTATCTCTGAGGACCACCGTGTGTCTGCAAAAATACAGGAAGTGCCTTTGCCTGACCTTTATACACAATCAGAAGATTCCTTGGCAGTGCTTGTTTTTGCAGCCTCTTACTCCATCTCAGGAATGCTTTGGAGCACTGGCTTTCCCTGGGGTTTGAGGATAGGTGAGAAACATGAGCAGGCAGGCAGGCTGGTAATACATACAGCATTGCACATATACATTCTGTCAATGACTTCTTGAGTACCCTAAAGAGCAAACAGACGGCGATGCCTGTTGGGTCAGTTACGGCCCTCGCGGGGAGGCTGCGTGTCCTGGCACTCGGCATGGTGCTGTGACCCCATCGCTGGGGCACCAGACCAGGGTCTGCTCCCAGCTCGGCCAGCACCCTCATGTGAGACACTTCACCTCCTCAAGCTTTGGCTACTCTACCACTTTCTCTCTCTCTCTCTCTCCATGCACAGAAGATGGAGCCTAGGTTTCTGATTCAGACACTTCAATAACTAAATGAGGTCTGATAAACACCGGCTCCAGAGACACCAGTTTTCTGGAATAAGAGGTCAATATGGTTTTGTAGTGATAAGGATTGATTGCCACTACTGTGCAACTGCTTTGTTTTCCTTTTTAGCTAAATTTAATTTAGAGGCAAAGTTCATGCTTTATCTGCAGGTATGAGAGGGGAGGGAGAGAGTGGGACAATATGATGCCTTAGAGAAGAAAACCACCATTTATTTTGTCACATTTTTTTACATCATTCTCTTCATACAACAGTTTCATTGTAACACTTAATACATTTTTTAAAAAACACCAAGATAGCTTGCAAAATTATATATATTTTAATATCCAAAAAGTACATTGCATATATATAGTAGCAAAAGCCCCATTTCCATGGGTAATTTCTTCATACTTAAATTTTGCGATTATTGCAGTAATGTTACTTATAAACATCCCAAAAGCACTAAGACCTAAACTGATTAGCTTGATCTTGTTTTTCCATTTTGTTAAATAATGGCATCAGTGCTTCTGTTTAAAGTTATGAGCAGACTATAATGTTCTGGTTTCAGGCTCTCATCCTGCAATCGGATGCACATGGACCAAATCTTGCACCCACACAGAGTCCCAGAGGTTATGTCTAGACTAGATATTTGTGATCCTGTTAATTGGTTGCCAGTTAATACAAGTTAGCTAATAGGTTGTACATGTAAGTCTCCCCCCCCCTCCCTCAGACATGTGTTCTAAAATATAAATGCTTGTGGTTTACCCTTCTGTTTATGGCACCAAACCACCATTTGTGGATCATCAAATTAACATGTGCAAAATTAGAGATGGCTGAGAATTTTTGGACGTTTAAAATGTAAATGAAACTCCCCAGCGAAAGTTTTCAAAAAGATGTTATGAGAAGTGTTTGATAATTTTATCTATGAAGTGGTTAAGATCTTTCCAAAGTTCAAGATTTTGGTGAAAAATAATCACAAAATATTTAAATAGTTGCTTTAAAATGCTGATGCATGTTTTCAATCAGCTTCAATGCAAACATGTTAGCTAAGTGGAGTTAATTTGCAGACAACTATGACAGGCTTATAGAAGCAACAACTCTACTCTAGACAAACTCAGGGAAATCTGGAAGGTTCCTGGCTACTTTGGGGGTCAATTATGGATCCAATTGCAGGACCAAGGCTACCTCCAACAGATACATTACTCATGTCTTATTTTTTATTTTTTTCTAGCAAAAAGTACAAAGCTACAGCCCAAATGTACAGATTGAAAAGATGTACAAATTATATTAAAAAAACAAAAACAACCCACAAACAACTGAGCTGATAGTAAAAAACAAACCTGCATTTGTGACCGAGGTCAACTCGTTTTATTTAATCTTTCTTTTAAAACTGTGAGATATAGGGAAAAATAACTCTGCATAATTTATACAGTAATTTGCCTTCTGATTTGTTGACCCTTTGGATGACGGTCTGACAAACGCACAGCGTTCGCGAATCGGTAGCATTTAGAGATCCCTAAGACTCTGGCAGAGCTCAGGGGCCTGCTGTCATTTATTTTACTTCACTTTTGCTTTCAAGGAATGTCTGTGCTTGATATTAGGTTACTTTTTGTTCTGGTTTCTGATGTTTCTGGAGTTAATACACAGTCTAATGAAGTTGTACACTCTAAAAAAGTTCCTTCAATGCCCTTTACTTCTTAAAATATACAAGTACATATATATATATGAATATATATATATATATATTTAATTTCCAGTTGGGTGAAAATCCTCATCTGCCTTAAAGCTAAGATTCCAGTTGCGGTCCCCTGCAGCCCAACGTCCTCCACTTAATGGTCAAATTGCCTACCCTCTCCACAGCAAAAAAAAAAGAAGTCATTTTTTCCTACGACCCACAGTTGGATCTATGTCTTGTTAAAAGCCTTTGAATCCTTAAAAATTTCTCTCATGAAAAAGCTAATAATCATTCCAGGTAACAGTGGACAATCTTCATAGTCAATTCCTACAGAGGACATAAGCGTTAAAAACCAAAGAAAATGCAGAGTACTGGCCCAAAGAAGCATCCATCTCTCAGTTCAAGACACAAGAGGCAAAGTTACAAAAGTAAAAGGTTTGATCCAGGAATAGCCAATATCCAGTTTTAATTCTTCCCCAGAAAGGCCACAATTATCCATTAAGGGTCCCCCCAAAAAACGTAAAAATCCCAGAAGCAAAGAAAAAGTCCAACCAGACTGATAAAGGCCACTTGAAGATAAAAGCATCTAGTAATAGCTGCCCAAGTGTGGTGATACATGGGCGTTGGGATGGCGAGGGACATTGGGGTTTGGGTAAATGCTTCCTGCTGGGGAGGTCCAATAAGGTGAGGCTGCTCCGAAGAAACTGGATGATGTGACAGGCATAGAAGAAGGGTGTGGGGGTACAAAGTTCACCTTCTGCTGATGGGCATGGTAAGACGGCATGTAGGAGAGATCTGATGGATACTTGTACATTGATGATTCAGTGGGATGAGGTTGAAGAGCCTGGGCAATGCCATGAAAGTCAAATTTGTAGGCATACCTTTTGCCATGCACTTTGGTCATAATGTTCTTATCATAGTAGTATCGGAGGGCTCGGCTCAGCTTGTCATAATTCATGTTGGGCTTGCTTTTGCGTTCTCCCCAGCGCCGTGCCACTTCGTCAGGGTCCGTCATCTTGAATTCCCCATTGGTCCCTTCCCACGTGATACAGCTGGCGTTGGAACTGTCCGACAGCAACTCGAGGAGGAACTGCCACAGTTGGATCTGCCCGCTCCCTGCGAGAAGCAAGCCAAAGAGGAAAGGAAATGACATTGTGTTTCCTGCTTAAAAGCAAAGACAAAGGCAGGAAACAGAAGGACTATCTTGATCTTTACTGGGAACTGCTCCTTCAAGCCTTAGAAAGTCTTATGTAGGAATGGATAAACTGTTCCCAGCAAACAAGTTAGTCAACCCTTTGTTCTGTTCATGAGTTTGAGGTCAGATTAGATTTCATAATGGTCGCCCTTGGCCTTAAAATCTTCGGGCTATTCATAAACAGGCTTTTCCCTGAGCATACTGTTCTGCAAAATTTTTCACTGCATAGTTAACACAGTATATTTCAACTCTCATTTCCTTACTGTTTACCATGGATATTGTTTTGGATACCTACAGTTTTCTTTCCAGTTGGTGATCTGAGTTACGTAAGATTATTTCTTCACCAGACTAGATGACTCCTAGTTTTATTCAGTGTGGTTATACTAATGGTGAAGAGCCTTATGAGGTTGTTTCCTTACAAGCTTTCAATGCACACAAGTTTGTTTAGTTCAAGCAAGATTTACTCCTGGTCTTATTACCCAAAGTCAGGGATTGTTTTCTGCAGGTGACACACTAGAGACAGTTATTAGGTGGTGACTTTCAAAGAATTTTTATGCCTTTCATTTAGCTAATCCATAGCAGACAGTGAAAAACCAACCTGTACTGCAAATCTGAGAGACCAGCATTTAAGTCACCTACAAAACTCTTCTTAGGGAATTCTGGTTTTGGGTAAGAACATTCAGAATGGTGATTTTGTCCTGGCAAAGATGATGTTGCACCACTTCCCTCAGTTTCCGGTATGCATTTTTGCAAAAGCACTTGTGAGAGCACAGCTGCTATGGTCAATGGCTCTCACAGCCTACCCCAATGGTAGAGGACAGCAGCTACTCATCCAGTACAGACTGGAGCAGCAGATCAGAAGGAAAGCTAACCCCTTTGATAATGGCAGTCAGAAATTTAAAGATGAACTCACCTGGATTGGCAAGACGGCTACTAGTGGGCCCCAGGATTTGATAGGGATCTAAAAAAAAAAACACCACCCACCAAAAGATGTTTTAAAAAATGTTTCATCAAAAAAGAAACAACAGTTCATTATTGTTTATTCTAGAAACTAGTTCAGATCTTCATTTTCTTTCTTTACTGCCTCTTCTCCTATGACCTGGAACAGACGTGATGTGTTTCTTATTTCTTTTTTAGCAAACAACCACCAATTATTTATGGAATCCAAAATGGCACAGTGTTTCTGGCATTGGTTTCAGACTTGCCTGCTTTCACAGTCTGTAATCTCTTTGGACATACCCTACACTTATGTGTCAACTAGAAAACATGAGACGTGAAAAAAAGCAGTGTGGGATAGTAGACCAGTAACAAATCAAGAGCAAATATATTTCTCCTAATAAAAAGAGCTGGACAGCAGATGAGATTTTCAAATTCACTTGTTAGCGGTTGAGCTTGCTTCCCTCTGAGGTCAATGAAATGTTCACCCAACTCTCTCTTACTGAAGCAAACAGAGCATTAGACAAATGAGAGTAACAGGAGTTTTGTCACTAGCTCCAATGAGGCTGAATGTTTCTTGAAAACTCCACAATGTATTTATTAGGAATGAATTCCTTCCCTTTTTGTGGGGCTTCCTCAGCCCTAATCTCTACACTTCTCCTTTGCTTCTCTCTTGTTTTGGCGATTCGGATCTATAGCATTTGCTTGTGGATTGAATCGATGCCAAAAGAACCAAACCCTTAAAAATAAAGGGGGGGGGGGGGGGGGCAGAAAGCAGCTGTGCAAAGCAGAAAAGGTGGTATTTAGCTTTTCAAAGGCCCCTTGGGAAACTAGCAGGAAACAGTACTGCTTGCTGCCCAACAGGGTTTGCCTTTCTTATTTGGTTTTCTTTGACGCAGGGGAAGCCCTGTTGATTCTGTTTGGAGATACATCCATTGAACATCACTGCAGCAGAGGTGAAGAGGTAACAAGCAGACACTCCACTGCTGCAGCATAAACAGCTCCGTGCCCCTAACTGCTTCAAGACCTATTACATGGCATGTCATGATGCTTCAAAGGAGATGTAACTGATGCGAGGCACTGCATGTGACTCAGCTGAAACAAGGATGTTTCTTTTGAGTGGGGAAGGACAATGCAGTAAAATAGAAACAGTTTGGAACAATTACTGTCACTGCTCGGTCACAGTTGACTCATTATTCTGAGAGTCTCCTGTAAGGCTCTGCCTGTTTGTCCTGTGCCTGTGGTTGGTGCTGCTTGATGCATTTATTCACCCAATCTAGTACAAATCTAATTACTTAGCAAATGCAGCAGTGACAAAATCAACAGTTACCTGGCTGGGGACGTTGCTGTTCTGTTGTCTTATTCACATTTTGCGTGCTTGCAACAGGAGGGCCTGTAAAAACAGAGAAAGATCTTATAGGTACTAGAACAGAGGAGGAGGAATGAACAGACAAGGCAAATACGACACATTGAACAGGAACAATAGCAACTGGGGTGGGAAAAGTTTTCTGATCCTAGGAGCTGATATTTTTAAATTGCACTATAAAATTAAAAGATCTCACTAGAAATTAAAACTTTCACTGTAAAATGAAAATATGCAGATGAGGCAAGAAAAAAATGTTATGTAGATTCTTAATTAATTTTCTGTCTTTTATTGCAACTTAACTTCCATTCTAGTTTACATCCATGTTTTGAACAGAAAATTGGATTATTTAAAATGTATAAATTCTGACCTTCTTCCATGCTGGAACTATTTTCAATATTTTTTTGAAATGTAAATTCTTTTCTAAAGCATCCTTTTTATGCAAAAACTTTGCGTTTATCAAATCAAACATTTTGTTGAAAATATGGCCATTTCTATGAATCACTTCAACATTAACATCTGTTCCTCCTCTTCATAACATTTCTTACAACAGAAAACTATAACTCAAAGAATAGTCTTTACATTTAGAGTGCACATAGCTCAGAAAGCTGCAAAGCAAAGGAAGTGTAATCTGACAGCCAGGTTCTGCACCCAGTAGTATCGTTTTGAGAGTCAAATGTGCCCATCTTGCACGGCTGCACAGGGATATGCCGCAGCAGTGGAAGCAGGGGAGAGTGGGGCTCAGTATCAGCAGGTTATGTTAGCCAGAATACAGTCTTTAGGGACAGGGAACTGATATTTCTAACGAGATGTCACCCAGAGTGTACTGTGAATTCAAGGACACTATAAAACCAGTAAGAAACAAGAACAGTTGCATGAGTGGGGCTCGTGCAGTAGGGGCCCTATCTGCCTGCAAGACTTTGGGTAGAATCTTACTTTCTGAAAAGTAGTAAGAAACTCTCAGAATCTGCCCAAGCTGTCTATATCTGTCCCTAAAAAAAATGACACCGGACTAGGACTCCAGGCAGGTGGTTAACATGGAGTCTATGTCTGTGTGTGCTCCTGGCCCCTTAATCAAATCCTGAAAGTATTAGAGGTTCATGCCATCATCTTCAATACATGATTCAATAATAAAAATATTTGTGTCAATTTCTATTTCTTTTCATAACATAATTCTAGCTCTTCTCTTAATGACTATCCCCAAATCTTCCGCCCTTCTGATGCTCATAGCACAAGCCAGCCATGCCTGTCTTCTCCCACAGTCTCATTTTGATCTTCCTTTGCAGAATTTGTGATTCCCATTGGGAAAACTTACTTCTGGTGAGGCCAGAATTCATATTACTGCCCCATCCTGTTCTCCTGACTGCATCATAGGAGGAATCTAATGACAAAAGACAACAGGCACAGAGGGGTTGAAATCAACTCTTCCCAGAAAAAAACTTGCAAGAATCTAGCTTTGTATCTTGGTCCCAGCTAGCTTGGTATTATGCAGATCTATTATTTTTCCTGTCCCATATCTCCTATGCTCCCTTGGCCCTCTCACAAAGGCAAGAGGGTGTAAATACAGCAGTTGGGACTAGCTGTTTGGGCAACACTCGAGCCTGACCCATTCTGATCATGAAGTATAGTCATTGCACTTAATGGGGTTTAGAGTGCGACTCATCCCATCCAAAAGCAGACCCCCTTTCTCTTATCCCAAGATGACAGAAGACCATGGGCAGAAAAGGAGGATGAGATGAACCCTTTTGTTATTTCACAGAAAATAAATGGTGACTTTAAAACCCAGGGGGGCCAAGGACTTGACACGCACAATAAGGAAGCTATTTTAAGGAGGGGGAAAAGGGGAAAAAGGATCCTCTCAAGTGAAATTCAGAATGGTCCTCTGACCATGCCACTGGAAAGGAGTGCGCACTGCCTCGTGCCCCATTGGGCTGCACAGCACAGCGGGGCTGCACAGCTCCCTGCGGAAACATCCCAGGCACTTGCACATTCCTCCCGGTGCTGGGAAAGCCGCTGCAGCTTTGAAATTACAGCCTTCTAGCTATTGGCATGAAAAGGAAAACAGAGAAGGGATGGGAGAGGGAAGGGGAGGGGAAGAGAGGAAGAGAAAGAGGAGGAGGGAAGAGAAGGGAATGGGGGGAAAACAGAGCTCATGTAATCTGCCTGGTTTTATTTTTATTTTACTTATTTGTTTTTTCCCTTTTTACTAGAAACCGCAAACCCCACTGCAAATAGATCAGGCTGGAAAACAAACTGCTACGGTTTCAGCGTGGTACAAAGAGTGCAAGGGGACATCTCTGAAAGAGGGAGGTGGCAGCCCCAGCCATGCTGTCCCCAGAAGGGAGCCCTGTCCCCATTCCCATGGCTGGGCAAGGAGCAGCGGAGCTGGAAACTGGCTTGCAACCTGGTGCTGCCAGGGAACTTTATCCCCAAGCTCAGTCCTCAGCAGTTGTCATCGTTGTAAATAAGATGCTATTTGCATGGGTGGCATTTTCCTTGCTGGAAACCCGTCATGCAAATCCTAACTTCATCTGAGTGCACCCAGAGCTTGGGCTGCTGTTCTATCAGTGACTGAAATCAGGAGAGCAGAGATGAGGTCTGAAGTAACCACTGGCTTTTCCCATGTCCTCTTTGCAGCCAGTCTCTGACTTTCATTTCTCCCCTGGGATATCCTTCAGAAGTATTACAACTAGAACTAGAGCAATGTTTTGAGAAATATTTTGAAAAAAACATGAGAGTTCTGCACTGAGAGAGAAAGGCAAAACCTCAGAAATTTCCACCAGTGGAGGTGGTAATGTACATTTTGGTTAGCTCAATCAGAAACAGTTTTGCCGTTATGTAATTTTAATGGAAATGTCATTTACATGTTAAGCCTGTTAAAAGAAAGGTAGCAATTAATTTTCCAACAGAAAAATTATTTTCAAATTAGAGAAAAAATTCCTTTCCAAAAAGTAGCAGAACTCATTGAAAATTTTCAATTTTCTCTGATTCTTTTGGATCAGATAATTGACCAAAGTGAATCAACTGCTACAAATGGGTTGGTTGATTCAGATGCATCAGCATGTTTTGAATAAACAAATAGGCCATCATCTGGATAGATGATCATCCTCGTCCTCCAGATGGAGAAACTTTGTCACAGAGGAGGAGCCTGCTCTTCTCACAGTGTCACAGAAAGAGTATAAAATGCATCTCCTGAGGGTTTTTTTAACCAATAAGTGATACTATTACAATCACATGTGCTGACCAGGCGTGTATTGCTATGGCTGCTTGGGCTTTACAGGATCAAGGCTTGGTTCTCCAGATAATTTTGGCTAAGCCTGGTCAAAATTATTGTTCAAACCCTCTCTGAATGGACTTCCTTGTAGCATACATTTTAGGATGTAAAACGTCAGCTTGGAAGGGCAATGTGCATGTGACAGCCCAGGTTTAATCCAGGTTTAGCATACCTCAGATGAGTCCCTTTGCCTCCGTTTCCCCTATATAGTATAGATTATGGAGTAAAGTGTGGGCATATATAGAAGCAGCCACACTTGTGTTTAGGATGAGACTTAGCTCTGAGTGTGACTTTGCAATGGTAAGAAGGGTTAAATATGATAGTTAGCAATACAGGCATTGCTATTGAAATGTGTTCACTCAGCTAGCGCAAATTTCCAACTCTTTCTCTCCCTCTCAAAAACCCCCAGAAGTCCAAATCCACTAAGCTATTTTTGTTTTGTTTTCACAAAAATCCGTGCAACGTGAAAGAACCACACCAGCCCTCCCAGCTTACAGGCCCAGACTCGAAAGCTGAACGTGTTTAAAACAAAATGGAAAATGCAGAGCCAGGGAACCTATCCAGAGACTCGAGTTTCTGCAAAAACAATATCATTCCCAGGACCTGACACCCAGTGGCTCAAAGAGATCCTACAGAACTCCAGCCAGACGGTTAGTTACAGGGAGAGTCTTATCTGTCATTAAAACCACTTGGATTTTACACCCAAACTTGCCATGCTATGGAAATTCAATTAAAAAACTTGGACTGAGGTCCTATTCTGGTGTAAATCAGCAAATAGCTACAGTGAAGTTAGGGGCAAATTTATACCAGGTAAGGATCAGGTCCCCAAGTCTGTTTTAGACTTAAAAGGCCCAGTGGAACTACAGTCCTATGACAAATGTGTGTTCAATACAAAATGGAATTAAAGAGCAGAAAATAAATCATAGATGCTTTCAAGAAATGTCATTCTGCAGCTGTCTGGTTTATGTCCAGAAATTCCCCAGAATGAATGCATACTCTATTATGAGTAAGGTAAAGGATATTAATAATGCTTTGCACTTTCACAGCACCTTTCAACTAAGGATCTCACAGCTTTGCAAACATTCACACTCACAGCACGCCTGGGAAGAAGGTTAAATATAATTTTATTTATTTACATGCATAAACACATTTTCCTTGGGCTTTAGCTGCCTTCTCCAGATGAAGTGGCTTTCCCAGAAATCAGGCTATGTGGAACAGACTGCATAGCATTGGTCTCTGCACCTTTTCTATCCTTGGTCTATACTTTCTCACCTCAAATCTCCCTCAGCTCCTACCTCTCCACCCTCTGTGTCATTTGGAAGTTCTCATTCTTTGCTCTGCAACTCCCCTTTCAAAGTTTATTGATTCCTCTGGAACTAGATGTAAATCAGAATTAACACAGTAATGAAACAACATGCTAGGCTATGTAGAAGGCTGAGAAAAGGCTTAGAACATGGCAAAATTAGCAAGATCAAGACTTGGCATTAGGCAGGCTGTCGAGTAAAGTTCAAGAGATGAGCTAAGTTATCCAAACCTCTGCAGTTTCTTCTGGTCAGACTGTCTGGTGCAACAAAGGACGGACTTGTTGTGAGGAAGAAACAGAGGAGTGTGACCCAGGGATCCCCTGGATGAGACGATGGGACATGGAGGAGGAGAATGGCTGCATGCTGTGCTTTGTAAGTGTAGGAGGCATGGCATTACAGTCAGGAAGATAAGGCAGGCTCCGCTAAACCACCAGCCCACCTTTACAGACAGCTCCCCCCCCCCATCTCACAGCTTGAGTGCTACTTCACTCCTGTTCCTCATACCTCTGGATCATATTTAGTCTAAACAGACTAATAGGCTCAAGTATTGCTATGGGCTAGGGGCAGATGGACAGACACACACAAACTCATTTCCCTAGGAAATCGGGCTTAAAATCCCCAAGCAGATTTCCACACCAAGACGATCCCAGACGCCTCACAGTCCTTTCAGCTTGAATGCAGTCCAATGAACAAGCCATTAGGAAATCTGTGTTTAAGGTATGATGTATTAGAGAGCAAACCCTCTCTGATAAGCTTTAAAAGTTCTTAAAAAAATTTTTTTTAAATGGTGTTTTATAAATCTGAGAGCTTGGGACAGAGGGGAGAAGCAAAGGGGGGGATTTCAACTGAACAATAGGCTCACAGTCCCTGTGCTTCCTGAGCTGCTTGGTGAGTGCTGACAGCCCCTTCATCCTGCTCTCTCTGTAGGAGCTTTTTCAGTGAAACCAGATTCAGGCACAGTTTTGTGCTACCAGCCTTGATAAGGCTTTCCAGGAGAAGGATGGGCACTGGGCCTGCAATATCCTCATTTTTCAGGCCTTTTGGCTCTAGGATGGATAGAGTGGGGCTGGGTCATTTATGCACTAAATGCTTTATAGGCACTATGGGGGAATCTTACCTGAAATGCCATCTATGCTGGCATAGTGTCCGTAATTGCAAGCAAGGCTGGGAAGGAATAGCATGGCATATTTATTGTATTCATGGCATCATTGGCAGCAGTAGCAGCTCTTTTCCAGCCAGGCACTGTCTGCTTTATGAACTGTTGGGGCTTACTGTCAAGGTGCAGAGTGATGTTAGCTCTCCCTGTCAGACCCGTGGGCAGTGTCATGCCTGGGTTAACACAATAGCCATGGGACTGCGTGTCCGAATTGAACAGCATCCTGAAATGTAATACTATACATAACACAGAAGCATCCAAATGCTGAGCTCTGCCTGAGCGAATCGCTATCCCCACCATATTTCCCTTGTGAGGAGCCCTGTCGCAGAGCTGAGCGTGGCTTGAAACCTCCCAAGAAGCTTTCATCCCCTGAGACAGGATTTCTTGCCGCAGTCAGCTTTTGTAGAAGATGTCTGGAGAAACATACATGCAGCAAACTTGTGGAGGCATCTAGATTCCCCAGCATGGTAGGTGCTAAGCAATAGAAAGAGCCCCCCAATCTCTGCCTACTGGAGCTGATACCTCCAAGGAGATTAGGCAGCCAGAGGATGAAAAGTGGCTTGTCCTAAGCCTATGGCCTATGAGATCCATGGGATTATCCATGCAGAACATAGTCTGGTTTTAGCAATGAGTCCTTCTGCTTCAGTAGGAAGAAAGGATCCTGGCTTGGTGGCTGGAATTTAAATTAGCTTCTCTAAATGGGGAAAGCAGAACCAGGTGTCCTAGGGGATCCAGACTTGTGATTAATCTAAGTGGTCACTTGGGGTCTATTTTGTGGCAACTACTTTATAGGGAGAGAGAGAAAGGAGGGCATAGGACCTCACCGCTTTTCCTCCCAAAGTGAGGTTGTGTGTGGTGGCACTATTCTGGTATCTTGGAAAAGTCTCAACGTAGGCGCATGGGAACAAAAAACACTGCTGCTGCAAACCAAACATGTAAGCAAGGCCTGCCAAGCAGCTCAGTGTCCAGCCCTCACACTCCCGTCATTTAACCTCCTGGAGATCACATTGAAGAGGTGGGGTTGTGTTTAAAGCCAGTTGGAGAGAAGAAACCTAGACTGTGGGTTTCTGGAGGAGCAAGGAAGCCAAAAACACCTCCAACTCCTCCTAGAAACATTAGATGCATTGTTTTAAATGATGGCAGCAAACATAAAGGTTGTAGAGTCTGTAAGGTTCTTCCCAGGCCCACTCTGGCTCCAAGTATACCTACTAAATGCTCAGTATATATGGTGCAAAACCTTAAAATGTCAGCAGCAAGAGATTTGCTTAGATACAGTTTTTCTTAGCACAAAGCTGTGAAGGCTCTGGATGCTATCATTTGTCTGCAGGAGGATTTACAGCGTGTGGCAGAGAGAGTGGAACAGGACTAGGAAGCAGAGCAGAGTATGAGGAGTTCTCCAGCCTTTTCAGACCACTACAAGAGGTGGTTCATGCTAGTTGGGAATTAGCTTCCCTTAACGTTTAGCCCTATGGCACACACCCAGGTATGACTTACATGGGTTTCATAACTGTGTACACTGAGGCCTCAAAATCTCACCCACAGTATCATTTGGTTTGCAACGAATTACTTTTCAATTTACTATTTCTGCTAATTAAAACAATTACTTAGCATGTATGCCATATGTCATGCTGTACGTCATTCATGGCCAGTATTACTATGGCCATTCTCATGATTATATAAGACTTTCCAGTCCCTTCAAGCACTAAACTCATTCATTTCTGCTTCAAGGCCACAGTGTCCTGCTCCTTGCACTAAAAAATCACCAGTACAGGGATCATATGTGGAATTAAGTAATTCTAAGTCTCTCCACTAAAAGGAAGCAATCAGCTAAGCGCAGAATAATTTCAAAATAACTTCTACTCTACATTATCAGACTATTTGATTATTTCACAATAAAAAAAAAAAATTGTCAAACATCTCTGCATTGCTATTAACCTGTTTTACAGATGAGGAACTGACACAAAGAACAAAGTCCAGGCTTGGAACAACATTGGTTTTTGACTTGAAGTCAACTCACACCAAGTGAGAAGGGACTGACTGCTGGGTTTACATAAGAAATCTGTTGCAGAACATGGACATGAAGAACAGGTTTAACTTGGGAAATCTCTGAAAGTAGCTGAGAGCCCGGTTATGCATTGCTATCCTTATGGACACACAAATCAGAGCTATCAAACATTTCCGATTTAACACCTACTCTAGATCCAGTGTTGGATTAAAGTACTGTGGCCAAAGCCCACTTATTTCCAGCACCAGACACGACGTGGAGCTTAACATAGTGCATGCACAGAACTAGGATTCAGGATTTTAAAAGGGGACTCATTCAGTTGGCACAGATGGGGCGTGCTTAGGGTAGTCCTGGTCCCTTCCAAAGCAGGTCACTCCAGCTTGAGATCTGTGTTCCCTCTCCCTCATTAGACTTAGCCTGGCAGTGTGAGATGAAGGAGCTCCTACGCTCCACAGCTCTAGAGCCTGGAGCTCTGCTCCCCGACTCAGAGGGGGCTCTGGCCCCCAAAATTTGGAGTCACTCTGTGTTTGCTTTGAGCCATAGGCGACAGCCCCCAGTTGTGCGAGCGTGGCTGGAAAAACATCCCAGAGCCATGCAGCGGTGGAACTTCCTGATTCATGTCTGAGTTACCCTGTGCAACGCTTACAAAGACACATTATGAAGAAAAGGAGGAAGTAATGAGAATTTTTGTTGTTGTTGCTTTTTTTTTATATCAGCAGCAGAAGTCCCAATGCACAGTGCATGAAGAGTGAAGTATGTGTCCTAAGAATCCCTCGCAGAGCCAGCTTTGAAAAGTAGTCACTTTCCAGTCAACATACATGTTACTGAGCTACGCAGGGCTGCAGACACAAACAGCCACATGCAGACAGGCACACTACTGAGCAAAAAAGCAGACACACAATTGCATACTCCAAAAGGCACGTTTCTGAGCACCCTTCGCACACATATATCACATTCATCCAAAGCATATATATGAGTGTGTACAAATATGCAAACAGCACTGTGCATATTTTACCCCCCAGCACACAGGGGGGTAAAACCAAACAGTAATGTGCTTGCAGTTTGCACTTATTGAAAAATACGCAAATGCAGAAGTAAAGAAAAAGAAACGCATATTCATGGAGAAAAAAGCTAGACGCAGCAATATACACGTATGAGAAAAGGGAAGGGAAGACACACATGCGCAGACATGGCAGCTAGCATTTTTAGAGCATTTGCCCATTTAACACATTACTAGGAAACAAATTTACTCTTGTCTTAGGAAACGGCCAAAGTGCTTCCAAGAGCTTTTCACAGGAGGGACTGCACCCCGGCAAACGTGTAACCCCCCCACATGTGCAATAACATAGCTTGCAGTGCACCCTAGGCAAAAAAATAATAGCTCTTTTGCTGGGAGAAAAGGAAGGATAATGGTTACTTAGAAAGTGCTCCAGACAAGCTGTCAGGTTGAATTCAGAGAACTGGAGTCTACTCTGGGACAGCGCTGGCTCAGGGTGATCCCTTGTGAGTTGGGTTTCCTGCCTGCTACAGCTTAAAGACAACGATTCTTTGTTTCCAGTTTTTCTGGTGAAAAAACACGCGCCTGCCTCCGAAGAGGGTCAGGGAGAAAGCAGACAAAACACTAACTCTGGAATTTCAAAGGAAAACAATTAAAAAAAAAAGAAAGAAAAAAAGAAAAATCCAAGAGCGCTAGCTACTGTCTCTCCTGAAATCGTAAATCCCTGGTTTGGCCACACAGCTGAAATAAAAGCAGCACCAAAAAAGCCTCCCCTTTTTCTGCTACAGAGCTAAAAATGGGATATTTCATCACCAGGCACACAAATATCATCAACAAATGTTTTAGCATGTACAGACAATTAAGAGGGCATAAAGCTGCAACTGCTTTTTCTCTGACACGACTAAGACTGGAGGGTTTATAACCTTTGCTGTGAACAAGGGACCTTACTGACACACTCAAAAGAAGAGTTGACTGAAACTGGTCAATATTTTTCACATGACAACTTTTTAGACCTGAAAAATAGCCTTTTCAAGAGAAGAATTTTATGCAGGAATTGGAGACTTTTCCTGTGGGAACCATGCTTATGCAGCCACGCTGCCTGTGGTCTCTTTGCCCCCCTCTCTCCAGTCCCCCAAAACTTTTGAACCTGTCACCCCAAATTGTCACCGAATTTGACAAGTGGGAGAGGTTTTAAAGTGTTCCTACCAGTTTAAAGGAAACTGCTAGGGAAAGAGGAGAGAGATTGCAGCCCTGACGGCAAGAAAAGCAGCTGCATGGACTCGTATTTTGTTAGGTACCAGGGAATCTGTGTGTGAGAGATCTTGTTAATGCTCCAAAATCAGGTAACTCTTCCTTAGGGGCTCACAATGAACATGGGTACAAACCCACGGGAAACCATGCTGTGTGCGTTTCAGAGCTCACTGATTTGCTTATCTTCCTAAATTTGCCAACAACTGAACAAAACATAAAGGCAAACACACCTTATACCCAAACATCCTTATTGTTCACACAAAAACTTCTATAATGTAAACATAAAAATGGGATAGCCACAGACTACATTCTTAAAATTCACCTCCTATATCCATGTTAATGTATTCACATGCAAATTTATTCCCCTTTGAAAATGCAGGTAGGACATCAATTTTTCCTGTGTTCTGCTTGAATTTACGTTGGATTTATGAGACTTTGGGCTAGTGCTGGTTTACCACTATTCTAAGCGAACTATATTGCCTTAGGCTGAGCGTGACATATGCAGAGGACAGTGCTGGAGGATAAAAACCCATGCTGAATCCAGCCTTTTAGTCAAGATCATACATAACCTGTAACGTGGAGGCAAACAGCCACACAAAATCGCTCCACTAAATTCTCAGGCGTGATGTGCGGGTGTAGCCTTTATCAGCTGAGCCTCCCTTCATCCCACTCTGCCACCTCACTGCACAAATACCCCTTTACTGTGTATCGGCACATACTGCAAAGCACGACACATACCACACCAGACACTCCTACGTGCCTGTTTAGACACATGTAATTTTACACATCAACACATCCCAATTCTGCCTCTTTGGAAACTGCTAACACTATCCTGCTTGGGTTCAAATCCTTCACAGCATTCAGGCCTGTATATTAAACATGTGAGTTATGCAGACCCCAACATACTTAAAAGTAAGCATGGACTTCAAAAATGTGTTGGATTGAGGCCAGGATGCTCACAACCACACGGGACACAGCCCTTTGGCCTCCTAAATGTTGTTGTATGTGAATATACTTTCCATTTCCCTATGGAAACCTACTTAAATGACAACATTCTGAAGGCAAGCAATTTAAAATCTCCACAGACTTGTGCAGATAATGTGGTCTCAGATTCTTCTCCCATGTCTCCGATACCTACAGTAGGTCAGTCATTGCTCCAAACAGTCACGGAAAATGAAACAGACCGTCTCTCCAGCGGAGTGCTGGGAGTGGGACACAAATCTTTCCATTCAGCAATGAGAGCAACCTCGTTTCATTTTCCAGAAAATTGTTCTCTAGCCAAAAAATACTGGTGATTTTCATTAGAGCAATTTATTTCTCAAAGGCAGCTGAAGACAATTTGTACCAATGACGCTAAATACCATACTTTTGAGCATTTATGAGGCTGAGAAGCAAAGAAGCTCAGGCAACAAGAGTCCTTTGAACAGAACAAGGTTTCTACCTATCTCATCTGAGAACAAAATGCATATGCTTTGCGCACCAGCTGTATAAGTTTACAGTATCTGTTTCTCCTATGAAAGCAGTTTAACTCTCCTAAAGCAGTGCTACAGGTTCTTCTGTGTGCAGAGCTGGCATTGCAGAAGAGAAGTGAGAGGGCAGAAAATAGAAGGGAAAAAGGGAGTAAAGTCTGCAGCTGCAACCAGCCAAGGCAGTTCTGTCCCAGAGCCATGGCACGAAACCCAGTCCTGTGACAGCAGTGCTGCCCTTGCCAGCGTGGGCCACAGGTCAAGTGGTGCCCTGTGCTCCTGCGTGACATCGTTCTTGCTGTGGCTACAGAGCATGCCCTGCTATGTCTGTAAAGGTTCGGGACAGAGCAGAGCCGTACGCTGCATCGGAAACATCTGCATCTCGCTGTGTTGCAGCTGTACCTTTTTTTGCCATGTAGGTCCTTTTTTACAGTATGTGGATGGAATACGTTGTATAAAGCATGGTGTAAATGTATGCAAAGAGCATGCATTTCTCCCTGGAATTTGCATAAGCAGGTTATCTGGATTAGCTATGTCATCTTGGAGAACGTGCAAGAAAAAATACAGGAGGAGTGAAGAAAATAGTGGGTTTTTCCTATCTCCGACATGTATTGTACTATTTCATTACCTCCTCCTGCTTTTGAATCCTCAAGGGAAGGTGGTTAGAAAAATTTGTTTGTATGTTTTTATTCACAGACATAGAGAGAAGAAATGTTTACAGGATTAGTAGATTCAAGATGCATTAACATAAAGAAAAATGTTTCATCTTTTGAGAAGTTAAGGAGACAAGAAAATACTTATAAAAAAATAATTATTTTTAACCTGAAATTCCTTTTCCAAAAGAATATCATCATCTTGAAGCTAGTCCATTAAAAAGCCTTAAAAGGAAGCAAGGAATATCTTGTTGCCTAACAGGCTAGACTGAGGCTGAGGAATTCCAAGTCCAGTTTTATGTCCATCACGAGTTTTTTCTGTGATATTGGACAAGACACTTCACTCTGCTCCTCCAATTCCTTATCAGTCAGCCTGTCATGTTCACATGTCTCTTATCCTGTCATCTTATCTCACGAATAATACTTGGTGCATGAATCAGTTACAGTAGGTTGAAGTGGGTTGGTTTATCCTAGAACAGTATTCAGACATCAAATGCATGCAGAGGAAATTTATGCATTGTAGGAAGAAATGTAAGGGGAATAGATGGGATTTCAACATTTCTATGCTAGTTCTTAATTTTTATTTGACTATCCCATGGGTGTGTTTAGTCCTTTATTGACACATGATGAAAGTACCATGTAAAATTAAAAACGCCTAGCTGACAGAAATCAAAGCAAACTTCTGTCAGCTGCACTAAAGAAACACACTTGAGGGCAGTAAAAATGGAGGGGGAGGAACATTTTTTCCCTCAAATTTCTTTCTGCCTGAGTGACTCTAGGCCCAACTTGCAAAGATAAAGGGTATAAAAAATTCAGAGGAGTTCAATTTTACACAGAGCATTTCTCTTTAACAAAAAAAATTGCAGCTTTCTTCCCTTTATTTTTAGCAACCACCTGGCCTGAGACAGAAAGAGCACAGTCTTGGATGTGCATGTACATTTATGGGGGAAATTGTGGAGGAACACATGTATGTGTGTCTGCTTTATTCAAATAGGAGCAAGCCTAGCTTTTATTAATTTTAAATAGATGGCTGTTAGTGTCAAAGTAGTCAGTCACCGAAAAGCCTGAATGGCTTTGTCTCTGTAATGTACCATGTTTTATCAGCTAATGCCTGTCTCATAAAGAGAGAGCAGCATGCTAGGGAACAGACAGCTCAAACAGATAGTTATATGCTGGACAAAAGAAGCTGCTGTAAAAAACAGCACCGATATTGTGTCCAGGGTCCAAGACAGATGTTGGAGATGAAATGCAGCGTGGTGCAACGAGAAAGAAGTGCTGGCTCTAAGAGCAGTGCTAGTCAATGAAGCAGCCAGACACACCATGCAGAAGCTTGTTAAATGTGTGATCTCAGTTTGCTGTAGCCTTTCAGTGAAATGGGGGGTTTTGTCTCTCTCTCTCCCCAGCTGCTTAAATAAAAGACTTTCTGCCTTTCCCCACTATTCTTTGAAATGCAAACTTGTGGCTCATCAATGAAGCCATGTTCTCCTGAAAAGCATATAAATGTTTATATATGAGGTGAGGAAACTGTCTCAGCATGAGAGCAGGCTGCTTCTAGGTGTGTTATCTCATATGGCAGACATGAGATTTCACACTTTTCCCAGAAGTTTTTCAAATGGAGGAGCTGAACATAGTTCGCTGAACGAAACCAATGTTCCTGCAGCTACACAAAGGAAAAGGAAGACCAAACTCAAGGCTACTAATCCTACACAGTAAGTTATAGAGCACTTCAAGGTTTCTAAGCTCTATATACATGACTAGAATTTCTAATAGATTAAAAATTTGGGGTTATTTGAAAAAGAAAATCAAAATGTTCCAAAATGAAACTGTCAAAAAGATACACTTGGTTTTCCTTGCTGGTTGAAACTAGCTAAAAGATTCATGAATGGTTTTGGAAGACCTGACTGGCCTTTATTCAGTATGGAATTTATTGTGAGAAAATTTTATCTTTCATCTATAAGCTAACTCAGGGAGAAATAGTGTCTCAGTCCTTGCTATGTATCTGAGATTTCAAACTGTTTCACATAAAGAACAGAAAATATGCCATCAGTTCATCAACTCAGTAATACACAAGTGTGAAAAGGACAGATATACATTTTATGCCACAACGTTGGCTGGACAAGCACAGATGTGATTTTCAGCATGGATGCAAATTGTGAATTATTCTACTTTAACCATGCTATGCATGCATAGCAGATCAGAACATATTCATTCCAAAGATATTACATAAAAGGTTGAGTTTTAACCCAATGAAAAACATTGTGAGAGCACTGGAAGCCAGGACATTAATATGCAAAAGACCGACCTTCTTTGGTGGCAAGACGTGAGGAAGCTTCTGTGTGGGATGGAGTATTGTAGACCAGCAGTGAGCTACCTATAATGAAAAGAAAAGGAGTTATTGCAGTTTGAATTTGCTCTGCCAGTGGGGAACCATGCAGGCAAGTAGAAAACGCTATCGCTAGCATCTAAAGACCAAATTTTTCAGACAATTAGGTACACATTTTCTATGATGGATATGAAATTCTTCTAATAGCTTGGTAGCTGTATGTCACACATGTGCTACTGTTTCTCTGCTTGCAAACCAAAATAAAGACATTTGCTTCCTTCACTGAGTGCCTTGATGTCCTGCATTGAAAACTGCGATAAAAGGGTGAGGTTGTATAGTACAATTATACAGGTACAATATCTACCACAGCAGAGCCTCTAGAAGTTATTACAGCACAAACTGTATTACAGGATAAGGAAGAAACTTTTCTCTCTCTAGCTGTAATAGAGAAATTTCCTGTTTGAGGAACAGCGTACAGTAGAAGTGACATGAATTGCACTGTCAGGATCTGAACATTTTTAGTGTGTCACATGCTTGGGTTTGGGTCAACAGCTGCAAAAATCTCACTGGTATTCCAGCATCTCCCATGCTTTGTGGCATTTGAAAGTGGCTTTCTTGGTTCCAAGTGGCCTTTCCATCCAGCCCCACTTGAAACAAAACTATTCAAGAGAAGCACGAAAAAGACCCCATTGGAAGGGTATTTGTTTTGCACAGTCTACGGTGGAAATGTTCCTTTCTAAGCATTTTACTTTGGTTCTCCTGTAAACTCTTCTGGAAAGGGAGGAAGAGGGCCTGTGAACTCTTGGAAGCCAGCATGTAATACACATTTCATGGTTGTCTAGTTATATGTATTTATCCTACATAATCTTCCAGGCTCACCTTTCCGATAGCTATTTGAAAAAGTTTCCACTGCATCAGGTGGTGACATTCCTAACAAAGTAGAGGGCCCTTCTTCCTAGGGACTGAGGATGTGAATTGGAGCAGGGCACCAAGCTTGCCATGGATGGGTATGGATGAAAAGTGCTTTTACAGACACTTTCTGCTATTTGTACCTACACAGCCCTCTATTCAGTGAGATACTGTCCCATTTAAGGTACTTGGTCCTAAGCAACACACAGCAAACAGTATAGATTTCTGCATATGCTATGCTGCTCCTGAGCATCCCCAGATTCTTTGGCAGGGCTAAGAATACCTCTTTTGCAGGTACTATAATACTAACTGATTAGGATCTTGTGACTAAGCCATGCAGTCTCCACATTCCTCTAATCCACATGATCCCAAATAACACTGACCTCACTTGCCCCTCAGTAGTACTCCTAGTATGTCTCGCTTTCCTGTGAGAGCTGAGGATTAGGCAGTTCACTGCCAGAAGTAATAGCCATTGCAGGTGCTGGATCTTATTGGCCCTGCGTTCCTATGGATTTCCTTTCTTCCCCAAATGCAAACAAAGCCAAAGACATGCACAAGCCAGCATGTACACAGAGGTAGAAGGTGTTGGAAAACAAAGCCTGCTCACAGGGAGTGGAGGATGGATGCTACCAGATGCTGCAAGACAGGGGATGTTTCAAGAGTCCAGGATGGATAATGTGGTAAACTAGGAGGCAAAGAGTTCAAAGGAATCCCAAGGGTACCTTGACTGTGAAAGCTGCAGGTAGCCAAAGTGATTGGCTCAAATATTTAGAGAGATTGGCTGGTCTTTTGCTGCTGCTGGAGGAGGAGGAATTACTACAGCTTTGTCCACCTAACTCATGTTTTCATCAGATGGTTTCTGGCTTTGGCATTTCTCTCTCTAATATCTGTGGGGAAACTCCTCTCCGCCACTCTCTCCTTTTCAGGTTATTTGAAGTAGATCCTGAATGCAACGCCCAGCCTAGCTTGCTCCTGCCAGACAGGGAAGTGCTGGGGAATTCAGAAACACAGTTTTCTATGACTAAATAGGCTGCAAATGCCTGTTTGCACTGACTGGCTGAGGAGGTGGGGGTGGGGTGATGAATAGCACTGAACAAGCCTGTATGATCAACCTACAGCTACTTGATGCTAAAAAATGCAGCCCAAGCCACTGGAAAGGGACGGCGCCTCCCCCAGTTTAATTGCTAAAAGTTCTCACCTTTGCCCGACAGTCTGAGGTTTCTGGTGGGAACACCACAGAAAAGGAAATGTGTTTCCTATTAAGGGTTTTCAATGAAGGAGGAATAGAGAGAAAGCCAGAGACACAGATCAGGACAGAGAGAAGCAGACAGACAGAGGCCAGGCTGCTCCCTCCCTTACTTGTTCTTGGGCAAAACTTTGGCTGAGATGAATTTTCATTTTGTTTTTATTCCCCCTACCCCTCACAGGGTCAATGACACCTTAGATTAAATCAGATCTTTCTGGAAACACTGGTATTATTAATAAAGTTCAGGGCTATTCTCCTATAATTAATATTAAACATGTTATCTTATGGTTCCCCCCACCTTTTCCTTTCTTCTTTTATTTCCCTTGCATTGATTAAAGAGGAAGATGGAAAAGGACTGAAAAACAGACCAGGAGAGTTTTTTCCCCATAAAGCCTTGCTTTTCACAAGGCAGCTCATCCTTCTGAGATGCAGGAACATCTTGATTTCACAATTTTGAAGTCTATTTAATCTGGAAGCCTTTTTTTATCCTCACCTTCTGAAGGCCATGTAGCCTTCCCTCCACATCTCCTGGTAGAATCAGAGTTCTGCTGCTTTTAGCAGTATAGTTTTGTTTGGCATTAATATATGGCCTGAAACCACAAAGCAGTTTTCTGCTTCTCACCACCGTCTCATTCTTTCCCCTTCAGGCTCTTTTCGTTTGTACATACCACACACAACTGACCCCACATAACTAGAGAGAAAAAGGACAGGAGGTGACAGTTCAGGCTTCTATTGATGTTCATCCCAAACGTAGCATGAAAACAATTCAAATCTTCCTTCACACTATCCATGGGCTGACTGGAGAAGATTCACCAGGCAGACTGTGTTTGAAAAAGGTACTGGCACAGCAGTCATTCAGTCTGGAGTCTGAAGGTGCAGGGGGATGAAGGAGAAGAAGAAGAGAAGCCAAGGCATGGCTTCACAATTTTGGAGAGGAAACTGGAAGAAACACTTAAAGAAAGACAATTGCTTGAACAGGATGGATAGTAAGTTCCCTGAAAAAACTACTGGGGGGTTTTTGAGAGACTCCAAAGGATACAGTGTGCTGCAGAGCTGGGTCCTGCAAGTCTGAAATCTAAAGATCAGAGATGTCTGAATTCCTGACTGCTTCAATAGGTTACGGAAACAGGAAACAACTGCATGATTCTGATCCAGACCTAAGTTTTGCCTGAAGACTAAAGGTACTGTAATATGAGTTTGGTTTAGTCTTGACTATATTAAATAGCTCACCTGAACCTTCTGTCTCCAAAACTAAGATTGAGTTTTTGTAGGGGTCTTGCAGATGTTACCAGTTTATTTTTTTTCAATCTGGACTCAGATGTGCCAAAATAACGTACTTCATCAGCAGTTTTAAGAATGCTTTTACCCTGATCAGGAGTGTAAGAAGTGGAAAACCTTCTCAGGCAGCTAATTTTCAGGGGGTCTTCTTGCCTGCCTAGCAAACAGGCTCAGAAAGTTCAGACCAGTTTTATTTCTTGGAAAACAAACACCAAAGTTGAGGATTCACTAGTCATCACATATCCAGTTTAACATCCTGAGAGGATGAACACCTTTCAAGAGAGAGACTGGGCAGATGTAATCTAGCCCATAGATCTGCAATTCCCCAAAGTTCTCCTGTGTTTTGTTGCCATCACGTATTCTCCACTCTAAGCAGGAGCAGAGCTGGATGTCTCTGAAACAAACAACCTTACAAGAGGGGAAAAATCATGAAAAAAGCCCATCTCCCCATGGCACTGAGCTCAGAGGCTCAGCACTAAACATCCGCTGGAAATCAGTCTGGAAAAACAATAAGCTCCTTTCGAAGGCGTTACTCCGTGAGGGAGTTAACCAGCAATCCAGAAACCAGACTGTCATTAGGCAGCGCTAGGAACAGCTGCACAGAAAGGAATGCTCTTCAGAGGCTTCCTGACCTCCACTCAGACAGGAGCTTGCTTTAATAAGGACAGCACTTGCATGACGTCTTAGAGCAACCCAAGGGGCTGAACAGAGAGAAATTTATGATCATAAAAGCTGGGGATGGACTGGGATTGAATTCTCCTTTCATATGCATCCACGTAAAATAGAAATAACTAATTTGTCTGAATCCAGCAAAGTTGCTTGGGTTTTTTTGCTTAATAGCATAGAAATCATTGTAGGTGTTCCCTGGGCAGAACATTATATGTTTATGATTATTATTCAGTATGCATTGCAGCAGCACTTAAATGTTACAACTGCATTAGGACTCCATTGTGCTGGGTCTTGAGAGACATCAGACACAATCCCTGTTCCACAGATTGGCCATCTCAACAGACAAGACCAACAAGAAGGCAGGATTACTAGCTCCATTTTACAGAAAGTAAAACTGAAGCACAGAGGAACTGAGGAAAAGGTTTATCCCTCCTATTTTCAGGCATTTAAATGCCATGTGTGAACTAGGGGACTACTATCCTGAATTTCAATATGCCCTGTTGCTTTTTTTCTATAAACAGAGACCAGTGTGACCAGACTTCTAATTTAGGGGCTTCAGGTATCTAAAGGTAGGTAAGATCAATCAGGAATTTGCTTCTGAACAATTGAATCCAGGGCTTCAGGCTTACACCGTGAGAGCAAGAATGCAATTCCTCTGATACTCTCTTTGAACACCCCAAGTAATGGGATACCTAACACTTGAGACTATCACTGGAGATGCTGTCTGGAGCTAAAGCAACAGAAGAATTCAACTCTTCTTGCCAACCTTTTCAAATTCAGCCTGGTTCTTTGATTCAAAAACCATACAACTCCTTCTTCGTCTCTTTCTGTCAATTCTCAAGTCTTATCAATAAGACAATTCAAGAGTCTCACTTGAGTATTTATCTTGTGGGAATTCAAAACCATTTCCGGTTACAAAGTGTCTGATTTGCCCAGCCAAAGTCAGCAGGTTTGGCCAAAGCAGCACTGGCTTCACAAAACTGCCTTACGATTTCCTGTAAAAGTGTGTAATTCTGCATGCAAACCTTAGTTAGAATGTTATTTTGCATCTGCAATAATCTTGAAGTGTTCTGTCAACCAGCAGCTCTTTGCTGATGAAACAGGATGAAATTTGCAAATTATTTTGGATGGGAAATTATTTTATTGTGAAGTCGCAGGGGACAAAAACTGTTCAAATCCAACAGTTTGGTTATTTGTTGTGAATCATTTCCTTGGCTCAACTTCTCAAAAAAACATAAAGGTGGGGCTTACAGAGGCACCCATCTGTGATCTAACTCTTGTTCCACTGTAATCTGTAAAACTCCCACTGATTTTAGCAGAGGCAGGGAGAGACCAGCACCAAACAGCTTTGAAGAAACACCCTAAATAAATGCTGTCTCGCTGCTTTATTGCACTGGCCAGATGGAGACATCTTAAGCTGCCTTTACATCACAATTTGATTTCCCAGTGGAGACAATATCCTTTTTTCTTTCTCTCCCTGCCCTCCCACCTCGCTTTATGGCACCTTCTCCTGATTTTTTCAGTCCTCAATAATTATACTCCTCTAAAAGGTGTTCCACTTGAAAAAATATTGGAGCATGTGAGATTTAGCTCCACTTCTCTGGCCTCATCATAATGCAATTATCCCGAGCGCACCTTTGTGAAGAAAAGAAATGCTTTAATCTCCATTTTATAGCTGAAGAGGAATCATTCAGAAGCTATGGGCATGCTCATGGTTGCACATGAAGTCTTAGGAAGGTCTGAATCTAACACTCCCAGCCTCAAGAGCGTGTGCTAACTGTGAGGTGATCATTCCTGTTTGGGCTGCTGCGGTATGCTTCTCCAGAAGTAACTCAGAAGACTGCTCACCTCTTCTGTCTTAGGGGCTTAATACAGCAAAAAGGAGTATTGTATCCATCACATACTCTAGTGTGGGACAGAGACTAGCCATGAAGAGGTTCAGGAAAACTTCTTCTTTGAGTACTAGGTCATTTGCACGATGTTTGCTTCAGCACACTTACATTTGGGGAATTAATCTTCTATTTTTTCCTCTTTCCAACAAATCTGGGCCTCCACAAACATAGAAAATCTCCAACTCTAGCCAGTTGATGGTCCTATTTTGAAGGAGTCTTTACCAGAAGCCTTAGGGGAAAGTGCACAGCCCTCTAACTGCAAAGTTATGGGATAATTTGCCCATGACCCATCAGTTAATGTTTGGTTTAATCTCCACAGCAAATTTATGTATTTTTATCATGTACCCACAGACGTTTTTATTATCTGGAAGACTATCTAATCTTCTTAAGAGTCCTGCTCAGTTCTTCACCTCCCTGATAGCACCACTAACTCCATCTAAGCTAAAATTAACTTTCCAACCCACTTTTTATTCCTCCCTTCCTTGTTTGCTCTCTCTGCTTGCCTTCCTCTGCTCTTTTTCCTTCACCCTTGCTGCTATTTATCCTGCAAGAAGAGCCCTAGAAGTTCAATGCTCATGGCAGCTTATCCTATCAGCATGTCATGCTAGGGCTGGGATGAGTCAGGGCAATACTTACTTTCCCTGAGGTAACTGAGGTGAGACAACAGAACTTCTGTGTTGTAGACGGAGGTGGTTCGGAGGAAGTCATCCTTGTTCATTTTGCAGAGCTCCTTGCCATCCATATTCTGGAAGATGGTGGTGTCAATCTCCATTAATCCATATTCCTTTATAGCCCATTCCAGCCACTGGCGCACATGTTCCTGGGTCCATAGGGTGGGATCTGGCAGGAAAGCACAAAGGATGGTAACTATATGCAAGCCTCAAGCCTCTAGCACTCACTGTAGCCTAGTCAAAGCATTAACCATTGTTTCCACAACCAAATGTATTTAATTTACTGATTCCAATGCATTTTGCCAAGATGAACAAGTACTCTACTATAACAAGACTCAAGGCGCATAAACTGATCACACTGACCCTCTGGCTGGGTGAGTTCTCTTGACTGTCTCCCACCTGCCTGAATCTTATACCTGTGCTTGGGAACAGTATTAGTGACATTTGACTGAGAGTTTTCTCCCTCTGGAAAAAAGCTTTCAAAAGCAAACTCATCCCTTTGAAAGAGTATGCTTGTCACAGCTTTGGTTCTGCAATGCTATGTAATTACATCAGTGCTGTATAAGTCACACCATCCCTCACAAGTGCATTACAAACTTCCAACAGATGGCATTTTAAAGTCTGAGGATGGCGGTATTTATGGTCAGCAAAGGGACTCTGAAAAAAAATATTATTGCTTAAACAGAACAGCTTGCCATGTATCTCTGAGTCACATTTGTTCACCCCACTGACAAGAACACAATTCTACCTCTGCTAGCCCTGTAAAACCAACACAGCTATTGGAGGGCAATGTGGATTTTATACTGTCTCATGCATCATTATCAACTGTCAGCAAAGCTCCAGCTGTGGAATCTTTATTACTGGTGATGACGTAAGAGAGAGATTGAACCCGGCTGGAGTTTCAGACCCCATGGTGATGGTTTGCTGCATCAGTAGTTAAAAAAAGAAATCATCCTTTGAATTTTGAAAAGAGCATTAGATCAGAAAGTCCCAGCAAGAATTTGTGCCACAATACCATTTTTACGGAGTCATTTTCAGAGCATATCTGCGTTTTCAGATGTTTCCTGTGCTGCTTCTCCCCATGTATCCCATTTGAAAATTTAAGCTGCAAATTCATGTTCCATTGCAGCTGGAGAGGATTGTGAAGGCAAGCCTTAGCTTTGGAGACGTTTGATCTGTCCATCACAGCTGGTACATTCCTCTAAGATAAACCTCAAACACTTCAGGTCCTGAGGCAGTTGAGAAAATGGATCAGAAACATGTAGCCATCACGCAGCTGGTAGCTTGTGCTTTGGGTGGGGACAAGAAATGCCTCTGCCACACATTTTATAGTGTATAATATAATGCCTTGGCCCAGAGCTGTAAACTGTGTGTGCTTGGGCTGCAGGGACCCCTTGACACAAAAGGTCAGGTTGTGGCTGTACCTGGTACATTCCTGGGCAGCTGAGTTCCAGAAAAACAGCATGAAATGGAGAAGTAAGACCAAGGAATACTGAAATTATATCTGTGACATTTCCTCACTGAATTTCTAGTAGGACCAGGTTGCTTAAAGTTGAATTTTAAATGTGGAACTTACAACCCCATATCTTTGCAAGTCTGCTTTGGGAAACAAAGATGGATTTCCTTTAAATTTTGGCAATAGCCAATTTAAAATCTGCTTTCTAAGCACTGGCAAAAGACTGCAAATTTTACAATGCAAGTATTCAGGGGAGGATTCTTTTTTTTTTTTTAATTGAAAGAGTTATTTGTCTTGAGTTTTGAAAAAAAACCCCAACATTTAGAGAGCATAGTGAATTTGTGGTCTCCCTTTAAACAAACACTTTTGAATTTCAGATATTCGTTCAGCCTATTTATCACTGCCAAAGACATTGAATGGTCTCTGAAAAACTGCCTTCTTGAAACATGGCTTAGAGTTTGTTATTATTACTATTGCAAGCCTAATGTGACATTATTCTTGCCTATCTTCACCCTAATGCGCTATAAATCTTTACTCTGGATTATATTAAAATTTCCAAATGCCTTTCTTGGATGAATTCGGCCTCATATCCTGCAGCCAGAGATCTGGGATGATGTTCATTATTGTCTTCCAAAGTCTGGTAAATCACTGCTATTTCACAAGTATCTCAAGGTTTTGATTTGTGGATGCTCATGAGGGGATAAAAGTCCTTTTTTCCACTTTCCTTCAAAGAGGAGATTTTAAACCTTCTCTTCTATTGAGGGCACTAAAAGTCATTTCCCCTATGTCTACAACAATGCTAAATTTTAGCCCACCCTTGGTCTTTTTAAATATGCATAAATAGCATGGTAAAGAGCAGGATAAATGTTTCCTCTTGAATACCTTCGATAATATAGTGACTAGTTGGTATCAACTAACACCTTTCTAGGCAACGTTGACGCTGAAAACATATCTGATGCTGTCACCAATTAGGTTAGCCAGTCTCTCTAAGCAGATCCTAACAACAGCTTTAATGGTACTTTGAGATTCGCTGTCAATCTCTTATTGGCTTCCCTTCACTACATTCAGTTCAAGCTTTTGCTTTTCATCCTAAATGGCAAACAAATGCTTGGGAATTGTCATCTGTTCGTGGTCAAGTCATGATCAGAAAACAGAGCTAAATTCCACGAGTACATTTCTTTCTGCCAACAGTTCATCTGCTTCAATCAGCTACAACCCTTGGTGAAACCCTCACAACACTGGGTGAAAAGCTGCACCCCTTGAAATCAGTGGAAGTTTTGGTATGTAAATTGGGCCAGGGCTTGGCTCATAATATCTCCGCTGCTGGAAAGTTCCTGGGCTAGCCTGTTTATATCTATGGTGTTTATAAACTTTGCGGGGAAAAGACTCCCTCTCGTTCCAGATTCAGACTTCACCAGTCCAGTTGCCTGCCACAGCAGCTCTCATCCTTGACTGTCCAAATGCATCTAATGCATCCTGCCAATTTCAGACAGCAGATGTGGATATCAAATACAAACAGAGAACTGGACAGGAATGTTTCTGTGTAACAGTTTTTGGAAGGATTATATAGTTCCTGTAAAATATAATTTTTCTGGTTTTCTACTTCTAACAAAAAAATGAAAACAAAATAGCTCATTTTGAATCAATATGACATGAAAGTGCATCTGGATCCTGCAGAACATCATGGGAGTTATAATTTGGGTCCACTTCATGCTTATTCTTGCCTATCAACTGCATTCTTTGATCATACTATGCGTTTCCCAGGAAGCACTGCAGATTCTCGTCTAACACATGACGGGACATGGATTTGGTTCAACAAACTAAACCAACACTTCATTCCAGAAGAAAAAAAAAAAGAGGAAGAAGAACTAATTAGCCACTTCTTTTTCTGATTCAAGGTAGAACATACACTGGGACACAGGAAATTCCCACTAGCCAGAAACTCTAATGTTTTCCTTACTTTTTACATGGTTTGTAAGAAAGAGAATTCCTCAGAGAGTGGTTAAACAAGCCTTATCTGTTATTTAAGACAGTGCAAGGAAATACGACACAAAGAATTCGGCGGTGGTGGTACCTGCTGGGACAATGACTCTCCTCTCATTGGTGGTCATGTTGGGAGGAGGCCCGTTCTTCTCATCCATGTAGGTGCTGTAACTCATTGGGTTGGACTCTGTCCCTGTTCCGACGAGTTTGCTGCATTTGTTCACACTACAGTCTACAGGGGACTCCCTGAAATGCAAAAGGAAACAGATGACTTGTCATTATTATGCACCTTTCATCCCTGCTGTAGCAGGAGGTTTGGGTTACAGAAATGGCAAATATCCCAAAGGTGAAAAGTTAAGGGGAGTTTCTTTACATGTGGGAGAGGCCAGTCCCGGCCTGTCACATGAATGTCATAAGGTGATCGATGAATCACAAGTCTCATGGAGACCATCTTTGATAATGAAACCAGTTGGGGGAAAGAGAGTTCGAGGTTCAAAAAAGAGTGGCTTTCAGACAAAGGCAATGGTAGCTGTAAGGTCATACTCAATACCTCTGAAATATCAAAACTCATGAACCAGGTAAAAAGCAAGTGCCTATCACATAAGTCTATTGGTTACATCCCTCACTCCCCCTTCATCTGTTATTGCTCAATTGAATTTTAGCAATCCTTCAGACACAGCTTGATGGTCAAGCCCTTGTTGGACTGTTTCACTCTCGCATTGTGTTAAAAACAACCCCACACACCATCTTTCTGTTGCAGTGGAGTCTGTTAATTGACAGAAAGGCTGTACTTCTCACCTCATGACCTAAGGCATTTCTGCAGAGCTAATCAGAAATAGATACACCTCCTTTCATTTCATTAACAAAGAACACAAAATTCCCATGCCAGAATGACAGGATAGTCACAAAAGAATACTACAATATTAGCATGGTATCTAAAGAGTCTTATTTATACAGAGCTGAATGTAACTGATCTTGTCTGTTCTTAACAGTTAAAACAGTCCCAGGCTTGTCTACTACTTGGATAGGAAATCTAGAAATCTTAGGTGCCTTAGGCGTGAGTCAAGAACTTCAGACCACAGAAACCGTGTGTGAAAAAGTCTCTGGCTCCAGTTTTACTTCTGAGGTGATGGAGTGATGAGGAGGGAACATTTAGCAACTCAGGTGGCACTGTGCTAAGACCTGGACTACATGCAGACCCTTGGCAAGCAATAGGCTTTCTCTGTCCTGCTCTGGGAGAATTACGAGCCTTCAAACCACAGATAGGGAGCACAGATTTTGTTTTTCTCCAGCTGCAGTAGGAAGTCATGCTTTTAGCTCTAGAGGTCACTTAAAATACCAGTCCACAGCCTGCCACAGGCACACGGCACATCCCAGCTCTGAAGAATGTACCAGGGAAGGGCAGCATTATTGCCCTCACCTTTACAAGGGTGCGTTAGTGTGCAATCTCTATGCAAAGTGAGCACAGAGCCCATACCCAGTGCAGTTCAGTCCGCTGCTTTAGTTGCGCAGCTGTCCTTCTTCCCTGCAAGGAGCAAAGCGGTCTGGGAGGAAACTGTTCGCTGAAGGGTAAGAGCTATGACAGTGCACCAGATCCCACCCTCTGAGTCCAGCTGGCAAGACTTCCAAGTTTGGACACTAAACAAATTTGTTTCTTAATCTGAATGGTGGGGGAGGGAGAAATTACTGAAATTCAGTTATCATGGCTGGGAGATAAATGCTCCACCGAGATATTCTAAGGCAGATGGTAATTTTTTCCTCATGTCTTACTGAGGGAATGTTGCTTGAAAATGGAAATAAGATGTATAACTTACACATGTTCGAATTTAAGGTTTTACTATTTCGCCTACTGTTTTTCCAGGCAGGGAACCAAAATCCGCCTTCAGAGAGGCAAACTGCTGAAGGTTTAATGTCCCCGTGGCAGTCAGAGGAGAGTCTGAGCAACTGCAGGGACACCAGGGTTTTCACAGGGAATGTGATCATTTCTAACTTTCTGTTGAAACACTCTGTGTCAGGTGTTAAATGCTGCCTGTACTGGCAGAGAAAAAGCCCTGAAGCAGCACAAAGGTTCTTATTCTTTCCTGAGGTACGGGCTGTCCTGAGAAGACTCGGTGAAACGGCGAGAGCATCCATGCTTCAGGGTGTCAGACTCTGTTCAGCCTAGTGCTCACCGTCCCTGGGAGGTGACCAACCTCCTCGCCCGCCCGGCCTGGAGACCAGGTGCTGACTTTAAATGATGTGAGCAGCCCAGCTGGTGGGGCAGACCTGAACACACACATCCCCACCTATGGTTTGGGATTAAGTTCTCCCTCCTTCAGACACAACAGTAAAATTTTCTTCGCGTTCCCTGCAGTCAGCAGGTCCCAGGTGCTAGCGGTGCTGGCACAACTACCTGCTGCCTAAGGTCCTTCTTAGGGGTTCACTCCCACCCCCCTGCTCGGTCATTAAATTTCCCTGGAAAATAACCCCCACAGCTGAGATACGCACTATCTGTGGTAAAATAGTTATACGTGTACTACTCGTACAGAACTATGGGATATATCCAGACTCTTGGATCATAACATCTTCTAAAAAGCTTATCTGCCTAAGAGTATACGTGCTTTCTACTGGCATGAAATGACACCAGTGAAAAGACCACAGGGTCCCTGGCTGTCTCTATTCTCTCTGCTAAGTATCACACACATTCACATGACCGATACAGCAAAGTAACAAAAATAACACCAACACTGTAAGATATCTCCTCGGCGGTTTTGTGATGATTTTTCACTTTGCAGACTCTTGGCTTGGCAGTTAGCACCCTGCCTATCCTCTGCCTTGCTCTGTATGTCTCCGCAGTCAAAACCAGACAACCAAGTCTAAGAGACAGATCAGAAAAGAAGTTTAAGTGACTGAGGTGCCCTTACCAACCACTGATTTACCACTGTGGGAAGAGAAGCCACTCTCTTAACCCTGCAGGACATTAAATGTGCTCCGTGTACCTGACAGGGTTGTGTCCGTATGGCTGTATAGATGCCTCCCTTCCCTCTGAGGAAGTTTTCAGGATGGTTGGATCCAGAACTAACCCCAGTGGAAATCTGATAGCAGAAGGACAGACGTAACTGGGAATAGCATTACCAAAACTTAGCTGGGCAGGAGACCGAACTGTCCTCATGAAAAACACCATGAAATTTTTAGTGACGGCGAGTGGGAAGATCCTTACTTTTGTGTCCTCTGTAACCCAGCATTTCCTACCAGATCCAAATGAAGCCTTTTATTGGGAAATGAGACAGCACTACCAGACTGAATTGTCTTCGCAGCTTCTGGATGCCCATTACTGTACTGCCCCAGCCTAAGATGAGGGATTTAACAGTATCCCAGGAGAAGGTAGGTGTAGCTGTGGGCAACACAGAGAAGAATTCAGTGTGGGGAACAACTACAGTATCAAATGAGAACAGGGAGCTGTGAGCCATGAATAGTGTATTCATTTAATATAGCTCCTTTCTTAGTTCATGCATTACCCACAAGCAGACTTGGATTTATATAAAGATTTCCTCATTATTTGAAATGGTTTGTGCGAGGGGATTTCAGATGCCAGATTAAATCCTTGACTTTTCACAGAGACTTCAGACATTCAAGTGGCCATACATGTTGGACTTGCTCAGCTTCTGGGGCAGAAAATGCTGTAGATCTACTAAGGTAAATGGATATAGGCTGCTTTCACAAGATCTCTTAAGTGTATTCAGTGTGGCAGTGACAGAGTCCAAGGAATATGAAGCAGTACTCATTCCCGCTGTCCGTCCAAAGACTCTTCGTTCCAGCAGCTCCAGTAGCAGTCTCTGGGGATGCCAAGAGCTTGGTGTTTTGGGAAAGTTTATGCTAGACTGGCCAAAATGGACAAGCAGCTAGCCTGGCATTGACTAATAAATCCTCTGTACAGCTACAGCCTGTGTTCCAGATACCTGAAAATAAAGCAATTACTGTCCCAGGGCCTCTGTCTAGGAATCACCTTTGGCTTTCATTCGAAAGAGCAAAATAAGGGATTTCAGTGATTTCTGAACCTGACTCAGCTGCGGTCAGTGTGATATTTCCTCCTTCTTTCTACTCCTTTCTTCCTATCTCTTCATTCCTCCTCTCTTCCCATCTTCTTTTCTTTTTAAATTTGCCACTTTTTGGTTTAAGTCCCCATTTGGTCATCTCAACTTTAATCTTTACACTTGAAATTAGATTTTAATTTTTTTTTTGTTCAATGAAGGAAATAACAACAGACATGCTGTGATTCTGCTTGTGGTTCCCTCTCACAGGCAGGGAACAGAGCTATCAGGGCAGAATCACAGCTCCTCAAAACTCGCATCTAACTGCCCTTTAATGCTGCCTCTCCTCCTGCTCTCAGGAATGCCTCAGGAGGAGGTTCACACTGAAAAAGACTGCAAGTCTGCAGAAAGAAACGACCGCTGTAAAAGGATGGAAAATGGAAAAAGACATAGAGGTTACAAAACTCAAACTGCATGAGGAAAGCACAGACGCTCAGTAGGGTCTAAAAGAATTGTGTATATCTTATACAGGTAAATGCAAACAGTAGGTAATTAATTGCACAGTCTGCTGCTCTGGCTGGGGACTAGAACAACACAGCAAATCCCACTAGAGGGCTCACATGCTACTTAAAGGGGCTTTTTATTCTAGACATCATAGATGGTCTCTTTGTTTTGTTTTGAGAAAATTATTGTGGCATAAAAATGTTCTGAGATCCCTGAACCTTAGAATTATTTTAATATTCTGAAGTAAGAGAACATCTCCAAAGCATTTTCAAAGCACTGACTTCATTATTTCAGCTAGACAAAATTCGTAACATCAGCTGGAATTACACAGTGAAGTTTGCCCGCAATCATGCACACATCCAGCCCATTAGAATATTCTTTCACATTTGAAGATCATACGAATTTTGTAACGTCTTTTTAAAAATCACTCTCTGAGTTTAGCTACGAATGCAGATCTGTAGTAACTCAGTAAACACGGTCAAAATTTGGAACATCTGTTGTTTGGTTCATTCTTTGCATTTGGAGTTTATGTAAAATATAAGGAAAAATCAATTATTAAAATGGACTGTAAATTGGGTTAAACTTTACCCAGCATTTTTCTAAATAATCCTCCTCCTTTATTAATTGGAATTTAAAATATGAAAGATTTTTGTTTTTTTAAAAATATAAATGATTATATTTATATCACAAAAGCATCTAAAGGTCCCAACAGAAATCCAGGCCTAGTATGTTGGGAACTGTACAAGCACTTCGTAGGAGACAGATCTTTCCCTAAATGGGCTAGAAATGAAATAAACAAAAGATAGAAACTCAGCAAAGAATAAAGACGGCAAGCCACGCTTCCAGTCCCCAAATGGATGCAGAAAGATGAATGTTAAACAGAACATCTTGCAGTAAAACCATGGAAAAGCTGGACTTCTATTTTTTTGTGTGTAACAGGTCAGTGCTACAAATACAAGACCGTTTCCCTTTCCCAATGCCTAAGGGGGTGTAAGAAGCACAAGGATTTTATTTTTTCTATGTTGGATTTTAACTGCCTTGTGTTTGGACACTAATCACTGTGAAACACAAATGTAGCACTGGATTTTGTCCTGAGCAAGCAGCTGTCTGTGAAGGCAAGGACAGATTTTGAGGCCATATACTGCATCCAGGTCTGGTAATACTAGAAACTTTCACAAAATTTCTACTTCTGAATCTTGCAGTAATACAGAAATCCCATCTTCTCCCCTAAAACACAGATCTCTGCCATTGCCTGAATATTCCCTATACACAGTTAGCATGCAGTTATCTGGGAAACTCTTTCCAATTTGGGAGTAAACCAGGAAAACTTGCCATGGGGTAGAAGGCTGGTCAGGGTTTCCATGTTGTTTAGCACTTGGAGGGGTGGCTCTGCAAAACAGGCTTGGAGAGGTTCTTCAAAGACCCCTTCTCCCACTCTGCTGAGGACCAAACCAACTCATCACGCTATACCTCATGGCAGTCAGACCTGCTTCTGGTTGCTAAGAAAAAGAAGAAAAGCTGGACACTGTCTCTTGCCGTCATCCAGCTCCCTCCACTGTCAGGTTTCCTATAGCTTTATCACTCCCCAGAGTACATAAACCATTCTCTTGACAAGCAGAAAATGCTAGCACTTCAAGTACAGGTGAAGCACAGAATAAAGGCTGCTCCCTCTAATGAGGCAGCTGGAACCCGGTGAGAGAGTGTGCTTGAAAAACAAGAGAGAGAGGGAGAGGCAGAGAGAGAGGGAGGGGGAATAGGTTTTGTTATTCAGTCCGCAGTTCAAGTTAATTTGTATTGAGATTGGCGTTTGCCGCTCAGATGGTGTGTCAGTTTTGCCAGGCAGCTGACGAGCAGAGGGACAAGCAACTGGAGTGGCCCAACGCACAACAATGAACTGTGATGGACGTATGGGGAAAGGGCAAATTTTTAGCCATGAATAGGAGGAGAAGATGGGTAACTCAGATGAATGTTCCCATTTCTTGGGTGGATTGGATCTCTTGTGCTAGTAAGTTATCAAAAGGCAAGGCTGGAAGCTATTTCAGAGCTTAGTTTTGACATTCAAAACAGTCTTTTCTTTTTTTCCTAACAAGTTGGGAAGTTGTTACGCCTCTTCTAGAGAGACTGAGGACACTTAGTTTCTGCCTAAGAATCTTGTAGTTTTGAGCAAGCCCATAAAGAAGGACTTCCTTTTCGCCCAGAATAAACACACTTCTGGAGAGCTTTTTTCCATGGGTATCAGAGCACTTACAGTTGTTAATGAATCAGTTTGTCAAAGCAGTATTATTTCCCTTTTTTTCTGAGCAGATGAGGAAATTGTAACACAAAGATCACAATGGAAGGACAGCCTGATACAGTTCATTCCAAGTCCATGCAATACACATACAACGAGAATGTTACATAAACTTTTGGACATAAAAGTACAACACACATGCAGAATCCATACAGAACATGTGCTTACAGGATCTGAAAAGCACAAATATGTGCTGCCTGCGAACAGGACTACTTGCTCCCTTGGCCCTCCAAAATTTGCTAGAGTGAGACAGACAAGTAGCATAATGGGAGGAAACACTGTGTTGGTCTGACACTATGGGTGTGAGCAACTGATGCAATGCTAGAAAGGGAGTCCTCACATGATCATGGGAGCGTGTTGCCTGTGCCATATGTGAGGCTGATTCGGCCACCTCAGTTCTCATGGCTGGTTCACCTCTCCGCAGGATGGAGAGGTCAGACCTGCACAGCACCATGCACAAGTCTTTCTCGTTCGCTCAGGATCCCACTCCGCATTGTCCTCTTGAAGATTTTAGGGATAGCTTAAGAAGACTAGCCTTGGTAGCCAAAGGTAGTCCTTGTGACTATCAAAAAAGCCAAACCTGCAGGTACTTTCAAGATCCATCCTTTTGCCTGGGTTATCCAGTGAAGGTGTTTTTCAGGAAATAACTAATTTTCCCATGTTTCAGGCTCAACTCTGAGATTGGAAGCACTAGTACAAAAATCCATGTAGTTTTTATGAAGTCCAGAAATGATACTAAGGTACAACTGGGGCAAGATCAAATTCAGTCTACAAATGATCACCATCAAAGACCAACTGACGCAAAGACCTTTATCTTATAGTAAAATCAGCATCTACTGTATACTTACGAGGAAAAAAAACATGCTGCTGTTTGAAGTCTTTAACACCATCATCTCACTACAGAAGTCTGAAAGTGTAAGGCTGCTTTCTGTTTCAAACTCTACACTTTGCTAGGTTCTCAGAAACAAGGAAAATAGGCTGTTACAGAAGCCCTAAACTAATCCTAAAGAAGAAACTCCCTTGATTGTTTAACTGTCCTGTATTAATGTTGTACAAATGTTAGAGATGTTTGTGACTTTGAAATTAAAATAAAATTTAAAATTAATATGAACTCTAAAACCTAATGCTAAAACATAAAATAGTTTTTCTTTATTGTATATATTTAGAACTGAAAAAAATTGTAATTTCTACACCTAAAGATTTTATCCAAGAGGTGAAAATTTGTTCTAGGCTTTGGACTTGTAGAAATGTTTTTCAAAGAGACAAACTGAGCTGCGATAATAAACAGTTTTCAAGTCTTTGAATTTCTCATTGAACAGGGAAATGATCCATCTCCCCCAGCTCTAACTACAAATGATGAGGAGCAGGCCTCCTACCTCTTTGGCTAAAAGCTGTAGAGGACACATCACAACCAGTGTCCCTCTGATGGTTAACATCACTGCTCAAATCTACTCCTGAAATCTTTTTCACCAGTGGTTGCATATATTCGTGCAGAAGACCTGGGTATATGCCTTTTGTTTTGTTACACCTCATAGACTGCCAAAAAGGACCTCAGTCTCCTCTTTTTCCCTTCTCCATCAAGCAGCTCTCCAGTTTCATATGGTTGCTTCTGCCTTGATGGAGCACGAATCTAGTTACAGATGCAGTAAGAAGTGCCCTCCAGTGAAGTGCATACAGTCCACTAGTGCAGCTTTCACTAGCTTCACTCTGGAGCACTGGTATGAACACCAACTATTACTGCATGACAGACTCCATCTTCAGGAGCCCCTTGAACCACGGCACACTTGTGGGATGCTGAACTAAGTGATGAAATGTGTAATTTACAACAGTGTTTGCAGCGTGAATGCTGTCCTGGCAGTCTCATGTCCCACTCTGCACAGCGTTCATGGAGACTGGTAGATATGAATACCGCAGAACTGCTAGAGCAAGATCCTCAGGCCATTAAAAAATGAGTGACAAAGGAACTCCAGGGGCAGCTGGATGGGGTCCTACACAAAGAGTGGAGTTTGTTGATAGGCAGGACAAGAGCATGAATGGATGATACAGGCTTTGCTTTTATTTAAGATTCAGTAGATGTGGAAAGGGTCTTTCCTTACCTTGATCCATTCATGTGGTCATATTCCCTTTTTACATTGACCCGGACAGGCTGATTAATCCACTCCTGCTGAGGTGGCAAAGGGTTGATTTTGTGCGGCTGGCCATAGTCAGGGTTCCCTGAGGCTGTCATATCTGCCTTGGGGAGGTGAGTGGCAGCGCCGTACGTGGAGTCAAAGAGGGACTGGTCGTCGCTCACCACCGACAGAGCCTCCTGAGGAGAAAAAAAACCAAGTGCTCAAAGTCATGACTAAATTAGTAACTCCACTTTTATTCTCTCTTTGAGCTGGTGAGCACCTGCAAGGGCCCCACAGCTGCCCAGCGCTGTCTGAAATTGCCATCTGCCAGGATTGCAGATTGAATCAGATTCTTTGGGGTCCATTAACCCGTATGCAAAACCAGTGGGTTACTTTGCTAGCTGCTGTGTTGCTCTGGGTGGGGCAAGAATTAAGGTTATCTTGACTTCTGCAAACAGTAAAGGTGGGTGCTATATCCTTCTCGTTGCTTGCTGTAAGCAGCTTCATCTGCAACTTCATAGTTATCTGCCCACCTGCCTGCACTTGCTGGTCCAAAAACAACCAAAGAGATATGTAGTATGTAACATTTCTGGAGTGTCATTTGAAGGTCTATACATCTTCTTTCAAAGGGTTTTGTGTGGTGTTTATATTTTGAGGTTACTAGTGAAGGAGAAGCAGTCAGTACAGGTCAGAGTTATGGGTGTTAGTGGTGGGATAAAAAATGCATTACTTTACACTTTTTGTTTATTTTGTGGGAAGTGTAGGACTGGTGAATTACCAAACTGTGCATTTCTAGAAATGCTTAAAAACAGGAAATTGTTATCCTTTTTTTTTTTCCTGCTGAAACTCCAAATGTTGACAAAAAGTTTTGACTATCAATTTCCTTGCGTTGATGCGCTTGGGTTTTCTAAATGAAGCATGCCAGGCTCATAAAGGCTTTGGCACAGTCCTGCCTTATTCAAAGTGCATCTGACAAGGTCTGCATGTTCTTTATGGAGCTAAGTTAACCGCACATAACACAGCTGCCATTATGGCTGGCAAGCCAGAAACTGAACGAGGAACCTCCCAAACTAAAAGCACACATTACTTTAACGTAAGTTAATGGAGCAGACCTCTGAAACAAAGGCAGCAACAGACTCACCCACTCTGTGGACCGAGCATTCGAAAGACCCGTAACATTGATGTGTATGCAGCAGTGGGTTACCTGTGAATGTACAGACACTGCCTTTGCTTTGAAAGCTGGTGCGTTGCTAAACCCTCAGTGCTCAAAATACACAGGAGACAGTCCACATCACAAGCTTTTCAATGTAATAAATTACTGCTCTCTCCCCGCTTCCCCCCCGAGTAGTTGTTTCTGAGGTTAGTTTTGCAAATTCTTCCATAACCAGGGAGAGAAACAGAAATTCTGAAAACTTAGAAAAATGCAGCTGCCGGAATCCTCCAATTACTCGAGAATCTACGTGCAAATCAGATATGACCAGGCTCATGATATCATCACAAAAAATGTCAATACTTAGAGTCTACTGGGTAAACATGAGAGTCTCTCTCAGCTTGAAATTAACCCACTTATTTAGAAAGAGTCAGGTCAGTGCTCTGCATTTACAAATATCAGCAATTTTCTATCTCTCATCTCAGATCACGTAACAAAACCAAAGAAGCCTGAGTAGCCTAGAATTTAAGTGGGCCTGACTCAGCTTGAATTCGGAGGAACCCTCAAACATCTGCATAAGTCCTGCTGAAGTTACAGTATTTGCTGTAAAAATTTTGTGAGCAACCTCTCACACTGATCAGCAGAGATGGCTACAGCCTTTCAACAACAAAAATGAGAGCTTTTACCCCACACTGCCTAATGCTGTGTGTTGCAAAGAGCTCAGATTGTGTTCATCCTTTCCAACAGCTTTTTTGTGGTGGATGCACAACCTTTCAAAAATACCCCCTCCCTTCTTCTGCTTTAATTAGAGTAAGCTAGGGAGTGGAAGGTGCCCCTGGGAAGAATTTCCTTGTGGTGCAAACCTGTGTGATCACAGCCTTGTGTCAGAAACTCCTTAAAGGGTTTGAGACTACCTCCAGGCTATAAACTTTGCCTGTGTTGAAAGGTACAAGAACACGAGATCTTCTGGTGGCAGCTCTTAGAAGGGAGCAAGCTTTTCCATCACAGGTAAGGATATAGTGACTTCCTGCTTCTCTGATTTACTGAAGTCAGAATGACAGGCAGGGGTTCCTAAATGACACATCTTCTGTAAGTCTCTGCTTCCTTTCAGTACAAAAAATGTGGGGTTCCCTACATTATGGCATGAGGTGGTAGGTGAACCGCAAATACCTGGGGTGCTGGACTAATTTATGACTCTCTAGACCCAGTCTCAGCTATGCATCTTACTGATCAGAGGCAAGGAAACCATGAGTACCACCGCAAATTCATGAAATAAAATTTTTAAATGTTTGGTTTTTGAGATTTCCAGTCTAAAAACATACACAAAGTTGGGATTTTTTTAAGGAAACAATATCTGAGGTAATGCTTTTTCTGCCTAAAGCCATTTTTCTTCCAAAGAAAGGTTCTGATGGAAAAAAATTGGAAAGCAGGGATCTTTCCAGCTAACTGCCCTCCCCCCCCCCAAAAAAAACCAAACAAAAACCCAAACCCCAACAAAAACCCCGCCCCAAAGAACTGTGCTAGACTAAGATCAATGATTAGGGCTGCATCCAAGTACAACTATCTTTACATACACAGGCAAGTACACACTTTTCTCTGATATACAGAATATCTGATGCCTCCTCAGATAAGGATCTTCCTTGAAAGACAAAGCGGCTGCTAGGCCCTGCCTACAGCAGCAACTGGTCTTAATGGGGACAATGATAATCTCACAGGCAGGCAGCAGTTGCACCAAGAAGCTCTGCATTTTGCTGCTTGAATGCATACAAACTGCAAACTCTACCATCTTTAAAACTGTGTCGCACACAGGAAAAGAAATTCAAATGCGATGGCTGCCATCATGGCAGGCCCAAGCAGTTGCTGAACCAGGAATCGTTTGAGCTAAACCCCTGAGTTAGTGACAGCCACAAAAGCTACAGACTCAAGGCTCTGGGGGAACTGAAGACACACAGAGCAGATCAGGCAGAGATAGTGGCTTGTAACACCTGCTTACGATCCAGGTCGTGCATGCAAATAGCAAACAAGTATTGCTGATTGCATGCAAGGGAAGTTGGGTGGCATGCTGCCAACCCCTGCTGCAATCAGCTTCTCCTTGGTGTGTACATCTATAGCTTAAGAGAAAAACAAAGGGGTGGCAAGCAACAGGTAGCCTTTAGCTGGCAGGGTCAAAGTACAGGGACCACTCAGATAACGTCCTAGCAGCGAGGACTACCTGGGACTCAGTTTAACTCTCTTGGAAGAGGACAGGGCTTGGCTGGCCCCGCCGGAGTTTCAGGCTAGAGATCCAGATGGGGAATGTGTACAACCTTCCTTGTACTCACTACCAGAGGCTCTGCTTGGCTAGATTCAGTTTTGAAGGAGTAGTCTGTTCAGGAAGTGTTTGCTTCAGTTCTGGCTGAGGAAGAGATCAACAGTTAAATTGAATACCAGAGGGCAAATTTCTATCCCCTGGAATCCAGAGCTACTTAGCGTTTGGTGACGGGCAACTGGGAAAACACACTGACACATTAAAGGTGCTAACATAACCTAACCAGACAGGCCGCAGCTCGTCAGGGTTCCCCCCAGTGTTGTTGCCTCCTGGGCTGCGTCCTTGAGCTAGCCAGACTGAGTCTGAGACAGGGGTCTTGTGTGTATTATTCTGGCATATATGTTACGTTATATTGCCTCTGGGAATAGGCTAGCTTCAGTTTTTCCAGTTTTTAATCACATTCCTGGCATAAATGTGGCAAATCCCATCTACGGCAGCTTGCAGTGCAGTGATAGGCAAATTCAACTCCCTGTGAAGCACAGCCGCAGCCTTTGCAGGGCAGCCCACCGCTGAACTGCCACAAATGAAAGGCTCCCATTGCTATGACTGCTGAAACAGTGCTGCATAGAGCTGGCACACGGTTCTGGATCCCTTAGACATGAATATGTGATATGGCTATTATTAATAACCAACTGTTTATAGTTGTAGGAGGTCGAATTTGCAGTTTTTCCTTTTTTTAGATGAGCCATCTAGACCCAGGTCTAAGGGCTACAGTAGGTGCGGTACACTTTGATTTTGTCCCTACGTGCTGCAGGTAAGCCAGTCTGTTCTTCTGGTCACAGAGGTAGCACAGTGGGAAGGGCTGACAGTCCACCAACGCTTCAAGTTATCCTGATTCCTTACTGCGAAACGGAGATGGCATGCAAGCTTTAGAAAAGTTTTCACTTAGTTAATGAATTGAGCAGGACATTTGAGCCAATATATGAAAGGAATGGGTCTGAGAAGCAGCCCCTAGGTAAAAAACAGGGGCAACTGTGTAATGCAGACATATGATGTGAAATACCATCATTTACCTCGATGTTCTTCTGTTCACAGTCGCTGATACAGTCTTTGTTGCACTGATGATTGCACTAATAATAGAGCTAGCCCCAGGATATCCTAATGTCCTCCCTAACCTCTAGAGGATTGCCTTGGACGAGGCCCCTAAAAGTTCAGGGTTTTAACCTTATCCAAAGTTCACTGGCAAGGAAAGCTCGCTAGAAGTTCCCACTTCCCTGGGTTCAGCTCTAGGAGAAAGGTCATGAAAACAAGAGCTGGTGAGGTGACAGTAGTCAGAGCTTTCATCCCAGGTATAACCCAATGTCTACAATAACGGCTCTTTCCAGGTGCATGCAATGAATTTTCACTGAATATTGTCTTTGAGCTCTTTACATTCACTTTTCTGGCCATAACCACATTTAAAAAGCATTGCTAAAGATCAAAGGTTCATCCTCCTCCACGAAGTCTGACTTAGAAGAAAATGCTGAGTACTTGAACCATTATGCCATGCATGGAAAGATTACTTCCACCTCTAGAGGGGTGACTTTTTTCTTTTCTTTTTTTTTTTCTTCCTCCAATAATATACTTTTGCCACTCTTAGTCCTGTGAGAAAATCACTCCTGAAATATTTTTGTAAAGAGAATGTTACCAACACGAACCCACCGTCTGAAGAGCCCAGATGTATGATGTGAAGCACCAAAAAACAAGGTACCAGCAGCAACCAGCCTTACACATGGCTTGAGGTTAGCACAGAGGATCTATTCCTTGAATAGAAATTACTTTGGCACTGCAGTTTTACAAGTCAGCACTTCTGCTGCCAACATCTCATACAAGCAGAAAAGAGATAACATCAGACTTACAAGAAAATGAGTCAAATATAAAATTTAAAAACGAGCAGAGCCTGTGTTATCTTGGGACAGCAAATTCGGATGGATTGAGCACTGAATTAGGAGGTAGGAAGGCAGGCTACTATTCTCATCCCTGTCCTTGATCTTTGGCATAACCTATAGCGAAGCAATCCCCTGTCTGGCCTTTTTTCTCCCTCCAGTCCTCTGTTGCCCTGATCTGTGCACACTGTAAGCTCTGTGGGGCATAGAGCCTCATCCAGTGCTGTTACTGGAACATAAACAGGAATCTTTTGAATAGTTCAAAGCAAGGCCTGGACTGCAATCCCACACTCTGATATATCCAGTCTTCACAATACACCTAAGCAAAACAAAAAGAAAGACCTCTGCAGCTTTTTCAGCATACTTTTCTTGAGGCTTGCTCACTCTATCCCACCTTCCTTACAGGATATTACATGATTGGTGCAGGGACTCCATAACTCCCCCTGGAAAATTATAGTCACAGGCATTTTATTGCTAACAACCACAATCCAATCTTGTGCCCTTCACAATCAATTTAAGGCCTGCTTCTACAGCAGAGGATTTGTGGGCTGCAGCTAGCACCAGAGATCCATCACAACGCTGTAGTGAAAACAGCAGGCTGAGAGCCGTCACCGCCAAAATGCATTGCTCTTTACCTCTTCTATCTACCTGCAGCATTGCACAGGGACCAACAAACTGTTCTGTTCGCAGCACTTTCCAGCTGAGCTGATGGCATTCGGGTTGTGGCGACCCAAATGCTGGTGATCTGTGCCACAGAGCTGTCCCTGCCTTGAGGAGGGATGGGAGGAGATGCAGTCTTCCTTTCCCTGCTGCAGCAGGACTAAAGATTAAGAAGGCGGCAGCATACCTTTAAGACTGTCGAAATTTCTGCAGATTTGAGGCTTTCTTGGTGTATAAAGGAGGGCTTTCATTTAATTATTTTCATGATATCCCACAGTGCAATAAGTTTGCTCTTACTCTGCACTGGAGACTTGCTCAAAACTATAAAGCAGGTCAGCTACCCGGACAAACTGAGACGCAAGCTTTCCTCTGCAGCTCAGACTGCCTTTCTTTCAGTTTCTACTCAGAGTACTACATCTGAGCCTAACTTGGCAGTCTTAGAATACAGCATCATTTCTTCACAATTCAAATAAATGGGAAACCACAACTTAGTAACTCATGCTAGGAGGAAACAAAGCAGGAATAAGGTAGGCATAAATAGCAAAAACACACTGACATTAGCCAGCTTAAGAATGGGGCAAAATGGTTTTGAAGCATTCCTCATAAGGAAATATATCTCTTTTTTTTATTTTTATGTTCACTATTTCTATGAAATTTCATGTCAAATGGATAAAAGAAGGCTGCTGAAATGAATGCTTTATTGTTTTGATATCAAGATCCCTAAAACCTGACACAAAAAGGAAATAAAAATTAAATCATGCTTCTGTACGTCACTTTTCAGAAGAGCACTTGACTTCATGCACACATTTATAGGATCTGGACCAATGACTTTTTTCTCAGTCTAGACTTCACATAAATCAGTTCAGAGCCTATTTTGGTTTGTTTCCAACAGGCTAAATACCGAGTGGGAATAACAGGAACACAGTACTCCACAGCAAGTTGCTGCATTAGGGCTGATGATAAGGAGGCTTACGGGCACCAGCCCCAGACCCATGGGAAATCTCCAGGAGATGCCTCTGTGCGGTGTCAGTAAAGGACCAGGAGAGGAAGCGAAAGAAAAAATGAAAGAACCTGCCCAGATGACTGCTGTGGCCTCTTGACCTCTTAAAAGTAATATGGTGACATCTGAGGCTAGAGAGACTGGACATGTCTGATAGACTCATGTAAGTTCCTAAATCCTGGAGGTGTGCTGCAGCTCTTCCTTTAAAAAGAATGGGAGCTGTGCTTTGGAGCATGCAACATCCCCGCCAGTCTCCAGCTGGCTTACCCGCATCCCTGGGCCTATAGATTGGGATTTCCCTAAGCACTCCTACCCGTCTCGGATGCTTCACACCCTGCTGTACTGATACATGCTAGGAATAGCGGATGAGGTGTCTGCCCATTAGCAGATGAGGGACAAATCACAGCTTCTGGCTTCTGTTCCCAGAAGGTTTGGGAGAATTCCTGCCCAGTTCTGCCAACCAAGACACATGAGATTATTTAGGATGAGTACTGAACCTTACAGGTAAAACGTTAAGTCTGTTAAAAGTGCTGGAAGCTTTGCCATTGGCATGGCTTGAGCCAGGTTTCATTTTCTGGCAGCTAATTTCACTACAAAAGGATTCACCTCCATGAATTAATCAGTATAACTCTGCTGCGGTGGGAGGACTATATGATCTCTCAAGATCTTCTCCAAGCCATCTCATGTTTCCAGAAAATCAATCAGCCTTTGCCATGTATTAACACTCTGCTCAGCCAGTTTACTGTGCTTGTATCACCACTGACCTCTGCCCACAGCTTTTCTGCTCCAAAGTTGCCCATGCTCACTAAGAATAACTTGATGCTGCATGGGCGATTGCTTTCCAGAACTGGGCAGTCAAATCCACTCTCGTTCACCTTCCTGTTAATTTTTTTCCCTCACCCTTGTAAAATAATTGACTTGCACTGAGCAGATGTGTTTGTAAACAGAGACACATGGATATAACTGTGAACATACACACTTCAGTAAATATTATTGTAGCATTTTTATGTTTTTTTTCTGCTGAAGACACATGGAGGGAAACTGCAAGATGGTTTCAGAGTCTGGCTTCCTGACAAACCCAAACTATCCCAAAGAATAAATGCAGTCTACTGCTATGCAGAAATTCTGTGCTGACCTCAGCTTTGTCCTGAAGCACCCACTGCCCGACTCCTCTCCTTGATGTAGTGCCAAAGGCTGCTTTTCAGTGGCAAATATTTCATCAGGAGTTTGCAGACTGACCAAGCACTTTGTTTCAGAAAACTTGAGCTCACTTTAAACTGCATTTGCCTGTTGCAGTAGTGCCACCATTTCTCTGAAAGGAGAGCTTTTTGGTGGCATTTTTACTCATACCAGAAACTGAGACTATACAACGATCCTGCTGTTTTTGTTTTCCACATGCAAAGAGCAATCGAGTCTTTTCAATATAAATGATTCACCCAAGAAAGGAAAACAATAAAATGAGAAACCCAAAAGTATTGGAGGTGGGGGTGTGTCTTGAGAGAGAGTATGTCACATCTATGTGCTTCCTCTTTAACAGGCTGCCTTGGAAAAGGACATAAAGTGGAGTCTTAAAAGCATGAAGGAATAGATGCAAACCACAAAATCTTATCTTTTCAGTTTGGGTTCCTACTGCCAAAGCACTGGAAACTGTAAAAAGAGTGTTCTCCCAGGAATTCAAGATCTGGGAGGTGGCAGTTTAGAGACACAAATATTTCAGGTTCCTCTGAGCTCTGACTCGCCGCTACACCAATGCCCATTCATTATTTTTTATTTCACTTTGATACCATTGTCCCAGTTACATTCACAAACACCGCAATCGTATCCTGTTTTGTTCTCTGACACCATTCCCTTCACAATCGCAGGAAGCCCATCAGGAAACATTCATCGGGTGCTGTTATGTTTCCATCCGCAGAGAACAAAACATGCACTTTCAGCCCAAGATGACTTATTCCAGACTAAGGAAAAACAACAGCATGAAAGAATCAAAGCAGAGTCTCCAGGAGAGAGCGCAGTATGTGCTTCTCCCCTGAAACAGGGATAGGAGTCTTGAGCAATGCTCAACGTCTCTTACCTAGGGAATGCTTAGCGATGGAAAGGTTCAGCCAAAAGGAAATAAAAGGCATAATCCATCACTGACATCTACAGTGCATGTTGCAAGGTCTGGACACTATATCAGAGGGGGCAAATACAAGTCCAATGCAGTCCTGCAGCTGAATCCTAAACCAGATGTGGCTTGAGATTTCAAGCATTAGGGATTGAGTCTATTTGCGTTCTGGGTTTGGCCCCAGTCCCTGAGCTACGTTTGGACTAAATCTGTGTTCAGGGTCTCAGTGCTCATGATATTCAGAGCATAAATTCAGTGTTTCAGCCCAGAGCTTGTTACTTAGGCTTGTTGTCAAGAGTGCATCACATAAAGTATGGAGATAAGAGGAAACCAGGGCGGTGGTTTAGGAACCTACTTCTTCCCTAAGAAGCATGTGCATATGCTCGATAGAGCATTGTGAAACTGTTATCTGCCTCTTAACCAGAAAAAAATGGCATTTACTGGGATGGACAAGTCCCAAGGTTGAGATTTTCAAAAGAGCCCAAAGTTACACAAACCGCACTCACATTTACCAGAATTTGGGAGCCGCAGTCCCTTGAATCCCTCTAAAATACTGTTTAAACTTCATGAGACAGACCAGCCAGAAGAGGAGCAGTTAGCAACAATACTCAGACCAGGTTTTCCATTTCCTTTGCCCACTGATCCTGGCTGCAAACACAGGTGCCATCACTGCCCAGCTGAGTGCTTAATAAAGCCGTGCATTGATGCCTTCTGCAGAATACCCAGCCTCTGCTGGCTCCTTATCCAGTTCCCAACTGGTCTCCTCCACTTGGCAGCGGAACTGACGGCTGCCACCCTGCTGGGATGGCATGGATCTATGTTTTTCTTGTGCACTGAGCCCAGCCCCTGTGGCTCCAGTGACGAGATTGTTTCTGCATACGCCTATAGGAAAAGCAGAGATTTTGTGAACAAGACTGCTCGTGGCATTCCAAGGAAAACAGCTCAGCAGGATTACACTGAGATATTTTCTTTGTCAATCTCAGTCGAGATATTTGAACAGGAAAACCCAGTTTACACCACTGGAAGTTCCCAGGGGCTTTCATTTCTTTACAAAGAAACACTGATGTTTTAATTTCGCTGCAAGATAAAGGTCCCAGAAGGATTCAAGGATAGCCATCACTCTTACCTCTTAGACAAAAAGTTGTGGGTCCAAATCCCATACTGGCACCTGGGCTGGAACCCAAAGTTAACATTACAATACAAAAAGTAGTTGACAAGGTGCTATTCTTCCTAGTGATATCAAACATCGCAGAGAAAAGACTACCCTACCAACACTCATGTTTCAGGAAACTGCAATAGTAAAATAGCTTCTGATGTCTAATGCTATAGCAAAGCTATTGCTGAAGACAAACATACAGACTAAATATATACATCTAACTCCAACTCTGGTGTCCCATGTACTAGAATCACCAGTGAATGCTGCCTCCTGGCTAGCTCAACAGCAGATGTGAGAGTAAAAATTTAAAAAATGGCTCTTTTACAGCTGTGTTAATGTCCCCATGTCTCAGTTTCCCAATCCATATGATGCCTGTCCCCGAAAGGGCGCAGATTTTGTAGAGTGCTTCAATGTCCTTGGAAGAAGGAGGTCACAAGTGTTATCCTAGGGCTAAAACTGCTAGACAAAAGCAAAACTTATTCTCCTCTGAGGCTGAGCAAAAAACTTAACAAAACCTCTTATCAGTAACCATTAACAGAAAGTCTGTTGGTTTTATCAGCGCAGTACTGAGAAGGGCTCTGAGCCTTGCTTAGATAAATGAAGTTTCTTGCTACTGCCACCTCAAGAATTCTGTGCTCAGGGATAGTTTTCCACACCTGTGAGAACTAATGCCTTCTTTTTCCCAGCTCCCCTTGGCTTTGGTGAAGCAGACCAGGGAGGCAGAGGCCGTGAATGAGTTCATGGCAGGGAGTTTCAAATGTTTTGCTGCAGGGAAAGCAGGCAAGATGCAGAGCACAGACACACAGTGTGTTTGGGGGAGAGGGAGCTGGGAGCCAAGGCTGCCAGCAGTCAAATCCCAGCACTGAGACTGATTAAGTGCTATGGCTTTAGGTAGGTCGCTTAGCTCTGCATCCCAGTGTTCTCCTCTGCTGGAGGCGATGCTAAAAACATGTATACCCAAGGATCAGTTTGGGGCTGATTCTCTCAGGTTTCTGTCATCTCTAGGACCTTTGCTCAGACCTCCACATGATCCACGCTATCTCTTAACAAATGCCCACCTGTAGCAATTAATGTCATGGGGGTTTTTTGTTTTGTTTTGCTTTGTTGTTTGTTTGTTCCTCTTTTTTTAAATGCAAATCATTAGGTCTGGCTTGATAACTGTGAAGTATGGAGCTGTCAGGCTCCTACTTTCATGGCAATGTGCCTAATAGACAAAGCCAGTGTCTCAAGGGTGCCACGCAGACAGACATGAGGTTGTTACATTAATTTTACAGCATGGGAACCAATGCAAAGCAACCAAACACTCTCCTCAAAGCCCTTTGGTAGAGTGTAGCTAAACTAAGATTAAAACCTAGGCCCCCTAAAAAAGCTCACTTTCCTGTAGAAAAGAGGACTGCCTGTACATGCAACACTTTGTGACGTTTTCTGAGATGACTGCAGTATGTTTTCCTTTTGCTGAAGAGTTTCTTACACTCAAATCATGCTAACATAAATAAGAAGCAGGCCTCTCGGCACATCTCCATGTTCTTAGCAGAGCTGATACGACTGGTCTTATCTGTAACAGGGCAAGTCCCCTGAGCTGTGTTGAAAAGCCTTTTATCAGATGCAATTTAAAGAGAGTTCTTTCTGAGATGTAGTTTTGCAGCTCTGGCAGGAAAGTGGGGCTTCTGACTAAATCTCCTCTGGTTTTGTTTAGCATTGGGGTGAGGGAGTAGGACAGGGTCCTATTTGTGGGGCCAGCAAGACAGGGCTGCTCCTTGCGCCTTCCCTGAAACAACGCTTTACTCCCTCAGTCAGAGGAAAACCCTGTCAAAAATGGCTTAACAATCTTCTAATATTTCCATGCAATTAAAGGCCACATCTGTCTCACAGACCCCGTCCTCCTTTGCTAATGTACAGACATGAACTAAACAGTCTGTCTTGTCGATTCGCAGAGTAACAAAGGGGCCTATTCATAACACAGGCACTTTGGCTATTTTGTGTGTGTGAAATGAAATAGAGTTTGCATTTGGAGAATAACCTGTGTTGGAGCTAGCAAGAGATTTCTGCTCTAATAAATCAATCAGCTTTACCGGCTAATAAAATAGCCCCCCTCCTAATTCTGACTGTGCTAACCAGACAGCCACCCTACAGAGAGGCAACTACAGTTTCTGTGCAAAAGTGAGAACCTACGCTAGCTTGCTATTAAAACTCTTAGGAGGATTAAAAAAAAAAAAAAAAAAAGGTATCAGCTTGGCTGGAATTTTTCAAGCCACTTAAGAGAAGGAGTTATCCCTGGGCCCAGGAATTTGTGTGTAATATCTGTGGCATCAGCTGTGCTAGTCAGTGGGTACATGCTTTACTACTGTCTTTAGCTGGCTCAGAGCCAGGTATGGTTCTGCTCTTGTCTTTGCTCAGTTCTTTCTGAAGAAAACGGGAGCATTGCAGAAAAAAAGACTTCCAACAACCGAGTACCCTTCAAAGACCCGTTTTGATTTGTTAGTGAAATTGAGGGCTTAAAAAAGGAAAACAAATTGATGCACATGTTGGCATAGTCCCAAACCAATACCAACATTATGTTTTGCCCTGACTAAGAGTTTCAGGCAATACCTGCACATAAATCCAGATGGATAGGGCACTGCAAGGAATATATTACTGCTTGTTTAACATTTTGCTTGTAAATGCCTTGGGGGAATGGGCTGTTGGTTTTTTTTTTTTTTTCTTTTCTGAGCCCAGTACCTTGGCACGCTGGTCTATATTTGGTCATGGTTTGTATCTCTGCCATCTTAGTGCTCTCACAATACAGACATATACACTAATAATGTTCACACCTCAGCATACCTTATTTCCTCAGCTTTCAAGTGAGCAGGAAGTGTACAGGAAGCACAGAAAGGATGGTCCTGTGGTTTCAGTACTACAGTGATATTTGGGAGATGTGGGCTCATTTACTGTCTAGGCAGCAAAATTGTTTGTTGAACTCAAGTGAAAGTTCTCTGTGTAAAATGAGAGGCAAAAGTGGGTGTCAAGGCCACAGGGTAAGAGATGGACAAACCTAGAATGTGGTGAGAACCATTTTCATATTCTGAGAAAATGATGGAGGCTGTGAGAAATTTTCCAATCCTGATGTTGGACAGAAAGTCAGAATTATTATCCAGACAAGTCCACCTCAAGTTAACTGAAATATTTTGTTTCAGATATTCTGAATATTTCATTGCAGTTTTAACCTTTTCAGTTTTCTTAAAATATTGCAATTGGCTTATGTTTCTAAATAAAGAGTAGTTTCAAAACAAAACTTAGAATTGAGAAAGCACCAAGTAGGGCTTTCAGCAAACTGTCAGAAAGCAACCTGTCCAGTGAATAGGTAGGGCCTTGATAAATTTGCATCTTTCTGATGAAAAGACACTAAGTTGAAAAAGGTCAGCCCCTATATAACATGAATCTTCTTGTCTACGTCTCTGATACAAACACAGAGTGAATTCTGTTACAGCTTTTGGAGGTAGGGCCAAATTAAGCCTTTTTAGGTTTGCTACCATGCCAGCAAAGCCAGTGGAAGTTTTGTCTTTGACTTTGGGGTGATGTATGACTGAGTCTTCCATGTAGCTGTTTGCATATTTGTGCACTTAAATGTGAATGCATGAATGACTCTGACCCAAATGCACACACCGTATGCACTATCTGTCCTGGAAAAATGTCAGTATCTAAGCAGTTATAGCCTGTAGACTTTTAGTGATACTTGTAAGACTTTACATAGACACTTAAAGAAGCAACTAGATGCTTAGAAATATTTAAGAATATCTATGTAGTTCTTAACCCTGGCTGATTTAATTTGCCTGTGCAGGTATCTCAATATCTTTAACATTTGGCATTTTGATATCATGGCGACTAAAACCATGCCAGATTCCTATCCGAGAGGGAAGTGGAGATCTTCAAGAAACACGCATCAGGACCAAATAAAAACTGCAGCCCCCCTCCGGGATACCTGATACAGACTGGGCTGACCAGCTCTTGCAAACCTGAGCTGCATTCTCCGGGGGTCTGATTTTCCTCCCAGTCCTCAGCACTTGGGGAGTCCAGGCACAACAGTGCTCCCTATTAAGGCACACTTGTTCTTACTGGTTTGGAAAGATAGCACATGAACATCCAAGGGAAGAAGCGTGTTCTCCTCATGGCAGGTCCAACAGTCACTTTCCTCATCAGCATCCTCTTAAGAGCAAGATTTTTGCCAGCCAGTGCTCAATAATTCAGCAGTGCCTCTTTGTTAGTTGCCCTGTCTGTTCCTGTTAGTTTGTGATGATGATTAAGACAATTTCTCTTCAATGGGGACAACAAAGAGATTTGAAACATTGCTTCAGATGATGTTTATAGGATGAAGAGTATGAAAGAAAATCAGCTCCTCACACACAATATAGCTTTGAGGGAACTGGGGTCTGTTGGGTGACTTGGTGACAAAACACCTTATAGAGCTGCAACAACATAGGGGTAATAGTGAAAGTGACCTTTTGGGTAAAGCACTTCAAAATTAATGGATGCAAAATACTGCATGAGAGCTAGGTATGAACAATCCAGAGCACACAGGAAGAAAGAGCTCATATTAGCGTGCCACACACTCACACAGCAATTGCAGTTCTCAGAAGAAAGCTATGAAGTGGAGATGGTGGTATTACAGCAGTACTTCAAGAGATTTGAGAGATATTAGGACCTCTCTTGTGCCTTGGAGCTGTACACATTCAACTCTTCCCCCAAACTCATTCCTTTTGGTTGGGAATGAGAAGGTAACACAGACAGAAAACCTAGAGGCTGGCTTGCAATATTCACTGACTGAAGACATGGGCACCCACTATTTGGCCACACCATAAAAGCTGACAGAAAAATTATTGCTTCAGAGGTACCTGTTAATAAACCACAAAAGGCTACATGACTGAAAGTCTGGCATGCACCAGTTAATACAGCTAATGGAGGATAAAAAATAAATATTAATGTTGCCAAACCCCTGCCTGCAGGTGTGAGAATAGATTGGCCTACTTGGAAATATGAGTAATCTCCCAACAAGAGCTGGTGGGGCAAAAGCTTATATGTGGTAATGTGCTAATGATCCAGATGAATGTAGGTGTGGGGAAGCAGCGGCCATGGAGCACCCTCTTCTGTTTTCACAGGATAGCTGGGTAGTCTCAATTAGCTTCCAAGGGCTACAGATCAGATCAGACCATCAAACCATGTCCCTGACTTTAGAAAAACAATGAACTGTAGTGGAAGCAGCTGAAAAAATGAAATGGCAATGGTTTAATCTCCCTCTTGGGTTGTCCTTTCCAAGCACTTGGTGCCCAAGTGGTCTGTCTCACCCTCCAAGAGTGGCATGCCTGGAGCGTGGCCCACAGCTCCGCTGCCACAGGTATCTAGATTGGAAAGGACCTCTGGAGATCACGGCAAGATATGTTTTACATATCTTACACTGATGTAATTATAGATGCTCTACTCTTCCCTGCTGCTTCTTCATGTCATAGTAGACGTAACATGTTGAGGAATGCCAGAGGACCTCAGGGTTAATCTCCAGGGAAGCAATTTTTTAAAAAAAAAAAGTTAGATGGGTGTCAGAATATTGCCTTGCTTTATCTCACATACTAAAGGTCATGTTTAAGGGTAGATTTCACACCACTTTTCTCATCTGTGAAAAACTTTTCTCTAACATGCAATCAAACGACACAAAGACTTCACTCACTGAAAGTCAAACAGCACAACTACAGAAAAATCAGGCTGAAAGCCCAATTATTTGGATTCTCACTACACTGCCTTAGGTGCTGAGCCATAGTGTGACATGTAAGGAAGGTGTTTTCTTCAGGGCTATCTTCAAAGGCATACATATGAATCAGGCAAGCAAAATACATTTTATCCTTCATTTAAAGCTTTTGAAAATCCCACTCTCTGCCTTAACTCAGTTAATATAAAAATTGCATGGAGGTAAAATCCCAATAAGCAAGAGCAGGAACAGAGCATTCTGTCTCTGTTTCATTCATCAGGCCTTTTTTCCCCCATACTTGCCTGCTATTCCCATTTCCTTCCTTGCCTTTCACATGAAACATATCCATTGCACACACCCACTCTGCCTCATTTGTTCACATTGTTTTACAATGATCTTTTAAAAAAATACTCTGCTTCTGAGCAGTTTTTTTCTTTTCTCACAGACAGCAGCAAATGGATTAGCTATTGGGTCCTAGCTCCTTTCACAAACGGGGCAGTTTCTCTTCAGTTTGTCCATCTCATGCTATCTTGGCAAAACTCTCTTCTTTAACCATTTTCTCTTATAAACTGAAGGAACAATTTATAATTGCTTTTGTTGAATGAAGATGGGATTGACTATCTGATGAAAACTGACCACATACTTAAAATGACACATGCAAGCTGAGTAAGTGTGGGTAATGTAAATCTGGGTTTGTTTTTCATTTCAGGAGCAAAATTTTTAAGACTTAAGCAGTACAGTATCTCCTTTGGAGGTGCCCACATTCTTTTTTCTATATGGCCCTATGTTTTGGCTTAATTTAGATGGAAAGTCTAAGCCATTTGGCAAGAATTCATAATCCAGGCTTTTAGTTTGTTCTGTGTAGTAAAAGGCACATTGCCAACACTATTTAAAAAAATTATCAGTTTGAATGAAATTGCTGAGTTAAAAATTATGTAGTTACAGGAACTTTCAGTCTAGTCATCTAAAGACTTAATTCATACATTGGAAGTCAGGGGCCTCTGCATTTTGTCTGCTTTCTTCTCATTGTTTTTGTGTAATTAACAAGCAGATGTAAGTGTAACTTTTGCTTCTGTTTTCACTAAAATAACAAATCCACTTAAACAAAATATACAATTCAGTAAATATCAAGTATAAAACATTCAGGAAAGAGTTTACCTTTTTGCTCATCTCAATTCATAGTTTAAGATGTGCTCAATTTCCTTTAAGTATGATGGTCAAAATTAAGAATGTGCATAAACCTCAATAACCTGGGATGAGAAATGTATATGACCATGACTCATTATATTCAGGTCTACTCATCTGCTCACTAGCATTAGAGTTTACCATTTTGCTGCCATAAATTCTTTACATAAAAAAAAAAGAATATTGCTCGATTGATCAATGATGAATGCTATGCTCAGTGGAAAAAAACCCAGGTTAACTGACAAATAATGCATTTGTTTAGAAACAAACCCACGTTTTTTACTCAAGTCCCTAACACAATCAGCAAGAGAAGCAGAGAAGAAGGTTAATGTATGTGTTGCTATGTGGATTATAGTCACACCCTCACCCAGACACAAACCCTGTGCAAGCTGCAGTAAGAACAACAGGAAATGGCCTGGGGTATTTATAGCATTATTGTGTTTATCCTGAAGTGATGTTCTGCACAGATTATTATGAAGTTTTTCGTGGGAGAGGATAGAGCTTGTGTCAGCTGGAGATTTGCATGCACTTCACCCAGTATGGCCTCTGCTAAACTTGCATAGTCCTCCCTTTACCTTTCTTTGGTTTTTAAAGGTTTGCTGTATACTAGGACTTCTTTGCAGCTGACATGATGGGCAAACCCCCTGCAGTGCAAACAGCAATGCTGGTAACCAGTATTTTTGGCCTAAACCTATTTGCTTCACCAGATTTACAAACCCACAGTGAGATGTCATGAGAAAAAACCAAACCCACACGTCAGTGGTTCCGAATTTCTGAAAAATGCGGTCCGTGCTACACCAAGACAAAAGTTCTGTGCATTTTGGGTCCTATTAGCAAAGAAATTTATGACCCCCAAAACCTTTTATCAGAACCCAGGGTTTGCTCTTCAGGACAGATAAGTCCACTCCTGGGATTGTCTTTGTTTGGAGAATCATTTCTGTGTCCTTTATTTTCAGGTAGGGTAATGAAACACCTTCCCATTTATCCCTTTCTCCTGGGCAGGCATCCAGCAAAAAGTAGTAATTTTCATGGAAAGATCATCTACATATTCCCAGCCTGAGCCTTGCCACCTTTCTGCTGATCTGAACGTTGTAAAGACTTCTTCTAATTCATTCCCATCATCTAAATTCGGCCTGAAGTTTGATAAACACACACACACACACACACACACACAAGAAACCCAAACCAAAAAAACCAACACATATGGGAGATTAAACAGATAGTATGACAACTTAATATCTCTGTAGAGTAAAAACCCCTCCACCCACTCACAAAACCTATGCAAGCATATATCCATCTATGCAGACCAGTTTATCTCAGTGACAGATACAGAATAAGGACCATTAAAATAATAATGAGAAAAAAGTGTAACTCAGGAAGCAAAGAACCTGTTATTACTTCATTGTCAGAGCAGTTTTTTCTTATCTTAGTCACATCTCCTGAGGTTTGTTCAACTCATGAACAGCTCATGAACGTTCAGCTCATTTCTTTGTTTACACCCCATGATCTCTAAAAACCTCGATTAAATGCAATCAGAAAAATCCATCATATGACACTTAGGCCATTTACAGCCTGTGACAGTTATTAGCAAATGTTAACCTTTCCCTTGAGAAAACAGAAGGAAATCCTGCTTTAATTTAAGCTTTCAAATATCATCCCTCTCTATCTCTGCAGTAAATCAGAGCATCTCCATGATGCCATTGTTTGCAAATATAATAAGTACCGGTCTTCTCTGTTTAAAAAACAAACAGCAAGAGAAAAGCATGAGGAAGTCCCTATGAATGGGAGCAATGCTGCATTTCTGTATGTACCACATTAATTAATGCAATTGAGCCAATAGCCAAGCAAAGCTTGTTCCTATGAATACTGTTCAAATCATTATCAGTTCTATTAGTGCTTCATTATGGTTACACTGATCAAGACCAGATTTCCTGGGCTAATTTGCATCATATTCTGACAGGTGTTAGTCCAGGTGTCCTATTGTCAATCTGAATTAATAAACATGATTCACCCCCCTCCTCCTTTTATCATTTGTGTGATAGAGGGAATAATAGAAATGGAACGGGCCTGGGGGGGGTGGCAAAACAACTTATCTGATTACTTCTCCCCAAAAGGCCTTTCTTGGGGTTTTGCCAGGTTTAATTTTAAAATGCCAAGCTCACACACCACTTCCACTGCATCACCTACTTGCCAAATTACTTCCATGCCCTTCCCTCACTGGCTTGTGTCTTAATCTTTAGGCAGGGCTGCCCACAGGACAAGTTTGCACAGTGTACCATATTAAGATTTCTTTTTCCATCAAGTAAACCAATAAAGCACAAGCCAGCCCCCAACTGTTTCTGATTTGGACAGCCTTGTTCTAAGGTATAAACCTACTTGGATCTTCTTGTAGCCCTTAAAGTCATCATTGCGCATCCTTGGCATTTGGACCCTGTCAGCATCTACAGATTATACCTGTCTCCTTCCTTGCCAATTCATCACTCATAGCCTAAAATTAGACCCCCTTTTTTTTTTGTCTTTACTTTTTCTTCTTTTAAAGATGATGATGATCATGAGGAAGATGTATACAGCAAACAACGAAGGGCTTTGGTTTACAGCCACAAGCTTCGCAGTCGTGCCATCCCAACTTCCCACCTTAGGTCTGTAAGCAGCACAATCCCTGTTTGTGCAGTTTTCCTGCTTTGTAATAGACCCAGCACAAGTGTCTCTGCAGCATGCTTCGCACTTTTCTGGTTCAGAGCCTGCTGGGAGTGCCCGTGTAGACATGCACCAAGAGCCTTTTAATTGCACATAATCTTCATTAAAAGCCTAATTGTATTTATAACTGGGTTTTTATTCTTTTTTAGGACATAATTTCTAGCTTTTCCCTGTGATCCTAAGAAACTCACTTTTATTAAATAACTGCTGAGATTCTTATGTAATTAGAATGCAATTCAGGCTTTCCAGATTAAAATAATACCAGAAGACCTGGCAACAGCATTGCCATGTCATCCAGCATTTCTCTTTCAGTCCTACAGAAGTCAATTAGCCCCCACACTGTCCTGTTTCTTGCTTCCCTTTCATACACGCATTTCTCAAAGCCTCTCTGGCCATGTGGTATCCAGAACCAAATGCCTTCTGACACGTGCACTCGTATCATACAGAGTGTTTATTATGAGCCCAGCTTGGTGACATGAGAGTATTAATGCAGAGGTAGCTCACAACTGCACTGGCCTTGTTTGCTGTTTTCACCGGCCTGATAACTCTCATCAGCTGAATTGCTCCTCAGATTTCTTAGGTCTTTTCTGGCAAAGAGGAAATGCATTTAAGCCTGATACCAGGGATGCCCTCTTTGCCTTTGGGTGGGTGCAGTAGCTTCCCTTTCACTTTCTGCAGAGGCATCTCACTTGTTTTTTTGCTTTACTTAAGTCGTATGCCTCTTTCCCCACGTTTAATTTACCTCAGATCTCCATTGCTCATCTAATCTGCAATATAATTGTCCATCTAAAAATACAGGAGGCAAACCCCAGGCTTTCTTCATTACCTTCACTAGACTGGGTTTACAACAATTGAAGCTCCAGCTGTTTGTGTGCAAGGAATACATCTGAATTTCCTAGTATTTCTAGAAATTCATTCCCTCCTGTCTCACTTCACTAAGGTATGACTAGAGAGAGAAAACCCAGACTTCATGGTACATTTCTCAGCTCCTGCACTAACTAAGGTCCTGTGTGCCTTATCTTACGATAAGGAGCACTCGTCTAAAATGCCCAGGAGAGCAGGTGAATGAGCGTATCAGGAGACCAGACCTTCTATGCCTCAGGTTGCCTGTCTGGCTTACCTTGTGCATCTTTTTTTTTTTTTTTTTACCTTGTGCATCTTTTTTATTAAGATGAGTAAAGAACCAGCCTCTCTAAGTGAAATGTTTGCATCTGCAATCAGGGTTTCCACTCCTGCAACGCCCCCGCACCCAACCGCACTCTAGAGTTCCATGAAGTGGGGGAAGGCTCTGAGCTTGCTCAAAAGGCAAAACTCATTTTAACTGCATTTTCTCTCCCCTTTGTTTTTTTAAGAATCAGCTTGCAACAAATGGCACTTGCTAAATGACTGTCTAACAAGGCAAAATGGTGCAAACACCCCAGCGTGCCCCTCCCCAGCTGGAAAGCACTTGTCCTTAGCAAGCCAGGCACTGCGTCCCTGCTCACAACCGCTGTCAGGTGCATGCAGAAGAGGTTCCCAGTTCTATAGAGCATTGAGAGACAAGAGCTGTTTCTTGTTATTGCAGCCTCTAATGAAAATTTGCCTGCTACGTATCCAAATGTGATCTGGAAGCAGATTTGCACCTGTCTCAGCAGGCCGAAATCAAACAATAACAGCGCTGAGAGAGCAAGTTGGTCAGCAAACAGCAAGGGCGAAGTGAGCAGGCAAGAGCCCCCTTGGTATGCCTCTGCTCGACGGCTGCTCATCAGATTCTTTAATCAGATCATCAGAGCAAGGATTTTTTTGTGCTTTACATGCACATTATATACCTTTCTGCTCAGGAAAAGCAACCCACGGCCAACATGACCTTTGCATCTTTGATTGTCAGGGCTGGAAAGAAAAAAGTGCCCATGAGAGCATGTAGTACTGAGCGAACGATAGCCACTGCTCTCCCATAGGCTTCTAGAAATGCAGTGGTGGGGTGCAGCTACCACCCTTCCTGTTCATGCTGAGGGGCTGCGACTATACAAGCTCAATACAACGTGTGTTGCATGAGATTTCTGTTAATGCAATTGGTTTAGGTTATACGGGCTTCAGAGCAGAGACTGTTTTTTTCTGTGTTTCAAAAGTGACTAGAACATTTTATGTCCTATAAATAGTGTCTTTCCTTTCCTAGTTGCAAAAACCCCATCTCTTACATCCAGCTGCTTTGAACTTTATTTCAGAGAGGATTTTCTATTGACATTTTAGGCACCTACAGCATTCTTTATCCAGGGCTTACAAAGCTCTTTGTGAAGATTTGTCAGTTTTCAGCCTTACCTCAGAAGAGCATTACCCATTATTATTTCACAATTAAGAAAATCAAGGCACAGAAACCTCTAATGATTTGCTCAGGGTTTCTGGGTAAGAGAGAGGAATAAAGCCAAGGAGACTCCACTTGCAGGCTTTTGCTCTAATGACTGAACAGCATTCTTCAAAAAGTCTAGCTTTTTCGAAAGAAGGGACATGTGAGCGTGATTGTTATCTGCTGAGCAGAGTAGATACCAGATGAGAGATCTTTCCTCTTTATCTTTTTACAAAATAATAGATGACTGATTATGATCTTAGATGCTAAGAAAACTTTGTTACAGATAATTTCAGGTTTCTGAACATGTTTCCCTTCTAGAAGTATCCTTATCTATATAAGCCATTAAGTTAGTCACAACGAAGAGTGAATAACCAAGTGCATGTCTTGGGCACAATTCCTGGTGAAACAGTCTACTGCCTGACTCAGAATGAGTAAACCTCAAGTTGCCCCTGTGCTAGTGCTGGGTGAATATACACACTCTGGAGAATAGTTCCTATTCCAAAGAGCTCAAGGTCTGGGTAGGCAAGATAGATAAACAGGGACTGATCAGTCCTGCCTAAGCATTCAGTGGCTTCCTGTGGTTGTACAGAAAGTCACTGGCAGAGCCAAGAATCAAATTCAAGTGTCCTGGATCATAATCTCATGTTTTAAGCACAAAACATCATGGTGTTGGGTTTTTTTCCTAACATATTTGTTACTCTTAGAACAAAGCTACCTTTCAGAGCTCCTTTGTAGGATTCCCCCAGAGTGTGGGAGCTGGCCATCCTGCCCCACTTCAACACCTTATCAGCTCCAGATGAAATATTCTGCACGTAAGCAGGTATGTAGCTGCATCAATCCATATCGCTGCAGTACTGGGTTCAGTAACGGATTCAAATGAAGGACTAGAGCCAAGGACTTGTCCTGCAAAATTACTTTTGAAGCGCTTTATGTGTACAATGCTACAGAAATCAACAGTGATACTCATTCAGACCTGTTCACCCCCCTCACCCTAGCTTGAATCCAGGTCAGTTTTGATGGTGTCAATGGAACAGCGAAGGTGCAAAAGATGCATATTTACATATATATATATATATAAAATTAGCATTGCCTGAGATCCATTTTTCAGCTGTTTGCTTAACTTCACCAGTTTAACTTGCAATTTATACTGAGTAAGAGAAGAACCATGCTCCTTTTATCCACTGTAGCTGATGATACTCAACAGCACTTTGTTTACTTAGTATATTGCACATTCATTGAGTCTTGTATCAATAAACACTGCATCTGCTGACACCATCTGTACCAAATACTGCTTCATGGACAAAGCTTATTTGCAGATACACCTAACACTCAAGTACAGCCCATTTCAGACAGTTAGACTCCTTACAGCTTTTTGACTTGCTACCTGAATTAAAATTATGGCAGGCCTGCTAACCTCTGTTAAAAAAACAAAATACACCCACTTGTATTTGCTATTAAAGACTTAAGTTCACAGAGGTAGAGAAAAGTGTCTACGAGCACTCATGTATTTGTGAACGCATGCATATGCAATGTAGAGGAGGGCTTGGAAAGACACAGCTTGAAGCAGTGATGTAAATGTGAGGGAACCAGAGGGTGGTCCTTGTGTGGTAGAAGAGGCCGTGAAAAGAGCATGCACCTTCCTAACATGAAGGTTCATCTCAAGAAGGGAGGGCTGTCCCTGCAGAGCTGAGCCCTCGGGACCTCAAAATAGCTGGTGTCACTGGTGACATGACCTGGGAAAGACCTGGGTAAAGAAAGGCCTGGGCAGCATTTGGGAGAATGGTCTGTCAGGACGCGGAGGGATTTCTTTTCACAGCCTGCTCTGTTTCTTCTCCTTTGCTACACACACCTGTTACATACACGTTTCACCTCTCTGCTGGTGTACACACACCTTCCACATCACACATTTCCAAACACGTTTGCATGGCACGTTGGCTAACCTCCTCCAGGCTGGCACAGAACAGTGAGTGGTGAGAAAACTCCTGCTCACAAGATAGGGTTTCTGTGGTTTAGGGTTATATTAATTAATTAATTCTTTTTTATTTTTGTAAGTCTGCAGCTGCTGGTTTTGAAACGACCAATCCTAGAGCTGCAGAAGTTTGAAAGAAAGGGTAAGAAATCAATGGAAGAAATAGACAATCTCAGTGGGGTCCTGACCATGTACTGGCTGCTATTTTTTAAAACACATAAAAATTTGGCTTATGTAAGGAACCATCTGGTATTTAGGCCTAGTTGAAATTTTAGCTGTGTGCGTGTGCTCTCTGTATGAATCAATGGAGCCGCTTCGCAGGCGCATGCACGTACTCTGCTGGACTCCTTCACCAGGCAGTCCAGGGCACTGGCTGCAAAAATCTGGAAAACCTATTGGACTTCACACCCTTCTTACTCCTTCTGGACAGCTCGTAATGGTCTCTGAATCTAAGGAAAAACATGCCTGCCCATCACAGCTGCAATGCTACAAACCCACGTTACAAGTAAGTGCATGACCCCAAAGATTACTAGCTATACCCATGCCTCAGGAACATGGTAGAAGGTTGTTGAATGTTAATAAAGAACATAATGGCAAGAACCACTGGGTTTCTTTCTGTTCATTACATTGCATTGCAGGATGTGACTGCACTGAGATCACTGAAGCTGCTGCTTGTGAATAGAACTGAAGTCAGTCGCCCCTTTTAAGAGCATCTACTCCAAATCAACCAGACAAGGCAGAGAGGAAAGGAAGCATTTGCTTACTTCTACAGATGAGAAACTGAGATACAGAGAGATGAAGTGAAATGCCTGAACTCATACAGGAAACCTGTGGCAGAGCAACTAACGGAACCAGGTTGGGCACTGCTGAGGACAAAGACTGGAGTGAATTAACTGCTCACAGATTTTTCTGACTCACCAGAATTGGGAGAAAAAAAAAAAAAAAAAAAAAAAAAAAGGCGTTGCAATCCCAGAATTGCATCAGGGAGGGTTCTTCCAGTGTGTGTTAATGCCAAGCACTAGGAACAGCATGTGCCACTCCAGTGACTCATGCTGGGAAGACAAATTCAAACAGGAACAGGTGCAGCTGAGGGCTAAAGAATAACTGGGAGAAGGGGGGTTTATGAAAGGGATTAGAAGATTTTGTTTTTCACAGCAAAACAGAGAGAGGTATGGCGGTGGTCTGTAAATACACTGGGGGCATAAGGTCAGGGAAAGGAAAGTGCTGTTTAAGCCAGTAGTGCTGGCATGAGAAAGGTGTGAATCAGTCATGACCAAATGCCAGTCCAAAATCAGAAGAAACTATTCAAACCTCAGAATGAAGAAGTTACAGAAATCCTTTTCAATGGGGAGCAGTGGTGGTGGAAAGAAAATCCATCCATCCTTTACAGAAACCTTGAAGAGTTTGGGAAAGGAATGTTAGAGCATGGTCATGTCTGACAGCAGAGCGGAGCTCAAGAATTGCTTCCACTCTGGAGTTCAAATTAAGTGCCTTAACTTTTCTTCACTCCTAAGGAATTTAGAAGAAGAATCTTGTTACAATGGTGCTTAGCACAACAGAGACCACTCTGGTCTCTAGGCACTGCTGTAGCACAAATAATTCATAACACTAATGATCAACCATAATTACCTCCTTCCTGAAGTAGAGATTACATATGAGAATACCAAAAAATGAAGAGCAGGGAACTAACTGCAAGCTTATTCCATCTGTTAATGACCACCCCATATTCTGTGAGAATGAGAAAACCTCTGCTCTCAAATACAGTGGTGCAAATCCAGAGGATTCATCGCAAACAAGCTTGAACTTCAGTGCATTGCTTTCTCTTTCTAAAGGGGGTGAACTCTATCCATTTGTTAAAACTTTTGCCCACTGCTCTGGAAGCGCTGTGAAGGCAAAGGATCCTATAACTGTGAAGCTGGGTTTCAGATGCCCTGCAGAAACCAGCAAGTGGACAGAGAGTAGTGTCATCTTTAATACTTATGTGCAGAAACCATGTGTCCCAGGCATGAATCTGTTGGGGCGCAGAGTTAAAAGTGGATATACACTTTTCCTACCAAAAAAGTATCACGTGGTGATGCGTATTGGGTAAGTTTTTGACACAGCCTTCCATGTAACACTACTCAAAATCCAGAGGACCCAGTATAATTAAGGGGAGGACAGAGCTGCTTTTCAGAAGAAATGGACTAGAAGGTACCGTGGCAAAGCCCTGTTCCAGATCTTCCTCTGGAAAATTTCTGCATGGGTGAGAATTATCATTTTTCAGTCTGGACCTGTCTGTGCTCCTTCTTCCACTTTACGCAACACAGAAGGCAAATTGCAGCACAAAAACAATGTACTGTGAGATTCTGCACAGACGCTCAATCTGTGGCAGGACGGCAAGGAGCTGGAGTTTGGGCCACATGCCATTGCAATGGTAGCAGTTTCGCTTCAGCTTACTAGAGATGTCTCAGATTTCAAGTACAATCTTAGTGTCACAAGGGAATTCACGATCACTCGGATAAAATGTAGCACACACGAAATTTGCACGCACACTTGTCTGGTAGAAAATGGGATTCAGAAGAAATATGTGCAAGTAAAAACACTCCAGATCCTGATAAGACACACTGGTTTTCTCTGTGCGTCAGTTCCTCACTTAACACAGGATCATTCTTTCTCTTGTCACAGTGGAGCTGTTACAGACAATTTTGGTAATATTTGCGGGATGATACTTGAGAGTTCTTGCCTAACAAATCACTTCACTACGTGCTTATTTTAAAGCCTGGTTGGTTCTAATGAAGTAAGTTGTATTAGTTTATGGCTCTTAGAACCAGAATATAAATATTTGTGCTGTGGAAAGATATACATGTGCATATTAGATCTAATTAAGGAAGGATGTTACCACGCATGTCGCATGAATTTAGCGGGCAAGTTCGGGTTAGGAGTGTCATCATCAGAAAAATTATTCTTGCTGGAGCAAACCATTTCTGAAAGACTAAGAGTTACACAGACTGTAGTCTAGATCCTCAGTATGCCTCAAAGACACCCACAGCAACTGTGATACCTACTCAAAATAACTTTCAGTCTTTTAGGATCAATTTATAAGTGGTGATTTATCCTGCTTTTGATAATTTCTGGCTCTAGTGATTTTTCTGCGTATCAGTGATAAAACTCATGTAAGGGTGTTTAAGGTCCAGCCTCTGCTACAAATCCCTGGGCAGTTCTAGTGCCAGGGACTTGTGAATGGCCACCAGGACTCTTTGCATCTCTGATGGTGACTTGCTGAGCGACCAGTTGCTTCCTGCATTTCATTTCCGAGTTGTTTTTGGTTTGTTTTTTCTTTGCCTGCTTAGATTAGGGGCTCTTATTCCATCTATGTGCCATGCTTCGTCTTGGTGGGGGCCTCTGGGGACAACTACTATAATACAAGGAATTAATCATACGAGTCACAACTTCTGGTTCTAATCAGGAGTCAGTCCTAAAGGCTGATCTGCAACACGACCCTCATGGACAAATCCTCAGAATTTAATAGGGATTAAATCAATAGAGTTTTTATGGAAATTGAATTATACTGTATAGAAATTGTTCCATAAACAGAACACAGCAGAAAAGGTGAAACTTCCTTGATTTTCCCCTGGATTTTACAGAAGGGATATAATTTTCTGATACCTTTCCCTATGTAATCCAAAGTTATTTGATTAAAAATTACACTTTTCAATGTAAAGTCATAAGATTTTGGTATTACATGAGAAAACCTCAAATCAGTACATTGAAACCTGCAGAAAGGCAATTCTGTAGGAGGGCGATGATGTTAATTCTTTTCCTTGCTTAAAGCAACATAGTTCCTGCTCCTCCCTTAGGCTTGGGTGAGCAGGGCTCCCTGGAAACTCTGCCTTCTTGTTAGCTGATGCGGTGCAGGAATCCTCTGCTGCTTCAGTCTGTTTTAACCACTGCCTATCTGGCCACCCTTTCAAGTTTACACACCACACACATACATGAAGGCGTATGCAGAAAACAGTCCAAGTCCAGAATCTTTTATGCTATTCCATATTCTGCCATTCCTGAAAGTTGATGGTTTGGATAAATGAACCTTGGTTACAAGCTACCTATTTTGGAGAGGCTGAACTTGCAAATTCATATGCAGATGGCCAACAGGCAGCAGAGCTTGCAGTTTCCCCTCTCCTTTCTAAGTCTGCTGAGCTCTGGTGGGTTGGATAAATGGGTAAACTCTAAGCATGAACGAATTGCACTGATTTCAGTGGGAATTTGCAGATATCCCGTGTATATTTCTCAGAATCAGGCCCATGTTTGCACTTAACTCTGTGCTAACATATAACTCCATACTTCTGTAGTTGCTATTAGTTGTGTTCAGAAGCACTTTTACATGCATCTAGTCAGTCCTGATCCGAGATCAAGTGATTCTTGTCATTCAAGTGAACAAGAATTTGGGATTCTTTTAAAGAAAAAGCATCAGCTCTGACATGTGGAGATCATGAAGGGATGGTGCATCTCAGCAAAACAGTGTGCTTGTCAGCTGGGTAGGAGGTAGTAGCTGGGGGAAGATGGTGCTTTCCCAAGGGACAGGCTCCTTACTTCATGGCAAAATTTGGATTTTGCATTGAATCTTTCATATCCATAGCATGTTCCTAATGTGACTGGCAGGACTGAAATAGAACTGCAGCCCCATAACAGCTAAGGGAAACAGTTGTTAGAAGAGAGTAACTGCCATTCAGTGTGGTGGTTTAAGAGAATCATTCCTGTTAAAATGCATAAGGCTGCCAGTTACAGTATGTACTAGGGCAATGCCATTTGTACTGTATATGTGTAGCTGTTTTGGGGAGCATCTCTGCCAGTGGCCAGCATTTTTCAGGACACAAAGTTCCAGCCCCAAGTTCAAATACCAAATGAGTTCACGCATACAAGCCTGTGCAAATCAGTGAGATCTCAACACCTGATTATTTGCTTTAGGAGAACATTAAAGATCCTGTATCTCTAGTAACATGCAGAGTCTTTAGCCAAGATTTTCCTTTTCTGCTTTACTTGGGTAGACTAGAGCATGGTGGCTGCCCACTGCTCTGGAAGTGGCTTCTTTTCAACAGCAACACGGTTCTTGCCCCTCTGCAGTTGGCAATGCAAAACTCAAGTAGATATGAAGAGGGCACTATGACTCTAGGCAGCCTGACTCAGAGACTGGGCAGAAAAAAAAAAAATAAAAGGCAAATGTTCGATGCTAACATTATACGAAGTCCCAAGGAGATTTGGAACAGGAGCAGCAGAGGAGTTACAGTTTCCTTTGTTCTGTTAAAAGGAAAAAGGAAACACATCAGGAAACCAGACTGTGGAGTACAGGAAGTCTCACTTTGGCTGATAAAAAGGAACTGATGTGAGGTTGGTTCAGATGCAGTTATAAGTCAATCAAGCTTGGAACAACAAGAAGAGCTATTCAGAAGAAACCAGAGAGCCAAATTTCTGCTTTTAGCTGTAAAAAGGGTATTTTAACCTCTCCTAATCTTTTCCTTATCTTTTTTTTTTAAAGAAAACTGCTATAAAAAATGTTCTAATAAGAATTTTCTCAGTGTACAAAAATCAGTTTCCCAAACTCACCACACCTTCCACTGACCCCACCATACCTTACTCCGGTTTCTTTTTTTCACTCATCGACCAACTTAAAAAACTGTATTCTTGCTGATTTATCTCCTCCCCTCAGATCAAAACCAGCAGTAGTTAGGAAGGACAGTTTTTTTGCTGAGTGAGAAATCAGCAAATGACTAATTAAAGGCTCTCCTGCCCGTTGTGTTATTTTCACTCCCTCTGCATGATTGACAAGCATGGGCCAGTATGCTAACGTTTAATTCCTGGGTGTGCAGCCTTGTCAGGCTGGGGTGTGGGTGTTTTATAATATTATTTTTTTTGAGTTGTTTCTTACTCCTTTACAGCCCTGTGGTCGGTTGAGCTCTGGGTTAGTCTCTGCTGGAAGAACAGGAACAAGATATATGCCAATAAACCACTTAGCTTAGCTGTATCCATGACATTTACTGCAAAAGCCTCTACTGAGCTGTGTTTCTGACTGTATTTTAAAAAGATCTGGAAAAGAAAGAATGCTTGGTACACATGAAGAGCCAGGGTCATACCAATGCTGAAAAGAAGCAAAGGCTGAGATTTTGCAAGACGCCTGTGGGATTTAGCCTTACTTCTCCCATCTATTTCCAGTGATAATTGTATATTCAATGCCCCTTAGCCAGTTTTGCAAATCTTAATGAACAGGTTTCTACACAGAATCAAAGTACTTTGTTAAGCACCTAGAAAGCAGCCTGGTTTTCAGAGGGAACAGTCACCTTCAAAAGTTAATGTTACAGGCTGCCAGTACCTTTACAAATCAAGCTTCTTGCTTAGTTACATAAATATGCACTTACATACCTATATTTAGGGTTCTGGCTTCAAAACATGGAAACAAAACAGAATAAGATATAATAAAGTGTCTCTGGTATCAAATACTGACGGTCCCTGTCAGGTCATTATTTCAAAGTTTTGCCTTTGGTGCTGTTTGTCACTGGAGAAACAGAAGGTTTGTCAGGACATACTTAAATGTCTTCAACAGTAACATACAGTAACATACATCTCTTTTGTTTAGGTCTCTGTCTTACAGCTAAAAGAAAAGCTTTTCGTAGCGGAGGTGGGGGAGGAGGGAGGTAACGTTTGTGGCTTTACTACAAGAGACAGGTTTCTAGATCAGTGTTACTAGCTGTGTAGATATGCATCAGTAATTATGTGGCCTGGGTAATGAGAAGAAGAAAGAAAATAAGCAGTAGGTGCATTAATATTTTGAAGGCTTTGATATTTGGAACCCAGTAGAGTAGATTATACATAGTCCTGTAACATACATTGCTGTTTATGCAATTTAGGTTGATGATAAGTTGCTTGATCGGCACCCTGACTGCCCGGGTGCTTGTGATCATGCAGCACGCACATTAGCAAAGACTTGGGTCCGCCATCAGGCGAATTATTTCCAGAAGGAGGCAGAAAACCACATTTGCGTGGTGATATTTTAGTCTGTATTTTCAAAACCAGCTATAAATATGCACTCACAGCCTTGTAAGAAAACATTTGTTCACTCAGAAAGTGTTCTTAGGCATCACCCAGGGAAGTGTGACAGGGCTTTGTATTAACTGAGAAGTACACTGCAGGCAGCTCTTTTTTTTACATGCCAGTGCTACATATGCATTGGACGCTTATGTTCACATGTGCACGAGAGCACATGAGAGTCACAGACACTGGAAATAGATCTGTTGTTCAATTCAGAACAAAAGATCTAAAGAGAATTTTACATTTGGGGGGAAAATTGGCTTCAAACCAAGTGGTAGAGCTGAGCTTAATGTATTAGACCTGTTTTTTTTAGGCAAGCCATGCACACATTCATGCATGCTCTCGTACTAACACCATGCTTCTGCAGCATTAGGTGTTTAGCAAACCCACAAATATCTGAAAATCTGAAGTTAAGGGTCCCTTGGCTCCTTTAATTTTCCTGCTTGTGCATGTTTGCACTGAGATAGGACCTACGGTCTTTCTTTAAGTGGTCATGTAAACTCAGGCAGAATGAGAAAATTTCATTTTTCAAAGGCAGCTTATGAGGTGCTGTAGAAGAACTTCACATGCGGATGTTTTACAGGGGGGAAAAGAATGGAAGATGCTCTGTTTATATGTTCATAAGTTCTAGGTCTGATCCTTGTGAGAAGATGTGAACTGAAATCAAGAGGAAAGCCTTCCGTAAGACCAAGAAGAAGAGACCTGAAGAAAATAAACTCTGCTTCCTGCAAAAATTGCTATAAATGCCCTTCCCCCAACACATCTCACCTTATCAGCATGTCATCTAAGACCTCACTTCAAGGTGCAACCTTACCCTTTGCTTCTCTTGATTTCTGTCCCTTTCTCGTACTACTCCAATGAATGCTCTTACACACCAAAACTCCAGCAAAACACTCCTTAGAAGAAACGCTGCAAGGAGTGACAGAAACCGGGCCTCCCCCCACTACCATCTTACAGCAGGAATATCACAAAATTAAAATAAATAATTATAATAAAAGCATGAAATTCTCAAGACATGCAAGCTACTACTTAAAGTGACCACATCCTGTCAGGGTAAAATCCACAGTGGTAGAGACAAACTATACAAGGCTCTCAGCACCTCTTTAAAGCCTCTGAGTGAAACCCCAAATGCCTAAATTCTAAGCAGTTGGTGCTGTTTTGTTGTGTATTAGGTTTGCTTCAGACTAATCTTCCTTCCTAGAGCAGGAACAATTTTCTTACAGAGCAGCAGAGCTACCCAGTTTACCGACTCTAAAAAGACTTTTCAAGTGTTTTACTTGCGTAGCAAATGGGAGTTAGTACTGAACATCTCGAGTCGAAAGCACCCAGTACTACAGCGTGATTGTAAGCTCATACTAAGGCACAATGCATTTGCATACAGATCTTTGAGGGAAAATAAAGTAGCATTATAAAAATATTCCAATTACAAAATGCTTCTAACAGCTTTTTGCTGTGGTATATTAGAAAGCCATGATGCAATATAAATATTAGCTGAATAGAGACTAGGGTATCAGGGAATATCATCATTTATGCCTTGGAAATTTCAGGTGGTTTTGTTCAAAATTGCTTTTGAGGGACAGCAACATGGAAAGTCTCCAGTGAGCAAGCATCTTTGTGATTTTATTATTTTTTTTTAATCTGGAGATGAAGAGTCTTGCCCTAAGAGTCAATGCCTTTTTGCCAGGAAAGGCAATCTCTAAAGGGCCAAAGCCAGGGCAATTTAAAAATGGCAAAACAGGCATTTAAACTTACTCAAAAAGGAAATATATTCTTAGTTCAAGATCTTGATGGCCAAGTTTCAGGATGAGAGGCGAGCGCCTACAGTTCACAAATGACAAGAAACAGTGATTGCTATAGAAACCCTACTCCACCCTTTGCTATAGCAACACCAACATACAAGTTGTCTTCTCATGGAAGGAGACAACTATGGTTGTCATCTACTCGAGTAATGCAAAATTTTCATTGAATGCCCTTCAGATGGTCAATCTCTTATGTCCAGAACATAAGGTTAAACATCCTTTCACAGAATGAAGGCAGCAGTTACACAAAAAGTGCTTTTTTTATTAACAGTCAGGCTTTGGCAAGTGTATTTACTTTAATTATTGTCCACATGTAAAGTGGAACTGAAACAACTAAACCAGTTTGAAACCACACCATTTGTTATTGTGAGGAAGTCCATGCATGGGCATCTTGCTGAGATTAGATGTACCCTTTTTTGATTTAATTTGAGGCAATGAAAACCAAACCCCCCAAACACAATGTAAATTAAGTCAAAGCGGGATGTTAATCCAAAGAAGATGTGATCTGAAGTATCTGGAGACATACAGTAAAAATGTTATTGACTATTTAAAATTAGTGCAAACACAAGCCATCCTGAGTTTCACTGCCTCCCAATCATCTTCTGCAAGTGTTATTCACAGAATATGAACTGAATATGGAAATGAACTAATAAAGATTTGCTGCACTTCTTTCTCCGTAGAAGACCTTAGAGCATTGCTCTAGAGGTCACTTTTCAGGCCAGCCAGTCCACCTCCCCTGTCAGGTTTTAAACAGATTATTTGAAGAATGCAGCAAAAATTGCCTCCCACCACCTCAGTAAGTGATCTAATTCCCCTCAAGATAAATAATTATTTGTGAAGAAATAAAAACGCATTCTAGACCTGGTGCATTGGCTCAGCAACATCATATGTGATGTAAGTCAGTGCATGATGGGGAAAGATGACTTAGAGTCCCAAGTTAATCCCATAATATATGTTTATATCTGTGGAATTCCCTGAGCTTTGGGTTAAAAAACTCCGACAACAACTTCAATTCACACTTTACACCATGTCCACAAAGGATGCAAATGTAGCCCAGGATCATCATGTGATTGTGAGCCCTTAGGACAGCTCAAGGCTACAGTGGATTTACCCTTTTACTGCAAACTTACCTGGCAGTTGGGCAGGTTTGCAGTTAAAGTATTCCACATAGTCAAAACCAGCCATGAGAGAGTCTGTCATCAAAACTCTTTCTGAATGGCATAAAAACATTAAGAGGAAAATACAGGCACAATATTGGGGATCACAGGGTGAAGGGAGAGATTTTTATAGTAAGCTGGACTCAGACTCCTGCATCTGCCAACTGTGCAGTTAAAAGTCTTTGGCTCAATTAAAACAATTTGTCCATGGAATATTTTTGCATAGATTTGAAAAAACAGTCACTTGTTTTGTTTAACTTGAAGACAACCACCTGGAACGCGTAGCCCTCTCCCATATCTATTCTGCGCTGCATAGCATTTATCTCCTACACAGACAGGTATATTTCTGAGTTTACGGAGGGAAGTGCTTCTTAACCATGCCGGTACACAAGTTTCATCTGGTCCTTCACCGTGCTCTTGCTCTAGATAATGAAAGCCTTTTTCTGTGTTTTTCTTGCTCTGTAGTCACTCATGTGCATCTTTCTGCCATATTATTTCCCAACCCAAATGCACAGCTTTGAGAGAAAACAGTGCATACAGCCTACAAGAGAGCAGATCTCACAATACAATTGCTTTTAAATTGCTTTCCTCTGGATACAGTACAGGTTTGCTTTACTATGTCTTAGAATATAGAAACCCTACCCTGAAGCACAGGTTATATATAGAGCTCAGCACATTAAAAACACTTAAGCATCTGAAGCCACATCCTCTCCCCTTGCCCTTCACCTGAGACAAGCTAGGCAAGGTGGCCTAACCCCTTCCTTTTAGTGGTGAGCTGAAGCAAATCTGTTGATGCGTGGGTCTGATAGTCCTTGGAAACCCACTCTTTTTCTCCCCACTAAGAAAATTTGCAAGAACTCTCAGATAATCCTGAGGGAACTACAGGAGCACTGAGCTAAATGCATGGTCCAGAAAAGGGGTAAATTACAGGAGGCAGCAAACAGGACATGGGGACCTGCAGCAACTTGCTGATGAGCCTGGAACTGCTCAGTAAATTAACCCAAGAGGAGACCCTGGTATGTCTGGATGCTGTCTCTCTTAGCCAAGTTCTTTTTGGAACAAGTGAGGCAGGACAATTTAAGAAAAGGCTGCAGAGCAGTCAGCGGACAGATCCAGGAGCCGGGACAGTGACCTGGGATGCGGCTGAGTTCCTCCTTTCGCCATGGCCTCCCCAACGTGACTGTAGGCCTAGCTGCTAAGTGTTGCAGTTCCTCATCTCCAAACTGGGGGGGGGGGGGGGGGGGGCTGAAGGGGGGTTAGCAATAATACTTTGTAATACTGGGTGACTGGGGAGAGGAGGAGCTACCAGTAGGCACCACAAGCTACGTGGGTCATGGAAATACTTCAGCACCTTTCAGAGGATGGTGCGGGGGGGCTCGTGGCCTGTGCAGAAAAGCGAGTCCATGTGTGCACCACAGCAAACGTACAGATGGGAAATTTCTGCACTTTCACTGCACAATATTTAGGGCTCCACAAATCAAAGAAGGTTGTGGTGCACTAAAAGTATCCTGAATGAGGCCTGGGTTACTTTTGCTACAGATCTGAGGAGGTGATGGGGGAAATGTGTCTTATTCCTGCCATACCTCCCAAATTTTGTGCTTTCAATGCTCCTGCTTTCTCTCCTCCTTTCCGACATTCACCCTTTCATTCCCTCCTTCTTTCCTCTTTCCATTTTCTCTTCCTGCCCATCTCCTTCCCTCCCCCTTCTTTTGAGACCCTTCTAAACAGTGCACTTGTCACAAGCTGCAATCTAAGGGAGAAGGTTTCAGTTCCTGCCAGTTTGCAGCCTCTTTCTCCCCAGGTCAGCAAAAAAAAAAAAAAACAAAAAAGAAAAAGACGACTTTTAAGAAGAGATCAACACCCCACCCAGGCGATAAGGCATCTTTCGAAATCCTCCAACCCAAACACACCCACAGCGTCTCTCGCTTCAAGGCTCTGCTGTTCGAGCTGCTTCTGTACTACAGTGCTCCCTCAAGAAGAGCCCGTAAGAACTGCACAAGGGTGTCCGTCCCCGTCGTCCCCCCCCCCCCCCCAGCAAGAAAGCCAGCCTTCTGCTGCCTGGGCTTTGAGAAACAGCGTGAGCCACTTCTAGGTGCTTGGAAAAGGCTTGGTTTAGCTTTGCAGAGGCTGACGGACCGGCCGGTTGGATGGGGGTAAGGGAGGGGGAACCGCTCTCCAACTCGCAGCAGTCCTCGGTTGCTCAAGGCCACCAGAGGTTGGTTGGTCCGCGGTTTTTTGCCACACTCTTTGCTTCCCCTTCCCCCTGCCTCGCCCCAAGTTAGGGTGAAGTTTCTCCTCCAAACCGCCCCGTACCTCGCTCCCCCCCCCCCCCCCAACCTAAAAAATAATAATTAAAAAAAAAAACCTCTGGAGGAAAGCGCACGGGCGACCACCAGCACCAGCAGTGCCTTTCGAGCAGGGCCGGGCGAGGAAATCGGAGCCAGGGGCACACATCCGAGGCCAAGCTCGGAGCCGCTCTCGCCTCTGCCTCCTCCGAGCCGCTCTCGCCGCCGGCCCCAGCCTTCCCCCCCCGCCCCCCCCGGCACCCCGGCTCTCTCCGAGGCGCCTCGCAGCCCCGGGGGCAGGAGCTGTCACTGTCTTTTCACCGAGCCAGGCGGGTCCCCGGGGCCCCCTCCTGGGCCCCGTCCCGTCCCCCCCCACCTCCGCGGAGAGCAGGCAGGCAGGCGGCTGGCCCCTTACAGCCCCGCGGAGCTGGGGTACGAGCCGGCTCCCCGTCGGCTGCGAAGCCCCCCGGGCAGCGGGGAGCCGAAGGGGAGAGCCCCGACACGCTGCGAGCAACGGAGGAAGAGGAGGAGGAGGAGGAGAGACCAGCCGCTCCGGGGCGGAGGGACGGAGCCGGACCCCGACCCCCGCGCCCCATCCCAACACCCCCCCCCACCTCCCCGGCTGGAGGGGTCCCCCAGCCCCTCCTGCCCCCCCCTTACCTTAATAGTGCCGTCCATCTAGAATAACTTCCAGCCGGTACCAGCAATATTCCACACATTGACCCGGTTTAGCCTGCAACCGAAGCCTCCTGAAGTTTTTAATCCTTCTCTCTCTTTTTGCTTTTCTCCCTGCCCTTCCAGCGGTTTTGCTTTTCTCTCTGTATCCCCTCTCCTCCTCTCTCCCTCCCTCCCTCCCTCTCTCTCTGTCTCTCTCTTTTTTTAACTTTGGTTGTTGCAGCAGAGCGAAAAAGAGACAGTTAACCGGATGAAACGTTTTTTTCTGCTAATTTTGGGAAGTGAAGTCACTCGAGAAGGAAACTTTCGTCTCTCCGCTGGTCCTGCCTTCTTGATGAAAATATATATATTTTACATACAGGATATTTGCTCCATTTAGATAAGAAGGGGCAGAACAATAGCTACCTCTGTCAGCTCTTGTTTGTCGCTAAGGCAGCCAGTCCAACGCAGACCTTGCCTTGCACCCCAAACCGTATTAGCGAGCGCCGTGTGTCATCCCACAGTTCAGTTTAACATGTTTTTTGCAATTTTTTTTTCTTTTGGCTGGAGCAGCTTTAGCCTGACTCACTGAATTTCCGTCTCTTCCCACAGATTTTTTTATTAATGCGTTTTCCAGTCACAGGCAAAAATTAAGGGGAGAAAACCGTAAATACATTTCGGTCGCGGCAGGCAGAGAGAGAAAAATAAAAAAGTCTGGCGATTAAAACGTATTTAAAACATACTCCGGCCCCTCTCCTTCACGCCTCCCAGCAAGGAGCATGAGACGAGGGTCCAGTCCCTGCCAGAAATGAGCGGTAAGTGCAATAATGCAAGACAGACAAACGACTCCAGCAATTAAACAGGGGCTGGAAATGGGGCTGCAGGGAAGTGGAGGGTCTTTTCCACTTTCACCCCTTCCCTTCACTCCCAGTCGTCTGGAGGGTTGGGATATCGGGCTCTGAAGCAAAGATACTGAGATGGATGGATGGATGGATGGATGTCCATCCATTTCATTTCAGGGGCTGGGAGTGCTTTCCCCAGCCTCCTCTCACAGTGCAAGTTTCTCGCTAAGCTGTTTAAAACCCCACTCAGACGGGGGCGGGGGGGGGGGGGGGGTGAACCCAAACAAACCCAACCCAAAACACTTTATAAGCTAAAAATGACAAAAATTTACAATAATTGTCAGAACAGCTGAATTTTCCGTTCCCGGATGCCGTGTCAGAATGGGCACTGCAAAAAAACCCCAGCCACCAGCCTTTAAATCTCATTTTAGACCTGGCGAACCCCTGACGTGCAATTCTCTCTTTCATTCAAACGGGAGCGATCACCAGAAGAGAAACGCGCTTTCCTTTTTCCGGGAAAAGCTGAAACCCTCCAAAGGACCCGAGGAAAGGAGAGAATACCCGCCTGTCCACTCACTCGCTTCCCCGCCCCCCCCCCCCCCCCACTTGCAAAAATAACAAGCAGCTAACAGCGGAACACATCATGCAACACTTTGGGCGTCCTTTATTCCCCACTTCTGCAAACTGTTGCAGCCCGAGGAAGAGAGCAGAGGGTGGAATAAAAAGAGGGTGAAGCCAAGAAAGAAAAGTGTCAAGGCAGGAGGACACTCCTGCACGTCAGATCTCTCGGTGGAGAGGATTACCTTGTCCAGTGCCAGTTGTGTCCAGTCTTTTTGTTTCCCCCTGTCTTTAGTCCAACCACGGGGGGTGGGGGGTGGGGGGGGGGAATCAAAATTATATCCAAAGTTATTCTGCACCCGCCCCTTCCAAAAGGGAAATGCAATAATGCCACTAGTGTTTCTACTCGGCTGCGGCAGAGATGCCTTATTAATACTTTATTTCTCCAAGACCGAAGCTGGCAGGAGAGAGCTGTAGATCCCCCTTGCCCCTCCCTCCCCTCCCTCCCCCCTCCTCTGAAATTAGCCTCATCAATTCAGCTACAATTTTTTAGTTCAGATGCAGACACGGGACTGAACGTGACCAGACCTGGAGGTTTTGGCTTGCTGCTTGCCAGCGATTGAGGCCGTCTGCAGCCAGGAGGTGAAGGGGAGGGGGGGGGGGGGGAGCAGAGGGGACAGCCCGACCGCCTTCCCTCTCCCCCCACCCCCGTCCTCCCCCTGTCTGCTTTACAATCCAGGGGTCTGCGCTGGGGTCCCCGGAGAGCAGCACATCTGGATGCTGCTAGCGGGGTCAGGTCCCCCCTTGCCTAGGGCCACAAGAACTGGAGTTCAATTAAAAGAAATCACGGTTAACCCTTTGCTTTCCTCATTACTCTTTCTTTTTCCCTGCCCTCTGTCCCGTCCCCGGGTCCCCCCCCCCCCCCCCGCCTCCCGCCCCGCAAATACTCTCTTCCCCACTCCCCCTTCAGCGTTACCACATGGCAGGCTGCAGCAACCAGAAAAGCAAGAGGTTAAAGGGAAGAGTGAAACGCATCCTTTCAAAACCCAAATGGTTTCCTCTCTAGACAATACTCTCTACCAGCCCCGAAAAACAACGGGGGTGGGGGGTGAGGGAGAGGACAGGCTGAGGATCTTAACCGCGAAAGGAAGGGGAAAAAAAAAAAAAAATACCCTGGAAGGAACCTCTGTCATCCACGGACCTCACAGAGACTTTTGGGTTTAGGCTGCGTGACCGACAGGTCTTGGACGGGCTGGCGGTGGGGGAGAGGCGGAAAGCTGAGAGCGGCAGGGAAGAAACCACCTGAAAACGTGCCCAGCTTATGGGAGAGGAGCCCAACATTTGCAGAACACCCTTTCCCCAGCTCCGGGCTGAAAAGCCAAACAAGTTCGGCACCCGCAGCGGATCCCCAGTGCTCCCAAAGGCTGGAAGATGTCAAACAGACACCCTCCATCCCACCTTGAGATATTTTAGGAGCCCAGCTCCGCATTTTATTGCCAGACGGGCACCGTGACCCCCAGGGGTTTATTTTGCATGTCTGAGGATGGCTCGAAATGAAACCTCTTCGGGTCACTTGTTAGATCGGGTCCATTAGGGTTGATCCCTCCTTTACTTCTTGTGTTTGGTCTAAAATAAGATTTGCGAAAAGTCCAAGAGATAAGGTAATGAGCGAAGTTGTTAAACATTGTAACAGACAAGCCGAACAATCTACTATTTTCCTCCCAAATAATGTAACAATAGAACCTTTGCTTCATCTTTTCTTTTTTTTTCTCCCTCCTGAAAACAAACAAACAAACAAAACCCCCCAAAACACCCCAAACAAAAAAAACACCCTTGAAGTTATCTCAACTTTTTTTGGAAAAGGCTGGAATATTCATAAACTCCGTGCGCCAAGCTCTGAATCATCCTAGGTGATTGTTCAGTGGGACTTTGGGTATTTAACTGTTTGAGAGGAAGGGAGCAAAGACAGGCAGGGGAAAGCGAAGCCATCCCCGGGCACGGTGCTGATCCATGTGCGCAATTTTTAATCTGATGCTCAGCTTTTGGATGCATATGTATATACAGTAAAGGAATTATGATCTGTTTAATGTGGTTACCACCAGACATCTGGAAAATCATTTGATCTTGGCAACCACGGAAGATTTCAAATGCTTACATTGGGACAGGCTGGTAGAAATCAGTTACTCCTCAATTATTTTTTTTTTTTTTTCACTCCCCTTATGAATGAAACGAAATTCTCGACCCACGTTTTTAATTAGTTCAATATTGATCTCAAGCACTTGGCATGTCCCCACCTCCTCTCTTCGTCCTTATAATTGGATTACAACGACCGCAGCCTCACACAGAGAAGGTGAAAACGCCGGGTTTTGGCGTGATCCGATTGAAATTAATGAGACGCTGGGGGGAGTTTGGCCCAGGACTATTTCACGTCCAGTATCAAAGGAGTTAACCCCTCGGTGTAGTTCAATGCCGGTCCTTCGCGGGACTACACAACCTCAAAGATATGGATTTTCTGTCTGTAATTCAGGCGGGATTAGCGGTCATTCGCTTCATAATTAAAACCGTCTAGTTATTCTGTAGGAATAAACATAACGAAAACCTTCCCGGGCCTCAGCTGCAGGTTAGAAATATTATTTTCGGAGGATGGGAAAGGGGTTTGGTTTATATCACCCTCTCTTACCCGAACAACATCAGCTGAGCTCTCCTTAACCCCCAGCCTGGGACTGTGGCTTTGAACTAGCGCGGTAAATAGGGGAGGGGAGCCCCAGAAACCAGCAGCCACGCCTTGACTTTGTCGCTAGAAAGTGGCTCGTTTCCCACTATTACCCGCTAACTATGACAAAGTGTCCTCTTTTTTTAAACTATCTTTTTGTATCTATATATACACACACACCTTGCGCTAAGTATATTGTGTGTGTATATATATTTTTTATATATATATATATATATAAAACCTCCTATATATTCTATCCTCTATAAACGTGTTTACAATATTTACCATCATTCTTTGCCCGGAGCTGTATTAGCAGAATGCCAGCGTCTATTCTGCTCCGGTCTTTACTAGAGGGAAAATCTCCACCAACTTCAGTGAATGTTTAAAATTTCCGGGTCTGAGTCTCCTCTGGCACCGACTCCGTTGCAGAATGAAAAACGCAACGTGTTTTGTTTATTTTCTAAACCCACATTCTTACAAGCAAAAAGCCCAAACTACAGCCCTGGGATTTGATCCCCAGAAACGAATCCCAATTCTAAACTAAACTAATTGGGCAAACCTCTGCTTTTCAGCTACAGCAATAAAAAGGAATCAGAGTTTTCCAGCCTCACAGCTGAAGGATCGGGTCCCTCCTACCTCTTGGTCTACAGGAACAGCCCATGGGATTTGGGAACTTGAAGCCGGAAAGTTATTCACTGCTAATCGGTACTAAGTAAAACATAATGTCTTAAAAGTGGTGTGGAGAAGATCCAGTAGCTTTGAAGCTGCATCGCAATTAGGCGAAGAGTGGGGTAAGCAGTGTCCTGGCTAGTTTTATTTGAGCTCCATGTCCCAATAAACCAGCCCCCGCCCTCCCTTCCTCCCCCATCCCGCAATTATTGAAAAGCTAAGGCACAAAAAAACAAAAATACTGAAGGCCAAAAAAACAGACTGCAGTGCACTAGCTCCAAACGTCTGGCCCCTCGCTTGAGGCCATAATTAATTTGAGATTTATTTTTATTGGAGAACCCAGTCTCGTCTGACCTTAGCCAAACAAGACTTCAGCGAGACCCTTGATGCGCTTGAATGGAACAGAATATTTCTCTCTAACTTCTCTTCAGGCGTCCGTGCCTGCTTTGAATTTGTTCCTCAGACTTCATATATTTGGAGATTTGCAGGAAAGATTTAAAGCATTTTTCCCCCTTAGCATTCACTTTCTTCCCTTTTTGCTCCCCTCTCCCTCCACACCCGCTCTGTTTCTAAACACAGGGCTAGGAGAGCATAGGAAAGGCTGGAATACAAAATTCCCTAGATTCAGCGTATTGGTGGGGGGCCGTTTTCTGTAAATTGTGAAAGAACGGAGCCATTAGAAGGTCGCAGAGTTGGGGAAGGAAGGGGGGTTAGTTGCTTGAATGCTGCTGTCTAAAGGCGGGAGTCACTGTAAAAGCGTGTCCCTTGTGCCCGAGAGCCTGGTTTCTTTTAGAAAGCTCCAACGTGCTACATTTCCACGAGAGGAACAACGTTTCTCTCACCTTCTCGACCTAAATTCAAACCGTGTCTTGAAGGTAAAGAGGGGAAGAAACAATGCCAGCCCTTCCCCACGCAGCGCTGGGGTTGAGCACGGGAAAAAAGTCAGGCGGGCTTTGCTGGACACCGGGAAGTGGAAAGGGAATTTTCTATTTAAAATAGAGAGGTAAGTGCAAATAAGAACTAAATCCATAAGCACCGAGTTGTCATGAACCATTAATCAACGACTTGCTAAAGTCTAACAATTTAGCAGCGTTTCTGCCTCAAGAAATGAGCTGGGGGGAGGGAATAAAAAGAAAAAAGGAGAACGATTCGGTATATACGTAGATTAATCATCACGAAGTGTGAGAATGACGTAAGAGTTCACAGCAGCTTCTGCCCACTTTACACCTGCCGACAAAGCTACTGCAATTCCCACCTTCACTGGAGGTGTCTGGTCCCGTCTTCCCCAACCCAGGTAGGTGGGAGGAACTGAAATTCTGAGGGACACCAGGAATTTAAAAAAAAAAAAAAAAAAAAAAAAAAAAATCAGGAACGGAAAATGCGCAAGAAGATGCTTCCAGCAGGAGCAACTCTACCTGAACTGGGGAAAAACCAGTCCACGAAGGCTTTGATTTTCCCTTTTCTGCCAGGCTAAGGCTCTCTAGCTGTTCTTAAGAGCATGGGGCAGGTTTCTCTCTATTCCACATAGCCGCATTTCCAGCATCTCTGCATCTCTGAGCACCTGTGGGACAGATGACCCGTGCACAGGTCCCTCGGCAGCTTCTTCCCCTCGGCACCATGTCTGCTGCGAGATTTCTGTTGCAAAAAAACCCAAGAAATAACGGGATATTCTTTCCTTGCAACCTGTCCCCGAGCAGCCTCTGGCTGCTACTGCTCAGCGGGAAAGATAACGTCAAGGTTTGTCAGTAGCCTTCGTAGTGCCCGCTCCAAAGAAAATCTCACTGTTTTGTCCTTCAAAAAATAGAAAATATTTTAAAAATCCCCCCTCTCTTTAGGGCTTTTGTAAACTTTCCAGGCAGAGTGAAAGAAAGAACAAACCAAATATTGTTTCCAGCCACCCAGACTATTTTGCCTCCATGAATATGCTTCTTTGTACGGTCCCACAAACGTTATGGCTGCATGAAATCCATTTTTTTTTTAAAAGCGAAAAGTCCCGCCCTTGCACGGTGGTTCCTTCCCGGAGGCAAGTCCATCTTCGTGCCCTTTCAAAGGTCTGGGCTGGAGACAATTTTCCGCACAAGCTCGCAAAGGGGAGCACGCAAGTTTCTTTGTGGCCGGTCCCCAAACCCCCCCCAGGGGGTGGGAGTGGGGGGCGAGCACGCTGCCTCCCCCAAGCCCACCAGGTTTGCGGGGGTCCAGCGCATTACCCGAGCTGTTTCTGGGGAACTGCCTTAATTATTCCCCCCGCCTCGGGAGACTATTTTAAATATCATCCCCAGGCGTGGCAGAGGAAAGGAGGGGAAAAGCAGGGGTGATGCCAGGATACCCGCTCCCGTGTGATGGGGAGAATCGCTGCCCTCTCCTTTGACTTCTCCTGCGAAGGCCAAGGGACTTTTCCCAGCAGGTTCTGCCTCAAGCTGGCAGGGCTGGTACCTGGAAAAGGGGCTCCAGAAGAAGGGAGGTTCATCCCGACCCCGGGATGCTCTGCAGAGCCCCGAGAGCTTCAGGCGCTGCCTTGGGGAGGGAAGGGCAGGAGCTGTGTTTACGGGCTGGGGAACCGAAAGCAGAAGCAATGACTTTCTCTGTGCGAGGAGGGGAGTGATAGAAGAGGGGATAAGCGTTTGGATGTTGCCGAAGGGCAGGAGAAAAGCGCGGGTGAATAACACACCCCCAAAATTATTCTTGTACCGCCTGCCTTTACACACATTTTAAACCACAAACTGGCAGTGCAGAAAGGGAGCGAAGACTCCTGTGGCCCGGAATAGTTTGTGGCAATGGTAATAATTAAAAATTCAGTACTCAGAGGTCATGTTGCTTTGCTTATAGCCCTAATTCTTTCCATATCCCTACAGTCAGGATGCCAGTGCTGTCTTTTAAAATTTAATTTCCCAATTATATTACACGTTTCATTCTCTAAAGTCAAATACTCGTGTTTAGATGAGATTAGCACCCTCTGATATACTGTAAATGATTAAGTACTTGCAGATCAGCAAGTCCCATAACGGTATAAGGAATAGAAATACTTTATCAGTTATGTAGAATAAACCAGTAAGGATCAAAATGACTTTTCATATTTGAGTTTTCCTACCCCACTATTGCGTTACGGCCCATACAAAAAGTGCGTATGAGAGAAGATTGGGTAGTCCTGTCATGAGGTTATATAGGATCTTTTAACAGTGCTTTAGATACAGATCCATACATCCTATGTGGTTGTGATGTAAATCAAGATTACAACACTGAGAAGCTGAACCTTTCCAGTATGACTCAACATAAAGCACCCTTGTTTAAACAAGCCATTTTAAAAACGAAATCCTCCTCTTCCTCCTCCGGTCCCACCCCTCTCTTGCATTTTGAAAGCCATGACAAGAAAAACAGCGTGGCCTGAAGGTGGTCCTAGGCTATTTTGTACCCCAGGGGTATGACAGTGAACTTGTTGCTCCTGGGAGCTCCTGTGGAACAGCCTGCTAGCAACCCCCTCTCGGTCACAACAAATAGAGATGAGGCGTTTTTCTGTACAAAGCACTGAATAAATATAAAGTTTATATATGTGATGCCTTTGTTGAAGAGGATTTGTAGATGACATTGATCCAAATTTTGCTTTTTCTGCTGTGTAATGGGGGTAGTGTACACATCATCAACTGAGATCCCACAAAAGTAATAAATAAAATACTTCTCCTTCCCACAAGACAAGCAAATATGTTTTTCTGGAGAAGGAATGACATGAAAAGAAAATAGTAATAATAATAAAAAAAGACCTGGGAAGAAAGAGGAATTGGAACTCAACCTCCTGCTTTTCAAACTTCTTGCTCACCACAACTTGGGAAGTCCTCGAAGATCAGTGTGGGGAAGCAGGAAAGAGAAGGCAGGTGCTGTCTAAACCTGAGCAGCACCTTGTTCTTTCACAGCACTTCCATCCACACTTTAAAGATGGAAAAATGGAGGAACAGAGAGTTGAAATGTCTTGCTCAGGAACACCAAGCCCACTCTGTCAGGGCTTGGATCTGTACCCATGTTTCCTGACTATCTGCCTAGATCATCAGTCAGTCCCATCTCGTCTACAAGTAAGCCAGTTATCATCAGAGTCTGTTGGCTCTGGACGCGTTCAAGACAGTAGAAGACGTCACCAAACGCACACAGCCCAGAGACTGACCTATCCCATGTGTTTAAGGTTCTAATTCTCCTGAATTTAACCATGTTCCTACTTCTATGAACAGCCTCACTGGTCTGAATGAGCTACCCAGGTACCATTTTGCACCACTGGTAACTGAACTGCCCAACTTAAAACTTTTAAGGGTCAATGGGAGATATTTCCTTTGTCTTCAGAAGACTTTGGGTCAGTCTTAAGAGACTTCTGTCAAAATTCTGTTGAGTTTTTTAAGCACAGGAACAAGTCATTTCCCCAATGACACTGGTGTGATTGAAGCTTTACAGACAAAATACCAAAGACAAGGTCCTTGCCCAAAATAATGGCAGCTGATGATGAAGGGTTGTAATAAAAGGCAGAGTTCAGCATCACACAGCTCACTTAACCCTCCACTACTGAAACACTGGATATAAGTCCAGCCTGAGGAGTTCTTCCTGGTGGATAAAACACATGCTTATGTGAAGGGAACTTTGTCCAAGCACTTTGCCTGCAGGACTGTACTTAATGAGAAGGCTATCCCGACACAGTTGCAGACAGACTCACTCAATCCTGCTGGAATGTTAAATTATTTAGGCCTGGATCTTGGTTCCACTTAATTCAAAAGGAATTTTGCTACTAACTGGAGCAGCGGCTGGATCTAGCTTCACAACAAAAGGCAATGATACCATACTATAGGATGTCAAAGGGCCTTCATCTCTTCATTGTAAACAGAACACATCTCAGATCATTTCCCACATACAGGAACTCCAAAGAGAAATTAATGCTAAAGCTGGGCACAGACTGCATAACATGTTTTCTTTTCTTGAACTTTGAGTGAATTTACTTTCGTGAGACTTGGATTTCATTTGTTTTCCACAGAGTTTCTATTCTTCCAAAATATGGTTCAAAGCTATAAGAATTTAATAAGCAAAATTAAATCACCAACATTCCCTGAAAAGCTGAGCTAGGAGTGCGATTTTAGGGGATATCAAGTGAATATAAAATCTTGACTATTCCTGGTTAGATTTGCTCTAGAAACCCGGTCCAGAGAACTGCACAAGTTCACCCAATCAGGGAATACAAGTAATACCACATGACCTGGGAGTCATCCCACCAACTTTGCATTTCAAATACTAATACTCCTAACAAACTCCCTGCAAAATGAACCATAGCTTAGGGATTATATACAGAAATCATTCAATGAATCATTTCCAATAACGTGTATGTACATGAAAGTCACAATTGGCACATGGATCATTAACTAAGGTGGGGGGGGGGGGGGAGGAGACTAAATTCCTGTAATAAATTATTCATTACAAATTATCCACCCAGCTCTAGTTAACACCCTTCTGTGTTTCTTCAGCCTGGGAGAGAAGAGGCTTGTGTTTTAGATTTTCCCTAAGTGCTGTTGCATGCGGGGCTTGCCTTAAACGTGTAACCCAGATGTCCCAGGCTTGGTTTATTTACATTCTTGGGAACTGTTGTGGAAAAAAAACTGTATGATGTCAAATATAATATAGTACTCAATTGAGTTATAAAGGGACAAGGCTGTGCCAACCCTTCTTTGGTATTTGGTTTAATCTTATGAAGAAGAAAGAGGCAGAAGTGGCCCATCAAAATACATTCCAAGATCCATATTTTTTGCTTAAAAAGAAGATATACAAACAACTATTTAGAGTACAAGATCTAGCAGTATCTGGCATTAGCCATTATCAGTAAAACCAACTGAAGTCTGTTTGCCTACTAAATTGTATGGAAGCATTGCTCAAGGAAAACCATAAGTAACACTGTGAAAGAAATCCCAGTGTTATGTAGCATTTCCTGGTGTGACAATCCATCTCTGGTAACTGAAAGAGATGTTTTGGTTTAGCTCATTAAATATTTTTCCCCTCTAAATCCATTTTGAAATGTACCTTTCAAAAAACATAACTTCACATATCATCTTGCATATTGAATTCAGTAGCTGGCACAGCAGAGAAGTAGAAGGATATTAAATGAAATTCAGCTCTGGTTCAAGACTAAATGGTATCTAGGAAATCAGAAAATTGGAAGTCAATTTAAGAAAACCACTATGATATAACATTGGTAGCACACCACCACTATCATATTGGTTTCAGAGCAACAAACCACTACTATAATATAATTCAGGACACCCTCATTATAATACTAGCTATAGTATAACCCATCAAACCAAGCATCAATGCCTTATAAAAGAAAAGACCACTTTAACATATTGTTGGTCCCTGATAATACAACTTTTGACTCAATGCTGCGTATTTCCAGAATGACAACTCTGATACTTGAGACTCTAACCCCTCTCCTACCAAAGGTAGAGGGATTTTTTTTTTTCTGCTAAATTCAGTGAGAACGGGAATGAGATTTTCAACTAATACAAATGATTGCGAATTTTGGAGGATTGTAATTTTTGACATTACCTGTTTAAAGATGCTGTCATGTCTTACCTTGACGTAAGACGAAGTGTCTGGTACAGTCTGAAACATCCTTACTTGTTTAATAGATATATTTAAAAGTCCTAAAATTGACCTGAAATTAAAAAAAAAAAAAGTCAGGTCATATATAGTATGTAGAAAAGTAAAGAAACAAAGCACTGCTTGAGAAGTAAGGTTAGTAATAACATTTAAAGAGAAGTGATCAAGCATTCAAGTGTACCATTTAAAGGACACAGAAAAACGTCCACCACAGTAACTAAAAGTCAAGTAATAGAGAGGACTTCATAAAGCAAGGTTTTATTTCTATGCTTTAACAACAGTTTGGTTTTGCTTTTGGATTCCTCCTCTCTCCTCAGGAAAAGAGCCTTCTTCACTTTTGACCAGAGCAGAGGGAAATGTTTGACATTTGATTAACTGAATTTCTTAGCCAACAATTAAAAACCAGCTGAAATACTCATGTTTTCATGTCGAGACTAGTTAACCCTATTGACTTGTATCCAAGGGTTTCACTTGGCTAAATGAAGGGCAGTTGCCTTTCGTGACTCATTGAAACCATTCCGAGCCATTAACCTGCCGGCCTCTATTGATTTAAAGAACCTTTCTCACCAATAATAATTAAACAATAAATTAAAAAAAAAATATAGGGAACGGAAGCATCATTCCAAATAGCAATTAAAAAAACCCCCAGGGTTGTCAATCTCAGCCCTTCTATTTGGGATAGTGCCGTTACTCAGTCAAACATAGGGGTGCTTTATCTCAGGCTTGCATCAACGCAGTACATCTGTTTTTCTGTACTTCTAAGACTTGATGATCTCCTGATGAACAGGTTTTTTTGCCTCTCCCCCCCAAGTCATCACTACGGAGATGCAGAGATTAACAACGATAGTGAAAAATGTAATGGTGTGTGGGAAAATAAATCTGAAGTCACTAAACTATCTGACAACTGTTTTTTCCTACCCGCTCCTCTCAGGATTTTTAGTCCCCTTGGAAAGCACCAGAAAGCGATTAGCTTACTGTAATTAGTGCATCGTTAGGAAGCACGAGCCCTCCCCTTAGTATGCAGCTCCTAAGTGCTGCTATTTTGACGGTCCCATTTTCGCGGGGTGGGAAGGGAAAAGTTAGAAATTTACCCAGAATTTACTGTAGAAAAATTCTACTACAGAATTAGAAAGAGGCATAAAGGAGTGCGCACGAGCGGTCAATACTCCTGGGTTTGGGTGGTTTTTGTTTGGGTTTGGTTTTTTTGCAAGCTCTTCAGAAAAAGCTGTGGGGTCCTAACTTTGCAGCTAGTTCAGTTTGCCCGCATCTAATACAACCCAGACACCGCTGGTTAATCACGAAATAGCCTTCTTTTGATTAATGAAGAAGCCCGCGCCGCGCTGGAGCTGCCCCCCCCCCCCCCCCCCCGGTGAGAGCCCGTCCTCGCCCCCAGCAATGCCAAAGAGCCAGGGAAACACCTCCGTGTCCCCAAAGCCAGCTTTGAAACATCTGCTGATTTAAAAAAAATAAAAAAAAAAAGGGGAGAGAGAAAGCAAAAAAAAAAAAAAAAAAAATTACCCACAGCCCAACAACTCTGGAAAATAAAAGTTCGCTATCTGCACGTAACTCTCCCCCCCCCCCTTTTATTGATTTTTAAAGCATTTATTACGCAGCCAGCTGGCACAGAAGGGCAACTGATTATAAAATCGACAATGTGTTTCTGATAAGTACAATTCTTTTTTCTGTCGTCCTCCCTCCTAACACATTCCAGTTTCTTTTGCTTCTGAACTTGCAACGGGGGGTGGGGGTAGGCAGAGTTGAGGGACAAGGTAATTTTGCTTAGCCAGTAAATTTTCTAGGGTCAAGGATTCACATATCAGTTTCCCCTGCTCCCCTCTTTACCCCTGATTAGCGCTCCCCCCACCCCCGATTACCTCCCTCTTATAATTACGCATGTTCATATAAATAAATACATCTGCATATTTGGAGCCAGTCTTAAGAAGTCTGCTGTGGATTATTTATCAATCGTATTGCCCTGCCAGCATCAGCCGCAATATAAAAGGGCCTCTTAAACTACTTTTAGATTCGCCTCTTGCTTATTCTTATTACTATTATTTAAATGACTCACCTTTTATACCCTTTCCCCTCAACCAGTGGCAGACCAGTTTGTAAAGATCCAGGTTGAGACCAAAAATAAGACTCCCCACCAGTTCTGGATTACTACCCTGCCGCTGCAGTTTTGCAAAGAGGAGAGATTAAACTTGTTAGATCCAAAGCAGCGCTGAAGTTAAAATTCCCAGCCCATCCAGACAGGCTGCATCAACCAGGCATTTCCTCAGGGGGCTTCTGTAATGCTCGCAGCTCCAGGACGTGCTTTCCTTTCCCTCTCTTCTATGCCCTCTACTTTTCATTTGATTTCCGCTTTCCCCCTTATCAATATTTCAGCTGCTCCCTCATATTAATCATGGCTATGTGGCATCTTCGCCCAATGAGCCCGCCTGGAGCTACTCGCCACTTTAAAGAACAACCAGAAAAAAAAAAAAAAAAAAAAGAAAGAAAAAAAAAAAAGAGAGAGAGAAAATTCACAACTTTCTTTAAAAAAAAATATTGCTGAGGAGTCAAGCCGAAAAGAGACGCTGAGTGGAGCTCAAGTGCTACTTTAAATCCCCCTTTTAAATAAGGAAGTTTCAAATATCCGTTTTTAAATCATCGTTCCTTACTTTGAGCTTTTTTTCCTGACTCTTACCTTGAAAATAGTTAACCCATTTCCCCCTGAAGCAGAACCGAAAATATGACAGACGACGCTGCAGATGCACACGGCTGGAAAAGAGAGATGAAATCGTCTCGAAACTATTCTCTCTATTGGATCAAGAATTCAGCCTTTCTCTCTGCAAGCTGAAACCTCCAGATCCTTTTAGCTATTTAATAATACCCTATCAAATAGTAACACATTTAGGGAGAGAAAGGAAACACATCTTCAGTTCAGGAATATATTTTTTCCCAAACGGGGTCACGTTTCTGGTGCATATTGTCATCTCAGAAGGGTTCACAGATAATATTTTGCACTAACCTGGGGAAGAAACTTCCAGGGATTTTAGGACGACATCAATTTTAAATGTAACCCTCAAAAGGGTTACCAAAACTATTTGGAAAATGTCCTTCCACTCTCTATTCTCTTTCTCTCCTTCCCGGCTTTGCCCCAAATTCCAACATATTGAAACATTTTTCTCCTTAATAAGAGGAACATATAAAGTGAAGGGGTGAAAGGGCAACTTGGGAGCCGTGCCTAGAGCTCCGCACACAATTTACTCTCTGGTAGACGAGGCGTTTAGCATTCCTCCCAATTTCCAAGGAAAACAGACTCAGACTTGTACCCAGTGACCAGGGACCTCGCCAGAGCCACTTTTTAATATAGAAATTCTTCGGATTCTTTGTTATTATTATAATTGTTGTTGTTGTTTGTGTTAAGAGAAACAGTTTCCTAGGCAAGGTAAAGCGACAGGGATTTTAGGGAGAAGACAACTTCCGATGGAAGGAAAAATCAAAGCGACAGGAGGGACTTGCGACGTGCGTAGGAGAGAAAGGGAATCGAAAAAACCCCTAATCAGCCTTGTCATTTTTAAATGGCTCTTTAAAAAACCCGCGCGCATCGGGGTTAAAAATGCCGTTTGCAAGCCTTAATCTCATTATTCTGTGGGGATGTGAACAACTCTTTCTGCACACTCACAACCGAGCTAGCTAGTGACCGAATAGGATCACATTTCAAAGTAATTTTTCATTCTTTTCTCACGTTTCCACGTGTGAATTACACAAAACACGTAGCTGAAGAGGAACCCCGAGGGCTTACTATTGTGTTAACAAACCCCTCTTCCTCTTATTTGCGTTGAGGGGCAGCTAACAGGCGTTCGCGTCTCTTCCCCCCCCCCCCCCCCCCCCCGCGTATTTTACCCGTGAGTTTCCTTTATTTTTTAAGCAAACGTGCCCAAAATCTCAGCCTAGCTCTGACAAGGACCACTGAGCACACGCACCTAATAAGCTGCAGTGAAATAAACTTTAAAGGTTGGCGTTAACAAAAACTTAGGATGTAAAGCACTTACAAGTTCAGGGGAAATGCTTGCCCTGAATCTTGAGCTGGGTTTGCTAGCCCTTGTAATCAAACCCCACAGTTGAGTCAAGAAACCCATGTGGCTAGTTGCAGTCATCTTGGGAGCTTTACTAGCCCAAAAGAAAATTGCTGGCAAATTGGAAACAGCTGTAGCATTGGAAAAAAAAAAAAAAAATCACCACCACCCCCCCCCCCCCCCCCGCCCTCAACACACTCCAGAGCAGAGAAAGTTAGAGAACTTTTGTTTACACAAATAGCTCCAACGCAGACATGACATTTCAAGTTTTCATCAACAAACTGTAGGTGACTTGTATGTAAGCAACATTTCAACATTCATCACTGGCAGTGATTTTTTAAAGATGCCTATGAAATCTCTCCCTCTCGCACATAGGTGCTTCCAGCTCGCTCCCGTGGCAGCTGCTCTCGCCTGTGCCTATGCCCCCTTTAAGAGGGTGCTAGCAACCAGTGACTTAAAACCCACAAAGAATTTTATCCAAGGGGGTGGGGGGGAGCCTGACAAGTGCTCGATTCTCATAAGCCTGTCGGACAATTGCTAGAACAAATGAAACGGTGGAAAAGCTCGGAGTCCTGCAAAATGTGCTCTTTTCATGTTTTCTATTTATTAGATACGCTAAGAGAAAACAGACTCATATGAGTCCCAAATGTAGGCAGAGTATTAAAAGAGGCATGTGTATGCTCCAGCAATTACAGCTGAATTTGATTAAAAACGTCATGAGGACTGCAAAAGCAGGAGTTACCTGATACACTAACCCTGAGGTTGCTTTAGGATGAATTATAACACAATTCATTTTATTTTAATAGGTCACTATAAGATTAACTGTTTAAGGATGGAGCTGTGCTATAAATGTTTACATCAAACCAGAAATAAGCAACCTTTACTTTCTGGTTGTTTAGAAATAATGTTTATTACATTTTAAAATTCCTCAACATGTTAATTAGAAATAAGGGGAAAGTATGTGAAGTCAAAAGGAGTTCCAGTGCTTGACATGTAACCACACACACACTTCTGTGCTTCAGTTTCTCTTTCCTAGGAGGAAAATGTGGTGATTTTTAACTGGCCATCATCATTTCCACATGCTATGGGAAAATAATGACAACAACTTTTCCTCCCCCTGCTCCTCTCACAGTCTTGGTCCAAAATATGAAGGCACTTTGTAGCCTGGGCCCATGGTCAAGAAGACCAGCCAAAGCCTGGGGTGACGACTCTGTCCAGCTAAGCCGAGTGAAATCAGCCACCACAACAGCCAAATCTATGTGTTTGGGAGGGCCAAATCTTGAAGACCCGTCTATGACCGAGACGCAAAATCTCACAGGCATGAAGGACTTCAACACACCTTGCCACTTTCTGTTCCCAAAGCAGGGACTGTATCTTTGAACTTGTTTTAGCTGGTACAAATGTATCTTGCAGATAGGTCTGAGAGACTGAATAAAAATAGCCTCATAAATTTCCCTCTCAAGAATGAAAGGGTGAAACAGAGAACTACCATGGAGAGATATTAATCTGATTTTTCATCTGGTGTACTGCTGGGTAGTTTTTGGATGAGATAAGAAGCCCTCTGTGGCTGCAATTTTTTTTTTTCCCCTGTGCTATCTTTAAGCAACATCTAATACAATAGGTACTTGAGCACAGCTGGAACTCTAAGGAGCAGTTGAATTTAATTATCATTAGTCATAATAGTACCATATTTCTGAAATTAAAATATTAATTCTATAGGAAATTCCTACCTGTTAAAATTCATTTTCATTTAAAAACAAAAAGAAGGGCAAATTTAGAATTTTAGCATGAAAAGAAATTTCTTTAATGTTTACTTCAAGGAAAACTGAAGCGATCATCTCAAGAAGGTTTCATTCAGAGGAATCAGAAAGACCTATTTCAGTGAAGATAGGCTGTTTCATTTTCACTAGTCAGTGTAACTAAAAGCACTTTGATAAATTCCACTGAAAATCAGCAAAACCACTGCAAATGTTTTTGGGAAAAACATTTAAGCTTTGCTAAATCACTGTCTACCATGAAAAACACCTTTGAAATAGAATATGTTTCACCCTGGTCTAATATTAATGATGAATGTCATTAGTATATTAAAATAAATAATCATAAATTATTGATAAAATCATTATCACAACAAAAGAAAAGCTTTAGTTACAGAGATAAAAAGAGGGGATAGGAAAAAGGAATTGCTGTAATTGTCAGATTCCATATTATTCTTGAAAAAGGAATGTTAGGTGAAGGTTCATGCATGTCCCAGGAATTATAAATCCTGCTTCATGGGAACAAGAATCTTCCACTGTTGCTGAACTGTCTTGATTTGAGGACATGTTCCTGTTTAGACTATTTATTTTGACTAGTGTTTATTGTGAAGTTAGAAAAAGTGTGGGTTTCGGTTTTGTTTTTAAAGACATGATCATTTACAAAACATTGGTGTTTCCACTCCCCTTTGTTTATAAACATTTGAGGAAATTATTTACTATCCATAGGATGTCATGTAACTCTCCTGTTAAACCAGTTTTAGTTTGTGACTGGATTCCTGTGTTTCTCAGTTCATGTGTTCCTCAGTTCATGTGTTCTGTTTTTCCTTAGTTTTCCTACTAGACCTTAGAGAGATCCTCCTGCAGGGTAGGTTAGACAGAATATGAATGTTATAATGAAAGATGTTTCCTGACCCAAATATAGCTTAACAGACAAAAGGGCAGGAAGGAAAGTTTAAGGACGGGGTGGTAAGACCTTAGGCCCCATGAGAGCATCTTGGTGGCAGAAGCAGGACAGAAATCATTGTCCTCTGCTCTCCTGGCACCTCACTGCTGTAGATGTGCCCCCGGTGATGCCTTTTTTTACCAGCATTTTTGCGTTCAGCCCTTTCAATGTTCGTTTGGTGACAAAACACCTGTCGGCCATGCCACCCCTTGCAGCTGCACCTGCAGAGGCTTACCTGAGCCTTGAGAAGAGAGGGGTCTGTGCTGCGGGGGACCCTGCAGGCTTTGGGGGGGCGAGGGGAGAGGGAATGGGGCCGTGAGGGGGGGATTTCTGCGGCCCTCTCCACGCCAGACAAAATGGCGGGATGTGTCATGAGGAGAATCCCGCCCTGTCAGTCTCAGCCGGTCAGGGGAGAGTGCCCACAGCGATTGGCTGTTCTCCCCCAAAGGGCGGGTCAAGGGCCACGGGCAGCCAATGGAAAGTGCGGGGCACCTCACACCTCTCCACAGGGGCAGTGAAATGGCCGTTGTGCCATTTCCCTGAGCCGCCATGGTGGCCATGGCACTCAGCACGTTCCTCCCCCAAATCCCTGTGCTCCCACCTCTGTCTTCCTCCCACTTTTACCCCCCCTTTTTTTCAGAAGAGGGTCTCTCTTCCGCAGCCTTTTTTGCCCTGTATGTCTACTGCACCCCTGTAAATAAATAATACCAATGTTTATCATCCCAAATGAGACCCTACCACTCTCTTTCACTTTCACGCACCAGCATAAACACCTGCCTAGCTGACACTTACTAGAAAAATAAAGAAAAAAGTAAAAGAAATTAAAAGCAAGCCTCTTCCTCTGGCAGAGTTTTGCCTCTTAAGAAAAGAGAAGTAGCAGTGACGCGAAGTTCACTGCAAGATTCACTGTTACTTTGCTTTTTCGTCATCAATTTTACATGAGGCACCTCTTCTAGGAGAAGAGAAGGTCAAAACCTTTTTTTTGAAATATGAAACTCGAGGACGCCCTTGTCTCCTGCGCAGGTCTCCCTCCTTGTATAGTCCAGGTCCACAGCTTGATCCCTGTGCATCTGCTCTCTGGGATTTCTTCTTTGCTTTTTTTAAGGAAAACCCTAAAGTCTTGCACCGTGCTGATGGGAATCTGCTGCTCACTTAGAGCCTCCCTGGCCATTTTGGACTCTTGCTCCTGGAGTAGCTGCTGCTTGGGATAGACCAGGCAGCCTGCGAAGACACATCTGGAGCTCTAAAGGGGCTCCATCTGCTCTGGTGTCCACAGAAAAACAAACAACCAAGCAAACGCATCCATTATTTCTTTCCAGAGGTTAATTTCTTGAAAACATCTCACCTTGTATTTGAGCCTGTGTGGATGGTAAAGGAGGTGAGCAGGAGGGGAGAGAGCAAGAAGGAAGTCAGCTCCATCAAAAGGCAACATAAACAGCTGAATGCATGAAAAGGAAAAAAAAAAACCCAACCAAAACCCCAACCCTGAGGTGAATTAAAGAAAAATAAATGGCTAAAACAGGAGCTTGATGCGATTCCAAGTGTTTTGACATGGAAGCATGTTTCCCATTCCACTTCTCTGCAGAGAAGGTTTCTCTTCGAATTAGATGAACCATAAAATAAAAAGGAAATTTAGAACAACACTGTAAAATGGTGTTTTACAGCCCTTTCCTCAAAAGGCTTTCCCTTGAAGAGCTCTTATACCTTGGGCCTTGTCTACGCACTATCATCAGACAGCTCGCAGTATACCAGTCAAATTAAAGCATTTCAGTGCCCGCTCCTCCCGAGCAAGGCTGCAGCCTTTTCAGAATAAAGGTGCTTTATGTGAGAATAACTATTCCCATATGGAAAGGAGCGATGATTTGGGAAATCTCTCTGGTTAATATTATGAAGTGCTTGCTGTGAGCATTTGCTGTATCATGAAATGGCTCAATGTCAGGACATATCCCTGTTCGCTGACAGGGCCTCCGGGACATCCCTACCAGAACAGAGACAACAGAAAGTACTGAGTTCAATAGACATTATTTTGACCAGCTGTTTATGAGCCAAAGAAATTGCCTGGGACAAGAAGAAAGTAGTGTTCCCTTTGCAAGGAAAGGAGACAGGAGGAGTGCAGATTTGCCTCAGACAACAAAAGCGTGGAGGGTATGAAACAGGGATTTGAAAAAGATTCACAGGGAAATGTGTGTGGGTGAAGGAGGAATCTGTGTGAAGGGGGAGGGAAGGCTTGGTTTCTTTTTGTGCCAGTGACAGAGAGCGTTGAGGAATATGCTCAGAGGTGCCTGGACCAGGGACACTGCCTGGTTAAGCCGCTGGTGGTCTGAGCACACGAACCCTGGGACATTGGAGCTCACTACTGAAGCTGGATGTGTGCTAGGACTGTGACAACAAGGGGAGGAAAATTGAAGATGCTGGAGCAAGTTAACTACAGAATAGCTGCATCCAAATGAAAGGCTGTACCAGTACATGAGAAAAAGCAGAAACGAACAAATAAATGAGAATATTCTTAACTCAGTTAGCTAAACCAGTACATAATCTGTGGTGGTCCAGGCTTCTGCAGCTGATGGCTGCTGGAAATCCAATATAACTATGGTCTCCATAAGGCTCTCTTTCCACTCAGTAGCTAAGATATGAAAGGTATGTAATAAATTACAGATTTTAAGGTAAAACCAGACTATGTCTCCTGAAGGACACGGATTGCTAAATTTTTCTTGTTTAGAAACAACCCTTAGAGCATGAAGACTTCATTCAGTTGGACTTTCAGAGGAAGAGTATGCAACCTCACTTTTTCATTCCACAGGCATGCTTAGAGACACTTTTTTGAGCTGTCTAGAACAATGTGAATTACTGTTCTCTGATATAACTAGCCCAGATATTTTTGTCTTTGAAATATGTTGCAGATGAAGGCTACACACTTTTCTAGTTACTATCAAAAACCTTGTCCACATGGGGATAAAAGGTGATTATAAAAATATCCTAGTGACTACGTGAACAGCTACTACCTTGTCCTGTTGGTACTAAGCCACATTGCTCTAGGTGGCATATGAACAAAGACCAGATGATGCTCTGGGCCCCAGAGAGCTTCTAGATTTACACAGCACATTATAAAACCCTGTAGCGTGATAGACTGACCTGTGAGCTGCTGCTGAAGCCAGCATGTGCTCTGCAATCCTTGAAAATCAAGCAGTTTATTTTAAGGGGCCTGCCTATGGATTGAGGAGCTTAAATTTGGGCTCCTAATTGGAAAATATTCCAAGCCTATAAAGAGATCAAGATGTTTCCCTTTTCCATCCCAGGCACCACTCCCCCACCACCACCCCCAACAATTACAAGCGAATCCCCTCTAAGCACTCCTGTTTGCTGCGGGAACTGAAGTCGTGACACTGAGTCACACATCCTTGGGTCTTTAGAGGTGTCCGGTTGCTCGCTCAACTTGTTGACTCTGCTCCAGTCACTAGCCCTATTTCCTGGACTTATCTCACAGACCAGATTTCCCCTCCTCTCTCTCCCTCCTGTGGCTCATAAACACTTGAAATCTACTGTAAACCCAATCTAGGCTCACAGCTTGTTGTGAATACAAGCAGCGCAGATAGCAGGAGATAAGGAGCGAGGCCACATTGTCTTTTTCCAACCTGCACTGAGAATTCACTTTTAAATCTGAAAATTGTTTGCTTAAGGAAAAGGAAATGTGCATGTGTGCATTGGGGGGCAGCGAGAGAGGGGAGGAAAAAGAGGAAGGGAGCTGTTTTAGAGACCAAATTGGGGCATACGAAAGGGAGGATTGATGGAGATTGATGAAGGAAGTTCAGTGAAGGTCCCAGTGCAACAGGCACTTGTAAACCCTGTGCTCCTGTTATCCTGCCCTGTTCCTAAACATCAGACCATTCCCAAAGGGGAGGTGGCGTTTCCGCAGCGGAGCCCTTGGATGACCATCTCCCTCCAGGCACTCCAAGGCCAAGTTTTGCTGGAGTGACACCCAGTGGGAAGTTGCTCAAGCCTTGGGGAAGGGCTCCAGGCTGTGTGCACATGAGAGAAGTTCTGCCGAGCTACCGTGCTAATGGTGTGACTTAATTGCTAAACTGACAAAAAGTCCCAGTGTAAACACGCTTATACCCAGTGCAAACACACTTATACGCAGTGCTCAAACTGGAACAGCAGAACGGTAGGAAATCTCTAGCTCCCCTCTCCTGCATGCATGAAGTGTGCTATATGTTTCATGTCCCAGCAGCGCCAGATGACATATTGTCACTTGTCCATATCAGCTACTGCTCACATCAGCAGAACTAACTTATTTCACTTCCCAGATCAAGAGGAGGTCATGTCTAACTGCAGGTTTTGGTAAGCACAGCTTTGTTGATGCCTGTGAAGCAGCGTGATTCCTGCTTGACAGCGCTCTGCTGGCAGCGTTATGGTGCTGGGGTGGTTATAGTGACAAAAAATGTACTTTTACAGGTGCAGCTGACTTTGCTCATGTGGTGGTTTTATTGCACAGCTACAATGTATAGCTGGAGCAGCTCCGTCTGTGCTAGGGGTGTTGTGGGGTACGTGAATACTCTCCTGTGCTGGTAAAAGGCTCAGGGTGAAGGAAAACTCTGGAGCTACATGGCTATAAACACTTTTATACAACTGTTTCTGTACAAGGCAGGGACAGTCCCTTTAGCTGTATCACTACAGTTAACGCAGCAAAGCTTTCCAGCACAGATTTTGATCACAGTGACAAAGCTCCCACTGACTCCTACAGGGAAAGAAATCTGCTTAAGGTAAGCACATCCAGCAGCCCCAGAACTGCTTCTCTCTGAACCGTGCAAATTTTCCTTTTGATCTTTGAGGTACCAAGATATCCCAGCTTCCATGGATCAGATAATGACTCAGGGCCCGAGGCAGCCCAGGTCTGAAGGGAATGATAAAGAGAGTTTTTGATCCCTGCATGGAAAGTGCTATGTAAATTTAGGAATTGATCTGATGGTGCTGAAGTCAATAAAACCCGCTGTGACTCCACTGGGTGCAAGATTCAGACCTTCTTTTGTGATAAATTTGGAGTCCTTAGTATGTGTTCCTTGAGAAACTGGGATACAGCAGGCATACAACCAACATAGGGAAATTTGAGGGGCTAATCCTCCTCTCTGCGCACACTTAAGATCCAGGCAGCTTTAAGGTGCATGTGCAGGAAGCACCCACATTCTTACAACAGCTTTCAGACCAGCTACCTCTCAAGAATTTCTTTGGGAACAAATGTATTGGAAACAACCAGAAACAGGGAGGAATTATGAGGCATAAGAAAGTAAAGAAGAAAATTGACATTTCTTGGCAAAGACAAGGCCATTGGTGCCTTCTTTATTAATGGACCAGGCATACCTCATTTGGAAAACTCAACTCATTTCCTGGGATCAGAGAGGCTCTGATGATGCTCCAGAAGCTGAAAGAGGAATATGAGCCACTGATTCAGCTGGTGACTAAGTGCTCCATGGAGGCAACTCCTTGACTTGCAGCAAGTCAACTGCAAAAAATTGTCTGTACTTATAGATGTAAGTGGGTCCTAGTGGGACTAACAAAACTCTCCAGCCCCAGGAAATGGCAGTGGGAACTAAGCACAAATGTGCTTTGTCAGATGCAGTTTTAAGAGTCTACTTTGCAGACCTGTCCTTCATTTTTTCCATGTTTTGGTTCCCCATCTGCAAAATAGAGATAATAGCATGGCTCCATTACACAAAGTCGTTGCAGAGATAACTATGCTCAGATGCTCTGGCAACAAGGGCTGTGTAATACTGAAGATAGCAAGGGATGCTAAGGGCAGAGAGGGAAAGGATTTTGCTGGGAAAGGACGGAGCAAACCAGCAGAGCCTCCCTTCATCGGTCCTTTCTCAGAGAAACTGAGTGCAGATCTCACACACAGGGAGGGGGCTGAAGTATGAGTTTATTTTAGGAAGGAAAAGCAGTCTCAATCCATGTGGATTCTCTGCTCCATCACATCTCACCGCTTCACACCACTGTCTCTGACCTCCCTCAGCAAAGTCCTTAATCTCGTTCGTGTTTACGCATTGCCACTGAAGTAGAAGGGCAATGAAAGCAGATTGCAGCTGCAAACCCCCAGCTTTTATGGCCAAACCATCAAAAAAAGGCCTCAAAAAATATGGGGTGGAAATCTGAGGGCCTGGGGAGCTGCTAAAATACTACCCCCGGGTCCCTGGCTGGAGTCAGGTAAGGTCTTTTTGGGCTTTCCCTCACCTGGACCCTTCGTGGTAGAGTGGTTTCAGCTCCTGTTCTCCATCCTTGCCCATTTCCTGGCTCCTGCTGCGACACTTTGATTCATAGGGCCCAACCACCCGTGACCACCCAGGGAAATAGAAGCTGAGCCAGGCAGCTACGGTCATTCATTTTCCCCTCCGGGGGAGGAAAAGAGGCCAAAGATAAGATCGCTTCATTTAAGCCAGAATCCATTTTTCACTGGCCGGTTCTTACAAGTGTGATCCCTCCAAGAGGAACAGCATGGCTGCCACTGTCTTCAGTAGAGTCAAGACCTGAACTATCTGGAAGAAGATTCTTTGTTCTCAAAGCCACCTTTTTCTTGGCTGGTTCCCCCTCTCCACAGTGCAGACATTTCATTGGAATCAGGACATTTAGCTCTGCCACAGATACGTCAAATGACTCTGTGCCTCAGTTTCCCTATCCCTGTTCATCAGGACTTTTGAGATACAAAACCGTTGGGCATTTCCACTTGTCTGAAGAGCCCTGGTGACAGTTCCTCATCAGCTTGGGAGAAGACAGGCTCTCTCCCATTTCCCATTCCATTATCCTCTTCATAAAAATGAACTTTCATCAGGCCTATTTTAAAATGTTTGGGTTTTGTTTGCTACTGTAATCATTAGCTAGCCGCCAGATGGCAAGGCAACCCAAGCCAGCAAGCTTTCCAAGTTTCTGGTTAAGACAATGACACAATTGAGGACAAATAAACAGAAACAGAAGAGCAGAACGTAAGCGAGTGCCGAGCACCAGGACGTGGGAGCAGGAGGGGGCCAGCCTTGGAGAAAGGATCAAAGAGGCACCCACCCCAGTGGGACAGTCCGGCTCTTGGCTGCAGCCCTGCCCTGGTCCTCATCTGCCCTGGCACCCAGCAGCAAATTCTTCAGCAGAAGGTGCAAGGAGTGTCCCAGAAAAGGATGCAACAGCATTGCATGGCGATTGCTAATTTTTAAAATTTTTTATTCTTTCTCCATTACAAGATGTTCTGTGGACAGCAAAATTAATAAAGCCTGGTTTCCTGTGAGCTCGTGTTCCTTGTCCCCTAAGTCATCACATTCTTCCCACCGTGTCCTCTCCGACAGACGAAGATTAGGCCAGGGCTGGGCTGGTGCTGATTAGCGCTGGCCACCGAGCAGGAGGCATAACATCAGAGACCTGCCTGCCTCTTCCTTGGTGGGGGGCTAATCTCTCCTCCACCCAGCTGCTGATTTTTGCAAAATCTGTAGAAATGTAATTAGGCTTGGGACATCTAGCCTTTTAGAGGCTGTTTGGTTGGAGTTGGTCAAGGACGTAGAGATGAGAGGGGAGTTAGAGCAGATGGGTGAGTGGGGAGATTGCTCAAGCTTCCTTTTGTTAGGAGCCCGGCTAACCCTCCCTGCTGTGTGGGTTCAGCAGCGCTGAGATGCTTCACAACTGTCTCTTGAATCGAGACTTTCTCTTGAGTGTTTTCAAATTTGAAGTGTCCTGTTTTGGTAGTTGTCAAATGCTTGTATTTTTTTTCCATCCTGAGAAACATTTGGTTAGAAAGAGCCCTTTGATTCTATTTCAAACAGCACAAAAGCTCAGTATTTAGGTGTTTTGATTCTTTAAAAAATAAATATTCCTATTTTCATTATTCTTCCCCCCCCCCCCCCCTTTTTTTTTTAACATATTTCAGCTGGAATAGTCAAAGCTTCAAAATCACTGATGAATCAGAAAGTGCCTTTTTTGCACTGCTTGGTGGAGTTGCCTGTCCTGGGGGATCTGGCTCATCGCTGGCTGTTCCTCGTCCTGCTCTCGCTGTGATGTTGCTGTTGACTTCAACGGGACCAAGACATAATCAGCTGTCAGGCAATGGGAAACTTAGTCTGGTTTTATGTCTGAAAGCTAAAAGGTGCTTAAACTGCTCCCATAAATAAAATGATTTGCCAAACATAGGCTTGTTCCTAATGCATCTTTAGCATCAGCGCACTTGGCAAGTGTTGGGATGAAGGATGAAGAACACCGCAACCCTGAGGCTGAGCTGCAGGCAGGGCAGAGCGGAGCGTATAGGCTTCCTGCTCAGGCTATACCTGCCGGGTAATTATAGAGACGGTCGTGATGTCACCCAGGGTGGAGATTTACATTCACCAGCATGAAATTTCACATGAGCACCCTGTAATGCAATGCGGCGATTGTCTCTCTCGAGCACACGTGCAGATTAACGGGTCAGTGAAGAAAACCATCACCCTCCTGCCTTCTGCCCCGCACCTCTCTGGCAAGTGGAAAGCTGCTTTTTTTGCCTCAGGAGAGGGTGACACCACAAAATGCCACAGCTTTGCCTCCAAGGGGGGAATTCTTTCCATTCCTCTCCAAAGCTGTGCCCCAGATTTTGTCTTGGAATAAAATCAGATCCTCTGAGGATTTACTGTGGTGCTTATTAAAGTTTCCAGTGTGCTCTGTGTGTCTCCTAAACACCTGAGAAAGATGAGCCTTCCCCTAGAAAGTTCGCCATACAAAACATCTCCTCACCCAGCAGAAACGTTGTCTCTGGGCAGATGGCCACGTCACGAGCTAAGTAGCTGGGGGAGGGTGAATTATTCCTATTACTTAATATACTACGAAAGTAACAGCCAGACCACTTACTCCAGAGCTCCCGTGGGAGTCTGGGCACAAGTTGAGTCAGGAGCGGGTGCCACCACCCACCATGGGTAGACCACTGTGAAGTGACTTGCATACCATGAGTGGTATGTGTCTCCGTGAAGTGGCTCCTGACACCAAAAAGTCCCTTGTGCTGGGTGTTGTGATTGCGGGCCAATTTGGAAAGTGATAATTTCAGCTACTCCACAAACTTGTGGAGCCTGGATGTCCTCATTCCCCGTCTGCATCAGAAAAATGGCCATAGTTTCCAGCTGAGCTGGCTCAAATGATTGCAACAGTTGAAACAGCAACACTTAGGAAAAAAAGTATCTGCCCCCCCCCCCCCCCCCCCCCCCCAAATCTGGAGATACCTGAAATATTTCAAAATCCCAGATTTCCCAGTGTACAAGTGTAAATTACGGCTCTTTTGTTTTTAAGTTTTCCCGCCCCATGTACGCAATTTTTATCTGCTAAATTCAGATCGCCTGCCAAGGTCACAATGATCATCCTGGCTCCAGAGACGGTCCTGTCTCTGCATAAGGGCACAGCTAGTTCCTCTATAATTAGTGAGATTTTTCTTCATATTGAAGAAAATCAGATGTCACCCAGAGAAAGTTGCTGCACTTGGTGGCATGTGGAAATACTGGCAAATATTTTCACCGAGGCCAGGACCTCACTGTTCTCTGCTTCAGTCAGGCTCCTTCTTTCACTCACAGTAGTTTCACAAAGCACAGAAAGTTTTCCAGTTTTCAAGTCTTGAGATTATTCAGTGCCCTAATGCATCTCAAAATTGCCAAGGAAAGATATACATCATGGTATTTTCCACTTGGCTGGGCAACATGAGATGGACCTGCTTGGAGGCAAGCAACATTGGCAGACAAGGAGAAGGATGCTGAAGCTTCCCATGCTGGCCAGAGACGGGACAGCACCACCCAGAGAAAGAAATGTTATTTGTGCAAAGAAGCCAGTTTCTGCTCCCTGAGCTTTAGAGCTCTTATTTTCCTTATTTATTTTACTTAACCCCTTGCTCCAGGGGAATTAAATGATGCAGAGGGTAGAGCTCAAACCTGGGCAGAGTGGCAAGTAAATCAGGTTTGCTGATGTAGAGAAATCTCTCTGCGTTTCTGCCTGGGCCTTTTTTAAATGACTGCAGAGGAATGAACATAGGCAAGCTCCAGAAAGGGTGGTTGAAAGGCACTGAGTGGAGTATCTGTCTTTATTTAACTTGGAAGCAACACTGCTATTGCCTTTCTATTGCCTACTGAGGTCACCGCTGCAGCCCGTCGTGCTTGCTGGCTCCTGGCTGCTGGGACGCGCCGCCCAAAACCCGCCTGCTTCTCTATCCAACAGCGGGCCACCGTCAAAGGTGTTTTTCTTTGCACCACCGGTTCCCGGTCTCGCCAGGAGACCTGCTTGCAAGCCAGCTCCTGTCACCAAACCAGAGCTCCACCTCTGCCAAATGATTCATTTCTCCTGACTTCAGACTTTATATATATATATACATATATATTTACATATGTAAAACCTACCGCAGTGGTGTCTGGGAGGTGAAAGTGCCCTCTTGTGGCATGCTGTCCCCTGGCTTTGCTCCCAGGGATCCCTGTCCCCAGCCAGGAGGAATGGGATGGGGGTCACGGTCTTGGTGAGACAGCTGCTTTGAGCAGCGTTGCAGGATTGGGTTCAACTCCCAGCTGCAGCAAGGTTCAGACCAAGCAAGACAAAATATCCTGCTGTCTGCCTCCAGCATCGCGGCACGGTGCACAGAGGAGCAGATCTGAAAGCTCATCCAAGGTATGAACGTCACGCAAGATGATCCAGACTCAGTCACAACCTTTCAGCTGGGATTACTGGGCTTTCTTTAAGCAACCACATCCCCTGACATGAAAACTGTAAGCAGATTCAGGCCCATCAGGTGGCCAGGGCTGCTGTGAGCGCTTGGAGACACGGGCCAGGTCAGGGTCTAATGTCCTTGGACGTGTCATTGATTCGCAAAGTCAGGGTAGGGAAAAGATGGGTGGTTTTGCCTGGTTATACACCTGGAGGGCTCAGTGTCTGACCTTAAATCAGTGACAATAAGTGGGCTGGGGCACCAGGTGTAAGCTGAGAACTGGCCCCACTTCGGTACAGCTGAGGTTAACTGGAGCAGAAAACCAGATCAGGATGTCCCCACGCAGGATTGCACCAGCGCAGGGGCACTGGTGTAACCCAGAGAGCTTCCCTTTCTGCAGGGACATGTCCTCCTGCCCTCCGAAATGGGCATTTGTCCTTTTTAGGTATGCCAAAGCAGAAGCACTTCGGGGCCGGGCTGTCTGCAGGTGCAAGGACACCCCATGACATTGGCTTCTGCTCAGACTACCAAGAGAAGATCATCTGAGCGAGGACTCGGGTCTTGGCTTGAGAGACTTGGGATTCCGTTCCCACATGCTCTTCGTGGGTGATCTTGGGCAAGGTGCTGCACCAGGAGCCATGAAGGTCCTGCAGTGCTTTGTTCCTGTTGACTTCCCAAATTTCATCTCCATGGAGCTGCGGAGTCCTGACCGCAGCCCGTCGCGGTGCCTGTTTGCACTTTGGGATGAGTTTGCAGCAGGGGAATGAGAACACTTCCTTACCACCCAGGGATGCTATAAATACAGTAAAGATTATGTCATGTGCAGATGAAACAGGCCATAAATGTCCATCAGAGAGACCCATACAGCAAGACGCCTGGACGTTCATGGGCTTACCCTTGGGAGGCAGATGTCCAAATCCCCCCGCTTTTTATTGCTTGGTGACTGGGGTTGCAAGTGCTTTTCCCCAGGAGCAAGGATGTTGCTCATACCTGTGTTGTCGAAGTGCCGTGAGGCTTTTGTGGAAAATCCCATCATGTCATGTCAAAAAGAAAGCTGCAACCTGCAGGCTTCATGAATATGCCTTCTTGCCTTTTTTTTTTTTTTTTCACAGTTATTTTTTGTTGTTGTTTTTGCTTTATTGGTCTGACCAGATGTTCTAAACATCTGGCGACAGCATGTTTATTTTTTAGGCTCTTCTGCGCTTTGTTAGTGACATAGCAGCAGAGAAAGGAGCAGGAATGTCTCTGTCACATCTTTTGCTGCCTGACCCAGACGTTTTGGCATCTTTGCTGCTGGTCCGCTGGTGCCCAGTGGCACCCTGTGGCTGGAGGGTGGCTGGCAGCATGTCATCCCCTGGCCCTCCTGCTGTGGCTCCATTTAAACTGGGCGACCTCCAGTATTTCCCAGTGCTGGGAAGCCTAGTTTTGAGGTGTGGTACGGAAGGAGATGAATAATCAACAGGGCTAGGCCTGAGGTTTGGCTTTGGTAGGGCTCTGCTTCGTGAACTAGGGGAAGTGCCTCTCTAATGTGCTTTAAGTGCCACGTAATAAGTCACACATAAAATTCTGGCTGGAAGTTTTCCTTGAAGAAAGGTAATGATAAAATACTATTTTATTTTCTAAGTGAAAAGGTTTCACAGACTTGCCTCAACTGTAGAATGGAAATATTATTAGGAAACTACAAATCACTATTTTTTAGTTATTTAAAGAAAAGAGATAATCTGTTCTTTAACAAAAATAAATTGGGGGCACAAGGTAAAACATTTGTTTTTCCACTTTTGAGCTGAGAAGTCCATTTTATATGTGTGTGGGGAAAAAAGCCGTGCACGCGTTCTGGACAAGCTCCATTTATGAGCATCTCCCGTCTGTCGCAAGAGAGCACACACTGTCAGCTCTCCAGCTGTGGTTTTGAACTGCCGGCCTGCGGTGAGCAGGAAAGTAATTACTCTATAGCGCCGTTTTCACAGCTCTTTTTTATGGAGACGGTATTGTCTGGAAGCAGGGTCTGTCTCGCTAAATATTCACTGATAAAGCTGTGGCTCGCTGCTCCAGAAGTGAAACAGGAAATTTATCCAACACCTCTGCGGAGCCACAGAAAGCAGAATGCTGGAAGACTGGAAAGCGTAAAAATTGTTTCAAGGTACAGAAGTCCTTGGCCTGGGCTTTGGGCTGTGAAAATTGAGGTTGCTCTGCTGACATCAATACAGATTTGCTGCAGCGAGGTGAGGAATTTCATGACTGCAAAGGCGTATTCCCAAGCAAAATTGTCCTCCCGTGTTGTGGTCTTAATAATAAAGCTCCAAACCAGCTGGCTGCTCTGTCTTACCTCAAACCAAAAGGGGATTTGTGTTTTTACCATATTACCCATCAACTTCAATTATCTTCTTTTTCCCTCTGTGTGGGAAAGAAGATCCATGAAACGAGCCAGAAGGGAAAGAAATACTTTTTTATGGAAACAAAGGTGTTAATTCTCCCATCTCCCCATCTCCAGGGGAATGGTTAGAGAAGGAAGGGCTGTGAATCAGGACCGCTGAATCTTATTTTAGAGAGAGCTTTTGAGTGATGCCGAAGGGATACCTTGTGGCTCATTGGCCACTGTGGATGGTGCTTTTAAGGAGTTACAGAAGAAACATGGAGCCACCGAGGGTTTCAGCTGCCGTGGCAGGTTGCTGCGTCCCAGCTCCCAGGTGTCTCAGCTCCGTGCAGAAGGGATGGACTATGTTAGTGCCTATCTGGGGATCGGGATGTATCGAGGATTAGAGGAATTACCAAAGGCTTGCAGGGGACTGCCAGCAACCTAGCAGAGGGTCAGAAGGTTATCAGCACGATGGAGAAGCTATATTTCTTGTATGTCTTTCCATGAGAGGAAGAAACTTCAACTGAGTCAGAAAAGCCCCATCAACTGCTCCTTCTCGGTGGCAATATCATCTAAGGTTTAGGGGACATCAAAGAGGCTCCGTGTCCCCCAGGGCAGCGACTCCTGAAGGAGGACTGGGTCCACGAAGTCATTCTTCTCGTGCTGGGACCTGATAGAGGGCACAGGGTGGAGGGCGGGCGGTCAGATGGGGCAAGAACAGAACTGAAAGAGAGCTGCGAGCTCCCCAGGGCTGGCCTGGGGAACGTCTGCCGGCAGCAGCGATAACTGACATGAGAAAATGGAGAACTGCCTCATCTTCCTCTCTCTCGGTTTGGGGAAGTGAGAGGGAAATCTCCTACTGCAAAGTGCTTGCAGATGCTGATGAAGGGGTCCGGCAGCAGTGTTTGCACAGTCCTGGAGAAGGATGATGTTTCCTTCGAGTGTGGAAAGAGGCAGCCCTCAGCCCAGCTGGAGAAGCTGTGGTCCTCATGGGCACAGGGTGCCCTTTCTTGCATCGGTGAACACCAGGATGTGCCTCATAACAGGGTAGCGACAGATCGATCACCACGATGCAGCCCCAAATCCAGTGAACCAACTGTTGTCCGCAGCCTAGACAGCTATGATTTCCACCTCCCCGTGAAGATGCTTTCTTCCACCTTCCTCATCTTTGCCCTCTAAGAGACATAACCCATGGGGAGATAGAGGGGCTCCATGGCAGCCTGGGCAGGGCTGGAGGGGAGCTGGTGGAGCAGAGTGGGCTTCAACCAGTGCTGCAGGTCCTCCTCCCCCAGCCCAGCTCCCCCACCGCCTGGCTCCCAGCACGGTAACTCTCTGAAATGCTGGCACCTTGTGGCAGCTTGGAAAAATAGCATTTATAGCCAGGCCAAACCTGCTTTTTGAAATCCCTCGCTATTACAGATCCGGTTGGATGGGGAAGAGATTCTGATAAGCAGAGAGAGAAATTGGGCACATTTGTTTGGGGAGAAGGTACGAGGCTGCCAAGAAGGGATGTGGAAGTCCTGCTCCTCCCACCGTGCTATTTCTGCAGCAGCCCTGTCCCGGCTGCGCGAGCCTTTCATAGGATGTGGTCTTTCAAACAACAAACTCCCCAGATGGATTTTGGTCTTGATTCTTCCTCCATGCCATATTTTGCCCTCCCTGTGGTATCTGGGCTGGGAGTCTATGTCAATCAGCTGAGGAACTGAGACCACATGAGACATTTTCCCTCATCCTGGAGACCTCTCTCATCTGATTTTCGAAGATCTAAGAGACCTGAGATTTGATGGCAGCTCTGTCCCCACTGGCCAGCAGTGCTAGATATATTGTAGGGGTGAAAAAGATCTGTGGGTTTGGCTCAGATCTTGTCCAACTCTTTTTGCCAGATGGACTATCGGCTGAGCTCAGTTGCAATGCTGGGGATCCTGATCCGGCAAAGGAAGGGTTATTTAAACCATATGAACAAGTGAGTTCCCACAGACGCAGTTTGAGGTTGATTCATACAGGTGCTCAGCGGGTGCCAAATCTCTTCACTAAGAGTCTGGACAGCCGTCCTATAGAAGCACAAATTTTTATCTCAGTGCATTAAATTGTCAAGATACTACAGAACAACTCCCATTCCTCCCTCCCGCTCCTGCACTGCTCTCCCAGCGCTGCTTTTCCGCACATGCTGCTCCTGGCCTGGAGACACTGTCTAAGATGCTCCAGAAGCTCCTATGACCATCTCTGCTTTACTGCTTTGAAAATGTTTTGGGGACCTGGAGCCCTTTAACAGAACAGGAAACGTCAAATATTACGTGGATATAAATAACTCAGTAAAAGCGGGTTACAAGAACATCTGGTTTTGCACACTCCCATACAGTCTGATGGCACTGGGAGAGAAACAGAGAGATAACTCACAATTTTGTCCATAGCAAGACACTTTTGGGTGTCAGCAGGGCCATGCCTTGGTCATCCGAATCTGCCCAAGAACAAGTCCCCTGTCAGCTGTGATGGGAATCCAGGATTAAGGATAGAGTCCAAGTCAGTAGCGTAGTGAGTGGACATATGTCCTACCTCCAAGGCACAGTCCTACTTGTCATCAGCCCTCCCAAATACTTCCTCCTGCTTACCCGTGTTGACTGTCCTGTCCGGGTTAAGGCTCAGCCAGCTGGCCTCTGGCCAAGGGCCTTCTCGCTCAGGCGCTGGGAGACGTGAACTCAAAAAACCCAGAAAAAGATGACGTAGACCCAGGTGTCCATATAACTGTCCTGGCGGTGCTGCGAGCAGCGGTCTCTTCCCTGCTCCCCGTGGCTTCATGCCTTAGCTTACAGGTGGGAGGATGGGAAGGTGACATGGAGATTGAGGGAGCCATGGAGGTGTTTTCTGCAGAGCATCTGCTTGTCTCACAACCTGTGGAGGCTGGAAGGACCAGAGTGGCTACAACTTCTTGTGAAATGTGTGCGTTTGCAAAATGTGCTGGGTTGCTTCTGAGAAAGATAACCAACTTACGACGAATGTGCAGACTTGCTGAAGCAACGTTTTTACAGCCATGACGGACTACAGAAGATGATGCTTGTAGAGAAAAGACCGACTTAAGATAGATCAAGTGCAACAGTGGGAAAGAACAGACACACTTTGGGGGGCAAGGTCCTTCTTCAGTGACTGCTTTGTGCTTTTATTTTACTGGTGAGACAGCCTGTGAGCATTTCTTTACCGGGGAAGGCTTCTGACATGTAAGCCCAGCTCTAAATAGCTTCCTCCTTTATTAGAAATAACCATTGGCACAAGCTGCCACGGGAAGTGATGGATTCTCCATCTCTTGAAGTCTTTAAATCAAGACCGGATGCCTTTTTGGAAGAGACGTATAGCCAAACAGAAATTATTGGGCTCACTGTAGGAATAAGGGGATGGACTCATATGGCCTGCGTTAGACAGGAAGTCAGCCTGGATAATCTATGGTCCTTTCTGGCTTTAAGATCTATGAAAGTTCAGATCTGCAGCCAAAGTATGGGACTCTTCACGTGTCTTTAAAACAAAAGCGCCCCAGGGTATGGGAAAGCCTCTGAACAGCTTGGAAAGCTACCAGTACCTACAGATTTATTTTCACTGGTACCTGAAGCAATGCCATTTCCCAGTAAATTATCTCTTCTCTAGACTGTAGATGGGGAGAAGAGCTCAGAGGGCCAGATGGGGACCTGGGAGGCAGGCAGGACACTGTAGGATTTTGGGTTGCATCCCTACTTGGGGACATAACTGCTGCTGGAGGGACCACGGCAGACATGCCATCGTGAAGAAATGCTCTGGCATAGCTGGTCCAGGCTGCTGAGTTTGGCTATCCAGCTCTGCTGCTATGGCATAATCCCGTGGAGAGTGAAAGATGGGCTGGGGAAGATTTGGGGCATTGCCCCAACTGTCGACTTATGTCGGGCTCGGGTCCTTTGCACTTACGGGCTTGCCATGAAGCAACCCCCTCCTCGAGGGGACCTCTTCCCCAGGCAGAAAATGAGACGCATGGCTGCTCAGTCTGATGTACTAAAATAATAAGTAAACCAAGGTTTCATCGATCCGAAAAAGGAAAGGAGACAGGCAGGTTTGGAGTTCAGGAATGAGTCAATGTGAGCCAAGTTTCCCTGTGCATGCTGGCCGGCGCCTACGGCGTGCAGTCGGGTATGTCACCGCGCAGGGAGGCTTCATCTCACCAGCTGAGACCCCCCTCCCTGCAGCTTTCGTTGCCCCACACCTGCCTCTTAGCCCAGGTGGTGGTTGTGGTGGTTTGAGCTGGAAGCAGACTGAGCCTCTGCCAAGCTCGTTTCATGCTACCCACCAAAAAAAACCCCAAACGATCGCGGCTTTTGGCTCTCAGGGATGGTTGGGCACTCAAGCCATGATTGTAAATGCACCTTCTCCACCATCCATCCCCTTCCCAGTTCTTCAGCATTTCAGCCTCTCACCCCAGGTAAACTCATCTCACAGTAAGTACAGCAGCAGGGAAAGCTGGTGCAAACTCCCTGGCCCTGCAAGCAGAGCGGCCAGAACAAGTGGAGCTCGGAGAATATATTTTTGGCTCCATCTCCTCTTTTCAGCACTCGGGAGATGAATGTGAAAAGCAAGCCAGAAAAGCCAGTAGTGAATGAATCCGCTGGGTGCAAAATTAAGATGAAAAGCACGATCCAGATCTGTTAACAGCGATGTTGTGCTCCAGATCTCACAAAGGTGAACCGAAAAGGACGGAGACCAAAGACGAGTTTATGAGTTTATAACCCTCGTGCACATTTCCCAGCTGATCTAATAAGAAAAGAGCGCGTCGCCTACGACTTTTGCCTCCCTGCAGGAGAAGAGGGGACAGAGAAGGAGTCTTTCTTCAGCTACGAGCCTGTCTGCACCTGCCAGATCTTGTGACCTCGGTCTAGAGGAAGGCGGGTTTGTGCAACACTTCGCTGGGGCTCACTCATCTCTAACCCTTCTCGGTGTTTGCTGGCTCCGGCCCAGGGCTTGCAGTGCCGGACGGACGGCGCCAGGCGGCTCCCAGTGATGCTTTTCAGGCCACAGCTTGCTGCAGGGTTAAAACAATTCCAGAAATACAGGGATGCTGAGCGTGTCACTTCAGAGAAAAGCAAAATGTAAAGTATATGCATATGTTTAGTCCTGCAGAAAAAAAAAAAACAAAACCAAAACAAAACAAAAAAAAACAAACAAAAAACAAACCAAACAACCCGAGCCAAAAATAATGAGAAGTACCAGGAAATGTGTGCAAGTCTTCGGTGGTGAGATGCACGCACAGCGCACCCAGCTTTTGCTGCGGCTCAGATGCTTTTTCATGTAGCCTTAACTCTTTTAAGTGAAGTTGACAGTTTAGAAACTGTCTTACAGAGTTCAGATTCACCTTAACTTTCAAAACAAGCTTCTTCATTACTGGAGAAATGCCTCTACATTTCCCCTTCTTCTTAATTTAAATGAAAATATTGTAATGTTGCAGCCCAAACACTTGTGCTAATAGACGAGAATTTATAAGTGTCATTGACTCGCTGCTGATAGTAAAAGGAAGTGAAACTGGTTAAAATGTTTTCTTTCATTACCCAAGCAGAAAGCAGAAAGCAAGCAAGCAAGCAAGAAGACTAATGCATTATGATTTTTTAGTTGCAGGAATGGAAGGCCTTCACTGTCACACCAGTGAGGATTTTATTTGTTCTTGCTTTAGGTTGGAAAAAGTGCTTTTAATGCAACTAAAATAAATATCAGAAATGTGTGTGTGCTTGCTGAAGTGGGAGCACTAGAAGCCTATTGCACTGAGCCCTGGTAGGTTTGTTGAGCCCGGGGGACTCAGCAGAAGCCGTGCCAAGGAGTGGGTTTCTGCTCAGTGATGGTGGGCAAATCCTCCCTTTCCTCGTGCTTCGGTTTCCAGCTGTATAAAGAAGATAGCAAAATTTTCCTCCTCCGTAAGGAGCACTGAAATGTGCTGAGGATGAGCGCCGCGGCAGAAATGGGGCTTTGTCCTGCAGGTACCATGTTGCCCCCTGGACATATGTTCTGCTCTCTCTGGATGCCCTGTGTGGACCTTACCACCTTACTTAATCCTGCTGCAGGGTAGGATCCCTTGATGCGTTGCAATGCTCCGACATTGCTCCATAGGGGTGCCTGCACTGGCACCGCTGTTTTAGGAGCCAAGTCACTTGACCTCTCGCTATAGCTCAGCTCCCGACAGCTTTGAAAGTAAATACACTCCTTTCCTACAGTGGGGGCGATGTACAGATGTACAGCAAAGATAAACAGCCTGAAGTCTGTGAGCTTCTCCAGATGCTGTGATGGGGGCAACCGAAGGCAGAAATAACCCAGAAAAGCAGGATAACACCCCATCTGGTTGCTCCGGACCGGATCTCCGTGAGCAGAAACCTTACAACAGCAAAACGACTTTTGCCAAAGCAAGGATTTGCTTGTGCACAATAACCCTCTTTTATCAGAGGACCGTGGATCCCTTTGTTTTCCCCCCTGGGGAGCTTGTGGGCTCTGGGGGGGGACCCCGGGTGAGGATTGCCTTCAGGAGGCGTGCTTGTGCTTTCTTAGCCACCCTAGAAGGGAGAGATGAAGCAGAGATGTATGTAATCCCTCCTGTTTATAGCAAACCGTCTCTCGAAAACGAAGTGCCTTCGCTGCAGGAGGTGCGGCTTTCTGGGAAGGTGCTGCCCACCACCGCTGTGAATTAAAAAAAAAAAAAAAAAGAAAAAGAAAAAAAATGCTTTTAATGGTGAACTACAAAGGATTGGGGTTTTGAAGAAGCAAAAACAACTTCTAGGATGTTGGGGTGGGAGCAAACTATGGGCTTCAGCATTACAAATAATTGCATCGAGGAAGAAAAGACCTTGTTGCCTGTAAGATGTGGAGATACTCCAAAGCCCAACGCGGATCTTACGTGGGAAGGTGTTCCTAAATGGGTGTTCCTTTCTCATCCAGGTGGAGGCTGTGGTCAGCTCCACTTCCCATGCGGGGTGGTTTGCCAAAGCCCTTAGTCAAGCTGTGTGTGCCCCAGAAGTGGCTGCCCTCTCCTAACCTGCACCGTGAACTCCAGAGGGGAAGAAATACGGTGGTCTGAGTGGTGGGAAGGGGAATCAGGAGTTCCTGAGTAGGACTGGAGGAAAAATAAAAATAATTTGGAGAAGAATAAAGCCTCAGCCCCGAATCCCCGTATTTTTTCCTCTGGGGCTGCATCCCTTCTTTGCATTCCCTTCTCCGGTTTGGGAAATGGCTCCGGCAGCACTTGCTCTCTGCTTAAGCCTTGCAAATCTGAGATGTTTCTGAGCAGGATCACTGTAAAAGCACCCAGGTGAAGCCGGGGGGGGGGTACATGGCTGCTCTCTTGAGACTCTCCTCTTGATGAAAGCCAGTGGGATTTTTCACCAATAAGGCAGGAGTGAAAGCAGGGCCTCAGCATTCAGCTCCTTGTTATTAAATTGCTTGTAATTCTAGGCAATGTCCCAAGGCCTGCCAAAAGGGCTGTGTTCATCATACAACAAAATAATAGCCATCACAATTAATAAACGCTAATGGGAAAACACAGAAGGCAGAGTGCAGGTAAATGACAGGGACAGAGGATCCTTTTAACGTCTACAGGACTAACCCTTCACGCATCCCTCAAAGCTGAATGCACTTCAAGTATTTTCCAATCATTTACACATTCTTGGCTTATAACTTGCATTGTATCCCTTCGCAAACTCGGTAGCTGAGATTTCCAGGGCTGTGATGCTTGGAGCACCCGTGGGTTTGCTGTCCCCGGTTAGCTTGGAGTGGGCTAGATCCCGCTGTGGTCCCTGGTTGTCTTCTCCTTTCCTGCCAGCCCCATCCCTGAGCACATCTCGCCTGTGTGCGAGCACGGCTGGGGAAGGAGAGGATAGGAGGGCTGGCAGTCGCTGGGGCTGGGAGAAAAACGGGGAATGGGGGTGCTTAAAATAAACCCAATGCGCACATGAGTGTTATTGCAGCCGTGCCGGGTAAGGCTAGGGTTGTGTCCTCCCAAGAGGAGAGTTGACCGCCAGCAAAAATCCTCCTAACAACAATTAATGGCATCTAATTACTCTTTCTTTTGTCTTTTATTTAGCAACGAGGCTCAGCCCAGGAAGTCCTGGCTTCCACTGTTGGAGTGTTTTGACTCTGGGACTGCAAATGGCCTCGTTTCTTGGACAAACATGACCATGAACGTTTCCAAGCTCCTGCTGGTCCTCTCCTGCCCACCACATAAGTCCAAAGGCACCAGGTGTCATGGGGAGATACCCTGCACCATCAGGATCCCCTCTGCCACATTGTGTCTCAGCATGGTCCACGGTGGAAAAATTTCCCTGCTTCCCTCCCCAGGTCCCTTTTTCCCCAGTGTCCCCTTGGGGGCTGTGTCTGTCCCCACTAGCTCAGAGGTGTGTGATGAAATGGTTGCATTAAGCCAAACCAGTGGCACCACTGTCAGCTTATACTGGGAGCCAGAGGGGGAAGTAGAAGAAAAGGGCCTGATCCTTCCCTGGTATCCTCTCTGAGCGCTGATAGCCACAGCTCTGTGATTTCCTGACCCCAAAATGGTTTCTTTAATAGCCCTCAGTGGATTTTTCTTCCTTGAATTTCTTGAGCTGGTTCTCGACCCTGTGTCAGCCTTTCATCTCCTCTGGCAGTTTCTGATAGCATCCGTTTCGTTGTCCTCCTGCAGCAGACAAATGGTCTTGGAGGTGGGATGCCGTAGGATTCGTCTCCCGGCTCCTGGCACAGCAGACGCAGGAGATGAAGGAGTGGGACCATCTCCGTGGGAGGACTTGTGGGGACAGAAGACCACAAGGATCGATTTTAACTGCTTGGAAAGAGCACCCTGGTGCTGAGCGCCAGCGTAGCTGGCACGAGCAGCCATAGGTGTCTGGGATGCAGAAGCAGCTCATTGCAGACAGGGGTTTTTGGGGAAATGGTGGGGGATAACCAAAGCCAGTCTCTGCCAGAGTAAAAGGCTGCAGGGTGCCCCGTGCTCTGCAGCGTGCGTGGAAAGGGGGCAGGAGGTCCCACTCCTGAGCGGGGATGGGGAGGTAAAGCCACGTTTGGGGAGGATGGGCGTGCAGCAGGGTGGCGGGATGGGGATTTACCTCGATGGTTCGGAAAGCATGAAAATGGGGCAAAATTCTCTCCGTGAGTTGAAGGCAGGGGAATGACCCCTTTTCTGCCACGGAGGGGGCAGAAGGAGGAGACCGTGGCAGGGCAGGGCAGCAGCCACACGTGCAGGCAGGAAGAAGCAGCTAAAATAAGCAGATGGGTGGAAAAGGGAGGAGAGAGTATTAAGGAGATAACATAAAGGTTAGAGGGGAAAGTCAGAGGAAGTGAGCCTGAATGTCACGAAAAGGTGAAGCTGAGCCTCACGACCAGCACAGAGCGCCGAGATTAGCAAAGCCGTGTCGTGATGCACAAGGCTGCGTCGAGATACACCGCAAGCTGCCCCCCACCCCCGGCATCCTCCTCCCTCCGCCATCCACCCAGGGGGTCACTTGGAAATCATCCCTAATGTCACACGTGGGCTCCCGAGGGCAGCTCCCAAGCAGGCAGCGGCACTGCCTGTGCCGGCAGCATCCTGGCCGGGCTGGCTCCTCCCATGTGGGATTATTTTTTTATTCTCTCCAGAAGACAGTCCACCGTCTTGTAGCATGCAATATGTCATTGGCATTTGGGAACGAAGGCCAAATCAATGATTGGCTCCGATCATTTCTAACGTGGGATGGTTTTTATTTCAATGGCTCATCCACGTGTGGGACCAGAGCCCATGTAACACTTTGCTGCTGCTTCAACCTTATCGTGAGCCAGACTGAAATACTCAGGGGCTTTGTGTTTTCCAAATGCAGAACAAGCTTACGACTAAGCCCCCAGGTGCCATTACCTCATGTTTGTTTGCACGGGCTGGGAATAACACCAGCAGCATTTGGTGTCAAAGCCCTGCCAGACACCTTTTCGCTTGATGTAATTCTTGCGGCAGCCACCCCAGCACCGAGGATGCTCTTTGGCCCTTACGGTTTACTCCCATTTCCTGACTGCCAATCTTCATTTAACTCATTGAGCTCTGCATCACGACACAGCCAAAGGGATGAGCCTCGTGGCCTCGGTGGAGGAGCCGGGGCTGCAGCAGCTGGAGAAAAAGGAAGAGGAGAGGACCGGGGAGATAAAGCCCCCTCCCCAACAAGCCTGTGCTGCAGCTGATAAGAGCCCTCACGGGTTGTAATGGGAGCCCTGGCTGCCTGTTTCCTCACAAAGTCATGACTCAGGGATAATGTTCACATCCTCCGAATGGCGAGGGAGCTAAAAATACAGCCAGGAAAATGAGAATGAGCGAGCGAGCATGAATGAGAGCGTGAGTGAGAAATGCACTGGGGAAAAGAGAGAGGAAGCATGAATGAAAGAGCCTGGGAGAGAGAGAGTGAAAATAGCTGGACCCTTCCAAGTTTCCAAGCTGCAAACCTTTGCTTGCAATCAACACTCTGGCAAAGGCATGCCTGCGAGAATATAAACCCGTCCCGTGAATTTGTCTTTGCAAGCAACCCTCCTGGCATCACCCACCGAGAGCAGGAGGGCAAGACACCCTGCTCCGGGGGGGCTGCATCCTCCGGGGACACTTTGGGGGCTTCCCCCACGCCACCCGTGCCTCAGCATTGTCCTCAAAGGAGGGTGCCCTGCCTACTTGGGCGTACCTGAAGATAGGAAGAGATGCTTATTCCTGCCCATGCGCGGACCCAAACGCACAAGCAAGTTTTCCCATGGACGCACATGTCGTAGGTAGTCTCTCCTAGAAGGATGGATGTGCCTCTGCCCTCGGTGTGGGTCCTCACCAGGGTGGGGTGGGCTTGGGGAGCCCCACTGTTCCCCCAGACCCTGTTTCTCCAGCCTTTCCTAGTTTTTTTTTTTTTTTTTTTTTTTTTTTTTAATGAGCCTGTTGCTGTGAGTTACTGCCTTCCCCCTCTCTGAGCCCCAGGCATCTGCACATATACAAGAGCTCATTCTCCTGGAAGGATAAATGATTTTGCCCTCCACCGTAGCCCCCTTGCATCACAAATAGCCCCTTGGAGATGAAATAAGTTTTACACGTTTATCGCAGTGCTGAGGTTTCACCCACAGCCCCCTTGGCACTGGGCACTGTACCAGCACAGAGGAAAGGATGCTCCCCGTCCCCCATCCTCTACAGCTCTCCTCCTGCAAAGCCAGGGTGGATAGATGGGCCTTAGAGCAGGTCTTTAAGTTTAGGAGACCCTCTTTGCCCTGCGTAGAAGCTATATTCCAGAGCAGGATTCTAAGAAGTGGCACTGGGTTCTTGGGAAGCACCTGTGACATCGTTTTCTCTCTGGCTTTGGCAGGATTGAGGGGAACCCCCTACTGAAAGCAAAACCCCTTTCGTGCAGACTGCAGGAGTTCAATTACAGAGAGGTTTTTTACCAAAATGCCTTATTCTGACGTCTCCTTTCCCTCGCCATCTCGGCCGGCAGTGCCGAACACGTGGGCTGAGGCAGGCGAGCGGCTGGTCCCTGCCCGCAGCACCCAGAGAGGGCTGGCAGGGAGCAATCTCCCCGACACATCCCATCTCCCAGCACATGCCGGAGCCTTGTTTCAATTATTTCCTCCTGGGCAATCCGGCCGATCTGACACAGGCCCTCGCCTGCCACTTCCCAGCTCCTGGATTTTGTTCCGAGTTTCTTTTGTCCATGGTTTCCTCCAAGGTGTTGGGCTGGGAGAGGGATGCTGGAGGGATGCTGCTGTGTGGGGCAGGGAGAAGTGAGTCTGCACAGCCCGGGGGGGAGCCCATGGGTCTGTAAGAGCCATTAGACATGGACTGACCGTGTTTAATACATCCTTGGGAGCTGCTCTGGAGCATGCAAGAATTGCAAGGGTGCTGGGATCAGAAGGATGCCGGGGCCAAGCCATGGGACGAAAGATGGGGAAAGAGGTTCACGGCTGGATGGGGACATGTTATCATTCTAGCCCCGGTCCCTGGTGCTGATGGCAGGGGCTTTGTGGCAGAAGACCCTCATGCCAAGGACCAAAGGTGCTAAAAACCCCCTATGAACCGGAGGGTCTCTACCACTGCCTAACTGGGATTTACCTAAAAAGAGCAAATCCAGCCCAACATGTGCTAAAGTGGTAAAAAAGTGCAATCCCTGTCCACCACCCTCCAGATCTGCAGGGGAATTGGGCTACAGAGGGGAAGCCGGTTCCTAAGCAACATTTTTGGGGAAATAAATAAAAAAGGATTACTGAGTCCTGAGTCATATAAGTCATATAGGCGCTGCAGGGTTTCTGAGAGCGGGAAGTCACTCCTGGCCCCGCTGCTGTGGCCAGCCGCTGTCTGGGTGCCTGGATGCCAGCGGGTCACGGAGGGACGAGAACAGCCGGCGAAGCCGGGCTAAATTTGACCCATATCACAGATAGGAAGCGAGATTAGGTCCTTCTCCGTCATCGCTGCTGAGCCCAGCTCTCCTGACAAAGGCCCCAGGGGTGAGCCTGCTGCTAATCCAAGGAGCCAATTTTAGAGCCCGCTCTCTGCAGACAATCTCCGATTGTTTGGGCTGTTTTGAAGTTTTTCCCAGCCGCACCGTCATCGCATCCTGTGACTTGGCAGGAAAGGCTTTTGCGCAGGCAATGCTGCCAAGAAGCCCAAGAGGTGTGACAGCGTGGGCTGCACGTCCCCCCAGCCGTGTCCCCTCCCTGGGTGTCGGGGAAGGGGCTCGGTGGCCTCGGTGAAGGTGGCGGGGAAAAACGGGTGGCTCCAGGCAGTGGATTGCCCGCGATGTGACGGCGGTGCCAAGGGGACCAGACACAGATGTGGCAGCTCAGGGCCACCCACCCTGGGTGTAGGGGACCCCTCCGGCTGCTGCAGGTGGGTGGAGGCGGCTGCAGCTGCGGGGCACCCCGAGGAGCTCAGATGGGGCCATGAGATGCTGAAAGGAGCAGAGGATTTTCTCCCGGGCTGGGGAAAAAAGCCATTAAAACTGCATCAGAGCTCCTCCCCTTCTTTCTCCTGCTAAATAATGTATTTTTCCCTCCAAGCAAACTACTAGCACCACTCGCCTTCCTGTGCTCCCCCAGCACCGTTGCACCCCCTTTCCAGGTCCCTCTTCACCCACAGCCCATCAGCTGCAGGGCAGGATCCAGCTCTGCCCGTGGGTTTTCCCTTTCGGCTGTCAGCAGTTTTGCCAGCTCTTTCTTGAAATGGGAAGCAGCCAAAGCAAGCCGAGATACCTGAACCTGCCATCCATCCCCTTCTTGTCTGGACTCAAGATGTTTCAAAGCTCTCCCCTTTCTATTTCTATCCTTATTGTCATCCTGCTTTGAGAGGAAGGTCTATTATTCCCCCCCTCCTTTTCTCTCTACAAAAATGGGACATTGTTTCTTCTTTCTTTGATTTAAAAGCCAAAAACAGTTATAGGAAACTGTTCAGCAGATGTTTTACAGTATGAACCTAGGGGAAAAAAAAAAAAATAAAAGCTCTCCGATTTTGCTTGAGGATCTATATTTAGCCTAATGCTTCCTCCGATTCAGGGTTTGTGTTGGCATAGACGAGGCGTAGGTTTAAGCACTTTGATTGTAGCATTTATTTTATTTCTCCCATTTGCTGCATCCATTAAAATCTGGAGCTGACTGCACGAGCTAATGAAGCTCATTCAGGGAGGAGGTAAATTCAGCTTGCTCTGTGTTTCAGCAAGGTCCCTTTCAGCCCACAGATGCTCAGGGTGGGATTGAAAAAAATAATTTCTCATCCTATTTGCATTAGGGTAAGCAAGGCTGCCTCCATGCTCACGGCACTGCCCTGTGCTTGTGCCCAGGGTGGCCAAAATAAAATGAAACTCCCGGCTGAGATTTATAAAGTCTCAGAGGGAGATTTATAGGCACTGAATGAACTGACGCTGTGAGCCTCAGTTCCACGCGATGCACTGAAAATGGCATTCGCTGATTTTTGGAAACAGTTTCCATCAGGACAGCCAAAACTCATCCCGTAAACTTTCCCCAGGCCAGACTCCTGCTGACTTCAAAAACCCAAGGATTCAGTACCAGCTGAGCGAGACCTTCCAGATAAGGACGAGGGTTAACATCACCAGCCGTGTGTGTTCTTCCCTCAACCAGAAGCAACAGGAGAAACCTCATCTTTGCACTGTGAGATTATACCGCAGGTGGGAAATAAAAAAGCCATCTGCTACCTGCAGGTCTGGGAAAGGCTGGGCAACGATGGCATCTCACCCTCTGTGAAATCCATCCCCTGTTGCCATGTGTACCCTGGTCCCAAATGCTTGCAGTGCCACTCAGAAAGGCAGACCGAAAAGGCAGTGGAAAATCGAGGCTTGGAGCTTGCCCAAGAGACTGAGAGGAAGCCAATGCCACGTTATCACTGCCTGGTGAAGCTTGAGGCATTCCCCATCTAGGAAAAGCGTCTGGAGCGGGAGCGACAGCCCGTGACACTCTGCCACGGCACTCTCCATCAGCCCTTCCTGCGAGCCTTGCTCCTAATCTCACCCGCTCTCAGCCTGAGCCAAAATTTCCATACCCTGCTGCAGGGAATCGGGCTGGAGCTGCCAGCTGTGTCCCAGAGACATCAAGGAAAAACCTTAGGGAAAACCTGCTGGGATGCAGGTTCCCACAGGCTGGCACTCTGGATATGTGAGCAGGCGGCCACATTTGGGTCCCCAGCGATGGGAGCAGGAGTAAGAGGCTCAGACATACCTTTGGGATCCAGTTTCTTCTGGACTCTGTGTTAAAAACACGTATGTTTGCAGCTTATGAAGGGTGAGGATACCAGGATTTCATGCTGGGCCTCCTGAGGAGCATCTGCAGTGGGACAAGACTGTGCTGAGACCCTGTAGGTAGTAAAAGATGGAGAATCAGCAGCAGAAGAAACCAGGTGTTATTCAAGTGCACAGAAGATGTGTGTTAATGAAGATACGGTTTGTTTGCTACACCTGGTCCAGCAACTAGCCCAGAGATCCTTTGCAAACATCCTTATCCTAATGGAGGGCCAAATCTAGGACCAAAAGTAAAGCCTGTACTTGCTTACTATTGGAAGTTTTCAATCAGAAAGAGCCACGCTGTGGTCTTTTTTCCAGAATAAAATCCAGAGCAACTCCACTGAGGTGGGAGGTGCATGTGGGCACCCAGGTATAAGGGCAGGGAGGAATTAATCAGTGCTGGCACATGGTCTGCCCTTAAACATGACACTGGGCATCACTGGCAGTGATCTGGGCTGTGGTTTCGATGTGGAAATCAAAGCTGTGTTTCCAGACATTAATGGCGTGTTTGTTGTCTAAGATGGTGGAAAACCAGATAAAAGCTGTAGCCCAAATGACCTGTTTGATTTCCTATAGGGCATTGTTCGTGCAGCTTCTAAATAGCCTGCATGAGAAAGACAGAGCAATTAAAAAGGCAAACTCACCCAAATTCATGGGCTGAGCTCTGGGATGCTGGAAGGATAAAGGTCTAATTCATAGAAACATCTTTGGCTCCTTTATTTAGGATTTCTGTATATTATATATGCAGACAACCAGGAATGTCATTTTTTCCAGACTGCTTTTTGCATAAATTAAGATTGTTTGCTGTTCACCAGCTAACCCCGCCATGACCTCCCCTCCCCTCCTCTCCACCCCCCCGGCTCTGCTTAAAACCCGTGGGCCCATGCTGGCTCCTGCAGACTTCTGTGAGTGCTGGGAAGGGGGAAGGCGAGCTGGGACATCCCGAGCTGCCCGGGGTGGCTTTTTTGGAGAGCTGTGGAGCTGCAATGAGGACGGACAGGTTCATGAAGCACCTAAAGCAGGTCGTAGGACAAGGGTGAGGGTCTCCCTTCTCCCGGGTAGGTGTATCTGCCTCAACCATTCTTGGAGGATGGATGGTGGGCCGCGGTCATGCTCTTGGGGTCAGGTAGTGCCGCATGTGCTGAGGAAACGCCTTGGGAGATGCGAAGAGCTCCTTAACGCAGCCTGGATCCGGGTGGAAACCTGCTCGGCCCCGGGAGCGCTGATAAATGAGACGCTGCTGCTTCCCCTCCCACCCACATACTTCCACTTTCACTTCACATGTGGGACCCAGCACTGCGATCCCCAGCCTGGCCATAAATAACCCCTCCATCACCAGGCAGTCATGGTGACAGCGTGTATTAAGGCTGCCAGTACAAGTGTTATTTTTCCTCTTTCTTCCTCCTGGAGCCCTTGGCGTCCTCCACGGAGGGGAACATCACACCTCTCAGGGGATGTCACCTGTGTCCTGTTATCCCGCCTGAGCTCCCCCGATAATCGGCGGAGGATACAAAAGACAGTCTGTCCAAATGTGCTTGGTGGAGCTCAGGAATTAAATATGAAAAGACACAGCTGTTCCAAAAGCCTAATCTTTGTCACAGACAAACTTTCCTTGACCTGGAACCATGTGGAAAATAAACAGAGAGGTAAAGGACATGTTAATAACTCATTTCCACAAACCCAAGCCTCGCATTTCTGCTACTGTATTTTTTTTCCCCTCCTGCTTGCTCTCATAGCATAAAGTATTTTGTAAGATACATACATTTTTGCATTGGTTTAGACGTGCAAGTGGAGCACTGCCCTGAAATATCTCCAATCACCGGCAACTTCCCTGCCCTACGGTTCCTCATACAGCAGCGCGGGATAATAATATTTTCTTTGCCAAGCATGTAGCTCAGGTTTCTGTCTGGATGGTGGTACCCAGGAGGGCACAAATTTCAGCTCGGGCCTCCTGAGATTATTGTAAAACCCACCAAATCCTGCTGTCCTCTGTTGTGCGACTGTCAGCTGAGGGAGAACAAAAAGGTCCGTTTGATATTGGAAAAAAGGCCTCAAGAAAAAGAGAGTTTCCCAGGTTTATCAGCTAGCCGTAAAACCCAAATACAATGAAATCGCTTAATTCTTAACGTCATTCGAGTCCTTTCTCCCCCTCACCCCCAGCACAGTGGCATTTCTGACGCTGAAAAGATGTGAGCCATGAAAGGAGAAGCCCAGCGACTTCAAAGGATGTGCTGTGTTGGGTCTGAGTCAAGTGGTGAGTCACGAAACGATGGTGATGGAAAGCTAATGGCTCCTTTCTCCAGGCCTGGGATCACGCATGGGGACCACGAGCTGATTTATGGATGCAGTTGAGATACTGTGCTCGGCGCTGCTGCAGAGGTGTCCCTCTCTCGCGGGGGGAAAACAGACCTCCAGAGGTCTGCAGGACCACCTTGAGTGGAGCCAAATGGAAAACTTGGGCTCTCCCTGTTCTCCAGATGCTGCTTCAGCCTCGCCTCGCTGACAGTCCTTAGCGGCAGAGCAGGAGCTTTTTCACCGCTCAACCCTTCCCCGACATTTTTGGAGGCACTGCTTGCCAGAAGGGAGGTCTTCCAAGCCCAGGACACCAAAGCCACCGCACCCTGCTCTCCAGGCAAGGCCACCTACACCACAGAAACCAGTATGTAAAGAGAGCAGGCGGCACAAGGGGACCCAGCTTTCAGATTTCGGCTGGTGTCCTCAGACAACAGCAACAGCAGTAATGATAATTACAGCTTCCCATTCATTATCCTCACAGTTTAACCATAATAAGCTGCTTATTATTTTCAGAACGGGTTTTATATGACATTTTCACGGCGGTGCTAATCTTATTTTTTTAAAAGAGGATGCAAAGGGAAGCAGTTAAATGGCCTCAATTCATTTTCTTTATTTTTATACTGGCTTGGGAAGCAGTTGACTTTTTAAAAATGTCAAGATTTTTATCAACGTTTTGAATTTCACTACAGCAAGATGCAGAGAATATTTTAACAGATAAAAGAAAATAAAAATATCTCTCTTTTTTTACCCCTATGCTAATAGTAAGTTAAGTAATAAAGAGCAAGTGATTAACTGGCTGCTGAATTCATTTTGAAATCTGGCCAGATGTGTTCGAGCAGGAATTGTTAGTTGATAGCATTTTTGTAAATCTGATCTTTATTTATACGCTTGCCTGGGAAAAGAGCACTTCTGAAATCTGGCTTTATAGTCTTAGATTAAATGATTTTGGATGAGGATTTTAATTTACAGATTTGAAGAGGGTATATGTGATGAAATCTTATCTGTTTTTTTTTTTTTCTGAGTGTATCAGATAGTCTAATAAAAGATCCCCCTCCCAACCAACAGGCCTAATTTTTCTTAAAATGACAGAACTGGTAAATGATGACTGATTTTCCAGTTAACATTTTCATAAATGAGAACTGATTTACCTTTTTCTTACAGCTTTCAGGAGTTCCTGTGCATCCTTCCCCTACGTTGTTAATGGTGTGAGTGGGGCAGGCACCTGCACAAAGGAGATCGCAATGATAATATTTATGTTGGCTCTTAGAAAAGTGATTATTTTTTGTGCTTACAAGGCAAAATTCACAAATTTGCATCTTAAGTGCTCAGACTGGTGATGTTATGGCTAGAACTTCCCTAGAGATGTTGCTTAACATCAGAGTTAGAGCTGAGTGGAAATTTCTCACTTCCTCTTCCAGAATGAAAATATGGATGGGACTTGGTGTTCTTCTGGGTTTTATCATATATATACACATATATGTCTTTATAGTGATGTGTATAGACTAAAAATGAAAACTCAAAGCTGAAGGAAAGGATTTTTCTGCACGTTGTATCACATCCAAGCCAGTCTAACATCTCCAGGCACAGTTATTTAAAGCCTGTTTCTGCATGGTTCTCGTACACCTTGTAGAAGTGAGATAAACCATGTATGAGCAAGTTTATTGCAATTAACTCAATCCGTATGAAGGAGATTTAACTGTAGCAGCTTCCAACCTAATCTAGCCTCACAAAAGACATGTGTGGACCCCTTTTAAGCATTCAGGATGCTCCCATACACCCTGAACCGCTTCTCCTTTAGTGTATATTCTGTATCCATCACATCGTACCCAAGATGACGGAGCTGAGCTCCTGCCTGACCCAAAGATGGAAAATCCCTATTCTCCCGCTTTTGAGGACAGATATTTCCCCTCAACTTGGACAGGGCATGCAGCACCCTTGGGCTCCATACGAGGAGGCAGTTAATCGGGCGTTCGTCCCTGGCCCGCTGGCCAGAAGGCTTGAGCTCTGATGGTGCCTCTAGTTTGCTTTCGAGGCCAGCCAGCGACGGAAAGCCTCAGCACCTGGCCACCAGATGTGCACAGCTCTTGGGGGACCACTGCTGAAGCATCTGGGGCACAGGCTGCGTGTCATTGCCTTGATTTTGAGGAGGGGCAGGAGGGAATGCTGCTGCAGCCTGGGCAAACCTGCCACAGTATTTACAAGCACAGGCAGCTCCTTGATCTGGCTGTGTCACCTTCTCCCAGGGCGAACAGAGGCTGGGAAGGTAACCCTCCAAATCAAGACCCTCTTTCTTTGCTCCCTTGTACTGGAGTCAGCGTGTAATACCAACTAAAAGCAGACAGATTCAGGCGCTCAGGGTCATTTTATCAGTTGCTGCTCTGTTTTTCCAGTGTAATATGGAAATGATGATACTTATAGATCCATAAAGGGATGTGGAAGCTTATTGCATGCAACTTTTCACCCTTAGTGGCTTATGATCCTCAAGCAGGACTACAAGTCTGCAGGATCTCTCCCTGGAAAATAATCCGGGCGGCTGCAAGAGTCAATTGTGGTAGGTGACAGTCAGTGAAACTCAGAGCGCTCTGGCCGTGATGAATTTTGCCCAGGTGATCCCTGCTCACTCCCCAGCTCCAGGATGCAAACTGTGACCCTCTCCAGTCATAGCCACCTTCAGTATGATGCTGCTTTCATTTTCCATCCATTCCTCTAGCTGCAAAACAGTGATAAGGATTGCTTAGGTTATTGGGAAAGGGGCTGTTTCTGCTGACACCTATATCCAGCTCCTTCCAGAAGGAGCCTGTGTGCCCGTGTGCCCCTAAATTGAAGCAGCCTACCAGTGCACAACCTGTGAAACATCCATGAGACATCTCAGACTCGGTAAAAACATTAATAACTACTTAAATTAAACATTAAGGAATCGTTTTATTTTTTTACGAGTACAAAGAAAATCCAAACCATCTGGAATGGAAAGTACTTCTCGATGCACAATGGCTCTATGATAAATTCCATGAGCTACCCGAAATTTAACCCAACTTTTTGTTGCGAGCTGAAGCAACAGACTTAGGTGACTGATGTGCCCAAAATCAGGCCACCACGTGCAAGCCAAGCGAGGTGATCTGCACGCAGCAGACATCGTGCTGCCTTGTAAGAAACAACTGAAACCAGAAGCCTCTCCATTTTGCAGACACACAGTTGATTGGACAGCCATAATACAGAGGCTATTAATATATAGATTACTGTATCGGAAGAACCGTCTGCTGCAGAGCAAAGCATCCAGCCCAGGGAAAGACATCTTGTTTGCAGCTGCCAGCGGGGTTATCCTGCAGCCTTGGGAAGAGTTGCCCAGATAAAAATTGATTGCTGGATGCATTCCACTCCTTTGGCGCTCAGACGTGACTGAGGCTTTGTACCAAAGCCCAGGAGGCTGGAAACCTTCCTGAGAAGATGGGAACCCTGTAAATAATTTCCTGCGTTAAAATAGCTACAAGAGCGATCCGTGCCTTACGGCTGCAAGTTCAACAGGTAACGTATATTCGGGCCACCTGTAGCCGTGTGTTTCTAAGTTAAAGCAAGGGCTAAAGGGGAGATACGTTCTTCATTTAGGAGCTGGAGAAAATCCTTGAAGGACCTGTTAATAGTTTTATGTGCATAAATATTGGGGTTTTCTTTTTATTTGTCACTATGTGCATTTGAGCAATCTCCTGGACTGGTGGGTGAAGAACAGGAGAGACCTTTATGCCTGTGAACACTAGTTTTGCACATTTGATTCCTCTGGGTAGCATCTGGCAGCAGTAGGTGCCACAGAAGCCCTGTGCAGGCAGAAATTATCCATGTCATAGCAAATGCAGTTTTGGTCTGCACTTTGCAAATGTCCACTTAGCTGACAGTATCCAAAATACCTGGTTTTGGATTGGGAAGGGCTGTCCCCGGGAGTTATTTCTCTCCTCAGACTGATCAATACTTCAGCCTGGATTTCCAGTGACAGCACTTAGATGTACATGCTGCATTTTTTTTATGGTGAAGACGCTGCAAACTTACCTGAAAACCAGCCACTTCTGCAAATATTCTGGCAAGCAGAATATTACAGTGTCCGTGCATTGAGGCAATAAGGGCCGAGTCCCATGGCTGTGTCCTCTTTTTTGCTGTTATATTACAGTTTGCTTTTAGGATTTCTAGGGAAAATCACAGCAGCTGTTCCCAGCCTCCCATTTCGCCCATAAACAAAATGTCCCAGAACAGCACATATGTAACCCCTGGCGTTTGGGCTTTGCCCCGCTCCTGAGGCTGCTGGCAGGGACTCAGCTGGAGCAGTTGCTCACAAAGACGGTGTGACGGGGATCTGTGCTGGAGCTGGAGAGGATTATCAGCCTGGAGCCCTCTCCTGGAGGAAAAAGCAGCTTTGCTGCCTGGAGAGTGAGAGCAGGAGAAGCAGGATGGGCACGTCCTCTTGCATCCAGGAGCTGGGGGTAGAGCTGGGGCTTCAGAAGTCCCTGGCCAGGCTGCGAGGGTTTGGGCAGGCTGGGCAGGAGGATGCAGAGGCGTTAAGAGAGGGCAGCCCCAGGTCCTGCACTCCCAGAGCGAAGCAGGTAATTTACACTGTTTTGTGGGTTTTTTTTAAGTGAGCTCACTGCAACCTGTGTTTCTGTCCCTCTCCCTTTTCCTGCCCAGTTGAGAAAGCGCTCGCCTGCCCTTCAGGTCCCAGCAGCCTTCTCTCCAGAAAGCCCCTGGCCTCCTTTAGCATCTGCATTAAAAACAGTCTTTGGGGTGATGCAGGTTGGGACCAGGCAGCTCTGTCAGAGGAGGGAGCTGAACCAGTGGCTCCCAGTGCTGCCCCAGCATCTCCCCTCTCTGGTGCCTTATATAAGGGGAGATTGCTTCAGCCTTTATGCTTTTAAAAGCAAGCAGCAGCCACCATGGCTTTTTTTTTTTTTTTTTTTTTTTTTTTTTGGCACGCCTGGTACCAGAAGTGTGTGATAAGGGGTTTTGGGGCAGGCTACCAGGCTGTGCCCACAGCAGCCTGATGGCTGGATCCTGCCCAGCCTTGGGGGTAAGGCAGGCACCAGAAAGCCGGCGGTGCCCTGGGATATGCACGGGAGCAGGAAAGGCAGAAGTGCCCAGGGGACCTTTTAGGAGGAAACAGCAGTTTCTGCCATTAGGCACCTTCAGGCGCAAGCTGAGCCGAGGTTCGGGGATCAGGGCTGGATAAACCTCACCCTGGTTGTGCTCTGCGTGCCAGTTTTTTTTTTTTAGTCGCTGTGTAAGAATAAGCTCCACTTCACAGGGACTTTGGGGGGCCGGAGTAACACTTGCAAAACCCGCTGAAGCCCTCGACTCGCTTTACAGGACACAGGAGCAGCATGGACACAAAGGCCACCACCACCACAGCCCAGTACCCCGCACTGGGGGGGGGGGGGGGGGCTAGCAGGAGGCTGCCCCCCATGACCATCTCAATCAACATCACCTTTTTTTTTTTTTTTTTTTTTTTTTTTGTCCCCCATCGGCGTGACATCTGCCAGAGGTGGCTTTTTCCTGGCTAGCGGTGGCCGCCGGAGCATGAGCGGCGTGGAGCTCTCCTTTCCCACCGCCCTGGATGCAGGACTGACCACTCCCCCTCCCTTTGAATAGGCGGCCCTGCTGCAAACACTATATTTCCATCCTCTCCAGCTCCAGCGCAGAGGATAGCACCAGGTAGTTGGAAAGAGATCGGAGACAAGTGTGGGAAGCCGTGGAAGACATAAGCTTTTCCCCTGGTCTTTCAACTAAGTAGTAAGTGGCGGTGGGGAGAGAGTCTGTTTAAACTCTTTTGCGGGTTGTAGGTACCTGTGTTCATTTTCAGGACATCTAAGATTTGTTTTGCCAGTGATTTACTTTTACTCTCTCCATTTCCAGTTTCACCCAGTAACTGATTCATGTGTTTGCTAACAGTACTGCAGAATCTTATATAAATGTCTGAGCTGATGCTTCCCTTTAAAAATCCCCCCCCCTTTATTTTTTATATAGAGTATATAAATTTTATATGTATGTTTAGGAGAACATTATTATTTTCCTCTTCTAGGCAGAAGGCTGTACCTTGGCATTATTACAGTGGATTAAATTTGCAGTTCTTTTTCTATTTTGGGTTGCATTTTGGTCTGGATGGAGGTTTGGGTTTTTTTGTTGTGAGGCAGGGGGAGAAGCAAAGTGCCTGGGGTCGGATGCTCACTCAGCTCCCTCCAGCCTTGAGCACAGACAGACAGACAAGGAGCGGACCCCTTCACAACGGGGCTGATTCCCATCTTCGGAGGGATGCTTGTAAGGGGTTTGCTGCCGCACCTCCCCTTCTTTTCAATAGCAATGCCATTCCCCAAAGGGCGGAAAGTGCCACAGGTGCCAGCATTTGCTTTTGGGAGGAATTGGAGCCCTGAGCGTGACAACCGCAGGGATGTGCTGCCGCGCCGCTGCTGTTCCTTGGGAAGGGCGCAATCCTGCACCCCTCACCCAGCCGAAAAGAGCCAGTGGGAACTGTGAGTCCCTGAGGAGCACAGGCAAGGCCTTCCCCCTTCCCATTAGTCTCTAAATCATTGCTTTGCATGTGGCCACTCCTTTGGTATTACAGTTACCATCAACTTCCCATCCTGTGCTGTCAACTGACACCTTTGGGGGCTGTGGGCTGGGTCCAGAGCGGTTTCCTGCTTACAGGCTATTCATGCTGCCTCTAATTTGGCTGGTTTTTTAAGCTTTCCCCTGCCTGTTGTGTAAACAATTTTCTGGCAAGCCAGATTTTTGGGGCTACCCAGGCATTTTCGCCTTGGGCAGCAGGGAATGGCACCACTCACCCGGGGGCTGGGGTTTGTGCAGAAGCACGCCGTGGATTTTGTGCACCCAGCACCGGGATGTGTGTGTGTGCATGTCCCCTGTCCTCAGCTTCACTGCTGAGCTTCGGGGTACCTTGTGCCCCTCCAAACTAGAAAACACCCCAGTGTTATTTTCCTCGTTATACATCTGGCAAGTTGAGGCACAGAGGAACGAAAGGTAACCTAATTTTCTAAAGCGATTTGGATACCTAATGAAAAGAGGTGCTTCGTGGGATTTTCAAAGCACTGTCAGACCTGGGCAGGCTGGTCTCAGGCGTCCTGCTGCGGGAGTCTAGAGCAAAACGCAGCCTTACAGATGGGCTGTCAATCCCTGACCAAGACCCCTTTACCACGGGGCAGACTGGGCTCTCTGAGATGGCGACCTCAGATGTGCTCCTCGCAGGGCCAGATCCTTCCCTGGTGCAGGGGATCCCTTGCTGAACTGTGGTTCATTCCCCTTTTGCTTTGCCCCAGCTGACGATCTGGCCCCTGATGTTGTGCTGTAAGTCTATTATTTCTCGGAGGGAAATTTGTGAGTGAAATAACAGATGACCTAATTACCCCACCACCACCCATTCACATCTTCCTGCAATTGCAAGTAGCTGCTATGATCCAAGAGAGAGCAGCGTGATTTAATGGCAATAGCCTCCCTGGTTTAGTATCCCACCTAAACCCCTCTCCTTGCCATGACCTGCGCTGTCAGCTCGCTATAGATTTGGTGGTGCTGTTGACGGTGGCATTATTTTAGCTTCATTATAAAATAGCAGCTGAGTAATAGACGAATGAGCAGGGTAAAGGAGAAGTCTAAAGCGGAAAGCAGTTTACTACCAAGCACAAAGAACAAGGGCTCGTGGGCGCGCGTGTATATGAGACTGGTCCAAACTTTAACTGTCCCAGCACTATCTCACAACTGCTGTCATCCATCCCAGCTAGAGCTTGTCCAGCCAAATGGGAAGGCTCTTAAGATACCATCGTATCTCCTTCAGATCTGACAGCTACTGAGAAAAGAAAGAGCACAGCGTTAAAGCAGAAAGTGATGTGCTGACAGGCAGCCCCCCCTGCCCCTGCTAGCCACATCATTCCCAGAAACAGCGCGGACAACCTTCTTACGGCAACGCTAATCCGACTGCAATCACCGCTGTGTAGTTAAGATAGTGGCTCAGGGGCTCAGATACTCGGCCTCTCATGCTCACTTTCTCCATATGACCTTAGCCAAGTCATTTAATCTCTTGGAGTATTTATGGAGGGTGCAGAAGGGCAATTGCTATATTGCTCTACTTACCACAGCTTCATTATTTACTGCCTGGCCCGGTTTCCCTTCAGTAGATCAGGTATTATCTTTGAGAACGCTATGAAGTTTTAAAATCATAACAAATGTGGGATCCCCGGTATGAAATGGAGACAGGAGGTGGCCGATCTGTTAAAAAGCGTGGTTTGTAAATAGGCAGCAGGAGAAGCATGGTCATTTCTATTGCTCATATCCCTGCATTAAGGACGCTTCTTTTATTTTAAGCTGGTGCCAGGGTTTGATGAATTGAATGAGGTTTTAACATGCCAACAGATCAACAAACACTCTTTCCCCTGAGAACTGAATTGGCAGGCGGCCTGGAAAATGCCAGGATTTCAAGGGTTAAAGCCTTGCGGAAGAATGTCATTTCCACGAGCTATTTTCCCCACCCCCTCAAAGATGATAAATTATTACTTGATGCAAAAATAAAATGGCTATCACTAAGCAGCTTTGGGTCAGTGAGCTGCCAGCACAGCAGCCCATGGAGGATGGTCATCTTGAAGGTGCTGCTTCTCATTTTTAAAGTCTTCATTCACATTCTTGAAGTCAGAAATATTTTGATGGAGTTGCTGATGCTGCCCTGTCCTCCTGGCTCCTCATCTATCCCCATGGAGAGGGAATTTTGTTGGTTTATTGGGATGGAGAAAAGCGCCCGAGTACTGTTTTGCAGCTGTCCCAGTTGTGCCACCCTTCAGCGACACCGTTACTGGGTTGCCAGCCTGGGGTTGAGGGATGTGTGATGGGCAGAAGCTGAGTGTGGTCTTACAACTCTGAAACTGGGGAGCAATCTGAGCCCCAGGATTTTGCAAGAGACAGGGGAGACCCATGCACAGAGGACTAAACTGGGAGACAGAGGTGGGAGCTGCTGGTCTCAACTCTGCCACTGGAAAGTCACTGTGGTCTCACTCTGCTTCTCTTTCCCCATCCTTAAAACAACATAATACTAAAACACTAAATGAGACTATTATAAAGGGTCTTCATGTATCCAATAGACAAAGTTTGCTTTGTTTTAATATACATTTTTAACTCCTTCCTCACTTCTGCATGGGTGCGTGTGTTAATCATGAGGACAATCAGCTCTTCCCTTTTTAAACTAAGCTTGTAATTTGTTTTTTAAAAAAACTCTTGTAAAGAGGAGGGATGGATGTTGAAATGAAATTAAAATTCTAATTTACTTTAGAAATGACCCAAGAGTCTAATAGCTTTGGCTGGTACTTGATCAAGTCCCAAAATAAATGCTATTTCTCCCACACATGTTTTCACAATAAGACAGGAATAATAAGAGCAAACAATAAGACTGAAGTCAAGCTGTTAAGTCATTAAGGATTTTACCAAATGGCTCTGATTCCCCTCTATTTATTAACAGCTCTCAGCAAGCTGTGGATCTTGATTATCTTGGTGTAAATCTGCAGTGATTTCCTTAATATCGGCCAAGTTACCTGCCATGAAGAGCACTATCATTGAATTTAGCTCAGCTGCAAGCTCCTGAGCGGTCATTAAAGCTATCTAATGGCATCCAAGGGGAGGAGAGGAACTATTTAGGCTCTTATTAGAGGAAGCTAAAGAGAAGAAAAATATCGCTCAAACATCAGGGAAACTTGCTGACAGTGAGAGATGTATTGGGCTGTGAAGTAGTTTCCTATGGGAAGTGGTGGAAGTTCTGTTAAAATTAGCCTGGACAAAGCACACCAGAGCTCCCTTTCTGCTGTCATCTTGCCTCCCGTTGCTGGCCTTGCATACCTGTTTTTCCAGAGGACAGTTCTTTTGTGCACAGAATCTGCTCACCTGCCCTTTTTCAAGCAGGGCTTGTCTTCCAGGTCCCTTTCACAGCCTCAAGCCTGCTTGTCTCTGTCATTTAACCCAGGCCCCCCCCCCAAACTGCATCAGGTTGGGGGACAGAATTTAACTTGCATTTTAGCTGGACTTGCCTTGAACAGCCAGGGATGGGGGTGCAGGTGGTTGCTGAGTTTGCACAGTATTTCTCACCCTGACTCGTGCTTTTTAACAGTACACCTTGCAGGGGAAGAGAAACTGAAAAGCAAACTGTGCTTGCTATAAATCTATTTCAGCCTCTGTCTAGAGATGATCATTCCCCTTTTCCAGTCCAGGGCTCGGGAGGGGGTTGCTGGTGCTGCTTTACAGCTCTGGCAATCTTATTGATATTCTTTATTGCATGAAGCCTTGTCTTGGGTGTCAGGATGGGTTTAGTGCTTCTCCTTTGACCAAAGCACATGCTGCTTCGAGCATCAACGTGTGGTACTTTGCTGGAAGGTTCAGCTGGCAACGGCATCCTGAGAAAGATGCAAACGACATTCAGAGAGGCATGAAAGCAGTTCTCGAGAACTGGTGTGACTTAGGTGTCTTGATCAAAGGAAAAAGAAAACCCCAACCCCAACTGCCTATTGCACAAGCTGCAAAGCAGGAAAAAGAGCTGCTCATGGGGACTGCTGTTTTAACTGCTATTTTAATGGTGTAACTGAGTACTCTCAGACACGTGCGTGCCATTGAAATAGGTGGATCAGCCTGGAGATTTCTCTGTCTCCATTTTGCAGAGTCTGTCTTGCTTTGGTAGCATTTGGCAGCATTAATCTTTACTCTAGAGCAAGAGGGAGACCAGCTCATGTTTAGGTGAGATGGTTTATACTTGTTTAAGGTTAGGATCAGGGGACGGCTGTGTGACAGACTAGGACTGAGCACCTTGCCCTTCATTAGCCGAGTTGCAGAAATGGGCTCCACGCACCTTCTTTGTTTTACCCAGCTGCAGACTGACCCAGCTGCAACGAGATTTAAGCAAACGTGTTTTTAACGCCTCGTTAGAGCAGGCTGGTAGGGTGTGCACAGATGCCGAGATTAGCTAAGGCTTCTCAGCCACAGTAACTTGCAAAATGCGTGTTTTTGTGTTGCTCTAAGCGCAAAGAGAAATAGGCTCGTTGTTCTTTTACCACGTAGGTGAATTAAAAAGACAAGTTAAAAAAAAAAAAATACTGGTGTTAGAGCAAAAGTTAGTAATAACAAGCAGGAAATGATGATAATAATTTAATACACATACACATGCAGGTGTTTCACATTTGGCCATTAGTCACAGAGCGCAGTGGGAGACGCTATCTGGAGTCCCTGTTTGCTAAAGTGGTGAGTGAGGCACAGCTGAAGCAGGCTCTGCCCTTTGCCTGGATGTTTGCTAACCGCTGGCTGGCCCCCAGCAACAGCGAAGCCCCCTCCCGGCCCTGTGAGCTGGGAAGGTGTGGAGGGGAAGGCTGGGAGCGGGTCCCAGTGCCTTTGGGAGTTATTCGTGGATGCAGTGCCAAAGTGGAGGCTGAAGGTAAGGAGGTTGCGCTGGCTCTGTCTAGAAGATGACTCGGACAAGCGTTTGCATCTGCAGCGGTTACAGTCGGTAGCACAGGAGGTCTGCAGAAATCAGAAGGGAGGCATTTCGGAGGAGCCGGAGCTTCTGTGTCCTCAGAGAGGTTAAAGCAGTGGCAGCTCTTCCGTCTCGCAGGCTATGCTGTGTATTGGCACGATGAAAATAGCCATTCCCCTTGGCTCCAAGTCATATCCTGCCTGAGTGAGCCGTTCTGAGCCCAGGCTACTCCCCCTTTACTCTTTCCTTCCAGCACCTTTAAGTCATGTTCCCCAAAACACAGAAAGTGCATTGGCCCTGCATTTTCTGCTGTGCATTTAAGGGAGAGGGGGAGAAACATCGACTTACTTGAAGACAGAGCCAGATTGCAGCTCCTTCACCTCAGCTACACAAATGGGCTAATCGATGATTAAAAATCACATCTCATGAACAGCACTGGTAGAGGGACTTGCTCAGAGGAGTACATACCATGCTAGGACTGACATGTGAAACTGCGATGTTCTCCTGTGGGCTGAGATCGTTATTTAGTGCACTGCAAATTACCCAGGAATATAAGTCTCAGCAATGCAAGGGAGAGCTTTAGCAACGGAAACGTAAGCTAGCGCGGGAAAACAGAAGAATATCTCTTGAAAACAGCAAAGTTCTTTGTGAAAGAGGTTGTTTTTGACAAAACTTTTACAGGAAAGGTGTTGATCTCAACAAACTGGCCTTCTTTTTTTTTTTGTTTTCTCAAAAGAAAAAAAAATGGCAACGACTTCCCACTGATTCTACAGCAAAGGAAATATGATCTCATCTTCCCTCAGAGTAGCTCCATCAGCTTCCAGGTGATAATTCATTCACCATTGTCAGGCTCTCATCAGTTTACACTAATGGATCTGTGTGTTTGCATTGTTGATACAACACATCTAATCACATTATTAATACAGATATTTTTCCTCTTAACTTTTCCAGCTTAAACTCATTAAGATGCTAGTCTGGTCCTAGCTTTATATGGCTGTGAGAAAGCACAGGTTTAGCAGATACTATCAGTTTTTATGCCTTTTGCAGCAGGGCATCTAATGTCCGTCTCCATTTCCGCAGGCACCTCTGAGATGATGAGTTACTATATGGACACAACCATCGGCAACACAGCCCCTTATCCTTTGGCTCGCCCTGGAGTGATGGTAAGAAAGGAGTTTGGGTTGTTTTTCTGTCCCTAGAAGTGGGTTTTCTCTTTGGTTGCTGCAACTTTGCTGGCCTATTCACTGACATGGCTTGGTGTTGACCACTAAATTGTTCCAAGGTTTCACGCAGTTTTCAGAGCAGCGTCCAAGTGCTGTTTACCCAGAGCTTATCTGAACCTCTCGAGCTTGCAAACTTCAACTGGAAATAGGATGGCTGCATCGGATTTCCTGCACTTGTGTTTGGAGGAGGATTGTTAGGGTAACCATTGTCCCGGTGTCTCCGCTCCCTGTGCTGACCTTCACCTGCCGTGGATGAATGTAGTGGGATCAGCACAAAGCAGATGAGGCTTTGGAAAATGTTTGGTTGGTTTTCTGGAGTTTTTGGACAACTTTGGTGCTCCCTCTCCTAAGCCAGCACCTTTCTGTCTGTGCAGCTGATGGGTGGTCATGTATAATACGTGTTAGAGTGTGATTCTGGGCGTACCCATGCTGGCTGCCAGCAGCTATGGGACAGGTTTGACCATGCTTCGACCCTTATTCAGAGAAATCACTTTACTAGACATATGCCCAAAGAAATTCTGGCCAGTGTTAAAGATCCTAGACAAGGTCAGATGCAAGCTGTAACTCTGAGCTGAGACACCAGGCTGCACAGACGACTTGCTAGAAAGCAAAATTTTCACCAAATTAGGAAGAAAAGACCACTCTGACACATGAAATATTTCTAACACAGCTCACTATTTTTCCTTTAAATGGTTCCAAGCAAGCATTTGGCTTTTAAATATTGATTGGAAATGAAGCAAAACTATTTCCCTGTGGGAAATAAAAAAAACTAAAAAAAAAAAGAAAACACCCTGAATTTATTTTTATATATGTTGCTATCCTCTTATATAGAGATATACACATATATGAACCATATATATATTATATGGTATATATGTCTCTACACACATGTATATATGGCAAATATGTATATAAGGTATATACATACACCTATGTATAAAATAGGTATGTATAAAATAAAATTAAAATTATATCCTGGGATTATTTCCATATATCTATATATGCTTGTATATATAATACATATATTTTCTTTATGAAGAATAAATATCACTTTATAGACAATAAAACCAAACATGTGTAATATATAATGACAGTTATAACCAAGATTACATATGTGTGAGTATATACGTGCCTATATCACATGTATAATCAATACATGTATATACATAATGTATTATGTGTAAGTGTAAAATACAGTATATTATGTAATATATGTGTAACAAAACGTAAGTTTATATAAGTACCCATCTGTGTATATACTTCATGTGTGCATACCACATTATATATATATGCACACACAGATGTATGTATACACACATATAGATGTCCATGGACACATAACTAATATAGATACAAATAATGCAAATATAAACATAATAGTCACAAATAATATCAATATAAAGAGGCATATGAACATAAATCTGATGGCCTGCCCCAGCTCCCACCAGCATGGGACCGGGCTCCCCCATAGTGCCAGGGCTGTGACCCGGGGCAGGGCCACGGCCTCCCCACATTTTTGGGGGGGCTGTGGGGCCTCCCGCTGTCAAAAAAATAATGTTACCAGCTGGCAGGGCTGAAACGAGCCCTCTCTCAAGGACGGTGTCCTCCCCATGGCTGGCCCTGAGGAGATGCCCCTCCTCGCCACCATCTTGCTGAGCACTGCCTCACGGCAGGCCTTCATTTTTTTTCCCCTCACGTTTCTTTAAAAAAATGCCTTTTCAGCCTCATCGTCACGCCCCTCAGGCCAGGTGAGTTTGGATAACACTTTCTTCGGAGCAAACCCTGACGGGCCCAGGACTTTGTGCCTGATTTGAGGGGGGAGAAAGGCACGCTGCCACCTTGATCGGGGCAGCCATTTCAGGGCCTCGCTCCCCTGACGCTTCTCCCTCTCCTGCTCCCAGAAGCAAGGTGCCGCCAGCCCCTGTGAGGATCCCTGGGTGACCTGTGGCTTTCAGTCCACCTGCTGCCAGCCGAGGACGTGCTGCCCGCTCTGGGATGAGCCTGCCACGCAAGAAGTGCCCACCGGCCTGGAGCACTACAGCACGGGTAGGACACCATTTTGGGAGTGGGTTTGGAAACTGGGATGGCGCCTTTCCCCCCCAGTGCCTTGGGGCTTGTTGGCATGGTCAGGTGAAAAGATGGGCCTTAAAGGCCCGCCACGCTCTCGTTTGTTGTCCAGCGTGTCCTGCTTGTCTCCTTCCTCCTAGATTTGCTCTCTTCCTGACAATTTATTGGGGTGTTTTGCCCTTAATGCAGCCACAGGGCACCTACTGCAGCATCACCAGGTTGGTACCTGCCTTGCTGGCTGTCAAGGGTCTCCCTCGGTGGAGATGGGGCCAGAATGCAGATAAAAAACCTTAAAGCTGCTTTGTTTAACTATTCTCCTTCTGCCAGAGTGATGCTGAAGGATGGGAGCTTTCTTCCTCCCTGCCATGCTGTGGGTGCCCAGCTGGGAGAACCCCTCTCCTCTTTTGGGCGGTGATTTTGATGTCCTGTGTGTACCTCCCTTGGATTTAGGGACTGCGGCCCTGATTGCTGCTCCCTGGAGTCCTGACAGACATGGGGGGTCTCTAGGAAGATACTGTAGGCAAGGTGGACCTGCCAAACTGCTGGTTGCATCTTCAGCATTTCCCATGGCATTTGCAGGACTGATGTCCTTGCCAGTGGCTTTGGAAAATGGCCTTCATGGGGGGTTGCGAGGAGCCAGAGACTCCCAAGGTTTAATTCCACTGTGGTAGTGATTTTGGGTCTCTTGCTTTTGTAGCTCATTGCCTTGCTCCTTGGGAGGGTAGTGGCATGGTCTTCAGGTAACCACAACTGGAGATGTGTGGTCACGCTGTGCTGTCAGGGCTGCATGGTTGCAATGTGCTGCGCAGCTAAAACAATTCACTGACTTGGACTAGATGATCATCTTCTCTAATGCATTCATAATTTGAAAGTCGTTACAAAATCGCCGGTGACTAATTCTTGCCCTGCACGTTGTTCAACCCGTGAATCTTCAAGCTGAGCTTGCAGTTTGGGGCTGCTTCTTGTATAACCAACTGGCAGTGCAGATGTTGGGCGGGCAGTTGGTCCTCCTGCCTGCGGGACGGGCCATGAGGTATCAGCAAAGAGCCCCGTTGTGCTGTGGCAGAGGAGAGGGCTTAGGTATGCCGTGGCACGGGCCAACTGCAGGAACTAAGTGAAAAAGCTCAAGCTGCACGAATGTGACCTTTGTGAAGGGCCAATATGAAGTTTATGTTTCACTTAAGTCCCACATAAGCCTATCATGAAGAACTTAAATCCCATGTAAGCTTTTGCATGGCATGTGCTGGTCTTCTGTGACTTGTTCCCGGCTCGTTAGTTATGCACATTGGCCCCTTGGGAGGGGAAAAGCCCTGATGTTTAGAGACTTTCTGCAGCTAAGGAGTTCAGCAGAACCAGTGACTGTTGCGGTCAAATGTACAGTTTGAAATCTCTCCTTGGCAAATATTCAGGCATTTCAATTTTTTTTTCTCCTTTGGTGAGCACTTGTGTGTGAGTAGGAGACGGACGCAGAGCACTGTGCCTGTGGCTGGAGCAAAACTCTACTGCCTATTCCCAGCCGTTCTTATTTCAGCTATTTGCTCAACTCCTGTGGGTGACCTCTCTCAGCATGATGTCAACTCTGCTCTGATGAAATCTGCCCTTGCAGCATTTGGATTTACTCAAACATTTTGCAAATCTGTGCCTGGAAAGTTTTCTTTGTGTTTTTTTCCCTACCCTCTCCCCTTTTCTGTGAAAGTGCTCTCTCCAGGGACCAACATATCTGCAACGCAGATCTTCATTGCTCCATGCTGGGTCTGTGAAATTTCTTGTTGCAGAGACTGGAGCCTGATTCAAACCTCAGTGAAGCCAGTGGAAAAAAAAAAAGCTGTCATTGTCTTCAACAGGTTTCAATCAAACTTTCAGTATATTGGGATGGGTAGGACAGGCCTTTAATTCTCTTGCAGTACCTAAGAACTACTTTTCAGTTCTTCCTGTTGCAATGCAAGGTACTCTTTCTCTGATTTTTTTTTTTTTTTTTTTAAATAAATACTGCTGTTTCTTCTGTCTAGAGCAGTCTCTAATTTTAAATGAGAGGAAACTCTCATTTGTATATACTGCTAAGAACGGTCTTTCATTTCTCCTTTGTGTTTCGGGTTCACATTAGAACCATTTGTCATCTATTCTTCTGGTGTACTAGAGGCTATTTTGGTTTTCATGGTCTTGATGTTGGTGAAAGAAACGAGTCAACAAGGAAAATGCAAGTGTGAATATATCCTCTTGCAATAGAAACCCACAACATTTCTAAAAGTTTTAGAGCTGCTTGCATTTAGAGAAGATATTTTGCCTTTGAAGCTTGGGTGAGTTTATTTACATTGTGCTTGAAGTCCGATAAGATTATTCAGTGATATGGGGATTTAGCTTGTTGATAAAGACAAGAAGCGGTGGTGATGTTTTTTGGCTTTTTTTGTTTAAAAAAGCAAAAATTTGGAAATGGTAGAGTCAGTTTTATTTGTTAGCTTGCTACCAGAATCTGTGCTTCATATGTTGGGCCTATTATTGCCTAGAGAATCAACCTAAACTGGGTTCTCAGCAAGCAAAGGGCACATCCCAGAGGTGGTAGAAAAAAACTAGCAAGAAAGGAGCTGCTACCTATTTATGAAAAGTACCTCTGCTCCTTGGACAAGTGGGAATACGAGTGTAAAGGCCATTGCACCTTAGCTGAACCATCTGGCAGGCCAAAATTAAGGGTGCCATGTGTCTGCCCGAAGCAGCAGGGTTGCTGAAAGGATGCTGAAAGCCACACTTAGTGCCGTATGTTTAATTCACAGAGTAATAGTATCCTAATATTAGCCTCTGGTAATATTTTTTGGCTTATACAAGGTTAGGCATAAAACTGGAGTAGAGGAAAATATTTGATAGCGGTATTATGATTTCAGCACAGACATAGTCCTGGCTGTGCTCCCTTTTTGAGCCAAGGCCACTTTGACAACCCCTTCCACTCTGAACGGGTTTGTTTTCCTTACTGATAGGGGAGATAAAACTGTTGTTAATGGCAAGCAAGGGATGAAATGACTCTGGCTGAAGATGTTTCTATGGCTGTTGTCGTGCTGAATTAGCACTCTTGGACTGAAGGTGCTACCAGTCTTTTGGACACTACAGGAGCATTTTGAGGAGTGATCCTGCTTTCACTGAGACAAATGGGATTGACTTTGGGATTTTACAAGGCAAGAAATGAAATGAAAGCCTTTTCTAGAGGAGAAATTAGAGCTGCATCTCTGACTCTGCTTCCCAGGCTAATGAAAGCAGTCCTGCTGATTTCGGTCAGGCTTCTTGCACTGAGACACTGTCACAAATAAAAGGCATCACCTTAGGCTCATCCCTAACAGCCAGTGTGATTCAGGCCGGTGCTGTGGGAGGGCATAGTGCAGAGACCAGCCTTGGCCAGTCTGTGGCTGATGCTGTCTGGCCACATTAGCTTGGTGCCACCTCTCAGCCCAGAATATTTGGGGTTTATTAGCTTTGCAGGTGGCATGTCCCTAATGCAGCAAACCTGCAGCTGACCCCCTGGTGCTTCACAGACATTGCGTCCCTGCAGCCCGGGCCATAGTGGTGGTGTGCTGGGTTTGACAGGAAAGCAAAGCCCTTGTAGCTGGAGCCACGCATTGCAGCATGCCGCATTGCCCCACGCCCATGTAGGCAAAATAGGGATGCCCTCCCTTTGCCCCCACCCCGCCGACTCCGGCTGTGATCTTCCTTCAAGCCCAGCTCTCAGCTCAGCCTGGACTGGCTGTGATCTTCCTTCAAGCCCAGCTCTCCGCTCAGCCTGGACTGCAGGCAGGAGTCCCACCGGGACCGCCTGCATCCGTGGCGAACTCTCCCTGCTTTTCCCCACGTTGCCCCCTCCTTTGCCGCGAGACCTACTCTTTCCCTGGTGGACATCCCCAGAGGAAAGCTCTTTCTGTGAGCGGTTTCTGGGCCGGCTTCCAGGCCCACGCTCGGAGGAAGGGGGCTTGGGGAGGAGGGGAGGGGGGAAGGTGAAAGCTGACCAGGCTCAGCCCGATGGCTTCTCCAGCTGCAGCACATTTTCCGAGCGAAGCTTTTTTTTCGAAAAAAAGAAGAAGAAAAAAAAAAAATCTGCATTTTTTTTCATGTCCTTTTATCCTATTTTTAACTGTGGCCTCCTTCCTTTTCTCAGCCTCCTCCAACACTTCCCCCCTCCCCTGCGCTGCTGCTGCCTCCCCCGCATGCTCTCCGCAGAGATGAATGGGCGTCTTTTCACAGGGCACGCACATCTGCTTGCGGCTGGAGACCTAGCAGGACTTCTCAGGCAGGTCTCCTGGAGGAGACCGTCCAGTCTGTCCTCTCCCTCCTTAACAAATGAGGAGGCAAGGGAGGACATGGAAGAAGGTGAAGCGAAATAGAACAGGAAAAAAACCAAAAGGGGGTGAGCCACTGCGGGGAGGGAAGAGCAAGAGCGGAGGCAATGGATGCTAATTTATTTCAAGGCTCAACAAAAGCCGTGCACAAAATCCTGATTCTGCCCAACCTGCTGCTAGTCATTCTCCCAGATCTGCAGCTTTCCCTGGCCATTTGCTCTGGCCCAGGGGATGAATGAGCCCTTTCTGCTGGGCTCTGTTGTCATCCTCTGGCTGGCGAGGTGGTGCAGTCTCTTGGGGTCTGGTGCTGTTTATAGCTTGGTTGGAATGGGTTTTTCTTTGACCTTTTTTTCTTCGTGGCAGTCGTTGGGTGTTTCATTGGCTCCAGTTAAAGGCATGTCACACCTACTATACTTGGGCCCTCTGGGTTTGTTGAAGGACGCGCATAATTTTCTCCATTAAGAGCACTTACTCCAATCTGTCGGTGGAGAGAAAAGATCCCTCTATGCCTTGTGAATGGATTGCAGAGCTGTGGGCTGCCTGTGGTGTCTTAGACTCTCCCGGCCCTTTTCTGAGGGCCCTGTGAAGGATGCTGAGCAGTTACTGGTTTGCCCTTCAGGTCACTGGGAGCTGGACTCAGTGTCTAATTTGTGTGGATCCTAGTTGTTTTGCAGGTGAGAAAAACATGACCCTATGATACCTATTGACGCTCCCTCTGCACCCCTCACTGTAACCTGCTGCAAGTCAGCACTTGGAGAGGTTTATTTGCACTGAAGCAATAGAATGACAAAAATCCAGGCTTTCGCTTTTCCATTTGTTTCCTGCTTGACTCTGGAAAAATCCCTGTCTCGCCTCTCAAAGCCAAAACCCAAGGGAGCTCCCTGCACGTTGGGTCATCACCAGAGAACGAGCGCTGAGCTCTTTTCCCACTTGAGCTGCAGACTGGTGTCAGCTGGGGATCAGCTGCCGTGCAGGGAGGAATCGTGGTCTGAACAGGGCGTTGGTCCCTTGGATGAAGCTGGGTGAAAGCTGGAAGGTTGTTGCTTGTTTTTGAGTGATGCCTGCAGATTTGCTGAGGGCCTTTAGTATAACAGGGGGATGGGAGCTCAGCAAGAGGGAAAACGCAGTTTAGCATGCTGCACCAGGATTGTCGCAAAAATGAGCAGCAGCACTGGCAGCTTCGCTATGCCATCGGGAAGGAATAATTTGGTGTAGAGTCAAGGAAGAAAGGGACTAAGCAACAGGCTATTCAGGGCTTCTGTGGTGCCTTGAAGATGACTGCAGATGATGTCTTGTTTTGGGTTGGTCTTGGAGTAGGATTGATCCCCTGTAGGCATGGAGTGAGGTGGATGTACCTGTTTTCTTTTTCTGGAGGAGAAGGCTATCCCGCGCCATCCAACACTTGCTTCACACCGGCCACGCAAAGCACAGCTGGTCTTTTTTTGAGCTTTCCCAAACTCCTTTGCCTACAGACCCAGGAGCACATGCCTCTGGGGAGAGTGGGCAGCAGAGCTCTCTCTCTAGAGGGTTTGGATCGCACATGGCCAGCCCTTCTTGTAGCAGCACCTAGGTGGGCTTTGCTGTGCTGGCATGGAGTAGGGAGGGCAGTGAAAGTCAGGCCAGCCACTATTTCTCTCCGGATGGACAGGGCTAGCTGGGTGATGCCAGGAGAGCTATGTGCAGGGCAGGCAGAGGAGGACATGGGGAGCGTGGAGGGCTGGGACCCTGAAAACTGCCTGTTTGTTTCAGCTCCTGGCAGCATGAAGCACCTCTCTCTCCCTCCAGATGTTCGCTGTGTTTATAGCTGCTGAAGCAAGAGACTGAACTCTCTCATTAATATGTTTCTCTCTCCCTTTCTCTCGCTCTCTCTCTCACATTGAAGCCAGAAGTCTCAGCTCAGAGGTTGCAGCTGGAAAGGAGCTGGGGGTGAGGGGTGGGAGAGAGAAGGGAGGTGTATGCAAGCCTCCCATCCCATTCAACTCCCCCTCTCCACTTTCCTCCCCCCGAATACTCCCAAAATACACATGCCCCGAAAAAAGAAAAACACTAGCAGATTTTTTATTTCAGAAAGTAAACACTTAGGCCATGGGGGTCTGGAGGTTATGGGAAAAGAGGAAACCATTGGGCTAATCAGGCCGGGACACACTTCCCCTGCTGAAATAAACCAGAAATCATTGCATTACAGGGCGCCGCCGCGGTTAACCCTGGTGCTGCCAACACAGCTGAGTGCTGGGGAGCTGCGGAGAGCCCGTAGCCTGCCCACGCATTTTCCCCCAATCCCTGGTTTTTAGCCAGGGCGAAGCGCCGTTGCGGAAGGGAAGCCAGCACTCTGCAACAACCCTTTGGCATGCCGGCCCTTTGGGAACGAGCCGTTGGGAATTTTTTAGTAGGAAATGAAACCTTTTTTTTCTATGGTTTATGAGCCATCCTATAGAATTTCATACTTATTCTTGCCTGAGAACTCTGCCTGATGGTTGCAAACCTCTACAGAGAGGAAATCTTTCTCTGCTTGAATCAGCAAGATTTGGGGGTAATTTCTGTGGAGCTTGAAACGTTTTTCAGAAAGCTCTTTTTTTCATCCTTGCTAGATTTGCATTAGGTGTATAAATTATTAGATCACTGATTATTTGGTTGCAAACCCTTTGGGGACGAATCCCTGCTGCTGTCTTTTACTCCTGTGATTGTAGAGCACCCAGCATATGGGATCTGGAAGTAAGATGGGAGACCCTTGATGCTCTTGCAAGATGACAAAGAATAACTCTAGTCCAGGTGTAAGTGAGTTAATGGGCCCTTTGTACCAACTTTACAAAGAGATCTCAATTTACCCTCTCTAAGTCTGGCCTCGGACTTCCCCCGACTCCTTTCACAATCTGAGTTGCATACTATAAATGGGTGCTCGCTACCAGGTCTCACACATTTTGAGACTGCTGCAGCTATCTGTTTCAGAAAGGCTGGATCTCTAAGTATGAATGAATATTAGAGATTGTCTGTTACTGTGAGCCCGGGTCTATTTGATAAGAGCTCCTCACGGTGATTGCTGACTCCCTTTACATCCTGCCAGGCTGAGATTTTCAGAGAAGCTGGGATGGGTTTTGAACCCAGCTCCTTGTTGCATCCAGGCTGCTTTGGAACCCCCAAATCTTAGCTGGATGTCCATGCTGACACGGTCTGTGATGGAGCTCACGGCACAGCACCCTAAGCTGGTGCTCTCCCACAAGCCTTCCCTCTGCTAGCAATTACTGAGAGGGAGCAGGGCTGAAAGCAAAAAGCCAGCATGGAGCCCTTTGTAGCCAAGGGAAAGTGATCTTTCCATTGACACCACCAAAGAAGGTTTTACCTCATCTGTAACAGTGTAAGTGCCGGCGGTGAAAGGTGCCGTCACCGGTTCCTTGAGCCATCAGCCCAGCTCTTGCAACATTCCCATCAGAAGGCAAATCCCCAGATAGCACACAACAGGGGAGCTGCAGACCTGCCGTGTCCCACCCTGCTATCTCAAGAATGCATTTGAACAGTAGCTGTTTCTGCAGCCTCTGGAGGTCGAGGCTTCAGATGGAAATCAAGCGCCATGGAGATAGTCCCACAGGGCAAATTTCAGAATTTTTGGAGTTGGTGTTCAGCTCAGATAAGCCCTTGAGAGCTCAGATACTTTATCTGAACCTTATCTGAGCTATTTGCATCACTTCAGTCTGAGAAGCCAGGCTGTCAGACATTTGGGGAGGGGGGCAAACTGTATGAGGATGGTCTGTCTTTTTTTTTTTTTTTTTTTAATTGTTATTTCTAACACACAGACACCTCCAGGAGGATTGGACTGTCCTGTGCCCCATGCAGCTCAAGGAGCTTATATGCAGGCTGGATAGATGAAGAGCAGGAAGGAGAAATACCATGCTTAGAGCCACACAAGGGTAAGGACAGGAGTAGGATGAATATTACTTGAAAGCCCTGTAAGGGACTGCATCTCTCTGCTCTCTTTCTAAAATTGAACAGAAATAAGCTTGAGCTGCCCCTGCTGTCAATTGTGGATGGAAATGATTCCTCCTTTTCAGAGCAGACCCAGGTCTGAGCTTTCTCAAATGTAGCGTGCTTTCTGCACGTTGTTTTCCAGATGCTGTTTTGTGCATGTGAAGCTTCTCACCTTGTCTGGAGTGCCTGGGGGGAGGTACAGGGTCCGTGCTCTCTCGCAGTTCTCAGAGCATCTCTCCTCTTCATTCCTGCTTTACAGTAATCAACTGTTTGACTGCAAGGATCCTGCAGTGCTTGGTCGGTATAATGCAACATCCTCTTGTCAGACTGTGGGGTGGTTTCTTGCATCTGAGCTCTAGATCCTGGTAGCTCTTCCCCAGCATCCGTGGTCTTTTTATGGAGGAAAGGTTCTCAGGGATAAGAACAGCAGATTTAGGAGATCTGGCTGAGATTACATGGTTTTACAGCTGGGATTTGGAAGACCTTGGCTACATCACTTACCAGAAAGTCTTTAGGCATCTAAACCCCACTGACTTCCATTGGAGTGAGATGCCTAAGTCATTCAAAAGCCTGCCTGTGAGCCACTGCGTAGCAGTTTCTCACATTGGAGATGCAGATGATTAATTCATTGCACATTTTATTGTGATGCTTAATTCACTGAGGTCAGGCGAGTGGCTGGAAGTCCCTGGAGAACGGTGTTGTACAAGTGCTTGATACTGTAAAAAAAATAAAAATAGATGTCTTAAGCGACACCGAGCTGCTAGCATGGCTGAGCGTTTGAAGCTGCTGAACACGTGCTGAAGTTTACACAGCCCACCGGATGGACCTTCCCCTGTGGGGTTTTGTATCAATAGGCTTTGAAAAAGTTGCAGCGGGTCAATTGTTGGCTGTTTCACAATAGATGAAATACAGTTTCTCTCTCTGCAGCTGGTTCCTGGGAAGGCAGGCTGTCTCTCTGGCAGCAGGCAGGGCTAATGAGGTAGTGTGTGTACATCAAGAAGATGGTTTCTCTGCAGAAAAGCCATGGGAGACTTGCAGCAGGCGGCTTGCCGGCCTCCAAATGGCTCAAGTGAGGTGTGGGAAAAGCTTGAGATGGAGGGTGGAATTTTCATGCGGGCTTATTTTCGGCATTAGGCTTATGAAAGGAGATTCTCAGCCAGCGTGAGCAGTGCAGGTCCATCCTTTGGGAGCTGCCTTTGGAGACCTCTGATCCCTGCTTAGAGGCAGGGCTTCTCTTTTGGTGTTTTTTCTTCCCCTGTGAAGCTGCAAGGGCAGGTTAGGATTCAAGGCCAGAATCTAGCCTTTAGACCCCTGAAGCCTGCAGTGAGCCGGTGGGAAAACAGGGATGGCTTCAACCTGCTCAGTAGGAACACTGCCATTGATTTCGGCAAGGGGGTGTGGATGGGCACAGACACCAAATAGCAATATAATAAAGTTCATGACAGGACTTCCCTTCCTGGAAAGGAAAACAAGGCCGCTGACATGGCATACACTGCATGAGCAGGGGCGCATGGAGTGGCAAAACCACTTGTAGATATTCGTGCTTCCCGTAGCACAAATAGGATGGAGCAAAAAAACCTGCTTCACCAAAGCGGAGATTTGGTTTCTAAGAGCTGGTCCAAACTACTTCTCCCTAACTCATCAGCAACTGTTTTTCAGGAGTCAGAAATGCCTTTCTCCCCTGGTTTGTGTGATTCACTCTCCACTTCCTAAGTTCAAGGGGGGGCAGAGGGCACTCGTTTTGGCCAGACTGATGTCAGCATTGAGGTAGAGTAGGGAAAAAGGAGGAGATGCCCCAAGGGAGCCTGTTCATGGAAAATTTCTAATTCGGTCAGTTCCAGGCATCTCACAGAAGAGCCTGCACTTGGGAGATTTCAACCCAGTTTTGCAGGCTCAAGAAGCATGACTAATTATGGAAGGTAGTGATGGAAATAAAGCTGGCATCTTAGTCTTGCCCTGGACCAGGTCTTTGCCATGCTGCAGCCTTGGGGTATCTACATCTGTGAAAAGTCTCCAGAGATGACCAGACCTTCTCTTCTCCTGCTTTGCATCTAGTTACTGCCTATCCCCAGGAGAGCTTCCTTTGTCTGGCAGCTTTGGTTGTGTTTCTATCCAGGCAAACAGCTACTACATGAAAGCACTAACAGTTTCCCTTGCTTTACAGTAATCAAAATGACAGGATAACGAGGCAGCCCAGTAGCCTGCTTTGCCTTCCACTTGTGCTGAGTTCCAGGCTGGGTGTCAGCTCAGTCCCCTATCTAGATGAAATACGTCTTTTTTTACTTTTCTTCTTGTTGCTGCCAAAAGTGACAGATTGTTCTGCGGAAATCATCAATATTTTGTCAAAACGAAATCCAAACATTTCCAGCCAAAACTCAGCGTTTTCTGATGTTGGCTGTGTTGATGCAAAAACAAATCTCTGTGGGAAATGCCAACATGGTAAGAAAACGGAGAAATAGGTTGGGCTATTCTGCAGAATATTCTCCTGGCTCTCTGATTCAGAAGTGTATCTGAGGGGCTGCAAGGCAGAGGGTGGTTGAACCCAAGAGTTTAATCTGGACCACTCATATGTTTATTTAGATCAGATTGGTGTAAACAGACGTGGTCTGTTGACATGCACAAGGAGCCCGGTCTGTGCAGTTTGTGCCACAAAGTAGGTGTGCACAGTAAGTACCGATTGTCGCTCCCTGCTTTCCAATACCAGGACGTGATGCTTCATCTACAAGCTACAGCTTCAAGTTAAAGGAACTGATTTTTAAGGTTTCATCCATCTGCTCTTGCCTCATTCATGTCGTCCTGTCTTCCTTCCCCCTACATTTGCACCTAGTAAGGCTGTCGGTCTGCCTCTGTGTTTAGTGTAGCAGATACTTCCATAAACATCCATCTTCTGAAATCCCTCCCTGGGGGCCTCGCAGTGCTGTAGTCAGCAGCCTACAGTGGCACTGGACTGCAGTGGGAGGACTTTCCGCTCCACACCCACCTGAAAAGAAGTGGTTTTATCGGGGCTCTCCCACGCCTGCCAAGTGCATCTCAATGCTCCCCTCCCCATTGCTGCCGCTCCTCACTTCATTAGTGCTGGAGATGTTTATAAATGGAAGAGATAATATTTTTCGTTTCCAGTTTGGGTTTCCAGGGCAGCCACTTTCTAAAGCACTTAGGAAGTTTAGAGAAGACGAGGTTATATAAACGATTTTTCCCCCCTGGGCTCTTATTAATCAAGTGGCTTGTGGAGCCATTCCCATAGCTTTGGGATCAAGAGCACTAGCTGGGTGAGGGAAGGCAGGCAGTTAATACAAGACATCTTTTTCTTGGCTCTTACCCTTTTTTTGGTAGGTTCGCAATGAATGAAGCAGTCAGACCTGGCTGTTGGGGTTTGAAAGCAGCTGGAGGACTGAGTAGCATCCTCCTGGGTTACATTTGGGCTTGACTCTTGTATTAGCCCCTTCTAGGCCTTCAAGTGAGTCATGTAGCATCTTTTAATGATGATTTACTTGGCCCTGTTGATGTGTCCCTGTAAAATTTAATTTTTTGATGTAAAACATCTGCATTTCCTGAGCATAGGGTAAATATGACTTCAATAGCAATGGGCAATGAGCTGCTCCTTGCGCTTGTACAATAAAACCCTATGGACATGCATACACACACACTAATTAATGTATTTCTGGGCAAGGCCCAATGCATTTCTAAAGCTTCTCAGCATTTTCCCACCCAGGCTCCAACAGTGGCTGCTACCCAGGATAGCTGTGAGCAGCACAGACGGCTCATGGGTTTGGAAAACAGGAGCAAGCTTTCATTCCCATTAGAATGAAACCAAGCTCTGCCTCCTCCTTTGTGACCTTCCTCTTGCTGTCTCCCCACCATGAGAGCTGAGGAATGGGGTCTTTCTGTTTTCCTTGGGTGGATGGAGCTCCGTCTGTAGCGACAGGTCCAGCTGTTTCAAGCCTGGAGCCAAAGGTCCACAGGAAATCAGCTCATTAGTCTGTTGACCCACCTTCCCAGTTTTCCAGCCATGCTCTCTCAGTGTGAAAATAATGATTTAAATAGCCAAGGGTGGAAAATAATGATTTAAAGGGGGTAAAGGGGAAATTTGTAACTATCGCTGACTGTAGACTTGGCAGAAGGAAACTGTATTTCTTCCGGGTCCTGGAAGCGTGTGAGAAAAGGTGTTGAACATCTGGAGTGATTTAGCAGTTTCGTGCTGTTGTGCGAGGCTGCATACTCATGGTGGTGCAAACATAGCTCGGCCCGAAGAACTGGGATGGGTTGACGGAGAGAAAAGCCGCTCGCGGCGTTTGGCTTTAGTAGGTGCAGGTTGGGTGTTGCAGAAGAGCCATGTCAACCTCTTCCAGGGACAGATGATGGGTTGTGGTGGCCCCTGGCCCCCCTGAAGCATTGCTCAGGACATTGCAGACAGCCCTTGTGATGTTTGGTGTATCATCTGAATGAATTTTCTTGACTTGCCAGAACTAATTTTTAGATTGGAAGGGAACTCCAAGCGTCAGAGATATATTTTGTTTCATCTCACTCGTGATGCTGAAACGCGAATCGGGCCTCCCAGCTAAAAAAGCAGGTTCATTTAGCTCATCCGCACTCGAGACCTACCTGTCCCGCGGAAACCTCCTCAAAGAGGTGAAGTAACTGGGCAAAAAGAGGGTTTGTTAACGGATTACTTTTCACTGACTTTTTTTTTCCCTTTTAAAAGTGCAAAAATAGAAAGTTTTAGCTCAGGTTGAATGACAACACCGTTTTCCTTGTTTATTTTCTTTTTGCTGTTTTAGCCCAATGGGAAGTGTGTGAAAAAAACCCAAACTGGTTTGCATCAATCCGGAACATATTTAGAAAAAATATTTACGTCTGCTTTTTTTCCCTCCAACTACCAGCAAAGCACAAAAAAAAAAAAAATATAAATAAATCAGCTATTTTCACAGCTTTTGCTGCAGGCAGTGGGGAAGCAGATAGGGAAACAAACCTGTTTGTGTGCTGAATCCCCTTGTATCTCGTGATCTCCGTTCAACGGCTTTCCGAAGCTAATTAAAAAACCTGAAATAACTGGTGATGATGATGATAGCTGTAGATGGGTGACCATACTTCCACTGGAGTCGCAGGCCCCTGCCGACCAGCTGTCTCTTCCCCATTTACACCAGCAAGGATTTAGGACCTAGGCGAACTAATCAGGAGACCCTCATGGGGAGAGAGGCGTGTTATTTAATTAGCTTTACAATGGACTGACTGGGAGGCACGTGGTGGCTCTAATGGAAGGAGATAGATGTCCTTTTAGCTAGGCTAATTGTTAGGAAATAGCAGAGTCTTTGTTCAGCCCCAGCATGTGGCCTGTGATCTCTTAGAGCCCAGGGGCTGCCCGCTTATAATTTTAGACAGATCTATTCAAGCCTGCTCTGTAGCTTGGGGCCGAACAAGACGGGTATTGTTGCAGAGCCAGGATCGCCGTCCAAGAAAACCACCCCGAAAAACCCAAACACGTGTAGAGAGGAATATTTCGCTGTCGTTTATTCACTATCGGGCCGGGTTAACAAGCGGAGACAATCGCAAGTGAGGAGGTTTCCAGTGCCGGGTGAGGGTTTTTCCTCTTTGAAACACATACGCAGGCGAATCCTTCATCCCAGGAGCGATGCGGCGTGCTGAAGGGGATGTCTTTGCCAGCAGAGCCTGTCTTAGGAGGGCAGCTTTAGGGCTTTAATTGCTAATGTGGGTCTCACCCCCGTAATTCCCTTGCATGGGCATGGTGTACGTGAGGTAGTCGTGCCCATCGACGCATTATCTCCGCAGACTGGCTGTACGCACCTGTCATCTCATGGTCATGGTGGGACACTGGTTTGGGCTAGAGGGATCTTGGCTGTTGGATCAGTGTCTGTGCCACCCAGGGCCCTGCGCAACAAGGGATGGGAATCCCAGTTCTCTTTCCTGAGCTTTCCCCTCAAACCTCTTTCTGGTGAGACCCCGTCATGGTCCCCAGTCCCTGGGCTTTTCCTTTGGGACTGCTGAACTGATGCTCCTAGCCCCTTGTGAAGCGAGAAAATGTCATTTCGTTAAAAAAGGGGGTGGAGGCACAAAGGTTTGTAAGAGGTCATGTGGAAATATTGACCAGGAATTAAACTTCCATCTCTTGAACCCCTCTGTCCCGGCCACAGCGTTAATCATTGCAGTCAAGTGTTTTATTTCCCTGTGCTGACCACTTCCAACCGGCTATGTGCAAGCGTGTTCTTCTGGTGGCTGCCATTTCTTAGGCGGTGAATTTCTATACTCGAGCTTGGTGCTGGACTGACCTTCCTTGGGAGGTGCTTGTGTGACTCCTTGCGCATTCATGAAAGTGAAATGTGGCTGTTACTTGGTATTTCTTGAAGCCGTGGGTCTTTTTTTGATGGTGGTGGGTTTTTTTAAAGATTGAAAGAGCAGATAAGTGCTAGTGAATAGACTCTAGCTGTCCAGGAGACCTGCCTTATTAGCAATGACCCCGTTGCCTCTCCTTTGTATATCCCTCACCTGCGTCCCAGGGAAGGGGATCTCAAGGACCATCACAAATGGGTTCAGTAACCTCTGTCACCAGAAACTGGTGAATGCCAAGGGCGAAGTCACAAGCAGAGATGTGTTGCTTAAGTCTGAGCTGGCTGCATTTGTTTCTGCTAAGAAGGAGGCTGCCCCGGAGATCTGACCAAAGAGAGGTCCTACAGGTGACGTTTGATGTATATTGTCTGTGTGTGCTCAGAGTAATTGTGAGTATCAAGAGTTAAACAGCAAAAATCCTCAGGTTATGTTTACCAAGAACTCAGTGCTGTTACTTGAGGAGGAGAGGGAAAATGTACCGAGAGCAAACAGCGCTGCAGAACAGCTTACGAGGATTTTCCATCTAGCCAGTTCTTCCAGCAGGGTAACAAGTGAGTGACAGCACCCCCCGCCAACGAAATTCAAGGCAGAATTACATTGCTGGAGCCCAGATTAGCTAATCAGGTTATGAATCAGCATGGGACCTCTGGGAAACCAATAGCTGGAGGCACTTGAAGACGCTCAAGCAGCTTACGAGACTGTTGATTGAGGCACCTACGGCATGTCGACCGGAGCTGTCGCTCCCTCACAGCCACGCGGGGATGTGTGTGTGCTGGAGTCCTGACTCCTTGCTGGCCACAAAGATGCTTTTGTGAGCCATCTCCGCTGGGAAGTTAATGAGAGCAGGAGTTGGGGAGGCTCGGAGGCGGCTTCCTCTGCTCACGCCTGGAGGGCAATCAGAGGACGGTATTGTGGCAGCAGTGTCTCGGGGCTGAGCCAGGGCCTGAAGTCTGGATCTCCGCAGCGTGAACAGAAACTCGCTTTTAATACAGACAGTGTGGAGAATGGGGACTTTCCGTGACTCCAGTCCTATAACGTGGAGCAGCGAGGGGACCCCAGAGGCCACAGCCATCTGGGTCACAGAGGAGCCAATGCTTTTGTGATGGTCATCACCTCCTGGCCACAAATGCTAGATCTGAGAGCAGCCTGTCTTCCCTACAGGCAGCCCGGGGGGACACGCAGTACGTGCTGACTAACGAGCTCTATTTCTATGCCCGTTGCTTAGCCAAAAAGAGGAGGCTGTAGTCACCAGGACTACTAATCCAGTGTCCTTTTACCAGCGTAAAACAACTTACTCAAATACTTCCCAGCTATTATGGAGCTTGAAAGAATTTCTCATATCATTTTAAATTCCAGGAAAGGTATCTCCCTGGGGAATGGTCATGGCAGCTGCTTGCTCTTTCCTCTCATTGCAGAGGGCCACCTCCACACCCAGAGCCACTCCCTGCTCTTTCCTTTCTTGGAGTGGTGGCTGCTACTCTTTCCAACAATGTCCCCCTTACGATAAATCCTTTCATGTCTCTGTTTCTCTCTGGAACTGCACGACACGTTTTTGGGGTTTTTTTTCCCCTTCCCCTTTGCCTCTGATTTTTGTCTCGTGCCCTCTGGATATTGTTTACTTGACAAAACATCAAACTGAAGCCCTGACCGCTTGCGGTCATTAAAAATCCCATGGCAGTTTTGGGGAAGGCTCCAATTTGGCTAATTACGTTCTGCCATAAATATCCCCCTGCAGTTTTAATTGGATATGGTGTTCTTCATTTCCTGTCCATAACAGCTGGGTGGTGTTGCTCTGCGTTATTACGTAGCCGTTGTATTTCACCCCAGAAGTGGCCACGTTTTGGTAGCAGCAGTGCTAGGGAAAGCTCCTTCTCCAGACTACCGGTAACACCTAATCCTGAGCCTGCTGTAATGAGAATGGGTAAATCCGAGGGAGAGGAGAAGCTCTCCCAGCTCCATAACATCTGGAGAATAGCCAGCAGCTGCCTGTTTGCAAAAGGGCCATGACAGGAGCGAATTTGGCCCTGCCGAAGGGAAAGAGCTGGTCCCAGCTAGGAGAGAGGTCGTGGAAGAGCAGTCCTGCCCACACTGCATGTGCAGAAATCACGGCAAAGACTCCGGTCTCGTAATACCTTTCCTCAACGCTCAATGAATAATTATTATTACGCTTTTAAACCAAGGTTAGTCAGCGTCCCTGGGAACAATGTGGCATTACTGCCCATCCTTTCTTTGTTCCAAACTGTTGAAAAACAGTCAGGCTGCATTGTGGAGGGAGGGCAGATGGTTATCTCCAATCAACGGCAAAATCTTTTGGCTATATTAATGGCAGAAGGGCTGTTCTCCACAACTCAGCATCCTCCCTCGACAGGAGAGAGCCTGAATAGATATTAATGTTGAATAACGACAGAATGGAAAAGGAGGGTGAGACTTGGATGTGGAAGAGGAAAGATTTTTCTAAAGGCTGTAAGCAGCAAATAGGAACCAGTTGCTGAGGCGAAGTCATGTTTGGCAGGTCTTGGACTCCAAATGGTCACATCCCAGCTGAAGAAACTAATCAATGGATTCCTTCCATGCCTTCTGCGAACACTGAGCCATTGAGCGGCTCAGCTGGAGTTCAGAGCCAGGGCTTTCATGTTGCAGGCTCTGAAGTGAACACAAATTAAGGCGGCCGCTAGGACGGAGTCGAGTTCGATGGAGAGATTCAGCTGCCCTGGGAGGAAATCTCTGTCCGCAGCCTCTCCGTTCTTTCCTTCCACTTTGTTTTTTTTTGCCCCGGTGCTACTTTTGGAAGCATTTCTGGTTTCCCTGCACGTAGAGGCTGCCATGCATTGCACAAGCAAAATGAAACAGAATTTTGGGGGAGCATAGAGGGGGGGTAAGGCAGGGGAGTGGAGAAGCTCAAAGCTTCGCCGCAGCCATGCTGCACCAAGCTGTGGCTTAGTGTCATCAGCTTTGCGGCATCAGGGCTGAGCTGGGATGCCAAGAGCACGTGTATCTTTCCTAATAAAAAGCACACTAGCTGTGAGAAAGATCTTTATTAAAGCCTTTGTACTGGTCCAGAAGAGAAGGAGCCCCATTACAGGTGCACTGGAGCTCAGCCAGTCCTTAAGACCATAACACTTGCAGGAGAGGCCAAGCCAAATGCATCGGCCCGCCGGAGCAAGGCTAAAGCACAGACACCGCAGGGGCAGCCGCTGCCTCCTCTGGTGCCGCTTTTCAATCCCACCGGCAGCTTTGTCTGGGACCATCTCTGCTCACGAGAGCCTTCTCCTACGTGGCGTCGACAGCCCATCACCATCAGCGCCCACTCGGGCGAGCCCCAGCGACCTCACCGCATGCCTCCTCTTCTGTTTCAGTCTGGGGATTGTGGTTTGCTGCAGGAGGCTGCGCTCGCTCTGAGCAGGGTGGATTATCGAGCACCGCCGAATTGGCGAGGGGGGAACGCTTGGGTCATTTCAATACGGTTGGGACCGCAGGTGCTTTGTGATGGCTTCATCGTCGCGGCCGAGAACCCGCAGCCAGCTGCGTAAACCAGTTCCCCCCGCACCAGCGCAAACGCACGCACTCTCCCACACTCGCCCCGCTGCAGGATCGCAGCTTGCCTATGCGCACGCTCGCCCGGGAGTTTGCAGCGTGCCGAGCGAAGTGTAGGACGGGAAAAATTGTCAGGCTGTGATACCTGCATCGGGTTTCTCTTCCCAAGCCTGCTCTGGAAGGGATCATAAAGGCAGCTGTTTCTCCTGAATCCCCTTTTGATTTTCGACTGGAAACGTTCTGCTAAATCACCCCTCTATAGTTTCTTCCTTCAATCATTGCTGTCCGCCCTGTATGGGAAAGAGGGGAAAGAAACCCAAAACGAAGGGCAGGTGCAAGCACATTACCCTGTACGGGGAGAGGCAACGGGGACTAAGTTTTATCCTTACAGCCATCTTCTTTGCACTTTCGGATTTCCAGGTTCATTCCTGTGGTAGGTTTCAAACCAAGGACCCACCGCCGGAGGTTTCAAACCTTGTGCCTTGCCTGAGCGCAGCTCAGGTTCTCCAAAGCACACGGGAATCAGGGGAGAGAGGTTATATATATTGGTCACACAGCGAATCGCTGGTTCTACTTCGCTGCCGCAGCAATAGGTTGCCTATAACTGAGCTTGCAAGTAAATTGGAAGCACGATTGCCTGTAAAATTGGAAATGTGACTGCTTGTCACTGGGTGAAGCGCCTGAAAGATGAACTTTTGGCTGGAGCTAACTGCCTGCCCGGCTTTGCTAGCTCTCAGACTTCCTGTGGGCTGTGTCTTGAGCTATCCACCTGGGTAAAAACCGGCTGCTCGTGCGAGCCAGAATCAGGCTCTCGATTTCTGACCCCGGCACCATGCAGCTTCTTTTAGTTACACAAACTTTCCTTCTATAAATACACCTTAGGTGACTGAGAAGGGCACTGCTGAAGAAACTAGAAATAATCCTGAGCTGTAACGTTTGCATCTGCAGCTCATCTTTCAGTGTGTTTGAAGGTTTCAATGGTGTTTGCAAGCAGGACCCTGGTTCATCCTATGGGTTAGCAGGTAGCCCTGAACCCCGGCAGCTGACTCACTTGGCTGCGCTCTCCCCGCCGTTACAGCGGGGATGTTCATTTGAGCCCATCTTTGATCAGAGCAGCCTGGTCTCTGCCAGCGTGTTGGAGACTGTTAAGACTTTCACAGTGAGAGAACCACAAGAGCTGGTTGCTCATGACTTTATTTTTTTTTTTTTTTTTAACACTTGTACCGGTAAATTGTCATCTGTGAGTCATAATCTCCCTCCCGCTCTGCCGTTTGTGGTCTGAAGTTTGTGCTACCTAAATATAATAAAACATAATTCATGTGAAAACCGATATTCTTCTGTTAACTTCATGCCATGCTGGCATGATACTCATCTTGCATCTTTAAGACGCTTTTTATCCAGTCAGTTCCCACACCTTTTTGGCCTCCCACCTGTACAAAGCACACTGGTGAAAAACCACCCCTGCCCGTCACCCGTCGCCACGCACCTGAGCGTGCTTCTGCCCGCACGCTCTGCCCTGACCGTGCCTGCGCATTTGGATCCGCTTGATGCGAGCGTGAAGGGGTGATGCGAGCGTGAGGGGGTGATGCGAGCGTGACGGGGTGATGCGAGCGTGACGGGGTGATGCGGGCGTGATGGGGTGATGCCAGCGGGAAGGGGTGATGCCAGCGTGAAAGGCAGCGGTTGGTGCCGAGACAGGCAGGGCGAAAGCAACTGCCCTGGTTTCAAGAAACATCGGTTTTCGGCAGGCCGTCGTGGCTCCAGCTCAGGGCTGCGTGCAGCCGGCGGCATTTTCCCGTGCTAAAACCGCAACTCGCCTTTCCCTTCGTCTTTTGGGCTTGGGATGCAAGCAGAGGTTGCGACCGAGGCGCAGCAGCACCCAACTTTGCGTGGGTTGCGCTGCCATCCCCCCCTCCATCCCCCTTCCATCCCCCCTCCCCGGACTCCTCACCTCCCCGGGCCGCGCCGTTCCGCCGGACCCCGGGGCAGCGGCCGGCTCCGCTCCCCGCGGCGCCGGTTGCCGGGGGCCGCCTCCGGGGCGGGGGCAGGCGGGTCCCTCCCCCGCCGCTGTCACCGCTCGGGGCCGGCCCAAACGCCCTCCCCTCGGCGGCTCAGCCCGGGCCGGGGCGGCGGCGGCGGCTGCGGCGACGGGGGACGGGCGAGGCGGAGCGGCAGCGAGGGAGCGCGGAAGGGGCGGCGGAGGAGCGGAGGGGAGCGGGAGAGAGGAGCGAGGGAGCGCGGAAGGAAGGAAGGAAGGAAAAGAGGAGGAGGAGGAGGAGGAGGAGGAGGGAGGCAGGCAGGCAGGCAGGCGCCCGGCCGCCGCTGCCCCGGCCGCCCCGCTCCGCGCACGGCGGGGCTCAGCAGCCGCCGCCGCCGCCGCCGTCGCCCCCCGGTCCCGGCGCGACGCCCCCGCGGCGCTGCCCCAGCCATGAAGGCGGCGGTGGACCTGACCATCATCAAGACGGAGAAGGTGGACATCGAGCTCTTCCCGTCCCCCGGTGAGCTCCCTGCCCTTCCCTCCGTATACCCCCGGATCTCCCCCCCCCCCTCCCCGGTACCCCCCGCCCTCGTCTGGGAGCCCTGTGGATCCCTTCTCCCCTTTTTTTTCGCAGCGAGGGCCGTGGTGGGGAAATAGCTGCCCGGTAAGGGTTGGGTGGTGGGGTTTTTTTTTTGGGGAGGGGGCTGTCTTTGGGAAGGGAAAACAAAAGGCACCCCCCAAATTGGAGCGGAGCGGCGCCGCCCGGGCTCTGCCGCCCGGCCCTGCGCTCCCCCGGCTCTGCCCCGCAGCACCACTGGGGGAAGGCGAACTTGCTTTCCGAGCAGTTTTAAGACTTTTCACCCCCCTTCCCTCCCCCCCCTTCTCTTAAAAAACAACCCGCCGCCCCTCCAGCCTTCTTTTCTCATGCTTCTGGCATCCTTGCGGGGATGTAGACAAGCACCTCCGGCTGGGAGGCAGGAGACATGCACTCGGATGGTTTTGGTTTGGGTTTTTTTTTTTTTTAAGAGTTCCCCGGGATACCCTCACCTTTTCCCGAGTGGGGGAGCCACGCCGGGGCTGGCAGCCCTGCACAAGCTCCTTATCTGGGATGTATGTTCGCCCCATCCTTTGCTGGAAATGTCTTGTGTGGTCCAAGCACTCCTGGTATTAGGGAAATAAAACTCTAGCGGTACCTCCTCTAGATTTACCACGTTTAAACCAGGAAAGCCCGCTGCTTTGATTCCCTCTTCCCCCCCGGAGCTGGAGAAATGGGTGGAGGAAGGGTGCAGGAGCGATCAGGGAAGATAGCAACACGTTACTGAAACGAGGCGTGTGGGTTTTTTTTGTTGTAGTGATAAGTTTAGCTGATGCTGGCTGTGGTTAGCGCTAATAGTTGAGCCTTTACCATAATAAGGGCTGTTGTTCACATACTGATGTCGTCTGACTGCCTGCTGACCCCAGACGCTCAACTGATTTCTGCCTTGCTCAGTCGAGGTAGAGGATGGGGCTTCGAGGGCCTGCAGGGAAAAAAAAAGTTCTCTTTGTGGCTACAAGGGAGGGGGAAATGAGTCCTGTTGCTTCATCCCTCCCTGCTGTAACTCCCACTGCACTGAAGTGGAGGTTTGCTGGATTTGGTGTAGCGCCTGTGCAGCGAAGAAAATCAAATTAGAGTTGTGCGTTTTCTTTGCCAGTTTGCAAGTTTCTAGGAAACCCAGAAAGGGGGCTCAACTCCTGCCAGGCCATATGATTTCAGGCTGCATGTGGGAAATAAAATGACAGCTGACTGCTGGAGTGCAAGGGGGGCCAGAGCGGTGCAGGGGTTGGCGCTTAGACTTAAAATAAATGCTTGTGTAGTGATCAGCTTGTCTGCAGAGAGCTCCAGTAAGTCAGCACACACGCCTGGGGGATCTGCCACCGGTGGGCTACACGGTGTCTGATGCGGACAGAGCGTCTTTCGCGTGATCCGTCTTCCCACTCTACCCACCCGCACATAGAGAGGACCCGGTCCCCGGTTATAGCTGTTGTGGTGCTCTGTGCCTCTGACAGCAAGGCTGAGCCTGGCTTTCAGGTGTGGCCTCTGAAGGGCCAGGCTTCAAAATGCAATGAGGACCCTAAGAATGATTTTCCAAAGCACCTACGCAGGTTAAATGAGAGGCTTTGGTGGAATTGAGGACCTGTTCGTGCCTATTTCCTAAAGCTTTGGTTAAAAGAAAAGTTACTGGACACTCACTGCTGAGCTGCAGGTCGTGATGGCAGTCTGCTTGCAGGGGAAGAAAATGGGATAGGACGAAACACCTGGTCCATTGAAGCAGGGCTGGGGGGATGTGGGGTTTGTTTTTCGGTTCAGACCAAAGTATCTGTTTAAATTTACATGTCTCCTGGCATGGGTGAGAGCATGTTACAAAGGCGTCTGTGTTGTTTAGGTGTTTGAGCATTGGATCAATGTAATTGCTTTGTGCCTAAAGAAAGGACTTGGTCTTTCACGCTGCCTTAAGTTCATTTTCTTTTCTCTCTGAAAGCTCTTCTGCAGCTTATGTCAGCAAGCAATTTTTAGAGTTGACCCAAAGTTTAAACTTTGGCAGGAAGAGCGCTGAAAAACAAAAACCAAAAAGGTAAAAAAGAGCTGACTCCCTATCGACTTCAGCTGCAGTCGCTTCTGTTTTGGTGGCTGCACTAGCACTGTGAGCCAAAAAGGTCAATGTTGTCAATTAGCTGGCTTAACCTCATTTCCCCTCTAACTTTTTAGAGAATGCTGAAGCTTTCTTGCTTGGTCGGATTGATGTTGAGAGGAGTATGGATGCTGCTAGCTTATGTTTCTGGGATCCAGCAGTGCCATGTGTAGGGGACATACATAACTTTTCTCTACTCCTCTCTGGTTTGGGCTGCATCTGAGGACTTAACTGCTCCCTGATGGCTCTTTCAGCCCTTGGTTTTGGTTGCTGAATCTGCCACCAAATGTGCCCATTGTCCTTCTTTTCCAAATGGGCATCGGCCTGGCTGAGAAGGAGTCGAGCCCCTTGTTCGTTTACATGCCAGCAAGCAGCAAAGCAGATTTGCTTCACAGTATCCATAGGGTTAACCTTATGCAGGGAGAGTCGTTACAGGCATAGGTTTTCAATTGTGCAAGATGTTTAATGTGCCAGGTGCTTGATGCCCTGTAAAACTGCAGAGATGCATTGCCCGCACAGTACGGTCCCCCTCTCACTCCCCTGAAATAAAACCCTGCTCCAACCCACACGTGCAGGCGGCCTCTGCGTGTAAAAGTTAGATGGGATTTGTAGTGTGTCCAAAGGGTTTAAAAATAACCTGAAAGGGATGTGAAGTTGTACAAAGCTTCCAAAGCCAAATTCCCCCCCGCTGTTGCCAGCAAGAATGTGTGAGTGAGATGAGTAGGTCAGGAGCCAAAAAAACACCGTGGCGGCCTTCTCCTTTAATATACAAGTTGTATGTGTGTGGGTTTTCATTATAAGGATCTGATAAGAGTAGATGGTAACATGACTTTTGATTGCAGATATGTGACTGATCCACCAATGGGTTGGTGGGACTTAGTTTACTGGCTTTTTGTCAGACAGTAAAAACCCAAACCATGCGAAAATCAGCCCTAACGGGAACTTAACCTTGCAACTGGTAAACACTGCCCTCCACAAATCAATTTGTTTCCTCCAGTTCTGCAAAGCTGTGTTTGCTCTCTGTGGTCAGAGTTAAAAGCAGCTCAGCAACCCTTGCTGGAAGCTGGCAATAATTGGGACTCCCAAGTACTGAGAGATAACGACTTTTCTTGCTAATGAAGCTGCTGACTTGCTGGCCCCGAGGGGTCCCGCAAGGTACCCTGGAAGGACTGTAACGGCAGGTGGTGATGCTGGGCATCACAGATGAGGCAGACATGCTGGGCTCCCCATCCTCCTGCATCCACTCCCCCTCTTGCTTCCTTTCTCTGGATGTGTGTTACAGGTGCGGTGGTGGAGTTGGTCCTGCCTGGCATGAAAAGAGGAATTGGTCTGTGCGTATGCAATGTAGAAATCCTGAGTGCTGGGAGACGGAAGGACCCTGCATGTTTCAGTGCTTCCCGTGCGTACCCTAAGGACAGCTGGGAGACAGATGCGTTGTTTCCATTGGCCTGTGCGTGGGTGGCATCCCAGGGGTGTATTTTTATCCGGCAAGAGCTTTTCCCTCTGTTTAAGGTTTGGGACAACGTCGGGTCAGACCTGAAGCAAGATTTCTCGTGCTGTGGTTTCTGCAGGGTACAGGGAAGCGGACAGTTTCTATGCAGCGTATATTCAGATGTAGGACCTGCCTGCATCACGCTCCTTCCCCTTCCCCTAGCCAGGTCAATCTTGTCTTTTTGTCCTGGGCTTTCACTTTCAATGCAGGCAAATAACGGAGTTCGCATTTGAAGCGAGTCTTTTGGCAAATGCATACCCTCTTCTGCAGTGCCTTGCTGCAAGGAAATGGCAAAATGCTTTATGAGTCTGAATGCGCCTTCATTATGGTCTTAGGATGGGATGCTTCATCCTTCCCTCTGTCTTGTCTAGGGAGGGCAAGTTTCCAGCCATACCTTCGCTCCCAGGTCGTTATATATGCGCACAGAATAGGGTCACAGCTGGATCAGCCCGTTCAAGGGGCGTCAGTTTGCTGAGCTGGTTGGGGATAAGAGTAGTGCACAGGGACTTGGAACATCTTCTCTTCCAGAAAGGAAGGCTTAATCCTGTGTTATCCTTGCACAGCACTCAGACTCCAGGTTGGTCCCTACAGCTGTGACAGCCGCTGGGTGACTCAGTTTCCCTGCTGCTGTTAAGAGATCGGTGGTGTTGGTGGCTTGCATGGTCATGTTTTCACATGTGGGATGAAACTCAGCAGCAGAACGCCAGCATTTCCCTCTCTGCTTCCAGATGTCCTCTGTCCCTTCCTTCGCGTCAGTTGTACTGGCACAGCATTTACCTGTCCTTACACACAAAATGCCAGAGTGTTTGCCTGGAAGCCCAGCAAAGCCTGGGGAAAGGAAACAAGCACTGAAAGGTGAAGTGATTTCAGGGATGCAAAGAATTGCATCTGGCATCTTTTCTGAATGCTTTTACTTTTGCATTAACAGCAAAGGTGAGAGCTCGGCTTTGGCTGTGGATTGCTCTGTGTGGGCATGAATCATCAACCAACAAGGGTGAGAATCTAATAAATTGAGGGCTTTGGGCTCCTCTGGCATTTTCGATGCTGATTGCCTGTGGAGGAGGTGAGAATTTGAACTGAAAAAGAGCAATTATCTTTCTATGCACTTACAAAATGCCCATTACTGTGGTATCCAGCTAGGATGGGGGAAAGGAGAGTTTCCCAGGAGGGAGGGGACTGTCTGGACCTGGCTGCCACCAGCTCCAGCTTTTTTAGTGTTAACTTCTGTCTACTTAAGGGACAAAGCTGCGAAAAGAGGTGGAAAGAGGGCAACTCCATAGACCTTTCCTTCAGGGATACACCCGCTAAAGCACATCCCTGACTACAGCATTTTTAACCTGGGTACAGGGAGTGAGATTTCCAGGAAAAAGGAGCAATGCCCCATTCCTTTCACTTTTTCATCATGAACTCCCCAAAGCATGTAACAACTGTGTAATTACAGTGTTGTTACATGAAGTGGCTGCTAATTTGCCATGTAATTACAGCGTGCCATGCTTTGATAGGCCTTATAAAATGAAGGGATAACATGGTCTTATGCTGGAATGCGTGCTTGAGCTGTCCAAAGTGAGCTGACGAGCACGTCCTATGCCATCCCACTCTCCCAAATCCATAGCAGATTGCTGGCAGGCAGGCAGCAAGTAGCTGGGAGTGTGCATGCTCTCTGATGGGTCTGTGGCACGCCGAGTTTCACCAGGGGAGCCAGCTTTTGAGTATGCTGCTGTGAAAAAGCAGTTACTGCATCCTCCTGGATGGATCCCTGCCGTGTGGCTGAGCTGGGGCGGCAGCAGGGACAGGGTTTAGGGTGCAAAAGTTGTCCTGTGGTTAGACCTTGGGATGACAGTTTGATGCCGGAGGTAAAATGGAAGGTGTCTTGGTGTTCTTCACAAGTTGCTGTTTCGGTGAGAGCAGATATGTCTCAGGCACTCAGGGAAGAGGTGGGTGTGAGCAAGACCAGACTTTGGTCTGAACACGGTTTAGCAGTGTAAACTTGCAGATCTGTCATCCCAAATGGATGTTCTCAGTACCGGTACCGGTATCAGTTGGGATTTTGGGGAAGAAAGGAACAAATTCAGGTGGATTTGTCCCAGACAAGGAAAGAAGGTCTTTTCCTTTTTGCACTGTCAGCTGGTCCTTGCATGGGCACAAGGCGAGCAAATTACATGACTTAGGAGAGCAAGTGTCATTGCTGTCCCTGGAATGGATCCAAAGGATGGAGCTGCTGGCATCTTCCAGACTGACAAATTTTGCTGGGGGGAAGACCTGTGCTTGGTAGGATGGTGCCAGGGGACTAATTGAAGTGAAGAAGGAAGGGATGGTCTGCCTTACTTGAGCATTAAAATGCCCTTGGAGCCAGGGAGTGACTTCATTGCACTGTGAGGCTGGGTGATCCCCATGGAAACTGGGGTCTCCCTTATGGGTGCAAGATTGTGCCTCCGTAGGTCAAGACCTGATGCCCCGGGTTTGCTTTTTGGCTGTGAGTTACGGGCCGGTTTGCAGCTTGTCCAAATCAGTGTAGCTCCACTGAAGCCAGGGATACATGCTCTGATCCAGCATAAAGCCTCATCACTGCAGAAGCCAGTGGGACAAATCTGTAGCTGATACAAACTGTACAGCTGTCTCGCAGCCAAAAATTGGGCCTGCATCCCCCTTTTTTTTTTTTTTTAACCCACAACATAGTTATACATCTCAGCTCTTTTGTTCCTCTTCCGTGACTAAGCTGCTCGCTGCCTATGTTTCTTTTTTTTTTTTTCTTCATTGTGTAGTTTATAATCTTCCAACTAGATACAGAAAAAAATTTGCAGCGCTGGCCAAGAAGGCTCTGGTTTCGCTGGCATCGGGCCATGCTTACATCTCCAGTCAAAATACTGCTGGTTAAACAATAAATATTTATTGATTCTCCCACAAGCTCCTACATTTTTCCCAGGTGCAGTGGAATTTGAGGGGGGGGGGGGGCGCAGAGTCCTGCCGATCGCAAAATTGTGAGATGGCTCCAGAGATAACAGCTCTCTGGTGGTCTCAGATGCGAAGGCGACCCTTGCAAGCTGGCTTCAGTCCTGCTGTATAGCCCTGCACGTCCAAGCTTATAGATCAACTCTCTTCTGTCTGTCCCAGCTTCCCCAGGTTTGAGGATTTGTGCCTGTGACTGCTGCAGGCTTTGGTGGTAATTATGTGAAAATGTGCAAATCTGCAAGTCCCTTTACCCGCCTGAGTATCTCCTTGAGCAAGGGAGGGGATACATAGTTTGATGTCAGGTCCAGAGAGGTGGCAAAAAAAATAAATCAGGGTGGTTTCAGTTTGTAATTTGGTTAAAAGGCTCAGCCTTCATATCTAGATTGTAGACACCAGCCGGATCTGAAAGCCTGTAACATTAACGGGCTGCAAATGTTTGCATGCAAAGCCTGAGCTTCTGCAAGGCTGCGTGTGTTTAGATGAAGGCAAAGCTCTTGGCGCTTGCATTCAGAAGTGCTCTAAGTCGTTCTCTTCCCTTGTTGAATGTGGTGGGTGGCTCAGAGTAACTTTTGGATTATTTAGGCCCAGATGGGGGGCAAACCCAGAGCTCTCCACCGTTGCTTGCCTCTTTCTGAACTGTGACATGAAACTGCACATTTTTGTGTTGAGGTTTTTTGGTTTTTTTTTTCCCCACTCAACTGGCAAAAATCTGAGAACTGGTTTGCTCTTCTGTCCCGTGAACAGCATCAAGTCATTGGGCAATATCTGTACCTGCAGGACCGGGCAGGCGATACATTTTTCCCAATCGCTTCCCCTGGTCTTGCTGACCATGCACAATTTTTTGGTGTGCCTCAAATTGCTGTTGATGCCTGGGCTCCCTCCATCCAGCGACCTGCTCTGTGCACCGTGCAGGTGGACCTGTTGTTTGCAAGAAGCCAGGATGCTGTGCTGATGCAGCGCAGCCATTCAGTCCTGCATCTGGTTCCTGTAGCCATGCCGCCTGTGGATAAATATAACCTGCCAGAAAAATATTACAAATGCGAGGAAGAAATAGCAGCTTTCGTTCCCAGAGAGGAAAATCCCCTTGTTTTTGTGGCTCCCTTTGGTTTGGGAATGAGAGTTGAAGATCAGAGGTCACCGTGAGCCCTCAGCTATTTGCTGTGTGCTGGCGGCAGCCCCCGTTGTGGATTGGGATGTGCAAAGTCGCAAGGGCTCTGTCTGGGTCTGAGCTGGTCGGGTTCTGGGGCTGTAATTCCTGTCCCCATCATCTTGTGGCTGGTGTTGGACACAGCAGCAATCCCCTGCTTTCCAGCTTTTTTTGCTCCGGTTAAACCTTTCCTCTGAAGCCAGAAGAGGCAGAGACTTGCCTCTCAGGTGGCTGGTGCAGAAAATCCAGCGTTACTGAGACTGCAACAAGTGTGTGGTGGGCTCAGCCGCGCTGGCTCAGCATCCCCCAGCACCCTGGCTGGGTTTGCAGGGAGGATTGCTCTCCTGTAGGACACGACTGGGCATTGGAAACCTTCCCTGCTGAAGACCGTGTTGCTGGGGTGGCTGTGGAGCTGCAGGCTGGCTCATAACCCCAGCTAAGCGTTCAGAGCTTGTTAATGAACGAAATGCATTTTCTTACACGGAGGGGATTTTAAATTGGCTCCACATGGATTATGTACGTTGTCGCACTTTCCCGGAGGGTGATGGCATGAGTAGGAATGTGGGTTTGATGAAAGAAGCCAGACACTGAGTCAAAAGTGGAGCGGCTCCCCCAGCTCTCCCCTTTCTGTGCCCCCTCGCCCCCCCATCTCATTTCAAATATTTGACGTGATTCCAAGGCATTCTTCAGATGGCTGGTGGGGAGCGCAGGAGAAGGCAGCCAGTGGGACTTTGCCTTGTTTTAAATGCAGTATGCTTTTGGGGCCTCTGACCCTGAAAGATGTTGAAGAAAGGCTTGATGAGACTTGGTTTTAGGGGAAACTGAGGCACAGTGCCCCCATTACGCTGCGGCAGGGACATGGGAGCATCCTGAGCCGTGTGCTCCAGGTCTCCCTTTACCTGCAGTACTTAGGTTTTGTTACGGTCTGCGTTAAGCCATACTGCATGTCTCTGGCTCCTCCACAGCACCAGGCAGGCCAGGACCCATCTGCCTCTTGGGTTTTCCAGTTTGAGTGTACTGGTTGACTGATTTGGGCTGGGAGCTAGGCTGTGGGGGAGGCAAATGGCACAGCCCCGTGTCCCTCCAGGAACGAAGTGTCTTGCACAGTAGGATGAGGGTTGCATGTCCTCATGGTGGCTGGAGTCCTTGGCTGGGATTTCCACTGGGATGCTGCCACTCCTGGGATGTCCTTGGAGGTCCCTGGATAAAACTGCTGACTAAGGGAAAGATGCCGCTGACGTTGCAGCCAGTAGACCCCAGAAACTGGGGCCAGACACTGGGAAGCGCTTTGGGGTTTGTTTTCTGTTGCTTTCCCCCCTCCCCGTCAGCACCATCTATCACAATAATCAAAATGTGGCTTTTTGACCCACATGAAAGTTTTTTTTTCGTAGGTGTCTGCATGTGTTTGTGCAAAACCACTTAATTTTGGTCAGTGTTCTGGAAGCAGCAAGGTTTGGTTTTTGTTTGGTTTTTTTTTTTTACCTTTTAGTTTTGAGAAATTGTTTACCGAAACCTGAACCATCAGAAGAAACAACTTGCAAAAGCTGAGTACTCCTGGCTTTTTCCACTGGAAAATTAAAAAAAGATGTAGTGGAACACGTGAAATTTGGGTCTTTTTTTTTTTTCTTCTTCTTCTTTTTTTACACATTATTGTTAGAAGCGGTTTTAAAATGCAATGCCAAGTGCTTTCTCTTTTAAAATGCTCAAGGCATGTTACCCAACCGCTCTGTCTCTCCAGACCGCTTCGTGAGGTCAGTAAATGCAATTCCTCCTTGTTTGCAGCCAGAAGTGGGGAAAAAGTCGTTTACTCAATCTCCAGCATCAGCCACAGGCAGCAGATGAGTCCGGCAGGCTGGTAGCAGCATCGTAGCTTCCCATCCCATGCCCCAAGCCCATGGCGTTTCCCGGACCCGTCCTTTCGAAGGGATACGAAGAAATTTGGGCTTGATGTCAGAGGGCTGTCCCCGGTTCTGAGAAGCCCGGTGCCTCTGCAGCGCTGGGAAAGTTTCGCTTTCCAGCGTCAGCAGTGGGGTTTCGGAGCTGTCACAGTAGCCGTGACCCGGCAGGGTGGTTAGTCACTGGGGCTGGTTTCCATCCCTTTAAGCGGCTCCAGATTTGAAGCTGGCTCTAAAGCTTGCAACTTGAAAGGCCCCGGCCGTGCGCCTGTTTTGCCTTCGAGCTGGATGACTCTCGCGCGTTCCTGCTTCAAACAGCCGAGCCCCGAGCAGCCGGGGCCATATGGATCCTATAGAGTGACCTGGCTGCCCGCCGGACCAGCGTAATGTCAACAGGGTGAGGAGGGAAGGGGGCTTGGCAGGGAGCAGGGGGCTGCCTCTGCTCTGAGCTGGTCCTGGGCTGGACCAGCCCCCTTGCTGGTAGCCCAAGCCATTTGGCATCTTCAGGCTATGACTGAGGACTGCCTCTTCCTCGGCTTCCCCAGGAGTTTGCTGGCTGCTGGTCCTAAGCACTCATTGAAAGCTGGAGTTAGGCCTAAAAAAAATTTCAAATAAAAAAAAAAAAAGGAAGAAGGGGGGGGAAAAAAACCCCAGAGAAAAAGAAGAAAAGCAAAGGGGAGGGATAGTGTGCCTTTAAAGAGCTCTGCGCCAGCGTGTGTAACTGCGCTCGCTAATCTGGTGACTAATTCGGTGCGTTGCAAAGCAGCAGCGAAGCCGGCTGCCAAGCTGGGCTGCGTCCCTGGCCGAAGGCTTGAGGAGTCATCGGGTCCCCTCCCTCCTTCCATCCGGTGCCGAACCGGGGCGCCGTCCCCCCCCCCCAGCTGCCCCACCACTCCCCATGGCAATTTATTTACTCATCTGGAGGGCACAGCCCTGGCGGTCTCTTGACTCAGCAGTCCGGGGCTGATGGGAGCCGCGGGAGCAAATTCCAGGCAAGAAATAATCTCATGACTTGTCTCGGAAAAGATTGCTCCGAAAAGATCCCCTTACGGTCATGGAGCGCTCCGTGCCGGCCCCTCCGGCAGAGCCCTGACGAAGCTCCTTGATTTCCCAACCTCGGGGAGCCGGGGCAGTCAGCCAAGGCAGCCCAGGGGGACTCGTTGGACCTTTCTCCGTTGGAAAAAGAGGGATGAATTTGGAGACAGGGCGTCGTGAGGGCCCTGGCACCGGTGCCTGTCCCCCTGGGGGCACAGGGCTGTAGGGAGCTGGAGCTGTCTTGCCAGGGCGGGGAGCCCAGAGCTTGGGGTTGTGTTGATTTTTGGGTCATTCCTCCTTTTTCTTCCCCCACTTCCCAGGGACGGATTTAAATCCTTCCTTCATCCCCAGGCAATTTCAGTTATTCATCAGTGTTTTTGCTTGGACACTGGCATTACCTTCAGCAGGGCTGGCACCGTGGGTGACTTGTGAATGCTATTTACGCTTTTTTTGCCTGTTGGCTTTTTTTCATCCTATGTGTGTCTCTCGCCCTGGCCTTTTTTTCTTACCTCCTTGCCATCCGGAGTCACTTGAGTCCCGTTGCCTTTTGAAGGCACTTTGGGAGGTCTGGTCCCATGCCCAGTGCCTTTCCACAGGCGCTGGGGATGGGGTGGGATTAGACCAGGTTGGGAATCAAGGATCTTTGCAAACCTGCATTTTTCTGGGAGGAAGGCTGACCCCGTAGGCGAGCAGGGCTGCTGAGCTGACAGCTCTCATACCTCCTTCGTACAACCGGCATCAAGGCTCTGGAGCGCACGGATCCTGGGGCTGTGACTGCAGGGACACAGGTGTCTGCAGGCGTCCTGCCTCCCTGGAAGGGTGCCTGTCCACCGTGGTGGCCGTGCTGCCTTTTGAGATGAAGGTGTCTGGGGAGAGGAACCAGCCTGTGGCTCCTGCTCCCCATATATTTACGGTTTCTCCCCAGCCCCTAAGCAGCAGGAGCTTGGGGCTGAGCCACCGAGGGCAGCAGGAAGGCTCACACCCCCGAGCCGTCCATCCAGAGCCCTGCCGAAGCTCCTCCAAGCTTGTTACGGTCGGTGGAGGATTCCCAGAGTTCCTGGCAAGGGCTCCCGGCTCCTGAGTTGCCAAATGACACCCCCTCCACCCCCTCCTCCATTTACGTCTCCTCCTAATAGCCTCTTGGCCTGAGCAGCCGAATTCAATCAGCCCTTTCACCATCTGCTCCCAGGCACTTCTGCCGGGGAAGGCTCGGGGCCAGAGAGGCAGTAATTCCTTAATAGCTTCCGGATGCTGCGCGCGGGGTGGATGCGAGGGCCGCGAGTGTCTCAGCCTCTCTCCCCCCAGTCTTCGCTGAGGTTTCCAAGCTCCTTCCTCTGGGCAAATCTGAGCACCTCCAGCCGCTCTGATTTATCCCTGCCCGCTCTCCCGTCTCTCCAGGCTGAGCCCAATAGGTGACATAATCCCCATCCTGGACAAGCCTTGGCTTTGGGATCGGGATGACTGAAGCTGATGGGGCAGCCCAGTTCATTTTTGGCCGCTCACCCCAGCTCACTCCCACCTTCTTCATCTTCCCAGGCCTTTGTCTGGCCCAGTCTCTGCGCTGGTCCCTTCCCTGGCGAGAAGTTTCCTCGAAGTAGGAGCTGGAAATGAAGACCTTCCCAGGGTTGATTGGGAAAACCCTTGCTCTCATGCATAGGGATGCTCGATAACCTGGAGGTTGCATGGTGTAGTCCAGAAGCGGCAAAGCCCAGGAGCTCTGTGCTTGCCCTGGGATGGAAGAGGCTTAATCTCGGGGCTCTTCAGCTGCCTGGTGTGCTTGGGAAAATCCCCTTGTTCTTTGCCTTTGTTTCCTTGTCTGCTTAAAAATGAATAGTACCAGGAGAGTTGTTCCTGGGATGTTGTGAAATGAAATTGGTTTGGCACCGGTGTTTCCAAGGCACTCTCTCTGGCGTGGGCTGGAGAGTTTCGCTTCCCAGGTTTCTCCCAGGGCCCTTTCTGGCCTTCATCACTGGAGGAGCTGAGCACCTTGGTTTACTCTCTGGGGACAGGGGGGTGAAACAATGTTGGGCTGGCAGGCGGCATCGAGGGATGGCCTTGTCCCTTGTCCCCTCCTGGCCCCAAGGCCGATGTGAAGCTGACCCTCATTTGCCTTGCCCCAGCGATACCTTTGCTTGGACGGCTTTCAACCCAGCCAGCAAAATCCTCCCCCGTTTGTGGCTGCTGGGGTCATCCGCTGCTGTGTAAAGCACGCCCGTCTCGGGGCTGGTGGGTGGAAACGTTCAATGTGCAATGGCTGTAGAGCGTGTGTGGCTCTTGTTCGTGGGCTGGGACGTGGATGGTGCTCGTGGAGGTGTCATTTGGTGGCGTTAGTGGAGTCACAACCCTGAGGGCTGCCTGGGGAACGGAGGAGATGGGGCTGGCTCGGGCAGCAAAGCAAAGAGAGCAAGACCTTTGCTTTGAGCATTTTGCCTCTTCTGTTTAGTTGGTTCTTTCTCCCCTCCTGTTAAATGATGCTGCGCTGAGAGATGCAGCATAGGGAAGATGCTTGGAGGGTGCAGTGAATATTGCGAGCTACTTTGGTTTTGATTTCAGCTGCAGGGGCCCGTTGTGTGTATTTGTGAGCCACAGAGAGGGAGGAAGGGTACTTCGGAGAGGAGGGGTCAAGGTAGTTGCGAGGGCAAGTCTTCAGTGGGAGTAAATCCAGTGATGCAAAGAAGTAAATCCCTATCTAGCACAGGGGAATTAGAGGTATGTGGATCGTTATGCTACCTGCCATCTCTTGGCACCTGCTTGCAGAGTTGACTATTTGCTCTAAAGAGTTATAAATAATTTTGTTGATTAAAATGATTGATTATCCTTGATCTAATATTATTTAGTCAGAGCAAACAGTGCTGAGATTTGCCAGCCGCACTCTGACCTCCCAACCCTGATCTGTTTGCAAAAAGCCTGTGCAATTATTTGTTTGATTTCAAAGCTAAATACCCTAATCTCTCCTCTTCTCCTTTGGTAACTGCAAAGACAACTGGACAGCTCGGCCTGATAAGGGAGGACAGACCTGGAGTCCTTGTGTGTGGTGGCAGGTCTCTGGGCAGAAAGGGACGAGGTGGTGAGATGGGGACCTGATGGTCACCAGGTGAGGACAGAGTAAAGCTCCTGGGCTGCTTCTCCTCCTCTGCACACACTCGCCTTTTTCATCGAGCACTGCCTGTGCTTCCTGGGCAGAGCCGAAACACTCCCTGCTGTATGGAAAAAAAAAAAAAAGATACTATCAAAAGCCTAATATTAGAAGAAGGGCTTTCTCTGGGTAAGGCAGCGGCAGCAATCCCTCTGCAATCCATGGGGGATGTGATACGCTGCAACTTGCACCCTGCCATTGAGCAATCGGCCGCATTTTTTTGCCTGCTTGGCTGTACGTCTGGCTGGCGTTGCCCTGAAGGGAAGGGTTGGCCAGGAAGGCTGCGGAGGTGGGGGTGGGATGGGCGGCAGGAATCTGCAGCTGCAGAGCCATGTGGCAAGCTGCGCCCCCGTACCCTGCTGCCCTGGGGCAGCTTGCGTGCTCGGGAGGTGACCCGGAGCTGCCGAGCCTCCCTTCCTCGTCATCAGCTCGATCCCTTCTGCATCACTGGCTTCGTGCTCTCTGCATCATGTGGAGATGTCTTGGGCTTGAGGAATGCTGTAGGAATATCTGTGGGCACCTTCCACTCGTGACCGGTAGGCACTTTTATTATATGGACATCACCGATGTGTCTCCACAGCAGGTCCGGCCCTTCCAGCTTTAACAAACATTCTTGGTTTATGAATGAGAGAGCTGGTGAGTGGAGGAGAGCGACTTTGATGTGGAAGGAGGTATTTTGGGGGTAGAACATCATCCTAGCTTGAGGGCACTTCAGTCTGTGTCCTGCCATGTGGTACCCTCGTGTCTAGCATGACGTGGCATTGACTCAGCCTGGGGGCAAGGGCTAAGGCCAGGACACAGAGAGATCAGTTTATGCAGGACTTGGGCTGAATATCAAGTGAAGGTTGGGGAATTCCTTGGGACAGACAGATTGGAGGCGTTTGACTGAGCATCTGCATGTCTAATCCCTTCCTGAGGCAAGGATAATTGAGCCTGCTTTTTAGGACCAGTGGGCTTCCAGCAGCAGGGACATCTGTGGAGTCCGTCTACATCAGAAGTGTGTCATATCGTGGTGATGGGCAGCGCAAATAATTGGTTTTTCATTCTGGGCATGGAGTCATTTCATGTGGCCGTGGGTATGCAATGAAACCACCCCGAGCTGTGAGGTCATGTGTAGCTGCTTACAAAATGTGTTGGCATTGAGGTGTGTTTGAGCTGAGTTAGAGGGGTTGGGATCTCTTTGTGGGGTGATGAAAGAGCTCAACATGAGGGAAGTTTCCTTGGCCCTTAGCCCTGCTGCGAGGGGACAGCCCTGCCAAGAGATCTCAGCCTTCTCTTTTCACACTTCCGATCCTGACAGCATCTTCCTCGCACAATGCACTGCCCATTAACCTCAACCCGGCCTTGCAAAATCTCTGCTCTCCCTTTTCTGGGAGATTATCACGTGTGGTTTGGCAGCCCCATCGTTCCCCGGAGCAAGCAGCTGGAGGCATTGGAGCTGAATCCCTATTGCGTGTTTGTCCCTATCCCTGGATGATGAAGGAGAGGGAGATTAATGTCTGGAGGAGAGAGTGGGGGCTTGTTTGCATAGAGAAGTGCTCAGTCTGAACTGCTTGGGTGTGATTACGGTAGTACCTTGGTAGCATCCCGTGCGTGCTTTTGCAGCCCAGGGTAAATCTATGTCAGGGTACTCGGATGCATCCTTCTCTTCAGACAAATCCTCCAGTCGCATCACTTCTTCATTGAAGATGCCAGAAATGGAATCACCAGCCAGAGATTTGAGGTGAGAACAGCAGAAGTCCTGGCTTTAACCTGGCTGGAAAGAAATGTATGTTGTCGCGGATGGTGGGAAGCGCTGGGTGTGGATGACCTGGACCACTGCCGCCTCCGCGGACTGCCAGAGCCCGGCCGTGGGTTTGCTTTGGGAGGGCTCAGGCCATGCTCTTGTGGCTGTAGAAGCCTCCAGGGTGGTGAAGCCAGCACGGCTGGCCTTACAGGGCTCTTAGCCCAGCCCGAAGAGAGCGAGGAATTTCAAGAGGCTTCTGGTCCCAGGCGTGAGCCATTTGAATACCTCGGGCACCCTTCCAAGAAGCAAATGAATATCTAGTTGTTTGTTCGGTGGGGATCGCTGGGGTTTTGGAGGTTTTCCCTTTTTTTCTCATTGCTGTTGAGCAATTTGAGCTTCACTGCTGGGACTCGGGGTGTGAGGAGCCAGGTTTTAGCTGCTTGTTTGCAGAGGAGCATCTCCTGGAGCTGGAGCACTGATGCGGGGCAGCTGACACAGGCATGACCTGGACTTGCTATTTACACTTGACCTCCTTTCAGTAGGGGCTGGGTGTCCATTACAGGCTTTGCTGAGCCCACCCCTTGCTCCCATTAGTGCGTGTGTGCCTGTGCATGGGGATTAGAGCTCTTTAGCAGCGCGGTTAGCGGGGATTAGAGCGAATTATCACAGGGGAAGCGTGTCTCAGGTTTGCTTGAGGCAGGGAGTGTCCTCCCAGCCCTGCTAGGAAGGATCGGAGGCAAACAAACCTGAAAGTGAGATGCTAAGCCTGTCTTCAGAGGGGACGCCCCAGCTCATGTGATGTTCGATTGGGAAAGCGGGAGGGTAAAGGGCAATGAGGGCCTGACCGCTGCAGCAAGAGGCTTCGAGTCCTGAGCAGGAGCAGTTTGGGCACATGGAGGTTGTTCCTTGCTGCCTCTGCGTTGGCTGCAACCTCCTTGTCTTGTTATCTCCAGAGCAGTGACCTGTGAGCTCAGCCTCTGCTCGGGTTTTTGCACGGGTTTAATTAACCCCGGACTCTGCCGTCAGGCCGGCGGGTTCGGAAGAGGTTTGCACAAGTTTTTAGTTGCGACGCTGTTAAATTTAAAGTGACAGAAGCCATTTCGAAGCAGATTCACGAGATTCATGAGTGTTTGCCGTTGTGGGGGGTGCTTGTGTTCTGTTAATGGCGGTGCTGGAGCTAAACCATGCCGGCCTCGTAGCACAGCCTAACCTCTGCTGTTGCTTCGTGTTGATGGAAAAATCTTTTTGCTGACTGCTTTGCGTAGTTTTGATGAGCATTGTTAAACTGTGGCCACGTTCCCCATGCTCGGAGGTGGCCACATCTCCCCGGTGCTTGCTTTTATCCATCTGTGCTCCTTCCAGCAGCTGAAGTGGGGAGGACGGAGTGAAGCCCTCGACCGAGGGAAGCCCCGCTTCACGTTGCTGCGGGAAGCTGAACCGTAGGTTCTGGCCCTGCCTGCTGAGGCTGGGGAAACTTTCCCGTAATTGCAGCATTGCAATTGAGCGTTGACTGAAGCCCTGTGGTTTTGCTTAGCTTCAGTCCAGGGGTTTCTCTAGCACGTCTTTCCTTCCTCTTCCCCACAAAAGCCAGGGAGGACCGAGTGAGCTGACCACCAGGCTGCTGTTCCCCTGCGAGCTCCTGGGACTGCAGGGGATGCCGCTTTCCCAGGATCTCCATCCAACACCCACGTTATAAAGCTGTCGGGGAGAGAGGGGGGGGGGAGTGGAAAGGAGCCTGAACAAGGGCAGCAGGCAGGCTTGGAAGGCGAAGCCCGTGACTTTGATAGCATTGGGATAGTGGGTGAAGCATCCTTTCACCTGCCGGTGCTGCTGCCTGGTTCCTCACCAGCTGCAAGATATCCAGAACCAAAACAAACCCTCCCTCACCTTTTGGTTGCTCTGTGTCCAGTTTTCCTCACGGGCACATCTCCACCAAGCACCCTCTTCTAGCGAGCTTGTACCCAAGCGAGGATGTCTCCATTTTACAGAGAGGTGAAGCAATTTACCCCAACACCTGAGGCCTAGCAGAGCATCCTGGCATCTCACCCTTGTCTTAACTTTTCCCCTTCCTCGGTCCCTGTGATGCTCTAAGTGCTGAGGGTGCAAACTTGGAAGAAGTGCTTTTATCTGCATTTAGGGAAGACAGTTTTCAGGCCCTTTATTTAGGGGAAGAGCTCGCCCCCATGACACACCACATCTCCATAAGAAAGCTGCTGAATGCCGGAAGAAAGCGGGCTTTGTTGTGCTTTCTGCAGCGCTAAGCAGTGTGGGCTTTCGGTTTCCTCTCTTGTTTTTCTCTTGAAGCCCAGCTTTCATCTTAGAGTATTTATTTTTCACTGCTTGAAGGAGAAAAAAAAAAGACTTATTTTTCTTCTTCTTTTTTTTTTTTTTTAAAGTAATATATTTATTTTAAATTAAAATAGCAAATGTCTGTGCCTTTTGTGCCATTCCTTGCAGAGGGAAGCAGGGCTGGTCTCTGGCGAGAACCAAATCTCCCCTCTGTACTGCCTGGTCCTCTGCCTCTCTCCTCCCATCCCATCCCCGCATCCCCAGCAAAGGCCTCTCCCTGTGCTCACCCCTTCTCCCCATCCATCCTTGCTTCCCAGATTTCCCTCTGTTCCCTTTTTTCTGGCTTTCTGTCCCACTCTCCCTTTCCCCCTGCTGAATTTCACTGCCCTTTCGGTCCAAGGAGCCCTAATTGGAACAGGCCGGCTCCTCTCCTGCTTCCTGCGTGGGAGTGAGAGGCAACGCTTGTGAAAACAGTTCAAAAGTGCAAACAAATTTTTGCCTAATCCTGCCTAAATAACAGGGGGCTCAGCTGGGGTTATTAGACTGGGCGTCCCCGCTCCAGAGCTGGGGGCACCTGGGAAAGGCAAAGCTGCCCCCGGGGGGGGAGTGGAGGTGGCTGGTGGTGGTGGTGGTGGAAACCTGAGATGGGGAGATGGTGCCTCCATGGTGCCCGGGCTGCTTTGTCGGGGAGCGTGGGAAGGGTCTCGGCTCCTGGCCCCCCTCTCCCCAGCCTCCTCTTACGCTGAGAAAGGTTTCTCGGCTGCTGAACCCTGCCAGCTGGGGGACGTTGGGAAATCTTCTGTGTTTCAGCTCCCCCATCACTAAGTCTGCCCTAGTTTTGGTCCTGGCGAAGGCTGGGATGGAGGGGGCTCGGCGCGGCATGGGGGGGATGAGCTGGGGTAGCATTGGGCTTGGTGTGGGCTGGAGATGGGGAGTCTTGGGGCTTGGTGGTCATGGGCTCAGCGTGGGCACGTGGGTCTGAGAAACTCCTCCTGCTCCATCAATAGACATCCAGGGTGGGGGTTGGCCTGCACCGTGGACACCTCGAGGTGGGCTGTCATGCATGGGGGCTCAGAGGAGGATCTCGGCTAGCTCAGGTCTCAAGGACTGAGGTCTTTTTTTGAGGGAGACAGGCACAAATTCTTGCAGCCCTTGGATGCACAGTCTTCGAGAGTTGTTTTTCTGGACTCTCTGCAAATGGTCTGGTTTGAAATCAACACACATCTTCTCCCAAACTTGTCCCCGTGCCTCTTTCAAGCCACCAAAGGGCCCGAAATCCTCACGGTATCAGCAAACTGCGGGGTTAGTCTCAGGCCTGGGAAGGGGAGGACAAGGAGGCTGGGCAGGGAGCGGGCTTTTACCTGAGACAACAGCACTTTGAGTTCCTGACCTTTGTGTCCATCCATCAGAGCAAGGGCAGGAGGAGGCCGCTGGGTCAGCCGGCTCCACTCTGACCTGCCGTACATCCATTTACACGCAGGCTACTGGGTAAAATAGCAGGGACCAGACAAGGACACACTGGAGCTTTTGATGGGAAAAAAAGTGAGTGGCCGAGGGGAGCTTTAAAGAGGCATTGACCCTGAGTGGAAACTCGGGTGAAAAATGACTTTGCTCCCATCCTCCCGCTAAGAGCATCTTTTTTTCCTTTACTGCCATTTATTTTGCTTATGCAATCAGATGCTAATGCTTTGGCGTGCAGCAGAGTTGCTTGCGTTTTAAGGTCAAAATCCCTAAAGTTTGTAAATCGTAGTCCTTTAAAAAGATCAGATACATAGAAATAGTTTACACATGCGGAGCCTGGTGAGAGCAGAGTAGGAATTTGGCTGGGAGATGAACTCGGTGATCTTGGCCTCTTTGTCCATTTGCTGGCTGGTTTTCTCTCAGGCTCCACGTCTGTTGTTGCAACACCTAGCAAAAGTGGGGTGGTGGGCTTTGGGCAGATCCCCCTTAGCATGAAACCCATATAGGGATGCAACACTGGCTCTCGGCAATATTGGGGTTGTTATCATCCTCTTGTCTTTCTTAAGTCCTGTCCCCAGGGATGTCAGGGGGCTGGAGGAAAAATAGAGGTCTGGTTTTGAGAAGCCTCCGGGGTCTCAAACCGGGCCCCCAGATCCCTCCTTGCTTTGGAAAGCTGCAGCCAGATGAATAGATGCCCCTCTCTGCCTTCCCACTGCGCAAGGCAAATTACTTATCTCTGCTCTACAGATGCTGGAGATGCTGGTGACATAATTTTCCAGAGCGACTGCAACTCCTGTTAGTGTTTAAAAATCAAACCATAACACACCCTGCCTGGTCTCCCAGGAGGAAAATCAAATGCAGTTCCCTGTCAGTGCAGTGGCAGCAAGTGGAGGACATGGCATCTAGGCAGCAAACTGCACGTGGCAGCCGTGTCGATGAGGCTTTAATGGGCGTCATAAAAATGATACAGCAAACCGAGTCTGGGATGCAACGCCGTGGTTGCCTGGCCCCCGCTGCTGTGCTTGCTTTTCAGATTAAAACCCTGAAATTTCTAAACTGAGCTTAGGTGTAACAGCTGGTTTGGTGCTGGCTAATGCTCCTTCCCATACATTTCTTCAGAGCCCGTGTGTGTGCATGCATGCATGCGTGTGTGTACTTTGTGGACAGCAGGAGGTACACAAAAGGAGACATTTTATTTGTGCAAGATTTGATTAAAATCTTGGAAACAGGTTTCAGATGGCAGTGAAAGCTGAAACCGGGGGAGCTAAGCCCGGGTTGCTTTTGTTACTGAAATTCTACTTGGCTCTGACCTTTAGGCATCCCAAACTGAGGGCGAAGGACTTGTCTACGGGTGCTGGAGGACATCACCAGGGCTTGGTTCTCCTCCCTGGGAAGTAACTCCCTTGCACCCAGCAAAGTTGCATCGGGCAGAGCCAGGTAAAGCCCATCGTGCTCACTGGACATGCAGGGATTAACAAAGAAAATGATACTTAAGTAAATTCAGTATCTCAGAACCCACAGAGGCAGAATTTTGATTAAAAACTGTCTGTCGCCCCTGTCTCTTTCAGATCACATGACTAAGACTTGTCCACAAACAGGTATGCAGAGCTTTACAAGCACATTTAGTTTTACACGTGTGAGCTTTTGTATAGATGTGGGACACTGCTGACTAAAATAAGGCTTCTGCAAGCGTTTGCAGGCTTGGGGCTTTTTGGCTGTTTTGTCTTCTGAAGAACTTTTCACTAGTAGCTACAATCTAACAGGAAAAAAGTACATGATATTTCAATCCTAAATCTGCCCAGTACAAGGTATTTTGAAGGAGAAGCCTTGAAATGCGCTTTTTGGTTTATTTTGGTGTTTAAATAGAAACCCTCCTCTGACACTTTGCTTTTGAATTAATTTTTTTTAAATTTGAAAATAGGCTGTTTGCTTCTCTGATGACCTCTCCCTGGGAATCACTTTTAAGTCTTCCTTGTTTTGACATGTTGTTTGTGCAGAGCTCAGTGTTCACCTTACTAAACCGAAACCTTATCCTCTGCTACTGAAAAATTGATTCTCTGGGTATGTGCAAACCCAACCCCGTGAATCCTGCAGGAGAAAATGGGCGAATGGTGATAGGTACTCGCTTGTATTGCAGAGAAAAAAATACAATTTTGCACACACCTCACCTTGCCCTGTTGCTCTTCGTGGCTTGCCTAAGGAAGTCATCTCCGCACAGGTTTTCACGAGTGATTCAGTGTAAAAATTGGGGTTAGAAATGTTTTCTTAGCCTAACTCTGACTCATCTTCCCATAGCACCCGGGAGCAGTGAACTGCCGTTTAACTAGCCGGCGGAGGGGAGCGGATTCCTGGGTGGTCCCTGTAACCACAGAGCACAGAAAGCAAAGCATTAAAATGTAACATGAGGATGAAGGGAAAGGGGCACTGAACCACTTTCTCCCAGTGTTATCTCAACGCAGCAGATGGAGAACAGAGATAGCGAGGGTGGCTGCTCATTTTTCCGTGCCCTCTCCAGCCAAATCCAGTAAATAATGAAGTGTAATTTGCCAAATAGCCTTTGAATGTATTATTTGCTTTTGAAGGTCCTGATACTTCCACTGTGGCAGGCACACAGTGATTTGATTTATGTGGTGGGGTTAGGGGGAGGAATTGCGTCCCGAGAGGCTCAGTTTCAGGAATTTTGCTAGTCCTACCTGAGCAAATCATTACTGGAGTGCCTTGGTGACTAACGTTAGAGGGAGCTGCAAATAGAGGGGGTGACATTTTGCATGTCTTTTAGTTGGGAACGGTAGGTGGAATGTGCAAAGATGGAGATAGAAAAGTTGCTCTGTTTGGCTTGGCGGTGGAATTGCATTTGGTGCATCCAGCTGATGATTTAGGGATGCTTTGCAGCATGCTCACCCTCACCCTGGGCTACAGAGCTGCACGTGGATGCTTATTGACCCAACCCCCGGATTCCCACTTGGAAAAAAACCCCAACATTGTGTTGTTTGGACTTTAAATGATGCCTGTGAGTTTGGCTGTGGAGGTACCTGAGTGGAGCAGGAAGCCCAGACTGGGTCAGACTGGAAAGCAGCTTTGTTGCACTGGGCTGCAAGTGCTCGGCGGCTGCAGTGCTGTCTCCCACCCTGACTCACCGTTGCGTTAGGGATGCGCTCAACGCTGCTTGAAACAAACACTTGCCAGTATTTTGCAGGTATAATGGCTTATTAAATCAGAGCTTAAATTAACTTAGAGCGATGGTAAGCCAAGGTGGCTGGGGTTTCCACAAAACAGAGAATTCATTGATTTTTGATGTCCACATCCAGACATTCATGAAAACACCAAAAGAGCTTGCGCGTGTTGTCATTTTTGCACTGAGAACAGTTTTCATTGAAAAATTTCCAATAGGCTACAGTGCTCAACCAGCCTCAGGTGGAAGATTTACACGTGAGACCGATAAAGTTCAGTTGTTTGAGATGGTGGTTGGATGAGGCTTTCCTTCTCCATGGAAGATGTTTTTCAGGAATGCTTAAAATATATGAAAAAGAGCCAAACCTTTATTCAGATCGAGGAGGGTTTTTTTTAAATGGTTGCTTTTGTTTATGAAACTTTTTGGCTACAAATATCCGCCTGCTTCCAAATAAATTAGAAGAAGAAAAAAAAAAAGAAAGACAGGAAGAGCTTTGCTTCTCGTCAGGACTTACTGCAAGGCCCGGCTCTTGGCTTGGCCCCGCACTCTCCCATGGGGGTGGCTGAGCATTGTTCAGTGACTCACCCCGAATTGCGTCGCTCTGTGCTACGGGCTGGCTGCGCATGATGTAACTCCGTGCTAATGTGGGATTTTCCAGCTCTTTGTTTTCCCTTCCTCCTCAAATGGGTTTTCTGCTGGTTCTTCATCCTGCCTCAGCCTGCTGTCAGCTTACTTTTTCCAGGATTGCCCGTGATTCTTTAAAATTAATTTTTTTCCTTTTGCTTTTCGTTGGACCAGGATGCCCAGAGGTGGAGCGGTAATTCAGAGATGCTTTTCTCCCTGCTTTCTTGCTCACCCTGGTGTGGGAGTCTCTACTTTCATTGGCGTCTGGAGCTGCTCAGCTATCTCCCAGGCTCCAGACACCAACTTGGGGTGATGAAGCCCAGCAGGCTAGAAGTCTGGAAAGGTCTTTGATATCACCGTCGAATTTCCAGTAGCACATTCATGGTTGGCTTGTAGGGAGATGATGTGCACCATGTAACCTAGCTTACCAGACATGGCTTGTTTATACCCTTTAAGTAGAGGCTTGTTAGAAGCACAAGATTATTCTTCTTGTATTTCAGAAGGCTGCTCATGGACTTGCAGGGTTTAGGTGTAGGGCTAGAGGATCTGGGTGGGAAAATTTCAGAAGAAAAAAAGATTTCTCTGTTTCTTGGACAATTCAACAACCAGCACGACTCCTGTCTTTCCCAGTTCCATGTCCTTATGGCCTTTTTTCTCTCCTGCTTCTTTCAGATATGGAATGTGCAGATGTGCCTTTATTAACTCCCAGCAGCAAAGAAATGATGTCTCAGGCATTGAAAGCCACCTTCAGTGGCTTCGCAAAAGAGCAACAGCGGCTGGGAATCCCCAAAGGTAAGACATGGTTTCCCAGTGAGCAACCATTGTAGCCACAGAGATTGTGTCCTCTTGCCAGGCTGCCCTTCTCCACATCTGCCATCTCTTTTGTTGATTCTCTTCATGTGGTATTGCCTTGTTTCTTGGCAGCTTCAGCTGGAAAAAATCTGGACATACAGGCAAAACCTTTCAGTACCACTTGCAGACTACACCTGTCTGACAGATTGTGCCTCTCTGTCCTGCTAACTTCTGCTGGATGACTGCTCTTGCAACTTTGGCGACCTGCTCCTTTGGAGGCAGCTCCAGGACTTCTGTTTGCTAGTCATCTCCGCTATATGGAGAGACAGCAGGAACCCTTTACCAGAGGCTGGTGACAGGGAGAAACCAAGCAAAATGGAGAAATGGGTGGTAGAAGGGGTCAGAGAACTGGTGGAATTTTTAAAAGTCCCAAACAAATCCAAAGCTCATTCCTTGCATGAAATATGTCTGCAGTAGGGCTGATCCAAACTGTAGGTATGGTGTTCCTCCACCATGTTTTACCCTTATGCCAGCGGACTGCCAATCTCTATGGGATGAGGCTGTGCAAGTGCAGTGCAGCTGTAGCACTGTTTCTGTCTTGTTTTCCTGGGGAAATGGCTTGTAGTTGCTCATTAATGGATCTCTTCTACAACCCCTTGTTGCAGATCCCCAGCAGTGGACGGAGACACATGTGCGGGACTGGGTGATGTGGGCGGTGAATGAATTTAGCCTGAAGGGAGTGGATTTCCAGAAGTTTTGCATGAACGGAGCTGCCCTCTGCGCCCTGGGCAAGGAGTGCTTCCTGGAGCTAGCGCCTGACTTTGTGGGAGATATCCTTTGGGAACATCTGGAGATCCTGCAGAAAGGTGAGTCCTGGAGGCGCCAGGGTGACTGGCTGACGCCATCCTGGCTAACCTAGCCTGGTTTTGGGCCTTTCCAAAGACCTTGGCTTGCAGTCTGGCTCGGCAATGAGGTGTTCACCTCGGGCTTTAATCCCAATAAAAGGAGCTCTCAAAGCCCAGCTTTCCAGTGGGATTTCAAATGGGCATCCCAACCAGTAGTGGGCAATGCAAATCCTGGCACTGCTGGAAAGAGGAAGGGTGTTTGCACTGGCTGCTTGGCAGGAATGCACGGTGGGCAGGGACGCTTTGCCTGCTTGGAAACGATGGCGGGATTTTCCAAAGCATTCTTCCTCAGCTTGTTCAGCTCCCGTTGTGAATTTTACTACTTCCTCTGGTAGACCTGGGTACAACAATACCACCAAAATCCCACCCTAATTTCCCAGTTGTGATTGGAGGCTGCTTTTCTTTGTTTCGTGTCCCAAAAGGTGTAATGGCATTCTGTTAAGAGTGGCTGTGTCGCCCACAGGAGAAGCCATCTCTGTCAGTTCCTGCATAACAGCATTCATAGGCATTAATTTTCATTGACTGGGGACATACACATTGATTTTGGGTGTCCATTTTCATAGTGTCTGGATGCCCAAGCAACGCTTAACCTGGGATAGTTTCGAAAGAGCAGATGAAGAGCGTAACACATTTAACCGAGCCACGAGCAGGAGCAGCAGCAAATCTGGATTCTTTCTCTAGCTCCTTTTTGTGCAGAGTTATTTGCTTTCCTGGAATATCCCTTGTGCTGTCATACTGACCCTGCGTGCTTGTCAGCAGGCCTGTACTGGTGGCAGGAAGGGGAGGGGGAGCAAAGTTATGCCTTCCAGGAAACCATTGACAAATGGATGTTAATTGCCGATTACTAATTTTACTGCTACCTGTGGTTTGCAAAAGGTAAACATGGCTCTTCCCAGGGTCTGTGTATGACAGGCTGTTTTTCTGCTCTTTATGTCTGTTCTGTGCTTCTTGTTTTGCATAATTGTTATTGAGTGCTTATATCAACAGCAAGCAACTTAACCAAACAAAGCAAAACATTGTGGTCAGTCCAATTTCTCTTTGCTATAAGCCATTGCTTGTAACGTAGCTATGCCTTCCCACAACCCTTCTTCATTTGTTTGGGCTGTAACCTGCTGGAGAGGGGTGTGATGTACCGCGGATATTGACTGAGGCATCAGAGCTGGGTTTGCTTCTTCCTGCAGATTCCCCAAGGCATGGAGATGAACTTGGTGCTGTAGTTTCACAGTGAAGTAGGGATCTTGTTTCCTTATAGCATTGACACCTGCGGGTGTTAGGATGCAGCAGTCACGAGGGTGCAAAAGGCCTGAGACAGAGAGGAACTTTTACAAATAAGCTGAAAATCTTTGTGCCCGTTGCAGCTTTTCTTCCAAAAGGATGAAAAAGAATAAAGCTGAATTTCTTTGTCTCAACACTGTTGGCATAGCCCTGGGAACCAAGAAATCTCCATTCTATGTTCAGTTTTACTGGTGACTTTGTCACTTCTTGCATAAGCTATCTGAGCCTTAGCTTCTATGGTGGGTTCTTAACACATTTCCCAGAAGGGCAATATCTGTGAAGTATTTGGAGAGTAACTAAGAAGAGCTTCAAGAAATTACCAGCCTCACCCCAAGGACTAATTTCTGTTCTCTGTAAGTCATGGGATTCATTTTACTGGTAGTACATCTCCAAACCCCTGACAAAGTACGGGTTCTGCTGTGCTCGTGCTGTACAAACTTAATGTGCAAAATTGTCCCTGCCACATCTCTCTCCACACAAGAGAAGATGGTTGTCTCCACTTGGCAGCTGGGGATGTGAAGCATGAAGAGATCAAGATTTCCCCAGGCTCAACCGTGGAGGCAGGGTCCAGTTTGCCAGTTCCTGTCTCTTCCGTCTTCCCGGGCAGCCACCTACCATCATCGCTTGGGAGCGTTGATGTTGGGAGTGGTGGTTAAGCCCCAGATGTTTGGCTTTACCTATAGTGGTGCGACCACCAGCATCAGGTCATGCTGGGACAGGCTGTGACCTTGCTGTCCCTTCAGCTAACATGCCTCCCTTGTGAGCGCTGTCTGAGAGTGACTCATGTACCACAGGCTGCTCAGGGTTTAAAAATGGCAGCAGATGGGTGACTTTTCCCTGCATGGATTTGGGTATTTTCAGGCATATTTTTCCAAATTTCTTCCTAAAATAACCTCTTCAGTTACCAGCAGTCAGCAGTGCCCTCCACTTGACTGTAAGCATAGTTGAAGGTCTCTCTCTTTCTCTGTGGTCACCCACCCTGCCCCTTGGCAGACACCGTGGGGAGAGGAAAAGAGCATTTCTCATTAGGTCTCTCTGTTTGCACAAAACCTCCTTTTGTTAGAGAATATTTTCCACCCTGCAATCCCCAGGAGAGAGGGCCAAAATTAGGCTCCTCGCAAGTGAACATGCGTTATCTTCGGTTCGCTTCTCTTTAGCCTTAGCAGAAATAAACATAACCCAGAGTTGTCTGTGTGTTTTTTATTTTGGTTACCCTCTGCAAAGAAAATAAAATCTCCCATGCCGGTATCTCTGCCCACATGCCATGCTGGAATGAGTAAGGTGTTAATGGAAAAACTGGTCAGGGTAGGAGCAATGTGGCTTTTATATGGGAAAGCAAACTCAGCGCCAAGCCTAGGAGTACCAGAGTGCTTGGAAAAAGCAATGGAAAGCAGAGAATCCATGCTCTGGTGTGATACGTGCTCTTTCTCAGTGTATTATGCCTCTAGAAAGGCTAAAATTTTGTGTGCTACCTGTATATACACGGTGGAGTCTCTGTCAGGAGTTGGGTGATGGACAGTGCGACAAAGCTTTTCTCAGCATGGAATCTTCTGCCTGCATCAGGTGCAAGGTAAAAGGTGCTGTGTAGGCTGGGAATTAGCATTAATTTGGGGTTGTAAGAGCTAGTTTTGGTATGCAGTACCCACTCGCTTGCACACACCTACTGCTGGTCTAAAAATAGGGGCTTCTTCAGGAAAACAACTGTCCTTGTGTGGTGGAGTTTGTTCACGAGCTCACACATGTAAGTGTGATAAGCAATTCTCAAGAGAATGAAAGATGACAAAAATTAAGGCAAGCAAGGAAATTATGCAACTAGTATTTCAGAACCACCTGGAGCCTCTGATTGAGAAAGTTGTTGCTGTTTTGTTTGGTTTTGTTTTGTTTAAATTTGGGCATGCCTGCAGCAAGAATTCCCAAAGGAACCCAAGTGCATCAAGCGCTTGTTTCAGTGGGATTTCAGCTCCTAACTCATTTCTGTTCCTTTGAACGTCCCAGTTTAACCCAGAGAAGAGCGTTTCAGGAAGTTCAGACCTCTCTGTATTACAGCAAGTCTTGCAAAGCACAATATGTCTATGGACATGTGACATTTCCTTCCTTTCCTCTTTGCAGAAGAGGTAAAACCGTACCCAGCAAATGGAGTGAATACAACATATCCAGAATCCCGCTATACTTCAGACTACTTCATTAGTAAGTCTCAATTATCAGTATCATTCTGGTGCTTCCAGGCATGAAAGAGCCACCTATTAGAGATTTGTCTGCATCATGAGGACTGCATCATGCAGTTGTTGCTCTGTCGTGGCAGAGCATGCAAAGTGTGTAATTTTGTCTTTTGTAGTGTTTTGGGTTTATGTAGAAGTCATCTGTATTTTTTGGTGACTGCCTTGAGATGCTATAATCTGACTTTACAAGCACTATTTGTTTGGAGCTGTAGCTCAGCAGACCTAAAAAGTGACCTCAACGCTCCAGAACACTGGGAATTTTTAAAAACATGTTAAAAAAGGGAGGGAATGGGGGAAGGAGGCTTAATTCTGGATTGCTAGGTAGGAGCCTAGCAAGGAATGGGATAAGTCATCAATCTGGAGTCCTGTGCTTCCCATTGCCATTGGTTTGGAGATATTCTTTAAGAGCATTTGAAATCTGTGATATATTTAATGAACTGGAATTCCAGGCTCTGGCCAATGAGGAGAGGTGACTGGAAGTGACTCATCTATTATAGTCATCAATTGAACTTCTTTGCCCTATATCTCCTTTGCTGAGACTATGCTCTTCATGATTTTCCAGCTTTTTCCCACTAGCAGCTTGCTTGAGAGGAGTTTGGCGTAATGCACATTGATGACGGTTGAGGATGTCTTATTTGTGTAAATTGGTGCAATTATAAGACACCATCTCTCTGCAGCTTTTAAAAACCTTACTCAAATTAGTGCCCAATTGTGTCAGGTATTTTATATCCAAAGGCAGTCTCCTCTTGCACTGCAGACCTCAAATCTCTCTGTGCTGTGTGAGACTGGAGAGGGAGTGAGCAATGCTCTGGTTTCTTTGAGCTGTTTGTGTTTGGGTTGCTTTCTGATGCTCCTGTTCTGCCAACAGGTTACGGCATCGAGCATGCACAGTGCGTGCCTCCCTCTGAGTTCTCCGAGCCCAGCTTCATCACAGAGTCCTACCAGACCCTCCATCCCATCAGCTCGGAAGAGCTCCTGTCCCTCAAGTACGAGAACGACTATCCCTCGGTCATCCTGCGTGACCCAGTGCAGACGGACTCCTTGCAGACAGACTACTTCACGATCAAGCAAGAAGTGGTAACGCCAGACAACATGTGCATGGGACGTGCCAGTCGAGGTAAAGTTGGGTATCTCCCAGGGTTTGCTTGGGTTCTTGCTATTCTACCTACATCAACTTAAGTGCTGCCTTTGGTTCTGTAGGAGATAGTGATTTGGGAGCACCAAGGCCAGCAGGGAGCTATGCAGTGCCAGTAACAAAGCCATTTCCATATATCTTATGGGGTTGAACTCCCAGATGGATTCCCTGATGGCTCTGAGCCCTCCCTGCCTTTCTCTCCAGGGAATACAGGAAGGTCTTTATATTCTACTCTGCTGCCTGTTTTTACATCATCTGCAAAATGTAGCATTTCTGGCTCTGGACTTCGATGTCAAACTTGAGCAAAGTTGAAATAGGCTTTAAGGTTGTTAGGGAGGAGAGCTGCTGTGTGGTTGTATAAATCTCATTTTCCTAGGACACCAGGCAAAACCCCACAAATTCTTCACAAGTTTTCATCAGGAGTTACTGTCCAAGGCTCTGAAGGGTTTTACACTTGATGATTCAAAGTTTTTATCCATGATTTCCATTGATTTTGATGGCTGCTTGCTTGAACTGAGAGTCTGTTCTGATGAACCCAAGCCCTGTGCTTTGTTAGGAGACGCAGATGTCATGGGCTGAGTCAGCGACAGAGCTGAAGGACCCCCTGAATCCTTGTGCTACAACCCTACATCTCCAAAGAGTTATAGCTACATGATTCCGGGTTGAGATGATGGGATTTTAATACCTAAACACTTTTGAGGTTCTGAGCCCAAATACCTTTTCAATTAATATTATTAAATTCTGAACACATGGGGCCCAGATGCCCAAATACTTTGTAATTACATCGCTTAATGCAAGGCTGAGGATCTGGCTCACAGTATATGTATTCAAAGCAAAAGTTTAATCCATAGAGCTGAAAGTAACTGACAAAGGGGTATCATTATCTCCTGATTCCAGGTAGGGAACCTGAGGCACGGGGAAGAGATCTGACCTGCCTGCAATTGCGCCCTGAATAGAATCCAGGTGTCCCCATGCCTAAAATTCATTATAGTAACGTGTTGCTGTGAGCCAGGTTTGATGTTGAACATTTAAACCCATTCATCCAGCAACGAGAACTGAAGATGTGCTGGTTCACGATGAAAGCTGGAGCCCCTTTGCAGGTCTGCATCACATACGCATTGCTGAGTGGAGCTTATTTTAAGTTCCTCATTCTTTTTCCAAGCTCGGAGAGCTAATGACAGGAAAGTTATTATTTGTATTATTACCTTTGCTTCTGCTGCTGGCTGAGCGTTAGTATGAGAGAGGTGGCTTCGACAATATGGTGAGCCAAAAGGGCAGTGGTGTTACAATTTTAGGTAAGCTCCTCTTTCTGCGGTTGTTTTTCTGGCTCTCTCTCATTAGCGTCTTTCCCTTTTCTTGACCTTTTCTTTAACATAGGTGATTTCATAATAATTCTCATTGAAATGCAATGACTCAGGCATGCCTTTGCAATTGTACCTTGAGCCTGTTCTCACTGGCAAGCCTAAAAAGGCTCTAGGGGAGGGAAGAAAGAGCCCTTAACTCAGCATTAGGGACCAAGGGCCCCTGGTGTTAGCAAACACTAAAATACTGATTGCAGTTGAAGAAATGCAACAGGCTATGGCCGTGCTTACACTAACGCTACATTTCAGCCATGTAGAAGGGCCTTTGCGTGGCATTAATCCTCCCAGAGTGGTATAAAGAAGCCTTAATATAAAGCAGAGGGCAGTTTATTTATATTTACGTATGTCTTTGCCTTCCACTGTATTAAAAGGTTAGTCTGTCGTGAAGTCAAGCGCTTCATCAGTGGGAAATTCAGGATGAGGGTTTTCCAGACAGTTGCCTTTGGCCTTTCTTTGTGTGGGCTTTAGGAGTTAATTTTGTGGTCCCATGGGAGTTGTTTCACTTTGCCTTATCAGTGAGGGCATCTAGTTGGAAAGTGTAGCTGCCAAACCCTTAACAAGTTTCTCCTGAGTAGGTGCAAGGCATGATTTTTCTAAAGGCTCATGTTTAGGTCAAATTTAGGTGAATTTTGAATGAAATGACCCAAGTCACGTCTCCGACACTGCGGCTGTCCATCCGTCAGATTTTGAATTCCTTTTCTAAATGAGCTCGTGCTGCAGGACTTCTCAGGGAAGTGGTTATGCCAATTAATGAACATGCATAAAGTGGTGTTAATTTTCCCCTTGCAGGGTTCAGGAGGTGATTGAAGTGTATTCTGTGAAACTCTCAAAAAAAAACTAAAAGAAAAAAATAAAATTAGTTTGAAGCATGGATATTACCAGCAGAATCAAGCCAATGGATCCAAACTTCAAATGATTCTGGGCCAGCAATCAGGGCAGAGCCCATGGTAGTTGAGTCTTTTCACAGCAAGCGCTCTTCAAACTACAACACAACAAATATCTGGGGGAGTGTGCCAGCGTCCTTCCACGTTCCTGTTCCCCTGTGATTTACTATCTGGGCCCAAGCTGCGGGTAGCTCTGCCAGTGGAAATTTCTCCAGGAGTTCTTGCACAATCCCAGCAGCTGTTTTTAGCCCAGTTTGGGAAATTAGTGAACTTGAATGATCCTGTTACGCTCTTAGTTTGTCAGTAAAGATGTTGAGCAATCGGTAGCGTATGGGAGATCAGAGAGAGCAATTTCAGTTTGTTCTTTGGATCCTTTTTTAGCTCTCTGTTTTAAGTACAGAGGGTATACTTTGGCTGTCTCTAGTGGGTGTAAATCAGCATAGCACTGCTGAGGATCTGGCCTCTCGTGTTCTGGTCTTTACTAAAAATACCCCAGAGAGTAGCCTTGATACAACCCAGCTGTGCTCACCTTACCAGAACTGGAAAAATAGCTGTTTGAGCTCTCAGCCTTTTGCTCTCCTCCTCCATCAAATCTGCTGCTGTTTGGGGATTTGGGGGTGGAAGCTAGTTGTAACATATGGCAATAAAAGGCTGCTGTATAGTTTTGCAGGAAACATCAAAAGTACAGAACCTGGGTGTCCAGTGCCCTTGAATATGCCTGAGCAGCATTTATATAGGGCTGGCAGATATAATATGGGACTTACTGGAGACCCATATCTTTCAGCAGCAAGAGCAAGAGGTCCTGGCACCTGAACTGAGCCTTGAATATCTGTCTAAAGTCGATTATTTCTCTGCTGTTGCCTTTCTGAAATAGAGGACAATTTCCAGTTCGCCCCAGGCATCAGTCTTTGGTTGAGAGTCAAGACTCTGGGTTTTTCCTCTGACTCTGCCTTGCTTTGCTGCCTGAACTTCTCCGGGGCTCAGATAGCCCTGCTCTGAATTACAAAGATAATACAAGTATCCCAGTTTCAGGCTGTACTTTGTTTGGAGATGAGGCATGGTGGGACAGCAACATTTGCCTGGTTGCCTTCTCCCTGTGTAGCGAGGAGGCAAAACAACCTTCTCCTGGCCGTGGCAAGCTAAAAGCATCCCTGTGCTGGCCAGGCACATCTCACATGCCCTTTCCTTCTTGCCAGGTAAACTTGGAGGCCAGGACTCCTTCGAGAGCATAGAGAGCTACGATAGCTGCGACCGCCTGACACAGTCCTGGAGCAGCCAGTCCTCCTTCCAGAGCCTGCAACGTGTCCCCTCCTACGACAGCTTTGACTCGGAGGACTACCCTGCCGCCCTGCCCAACCACAAGCCCAAGGGCACCTTCAAGGACTATGTTCGAGATCGGGCCGATATGAACAAGGACAAGCCTGTCATTCCTGCTGCTGCCCTCGCTGGCTACACAGGTAGGGTCACGCTCCTCACGAAACCGCCTCTCTGCTGAGTGTCTTGGGTAGAGCCTCTCCATCGGTGGAAGGCAGAGCCTCCAGGGTGTCTGGGTCGTGCAACGTCTGTGTTGCTGGTTTAGCGGTCTGTGAGTGAGGGGTTTTGGGGGGTTTTTGGGGTCAGCCACGTGCATGCGGGCACACCTGAGAGCATGCAGCCCCCCAAGGCTGGATGTCCTTCAAGCGTGGGTGTTCCAGACCTCCTGGAGGATGCAGGACCTGGCTGAGTGCAGGGCATTTGATACCCTTGTGTTTTCATTTACGCCTGGATGCCTCTTGGTTGCATCTGGTAGGGACTGGTGTCTGGTTTGTATTGCTGAGAACACAAGGTAGTAGAGAGGCCCTCTTTCCCCCCGTGGCACTTTTATGCAACATGCTGGCCACTTACTTGCGGTTTCCCACCTTGGGTAGGAGCAGCTGCATTTCTGGCATTGCTGTGTGTGATGTGAAATGATCGTCTCCCCTTTTGGCATGGAAGAAGCACTTGGGTTTGCTCTTTACCTTGGTGCGAGGCAGGGGTGGGATGGTGCCAAAGCAGACCCAAATGTTTTCCATTCCCTGCACTGGGAGAGATGAGAAGGTGATAGGCCATGGAACCTCTGGCTTTTTATATGTCAGCCCTCCAGCAATCTGACATCTTAGAGAAACCTGGTGGGATGGGGCTTCCAGCTAAAATTGAGATAATCCTTTCCAGTCCTTCTGTGCCATGTCTTTTGCCTGTACTATAAGTAAAATTCGCAAGGCAGCCTCCTGCCAGTTCCCCTTTCCCTTGTACATACTGATCTCTCCTGCCCCAGCTGGTAGCAGCTGTGGCCCGGAGGAGCCAAGCAGTGGAAATAGTTTGTGCAGATAAAGATCACCAAAAGATTCAGAGCAGATCCTGAGGTGCGACTGTCCCTGAAATCTCCTCCCACGCACAGTTCATCTTAGGGCTGATATCGATTTTTTTGTAAGGGGGGAGAGATGCAGAGGGGAGAAGAGGTGGAGAGATAATTTTAGGAGCTATGTGTAAAAAAGGAAGTGGTTTGTTGCTATAGCTTTAGTTAGAAAGAAAGCTCAGCCCTGCCTGCTGAATGAGCCTGTTTTGATCAAGTCAATGCAAAATAAAAGTGTGCTCTGCTATTCCTGAATGGTTTTTGGCTGGGGGATGTGGTGGGGAGAAGCATGAGTGGTAGGAGGGGCCATGCCATTGTCCTCCACCGTGCCACGGAAGTTGATGTTCCTAAAAGAGACCAGTGAGCACAACTTGCAATTTTTATTCCTATTTTCTCCTGATAATGCCTTTCAGTATGGCCCGTGGAAGTGTTTTGGGTACCCAGTGCCTGGCCAGGAGCGTTGGTTGCCTTTTAACAGCTGGGAAACTGAGGCACGGAGGCACTGACAAAACTAGGAGCTTTATTTTCCAAGCTGGATGTTTGCCTCCACATTTGCTGTAGCTTATGGAAAAGAGCTGCCCCCGTAGAGAGGTGGTGTTCCCAGCTCCCTCTGCAAGCGAGGAGACAAAGTCGGCGGCTGGACCCTGTGTTTTGCCAAGGAGTATTAGCACCCCTAAGAGTGTCCTTGGACTCATGCCGTCAGGAAGGGGAGACTTCGGTTAATGCAATGCCAGAGCACATTTCCAAACGCTTTGTGCTGGATAACATTTTCCTTTGCCTCATTTCAAACCCCATTTTGAGCTGGGAAGATAATCCCTTGGCCCAGGCATTTTGGTGTGATCAATAAGTGGGAGCGTCTGATTTTTATTTTTTATTTTTGCCTTGCTTCGCTTGAGAAACTTTAAATGAGGAGAGGAAAATCAGAGGTTTCCAGAATCAGCAGTCACTTGGAAATCCTTGGGCTGGAGCACTGCTTGCTTGCTCTGAAGGCTGCTAAGCAGTAATTCAGTCCTCAAACCGCCAAAGTCTGCGTTTACTGTTGGGAACGATCTTTGGACAGATGACCTTTGCAGGCATGTGACTCCGGAGATGTCCTCTGTCCCTTTTTAAAGCCTACTGATCTGTCAGCACCTTACATTTTCTGTGCAAAAGGAGCCCAGCACAGGTGCAAAGCCAAGCCAGGATGCTGTGAAAGCAGGTCACAGCGAGAGCATGTGAGAACATGTTGCATTACAAACTAGGACAACTGGGCACTCTCAAAACTGTTTTGTACTAGTGTATTTCTGCAAAAAAAAAAAAAAAAGAAGTCTAGGATGGCCACTGAGAAGTGCTGGACCTCCTTCTTGTGCCAGCTGAGCAAGGAGTTTGGGGACTCTCAGGCAGAACTCCTAGGTCCTTCTTTTTTTGCTTTGCTTTACATTACAATTATTTTACTCAGGGGAGGAAGTGCTGTCTACAAGCTAGAGCAGAGGAACTTAAAGTTTGGGCTCCTTTTGCAGCTCTAGTGAGGAGGTGGAGCCTCCAGACGAGCAGAGCAGGGGATTACCAGCCCAAGGTCCCAAAGCAGCCAGGACCCCTGCTTTCCTTTTCTTGCTGAGACGATGCCTTGAGCACATGTCCAACACCAGTCCCCAGCCAGCGGAGCACCCAACAGACATGCCATGGTGTGTACGTTTTAGGACTGGAAGGGTGAAGCCTGGGAGATCGTGTCCTTCATCTCCAGGGCTCTCTGGGTTGACTTTAAGAACTTGACAATATTGTTCAGGTTTTGTTACCAAGGGCCTGTTTTGCTGGTGGCCCAGGGAGGTGGCACAGTGCTTTATCGCAGCCACGGCAGATCTCTGATGGTATCTGCCCTAGGAGGCGCAAGCTTTGGTGAGAAGGTGCATTTTGGCGGAAGCTCCATTTGCGTTTGATGTGTTCTTCACCCAGCTCGCAAGCAGCTTTTCAAAGCTGCGTTATCTGCCCCCACATCTTGACCTAATTTAACAAGTTGCCATGGTTGCTCAGATAGAGGTTGATGCAATTTTCTTATCTTTTTTGAAGGAGAAATGTAATTGCTCAGGAGTTGGTGAACTTTACTTTCCATAGCTGCAGGGAGAGCCAGCTCTGGACACCTCTGGTTTTGGGGCCAGCTCTCTCAGAACTTGGCCAGCTTGAGAGTTACATTAAGCCAGGTTTTATTTTTTTTGCCATGACCTAGGAAACGGAGACAGAGTGCATCTATTAAATTTAGGCAAGCGGTGTGTCAGAATGCGTCTTCTCTGCAGGCAGATGTGCTAAAGCTCACATTGGCTTAGCTGAGCTCAGTTTAAGCTCCCTCGTTCACGCAGCAGTGCAGTGTTTGGTGTGGGTGGGCGGCTTGTGCTAGTGCATGCTGGCACATGGGTATAGATCCCTCCGTACCTGAGCCCAGTTGGGCTAAATTGAGCTCAGCTTTGCCTCCGTGCCACCTGCAGCCCTGTCTGTGGCTTTGCCGTAGCTGGATCCTGCAGGCTGCTGCCTCTGACGGGTACCATGGCCACCCACATCCTTCATGAGACCTGATGCCACGTGAATAAATGCAGAAAGTCTGTAGCAGAGAAGTGTGCAGCCCATGCAGAGGGCAGGTGGTGTGGGTCTGACCGCGTTGGTCTTTGGCCTTTCTGCCCTATATTCATTTTTCCACTTCGCTGACCTACTTGTGCCGCTGGCCTCCTGGTGATGCAGGTCCAGTGGACGTTCAGACCCTCTCTCTGCCCCTGTGGTTGGGGATACCCACTGGGGGCTGAATTGTTTTCGGCTTTTCTTGAGCGCCCCAAAGCACCTGCGTGGGTTTATAGCCAAGAAGTGCTGTTTGTTTGCTTTGTGGCACATAGGACCTCAGCATTGTCTGTGCAGACCGGGGCTTTCCATCTCGCGGTGTTGTCTGCATTGCCACAACACCAGATCTGTGATGTCCCGACCTGCTGCTCCACGTAGCTGAACAGACAGAGCAGAGCGATTCCCCTCGTTTTTGAGAGGAGAAGGGAGGAAAGAGGGATGAGAAAGCTGAAGTAAGTGCCCACCAAACCTTGAACCCTCATCTGCAAGGCTGGTTTTGCATTTGCGATGCTGTCCGTTCTTATGGACCTAGTTAGGAAGTTGCTGATGCCTTTACAGACAATCCAGCTAATATCACAATGTGACCCGAGTGTCTCTCTTAGCGACAGATTGATGCTATCTTCATTATCATGCTGCCCTTAAAGAAGACAGAAAGTAGTGCAGGGAATAGCCATCTCTCGCAGATGCTATCTTGCCTGAGCGCCCAGGACCGCTTCTGTCTACTAAACAGTTTTGCCCAGGCCAGATCCAACCCTGCTCCTTGCTATCAGTATTCGCAATACCATGCCGATAAGGCCCAAATTTGCCTGCTAAACCCATGTACCCTGTCCAAATTGTCTGCGGTGCAGAGCCTGAAGCCTTTGACGAGCCTCTGTTTCTGAGCGATGCTTATCTGTGACACAGAAGTGAAAGCATGCAGGTGCTGTTTTGCAAGAAAGTCAAGTTGGTGCCAAAGAAAGTGGGTCTCTTTCAAGAGAGCTTGTGTACTGCTTCTCCTCCTCTTCTTCTCCTCTTGTTGCTTATGCTGCTGGCCTGAAGCTTCCACCAGCGAGCTCCCTGGATGTGTTGTGGGCATCGGCATCCAAAAATCCGCCCAGCAGCTGCCTTCCCTGTCCCTCTCCCACCATGGTCCGATGATCCGGCTGTCCTTGCCATGGAGAGTCTGTGCAGTAGTTTTCCTAGAAACATCAGCATCCTTCCTGCCTGCTTGCCTGCACTTCTGGAGAAGTGTGCCTGTATGGGCATCCGTAGCCACTTGCATCTTGGTTTAGGGGAATTTGGAGATGAAGTCAGCTGCCCCAGCGATCAGAAGCAGCACAACAGCACCTCTGTCCCCTGTGCAATGCAGGGGATGCTGTTAACGTGCTCGTTTGGGTCATACCCTTTGCCTGCTCTTACAGGGTGACTTCAAGTGTGACCAGCCAGCAGCTCCTGCCCGTTTTCTGCTTCCAGTGCGGAGCCTGCATGGGCTCAGCAGCCCTTTTTGCCTCTGCAAGGTGGGCAGCTCAAGGGTGGGGCTCAGGGCTGGTTCAGTGGCTCCTGCTCCACCTGCCAGACATGTGCAAACGACAGTGAAATCAGCCCCACGCAACGCTGCCCAACCATGACGGCAGCTCAGCTCTCACCAGAGCTGCTGCAGCCGCTGGCGGCGGCTTCTCGGCAGCCCGGAGGTGATGGCAAAGCAGCAACTGTGGCTTCGTCTCTCCTTCGAGCAACGAGCTGGAGCGTTGCACGGCAGCTCCTGGCCTGCAAGACCACCTTCAGGGGGAGAGGTGAAGCTCACGAAACCCGTTGTGCTTTGCCAGATGCCTCTGGAGTGAGACCAGTCCTCCCAGCGTGATCTTCCTCGAAACAGAGGAGATGCGTTGGGAAAGCAGAACTGGCCCTGAGTGGCCTGCCTGGCTGCTCTCCTGTCTATAAGCATGGCCAAAATCATGTGGCTCCCCAAGGAAGATGCTTTCTGGGTCCTTCCCTGCTTTCTTCATGCCTGCTCTTTGGGGATGCTTCCATCCGAGGTCCACCGCTGCCCTCCCACCCATGCAAAGCTGGCACTTTGCGGTGGTGTGACTGCCTGCACCAATTTGGGCAAGAGCTGGGAAGGAGGCGGTTGGGCTTGGTCTAAGAAGGGGAGCGATGGGGACAAGCTTTGCCTTCCCCCAACGCGGTGGGGGAAACTGGGGACCTTCAGTGCTGCAGCACCATCGAAGGGGGTTCGGGCAGGGTGGGCACGTGAGTGGGGCAAAGGCTGTTTTGGAGATGTTGCTAAGCCCAATTGTTCTGTTGGGTTGGAACCACAAACCACAGGGTGAAAAGCATAGGTGCGCCGGGTTTTTTTTTCAGTAGGGTTTTTTTTTCTTCTTCTTCTTGTTTGAAAGAAGGAAAACAAAACAGAGGCCGTTGAGAGGGGTGGGGGTGTGAAACTGTCTTGAGAGAGAGTGGGGATGACGTGTTTTGGGCCGTGCCTTCCTGGGTATGGTGTGGATGCTTGTCTGCCCCAGCCAGGTGGTACCACCATCACTGCGACAGTGAAAGTGGCTGTCGTGCGTATTTTGGTTTCAAACTGCTTCAGAGCCACTGGGTAGGAAGGTGGTAGGGGACCTCCAGTCCCAACCAAGGGAGGATGGCACAGGGATGGAGTGACACCAAACCCTTTGCTCTGATGACAGCCACGGGTGCTGTCGGAGGACCGGCGTCGAGGAGGCACCGCTCAGCCAGCGGTTCCCACTGTAGCAGCCATCCGTCATCCGGCTTAAGAGGCATATTTTCCCCCTGACGTGGGAGAATTCCTGCAGTGTGACACTCCCTGCTGAAGGACCCCGTTCAGTGCCACCGAGGCCAGACAGGGCCCCCATTGTGGCACCGGCGGGCAGGCAGGCGAGCCCCTCCGGCAGGCACTATTCTTAGCAGCCTTCACGGGTGCCGGAGGTCGCGGTGGGGCGGGGGGACATCCCACCACCCTCTGAGTCCTCGCCTTGTCTTTTGTGGAGCAGAGGCTGTCCCCATTGCCCAGCCAGGGCTGGGCTTGCTCTGGGAAGATCCTGGATGTGCGCAGCAGGACCTGCGCCATAAAAGGTGACGCGTGTCCCTCCACCCCACACTTGGGGCTGCATCCAAAAAAAAAGGGTGCAGGAACGCTCACTGGTGGTTGTTTTTGGAGATAATCAAGGCAACAGGTTGTGTGGTGGGATACACTCACCAAGCTACACCGGCCTTGGGACGGTCGGTGCGGCTGTGCGTGCTTGTACCATGAAGTGATTCTGGACTGGGCGTTGCGCTGGGGATTTCCAGCCACAGCTGGGGATGAGTGGAAGGGTTGAAGCAGAAGGGATGGAAAATGGGCGCTGCTCCCAGTTCCTGCGGGGGCGGAGGTTTGGGGTGCGGAGACAAGCCCGGCAGCTTCATGCTTGCCCTGGTAGCTTTGGGGACACGACGTCAGGGAGGTGGCATCTCTGCGTGAGCCAAGGGTCACTTTGAAATCCTTTTAGGCATTGGGAAAAAACAACTCCCTGCTCCTTGCTGGTCTGCAGAGCGGGCAAAAGAAGCTCATTTCTGAAGACGGCCCTCCCAGCACTAATTACCGCTGTTCTAGCCTACCAGATGATGCATGGACCTCCAGCACCCCTTCCCTAATCATTTCACCTTCCCACCCTGCCATCTCTCCAGAGCTGTTTTTGTGCATGCAGGCTCAGGCATGTGCTGGGGTTTGGTTCCTGCCACCTCGTGCATCGCCTGCCTCACTGACATTTCGGAGTCCTGCCCCAGCGGCAGTGGCACATCTGCAGGGCCTCCGCTGCCTTCCCCTCTGGCAGGGTGTGTGTTTATAGGAGCTGAGACATGCCTGCAAGCCCTGCAGTAAACACATTCTTGACATAATTGCTTGTCCAACACAGAGGAATTTGGGGTTTTACACGTGTTCCGCAGGCAGCTCGGACTAGACTTTGGGAATCCCTGTTCCAAGGATGACACTGCTTCCTTCAAAATCCCAAAATACCTGGCACAGAGGCAGGAGCCCTACCTCGCTTGCTGGAGAGAGGGTGAGAAATTGCTGGGTTTCCCGACACCTCTCCGTGTCAGCTGGCAGACGAGCCGTGAGCACCAAGCATGAACTGCACTGGCCACTTGGCTCGGGGTTAATGACATTTGAACCTTAAAAGCCTCCTGCAGAGCCAGGGTGGCTCAGGGGTATTTTGAGGGCAGTTGCTTACCCAAGAACCTGGCGCCTAGGTGATGGGTTTCCATCCGTCTTATTCTGGGGAAGGAATAAAAAAAAAAATCCTTGTTCATTGGTAGGGCAGGAGAGAAATCAATGCGAGGTGATGAACCTGGTCTTGCTTCAGTCTTGTCTCCTAGCACTGTTTCTCTGTTAGCCTGTCTTGGGTGCTGGGTGCTCTCTGTATGTGTGAAGGGAATTGATGTAAAGTCAGAAGGGCCAAGAGAAACCAGCCCCATGTGAATTCACCTGCAATTCTCAGTGGAGGACCTCAGGTGGCTGAAATAACCTTTTTGCCCAATGTTTTCTCTGTATTTAAAGCTCGCTGCTATAAATAGGTCTAAACTTTGAGATGCGGTGGCATTTCAGGCCAGGGTTTTGGCTCTTCCCTTTCGGATGAGAGGCAAAGGCGTCATCTGAATTTCCTCCCTCGTTTTGGCGCAGATAATCCAACTCCATCCCTACCGGAGAGTGCGGTCGCAGAGCCAACGTCTTGGCAAGCTCCTGCCAAGAATGACGGGCTGGAGCCTTTCCCCACTGAGTGTCGTCTTCCCATTTACAAGCAGAGAGATGCTCTGAGCTCCCTGCTCTGTCCTGCCCATGGCTGTGCGATAACTCCCAGTGCTTGGTGGAGGAGCCAGTGCCTGCAAAACCCTGGAGCGGTTGCTTGGGGATAACAGGAGGGAAACAATTTGGGGAGGGCTGGACAGGGCACAGCGATTCCCCTGTCCTGGAGCCAGCTCTCTCATTTCCTCCTCCCCAGCAGCTTGTCTGCTTTTGAGTCATTTTAAATCTTGTGGAAAAGGGGGAGCAGCTCTCTCTTCCCTCTGCGGGTTATCCTGCAGCCACAGCTCTGACAGCCCTCGTTGTCATTCTTGGAAGTAGGCTGTTCTCCATCCCTTTTTCTGAGTACATAACTCTTTTTTTCCCTGCTTGAAGATTCTGGTCATTGCTGTTAGCAGGCGGGTTTACCCCAGCCTGCCGTCCTAATCCAGCCTGTGCAATTCTTTTCATGATAAATCATTTCCTCTAACCTCTGACTTTGTTTATTATTATTATTATTATTATTGTCATTCTTATTATTAGTGATATAGTCTAAGCTGTGTTTAAAACACGGTACAATCTCTCCCAAAACATGTTGCCCAGAGCTAAGTGCTATATTTTGGGTGCGGCTGCATCTGGAAGTTGCTCATCAAAGAGGTTTTGGCTTGAGGGCTTCTCCTCTACCTTTTATTGGGACAAAAGCGCAAAGAAGAGATAAGTATTTTGAAATCGCTCCACGTACACCATTAATCCAGCCAAAACCAGGCTGCAAAGCCGCAGGCTCTCAGTGGCGTGCACCGGGTACTGCAGGCTAGATGTGTTGGGCTCAGGACCCCGTGCCAAATTGCTGTTGGCCAAAATCAGCACCCAGGGGAAAGACGGAGACCATGACGTTGTAAGGAGGGGCTGGCTGAATGTTCGTGGCATGGGATGCTGCGTGATGCCTCATGCCTCTGTGGCTGGATTAGGGGAATCGGCAGCCGCAGGGAGGTTTGTTTATGGGCTTTGCTAAGACCGTGACAGGGCTGTGATGGGGAGATCCACCGGTCCTGAGCTCGTGAGATCTGTCTTCCAAGCCAGCCAGCCCCTTCCTTCCCTGCACTGAGATCTACAAGCCGGCGTAGCCCATTCCTGCAGCAACACGCCCTGGAAAGAGGCCAAATAATTTTCATACCTGGGTCCCCCCTTATCTCGGTAAACAGCAATGGAGCAAAGAGTCAAGGTTGGGAAGCGGGAGTCTGATGGAGTTCATGCGATGGCCAGCAGCATTTTGGCATGGAGGAAATGGTGGTGCTCTTGTGCCAAGACAATGACTCCTTGCTGTGTGGATGCCAGAAAAATAATCCTATTTATGTAACTCGAAGTGAAACATTCCGATGCATGAATATTCAGCTTTTGATGCAAATAGGAAGCTCTTTTACCTGCAGGATTTAACTCTTAAGCTGTCATCTCAACCCAGATCTTGCCCTGTGGCCACTGATGGGTTTTTTTGGTAGTAGAAGGTTTTATTTTTTTCAGTGAGCACTGTTTGCATGCGATTTTTTTTTTCTTCCCCCCCTCTGGGATAGAAAGGGCTGTGCTTTTCCTGGTATTAATGTATCATGTCTCCTTTGTCCTTCTAGGCAGTGGACCCATCCAACTGTGGCAATTCCTGCTGGAACTGCTCACTGACAAGTCCTGTCAGTCCTTCATCAGCTGGACGGGTGATGGCTGGGAATTCAAACTTTCTGACCCAGATGAGGTAGAGTGACCTGGAATTAAGTGTACAGCCCAAATTCCTCTGAAATATTGGTGTGGATAACCCTCCCCTCCTCTCTTCAGTGCTGAGATTTGGGCAGTCACGTTGTTCTGGTCTTGGGTATGTGTGGGGGAAAACAATGAATTAGAGCCCAGCTGAAAACTTGTTAAAAATTGGGCTGCAGTAATACCTAGAAAGTTGTAATTTGTGCCCAGAGTTGGTGTGAAGTAGTTGAAACACCATAGAGAGAGGCATTTTGCCAAAGCTCTTCAAATAGGATGTGTTCAGGTGAGAGGGGGACTTCCCACTGATTTTGGGGAACAGATGGGTCATTCGTTCCCTTCCCTGACTTATATAGCCGAGTCCTCTGCAATATTCTGCCATTGCATGGAGGTTGCTTTTCCCAAACTTTAACGCTTGTGACCCATCCGTGTCCATCTTAAAGATGAGGAAAGTCCTCTCCCTTCCCTCCTGTCCGGCACTGCTGCTTGCCGATGGCTGCCCGACCCAGCCAGATTGATTATTCCTTCCCTTCCCTGTGATGTGCACCCCCCCTTGACTCTCCTCACCCCTCTCCCAGGTGGCGAGACGATGGGGCAAGAGGAAAAACAAACCCAAGATGAACTACGAGAAGCTGAGCCGTGGCTTGCGCTACTACTACGACAAGAACATCATCCACAAGACGGCCGGGAAACGCTACGTCTACCGTTTTGTCTGCGACCTGCAGAGCCTGCTGGGCTACACGCCTGAGGAGCTCCATGCTATGCTGGACGTCAAGCCAGATGCCGATGAGTGAAGGTGGCCTGCCGGGGCGGAGGGTCACCCCGTGTCATCTTGGAGAGTTGATGGGACTTTTTCTGTTGGTTCTTTTTTATTTTTGCTGTTATTTTTGTTGTTCGTTGGTTTTTTTTTTTGTTTTGTTTTTTTTTTAAAGAGCAACTCCTATTTGATGCTTTGAGGATGTTGGGAGAGAGGGTGGTGGAAGAAGCAAACTTTTGGCTGAAACCCAAAAAGTTTGGTTCAGAGAAGGATGGGCTTTTTTTTTTCCTGAAAGCTCCAAGACAGGCTTTTTTGGGGTGAAATTCTGAGTTTTAAGAAAGCCAGAAAAATGTAGCTCACTTAAAAAAACCCCAGCCCCTTCCCCATCCCTTGCTATTTAGAAAAAATATTATCGAATGGATCCCTTCGGTTTTTGTGTTATTCGCACACAAACTGACAGTTCAGGAAATGACAGTGTTCCCGAAGATTTGAGGATTTTAAACTTTTTTTGGAGGGGGGGGGGGGGGGCGGGGACAGGGCAGGAAAACCAAAGCAGGTGAATATTCCTGCTGCGGGGAGGGGCAATACAGGAAAAAACCAAGAACTGTTTGTCGTTCTTGTTACATTGCCTTTCTGTTGGTTGTCGTCTTTTCTACAAAAGACAGAATTTTTGCTAGGAGGGATCAAGACTTTTTGTTTTTTTAAAATTTGTTAAAGTTTTATTTTATTAAATTTTGTGCCAGTATTTTTTTTTTTTTAAATAGTCTTAAGCTCTAAGGTGGTCTCAGTATTGCAATATTGTGTGTGTTTGTTTCTGTTATGCCAGCAGAGAGTTTTATCACAGTGAGGAAAAAGAAAAAAAAACAAACTAATTAGTTTATGTAGACCCCACTGGAGAAGTGTAATGCTACGACTCGGCATCTCCGAATCGTATGTGAAGGAAAATTAACTCCAAACTAGCTCCTAGTGATGCTGGCTGGGTGTGCCACTCTTGCTTCCAGGCCCACATGCTTTGCTCCACCATTTGCTGATAAAGCTGGTTGAAATTTCTGCTATTTTTGTTGTTGTTAAAAAAGGGGCCTTTTTGTACGGCTGCGTTTTGTGCACGAAACCTGTCAAGCTTTGCGGGGAGAATGTCTTTCTGCGTTTTCCAAATCACTTTTTTGCTCAAGGAACACTTTGGTGCTTTCAGAAAATTTGGTGGGGTTTTTTTTTTTTGAAGGGGAAAGGGGAGAGATTCCAGTGTTTTGAATGTCGTAAATGGAAAAGATGTAAGTTGATGGCGGGGGCGGGGGGGGGGGGGAAATGAGGAAAAAGTTGAAAAACCAAAGGGAAATGTTTTTTCCTTCCTGTTTCGACCAGCTCTATCTTTATTGCTCTATGTCTTAACCAGCCTGGGCACACGCAGAAAGGAAATTGTCCTTGCAAATGGGTTCTTTAGTGCTCTTTGTAAGCCTGATCCTGCAAACCCTGTCAGGGTGTGATTAACATGAAGCATATGACTGGTGTCACCGGGGTAAATGAGAGGTCTCATGTGCTTGCCTGAGACAGTTGCAGCATCAGTCCCATGGGGAGCTGCTCCGCCTGTCCTCCAAACCTTGTGCAACTGGTTTGTGTTCAGAGGGGTAAATCCTGCTGCACCGAGCACTTCCCGGGATGCTCTGAGCCGACTGAGGCTGACGACCGCCTTCGGCATGGGCTCAGTGTGAGTTAGAGGATCGGGCAGTGAGCGTTTCCGTATCCAGATAAGACCCTGAAGCCGGATCCGCGCAGGTCCGACTGCTGAATGGCATCTTTCGCCCCTGAGAGCCACTGAGCGTTTTCTTTTTAAAGACAGTATTATGCGTTTGAACCAAAAGTACCTTCTTTTTGTGTTGTTTGTCTGTCCGTCTGTGTGTTTTAGGTAGTTGCGTTCATTACAGAGGCACTGTGAGACAGTAGTGAGGGGCGACGTTGGGAGAGGCTTTCCAGAGATGCTTGCTGGGTGATGCCTGCCTGATACAGGCTGGTATATCGGGTCGGCACAACAGGACTCTGTGTGCAAAGAGCCAAAATATTTAGGCATGTAGCCCCTCTGCACAGAGGCAGAGTCGGATGGGGAGCTCAACCCCGGGGCAAGGTGATGCTCAAAGGTGCTGGGCTCTCCTCCGCTTCCTTTGGAGCTGGGGGTACCCAGCACCGCTGTATCCCCGGTTGGTCATTTTGGGGCAAATCAGCCCCCAAACTGCTGCGTGCTTAAAAAACAAGGTGCTGGTGGAGGAGAAATGAGTGGGCCAAGAGAGAGCTCCAGCCAAGGGGGATGGAAGCAGATGATAGTTTAGGTATAGGAGGTTATTAGTTATGCTGTTAGCTCAGGGGGCTGGGGCTGCGCATCATCCCACTGAGCGTACAGAAAGAAAAGGGTGGGATGGACAAGAAAGGAAGGAAAAGGGGATGAAAGGAAGGTGAAAGGAGCATGCACCAAAGGAGGAAAGGGACGCTGCCCACTGGGAAGTGAAACTTCAGCTCATCTCCTCAGGTAGACAGGGAGTATGGGAGAAAGCAGCTTGGCCAAGCTGGAGAGAGGAAAGGAAAACATGGGTATCGTGGATGAGGCCCCTCCACCGGCGAGGCACCGGGGCAGACCTCTACCGCAGAAGCAGGGCTCGCAGCAGCTGCTGAACAGGCTGAAAAGGGAGTTGAGTAAGATGTGACGGCACAGAAATGTGCAGGGGAGGAGTAGTTAAAGAGCATCCCAACAGGACAGGCCGTATGTGGGTTGGATTTGCAGCAATCGGATGGGGTTTTTTGGTGTTCAGGGTTGCTGTCTTGCATGCAGCTGCAAAGTGCCCTTAGCTTATCCTTCACGGACCGCTTCTAGGAGCGCTTTGAAAAATCCCCCTTATGCCCTTAGAAGGGGTGCTGCCAGGAGGCCAGGCGTCCCGTCTCCTGCCCTTGGCAGCAAGCTGTGTCCCAGGACATCTCCTGCGGTGTTCGGATGCTCCACTGCAGCTGAAGTGCCTTTTTCAAGCAGAAAACAGGGATAAAATTTCCCTCAACGGAAGGAACTGCAGGTTCGGGTACCAACCCCATCCTTTGTGCTTATTTTTTCGCGGTTTCCAAGCCAAACCTGTGCATGCCCAGTGATTTTGGGAAGATGGTTTAAAGGTTAGAAAGGGCAAGTCGTGGAAAGCAGCTCTGTTTTTTGGAAGTAGCTCCTGGTTGGAGCTTCTCCATCGTTTCTCTCAGCCATTTGCCATCCCAGCTCGCAGCCTGTGTGCAAGTGCAGCAGTAAAAGGGTAGTACAATCTTAGGGACATCAGGTTCATAATTTTCTATTTTCCTCTATTTTTTTATTCTCAATCTAGAGACCATCCCGGAGAGGGCTGTGTGCTGTTTATACACTGGAAATTTGCAGATTTGTTTTTGTTCCCTTTTTTTTTTCTTTTTCTTTTTCTTTCTGCTTTTTAATTGTATGTTGACTTTTGGCGAGGGATGTGCTGGAACCCAAACCCTCTGACCTCCTGTTCTTCGAGGCCGTGAAAATTTGGTTAACCGCCTCACACGTGCTGAACCAGAAAGATGGGTTTGAGAGGGATGATGGAGATCTGCTGAGGATGGGACTTGCCTCTGTGCTGGTTTCTCTGCATGGGGGCAAGCTTCACCCTCGGCAGATACACGTGGCTTTTGTAAATGGGGTAATTTTGTCTTGTTTTGGAATGTCTCAGGTGCTTTTGGTGATTTTTTTTGGGATATTTTCTGTGTCCTGCTCATGATCTGCTGTTCTTCGTACGGGGGGCACGTCCCCTTGTTCTCCCCGGCAGAGCCTGAGCCCTACCTTGGGAGCGTAGCACTATCAAACAGCTTTCCAGGTCCTCGGCAGTTGATATCTGGGACCTCGGTAAAAGAAAAAAAAAAATCCAAAACCTGGTGAAAAATGGAAGCACTTTTTCTGCTGCCTTTCTGTCTTCATCTCTGTGTGTAGGATGACCATAACCCGTGGACACTCACGTGTGCAAGTGTAGATCCGTTTTATTTCCACACTACCACCATCCCACTCTAGACATGGTCGTTGAGGTGGAGAAATAGCCAAACGGGGCAAGGAATAGAAGATATTGTAAGATTTAACCTTCTCACATCTTTCCAAACCAACACCTCCAAAAAACGGCACCGATAAATTCCGATGCTGCAGGAAATGTCTCCATCTTCTGACTCTTGCTCTTCTGGAGGGGTTTCTGCGAGGCTTCAGGGCTCGGTTGCTTGCTCCTCGTTAATGTCGCAAAATTGGGATGCCTTGGCGCGCTCTGCTCTCTGGTAGGGTCTAGATAACATCCATGAGCTGTTGTCTACATTCCAAAGAGGTTTAAATAAATGATAAATCTATGTATACATATATGTTAAAATGGAATATCTCCAGGAATTAACTGCCTCAGTTAAAAAAAAAAAAAAAAAAAAAGTTCTTTGTTTTGTTCTGTTTTGTTTTTACACATGGGATTTTTTTTTAAGCTGATAAACATAGAAGAAGAAAAAAAGAAAGAGATTGTTATATTGTGCTGTTCGACTATTTTCCAACTTGTATTTTCATATAATTTATATTTTTTAAAAGTGGAAAAAAATTTTAAAAGCGAGATTAAAAAAAAAGGAAAAAGCAGGTGCTTTTTAAAAAAACTGAGCTGAGGTAGCTTAGAGATGTAGCGATGTGTGTGTGTGTCCGTGTGTTGTGTTGTGTTTTGTTTTGTTTTGTTTTGTTTTTAAAGGATACAAAAAAAAAAGTCCCTCCTACATTGAATTCTTAAAGGAGGAGGGGATTGGTTTTGTTTTAATTGCTGATGCTGGCACATCATTTTGCTGGAGAGTTTTTTATATACTGTAGCCTTATTTCATATCGTATTTTAAACCATGTGAAATTAAAAGAAGAATAATTCATAACCCTCAGTGTCGGTGTGCTTATTCGTTGCCTTTACTCTCTAAAATCAGGGAGCAAAGTGGAAAACCAATGCAAAAAACATAGAAATGCCAGCAACTTCTATGGGTTTTTTTTTTTTTTTCATTACTAAACAAAATTGCATGGTTATAGGAAATAAGGGTCCGCCTGGCATCGCAGCCTCTGGTCTCGGGGGCCGGAGAAGGGAGATGCTGCATCCCGCCAGCTCCCTCTCGCTTTGGGAGTATGGGTTGTCCTCTCTGGCTCCTCGGAAACCGTCACCACTCCGCCTTGCTGTCCCAGGGGCAATTCCAGTGTTTCAAAATGATCTTTCATCCTGAATCATCACTGGAAGTTTGGGATATCTGTGGTTTACCACCCCAAATGACTTCTATGGTAGTATTTTCTTCAGCAGGCTCTTGTGAAATAGGTGTAGCCAACTCGCAAAGCCCTGTGGCCACCAGCTCGCCCTCGCTGCAGTGTGGAAGTGCTGCTGGGCATCCGCTTTCCTAGTCCAGACCTCGGGCTTGTGCTCCGTCAAGAGGAGAAAGCTGCCTCTGGGCTCCTAATAGATCAAATCAGACCATTGTGCTTCAGATCTTTGAAAAATACATGTGTTTTTATACATGATGTTTTTCCCGGTGAGTTTTATGCTGGCTCAGGTATCCCCTGGTCCTCATCAAGCCAGGAGGAAATCTGTGTTGTGTCTAATTGGACGAGGGTTTGATTGGAGCCCGTTAGCATGTAGGTGCTGATTAATGTAGCCAACATCTCAGGGAGGTTCACGGTCCAGGAGCTGACGCTTATTCATAGGGCTGGTGAGTTTGCGTGATGGTAAATTCCCAGAGGACAGTATCATTGACGCTTGTTTGCTTGAGTCAGCATGAAGTGGATTAGACAAAGCGTTCAGAAACGCGCCGCTCAGATTTATCGAAAACAAGAAGGGCGGACAAGTCATCGGAGTAAAGAGGATGCGACAGATGAATCCAGGATAAGGAATATTTATAACAACTCCATGTATAGTAACTCAGCTTGCAGCCAGGCAGGAAGCAAGATGTCCCAGACAAGAACTGAAGGCCAAGGGGTGGAGACCCACGATGGTCCTCATTGCAGCCGTAGCGCCGTCCTGGGATGCCGGTGGGACACCCGTGTGTTTCGAAAGCTCAGCTAACCCCCCCGCCCCGAGCTCAATAACACCAGGGTCTGGCAGAGAGGCTGGGTGAGACCCCAAAACGGGGACAACCCTAGGGACACCAGCCAGGTGAGCATCCAGCCCTCTCCATCCTTGGCTTGGAGACACAGAGCTCCAAGCAGGAGCAGAGCTCAAGCCCGCCTTTGCCGCCGGCTGAGCCGCTGCGGGACCTTGATCTTGCCGTAGCTCTTTTCATCGCAGCTGGAGCCGCCGGGCCAGGCGGCTTGGCCTCGTGCTCGGCTGAGCCCGGCCGCCCTGGGTAAATAAACAGTGAGCGCAACTCCTTTCCCATCCGCCGCTTTCAAGTCTCCGTGCAGCCGCTCCACGTCGGTGGCTTTTCGGTGAGGGGGGGGGGGGGGAACAGCTAAAAAGCAAAGGGGTGACCGTGCCCCAGCTCTTCGAAGGGGTTTTGCCCCCCACCCTTGCAGAAGGGCTGTGCACGCAGGGGAGCACGCAGCGCTCTGCAAGCCTTCGCAAAACCAGAGGATGCCGCTGGTCCTTGCAAGCGAGAGGGAAAGAGAGGAATTAAAAACCGAAGGGGAAGCTGAGCCACAGGCACCCAGCGTACCTTGTCCCCACCCCAGCAATTGCAGACGATTGCTTTAACGCTTGCGCTAAAAATACCGCCCGGTGGCCTACCGGGGGAAGCCCCCGTGCACCTGGGGTACCCGCTGGGGAAATGATGGCCAGCAGTTAACGGCCCCCGCGGTCGAGCACCCCACCTCCCCGCTCCCCCAAAGGAAGCACCGGGGGCTGCAGACGAAGCAAATGCTCCCCCCTTGATGCCCCTGCCCCGTTCCCCCGTCTCCTTTTCCCAGGCTTGAGGGTCTCTGTGCCGACACTGGGTGCAATAACCTGCTTAGGAGATTTGGGATGGGGAAGCGGAGTTTGGGGAGGGAGCCGGAGCTCTTCCCGTGGGAAAAGCATCGCCACCGCAGCTCTGCACCCCCAAAAGCGGTCCCGCGTTGTTGCAGCAGCGCATCCCGCAAGCAAGCTGTTAATAAAAGAGCATCAAAATGTAGCTTAAGAGGAAAGGGTTTGCTGGGGGGGGGGGGGAGAGGGGGGATGAGCTCCCCAGCAGGAAAAACTCGCCTGTGCGGGGAATTGCACCTTTAGGAGGATTTTGCACGGCTTATTGGCCCCAGGTGCTGTTGTGTGGCTGCTCAGGCGCGTGATTTAAACAAAGCCAGAACAGCAAGCAGGTTTTTTTCCAGAGTCTAGCATATACGTGGCCAGGGATGTATGCATCCAGCAGCACAGCGGAGCAGGAGGCAGCGTATCCCCGGGGTGGGCCGGGGGCTGGCGTGGGTTTTGCACGCTCGAAAGCAGCCGCACACGCCGAGAGCTGCTGCTCTAAATAGAGGCCGGAGAGCAAACGGGTCTTTTTCAGGTTGGTGTCTTGAAATGAGACATCTAAACTGGCGCTTGAGGGAAATAAAAGAGAGATTGAAACAGGAACCGAAATTACTGAAGACTAAACTAAGGGAAGGGCTCTCTAGAAATCTCTGAGATAGAACAAGAGAGGTGGAGGGAGGCGGTGAAAGAGGAGAAATGTGAATATAGGAGCAGGCAGCAGGAGGACGGAGAGGTGCGAGGAGGCGGACTGGGGTGCTGCAGCGGCGAGGCGATGAGCTTTGCTCCTTCCCTCGGTCATGCGGGGCATGCACCGGCGTGCAGCTGCACGCGATACGCGTGCACACCCTTGCACACGCGTGCACACCCTTGCACGCTTGCTAGTCATGGCCTTACACCAGAATAATGAGATTTAGGGCTGCTGGAAGGGATTTAGACACTCGGACCCTATTTACCCGCCTGGGGCTCGCCGTGCCCGGGGTTGTGCTGGGGGTGCCAGGGCTGCCTTTCGGAGTCAGCACTTTCTGCTCCGCATGCTGTTTGCTTTCCGCGGCCGGTTCCCTCCCGCTGCGCCGAGGCCTCTGAACGCCATCCAACAGCAACTTTCCGGCTCCTCCAAAGGCCTTTCCCCCACGCCGGCTAGCGCTGCTGCCGTTCCCTGGCCTCGCTTGAAAGCCATTCCCACAATAAGCTATTGTGCCAGGCTGCTCCGGAGGAGAGGCGGCGACCGGGGCCAAAACCCGGCTGCCGGGGGGGGGGGGGGGGGGGGGGGGGCCGTGTGCCTGCCAGCACCCAGCTGCCTCGTGGGGAGCCCAGGACCAGGGATGCTCCCCAAAATGCTGCGGCCCTGCGGTAGGGATGCTCTCCAAAATACTGTATTCCTGGGGTAGGGGATGCTCCCTGAATTGCTGCATCCCCCTCTTGCCCGCAGCAGCCTTTTGGGGGTTTGGGGTGGCAGCAGGATACTCGCAGCCCTGGCCGGGCTGACCTGAGCTTATTTCATCCTTAAGACAGCGCTGTCTTTGCGTGGGAGAAAATGGCGATGTCCTAATTTCTCTCCCCCCCGGCTTGAATTGCCCTTGGCCCCAGCGTTGATGAGACCCGCTTGCGTCCCCGTCTGTGCCCCAGCTCAGCTCTGCGCTGTTTCTGAACTGCCTTCCTACACCCCCCTCTCCCTCCCATCCCCTTCTCCTTCATCCCTCCTGGCATCCCACACCCCCCATCTCCCACCGTCCCTCCTGCCCGGGGTCATCCCTGGCCCCCTCCCTCCCATCTCTTCCATCTCCACCTCTGGCACCGTGGCAAAGGCATCGCAAGGAACCCTGCCATGTATTTTCAGCTTCAATTAATGACATTTACCAGCTGGAAAGGACGAGGCAAAGCCAGAGCCATACAAGCCGTTGGCTCGGTGCAGACCACCAGCGTGCCCGCCGCAGACCACCGGCGAGCTCGGGGCCCCGAGCCCAAACCCAAGTAGCCCTGGGGCTCGCGGGGAGCTGGGTGCGGGCGGCTGCGTGGGCTGGGAGGGATGGAGGGGAGAGCAAAGTGCTGCCGAGCTCAAACCCCAGCAGAGAAAGGGGTTTCTTTCAGAGGGGGGGAATCATCCTTTCAGGGACTAGGTGCTCCAAGGAAAAATTGAAAATAAAAATCCCTGCATTGGTTTTTTTTTTTGGCATTTTTATGCTTCTTCCCTTCTTCACCCCGGTTGCTCCTGCAGAAACCCCAGCCGCAGCTTTGCGCCGGTGATGGCATCACCGTCCTCGTGGCGGGGGCTCCGCTCGAGGGAGGGCAAACCCTTTGCTAAATGAGCTCAAGAATTCGGGCACGGGGTTTTGGCAGCAGGAAAGGGGTTTGCTGCCAGTCTGTAAGGGCAGGAGGGGTGGGCAGGTGTCCCACGGTGTAGGTTTAGGAGGCAGAAGCTGTGACTTGCGGAGCTGTTAGGAAGTTTGGCTTCTTTCACCCTCCCTGCCTCAGTTTCCCCAAGTGCAAACCTGTTTCCCCAGCCTTCCCTGCCTGGTTTAAAAAGACCACAGGAATGCTGGGGGTTGGAATGGCTGCTCCTGCCAGCCCCACCACCACCATGTTGTTTCATCGAAGCCTTTTTCCAATTACCCGTATACCCAGCCAGAATAAACCCGGTGCTGCAGAATAAACCCATGCCTGCATCTCTGGCAGCCTTTCCCTGGCTCTACCCCAAATATCTCCCAGGACGGTGGGATGGGGGTCACTGGGGAATGTCGTATGGGGTTACCCTGGGGACACCGTGCACAAAACCTGAGGGCTGGGACCCTCCGCACCGGGCTGCAGGGATCAGGGTCCCGTGGGAAGGTCGGTGGGATGCTGTCTGAGCAGCTCAGGGCGCTTGCTTCCTATGAACAGCCTTTGCAAGTGGTTATGTTTTTCAAATACACCCACCTGGGTTCCCAAAATGCTTTTCTGGGAAGACGGGGGACAGCTGAGAGAGCAGGCATCAACACAGAGGATTCAAAATTAACGTGGGTGATTTTGGACCTTAACGACGTGCAAAAGCCAAACCCCGCTCTGCAGAGCATCGTTTCATCCAGCTTGGACCCATCCTGCTATTTCAGGGTCCGGCGGGCTGAGGGACACTCGAAATGGGGTCAGTGACGGTGGCTACACCTTGGTGAGGGCAAAGGCAGATGGAGGCACCGTGTCCCCCTGCAACTGCCCCAAATCCTGGGTGAAAGTAGCTTTTTTTGGCCCAGGCTGGAGGCTTGTTGCAGCCCTTGGTGCGAGCACCATCAGCATCTGTTTCTAATCCGCCTACCAGCTTGTGCTCCTCTCCCCCCCCCCGAGAAACCCTCCCAAAACGCCTTCTCCTCCGCAGCCCCCCAGTCTGGGCAAGCGGAAAGCCCTTGTCGGAGCAGAGCTCCCCGTAAATCACCAGGCTCTGCATCGCTGGGGGCTCGTTTTTCATCACGAAGACACCAAAAAAAAATTAGCAAGCTGGGGAAATATCGCTCTCGGCACAGAACTGGCACAGCCCCGGTTCGACTTTTCCCTCCCCCATGAGAACCAGCAACCGTCCTGGCTGGCTGGCACAGGGTGATGTGTATATTTATTTTTCCTTTTCCCCTTTTTGGGGTTGTGGTGTTTCTCCTGTGAGGTCTCACGCGGTGGCTTTCATGGCAGATCCAATCCCCGCTGATAAAAATAGGCCGAGGGCTTCATGCCAGCAAGGGAAAGAGGAGAAAGAGGGGATGAAATGCAAAATAAATAATGAAAGGCAAGTGAGCGGCACTCGCTGGGCTGCAGGAAGGCTTGTGGATCCAAGGCGTTGCTGGCTGCCGTGGGTATTAATATGGGGGAAAGTCTCAAGCGGTGTGATTTTGCCACCATCCGTGGGCGACACAGGCGAAAACCCCTTTGCTGGTGTCCTTAAGTGTGAATCTAAATCCTACAGCCCGTTTCCCCGCTGAATTTGGAAACCTCTGTCACTGTTGACCTAGTTAGAGGCAATGCCAAGCTCTTGGCTGGGATGTGCCAAGGGGTCTAGATCCCACGGTGGCAAATCTGGTCTGGTTTCTTTGGGATGCCAGCAGCTCCTGCGGTGATTTCAGCCGCCCAGCACCTGCCTGACCCCCCCTGGGGCTCCCAGCACCCATGGGTGCCTTTGCAAAGGGCATCTATGGGTGCTCTGTGCTGGCTGGGTAATTCCAAGTGGTTTCAGCATCTAAGGAAGCAAGATCTGGCTGATAGTCTCAGATGTTAAAGAAATGATGATTTTTTTGCAAGATTTTGTTCGCTGTATGAGATTTTTGTTTGGTGCCGCCATGGGGTTTGCCAGGTTTTGGTAAGATTTGTCCTTAATTTTAATGTCTGTGCGCCCTTATCCCCAAGGACAAAAATAGGATAACAACCAAAAAAGAGTGCCTGGTCTCATGGCTCTGCCAATATATGAATCTGATTTTGGGGTGAATAGGCAGGGGAATATAAACTAGGAGCAGCAAGGAACATCCCGGTGCTACGACAGCTTTTGGGCTCCAGCAGCACCAATATTTACAGCCAGAGTGGGGGAGCTGCAAAATTGGCCGCAGTTCAGGGCAGAGCAAGGAAAATGATTGGAATGAGGCTCCGGGAGCTTCATTTCTCTCCCTACGGGTAGGAAAGGGCTTATCCGGCTCACAGGCTCCCTCCCTCCACAGGGAAGAGAAATTTGGCAGCAGAGGGCTGAGGGATCCGGAGGCAAAAACCAGGCAGGGAACAAATTGAAAGTGGAAATGAGAAAGACGTATTTAGCGGCGAGGTTCGTTAACCGCTGGAAGGGCTTGCTCACAACTGCCGTGGCTTAAATGGAGCCTGGGGGGGCTCTTGTTTTGCTATTCCACCCCCCCGAATATTTGCTCCAGCTCAAATAAATGCATTCGTGCCTTGTAGCAGAGGGCACAGCAGGTCCTTGTGGAGATCCTACGAGGCTGCCAAGGCAGAGGTGCTGACAACAAGCCTGGGATTTTCACACGAGTTTTGGGAGAGTTTCTGCAACCGAATCTTATTTTGAGCTGGAAACATACCCCGGTGCCAATGGGAAGCCCATCCCTCACTAATCCCAACATCGCAATGTCGTAGCAGTAGCAAAATGGGATTTTGCATCTTTTCCTTCCCAACCATGTAGGACTGCACCAACCCAGGGCAAAGCTGGTGCCCGTCCCCAAAACCTCACAACCCAAACTCAAAATGGTGGTTGCAACCAGACACGCAGGGAAAAAACTAGAGCGATGTGACCACCTTTGCTTGGTCACGGTGAATCATCCGCAACTCAAGACCGGCGAGGCTGTGCCAACTGCTTGCTCACCCACCAGCAAAGAGAAAAAAAACCCCAAGGCAAGCCCAACAATTCAACAAAAAGCCATTTGCAAGTCTTCTCAGGAAGAGCCACCCGGTGCACATGCAACATGCTGGCAGGAAAACACAATGCAATTTCCATAGGAGCATTCCTGACGGCAGCCTGGGGATCTGTGCAATCCTTCTCCCTTAAAATTAGCAACGAGGAATGTGCAATTCCTACTGGGATGGCTTATGGAAATGATAAACAGAAACAGAACAAATAAAGTTTTATGTGTGGATTTAGAAATCTCGGCAGCTGGAGCGTTCGATTCCCCCACCATGAGCATCAGGCTTGGGGGGGGCGGTGTGAGAATAGAGCACAGGCTGCTTCCAGAAGTTGCACATTTCAGCTAAATTACTTTAATAAACAATTTGGTTTATGATTCAAACTCGCTTAACCACACAAGCAAAACTGATACAGATCAGTCGTTGGCTGGTATGCGCTCGCCGGCTGGGTTTGCACGAATCTGCAAGCCGGTCCTCACTCCCTGCGTGCATGCGTGGAGATGACCCATCGCAGATAAGGGCTGGATTAGTTCGGGAAAGCGGGTAGAAGAAGGATTTGAAGAGTTTAGCCCCAAATCTTGCCTTGACCATGACCAAAATGAGGTGGCACAGGAGGAGCACCAGCACAGAGCAGGTGATGGTCCTCCAGCCCTGCGTTGCATGAAGACCTGCATCCTTTTCTCTTTGCTGAGCACACCCCTCCTGTACCTGGATGGTCTTTCAGACTTGCTGACAATTTTCTCAGACATTCTTTTTAAGCCGTAGAGATCTCAGTTTTGGGTTGCCGTAACAACAGAAATAAACACAGAAGTTTCTGGTGGTGGATAAAAATGCCTTGTGGTTTTTGACCGACCAACTTCTGTGCATTCAGCTTCTAGATGCTTCGAAGAGGATGGCTTTTCAGAGAGCGCTGATGACTTCGTCTGGGAACAGCAGGGCTGTTTAAAGAGATTCAAAGTGCGGTCCCAAAATTTAGGCCATGGTGTTATGAGTAGGAGCTGATGGAGCTACGGAGAGAGGGGGTGTCTAAGCTTAGTAACATGCATGAAGGTTCAATGGGAAAAAATGCTGGTGCCTTCCCACGTGCACTTTGTATGAATGATGAAGGTGGACTGCAAGGGTTGATTTATTCAAAAAGCACCTCGTAGATATGGTTTACATCCTAGCAGATATTAGATGTGCTGACAAATGGGAACTGCATTCTTGACTTCCCTGTTTTTCCCCCAGAACACAGAGCCATTGGAGAAATACCCAGACTCCGTTGCTTTTCTTGTCATGCTCTGGTGGCATGGGGGGGTCCAAGCCATGCATGTCCCCATTTCTGCTGGACGAACCCTCTCCGTGAGCTTCATGTCCCCCAACTGCAGTCACCAAAATCACTGGCATGGTCCCTGACTCATTCCTGAAGCCCCAACACAGGGATGTCATGGATGGTAAGAGCAAAGTCTTGGGGGACTCCAGCCCTGCATGTCCTGATGAGGAGTCCCATGGTGTCCTCCTGTGGATGAAATCCCAGCCACCAGCAGATGTGGTTTTGGGAAGATCCCTTGAAAAACCAGCCAGGGAGAAGGCCAATAGATCTTCTTTGAGAAAAGCAAAGCCTGTAACAGAAAAGCGGGTGGTAAATGAATGAAAGTCCAGCACAGGAACTAGGAGCTGTGAATATCTTAGCCTGCTAGTGGGACTGCCTAACCTAAACCAGATTTCTGTATGAAATAACTCTAGGACATTTCCACCACAAACTATGCACTGCTGCTGCTTGGATAAGTCTGTACACCGTCATCCCAGTCTATTTTTTTCCCCATCTTCCCTTCCAAGCATTGTTCCAAGCCTGAAGACGCTGCCACAGCCGGCTGGGTGCCCTGGGAAATAACTTTCCCACCACTTTCTCTCTCTCCATGAAGGACATGGGGGGAAGCAGACAAGAGGTCTCGCCGAAGTCAGCGGGAAGTACGCGGTTGTGTGTCCGTGTGTTATTATTTAGGAGCATGGTTGGGAGGAGGCAACGTTGGCTCTTCATCCCCATCACCAGCAGAGCAAAGCTGGAGTTGAATTGGTTACTCAGGCTCCACGCAGGAGACCGTGGGGCGGGCTGGGAAGCAAGAAGCCTGGCTTGAAAGTCAGGATGGAGAAGACAATATCCATCTGCTTTCCAGGAATGGAGGATGAACACAAGGGACCATGACCTCAAGCAGAGTTGAACGGGCCAACGCAGCCCCAGCTTGCTCTCCTCTTCCATGCTGGATGCTTGGAGGCGCAGGACATGTTTACCCTGCAGCCCCATGGCTCTGCCAGCTTCATGGTCGCTTGAATTGCTGAATGAAAGAAAAGACTGAAAAGGGCATAATTTGCATTCCTGGAAAAGGCAATAATCCCGCAAGACAATTTTCTAGGTGAAGAATGGGATTTCTGATAAACTGGTAGGCTTTCTTAAGAAATGTCTGCTTTCCATAGAAATTCTGGGATTGACATTACAAAAGAGGGGAAGGAATCAACACAGACTTACTCAAAAATACTCACTGTGTGGGAGTAAACTGAGGAGAGTTTGACTTTTAGCTGAAAAATAACAATTTTCTGGGGGTGGAGAGGAACCAATTTAAATCAAAACATGTTTTGACCAGCTCTCCAAAAAAAATCCCAGCATCTTCCTCTCCCAAAGGCTCCCAGGTACTGGAGTCTGTGACCCAAGCAGCTTTCCCGGCATGGCACAGGGGCTCTTCCATCCTTTCCACATCTTGTAGCCCTTCTGCCTGCAAAATCAAGCCCTGATCTTGCTTTGAGAACTGTAACCCTCCAATAAGATGACTTGAAAAGCTTAGAAATAGCTGACCACGGGCAGGTATAAAGAGCTGCATCCTCTGCGATGAAGGTGATAATGCAACATCGGTAAGATTGAGGTGGGAGAGAAGTTACCCATCTCCACTAGACAGAGAGGCGAGCAGGTAAAGCAGTTAAACGTTGGCTGGGAAAGTAAGTCAGATATGATTCGGTTGCTTGCATCGCCCCCAGGTCTGTAAGCAACACTGTGCCGATATATTGGGTAGCACAGATCTCTATCTCCAAAGACAGCCCAGCCCTGAAGATTCTTTGGGAAGGAGCAGGGGATGGAGGTGAAAATGGGAAATGTTCAGAAAAAATCATAGTCAATGGGATTTCTAAAGGGTTTGCAATCCAGAGCAACGGCTGTCGGAGGTCAGCGCTGATGGCTGGAGTTTTTGGTGGCCGTCCAAGGCTTTGGAGGCAACCGAGACGGATGGATACCTCCATCTCCCTGGGTGGAGAGAGTTGACCCAACCAACCTGCTGAGGTCTTGCTGGTGCATGGCAGCGCCACCGATGTACCCCGAATAATTCATGAACTTCCAAGGCCACCTTGTTTTTCTGGGCAGGGAGAAGTCTTGTTTCCAAGAGCTGGAAACCGGGCAACCCCATGGCGTTCCAAGGCATTTGGGGTTTTTCCCCCTGTAGGTCCAGGCTGGCTGGTGTGAGGGCAGCAGGAATTAACTCTCCGAGCATCTATCGGCCCCTCAACAGCAGCTGCCTTGGCCCGAAGCCCAGGAAAGGATTTATACCATCAAGAGCAAAAGGATAAACTTCACCTCTGCATCGCTGACAGCTAAAGCTACCTGGAAAAGGAAACTTTATTTTTTAATGCAGCGTTATTTGAACATCTGTTGGAGAAGGAGTTTGGGGAGCCTGGGCATTTCCTCCTGGGGCTAATCCAATTAACCCGGCATGGGGAAAGCTTTACTAGCGTGCCTGGGATTGCCATGGTCCCTTTGGGTGAGAGGAACGTGGGGTTTAACCCTCCCAGGGGAGATGTGGCTTCACCTCTGAAGCCCAACCGCAGGAGCATGGGCGCTACTACCCCCGAGCTTGGTGTGCATGGACTGGACGGGGTTGCTTTCATCCCATGGCGCTGAAGATCTTCCCAGCTTTCCTAATTCCTTCTAAAATCAACCCATCATCTAGGATTTTGGAGTAGCCAGCTCTGGTCTTTACAATTTGAACAAAGTAAAGCAAATAGAAGTATAAGGAATAAAGTAAAATGGAATTTAGTGATCCTTTTAATAGGGCAGGGATTGAAGTTAGCTGAAAATTGCTGGGGGTGAGGAAGATGCTGGTCCTGGAGGTGGCTTTCTGGATGTCCCCCGGACTTTATCGGCAGCCAGTGGGGCAGGGAAGGAGGAATACTGCTTTGATCTCCTTTATTTTGCCATTGCCTTTTCAAATCTCTGAGTGCCGCTCTGCCCCGTTTCTCCCCGTATTGCACCACTGGGTTTCCCACGGAAGAAACCAGGTCCAGAGCAAGAAGAAATCCTCTGCAGAGAGCAGGGAAAGCGGGGGGTACCCCGGCAGCCGCCAGGACTTGGGGTGCCCTGCCCTGCCGCCTTGCTCCCACCCTCCCGGGGAGCTGACTTCAAAATGCCGGCCAGTAATGTGAACCCGGCTGCCCCGTAGGAATGAAGGGTTCTACCAGAGCTGGTACCAAAAATTCCCCAAGTCCCTGAGCAGCATGTAAGCCCTGGGAGTCTAAACATGTTCCCTGGCATTAATCACTGGTAATAGAAACCAGAGCTGGCTCTTGTCCCCGCTGAGTCAATGCAACCCTTGACAACGCGTTGGGAAATACGCACGCAGGCTGAGAACAGGGCATGAAAGAAATTCCAGGCAGGGCTTTTTTTTTTTTTTTTTTTTTCCAAGTGGAATTTCAAAATTGGAAAAACATAAAGGGAGTAAAAATAGAAACAACAGCGACAGAAACCTCAGCGATCTGCTGGCCTTGAACCTCCCTCCTCTTCCTCCCTCTTCTACCTCCCTCCTCTACCTCCCTGATCGTCCCATCCCAATCCCTACACAAGGTTTGGCTGGGCTGGCGGGGGGGGGAGCAGGTAGCCCCTTGAGGCAGAGAAAAGCCTCCTATGATCCAGTTGGCGAGTGGCTTCACGGCATCCTGGAGCAGAGAGTGTTGAGGTGGCATCGGAGCCGCACCATCCTACGAGACCTCCGTGAATCCCAGTGTGATTTCAGGTACCCCCGCTTGACGTTAAAGCATCTCATCCCAACCCTTTTGCCATGAGAAGCAGAGATGTTACCCAGGGGATTGGGTCTAAATCCTTGCTCCTGACTCTTCTCCATCCCTGGGCATCTCACGTTTGGATCTTTCCCCCTTCTCCAGCTGTGTTATATGGGATGAGCTCAGCAAAAGATCGCTGCGAGACTAATTGCAGTCGCAGGGAATGTAGGAGCACTTAGGAGAGATGGACTCTCCAAACACTTAATGAGGTTTCACTGAAATGGCAGCTAAATGATCTCCTCTTCCCAGTATTTAGGAAGCGATTGACAGAGGCTCCTGATGGGGAGATAAAACTCTCCACAACTTTATCGGAGGGTATCAAAAAGCAAAAGGATTGTTTTCAAGTTGGTGTCTGGAGTCACTGGGGTGCTTTGGATCATCAGGGCATGACCTCCATACCAAGAAAATTGTAATCAGGAGAAAAACCTACCCCAGACCCCCTAAACAACCATCCTCCCTTGCTGCAGATTTTTCCCACCAGAAGAAAACTTGGATGTTTTATAGAAACGCTCAAAAATGTGATGACAATCCCAGCCCCTGCTGCAGCTTCATGCTGATCCCTGGGGGGATGCTGAACTCCAAATATCTTGAAACTCCCCCCGGTCCCTCGCCTTGTAAGAGTTATCCCTCTAACAGAGGTTAGCATAGCGGGAGCGTTTTCTCTTTCTCTTTAAATTCCTGCTGGTTTGACGCTCGTCCGATGGAGACAACTTCACGCCTGGGGACGGCACGTGGAAAAGTTGCTTTAAACGTCAGGGTTTTTGGCAAAGCTTACCTAAGCATGAAGTTTAAGCATCTCCTTAAGATGAACAGGGAAACTGAGGCACGCAGCCATGCACAGGAGTTGGCGGCAAGTGCCTGTATCTCCCAGCGATGCTCCTGGGGGAAAAGGAAAGCTGAGCTTGCCTCCTCCTTTTTACCTTCAACATCATCTCCCCTTTCCCAAAAATATGACAAAAAGAGAACGAAAATTAGCTATTTTATAAAAACTTCTTTCTTAAAGGCTCCATTGAAAGCACTGTAAGAATAATACTGTGTATTTGCATTATCGTAGCATTTAAGAGCCTCTCTGAGGGAAGAGGTCATGTTTATCTGCGATCTGTGAGAAAAAATGGGGCAAAACCCAATGGTTCCTGCCCACGCGCTGTGGCGTTGAAAGAGATACTCCGTCCCAGATGGATGCAATTAGGGGGAAGGCAGCAAGAAAAAATATTACGCAGGTGCTGTGGGACGTTTCTGGAAACTTCAGACACTGCTTTTCCCAATGCTTCAAATCCCACTTCTATTTACTGAATTATTGCTGTTTTCCTGCGCGCGCAGCTCGGTCCAGGAGGCTTAGGAAACACTTGGATGGTGCTCGAGGATATTTTACCTTTTTTCCTTTTATTCTTTTGCTGCTTCTCCCAGTCTTATGCCCAACTACATCCCAAACCCCACGGTTCTCGCAGGCTTGATGCCCAGATGTACAGCCAGGCATCGGCACCTCCCTCTTGCCACGCTGAATTCGTTTCTCTGGCACCTCTCTCTCACTGTGGCACTTGTGGCTTTGAAATAAGCCCTTTTTTGTTGCACTGATTATCCTACCCGGATAAAACAGCCTGAGTTTTTCCAAGGAAAGCACCACGGGGAGGCTCCTCGCTGCCGGCCGGTCGGGGCTGGCCGTGAGAACATGGGCTTTTAGGAGAGATTTTGGTGACTCAGTTTGTTTGATTTATTTCTTTTTCCTCCAGCAGAGAGAAAGGGGATGCAAACCGATTTGGGCAGCACAGCGGCGGGTGGCATTGCTCCAGGTGAAGGGCATCGCACGTGTCCCCGGGAAGCCGGGCAACGGCTTTTATTTTGGCCAGGATTGCATGAAAGCTTGCACGAAATGCCCTGTCTCCTCCCCAGGTTATGAAGGGGAGGGCAATATCCATCCCTGCTCCGTGCCTCAGTTTCCCCACCTTAAAAACTAGATCAAAAAGCACTTCTCTGTGGTATTTATGGCAGAAGGGATCCCCAAGCTCTGCATTTTAGGTCCAGGGCACAGAGCTGAACAGTACCAGTGGCAAGGAGGGAGGAATGGGAAAAAACCAACCCCAAACTGGGGGAAAGCCCTATTTCCATTGCCATGCAAACAGCACAGCAAATTACCGACGGCACTGGGTTTTGCGGGGATGGGAGGAGCCCGTTTTTCTGCCTCCTAGTATTTTTAGCAGCTGCTGCCCCTGGGCAGCTCGTCCTAATCAGTTAGCTGCCATCTCATGTTAAGAAATTTCGGTGACAATGCATCTTACGCGGGGTCATTTCCTCCGGGGCAGGCTCCTGCTGGCCACAGCAACACTGTGAGCTTCTGTTTAACATCTGGTCCTACTTCTCCTGTGGCCTTTTGGGTCACTGGCCCTGCCCAGCACATCTCCCCTTTCACCCTGACTTGCTTGGCAGGGATGGGGAGAGGGAACATCGTTCCCTCTCCCCATCCCTCCCTGTTGCTGCCTCCAACGCCCCCGCAATGAGTTTTGGCGTCTGGACGTGCTCCTTGCCCCCGTGCGAGGTCATCTGTGCGGGTCACATTTGGTGGCACTGGCCTTTGACCCCTTGCTCCCAAAGAAAGCAGCTTTCCCCATCGGATAACTCTGCTTCAGTGGGGCATCATCGCTCCAGCACGGTGCAGTGCATCGCTGAGCCTGATGTTGTGTGAGCATGCTGCCTGCTTGGCATCCACCTTTCTACCCAGAATTTTGGGTCCAGCAACCAAATGTATCCCGAGCGTAGAGGTGCAGGGCGGTAGCACAAGCTCAACCCCTTATTAGACATCAGAGAATCTCCACTACGGCTTCCATAAGCCTGTTGGAAACTCTGTGGGTCCTGCTTGGTAAAATTAAGGGTTTGGCTCCCTACCAAAACCGATCAGCTTTCCGCTTTCCAATAAAATGGCTTTGGTAATGACACGAAGGTATATGGTCCTCAGAGGAGCCACCGAGATGAAGGTTCAGCGACAAAGTTTATGGCCCCGGAGCCTTGTTTTTTTACACAAAACCTCAACAAAATGTCAGTAAAAATTTCTTCCTCGCTAGTTTTATAGGGCAGTGTCTCACCTGGGTGAAATGTCACCCTCACCGGTGTGTGGACTTCACCTCCTGATTTATGGGGGTACCACCGGGTTGGGACAGGCAGGTCCCCACGGCCACCTCCATGCTTGGGCAGGAGGATGGGGCACCCCTGGGAAATCAAGCACATGGTTTTAATTTTCCTCTCGATCCATAGAGAAAAGGAAAGCAAAAAGATTTATGGCCTCCCTTCTCCTCCGCCAGGTTTATAAATAGTGTTTATCAGGTGCTGGGCACATGGTGGCTTTTGGGGGAACAGCAGAGAGGGATCAAAAGCAAAGTTGGGTCCCTCCTCCTCTCCTCTTTCAACATGTCTAATCTCTGCTCCCATCTATAAATGGCCACATTAACCTCTCCGGTTCAAACTGGAGATTTGCTGGGCGGATTTTGGCGCCTGAAACCCTGGAAACCAGCCCCCAGCTTCTGTGCACCAGCCCTGATTCCCCACGGCTTTGATGTTTGCTGTTGTTTGCCCTGGGAAGTTCAGGTTACCGCATTGCTGTGGGGGAGAGGGAGAAGTTCCAGGGGTCCACGCGAGGGGACCCCACTTCCACAGGCTCTTCGTGGTGCTCACACCATTAAAAGTGTTTTTGAGGTGAAGGAAGGCAGCTTGGGGAAGAGAAAAAAGCCCCCCTCCCCCAAATAAACACACCTCCCTAAAACTGCAACCCCGTGATGAGAAGAAAGGACCCCAAAAATCCACATCGGGAGAAGTCACAGGCTGCCCCTGGAAGGTGTCATGCAAGAAAAACACCCAGCGGTGGTTTTCCATCAATCTTTTTAATGCTTTTTAGGGAAAAGGGAGTTTTTCCCCAAGCGGTTTCGGGTGCAAGGCTGGGGCTGTACAAGCGATGGCACAGAAACCATGAGCGTTTCTCTTTCCCTGCTCCGAGGCAATTATCACACGATCGTTACCTCCACCATTAAAAGGAGTTAAGGTGCAAACACAGCGCAGGGGCTAATCCTCAACCCTCCCTGTAGCAGAGCAGCCCAGGGGCACCCCAACCCAACCCAAGATAATGGACCCAACCAAAGATACCGTTTTCCATGGGGATATGTCTTCCAGAAGGGCCGATGGTAAAGTTGTGCCAGGATTAACCTTTTCAGACCCCTCTTTGAGTTTGGAAAGTGGTTGGTTATTGGTTTTGGGGGTTTTGTTGGGTTTTGGGTTTTTTTGTTTTGGAGATGTCAGGCCCAGGAACAAATAGATGAGAGTTTTCCAGCACTCGATGATTCAAATCTTCTTCCCCTTCCACTAACAAAGGGTTGGTTGTTTTTTCTTTTTTCAGATGCCTTTACTGATTTCAGCATAGCTTTGCATCAGCAAAGCTGTAAATGGAGGATTAAAAATCTTCAGTAAACAATGCTGCTCGACACACATTTGGAGCAAATTTCCAGGTGATATAACTCCACCAACGTCAGCAGGAATGGACACGAGGTTGGAAAATCATTGTCAACAGAATTGCAAAACGACCAGCTGCCAGTTTCATGTTGCTCTTTTAAAGCAAAATGATGAAACAATGGCTTTTTAACCGATTACTGTGTTGTAAATATGTTTTTTAAATGCTTTTTTGCCCAAGTGCTGGAGTCCTGTGTCTGACCCAACTTGGCAGCCCTCCCTTGTGTGCCCCATGCTCTTGGCTCACACATAGTGTTGATTTTGATGGACGTGGAGCATCTTTTGGTCTCACAAACAAATGAATCACAGACTTTCCACTGCTGCTGTGTGCCCAGGGAAAACAGGCTTCGTATACCCACTGAGGAGTGGGGCTTTCCAGCCTCTCTCAGAGGTGACCTTCTGGCCAACTGGATTTAAGGGATTTGAGCCCACTTGCACGACTCTCCCCAAGTCCCATGGCCTTTGCATCTGCTGTTTTGCACAGTGTCTTCCCTATTTAGTTTAGACATTTTCCAGACTAACGTTATCTCCTGGGGCTGACTATTCCCACCATTACGGGTGCCCTTGTCCAGCCAGGGCAGTTCTGCGTTCCTGTGGTGAAAGCAGTAGCTGAACCCTGCTACCAAACCCATCCATCCAGAGCACAGGGGAAGAGATCGGCCATGTGTTTGACATCACCTCGATGGTTGACATGAGCCAGCAGATGCTGAATAAAAACTCCAGCGAGCAGTTTCAGTCCTGTCTATCTGTCCAAGAGGTCCAACGCATCCTTGCCAACAGCTTTGGGCTGCGCAATCTCAGGCCGTCGCCCCCAACAAGCTCCTTTGAACTGGGCCACAGCAGCCACGAGCGAGCATTGTTTGAACACGGTTTGAATCTGGTTGGAAATATTTAATGCACCAACATGTCTTAAACTGGAGGAGATCTAAGCCGTGCCTGGCTGGTGTGACGGAAAGCAGACGCCTTCTTTGTTGGCTCTCTGGCTTCGGAGGTCCTGGTGGGAGAAACATGATGAGAAGCACTTGCCCGGACGTTTTGTTGTATGCAAGCATCCACCAAAGCTGGGCGAGGTGAGGGGGGAAGGTGAAAAACCACAGAAAGTGGAAAGGATGCGAAGGAAGGTAAAGAGAAAAGGGCACAGAAAGACGAGATGATGGGGACGAGGCACCGGGGGAAGGCACCAGCTTCTCCACAAAAGATGAGGGCGGTGGAGCCGGCACTTTCCTGCTGACTTCTTGAGAGCAAACATTTGCAAAAGAAATTGGTGTTTTCTTGCTCTTCCCTGTTTCTCTTAAGAAACCCACTCATTTCTAGCAAAACCCAAAGCCAAACCCTTTTCCCACGTAGTGTGTATCGCAAACAGTGCAATTTTTATGATAATTCTTATTTAACCTGAGCATCCTCGTTTTTTTAAGTCAAAAAGTAATCTTACAAAAACATCATTTAAATAAATGGCAAACACCGTGGAAAAGGTTGTATATTCTGCATAATCTGCTGTGTTGCCAGTTTTTGTCACCTTCCAGAATAGACTACGGAGTTGGGGAGCTACTACCCATTTCTACCCCCTGGCTCCCTCCAGCCCCAGTGAATTAGCGCTGATTTATCTCAGCAGAAGACCCGGATTGTGGCCTGGAAATGGGGGAAGGAGGAGGCCTGGCCCCTGCAAAGGTGAACAAGGAAAATCTCAGCTCCTTTTTCTGGCACTCCCACAGCTGCAGTTGTCTCTGCACAAAGTCTGTGTGATCTATTAAACATCTCAAATAAGGATTTAATTTAGTTTTAATAAGACAGTTTGGGAGATGTTAATTAAATTGAGTTATTAAAAACACATGGGCTGGACTTGGCTAATACATTTCCTTTTTTTATTAAGTCCATTAAAAAATAAGGGAAGATAGAAGGGGGAAAATAAGAGCCCTCTTTAGATGCAGAAACTCGTTCAAAAGGCTTCTTTTTCCTTTGCTGAATTAAACACGTCTCAAGTGTACTGGGAGGTGAACAAATACCAAAAAAACAGCGAGGTGAACTTGAATCCTCCCAGGCTCAGCAAGACTTGGCTTAAAGATGAAGCCAAAACGTTGAATCCCCTCAAACCCAAGTGTCCAACAGGTCTCTGCATGCTGAAACCCAGAATTTCCTCACATCTCCATCCCTGCTGCTGCACGCCGGTGGATTATCGATGAGAGCGATGCTGGAGCGATGCAGCCACGCATCGCTTCCACCCATCGTGTTATGGTCAGGAATATACCTTTTTATCATCTCGCCTAATCGCATTTTTCCTACCTTTGGCAAAAAAAGGCTGTTGGGAATCTCTTTAGTTCAAGGGATTGTCAGGGTGATTTGGTTAAGCTGAAGAAAAACTCCCACATGCTTTAAAAATGACAAATATTTTATTAGCTGGAAGTGTAACCAGCCATAATTAGCTTAGCAGTCCTGAGTTAATAGATTTATAAGCTTTACAGGATACAATGCGCTGGTGAGACCATCTGAACTGACCTGTGTAGGAAATTTACCCTGTAGTTCCCAAATTAACCTATTCTTTATGTCTGGGCTATGCATATACAACTCCTGGAGAGGCACGTGGTCCTGCCCCAAGGGCTGCAGAGGATGGGGAACCCACCAAGGCTTTGTCCCAGCTCTCTCCAACCTGCGGGGCAATTCAGGGCATTGCATTATCCTCTTTACTCCTTAATTTCTCTGGAATTTCTTCTTTTTTTTTCCAAAGCACCTTTTGCTGTTCTTAATGATGTATCAATATTGCCAGGTCACATCTCCTAGCTGCAGATGTGGCTTGGCAGATCCATGGACCTTCTCCACCCTTTTCTGCTCAGCATGTGGATGGAAAAGGAATAAAACCACCAGGGTAAAATCTTAGGGACCTGTTTATATTCACCAAAGCTTTGAAGTGCACTGGAAAACAAAAGAATAGACTGGAAAACAAAACAAGACAACCTGGCCTGTCCCCCCCAAAGACCTTCACAATAGGTTTCTACCGGCTCGCGGTGCAAAGGTGCCCGTCTGCTGGCTCTGTCATTGTGAAGATGAAGATGTTAAATGCCAGAATGGCATTAAAAAAGCGTATTTATTATATGCTTCCCTTGTGCCACTCAGGCATTCACTGAGCCAGGGTGGAAAAGATCATGAATCCCAACTGAATCGTTGGGGAAACTGAGGCAGGAATGGGGCAAGCTATCTGCGGGGTGCTTCTCCATGTCTGGTGGCATTGCAGTGATGCTGGCGTTGGAGACATTGATGAGTATTTTTGGATGTGCCCCCGAGGAAGCTGGATTTAATCTAAACATCCTCAGAGCCAGGTTTTGGAGGGGCAATTGGGTTTCCATGACCTTACGCTGGGCTTTGGCTGACCTGCCCAGAGCCACCCACCAAGGGTCCCACACCGATGTCCCTATGGGTGCGTACAGTGGGGAGATGTCACTGTACCACGCACATCTCCTCCTCGCAACGGTGTTTAGCCTCCTGTCCAAACAGTCTTCTGTTTATCCCGGTTCCTCATAGCCTGGAAAATCCCGGAGGAAATAAAGGGGGAAGGGAACAGGGCTCGGGAACGTTTCTGGAAGGACTGGTGAGGAAGTGACTTTGATTTTCCTAGCATAGGGAGAGGGATGTTGCGATGCAAATGGATGCAAGAGGGTTTGGTGGATCTGAGGAGGGTCAGGGATCTGGTTTTCATTGAAATCTCATGAATTTCCAGGGGGCTTGTTTCCTTCCCCACCAAAAATAATGGTTAATTAAGAAGAAAAAAGAGAATTTTTTGGCTTTTTGGCCCCAAAAAGTGAATTTCTTCCCCAGATTCCCCCCTTGCAGGTCTGAACAGCTCTGCAAAGCCTCCCCATCCCATGCCAGCCATTTCCCCCCTCCGACCCTCCTTGCCCTTCTTCCCCCATCGTTGGCAGAGGGAGCCGCAGCCACCTCTTCTTTGGAGTGGGGAAAAAAGGAGGATGGGTGTTTGATTTGCTGTATCCCCCCATTTCCAGCTTCTAAACATCCGCCAATGTTCCCACAAATCCCCATCATTGGTTTCTTCCCATCTTTGCTGCTAAGAACTCCTGTTTGTCCTCACCCCATGTGTCCAGAGCTCTCTGGCTCCTCTAAATCCCTTTTCCCACTGAATTCCTGCAACGTTCGTGTTTACCCTGGAGCTTCGTCCCAGGCTCGAAGGGCAGCAGAGCCGTGCTCAGGCTCTGTTTATAGGAAGAAAAAGCCATCCTATAAACCATACTTCTTCCCCAGCCACGGGTAAAATAAATCACCCCCCAGACAACTTTGAATTGCCCTGGGGAAGCCGATCCTGGAAATGCTCCACGGAGCCATCCCGAAGCATCTGCCACGGGCTCTCCAGGTCTGGGATTTCCTCCAATGTTTCTTGCCATACCCGTCCTGAAGCCATCTCTTCCCCAGAGAAGAAAAGCCACCTCAGCGAGTGCTGCAGCACTATCCTAAGCATCTGAAATGTTCTATTAAATATAAATAGGTGACCTCATGTAACAGAAATTGCAGGGCCAAGCCTGGGGGAGGATGGGGACGGGTAGACATGCCTCGCAAAGCCTTTGCTCTCTGCTACGCCGCGGTGGAGACCACAGAGCCAGCAACCTTTCAGCAGTGTGAATGAGAGCACAGTGTGGTTAGACATGAGCCAAATTGCTTTGAAAGCCTACCTATATTTGGAAAAAAAAAAAAAAAAAAAAAAAAAAAGAAAACCCAACCAGCTTGTCTCTGGTGAGAGCCATCAGCCTGGACCAGATACACAGCATTAAGGTGGCTTTCTAAAATAAATTTGGAAGATTAGGCAGGATTTTCAGGCCATGGAGTCTTACTGTTTCCCTTGTAACACCTTGCCTCAGTTTCCCCATCTGTAAAATGGGTGAGTTTACGTGGGCAGTGTCGCATCTTGTGGACTCCACGAATCCAGCTGTGGCTTGGGGATACTTTTTAGGTCTCATGCCGTTTCCTTTCTTCCAACTTGCCTGCACAACAAAGCAGCCTGTGTCCTCCCCCCCTGCCCTCCCTACACTGGGGCCCGGGCTCTGATAAAAGCTGCTGAGTTTACAAACAGGGAGGCTCTGGTTTCCTGAGTCACAGCAGCAAGGCGAGGGGAGCGCGTGGGAGGCTGCGACGTGGCTTTGTGCAGATGCTGGCTTGGGATGTGCAGCGAGACGGACTTGGGAGACACGGCAGCTCCGAGGGCTTTGGGTGATCCAAGAAGAATTGAACCCCGTGGGTGTTATGGCCATAGAGCTGAGATTTATTTCTTTTTCATCTCAGGAAAGGCTAGGAGAAAATGGAACCTGCATGCCCCAGTAGTTTTCTCCCCAGGTAGCCCATACCTGGCTCATGGTGGTGAGGACGTGGCATGTGAGACCACCTTTACCCAACAGCCTTGGTGGTTGCAAAGCAATTTGAAATTGCCCCGATAATTTCAGGGGACAGGTTTTGGAGCCATGTACCCGTGTGCCTGTGGGATCCAGGGCATCATCCCCACAGAGATGTCTCAACGCAAGGTGACATGCACCAACCAAGATTGATCCCACCGTTAGCAAACAAGCACGAGTGCGCACCTCACCGAGCACTTGTCCCTCCTTTCTTCTAGACGACCAGGAGATAAAGAAACTCACAACTCTGAGTGTTTCTTTCAAATGACCTGAATATAAATAAAGGGAAATTCTCCTTCCCATAACTAACACTAACCAGTCTGTAAAAGAAAGAGTTTTTTCTGTTCAGTCACATTATTTCAGGTCTTTTTAGATGTTCAGTATGAGCCCAGCTGGGCTTGGTGTCCCGTGGTGCACGAAGGCTTTGGGAAGTCTCCAGACATGGAGGAATGGTAGGTATTTTCAATTACGCCATCAATGTGTGACCTTGTTCTCTCTCTCTCTCTCTCCTTGTCCTTATTAATTAGAGATGGAGTTTATCTCCCCTGACCGTAGGCTTCAGATCTAGGTAGGAACTATATTTTTCCTCTGGATGAGGGAAAGAGCAGAAAGCGATGGGGGCATCTCCAGAGACCTCATCGATAGCACCAGGAGCATCGGTGCCGCTGGGGACTTGTGTAGGGACTCAACCAGGAAAAGCCAAAGCGAGAATTAAGGCAGGGAGAAAATACTTGGTGTAAACCCGTGACAGGGTCTCACAGCTCCTTCCGAAGCATCCTGGCCACCATCTGGAAGGAAGGTGGATCTCCAACCTCAACTACTTCAGCTGTCATTCCCCTGCTCATTTGAGGTGGGTCACCGCCACCATCCTTTCTTTTTGTCCTGAAAAAAATACGTATCTGCCTGCTGTAAACTCCCACATCACACAACCCCCATGTTCCTGATGCACAATTTCTTTCGCCAAAAATTGCCGCCCTGCTTGCAAGAAATCGCTTCCCTTCCCCAGCTTGCTGTTTGCAAGCGGAGTTTCAGGAGGATGAAGGAGATGCAGGATGGGGTTTATGCTGGCAAATGGGTGCACGGTGCTAAGGCAAAGCTCCTTTTGCACTGACTGAAGCAGGTCTAGCAGATGAATAAATAGTCACAGCGCTGAGAAACCTCAGCCTACGCTGGCAGCAGGACCCCCCTCCTGCCAGGACGTGGGTGGGATGCTTTGGATCTGGTTTGCCAGCTCCACCTTGGAGACAGTGACATCCAGACACGGGCTTTCCATGGAAAATGCATACACTGTTTTGCTTTAGAATGAAAATAAAGTTCAAAATGAAAACTAATGTCTATTTTTTTTTTTTTTTTTTAATGAGATCTAGTTTTGCCAAAACCAACACATTCAAAATCATACTGGGAGCTGCTTCAGTCCCTTCCCTACCAGGGATCGGTGAAACCTATTGAGTGCATGTGCAAGCCTTCAGCTGGGTTACCATCCTCGGCAAAGGGAATTTGGTTTCATTGCAAAGGCCAGCTCTGATGAACGCTGTTGTGACGTGGTGACATTTCTACTGACTCCCTTACTGGGCATTATCCATCCCTTTCCCCTGCCCCAAACCTCACAAATATTGATATCAATCACCTAATAAACAAGAAAGCACATGAGATTTTATTTTGGTACTAAATCATGATTAATAGGAGCTCTATGGATTTTTTGTTTTGCCTTTTTTTTCTATTTTTTTTTGGTGAAAAAATCAATGTTTGCAGGCAGCTGCTCCCTCTTGCAGACGAGCTCACCACCAGCCTGGCCGAGCGGGCAGCCCAATGCTGAAAAACCCAAAAACCTTGGGCTGAGCTCCGGGGTAGGAAACATCTGGAAATATATTTGCCTCGCCTGTCATAGCCAGATAAAGATTAAGCGTTAAGTGACAGCCGTGGGCTCTGCGCATCTGACAGCCCAGCCGGGGCTCCAGGTGGGAATTTGGGGGGTAATTCTCCATCGGTGGGTCGGGACTGGGGAAAAAAACCCCCACAAATATTGAAGCTTCATAAGCCACGGCAATCGGACCGGGGGCTGACGCAAGGCTATTGTTTGCACGTCGCTGTTTGCACGTTGGAGGGGGGAAAAAATGACTCGTGTTCCTCCAGCGATGAGTAGATGCAGGGATTGACGTCCCCACCTGGACCCAGAGGTTGAGGGCTGGTGAACCGGCAGCAAAGATAATTATTTATACAGCGTTTTGACTAATGAATGGCTTTGAATGGGGGTTTCCTGGAGCGCTCGCTCCACCCAGCTTTTGCAAGGGTTAGATTAATGCTGGGAGGGTTCTTGTTTGGCTTTGTTTAATTCCCGCTGCTGGGCCTGCACTGGGGAGTTTCGGGCGTCGGGAGGGAACTGGGTTAGCGAGGATGTTGGATGGGGGATGGAGTTTGGCCCTGTGGGTAATTTTTGCAGACTATGGGGCTAGCAATGTCTCCGTTTAGGGAGAAAAAAGTGGAAAAAATGGGGATAAATCACCCCCCTGCACAGTGCAGAGAGGACGACAGTGGGAACGGGCCACCCTTCTACCCACCCTGTTGATGACAACTTATTCAGAACAAACCCAAGGGCTGGTTTTCCTTCTTTTTGCAATTTCACCCTCTTTCTGGCATGAGCAAAATGCCTTTTCCCTATGCCTCAGCTCTCCCTCTTTCCGAGACAGCATCATGATGATGACCGGGGAACCCTCGCACTCATCCGAGCAAAAAGAACTGAAATTGGGGTCAGGCGTTCATGTTTTCTTGACACACCTTTTCTCATTAAACATCGAGCTATTTTTTTATTTTTTTTTTCAGCCTGAAATGAATCCCTTCAGCAGAGAGAAGCCCAAACCCCATCCTGTTTTGGCCCAGCTCTGTCGCAGAGGTCACTGGCAGGGGGGGAAATGCCTGCGAGCTCTTGGCAACACCCGCGTACCAGCAAATGTCCTTTGCCGGCGTTGTTAATTTACTTCCCCAAACAATAAAAGGTATTCCGGCAAAAGGTCTCTTTTGCTGTAATAAACTGTTTCGTACACAATACCAAGACAGAGCGTAGATTTTTCTTTTTTTTTCCCCTTTCCTAATACAGCATGCGTATGAGACGTGCCTGCATCGAGGCATTGCCGTGGCTATGGACCACTGGGCTACAACCGCTCTAGGAGAGAAGAAAAAAGCCCATTTGGGGCCCAGTTCTGAGCCTGGATGTTGTTTTGAGGTTTCACAGCATTTCAGGGAGGTAAAAGGCCCAGACCTTACTTGCTTAGTACAAAGCACGCCTGTCCTGGAGGAAGTGTAACAGCAATGAATACAGAAAGGGTTTGATCCGACAGACGGGCAAACAACACGGGAACTGCTCTCCCACTGCCAGCGCCCATTTTTCCTCTGCAATGGGTGAACAGCCTCCGGACAAACCCATCAGGATTTGCAAGCTGGTGGCCCATTGCAATAGCAATGGGATGTCTTACAGCACATCCCGGCTCAACCTATCTTTTCCCAAATTTTGGGGGGGGGCCTTATGGATTCGCCAGACCCATCCCAAGCCACTGTCCCTCTCTTCACTGGAAGGATAAATAGGATTTCACGGACGTCTCTGAGGAGTGACCAGGACCAGCTCCTCCCGAGCTCCGTAAACAGGAAAGCGAGGAAGCGAGGAGTCGAGCCCCGGCTCATCCAGGACGCAGGGTGCGCGCCGGGGCTGCCGGCACACAATGCCGCTCCGGAAAGGGGGATTATAAATACCCGGGGTCAGGGCCAGGCTCCGGCGAACAATAGGGAGTGGGAGGATGGAAAAGGCCGGCGAAGACGAGCCGCTCGAGCCGCAGGGCCAAGGCTGCCGTGCCGGGCGGTAACGCAGTGATGCAGCTTGGGTCCCAAGGGTTTGGGGGGTGCAATCGGCCTCTGTGGGGCGGTGGGTGTTGCGGGGTGGTGGGTGTTCCCCGAGCCTCACGGTGACGCTCCATCAGCGGAGCTGTGCTGGTTTCTTTGCAAGGTTGGGTAGTTTGGTGTGGGCTGGATTCCAGGGGTTTTGGTTTGGCAATTGGAGATTCCTGTTGCCGGCTCTGGGGTTTCCACTCCCCCAAAGGGGTGCGTGGACATCCGTGGATGCCGTGGTGGGGGTGGCAGGGGACACAGTGCCTGGTTGATGTTGGATGGAGTGATTTAAGATACCACCATGGTTTCACCCTGAGCATCCCAAAAGCCTGGAGAGGAAGGGTCACACCTCCTGCTCCACAACAAAGCTTGCAGGATTTTGCAAGGACACCCTAAATCTAGCCAGGACCTTACACTAAGGCAATTTTAAATAGAGGTGTTTGGGAGGGAGGGAGCTGCTCATGAATGACGTGGGCATCTTAGGTTGCTCTTCCAGAGCTGGCTGGAGGCGGGCAGGCTTTCCCACCCTGCTCCAGCATCTCGTGGGGTTATCTGTGCACATTGCCGCAATTCCCGAGGACACAGGAGGCTGCGACGCTCCCCAGCTGTATAATCCACCCCGCGAAGCCACCTCTGCTCCAAGCTAATCTAAAGACGTCAAAGGAAGCGAAAGCCACGGACAGATAAACCCGGATGAAGGGGGATGCCGCAGCTTAGCTCGGCTTCAGCGGCGAAGGTCAGCGATAGCCGGCTGCCGTGGGTGCCGAGCATCAGGACCTTGCTCGATAACGAAAGCCAGGTCAGGGCCAGCAAGAATTGCAGGAAACATCTTGGCCGCTCGTGACCGCCGGCGAGAGCATCGTGACGGCGCTGGAGGGGAGCCCGGTCCCTTCCTGCGCCCCAGACGCGGCGTGGTCCCCCAGCACAGGGATGCTCAGGAAGGTTCTCCGCTGGGATCTGCCTCTGGAACAGCAGCCCGTGGTTCAAATATTTTCCTATACAGTGTTTTTCCATTCTGGTCCTTCGGAGAGGCACAGTGACCATCAGAACCCCCTCTGGGAATTGTACTCTTGCCTGAAAAGGGCTTTTTAACTCTGTGTGTGAAAGTGTTTGAGCATCACTGCTAGCAGCGCGGAGAGCTCGATGAATTTGGCCCTGGAAATCCCCTAACTTAGGTCAAAAACTGGTGCCGGCGCAATCGCTCTGGTCTCTGGACTTTGCACCCTGGCTGCTCGGCTCTGAGCTCGCCTGCGAAAGAGCATCCCATGTTGAGAGCCGGCAGGTTTCTGTGAGCCAAATCCCCATTTCTAGTGGCCTCCTCTGTACGGACAGCACCTCCCTGGAGGCTCTGCTTCACCTCCCCGCTCGCATTTTGCCACGGTCCAGAAATGATTCCACGCATCTCTACGGGGCTGAGCTCGGAGCAGCGTGGCCAAATCGCCTTCTCCAAGACAGAGAAATCCCTCTTGGCTCCCTCTCTCTGCCAGCTCTTCCCTTATCACCGCCTCTATTAAAGCTTCCATTTCCCATCTCTCCTCCTTAATGGTGTCCCCCGAGGAGACGTCGCTTGCTCTTAATGCCTCTGCCCGCCCTGGGAATTAGCTAAACGCCAGGGTTAATTTGGGAGGGGGCAGAGGATGCTGGAGGTGCATCAATTAGGGATGACAGCTTGGCAATGGCTGGGGATAACATCTCCCAACTTCCCTGCCTCCGAAGCATCCTTTCGGCTGGAGCTGAAATACCCCCAGGTCCGCTCCTGTGGGGTCTTTACCTCTATATTTTGTAAGTTGAAAACCAAATATTGCAACGGAAGAATGCCAGGAAAAGCTGTTCCCTTTTTCACTTCATCGAGGAATGTGGAAAAGCAGTTTAAAAAACCCCAGGAGAAATAATTATCAATTTTCAGCAGCAGCTGCCTGGAGCCAGTGGGGTCCCGCAGCCCACGGGCGTTAGCTGTGGCAGGAGGGTCAACGTGGGGCTGTTCCAGCCCAGGAGCTGAATTCCACCCCCTAGAAGGGGAATTACATCCATGCAAGTTGTATTGATATGAAACAACTTTATATAAGTACAAATACACCCAAAATATAGATTATAAATAGGTATAAATGTACTGGCAATTGCAAAAGGGTCTAAAATGCGTGAGATATGCTGTTGCAGGAGACTTGGAGGAGTCTTTATAGCAAAATCCTTCCAAGTAATCTCTGGTACCTTTCTAATTTCAGCTCTCTTTTGTTTTTTTAAACTGTAATTTTTTTTAGGGGAGGAGTTGGGGGATGCACAAGCAGCCCTGCCGCTTTTAAGGCAGAAAGCACATACAGGAAGGCCTCAGCATCACTTGAAACACTTTTTGGGCCATCTAGTGGTGTTGGCTGTGCTGAGGGTCAGCTCCGCTTCCAAAAAAACCATCCCGCAGCAAAAAGCAATTTTAATATTTCACCTATTATTTTTCCTTAAATGAGGAGAAAAAGCCCCAATCCCTGTTTTTTGATTCTTTCCTTAAAGCAAAGCACACCTATGGAAAGAGCCGTGCATCCAAACGGTTGAGACCTTTCTCTCTGCACCTTTTGAACCAACGAACAGTAAGCGAACAGTCATTTCAAAACTGAAAAAACCCTTTTGAAAAGCTACAGGAGTGATGCAGCGGAAGGACAAACAGGGCTATATGGGCACCGGGCTCTTTTTCTAACTTTTATTTTTCCCCCTTTCCATTGCAAAAGAAAATGGGGTCTTTGGGAGCTTTGAGAGATCGTGGATTTATGAAAAGCTTACGTGTTTCTTTCCAAGCCATGTTTCTAAAATAAACACATGTTTATTTAGGTTGCAAGGGGAAAAAATATTTGAATTTTATTTCCTGGCTGGAGGGTGCAACCGTTTTAACAAAGGGGACAATGGGAAAAGGCGACTTGAAAAGCATCCTTCTTGTATATTTGGGGGTTGTTTATCAAATAAACCATAGATAATAGAAGAATGTCCCTCCCCCAGCCACCCTGTCCATCATATTCTATCCCAGTTTTTCATAGGAAACACGCAGCTTTATGTTCTGCCTATACATTAAGTACCCTTCATCAATATTTATGCTGCTATAGCTTTGTCAGTCAGGGGTGTGATATTTTTTTTTTTTTTTTTTTTTTTGCCAGAAATAGCTGTTTCTAGGGGTTGCAGCGGGTGTAGGCAGAGGCAGCGTTTTTAGTGTGGGCTGTGAAAGGTTTTGGGGTGGATTTCTGCAGTCTGCTACCCAGACGTCTGTCCACCGTTCTGGCATCTCCACAGGCAGACAGGAGGTAAAACAAAAGACGATTCTGGGGCCATTTTGATGGATATCCAGGGGGATGGAGGCCCGTAGCCTGATCTCAGGATAGGTTCAAAAGAAATCTCCCATGCCATATTGAATTAGGAGCCTAAAAAAAGACTGACCCATACCTTTTCCCTCAGATATGAAGGGGTTAGGCGGTGCATGACACGAGGCGGCTCAGTCCTCAGCAGCCAGACAACTTCTGCGCGTGGTTTCTTGATGCCAAAACCCACCTTTTTCCCCCCGTGCACAGGTTGCAAAGGGGTTGCAGAGGTGCAGGGGACTGGGACGGGGCGATACGCCCAGGCTGGGCAAGTTTTCCAAAGTCACGGTTGTTCTGGGGAGATACCTAAGCTGCGGAGTTGGCCGATTTGGGTTCAAAATGTATTTTCCCAACGCAATTTAGCACGTGCACAGCAGTGCCGGGGTCTGAAACGCTCTGCATAAGGGGGCCCCGTATCCAGCATCCTTCAGCTCCCCACCCCGAGCGCCAGTCTGTCCTTTTTACTGGTTTGCAAATGCACACCAGTTCAACGGAACTGCTCTGACAGCCCCCATGGGCTTCGTGGGCACGTCCTGACGGGGTTCACAAGGTTTGGGTGCTGGATGCCGCTTTGAGAAGCCTGCGCTGAAAATAACAGAGCAAGGCCTGAACGTGTGAGGATGGAGGGATGCCCTCCTCTCCTTAATTACATTATGGGTGATAATAACACTAATAATAATGATATCTATGGATGAATGCGGCGGGTGGGGACTATGCTGAGCATCATGCAGCCCAGATCAGTGATCGTGCCCAATTGCCAGCGTAAGGGAGAGGTGGCAAGAGGTGAAGGAATCTTCTTTTTATAGATATTTCTCTTTTCTGGAGGAGAAGGCAAGTGGGTGGGGATGGGGGGGGAGGCAGTGTCACGCCATAGATGAGCAAAATGGAAAGAGAAGATAAGGGACACTGGATGCCGAAAAGGATGAGCTAGAGGGCGAGGGTGGATTTGCCATCACACCCACTTCTTTTTTGGAGGAAAAGTGTTTTTTTCTTCGCTACTGGCTGGCAGCGCAGGCTGAGTCAGTGCTCCCGAGATGAGTGTGCGGGTGGACCTGGTAACCTGCAGCTCCTCCACGGCAGAGTTTGGGGGGAACCCGGGGTACCTGCTGGGCTCTGAGACACAGCGAGAAGCACAGAAGGTTTAAGAAAAGCTTAAAAAAAAAAAAAATAGGAAATATGCTATTTTAAGTGCATATAATCCACCTCGTGCCGGGGTATAGCAGCGTTTCATTGGATTCATCATTATCACGTGAATTATCAGCATCTGCCCGCACATCTGGACGCGGCTGGGGCTCTGTGGTGTTGGGCACAGGGTGAAATAAAAGCAAATAAAAGCATTTGCTTTTCCCCCCTTTTTTTTACAAGGAAAATGTTGCCCAGCTCCGGTTCCCTTTCACTGGGGTGAATCCATGGGGGTGTGCATCTGGCCCAGCATCTGCCCTGAAGCACAGATATTTTTGGGAGGAAAAAAGCCCAGACCCAGATGTTGCCAAGATCTCTATGGGGCCAAAGCTGGTTTAAGATGCTTCCATCCTCACCCGCTTCATTTTTTAATAACCAAGGGTTTCTTTAAGTACGTAACACTCAGGAACAGTGCCTTTGGGATAAATATACAAATATATATATATATATATATATATATATAAATCATGCTCTCAGATGTGTGCAATGCAGGTCCTGCACCACAGGATGGGTGTTTCGGTGCAGGGTTTTACCGTTGATCTCCATTTCTCCATCTCTCCGGCCACACTGTTATTTTTGGATTGCATTACAAGTCTCCCCAGATGGAAAGCCTCACTCCCCAGGGGGCAATAAAATGGATTAAAAAAAAAGAAGAAAGGTCCTGACCCCATCAGTAAAATAGTAACTGCATTTCTTGGGGAAAAAAATCCTTTTATGAGGCAGGGAAGAGGAAATTTGGGGCTGGAGGGATGGAGCCAGAGGGAAAATGGGGATCAAACTCACTAACACCATTCATTTAGGGACTGTTGAAGGTTACAGTAGCACAAGGAGGGGATACGATTACACCAGGCTTCATTAATAAAGCTCTTCTCAATGTGAAGACGGGCAAAGAGGGCATGAACGTGAAGTCCTCGGTCCCCAAGATGCTCCAGCCCTTTACTGCTTGGCAAAACAGGCTGAGAAAGGTGGAAGCTCTTTGCTTTTTTATTGGTATTTGGGTTGAATCGAGCCCAAATTGCTCCTTTCTTCTGAGGCCTTTAAAATATTTTCTCATGGAGAAGACGGTCTCGTGGCTGATCGAAAAAAAATTAATGTATCCGTGGAAAATTGGGATTTTACTAAATGCACATTGTCACTGGGGTTGGATGCTTTCTTTCCGACTTTCCCATAAAAAGGAAGCCAGAAAGTTTGAATATTTCTGATCCTGGGGGTTTCTGGTTTCTGAAGAAAAGCCTGTTCTGGGAGGAAAAGCGAATGGAGAAGAAGGGAAAAGTTTATTTTCATCTGAAGTTGCTGATGCTCCAGGGCAGACCTCTTCATTTGGCCAAGGGACAGACAGTGACTCGCTGAGGACACGTATATACGTTCTTTATTGAACATATTCTTTATTATTTATTTATTCAACCTTTACAGGGATACTTGAACAGGCAAGGCAGCTTCTTTTTTTAATGGGCAAAGTACAACTCTACATGGGAAAATATCAGCTGCCTTCAGAAAAGGGGGACTTTGTCAAAATAGACAATGGTTTCTTTGGAGATGAACTTGACCATTTCAGCAGCATTTCTTCCCCTGACTCATTGTCAGTCAAACTTTCCCTGGACTTGAGAGCATTTTCTTACTGGTTTATTACCAGCCCATGATTTACTCCACCAAAACCATAACAACGAGCTCCAAAATCCTCCAATAAATGTGAAATACTGTAGCTGGCCATGATTTATCCCATCCACACAAGCAAGTCACGTCCCCATGCTGTGCCTCAGTTTCCCTATTTCTACAAATAGGGGTTTTTTTCCAGCCTTGCAAAGCACACCATGGCTTCGTCAAACTCCTGTGAAAAATGATGGGCTTAAAGGCTTTGATCTGCAAATGGATTAAAATATCCCAAAATAAAGCTTATTGCAGCATCTGGGCCAGCAGCTCTTGTGTTTTCATCTGCGACCTCAACTCCTTTCAACAGATTTGCATCGATCTGCAGGTTTTTATGGGGAAGATGCTCCATCTCTATTTGCAAATATAATCTAGAGGAAGGACTCGAAGACCATAAAGGCATTTTCTGCTCCAGCTGAATCATTCCCCAGGTTTCTCCACCATATAACTGCTCAAGAGCCGGAGCAAAAGCACCAACGCAACCACCAACCCAGTATTGACTCTTGCGGTTCCTACATCTCTGCACCTATTTATTTTGTTTTGCCTATCGCAGGGTCCTCCGTTGCTATTCAGCCCTTTATCTTGATCACCAGCGTTTCGCTCAGCTTCTGGGCAAAGCATCTGCAAAACAAAACAAAACAAAAAAATCCTGCCTTTAAAAAAGGAGGTGTTACCAACCCGACCTGCAAGCAGAAGCGAGTCGGGGAGCTCTTTTCACATCTACCCGAAACCGATATCACACATACCTCTGAGTCACCGCACTGTTTGCCTCGGGTTTTTTGGGTGTACATGGTAACACTCAGGATCTCAGCATGAGAGGACTCGTAGAAATCTCTTTGCTGCATCTACAGTATTTGTTTTTCAGAGAGATGCAACGTAAAAGAGATGTTTAAAACAACCGACACGTCTCGTTGCATAGAGAGCATCCTCCCCAAAAGCTTCCTCTACTTCACTGCTCAGCATCACTGACAATATGGCCTAATATGATAAGAAATGTGGGTCCCTTATTGACTCCTCGAGCTGCAGATTTATGAGCCGAGCGTGAGCTGCGCCCTTTTGAAAAGTTTCAGTTTGCAGTAGTGGAAATGTTGGTTTTAACCAGATTTTGGCTATTAAAAGTTTGCTCCGATGCTAGATCTAGAAGCAATCCCAGATGCTCCATCACCAGGTTGAGCTGAGCAGCTTCATCCAGCTAAGCCCTTCTTTTTCTTTCTTTTTTTCTCTTCTTCTCTCTTTTCTTTTTTTTTTTTTCCTAGTAGCAAACTACCTGCAAAGTGGTTTTGGAGGGGCTGAACCCATGTGCGTGAATCAGGCGTGGGAGGACCATCTTTCAGTCCGTGGGCAGCAAACTGCTCTTTGGGCATGGGGTTTTCAAGAGGCATCACCAAAAGTTGCTTGGACTTGGGCAACAAAGCACTGCTGCCACCCCTGCAACACTCCCATGGTGGCCACGGGTGGGATTTTTTAGGAGACTTTCTTTGCTTGTGGAGCACAGGTTCACTCGACCCCGAGTGAGGTTCAAGCTCCTAAATCATCCAGAAACTTCAATGCTTTGAACTATACAGACTTCATAATATCTATGATTTATTGCAGGGTTTTATTTCTATCCCCATGGGGGATAAGTCCCTTTTTTCTTTATCCTCCCCCTGTTCTGCAAACATCTACCCAGGGCTGTTCATCCCAAACCATGGGAGGAGAGAAGGTGCTGGAGAAGAGTGTGAAGAAGAGGAGGGGGGGTGCAAAAAGGACAGCTTGAGTTTTGGTCCTCACTTGGGTGATTTTTGCTTCTCTAGCCTTTTCCTACCCTGTGCAGCAAAACAAATCCACACATTAATAAGAAAAAAAGCCTCAATTAATACAAAATATCCTCAGCAGCATGGTCCAGGGCAGGGGAAGATGGTGAGAAGAGGAGTTTGAAGGCACCGCTTCTGATATTTGCCTCATGGGCTACTCTGCACCTTCCTAATGGGATCCATTGGGATCTTCTCCTGTGGGAAATCTTCACGTTAACCCTTTCCCTGCCACTGCTCAGGATCACAAATGCTGTGGCAGAGTTGGAGCCTGGCTCCCACCGGGATGCTCTCAAAATCCTCTTTGCATTAGGAGATGTCAAAAAGCCTTTGCAAAGCCGCCCTATACTGTGCATAAAGAGCCAACCCAGAGCATCAGCCTCCACTCAAGTTGCACCAAGGGAGGTTTAGGTGGGATATTAGAAAAAATTTCTTTACTGAAAGGGTTGTCAGGTATTGGAACAGGCTGCCCAGGGAAGTGGTGGAGTCACCATCCCTGGAGATGTTAAAAAACCGCATAGAGGTGGCACTTCAGGACATGGTTTAGTGGGCATGGTGGTGTTGGGTTGACGGTTGGACTTGATGATCTTAAAGGTCTTTTCCAGCCTAAACGATTCTATGATTCTATGACTTTCCATCCACACCTGAATTTATTTTGAGATATTTTTGCACTACATGCCTACCAGGAGCCGGTGAGCTGTGCAGGGAATATGCACCAGAAAACAATACTTGGCTGAAGGCTGCCACCAGGCAACAACATCAGCCAAACACATAAAGTAATTATGGGGGAAACCCAACAATTCCTCCTTATACCTATTTTTAAAAGCCTCGTCTCCACAAGGTGGTTAATTATAGTCTGAGCTGCAAGTGGTTGTAAGCAGCGCCAGCCACCCCACACCGCTGCTGTGCTATATTTCCAAGGGGATTAATGTCTCCCGGTTGGATGGGAATGGATGTCGATCATCTCGGAGCCAGGATCTGGAGGACCAAGTCCGCAAACTTGGTAAAAAAAATGGGCAAATCCCATCTGCATTGCTCCAGCCGCTGCGGGGAGGCCACGGTGGGGCTGGGGGTCCTGTTTATTGGCAGGGTCCTGACCTTCCCCCCCCCCGTTTATGACCCCCCCCGGGACCTCCACATGGAAAGGGGATTTGTAACGTAACACTAACAATAACACAGCGCAGACAGCCGTGACAGGGTCGTTTTCTCCTACACGCTGCAGCTGGCTCCGCGGGATGGAGCCATGCGGGCGAAGGGGCAAGGAGGGAGATGCTCGGCAAGCAGCTTATTAACAGAGGGGGTTTTCTCCTGGAGTTTTGGCTCCAAGCTTGATCTGCTCTTTTTTTATTTGATTTTAAAAGAGAGGAAGCTCCTGGACACTGGGGATGGGAGTGCGGTGGCACAGCAGAGCCGAGCCGTGGTAGATGGCTGTTCTGTGCTGAGCCATATCCGAACATGAGTAACAAAAAAGAGCTTCCCTGGAGGGTTCTGCCTTGTCTTGGTGAGCAAGTTCAAGTGGTTTCGTCTCTGGAAGCATGCTGCTCTTCCCCCCTACTGATTGCAGGATAAGGGATTAAAATAAATGAGAAGAAACTACCAATTTCTGGGAATGCTGCGGATGGAGAATCCAGCCCAGTGCTGCTTTCGTGTCCATTTTCCAGCCCAGATGATACAGGGTGAAGAAAAGCAAACCCCAGGACTGCCAAAGAGAAAGGAGAGGGATGGAAAGGGGCCTGGAGACACATCCCCATGCCATGTTTCCAGCTCTATTTAGTGACTGCAGGCAATTCCTGAGACATGCCCATGCTGCAGGCGATTTTTTCTCACCTCTTAGGATGAAAACACGTGGGTAAAGGGTGCTCAGCAGGTTTACACGCAGCCACCAGCTATGCTGCAGATTTCCAGTACGGCCAAATCCTTCCGTGCCTCAGTTTCCCCAGGAAAGCATCATGTGTGGTGATGTGGATCCCCTCTCTTCATCTCTGTGTGCACCATGGCATTATTCTTTGATCTTCATTATTGCATGGGAGATGCTGAACCATGGGAAACCCAATACTTTGGCTTTTTTTTTGCACTTTTGGGCTCTTTTCCTACTCCAGTTTAAAACTGAAGCCTTTCATGTGCAACAAGTCTGGCTCATCCAGCCTGGCCGGCTGCGATGAAGCTCCTCTCATGGTAAATCAATACTGAGGGCGAATGCAAATGGTATGGCCAGGCCTCTCCTCTTCCCTGCAGTGTGGAGAGGACCTCGAAGTTCATGAGCAGTTTTTATACATCCTTGGGGAACGAGCAAGGATTTTCTGAGCCTCTGAGGTGCCCCGAGGTTGTGTTTTTGAGATGGAGTCAGGTCTAGAAACCTCCTTAATTAAAAAGAAAAGAAAGTTGAGGTTCATCCATAATGATGGGATTCCAGGAACTGGGGCTTTTAGGAGAAATATGAAAAGTGTGAGACACAAAAGCGACTCGGATGACATGGCACGGACGGGCAAATTCAGCAGGCTGACAGATACAGAGAAACTTCACTCAGCTTTTAAAGTTCATTCAAGCTCCCAGCTTTCATTGAAATGAAGCCAAACGAGGTTTGCTTTTGATCTTGAAATGCAACCGAGAGATGCTCCCCAAATCCTTCCAGGCCTTTCACACCCCAGATTTGCAAGGGGGCTGGAATATCTGCAGGTCCACCTGATACATATACATCTCCCCCACCGCAACAGTATTTCCATCCATGCTTTCTCCTGCAGCAGGAGCCTACAAGGGTACTGTTATGAGCAATCCCAGCGTGACCAACCCGCAGCCACATCTCTGGCTCTTGGTTAGGCTGAATTTAGGTAACGTGTAGTCTGAGTGACATGGTAGGTACTTTATCAGGCTTCTCTGAAATGTCTGCCGGAGCTGCAGATGCATTGGGTTGCTGCAGAGGTTGGGCTTTGATTATGAGTGTGGACAAGATAGACATCAAGAAATGACAGTGATGGAGCAACAACCTGAGGAAAGCCAGGAGCTGGTTTCGGAATAGCTGTGGGTTTTTTTCCCAGTAGGTCACGGGTAAAATAGAAATGGGAAAACAGTGGGAACTGCAAGGAGAAGGACAGGTTGGGCTGTCAAAGAGCTGGCTGCAAGGGAGCGATAAAGGAGATGATATAACAGATTAGTTTCAAAAGCGAAGGGATCTGCAAACGAAAGACCGGCTGATGACACTGTATGATCCACCTGACTCTTCTAGGTTTCCAAATTACGCGTCGGTGGAAATGGCAAGTTTGCAGCCCGTAGATGTCTGTGGGGAGGATAGTTACTCTGTAGCAGGAGAAAATGCCCTGACATTGCACGGAGCACTTCATTTCCTTGGGCATCTCCATAGATAAGTGAGTCAGGACCCATCTCACCACAGTTAGAAGTTTCCGTCCTGATACCTCCCTCTTTCCATGCATCATGTCTTCACTGGTTGAGGAAACCAGGAACGTCTGATGGGGACAGAGACAGGAGGAGTGCAGAAAGCACAACCGCATGCAGTGAAATCAGCCTGCAAACCCAGTATAAACCAACCAAGGGCTTTCCCACTATACCTGCATCACCCAGCACAGCCATTGGATAGGTCCTAAATGCTCCACAGCTGAGGCAAAGCCTACCACCTCCCTGGGGACACAGTCTGGGAGGTCTTCAGCCCACAAACTGTCCATTTTTTAGGTGCGAGGCTTGGCTCCGCAGTTTGCAGGCGCTCTCTCGAGACTTCCATTTGGCAAGGATGCTCAACATCCCCCATGCCCAGGGGATTTTTGGTGGCTTGGGTATCCCCCCGCCTTCTCCTTCCTCCCACCCTGTTTCTCCCACGCTCTTTCTCTTGGCACCATCTAGTGGTTATTGGGATGGAGATGCCTTCCTCTGCTTTTGGGTTGGGGTGAGAAGGCCACCTCCTCTTCCTCTTGCCTCCAGCCTGGGTTTGCTCTTTTGGGATGCTTTGGGACGCCTTTGGGATGCTTTGGAATGTTGGGATGCTGGAAACATGAAAGCCAAACCCTAAAAGATGAAAGGGCTTAGGGAAAAGGTAAACCCCAACAATTCCAGCTCGAAGGGTCTTTGAGAGCTATTTCCTGGTGATCCAAGTGGTTAAGTTTCAATGCACGTGTAATCTGCTGTGAAACACTTATTTCTCAGGAAACATCTCATTTGTTCTCCCTCTCTACCAGCCCATCAACAAATTCTTACTGATTTCTGCAGAAGTAAATTTTCCACTCGGATAACCGCTTAAAATTGTGGGGTGGCTGAGTTTTCTCGCTGTGAACGCGTGTCTGGGGTTTTATGTCCAGATCAGTGTATCCTCTTCAATGACCACACAGTCCATCCAAGCCCTTACAGACTGGTTTTGGGGCATCTTAAGCTGCAAAAAAAAAAGCCATTTCCTCCATCCAACACTGAATTCTGTCCTTCCAGTGTTGTTTGCTAGTAAATTAAAAGAAAAACACTCACCTTCTTGTAAAGATGTATTCCTTGGATCCAATGTTTGCAAATGATGATCATTTAGGAGCCTTAGGGATAACGCTGCAGCTTTTAGAAGAGTTTATGTAGAAAGATGCTGGTTGCATTATTTTTTTAATGAAACCTTTAAAATCTTCCGGCAAAAAAGTTTTCCTTAAAAATATAGAACTGAAGAGATCAATTATAATTTTTCAAACCATGACTGTGGGTTTCTGTACTCTTCTCATGAAATTCCAGATGAAGGAATGTATTTCATTTGGGGAAGAAAAGCCAAATATGGAAGGAGAAAGCTGCTAGAAAATTTTCACTTAAGGGCTTTGAAACCTTCTATGACTCTATTCCTTATAAACCTAGCAAAGGACTTCCACTCATCCCCAAACCAGAAGCACTGCTGAAAAGATCTGGAGATGCATTTCCATTTGCCATGACATCCTCCAGACACAGAGCATCTTTGCTCTGCTGCTCACGTTCCATGTAAGCAGTAGCTCTGGAGCACCCAAACCCCCGTGATGAACACAAAATAGAGATGGGTGGTGGGAATGTTAGCTAGAAGGAGGGTTTTTTTAAGCAGAAAATGTGATTTCTGCTGAATCTGAGGGAGATCAGCACTGGCTGGGGGCTTGGGCGGGGAGGAAGGGGGATTTAGCTGTGTGTCTGCAAGGCATCAGGAGGATGCTGCGGGCAGAGGGGGATCCTGCAAATGATGGATCGCCTACAGGGGCTGGATCCAGGGTGATGAATGGAGGTGGCCAAGGGTGTCTGCAGGCAGGCTGTGAAAGCTTCATGAGTGTTTTCATCCCAATCCTTGCACTCTACATAACCCAAAAATGAGCTCCCGTTCCCCCTCCAGACAGGGAGAGGCAGGCAGGGAAGTATCTGGGTGAGGGGAGATGGGATCTGCAACTCCTCTGCACTAACTAGGGAGGGGAGAAGATGCATCTTTTATGTCCCAAAATAAGGTCATGCAATGGATGCCACTGGCCATCATCTTACCAATCCTTCTTCCCACCTCCTCCAGGCTATTTTAATCGGTCACTAAAGTGTGGGAGAAACCCCCAATTCCATCATTTCCTATTATTCAAAAATAAAAAACAAATGTTGGGCTGTACAGCCCAGAGTTCAGATCAGGGGAAAATCCACAAATCTCTTGGCCGTCTGGGATCTTTTGTTTATCGCTGTACTTAATCCCATTTTTGGGTCTCCCGGGCTCAGGCTCGAAAGAAAGATAAATGAGGTGCGTCAGAAACTCACCTGATTAACTTGGCTAATTCAATGATTTTATTCTTTTCCAAGGCTGGTTTGGAAAGGAAGCAGGAGGAATTTGTGCATGAAGAGTCCCAGCCTCATGAAGGCAAAAGAAAAGACCTTTTTTGGTTCGTGGGTTTGTTTTTTTTTTTTCATAGTCTGCAGGGAGGACGTCAGCAAAAAAACACTGGGTGAAGACTAGATTTCCATTGCACTTCAGTTTTGGCCGGAGCCAGCACATCGTGCTGCCACCCCCAGCACCACGCGGTGCTGCAAAAATCGCAGCTTTTCCCACAGATGCCCATGAAATCTGTGCTGTAGATGGAGATCAGCCATTGCAATGACATACCCACCCTATTTCCTCTGCTTTTTCAGAACTAAAGGGTAAAAAGAGGAAATTTTGCCATGTTTTTTGGGGGGCTTTTTCTGTAAGAGGCAGCCAACATCCTGCACGGCGTTATAGCAGTCCTGCCAACCCCAAAATCCTCCCCGGTGTGTCCAAATGGAGGTGTCGAGTTCACACGGGCACCATCTCCCATCCCAGCCAAAAAAAAATCCCCAAATTTTCCCCGGGACCGAGGGAGCCAGGACTTCTCTTATATTTTTTCCCATGTGAAATCCGAGCCCTGCAGCGGGCAAGGAGGAGGATGCAGCATTCACGCCTCGCTCCTGCTGCAGGATCCGGGTGAGGGATGGGGAGAAAATGTGAAGGCAGACCTGGGGACTGTCAAACCTGCCATAAGTTGGGTCTTGGAAAGGAAAAAGGTTTAACTTTTGTTCCCAGGATGGAAAACCCCCCTGCCTTCCAGACGCTTGACATACATGCATGTATTTAGGCACCCAGCATCCCTGCAAGGGAGATGCAGCAAAAACCCCATCGCTGGAGGCTTTATCCCAAATTTTATCTCCCATCCCCGGGGCATCTCCGCACTCTTTCTGCAGATGATCTATTTTAATCACTTTATCTCACCAGGTCCTCATTCCCTCCTTGAAAAAAAGCCATCCCCTCCCATCTGGTTTGGGTTAGGAGTCCGTCTACCAAGCTCATTGCCGGGGCCAGGGGAAGGGGTGGGGGGCTGAGAGTTCAGCCCCACCTCGAGCGACGGGAGCCCGGGGTTGCCGGTGGGGGCTTGGCCCCAGCCGCTCGCACCCCTTGTCGTGCCCCGTCGGCCGCCGTGCAACAAGCTGCCGCCTCCAACATCTGCTTCCAATCGCTTCCTCATCTGACCAGGGTTGGGAAAAGCCGAGGTTTTGCTGCGGTTCGGGGTCTTAAAAGCACCGTGTGTGGACAAAACCCACTCCCCCTTGCCTGCTCTGGAGCCACCCAGATTAAAAAAAACAAAACTCCAGCAGTTTTTTTCCCCTTCTTTAATAGCAAAGCAAGGTCTTTTTTATTCCAGGTAAGCAAGACAGATTTGAGATTGTCTAAAAAATTCAGCTTTTCTCCAGGTGTGCATCAGCACACATCATGGGTGCTGGTCCTCGGGCTTTGTGGCGGATGGGTGAGGCATGTGCCCATGCAGGATTTGTGCCTTTGCAATTCCTTAGGGATGGTCTCGCATTGAGAAGACAGATCTTGGAGCTGCCTTTAACTCTTGCCCGATGTCACGACAGCCCCTTCGTGCTCAGCCCATCCTCGGTGTGGAGCTGAGACCCGACGTGCCGAATGCAGCATCCCACCTTCTCGCAGAGAGCCAGCTGGAAACCCTTTGCAGGCCAGTCACAAGAGGGAGACAAAAAGCCAAGAGCAACCACAGATTTGGGTTGGAGACCTGGTTTTGTGGGGGGAAAAAAAGGAAAATGTTGCATTTCTGTGATGAGAAGGATAATGTTTAAGCTCTTCTTGTATTGGGGGTTGAGTAGGGAAATGGTATGGACCCCAACAGCCCCTGGAATTCAATATTCATTTTCCACTGATCAATTGAAGTGGATTTTTTTCTCTCGGTGAATTAAATCTCTTAGCTGAGCAACCCATGAGCCTGACCCAGCTGTCAGAACTGCAAGGATAGAGACAGAGGCCGTTTTTTCCATGCACAGAATACACTCGGCCTCTGTTAAAGTCAATTTACGCAGCTCTGCAAGAAGCAGGTGGGTGTATCAGAGTCATGCTCCCATCGGCTTGATCGTCTCCTGCACCCAGTGATGCTCAGCAGCACCCATCACCCTCCTACTCCAGCGAGGAAAGCGGTTCCCGGCAGGGATCCCATTTCACGGTGCAGTATTGGTGCATTAAAAACCACCGTGGCCCCATCTCCCTCGAGCCTTAAAAGCTGGAGAGAGCATAAAAGAGCCATCTTTAAAACACTCAAGATGTACTCAAAAGCGTGGCTGCAATGAGCTGTGAAATCTCAGGGCAGAGCCAGGGCTGGGAAAGAGAAGGGGAAAATCTCTTCCAGAGGTTCAGAGGGCCCAAAACTTGCATTTTCATAGCAAAATAAAAAGCAGAGAGTGACTCCACAGCAGGAAAACTCTTCCTTCCCCCTGCCATGAGTGGGATTAAGTCCTGGAGAAACCTTCTGGTGGGGCTGGTTTCTAAAATTAGCCTGGAGAAAGCTTGGGAGATGGGAGAGCGAGAAAGCATCTGCATTGCTGGAAGGGGCTGAGCCGACTGTGGTCTTTGTGTGTGGGGTCCGAGAGGGGCTGGAGCCATTTGGGCTCACGAGTTTTGCTTTATTTGCCCCAAAATTGAAATGCCGGCAGATGGCTGGTCCTACCCGTGTCCTGCCTGCTGATCCAGTGGGGAGAATTACTGTCGATATTAATAGCTGCCCTTGATTTCAACTTGCTGACACCGTGAAGATGGTTTTAATTAAAACTCGTTAGCAGCAACCTGTTCCTGAAAATTAGTGTAGCTAACCCAATTACAAGCCAGTTCCTAGACTATGCTGCTCTTCCCAGAAACCTGTCATAGGCACGTATGTAAATCCTCACCCCGCTCCTATTCCCAATGCTAAGCAGGGTGGAAATCCTGAAAGGAAAGCTGAAAATTTGGGGTGCTGCATGGCTTGGGGTGCCGGATGGCAGGGAGGCATGATGCTGTCGCATCCGGAGGACAACTCTCTCCATGGGAGCAGTCCTCCTTGGAGACCTGTGGTCTGTGTGGAGCAGTGATTTGAGCTCTGCAGGCAGTTTGGGTCATGGAAGGGCTATTCTGGGTAAAAATTTGAGCTTGTCTCCTGGGCATGACCTTGAGCCTGGGAAGCTCAGCTCTGGTGCTAGATTGGATCTCCTCCCTACAAAGCTTTCCTCTGATTTGGGGCAGGGGGATGCTGTCAGGAACCAGCATCAGAGCCAAGACCTACTCAGGGGAATGGGAAGCCCCATCGAGCTGCAAAAACGGACCCCAGCGCACGTGTCAGCTGCATCCACAGGTAAGCAGATCCCAAGAGCCGGCTCCGAGGGGTCTGAGCATCCTCAGCATCCCCACTGCCAGGCTTTTTGGGTGCCTCCTCCCCATCCCTGCCTCACGCCAGAGCCTTGGGCAAGGAGCAAAAATTATGAATGGTTCCTTCTCTCCCTCCGCCAGCCCCTTTCACTTCTGCTTCGCCATCCCCCACAAGCAGCTGTTTCCTATTACCATAAAAGCTGACAAGGTGCAGGGCTGGAGCGGAGCCTCCTTTGGCAGGTAATTTTGACGAGAGGCAGAGGGCTGGGGCTGGGTGTCTCTGATGGGTTTCCGGGGCTGTTATCAGTCCGGCGTGACCCCCTCCCGTCTGCGGACCCGCTCGCTGTGCCGAGGTGGGTAACCGTAGCGTCTCGGCAGCACCAGCTCTTTCCTCGCTTGGGAATGGGGATGGGATATCCCCGAGGAGCACCTCAAGCCTACGGGATACCTCCAAACACTGTCGCTTTTCGGTTCAATCCCCACCGGTGAGCGTTTCACCTGTCTTCAGGAAATATATCTCTGGTGCACCTAGCTCAGACACCTTTACAACTTTTATCTGCCGGTGGCAGAAATAACGCAGCTGTGTGCTGGAGATGGAGAATCTGCTCAGGCCTTCGGCCATCCCGGTATTTCTTGCTATGCCAAGAATATGGTACCCTGCCCTTTCACCTTGGCCACGCGCAGCATCCTCACCCGCGCCGAGGGATGCAGGCAAGCGGGCGCTGCCGTGGTTTGTGTAGGATGCACAGCTCAGCCGGCTCTCTAGCTTTTCCCCAACAGAGCACCTATTCGTGCAGGAGGTCAACTTAGGCTGTGCGGCCAGCCAAGGATTAAATATATTTATTAAATAAAACAAATAAATAGATGCCTCGTCTTCTGATTCGCTTCCATAGCCCTGGACGAAAGCAGCACCATCGCTTGAGACACAACCAGTCCCCCTGTGCCCCCAGACGAATTAATAACCTCCTTCCCAGTCAGACACATTAAACATCATTTTGTAGCTCTGCCCAGGGACTAGGAGACGTGACTTAAGTTGCAGCGGCTGGAAAATGCACCGTGCCGTGGGACAGAAGGAATCACTGGTGGGGTATGTGGGCAGCAAATGCAGTCTTCACCTTTTTTTGAGCAGGCTGTAAGAAGTTGTCGCCTTGCTTTAACTGAGTTTGGGGTACATGAGCATGTGTGTGATGGCTCTGAGCTGGTTCAAAGTTAGGGATCCTGAGTCAGAAAAGACCTCGGCAGGGTCTGCATCCTCCCTTTCTCCTCCTTTAGCTGAGACGATGACAATTTGGTTTCCCTAGAAACTCCATGGTCAGCCTCATTTGTTTTTTCCAAGCACAGCTTATATATTTCAATTGTCCTTCATTAGGCGGTAATCATATAATTGCCTTCCCTTTACCTTCAGCCCAGGCTGTGCAGGCAGCTCCCTGGTGCACTGCACATTCCCCATTGCCAGCCTCATTAGCAGGGAGATGCTATCCTTCTCTAACGAAGTTTCCAGCTCTGGCCACCCTGCCTGGACCCTGCTCCCTCATCCAGCACCCAACTAGCAAAGCCCAGACGAGGCAGATTTTGGGTTGCAGCGGCTCAGCAATGGAGGGGTTAATGCACCCACTTTCTTTCTCCCAAGGACATCTCCCCAAAGCAAGAGTGTCCTGCTCCCCCCTTCCTGCCACACACGCTTGCTTAAGTCTTGGTTGCAATCCTGTTTGCGTTTTGCTAATAAAACCTGCCGGTCCCCGTCCTGCTTAATGTCAGCCAGACCCCATTTCCACACGCCTGACAGCTTCCAGGGCTGGGCAATACCTGGGTGTCCAGAGGAGGGAGGGAGAGCTCCGGGCTCATTTTTTTTTTTCCAAATTTGCTTAATTTTTCCTGGCAATCCTGCCTCAAATTGTAAGGATGCTTCTCTGGAGCCTGCCTGGAAACATGATGCTCCAGAACATCCTCCTTCATCAGCACAAACTCACGGCTCTTGATGGACCCAAAAGCATCTTCTCCCACCTCTCCACCCCCTTGACAAATACCTCCCTGCACCAAGACGAATGAGGATTTGGGGGCCAATTGCCTCTTTGTGGTGATTTTAAGGAAAACAGCAGATTAAAATCTCACTGAGCTGGAAGGATCATGTCCAAGTGCAACATCTGAATGGAGCCTTTTGCACTGAACCCTCTTTGTGTGGCTGTTGTGACCCATCGCATGCTGGAGGTTTTTCATACTGGTGTTTGTTGAGTGTAGGGTTTAATTATGGGGACAGGGGTGTTTTTTATCCAAAGCGTTATCTGCTTCTCGATAAAGAGCATTACAGGGAGATCTAAGTTCTGCAGGAATGGGATGAGCTTCTCCTTTTCACTTACACTGGGTTAGAAAGAGGAGTTTAACCGCTTGGGGTCTGGCCAAGGGCACACAGATGGTAAAACCCAAACAACCTCAAGGTTTATTTGTCCTTGGGATGTGCAATGCGAGAAGCTGTGCTGCCTTTGCCCTGTCCCTGCATCCCTATCCTGTGGCAGATTGATGGCTTGGGAGCTCTTTCACCACTAAAACTGCTTCTGAAGCCTGGAAAGCATCGCTCTATCTGGATCCAAAGCGGCTCCGAAGGTAAAGGTGTGTAGGAATCATCTCTAGCATGGTGGTTGTCCTGCTTTGGGTATTATTAACAGCAATGCCCTCCCAGCCCATGCTCCAAGAGCCAAATTAAATGTCCTGGGGTTTGTTCATGCATTTTTTGGACATATTTTTTATAAAGGCACCATTTTTTCCAAAAGCAGGACCACTTTCCTGTGTTCCCCAACCTCTTTGCAGTAGCATCACCCTGGTCACATCCTCATGGATGTGCAATGTACTAAGCTTTCACTGATTTTAGGGGGATGGAGGATGCATGGGGGTCCCAGGATGATGTGGGTTTTGATCCTTAGGGAAAAACCCCACTGTCCAATGAGAAGTTTGACTCCAGCGGTGGTCTTGGGTTTGAGAAGCACTTCAGGATGAAAGGAGTGATAGAAGTGTCAAATATTATGCTAAATAGCTCTGCGAGAACTTCTGGATGTTTTAGGAGCGCTGCCAGGCAGTGAGCTGAATAAAGCCAAAATCTTCCAGTGTATTTATTTTTTGAAGGCTTAATGTTATTTAAACAGAAAGGTCAGAGTCGATAACAAGGCTGAGCGCACAAGTGCCCCATTCCCATCCTCCGCACATCAGGCGATACTCCACACAGCGTGGCGCCAAGCTGATACCCCAAAAAAGCAAGGCAACAGTAGAAAATTCGGGGGTCTACCCAAGACGTTGCTGTATTATCCATGATGCGTAAGCATAGCAGGTCTGGTGCGGCCCATAATGGGCGACCTACAGCCCCGTGGCCCAGAGATGTTCCCGTGCTTCCAAAGTGGCCCAGGAGCCCCCAGTCTGCTCCTGCTACCTTGGGCCACCTCATGTCCCGACAGCGGGGTACGGAGACATAGCTTGGGGGACCCAGAGGACACGGAAGCAGCTGAGCCGGGCTGAGGTCGTGCTTGCAAAGCTCTCTCCTGTCATTTACTGATCCTAATCAGGCTGCAATAAAACCTGTGATTGCACATCTCATAAGCGAGATCACAGGGAGAACAGGAAATGAGCTAAGTTAATCAAATTAGATGAAAGACAAGGAAAAAGGAGTCTGAAAATCCCATCTGGGGAACAATTTTATTAGTGCTTTGCACTCCTGTAGAACATTTTTGATGGGGAGCGCCGGAGCATTAATTCATCCAGGCAGTGCCACTCAGCAACTGCACTGTCCCAGGCAAGCAGATGAAGGTAAACGTTGTTTCCACCACCAAAGTCTTGCCACTTTGGGCTGTACGAGCGAAAATCAAGACATGTTTCTCATTGCAATGTTCTCCTTTTGGTAAAATTCAAATAAACCTGCACTTCTCGTCCTCGTAGATCAAGAAGGAGTTTTTTGTCTCTTCCATCAGAGCCCTTGTCCTGCTTTTGCTCTTTGCTTGTGCTGCTGTATTCAGCGTGGCAGTGAGGAGTCAGAGATCTCCTCTCCCTGCTCTGGGTTACAGAAATGCAAATGAAACGAACAGGACACATCTTCTCGTCTTGATCTCACATTTGGTGCCTTCTTCCTGCCTTTCTCTGAATTTCCTTAACAGAAGGAATGAATATTTCATTACATTCCTTCTGACATTGACTTCTTTTGCAAGTCACCACAAAAGCCTGGCAAAAATAGAGAAGATGAATGCAAAGTATTGTGTATGTAGCATATTAATCCCATAACTTGCAGACCACCCAACAATACAGAAAACAGGCTTGATGCTCGATGGTGATTTTACCTTTCCCATTCTTATCTGTTTTGGGGTCCTGCTGCCTCATACAGGCTCATTTGTGGTCAGTGGGTGACACTGAGCTTTGACAGAGCTGGGCTCTCTTGGAGGCCTCCCATAGCTTTGCAGATGCAAAGCCCAGGCCATATTTAGCAGCCTCTGGAGGAGACATCTCAACCAAGCATCGGCTTTTTTTTGGCATTTGGAAAGCTGAGTGCTCATCCTTTCGAGGATCAGATGAGAGCCAAGCAAGGTGGTGATGGTTTGAAGCCAGGCCAGGATGGGCTGGTCCCATCTTTAAGCAAAGAAAGGACAAATATCTTGGAATATCTGTACCAGTGTGTAAAGCAGGTTATTTTTTCCATCCCTGTATCGCAAGGGAGTCGGAGTCAGGCTAAGAAAGGAGGAGGGCTCTTTGGAAGGGCTTCCCATCTGCAGCTTCATTAATGCATCTAGGTTAATGTGTTAAGATCCAGGGATCCAGAGCCCCAGGTCAGCCCTTTGGCATCATTTTGGACAGGGATGGGGTTTGGATTTTCATCTTGTTGCAATCCCATCCAGAGCTCAAGTTAAAGACATCAGCAGGGCAGGGGCAGAGGAGCCAACACTGCTCCCAGGCTTAGAGTCCCATGGAGTCTGTGCAGAATCCGGCTCGACAAACATTGCAAAGCAACCAGGATTTAACGAAGCCTTGACCACCTTCCAGCCCCACGCAAGAGCTCCTATGCTTTAGCCCACCATGAACCCACCCCGATCAGTCTTTTAGCCCCGTTGACCTGTCTCAGCCCCATTTCCCTCTGTGTGCAAAGAGGGGGCAAGAATTTGACTTGCAAATATTGTTTCGGTTCCTCATCGAGAATTGAGCATTTTGAGCAGCACCGTGTTTCACCAGAGTTTCTCCACCATCCACCGTCCATTCCCTCCTGCATCTCATTTGCACCCGAAAAGGTGCCGCGTGCCCGGTTTTAGGGATGCAGTGGAGATGCCTGGATTGCAATATATGCCATGGACACATTCACTTCAGTGACTTGCCATGATCTTGGTCTCCAAATATCCATGTCAAACATCCCCATGCCCACCACCCAGCTGCCGTGGTACTTTAATCTTGACATATTACCCATTTATGGGCTTTTTTAGGGGCAGAAATCCACACCCACTTTCAGTACTGAGTAACCCGGCAGAGGGTTTTTAAAAATTTTTTTGCGTGTGGCATCTTTTTTTTTTTAAAAAACACAAACCCCAAACTTTGTCAGAAACTGCTAGTTTTGTCACAACTGAAACCGTTTGCAGGAAAGGGCTTTCAAATGAGCTTCCTGTTTCAAAAAGAAAATTAAAAAAACCCAAACTTTTAGAATGTCCTGAAATTGTCAAAAACATCCTGTTTTGACATTCAAAGAAAATTTGTCTTTTGGTTGGCAGCAAGTTTGTTAAAAAGAAATAATTTTTAGAAAGAGTGTGGGGAAAAAAAAAAAAAACCACCACCCCACCCCAAACCAAAGTATGCTTCAAAGATCTGGGTGAACCTAATTCAAAGCTTGGGCTTTCTGATTTATGGCTATTGAAATGGAGCCTGCTCACTTTAGGAAGCAACAAGGTGTTCGGTGCTTCAAAATATGGAACAAAATCCCGTCATGGTTGGGTCACGTGTGCGGCTGACCATCTGATACTGCTGGGATTGAGGTTTATGGAGGAAAAATCCAGTAATAACAGCAGGTACTACCCGCAGGTCCCAGTTAGCGATGGGATAGTGTTTTATCCTTGGAAATCAATGCAATTCTGCTTTTTAGGGAATAGAGAAGTGTTGGGAAGCGCAGGTTTTAGGAGCCTGAATATGGGTTTGCTGTACCTAACGCTGCCAGTGCTTTTACTCCTGGGAGCTGCTTGTCTCCTAAAAGCATCTCTGGGATGTTCAAGACCAAGAGTGCCTTTGGATCAGTGTGAATCAGTCAAGTTTATCCACCCACCTTAAATCTGGGTGCTCAAGACACCCATTTCAGAGCCTGGATGTTCAGAGATGTGGTCCCAAGGCTGCCGAGCCCGAGGTGTTTGTAGCCATCCATGAAATTTGGACCAAACCACAGGAATGAAAGCATCAGCAAGGAGCCAAGCAAAGTTCAGGTCAGGTCAAAGCAAACAGAATTAGTGCTATGTGCCAAATTAATTTATTTTCTGAAGTTAGCAAATGGTTCTTCTGCCTTTCAAGAGGAGTTTTTTGGTAAAGGAGTAAACCCTGCTGTGCTCGCTCCATTTTTAAGACCAAAATATCCTTGACAAGTATAAAAAACCCAACAACACCCAAACATCCTTTAGGAAAATGGCAAAATGGAGAATGGATTGTCTGGACTGGTTTTTTTGCCAGATTTTGTCAAAATTCTAAGTTCAGTCTGAGCTGGTGACTATTTTTCTTCCTGTACCCCACCAGCCTGCTCAAAATCTGCTATGCTTTAGAAAATTTGAACACCTTACAAACACAGCGAACCCTACAGCACTGTCCCTGCTAGGTTTTAAATGCCTCTGTGGCACTTTTGATTTTTGGTGGTCAAATGGGATGCTAACAGTTAATTAATTTAATGATTTATAAGCCCTGACATACTAAATTCATTAAGAAACAGTGGACAAAATGCAAATATAGGACTAGGGAAGGAGAACACATTGCTAACCGGATTTCAGATGATGAATATCTAAGTTCACATGTGATGAAAAAGCAAAGCTATGAAAGGTGTCTGCAGTCACAAAACAAAGTCTATTAAGCCTACTTGTTCTGGATAGTATTGAACAAAGCTCGGGAGAAAAATTGGATAAAATAAATGCTTTTGATTTTCTAATGTGTTTTGAGCTAAGGCCAAGGGCTCAGATGGTTTTCCTAAGAATTACACTCGGTTGTGTGCAGAGAAATAGCTCTTTACACTAGAACAGTCTCTGGAGCTGGTGAAATGCATCCCAGCTGTGGGCTGTTGAATTCAGATGTCACTTCGGTCTTAGCAAAGCCTTCCTCCTTCGCAGATGCAAATGGATTTAGTCTTCAGAGCGCTTTAATATTAAGCAACAGCCCTAAAAAGTGTGGCTTAGGTGCTTCGTGGAACCAAAAGTCCTCTCCGTCTTAGAGATGTTGCTATAACTTACGGGGCTGGGCACTCTGTAAGCATCGACCTGTGCTGTAAGAGCAACAGGAGGGGACCGGGAGGATGTCGCGCAGCAACCCTGCAGCAGAAGTGCAAAGCCGCTGTTGGAAAATGGGGCAAAACCAGCTGGGTTTGGGTGCCCTGGGGCCATGAGCAAAGGTATCTATGTCCTTTAGGGGTGCCAGCTTTGATGCAGCAGTATTGCACCCTCCCGAGGCAACCCCAAGTCTCATCTCTTCCACGTTCTCCTTTTGAAGCTTTGTTCTTCCCTCTCATTTCTTTTGGGTTTTTTTTTTTCCTTCACTCGGGCCAAACCCTTTTGCCAACATGTTTCCTGCTTGCAAATGAGAGCAAAAAGGAGGTTTGGGGGAAAGGAGTGATCATATGGACATTTCTGGGCCTCTGATAAAGGGATGGGGGTGCTGGCAGCTCTGTCAAACCACGGCTGATGGTTTTGTGATGTGGGCTGTGTAATGTCCCATCTGGGAGAGAGCCGAGTCCAAACTCACCCACTCACATATTTTCCAGTGATGTGTTACTGCACATATGTTCAGAGGACAGGAGAAACCTGTTAAAGAGATAACCTCGCCACATCCCAACGCCATCCTCCTCTGAGGTCTGCTCCCCTTGCAGGATCCTTTACGCTGCTCTCAGACCTGTGGCCGGGGAGATGGACAAGTCTTGCCAAAAAAACCCGAAGGGAAAGTGATCGCCAGCGTCTGGCCCGTGTTAACACTGTGTCGAAGCCTTGAAGCCGCTGGAGATCGGCTGTGTAGGGAGAGCAGTGGGGTGACATGAGGGCTCCAGGCTGGATGCAGCAAGCGTGTCCCTGCAGCAGGTTGTTAAGGGGGTGGCAATGCCATCCAGTAGCTGTTTGTGTGCTAGTTCTTGGCACCGAGGGCCGGATCCTGCCTTCTTACATGGCATTTGCAGGTTTTATACCCGTATCCTTGAGAAAATGACATATGGGGAAGAAGAAGGGCTGTGAGGTAAGGAAGGGCTCACAGCAATGCACCGTCTCCTTTTTGCATGGGGGAAATGGTCTATCGATGGGCTCAGCCTAACGCAATGAGGCTGAATAACAAACAGACTATTACTAATTATCTGCCGGAGCAACAGCTCTCAGGTCTGGACTAAAACCTTCTTGCCATAAATGCTATCCAAGCAGAGCAAGAAACAACACCTACTCCCCCAGAGCCTTGGAAAACCCCTCCATTTTCTTGAGATCCCCAGCCGAGATTGATAAATCCCAATTTCTAGCAGCCTTTTGCCCTTACATCCCTCCAGTTTGGTGACATAGCGACTACCTTAGGACATGATAACAGCCTGAAAATATTTAAGGGATGCAAACATGAGGAGGGAAAGCATCAGGGCATTGCTGAGAGCAAACTCTGCTGAACGTACAGGGGATTGGAGGACCCTCATGGGGGGAACAGGTATGGCAGGGTTGACACCTCAGATAATTGTGCCAAAGAGCTCCCATGAGTATTTTCCTCCTTGCACACGGATATTTTGCCATGGGTATTTTCCTCCTTGCACATGGATATTTTGCCATGGGTATTTTCCTCCTTGCACATGAAGACCTTAATGTGCACGGATGCGCCTGCTCTTCTGCAACCCCTTGATGACACAGATGGTCTCTTCTGTCAGACATTGTAGAAGCTTTATGAGTTTAGGAGATTTAGGAGTTTTAGGTTCAGAGCTAAAGCTTTCAGAAGACCCCAATTTTCTTTGGAAAAACTGAGTGTCCAGCGAGGCAGGAAAGATTCAGTGGCAACTTCAGCACATGGATCACACGTGGTGCTTTAACCACCTTCCATCCCAGGCTATGGGTAGTTGAGGTGGTGGCACCTGCCTTGGTGCTATCCAAGAGGTGTCACCCAGCATGTCCTTGATGCAGTACATGGAAATGGCTTGGAAATGGCCCTTGCATGGCCTTGAGAGAGATGCGAGTGCTTGCTGCTGGATAGTCCAGATGGAGCTGGGAAACAAGGGCTTGGCAAGCAATTTTATCACCTCTACTCATCTCAGGGGCCGGCTGCCAGACTGCTCAAAGGTCAGGGAATTAGAGATGGATGTTCGAGGAGTATCATTTTCATCTTTCACTCTGTTATTATGGAAAAATGTTCCTGTTCATCCATTTCATTTTACACCAGGGTATAGCCTGGCTAGCCTGAAGTTGGCAGTGACCTCTTCTTGAAGCGCCAAGACTCTTTTGCACACATGCAATAAAATAAATCACTTGAGCTAGTTGCATTGCAACTTATTCTCTCTCCCACCTCAGCACCAGGAGGCTGGAGCCAAAAAGTCATTGCAGTGGGGTGCTCAACCTGCGAGCCATTGGCCGTGCATGGTTTTTGTGCCTCCAAGGCTAGTGATTTTATAACTTCTTTGCTACAAACCATTAGAAGTTCCGTCCCCCCGTCGTCGCCACCCCCCCACACCCCCCCGCTGCCCCGTGCTCTTTCCTTGCCCTTAATTGACGTTAAATCATCCTGAGCTGATCTTTGCAAATAGAGGATCTGTGGAAGATGCAAGTTAATGTAAAAAGTGGGAGGCTGCTTAGGCAAGAGGCTTGGATTACACAGTTAGGACTAAGCTTCAAGCCACCAGCTTTAGGGATATATTTGCGCTTCAGGCCAAGCTTAAAGAGGATAATATCAGGCACGTACCAAGCCCTGGCTGCTCCATCCCACAATGAGCATCAACTGGGGAGCCGTCCCAAAGTACTTGATCAAAATTTGCCATTGGGAATCCAAACAAGAGCCTTTGCAGCATTAAAAAAGCCAGGGCATGTCGATGAGGATGAGCAGGGAGGTTTGCCAAGACATCCTGGTGCTAGGTGGTACTCCCTCCAGCCAGGGACATGCAGGCAGGTCAGGACACGGGCACCCAGCCAGCACAGCTGGTCCCTTTCCAAAGTTAGTTTGGATCCCATAGGTCTATGTGCTCATATTTATTACGCACCGAGTTGGAAAGCACCATCGCCAGTGGTTTTGCTGTTTGCTTGCTCTGCTGTCGGGCTGAGAGGTCCCACCTTGCAGCTTGTCTAGCTATTCTAGCAGTGATGCTCGAGGCTGCTCAGGGAAGGACTCGGGCTCCACAAACCCCAGCTCAGTGAGTTAAACTGTGCTGATCACCCGTGACAGATCACATCTATTCTCAGGAGATGTCGTTAATAACTTTAATCAACGAGCAGAGGAGCAAATTCCTCGTGGGCACTGGCAATGCAGCTGGGACCCGCCAGGGTTGACAGGCACTTGGATGCCCTGGCTTAGGTAAAATGCTGGTGTTGTGTGGCTGCAATAGAAAATAACACCTAGATTTCCTCAAATCATTCTTCTTGATCATGATAGCTTCAAGGATACAACCATACAGAATAAGAGGCAATGTGCTGGGGCACCAAGTTCCATCCTTGCTATTGCGGGCAAACCCACTACATAATAAATTTATCGCGGTCCACGCTGGTCTTTTCTATACAGCCAGTACTTAAAGGTCATGATTTCCCATATCAGGGCCAGACACCCATTTTTCCATGATAGCACATTTGAGCTGCTGTGGGAATAGCTTTCCCTTCACATGCCACTTATAAGCTCCCAGACCCATCCTTGCATGAATCCAGTTCATCAGGACCTTAGCACCATCCCAGCCACCTTTTGCACTAGCGGCCAAAAGGCTGACATCTCAGATAACTCCTTGGCTTGCTTTGCAAATCCATCAATCCTCACTTTTTGGAGCACCATTCCAAACATCCAGCCTCAGATATTTCTGGCTTGCTGGAAAAGGAGCAAGAGCACCCATTAATAAAATTGTTTCAATGCTTTTTCAACAGCATCAATGAGAGTTAGGAGAACATTTTCACATCTTGTGCTGCAGAGAGCAGGGGCTTTCTGCAGAGCAAGGCAATGTCCTTGGATGTGCAGATGTTCTGGGGCTCTCTGCTATGCTAATAGTGCATGAAAGCAGCTTATTACCATGCAGTGGGTAACTGCAGATCTGGGATTTGTTCACTTAGCCGCCTCTTAGTACATAGATATCTGGTTTGTGAGTTTGCATTAGGCATTCTTTGCATGCGCCTTGAATATGTGCAGAAACGTGCTCACGCAGGCTTTGATGTCTGCAATATTTAACATCATCTGTTTTCCGATCAACTTGTCTTCTGAGCTCAGGATTTCATTCGGGGATACTTCTGCCTGATGCCTACATTTCTTCCGACTTTGTGCAACATCTGGGGAGTTTAACACATGCTCAGGAGGGCAGCACGCTATTAATTGGACATTAAGTGGTGGGCCATGTCTGAGTCCATTGCACATTGTATTAATTACTGAGTGGCTAATAACAACCTTCTGCCCCTGGTATTTATAGAATAATAAAATCTGTCCATGACACTGGCCTCACATCTGGTGAAACTGGCAAACACATTTTCATTTACCTCCCTTTCTCAAGCGTGTTAATAGCTTTCAGATTTCTAGGGGGACAACTGGAGATCTTAGAGTCTTACGGACACACTGCTAATGGCTCCGGAGTGAAGGGTGAGCTGAGATTTGCACTTCAAACCGGACCGAACCCCTCTATTCCTCCACTTGCCCAATGTGGCATCGTGGCTCCGGGAAAAAAAGCTGGGATTTGGGTGTGCTTCGCTGAATGAACTGTTTACAAACACCGCAGCTCTGGTTTTGAAACTCTTCCCTGTGTTGTTTCATAAAATAAAAGCATCCCTGTAACTGTCAGTATTTATAACACCCATGCGAGGGATGCCGAGCACCATCTCTGCAGGTGCTGGGAATGGGTGGCGTGGGTCTATATGAGGCAGATATCCCCTTTTCCATCTGTAAGGAAAGGCTGGAAGGAAAAATGTTTTCAAAAAGGGCTAAAAGAGGATGCTGTGCTATTTCGGAGAGATCTTGCTTTAGAAAAAGCTGTACCAGGCTCTACCTTGTCAGGGACCTCTGCTCTAACCTGTGAAAGCTGAGAAGCAGAATTAGGGGTGGCTGCAGGTGACTGCAAGGCTGATGTTGCTCTATGATCTTCAGGGCAGGCTCTCAGGCAGGGGCTGAAGGATGCTGCCCTGCAAGAGGTAGGGGAACAGGACCAGGGCAGGCTCCTGAGCCTGGGCATCTCGTCTGCTCCAAAAGAGAGACCAGAGAAGGACCTGTAGTGAGGAAACTCAATCTACCGCCTCCCGTTCTTGAAAGTAGGTGTTGCAGATGTGGGCAGTCTCCTAGAGTGTATTTCTGGATTGAGCAACTTTGAAACCTCACCTTAAAGCAACTACTGAGGCACTTCTCCCATGCCCAGCATGCTGCTTTCCTCCTGTGTTGATTTCTAAAGGCTCTGAGCAAACCCCAAAGAAGTGGGCATTTCTGTGCTAGTGGCAGACTGGAGAAAATTGCTCCAGGGATGCTTAGGTGGTATCTTTAACCCAAATGAGCAGGGACCAATTATGGGACGGTAGGCGCAGGGAGTACAATGTTATCAGGTCAAATATTACAAACTCTCTGGACCAGTTTTGTCCTGAGGTTGATGCTATGACGCAGAAACCCCAGGGAAATGAAAGTCCCTGAGGCAGTGCATTGTTTGCTGCAGTTTTCTGTTGTAGTTGCATTCCTTGAAAGCGGTCTTGCTGGTTCAGAGAGCCTGAACTGCTAATCTCCAGGCTCAGGCTCCCAAATAACCTGAAAGCAATGGGGTTGGAGGACAACAGTGCAATTACAGGATATTTAACCATACCTCTGCAAGGACTTAGTTTGGCCAAAGGGATGCTCTTCTATAAAACTTTTGGGGGAAACCTACGGTGGGATTTGTTTTTGTATTTGTAGGGGCAGTGGGGAATAAGTTAAGGATGGAGAGTTCATAAACAGGCAGCAAAACTCCTCATTACCCAGGAGATTGCCAATAATGTCCGATCTGTCCAAGCTGCTCCACACACATAGCTGGGAGGATGCATCCTGCCGTCTTCCCCCCTCTCCTCCCTCAAACAACCACTGTTCTCCAAGATAGAGCCCTAGTTTGTCTCCCTTACAGCTCCGCACGAGCCTCACTTGCCTGGAGGAAGTTATATCACCCTCCAGGAATTGCTCGGCGAATGTGACGTGCTGAAGGTATGTGCCGCTCGTAATCGTCTTTGGCGGTGGGCCAGAGTCCCCCCTCCACGCTATCAAAGACTCTCTGTCTTATCGCCGGTCGGGAGGGCATGATGTCATTCAGACACCAAAGCAGGAGCCACGGGAAAATCGAGCGTTTCTATAATCCCCTCATCTCTTAGTCGAAATCCGGCAGTTCCTGGCAAAAGGCTTCCCATGGCCCTTCATAGGGGCTTATTATTGGAGAAGTGGCCACAAATAGCCTCCCTGTTGCTGCTTGTAAGCACGAAGGTCGCCGAGATGGGGTGAGCCCCTGCGCCAGGGAAGGGAAACGGGTACCAGCGAGAGCCGGCGGCCCTGGGTTTCCCTGGGATGGCACGCGCTGCCGTCAGTCTTGGGTTTTGCTTGAAGCCTTGAGTGATCACCTGGAAGAAGTGGTGAAAAGCTTTACATTACAAAGGGAAGTAAAAAAACCTTCTGAAAATGGAGCATGGTCCATCCAATGGTGCCAGGAGGCTGCACGATGACCCTCCTCCCTTGTGCCTTGGCTTGATGAGAACTGTATTTTGGCTTGCAGGAAGCTCACGAGCTTGCAGCCCAACAAGGAAGACCATGGCACATGGTAGAAGGTGGTCAACTTCTTCTTGGCCACTGGAATGATTGCCCTGGGGGGAAAGTGAAACATCTTCTGGCCACCTCCCAGCATCTTCCACTTTCATGCCCCATACCCTGGTGAGCAGCAGGATGAGGTTCCCGTGGGGCATCAGGGAGCACTTTACACCAACGTTGGTCCTTTGAGGCTTCCTGTCTAAAATCCCCTTTCATCTGATCCCCTCCCCAATGCCTTTCCCCCACACGCACTTGTCACCACTTCTTCTCCTAGCTCTGGAGACATCTGCTTTGCCCGTGTCCTCTAGAAATGCTGAGGGGAGGGCGAGATCGTTGGGAGAAATGTCATAGTTCTTGCTGCCTTTAAACAATAACTTCTGAAAACATCTGAAACAGACATAATTCTCCTTTTCAAGAGCCCTATCTGAGCAGCTCCCCAAATGCTTGGCTCTGGCTTCAAAGTTGGTGTTCAGCTATAAATAAATAGCATTTCATTAAAAAAAAAAAAAAGAGAGAGAGAGAAATTAGCCAAAAAAACTTATAAAAGCAGAAGCTTAACCAATGCCAGATAATGGGGCAATATGGATTTTTATTTTTATCCACATGGGTCCATGTGCTCTTTATCTCCCACTGTAATTTATCCTTATAAATTAGGTTCATTATATTAAAATAACATTATAACCTTTACCCACCACAGAGAAAGGCAGTGGAGTTTCATCAAGTGCTTTGAGATCCTGAGATGAAAGGGACAACAACCTTGACCAAACAGCCTATTGCTTAATAGTTACATGCATGCAAGCACTTTGCTGAGTAGGGAGAACGTATTTGAAGATGAACTGTAATTGGTCCGTAATTGGCAGATCTGTACCCATTAGGCTGATGCTGAGTAAGGAGAGTCTACAGTTACTGCTGATGGCTGTCCTGAAGCTGAGTTCTAGTATCCCTTCCAGAATAACTATATGGTCAATCTTAGCATCTGATGGCGTAGTCTCTTCTCCCCGTGCCTTACCAGTGTGGCATCTTTGCCCAGCGATGTGCTGGGAAGCTTAATTCCCACCCCAAGGGCTCACAATGGTTATACAAGCTGTACAAACCTTTCTCCACCTTCACTTCTATCATCTCTTCTCTCATGTTGCTTAAATGTTGCCCATCCAGGATCTTAAATCACTACGGTGTTATGGACAAGGTTATGTTAAGCTACCTGCCATCCCTAAATGATCATCCAAACTCCGTGGTTGGGAATTGTCCTCCCCAACCTTCCGAGTCACAGCCCCAGGGGACGAGGCAGCCCTCCTGCCCAAGTTGGTCTGGTCATCCAGCAGGAACTTTGCTTTTAAGCAAAAATCTCTTGGATTTGGGCCAGGATACGCAGAAGCCAACGCTGCTGGGTTAGAAAAAAATACAGGGGTTGCAAATTCAAACCCTCAGAGCTACAAATGGCCACTGAGCCTGACCCTGCCACTTGAATTTCCACTTCCCTAGCTTTTTTTGGAGTTTGGGGCTGCATTTCCCTCCTGTTCAAGGGTTTTCTTGACTTGCTGTCTGCTTTTGTGGATGTGGCACCAGCAGCATTTGGTTTTTCTGCTCCATACACAGGAATTTGCTGCTGCTTTCTCCAAGCCTAAATTTCCTCTAGCTTTAACATTCCCTAAGATCTTTCATGCAAAGGAGTACTTGTTTACCACTATTTGCCAGACAGACATGTTAGCTTGGGATTTTCCCTTCTCAATCACCTTTCTGATGTCTTTGTCCAAGATGCACCTTTAACTTTTACCCATCATCACTGAGAATTCAGACTCAAATATAAAACGGATATTTCATTGATGGATTTACCCTGCTTGACCCTATTGATTGACCCTGTTGCTTGACCCTACTGATTTCAACAGGGGAGCTGCACAACTTTTCCTAGAAATATTCACACCTTCTTGAGGCAGTTGTGTTTTTCCACGACAATATACAACCCAAGGAGGCAGGAGACCCCACACTTTACCCTTTCCATCTGGAGATAGCCTGCGTATTGCTGCACAGTGCCACGTGAGCCTCCTGTTTCCAGCCTCTGATCTCTTCCAAACCTGGGAAAGCCCTGAGGATCTTAACCCTGTCCAGATGCCCATGTGAAACACATCCACCACTTTCTCCCATGTTGGCTCCTGAGAAAAGATGTAAGTAGTTTCTAACTGCAAACACATCTTGGGCTATTAATATCCAAACCATGGAGATGTGACTGATGTTCTTTAGAAGACGGGCTCCTTGCAAACCTGCCCATCAATCAGCAGCGCGTGCACTTGCTACCTAAAATAGGTGCCCTCTTTACCTTTCTTCCTCTTATTTCCCAAAGTTTAGAGCGTTGTGATACCGGCAAGGCTAAGTACGGACTCTGTGGTGTGATGCTCAAAGCAGCATCAAACGGTGTTTGAAAGAAGAGCCCCAGAGGAAGAGCATCGCTAGACAGTGGGGATTTCCAGTGACTCATATCTAGTACCAGAAATGCTTTAAGATGTTGAGGAAAGGGGAGACAAATTGCACCGGGCTGTTTTTTACCTGCAGCCACCTGCTTATCAGATGTGCCTAGGGTAGATTTTTGGTTTTTCTCTGTAAAAAAGTGCTTTTTCTTCGAGTGCACCTCAGATGTGGCTGTGAAACCCCCGGGAGCTGCGTAGCATGCCTGGCCAAAAGTGACTCCTGATGTCAAAGGCTTGCTCAGAGCTTTGCCCCTCTGTAAGCCTCTGCCTCCTGCAGTGCCCCAAAGAGGAAACAAAAAATGGGTCAAGATGGGCAAAGAAATAGTCTGCATTCCCTTCTCCGCACAGCAAGCATTTTTCACCTTCTCCTACCCCCCCTGCCTCGAGTCTCCCGTTCAGCAAAGTAATCATGTTTCCTTTACCAGAAAAATACAGTTCCCTCCATTTAATTTAATTAGAGCTGCCTTTGACCGTGGCCTTCAGACCTGGAAGATGAGTGCCACATGCCGTGTGTTGCTGCTAACCCCAGCAGCTCCCCTGCCTCCTCAGGGACTCCGTGCAGGACAGACGTGAGATTAGTGCCTGAGAATGCCTTGTCCAGCCTGAGCGCACAGAGATAAGAGATAAAAATACGTCTGCCTTGGGTATGTGCTTGCTTTCCTCTGCTGCCGGAGCTAATAATCTGATTTTTGCTGGATGACAGTCTGTCAGCGCCACCTCTTGGTCCATGGCTCCCTGGCTGTGCTTATCCCACCGCCGTGGGCATCTCCATCCTACCGCCATGGGCATCTCCATCCTACCACCATGGGCATCTCCAACCTACAACCATGGGCATCTCCATCCCACCACCATGGGTATCTCCATCCCACCACCATGGGCATCCCAATCCCACCGCCACAGGCATCCCTATCCCACTACTGTGAGCATCCCACCACTGCACGGACGCTTCCCACCTCCCTCCTCAATGTGGTTACCCTGGAGGGTTCAGGCTCAGGGTATGATAATATACCTGAGGTCTGCAAAGCATTAAAGTGAGGATATTGTCAGATATATGAGCTCATCAGGGAAGCAGGCCAGACACATTTGTTACTGGGGAGAGAAACTACTTCTTGCCCTGACCCACTTCTAACTTGCTTTGTCTTTATTGCTATCTATCAGCACCTTCCTTACTCATTTGGAATAGTTGCTTAAGTCCTGTCCTTGACCACCTTCTTCCCTGTATCCTCAGCAGCTGTTGTAGGACCTGGCATGTCAGGGAGAAAGGGAAATTTTTCTCAAAAGAGTCTGTTCTCTCTTCATTCCACCACATTGAGAAGTAGCAGTTCTGTCCAGGCAAATTAGTTCACCTTGTCATCAGTGGAGATTTTGGCAAAAAACTGAAAGTGTCTCTGGTTTTTCTTGTTTCTTTGAAGGAAAATACCCCATGAAAATTGAGGCCAGGCTGCTGTAGGAAACCAGAAAGAGCCCAGCAGAGCAAAGCTCTGCCTGGCATCGTTGGTGTATGGGCAGAGCTATTCTCCTGAAAGGACTGAGCAAAGTCACTCTGGTGCAGAGACCTCAAAAGACACCTGAGTTTGATCTCTTGCTGTTGTCTAATCCATGAGCTTGTGAACCTTCTCTTCCCCACCAAGGTGTTGTTCCCAGCGGATGCTCTGTTGACTGCCCATAGACTTTGGGAGAGGAAAAAAAAAATTGGATCCTCCAAAATGTTTGAAAAGTAAAATGTTTGCAGCTCTTGGACTACAGCGATGGCCAGATATAGAAGAAGGATGCAAACCTCTTTGACTGACAGAGTTTCATGCCTGTGAAGCTATGGAGAAAAATAACAAGAAAGCAAAAACATGGAAAAAACTTGGCAAGCTGTACTGAAACACAGAATCTTCTCAAGCTGCCCCCAAATGTATTATCGCCTTGAGCAGAGTAAGAAACCTCCCCAGGTCCGTGGGCCATAAATGATGGAAAGAAATACCATTTTCCTCCATGAAATCAAGGAAATGTAGCCAGACAACAGCAGACATCATCAAGGGCTCAGGGATGTAAAAATATCATGAAGACGGTTGTGGGAATGGATTAATTGCTCAGATTTTAAGTCGCCCCTGTCTTTTTGGAGATTTCATTTCATCTTTACCCTTTTTCCTTCCTTTGTTCCTGCCTTCTGCATTTTTCTTTCCTAGTTTTAACAGGGACTGACCACAGCAAAGGGAAGAAAGGGACAAGGGCAAAAAGCTAGTGGGGGTGCAGAGGTTACATTTCTAATGAATTTGGCTAATGAGAAAGATGCCTTCGAGAAGATCGCTCGATGGCAATTTAAAGGTAATTTCAAAAGCCAATTAAAGCATTTTCCAACTCTTTCACCCGTGACTCTTTTAAATGCTTTTCTGAACTCTGCTTGCTCAAGTTTGTCTTTCATGGCAGGAAAATAGACCAGAACCAGAGAAAGCCTCTGGAAAGCGAGGCTGTGCTCACCGATGCAACAGGCATTTTGGCATCATTTCTTCCAGCACCTCACCCCCCACCTGGGCCCTTGACAAAATAACCAAATAAATAAAAATTGCAGAAAATAACAATAAAGAACAAAGGAGAAGCATTCTCTTGCTTCACAACCGTCTTTTCCCTTCCTTGGGGGGACCAAAAGGATGGGATTATCCCATCTGAGCAGAACTGGAGGTGTCGGTCTGTCCTGGAGGATGCACAAGAAGGGAAAGAAGAAGTCAGCTGGCTCATGGCTCTTCAATTTCTCTAAGCTGTCACTAAATTAACTTTCAAGCAGACTGGGGGACCTTACTGAGCACGTGGAGGGATGTGGTAAAAAGGCTTTCCCTGTGTGCGTTTGGGATTAGCAGCTGAGCCTTCGGCAGTTTTGCCTCCGCAGGGGAGGTAATGACTCCACCAGGTTGTGCAAAGCTTCAGCCACTCCATGTCCTGGTTATAAATGTTATGAAACTCTCAAAAACCCGACTCTGATGATTCAAATCCTCAAAATACCTGCTGAGCTGGGGTTTTGAGGACTTGTGCTGTAGTCTTTGGGCTAGGAGGGCTGGGAAATGAGCCATAAAACACACCCATGTATATGCACACTGTGAATTCATTAAGTGATCCCTCTGTCTCTCACACATCTGTGTGTGTAATTCCTGTTTCCTGAGGTTATAACTGCACCTGAAGAGAGATGCTACCTACCACCATCCTCAAAAATAGACCACATCTTCGAACACCTGAGAAAACTAGAAGGAAAAGGGCTTTGAGATGGATGGATGGATGCATGGATGGATGGATGCCAGAGCCATCTGCCCACAGCCTGTGACGGTGCAGCCGTGAAGCAAGGGTAGATCCGAACAAACCTGGCAATCAAAGCTGCCTCCTGAGATCCTAAATGGGTCTGACAGTGCTGAAAATCCACCTGTGCAGGCAAATTGCTGCCTGTCCTACCTTGTTCCCCTGAGCAACCTTGCACAGCTCCCTAAGCATCTCTGTGGGCTGTGCTAACACCCTGTCTCTATGCTTTCCAGGTGACATAGGTTTCAAAGGGAGGTTATGTCTTTACGTGACCATCTATGCATTTAGTTTAACACACATCTGACCTCAGGATAGGAATCAGCATGCTCTGAGATAGAAAGAATAACAGTTTTCCTGGGATTTTAACTCTAAAAAAACCCAAAAAATAAAAAACAAAAAACAAAAAAAACTTGCCAAAATGATTCTCTGGCAGATAGCGAACTCCTGTGCAAAGCACGTGTTTGGTGCTAAAGTGTTTTTGGCAAATCAGGGTGGATTTGAAAGCCCGTGCACTCTTTCATTCTTTCCTCTTGGAAAGGGGAACAGATCCAAACCCAAGCAATTGAGCAGCTGCCTTTAGTAGTTATGACAGTTAATGTTTTTGACAGGGCAAAGCCATCTGGGTTAAAGAATACAGAGAACCTGCAGACAGAAATGAAGGGAAAAGAGTTTGGAGTAGAAACCTAGGCTTGTATAAAGCAATACCTGAGGTCAGGGGTGAGATCCTGCAGGGCTGAAATGCTCTGAGCCAGCTCCCAGGAGACATTAATATTAAACATTAAAAGCAAGATGATCAACAGAGTGCAGAAGGCTGGAGGGAGCATCCCACAAAGAATAAAGTGAAGATTAAAAGCAAAAAGGGAGGGTTCATTTCAGGAAGTTCCTAAAGCAATACATTGTGTTTTACATTCCCAGACCTGTGGGATTTTGCAAGATGGGACCTGGGAATATCATGCTTTTTGGTGATTTTGTACTATTTTGTTCTGGAGCTCTAGGCTTGAGCCCAGGACCGGTTTCTGGATGGCAGCTCGTGGTTTGCTGAGCTGAGATATGGGGTGCCCTGCTTTCTTGTGATCTCAGCTGCATGGCCGCTAACCGAGAGAATTCTCTTGAATATAGACTAGCAAAAAATTCTAATTAATTGGAAGATAAACGAGCGTGCTGTTTGGAACCAGCTGGAGAGAGAGTCCCTTGTGTTACAGTCAGCAATTTCTCCCAAACTTCTACTTTAGGCTATTTTTAATTTGCGCTGGCACATATTGTTGCTTTTATTTTTTCCCAGTCACAAAGACAATGTGTATGGATGGGGTCAGGTTCAAAAAGTGAGAGACAGAGATTGTGGAAGGAAAAAAATAAAAACGAAAGAGAGGAGGACCTCCAGAAACTGAACTCAGCACTGACCTGGAGCACGTAGCTAACCCTTTCTTTGCTTAATTTAGACCAAGCGTAGGTGTATTCCGGGGGAATATTTGGATCCCTAATTAAGAGTAATGATGTAAAAGGAAGTGCAGGCATAGTGAAAATGGATCAGAAAAGAATTAATGGACTAATACAGGTGTTTAGAGCACAGATTTTAAGCTATTTCTGTTCCTCCTTGGGCTGGAGTGAAGCCAGGGTAACTCAACAGGCTGTGCATGGGGCAGGGAGCAGACGGTCCCATTGCACCCTGTGCACTCCAAATGCCGAAGCCACTGGGCTGGTCTCATTCCCAGGTCATTTTTCCATGTGGATTCAGTTCAGCCTCTCATCCTTAAACCCTCCAGCGAGCACTGGTAGGAAAAAAAAAAAAAAAAAATTAATTACCTATAGAAAAGCATGACTTTGTCCTCAAAAAGGGTGGAAAGCCCAAGTTTGAGACAGTTCAGCAGCCACAAGTTGGGGTACAACAGCGGGGTGCTGGGGCACCCAGGCAGGAATAAATACTGGAGAATCACTGCTCCTAAAATGATCCTTTATTTGTTGGCTGCTCATCGCAACTGCTGACCTCAGAGTGCTAATAATCCTGAAGCGCTCTGGAGGCTTTTTATCATGTGCATTTTAACGTAATAAGCTTTGGCATCTAAAATGTTTTTTCCCCTTTTGGCTTCTGCTTTGGGCTCAAAAACAACAGGGTCAGATCAGTCTTTGAGCAAAGGGACGAAGACAACCCTCGCTTTAATGCGCAGACTTATATCATCAGCGGCCAGAGGTCACATCCTGCTGTCTTTTTAAAGATAACTCCAGCCCCCTCTTTATTTCCCCAGTCCCTTAGAAACCTGGCTCGACCCATACCCTGTAGCAGCGAGACTACACAGCGCAACATCTTGGATTAGTTACGAGCTTTTCAGATGAGCTCCAACTCATATTTCATATCATTCCCCCCCCAGCCATAAGATTTGAGTTTGTCACATTTACTGGAGACTAAAGTACAAACATGTTTTATTCATTATCTGTCCTTTTCTCCGCAACAAGCACCTGCAAAACATTTTGGCTCTAGACCGGATCAACAAGGTTTCATTAGGCATGGCACTTTCTCCCTGGCTTGGATGACGAAGCTACATTTTATCCCTGCCCTTCTAGGCTGTAAAATTGCCTGGAGATCATCACCTTGGAAGAAGGCAGTCTCCCAAGACCTCGCATCTGAGGTGGGGAAAAGGGATCGAGGTTAATTACGCAGCCCAGACCTTTGCGAGCCAAGGGACATGGAGTTATTTTAGCCTTGTAGCATCCAGAAGAAAGCACAGTCCTGCTTTATCAGTAGGAGAATGGAGGAGCACAGCTTTTGCACAGTCTCATACAGGGGATTTGCAAGCTATTGGGAGCAGACAGCCTCTGTTAATATCTTTATTTTAACCAGCAGTTGATATTGGAGCTGCGGTTCAAAGCTCCTTACCTGCTGCAGCCCCAGCCTTTCCTTCTTGCTGTGTCTTCTCTCTTGGCCGATGAATATTTATTGGATGCAAAACAGAAAAGCTTCACCAGGAGAGGCAGAGAAGCTGTGTTTCCTGCAAAATTCAGCAGCTTGGGGCGAACCTTGGAAATAACGGAGGAATAAGTCCCTCCTCTGAATCAGACATGGCTGAGGTTTAAGTGCTACTTGTCAAGCTTAAATAATTAAGAAGAGTATTTGTGAAATATCTCCAGTCCCATGATGTCTTGGGCAGAGCGTGCTGCTTGGACCACGAGCATCACACCTCTGCTTTTTGGCTATTTTTTGCCCACCAAGTAGCTTGCCTAGACCCCACATCTGTCCTGCCAGCCTTCCCTGGGGACTGAATTGCTGCCAGCAACTCGGTTCCCAAATCCTCCCAAGTCATGGGGTTTTATTCCTCTACATGAAGCGCATTTTACGCTGCGTTGCTCTTTGCTTGCTGCCCTGCACATCTGCGCCCCAGGAGTCTTTGTTACGATGCTTTCCTTTTAATTATCTTCATAAACGTATATTTTTTCTCTCCTCGCCTTCCCTCTTTCATTTCCAAAGTCTTTAATCACTTGTTTTCTTTCCATCTCTCCCTGAGTTTTCTGACAAGTGCAATAAAAATGCCAGTAAAATATTCATGAAGAAACACTGATCTAGGATCACTGAGATCCCGCCGATGAGACGCCTATAGCTATGTAATTAAAAGATACCGCCAATAAAGCAAGATATTGTGATGAGCTAATCGCCTACTGCTATTTGAGAGGGGCCAGGGAGATGCAAAATCTGATTTCCGAAGCTCTTTCTATTTAACGTTACAACAGTTGCTGGTTAAAGCAGCCAAACAAAACAGCTGGTAAAGATGTCCCCGTGCCTGGGGGCAAAGCGGTGGCATATATTTATTAAGTGCTAAATACAGAAGTGAGCTTTGAAAGATCAAAATTTCACTTTTGGGGAGTAAACCCATGAAATAATCCCAAGAACTGCTACACTTCACAGCCAAAGGCCTTTAGTTAGGCAATGGGGCGTAGGGGGGGATGCAAGGGCCAGGCTGCACGAGTGCCTTTGGCATCTGTAACCTCCCCATCTCAAGGGCTTCCACAGTTTTTTATGAAGGACCATTTCTTTTTCCATTTTCAGCCCTCTGTCTGGTGATTTTTTCAGGTTGTTCCTGGTCCTTCCAGTGGTGAAGGCACGGATAAAAGGGGAGAAAACTGTTGAATAATCTCTTTGAAAAATGCCGCAAGATTTGTCACATCAATTATTCAGCATCCGGGCGCAACTGGCTCTCGACAGAAGATGCTGCTGATGCAAAATACCCTTTTCTGTGCAGTTTCAGAGCAGGAAAGGGTCATTCCACAGGAAAAAAAACCCAAACACTTTGGCATTGTCCAAAAGTGCCTTTATGTTTTTCCTAAGGCTGCCAGGAAAAATCGTTGGTCAGATCCTGGCTGAGGAAAGGAGGGCAGGGATTTATTCATGCTCCGGCAGAGAGGGAGGGTGGATTAGGTAGCCAAAAGCTATTCCCCTCCGGTTTGGGCAACTATCATCCCAATTTCCAAATATGTTGGGCGGAGAAGGACCATGGGAGGCGCTGGACCCATCCCTTTTCACCGTGCCCTTAAGCTGGCGTAGCATAATGCGTGTTTTTGCTGGAAATAGGTGAATTTTCAAGCCGGCGAGAAGGGGAAACAGTCTTTTCTCCTTTCGCCTGCCTTCCTCATTACTAACCTGTCTGCGCACAACTGGCTTTTTCATTGTGCGGCTCTGAATGGTGTTTTGCCAGGTTAAATATCAGCCCAGCGGCCAGGCCTCTGATTAGATGTGTCCCTGGGGCCATGGCTGAATTTTGCTTTTAACCCCTCGTTACTCTCTGCCCTTCCCTCCGCATCCCCTGGTGAGGCCTCCCTACCCTTTCCTGTTATTGTCCTGCCTGCCTCTGATAAGATTAAATACGTGCCCTTCAAAAAAAAAAAAAAAAAAAAAAGCCTTTTTTTTTCCCCCTCGTACCTTATTGTTCTTCAAAGAGATGGGGAAGACAAGATCCCACTCCTAACTCCCGCTAAGAAAAGCCCGTGATCTACGAGGCTGAATAAATAACCCTGAGTCCCTGTGGTGCATGAGAGCAGCATTCACCTCCGTAATTGAAACGCAGTAATGGAGAGACCTTGGGTTTTGCTTTTCTAATTCAATGCCAGGGTTGTGAGGGCCTTTTTTTTTTCCTTTCTTTCTTTTTTTTTTATTTTTTCTTTATTTTTTTTCCAATTTTTTCTTTGTATGTTTTCCTTTCTATTTTTTCTTCCTATTTTTTCTATTTTTTCCCCTTCTATTTTTATTTCCCTTTTTTTCCCCTATGAAAAGTGAACTGACACTCCACAGGCCGCCTGCAAACTATTTGCCCCGCAAAACCTTTTGAATCTGATGATGCTGAAGGTTTATGATCACTCGGGGTGGGGGGGACGGTTGTAGATGCATTGTGCTTTTTGCTTGAAGCTGTATCTGGAAAACACATACCTACAGCAAAAATATGGAGATGCTTTGCATTTTCACTAAAACATCCCTGACAGGGCTGGCTGGTGGGGGGGGGGGGGTTGGCGGCAGAGAAGAAGAAAACCTCAAATGAGCCCCAGGTGACCCAAAGGGATGAGAATTTGCTTTGGTTTAATATAAGCTTGATGGTGAAACATGGTTTTGTTTGCCAGGGCTTTGGGACTGCTGTAGGGAAAGGGACCGCTTGAGCGGAGGTACAAGTTTATTTATAGGGCTGTTTCCTACTGGCTTCAGTTGAGATGATGGCATGGCTGTGCCAAGTAAAGTAAGTGCATTTACATAGAGATATATAGATATTAAAAAAAATCAGGGTTTCACCCTAAAAAAGAGGAGACAGGTGCAGGCTGGGGTCTGGCAAATGTCATTTTCCCTGTTTGGTGGTGGGAAAGCCCAGAGCATGGTGAGCTCCTTGCCTTCAGCCGGTGCTGGAACTTGTGTGTCCTGCTGCAATCCTGGGACCTGGATCTCTTCTCCAAGCGAGGATAGAAAGCAACCCCCAAATTTAATACTGGCACATCACAGGACACCTCCCCCCCCCCTCCTCCAACCCATTTTATGAGCGTTTCTTCTCTTTGCGATACCCTCTGCGCAGGCAGGGAGTGGTGCTGGAAACTTTTCGTTCCCAAAGCCCAGAGTCGGGGTGTGGAGCGGAAAAATGTCCCGATGCCAAGGGTTTGGCCTGCCAAGGGCTGGATCTGCCCCTGGTATCAATTGGCACCATCACCAGCAGAACGGCCGAGCATCGTCCGGTGGCCTCCAGCAAAGGGGTCAGGGTCCGGCCCTGCTGTCCCCCCTCTAATCGCTCCCCAAAATGCCTTGCCCTCCCCATGGATGGCAAGGCGAGCATTTTCCTTCTGCTCTTGGAGGAGTTCAATTAGGGTGGAAAAATAATCCTTTGTTACGTTATCATTGAGCTGATGAGCTAAAAATCTCCTTTTCTATCCTATTTTTTGCCTCACCATCGACTCCAGCAGTTGGAGGGACAGGGAAGCCACTTTGGCTTCATCCTGCATCTCCATTTGGGCAGCATCCAAAATTTCTCAGCTGAGGCTTGACCGCTCTTCCAGCCCTTCATGAGTCCTTGGAGCATCCCCACCTTTTTCGCCCTGGGATGGCAGGAAATAATTTATCCTCAAATAATGGCCTTGCAGAATAAATCTGGATGCATCTTCTCCAAAGAGGCAGCCCAGCACTCCGTGCTATAAACCGGATTGGAAATTATAATTCCTGCCCCATAGGAAAGCCTAGCATTTATTGCAGCCCGGCACTGGGGAAGGGGAAAAAGACCAAAACTAGCAAAGCTGCATTTTGTGGAGCAAAATGCCATTGTTTTCTTTAAAATCACCATACCATTTCAAATCATGTTAATATTTATGGCTGCTTTTGCTGTGCCTGGTGTCCTAGAAGCAGAGGTGCCATGTGGGAAGCACGTCCTGGGAGGCATCGCATCTGCTACCCTCCAAATCCTCCTTTCTCCCTTTCCCGAGGCTGGAAAACTTTTGCCTTCTCCAGTACTTGCCCAAATCACCGTGAATTTTACAACAAGATAAATTTCCTTTCTCATAAGACAAAGGCTACAACCTCCTCCTCTTGCCTCCACATTAAGATACCCCCGTTCTCCAATTAACCCATCTCTCCCCCAGCCCACAGGTAAAAAACCAACATCTAATACTCCCCAGAGCGTGTCCATGGCTTGACAGCCTTCAATAGGTTAATTTTTCAAAGCGGTAAGCTGATATTTCTGCATAAAATGCACATCTGCAGGGTAAATGCTATTAAGTGTCGGTGAATTATGGTCCCAGAGTACAGATCACTTGAGCCTTAATGCTACAAGCACCTTAATGTTTTTTTGAATGAAGTTGATGCTAATTGCTTCCATATGATTTCTTCTTTTTTTTCTTTTTTTTTATAGCCCTAAGTTTTTTGTCCTACCATATACGATGCTACAAATAACAAGCAGGAAAATTACACTTTATTTAAGCTGGGATTAAGGCTCATACACTGGTGGGTTTTTGTGTGGGGTGCTTGGCATGGAGTTTTCCTCATAAGATAAGCGGTCGTTCTTAGCCCTAAGCCGAAGGAGAGTGAAATAGGGAAAATTCAAGAGCTTTTCCCTACAAATCAAGGGATTGACATCCCACCTTGATGCCCTGCACCATTCCTTAGGCAGAAGCCTGTCTTCAGTCTTTTTTGGTGCCTTCTAGCTCAGTTTTTCTCAATGTGGGACTCTAAGGTGGCTTTTTTTCCCCAAAGTAATGCCAAGCTCTTTATCTGCATCTGCAGCCCCATTTGGGTTGTTTCTTCCTCCAAGCGTATCGCGTGTAGCCGAGGCTACTGGAATCAGGAGCAAAACCTCCCCTGTGAGCAAATGGGAGTAGGAAAAAAAAGGGCTTTTGGGGAGCAAAGCTTGTGGATCTGATGTAGGAAAGGAGGATTAGGATCCCTGGAGGATTTGTAGCAGTTTCTGGTCCGCAGAGGTGTCTCCAAACCCTCAACGACTGTGTACGGGTGATGGCAGGAGCAGGGTGCTGAACATTTCCCCTTTCACCATCTGGATCCAACTGCTTGCTGCATCAGATCTGAGTAAAAACCCTGCGAAATCATACTTGGACATCTCAGCCTGCACCTTGGAGACCCTAAACCCATTTGAACATCAACCCAAGTCCCACCAAAGAGATACTTTTGCATCCAGGGTTTCATACGTCCAGCGATGAGCACCTCAGGAGAGCCTTGATTCCACCTTTCTGCCTTTTCAGACAGCAGAAAATGAACCAAATCTCCCCCCAAAAAACCTTTCTGAATGGCTTTTTCATTCCTGGGGGAGCAGGAGAGAGGAGCAGTGCTGATCCTTACAGCTTTCCCCTGCAAAAGTGGAGGTAAGCTCGGCGCTGGGGGTTGCTCTTGGGAAATTCATGCCCTGCCCACTTAGAGCCGGTTGTAACATGGGGATATCATCTTGCAAAAAAAAAAAAAAAAAAAAAAAGACTTTTTAGGAAAACTGAGGCTCGTTAATGTTTCTGGAGCTGGAGAGGCCTGAGTTCAAACACCCTGCGTGGCTCCGGTGGGAAGGCAGGAGGGCAACGCGATGCAAAGCAGAGCTTTGAAATAAAGCAGAAGGTGCTGGGTGATGGGACCTCTGATTTACAGCTTGTATTTTTTACGGCCAGATCTCGGGGGTTTACAGTAGAGCCCCAAAGCAGCCAAATTAATTAGTAGAACGAAAAGCCCACAGGCTGCTTGAGGCTGTTGCTATGCATCCCTCCTTAATTAAAGCCTAAATCCCTTATTCTGGTCATGCATAGGTGCACCTCTGCTGTCTGTAATATGATTAACCTCTATACCAGTGTAAGAGAGAACAAAATACAGCCCAAAGGATGTGAATAAGGAGATTTTTAGCTCTTGCTGGAGTTCAGTTCAGGTCAGGCTGTCAGTGGGGACTGTGCTGGGTCTAGTATTTACCCCTCTCCAAGCAGAGCCAGAAGAGGTAAAAGCATTTGGCTCTTGGGCACGGAGGAGATGCACAGGGACGTCGGGATCACCGAGCATCTGCTCTGCCACGGAGACTGGAAAGAAACCTGGGTGTAACTGCAAAACGGGGAGATTGATCCCAAACCAGACAAAATCTGGATGAAAACCTTTCTGAGCACTGCAGCAGTGTCGAAGTGCTTTCCCCTAGGTGGGAGGGTAATTGAGCATCCCATGGAAATGCTGAGTTTGCGGAGGGGGTTTGCGATCGAGAACGTCAGAGGAATGGGAACTGCAAAAGGCATTTGCGAACCAAAGCCAGGGAATTTCTCATGGCTTAATAGAAAACAAACTCCTTCATTCATGAAATGTGTATTTCTGCCAGGACTAGTTTTTCATTCACCTGTGCTTGCATCACTTTGAATTGCAATTTGGTCCCATAGAGTGCTGAGATTGTATATGCATGTGACTATATTTGTATATACTTGTGTCTTAATAGCTATGCAAAATATTCAAATTTAAAGGGAGGAAAAACATGCATGAAAAGTTAAATCTTTTCTATATAGGGAACTTAATTTGAATTAAGGAGTTCATTGAAAGCAGAATTGCTCTCCCTGATGAACTCCCCATGCCGACGTTCCCCGTCTGAACCAGGAGTGCCGGATTCACACCGGGAGTGGATTGGCGCTGGTTGCATCACCGAGCTTCTCGCCGCTCCCTTGACGGAGGCTGATCAGAGCTGCCTTTGGTTTAGACCAGGCTTATTTGCTGGACTAAACATGGCCACATATAGGGCTGCATTGCACGAGTTAATTTGACTTCAGTAATTAGCCAGAAGGAAGTTTACCCCAACCAGTAAACCTTAGCGGAGAGGGAATTCATCAAACATCTCTGTTTTGCCAAGCACAGGGCTGATTTTGCAAGTCAAAGAAGATTTTATTTTTTAATAGTATTTTCTTCAGTGGTTTTGCCAGGAAAAAAATCCATGCATGTAATTTCCTAGCTCCAGCAGCTGAATGCAACAGAAACAGGCGCTCTGCTTCCCCAGGTTTTGCTTCTTGTCTTTTAATTCAGGAGATTTATTGATTCACATGTGATACGACGACTTTCAAAGCAAGGAATGGGGAACTTGAGGCTGATGCTGAACGTTCACCACTGGGGTTTCACAAAGAAAGGCAGAACCCTCTTGCTTTCAAAGCAGAGAACAGAAAGTGCTACATTAGGGACTTTTTTGGCTTTCTCCTAGTCTTTCACGTGGTTTTCAGACCCCTTTCTGAGGAAGGCGTGGTGCAGGTGAGAGGCTCTCCAGCTGTTTGGGGCCAGCTGGCTGCAAGACCTGAGCTTTCATTTCCCAGTGCAAAAGAGCGGCGTTCTCCTCCTGGTACTGGTTGCTGCCAAACCATGTACCAAGAACTGGCTTCATCCCAAACCATGTACCAGAGGAGCTGGCTTCATCCCAAACTACGTACCAAGAGCTGGCTTCATCCCAAACCATGCAGTAAGAGCTGGCTTCATCCCAAACCATGTAGTAAGAGCTGGCTTCATCCCAAACCACGTGCCAGGAGCTGGAGCTGGGTCCATGCCCTCTTCCCTTGCTTCTGTAGCATCCTGGCTATTCCCAGCCAGCTCTGCCTGAATTCCCATAGCAGATGAATATACAAACCCCTCCATCATCATCCTCACAGAGCGAAGAAGGGCAGCTGAGGGGCTGCAGACACCAGCGCTGATGTGCTGCCAAGAAATTGCCTTGGCTCAAGGGTTGATGTGTGCGACAGTGAGCCGAAGGGCTGCAGCATCAGGGCTACCTCCTCCTCTGCAGCGATTTTCTCCAGCCCGGGGACGCTGGCAGTCCAGCGCCTTGGAGAGGCTGATGGCAACCAGATGGCCCAAAACCAGCAGCACGTTCTTGACTGATGGGGTTGGACTTACGTGCAACTGCATGGTTCATCGGGTGGGTTTGTATGACTTTCAGAGAGAGCAGGATGCAACCTTTCCCTCTTGGCTACTCCACTAGCTGCTGCTTTGTGCTTACAATACCAGCTCCAAGAATAAGCCCAATCAGAGAGAGACTGGAGAAAATTTATTTCATTTTCCTTTACTTCACTCTTTTGCTTTTCATCTTCAGATCAGTTTTCTCGGCCAGCTCTAAAGCCTGATGCTGGTGGTGGCTGTTTTGCCAGCAGGGAGCAGAGGGAGTCCGCAACCAGCGGCCAAGCGTTACCTTGCTGCTTCCAAACATCCCGCCGATCAGAAGATAAAATGCAATCCTTGGCAGCAAATGACATAAACTGAAACGCGGTCCTCTTTGGAAGCTCTCGCTGTCTGCTCTGAGGCTCTCATGGACCATGCTGTGGGGAGAGGAGGAAGAAATTGAGGGGATCTGGAGGCTTAGCATCAGGACTGCCATTAAATCTTGTCCTTGGTGGGCTGACCTCAGTGGAGGGGCTGTTTTCCACCACCCCGCCATCTCTTTCGAGAAGCACTGTGGGGGATAAATAATACGTTGCTTGACAGGAGGTCGAGGCAGGTCACCGACCGGGACCTTTAGGGATGTGTTTCCCTGGGCAGCGCCAGCTGGAGCCGAGCCAAAGGCAACAGCAGGACCCCATCCCATCCACAGGGTGATGTTTCCCCAAGTGCGGGCAATTTTGGAGCACGTACATGGTTCACACGGGCTTGAGATGACACTGGTGGACTTCTATATCTGGGGTCAGAAAAAAAGGCATGGTGCTGGTCCCTCACACTTGGTTACTGATGGGGAGGAAGGTTTTTCCTTTGGGTTATGAATCTCTTCTTTGAGGTCATCGCTCTGCTCTTTCAGCCTGATGTTAGAGGGAATCCCTTTGCAAACACCTTAAAATCCCATTTTCTCTCCGTTCCTGGAGAGAAAAGCAACTGAACTTTCCCACTTTGTCGTATTTTCGCATGGGGAAGGAAAAGAGGTTATGCAAAGTGTCAGTCCTGAAAGGAGCTGTAGACAGGCTGTTGCTGGGAGCAGCGGGGCTGGGTTTCTCTCGGTGTAAACCAACCCCAAACCTCTCTGATGAGGCCAGCAGCAGAAAAGACAACTTCTTATATTTTCTTAACCCTTTTCCTCTCTGCTTTTTTTCTTAAAAAAATAGAAAAAAGATGCATTAGCACCCAGGGCAAGCCCAGAGGCCTCCAGTCCTGAAGCAGTGAGAGCTCAGCCCTCTCCTAAGCAGCCCCAAATGGGATTTTTTTTTTATAATGGTTGTATAATGTCAGCTGTTATCCTTTCAGACAATCTGCACTGAGGATTCAGTGTGCCTCTGCATGCGTTTATCACGTTACCTGTAATTACCAAACCTTATTTTCCAGGTGGGGAAACTGAGGCACTGAGCTCAAGCTATTTCCAGGTCAATACAGAGGTCTGGCTGCACTGCTGAGCAGCCACTCTGATGGGGCTTGTTGTGTTTTTGATGAGGATGTGCACAAATATAGGAATTTAATATTTAGGGTTTATGGCTTGTAGCTAGCCTGGGTGGCAAGTGCTCCTCTTTCCCCCTCCCAACTGCTTTGGGAAAGCCCATTACAGGTCTCAATATCAGCATCCCGCGGGCTACACTACTTTACAGCTCTGGAGATGCTCTCATGGGAGAAAACAACTCCCACCTGCTCACGAGCATGCTGGAAAGTCTCCATTTTCAAATCCAGAAAGAAAATAAAAATTGCAAATTATGCCCTGGAGAATATCGATGCCGACCCATCTCATTTTGGGACAAAAAGGGCACGATGAGAAACACGCCTTTATTTGATGGGCTTGAAATGTGTCTGTCTTGACAGGGATGCAATGTGGGTATTAGGGAGAGCATCGGATGGTTTAATTCCTCCTGCACTTCAGGGCTTTCCAAGGGGGACAAGGGGAGGGCTCAGATGTACCATTAAAGTCTGGGAACTCAGAAAATTAACCTTTGCCCCAGGGAAATGAAAAAGAGCTAGAAACCATTAAAAAAAAAAAAAACACCCACAAAAATTTTGCTGAATGATTGCCCATGATTAAAAAATTCTTATATTAAATCATTTGCTGAGCATAGCTGTGTTGTACAAGATCCAAAAGGCATTTTTCGGCATTAATGGCTTTCCTATGGCAATTCGTACAGACACTTTGCAGTGTAACGCTCAGTTGGGACGGCTTCATTTGACCTCATCGGGGTTGTGTAGAGGTCAGTGGTAAGAAGTTTGAGGATCTTTTTAGCAGCTCAACATCCCCCCCCCTCCTCGAATTGAGCTCATCCCCCCAAACCCAACGCATTATTTTCAGGCGTGAAAAAAAACGCAACCCAGCAAAGTTTCCATTTTGAGAGCCACAAGGGATGGGGGGGGGGGGGGGAAGGCTTGGGAGGAAAACAAGGTTTTTGCCCATGGGGGCTTGCTCCTGGCATCTCCTAGGAGAGGGGCTTGGGATGGAAGTTCTTCATCCGAAGGGCTGCACTGCCATCTCCAGGTCTGCCTGCACAGCCCGAGAGACACTGCAAGCTCAAACATCCTCCTCCATTAATTCTGCAATGGCTTTGCAAAGAAAAGCATTCAAGTATTTTTTGTCGAACAGGTTTTTAACTAAAGCCCCTCTCACCTTTTTTTTGCCTCTAAGAGTTTATCACTGGAAAAAAAAAAAAATCCAACCTGGGTATTTTGCTTCAGCCCATGCAATGGGTGGATGCTCGCAATGATGTCGGGATGCACCAGCAGACTGCTCCCATCCCTTTCGGAATCCCCCAGATCTTGGGGAAAATCAGCCATTTCCATCACAATACCCATTTTTTCATGGTTTTGCTTTTTTTTTTTTTCCTGGTGCAGAAAGTCCTGGCATGACTGTGTGCTCCTTCTCCTTTGGTACCACCACCTTCAAATAGAGGTGTCCCCTCACTGTCACATATCTGCTCTGCTCCAGACAGGCACTTCTGCTGCAAGAGGGTCTGGATGGGGCCTGAAAGCATCTGTCCATCCGTGCAGGGCTGCAGCATCCTAGCGTACCCATGAGATGGCACTGGAACCGCAGCATTGGTGCCAGCTCTGAGTGGATGCTCCAGTTTGGATTTGGTGGGCAAAACTGTCTCTTTTTTTTTGGGGAAAAAAATAATAATAATAAAAACCCAATCCAGTTTAGGGGCTAGGTCCCCAGAATTTCTTAGGCTTGCATATCTGACCCAGGACTGGGATTTCTTTTCTTCCTGGGGACCCAAGTGAGGTGTGGAGAAGCTCATAAAGAGGGAAGAGGTTGGAAATCAAACAAATTGAGACATGGGGCACGCAGCGAGTCCAAGCAAGCTGGGGAGCACTTTGGAAAGTCTCTGCTTCTCTCCAGCCCCTGCTTTTGTACCCTACCAGTGGCTGAGGAGCTGATGCAGGAGCTGCCAAGCTGAGCTTTCCCACACTCTGCTGAGCTGTAAAAACCCAAACTGTCCAAAAAATAGGCTGAGTACACAGGGAAGGTGCTGGTGGGGGGGGCACGGAGCGGCTTTGGGCTATGCATAAGTGCAAATTAGTGCAAATTAGTGCATATATTAGTGTATAAGCAATGATTCGTAGACAGCAACCCGCCAGGTCTCTCACTTTATAATCTCATCCCGTTTCAGTGCCTCTCTCTTCCTAGCAGGTGTCTAAGCATTTCTTTCTGCCTGGTTACACTCACAAACCTCCTGCAGGGCTTTTCCTGCTGCGGAGGCATGTTGAGATGTGCCTATGGATGTCCGAAAACAATGCGCATCCCTGCTAGCATCTTTGAAATCTCCCGAGCCTTTTGCCTTGGCTGGAGTGATTTCTGCTGCTGGGACAGGATCTGAAACGGTGTCGTGACCCTATAACTTTGTGGTGTGAACCACGTTGTCCCTCAGGGTGGTTTTGGGGTGGTTCGCTTGCGTAATTCGGGCTCTGCTTGAAGGCAACTCCTTTGAGGTGAAGCGATTTGGACCATCTCATCTGAAGTTAGGTGGGCACAGGCGGTGGCAGTGCAGCTGGGTGCTGCCGGGTGCTGCCCCTGTTTTGGGTGGGTGCTACAATAGCGATGGGCAAGTCAGGATGGACATCTTGAAGAGTGGCTGTTTTCAAATCCAGGGCTTGCAGTTTCTTAAAAACCCCCATAACCTTCACCAAAGATATCATTTAACCCCGTCCTGTCCTTCCAAACAACAGGCTGGTGCCAAAGGCCATGGCGAGGTGACACGGGTGTCCGAGCATCATATCACGTTGGCTTCAGCTGTGCTGCGCAGATGCATTTGTGCTTCCCACATCCACGGGGTTATTATTTCCCCCCCAAAACACAACACGGCGACTTGGCTTTCTGATAGAGATTTGGTAGCCATGAGGCAGCAGAAATAAGTTAACAAGCCCTGTGATCCACCGCAACCCACATTTTGGTGTTGCACAGATCCTCATCTCTAAAATGAAGATCATTGCTCATGGGTGATGGTGGACTCTGGCTGTTGAGGTCAAGAAAAGGCTTTCCCAGGTGTTCAGGAGCACTTGGCAGATGGACCACCGTGGAAAAGCCTTCATCCCCCCCATCAGCACAAACCTAAGGGATCCCTGTACCCTTACCATTTCTCTGCTCTGCCTTTCTGCAGACACTCTGATACCTTTGCACTTGACCAGTAACGGGATTAAAAAAGTCATTTTCCCACTTGGGCCTCAACAAATAAATAAAAAACCTCTAAGAGTAGCACCAAAGCACACATATTAATATCAAAGCCACTGGAAAATACCAGCAGGGAATACCTGGCAACCGAAAACCCACATCAGGAAATCACCTCCCGGGACAGATGATATTAGATGCTGCCTGCGCGGAGCTTTGCTCGCCATTCAATAGCTCCGAGGTTTACCACACGCTGCCGTATACCCGCGAGAAAATGAATGTAATTCTGTCCAGGCAACTCCTCTGTCCCCTTTCTGCATCTCAATGCAAAGCAGGTGAAATTCAATGAAAAGACATTCAGTACAAGCAGTATGCAGGGATTTTTTTTCCTCAAATCCTTCTTTCATCGCCATATTTGACTCCTTGAAGTTTTTTGGGGCTGCCAGTTTGTACTGGGGCAACGAGGGCACATCTGGGGCATAAATACACTACAGTTTTCGCTGCTTAATAGTATATGTGTGTGTATATATATACAGCTATACATCCAGGATCCTCTGCAAATGGAAAATCAGCAAGCTATATCTTGCAGATAATGATTTGTATTATTATTATTATTGTTTATCAAGCTCAGAGAAAACAATTAAAACTTCTCCAAAAAAAAAACCCTGCAAGAAATCAGAGCCCACATTTAATCTGCAGTCTTCAAAAGTTTCTTGGAAAGCTTAATTAAATGGTAATTCATCTGTGCATTGGCTCTGTCTTGTAAAGCCTGATAATGCCGGAGTCTTAATTAAAAAAAACTAATGCAGCTTTTAGTTTTTGTTCTGCTAGTTCAAGGGGAAAAATCACCAGCCAGCGCTGTCAATAGAGCTGAAAGATGCCTCAGCATTGCATTGATTTTTATTCTGCTTAAATTCCCAGTGTCAGTTCAGGTAATCATATTAGAAGTTATTCCAAATTTATTTATTTGTTCTTATGGGTGGGATGAAGGAGCACTGGAGGATTTTTGGTGCCCGTAAATATTTCAGCCCAAAGCTGAGACCCCAGGGCTGAGCATCTCTCCTGGTGAAGGACTGTTGTCCCCCACAGAACACAGATCATTTTTGGGCCTATGTTTGGAGTTTCCCAATATCCTCCAAAAATCGTCCTGGGATGGGGCTCATCTCCTGTCCCTTTAAATGAGGTGGGGGTTTTGTGGAAAATCGGAGAGTTGGGTTCATCTGACCCATTTTAGATGTTCCTGTTGGGTTGAAAGGGACTTTTCCCACTGCCCTCCCATCAACATCACTTGCCATCATTTCTGCCATCCCCAAATTTTACCAATGCTGATGAAACCCAGACACCACCCCAGGACTTCCCACCCCATTCTTCTGCAAAACCTCTGGTTTAGTCCTTTTTCTAACCCATTTTGGGGGTGTTTTGCCTTTTTTTTCAGGAGCTTGCCAGGTGGCAAGGAGTAAAAAACCACCCAAAGTCAAAGAAGCTGCTTTCAGGGCATGTCCCAGGAGATCACCTGGAGAAAAAAGACCTTGTGGCAATACTTTGAGATGCTGCCAAAAAAATGCCAAAAAAGGGCTGATCTTGCTAAAGATCTTACTTCTCCTCCGGCCCCCAAGGAAGTTATGGAGAGTCTTAAGTGGATTTACCAGCTTTGGTGGGTTTAGGTAACATCGTGCTAACAACATCAGGGCATCAGTGTCTTTAATCGCTTAAAGGGAAGAAAAATGTTGGCAGGGAGAAAGTAAACCATCTCCTGGAGATATTTTGCTGTCTGTGGATATCTATTGGGCTGCTGCATTGCTGCACTGCTGCTGGGAAATGGCTTTTTTGGGTGAGGAAAAGGCTCATCCGGATGTTTTTCTTCCGCTTTTGTGCCACACTCTGAATATGGAAAAATTTCTCTGACTTTGCTGCTGGATTCGGTCTCCTTGCAGCTACAGACAGTGATATAAGGACCTCTTTAATGCTAATTAATGCAATGACACAATGAATTAATACTGTATTAGGCAAAGCTGTTAATTATACCCAAATAAAACAAAAGAAAAAAGGGAATCAAAGCGGGGAGAAGTGACAACCGGTACTTGGCTTCCCTCTCAGTATCCTTCCCAAACACCCTGTCTGGCTCAGCCAAGGGGAAAACCAACCTCAGGAGCATCTTCCTGGCAACCCTGAGGGGTGTACGTTTAATTTGGAAGGAGCTTCAAGGAAGGAATGGCTTCATCCTCAGTTTATAGGTAAGGAAAATGGAGGCAGGGGGGCTTTCTCAGGAAGATTTGTCTTCTCCCAAGGAGGAGGTGGGATTCGGGCTCAGATCAGCAAACCCATCATCAGGAAATACAACCACAAAGCCATAACGGGTAGTTTAAAGGCTTGACGTTCCCATTGCTTTGACATTCCCATTGCAAAAGGGAGCCCATCAAAGAAGGACACAAAAGCAGAGTCTGTCTTCCCTTCGTGCCTCAGTTTCCCCATACAATGCAATGCCATTACATCCCTATGCTGCCTCTTTAGATTCCCAAAATGCCGGTTAAAGAAGTATTAAAGAAGCAGCTGTGTCTGGCATCCTCCTGACATGAGTGCACTTGGTGACGCCTCCTCCAGAAGGAAGGTAATTTGGTTTAGAAAAGAGAAGTAAGTCTTTTTTTTAAAACTCTGCTCCCCCCCTTTATTTCCAGGCTTCATATAATTCAGGGAGAAATAGAAAATGAAGAAGTTAAAGGTGGATTTCCCCCCACCCCCCTTTTTTTAGTTGCTTTTTGTTGAACTGGCGTAAAATATATGAATTTTTCAGGGTGTTTGGGACTCAATGGGGATGGTGGCTGCTGGGGTCTGTGGATGTGGGAGACAGTGGAGGGTTTGCACTGGGGTGTCTGTGCACAGCCTCATTGCCTTGCCCAGGCACATGTTACCCCGAAACTGGGCTCAGGGTAGGGGTATCACTAACTGATAACTGGGCTAAGCTCTCCCAGGTTTTTTCACCCTTCTCACACCCTGGCAAAAGAGTTAAGTGAGCATTTGCCTCCCCGAACTCAAGGTTGAATGGATGGCTGTGCAACCAGCAGCCTTGAAATGGCTCCTTGCAAGGCAGAACGGGCAACCGAGGGCAAGCAGAGGGGCTGTAGCATCCTTCTGCCAGGACGGAGCTGCCTCCCGATGCTTCAGGAGCAAAGCAAAAAGCAAGCAGAAGTGCTCCTGGTCACTCTGAAGCATTCAGGCTTGCAAAAACCAGCAGAAAATTTTGGCTGTGGCTTTCCCTTGGGCATCTGTCATGCTTTACTCAATGCCAAGAGGTGGCAAAGGATGCGCTGCGCCTTTGGCATTGCTGTATCAGGGTGGTTTTTGAAACAAAATTGGGTTATAACCCTACCTAGATCTACCTAGAAGGTGCGGAGCAGCCCTGGAGCTCATTGTGCCACGCTGCAGCCCATATTAATGTATCTAGATGGATATTTTAGGGTTTCACTGATAGACAAGGAGCAGATTGCTGCCCTTTCCATCTGCATCCCGGACCTTAGCAGGAGACGGGGGACCACCACCGGCTGAAACCAAAGGAATAAGTAGGAATGGGCCAGTTTCATGCTGTCAGTGGAGAGGTTATGGTCTGCCGGGGGCAGCTGAGTTCAACGAGCAGCAGCTTAACCCCTCCATCTCACATGAAAACCTCGTAATAGAAGGGATGCAACAGGCTTGTAGGAGGTCAGCTCAATGCATAAGCTTCTCCGGGCTGCTTTTCCCTCCTGTCCCCTTCTTCCAAGCGTCTATCACCAGAGATTATAGCCCTTTAATAGTGTCCTCCCCCCCTCTATTTACTGCAGGAGCCAGGATGAGCCTCACTCTCTCACTCTTTTCCCATTTCAATGCCATTAAGTATATCCTTCGCCGGCTTTTCTTGCGCAAAGGGACATGGTGCTTTGGAGAAACCATCTCAATGGCTTATTTCTCTTAACTCAATTTCGCTTCCCCTCTGTCTGCCTCTCACCCCACGAGGTCGGCTGGTAAATGAAACCCTGCCCCGGCGGCTGCTCCGCTTTCAGGGAGAAAATCTGGGGGGGGGTTTGGGTTGCTTCAAGCCTAAGTTGGCGGCTGCTGGGGTCAAGAGGATTTGGGCGTAGAGCAGAAATGGGCTCTGGTCTCTCGGTTTGGATAAGCAGCTTTGGTGAGTCTTAGAGGAGGTAAAATGAAATGGGGACAAGCTTGTGGCCTAGGTATTATATAGGGGTTAACAAGGGATGAAGGCAAGGGGAAAAATAATACACCTAATTCTGGCTGGATGTGGATAAGGGCATAAATAATACTCCTTTTGGTAAAAATGCTCAGTGCATTTATATATAATATTTCAGCGAGGAGCTGGATGGGACAACCAGACCCTCGCGTGGCCTGTTTGTACCCCCTCTTCTTCCTACAACTCTTCAACAGCGCCCAAAAAATGAAAAGCCTTGAAAATGTTAAAGAGCACACTTGCCAAATTGGAATTAAACTGTGCTAATATCGCCTAAGTGACTGTTCAGGGTAATAACAGAAGAGAAAAATTATGTGGCATGTATTTATAAATAATAAAGTATAATTTATTAATAATCTGGAATTGAACAAAGAGTCTATGAAGCTTAATTAATTATTACTTGTAAAGTGCTTTTGAGATTATTGGATAAAAGCTGCTACAGAAATGAAAGGTATTGCAAAAAACCCGTATCAGCATCCTACAGGAGCCATCCCACGCGACCTCAGCCCCGAGATCGGGCAAGACAGACCCAAGCGATGCCTATAACCCCAGGGACAACATTTTTTTTTTTACATAGAGCTAAAAGCGGTTCTTCACGGCGTCACGTAGCCATGCATGGGGACAGAGAATCGGTGGGATGCTGTGTCACCCCGTCCCTTGGGCAGGGTGGCTGGTGGGGAGGAGATGGACCCTCTCGGCAGGATTGTGTGGGCTCCAGGGCCTGATCCTGCAGGCAGCTGGGAGCAGGTAAGAGGATGAGCACTCGTGGTCGCATTAAAGCTAGTATGAAATCACAACTGTTACTAAAATTAATTGGTTTTTTTCAGGGAAATGAGGCAAAATTGAAAAACGAGCAGTTCCCAGCATCCCACCCTCCTGTTCCCCATTTTTAATTGCTCTTAAAAAGAAAAAGAGGGGGAGAACATCTGTCTGAGCGCTCAAAACCTGCAGAGGGAGGGAGCAACTAATTCCCACCTTTTTCTCTGTGAAACAGCACACCCAGTGCTGGTCGATCTCTCTGGGGCTGAGTGCTGGTGAAAACCATCTCTGACAGCACAAAAATGTTGCCCTGCCCCAACTAGCTCATTCTTAAGGCTCTAATTCGCTTTCTTCCCGGAAGAAAACACAACCCCGGACAATTAAAAATGCATTAAATCCAGTTCATCAAGCTTTGAGTGAGTTCATCTCATTAAATACCCCTTGCAAAGAAGCTCATGCACAATACCCAGCTGACCATCCCCTACCATGGGTGCTCATGGGGTCCTTCCTCACCCACCTATGGCTTTCGGATAAGCCCCACTCACTGTGTTATCCCGGGATGGAGAGGGGATGCCAAGGTGCCCCAGGGACACCTCATCCCCCTGCTCCTATAGCTCCTATAATTGCAGCCTGCAGTCAGGTTGGACCACTTTGAAAATGCTTTTCAGAGTTTTATTTATGCCCGTGGGTTTTAAGCACAGTCTAGTTGCTGGGGTGCTGCTATTGATGGCTGGGAGATGGCTTGTTAGACCCTGCTTGAGAGAATCATGGAATGTGGGGAAACCGAGTCACAGAGCAAAAACTCTAAAGTTATCCCGGAGTAAACCCATGGATCATATCTAGTAGGTGGGGAGAAGAAGAAATCAGGGGGCCCACCAGATTAGGGTCTGGAAATGGTTTCTGCTGCAAACAGGGGTCAAACATGAGCCATCCGCTTTAGCCCCCAAAAATCAGTGCAGTGCAGTGCAAACCCTTATCAACCCCAGCCCCAACACTGCCAAATAGCTTCCAAATGCAGGGGATAGAGCTTGCTGCCTAATCTACCCCACCCAAATCCCCATCAGCATCTTCCAGGAGGTGATTTTTTTTCCTCCTCCCAAGCATCATCACCTACCTCCAGGATGAGTGCCCACCCTTGCCTAATGCTTCTGCCCACCGGGTCTGCGCTCTCTTGCCATCCTCCCTCCTGCTCTAAACGAGCCTTGTCACGCATCCTCCATTCCTATTTTCATTAAACAGTCAACGCGTTGCCAATTTGCCCCCTTGCCAGCAAGGACTGCGGCAGCAGCCGCCGTAAGTATCCTCCAGAGAAATAAAAGGAGGCATCGTTGAATGATGTACAAGCAAGAATTATTATCTGGGTTACATCTTTTAAAGTATATATGGCTTAAAAGGGAAGGCTTGGTGGAGCTGGGAGGGAGGAGAAAGATCTCTGCTTGCTGGGAGAAGCTTTGATTTGTACCAGGGAAGGTTTCTTTAAGCCCCTCGCTGCTCCGAGCAAGGGGGAAGAGAGGTGATGCTCTGAAACCTCCCGAAACTTAAGGTCCTTTGCCAACTAAGCTCCTAGTTCACCGTCATTGACCAAAACATAAGGTTTTTACACCAAAAAAAACCCAGTTGGAACTGCATCAGCTGAAGAAGGGTTGGTTGTTGATCCCCATCTCTGATTCACGTTTTTTTTGTGCTTTTGCTGTTTGATGGAGAAAGAGACGTTGATGGGATCTGTCTTCTTGCTAACCTTGTTTTCTAGAGGAAAGTAAGTATGTGCTTTATAATAATCATAGTTTTAAAAACCAAGCAAATCTGTCTAAGTTAATGAAGGCCACACAATCAGCCTGCCGGCATAAATCATGTTATTTTGTAGAAGACATTGACAAATGACACCCAAAAGTGTCGAAGGGAGGAAAACAAACACCACGACCCCCCTCCTGCCATTTCTGGGAGGAACGCAGAATTTGGCAAATGCATCACATTTCCATCTCGTACCATTACGGTTATGCCAGATAAGAGGCCAGATTAAAAAAAAAAAAAAAAAAAAAGCAAGTGACTGATGGAAAAGAGGTGTTTGCAACTGATTTAATGCCAGCATCAATTTAAATGTGAAAGATACAGTTTGGAATTTTTCTGCCTTTAAAGGACGCTGTTTAAACTCATGGATCTTCCTTGTATTTCCCTGTCTCCCTAATGCACATCAATGGCTCTGTGTCTTCTTCAGCTTGAACCATCCTGAAATGAGACCTTTCTGTAGCACTGAGAAACAATGTAGTCTTTGGCTCTTTTTTTTTTTTTTTTTCCTTTTTAAATGCTTTTTAAAGTGCCACTGTGTTCTTTTGGAGTCATATTAACCATGCAATAAATTTGCATAATGTGGATCCATAATGTTTAATCAAAGCCTCTCTGGAAAGCTGTTATTGTCCATGAGCTCTCATAAATTCTCACTATCACCTCCATGTTAAATACTAAAGCTGCCCGGGGTATATTGTGCACTAATCACCTGCAACATTGAGTTTGAAAGAAATTATCCTTTTTCTTTCCCTTCCCTTTCTGCGTGAGCAACCTAAGCCTCCAAAAGCCCCATGCGGAGGCATTTTCAGCAAGAAATGCTGCTGGAGGGGAGTGAGTCACCCCCAGCTTTTTAAGTCTTTTTTGAATGTATCTCCATTAAGCTTCAGCTCCCCCAAATTTCTTTGCCAGCATATAGAGGTTGGGTTATCCGTCCCCATCACGGTGAGCAAGCAGAGGATGAGCGCTCCTGCGTCTGCACGCCAGAAAGAGATGGAGAGCCCAGTGTCAAAATCGTTTGCACTTGGAAAATTATAAGACTCAATTAAGTCCTGGGTTTCTTTTTTTTTTTTTTTTTTTTTTTAGTTTTTAATTTCCTTTAAATGAGTTAGGCAATAAGGCATGACGGGGGGAGTGGCTGGAAAGCTGCAGTCATACCCGTGGGGTGAGCCTTAAAAGCTGAACCGAATACTTCCCAAAGTGACTTGCCCATAAAAACCCCTACTGGGGCTACGGGATCAGACCCATTAGGGCAATACAGGATGAGCGGAGGGGGGAATTGCCCCAGTGACCCCATCTGCGTGACATCCTCCTGCCCTTGTCCTAGGCAATTGGGCTAGATCATCACTGTAGGTTATTTCCAACTGAAATACTCTAGTCTAGTCTAGTCTAGACTATTCTATTGTCATTGGCACGTTTAGCTGCAAACGCTGTTATCGGCCGTCATGTTATCCTGGAGGTGTCCACCGTCTCCATGCTGGTGTCTCCTTTGAGAGCCATCTGCTTTGGTGAGCATCCTCAAGATGGAATAAAATCAGGGGGGTCCCTTGGCTACTGACATGGGGGGAAAGGACTCAAGGTGGTGGAGAGGAAAACAGATTAAATTGGGAAATCGTTTTCAATGCCTCTAAAACTGAAATGGGAGTGAAATGGAAATGAAAGACAAAGGCGATGTTGGAGCAGAAGATTTTTTTTTCCTGCCTTTCAATGACTGGAAAAGTTAGGCCTGAAAGACAAGAAGAAAGAGGACAAGAAAATCCAACCCATATGGTTTCCTAATTTCTGTAGGTTACCCGATGATCAGATGATCTGGACCACTCCTTGTGAGTGTATTCTCCATACAAAGAGGGCTACAAATAATAGCAACTTATGGGAGGTGACATCTCCAAGCCTCTTAGGAGGCTAATTCTATAACAACATTAATTCAACATAATGCGTTCATGAATAGAGATTGGGTTAATGCAGGTTTTGAAAGTTAGGCGGCTTATTCTTGCCGATCTTAATTTAACTAAGTGCCGAGTCTTGAAAGGCATCGCGGTTCCAGCTTATTTCAGTGCTTTCCTTGGAAAAAAAAAATCCCTTTTTTTTTAGGTGCTTTCTCCCCTCTTGCTGCTGGGCTTATCTCCCCAGCTTAAATCAGCCTAACTTTTTATTCCTAGGCTCTAGGCTCAAATCCAGATTGATCATTCGATAAATCAACTTATGTGTTGCTTCCCAGGGAGCGGCCACACTTCCAGTGCCAAACACAACAAAAACTTCCACTGGGAGCAAACCCAGGGCACTACCTCTGAATCTGAGAGGTTCAAAAATATGTAAGAAATGAGAAAGGAGCAGAGTTTACTCTTCTTGACGGTGGGGTGGGGGGGGGGGGAGAAGCGGAGAAGAAAATAGCCCACGTTGCCCACAGCTGTAATATGAGCAAGAAGGATATGAGCTTGAAGAGGGTCATGCAACAGATCAATAGCAAAACCAGGTGTCCCTGGGGTTGCTTCCAATCAGGCTTGGAAGAAACGATGGGGGGGGGGGGTTGGCATATGTCATGAGTTTGTCAGGCACCAGCACCCATTTGAGAGAGCCGCAGACCTCGCTGCCAAAATCCTTCACCCCACGGACGCACAGTTCCATTCTCCATTTCCAGCAAGGGGGTGGATGGATCCTAGTGCTTGGGAATCTCCTGGAAACCATCTCAGCTGAGGAGCTGCCACCAGAAAGGGAGGGGTCAAAAGACCTCAAAAATGGGACTAAATAAAAAACCCAAGCTAATTGGGTTGTCCCTCCTTTTCCCTTCAGTATTTAGGAGCCTCCCTATTGATTTGGGGGGGGGGGGGGGGTGGTGTCAAAATAAATTCTATAGGCTGAGGATGATAATCCTCAAAATATACATGCACTTTTTTTGCTTTATTTTTTTTGAGATTGGAAACATTTCTTTTTTTTTGCTGCCCACCCGCTGGAGGCACATCTGGGCCATACATTCTGCAGGCTGCTGGGAGCAACAGAAACCTGGGAGATGAAATAAATAAATGGAAAGGAAAGCGACTGACCCGCAGTGGAAACATTTGTTTCTTGCAAGAAGACGAGAACTCCTTTTTTCACCCTGACCAAAAGGTTTTGTTTTGCTTGGCCGCTTCTCTTTCATTTGCTTATTAATTATTTGTGCTTAAATTGCCGTTGGATATGCAGGGTCTCAAATCTTACTTTTGGAAACCAGAAGTGCCACACTCTGGGATGCTCACCCTTTTTTCCCCCTGCCCTTTATAAACTGTTTGCAGCGTGCCAGCCAGGTCAGTGGACAACACCAGCCAACGTGAGGTCGGGCTGAGCATTCGCTCGACTGCAAGATGCTGCTCTGCCCACCTGAGGAATAGCTCTTCAAAGATGCTTTCCTCCACCAAAGGGAAGAGCTACCACTTTTCATCTTCCAGTTTTCTCCTTTTTTGCCTCAAAACTGGGGTAAGACAGAAAATTGCTTTCCCCCCTCCCTGCAATTACCTTCAAGCAGTTGGCTTTAATCCTCCATTAATGTGCATTTTTACCCCAAAGCCATCTAGCATCCCTAGGTCAATCCAACGTCCCGAAGCCTGCATGAAGACAGGGATGGGACAACCCCTTAAAGCAGATTTTAGTGTCATTTGTGACATCGGCAGCAGCTGGAGGTATTTCAAGGTTGCTTCGGTGTAAGCATGAGCATATTTTAGCACATAGTTTCTAGGCGACCGATGATGCTGCCTTAATTACAAAAGCAGGGAAATAATTCTGACTTCGGAGCCAGGAGCGGGAGAAGATGAACAAGCAGTGATAAAGTCCTACCTCAAACACAGATAACTTAAAAGATTAGCCAGGCAGACAAGCCTGGTGCTCACCACTGAATTGAAGTCAAATAGATGGCTTAATGCCGGCATCGAATTAAAAAAAAATGTTATTTAAGGATTTAAATCTTGAAAGACCTCATTTCCCAGCTGGCCTCCTAATGGAATTCATGTTAGTTTGGGGACCAGATCCTGCACGCAGCAAAACGCATCCATCACAAGAGCATTAATATAAAGCTGCTGTAATGCATCAAGAGCCTTTGTATAATGTGCCTGAGATGGAATAATCAAGAGCAGGGCCAATTTCTTTTTATATACAGAAGCTTTTTAGAAGATAGAAAGCAAAGGTCTTTCCTACCACCCTCTTGACCCTTGGAGTCTTTCTTCTTGTTCCTCTCCTGCAAACATTGCTGCTCCAGGCCCCCATTAACAACCCCAGGATCTGTGTCCATCTCTCAGGAAGGCATTGCATTTCCTTTTTTTTCTTTAAAAAAAAATCATTTTTTGGTAGGTTTTTGGTGACTCTTTAAGGCGTGGGTTCTGTCTTCCCCCCTCCCATGAGGCTATTCCAGGTGAGAGTCCAAAAACCTCTTGGGTTTTTGGGCACCAGGAAATCTTCTGCATCTTGATCTTGAGAAAGAAAAACGACTTTTTTTTTCGAAATTGGCTTTAAAAAAAAAGAGTTCCTGGAAGCATGATTTGCAAACCCATCCAAAATTCACCATTTGACCATCCTCTGTGCCTCTGGCCTGCCTCTGATTATGAGGCAATGATTCAATTTAATAATATCTAATTTTTATTGCAATATCAATAAGGAAAACTGCCAGTCAGCTGAGCAATTCGGAGTGTATTAGTGCATTAGCCTCCTTCAAGCGAGAGCATCCTTAATGCTTGGCGATGGAAAAGCAATTGGGTGCTAACAGCATCGGCTTTGACATTGTGTTAGAGCGGAGCCCACAGCAGAGCCGGTGGGGGGAGCTCAGCTGGGGACATCCAAACTGTTGCTGGGGTATAATTTAGAGATATTTAAGCAAACCTAACTCAAAAATACCTCAAAGGTAAACCTCAACCTGTGTTTCTGAGCTGCCACCCAGGGGTCTAAACCCGGCAGATTTTCTAAACTCATTAGTTTTTGCAGCTGAGCTTCGTGTCCTGCTCTTTCCTTGATCCACCTCAGCACCCCTCTTCCTCTAAATCTGAGCTGGGGGAGGTTGGCTGAGGTTAGGGGAGAGGGATTTTTGGTGCAGTTTTGGGAGGCATCGCCTTTCTCTTCTTGACCGAATCCCCTTGCTCAGCTGCCTTGCAAAGAGAAAGAGATGGAGCTCCACAAGCTTCGACTTAAGTAAGGTTTCCTCATACCTTATCCAGCATCCCAGAGTGATTTAAAGGATTTAAAAGTACCTGAGTTATGACAGATGAATGGACTTGGATAAAGAGACCCTCTTCATCTCAAGCATAAGAAATTGGATATTCCCGGAGGCAAGAGGCTTTCTGAGCTTGATGGATCTAGTTGGATCTGGTGGAGCAAATCCCAGGAGCCTAAAGGTTTAAATGCCTTAAAAGTTTAAATATTAAAAAGCACAGATTTATTACACAGAGTGACCTTTAAAACTTGTCTCATTAAACTACATCTTCTGGCCCTTCTGGGCCTTGGTGCCTCTGAAGATGAGACTGGGAAGTTCAAAGCAATGAGCAAAAATGGTTAAAAATGTCACCATTTTATAGACTTTTCTGTAAAACTGAAACTTGAAAAAGTAAAAAAAACCCCTGTCTTAATATCCCTGTGGGCTTCTCCATCCCCTGGAATAATATTTTCTGTCTCCGTTATTGTTTTGCTTTTGAGGAACACCCCCAACAAGGAAGAAACACTTCTGCCCCTGATGCACCAGTGTGCAACGCGACTTGCTCCATGTCACGCAAAAACTATAGATAATTTTATACTGCCTATGTCCCTCAAGAAGCCCACCCCCAGAGAGATTTGGGGCCACAGGGGAATAAAGCATCCTTCTAAGGTCTGTCTAAATCCCTGCCCACCATGGCGTCAATCAGAAAAAAAAAAACCAAACCAGAACACATTAAAATGCTTAAATTCCTTCTACACCCGGCTGCAAAGAGTCACGCATACACGATGGAGGCCAAATTATTAATCTCCCAGGCGTTACGTGTGCGTGCCTAACGCGAAGCAAAGGGTGCGATCGCATTAGGGGCAAGACGAGAGATGGGGTTGCATCAACCAGCCGGAGGAATGGAGAGGATGGGACTGATCCTGCCCCTTCCCATCGCTTCCCTCCCCAAATTCTGTTGAATTATGCATGTTGTCTGCTCGGCTTAGCCCGACATCGAGGATCCTCAGCGAGGGGATCTGCAGGAGGAGAGCAGCCGCCGTGATGCGGGATGGCAGGAGCGAGCTGCGAGAAGAGCCTTGGGAGGCAAAAATCTCCCAAAAATAGTTTTGCAACACAGTTCGCTTTCCCTGACGAGATCCCAAACCCCTCGACTTTTAGAAGGGTTTTTAAAATGCAGAGTATTTATCCGAGGTCCCCCCTCCAAACACGTTGGGGAGGGTCAAGAGATGCAACAGTCGATGCCAGCTCTGCTCCAGGCCGGCATGGGATGCCCCAACTTATTTCAACTTCTTTTCTCACCTATTTATGGGATATTTTTTTCACTAGGACCAAGGGCTCTGTCCTGACCATAGGGGTGGAAACCAGCGCTTGAGCTGGGGATGTGCCAAGTTGGCTGAAGCGCTTGAAAGGGACAATTTTGCATCTTTAAGTGGAGTTTGGCACAAATTTATAGTGATGGGGCCATTTGGGCATTTTGTGAGTGAAAGATGGATTCAACGTTCTTCTTCTGCTCTGATAACATAAAAAAAAGGGAGTTTTAGCAACCTTCAGAAGTTCCATTAACTGCAGGATTGAGTTATGCCATTTGATATTAATACACATTTTTAACACCCCGTGTCATGTAGCTGCCTGTTTCTAAAGCGGAGCTTTTTTTGGATTTTAGTGAATCTCCAATTTCATTCTTTCTCATCCTGATTTGGGAGCGAAAATACAGTTTGAGAGACTGGAAATTTCAGCGTTACAGACAGTCTTGTTTACGGCTAATTTTAAATAATAGTTCGCAGTGCAGATTGAACCTGGAATGGAAGGGGGAGGTTGTTTACTTGCTCTTCAGCTCAGGCCCAGGTATGTCTGTCACTCTGAATAATTAATCTACAATTAAAAACATAGTTCACACCAGGTTTGCTGAGTGCATCTTCATTTTTATTTTCTCACCTGCACCAAAAAAAAAATAATCAGGAGTGTAATAAAATAATGTGATAACTTCCCCAAATGCAATTTGCTGCTCTTCCCTGTAAAATCAATCTAATTATAGACATGCATATTAAATTAATGTCGCAATCATTGCGGAGGCACCTGAGCCTCAATATTTTAGAGCAGACACAGCAAGGAGGGATCTCTTCTGCAGGCAGGGCTAGGGGCCGGTCTCAGCCCGCTTTCATGACATGTAATTGTGTGCCCCTGAGTCCTAGAAAAATGGAGTTTAAGCGCTGACTCGGGGGCTTGTATTTAGAGTATATCGAGATGAATTTGCGTTGGTAATTTTGTGAAAAACCTGATGGCTGGCAAGTTTCAGTCCTCTTTGCAGTGGGTCTTGCATCTGAAAAGCAGAATTTGATGAGTTTGGAAGAAAAGATGGAGAAGGGGGATAAAACCCAAGCCCCAAATCCCCAACCAAGGAGGCCGAAGTTGTCAATTGATTAATGGAAGGAAATCATGCTCTCCAAATGCCATTTGTTTACACTGGCGAATTCCCTTCAGCATCGCGCTGAGCGGCTCCGTGGGTGATTAGGTATAGAAAAATCTCGGTGTGGATCACACTGCTTAAAAACCTTATTTTCCAAATGACTTTCATTAATATCGTGGGCCGTATCGACAGCGATGTTATGTTTCCCTGCGGCCCATGGCATCTGTACTAATCGGAGCTGAGTGAGCATCTCTCCGATGTGCCCGGGACGCTCCTGGGGGAGTGGTACCCCCAGGGATGCTCGGGGGGACCTTGTTGGGTGCAACCCAATGACAAATTCCCCATGATTCCCACCCCTGGAGAAAAGAGAGAGCTCAAACTGCTCCATGCTCACTTTTCCTTGCCCCTGGGCTTTCCTTAGGATATGGGAAAGGAAAAATTAAATATTTTTCTCCTCTGGCCACCTGTCAATGTGAGGCTGGTGGGGTTTTTTATTTTGCAGGGGGTAAGGGTGTAGTAATTCACTGCAAAGGGAGGTTTGTAGGACAGGGTAGGGCAGGGTAGGATAAGATTGGGCAAGGCAGGTGGAGAGATGTAACCAGGTGTGAGGAAAAAAGGGCCATAAATCTTTTTCCAGCCCAACACTGATATTTTTAGGTACATGCCAGGCACGTAGATAATTTCAGCAATTTGTCCCAAATCGGGCTCCAGCACGCTGTTGGCTGCCAGCATGGGGGGGAGTGTTGGGGTTTGCCCAGGGAAATTGTGCAGCTGCCCCCAAAATCATCACCAGACCCCCAAAAATCTGAATTATTCACCACAGTCCCTGGTCTCCCATGGGTGGGGATCTTGCAGTGTCGGCCACATCACAGGTGTGTGTGTGAGTGTGGATCCTCTGGTGTCTGATAAGGGTTGAGCTCACATTAAAGCTGCCCTTCTGCGGATCTATTAAATCAGCAGTTTCCCTGAAATGAGTATGACCTTTTGGCCAAACCTAGAGAAAACTGGGGTTCGCACTGAGGCTGCATGGGAACAACTCTGGAAATGTAGATTTTGCAGGGACCACCCCTCCCACTCACCACAGATCAGCACCTGCTGAAAACCTCTGGCTTTCAGTGAAATTGAAGCAGGCATTTTGCTCAATCTAATTTTTTTTTGTATTGCCTCGAGGAGCAGGACATGTGGTTTGGGGGGATCTGGAGGGAGATGTGTAACCTGCTGTTGATTTTCAGGAGACATTCTTTCAACCACCCACACTAAATATTTTCAACGGGTTTATCCAGAGAGAGCAACGAGAATCTCAAGACACCTGTAGGAAATTATTTAGGGTTTCAGCCAGCTCCCTGGTGAAGCATGAAGAATGAGAGCAGCTTGGCAAAATGCCAGGCCGACATTTTGGGAGGGATTTTTAAAAAAATTTTTGTCACACCACGTCGATTTGTCAAAACCTACAGTCAGAAGGCTCTGAACAAAAAAATTTAAGGGGGGTTGGAGCAAAGCCGGGTATGAAAGTTGTCTGGCCCCTCGCCACCTCGTGCATCTGGTCTTTTTTTTAAAGCCATTATCCTTTGGTCACGGTGGGAACATTCCCAGCAGAGCATCTCATCCCGCTGTAGGCACAGCCTGTTGGTTTTATGCTCTTCAATTAATTCAGCATCTTTTTGTGGCTCTGGTATAAAGAAATCCCCTCCCTGTTTGTGGGAAGAGCTATATAAGGGATGGCCAGACCTGGATTTTATTTGAGCTCCCTTTCAGACTTTACTAAGCAAATGAATTTCAGGAGCACAGAGAGAGGAGAGGGAAGCTAACTGGGTAGCACGGATGCCTGCAAGGACACAAGCACCGGTGCGTACCTGCTCTGAAGAAGACCTTGACATCAGTGAAATAGGGTGATTTATGAACCCTATGAAACTATCACTGCATGTAATAAACCTCATACAACCCCAGCTTGAACTTTATTTTGCTGTATTTTAGGAACTCGCTGGCATTCAGAGCAATGTAGAACATGTAATTCTCTGGGTAAGAATTTGCAGGAGCCGGTCCTTCAAGTTTTCTCCTTTTCTAGGTAGAGATAAGTCAAGTCAGGACTTATTTTTCCAGGTTGAATTGCTCCTAGAAAGTCAGTCTGTGGAGGCTGTGTACCAAGGGTTAAGATCTACTGCAGCCTAAATGGCATCCATCACCCTTATAGCACCTTACACCCAAACCGCCGGGGGATTTCTCAGCGGCTGAGAGCAGACAGCTGCCATGCTTCAGTCCTGATGGAGACATGCAACAGGTCCAGGGTAAATAGATCAGGCATAAGCTAAAAAAACTTGCCAGTGGGTTCTGCATTCATCCCTGTTTCCTTACATACCCGTCTCCTCCCCCAGCTAAAATCTCAGTGTGCCTCTCTGCCATGTCTGGACACAGGTAACATTTTTTTTCCCCCCCCTTCCTTTCCTCAAGATAGCATGTGATGGAGCCTGTGCTTACATTTGTAGCTATGGAAACCATTGATTGTTGCTAATGAAGCCTCCCCATCCTCCTGGACCGCTTTGCCTGCATGTGATGGGTATGTGTCGGATGCGGTGGGATATTTTCCGGCAGGATCTCACCATTCCCGTGTGGCGTCTGAGTTTTGCAGTGAGGGGTCTTGTGCAGACACGGCTCTTCCCAGCCATCCACAACCCCCAGCTCTGGATACCCAGGGCTCTCCAACATCCTCCCAGTTACCAGGGTCTTTGCCGAGATGACAGAAATCAGGATGATTTCCACCAAAGTCTTCCTGCTTTTGGCAGCAGCTTGCTTTCTGCGAGGATTGGGGCAAATTCTGGCTGATTTGGGGACTCTCTCAGCCTGCCAAATTGATGCACTTCAACAAATAGCCTCTTAGAGATCAATTAATCCCTAGGAACAGCCCGCTATGCCTTGATGGTGACGATGGGCATCGCCATCTCGGCTCCCCCAGATGAGATTTCTACCTATCAGGTCTTACAAAAATGCTTCTTCCAAGCCTTAGCTCCTTCCCTCCATCTCTCCCCAGCCTAACCTCCACCAGCCACTCCAGTCTGCAGCTGCTTGTTTGACTTTTAATTATTCTTCATTATATTTAAGGCAATTTTGCAAAAAGAAAAAAAAAAAGAAAAGAGAAAAAAAAAAAGAAAAAAGTTTATGGCAATTTACTCTACTTTGTAATTAGAGCCGGTGATTAGAAAATCTTTCGCTTCATGATGGAGTTTTCCTTTAAAGAGAAAAAAAAAAAAAAAGAAAAAAATCAGAAAAGGGGAATAGAAAAAGGCCGCCAAAAGAGCTCAAAGACTAGAATTAAACAGATTATATCTCATTACTTCCAAATGGAAAGGAAAGTTACAGCTTATTAGAGCCGTTGCATCTGCAGCTGGGCAAGAAGGGAAGCAAATTCCCTCCACGGTAGCAGGCTCGGGCATGACAGTGGGTTGCAATTGGCTTTGGGGGACTGATATTTTTCCAAGTCTTCTGCTCTTGGTAGGAAATAGATGACTTTTTTATCAGTTTATTTTTCTTTTGTTCTGCCGGGCTGACTTTGCAGATAAATACCACCTTGGTTTCAGCCCATTTAAAGGCCAAAGCTAATTAAATAACGCATCCTACAGCCTGTGCATCTCCCCTCCCTGGTGTAATTTCTAGATGCTATTCATGCGCAGTGCTCAGGGAGGGGGATCCTGATAAGGGAAAGGAAGAAAGGCTGAATTTGGGCATCTTAAAAAGAGTCGTTTAACTGCCCTAGGGTGCTTTTTGATCCCAGCTGCAAACCCAGAGAAATTCAGGTAAAAACCATTCAGGTAGAGGGTCTGTTCAGGCACACAGGGGTGGATTACAGGGCTGTTTGCATCCCACTCTCCCCGTCATCCCTCCCCTGCAATCAGGAGTCCATCTCGACCGTATCAGCGGCTCATCCTACTGCCTGGGGAGGGCTCCAGCATTGCTCTGCTGTTTATTTGTCCCTGTGACAAGTTGTGAAAGTGTGAAAAACCGGGTTGAGCAGAAAAGGGAGGGTTTTGGTTGCACCCTCTGTGGCTGCTCGAGCATCAGATTAGCACACAAAGCCTTGAGGGGCTTTCATTTCCCAACTGTGCATCTCGGGGAAGACTTCTCATTATATGGAAAGACTCTCAGGAGATTTATCGTGATGGAAAAGGGGTTTTGGCTGAGGGAAGAGCTATCTTCTTGAAGGGGGACCCGTGCAGCAGAGACTCAACACAATCATTACACAGATGGACTGAGCATCATGGCATCCCCAGCTGTGAAATAACACATTTTGAGCACAGGGCGTTCCTTTATCTCCAGGTTTTGGGGAGTTTTCATCAGGGAATTTTCTTAGGGGGGGGGTGGGTGGAATCTGAGCTCTTTTATTTGCCTTTGTGTGTCCCAAAAGCACTGGGAGGGGAGCTGGGCAGGCACATGTGGAGCTCTCTCCTTCCCAACCCAAGGCTTGGTGTCTCAGCATCCTCTGGGTCTTGCCAGTCCTTGGAGAGCAGATGATGCTGAATTCTTGGTGCGATGCACAAACTCCTACCCAGCCAGCTGCTGACCTTAACAGAGCAAGTCAGAGCTGGAGACAAATACAGGCACACAACGAAAGCCGCTTAATTGGAGCTCAGAATTGCTATTGGCACCGTCATCTTCTCTTTTTTTCCCCCTCCTAAGGAATTTTTTCATTAGTGAATAACAAAAATTATTTAGGTGCTTGACATCTCCGGAGTGGTAGTGGATTTGCAGCGTGCATTAGCTGGAAAGTTTATCCCAGCCCTTAATAAGCTTGAAGAGGAATGGATGCATTTTGACTAAACCAGGGGAGCTGATTGCTACCTAAATAACTAATTCATCTTCATAGCAGACACCCGTCAACAGCTAGTAAAAAGGAGTTACACCCAAGGTCATGCCAATTAGCTGTAGAGGAGAGCTGCTTGTAGAGTACTTGGAGATGCAAACAGCTCGGGATGCACACAGATGCTTGGAGCTGGAGTACCTGGCTTGGGAGAGATTTCGGCTTTTCCACATAGGTGGATGCGGCTGAGCTCCTGTTAGGGATGCTCAAGGTCAGCCCGCGACTCTGTTACAACCGTCTTCAGCTATTTTTAGTGTTGGGGAAGAGAGGGTGGAAGCCTGGAAATGTTTTTGAGAAGTGGTGGAGAGAGTTACTTGGGGCTGCCTTGGAAACACTTGAACGACATGAGATGCAAAAGCTCCGCTTTTAAAGGTGTGACAGATGGGAGAGGAAATGAAACTGCGTGAGGATCTAAATGGGTCATGGCAAGAAAGCTTTTCAATAGTTTTTAGTGTCATAAGGGATCCATAGAGCCTCCTGCCCGCCCGTATAACTCAGCCCATTGAACTCCACCGGAGCGAGGGCGAGACTTTGGCTGCTTTCTAATCTCTTCTATAAAGGGGGAAAACAACCCTAGTCAGGATTCAGAGGTCCTAAAACCCCAGCTCTGCCTTTGCAGTCACATTTGCTCCTTCACTGGGGATATTGCAATGAGGTAGGTGGGCGAGGAAAACCATGTGTCCAAAGCAGAGCTTTAGGCAGGAGGTCAAAACAAACCCCAAAGATCTGTCCCACCATCCTCGTGCACCCCAAACCCGTCCCGCTGTTCCCACACACGCTCTCTAGAAGAGAATTTTCCCAGCGATAAGTGTGAGCTGTCACTGTAACAGCCTCCCGTGGCTCGTGCCGCCTTGTGATTGAAGCTTCCATTAACTTGCGTTTCCCTTTTATTTTTTCCTTTTTTTTTTCCAATTTTTTTGCTTGAAGCTTTGCTTGCCTTAATTTGATTTTTTTTTTTCTTAAGCGCTGTCGCCACAGCTCTTGTTTAATAAGTAGTTAATCAATTCTGTGGAGTTGCGGCAGCCCCACTGCTGCCAGCCATGCTAAAATGGGATGCTTTGATTAATTTCCAGTCCCCCCCCCCACCCCCACCCCGGTTTGTTTGCCAGCAATTCACTCCGATAACTCCCCCCTGGTGACTTGGGGGTACACGAACGCGTATTTCCAAGGCACCGATGTTTTGCCCCGTGGCTGGTGATCGGCTCTGGAGAAGATACATTTCCCGGGTGAGGCTGGGGGTGATTTGGGATGGAAACATGCTGGGTGAAGCACAGAGGACTGGCTGTAACTTCTCTTGCTTGTAAGAGTTGTCTAGGAGCAACAACAACAAAACCCTCTGAGAAAATAAACCCCTATTCCTGCTTTTTAAGGGGATTTTATGGCTAAGCTCTTGGGTTGTCCAAAATGGGGACAAGTGGTCTTTGATTTTTGCCTTCTCTTTGTTCTGTGCATGTTTTCCCTTTGCTTTCTTGCTGGTGTCACTCTACTATTCATAGGACTCTGCTCATCACTTTCTGCTCTTGCAAAGACCCTTTGTGCAGGTGGGAATATTATTCTGGAATAGCAACGGCCAGAGGCAACAGTTAACGGATGGTATGTGCTCAAAAAGAAAGCAAATCTGGGCTTGCTGCTAGAGCCCATATGGGAAAAACATGACTGTGATCCAGTAGATCCCATTGTGCAGTGCCCTTGCAGCATGAACAAGCTTCAGATTTGGAAAAGGGACTAAACTTGTCCTGTAATTGGTCAATTGAGCAAGTTATGATCTATTATTCAGGATAACTTGGAAAGCTTTGCAATTTTTTTGAGGGGGGAATTAGGTTCTGTATAGCACTGAGGTAGTTAATTTTCTACAACCCCCCTGAAAGCCTATCTTCTAAGGATAATAAAACTTGATCATTTCACCTGGGTTTCCATTTTAATTCACTCTGAAAGGGTACTTAAGCCTCCCTCCTTGTTTGTGAAGACACCTACTCTACATGCTCATAGCACAGCAGATAATAGTCCTAAGAGTTATAACTTGCTGATAAAAATAATGCATAGATAACGGAATAATTATCAAGTGCTTCCTCCGTGAATGTAAATCAGCGTTTTCCCTGTGTGCTGGTTTTCCCCCACGTACAGATTTTTATAGCCAAGCTTTTGACCAAGCTGAGACATTGCGTGGAAAGGGAGCAAAGTAATTAACGGGCTTTGATAATGCTGAATCTCCAGCCGAACCGTTTTGCAAGAATAAGGACATGGAGGTAGCCATGTGGCACATAAGGGCTCTCCTCTGTCAGCATGACTTTGCTGGGGAGACAGAAGCTGACTTTTTTGGCACAAAAACATGGAGAACCCATCCACGAGAGTCTACTTAGTTCACTGCTGTGCTAAGAGCAAATCTCAATGACCCAGGATGAAAGCAACCATTGGTTGGGCTCCATCATCCAGTCCTATCTTCTCAATTAAACCATGTTTCCTCCCTTCTCTGCTCAAAAAAAAAAAAAAAAAGCTCAGGGACTGAGGAAGGATCCAAAACCTTCATGGTTGGCTTGAAAGTCAGCTAAGGCTGTAGACATATCTCTTGCTTCCATCTTAAACACCCACCTTCTTCCATCTGCAGCCATTACAGATGAAAACGCAGGGTTGTTTTCAGAGTGTAGGGGCACACAAGGGTATTCCTAAAGGTCTGTTATTTGCTGTTATCTTTTCTGGGTGATTTCTAGCAATTTGAGACCCCCTGGGAATGCATCCTGTGTTTTAAAGGGTAATGCTCTTAATATAAAGAGTGGTATTTAGGGGTTATGAGTATACTATACAGAAGAGTGTTGTTACAGTCATTTTTAATAAAGCCTTTATTCTAATAGAAATAGCACTTATAAAACTTAAATGAATCCATAGAGCTGGTGGGAAGAGGGACAGGTTCTTTGCCAATTACTTTTCTTCAAAAATACTTCAAAGATTAAAAAAAAAAAAAAAAAAAAAAAAGAAGAATCAACCCACTCCATTCATTTATTTATGAATTAATAAAAGCAAGAGAGGAATAAGCAGTTAACATGCATAGATTTTGAAATCCGGGGGGATTTGGGGGATAATGTAGTCTGACCTTCTGCCTACCAGCAGCGGGTTTCAGGGAGGAACACCTCCACGGCCGCTGCAGCCCAACTGCTCTCCAAAGGGCTTGTCTACACACACGGGCCTGAAAACCCACATGTGGACAATTCTCAGTCCAAAAAAGCTCCTTTTTGGCTTCCCCCCCTGCCTTTCTTTCTTTCCTTTTTTTTTTTTTTTTTTTTTTCATTCTACCTAAACTAGAACTCAGGAGAACGACAATTTTTTTTTCCTACAGAAACTCTTCTGCAATTTGCTCTAGAAAAGCTCTTGTGCTTTGAATTCTTTAATATTTATTAATCCTCCATATTCAGAGAATATGATTTGCAAAGCAGCAGATGAAGGTTTCCCCATGTGCCTGGAGCATCTCTTGCAGCGGGCACATCCCTTTCTCGGTGGGAGTCTCAGAGGAAATTGGTACTATCCATATTGTGAGCAAGACACGAGGGGTTTGACCTGCATTAAGTTCTCTTTCCCATGTTTGTTCCTTACAGCTAGACTTTGCAGTTCAGAGGTAATTCATAATCCTCTTTTCAAATTATTTAACAGTGCTGGGAGTGACCCTGAAACACAAGAAAATACTGCAAATAGGCAGCATGTTTGCACTTAGTTTATCTCACAAAATAAATCAGATCTAGACTTTGCTGAGCCCAATCAGTCTGTGGGACTCACTACTGCTGGGTGGAAGAAAAAATTAGCAAGATTTTTTTCTCCAAATTAGGGTCTCCAATTTCTCCAAATTAGGATCAGAAAACCTCAAATGAGGTCCTTAAAATGCGGCCAGCTTGGCAACCACAGCTGCAAAACCTTTCTATGGTCACCGAGAGCCAGAGTTAATTTAGAAGAAACTCCACTGCAATGGTAGTGCAACAGAGCCCAACGTGCCTCAAAGGTGAGCTCAGTACTTTGGGTCACTTGTTTGCTTTTAATTTCAAGGTAGAGGGAGAATTTTTAATGAAAGGGGAGGACGAGACGCAGCATTATTACCTGGACCTGAATCTTTTTTATCTCCAGTAGGAGATTTTGCTGAGATTCAACCCACAAGTTGATAAGGTTCCCCCTTCTTAATGGTTTTATTCTTTTCTGTGCTGCAAGAGATAACTGAGTCCCACCAAAACCCTCTTTATTCTTCAAGCAGGGCTCATTTCCTACTACCTTTTTAAACAAGGAGGGCATGGAAAAATAATAAACACTGTGCACTTTGTTTAAGTTAAGAACTGTGATTATCCTTTTGTGGTGCCGGAGTTGGTATTTTCACAACACCGGTGGTTTATTTTAAGTGCATCAATTTGAGGAGAGAAATGGGTGTTTACACTTGAAGTAGATGGAGAAAAGCAGTCAGGGCTGGTTCATCTTCCTGGAAAAGTGAGAGGCTGTGGCTGTGTGTGGGGACACCCAATTTAAAGTCATTGAGTCTTTACCCTGGGAGCATCACTCTTAAGGCCTAGATTGAAGGAGAACTTCACATTCACCCCAGGGTTAGCCAAATAACGGCAAAAACGATTCAAGCTGGCTTCATAATATCTACCTGATCTAGTTCGTCAAAGTTGGGCTTGTAAAGACCCACTCTGGCTTCAGCACCTGCTTGTGGCTGCAAAACTGCATTTTAAAAAAGCCAGTAAGAATGATATTTCTAGATGCCTAACTTGATTTCTCAAAGCGACTTTGGAAATATGGATGGAGACCATAGGGTTTTTTTATTATCATCCAGATTTGTGTTTGGACACCAAACAGGACAACAGGAATGGGTGGTGAGGGGCAGATACAGCTTGCCCAGGGCTCAAAAACAAGTTGGTCATGTGCATATGTCACCTGTGGATCTCACCTCCTTAAAGACCTCTGTCTGCTTCTTCATCCATTACGTCTTTCTGGAGCAAAGAGCAAAACTGCTTGAACTGCATCACCTCTCTGCATCATCTCATTCTCTTCTGCTTGCCATTAAAGTGTCAATATTTTGCACCCTGTTTGATGACATTCCCAAGGTCCCCATGCCACCAGGGCTGGATCAACACCTGCCAATTCTGCACCGCCAGGGAGGGGAAGAGGGTGTCAACCTGGCTGAGATGCACAAAGACGCTGCAATGATAATAAATTGGCTTGTCAAAGAGGAGGGCAGATTTGCTATTAATGGAAATAATAGTAGATTACATGGGCTTTTGTCACACAATATAATCAAAGACAGGATCAAAGGGAGGGAATATAGCAAATGGTTAGCAGGCAAGACATGCTAATGAGATAAAAACGCTAGCCTTGCCACCTCTCTGAGCTTCAATCGAAGGATAATTGATACTAAATAATGTAATTTTGAGCTGTGGTGAAATGCACTTAAAACCAGCAGACAAGGCTGCGAAAATGTTTTCGTTTTTCTGTTACTCTGCTGTCATTTCCATCATTTTTTTTTTTTTTTTCTCTCCGTGTGGCAGCTGATTGTGTGTGTGTAAGCTGTTGGGGGAAGAGAGAATAAGTGAAAAAACCTCTACTTTGGCAAAATACTGGTGCATTTACCCAGCTTTAACTTTGTGATGTAAAGCCCCTGGGTCCGCCTATCTAGTAGGTCACCTCATTTCATCTGTGTTTGGGTTTGTGCGGTGAGGACAGCCCGGCAGCGACCCTGGCACTGCTCGTAGCAAAGTCCCCAGGGATGGCACCGCTGTGCGGTGGTGGCTGTGCCACCTCCGCCAGCACCACGGTGCTCTTAGGTAGAAGCTTTAGCTGGCTCCAATAAAGGCTGCCGTTTCAACCTGCCACTTCAAATGCAATTTAAAACTAGCCGTGATTTAAATGTAAACCGATGCAGTTTAAATGATTTTCTAGCAGTAATGCAGTGAAGTGCAAAGGTTTGGCATGGTGTGGTGTCAAAGGGATGTTATTTTATTCCCTAAAGCCATGCTGGCTGAAGCTTCACTGCATTTCAGTCAGCTTTATCTAGCCCAAGCAATTCATGATAGTCTAAAATACGTTTTCCCCTAGAAAACTTCTGTATTGCCCACTTTCTGGAAAAAATAAAAATGCCAGACTAGACACATCTTAGATATTTCTTAGTGCTTTCACATGGCCCTTCCTCTGTATTTTAGGATAAACCTAACCCCTGGCACTGCCTGATTTGAGACCTGCCATCCACATTGACATCAGCACCTCGGGAGAGACACAGATCTCCCTTCCTCCCCTGTAAGACTCATCTTTTTTTCTTTCCCAACCTACCGTGGTACATGAAAGATGCATCCATTCTAGTTGCAAGTACCAGCTCAAAGAGCCCTTCAATCACCACCCAACGAAGCCAGCTGTCAGCCCGAGCTCACTGGAGAGTGTTTGGAGAGGGTTAGCAGATGGGGAAGATGTTGTAAAGTAATTCCCCAAAATTTGAAGGCAGCGAGCAGTGGAGGAAGCTGGATACTGCCGGCGGGCAGCACAAGAAGAAGCCCTGCTTGGGGCAGAGCTGGTCCAAGGAGCTCTTTATATCCAGCCCAGAAGATCCCACGTGTGGAAAAGCTTGCTCGGGAATAGCAGGTTTAAAGCGATGACAACGTGCACCAAGGTATGAGCATCCCAACAGGGAGAAGCTGTAAATTAAAAAATAGAGAGATGTCATCCTCTGAGGAATATCTTATTGGAACTGGAGGGGGAAATCTTCATTCCTCCCCCTCTGGTTACTGACAACCATCAGTCCCGATCAGGCTTTGCTGGGGTAGACTACTTGAGTAGCTCCCTATTTTCAACATGTAGGAATTGCAGCAAGGGTTTGGGAGTATGAAGATAGACCGGTGCTTTGCTAAGTGTGGGTGGAGGAGAGATTTTCTGGGGTCCAGTAATGGCTGCGAAGGACATCAGTGGTGCATCTGCTCCGTGCAAGAGCATCCCTTGCTGCCAAGGTAGGAAGAGCTCTGTGACAAGTGCAGTGAATGACAAGCTAAAAATAAAAATTACTTTGGTGGTTGCAGATCTGATTTTTTTTCTACTTAGAAGTTCCTTGTGGCAAAATTAATCAAATCAGGACGTTCCCCAGAAACTTTTTGTTTTGTTTATTTATTGCAATGAGTTCGGCTGAGCAGCTTCCCTGCGGAAAAAAAGACTGTTCTGTGTCATGGAAAATAAATAATGAAAAATAAAGGATCTTCTCTCCTGCATTCCCAACCCCTCTTTGCTGACTGATGCCAAAGGCAATTACCAAGGCTAAATTAAGACTAATTTTGCCAGATCTCTTCTGAAGAACCTCAGAAGCACTTTTTCATGTAAGGATGCCCTGTGGGGTTAAACAGCCCAGGAGAACATATGAGGTCCAAGTTCATGTAATGTATGGCCTCGGTACCAGCTCAGCGCTGCATCAATGTGAGGAGATGATGGGGGGAATAATAAATGGGTCCTGCTCAGTTCGACTCTCAGAAACACCAGCAAACTCTGAATTTCAGCACACTCTCGAATGCAGCCATTAACTCACCTCCCCCCTTGTCTTTTGAAGCTTGCTGACTCCTATGTGCTGAATCCCTCTCCCAGGATGCATTAAAATCCACCACACTTTTTTTCCTCTGCCCTGGCTCCTTGGTGAACATTACCACATCCTCTCCTCCTTGCCTCCTTCTCCCCTGGTGCTACGTAAACTAACTGTTGCCTTTCGTGCCCCGTTTTCCCTGCGGCCAAAGGCTGAGGCTGGAGCTTGGTGTCCCATGGAGCCGGACCAACTTTCAGCTCACCCACTTGGATGCTGCTAACGGCCTAGATTGGCACAGGCTGGAAAGCCAACCGCTGCTAGTGTCAGCACACACATAAGCTCACGTGTCTCTGCCTACATCGATTACGGAGATGGACCCTAAGCAGCTTGTCTTCTGCAGCTCCTCAAGATCTCCTGTTGAGTGTTGGGCTGGAGGTCAATGAGCAGACATGCTGAAATACTAAACTAGAATTTAATGAAGCCAGCAGCTTCTTAAAATTGGGTCCAAGCTGTCGCATGAGCTGTTTTCACATTGGGGCCATATTTCAACGGTTCACGCACCTCCTATGCCCACCTGGATGTAAAGGAAACAGAAAAGTGGGGTTTGAGATGGGATCAAGTGCTTGACCTCGGCACTGTCAGCATTAAGGCAAGTCAGCATTAGAAACGCCTCTTTTTCTGGAGAATACAACTGTATTTGCAGGATTACTTTTTCTAGATGCCTTCATCTCCTTTAATCAGAAAAAAAAAAAAAAAAAAGGAAGGCAAAACGTACACATGCAGATCCAGTGAGGTTCTTGTTCTCTGCTTTGACAATTGCTAGCAATATGAAGTGTCCGCACACATACGCTTAGAGAGGATGTGAACGTCAGCATCTTTTCAAATGAGATCCTTTGGTCAAGGTTTTGCATACACTGAAGTGTCTATATTTCCCAGAACAGAAGAGTTAGTTTCCTGGGCATCTGATTATATGGTTGTGGTTGTTATGGGGATGATGAAGGTAAGTGACTTATGACAATATAAGAAAGGATGCAAGCAGTTTATTCCATTTATAGCCTTCGGCATGTGTATAGCGTGTGCATTCGAGACGCATCGCACAAAATGGAAGTGTGAACTACCAACAGCCACGTTGTGAGTAGAGTTTCTCAGCCGTTCTTTGTGAAAGGACCCGATAAGGTACAAGAGCGTTTTACCACTCTTACCAAGGGTAAGAGAGTGACAGAGTCTGGGGTTCATTTTCTAGAGCAAAAAAAGAGAGGAAAAAAATGGTTCAACCCAGGCCAGAACAAAAAGATAATGTCTCTTCCTGAATCCCCAGTTAATTTGGGGTGGAAGGGGTGAGTCTTTTTAAAATTCTTCCTCTGCTCCTTCTCCCATCCCATTTTCATCTATTCTGAAGTGAAATAATAGCACTGCAAACCAAAAAGCCAGAAGCTACATTTTAATGGTGTTAAAAATAAACCATTTTGAAGCAGTTGATGTCTTCCTCACACTGTTTTTGTCTATAAGGCTTCAGTGGTGGCTTGCATTCAGAATGAGGGGGGTTTGGGGTCTACCCACGGGGGCATTTCCTAGTAAATCTACTGTCTGGATCAAAAAAAATGTCCGGGTCTCACTCTCAATGTTTTTTTATTTCCTTTTATGAGTTCAGCTAGGACCTGGAGGACAACAGTGGCTGCACTGGCTCTGCTCAAGCTGAGGGAGAGAAACCAAGGTGAGAATTTTATATCATTTACCCGTGGTCTTACAGCAGATACGCTGCCAGACGATGGCTGGGCAAGGTATATTTAGAAATGCGTTAAATAGAGCGTTCAGCCACCTGGGATGGGAGCAGCGGCTCCAAGTGCTGCTTGAAATCGCACACGTGGGCTCGCAGGGGCCACCGTCCCCCACAGCTGCCTTCACGGAGATGAATGGAAAATGGATGGCGATACTGGGGGTGTCCTTGCTCCTTGTTTGCTCTCCAGACATCTTCCAGGCGTCTCATCTGACACGGTGCTCAGATGGAGTAACTCGCGACAGCCTGAACCTCCTCCAGTTTTGACATTGAGGAACTTTCTTTGCAGAATAAAGCCTCCTGTAGGAAATGTTTTCAAGTCGTGGGAGTCGAAAAAGAGATTAAACATAAAAGAAAGATAAACTCCTGTGTCTTAGAAATGCGATAACTGCGCTCGGCCCGTGTCTAATGAAGTGATTGGTGTAAAGCCTCCCCGGAGAGGTGGTGAATATTGCTGCTCTTCCAACCCAGCCCTGGAGCCAGCAGCTTTGAATATCAGCTTTATTCCCTGGAAATACGGAATCGAGAGGGTGATGCTGTGAAGTGGGGATGGTTGGGAAAGATCCCGGAGTCAGGGATGATTGAACACTGCTAAAAATTTCCCCTTTCTTTCCCTCCTCATCTCTGTTTAAGAGATGTCTCGGTTGGAGTGAGATGGTCTGTAGGCTACAGTTTGTATGTCATTCTCCAGGGCCTTTTTTTACCAGTTTGTTTGCTCTTTTTTAGCATACATTTTGAAGGTTTCTGGATGAGCCTGTGTTTTATTGATCAGGCTGCTCTCAGCTCCTTTTTTCCAGCCCTTCATTAAAGCTGGGATCACACTTTCCAAAGGTCTCTGTCAAGGCTTCTTGCTTGTGGAAACCGTTATGGCTAAGGCTGTTGGACTTGAGACCACACTTGCTATTTCCCTTTTTGTTTAGTGTGGAGATGCTCTATTTACCACAGATTTTCTTTTCACACTTGTTTTCCTCTGGCCTTCAGAGTGGGGAGGAAAATGAGGGCTCTTAAATTTTCTTTGTTGGCTTAATTCATTAGTGTATTTTGGGTTTCTTTTCGTTTCTTTAAAAACAAATTTATAAGAGATGGGATCTTCTCCTTTGGGAGAAGATGGGTTTTTCCTTTAGAGTGAAAAAGGTCATCTTAATTAACCATCCTTGTTATGACAAGCAGTGTTAAGGACCAAGTGAAGAATTTGTTCTGTTCCTGCCCGTGTGTGGGAGTTTGTATGATAAGGATACTCTGATGCACATAATGCAATCATTGTAATGTCTTCAGACTGTTACATAAACTGAATAACATGTCACTCTCTTCCTTTGTTCTCTGTTAAATGAAATGAACTGAAGTTTGAAAGGGGAAACTGGAAATGAACTCTTTAAATACTGGACTCCAACAAGAGACATTCGGAAAAAGGTCCATCGAAATTTTCCTTGCCCTCTAAAAGAAAGTGCTGAGAGTTACCTAAAACAAATATGCATCGGCTGGAAAAAGCCAGAACTTCCTTTATGTTTTTAAAACCTTTTTGGGGAAGGTGTCTCATTTGCAAAACACCTTCACTCATTTAGAAAGGAATGAATCAGGATAATAAATAGTACCCCCTTGCCATTCATTGAACTGGGAACACGTGAATTTTATTTTTTTTTCTCTCCTTCCAACTGTTATAAAATAGACCAAAAGAGGGCTATTTTAGATCAATAATCTTTTTTCCCCCCCATCCCTTGATATTCCAGGTCAGCTGGCAAATGGAGAATTATTCTTTGCACAGTTCTAAAAAGCTCCCGTTATCACCCATCTGAGACAGCCACTTGCCCCAGATAAGGGAACCGCTGTCTGAGCGAATGGGTAATAAAGTGAATTGCGTTTGGAACAAGCAGCCATCAGGTTTGCCCTTGACGGTACCTTCTTCCTCGCTGCATCCCGGTCCTGCGTTTGGATGCTTTGGCACAGGGATGAGCAGCCCTCCGTCCCTCCCGATTCCCTTTAGTCACGTTTTTTTCTGCTCGCTTTCAGCCCGAGCCGTTCATGCCGTGCTGCTCCGTGTCAGAAATTCATTAACTAACTTTGCATTTTGATGGTAGACTTGGAAATGCCATCTGCTACCCAACGGCTGTGCTTTCTCATCTGCCCAAATCCTGCCGAACCCCACCAATGTCACTGAGATTGGTTGAGCCGCTACTCGCTTTCCTGTTATTAGCAAATTAAGATACACTTCCTGCTGTTGATTTCCTCATCTAAACACTGTGCTGGGAACAGAAATAACCCTATTACTGGGCCAGGATATAATTTAGCCATAACACTAATCTTTGCTGGTCTGAGACAGGGTGTTATTCTGCATCTGTTGTTATTCTCCATAGCCCTTATTCCTAAAGCTGGGGAAATACATTCCCTTATCAAACAGCTTCATTTAAGTCTAATTAGATAGAGGCCCACAGGTGACTCGGTCTAATATCCTCCCCTCCATCGGCGCTACCTTAAGTACCCCAGGACGTGTGCTTGAGGAAGCCTTACTGCAGGAAAAAAGCTCAGCTCCAGCAGAGAAAAAGTCAGTTTATTTGTGCATCCTTCTGTGCTAAACGCGGGCCAGGCAGCGATTTCCACGCTGATGGGGAGCATCGGATACCATGAGGAATAGCACTGGAGTCATGATGGGCTTCCCATTGAGCGAGATACGGCTCGGGGTAATGGTATCAGCATCTGCCTCCTCGTAAAGATCCAAGGTCTTGATCGGTGCCAAGACGCGGGGGGAAAAGCAAGACATTCAGAGCAGGATTTTTGATGCTTTGGGGAGGGATTTGAAGGGCTCTCGTTGCTTTCTCAAGGTGCAAGAGGTTGGTAAGGTGAGAGGGGAAGATTTTGCTAAAGAATGGGATTTGCTTTGCCATGCTTCAGGGTCAGCCAGTGGCTGGAAGCTCTTTCTTACAGAGGTAAGTTGGTGCATCTCCTCCGAAGAAAGGTCAGCCCTTGGCCATTGCAGCTTATGGCTGTCTGTTTTTTGGATGCCTTGAGGATGGCGTTCATCTAGGTAACAGAAGGGCAACATGACTTTTAGACAGGGAAAGCAATGCCTCCAGTACGGTACTGCTCCTCTTTGGCTCTGGAAATAAGTTAAGTGAGTATGTTAGGCTTAGGCAACCCGCTCTTGGACATCTAGCGTTAGTGGAGATGCTGGTGGGAGGAAGGACTCAATGAAATTGGGCGCTAACTACCCCCCCAGTCTCTCTTCCCCACTTTTCATGAGCTAGATCACCTTGACCCCCTCGATTCCTGTCCATCATTCCAGTGCTCTCCTGCACCAGGGTATTACCGCAGACAGGTTGCAGAGGGTTTGGAAAGGTAAGAGGAGCTGGTAATTACCTCATTTGTATTCTTTTCCTCCCTAAAATGGATTGAATAATGACTTCACGTGAGTGCAGCACAATTAGCGGGGGCAAAGCTCACCGGTGCCAGCTGGGAATGTCACCCACGTTGGTGACTGTGGAAAAAGAGGAGGGTTTATCTCCCTCAAATCCCATCTCAAATAACCAGGATTTCAGTCATCTGGCTCCTTGAAGGGTCTGATTTCATCTCGTGGAACCTCACCTATCCCTGAGCAGACCCCAGCACGTCATGGGGACCAGAGGGACGTGGTGCTTGGTCCCCATCCAGTTCCCACAGTTCTTGGCAGCGAGGACCGTTGTCCCATCAATATAATTAGAGAAGGCAGAGAAAGGAAGGGTTTGTTATGAAAAAAGACCAAGAATGGGAGTCGGGTTTCTCAAAAACACGTGACTCCTGTTTTCAATCCCTTGTCACAAAGCCAGAACTTGTAGGTTCAGCACAGACACGTTCACAGCTTTCATTGGAGTATCTCATTTTCTAGTATTGACCCAGAAGGGTTTTGGGAACTTGGTGAAATCAGTGCTTTTCTCTAAATTGCTTCAGCCTCAAAGAAGCTGTAATTTCCAGCCTTCCCCAGCACACGTAGGAAACCTGAATATTGCTCCTGGAAGAGTTTGATGTTCTTGAATCCGTCTGGATTATTTAGCAGAAGGGAAAGGGCTGCCCTGAGTGCAGGCAAAGGGACCAGGCACAGATCCCAGAGGCCACCCCAGGCAGAGGCAGGATTTCTCCTTGGAGACACAGCTGAGGTCAAAGCAAACTTTACCCCCTCCAGAACTCAATTAGCAAAAACCCAGTGTAAAACGAAAGGCATGAGAAAAAAAACCCCATGGCCCTGCTCGCAGCACCGTGGCATGAGTTATCAGCAGCGTAACTCGGCGCAGGGCCATTTCGGTGGGTGCAAGCGTGCCAGCGTGCATCAGACAGAAGCCGGTCTGCTCTGCCTCCAATGACTTCCAGTCAACTTTATTTTTTTTTTATTTATTTTTAGCCCAGGCAATGCTCACAAAACCTCCTCAAGGTCTTCAACTGAGCTGTGAATTCGTCGGACAGAGCGGTCTGGTGCCCTGCAGCAGCAAGGCGAGAGTTCAACTGCAAAGCACCCTCGGCAGGGAGCCAGGGAGTTAAATCCAAATTCACCCATACCCCCTGGCACCCATCTGCCTGGCAAAGCCGGCGATGGGGGGAGCGCGGCCGCAGGAGCCAAATCACTGCTGATTCCCTGCCAGGCTCCTGCGGGATGCTTGATGTCGATTGCTCACGTGAGCTTCAAATCCCGGTGCTCTCCAAAGGGAGATGCCTCTCAAGGCTCTTTTAAATCCCAAATATTGCTTCAACCTTGTCCTTCCAAGCAGGCACCTCCGTCAGCGAAAGAGCCGTCTCCCATCATTGCTCTCGCCTGCTTCCTCACTGCTCCCGGCTACTGATCCAGGTCTCCTCGGGCGATAATTCTCCGAGGTCGCAGGATCAAGCGAAGCAATTTAGAATAAATTGTGGTCGTTTCAGACTTTTACATTAAACTCTGAACTTTGGGAGCTTCGCTGCACTGAAACTGTTGGCGATGCGCACCCGGGGGGATTTGTATTTATTTATATCCAAAGCTCTCCTTACTGTGCAACCTGCAGAGGCTAAGGAGATCAACGGGAAGGAGGGGAGAGTGGGGGAAGCAAGGAATACGTCTTTGGCCTTTCTTTCCTCTTTTAAAACCCAAAGGCAACTCCGAGCTTAATGGCCTCTGCTTGCGCAAGAGGCCAGCAGAAGGCCAGCGTGCGGTCAAAATTCAGTGAAAAGGCCTTTGAAGGGGATTTCTGCTTTGCAGGGTCTGTCTCTGAAACTCTTTTCTGGAGTTTGTTCAATCCGGCTATAGCAGGAGGCCAGGTCCCTGCTCAGTGCTGCTGCTGCTGCTGAATCCCTGTTTGCTCTCCTCCAGGTGTAGAGAAGGTGGGAATGCCTTCAGGGACCCCAAAAAATAGAGGATAGGGGAGAAGATAGGAGTTCAGATAAATCTCCAAACATCACCTGCATTCAGCTTGCTTTTGCTATTGGGGGGTAGAGGGGAGGAGGCTGAAAGTAATTATTTAGAGATATTTCATCTTCTGAAATACATTTTTTATTCTATAATTAATTCTAAAAAATCACAGTTTAGTCACCCTTTTTTTCCCAATTTGCTGAAATAACTTGGATCAGTCCTAAGTGAATCCCACTCGAAGCTCTAGAAAACTTTGAATATTAATGGAAGAAGGAGTTTATTTTGCAGGCCTCTTGCCCAGCTCACCACTAGAGCCACAGCATCCCCTCACACATAGTACGGGTGCGTCTGGATTTAAGTGATGATGGAATTAGAGTCCATCTCCACGACATGTCCATCTGCTGCCAGTTCGGTGACCTACATGAGGTGAAATGAGATGTGCTGGTCTACATCCAACTCCTGGAGCAGACAGGTTGCCCCATCATAAGCATAAAGGAGCGTTGCCCAGCCTGAGTGATGTAAAAACTCGTCATGACAGGCACGAGAGGCACCTTTTTGGTCCCTATATCATAATTCAATCTCGTTTCAGGCTCAGTTTTGCATATGTGAGTCAGAAAATTTTCAGAAAATAAAAATAAAAAATCATACAGGAGATTTATTCCCATTCACCTGAACCCAGATGCTGTTTTATTTTAGGAAAACTCCAAATATTGTGAATTTGGTGATGCTTGTGCATCCATGGCTTACAGCCCTACTAGAATTTGCAGACCTACAGATGTGCTTTTCTTTCCTCATATTCCCAACCCATGCCTCTTAGACCAGATGGAAAGTTTACCCTTCCCAATCTAGTGCTATCTCTGCATGTAAATGAAGAAATTTGAGCTTAAAACCTGTCAAGCCAATACCTTCCCTCAGGATTAAATTGACTTTGAAAGTGTATGCATCAAAAAATACCCAAACAAACAGAAAAAAATCCCAAAAGGAAAAGAATTAATAACCACAGTGTTTTCTAATACGCGCACTAAACAACTCCTTAAATCTAAATGAAATCTATATTGCATTCATTTTCTATTTTTGAGCTGAGACTGGGCTAGTTTGGCTCCATATTCATCCAAATTTCATGCTTCTCCTTTGAACCCAGCTTATCGGAAATGTTTGCTTTCTTTTTTTCCTCCCAGTTGCCTTATGGTGGGTTTTCAAAACTCAAATCAAAGCAACAGTCTACATGACAGGAAAGAAAATGACTGTCCTGTGTCCTTGTCCCCCTGCATGTGTTTTTGGGCATGATGCTCTGGGGTGGCCAGGATTTGGGTATCACCCTCAGTGGGGACTCAACCTGCCGAAACCCCGCTCTGTTCCACGGACCAGAGGGTGAAATCTTAGTTTTGGGTGTTCTGAAGAACGCTATCGGACAAATGCAACCTGCCAGTCACATCACTGCTGGGGATTTATTCCTGTACCTGTGAAATTTGCATCTGCGACAACAGGTTTTGGTGAATTTGGTGTATTTAACCTCCCTTCCCCACTGGGCTTGATCATGCATTTCCTAATGATAAGGTGCCCACACCACTCTTCTTCTAATGGATGTGTATTTTTGCCTCTTTCAGTGTAAAAAAGGAAGATGGTTCCTATTCGAAATGGTTTTCCTTACCCCTCTAGGCAATGCAGGGGATCTGCACACATTGACCATCCTTCACGTCATCTTCAGGTTGTCAGGGAGGGAATTAGGAAGACTTCTCCTGGCCCGTTTGGTTCTTTCTGGGACATCTTTGCCACCAGCCACCGCTTTGCAGCATTGAGAAAACCAGACCAGGGATGTTTTCCCGGTGGATTTTGTTCCCTTCAGTTTGCTTCTATGAAATGCAGCACTTTGTATCAGAGGTTCGGAGATGTGGCTCCAAAGGGCACCAAAACTTCATCATTTTCTGCTCCCTGGTGGTATTTATGTTGGTGGGATCCCCATGGCAGCATCACAGGCAGGGGATCTGCCACAACACGTGAAGGACGTGAAGGACCAGATTTTGTCTGAAATTGTCCAAATTGCTTCCCAAATTAGGTGGGAAGCCAGCAAACAGACGGACATCCTGCACACCACCACAAGCAAGACCGAGGGGGAAAATCCTGCAAGATCCCCGATGGACCAGAGAAGGAAGCCACAGAGGTGACAACTTCTATTTAAATTATCCGTGTCTAGCGGGGCTCCGAGCATTGCCTGCGTCCTGAAGACACAATTAGAAATACAAGCCTGAGCAAAGGAGCAGATGGACAGCAGTTGTTTTGCTGTCTGCCTGCACCTGCCAAATGAGCTTTCCTCCCCGAGCCGCAGCGGTTTCCAAGTGCTCTTGAAAGCAGAAGGAGTTGGCAAGCTGGCTGCTGCCTCCTCGCGCCGTCGACGTGATGAAGCTGGATTTTGGGAGCAGCCTTGGGGAAGACCATTGGAGCTGCATTTGCTCATTGGTGGGGCTGGATGCGGGGGGGGGTGGGAAAGGATTTGAGATGTGGAAGAAGAGGTGCCTTGAAGACCTGAACCTAAAAGCCCTCTCACATAACAGCACTGAGGCACGGAGGCCAATTCCCACCGTGGTATTCAAGCCTCCTTTCATTTGCACCAGGGAGAATTTGGCAGGGCTGAGACTATTTATTCTCCCACGGGCTCAATTTGCTCATCCCCAGAGCCCTTGGCTTCCCCACCTGTAAAAAAACCCAAGATCCCAAACCAGCAAGGGCTATTTCTGCAGACATTTCCGTGCAAACCCTGGGCCCGCCGAAGCCGGTTTTGTTATCAGCTTAATAGGGCTAAGACTTCAATTCATCCTTGCAATAAACTAGAGAAATGTTGTTGGTCTTGCGTTTTCTAATCAAATAAGATTTTTTTTTTCTCATAGAGGAGGCCGTTCGCTAGCCCTGAGATAGCCGCCTGGCCTCAGCATGTGGAATTACAGATACTGCCAGCACCTATTAACTGTACAAATCTTTGCATTGATAACTAAGGGAGAGATTTATGTCTTAAAATGAGAAATACTCTCCCCAACAGCAAAATTGAGCCCGTGGATCAATCCAGATCAGAGTCCGCTGAGGAAGTAAATAAGGCAATTGGCATTAATTGGTGTCTCTGGCATTTTAGCAGCCTGCCAGGAACACTTGGCCAGAGGGATGGAGCTTCTCCCTTGCCCTTGTGGGGGCTCCTGGCCAAGGTCGAGCCATTTTGGCAAGATATTGGGGAATATTTGCGGAGTTTCCTTGGTGGCACGTTCTGGCACCTTCAAGGAAATAAATAAAAAATCTACTCACAGGGCTAAATGTGCTTTAAAAAACAGCCTCTTGCTTTTGCATACCAATTGGCTAATAAGCCACAAACTGGATTTTCTCAGATTAATTCCCATATACTTCATTTACTTGCTGCTTTTTATCCGGCAGCCTTCTGTCCCCAGGCAGGTACTGGCAGCCACGGGCAGGATTTCTCTAAACGCGATTGCTCCTGGGGGTATCTTCATGCCATATCCTTCCTAACACCCCAAAAAGTCAACACCTTACGCATGATCTTTTGGGCTTGTACCCGACATAATACGCAACTTAGATGTCCACCATGTGTTTTTAAAGGAGTAGCTGCTTTGCTGCTTTTATTTGCATGGGTGTACTCCAGACCCCACTTCTTGGGGTGCCCCTGGATAAGCCGTACAAGCTGGTAGGGAGCTGGGAACGTCTCGTAGTCTGAGCTCTTGTCCCCAAGCCACCAAATCCACCTAAACTATTCCTGACAGCTGCTTGTCTAAATTATTCTTAGATGGAGAGTCGACGGCCTCCCCAGGTAACTGTTTGCTCATCAAAGCTGAGCTGTGCTGGTACTCTCTTCCTAATGTGCCCTGGAGGAAATTATAAGACATCACTAAAACTTCATCGGTGTTTAATCTTCATTATGAAGGAGTCCCAAACTGCTGGATGGGTAACGGTTGGGTCTCAAGATACGGCTTTGCCGGTCCTGGGAGATTTAGGCTGTTCCGCAATACCCTGTCTCCCCCAGGCATGTGGCTAGGGCAAAATCTCATCCGCTCAGCTTTTGTTAAGAAGGCAATCCATTTTTAGGTCTAACAGTTGCAGAAAAAAAGGCCTGGGAACACCTACCTCATTCCTAAAACCTTAGAAAGCACATAAACCCAATCTTGCAATCCTCTGCTTAGTCTTAGGGTCACCCAGCACTGGGCACTTCCCAGAAAGAAATAAGGAGCCTGACCAAGCATCCGTTTGCCGTTCAGAAAGGGAACCCAAATGAATTCAAAAATTCTTGAATTTCCCTCGGTATTTCTGAGTGACCCAGCAGGATGCAAAGAAACCTCTGAGCTCTGGAGCAAATGAGGATTCGCCCTCTCATTCGCCTCTAGCTGGCTGGGTTTGTTCGGTTTTGCAAAACCAAAGCTTATTTGCTACGAAATGAAAAGAAAGTGTCTCTTGGGAGACTGGAAGGGCTCCAGAGAAGAGCTGCTGCCATGAGAAAAGCTTTGTAAGCTGACCCATGTGGGATGAGGTTAAGGGAAGTGAGCAGGGACAGCCCCGAGCAGGAGATTGCTCATTCCTGCTCCGGGCTGTGGCTATAAATAAAGACCAGGATCTAAGAAAAAAAAAAAAAAAAAAAGGGAAGAATGACTTGGTTTATTCTCCTTCATCAATGAGAGAGGACAGCTTTAAAGAGACATAAGAACAATATAGAAAATAACAAGCCTGGTTTCCTAGAAATTAAAGCTGAGCTAAAAGCAGACCTGCCAGCTCAGCCAGATTGGCTGATGGGGGGTACCACGATCTGCTGAAACTGGCTTTTATGCCTGAGCCCTTCATGTCATTTGGGCCTGTGCAAAATAGAGGGGAAAAAAAAAAAAAAAAACAAAAAAAAGCTTTCTACCTAAATTTTCTCTCTTCTGCCCATTTCCAAGGAGAGCTCCTGGGCTCGAGTACGAAATGCGAAGAAAGACGAGGCTGCAAAGAAAGAATGAGTCAGATCAGAAATGTTATGGCCTCTCTGGGTCCTTGCCAGTTTTTTTCCCCGCCAGCAGTATGTTCCTGGCTTGAGCATTGCCAGAGGGCAGAAAGGGTCGGATACAGCCCCGGCCACATCGGGCTCCAGCATCTGTAATGAGCCATCGCTGAAGCTGGGGGCAGAGCAGCCTGCTGCCGTCCCGGCATTAATCAGATGAAATGGGAAGGTATTAAGGCAAATGCTTTTTAGTGCCACATTTTGTTAGATCTCACAAGCTGACTGCTGCCATGGTGCTTTGTACTCCCTCCCGAATGGGCATGAGAAAAGCCTAATGGCTTTCACGGTGAAGACGTGTTAGGAGACTCCACGTGCTCACTCTGGTGCTTGGGTTTTAAAGGGATTTCTAAGGAAAGGTCTGAGGGTCTCTGTGCAGTCTCAGAGATATGAGTGACTCACGGGACATTCACCTTTCCTATCATGCAAGGACTGTGCCCCCCTTGGCTCTCAGCTCTGCCCTTCTCCTGCCTTGCATTTCTTGATGGTCCCTATACCTTCCTCCTGCTGCAGCCCCGTGATGCTACTGTACATTTGACAGCTCCCAAAGACCGTGACCTGTTGAAGACATTACAGATCTTACCGAAGCCTGGCGTGGATTGCTAACACCATTCAGCAACCTGGAACCCCCTTTGGTGATCACAGCATCTGTCACTGCAGATGCCAGTAGGGATGTTCCCGGCGGGGCGCTGGGGACACGCAGAGGTGGGATGAGCATCAAAGGATGCAGGTGTCCCCGTCTGCCCCCAGGTCCATCCTTGAAGGTCAGAGAGGAGCACACGTGGAGAGGATCTGAGGGTGTCACCTGGCAAATGCTCTGGTCGCTGAGGAGGACACAGCAAACAGACAGCAACAAATCTCATCTCCCATCCTCGTTCCTACTTTGTGAATGAGGAAAGCAAAAGGAGCAGCCAAAATTATCCTTTCTTTATCCAAAGTGGCTGACATTTGAGTGTTTCGCTCCAAAAAAGCCCAGCAACAGCCCTCGAACCCCGCTCTCCTCATTCAGGGAGCTGCTGCTACGTTTTGTACGATCTTTGAGTGCGTTGCTTGTAAATTCTTGTACCTTTCTAGGAAAAGGTTCATTTTTCTTTTCTCATGACAAGTTGAAGGTTTTTTCTCCTATAATAGAAGCTGAAGGTTTCTCATGTTTTGTTGCATTAACTGGATTATAGGAAGAGGAGAAAGTACATTTAAAGTTCTGGGTAGATGTCCAAGAAAAATCAAAAGAGTCCAGTGAATGGAAACTCAAACAGCTCAGCTTGCCTCTTTCCCCTGTAAAGCAATCAGGTTCAGCAAAGGTGAAGTAACTTACTTTGTTCCTTTTTTAAAAAACAATTGTCTCGATCCAAGCAAAGCAGCCACAAGAATCCTTAATTGTCAGGTGCTGTCAGTAATGAACCCAGCCCCATAGCATGGGTCATCGCCTGCGGGGAGAAAACAAATATTTCGGGGGAGCTGGCACCCTGTCCTCCTTTCCAGCATAAATCTGACTGATTTTGTTCATTTTTAGGGGCAATGGGTTCATTTAGAGCTGCTGATTAGCCAACACTGGCTTTGCAATCATCGTCAGTGAGTGCGACCAGTTTGCTAAGAGCCTGGGCATCTCTTGTTACCAGCCAAAAATAGGGATGTGAGTTGGGAATTAAAGAGCTGGAGCTTCAGTAATTGGGTCTTAAGCAGGAGGTGGGATGTGGAAGAGAGGCGGTAGGCCAGTCTGGAGACACATCAGTCCTCTGCAGACATCCAGCCTGAAACATATGGGTTACGTGCATCGCCCCGGGTGCCGGCTGGCACCTACTTACCACACCGTCTTCTCCTTAAAAAGGAGGCTGTCACACCTGCCTGCTGCCTGGATGTGACATTGCCTGTTTTTTTCCAGCAGGGAATCCTCTCCTAGCTTCTTTCTCACCTTTCCATGTGTGTGGCGGGTTTTTTCCCCCCCATTCTCCCTGGGGTTTTTAGGAGATAAGCAAGCAGATGCGAGAAGGAAATCAGTATGTTGCCTTCTTGATGCATTTCCAAGCGTGGCATTTCAAGGCTCAGGCACTCTGGGGATCTGTCAGAGGGACCTTCACTCTCATCATTAAACAGTCACTTTGCCTATAGCTCTTTCTAAGTCAAGTGTCCCGTAACCTTTGAGGTCAAGTGCTACACAGTGGTTTGCATGTGGCTTAAGTTTAAGGCTTTGTGCTAATGTGGGACTATGGGGCCAGAAGATTTCTGTCTTGCTGAATTTCCCACTTTAAAATTAAATAAAACATTCTGGAGCTGATAAATGCCACGGCCTCTCCATCACTGGCAGATGGACAGACACCGTATTGCTGGCATGCAGGCTGCCAGTTGTGTTAGGGATGTCTCAGCAGGCATTTCTCCTCTTCCTCCAACAGCCCCTCTCTTCCCATATACATCTATAAAGCGAGATGAAAATAGTTTTGTGATGTATTAGACCCCATGAATAATGCACTCACAAAATGCCTCGGTGCAACCAAGCATGTTTCATCCCATCAATATGATAAATGCAGGTACAGTTGTTTTAATTGTCGAGATCATGTTATAGTGAAAACACATCTCTGCTTAGCCTGGGGGAACATTAATGTTGCCCTGATCTTGACAAACCAGTTCATTCACACACCACCGTTCAGCTGCCTTTAGCCGAAGAGCTGGGAGCAGTGAGCGTGGGTTGGGTCCAGCAAAGGGTGAAGGCATCTACAGCTTAGGTCCTTGCTGTTTCAGCCAAAAGTCTGCACAGCAGAAACGAAAATTGAGAGCTGGGCACTGCCCTGTGCCCCAACCCATCCATAAGCTTATGAGTGATCCCAAACCACAGGGAGATGCTCAGAGCTGGTGTAATATATGACACTGAGGATAGGGTTTGTCTAGAAATATGATTTAAAGGATGTCTGTCATGTTCTTCAATGCCACTTCCAAGATCACACGTACAGTTTGGCTCTTCCCATTCCTGCTGGAGCAAGATGGGGGGCTCACCTGCATCTCTGCCCCCCATCCTGGCTGATATGGTGGGCATCAGCCCTTCAGTTTGGACCCGCAAAATCCCTGCAGGGCAAAGGGCCACGCTGGGTGTACGGCAGGAGCCGTGGCAGCTCTGCTTCCCACGCCGCTTTATTTTGGTTTTTCGACGGCCAAAACGGGGCGCAGGCCAGAGGCAGGAGTAAAATATCTCTGTAATAAACTGAAACATTTGGCTCTTTGAGCTGATGCCAGCTTTTATAACAATTTCCATCTTAAGCCGGCTCAATACATATTTAATGAAATCTTCTATAAAACCTTTAACAGCCCTCAATTCATTTCAAGTGGTAAATGAGTCAGCAGTTTGAAATGATGAGCAGGATTCAGACTCCGCTGTCGTTACTTAAGGAGAAGAAGTGATTCTTTTTTAATGCTTTTTCCTCTAAATAACATTTCTTTTTCTTTTTCTTTTTTTTTTCCCCCTTTTTTTTTCTTGTTGCTGGCGTGATGCTGCTCAATAGAGGTGAGGGCAGGCACAGACCCACAGATCCCCCAGCATTGGTACCATCCTTCTGGTCCTTGCAGACAGACCTTGCCAGCCCAGACTGATGTATCTGACTGTCCCTTATCCAATCTCTTGGTCGGGTCAGCTCCCAATAGGATTTGCCTCTCCCTGCCTCAGTTTCCCCATTTGCTTAGTGCTACCAACCTCCTGCAAGGCATTTTTGAGAGTTCTGGAGGAAGATCCCAGCTCTCAGTGCTACCTATAGTATGAGATGTGAAAGCATTCGGGAGGGGAACATCTCATCCACCAAGCGTAGCCCACTTGAGGAGCAATCACCTGCCCTGTTATTCCCATTTTCCCTTGGTATCAGACAGCAAAATCCCCTAAAGAGTTCAAGTCGCAAAGAAAAGCAGATACCAGCTGTGTAATCACCGCTATATGGTACCTGCTCATTTGAATAATGAAATGGCATCTTTGTTAAAGGCAAGGAGACTTCCAAGTTGTCTTGTTCTGCAGCTCACCTATAAAAGCCAAGCAAGCTTTGCAAAACATTTCAATTCTCTTGATCACTGTAATTACTGGACGGGATCCAGCGCTGCTCTCTGGCTCACGCATGCCAGCAGGTTAGACAGAAGGGGTGTGGGCAAAGGCTTTAAAATAAAGTGAATCATGCTAGATTTTTTTTTAATTTTTTTTTTTTTTTTAATGAAGGCTTTTATTTTGCATTATATTGATTTTTCTCTTATTCCAGCAGCTCACTGCAATGCAAAGCAAGCACCTGCCGGCATGGGGATGTGTCAGGTCATTTTTGGTTGGGGTGAGCTGAGGTTGCAGATATATGTCACCGGCTGTAGCGTAACGTGGAGCCAGGAATCTCCACAGGGAAAAAGTGCCCTTAAATATTGCTTTTAAATTTCAATGAGTGGGTGATGGTGGCACCCAGCCTAATGTGGCCTAGACCGCCGTCAACTGCTGGCTCTGCCACAGGACCACGTGGCTGGGGTCGACTCACCTAAAGCAATTTGATGGCAGGTTTTCTAGCACCCCCATGGCTACAGTCATTCAGCATTTCCAATTAACTTTTGCATTTAAATGGCCTGCATTCTGCTGAATTCGTATCAGATGCACGACGGGCGGCCGTCCCTTCTAGTTTTATTCTGGCGCCGCTGGGAACCGTCAGGCCCGGTAGCAGCTTTCTGGGCAGGTTTGTGGGAGGTCTATGGTTGGGGAGGGGGTGTCTATAGGGAGGTAAAGTGGGCAAATTAAGCATGGCTTGGGGAAGCTGAACTGAGGAGACAGCTTGGACCCTGGTATCTGTTCATCCTAAGTGCCAGGTGAGGCAGGAATCTGTCTGGTGGGCCAGCATCCCTTGGGTGCAACTCAAGTTTTGAGTGGCCATGGTATGGTATAGCCAGAAAAAGACAGAAAATCCACTTGCCGCCCTCAAGTGCTTGAATTATTTTCTTCCAGGTATACCCTGAGTGAGTGATATTTCTAGCCGAGATGAGGAGGTATTCCTGTTAACGTGCTAGACCCAGGTGAAATTGCCTCTGAAACCTGCTGTACACTTTTAATAACCGCTATTGAAAAAGGCTGAAGTGGCCCCGGAACAGCTGCTAAAACGAGCAACTTCATTGACCTTGAAAAGGAAGAGCAATCTCAGGAGAGGGAAGGAGCAGAGCAGGGCTCCTTCAGCCTACCTAAGCAAAGACTGAGAGGGGACCTGGCCACTCTCTATAAATATGTCAGAGAAGAAAACACGAGGGGAGGGAATAATGGCTGAAGTTAAAGGCCATCATTGAACAACAGCTAAATTTAGACTGGGAGTCAAAGGAAATATTCTAACCTGCAAAGCAATTTGGTTCAGAACCAGCCAAACTCCTTCAAAGACTAAATTTGATTAGTTGGCGAATGGGATGACTTGGGGCCAGACCTAACCCGGCGGCCAGGCTGGTGGTAGCTGCAGATGGCTCTTGATCAAGGGCAAGCACTGGGAGATGACCAGGAGTCATAGGAGCCCACAACACGGGTTGCCAAGTACCCCAAAGAGAAAATAGGGGAACAACCCAAAATACAATGGGCAATCTCTCAATCCAGAAATCTCTCAATCCAGATTGCTGTGCTTTTAATAGCTAAATTTTTAGCAGATGTTTCATGAGTGCATGCTGCTAATGAGAGCCGAAGATGCTAAACGCAGGGGCTGTGCTTTAAATTGTTAATCCCGCTCCAAATCCATCAGCGAGGAGCGCATCTGCCAAAACCAGTTGACTCCCAGCTGATCCCATCTATCTTTCATGCGACTGTAGTGAAGGCAGCCTCGGTGGCCACCGTGCCAGGATGGGACATGTCACTTCTTCTCAGCCTGCGGGAGAGCCGGTGAGGAGTTTGTTAAACAAAAGCCATCGCAAGCTGTTATCTTCTACACACATCACCCAGATTAAATGGCACTTAATGGAATAATGAACCACGGGGAGAAACATACAAGGAAACATCATTAAATCTTGTTAAAAATGAATAAAATTCTGAATCAATTCCCATTAGTGAATGCACTGATATTTCACATATCTTTAGGAGTTTTATTATGCATTCATGCATAATCTGATATAATGATGGCTATTTTCCCCCAAACTCCTTTCTTCCTAATAAAAATGAGCAGGACGAAGGACCCAGTACTTTACTCTCTCAAGCTTTTTTTTTTTTTTTTTTTTTTTTTTTTTTTTTAAGCATTATATGAAATATTTAAGCAATGTCTTTTGCTTCTCATGGTCATGCCCTTATTGTGTCAAGTCAAATTAGTTAAGTATACAAATGAGAGTAAACAAAGGTGACAGATAAATGAAACACATGGTTACCAAAGTGTCAGAGGCCCCCTCTATGTATGGTCCACCCATAGGTTCCTGGATGGGCTCCCCATATGTAACCCTGTGAGAAGGTGAGAGGAAGAAGCTCCGAGCTTTGAACAAACAAGTTCCACAAAGGACCAGATATGTTTGCCTCCCTCCCCCTTCTTTTCCTCTTTCCCTATCTTGCACACTTTCCGCTCTCATTTAAACACTGAGTGTACACTAAGTGTAGCCAAGCAAACAGTGGAAAACAAATTCCCTTGAATATTCATATTTAATAATATTTGGAAAACACCAGCATGTAGAAGTTTCTGCAAGATTTGGGCCTCATGCTAAGAGCTGGAAGAGCACAGCGCAGGCACTATATCAGCTTTGAGCGTGGCTAGTGTCTCCCAGGCAAGATGCAAAAGCTGGATGCGATAAGCCAACAGAAACCTAGACGAATGTGGACTGCAAATCCATCGGTGTAAAGACCAGATATACAAGTTTGTGGAGGGCCCAGCATTTTTGCAGTGTGAGCTTAACAAAGATCTTCAATTGCCTTAAATCCAAAGTCTACAAGAAGTTTTCCCCCATCTGGAGCCCCGGCCGTGGGACATGGCCACCTTCTGCAAGATATTGGACAAGCTCGTAACAAAAGGTGCCAGAGACAAAAAAACCCCAACAAACCAAAACCCACAATAAGTGGATATACGCAGACAGATGGAAGAGCAAAAAGTAGCAAGGAGGCAATATTGGTCAGCATGTTAAACAGGAGTCAAGGCATGATAGACAGTGAGACACCAGCTGCTTAGCTGTTGTCAAGATTTTAATAATAATAACAGGCTTGTTTTGCATAAACTAGCTGTGTGCATAATTCATAGATGTAATAAGCTGATCATTAGGAGAAGTCTCAGCTCACCTCCTAGCTGCATGTGGTCGGATTGAAGTATTCGGTCTGGATCATGCCAGAGGAGAGCCATTAAGGAGGCATATGAAAGAGGATAATTTATTCTAATTCGAAAGACAGCTTCAGCTTGACCCTTTTGTGTTCACTCACCTTGAACAGAGCCAGTTGAGCTTCGCTAGCATAAAGTCTCCCCGAAACCAAACTTTTCCTTCAAATCTTACCCACTGGGAGCATTTCAAAACCTCTCCTTGATTGCAAAATTCCCAGTTTGCATTTTGCTGGTTAGATTTTAGCAGACATGCCCCGTTGCTTTGAATGCAAGCTCGGCTTGGTTTATAACCGGCCGCAGCCCAAATTGCAAATGAAGGGTCCCAGCTTTGCAAAATCCAAGTGCTGCACTTGAAATGGTGGGCAAGGCAGCTGCAATAATTGTTGGTCTATCGGCAGCCGCGCTGGGAGAACCTTCGGAGAGCCAGGGGATCTTTAGCAAAGGCGTGACAAGAGCTGAATGTAAATTAGAAATGTTCAGATACAAATTAAACAGCAAGGGGAATTAAGCCCTGGCTCAGCTAACTGAAGTCTTCACTACTTCAAGGTGCTGAATCAAGGCCCTGAGTTTTCCTAAAAGTTGGGGTTTGCGGGTAGTTTATTAGACTCAGAGCAGCACTCAACAGAGGAAAACCTTTTGGACGTCAAACTAGAGGATTTTGTTTCCTTCTGGCCTTAAAACTGTGACTTTCTGACTTCCTGGTTGCATATTTGTGGTGCAGAAACATCAAAAGGCCACGGCTGGGTCAGCGGGAATTGTGCAACTGTGAATTGTAGATTCCATAATCACATTTTTGACTCGAATTGATCCTCAGACCATGAAGAAATTTGCAAATATTTTCAAACGAGGAGTATGGCGGGGACTTCTTCAGTCTGTTTGCAGGCGATTTGCAAACAGAAAACCCTGGCAACATTGGTTGAATACGTAATTAATGCCGTGATTTATGTGCCCGGCTATAATTTCTCCCAGCCCCCTACTCCATGCTAAACAATTTGGGAAAAGAACGACTTGTTTGCCTCATGCTTCATTTTGCCCGTACAGCTCCCTCTAATCCTGTGGTCTGAGATACCCATGTGTGGAAAGGACATCTTTTTCCAGGGGAAATAAAAGGGGGAAATGGTTTGCATTCCTGGTGGATATGGGCCGAGAGAGCAGCTTGTTCTCCCAGTGAGACTTTTAGTGTATTCCCCTTTTTCCCTCCCACAGACAGTGGCTGAACTTGATCAACACCTTTGAGTGGCAGAAGATGCAAATTGATCTGTATGTCGTACGGATGGAGCAGGTATTTCTAGCAGTGCATGAATATAGCGGTATTTGCATCGCAGATGAGCTTCCAAGCTCCGTTCTCCTCCAGCACTTCAACATCTCCCTGAAACCCTACAGAAACGCCTAGATTTAAACCACTAAATCCCCAAGCCCCTTTTGTCCTTATCTTTTGGGTTCAGACGGGGAGGATAGGTGCTCAGCGACGCTCAGGACAGCAGGGAGGAGGCACATTGGGGAAATAAGGACAAATCTGCCTCTTTCCCAAAACGTTTGGAAGAACCCAATGCATGCCTGAAGATCTGAGCAGGACTATTGGTTTTCCATCAAGCCAAAGGTGCCTGCAATATCCCAAGATTATTCTCACAAAGTCGTTAGTGGAGAGTTTGGAGCTTGGCGTCTGCAATTCTGGCCCATGTCTCCTTCCCTGGGCATGTCCCCGAGAAAATTGAGACCAATCTCATAATGTCTGGCTGGAGCTGCTTGACGAAAAGTGAACTTTTCTCATTTTTCAGTGGAAAAAACACGTTTCTGAAGAAAGGGCAGGAGGGAGAAAGGAGAAGAGCCTGGGTTTTTTCCCAGCCACTTCTTCCTGCCAGTGCTGGAGTATGATTGATAGAAAGAGATCCAGTCTTGATACTAAAACATCAAGTAACGGAGAGCCTACCACAGCTCCTGATAAGACTGTACTTAGCCAGTCATTTAATGCATGTGTATCCATTCTTCTTCTACCTTAAAATGGGGACAATTACAGTTCCTATTTCTCGCAGACTTGTTGTGAGCCTGAAGTTATTAAGGTCTGTAAAACATCTCAGACCCATTATTTTGCTTTTCTACCACCAGAAAGCGTCCTGCTCTTTATAACACAGCAAATGGCATTGTCTCCAAAGCATCCCTTGTATTTAGGTGAAAACAGAGATGGCCAGCCACAAAGGGCCAGCACAGCCAAGCCAACGTATGCTGACTGGCGTGTCATGATTTTACATAATATTCCAGAAATCCTTCGTTTTGCACAGGCCTTTTCATAAGACAGTCCCAAATGGTTTAATTTCTGGGTTTTCAGAGGCAAAAACGGGCTCTTTGCAGTTGCAGACATTGTTCTTTCCTGGAGGTCACCGATGCTATTGGCTTTCACTGGACCATCTGAGGTGGAAAGTCATCTCCAGCTTCATTTTACAGCCTGGGAAACTGCACCGGTGAGACACGTGCTCTCTCGTCATGGCTCCATCCCCATCATGGCCCCATCTTTGCTGAACGTGTAACTAAAATAAGCCAATCCAGGGAATGTAAATCCCTGTGATGAATCTCAGCCTGTTAACAAAAAACCAGCAGGCACGCCCCAAATTCTGCATTCCCCCCCCCAATAAAACTGTTTGATAGTGAAATAAATCCCTGGGGGCATGTTAGCTGCTCAAAAGTTTGTGGGGGAAATCCTGGGATGATGCGATTTGTCTGTCAAATGAGAGTGAAAAGGGATAAATATCCCGAGAACGAAAACTATTATCCTTTCAGAAAGTGACACCAGAGCTGTGATTTACTCCATGCGTGGGTGCTGAGCCCCGACAGCTGAGATGGAGGTGAGATAATCCTGAGAAATACCTTTAAAAGAAAAAAAAAAAAAATCCCAATAAAGCACTATCTCCGCTTTGGAGCTATCGCTCCGTAATCGTGGGATGCCGGCGATCTTTCACGAATAACCTTTGTTGCTCTCCAGCAAGGGATATTAATAAAGAGAGAGAAGAGAAGGTAAAACATCCCTAACGCCCCCAGGCTGCATCCTCATGATGCTGAGGGATGATCTGCTTGGGTTTTGCTTCTTTGGGCCCAAAGTGGATGTTTCAAAGCACAACACTCCTTGGCCAAGATCCCAAGGACCTGGTGGACATCAGTGACTCTGGAAGCATCGTTTCAGTCCTCCGTGCCTCAGTTTCCCTCTTTGAAAATGCAGGATATTTGGGGTTTTTTTTAACTTTAAAAAAAATTGCTCATTTTTTGGGATGGGTGAACATGGGGGAGTGGAAAGCAGCTGGCTGGGTGGCACAGGCAGGGTACAGCAAGGTACGGCTTTGGGGCTCAGCCGGTGGCAAACGTCCTCCCTGCCCTGTTTTAGCAGCTCACCATGTATTTGCTGTATGTTTAATTATGCATCGTTTCCTGTTCTCATTAGAGACCTTCAAACAGCCTTGAAAATATCCTCATTCAGGGCTTATTTTGTCCTCGTTAAATTTTTATCTCGGCTAAAGGAGGAAGATAATGGCATTAAATCCTACGCAGACGCACGTGAAAGAGAGACGGGAAAGAGCCATCGTCTATCCACCCACCCTGGCCGGGCAAAGACCCCCCCTTTGGCTTAGTGGCAAAATCACGATGGTTTTAACCCATTTCAAAAGCCAAGATGCTGCATGAAAACAGCATTTCCAAGCCATAGGCCAGCACCTCTGTTCATTAAGACTCTTGGGGAGGACTTTAAAGGGGAAAGGGAATTTTTTATTATTTACATTTTTTATTATCCTCATTGCCCTTTGAGCCTTTCCCCACCCCCGGCTGCTCTCTTTTGCTTGCAGTGTCTGCACTTTTGGGGCTTGAGCGAACCAATTAGCGGCTGTGCGTTAGCTCGGGCCATTTGAAGGCTCTTTGCTCGTCTCCTGCAGCCGGTTGGGCTCTGCCATGGGCTGCCCTTCCCCTCTCTGCTCCTCCTCCCCAAATCCCCCCTCCAGAGAGAGGCAAGGGAAGGGGAACCACAATGACTTTGCGACTGATTGGCCTGGAAAACCAAAGGAAAACGTGGAAAACGTGCTTTCGGGATGCATTTCAACCTCAGTTATATCAAGAAAGTTTCCCTGGTCCCCTCCATCCTTGCCCTGCTCTGTCCCTTCTTGCACTCCTTATCACCTCGGCTCCTTAAAAAAAAGAAGATTGAGGCGCCCTATCGCTAAATTCATAACTATTTGCCTGCGATTTCCCCCACGGGAAGATGATTAGCAGCAACTTAGTGTCTGATGGATGGCTGTGTTACCGAAGCTCTGTTTTGCATCAAGGCTTCTGAAGATACATCATTTAAATTCACGTGGGCAGGAGAGTATTAAATAAATGCCGAGAAAAATACTTATTACAGTGGGGAAATTGGACTGCAGCTTTGTACGTATGCATATTTATAGTGATTTAATAATCAATTATTGCATTGGCAGTCAATATGCGCCTTATTAAATCTTTGCAGGAAGTCGTCTTGAGAACTTTCATTTCAAAAGGTGATTTTAATTCTCTTCTGTAATTGTTCTTTTGTTTCTCTGTTGGCCACCCATGAGCCGTACCACCTAGGTATGATGTGCCCTAGATGGACTGTGGTGAGGAGGCTTGTGGTTGTGTGTTAATGGAGTCGTGAATTGATTTTATTTTCTGGTCTTTATTCACTTCCCTCCCCCCTCCCCCCAACTTTTTTTTTTTTTTCCCCTCTCGTAAGGGATAATTCATTTCGTGATTGCAAATAGATCACTGTAAACTCAGCGTAATGGAGCAGTAATTACCTAAGAAGTGATGGATTTGAGTGGATTTTGTAGGCTAAACGATCTGAGATGTACTGTACGAAGTAGGAGCAACTATTTTGAAGCTGATCAATGAAATGCTGTGAGTTTTCTGCTTATTCCTCTTATAACCAGCTGCCAGCTTAACCTTTAAGGGGGAGTTGAAGCTCCCCAGGTCTCCCTCACAGTGCATTTTATTAACACCTTTGGAAAGAGAGCCATCTGAGAGAGTAACTCGGCAAACATTGCACTTTATATTGCCGGAGTATCTGCAAACCCATCGTCATTTCCAGGACGCCATTTAATCCCGTATTTATTAGTTAGGTTCCTCTTTCCCAGGCAGGTAAGGGGCATCTCAGCAAGGCAAGGGTCATATCTTGCCCTGGCGGATTTGGGCATGGCTTAGGTTGTAAACATGGCAGCAAAGTGCCTTTTTGGGGAGCAGTTTGCAAACTTTTGGTGTGGTGGAACAGGATTCCTGTGTTATTGCAGGGATGCAGCGGTGTAGAGCATCCCTGTGCACCCCGGGGCAGAGGAAAGCAGGCCTGCGATGCCCAAAATTCAGGGATACAGTCAGGCCATCCGGCAAACGATTGCTTTTAGGAGAAGCCACTAGTGGGAGCCGTGGTCCCACACAACCCCCAGCAGACCGTGTCCAAGGGCAGAAATGGTCCTGCGTCCCTGCGGGCTCTGCCTGAGCTTTCACCTACCTTATGGGTTTGGCAATGCCTTTCCCGTTGCTCCTGGCAGCCCCCTGCTTGTGTTCAAAGTTGGGCTTTCTGGGAGGAGAAATGGAGGAGCATGGGAATGCTGGATGGATGGAGAGGTCCCCTCTGCCCTTGCCACCGCAATGGAGATGCCCATGGGACCAGCGGGGAGCACTTTCATAGGATCGTAGAATCATAGAATATCTTGAGTTGGAAGGCACCCGTAAGGATCATCGAGTCCAACTGGGACTCAGCTGGGAAGTTCTTCCTGGTCCCTGGGACGATTTAGAATCATAAAGTTCGGAAAAGACCTCTAAGATCATCAAGTCCAACCGCCAACCCACCACCACCATGCCCACATTCCTATCTGGCCCTGGAATAAGGACAAAGTTTTCTACTCCCGGGTAGTTGGTTGGGAGATGGAGGGAGATGCAAGACACAGCCAAGGCTAGGAATAGATCTTCATTCGCTTCAAGGATGGAGACAGCTTTCAGGAGCATCCCTGAACGACTCCATCAAACCATCTCCTTAGCAGTCTTGGTTTAGCAACAACCATTCTCCTCCTCTCCTCTTCCAGCTAAAATGCATCTCTCCTATTGCTTCTCCTCCTGGGGAACTGTCTCGTTGCCTGAAATAACTGCTTTTTATGGGCACATTTTGGGGGTTCATGGCTCATTTACTGCCCAAACACAAGTCACCTGTCACAGCTTAGGGACACAGCAGAAGAAACCTGCTAGGATGAGGAACAAGAAAGGGTGGCGACACACAGCACTGACTTCAGGATGCCTCTGCTTCCAGATCAGTGCATCCAAATCACAGCTGAACAAGCAGCTTCACGTTGTTTGTTCAGACCTTACTGACTGGCCTTGAGGAGAAAATGATATCTTATTAGGGGCTCTAATAATGTTCCAGATCATCCTCCGTACAGAGCAGATCTGAAGGATTAGCAAAACAAATGAAGTAATGACTTTTCTGTGAAATTAAAATTTTGTAAGATAATCCAAAGAGGAAATAGAAATTTTATTTCAATTATGCATTAAACTTTCTCAGCTCATTTTAGGTCAGGGTTTTAACTGCAGGGGAAATTTATAACAGCGTTGGGCCAGAATAGACTCAAACCCTGCAGCCTGCTCCCGGATCATGCCGTCACACTGATGCACTCCTGTGCACCACCCGGCGTGCTCGCAAACATGCACGACAGCCCCTAAACCTGTCCTTTCCCAATTAAAATCCAGGCTGTAAAGCGTGAGCATGCTGCACGGGTGAGATATTTTGTCCTATGTAATAACTGCATGAATAATTGAAATTCCTTGCATTGCTCATAGCTGAGGACTCCTGGACAGATAAGCAGTTAACAGATGGACTATCCTTTTTCCTTACTGCATCAGAGACCAGAGCAGTATTGGGAAGGTCTGGGACAAGGGTTTATTTCTGATTTGATTTTGAAAGGTTCCACTTTGTGCTTGAATTAGCTGAACTCATGGCAGTGCTATCAGCCCAAAATGGGTTACTGGGGAGAAAACCATCCTGGCAGGTGCATTTCGCGTTTTAAACAAGATTTATTTATTTTGTTAAAACAGAATTCAATCAACACCTTCGCTTTTTCCCATAAAGAGGAGAAGGATGCGTCACGCCACGGCAGCCCTGAGGACCTGTAGGTATGAACAGGGCAAGTCTCTACCACCACGTCCACAAAAAATTGCTTTCCAGAGCTCCCTCATAAAGGCACTGGGATCCTGCTCTAAAATGGGGGTGAAGTGAGTTTCTGGAGCCGCCCTTAGGGGACAGTTGTTACAAAGCCACGCTTGCTGTCACTGAAAGGTTAATCGCCGTGAAAGATTTGACCAGAGAGAAACCTTCGAAAGAGATTTTATTCCACATCCTAGTAGCTCTTAGGATCTACTAATGTCCAGGAAGGAAAATAAATAAATAAAAATCGGGTAATTCATTAGCAGCCATAATCTAGTGTGTGTCACATCTGGTTAGGCACCACAGTATGTATCATATGCCTCAAAAGCAAGGAAATGAGAGGTTAACGCATTTCCTTGGTTTTGTGAGCTGTCTACAGACCGCGCTCTTATCTTAATTGATACAGCCTCAGCCTTTCTCTGCACGCCTCCGACAACAAGCCCAGCTTTTTGTCCTCTCGAGTTATTAAAGACTCCACTCTGGGTGATAGAAATAACAGTCGCGCTTGCTGAGGATGTGGTTCTCTTGGTGCAAAGCCCCAAATCTCCTTTTTTTCTAGCTTCTTAGGGCTAGACATTTAAGTCTTCTTTCAGTATTTGAACACTTTGCTGTTGGGCTCTGCAGCAGGGGGTAGGATCCAACCCCATTCCCACCCTGTATGCTGAGAAAAAAACTGCAAAATCAGCCAGTTTCCCATCCCAGATGGGAACATATCCTGGCCATCTGGAAGCAGGTGGCCGTGGGCAGGTAGCATATGAAGCTCACAGAACGTTTCCGTGAAATATCATGGTTTCAGCATTTTTTTTCCCACCCTGGAGAGAAAAAAAAAACAACAACCCACACAACCAGTATCACTGGGACATACCCAACGAGCCGAGGCTCACACCCGGCTGATCACACAGATATCTGGCTGTGGGAAGAGGAAGAAGAGGGGAAGGTACCCTTCATTTGAAGCCTCCACCAGGATATGATGGCAAGGAACCAGCTTTTCCATTGGGGCTGGATATGGCTTTTTGCACCTGAATTTAACCACTAGCTCCTAAAATACCATGTATAGGCTATGTCCATCTCCTCCACGAGGTACAGCGAAGTCCCTCAGGACAAGTGTTGAGATCATTCCTCACCAAATAACTGAGTTTCCAGCACTTTAGCTGCCAATACCAGCTTTCTCCCAAAGCTCTTCATGCCTCCAAGAATAAAATCAGTTCCTTCTTTATTCGTGTTTATTCTTTAGATATTGCCAGTGGGGTGGCAAGGATTTGGGACCCAAATCTGCTGAAGTGAGGTGGTGTTTATTTTGTTTCTCTGCTCTTCCCCACCGAAGGGCACTTACTAGCCTGTGGATTGACAGCTGTGTCACCTGCATGGCAGCGTAACTGGGTTTGCAGACAAAAGAGACCGACAGCTTGGTAACGATAGAAATGTAAATAAATAAAAGTCTGGGCCTGTGTGCTGATAAATCTCTTACCAGGGACTCTGATTTAGAGATGGGGGGGGGGGGTGGGAAGGGGGAGAAAAACAGAAAAAATACTCTTTTTCAGCAATAAAGCTTGAAAAGTACAGCTGCAAATCCTCGGGGCAGAGCCATGTCCCCTCTCTGCTACGATAGAAAGAGGAGTCGGAGCCCCAAATTATTTGCAGCTTTAGGAGGACACTTCCTATCCCTCTATGTGGGAGGATGTAAAGGGAATTTCTCCCCAAGCTGACACAGATGAGCATTTGGTGATACCCAGGAGTTGACGTGTGGCAAACAGCACATGGTGAAGATGCTGAGTCAGGGAGGAGTATGGTGGTACTTCGTTTGTTCGGCACCCAGGTCCCATAGGATCCCGCACAAGCAGCTTTGGGTTTGATGTCCTGGGCCAGTGAACTCAGGTAAATCAGAATATATATAGGAATAAAAAAAACCCCAACACGCAGGATTTAAAAAAAAAAAAAAAAAGAAAGAAAGGAAAAAAGAAGGATTTCCATCAACCATGATCTGAGCATAGGACATCCAGCATGGCAGCGCCGGGGACAAGCCTGTCTCCGACGGGGAACAGCATTAGCAGCGTTTACCAGAACTTTATCCCAAAATAGTCTCATTACTCCTCAATATGCCATGTCAGCACCCGGCAGTGAAAATAGTCCACGCTGACGCCTTCAGACTTCAGCAGGGCCATAATGGGAAACAAATTGCGCGAGACTCCCGGGCGATGGAGTGATGGCAATCTGCATTTGTGCTCTCAAGCGAGCCAGGCTTCAGCTGGGAATTCAATAAATACTGGTAGAGTTAATTCTCCAAGAGCCGTTCTTTGGTGATGGACAAGATTGACAGCTGTCAATGGAGCTGACGGCTTGCCATGCTTCATCCCTGGCAGAAATGGAGATGAAGAAGGGGAGCTGATGGCTCTTGAAAGTCTAGGGGAGCAAAAATCAGTGTAAGGCATGGCCAGCCCTGGAGCAGCCCAGGGAAGGAAGAAATTCCCTGTGGATTTCTACACGTCAGGAGGCGTGCAAGTCTTTTAAATTCTCCCAAAAGGGGGAAAAACCCCACTAAAACGAAAAAACCACTACAAATGGTGCCCACTTGAGTTATTCCAACAGGCAGCCCTGTGTGCTGACCTGCTTTTCCCCACACATTTCTTTTCTGTGTGTGGCATAAACAGAAGTTCAAGCTGTCTGGGAGATGTCAGGAGTGATTCATAGGCTGGCTTCTTGAATCACGAAGCTGTTTTAAGAAGTCCTTACATATCTCCACCTACTTTGGTGGATGGTTTTTATTCACCTTGTTCTTCCCAACCCCTTTGTGGTCCTCGTTGCCAAGCTTATTCCTGCCGAAGACACCAACCCTGCCTTTTAATAAAAGCTGGGACTCCTCTATGACTCTGGGATCAAGGGGTTTAAGGCAAAACCCACCAATTTTCACATTCCTTAGACCCCAAGAACCAGCAGTGCTTCAGCTCAGGGCTTTTCCCACCTGAAGTTGATTAAAGTGAAAACCGGAGAGCTGGAAATGAGCCGTAAGAAACGCTGGTCTGAACTTTTTGCAGGAGTAAAAGGGGAAAGTGGCAATGAATTGCTATTATGCACATCATGTAGTCCCTGAAAGTGCTGCTGAGTGTAGTCATACATTCATATAGAGTCAGCCAGGAGTCCATTTTTACATTGCTACGGACAGGGAGATGGATATATGGACTATTATATGTTCCCAGCTGGAGAAGAGTGGCTTTAGCTTTATGTCCAGAACACCCTGGCATTGCTGCAGGCTTTGGGGTGGCTCCTCCTCCTTTTTTTCTCTCTTATCACCTCTTGCTTTCACGGGGTGGTATCAGGCAGCGTAGCCACCATTAATGCCTGCCTCCTCGACCATCATCACCCTTCCAGGGATGCAGGGATTTGGGAAAAGAGCCCGAATCCTGCAGCGATGTTCTTAGCGGTCATACGCCAACCCCTGCATCTCCAAGTCACTCTGAAAAGTATCTACAGCACCAAATCCAGATTTCCTCCTCCCCTTAAGTGCTGTGGCGCTGGGCAAGTTTCGACCTCATGTTTTCTTCTGGGGAGTGGGGTGTTTTCGGTTTTCAGGATGCTGTCAACAAGATCTTGCCTCATTTTAGCTTAAAAAACACCTTTTCTGGCCGTGGCAGCCCCTCGCCCCGCAGAGCAATGCTGTCGTTTGTGAATATTTGCACTGAACACGGTGTAACCATTTGCTTTTTACATAAAGGCAAAGCTTTTTCAGAGGAGAAGTATTTAATTTTAATTAGTAGCCAAGATTGCTCTTTCTCATCTCCTGCCTCTGTAATCCTTCCCTTAAATTAAAATGAAAGTTTTGTAATTGGAAATTAGAAAAATTATTACAGATTCACATGAAATAGCAGCCTATATTTGAAGCCCAAGTCCCTGCGCATCCCTTTTAGGAGAAAACTGGGATACAGGTGGCTTCCCCTATCCCCTCTGCCTTTTGGAGCTGAGTCTGGACACCTCCCTGCACCTCTGGGTTAAAACACATGATGCTTAATTGAGTTATCTAAACTCTTCTCCCCTTTCCACCGGGGTGGACTTCTCCCGAGGTTTTGAACCGAAACAAATTGCCTCTTTTCCTAGTTAGACCTCCCCAGGGCAAAGCTCTACAGCAAATTAGGTATTAACATCTGTACAGCTCTGTTATCCACCACGCCAATCACAGCTCCATAATTGCCCACAATGTCTTCCCTGAAGGATGCCTGCTTGTATGTTTAATAAAACAACCAAACCGGGTCTCAAATTTCCTTGCTTGTATGAAAAATTCATTGCTGCAGTTCCCAGTAAGTGTCGATCCGTCGTATACCTGCCATCGGCTGCGAGGAGGAATTCTGAGCCTAAGGAGATGCCGGCAGTGCGACGGGGTTGAGCGGCTCCTCTCCCAGCGCATCCCTAGACACGCACAAGGGGGAAACTGAGGCAGGGAATTGAGAAGCAGACGGAGGATTTGGGGTGAAAAACCCAGGGAAAGGAGTTTCCTTCATTGCAGTATCGGATTGGCACACACTGACTTCAGATATTCACCGAGTCCAGAAGTGAGTTTTACCTCACCCCTCTGCAGAGGCTGCAGCACCGACTGGGGCTTTCCAAACTCCTCGGCAACTTGAGCACTGCCAGCAAGCGACTGGAAGCTCGTCTGCTAAAATATGCACCCAAAAATGTAGCGTAAATTGTATATTTGATTGTAAAAATTGCAGTTCATGCTGTGTTGCTTAGTGACATAAATCATCCGGTGGTAGGGCAGAATACTAATGCTCGACTTCTGTAAGGAGCTGACACGGAGCAGCCTAGGTAAGGATTTATCTACCAACCAAATGTTGTTCCCAGGAGAGCGGCACAAGCAATTCTGCATAACAAACACATTCCTCGGCTGCGGGATATACTAATGGACGCAAACCAGGGGAAAATATATCCGCCTGCTTCTTCGTGACAAACTATCTGGAAGAGGCTGGTGCAGAGGAGAGGAGGAGGGCAAGTTTTCCACCTGAGTTTGCGATGCTGATAGAGAAATAAAAGTGCTTGAGCGCACACGGGCAGAGCGGGGTTGATCTGTCATCATTACCGGCCAAAATCTGAAATGAAGGGGAAGATTCATAGCAAAGTTTTGCTTCTATTTGGTAACATTATGGAGCTTTCTTTCAGAAGTGGGTTTTGCGGGTTGAGCATCACGAGCTCCACTTTTGGGGGGGGGGGGGGAAACTGAGGCACGGGAAGGAAAGGTCCTATAGCAAGCACAGGGTGGCTTTGAACGTGGATGAGCATCCAGGAGGTGATGCGCAGAGCTTCATGCCTCCCATTTTTGGGGCTTGGTGATTGCCCATCTGGTTTTACCATCCCTTTCAGCTCTTCAAACTACTTACTGTCCCACATCGGCACCTGCCTTCGGATGGGTTGAAGGCGCCCTGAGTCCCATGCCGGGCTCTGGCGGCTCCCAAAGGATACAGAAATCCCTGAGGATGCATCCAGCGCTAGGTGCTCTACAAAAAAGGCATTGGGGTCTTTGAAATCACCCTCTCCCATCTCTGAAGCTGAGAAGACAGCTGGCAAGTTGGGAGGAGAGACACGTTTGATAGTAACTAGAGATGTTAATAATTGAACAGATGATGAACCGGGGCGCAGGGAGATTAAAGCTGAGATTTGCCAAAGGGGTTTAGATGCATGAGCCCAATTAAAAAGAACAAGAGGAATTAGACTAAATTGAGGCCGAGTTCCCAAATCCCTTAAGCCTTGGCATTAGACGGAGGGAGAGACGAGTTCTGTCCGTTCTCTGCTATGTCCCAGCGCCGGATCGGGCCCTTCGCAGCTCCCATAATGGTCATGGAGGCATCGATCCGTGGGACAAAAGCAATCGGCGGAGCTCAGCAGGACCGTACGCACGATTGCCTATGGTGACCGACGGTCAGCCGGGATTTGGGGGGATGCTCCCAGCTCCCCGGGTGATGCTCGTCTCGGCACGCGCGGTCGGCAGAGTTACCTGCTCCTCCTGCCAAGCCGCATCCCTGCAAAGCCTCCCTGGGCACAGCATCTCCGCAGCCCCTTCTTCCCAAAAAGCTCTTATCTTCCTGTAGCTGCTTCCTCAGGCGTTGCAAATACCACAATCCCTTTTTTCCCAAAATGCTCCGGAGGGAAAACTGGGCATTTAGTTTCCAAATAAACCCCTTGGATTTATTTTTTTTTTTTTTTCCCCTGCTGCTGCCAGAGCGGTTGTAATAATAATAATTAATCATAAGCAAAGCTTGCTCTTTTGAATGGGACAATATTAATACTAGTTGGCAAGCTATATCATGCTTTACAGACATTAACTAATTAATCCTCAGAATAACAGAAGGTGCTTTTTAACACCCAAATTGCGATGAGCGGGGCAACATCCCCGGGATAAAACCCTTCCTTCTTACCCAAAAAGAGATGGTTTGGGTTTGGGGGCTGTGGGCGATGCTCAGGAGCTTCCCAGGGGGGACCAACATCACCTTGTGTTGTGGGTTGGACGTGCTTAAAATAAAATAAATAAAATCATATAACGCCCAGGTCAAAAAGCACAGGGGAGCAGGAGGCTTGGAGCCCAATGCCCCTATTTTCGAGGGGGTACCTTTCCACCATGGATCTGCTCCTTTAATGATTAATAGTTTATTCCACTTTTCCCCTCTTCCTTCTAATTTACTGACTTGTTCGGGTTTTGGTTTTTTTCTCTCTCAGCTAGAACAATGGGAGGGTTTTGAAGCTGGAGATGTAATAACGCCAGAGTCTTCAGTTTCCCCGTTATGATTCCTCATTATAAAGTTATTTCCCCATGATTTGAAATATAAATGATGCCTTTGATGTCTGCATTTTTAAAATTGCTCTTTTTAATTTTCTCCTTTTAATTTTTCCCCAACAAGATGCTCTTCCCCCCCTCCCAACCACCAACACCGCTTAACTCAACCCCACTGCTCCGATGCGGCATTGTAAACACGGCTTGGGCAGAATAAATAAAATGCCTCGAATTGCAAGATTTTGCTTTGAACAAATGGGATAATTGGGGCAGCTGGAAAAAAAAAAAAAAAAAAAAGAAAAAAGAAACAGCCTTGAATGCGATTTTTTTTTTTTTTTTTTTCCTTAAAGGAGGGGGAAATAAAGCCCAAGCCTCCCTGCTTTTGAGCTTTTATCAATAAATAAGAGGCAGCAAGCCCATCTGGGTGAGGAGCACTGTCAGATGTCCCTCTGAGCTGTGTCCCCACTGTCATCTCCAGCTCCTTTTCCCCTCCAGTTTGCAGCGGTGGGGCGGGACGGGGGGCTGCAATGTGTTAGCAGCAGGGAAGTGCACGCTATAGATAAGCCCCTGCCAATTTTGCTCTAAACTTACTTAATTAAAAGCCGGAGACTCCTGATGCTGGGGTGATGCCAGCTCCCGCTATAATTTCCTACGCCTGCAAATATTATAGCCTTTGCTTGCGCATTGCCCATAGGGCAGCAGGGACATATAGAAGAAGGTATGTGGGTATATAGGGAAAGCATTTTCCCACCAGCATCCCTGGGCAGATGAGAGCCCCATATCCCGTAAAGCTTTTTCTTGGCAAAGCTGCTATTTGCAGGCAGGAGGGAGCCCACGAGCGCCAGGCTCTGCTTGCCTGATGCTGGCGATAAAGACCCCGTTGCTATGAGTTTAATTAAAAATTATTGTTTCGTTTGCATGGCGGGGGCCCACCCCCTTGCAGCTGGATCCGTGGGAGCGGGTTCAGCGGGGTGTGCGTTATCCGTAACGGCGATTAATAAAGCGCGGGAGAGAGGGCGGCACCTTTGGGAGCAAATTGGGAAGAGGGGAGAGGAAAATTGATGCCAGCCTAGGCTGGCAGCATCCCTGGGGATCGCTGGGGAGATGGAAAATGCTTCCCGAACAGCGGGATCGGACTTCTGCCAAGGCAGATAAGTCAAGGGGAAAGCGCCGCTCTATTATTTTTTTTATTTCTTTGGTTTAACATTTCCCTCACCTGATCCTTCAGCTGAATTTCCAGAGGTGATGTGTCTCAGCAGCGCTGAGCATCCCAGGGAAGCAGAGAGATTAATGCCATCCCCGCTACACAGCCCTGCACCGGGTTTGTCTGAGGCATGCTGGAAGGAAGCATCTCCCTAAAAAATTAATATCAAGTCGGGGGATTCCTCTACCCTGTAGTATACTCAAAAACTGTGGCCAGTTGGGGATTAAAACTGGTATCTGGCCACCATGAGAAGCAGCTCCCAGGGCAGGGAGCAAGCCCGGTTCAGCAGCTGGTTAAACAGGTTGGTAGAAGGCGGCTTGGGAACAGAGAATAACCCCCGAAACACTTTAAAAACCAATGGAAACTCCCAAATCCAGGGCAATTTGGTCCCATCTCATGCAAAGCCTGGCATCGTCCTCTCGGCGATAGGGACTGAGCATCCCTGCAAGGCTGTAAATCCCCGGGACGTGACAAACATCCCGGATAACTCGCCTGGCATCGCGGCACACAAGTACCTTGAAACAAGCTGCAAATTAAGATGAGAGTAGACAAGGCTGGATTTAAAATCTATATTATACTTGTTTTTAACAGGCCTTTAAGCTGGACATTTTATTATTTTATAAAAATAGGATATTAAAAAGAGAATCAGGCTCAGATGAAAAATTTAACAGGGAGTGCGATTTAAGTTTTCATCTTCTAACGATGTCCAGAGAATGGATGTCTTCTTGAAAAGGACAAACCACGAATTAAAGTGATAGTCAGATGATAAAAGCCTTCACTTAAAATATATATTTCTTCCCCATGTTATTAATAACATGCGAGATTAATATTTTAAACTGGATGAATTTTAAAAAATGTCATTGCCAAGCCAGATTGAAAGCTTTTTGCTGAGATTACAGCGTCGGGGGTGGGGGGGAGGACCCGTCCCTATATTCATTGCAAGACTGCTATGTATATTTTATAGATGTTAAATATGAATATCACTTTCCTCGCCCTCCTCATCCTCACCACATTTTCTTGTGTCTATTTGCACTTTGGAGCCAACGCTAGCCGGGGTGCTTCCAAAGGAGGCAGGGATTTGCTCTGGGAAAGCCAAAAAAAGCCCTTTTTGCCAGCAAAAATGCCAACCTTAATGGATGTTACACTTTTAAAGGGCACGGGAGCATCTCAGTGCCGGGTCCTCGTGCGCCGGAGCAGGAGGGAGAAGTCCATAACTCACTGCCAGGCCCAGAATGCATAATTTATCCCTTGCAATTCTCCATCAATTGGTTATTAAAAGTGCCCTCCCTGTGATGGGCTGTATTAAGTATGTACAAGGGAAGAGATTAATCTAGTTCCCAAGGTAACTAACTCCCAGTTACGGTCCGTAGGGAAAACTTTGCTTACTTTGCCATAAAAGATTGGTTCTTTGGCCCATTTGGGGGTCAAAAATTAGTATTTTGGTGCAAAGCAGAGCAGCATCCCCGTGTATAACCTCCACAAAGGTCCCTGCGTCCTCGTGGGCTCTCCAACAACCGTGGGAGCGTAAATATAATCATATATTAAAAAATAAGGTTGAAGGCTGGATCTGCTGGCATCCAGGGCATCATTTTTTTGCAAAGCTCGAATAGGCAAAGAGTCATTTCCCTTGACGGCCTGTCAATGAGGCACAAAGAGCATCCCAGCATCACTGAGCTAAACAAAATGGAAATAATTAAGAAAAAAAATAATTTCCTGGAGCAAAGCACCCTCCAAGCAGCCATTCTCTCCCTGCTAAATGCCAAGGATCGGAGCTCGGGGTCTCGTTGTGATAATGACCATGAGCTGATGGAGAAACTCCCCAGGGCAGAAGAAAAGATCTGGGAGAATAAAACTGCTTGTGCTGGAAAATATTCAGCTATAGGAGGCTGCAATGCTGGGGGTAGCTGGGGATGGTTTTATTGAGGTGAAGGTGCCCTGAGCCGTGTGGGAAGGAGATAGGGGAGTTAAATTGCCTCGTTCCGATCTCCGGGTGACTGTGTGCCAGCAGCTTGTGTGGTTTTTTCTTCCTGATGCAGATATATGGACATAATCCACCTCCTCTTACTCAGTAACGCTCTTTATCCTGTGAGGTCCGAGTTTGCACAGCAGCTGGTGCTCTCAGCTATGTTTTTCGGAGGGTGAAGCCAAGGGAAGAGGTTGAAGCAGTTGCCCTTTATTTACAGCAATAAAAAAAAAAAAAAAAGTATTTAAAAATCCATCATAAATAATGAATAAAATTCAAAAGCCCAGAGCAAATGGTCTTGCTATGTCCAAACTCCACTGTCTCCCTATGGGAAGCTATATCCAACAGCCCCAGGTCTAAAAGCTCTGGGTTTCCCCATCCTTGCTTCCCATGGGGTTTATTCCTTTGCAAAATTGTGGGATGTTCTTCTCATTTTCAGGCATTTTTGGCCTCCAGCAATTTTATTACCCCCATTTCCTCATGCTCAGCGACACACACCCAGGACCTTGTGACTCCGCATCTCATTGCCCTACTTCTCCTTTTTGGGCTTCATCTGCAAACTAGGAGAACCTTGTACCATAATAATGGTACCACAATAATGTACCAGTGCCATAATCCCTCTGAAAAAAAAAATAGAGAGGAAAAAAGCCAACAAAACTAATAAAATGGGAGTGTTGGTGCACATGGGCCCAAACACTGAGAGATGATGCTCTTTGGAAATAAAGGAAGAGGAGTGGCTCTGGAGACACATAAACATCTAAGTGGGGATGTTTAAATAATTCAGGCAGAGGAATGAATAAAAAGAAAAAGCTTGGCCAAAGATGGGAACGGCTCGGGAGGCAGCAGATCCAGGCACAGCCAAAGCAGAGGAAGGCTAGACTGGCCTGAACCCGGCGGCTGGGAGGGAACGGGTTGGATCCTGCACCCCTCCAGATGCTTTCCTCCACCTTGTAGGGACGCTATCAATAGATGGCACTCCAGATCTGCTCCTTCCTCCTATTGCAAATCCTCTATCCATGGTGGAGAGGTGATGGCTCAACTGGGGGGCACCTTTTGGAGCAAAGAGGTGCTCCAGTGGCCTCGCAGCCCTCCTTGTGTAGCTTGGAAAAGCAAAGCCACTTGCTTGAACATATTTTGGGTGTCCAGGCACGACGAGGACTCATTTAAAAATAGAATAAAAATTGCTAAAGACTTTTCAAGCTGTATTCTGATGTCGGGATAGTCCGACATTCCCATCTCCAGTGCTCCCAGTGCCGGCGAAGGGATCAAAAACCCAGGGAGAGAAGGAGTGCAAAACCCCCCTAACCACCTCCACCAAATTGCTTTTACTTAACAGTTTAGGTCAGCTTCAAGTAGGTCACAAGGATGTGTGTATCTTCAGAATAAAGTCTTTAATCGGCTGATGGATATGAAAAAATAAATTACAGTGGCAAAATGTAATAAACGTTAAAGGGAAAATGATGAGGGTAATATAACTACATTGATTTAACTAGGATGATATAGAGGAATTGTCTGGTTTATAGGTCTTTAGATGTCTATTAGTGGCTCTGTATTAAGGAATAGGGCTGTTCTCTTGATATACTTAAGAGCTGTCAGTAATTCCTATTTCACAGTCCACTGCTTCAATTCAGAAAGTGCGGTGCAGCCCCAGCGACCCCATCCCGGGCTCGCTGGAGGGTGACCGCCTGCCAAAGGTTTCCTTTTCAAGCCGGCGGCGAGCTAAGCAGCCAGATTATTCAAACCCACGCCGCGGCGAAGAGGAGCTGGCGGTCCCCTCCCTGGGGACTGCAGTGGCATTTGTTTTAATAACTTCTTCGTTATGCCCCCGCTCTTCCTCCACCGTAGGAGCGCGCGGCTTGTGTTGGGGGAGAAGACCCCCAAGGCTTCAATCTGCAGGGTCCAAATGATCTTCTTCCCATGGTTAGGGTTATATCTGCATTTTCAGACCTTTAAATGCTTTTTTGCATCTACCTCTGTGTGCCTAATTTTACCCGAGGGGTGGGAAATCAGTCCTGCTCTTACTGCTCTCCCTTTCCTCCTGCTAACGAGCATTTCAGCCCAGCTCCCAGGGTGGCGGCGAGGCCACCCTTAATGAAAATATGGAAATCTTTTTCTGAAGCAGAGATGGAGGCAGGGACTTGGGAGAAAAATTCACCTCCCTGGCCCTGCCTGACCCGCTGCCAAGCAGGTGAGCTGGTCCTCAACCAGCTCCAGCAAAGCCTCCGGCTATCCATCGACCTGCAAAGGATGTTTGTAATTCAGAAAGGATGTTTGTAATTGAAATTGAAAATTGAAAAAAGAAATCCTGGTTGAATTTCCTGGATGGAAGAGGTAATGCCTAACCACGGCAGCCCAGGACCAGAGAGATATTTGGTAATTTCCCTTTTTCCACTTAATTCCTAGCACCCGCCAAAGTGAGGAGCATCCCAGCCCCGCAGCCTCCACCACGGCTAAAACCAGAAAATCAAGCTAGCCCAGATAAAAACATTCAATACCGTTCTTCAACGTGAAAAAGGACAGATTGGCACAGTTCTCTTCCCAACCTGCTCGTCACAGAGAAATAATTACACTCCTTAATTAGACTTGCAGGGTCTATGTCCCTGTTCAGGCGAGGCTGGGCTGCAGCTGGCGGTGGTGGCTCTTCCTGAGTTTTTCCTCCTGGGAGAGCTCACCCAGGAGCAGATGAGCACCCCGGTGCCACCGGCCACCTTCTTCTCCACTTGCTGCCCTGCCAAAAATGATGGTTTTATTGAAATTGAAATTTTCTAGTGGGAAAAAAGCAATTTTCCACTGGGAAAAGGCAAAAGAGTGGGAGGACAGCAAGGTTGCAGACACCCAACGTAGCCAGGGGAGGGAGAGCAGAGGAGTTTTTGGGAATGTTGCATCTTCATCGCACCTTAAAGAAGGCAACCAGCTCCGAGTTTTTGCAAAATAATTGCAAAAATATTGCAATAATTGTTTCTCTTCCAGGGTTGGTAGCTGTAGATGTCGTGTGGCTCCTACCAGCCCTGGGATGCTCCTACCATCCTCCTGTTGGGATACATTTCCATGATGTGTAGCATCCTCCTGAGGAGCAAATTGCATGTCATGATAGAGCACATTTCAGCTGGATACAATAGGACTCATCCCTCTGACAATGGAGCAGGAGGGATAGCACAGAGCTCTACACCAAAATCCATGCGAAACACTGAATAGAAAAGAGATAGGATGGTTTTGATCCCAAAACTGCCTTTTCCTGCTTTTTAGCAAGAAAGAAACATTTCAAAAAGTATCAGAAACATGACGGAAAGTTGTTTTTCTTGACGTTTCATAACATTTTCACCTGCAGCATTTTGGTTGCTTTCTTCTTTTTTTTTTTTTTTATGGCTTACAAGTAAAAGAGGTTTTTATCGAAAATCTGTTTTTCAGGAACAAAAAATCGATAAAAATATATCAGTTCAAGCCTTTGTTAAAGAACTAGGAAAAGGTCCCCCAGTGCAAAAAAGAAAGCCTAAATGTCTTGTTTGGATTACCCACCGAACTTTTAAATGTCTCGTTACGCGAGACAAATCCTGCACTTAACGCAGAATTTTTTTGCATAAAGGTTTGTAAAAATCCCAGTGCCATCATGAGCAATTCATAAACCAAATCAAAAAAGGCTAAAATCATCGAATAACTGGTTTGCAATGATTTATTTGGCCAATTCCAGCCACAACCAAATTCCTGAGGCTTCAATAATCTCTTTAGCACTGTCAGATTGGGCTCTGCATGTGACAGTTTTATCCATTGCCATTCTCCTCCCTTCTTTTTTAGCATTAAACAAAAAATAGGGATGCGGTGCAATTGATCTGGCATTTTTCTGAGCATCTCCTGCCCTCCAAGAGTCAATGTTTCACCTTTGGGAAGGGTTCCAGAGAGCCAGTAGCAATCTGCATCCCAGCATATGTATTGGACTCCTTGGGAGCCGTTACAGTGATGCAGAGATGCACTTTGCTTCAGTAAATCCAGCAGTCATTTAAACCCCCTGAGCACATATATATATATATATATATATATATATATAATTTTCACCATCCCTTAATCCAAGCCAGGGTGCTGAAGGACAAAGTTGATTTCTGTATTTTTAATATATCAATCTCAGCTGCTCTTTGCTTTCTCTTCCCGGGGATTTTCACTTCTACTTCCTTTTTTTTCCCCTTTTTTTTTGCTGGACGTATTCCAGCAGATCCAGGATGTGTTTGATATTGCTCCTACCATATCAAAGCATTCAACGCGCACAGATTTCAGTGAATTGTGAAGGAAAGCAAGAGATGTTTTTATCTCTCTGCCTCTTCTCTGAATCGCCTGGAGCCCGGACTTCTCTCTGTCTGAGCCACGTGATGTGGCTGCAGCCCCAAGCCAAGTCGAGGGAGGAGGCTGGTGTGATGGGTAAAGCATCAGTGCACACCTCCAGAGATGGGGCCAAGCCTCTGCTCCAGCACAGCTTTTCTGTATGACCTTTAAAAGGGCAGGCAGGCTTGGAGCTGTGCTTCTCCAAGGAGGTGGAAAGCTCCTGGTGCTTGCATCTCACCCGTGGTGCTTGCATCTCACTCCTGACACTTGCATCTTGCTCCTGGTGCTCGCGTCTTGACCCTGGTGCTCGCGTCTTGACCCTGGTGCTTGCATCTCACACCTGATACTTGTATGTCCCTCTTGTTGCTTGCATCTCCCCCCTGTTGCTTGCATCTCGACCCTGGTGCTTGCATCTTGACCCTGGTGCTTGCATCTCGACCCTGGTGCTTGCATCTCACTATTGGTGTTTGCATCTCACTCCTGACACTTGCATCTTGCTCCTGGTGCTCGTGTCTTGACCCTGGTGCTCGCATCTCACGCTTGATACTTGCATCTCCACCCTGGTTCTTGCATCTCCACCCTGGTTCTTGCATTTTGCCCCTATCACGGTGGGCACAGCCAGGTTCAGCAGGCAGAGAGCTGCCCCAAGCCCTTGATCCCAGACTTCACCACCCATGAGGTGGACAACACAAGGGGTTTGTAGCCTCCCCGTAGGAAGGGCCACGTAAAACGAGATACGTTGGGTTTTGTTCCTCCATCTGACCCTCAGCGACCACGCAATGAATAGCTGGAAGGGTCTTAGATGGGCCAGGCACTGCGGGGGTCGGAACAGGCAGGATCTGTCCCACCACCCCCAGGGTGAGGGAAGAGGCCAGGAGGGAAGACAAGCAAAGTCACCTTGCTTCCAGCGGTGGCTTTTAGGTGAACACCCATAACTTAAAACATGGGTTTGCTTTACTAAAATGAGAAGTCTTTGCCTGGAAGCCCATAATACGGATTAAAACCACAGATGGAGCATGATGCGGCTGAAGGTTTCCGCTCCCCAAGTGCTCTGAATCTTAATTAAGTCACCCCAAAACCCCCCACTCAATGTCCCCCACGTGCAGTGGTCCCACCACCTGCACTATGGCTCTCACCTCACTTTGTATTTCCATCGTGGCTCTATCAAGTGGGACAATACAGCACGCAATATATAATAACATTTATTGCTGCAGCTACAGGGAGAAAGAGCATTTCTTGAGCGCTATAGGAGCCATATGGGGGTAGCACATTTATATCTCCATAAGGGTTTTTCCAAGATCGCTGCAGGAGAGCAAGCTGAGAACTTAGGAACAAAAAAAAAATGGGAGAAAAAAAGAAACTCCCCCAAACCCTTTGGCACTAAAGACCTAGATGGAACGTAACGTCTCGAGAACAAAATACATTCAGCGTGGAGAGAAATAGCTATGTGTAATGGACAATATATATAGGCAGAAAGAAAATCGTCAGCATCAAGCTGTTCTTGTGAAATATTTGTCAACGCTAATGTCGCATTTCTCAACCTGAAAAAATAACCAACCCACCATCAAGTGATGCTTCATGTTCAAAAACTTCTGGTCCAGGCTCCCAGGATGCAAGTGCTGGGATTTCGGGTCAGACACGTGCCAGGGAATTGCTCTCGGCCCCAAGCTGGAAATGGAGCCCGTTTTTCTCTGCTAGCTAAAACAAAAGTCCCCTGCCTCACTCTGCTTTCTGCCAGTTTACCCGTCACCCCAATTAAAGGGCATCCAGCGGATGAGAAAACCTCCCCGGCGTTAATCACGGCGGTAACAACCTGCAGCCGCCGGAGCAGCATAATAAGGTCACATCCAGGCAGCAGAGTAACCCACTCCTCCTGTCACCTCTTGTCAGCCCTTTCTCCCCAAATGCCCTTTAATTAAGGGTCGCTAAAGACTTTCACTGCTTGGAAATGATCCCGAGCCCGGGTTTATATCTGCAGCAGAAAGAATGGACGTGGATTCTTGCAGTGAGGAGAAGGAGCGAGGGGCTAAAGATGATGCTCCATTAATGGACATTAATGGACATTAAAATGAAAATAAACCCCCCTGGGCTCCCCCATCAGCTCTGTGTCCTTTTGGCACTGCTTGCCTCTGGATAAATAAAATATCAGTCTCAGCCCTGTATATGGAGCCGGGAGAGGCAGAGCCACTGCCAGGGTCACTTCCCAGCCCTCCCCTTCCCTGCGTGCTCAGTTGTTTCCCAGATGCTGACTAATCCATTTGTTATTAGTTAATAACGAGTGATGCCCATTAACGGCGGGGACCACGTCTTCCTCTGCTTTGTGCTGTGCCAACTACACTGCCGGCACGCGATGAATAAAGAAGGCTGTAAGGAGGCAGCTCACGGGTCTGCATGGGACAGGGATGTGTCTGTCCTCCTGTCCTGATTTTAGGGACCTGCCCAGGTCTCCTCCTCTCTACATGCACCGTCACGTGTTGCATCATGGTCAAAGCCACTGCGCAGCCATCATGGAGGTGGCCAAAGACTTTGGGAAATTGGGATTCCCGCCCTCCATGGCTGAGAAACATATGGAGCTGTCGAGAGCAGCGTTGTACTGGAAGGGGATGAAATCGTGGTGGTGGCTTCCTACCTCAGGGAAGCGTAGGGAAGCACCACTGACCTCATTAGTGGGTGATGGAGGTGAGGGAGGGCACAGAATGTCTCATTATGGGGCATTTTGGCCACTAAGCGGCTGCCTATAATAAAACCGCTGCACGTCACAATGCTCCTGGGTAGGAAAGGAGATGTGCCATCTTCTGGGACATACCTTTCCTTTCAGGGCTTTTAGACCTGGTGACCAATTCCAACCTGATTTCAAAAGACACATATCAGTCTCAAAAATATATTTCATTAAGAAAGAAACGGAGAAGATCCTACAGTACCTGTGTGGAGAGGAAGGCTGCATTGCAAGCCCAACCCTTACTAGACACTAGAGACTCTCCGCCAGAAGGAGGTGCAAGCACCTTGGCCCCAGGGGAGCTCCTAGAGGGGTTCAAACCTCCTTAAACAACCATAAACCCAAGTAAATCCAAAATGTGGGGACTCTGTGGGTACCAAGACCGGTGAGCAATGACCGGAGGCTCACAGCTGGTTGCTCGCTGGGGCCACATGCTGGGAGAGGCATTTTGGGGCTGACAGCATCTAAGGGGGGGAATACTCACGTCCAGGAGCTCCACAGGCTCATCAGGCATCAGCAGGAGCCTCCTGCCTTCAAGCGGCTGGAAAATTGAGTGAGCTCGACAGAGAGACACGTCTGCAGCTGAACATCTCAGGCCCCTTCTAACTGCCAAGCTGCTAGCGAAACAGATGGCTCCAGGTTAAATGTGAATTGCAAACCTAAAAAATAAAAATGGTGTTTGTGCCCTTCCCTGCACCTTTATGATATATAAAGATACAGAAAGCGGTTTTATTTCCTTCCGAGAAAAAGTGTTGGGTTGTTGGGTTTTTTTATTGGGTTTGGGTTTTTTTTTTTTTTCCTCCTTGCATTAGGGAAAGCAAGGCAGGTTTTTGCCTGCTGTGAGCTGGGGGAGCTCAGCTGCTTTTTGGGGGTGTTTTAGCTCTGGGAAGGGGGAAAGCTTAGGAAAAAACCTGAAGTTGCAATGCAATTAATTGCATGAAACATGGAAACACTCCAGGGTCCCTTGCCTATTTTACAGACATGCAAAGACTTTCAGAAGAGCAAGAGATAGACAGGAGGAGCTAACAAGCCCGAACTGGGACCAGAGCAGGGAAGAGCCGTATGCGTCTCGCAGAGAGCTCCACAAAGCCAGTTTGTAGAGAGGCGGCCGTAAGGGCCCTTTCCTCCTTCAGCCACAGATTACGGTGTAATTAAGGTGGCGTGTTTGAATAATTACCTCTCCCAGCCATGGAGCTTGTCCCTGGCTCCACTTTATTCTCCTGGAGGGGAATTAGCCAGGATCTGTGCAGGGCTGTGTTTTTATTCAGGCTGGCTTCAAATATGCCAGCAGAGAGGTAAAAAAACATCCTTTCAGCCCTGCTTTCCCCTTCTTTCTCGGCTTCAGGGGCAGATTTATTCCCTGTGACAGTCACTCACTCAACACCATATCCCACTAACAGCCCAATCACGGGCTTTAAATACAGGTGGGACAATTAAACAGAAAAATAAGATCATGGTTGCTATGTACAAGGGGGCATTTAAATATCTTTTGTTAATGTAACGATCGCTATTCAGACAGAGACAAAAGAGAGTATGCGTCCTTTTGGAAAATAAATCTTGCACTGCTTTTTTTTTTTTTTTTCCCCCCATGTAGCGAGAAAAATATATTATTCATATTGAGACAAGGACCAGCTGAAGGATTTGCAGCTGAGGCTGCGGCTGGAGCAGCAGGAGTTGTGCCTGGCAGGTTCGGAGCGAGGTGCCGGCTGGGAATGCTGCAAGAGAAAATCAGCATCGTTGCAAGCAAAGAGGCAAAACCCATCCTGGCTTCACCCAAAGTGGCAATTTCCTCTTGCAATCAGTGAAAGCAAGCATTTTGGTTTGGTTTTGTCAATTAATTAAACTTCTGGTTTGCCTTTTAAAGAAAAGGAAAAGGGAGAAAAAAAAAAAAATCTTCTTAGGAGCTTTTGAAAATATCGCAGCAAAATGTTTTGGCACTTCTGAAACAAAGCCTATTACTTCAGAGATACCAGGATGAAACATCTCAGCATTTTTCAAAGGTTTTCTGCTCTTTAATTCTTTTTTAACCTGCAATTATTCATCTTATTAACATAATCCTGAATTCACACTGCTCTGGTCCTTCTCAAACATCATTTCCAGCAGATGCACAAACTGATCAAAAAACCCACCTTTGCAGTGCATTGACTTAAGGCCATAATTTCGCCCATATTCACACCTTATTTCTAACTCCTAATTCTCTGATCAGTAAATACATCTATCAACCGGTGGTGAGCAATGCAGCCCCATGAGAAACCCATCTTGGGTTCCCAAAATGCCCAGGAGAGGTTTCAGGTGCCTCCAGGCAGCTTCCAGCCCAGGGAAGGATGGGGCTGAGGTGGGAATGCACACTCCTCTACAATGCTATAAATATAAATATGGTGCGTGGAGCTTCATTTATTGAGATAAATTCGGAGGATGTTCTGCTGGCTTTATATAACACAAAGGCAACGTGCGTTTACTTCTATCTGTCGCTGATATAAATATATATAGATATGGTCCATCTTGCACATCCTCATCACTATATATGCATTCCTATAAACTGCGCATCCCTCAAATGTCTTTACGCCCCAGATGAATGTCTATACCCACAGCTGGGTGCATTCCTTCCAACATCATATTCATATCCCTTTGCATTTGGATGTGCCTGTGGAAAGATAAGCCTGGCTCAAGAAACTTGTGGGTCTCCATAAATCTCCGTTTCTAGGTGCATGGAAAGGCAGGTTTGTGCATGCACACACCCAAATCCAGGAGCTTAATAAAATGCTGCAGGCAGAAAGGGTCTGGGGGACATTTCTCTCCTCCTCAGTTGGTCAAAGCCACTTTGCTGTCAGTGTTATTCCCTGGATTTCATGAGAAATGCACTGAAGGAGCCCTCCCAGTGAGGGCAAGAGTCTCGCAGTGCAAAAAGAGCGATGCAAACTGGGTGCCACTGGTATAGCGATGGGGCATTTGGAGATAGCACGGGGCGACGCTCAGCCCTGCCTGGCAGTGTGGGACTTGCAGCGGGGTAGGCAGGTCACCGGGAGGGGATTTTGTGGTGTGGGTTTGTGCCCACGCCTCTTCTTTCTTGACGATTGTGGTGTTAAATAGCATAATGGGTCACCTTGCTCTATTTAGGGGTCTCACCTGGATCCTTTGGGATCACCCTGCCCCAGGCGCTGGCACCCGAGGTGCTAGGGGAGAGAGGATTCGACAACTCAGTGCCCATTATGAAATAAGCTTAATGCATCTCGTTAGCTGAAGGGCTGGATTCTCATTTACACACCAGCCTTTCCAGGCTGCGCAGCGAGGGCTGCGAACGCAGCTCCCAGAGCCCTTTTATGTTCAGAGCAGCTCAAGTGTAAATGAGAATCAGGCCCTCCAGTGCCATTTCTTTTCTTCCAAAGAGAAAAAAATCTCCTTGACTACAGGGAGTGAAGTGGGTCAAGACGGTTTGGGGTTGGCTTAAATCTCCTTGATGCCACGTTGGGCAATGGCTGTCCTTCACTTAAGAGTGGAAATGTTTAAATTCCTTTCCGAGGCAAGGGTCAGTTTGCAAACCAAGGCACGGCATCTGTGGAAGAAAGAAGATTCTTGCCGCATCACGCCGGTATTAGAGCAAAGGGGCTTTCCCCATTTCCCTCTGAGCAGAAGTCTCCGAGGAGGAGCAGATGAGCAGGCGATGGTCAAGGTCAGGGAACTCTTCTGGACTTCAGTCAACGAGAAATGACATTGCAAAGACATGCCCAGCAGACAGCAGGTTTCGCTGCAATAATCTTCCCGAATTTTGTGCTCCATTGCTCCAAAAGAGGACACGGTGTTTTGAGCGTAGTGAAATAAATCTGGGTGCACTGGTAGCTGTACAGGCTCTGTCTCCTGCCGTCAGGGATGAAAAGGTTTCTAGGAACCACAGTGGTGAAAAGGAGATGGACCCATCCATAGTGTAAATATCTGGGGATGATATTAGTTAGTGCAAAAAAGAGGGGGAGGAAAGAGTGATTTGTCTGTGATACGCACAAAGATGTTCATCTCCTATGGAGTGGGTAATAAGGCTGTACCAAATTAATATCTGGGGCTGGAGTGTGTTCAGGTGAGGTGACAAGGATGTGTCGATGCCTGGGAATGAGGAATTCAGAGATGGGGCTGTCAAGACTCCCCAGGATCTTCAGAAACTATTGGCGAGGTCACTCTGACCCTACTGATGACAGTAATGAGGACACCTCCTCCCAGCCATGTCCCCGCCGCAGCTCCTGGCGCTGCCACGGCCCCTCGGTGACTCCGGGGGGGGGGCTGGGGACACCAAAGCAGCCCGTCCCCACCATCCCTGCTCCCGCAACTCCGCGCCGACGGAGCAAAGGGATGAGACGTGCTTGCTGATTCATTGCCTCTCCCGGCGACATCGAACAACCCTCTTAGGAGCTTCCCTTAGCACTTAATCAGAGAAGAGTTTGTCTGTGGCATCTTAAGGACTTCTCAGGTGAGACACATCCTTCCCTGAATAAAAAAGCGAGCTAAAGTACAGGTGGAGGAAGGACAAGATTTTTTTTTGACAGGGCAGCTCTTAACATCTGAGTGCAGCCTATTCCTATGACGGATGCCCAGAGAGGTGATGCCCACTTTGGTGCACAGCCTATTTGCTATTTTTTCACCGTTGTCATTTCACTGAAGGCTGAGCAGCCTCCAGCCTCATGGAACGATCCTTGCAAGGTGAGACAGGGTCCTCCTCACTACGGGGACTGCATAGGGAGCAGTTGAGTGACTTGGCAGGGGTTGAAATGGATCTAACTCTGATTTCCCAACAGAAATCACCCTAATTACTAGCCTAAATCAGCACGGAGGAGCTCTGACCTCCATATTCTTCCTTTACACCAAGGAGAAGATGCTGGAGGAATCTGAAATTCAGATTCCTCCCTTTTGAATCACGTCTGCTGCTATCGCTTGTGTTACAGCAACTTGCAGAGCCCGGTGGAACCGGCATTCCGTGCGCTGGATGCTACCCACATCCAGCCCTTCAGTTATTATCATTGCTATTGTTATGGAATAAATCATTCCTTAAGCTTCTCCCCTTCATTGCAAATTGTCCATGAAACACTTGCAATCTCTGCAGAGAGACACCCCGGTTGACAGACTAAATCAGATCAGTAATCAAATCCAGATCCCATCTCCCGCTACCTGGTATGAGTTATTTGTACCAGAAGGTGTTGAAGGAAAAGGCAAGAATCTCTGCAGGAGAAAAAAGAAATGTGTAGGAAAGGTTTCTCCCGCTTAGATCTGAACTAGAAAGACCTGGAGCTTTCTCATATAGGTTATTTAGCCAATTATATTTATTCTTTTATGTCTAGATATTTGAGGTCAGTTATGCCTGATGTCTGCAGCAACCAGACCTTGGGTCGAGGAGTTTCACTGGTTACCAACACAAAATTGATAAGGAGCACAGGGCAGGTAGGGCCAGCAAGGATGGAGCAGGAAGGCAGCTCCTTAGGTTACTCCTAAACTTGGTCAAAAACTATTTGGAGTCATAATTGTGCAAACCCCGTATTTTAATGGCTTGCCAAATTGGTCCTGAATAAAGCTCTACACCTGTCTGTCAGGGTATGGCCCGTATGCCCCATTTGGCACGTTGCCTGGGGCATCGAGAAGTGAAAATTTGCCTTCAGTCGACAAAAGCCCCACGTTTTTTAATTGATTTGGGTTTTCCTTGAGATTTAGGTCCTCTTGCCCATATCTTCTAATAAAAGCCTTGGGTTTTCCCTGCCATGGATAAATGGCCCTGGGGAGCAGAGCAGCCCCCGGTCCCTGCACTGCTCCGTGCCAGGGTCGATACCGCGTCGCTGTCTCTAGTAATTGGACTCCTCGTAGAGACAGGCAAAGCTGTGGGCTCGAAACTGCACTTGCACCTTCTCCTAGGATTTTTTTTTTTGTCTCAAAATCTACCCATTTGGAACAGATGTTTTTGCAGAGGCTGATGATAGGGAGAGGGCAGTGCGTGTTGCACGCTTGCAACCCTCCTTTAATTATTCATTTGCACCAGAAAATGATGTTTTCTTCATTTGCAGGTGAAGATTCAAGGCTTTATTTTGTACAATGTTTTTTTCTAGTGTATTTTGTCCCATTCCCCTGATGCTTTGCTTGGCAGAGAAGCCAGTGATGCCTGGGCTAGCAGCCCCCACCTTCTCGCTGCTCCAAAAGGCAGTCAGCTCTAGAGAGAGAAGATGGGAGGTTGGATTTTATTTTATACCATTTTAATAAAGCAACAGGGAAGGAGTTGGATGCCTCATGACATATAGCAAAATCCAAACAAGCTTGAAGCTGTCCCTCCGCTCTGGCCTCGATTTCACATTTGTTTCTATACACGACTGAGCACGAAAGCATCAGCAAAGGCTTAGAAAAGCCCTTTCACCGAAAAAAAAAAAAAAAAGTGGTTCAAAAGTGGTGGAGAGAGATCAAGCACCTACTGTCTTCTCGCTGGAGAACCAGAGGCACTCCTGGATGGGTTTGATCCCTGCTCATAGGAGAGATTTCCACCTTCCGGATCCGTGCTGCCTCCCGCTGCCTTCCCCACTCCAGCACTTCCCCGAGGATTGTGTCTAAATGGGATTTAAACTCCCCCATCCTTATCGCAGACTAGCGACAGCTGACCGAAGCCTAAGGCTTATTCTTCCTCACTCTTGAAAAAACATGTATACATATATATATATCTCCTTTTTTCCACCTGCTGTAGCATCAACTTTATCCTCTCCCATTTGCACTTTCTCATTCTTCCAGGTTTTTCGCATTGCTTGGCGAGGGGCAAGCGTGTTTTGTAACACTGCAGTGGTGTTGCAACCCGGTTAGCAGGAATAAACCTCGCAGGTATCACCTCTGGATTTAGCCCAGGGCTTTGCAGGGGGAGGATTTGGCAATCCCAGGGTCAGGGCGCAGCCAGCGTGAAGTTGTATACGAGTATTTACAGGGGACATATATTTCTCGCTATATAAGAGATTATATCCGAACAGTGGGATACAGCCTATAAAAGGAAAAACTCTTGACTTGCCCCATGCAGCACTTACCCAGCTGTAAAAGAAATCCCTCTCTTCTCTTCTCTCCGCTGGTAATTAAAATCACCAGCTTCGCGTTTCAAAGCCCGTCCTCGGGAAGGCTCAGGCTGTGCCCTGCGAGGGGTCGGGGTGACAGGGGATTTTGACATGCTCAAACATCAGAGCGATGCTTCGTACGCTTATCCTTGCACCCAGGCAAAAGCCCTGGCAGCTTCATCCCTTCTCCATCCTCTTCGCTTTGCAAAACTCCCACCCGCAGAGGGCGGGTGAGCGTGTTTAAATCCCCTTAATGTGATAAAACTGGGGTGCAGAACCTGAATTAGCGTTCCCAGCGTTGTTCAGTAGGAGCTTTGGGTTTACTTTGGCCGCATCATTTCCAGAACGAAACCTTCTCAGTCTACATGGGGAAAAAAGAAAAAAAAGCCTTTTTGGAATGTCAGAGCCATCATTTGAGCAAGAAATGCAGAAAGAGATAGAGATCCCCGTGAAGAGCAGACCGGGGGCATCTCCTGCTGGGTGCCTCTGCCCTCACCTCCCCGGGCAGCAGCTTCTGAACTGCCCAAAAACGAGCAAGCGAAGGCAATCTGCTTTCTGAGGGAAAAGCAATTGCAAGGATTTTGCTCTGTTTCAGGGTGTATCTCCTCCAAACCACCAGGTTTAACGGCTTTGGCTCTTGCCATTCCCATCAGAGCCGTGACCAGCTATTTCTCAGCAGCGTAATCTCATGGCCAGAGCGCTGGGCTCCTGGCTGGGTGCCTGGGTCCTTCCCTGCGGGGTGGCTTCTCCCCCCCCCCCACCCCTGCAAATCACTTCCCTCCTCTGCCCCACAGCATCCCCCCAGCCCTTTCTCAGTTTAGGTAAATACAGATACAGATGTAGATGGTATGGATGTGCATGATATGGACATGGACATGGACATGCATGATAAGGATATAGATATAGATTTTATGGCTATGCATATATAGAGAAGTATAGGTAGAGATGACATGGATATAGATTATATGGCTATGAGTAAGGATATAGATATAGATTTTATGGATATGCATAGATATATAGGTATAGATAGAGATTATATGGATATAGATAGAGATTATAGAGCTGCAGCTACAGATGCAGAAACAGATATAAATGATATGGGTGTGGATATGGATGGTATGGATAAGGACACAGATGATAGGAATATACATACTGATATCAATCTAGATGAATACGAATATGGCTATTGATATAGAAGTTATTGATGTGGATATGAATGTGGATGTGGATATGGATATAGATAGAGACAGGATTAGGTGTAACTATAGGTATAGGTAAAGATAAAGAAAAAGATAAAGATAGAGGATATATCTATATAGAGATAAAGATAATGATAAAGACATGGATACATAGATATAGATCCAGACACAATGCTATGAGAAAAGCAGGTTATTTGGGGGCATTAGCACAGAGTTTGGGCCGCTTAGACCCTGCTCAGTACTACGCGGGGAAAATCCATCACCCGCAAGCTGAGAGGTAAAAAGGAGGGGAAAGAAGTTGAGCCGTCCCACTTGAAGCTCCTGCAAAAGCCCCTGCTGGGACAAAAAGCATTTGTTACATTAATCGGTGCTGGAGATAGCGCCAAACAAATGAAAGTTATTAAAGGAAGGGAGACGGATGGAGCTCAAGGCGTCTGTTTGTTTTGCCAGCGCCAAATTCGTTTCCAGAAAAAGCCCTTATCAATTCCCAGGGAATAGTTTGCCCTGTCAGTGCTGAGCGGGTGTTAATGTTCTTTACGGCTCCGTTAGAGCTGGTGCAGTGACACCAATCTAAATAAGGGAGGAAGGAAGGCTTAATCAGCCTGTCACTGACCAGTTATTAACATTTTAGAACAAGGGCATTAAAGGAGAAAATTCTGAGAGGTCAATTTGTACTTCAGGAGAGAAGCCAAAAAGATAAGGAGGAAAAACTAGGAAGAGGAAAACGACGTCCACCCCGATGCCAGCCGTGAGACAGGGGTAGATTCACTTGCCAGCTGGGTACCCAAAAAATGCAAAGGACCTGAGATTGTGATGGACGGGCACAGAACCCCAGAGGAAGGTGTTTCGCCCCGGTGAGGGTCTCCAGCTGAAGTCAAGCTTTCCACCCGTGTCCTTGGCAGCGGTGTCCCCCCCCTCCACTCTCACTTGCGGTCTCTGCGCCCCAGAGGCGGCTGCAATTCAGCAGGGCCATGTGCGATTGCTCTGCAAAGCCCTGTGGGATGAAAGCTGTGTGCTTAGATATGGTTTATCCCTTCCAACCCCTGATGATAATCCGGGATTAAGTCCTTCTAGTATATGATTACGTTTTGCCCACTCTCTTTGAAACGACACTGTTCTGGCCTTTTTCCCCGCAGCTTGTCCCACCGACCCTTAGGAAAACTGTTTGCCAGGCTCTGATTAAACCCTGCTTGCAGCAGAGTCCCACCAGGATCCCAAATGACTTGACGTGCATCTCCTTCACGGTCTGCACCGAACCTCCTTCTCTGCAGAGCTCAGCACCCTCCAGCCTCAAAACACCCATCACCTCTAATGTCCCCATAGGGACCACACAGGGACCAGGCACAGAAGCGCATATATTCATCTCCCATAATAAATAAGCAGCTTTGCCTGTGCCGATGGCTCCTGGCCATCGCTCCCCCAGGCAGCTGGATCTATAGAGAAACATCAGCCAGGCTCCATTCAGGAGGACGGTATCAGCCGGGAAGTTGGCACCGCTGTTCCCCATTAGGTTTATTCGCTCTATGTGTTGCTGGGTCATTAAAGGAGCTGTGTGATAGCTGTCTGGCTGTTTGCAGGAGCAGCGGAGCAGCAGGAGAGACAGCAGCCGTCCCTCAAATCATTTCTCCAGGGGGAATGAAAAGAGACAGAAATAAAAAATTAAAAAAATAAAATAAAATCTGCAGCGGAGGGGTCAGGAGGCTAACTTTTCTAGTGTTTTGGGTTGTTTTGGTTTTTTAAGAGGGAAGATTTGTTTGGGTTTGTTTTCAAGCTCATTATTCACAGGGAATCTGACTCCGAGGTGTCTGGACTCTGGAAGGGCTTGGGGTGCTCTTTAGGATGGCAGTGCCTCTGGTGGTAAACGTAGGTCCTGCCAAAATAAACAGGGGAAGGGACTTTTGGCTGGGGTTGAGTGCTTTGAGACGTAGCATTTGCCTTCAGCCCCCAGTTCTGTTATATAGGCCAATTTCTTGCCTAGAACAGACCTTCATCGATGTGATTTGGGGGGATCCAAAGGGCAACAGGATGCACCCAGGGCCAGGCTGTGAATCACAAATACTCACCATATTCTAGCTCCTGGGATAGCAGCCTGTCCTCCTCATTTATCCTGCTTTTCTGCCTCCCAGACAAGGTACACACAACTAGGACCCCACTCAAGCCCTGCCACGAGGTTTTAATCTGTGGCTCATGCCATTTTGCCAGCAGATATCCCTCTTTTCCCCCTCTCCTTATGCCAGATGCCCAGAAAAGAAAGACAAAAAGAAGCAGCAAGTCCCAGGGTGGATTGAGCTACCTTTGCGGACCTGCTGCCAACACCCAGGTAGCTGATGATCCCCAGCCAGCATCCATTACCTCGCGCAGACACAGTAATTATTGCCCAGCCCGTAATAACTGACTCAGCACCACTAATAAATGAAAAAAAGCCCTTACGTCCCAGGGTGTGCAAAGGAGAGCAGTTAATTGTGATGGATTTTTCTGCTGCGAAGGCGGCCGCACCGCAGCATCCATTCCCTCTGGTCCAAGGCTTCGCTTAGCCCTGATATCCCCAGCCGGGGTTTGGGGACCAAAGGAGGATGCTAAGTCCGTAGTAATTCATTGGAGAGGTGGAAAAAGTAACGCTGAGCCTCTAGTCCTGGTCCTCGCTTCTCCGATGGCCCCTCTTGCAAGATTTGAATCCATGAAAGATGGTTTTAATACCCGATGTGCCGCAGGGATATTTGTTTGGTGACAGCTCGCGTTAAAGTCAACCAGCCTGAATCCACCCGATAAATAAACCGATGCGGAAAGTTGGGCTTGCCACAATGCACATGGGAGGGGAGCGGGGGAGATGGATGGATTTTATTATTGCCATTATTATTATTATTATTATTATTATTATTATTATTATTTATTTGGCAAATGGAAGGAAAAGCAATTCTTTCTTCTGGTCCAAAGGCCCAATTGCCAGGGCTGGCTTGCAATGACAGAGCGCCGCGAAGCAGCACAATAATGGCAAATTATAAATCATCGCCTTTTGTATCTGATTGAATACTACGAGTCAGGGAGTTACCCTCTGGCGCCTTCCCATAAACGGGGTGATGTACAGAAGGAAAACAGAGACCATAACTGACCCCCAAACCCATCGGAGATGGTGGGGCCACGTGTTCCTGTGATGCCCTGACTGCCCCCCAACACGTGTGGGGCAGAGGAGCAGGGGCTGCCTGTGACGAGCCGACCCAAAGAGCAATGCAAAATGTTGAATTTGGCTTCCCTTTCCTCATTAGAGCTGATTATACTAATTGACATGTTTGTTTGGGGTTGGATATGTTTTGTTGTCCTTTGTTTTTTTCAACTTTTTTATTTTTTTGGAGCTAGAACAACATGGTTGTTGCCAAGCAGTTCTAAGAGCTGGTACTTTCCCGAGGAGATCCCAGACCTACAGGGACTGGCCACGTCCTGCTGTAAAGTGGGGCTGGGAGCAGCAGAGCCTTTTATACCAAAGGCACCACATCCTTGCACCTTTTCAGTACGCTACTTCTTTTGCAAAGAGCCCCAAGCCTGTTTTAAAAGGATTAGCTGCCTCCTAGAGGTTCAGCCATGGCTTTCCAGGAGAAAAATTTGCTTGCATGCCCCAGTTTCTCCTAAGGAATTGCAGGTCTTGCTCTCACTCCACTATTAGATTTGGTTAATCTCTATAAAGCAGAAATGTAGGGATGCTGGAAGGTGGGGAAATCCAGGATGTGGTACCCAGAGCAGCCAAGAGATGCTTCTCCCGTCCCTTGGATGCAGGCTCCTCTGGGATGGAGCACCTTAGCCAATGCACAGCTGCCAAATAGTTCAGGTTTTTCAGCCACTGCAGCAGAGAGATGCTGGCGTTCACACACTTTAGTCCCTTAAAACTAAAATAAATGATCCCCTTGGATTAAACAGGGCCACAGCTGTGAAGTTCATTTGAAAGCGATTGCTGTTGGGAGCGTCGAACTGCCCCCAGCCTGCTGGGGCGCGTCAGGGAGAGCCACATTACCTCCTCAATCAGCATTAAATTCCTGATCAGCCTGGCTGATTTTTTAAGATCTCCCATCTAAAGGTCGAGCAAATCATCCACCGTGGAGACAGAGGGAAGGAACAGCAGGGAAGCGGGCACCAACGCAGCGGGAGCAAGGGATGTTGCTGCTGGCTGTGGACCATCCTGGGCTTTCTGTTTCGGGAGCTGGTTCCTGATGCTGCCTGAGCCCATGGACCGAAAGGAGCAAGCAAAATCCTGAGGCATCTCCAAACCCAACAAATCCAGAGTTTTCTCAAGAAAACAAAATCTCTCTGAAAAGGGGGTGATGCTGTGTCGCAGGAACATTGCACTGTCCAGAGCAAAAAGCCTTTGTTAAGTGGAATCTCTTTTCTGTGTAACTTGTGTATGAAATTTTAGGGGAAATAGGGCTTATTTTCATCCCAAAGCCAAAACCTGAAATCATCCAGTAGAAAAGAAGTGGGAGTACAGCCTTGCAATAGCCAGACTCAGTTCTCCCTCTGTCTTCCTCCGCCTTCTCCTCCCCTGGGAGCATCCTACTTCCAGCCCCACATCCCCTCTCCCTGCATCGGGTACCTGAAAGGCAACCGGACCCCCAAGAACCACAGCACACAACAAACCGGCCACCAACCTGTCGCCTTCTTCCCTCATCCTCTCGATCACCGTTAAAAAATCACAGCAATTCATTTCAGCGTCCCTGTTTCTACCAGGCGGACGTGTGATAACGCGCCTGGCCCGTTAACAGATTAGTTATATTGTGCCGCAAGGCACCCGGTGAAACCATCAACGAGGCACTTACAGAATTAGGACCTGGCATTTAATCGCTTTGGCTTGAGTGTTATTAAATTCCCCTGAGTTCAGCAACTTTGTAGCCTGGCTCAGGTTTGGTTGGTTGTTTTTTTTTTTTTTTTTCCAAGGCTCAGAGCAAAGCTTTGAGCTGTATTTGGGGTGGTCAAACCCAGCATTTCTTCCTGTGCTTCATCCGTACTCCATCCCTGTGCTCCAAAGGAAGGCCAAGACTGGGCAGCTTCATTTAGAAACCAGAGGAAAAAACCAGAGCAAGAGCACAGACTAGAAGAACATTAATATTTAATCACAGCAGGCCAGAGGTTGCCGAGGCAATCGCTGTTAAATGTTATTGAAACAAAGCATTCATATTCCCACCGTAGGGGTAGTTTAGAAGAGCTGCCTTCCTCCAGTCTCCGCTCACAATTGGTGCCACGAGTAAATCTTCCCGTTCAGAATTTTCCCCATGGAGCGGAGGGAAGAGATCCCCGGATAAAAGGGTGGTTCAAAGCCCCTTTTTGCAGGAGCCCTTTCCCTCTGCATCAGGGATGGCTTCGAGGACACCTGGATTTCCAGCAAGAAGCAACAAATATGCTGGGGAAAACGCAACAGCCCCATACCTTGGGGATATACCTTTACATACCTGGCTGTCACAGTGGGTTAGTACGTCCCGGAGATGTACAGCAGCGGAGTGTGCAGCCCTCTTGCTGTCATTGTCCACCTCTTGATGAACCAAGAAAGGCTTTCTCCATCCAGCTGTCCTGCCAAATACTCCCTCCACCTTCTCTCTTCACTGTTTATTCAATAACAGATCATCTTAAAAAAAAAAAATTAAATTATTGAAGTGGTCCGTGGCTCTGCTGGTGTTTCACTCCTCCACTGATTTTCGGTGGCAACCTGTCCACGCTTCCTGAACCTTGGGCCATGGAAAGCCCTAAGGAGATGTTCTGGAAGGAGCTTCAAGCATTGGCATCGTATCTCAAACCCATGCTGCTTTAAATCCTGCAAGGGGTTAAGCCTTGGGCAGCAGCTCCTCGCCACCTGGTTTGACATGTCATTAGCAGATTTGATATCTCACTTTCGTCAAAGCGGGATTTCTTCCCTGAGAATTAATTCTAATTTTTTGCCCGCACACAAATCATTAGCTTGGCTCTCCAAATGAAGTGCTAACATCTCCTGTCACCTTCTGCTCCTCACTCCCTGCAATTCCTTAAAGCTGCTGCAATCAAGACCATGAAAAGCTAATCAATTAGGCCCCAATGTATCAAGAGCTCATGAGCCACTGTGAAGAACCCAACACATCATTACCGAGCTTGTGAAATTTCTGCCTAAAGAGCAGATGTGTGGAAAGCAAAAGCATGCTGTGGCCCAAGGTCCTTTTTCTTCACCACTACCTTCATCTCAGTGCCCCTGGCTGTGTCAAGTCATCTCTAACTTTCTCAAGAGTTTCATGACTGAGATATTGGCAAAGGGAGATATTAGGTAGAGGCTGGATATTCCATTATAGACATGTTGAGAGGTGAATTAAGCCTCAGATGATTTCATCATCCCTATGTGGCTTTTTTTTTTCCTTTGGAAAATCTCTTTGTAGAGGACTGAAGAAGGTTTTCTTCCGCCTTTTCGACTGAAACCCCCACAAACCTACGAAACACACCCCCACACCAAAAAAATCTCCCCTCCAAACAGCTCTGCTCCAAACTGCCAGCCTCAGTCAACCCTTCCCCTAAAGTTAGACCCAAGCATTTGCATCAAAACACAAAATACAGAGCTTGCCTGCCCTCAGATTTTAGAACAGAACAGTTGTCTCCATGGAAACCCACACTTTTGATTTTTTTCCTTTTTTTTCCCCTTTTTTTTTTTTTTTTTTTTTTTGTCAGTTCAGAAACCAGAGTATCAAGGCATGGAGCGATCCAAAGGGTGAGGTAAGAGTGTCCATTTTAGACACCAGCATTGCAGGAGGGATGCATCTCATTTTTCTGGAGAAGAGCTGTTTGCACGAGATATACCTCCATGCTTTTTCAAAGCAGACGACCTCAGTTTGATTAAAGAAGAGGCTTTTTCCATAATACATCGGGTGTGGGCTCCCAGAACATGAATCATGGCTGGGCAGTCTGGTGCATGCCTGAAATCCAGCCTCCAGTGCCTCCAGACTGATTCCTTTTTGCTTGAATTGCCTTAAAGAGAGGCCAGCTTCACTCCTCAGGGTGGACATCATGAGTCTGATGAAGAAGGTGTCTTCATGCCCTCAGAGACACTCTTAAGGCAAATCTCCCCACAGACCCGGACAGAAGTGAAACCATCATGCCTACAGGAACAAAGACAAGATTCTACCTTCCCAAATATTTTTAATTTCCAGAGCTAAATATCTTTCCAAAGGACGAAATCCGAATTTCACATCCAAACCGCCTCAGATGCTGGAGCAAGGTGCTGACAAATAAGCTGTGGCTGGCCTCACTCAGCACCCTCTGATACCAGCACCCTTTCTCAAGGTCGTTCATCTCATCCAGCATCTCATGTCTTCCTCAAAGCATTTGGCACTGGCCAACTCTTGGGAAAAGGCTACGATCTGGTGATGAAAAGTAGGGGTTTGGTAGTAAATACGCTCATGGTGATGCACCTTTTTGGTTGAAAATAGGAGTTATCGCTTCTGCGCACCCTCTAGGTCATTACTAAGGATGCCCCAGTGTCTGGCAGCTTTTGAGGCTTTATCTGGTGCTCTCGGCCGGTAATTTCCTTCCATAGCACATACAAGATGCTTTCTTCTACCCTCAGGACCCTGTTTTTCAGGGATGCCATCTCAGCCGCATACGACTAATATACATACACACGTCTGGTTTCTAAAGCCCATGTTGTTTTGTAGGATAAAAGCTGCTGGATATTAATACCATTATCAATCGGTTTTGAATATTGCTGGGCTTCCTAATTATGCCTGACGACATGCTGAATGACAGAAGTGAAGTTTAAGGTCAACCACGGAAAAAATTAGCAGCGGCTTCTGCCTCTTAAGGGGACAGATGGAAACCGCAAGATGGGTCCACGATTTTTGCCAGGCAGCCCAACCTCTCTGCGCTGTGCTTGGACCAGAGCTTCACGGCTCTGCTCCACCTTGCACAAAATGTTCTGGAGCGAGACTCCTCATTTCTCTGATTTAAGAAGTTTGCCATGGCCCTTTCCTGGCAAGTAATATTTACAGGTGAAAATGCAGGGTGATATTTAGAGGTAAGTGGTATTTATAAGTACATACGCAGGGAAATGTTTACAGGCAAGATACTCATGGGTAATTATAGATCAATACTTCAAAGCAGAGTAAATAGAGAGGTAAAGGACCTTTGCTGGTATGTTACAAATAAATATTTAGATATAACAGATGCACATAAGTACATGTACGCTGTATAGAAGAGATAAAGATTAGAATTTAGATGGAGCCCTTTTATAGGGAGGCGAGGCTGTACCATTAGCAGCACATCCATAACTCAGCAACGTAAGAGCATCCGAGCAACACTATCAGATCAGCCCCACGGTCCATCAAACCTGGCGTCGGGTTTCCAAAAGCAGCTCCTGGCAGAGATGTAAGTAAAGAAGTGAAGGTCAGAGAAGTCTTTTTTTTTCTGTTTAAGGAGCCCTGATGCCTCCCCATCCCACTGCCCCTGCACAAAACCTGGGACCAGAGCCGCGTTATGCCTTTCCAGCTCCCTCCGACTCGCCACATCTAAATCTCCCTTGCTGATCACGCGGCGGCTCGTGTTTGACAAAGTTCAGCCAAGCAACGAGCAGCCTGGAAGGCCCTGAGATCCCGTAGAAATCCCCATCCAATTTATCAAGTCAAAAATTCAGCCGGGTGGGAGCTAACTGGGATGAAGCTCTGATCAAGGCAAGAGATTACGGCGGAGCCAGTTACACAAATCACAGCTCTGACTCAGGGCAGAGAGGGGAACGGCAGGGTGAAGGGGAGTTTTTCCAGAGCTGGGCATAGCTGGAGATAAGAGCCTGTTGTTGGTAAATAAAAATGCTGGGGAATCGCATGTCTGATCAGTGTCCGCTCCCATCAGGCTTGCAGAAGCTGGCAGCATTATTTCCAGGCTTTTCACCGAGAATACTAAGGGCATTTGGAAAGGCAAGAACAAAGCTACAACTTTATTTGAGAGCAAAACAAAAGCAAACAAATGCATACCCAGAAGACCACCGAGAGTTGAAAGAGAGTGATAGACTATTCAGCCACCATCTGAAGCGGCTCTTGGACAGCTCATGACTGTTAAAAAGTTTCCCAAGGAGCAAACGCTTTTGTTTGTTTGTTTGTTTGTTTGCAGTGAGAAAACAAAGTGAAAGGATTGCTGATGCCTTTAGTAGTAAATGAAGACAAATATCCCCCAGCCACAAAGATTGCTGGAATGGGAAAAAAACACTAGTCGCATCATTTTGGAAAGTGTCTGAGCGATGCTTTTGGGGTCCTCGGGCTTATTTTCCAAAGATGAGCTCTTGCACCCCAAATCCCAGGGGGACCCGACACAAGCTTCAGCTCTCGGCATCGCGGGTTGGGTACTGGCATGTGTCCCCTCGAGAAACACCACTTCTTGCTCCAAAGACGCCAAGAGCCTCAGAGATCCCTGATGGTTTCACAACCTCCGTATTTTGGAAAAAAAAGCAGTTTCTCACTTAACTTTGGTCTGTCTCTGCCTTCAAACTATTTGTTCCCATTCTGCCGTTCTCTGAGGGCTTAAAGAGCCCTTTAGGATCTGGTATTTTCTCCCTGTGAAGCTACTTAGACATGGTAATCAAGTCACCTCTCTGTCTCCTTTTTAATAAATTAAGCAGATGGAGCACTTTAAAGCATTTTTTTGCCAGCCCTTGAATTATTTTTTGTGGCTCTTTCTCAGCCCTGGCTTTCCATCCATGGTGCTTTACTGGCAGAGCTCAACGAGGGCACAGCCACCACCTCTCCCCATCCCCATCCCCTTGGTGTCCTCTCCCCAGGTATCAGGGTTGGAAAGCTGTGATCAGCCTCAGTGAGGTTTTATAGTTTCAAACCTCTTGCCAGTCAGATACTTCAGACAATCCAGCTCATTAAATGAAAAGAAAGACTTTAAATTTACTGCCTCCATCAATGTATAAAGGCCTCGGTTTTCTGACAGCCGCTGCCCAACCGGCATTATAACGTAATAGCTTTTTTCTTTTTTTTTTAAAAGCAAGAGATAATAATTAAAGATTGGATTATGAGCTAGCCCAGCATCACAAAAAAGACACAACTTTATCATATTACACAGCATCAAAATTAATTAGAAGCACATTAATCTATAATCTAGGAAAATATTGCAGGATCTCTGGCCTCAATATAACATTCCCCACATGCTGACTGACAGCCTGCCCCTTTGAAAGTCTCCCTGCATCATTCCTGCAAAGAAACCTTTGCAAAACTCTGTGTAATCAATGTTGCTTTGATTAGTAAGAGCTTCCAGACGCTCTGGCAGACAGCTCCCACGATGCCTGCTGCGGATTGCTTTTGTGTGCGCAACTTGGTGCTTTGAGAGAGTTGTTTTAACAGCATGAGTGAGTCAGGTCCTACTCCTGGTCCGCTGGCAAATCATCACTTAAAACACTCAGGAGCATAGGTGAAGGTGCCTAAACTCACATTCATCCCTCAATGCCTTTGGGATTGGGGATGGAGAGAGCTGAGCGGGGTGGAAAAGCGGGTGGGAGAGCCCAGGCTGGATGGATTGGTGGATGCAGCCGAGATTTTTCCAATGGTTTGCTCCTTTCTGCTTTGCTTAACCAAGCCACAGCAGGGGTGAAGCGGCTTTGACGTGGCACTGATGATGCTACCCACTTCACCCCAGGTTGGTCAGGATTTGGGGACTCTGCTGAAGCTGCAGCCCTTGGGTTTATTTGATTTTCTAGACCCATCTCTTGGTCGCCACCATTCCCCCACGGACCACTGAGCAGCGGTCTCATCCATGAGCGAGACCTGCATCCCCCAAATCCCAGATGTGGGTCCATGTGCCTCCTCTCCAGGAGAGAGGAAGATGAATACGCTGACTGGGAGGTGCCTGAGGACCACAGTGCTGCCTGTATTTAATTTCAACAGGCAGTTTTCGGAGCAGCATAGACATCCTGAAACAAGTCTTGAAGTGTCACACAGTGCAGCAAATCAAGAACAGCAGCATCACCGTAAATTACAGCAACACGCTCTCTCATTTTTAAAACAACCCCTTCATTTGAGCAACCTGGAAAACTTTGCACTGGGCACAGGAGGGCTTGGGGTTGGGGGGATTTTGACCTTTAAGGAGGAACCTGGCCTCCAGTTACTCTGAATGAAGTTGTCCAGCTTGCAATAGCGGCACCCCAAACTCCCCATGCCTTCAGGCAACATCACCTCTCCCTATTTCAGGCTTTGAGCTTCACTTACAAAGCTGAATTCCCTTTGGAATAATGATCTATAGGGTCCTGTAGGGTCACCAGAATTTGGCACCCACCGACCAGTACTTACACTCCTCACAATAACCTGGAAAAAGCGAGGAAACGATGGTTGCTCAACATCTTTCATGTAAGAAAGACAAGAAGCTTTGGGGTAATTGGCTTTTCTGACCCGATCCAAATATTTACGTTATTCAAGTGAAAAGGGGCTCAAGAGAAAACCAAAGGAACCAGCCTGGGAAGGTACGATCCCTGGGTGATGAAATGGGAGATGTTATTCAGCAAAGAGAAGTGCAAGGTAATGCGATGTGGGAAGACTACTTAAACTATTCATGCACTGCAGTGGTTTCTGAATTAATTGTAACCTGGCAGGAAAACACCCAGGCATCCCGCTGGATAACCTGACGGAAGGATCTGCTGTTAGCCAAGCAGCAATTAGGAGGGGAAACAAGTCATTAAGCTGCATTAAGACAGGGATGGAAGGTTTTAATGCCATGATATTGGTCAGCTGGGCAAATGTGGGGGGGAGTTGACTCTTTCCCTGTTCATCTTTGGGACAACCTGGCCCAGGACACCTGGGGGACTGTGGTCCCCGTCGTGCTGAGGTGGGATTACCCATGGTCTGATGCAGACAGGCTCAGTGCCTGCCAAAAAATGAGGATAAATCGGAGGTCCTGCAGGCTCATTGCTGCCATCGAGACAGATGAGGCTGCTCGGAGCCAGGCTCCAACACAGCACATCAGCTCCTGTAACTTTATGGAGTCAGTGAGACTCCCTCCACCTCCCGGAGCTGGGGACAGGTACAGGAGATTGAAAAGACTTAAATTTGTGTCTGCAATTTGGGTATCGCATTTCTTAAACCACAGGGATCAATTCGTTATATCTCGGGGAGATCAGCACAAATGTACACACATAAATACATATGAGAATCTATGCATGGATATGGTCCTCCCTCCCTGCTTTAAAATATCCTGTCAGCCTCCTCTTGATCCTAATTGCTGCTACACATTGAGTTTATATCACAGACATAAATATATATTTATAATCTCCAGGACATCATTCTTGCCAGCTGATAAATTCAAAGATACATAGATCACCCTTTGGGTGTCACCTACTGTCACTTGACCTTTACGAAAGAATAAACTGCAGCCGTTTCTTCGCTTCATTTTGCACGTGCTGATGTTATGCCTCTGTAAGTATTCGAGCACATGGTAGGTCTTGCCCACAGTTCATATCCTTTGGGGTATCCCTCGGGGCAGTTATCCATCCCATCCCATTCCAATTCATAGATTCCTTCCTTACTGTCCTTCTTTCTAGATCCCTGATGACCTTTTTATCCTGCAAATGCTGCCCTGGGTGGAGGGGACTCCGATTTTCAGGAGGAAGAGGACAGCAGATGCTCATCCATCCCCCTCATTTCCTTGGAGCACGGAAGGCGAGGATAGAAAAACTGGTGCATGAAGCAACGTGGTGTTCGCTGCAGCAGAAGGGCAGAAGCTGCAGGTCAAGGTCTCACCTGGCACAAATCAGCCCAGTTCGTAGCAGGATCCATCCTCCACTTCTCAGCTGTGTCTTGGAAGAGATCAATAGCAGAGAAACAGGAGGCCAGTTTACCAATACAGTCTGGATGCAAAAGCCGAAGGCGACCTAAATATTGACCGTGATGCTCACGAAGCATTGAGAAACTGCAGCTTTACGGACCCCGGTAGCTGCTAAGTCCCAGCCCTCCCTGGCTGGAAAATGCAGTAATTAGGGAGCTGGTGCACTCCAGCTCTGAATTTTGTTCTGTTTAATGAGCCTGTGTGTGTGTGCGCGACCGTGTTCACACACTTTTCCCTGTAATTGCTCTTCAATCGCCCTGAACACCGCACCAATGCAGCCTTCAAAGCACCCCATCGGTCCGGGATGGGCTGGATTTGGTCCAGGATGAGCTGATGGGCAGCAGTGGAGCAGCAGCAGCTGGATCCAATTTGGATGGAGACACATTTTGGGTCGCATCTAACTCTTCTGGGTCCCATAGCAAAACCTCTCCCTGCGTATTTGTCACTAAAACAATATATCGGCTCAAATGGCAAAGCTCAAAAGTCAGCTAGCTCCCATGCAAGCAGCTGTTTGAAGGGATCTACCTAATTCAAGGCTATTTTAAAGTCATAAGTGCCCACCCAGCGAGAGAAGAGCTGCAGCTTTTCTCATGCTGTGTCCCTGCTCCATCTCTGCCGTATTTTCTTCCCAACAACGATAGCAAACCAGATCTGGTGTGAATGGGGGTTAGCTCCCTGCAGAGCTTTGCCAACTTCTGCCAGCTGGTGGTTTGGCCCGTGTTAGATTTAATAGTCTCTTTTGTCCATCGGATTTTATGACTAATTATTATTAAAAGAAAAAACCCACACAAGATATAGAATGCAGCTGAATGAGAGTGATTTGATTTGTGACTCTTTTCAATTCACTAAATATAGTGAATTTTTTTACGGCCCCTCCTTAAAAGACAAGCAAATCCCCAGAGGAAGGGGGAAAAGTGTTTAAAACACAAATAAATAGGCTGTCTGTTGGAGATTATGGCTTCAAAGGGGAGCAAAAAGCCATGGGAGCCATCTGTCCAGTGGCCGCCTGCCTTGCTACTAGCCCCCACAACCCCTTTGCCAGCAATAAAGGATCTCAGAGAAAAGCTGAGCTTAATCAAAGCCGTCCTACCAGCCCTAAATATGGCTTCCCCCCTTGCAGAGATGTTTTCTCCATCATTTACTCCTTGTTTCATCCCTGAGTCCATCAGAAAGCGATGTAAAGCTCCTCTCCTCCTTAGGTGCATGCAACAGGTACTGCAGCCTTTTGAGGCTACGCTGGGATAAAAGTGCCCACGGCAAGAGATGATACCTTGGCTGCTCCACCAATTTTCTTGCCACCATCTTAAGGTCCATTTGTGTTTTTACAACTGCCAAACTGCATCTTTTGGAGGAAGAATTGAGTCTCCAAGGGCAGGGAGGGCAGGGGATGGGGCTGCCCAACATGTAGATGACGCAGGAGGGTGGGGATGAACAGGGATTTGCAGGGCTGCTCCTATGGAGGAAAAGCTCTTGTTGGGTTCTGGTGACTTCTCTAGAAAAAACAAAGAAAACAATGAAAAAAAATCTGCAGCTTGCATCTGTTCAGGAGAGATGGGTTTGTCTTTATTGGGTGAGCTTGTTAAAGATCCTGGTGAGGGGAGAAATCCTGACATGAGTGATTGGAAACTCAGGTGATGGAAGAGCGAAAGGAAAACAGGTTGGTTTTTTTTTACCTCTCCCCTGCTGCAGACAGCAGGAATTAGGGAAGGATTGACTTAGCACTATCCATCAGGAAAAGACTTTCCATCAAAAAGTGAGCAAGAAAAATAGCACCTGGGAAAAAGCAAGAAGCCTGCAAGGAGACCAGTCCGGCTCAGCGCTGCAAACTCTCCTTGGAGGTCAGCAAAGTCTTTTTGGGGAAGGACTCGGTGGCGTGGGAGGGGGGGACACCATACTTGCACGGCTGGAGCAGTGCCCTGGGCAAAGCAAGGGGGGAAGGCAATAAGAAATTAAGCGTTATAAAAAGAGTTGAAACAGGTGTGGGGGGGGGTGTGTGAAAGAAAAGAGGACCCCCTGGAGTGTTTTGGGAAGAGAGATGTTCTTCATGTGGGATGAAAGGCAGAGGATGTCAGAGCTGCGCCGGAGGGGGGGGCGAGGCTGTGAACAGGGGGGATATGTCTCATTCAGTGGCTCTTTGAAGATTTGTCTGGTCACTAAGAGCTTGGAAAATGATGCCGTTGGCTCCGTGGGTCTGCTTTGGCCCCCAGAACAAGCATCTTGGGAGATTGCAATGGAAATATCCTCATTTTAGCTCAAGGCTGGGGTCCGGCTGCCCCGTGGCACAGCGGTGCTGAGAAAGCCTTAAACTCGAGGGGGTTCCAACCACCTACTTTTGAAAAATCCTGGCTCAGGTGCTCCGCAAAAGGATGGAACTGGAACGGTTTGGGGTGAAAAAAGCTGCAGCACGGTAGAAACTACTGCAAAGAGCTGACACGGCCCAGTGGGGACGGATTTTTCCCGGGGTCCCAGAGGAGACCTTGCAGAATTTGCTGCAAGCCAGGAAAGCATAGAAAAGTTGATGGAGTGAGGCTGAATTGGAAGGCAAGGATATGCCCTGCAAGGACAATGAGGTTTGTTACCAACCCTTTCCATCGCTCTCCTGGTTTGTTCTGTGCTTTCTCTGGTTTAATCAGTTCCTGGTACTAATTGGCTTTGCTACCACCCGGCTGCACAGCGGGGAAGACACTCAGAGGGTCCCCTGGAAGGACACGGCTCAACCGCATCCAGCCCCAACATTTCACCCGGTTTGGGTCCCGTCACAATTCTCACAAAACCAGCCATAGCATTTGCATTATGCAAATTTGGCATATGCAGATCAGCCCTTCTGAAAATAATATGCAATCAGGCAATTAACAACTGCCTTGTCTTCAACTCACAGGTAGTCTCAATTCCTGCAACTCTTAATTTTGGATTGCCTGGTTCTGCAAGCTTAATAATGACATTTTAACTCCCTGGTAGCCATTTTAGGATGGATTTTCTCTTTATTTTCCTGCCCCAAGCCCACCGGTTGCCTCTCCCTCTGCTCGCCAGTGGAGGGGAGGATGGCAGAGGGATGTTTTTCTCACAGCAGATACTACAGCCATAAATTTCACTTATATCCAGTAAAACACAGGCATCCAATTAAACCCATAATTCTATAAACCTGCCAGCAATCAACCACACTTTTAAAAATCAAGACCGACAGGTACTTTAAATCAATACATCCAGGTAACAACTTGCAGTTTGTAGGATCTTCTGACACTGCATCTTTTTGCAGCTCCGTCACTGAAAGAACAAATATTCCAGGCTGTGGGTTGTTTTTGTGGCTTTTTCCCTCTTTGAGCTTCACCAGAGAAGATTCCTGAGTGGCGACTGATGATCGGGGATTGGGATTGAGGGAAATCGGGAGGAGTTTGGGTCTGTTGTAAAAAATCACAGCCAAAGCCTGATACAGCATCGCATCCCGTGTTATAAGACATCACCGTTCCCTGACTTATTTCCCTTGGAGATGTCGAGGGGACCGATGGCTTGGGATAGATTGTTATTATCCAGCTTTTTTTCCAGAGGGGGAAAAAAAAAAAAAAGAGGTTTTAATTTATGAGCTGCTTTCCGATAACAGCTAAGGGCTCTGCCAAATTTGGAGACCTTTTCTATCTGGTGTGGTTCAGAGCCATTGGCAACATGAAGGGACAGGGCAGGTGATTGATGCTAAGGAGCATCATTGCCACTCATCACCCCACCGGCAGCAGTGGGAAGAGAGGAGTCGTCGGTTTTGTGGCCATTCATCAAGTCACCACAGATAAATTGCTGGCTTTCTTCTCTGTTTTCTGGGAGATTTCACCCCAAAGAAGCCCAACTTGCTGCCTCTGGATGGTGGTGCCGCTTTGCAGCTCTGCAGACCCACAGCTGCTTGTGAGGAGCACAGGAAAACGAAAAAGCAAAAGCTTTTCGTAATATCCAGGCATTTGGGCTACCACCACCAAATTGATATGGTTCAGAAAACCCAGAGGGTTGAGTAATATGGCACCAGTGTTCATCTCCCACCCCATCCACAGGTCCCAGCTTTTAGGGAGAAAAATGTGGATGAGACAATGCATCGAGTGCCTCTTTGGCCGTGTCTCTATATAATGCACCTTGAACTTGCTCGAAATAGCTTAGAAATGGTGCTCCACCTTCATTTCTGAGGTCGCCTTGGTGAGACTGGCAGGCACTGTAATTCCCGTATTCCACCTGCCTATGGCTATGTTATATTACGTGTTGTTCAGTGTTAAAAATGGTTGGTTTTGCCAGATAGGAATCACAGAGGTCAGGAAAATGAGAGTCAGATGGACTTTTACATCTCACATGCTCCTGGGAGCTCCGCCTGAGCCAGCTCAAAACCCTGCTGAAGCCACAAACAAGCTTTCCAGCAACACCAATATCCTTGCTGGGAGCTTAAAGGCCACGCGTGCAGCAGCAGGGAAGTATTTTAAGCATATTTAAGAGTGCTTTAAACAGTTTTACTGGGACTATTTTGTTTGTATCCCTTCACCTGTAAAACCAGGCACTTCCATCGTCAGAGTCCAAATGCGATAAACGTGGCGGTAGCCATAAAAAAATCTTTTAGGCTGACCTGGAATAGTTTTTCTAGACCTCAGAAAGTGGATGTTCAGACTTGCAGCTTGCCAGGAGCAAGCTGCTTAACCATACAAGAAACCAGCACGTGCTCCAGCCCAATGGATGGCACACTCTTTTTTTTTTTTTAATTCTTTCCAGCAATAAACCATAAGCTTGAAATTAATGACCGCTTCATGGAGAGAAAATGTAGCCATTGACCTGGGACTGAACTTCAGCCATTCGAGGCAAAGCATTTGCTACTGTTCAAATGTTCATTTTCAGGAGTCATGGAACAAAACTTTGATCTTCTGAATACAAAATGTTTCTAACGCCATCACGCTGTTTCATCTCCCATCCTCGAAAGTTCATTCTGTGCGGAATGTCTGACGTATTTTCACTAATTTAATACTTAAAAGCAGCCAAAGAAGTCTCTCATGCAAATTTCCCATGTGGCTACAGCTCCAAACTAAATTATTAAGTCAGTGGAATAATGATCCCAATGACACCCAAGTCGAGGATCCCAGGATCTGCATCCCAAGACCCACGATCTCAGCATCTCTCTGGTTATAGAAAAAGCCATTTTCTCTTTTCACAGGTTATTGGTACCTGGTCAAAGCATCAGCCCAGTGTAGAGTGCACAGGAATTTACTCTCATATTCATCCCAGGTCCCAGGTGAGCGAGTGGCAGAAACCCACCTCCCATACACCCCTATAAAATACCATATTCACGAGAGACATCGTGAAGAGGATCTGTCTCATCTGCCGTGTTTAGTCAGCTGCAGACCTGGAATTAAGGGGAAAAATTCTAAATCTGTCATCTAAGGAGTCCTGTTTCCTCTTCTGGCTAATAGGATTATTCAAAAATGTTTTAAATCAAAATCCCAAAGCTTGTTGTTGGTTTTTAAATGAGGCTGAGCCTTTCAGCCTTTCTTGCAGCTTTTTTTTTTTGATCTTTCTGCCGACTGTTGACTCCAAGTCAGAGTCCCAAACCTCTTTGGGGGTCATAGGCAGCTCCGAGGCAGATTGCTCAGAAAAAGTAGGGGTTTGGCATCATAAAAATGACTCATTTTCAATCTCAGTGCCCAGGGCTGCGTGGAAAGAATCTCGTGGGCTGGAGAGGCAGTTTTAGAGCAGTGGGTTTTGGTGACACTACTGAGCTGCTCCCATCAGTCCCAGGGGATGCACCTGGTAAAAAGAAGGAATGCTGAAAAATTGGCAGGAGTGCAAAGAAAGGCCCAGAAATAACCCAAGGGCCAGGGAAAATGCCTTACAGTGGGACACTTAAAGAGCTTCACCTCTATCTTATCAAGAAGAAGAATGAGAATGACTTGATTACAGCACACAAGCACCTTCTCAGGGAGAAAACACCGGGAACGGCAAAACCTCTTTAATCCATCAGCCAAAGGCACGACGAGAAGCAAAAGCTAGAAGCAGAAGCCAAATCCATTCAAATTAAAAATTAGGCACTGGCTTTTTTTTTTTTTTTTATTTTTTTCCCCATCAGCATGAACGATTAACCATTAAAACAAACCACCAGCAAAACAGTGTCGCAGCAGTCGGTCCAGGCTTGGTGGGGATCAGCAAAGGCAGAATACTGGGGTTTATCGCACTGGATTTGGGGGTGCCGTGCTACGGTGGCTGGGACTAGCATCCTCTGCAAAGCAGAGGAGGACTGCAGATATTTCCAAGCCCTGCCCAACTCCTCCACCCTTGGAGCCCTCTGCTAGACAGTAAAGTTTGCCACTTCCCAGCCCCTTGCTCTCATCGCAGCCCGCAGATGCATCTGATCCACACTGCAGATAATGATAGAAAATTACAGTGTAATAAGATAATGGGATTTATTTATAGAATTTGCTTTCCAATCACGCCCACATGATATATGTATCCACACACACACGCACGCACACACGCGCACACACACACACAGCACTTTCTATGTATATATATTAGCATAAGTGGTTGGCTTTGTGGAAGCAAAATGCCACCTGGGGGATGTCGAGATGTTCCCAAGTGGTTCAATACCAGTGAGAAGGGTGCTGGCACATCACAAATAGTCCCCTCATCATCATAACAATGACACCATATTTCCATGGCACTTTTCTCTCAAAGCACTTGAAAAAAAAGAGAGGGGAAAAAAAAAAAAATGTAAACTGCTACATGAACCCCAGTGTATGCGGAGATGAGAATTGAAATGCAATGACAGACTTAACCGGAGACAAATCCTGTCTCCAATAGAAACAAGCCAAGGGAAATTTAAGGAGGCAGCATGTAATTAGCTGGGGATGGTCAGCACAGCAGGACTCTTAACGAGCTTTCTCCCCGCAGGGCCCTGTTAGGTTTAAGAATACTGAGGTGCAGCAGGTCAGTAGGTCTCCAAATCCCAAACTGGCATGAAGAAGCCCAGCAAGAGCAAACTGAGGGTGGTGAAGAACCACAACAACTAAATGAGGGTGCAGCGGGTGTTGCGTTTCCCAGCCCACACTTGACCATCACAGGGCTGTTAAAGCTTCGGGATTCACAGCCTTGAAAAATTCATCCTCCTGCCATGAGGCCACTGAATTTTATTATTTCTTTCCTAATTTCTATAGCAATCTGCATCCCGAAGTCTAGCTACAGGGTGAGGACAGAAGCTGTTAATCAAAAGGTGAATGGGCCAATCGCCCCCTGCAAAATAAACCTGCGCCCACCAGCCACGGACTTGGGGACATTTGCAGGCAAAATGACGGCAGAGTTGCTGAATCTCTGCATCTTCGGGTTGCTGCTGCTCTGAGCATCCCCATCACACTGCTCACCCAGAGCCCAGCCTGCTGCCAGGGGCCACCAACAGCCAGGGGCCACCTAGTACCACCTTTTTGGGTGAAACACTGATTTTTTTTTTTGGAGAAAAGACTTTTTCAGCACCTATCAGCAAATGAGTTTTTCCCGGACGCTTCACTAAGACATCTATGCACCGCAACAGGATTATACCTGCCTACCCGTGGTGTCTGATTAAACACGGGCAGGCGGTGGGTGAGCATCCTTCTTCAGCATCCCAGCCCACGTGCTAAACCCGGCCCCACCAGGCGTGGGGAGGAGATGGCAGAGAGGTGCAATTATTTTCCGAAGGCTGCTGAGCATCTCCACCAAGCCAAGTTCTCTGGGGAAGATCAAAGCCAACCTCTGATCAACAGAGCTGAGCAAGATCCCTTCACGGTACGGGAGAACAGGGAGGAGAGAAAAAAAATATAAAGAAAAGGGCGATGGCTGGGAGCAAGGGGAAGTTTTCCATTATTGGGGCTGGATAAACCCTAAACAACCCCCACTGTAGTTAATGTCTCATGATTAAAGACTCCATCACGGCATGACCGGGCTTTTGCAGCCCACCAAGGGGCAGCTTTATGCCGATGGCTTTGGGTGGGCAATGTAGGGTTGGCCGTACCCTGCCGAACTTGGCCACCCCTTGTCCTCCAGTAGCCGTAGCCCATCTCAGCTCGGCTCTGGCTGTGCGGCAACTGAGGCTCCGAGGGCTTTTTTGGGAAATGCAAAGGACCAAAAGAACCCAGATCATCTTTTATAGATGCTGTTGCCTCCAGCAGAAAAGCTGAAGCGAACTCCAGCGCTTTGCTCCTCCTTTGATTTTGGCACTTTTAACCAGAGAGGAGAGAAAGACCCCCACACCAGCCCCCAACCCTGCAGACGCCGGAGCCGAGGTGGATCCTCGAGGATGTCCCACCATCACATTCCTTCCTACCAACCACCCAGCAGCAAAAAACTCATCAACGACACTGATTTTGGGGCTCTTTCCAGGCTATGGGGAAGAGGGGGGAGAAGACGCTGGACTGGCAGAGGTTCCCTCTCCGTTAAAATTTAGTTGTGCTCTATATTCAAATGGCAGTTTAATGAGCCTTTCCCTATTTCCAGCAACTTTATCACATCATTAAAGCATAGAAATGAATAATACATCTAGCGGTTGGAGTAAGCTGAACTCCAGACCCGATGCAGCTTCAAACGGAGGAGGGAAGAGAGGCGGCTGGAGGACGGGGTGCTGGGTGAGGCTGGTAGCCATGCTGGGGAGAGGATGGAGTTATTTCGGCTCTGATGTGCCAAACAGCCCACAGGAGTATCTGTGGTCCTTCCCAGCAAGCCAAACTCCTGCCATTTTAACTCAGTGATGAACAGTAGCTGCTCTTACCCAAAGCATCCCTCCTCCCTTCCTCTTTGGCCTGCAGAAATAAAGGAATACATTTTTATTTTTATTATTTTAATATTATTTTTAATTATCGCTTCCAGCAAATTCATCCTCAGACATTCCACAGTGGGCAAGGGGCTGAGCCAAAAGCAGATGCAGGCTCCATGTATGCCTCTATCCTCAGCCCACCTCCATCTCTTCTCATCCTTAAAAATGAGGCAAATTGGGTAAAAAGACCTGATCCAGGTCACATAACACCTTACCAAGCACTGGGTCAGGTCTTGGCCAAATCATCCCACTGCCAGAGAGGAACATTTTTTACATCTGCACGGATAGATGGGCAGATGGAGGTTTTGCTGTTCTTGGAGGCAGGATCTTACCCCCAGGCACCCAGGGGTGTCCTGCCCCCCAAGGTGGGCTCAACATGGGCTCAGCACCCCAAGCAGAGAAAACAATCATCTCATTTATTAAAATGAAAGCTCATTTAAAACAGGAGAAGGCAGCAAAAAAAAAAAAAAATGAAAGCAAGAGGCCAAAACAAACCATCTTTGGTTCAGGATGTGAGCATATTGCCCCCAAGGGAAAAATAATTAATTAATGCTGGAAAGACTCACAGATTTTGTTGTTTGGGGCTTTATTATGAATAAATTGTACTCATCAAAACTGGTCTTTATATTGGTTTTTTTCCCCCCATTGTTTGTAGGCATTGATTTATTTTTCTCTTATTCTTTCTGATTGTTATATTTTGGATGGTGCTTACTGATGTGAAAAAAGCCATCTTGTGTTGCTGATAAGTCTGGAGATAACTGCAGAGGTCAAGGAATGGATGGGGAAAGAGAAGAGAGGAGAGAAAAAAAGTTTCAGCATCTCCAGCTCCATCCTCACTCACCCCCAAACCTGCAGAAAAATAGCACTGAGTGGCCCAGAATGGTTAATTAGATGGATTTCCCCCAGGGCCAGACCAGAGGAAGAAAGGAAGGAAACGATTTAACTGTATTTCCTCGTTATCTGATCCCAGTCATTTTAATTTGTGCTCTCTTTGAGGCTGCTTCTTTTTTTTCTTTTTTTTTTTTTCTTTTTCTCTGTGTTCATCTTCTCCTGTCGTGTGTGTGTTCAGCTGAGTAATGGATGACATTGCAAGAAAATGGGAGGTTTTTCTTGTCCAGCCCAATAACCACTTCCAAGGTCACACGTGATGGAGGGAGACTGTGCTTTCAAGGTGAGGCAGAAAGGAGGAAAGAAACCCTTCTCTTATCAAATTTTAATAAAATAAATTCACCACCATATTACCATCATGAGCCAAGAACAGCCTCATCCTTTCCCATTTTTTTCCCCTTCAACAGTGGTAAAGCTGGCCCTAAGCAACCACCCAAGGGAACTGGAAAAGTAATTGCTCAGTAAGAGAGATCAGACTTTAAGGAGAGGTCGAAGAGAATTGCATCGGAGACCCAGGGACGCAAGGGGCGTACAAGGTGGCCGAGAAATAGCTGAACCCAGAAGCAGTGACTCCCTAAAGCTGGAGAAAGGCTCCTTACTTGCTTTGCGGGGGGGGGGGGGGGGGGTTCTCATAGCATTTCAAGGAAGCAATTTGCTAAAATGGTTAATAATTATGCCTGCCTTTGTTTGAGCAATTAAGGGGCCATTTCACTTATGGGAGAGCCCAGACGGAGCCTGAACGAGGTCGAAGCAAAGCCAAGCCACCTTAAACTTAATTGTAAAAGCAGCTCGATGCTCTGAATTTGTCTTCTGGAGCTGCATTGAGTTGCAAGACCAAGGGAAAGGTCTCTGCCTCCTAAACTGTTCAGGGAAGCAGAAATAAGGATGCTAACAAACCTTTCGATCACGGAAACAATGCAAAGGCAGGAGCTGCCCAGGAGGAACTGCAGCCCACAAAAGCCTTGCCGGCGTGAGGACAACATTACAGTGCCAATCCAGAGTGAAAGGGAGCCCTGCAGCTCTAATTAAAAGGGCCGCTGTAGCTAATGATCTGCCCAGTGCTAATTAACTTCAAAACGTGGCGGCTCAATACGCTTTCTGCTCCGCTGCTGGGTTTGCTGTTGTTCATGCATGCAAGTGCCTTCTCCAGGCTCCACCTCGGGTCAGCATTTTTCCCAAGCCATCCCCAGAATGATCTCCCAAGCAGGGATAACTAAATCTTTACAAACCTCTGAAATCTCTCCTTCTCGTCTCTCTCTCTCTTTTTTTTTTTTTTCCTTCCTTTTTTAATTTGCCCAATTCTGGTTCCAAGTCTCAGAAATTGGTGACTTATAATAGAAGTGTCTTCTCAGCCATATTTATAGCATCGCACCAGCGTGACGCTCACATAAAGTTCAGGTAGCACCCTAAATTAAATTTAGCTCAGGGAGGCAATGAAGACTCAGCCATGTCCTTCAGGAGCAGATTTTCCCCACTTTCCCCCCAAGCTGGCTACGAATCTGAGCACTGAACCTCCCACGTGCTGCTTTGATGGGGGTGATTCTGGATGCGGGATGGGATATAGTCTTTGCATCCCGGATTTGTATTGAAAATCAGGGTTCCACACTGGTGTCAGGTGGAGAAACCATCAGCTTTTAAGTATCAGGTCTGGGTTTTTTTTTAAATTTGATTGCCTGTCATAGGTGAAGGGCTATTCCACAAGGGAGAAAAAGGTTTCCCAACCCCCAAAACTGACCTGTGGGGTTTTCATTCTTTGCTATATTGGTCCAATCCCATCCCACCTCCTCCTCCTGAGAGAAATACAGTATTATGGAAGCGTGACTGGCAGCCCGCCTTTGCCATCTGCTCTGGCCCCTCATTACAGATTCACAACAAACATATGTGACAATTAGATCCGTAAAAACATCTCGTGTATCATATGCGACTGAAACACAGGCATATGCTCTCTGCCCAGTAAATCCCACGTCTGAGCTGGGTTTGCTCCTGAAGAAGACACCGACGAAGAGGGATGAGATGTTCACCTCAACTACTCTCGTGCATCAGAGGGAAGGTTTGGAACAGAAGTCCTGTTCTGCTAGAGGAGAAGGGAAATAAATGATGGTACGTGAGGATGCCTGGAGGTACCGTGGGCTTTACAAGGGGCTGAACCCTTTCGGTGGCTAATTCCCTAAGGCCAAAAAGCACAAACTGAGCTTCATAAGCCAAAAACTGCACGGAGGCTCGTCTCAGATGGGCGCCCTGAGGTTTGCACAAGGTCTCTGTGTCTCCTCTGTTGAAGAAGCACGTCTGTGCAGGCGCCGCTGGTTGCATGAGTGACTGATTATGATGATAACTGCTCTCAGTAGCCGTAATTGAATTGCTGCTCGACAAGGAGCGGCTCAGAGGGAGGACAGCCAGAATAATAGTTACCGACTCCTCAGAAGCCCCTGTAGACAGGCAGCGTTGACTCCAGGAGCACCGCTGCTTCATTGGTGGGACATGCCCAAGGAGCAGAACATCAGCCTGTGTGGCTGGAGACCCTTGTCATTTCAAACCCCTTGTAATCCACCAGAAAATGGTCATGGATGAGGCAAAAATCATCCTCGGAGCCTGGAAAGCCACCAATCAATTCTCCAAGTTCCATCTGCTCTTCAGCCTTTGGAAGAAATCACTCCCTGTCATCTCATGCTGCTCAATAAATTCCTGAGACCTGGAGAAATCCACCTTTTTCCCACATTTCCTCTGCCAGACCTACTCCTGCTCTCTGCAAAATTAAAAGCTCTCCTTACCTTCTCGTTTGCCTTCCCTGTAATCAGTAGGAAGGGGAGAGACCCCCACAGCACAGGTAGCAGCATGCCCATAAATAGCCCCTTGTGTTTCCCCAAAACTGCCATTTCATTACTATCACCTGGCTTTGTTGTAGCAATAAATTGAGTGTGCAGTGTCTGCACATCAGCTTCTTTCAAGTGCTTTGATAAAGGAGGCCTCCGATACCTTTTTTTTTTTTTAGTTGCCTTCTGCCGCAGAAAAGGGATATGCTGCAAGGTTGCCACGCCAGAGGAAAGCGATGCTGCGGCGCTGGAAGGCTTTGGGTAGTTAGTTTTCATTTAAAAGTTTAAATCATCACTTCCCTGGAAGATGTTCCTGGTGTGAATCCAAAACAGAGCCTTTGCTGGGGATCCTGGTTGTCAGCAGCTCACTGGAAGGAGAAACGGCTGCTCCAGCCAGGCTGGAGAAATGCTGGAAATCCCAAGCCGATGGGTAAATACATAGAGCCATCAGTATTTGAGGAAGAGATTTCCTTCTGTCCTGAAGATGAAAACATGGAAGACTGAATGCAATTGGTCATCCGCAATCTCAATCTCTATGGAAATAGAGACAAGCCGAGTTTTCATTTAACGAAGGCGCAAAGCTTAAGGATGAAAATAAAAGGGAAGTCTTGAGAAAAGCCCCTCAAGGGTTGGGAGACATCAACAGGGAGCTGGGACGGTTGGGGACTGCTGCAAGGGAAGCGTTGGACTCTTACTAGGTGCGAGGGGTGTACAGGGATTTGCAATTTCAGGCTTGCCACTAATGCTGGGGAGACCCTCTGTGGAGGAAAAAAGAAGATGCCTTAACGCAAGAGCCCTCCGCTTGCCTCTGACCCAGTCCAGATTTATCCATGCTCCAAATTAAGCACATTAGCAATCTTGCAAATAGTTAGAAATATTTGGGAAATGCCAGAAGATGGGTGGAGGATGCATTTTGGGTTGAGGGAATGGGGAGTCTGTCAAGATATACCCAGAGGGCAGTTTTGAATAGCATTGCATAGAAAGCAAGAGATGCTGATGGGACACAAGTGGCATGAAGCATTACCCTGCCGCAGTGCACAAGACTTTTGGCAGGACATATGAAGTGCAGAGATGATTTTGTTTTCACCCTGTATCGCTTTCCCTCCCAGCCCTCTGTTTGCTTGCCAGGGAAGGGGAAAAAAGCACTTTTTTTGGAAATTGCACTATACCTCACAGCCAGGTAATGGCTGCGGGTAAGTGATGGGCTTGGCCTTGCTGGTTGGGCAACGGAGGGTGGGAAGCAGCAGGAATCATGTGGATGCTGCTCCCCAGAGTCCCCAGATTAATAAAATAACCCAAATTGCTGGAAGCAAGTAACCCCGAGAAGCTTTTCCCACACACATGCTCTCCCCCAGGGCTTCATGCTCCTTCGTTGTCAGTTATTGAAACTTTCGATCACAACCCAAAGCTGATAGGTCTCCACTCAAAATCACCCGGGGCCATAGACGGAAGAGGAAAACTCATCTTTTCAACCAGAACTTGTTGAAACTGCTTGTTTGATTCTTTTTTCTCTTTTCACTATCCCAAACTAGAAAAGAACCCCCAAAATTTAATTCATTTACTATTTAGGTTTTCTTATGGAATATCAAGGATTTTTTATTATTTTTTTTTTTTTTTTAAGAAAAGCTTCTCTTTATTTTTACTGTTGAATTAAGTCCTCTGCTGGAAAAAAGTTTCGATTCCCTGTGCAATGTGGGCATTAACACTATTATTTTTCCCTATGAAAGGGGAAACTGAAGCAAGGGGATGTTTCTCCCCCACCATTTGCAGGGGTTGAAGAACCCACGCTGTACCAAGAGCTGCACCTTCCCAGCACAGTGAGAAACAGACAGCGCTGAAGAGGTTTCAAAGCAACTCAAAACGCTCCTTTTTCAGGTTATAATATCTCCATAGCACCAAGAGGAGCCGTGGATATGTGAATTAAACACTGGACAATATTGTGCCCAACCAACTGCTTCTCCCTGGGCGTCATGTGCCAAAATAAGGGCAAGGCTCCAAAAATGCTCTCCCCATCTATATCTCCCCACCACCCCGCTCCCACCCCTCCTTTCCTCTGCCTTTTCCCATCCCTCAGACCTCAGCAAATGCCACTGCTAAATATTACCCAAGGAAAAGGCCGAAGAAGGAAAAACAAAGTCACTGGACTCCGAGACAGATCATGGAAACAGAGGAGATAAATCCTGAGAATACAGGCTGCGCGGGGAGAAAAAAGACAAATACTGAAATAAATATGAAAAGAAGACAAGTTTGGGCTACAGGGAGCGGGCGAGCCAGAGAGAGAGAGGCAGTTGCACTAAAATAGACGAGGTTTCCTGGAGACAAAGGTAAAATTGGGAAAAGTGAGATCTAAACTGAAGCGGGGATAAATCACAAGGGCAGCAACATCTGAAAATTATTGGGAATGAAGCCTTCCCAGTAAGTGAGACATCCCCTGCAAGACGGAACTGCTGCCAGCAACAAATACAGCTACAGTGACAAAGCCAAAGCCGGAGCGGGGTAGACAAATTTGTTGGGTGACCCTGACTTTTCCGCTTCTCCTAAAAGGGTTTCTGCAGCCACGTCCCCAGGTGCTTTGGGCTTTAGGAAGCTGTTCCTGCTCAGCTTTAGCAATGACTGCCCCAAAATGCAAGATTTGGGGGAGGAATACGATATGGGGAGCAGGTATTTCTGCACCGGGAGCTGTGTCTCCAAAAGATCAGAAGCTCTTCACTTCCAAAAAAAACCCCCATTTTTTTCAGGAAAATTTGCTTAGGTGCAGCTGCCTTCTCTGGAGCAGGGTTCAACCCTGTAGATGGAGCCAACCCTTTTTGTCAAAGGTGTCTAGCAAAAATATTTCTTTCTACAGCTTCTTCCTAAGAAAAAACCTAGTTGCTAAATTCCACGGAGGGACCAGCGCTAGACCATGAGCGAGTGCTGTGGTGGGACATCTCTTCAGCCCTGTGACTCCTGAAGACCAGCAGTATTTTTACCCTCAAGCTCCTCTCTTTCTCCTTATCTAGATGACACCACACAGATAAATAACAGCAGTAATTCTAAATTGAGATCACAACATGCTTTACACTTCTGTGTTTCACTGCTAGCAAGGAAGCTCTCCCCAGGCTGTAGGAAGGCAGCATGGGATTATTTTTTTTTCCTTCGTGCCAGGCAAAGCTGTGACATAAAGCCTACAGCTTGTTACATGCTTTTTTTCCCACGTCTCCCCCACTTTGCTTTGGCAAGAAACTGAGTTTTCAGCTGGAAAGAGCATGTGCCATGCCAAACACACCCCCAAATTTCCACCAGGAAAGCAGAAATCTGCACACCAACACACGAAAACTTGGCAGCTCGCTTTTATTGGGGGAGAGGTATTAAAAAGCCAATGGTTTTTGTAGAGGAAGCATGGAAATCCATGGGATTTTGAGAGTGGATTTGATGTTGATCTAGATGGGGACAGCAGGGTCCCCTGAGGTAGGGCTTGCTGCCCCCAGGGGCTTGGAGACAAGCTCATGGTTGGTGTGTCCCTCCTAGGCAGCATCAAGGCTGCCCAATACTGTGGTTTCCCAGACCCTTCCCAAAGATTTTCCCAGGGAATTTTCTCTGGAGCCAAGCACAGAGAGGAAAATGCACGAGCCAAAAGACAGAGGAGGCACAAAAGCTGGTGTCAAAGCTCAGCTTAGCTCACGTATCCATCCAGCAGGTCCCACTGACGTGTCCTTGTGTTTGCACATCCAACACCTGCTTCCTCGTGCCAGGCTTTTTATATGCCCGTGTTCCCCCTGCGCTCGCTGCTCTCCCGGCCTTTCCCCTCTCTTCCTTTCTCTGATTTATGTAATTTGAAGTCCTGGTTGGGAGCTGATATTATGACACGTCCAGACTTCAAAATAAACCTCCCTCTTGATACCAGGTTATTTTATTGGGTGCATCAAGGCTGAAAACAACCTCATTCATCTTAAGAAATGTATTTTCCCATTTGCTGTATAAATACATACATGTTTCCTTGCATTATTCACCTAGGCACGGCAGATAGATGAGCAGCAACAACGGCACCACATTTTTATTTCTCATTCTGTAACAGAAAAGGCACCAGGGAGGTTTGTGGCAGGAGCTCAGCGGTGCAGAAAAATCAGCTGGGGCAAAGGGTGGGAGAAAATTGAATGGGGAGGAGATATCCCACTCCCAGACAAAGTCATCTGGGGATGGGGACAAGGTCTGGTCTTCAGGGTCCTTGCTGAGGTCAGAGAGATGGTCTGGAAACACAGGAATCAGAGGTGGAGAAAAAGCCAAAGGACAGATGAAAAATAAGACAAGGAGGAAAGAAAAAAATAGGCAAAGAAGAAGAGATGACAAGAAAGGGGAGAAAAAAAATGAATAATTGAAAGTCTGTAATAAACACAGTGTAGACACACAGAAAAAAATGCCTATGTGAAAATGTAATTACTGGCTGTATCAATAACATCAGTGCACAAGACCGGCTGCACTGGGGTTATGACCAAAACAAGCCATAAGTCTTGTGAATGCTCAATTCAGATGCGCCTTAGAAATCATCCATGTTAAAGTCCAGGCATCTTAATTCCCCCACACCTCCATGGTGATTTCATGAAATAAGAGAAGGGAAACTCAGCCTTTCTTTACATCAGTTATGAGGCTCATAAAGGACTCTGAACCCTAATGGGTTTTAGCCACGGTTCCACTGGTCCTGTAGAAACCGGGTTAGGGCAAAGATGCCTATGGCCAACAGTCTACGCCAACGGCTCCCATGGTCATCAGCCCCAATGGTCAACAACCCCAAAAGCCAAAAACACCGATGGCCAACAGTCACGATGGCCAACAGCCCCAGTGGCCAACAGGCCAGGGTTTGCCAACGTGGCCTGGGGACACTCTTTGTCAGTACTCACGGAAGCTGATTTCAAGTCATGCCTTGCCCTCATGAAGCAGAATGTGCACTAAAAGAGTTAAAACTCCACTTCCTTTTGAGCCTAAGATGACTTGAAACCTACATCTGTTATTCTTAAATCACCGCTGGGGATATGCAGTGGACTTCTCTTAATTGGACATCACTGTTGACTGTAATGAGTCCAAAATAAGACTCTCTTTCTCTTCATTAACTTCCTGCGTGAATGTGGGCTTTCATTTCATTGCACCAACAATCCTCACCTACCAGCGGCTGCAGTGCTACAATGGGATACTGGTTTCTTAATCGCAACCTGAGTAATGGGATAGAAAAATCAAATTATTTACCCCTAGAAACATTGACCTGCACTGCTTCAGCCTTGTGCAGCCTGAGGACCTCGCTGGCCCTGCAAATTCATCCCCTTCTGGGTAACTCAACCCAGAATGCAGGTGTCCTGTGGTGGTCCTGCTTCAGTTAGTCTCACCCATACCTAGACTCAACTGGGAGAAACTCAGAGCCAGGAGGGTACCCGCGCTCGTCCACCCTGTCTCCTCGCACACCATAACCTGTTGCAATGCGGCTCCTTCCTCACGCACCAGCCCCGCTTGTCCCCAGAAGCGCTGATAAACCCAACAGAGATGCAGATTTAATGTTATCAGGGGATGCAGGGCATGTTTAGCAGGAACTTGAAGGATCATAGCAAGAGGCCTGGATGTAATCCAGGCTGCAGCGGATAAGGAACTGAAAAGCTGCTGCTGCTTCTTCTTCTTTTCCTTTTTCTTTTTTTTTTTTTTTTTCTTTTTTTTTTTTTTTCATTGGTTCAAGATTGCAAAGAGGCTGAGAGAGAAGAAAGGGAAACACGGGGACCTAGTGATAACGGGTGATGGACGTGACGCCGTATCCTCACTGAGAATACCAGAGATTGTAAAGCATTGAGAAATCAAACTGACAAGTGGGAACACAGGCTCAGCATAAGAAACGCCGGCTTGTTCAGAGCTCCTGCAGGCCTGGAGAGCTTTTCGCTTCTCCTCACGATGGATTAAGTGGATGTTGGCGATAGATAATTTTGAACTCCTTCTGCAATGTGTTCTGGCTTGTCATATCCTCGTGAAGGCCTGGAGCCGGAGACACAAGCATCCAGCATGACGCTTGCAGACATGAAACTCCTCAAACAAGGTGGAGGGATTGGGAAAAGCCATATCCTGCAAGGCTGGTGACACCGGGGAGCCTTTTTATACCTGGCCACCCTCAACTGTGGCTTCCCTGGGGCTGCCAGGGACGGGTGAGCCACCAGGTCATGATTCCAGCTGGTTTGGTGGCAGGAGAAGACGTTGGCCTTGGCCAACGAGTGGCTCAAAATTCAGTAGATTCCCCAAGAACCCATGGAGTTGTTAACCTCGTCAGTCTTGGAGGGTTTTAGCAATTTGGGGCAGGTTTAGGAAGAGAAGAAACCTGAACCTCAGGTTGCTCAGCCCCAGGGGAGCAGCAGTAGGTGGCAATACAGCCAAAAAGTGCTCCCTCTCTGCTGCACTCGCCGTGGCTCACCCTCTTTGCCTCAGTTTCCCCCCCATCCCAAGTAAAAATCATTCCTACATCCTGGGGTAACAGAGTGGGGGAAGCTGAATTTCAGGAGGAGAAAAGAGAGGTAAATCCCAACATCAGCACAAAAAAAGAGAAAAAAACCTCCCAGCATCAGGCAGGTGCAATGGAGCCCTGGGGGAAAAACATCTTAATAACAAAAAAATATAAAAATGCAATCCTCCTTCCTAATTATTTTGCAGTCCCACGTGTGCAGCACCAGCTCAGCTCCAACCCTTGCTCCCTGGGAATTTTTTTTTAAGCCTTACATACCTCCCCCTTTCCCTGTATCGCTTTTCTCTGCACGGGCTGAGCCGCTTTCTGTTGTTGAGCGCAGCAGAAGGAGCTGCTCCGAAAGGGCAGGGATGCTCGGCGTGTAGATCAGAGCTGGAGGCTCCTTTGAAAATCCCCAGGGAAAAGGAGCAGGGCCGAAACAGGATGCACTGGCTGAGCCACCATCCGCTTAAAATTGGCCGAGAAATCTAGCAGCTTTGATGAAAAATGCCTTCCTTTGCCTTTGACACTCCTGTCCAAACAGCGTTAGGTGTTGAGCTGATAGCACGGCTTTCACCTGAGGTAGAGGCAAGAAAAAACATGCCCAGATAGATATTCTGTCCTCTGCTGAACTGGGAGCGATGATAGGGTACGTGGAAGTTTTAATTTATAGGTTCAAAGGCAGCGGATGCTGGAAAGTGTCTATAACCCAAATGAGAAATAAAGATTGCGACATGAAAGCCCCGTCAGCATAAGTAGCGAACGCTCACCCAGGCATGAGCTAAATATTCCTGGGCCAGAAAACCAGGGTTGCAGTGAAAATAAAAACATTTATAGAAATTCCTCACTGTGCGCATCCATATACGCATACACGACTTTATGTCAAAACCCTTTGGATTTCAGAGCACCAATGGCTTTTGGGGTGTTTGTGCATAGGTGATGAGCATGTTTTTTGGTTTTAGCTGTTTTCTGCCCATTTTCTCCACTGCTTGTAAGAAATTGGTTCAAACCCCATAACGGTAGAGTTGAAATATCTTTGAATTTTGATTAATAATGAGATCTCCATATGGGATGCATAATAATCCAATCCCTGCGTGTGCCACCCAGTCAGATATAGGTCAGCCTGCGATACTGATCTCCAATAAACCCTTGAGCACTGGGAGAGATCCAGAAAGCTGAAAGAAAACAAACGTTGTGCCAATATGTAGGAAGGATAAACAAGATGACCTGTGTAATTACAGCCTTGTCGGCTTGACATTGATTTTGGGCAAAATAATGGGATGTCTGGTACGGGACTTGTTTAATAAGGAATTAAAGGGAATAACATAAAGGATGCCAATCAACAAGGATTTATGGAAAATAAATCTTGCCTAACTACGTTGATATCTTTTTTTGATGAGGTTATAAATTTGGGCTGATAAAGGTGATGTTGGCAGCATATTGTACTTGGGCTCCTGCAAGGTTGGGTCCTGTGTGACATCTTGATTAAGAAACTGGGAAGGTAGGAAATCACCGTGGCAGAAATTAGACGGATTAAAAATTGGCTGGTTGACAAGTTTCAAAAGGCACCTCTTGAAGTGGGAAGCAACAGGGTCTTCTCAGCTCCCCGCTGCCTGCAAGGGCTGGCTTGCTGCTATTTGACATTTTTATCAATGACCTGGAAGAAAACATCACGTCACCCCTGATAAAGTCTGCAGCTGACACAAAGATCAGGGGAATGGCATAGGAAGAAAAGGAAAGGGCATCGATACAAGATGCATCTTAATAAAGCCATTCGGCCAGTGCCGGAGAAGTAAGACTCTTGCCTTGGCAGCAGGGATGGGAGATGGGGCTGATAGGTGGATGGACAAGATTTGGAGGATGAAATGAAATGCTTTTCAGGCTGAAAAACGTCTTTTCAGGCTTTTTGATATGAAAAGCTAGAAACTCCAGGGTATTTTGGAGCAAATCTGTTTTGGTTCTCCCCTGGGTAAGCAATGCAACACCCATGTTCTGTGTGCACCAGGTGCATGCTGCTCTGCTCCCTCGACTTCAGCTCATTCCTCACCCATTTTGCAGGATTTCAAGGACTCGCAGCACTTAGACGTTATTGCAGATCCCACAAGGCACCTGGCTGAACCTTTTGGCTTCAAACTATATTAAAAACGTGGCCTGAAGTGACTTGCCTGAGCCCAGGCACTGCGGGACTGAAGCTGCTCAGCAGATCTCCGCGTTGGGTGGGCTTTAGGCAACGTGCAGCCAAGCTCAGCACTCCCTCCCTGCTCTCCAGCTCCCGTCCTTTTTCCCAGGATTGTGTCTTTCCCCCCCAGAAAAACCCCTCTTGCAAGCCCCGCGTAGCTGCAGCTGCTGTGATTTTGAAGCTGCCTGCTGTGATTTCTCCCAAAGCCAAACACACGCGACACTTCAGGGCTCTCCGTAGTGAGCACTTTATTGCTTCCAGAGTGGCTTTTTTCGGCTCCTGCAATCCAATGCCCGAGAATAATGGACAGGCTTCGGCCGAGGGAATTTAATTCTGCTCCCACTCCTTTTAGATCAGAGCCTGTGTCAGTGGGGTGCTCTTACAACAAGAGACTTTATTACAGCTTATCCAACACTTGGCAAATTCTCAATCTGGAGAACTGGTTTGTACTACAGAGATTGCTGCTCTGTGTTGCATGCTAATAGAGATCTATAGCTGCACCTTGTATCTATAGGGGAAGGGGAGGTTTTAAAGCATTTGGTAGTGAAAAAGCACACTGGAAAACTTTGTGGAGGTTTGGGGTTGGTTTGAAATGGAAGACCCGCATCAGGTACGGTGATCTAGCTGGAATGATTGGGCTGAATAACTCCTTTTCATCCAGCTGTTGCCATCCATGAGAAAAAGAAAAAGGCAATTGCACCAGAGATGTATGAAATTCCTCAGGGTTGGCTTCTGGTCCCAGGTCCGCGGAGCATCATCAGACACTGCTGGACCCACCTTCAGGGACAAACCTCGTCCTCTTTTTATTTTCTCCTTTTCTTTTTCTGCTATGAGCACTGCATTCACCTGCAGAAAAGCCCTGGGAACAAACTGACCTGCAGAAAAATGACCCACCTAACAAAACAGCTGGCAGCAGCCCTCAAATCCAGCCTCCCACACCTCTTCTTCCTCTAATTTATAGTTTATATTTCCCTGCTGGGGCCAGGCAGAGCGAATGAAACCCAGGAATTCTGTTTCCTGGGCTCCTGCCTTGCCAAAATAGAGCATCTTCTCTTCCTCTGCCCTGAGCAAGCATCAAACTCCCTTTAACTTCAGCAAATGCTCCCCAGGCCCGGCCGGCGAGGTAACTTGAGGATGCATGGCTTGTCACTGCAGATGACACATGCCTCTCTCTCAGGATGTGGTATAATGAGCTTCTTCGTGGTCTCCCAAGGCAGAAGTGTATTTATGGCACAAGGGGAGATTTATATAGTTTTTCTTTAAAATCTGTCAGCTAATAATAGCCGCGGCTGGGGCTGGGTTGAGCTGGGCTCGCACACAGGTATAAATCAGGGGTGCGCTCTCAAGCCGTACCATCATTTTCTCCCATTTGGAGACCAAGGAGATAATGTCGCGTGCAAAGGTTTGCACCAAAGAGAGAAGGGTAAGAAAATATTCCAGCTGGGTTGCCAAGATGTGATATCTTATATATATCCCAGTGCTCCCCTTGTGCTTCCCTGCCAGGGCATCCAGCCCCAAACCACCTGGATCACCGGAACCTTCTTGCAGCTGTGATATTGCTTCCCAAGGCGGGGATACCCCAGCAAGGAGAGTGATTCATTTTTACCCTACCAAGCGACCTATATATCTTCGGCCTCAAGCAGCAAGAGAAGTTGCTAAAACGCTTTCCGTTGTCCCCTGGCATCGCACAGCCTTGAATAGTACAAATGCCCTAAAGACAATTTTTTTTTCAAACAAAATAAATGCATATTATTTTTTTTTTTTTTTGTCCATGGGGGTCTGAATAAAATAGCTAACAGGTTCCAGAGGGATGTATCCTGTTAATTCCACTCATGATAAAGGTCTTTTAAAATGCCACTGTTGCCTGAAGAGCTGATGAGTTTCCAGGTTTGCTGATTTGCGGACCGTGGGCCAGGCTCCCACCGGAGCCCATTAGATGGCCTATAGATAGGCAGCTGGATGCACAGACACAATATGCATATACGCCAGTCAAAAGTTGAAAAGCATTACTAAGCAATCCCATGCATTCCCCATCTCCTACAACAAGGCCAAAGCGGGGGGGGGGGGACAGGTTTCTGAAAACCACAGCAGATTAGCTCCTGGTTTTTTTCTCTTCATGCCACATTAATTATTTTAGAGCGGAGCTCAAAGTATGATGCTGGGGAGGAGGAACAGGGGGATGAACAGGCTCTGCATGTTTCTTCACGTCATCACCTTGCCAACGATGTGTCTTGCCTCGTCATGCCCTTCACTCATTGCACCCAAAAATTCACGCAACCCACACCGCAGGGGTCAACATTTGATTCCTTGCCTGGTTCACGGCACATATTTGTGCAAGTCCATCTTGAGGGGTTCCCATTGTAATGTCATCATGTCCACCTCATTTCTGCTCCAGGCTGCTTTATTTCTTCCTGCCAGGCCAGCCTGAGCTCGGTGGTGGACTGTGTAATTCAATAGGCTTGCAGATCTGTCTCGGGTCAATTTTAATTCTATTTAAAGGACAGTCGATAGAGCCATCTCTGGGGTTTTCTGAGACGGAATTTCATATTGCGTTTAATATGCGCTGAATGCACTGGCCTGGGGAGAAAGCATTTCAGCGTCGATGAGACATAAAGAATGGGATGGGAAGCGCTTTGCAACCTTTCTCCTTTGCTATTTTAGGCTTTGAGAGACCCTCGTGAGCTGGCTCAGGAAGGGGCCAGGGAGGAGATGGCTCCTGGTGTGATTTTTTAGAAGCACTCCTGAGCCGCAGTGCTTGTCCTGCTCTCCTGATGCTCATGGAGGCACAAATCGGCACCTTCTTGAGCATCGCCAGCCAAAAGCCCACCTTGATGCCAGGCTTACACCACTGTGACCCTCTCCTTGGGGTCCAGGGCAGGTGACATGCGGCAAAAAGGAGATAACCCAAAAAGCGTGAGATCTGAGTACCACCGCATGACCTTTACAACCTGCTCTACCTCCCCATTTGTCATAAAATAGAGGGTAATGTCCCAGAGAAGAGCTGGATATTAATAAAGAAAGAGGGCTTTCAACGCTGCTGCTCATCTAAAACGTTCCCTTAAGTGCAGGACAAGATGTTCGAGCACTAAGACGCAGTTTTTATGCAACTTAATAAAAGGGAAAAATGATATCACCGCTGGAAAAAACAAAATGCGTGCAGGGGAATTGGATTGCATCGCTTTACGCTCAGATCAATCCCGAGATAGCATTGCACAAGCAAAGGGGCAGTTATCGGGGCTGTCTCCCACTGCTTATGCTAACACACTCAAGGAAAGCTTTGCTTGGGCATTTTTGGGGGGACAAACCCCATCACCCCAAATGGAAATATTTTCCCATTGGACAAAGCAGGAAAAAATATGCCAGACCCACCCAATAAACCTGCTACCGTAAGAAAATGATCAGTGATGCATTTAATGAGCATCCAGATGATAAATGTGGGTCTCTACCAAGGAACAAATCCACTCACCTCATATCAAGGCGATGGCAAACCAGGGGTTAAAATAGCCCTCTGGATTTTGCAGTGCGATGGCGGGGAACCCACGGCCGCTTTCACGTTTTTTTGGCACGTCGCGGGGTTAGCTCCCATTGCGGGGAGCATCCAGCCGACTGCCGCGGCTCCAAATGAAATCGTCCGTTCCCTGCTGGATATAATTAACGTATATCAGAGAGGAATTTAGCTGGAGTGGCTATTTCAGTAACATGCAGCGTTCTCCCCCAGTTTGGGTTTGTTTTTGAAATTGCACATAAAGTGCAACTGCGGCACATTTACTTTTCTATTATGCCTACGAAATTAAGTTAGATGGCCCTAATAATAGCATTGCCTTTAAAATAACGTTGTGTTTAAAGAACAAACTCTCCAATGTCGCCGGCACAGCATATTTGTCTTGTGCTTAATTTCCACTTGCTGTTGTATTATTAGACATTAACATGATAGTTTTGTTTAATCTCTGGCTCCGTCGCCCATGGCTGACTCCAAACCAATCGCTCGCCCCTGTTGATGAAAGTCCTAATTCATCCTTGTTAGTGCAATTAGGAGGAAATTGGATAACGGTGCCACTTCTCACAAAAGGTCTGGGAGAGAGTGAGTCTCTCCCCCGAGAGGTGAAGCCAGCAGCGAGCTCTTGGCTGCAGGAGGATTAGTCGGCTCCTGGGAAGATGAGGGGGACAAATGAATTGAGACTTTGTGAAGTTTTGAAGGGAGATTTGATGGATTTTGTTGCTCTTTTCCCAGCACGGAGGTGGTAGGAGTCCATCCCTGAAACCCAGCAAAGGTCATCATCATTTTGAGGTTGTTTTGAGCACACCTACACGAAGGACGAAAGAAATGTGAAAATAATGGGATTATTTTTTCCAAAAAATAAGTCCTCAAAAGCTTTCAGAAAAGTGGCTGTGGTTTTTTTGCAGCGTTTGCTCTCTGTGGGCATCTTTCTCCCAACCATGAACATGAGCACAGAAATGAGATGAAATGCTCTTCAGTCGCTGCACCGAAAATAATGTGTGTGTTTGTAGAGTGGTTCCCCCAGCCTCTGCACCTCCCGGTATGATTGCTTTAATTCTTATCTCCTTTCAGCCAAGCTTTTCTGAGTTCAGTTAACAGAACCACGTGCAGACCCAGAGATTGCTTTAGGTCTTGCTTCCCATCCCGGTCGACACGGGACCTGCAGCAAAGTCCACCCAAAAAGCGTCTGGGATCATCAAATCTTGGGAATTTGTTGCTCCTCCGCAAAAATTAGGCACACAGTCCCAGGTGCTTGGCATACCAACCCTATAAAACAGACTTTTTGTATAAAACGAGGGAATTCAGGGCAACTAAGGAGGAGTTATTGTGGCTCTCACCCCACCAGGGTACTTGCCTTCTTGTGTCTCAGAAAGCGAATTAAGCTAAACCAGACAAATGAGCTTTTATTGCTTAATGAAATCCATTCCTCATGGGTACGACTAGAAAAGGTACAAAGGCTTTCATACCGGAGGAGATTAAATAACTCGGGTTTCTTACCTTGGAAAAGAGGCGGCCAAAGGAGGATTTGACGGAGGTTTACAAAACGAGGATGGCGCAGAGAGGGCACAATGGAAATCCTCGTTTCCGCAAGTGACTTAAGATTGAAGTGGCACTGGATAAAAACAGCAAGGAGCAGGTTTAAAAAAAATAATTGGTTCAACTGTGGAACTCATTTCCAAAGGATTTTGTGGAAATCCAAATTATAGATGGGATGAAAGCAAAAGATTAGACAAAACTGGGGGAAACGATCCATTCCAGTATTAAATGCATAGGTGCAGATGCAATCATGGCAGGAGGATTATTTATTCAGGAGTATTTATAGGAGTACTTTATTCAGAATAGTGTTGTATGTACATTCTCCAATTTTTCTGCCATTGCTTGTGATCCCTAAGGCCAGATCTGGTCCCTCTGACAGACCCACAGAGGAATATGTATCAAGACCCCAAGGATCCAAAAAAAAAAGTGGATGATTAAACCCAGAGATGCCAAAAGCAGGAGCCAGATGATCCAAAATTGTTCAGGACTGTTAAGAGTGTCGTTGTCCAAATATCCCTCTCCCCAAAAAATAGACAATTCCTGGTAGGGTTGGGCCATCTCCCAGGCTCCACACTGGCTATATTGCTTCTTTGCAATCTTTGGGATTTTGGCACCACCCTTTTATTTTCATGGCTTGTCCCACACCCATCACGATGGCACTGAGTGCTGGGATACCCACCTGGCCAGCCAAAAAAAGCAGCCCGTCCCCCATGGGATTTACAGATGTGCCCAGCTGGAGGAGATAGCCGATACCATCGACTCTCAATTCAGTTCCCACCACAGCAAGTTGGCAAAATTGCAGGAGAAACAATAAAAATAGACTGGAATTTGCGTAGACACTCCCCTCCACTCCACTTCCAACTATTCTCAGCTTTCGTATAAATCAGGGTTTATTCATACTTTCAGGTGGGCTCATTATCCGTGCAAACAACTGCAACAATAACTCCGCAAACCCTCAGCTGCTCTCGACCCTCAAATACTCATTTTTTTGCTGGCGTTTCAGTCTTCTTCCAGGGAGAGGAAACAACGTGGGTTTTCGGCAGCCACAAATGTGTCCTGCTCGGCTGCCCCAGAGGTGGTTGAGGAGCACGGAGAAACCGCTCGTGGACGAGAGGTCCTCATGGCACAATCACGGCAGGGATGCAAAGCTTGCGAGAGCATTTCTGGCCATCGAATGGTCATCTCTAAGCAACCGTGTGGCAAAATCACTCAGAAATAAAACCCTCCGCTCGGCTTGCAGCAGTGGGGGGTGGTAAAATTTCCAGCCCTGCTCATTCGAGGTGCAAGCGTGCTCCTGGTGCCGTGCCATCCACCACTCAAAAACGGGGCAGCTGCTGCTCGCCCTGGAGGGTTTGCCATGTGTGCTGGACCTCAAAATGATGATTTTTTTTTTGCTTCTTCTAAAACTTTTTCAGAGCGGAAGGGCAGAAGGCAATGCAAAACGAAGAGCAAAGAGCAAAAACTCATGTTTTCACAGAGCACAAACCCTTATTTCCCAGGGGGTTACCAACTAGCACGTAGCAGGATGGGGGCAATCTTGTCACGAGGGACTGTTGGGTCCAGATACCCATTTTGGGGGATGTTTTTTTAATTTTTCAGCAAGGCTTTCCTTGCACAGCTCACAGCACGCTTGGTGAAACATTAGCATGCAGCTCGTTTTTGATGGGCCTGGGGAAATAGGCTTGGACAGTGAAGGGTGGAAGGGAAAGACTTGTGAATAAATGTCTTGTTGTCACAGTCCTATTAACCTCCTCTCAGTCTAATCCTGTCCTTAATTGACTTTATTCTGATTATATTCTCGATACGCCTGTATCAGCCTGGGAAGGTGGGGTAGGAGGAGGCAATGAGTGATGTAAAGGATACAGAGAGAGCTAGAGGAGAGCAAAACAGAGAGGAGCAGCAAGACACACGCACACGTGCGCATGCATGTCTTCTTTCGTAACAGCAAATGGAAGGAAAAGGAAGTTCAAACTTCCCAGAAAGGGATAAAAAAAAAGAAAACTCCACCAAAACAAATCACAAGCTACTGTTTAAATAATTAAGAGGCTTTAAATTGCCCGTTTAGTACAGACAAAATTACCATCTGCAGGTAACGGAGAGATGAAGCTTGATACCTAATCAACCATCCTCTTGGTAAAGCAACATCACCCCGTCTGTCTGCAATCAGTGGCGGAGCAGAGGCTGCGATTCCTTGAAGTGGCTCTCCGTGAGGGTTCGGTAATTGTCTCGGCGGAAAGTAAGAGTTCCCCCTAGTGCAGAGCGATAAATCAGGGATAATAATAACTCTTTCCAAAATAATCCTCAGGCAGAAACAAAATCCAGCGGAGAAGGTGGTACGGAGTCAAAACGTGGCACCTGGATCCAAGGGTTAGTTAGTTCTAGAAATACACCGAGCCTTTCCTGTGCCTCTGCTGTTGCCACAATATATTGTTATTAGCAGTATTCAGCTATAAGGCTTTAGATTTTTGTAATCTATTTATTTCCTGACTCCTCGTGCCGTGATGCTTCTTCCACCATCACCCCGAATCTCAGGGCTTGCACCGCTGGTGCTAAAACCCCATTACCTTACTGCATGCAAAGAGGATGGGGATACCCCGGGGTTGGCATTGGGGGGCTGCAAGCTCCTTTTGCAAAGAAGAGGCTCGACGCAGTCAACTTCAAAGGGTCCTTGAACTTCAGCGTCTTTTCCAGCAAGGCTGGGTTTAAAGCCAAAGACCCTGGGATGGGTTTGAGGTTTTGTCTCACCGCTGCAGCCCAGGGGCAACACGAGCTGAGCTGCGAGATGCCGTGAGATCTGAGATTTGCGAATATAAATGCGGATTTGCAAATGAGCATTTTACCCCAAAACTCTCCGGGAGCAAACCTTCCCTGATGGCACTGTGCAGATGCAATGGGTCCCACCGGACCTTTGGGTCGCATATTTCCGCCCGCTTGTATTTCCACCCACTATTTCCATCCATTGGAAGCAAACACCCAGCAAACCCTGTCTGTGGGCCAGCAAAATGTGGGAAATCTGTTAAGCCACCCAACACCTGGATGAGGAGAAAGCCAGCAAGCATGAAAAAAAATCCGCAGACTACTTACGTTTTTGTATTTACTTATTCATTCCCTTATTGGTTCTGATTTTATTTCTTTTTGGAAAAAAAAAAAAAAAAGGTGCTTGTAGGGTTATTTGAATGTTTTGAAGCGATTCTATTTACTCAGGAGCTGATAGGATTGATTTACAGCAACGCGATGAATGCAGAGAGGAGAAAAAAAGATAACGGAGCAGAGCAGCAGTGTTTGATTTCAGGGCTGGCTTTGCGGTGAATGTTAATGCCAGGAGCAACTTCAGGCTGTGGTCATCTGAAAATGAAGGGCTGGGAATTGTTTCGGTGAAACTGGGATAAGGAGTGAGGAAAAAAAAAGCATCTCGCTGTCCAAGAGACTTTTTGCGACAATGTCTTGGGGAAAAATAATCCAGTTTTAGTGTTCTACAGATTTTCTTCAAGGTGGTGGGGGGATCTTTTCTCTTATATTTTTATTTTTCATGCTTTTTCTTTAAGAAGCAAAGGAGTAAGGGAAGAAAACATCAGAGAACTGAGTTTTTATTTGAAAAGAAATACAAACCAAAGGGAAACACGAACATTCAATTCGGAAGTTGTTCATTTTATACAGTGAAAAGTTGCAAACAAGCCTAAACTGCTATTTTGGGGGGCTAGTTTGCTTTCTAGAACACATATAGAGCATTTTCTGGGAACCAGATCTACTTGAAAAACTTCTGTTGGGGTCTCTAGATTTCAAACTTCCCATCCTGAACTCCCAGGTTAGACCTCCCAGTATATAAACCAAAATTCCCAACGGCAACCTCTCTGCAATAGCAAACCTCATCCCAGACCTACGCGGTGTCCTCAGATTGCTTCTATTTGGAAACTTTCCTGCAGCCTTAAACCTCGTCTTCACGAAAATATATTATGACTTGCTATTCTGTGACCTTTAGGAAAGGAAAGAAAAAGGCAAAATCCTACTGTCATGAGCAAGGCAAAACAATGCTCACGAACCAGCACAGGGCACTGGCTTTGCTGCTCCTCTTACAGCGATGTTATTTCCTACAGAGGTTTATTTGGATCCCCAAGAGCTCAAAACTCCCCAGATCTTCCCCAGTTTCTGTGCCATTACACGATTCAAACATTACTCAACTGCAATATTCCAAATGGAAACCTCAAACTTCATTCTTCGTGCCTCGATTCACCTATTTTTCATTCTTCTGCAGAAAAAAGCAATGCTTTCTTATTGGAGATGGTGGATTAAAGGGGATATGGCAGGGATATCGCTCGGGCCATCGTGCCTTCTCCATCGTGGCCACATGTTCCAGCTGCGTTACAGCTTCAGCATATGATTCTCCAAGCACGAAGCACACGATGTTTCGGGAGACCACGCACCAAGCTGGACACGCTGGAACAAATGAGCAATTTGCAAACACCCAGGAGGCTGAAATTTGTTGGCTGGAAATGTACAAAACACCCGAGTCGCACAGACGGGGTGATTCATGAGGAGCTCCATATTGCGTGAGTCATCTGGGCAATATTCACCGCTGGTTGGAAATGAAGCCAATGGGGTTGGAATAGTTTATAAGGAAAAAATAAGTTGATGGCAGCGCCAGGCACTTTCTGCTGGCCAAGGTAAATGTGCAAGAAGAGAGAATAGAAACGCAACCGCTGCAATGTGAGTGGGGATGTTATGCAGCCACTGCCGTGGCCACAGCCGTGCCGGGGGGACCGGGGAGTTTTGGGGTGCAAGGCAAGGGGAGCACAGCATAACACGGGAAGGCAATGGATTTTAGCAGAGACCTGCGGAGCATCCTCCTACTCAAAAGCACGAGGGATTTATAAGGCACCTCTCCGCCGGTTCTCTCTCTCTGAGGTCTCCTCCAGCAGAGACATTAGGATGACCCATTTCGGGTGATTAGCCCCAACCCCAGGCTGATGGAGGTGCCTAAACCCAGGTGGATGGATTCTCCTAAATTTGCCTTTGAACGCGTTGGTGTGCGCACACGTGTGTGCAAGTCCCAGCCGCATCCCTCTGCTTAGCCTTTGGTTTTGGGGTTGGTTTTTTTTATGAGCCTTGGGTTTTGAAAGAGGCTGGCAGAGTCAAAGGAAGAAATGATCAAACCCAGAGGCTCCTGCCTCTTGTCTCCTCTGCTCGGCCCCTTTTGCAGCGCTGTGGAGGAGCCCTGCTTTTAAACAAAAGCTAAACACTGTCAGTGGGAGAGCAAAGCAGGATCTCTCTGAAATGCAAATGCCTTTTTGAGAGCAGCCAGCTTTGAAAACAGGGATCCTGCTGACTCATGTTTAGGAATTGGGGGAGAGAGCCTGCTCCTCCGCCCTATCCATCTTCCCCTCCTCTTTAGCACTGTCTCATGCCGGGGATGCATTTATAATCCCTGTATAGGCCAAGTAGACTACACGGATGAAGCGGTGTCAGTAGGGCCAGGACCTACAGCCCAGATATAGTATTTTCCCTGCCAAGCCACCGGCTGCTCTTCCAACAAGGCAGGGTCAGTGCAATGCCAGTGCGGCGGAGGATTTAGCAATTGGACAGCATGGATTTAAGCCTCGATACACCAGGTGGATTTTGGGAGAGCAGCTCTTCAAATCCCTTTCCTCCCCTTTCCCACCTGCAACGTCTTCATTTTACCTTCCCATTTGCTCCTCCTGGTCAATTCCCAGCTTTGCATCGTTTCAGCTCGTTTTAGGTGCATTAGCGTCAAGTCTGCACCCAGTGCTGAGATCCAAGAAGGCGGAGAGCTTCAGGCTGCGGGGTCTCGTGCTATTTCCATTTAACAGCGGATCCTGCACACTTATGGGATTGAAGGAGCAGGACCCTGGCCTGTGTTTTTACAGAAAGGTGAGGGACAAGGGCAGGAAGAAGGTGGGAGAAGCACAAGAAGGAGGAGGTGTAGATCCCTTCCCGAAGGGCAATAAGTTTCTCCATTGCATGGTGGTGAGGACGAGCAGGCAAGGCTGACACTGGGATGCTGCAAAGCTGCCGAGCTTGCAAAGGGCAGAAGCCAAATCACTGGGTATTTCTGCATTTCTTTTTGCTTTTAAATCTCCCTTATTATTTTCAAAAGCAGACTGTCAACTTCGGCTGCTTCGACCTGATTTCCCACGACATTGCTAGCCCCGTGCCTGTCCTTTGAGGGGGCAGGAGGGTCCGTATCGAGCTGCATCACCAGGAGCCGACACATCTGCAGATGTTTGCAGATGATCTGCCTGTTTCTGGGTGTGCACATGAGCCCGAGAGGCGAAAAAACAGGTCCCTATTCTCCCCCCAAAAAAACGTTGCAGCATCGCTCTATCTACACCTTATTAATATAAACCCATAAACACCTGCAGGGTGTCTCTGATCCGATGCAAAAGTCTCTTTTCCTGAGTGATGGGGAGCTGACAGCAGAGTCGTACAAAGTCATCGGCTCCTGACACCTGCCCGCAGACACTGCTCAGGCTCGCGTGGGGTGAGATGCCCCCGAGACCCGAATTAGTGTCATCGGGCAAGTGATCCACATCTCCGCCCGGCCCCCAGATTAGCACCCTGGGATCTGAGCTGCTCGTAGGTGGGGTATCTGAAATCAAAACATGTAATAATAAGCAGAGCAATAATGGAAATACCACGGCTTGCAGCAGTGTCGAGCTCCAGGGGCGTAACGGAAATCCAGACTTTTTTTTCTAATGCGCTTCTGCTCTAATAACTGCTTTTTTTTCCCCTCATCGCTTTTCATCTGAAAACACTGGTGTGCTGCACCAGCAGCAGCTGATCAAGACTTCACACGTCCTGCTCATTATCCCCCGTTGCACACAACGGGAAAACGAGAAGGATTTACAGCACCCAATTTTGTAGAAGTGTTGCCCAAAGTGAAATACCCAGCCGTGTCTGCTCTAGGAAAGCCACAGCTGTGCTGGGTCTAAGGCTGGGAGAGGAAAGACTTTATAGGGACAGATAAAATCTTTTATTAGACCAACTGATCTAGCTGGAAGAAGCAGACAGGTTTTAGGTGCGCAGACCCGTCTTTGGGTCTCAGGTAGTCTGCAGGCAGCTCCAGAACTCGTGCAACCCGTTCCCCAGCTCGTTTCCACTGTCCTAAACCCCAGAGGTGCAGGAGATGAACTAACACCAGCAGCACGGCCACCTTGAAAAGCCTCCAAGCTCCAACACCAACAAAGTCCAAAATCCTGCTTAAATCCTTCCTCTTTTGGGTCTCTGGCACACCAAAAAATCCGCGTCATGTGTCTTTTGCCATTTTCCCCTGTATCCCAACCCGTTTTCCCTTGCTATGGAAACCCACCTTGCAGAAAACGATGCTGAAGGTAACAGAGGGAGAATTCAATTTGGGTACAGGAGCCGCAGGCAATGAAAGCCATAGGAAAATGGTGAGGATCAGCACTGCTGGAGGTGACGCCCATCATCTCACGTCCTTGGGTAGCCGTGGATGATGAAGAGTGCGCACAAGGGAGATGCAGAAGGCTGAAATCGCGTTCTTGAATCCTCGCTGCCGCTGCAGTGCTTTCAGGCATTTTTGCACTTCCATCCCTTCCATCCCTGCCAATTGCCACCCCAAAACTCCCCAGCCCTGCCCCAGGTGTCCGCTGGCTGCTGCACCCAGCCACACGGCCACGGCATCAGAAGCAAAGCACGGGCTGCCCGGCACGATTTAACCTTTCCCTTCTCCTCTCCTTGTCTCATATATTAATTCCACTGAGGAACAGCCCCTTGCCCCCCAAATTATTTCTAACTGTATAAGGCATATTGATAAGATTTCTCTCTTTTTCTTTTTTTTTTTTTTTTTTAATAATAAAAAGGGTTGATCCTGCTGGTAATTTATAGTAATTGTAGTAACCTGATAATAATTTCTAGCAATTAAGCACAATACTAATTCACTCATTTACTGAGTAATGTCTTGTCTTTATTTATGGGGGCTGTGCGGGAGTATAAATATCTTACTCACTGTGTTGGCTAATGAAAATTTACTAAGTAGCTTTTTTTAAAAAATGTTTATTCATTTTAAGCTATTCTTAGTAATCACGTGTGAATAAGGAGTAATTGCTTGACTTTGGGATGGTAATTAGAAAGTACTAAGTCATTGTTTTCTTCTTGCAAGCGGATGGTTTGTTTAAGTGTGCATCTGCTCTCCCAGCATTAATTCAACCTGCCAGCCCCTCATCCTGTGCCTAAGCACCCGTGGCCGCATCCTGCTCTCTCTGAACAGGACTTTTTCAGGACTGACGGGCTGGATCAGCCCTGGGGTCGTACAGAGCATGGGTCGAGGTGTCCAAGTGGGTGCTGAATTGCTCGACCGCTGTCATCTCGGTGGCTTTGCTCCGGGAGCAGAGGGGATCCATCAGCATGCAGGGCAGGATTTGCATCTGCTAATCAGAGCCGGATCCAGGGAAACAACTTTCAATAAAAGAATCCCATTACAAAGCAACCGGCTGTGAAATACTGTACCTGTCTTGCACCCTGCAAACGTTCAGCATCTTCTTTCCCTGCCAAGGAGGTGGAAGCTTCTCCTAAATGTGGAGATGGGGAAGTAAGAGGCAGGGAATGAAAAAAAAAAATGGGAAACGCTATTGATATTCATGTGCAGGACTGCTGGTCTGGGGAGCCTGCACCACTCCATCCTCCCAGGACGGGAGGGATGCTCATAAAAATGGAACAAGAAGAAATGGCCTCAAGTTGCACCAGGGGAGGTTTAGACTGGATATTTGAAAAAATTTCTTTACTGAAAGGGTTGTCAGGCGTTGGAACAGGCTGCCCAGGGAAGTGGTGGAGTCACCATCCCTGGAGGTGTTCAAAAAACACGTACATGTGGCTCTTCAGGACATGGTTTAGCGGGTTTAGTGGGCATGGTAGTATTGGGTTGATGGTTGGACTCGATCTTAAAGGTCTTTTCCAACCTAAATGATTCTATGAGTCTATGAAAACTTAGGGAAAAAGTCATTTTTTTCCCCAAAGACCCCCAAAGTGGCCAGAAAATACATGTCCCTTCACATTAGCCACAGGACTGGCACATTACAGCCTTGCCAAGCCAAGTCATGGCTCAACACCTGCAAGTATCTGGAGACAGCCCACCATTTGGACTGCATCTCCAACCAAAGCCCAAGCCAGAGGGAAACAAGGCCAACTGACGTGAATTCAGGGCTAATGCACACCGTGCCTCGGTTTCCCCATTTGCAGACTGGAGTTAATTGTTCTGCTCTCCTTTGTGAAGATCATTGGGACCTCCTGGGGAAGGACCCGGCTCCCACATCAGGCCGCTGCGTGGGATGTTGGGCAACGCAACATCGTTTCAAGGTGGTTGCAGACATGCAGCAGTGGACATGATCTTTAAAAGCACCAAGCGATTTTTAAGTGCCTCTCTGAGAACATTTACAGGGCCCTGATTTACTGAGCGCTCAAAGCCACCTGCTCTTGCTGGAAAACAGACCTTGAGATGCAGTCAAACATCTACAAATACAAGATTTGCACTGTCTTAATCTCTGCCTTTCTCAGTTTTCCCGTATTTAAAATGGGGATAACCCAGCTCCCCTGGACACATTCCCAAACACCGCAGCTGCTGTGCTATCTGCACCAGCCTGCAGAAATGGCAAGAACCCATAAAAATGGACCATCCTTCCCCATTTCATCCTGATGCGATAGCAGAGAGAAGGAGAACCCCAGTGCCTACAGATGCTGGGAATACCAAAAAGCGAGAGAAAGCCCCAGGGGGGAGCTCATCAAAAAGGCATCTCATGTACCAGGGCAGAGAATAAGAAATTGGATGTTGCAGATGACCTGCAGGTTCATCCATCAGGTAAGGAGGGTTATGTATGGCATTGGTATATATACCATAACTATACCATACCTATATATATCATACGTCCCTGGCAGCCAGGGAGGCAAAGGAAGAGTCAAAACACCACTGAGCGCATTTAAGGGTCTTAATCATCTCCTTATCATCATACCAAGGTTCAGCAGCCTTGTGCAACATCTCCCAGGCCAACATCTCATAGGGACCATTTGCACTTTCACATCCCCATCCCTTGCCAGACATTCCTTTCCTTCTGCACCATTCCCAGGGATTTTGCTTTGCTTTGAGCTGCGCTGCGGCTGCAAACAGCCCCGCAATTGTAGCGGCGTGAGCTGCAAAGGCCAGAGGGTTTCTGCGCCTTTCTGAAAAGGCAAAGCATGGCTGCGGATTTCCAAAGCAGCGACCAGGAGAGGACAAAGGAGACGACGTGGTTGGTGCTGTCTCCAAGATATTTCACTGCAAAAATGCCATGGGATTGCCCTTTGCAAAACAAAAATGCCCTTTACACCCCTCTTTTGCACCCCTCTCGCTGGGTCTGATGCTCTGTGGGTGCAAAGGAGCTGGTGCAAGAGGAAGAGGCAGATCCAGGGCACCCCGATAAATCCCTGCAGGGCTCACGTCCAGCCCGCCTGCTTCCCAGAGATAAAAAGAAAGCGCTGTTCCTCCGAGGCACGGACACCAGGCTAATCTCTTCATACGCCGGGTCTGTCACTGTGTCATGGAAAGCGAAGATGGGTGAGGGAGGGAGGCAGAAGCGCTGGGGCTTTAAGCATCCCATAACCATTGCTTGAGGACGGAGCAGCGACTTGTGTTTATTTTGCGCGGGGAACTGGAAAGCATTTTTCCACCTTGGAGTGGCAAAAGAATCCTGCAGAAGGGCCCTGGGGTTTGGGCATACCATTTAGGTGCTTTGAGGTATATCCTAAGGTGTGATGTGGCTCTGACCGGTCTCGTGATGGGGATCTGGGAGGACAAGGAAGAGCCTTGTAAAATTGCAGATGCTGGAGGAAAATCACTCGAGGAGCCAGAAAAAAGGAAGCTGTAACAACATATAAGCAGCTTCAGAGGGAGAAAATACCGGGCAGGGAAAAGGAAGCAAACTGCTGCTGCAGGATGTTAGTGTCAGACAAATTCTTAATCAGATATTTCTAACAGGGAGGATGATTAACCCTGCAAATAAATTATCAAGCCAAATAGGAAATGCTCCACCTCTTGATGTTTATGGATAAAAACTGGCTGCCTTTTGGGAGGCTTTAATCCAACCCAAAGCACTGGGGTCCCAAAAGCAGGCCCTTGGGGATGGTCTCTGGCCAAGAGCCGGGAGAGCCGGGTTGATGCTCCCATCGGATCTCATGAGCACTGCGAGTACTTATAAAACCTGCCAGTCCATATAAAATGATTGCTCACCTCTGCCCTGGGAAATGACTGACCCATCCTGCCCTCTTCAGAAGGAACAGCTATGAGACACTAAGTAATTGCCAGATGCCAAATGGGGTGGTTTTTTCCCCAGTAATAAAAGAGGATTTAAATGTTCAGGCCAAATTAAAGACCTTGTCAAGTTTGCTGTCGGTCCAGCAGCACCATATAACGATGGCTCTTATTTTAACAACCTCAGAAGATGGGGTCTGTGGGCTTTCTTCTAGCAAGGAAACTTGCTTTTTTAAAATTTTTTTTTATTTTTTGTCTCTTCCAAGCCTGGAAGTGTTGTCTTTAATCTTATTCCCAATTCCTGGGCTCTATTATATTAATATCTCTTTATTTCTGCTGCATGTTTGATGGCAACCTTGGGATGATTAGAGCCCCCTTTTCGGGCAACTGGGGGGGGGGGGGGGGACACAATGTCACGGGGCAGGGGTGGCAAGTGGGTTGCTATTTCTGCTTAATGACTTCCAGTTCAAATTACCTACAAAGTGTCCTAATTATCCAGGTGCCATTTTAATCATCAGGGTGGCAGGGGGGGGAGGACGGGGCAGGCTGACAGCTGCAGGTTGCTTCTGCTGAAGTGCTGCGGAGTGGAAGAAGGGGACGCAAACCAGCAAGTATCTGAAAGAAGGTGGAGAAAGATGGGGTGAAATCACTGTGCAGTGCTGGGTTATACCCTTACCTATACCCTTAGGTACCCAAATGGCAGCACAGCGGCCGGGGCAAGCAGTGAGAGCTGCCCAGCATCCCACTCCCATTCTGCATCCACATGACTCAATGCGTAAGAGATGCTCCCAAGTAGCCATTATCCCTCCAAATTAAGGGTTTCAGTACCTGTTGCCTCACCAAAGAAGAGAATATAGGCTTTCTAAGTGGCCAATATATGACTGCCATTTAGCAAATTTGGGATTTATCACTCCCTTTCCCACCCCCGTAGTCACAACCCATTCGTAATAAACGAAGCAAGTAGGTCCTAAGCCAGAAAATCAGTTCCCCCTCCCTAGAAATGGGTTTGCTATTTAACCCCGACCAGCCAGGAAGGAAAAAAACAACAACAAAACTGAGAAAAGAGGAGGCTTTGCTGCTCCAGACTCCATCTCAGGAGGAATTCGGAGTTTTTCCAATTAAACACAGCCCCTCAGGGACCGCTCTGGGTGTGCAGCGGGAGCTGCTTCGCCTGGTGCAGCTGTGGGGACGGCTCCCCGGGGACCCCAAGGTAGCACTTCGAGCAAAGCTTGCAGCCCCTTCCCTCACAAAAAAGCCTTCCAAGTATGTGTCTTTGGTCTGTGGTGCGGCAAACGGGAGGGATATTTTGGGAGAGGTCTTGTTCTCCTGTCGCCTTTCTTCTTCTTGCCTCCTGCTGCTGCTTCACTTTTTTGATCTCTCTTCTCTCCCTTCCCCTTCATGTCTCTCCTTCAGAGGCGAGATGTGGTTCCTTTCTCCCACCACCACATGCACATCCTGGTGCCAAAATCCAGGACATGCGTGGCAGTGTGGACCGTCCTCCCTGGGGCTTTGAAAACCATAAAATCTCTGGGATGCCTGTAGCAAGAAGGCCAAATATTCAGTGCATCCAACCCTCCCCAGCACCCTCTGAATCCATTCACCCAGCCCCAAAATCTTTTGACATAATTATTGCCATGGTTGCTTCCAAGTGGTTTGCAAAGCGGTTGCAAAGCCAAGTGGTCGCCCGGTGCAAAGGCATGAATTATTCCAACATTCGCACCGCTTGCCGGCGGCCCAGCTCTTGCAGCCCGCAAAAGCAATTGCAGGGTTGCAATCACAGGGTATTACTGGGTTGCAATAATAGTGCAATAAAAAAATAATAGTTATTGGGCTGCAAAAATAACATTGATTGGGTTTGGTAATATTGCAGGGTTGCAATAATTGCTTATTATTGGGTTGCCATAATACTGGGTTGCGATAATGAACCCTAAGGGAGAAATGCATACCGAAAAGGTGCGTCGCTCCCATTCCCTTTGCACCCCCATCACAATTCAGGTCAGGACAGAGGCAGAAGGCGTGAGGCCCCATCTCGGTGCTGAGAGCATCCTCCAAGAGAAACAGCAACCAGGGTCTCGTCAAGCATCAGCAGAGCCCGAGTGCCCCCCAGGTGCGGGCGCACGCGTGGTGCCGTAGCAGGGTGCGTCCTTCAAGGAGCTGAGCTGTTTACTGGAGAAGTAATGAGATAATCAAATAGTCATTTAGACTCCTCTGGAGGTGGATAAGTGCCTCCGGTAGATTTGCCTTGCTGCTGCCCTGCGTGGACCAGGACGAAGGAGATGAGGTGCATCGCCCAGTGCAGGGATTGCAGGTTATTTTCCATCCTCAGACTAAAAAGGCAAGCTGGTGGTATTTTGGCCATACCCTTATGCCCCATATGCCTTTTTCCTTGCTATATTTCCCTACATGAAATAACCCACCCAGGCTGCACGAGCAGAGCAATGCAAAGCGCTGGGGAAACCGAGGCACAGAGAGGGGAGAGGTTTCACCCATCAGCCAGCTAGAATAAAACCCCACATCTCTTGGATCTTGTTTGCAGGCTGTAGCCTCCTCACCACCCTACCACCGACCTTCTTCCATCTCATGTTTTCCAAGAGCCAGTCAAGTCCTTGGTCCCCGACTAATGCCCGCAGCCCCTACCAGCCCAGTTTCACTATTCAGGGGGCTGGCAACAAATATCTCCACGCACATATGGCATCCCGACTCCTCTGAGCACATTTTTAGGGCAAGCTTCTCATCCCACTGCTCGCTCGACTGAAAATAGAAAGCTGAATTTGGGATGAAATGCATAGCTGTTGGCTGGGGAAGCAGCAGGCAGTTAAAAAAGAGGGCCTGCCAGGAATATTTTATACCAAAAAAAAAAAAAGGGCAAGAAGAAAAGGACTTTTTTTTTTTTTTTTTTAAGAGAAAGAGGAGGAAAAGTTGTTTATGGTTTGGACTTGCTAGGATCATTTTGGAAAAGCTGAAATGCTGCTGGCTGCCGCTGGATGGAAGAGGGGTGCAGCGCGCCTTTCCAGCTGCAGCTCCTCGCTGAGTCCAGGTGAGGAGCCCAAGCTGATGCTTGGTGGGGAAATGCAGGGCGATGTAGAGAAAAGGGGGGATTTGGGATAGCGGCGGGTGATGTAAAGAGAGATTACATCCGTATGAATTAAGCAGAGGCAGTGCCATGGTTTTACCTCGCCAGAACATTGAATGTTCAGCCCATCTCCTTTCCAAGTCATATCTTCTACCTGGGCTTCCCCAGCTCGTCATGGCTTTGGTGGCCGGTGACTTCAGAAGACGGGATGTCCTCCTTTGGGGACATTTTTTCCCAACTGGGGACATGCTGGAGTGAGTTATACATGAGTCACTACATCAGCTGAGCATTTAGAGAGTATATTTAATACAAAATATGGAAATTCCCATTTGCGTGGAGGATTTCGTGATATTTGTCAATGTTTCAACTGGATTCGCAGCAAAAGCTGGGAATTTTCCGACGCTGCGAAAGGAACGTCTGCCAAAAAAAATTCATTTACGCTTGAGCAAAACTTTGCATTTCCTCCAAACTTGGCCCTTCTCATACATTTTAAATGTGGCAGTAAAGTCTCTTCAGGATGAAAACAAAGACGACGGCAAACTAGACCTTGCCAAAGAGCGTTGGGAAGCCGTCTGCCCACCTTTGGGGGCCGGGTGTGATCCAGACTTGAGCAGAGATGTCCCTGGAAGAGAAGGTCATCCAACCCGCAGGTCTGACATTGCGATGTTGTGATGTTGTCCCAAGTCTTGTAGCTCCTGGGACCCTTCGGGGTGATTTGTACAGCCCCGAGCACCCGGATGGGCACGATGGTGTTCTCCCAACATGCACTTTAATCTGCAATTACCCCAGCTTGGTACCCAGCCTCATCAAAGCCAGCGCTGCAAGCAGAGCTGGGCCGGTGCTTTCTTCAAGCAGCAAAGAAAAGAGCTAAGGAAGGGGAAAGAAACACTCTGAAAAAAGCCATTTGTCCCCTCGGCTTTATTCCGGCTGCAGAGCCGGAGCAGCTTGTAGCTCCAGAGAACTTTTAATAGAAATCTTCAGAATGAAATGGGCTACAGCTGTTTGCCTTGATAAATATATTTTATGCTACATGCCTCAGCCGCCATCTGTTTGCTGATACGAGCATTTCTCCTCTGCAGCAGCTGAAGAGAAGTCATCAAAGGGAATAGCAGGAGATGGGTTTCGTTGCAGGTAAAGGGGAAGAGGTGAAGTGGCCCGTGCAATGGAGTTATTCTGGCGGCTTAATGTGGCGAAGCTGTTACAAGAACAAGAGGGAAGACGGCGGGTGGGCTGGGAGTTGGGGGGAGCCGGTGTTTTCAGGGGGAACCTGGTCATTCTGCTGGTGTTATCCGAGGGGAAATGCCCTGTGTAATACCGTGGGCCAAGGGCCAGGCTTCTCAAAGGTATTTAGGTGTTTAGGGATGCGGGTAGCAGCCTAGGAGGAGTTGCAGAAGTTTTGGTGCTTAATAATCATTAAAAACTACCACGCCGCATCGGGAAGTCCCACGAGGTTGTTTTATGCTCCTAAATAAAAGAATTGGTCTGACTTGAGCTCCTTCCCTTCTCTCTCCATCCCCACCCAGGAAAAATCCCCTTTTGCAAAAGTACTTGAAGAACCACCCGCATAAACCACCTGCACTGGTGTAAAAGCCCCCTGAACATCATGTCTCCTGCTGTTTCGCTCTTGCCCTCTGAGCATCATTTCTCCGGCAGAGACGTCCAACTCTCCCTGCTTTAGAGGGACACACTGTGACCCAGTGGGGAAATCATTCCAGGTCGATGTACAACCTCGCCGCAACAGAGAACCCACCGCCATCCCTGATAACGCTGGTTTAACAGCTATTTGTGCTCACAGTTAAAACCCCTGCCTTGCTGCTCTTGCAAAAACTTTGCCGGAGCAAATCGCACCGATCCCCCCTCGCTGTTACCTATTCTGCAATAAAACCTCGTGCGATCAGCAGGACGTGGGAACATATGCGCAAGCATCCTGGAGATGTCCACAGGCATCCCGCTTGAAAATACTCACTGATTCAGAGATATTCAGGCCCCTGGGACCATTCGGGGAGGTGGCCTGACCTCCAGATGAGAGCGATGTTGTTGGAGTTGGGTTTTGTTTTCCTATTTCCCCTGGTCTCCTATTAACACCCAGCTGTGGCACCACTACACTTAGCCTAGGTATGTAATAGCTGGTTGTCACTGGCACTCGCATGCCTAGGTGACAGGTGCCCTAGCTAGAACATGGGTTATTATTATGATTATTGCTATCATTGCTATGATTATCATATTATTTTATATTGCCTAGTTGGCTCAGCCAAGGTCAGGGCTGCAGGAGGTGCTATAGAAATGTATAGAAAAAAGGGAGACCCGTGTCTAGGGAGCCTTTAATTAGGGAGCCAGGTAGACAGGCAGGCGGGCAGAGGTGAGGCGCCCTGGCTGGGTAGGAGAAGGGGAGCAGTAGGTCAGGTTTAACTGGGTCGTGCCAAATTCTGTCAGAGGTCAACATCACTCGCAGTCAGACGGGTGATGTTGGCAAGAAAACGTGGGTGCGAGCGCTGTCTGCAAGCGGAGATGCTATGGGTGACTCCGGGACGTGGGCCTGGAGGACCCCAGGGTTCACATTTAAGCGCAATTATGGTCTCTTTATTACATTTATTCCTGAAAAACAGTGTCCTTCCCCTTAGCCTGTGCTCTAGCTTGCCTCAGTGCTGCTCGCAGGCTGTGTGCGTGGCTCAGCGCAGCCCGGCTGCGGGTGCAGGAGGAGCCGTGCTGCCTTGGGCGGGAAGATGCTGCCGGCCCAGACCACCAAAAAGGATCCCCCTGGTAGAAAATCCCCCTTTCCGAATGGACTCTGGAGAGTGGGATTCTATTCCTTCTCCCCGTGGATTTTGGGCCAAAAATCTCCACAACTTGCCTATAATGCCCCATCACTCACAGGCACAGAGCAAGTCGGGGGATGGAGCGGGGCTGAACGGCGCTGGCTCGGGGGACCCACACTGGGACATGGTCCCACCTCGATGTTCCTGGTGCTGGTGCACACCAGGGCATGGGGAGCAGAGCAGTAGATAGCTGGTGATCCATTAAGTCCATCTGTCCATGTTCATGCCCTCAGCAGCCCCACAGCAGCCCCCCATCCTGCCCCTGCCCTCCCCAGGGTCCCTCCCTGTCCTGCAGCCCCCCCCTGTACCATGTGATGCTGGCCCCAATTTTTGGGATGACCATGGACTGGTACAAGGAAAGAGGACCTCAGAGGCAGCCCTGGACTGGCTGTCCTCAGCAGGGCTCTGATCAAAGCCTGTGGGAAAAGTCCCTCAGCACCAACAGGGTCTGGATCAGGCCCTACCCAGGGCCCGAGCAATTTGTGCCTGTCCTTTGCCATGTCTGCGAAATGCTCCTTTTGTCCGGCATCTCTTTCTCCCTCTCCCCAGTCCTCCTATTCTTCCACCCAGAAAGCTTCCAGCTCGGAGCACTTCAAAATTCAAGGGGATTCAATACAACGCAGCAGGTTTGGGTTTTTTTTTTTTTTTTGTATTTTACTCCTCCTCCCTCATCTCTGGCATCTTTCATACAAAGTGTCTCCAAGCACTTTGCTGGGGGAAATAAAGGCTGAGTAAAGCCCTTTTGCAGAGCCAAGCATCCCGGCGGTTCAGAAAAATGCCGTGAAGCAGAAAGCAAGCAAGGAAGGCAGCTATTTCAGAGCACGGGCTCCCAAACCAGGGCTGGAAAAACCTGGGGGTACTGTGGGAAAGGAGCTCCCCTTCCCTTTAGCATCACCCAGCACTGTGTCTGCTCTCCCTGGATCTTAAGTCACCCGTTTGCCTGGATGTCCTCGACCCCCTCCCTGCCTCCATCTCTCAGGTCACACTGAGAACTAGGGCTAAAAGGGATGATTTGATCTTCCAGCATCCCACGTATCGGTCCCCAACCGATGGACCACCCCAGCATCTCAGTGCTGCCCATCCATGCGCTGCTGCTGCTGCATTTCGACCGACCTGGGAGCTTCTGCTGGCGGGAGGTTGTGGATTTAGGTGCTTTTATGTCAGCGCACACTTATTCCTGTGAGTGATTCCTTTCAGCAACGCCAGGCACTGAATCACTGGTCTGTGATCCTGTAAAATTAACATGCCCCGCTATAAATAACCACTCTCTAATGGGCTGTCATTCGACGGCTTTTGGAAAGGCTCAGCTCATGTGAGCAAAAGTTTTAATGACTGTAATTGAAATTAGATGAAACCCATCAATGCTGGGCTTTCTCTGACCCATGGTAGGACAAAATCTATCATGCACCAGGGAAAAATTACCCATCCTGGGACATGCCAGGCATGACGAAGCCTGTCTAACTCCGTGAACAGGCTCTGGAGGTGCAGCCAGCGGCTGTTTTGGGCATGAAGTGCACTCAGCATTTTCCCCTTCCCATTCAGTTCCCTGTAGGGTTGCAGCGGGGTGGGATGTGGCAGAGGAGCCGGTGGGTCTGGGACGCACAGATGTCCAGGGGCATGTTGTAGGATGCTCAGGGCCAGACCAAAAGCTTGATATCTAAGAGGAAACACAAATTATTGTGGCTGCAGGTAAACCAAAGGGTTCATTTTGCACTTGGCCCCAGCAAACCCAGCAACAGCACCTTCTGCAGGGTGTCTGCCTTCATCCAATTTCCAAGGGGTGCATTTTGGCAGGAGCTGCCGAGGCCACGCCACGCTGACCCACGCTGCCGCCGTTCAGGGATCACGGCTCGGATACGATCCATCTTGCACGCAGCTCGGTGTTTTGTTGTCTTGTTTCTTCTCCTCCCATACAGACCCCAAAGGCATCCATGCTCCCTGGGGCAGCAAACCCTACGCGTCCACCCCCAGCCCACATCGTACCCCCCGGGAACAACCACCGGTCCCCAGGGATGGGATAATGAGTCCCCCCGTGCATCGCACGTGCTGCTCGCACGGAACAAAACATCTCCTCTCCCAGGATAAGGGGGTGGCACGGGGCAAATTAAGAGATGCCAAAGTGCCCGAGAAGCGCTGGTTCGCCCTCGACGCTAGCGTGCCTTGGGATATGCAAGGATGCTGCTAATGAGATGGCCGGGAAGGGCGGGGGGGGGGGGGGGGGGGGGAATTGCTATGGGCTTTGGCTTTGCTCCTAAGGGCCAGAGAAGAGGAAAGACAAGAAAATTGACTGTTTGTTCTGTTGGGTTTTTTTTTTGTCCTAATAGGCCCCAGCAATTTACAGGCACGCAGAGACACACAGAGCGATGCTTACCTTTCATTACCGGGGGAAGGAGGCTGAAGGCATGGCAGGGAGGCAAAGGGGGAGATCCTCGGAGCACGGTCAGAGTGATTGCTATGGGACTTTTGCAGCAAAAGGACCTGGAAAACATCAACTAAATCACCTGGCAAGGCGCCCGTTCTGTTCTTGGGGAAACTGAGGCACGGGATGTTACAGCTTATAGCCCTACAGCCCAAAAGCACAGGTGGAGGTGGCTTTCTGGGGAAGCAATGCTTTGTAGCCTGGCCCCAAAAGCTTGTTATTTAAGAGGAAATACAAGCTATTGTGGCTCCAGGTAAAATAAAGGTTTCGTTTTGCACGTGGCCTCAGCAAAACGAGCAACAGCACCTTCTGCAAGGTGTTTGCATCAGCAAGCAGAGCATCAAAATGGCCATTTCATCCAGGCAAAGAGGGAGACGGGTGAGAGGGAGATGAAATGGCTCAGCCATCAGCTTCAATCCAGGCATTTGATGCTCTTCTCCACAGTCGCCTTCAATTTATTCACTGTTTATAAATCTTTCCAGCTCGCGGGAATGAAATTCAGGTTTTTGTGTATTTACTAATTGAGGAGATGGATGGTTTGGGTTTTTTTTTTTCCTATTAAGCTTCTTCTGGCAAGCAATATAGTTTTTATGACAAAGATTTTTACTCCAGTTGGGCAGTTTTAACTCTTTTTAAACTTGCTATTAATGTTTTTCACTGAAAAAATTAGACGTTAAAATGAGGGCAAACGTTTCCAAAAGTCACAAGGAAACACAAAACCTCAAATTAGAAAAAAAAGTAGCTCACAGCTATGGGAGTGAACTGTTGGGTTGGTCTGCAATAAAATTTCATTTGAATTTAGCAGTTGCAGAGGAATTTTAAAAGGATTGGTTAACATTCCCCATCAGAGATAATGTTTTTATTTCAAAATTGCCAGCAAACCCAAAAAATTTCATTTTCCTCTCTCTCTATTTGTAAGTGAATATTCACTGGGATATTTGATAGCTGTAATTTACTCTTCAAGCTCTGTAATTAGCCACCTCAATCAAATGGCATCATTTCTATCTTTGCTGGAAGAATAAACTATTCCGCTGCAAAACAAACGCCTTTTCCTCGACTTGAGCGAATCCCAGGGACAGGCTGAAATTTTGCAGCCAACTTTTGCTTTCAGCCGATGCTCGCGCTCGTCACGGGTTTTGAAAGCTTTCCGGGGCGGGGGGGGTGGGGGGAAGCAAAGATGAGGCTGAATATTGACTCACGGCTCTTGCTCATCCCTCTGTAACAGCAACCAGCTCAGAGAGGTGGGAGGAAGGATTTGACTATATGTTGGTGAATGTTTTTTTTTCCTCTGTACTGCAGATTTGGGGGATTCATGGCATGGGAGAAGAAGGGGAAGGAGCTGCAGGGTTACCCAGAGGTTTTCCTTTTTACACCTGAAAGCACTAAAAGCAGTGCAGAACAATCTTTTTTTTACAGTAATTTTTTTTTTCTTCTATTTTTCAGCAGATAAAATGACCCGTATTTCCAACAAAGAAATAATTTCCCAAGAAGGTCAGGAACTGGAAATCTCCAGCGTCCCATTTACCTCCCCTTTGCTGGGCCCGGAGTTGGCTTTTATATCTGGGCGTAAAACCCTGCTCAGCCCAATTTCTCCGCTCATCTCATTTTAAATTTTAGGATGTAGCTAGGCTTAGGCATAGGCATTGTAATCTGGGCACATTATTTACCAGTAACGCTTATCTGAAGCCAGTCTCTCAGGAGATTCACTGGGTGGCTGGGAGCTGCAAGCTGGAGTTACAGCCTCCACACAGTAAAACAGAAGGAAAAGAGGGAAATTGCCTTATAAAAACCACAAGGACTTTTGGCTTTCTTTTTTTTTTTTTTTTTTTTTTTTTTTTTTGCTGGAGCTCTTAAATTCAAGGCTGGCTTTCGAGGCTGCTCAGTCCTTGTCTTGTTCCTGGCAGACTTGAGAGACAGAACTTTTCTTCCCTATTCTTCTTAGCATAACAATCTCTTGTTAACATAATAAGATTAATTCTTGTGCTGCAGTCAGGAAGCCACACTTTCTCCAAGCCCTAAATAATATTGTTCCCTTGCCACGTTTATAAGGTAGTGTGGGGTTTTTTTTTCGGTTTTTTTCCCCCTTTGCATTGAAAAAAAAAAGGAAATCTTGTAATCTTGAGATAAATATAATGGTGTGGAAGCTTCCCATTCTCCTCCAATCTGATTGCAGTGGCAGCAAAAGGACACGGGCCTAATTAAAGTGCCAATCAAGCAAAAATGGGATTCATTGTTTTTATACAAATGCTCCATTTAACCCTTTGTGGCCCATTCATCGTTTCATACATGCACCGTTTTTTTCCTCAGTGAGAAAGTCCGAGCCAAGGTTTCATAAAGAGCTTGTGGGATGAAAAATCCCCCAAAAGGATGTTAAAAGCCACGTAACTGGTGAAGAGGACAGGGTCCGTCTGTGTCCAGCAGTCTCATCACATACTTCCCATTTTTCTACAGCCAGCTCCTCTCCTGCAGACCACGGGAGGAGCTGTGGAGCTCTCTCCTTTTCCTCCAAGGTCCCTGCTGCGCTGGAAAGTTTTATGGGACCTGGAAAAGTCAGGATCAGATGGTAATTCTTAGCAAGCGCTAATGCACTCCAGCGTTTATCGCATTCAGACATGTGAATAACACCCTAATCCAGAGGTTTAATAGTTTTTGAGACAATCTGCCCAGATCTGAGTATCGCCAAGCACCTAAGGGTGAGTGACGGAGGGTGAAGTCTGGCCCCAATTCTCCTGTAACACACCCCAGCTCGACAGAGAGCCGATTCCCAAACACATCTGTGCACATCTGGACAGTGAAACAGGAGCTGGAAATTTTACAGGAACGGGGTTTGCTTAAAGGTTCGCTGGCGCTCTCTGCATCTGTCCCGATCAAAGAGGACTCACATGGGGGCAATTATCTCTTCACCCCAGTAAATACCTCGTGGGGCTTCACCCCAAGATTTGGAAGCCATCCCTCTCACTATCAACTTCTCCGCAGTGTCCCATAAACCCCCTACCTCCAGAGATGGGCTGAGATGCATCCAGCCCATCCATGCACAAAATTGCAGCAGGTTCAACTCGGCTATTTTAACCTTGCATCGCAGGGACCGCTGACATAAAAGCAGACAACCAGCTGAATGCAAAGCACGACATTAAAATAACTTAGCATTAAAAGACCTGCATGAAAGGCTGCAACAAAGCATCCAGGGGCTGGTTGCAGGACTTGATCTTGATGAAGTTAGGAAGGCCTAACAAGAAACCAGTCGGCGATGGTGTTTGCCCGTCTTCGCGACTTTAATGCATCTCCATTGCGGCGGCGCCCGGTGCAATGCAGCCGGCTCTAGCTGCAACGGCACGTGGCTACGAGCACTGAGCAGGGTGGCTATGTGAAACCGTGGGAGGAATTGGGGAAGGGGTATTTGATGAGGACTTGCGTCATTAACCAGACACGGTGCATGGCGGAGAGGTCCCGATTGCATCCTTGCTCCTGCCTGCTGCTTGGCATCCAGCTTCAGCCTTCCTTTGGGGCTGGTCCCTTAGAAAAGGGGATGCCAGGTTGGCATACCTGAAACCAAAATGCCATGAAAGCGCTTTTATTTTTCATCTTTAACCCTCGAAGCCCCCGTGCCTTTCTCCCCACTGCCCGTGGCTGTTTCCAGGCCCTGCCTATCTCTGCCCATATTGCTCCCAGACCTGCTGTACAAGAGCTTTATCAAGTGCCACAAGCTGAGATTTTTTGGCGGCTGTCCATACAGCCGGGAGAAAAAGGAGACGAGGACAAAAAAAAGAGCTCAGGCACTCCCCCCGACCCTCCCTCCCCGATCTGCTTCCCTGGCCTCTGCCTGGGTTGTTTTCAAAGAGTGTCCAGTGGGAGATGGGGAAAGGGACTGGCACTTTTTACTTGGGGTTGCATTGAAAACCGAGGCAGCGTTGAGAGCTGGAACACTGCAAATCCCCCTCGTGTCCTGGGTGGAGGGGCAGGCATAGCTTTTTGAAGGCAGCTGCCTTCACTTTCGCATGGGAAAGCAGCGGCGGCCATGCCTACCTGTTGCCAAATGAAAAGGTCTCCTTGTGTTTTCTTGCAAGAAGCATCCCAGGAAGGTGGTGACCACCTGGAAGAGATCAGCCTCCTGCCCCATGCCCCCGGCTGGCTTGCTGGTGGGAAAAAGAGAGTCCTCAAAGTCTCCCCAAAATCTCCGAGGCACCTCAGCCAGCTTCATTGCATCCCACCATCTCCAAGGATGCCCCTTGGCATCTCCATGAGACCTCTTGGCCCCAAACCTGCAGCGAGGTCCCTCAGTGTGCAACAAGGGCTGTGCGTCGCTCCTCCATCCCACCATCCGAATAATTTTGCTTTCCAACCAGGAGACAGCTCATGCTTTGAAGCGTTTGTCTTACAAACAGGCAAGAAAGACGAGCAGCGCTTTGCAAAGGGGGAAACTGAGGCATCGTGGGATGAATTTCCCTAAGGCCATGGGGAAAGCTCTGCAGCAAGAGCAGGGAAAGCCTCTGAGTCCCAGCTCCATGTTTTTACAGCAGGACTCTGTACAGCTTTCACTTGTCATACGTATTTTTAAATGACAAGGAAAAGATTTTATAAACCAGGGGAACGTGTGATTATTTTCCTCTCTCTCTCTCTCTTCCAGGTGCTTGCCTTAGCTTTGTAACACACAAGAATGAAATCCATCTGAGTTGCTGTTGTCCTGCTGTTTAAAACTCCATTTTCTGTCAATATTGCTTCATTTTTATTAAGTTGCTTACATGTTTTATATTATTATCTTTTTTTCCCCCCCCATTTTGCTGCAGCATTTCAGAACATTTTGTTTCTTGCACTTCTCGGTAAATAGCCTGGAAGTAAGAGAGTCAAAGGCACACGGAAAGTATTTGCTTTCATTGTTGTGATGTTTCATATCTATTGCACTTGTCAATGTGGAATACCAAAAAAAAAAAAAAAAAAGGGGGGAAAAAAAAAAGAGAAAGATGCCTGGTTTATCCCCCTTGACTTTCAGAAGCAAGGGAGAGGTTTATCATCTGGTCTTCCCAGCTTCTAGCATTGCTCTTTCCTATTAGATATTGCACGGGGCAGGCGTGCAAACCCCAAATTACGTGGGGAGACGCAGTTGTGGTCCCATGAAAGTCAAAGTCTGGAAGTGGGGTGATGCAAAGGGACCCAACGTGGGGTTCCCACCTGCAAACACCAACCTCTCCCACAGACAAGGGTGGGTTTGCTTCACATCAGCTTAATATTCCTCCCCAAAGGCCGTTTCACCCAGCACCGTGATTTTATCAGCTTTTTAATTGGTATGATTCATTTCCTTCCACAAAGCATGGCAGATTTAAATGAGATACCCGAGAAGAGCATTTAATAATCAGTTTGCACTTGATTTTGTCTCCTGTAATAACGCGGTCGTGCCGGTAAAGGAGAAATAGTCTTGGAGGACCACGCTCAGAGCTGCAGCCCTCTTTCAGCACCAGCAAGCCGAAATTATGTCAGAAACCTGATTTTTTTTACATGCATAGTACAACTGCCTAGTCCTCTAAATCAAATTTGACTACCAATGTAGTCAAAACCGCAGAGGTAATCAGTTAATAAAACTTCGCACTTACATGCTACTTTCATTCAAGGATTTAAAGCCCTCTGCAAAGGTCAGTGTTACAATGATGAGAATTTTCCAGCTGAAATGTTTTCACTGGGAAGGAGAAAAAAAAAGAAGAATATTCTCTTTTCCTGGAAGTTCAAAAACTCTGCTGGTTTTAATGCAGGCAAGAAATAATATTCTTTGTGGGGGAAAAAAAAAAAAAAAAAAAGAAAGAAAAGAAGAAACTGCCATGAAAATGTTAATGGTGTTTTGAAGCTTCACAGAGAAGTCTTACTTGTGTAGCAGCCTTAATATACATTAGTACCCCTAGTCTGCAAGCAAACAACATTTTGCAGAATAAACTAAAACACAACAGGGAAAGTCTCCGAATTATTTAGAAATCTAATTCCCACTGAAATCAGGCATCGAGCATTTTATTCAATATGCATTTAAATCAGCACTGCTGCCAGCAGAAATACACCACCTGTAACCTCTCCCCAGTCCTGCCTTGCAGGGCAGCCACAGAAATCTCTTTGTGGCCGCAGCCACTGCCAAAATCCCTCCAAGGCTCAGAGCTGAAGTGACTTGCCCGGGGCAAGCTGGTGGCAGAGGCAAAATATGGTCCAGGAGTGCCACCGTCCCTTTTAGCCCCGGCAGAAAAAGCAGGGATATGATAATTACAAGCAAATGTCCCCACTTTGGCACTTTTCTTGCGCGGTTGACACATACGCAAGCAGGCAGGGATGGGAAAACCAGCATGCGTGGATAAAATCAAATAAGCTTTATTTCCTAAGGGATGCAAGCTAAAAATAAATAAAAATAATAATAAAAAAACCCAAACCAACTCTTCATTTCCAGGGTGCCTACCCCTCCGCAGAGAGCAAAAAGCATGCCTGCGCCAGGCTGAGCCGCTCGCGTTTCAGGCGATAAATCTCAGTCCAAAGCCGCTCCTAAGCCAGGTTTAACCCACCTAGCATCGGTTTAACTTGTTAGTACGAGTGCCCTGTGGGGAGTTGTCGTGTGTGTGTCCCGTCCCCCCCCCCCCCCCCCCATTTAGGTAAATCAAGGCAGGTAGCCACAAAGCCAAACTGCCACCAAGGCAAGCGAGAAGAAGCTCCCAGAGGATTGCTGTGGCAGCCCCCTTTGAAGTTCACCTTTCAGCGCAGCAGTAATTAGAGGCCAGAGCCGTAATTACTTTCTAATGCTCGCTGTTCTAATTGCGATCAGCTGCCCCCCCCCCCTCCCCCCCCCCATGCCCCTTCAGACTCGGAGGCGAGGGAGTCTCTGGCCTCAGCGGCTGCGCAAAGCTGTGGCGGTAAGAAACGCTTTTATTTTAATTTTTTTTTTTGTGTGTGTCGTTATTTCTGCTCTGTCCCCCAAACTCTCGCTGGGCAAAAAGGAAATTTGTGTGTGTGTGTGGGGGAAGCAACCCTAAAAGCTCAAAAACCGGTAAATCAAGAAAAGGCCCCTTCTCGCGGCGCCGTTGAGGCGGGAAGCCCTCGCGCAGGGGCCGACTCCCTCATGGCCCCCCCTCAACTTTATTTCGGTTTTTTTTTGGCGGGGGGGGGGGAATAATCTTTGTTGCTTTTCCCCCTCCCGGCTCTGGAGAGTATTTTTTTGAGGGGGGGGGGGGGGGGAAAGAAGGAGCCGCTGCCCCCCCCGGGGGGGGGTGTCAGGCTGCAACTGGGGTGCACTGGACGCCCCCCCCCCCCTCAGGACCTGCGTGGCGCCTGTGAGGATGTTAACTTATCCCCGGGGGGGGTGTTACATTTTGCCCCCTCCCCAGACAGCACCCCGGGGTGAGGCAGCCCCCCCCCCCCCCCCCGCTGCATCCCATCCCGGTGTGGGCAAGGCTGAGCCATCCCCCCGCCTGCGCGTAAGTTACTCCCCCTTTAACCACCACTTTACTCCAACCCCCCCCCCCCCTCCACAAAAAGCCAGGCTGCGCCGGCGAGGCTCGCTCCGCCAGTCAAGGCAGCGCTGCCGGGGGAGGAGCTGGGGGGGGGGGGCGGGGGGGGGGAAGGCGGGGGTGGAGCCGGGCGAGCGGAGCCGGCGGGCGGCGGCGGCCTGAAGCCCCCCGCCGGCCTGAAGCCCCCCGCCGGCAGCGGCTAAACGGAGCTCTACCCCCCCCCCCCCCCTCCCCGCCTCCTCCTCCCCAAAACCCCCCAGCGCCGAGCCCACCCTGAGGAATGAGCGCTTTCCAGGCAGACCTCCTCCTCCTCCTCCTCGGGTGCTTCCTCCTCAGCCACGGTAAGGGACCCCCCCGGCGCCCCGCACTTAGTTGCCGAGTAAGGGCGGACGGCAGGAACGGGGTGGGGGTGGTGGTTTGGGGGGGGGGGTGTCTTCCCGGGGTGGGTGTGCTTTTTGCTTCTTGCACGAGGGGGTAAAAAAAAAAAAAGGGGGGGGGGAAAGGTGGGGGGGAAAGAGAGGGAGGATTGCAGAGTTTTTCATGCATCTCTGGCGAGGCAGCTTGCTTTTTTTTTTTTTTTTTTTTTTTTTTTTTACAAAAAGGGAAAAATCTTTAGCATGTAAATGAGTTCTTTCTGCTCCAGCTCCGTTAATTAGACTGTGTTTGTGTGTAAACACGGCTTTGCTCAGCAACAGCCTCCCCACCACCCCCTCCGTCGCCCGCCCGGTCCTTTCGCCGGTACCGGGGAGGCGATGGATGCTTAATTTCGGTGGGGAGGGACAAGAAGCCTCTTCGGTCGGCGGCACAGGCTTGGCTCCAGCCCGGGGAGAGGAGCCTGCGGTTGCAGAGCCGGGGTTAGGGAGCGATTTGCTCCTGGGTGGGGGGGCAAAAGAGTTGCTTTGAATGCAGCCAGCCGATGGGAGGTGGGGAACCACTGCGGTGGTTTAGTGGAGGGGGGGGGGGGGGGGGGGCACAGCCGGATCCCACCTCCCCGGGAGCCGGGGCAGGAGTGTGGGAATCCGGAGGAATTTGCCATGCAACTTTGCTACCTGCTTGTGTCCCCCCCCCGGCCAATACAAAAAATAAAGAGGGATTTGGGTGGCGGGAGGGGGGGGGGGGGCGTTTTGGGGAAGCTGTATTTGATGTGCTGCCGTGTGCACGGTCCCTGGACTATCTGTCACCTGTGGAGGACGCTGAGCTACAGCCAGACCCAAGCTTCGCCTATCTGCTGCTCATCCCCTCGCAACGTCGATGTCAAATACCATCTGTGTCACGCCGCCGTGGTCCCGAAGCCAGCTTTTGTGAGGGTAGGGCTTGGGGTTGCTTTAAAAAAAAAAAAAAAAGAAAAAAAAAGGAGGGGGGGAGAAAAAACCCCAACCTAAACCCACGCAGCTAGTCCATCTGTTGATTAAATGAAGGATAAAACTTTTGGAGAGAGTAGTGCTTCTCAACGGGCAGCTGGTTTTTTGCTCAGCCAGACATTATTGCTGAACATCCCCCACCATACGCTGCGTTTCCCCCTATTCCCCAAGCAGGAGAGGTGGCTGCGCTTCTGGTTGTCCCTACCTCTTCTTTTCCTGGGCTCGGATGTGATGTCGGGCTCCCACACTGCCCTCCCTTCCCCTTTTCTCTTTCCCTCTCTCTGCTTGTACTAATATTCCTTCGGGGAGAAAGCTGTGTTTGCATTCGCCTTTGCTTCTGCACAAAAGAAACCCACTGTGTCTTCTGTGTAGATTTCTGGCTGAACAAATTTGAACTCTCCCTGGTACAGCAGGGCAGCAGCAGGTCCGGGGATGTCGGCAATTTGGAAGCTGATCCTGGCCTTCTCCTGTCTCTCCCCGCTCCCAGGAATCTCTCAACTCCCTACAGGTCAAAAGGCAGTTTGCTAGCAGAGCCGAGTAAGTTTGTGTCTGGTAGCCAGTGGGCATTTGTTTTGTTGGGGTTCCCCCCCCTTGCAGCCATTACTTTTAATAAGGGCTGATGCACTTTTTAATAGCGGTTGTGTTCGAAAGCTGCCGTGACTCCTCTGCTCTGCTGCATGTAGCCTGAGCTCGGTTGATTTGTCTCCCCTGTCTGTACAGTCAGGAGCGTGCATCTGGTACCTTGCTTATTCATGCCAGGTTACGAGGCAGATAGTGTCTTGCAGAGCGTTTTCGGCTGTTTTCTGCAGTCGCATGAACCGAATGCGTTTCTATAGAGTTAATGCTCACGGTATATGAGAATGGGGCTGTTGGCAGCATCGTGGTTTTCCCCTTTGGGGTGAAACCATGCACAGGGTCCCTAATGGGATTTCATAAAAAGGATTCCTTAAACTGCATGGTACTTTGGTGGAGGAATGGCCTTGGATGTAGGAACTGAAGCTTATTTTCTAGCATATGTTGTGTTTGCCTCTCCTCGAGCAGCTGCTGTGGTGGTTCTGGTGGGTCCAGATGCGGCGGCATTTGCTTTCCTTGGGCAAAGGTGCTCCTAAAGACTGGCGGGCCAAGGGTGTGAGATGTTCAGTGTGCACCCAGAGGGCAGTCGTGCCTCACTGGAGGGAGCTGGTGGGCCAAAACTCACTTGGAGGAACAACTAAAATCACTCGACGGTGCCTGTCAGTGACTCTTTTTGGTGGGCAAGGAGCGGGCAGAGCTGCATTTGCTTGCCTGTGGCACCAAAGTGGCTTGAAGGGATTTGCCATAATAAGGCAGGCAGGACTGAAATTCCGCTAAGCCAAGGGCAGCAGGGGTGGGAGGATCACCTCTGCTGAAAACCTTGCTTGGGATCTGTGGCTGGGATACTAGTTTAAAAAAACCCAAACAACAACAACAAAAACATAAAAACAAAACTCCCTTTGTGTAAGCCTCACCGAAAAGGCATTTCCCATCACCGGATCTGTGCACCTCTGCCCTTGGGTTTGTACTTCATGGGTCCTGTGCCTCCTTGTGGCATGCTGGCATCCTGCTGTTTCTGCAAACTGTGCAGGCTGAAACTTGGGCACCCAGCTGAGCTTGCAGGAGGAAGGTGCTTGTTGCTGCTCCCTGTCTGGGGCCGCGCTGCACCTGGGTGCACGCAGGCATGGCTCAGCCTAGGAGGAGAATCTCTTCCGCAGCTGACTTCTGTGCTTCTCTTGAGGTGATCTAGGAAGAACAAATTGCCTTCCCTTGAGCATCCTCTGGCTTTCACCCTTGCAAATGGTCTGAAAAAGCCTGCGTTTTCTCTTTCTGAAAGTCGATAGGTCAGCGTTTCCTATACAGGGCTGTTTTCCCCCTGGAATTGCTCGCTGCCCACTCCCCCACCCCCTTCCCTGGACCACAGCTTTGGTGGAAAGGGAGATAAAGTCACAGTACAATTTGCCTCCTGTGGAGACTAGATATGCAGTGCCCCTCGGTGGGAAGAAATTGAGGCTGCCATGAAACTAGCTGCCTTTGCCTCTGCCTGGTGAATAGCTTACCCCTCCCTCCTCTGCTCCAAACTGGGTGAGGCTGGAAGCAACTGGGGAAAGAGCCTCAGCTGCGCGAGGTGGGGGCTGTGGGAAGGAGTACCACTGAGGATGTGCTTGCAGCCGCCTCCTCCTCTTACTGGCCTGTACTGTAACAACCTAGATGAATTTGGCAGGATCTGAAATTTACCTTGGATGGGAAGATTTCTGCCTGTCTGGGTCTCTCTTTCCAAAGGCATGTTTGCTTTCCCTCAGGGTGATGAATACCAAGTTCTCCGGGTGTTGCAGGGTATGTTTTTCTCCTTCACAGTTCACTTGGTTCCTCCCTGGAAGCGAATGCTTTGCAATCTTCCATCAGAGGGGCCTGTTATTAGCAGCAATGGCTTAACTTCCCAGTGGCTTGTCATCAGCCCCCAGGTGGGGAAGGGTGAAATTATGCTTAGGAGAGAAACCAGCCCAATTCCACCCACCACCACTGGTTAGGACCGGAGAATGAGGATTTTGGCATCTCGGGTGGGTGACAGGGAGCAAAAATGCAAGCTTACAGGGTGCTGGGAGGTGTGTGTACAAGGGCTGGGGACCTTGCTCCTCTCTGCAGCCCACTGGGTGCAAGGTGCGCTTGTGGGTTGCTGTGTCTGGCAACCATGAGCCTGCTAATGAGAAGCCTGGAAGTCTGTGGTTATGATCCCTTTTAAAATTTCATTCCTCCTGCCGTGCAGAGAGCAGGGTAGCGTTGCAAGAGGAGTGTGTTGGGCTGTTTCCTAAACCCATCAGGTGAATATCAGCACTGGGGAGCTGTTTGGGAAGTGCAAGGAGGGCACACGGTGCCGCAAAATGCGCAAGTGCTAATGGGCTTTAAAAATTAAGCCAAGGAAGAGCGCTAGCGGCACGAGAAGTTGCAACTGAAAATGGTGGAGTAGAAGACAGTAAGTTTTTGGAAAGGTGCTTTTTGAAGGTGGGAGGTGCTGCTGGTGGAGAGGTCGGGGTTTGGCAGGGGCACAGCAGTTCTCAGCTGGGCTGCATGGAAGGGAAACCGAAGTAAGCCTTGAGTTAGAGCTGGTGTTGTCCAGTCTGCGCTATCCTGGAGGAAGAGTGCAGGATTGCTGCCTCCGACATCTGTTTTCACGCAACTTGGATTTTTGCATGCTTTCCCATCTTCAGGCTGTACCTCCTGCAGCGAGATTTTGCGTGAGGACCACAGATGACTTTGCTCAAATTGGCTTTCTTGCAAGGCTTCAGTTATTTGAAGAGAACAAGGCGGGGGGGTGAGAGGGGGCTGCGTTTTTTTTGGTTCAGGTGCCCGTTGCCAGAGGGAGGAAAGAGAGGAGAAACACCTGCCCTGATGCTAACGCTGCATCCCTACTGGCCTCCCCCCTTCCAAGGTTAGGCAGAGGTCCCTGGGCAGTTTATGCACAGCACATCTCGGGCAGATGTCGATTACTTCTGTGCTTTCCTGTTGTTTTAGGGGACACCAACTGGAGTAGAAACGTGCACAGAAATCCCTGACGGGTTACCAGCGCTGTGTGCTACCGGCTCCTAGTCTCTCTGTAGTTGGACTGCATATGTTGGAATAAAAAAGCTCAATGCTCTTCTGCCTTTTGTAGCCATAAATAAAGGGGAGAGGCCGATGTGCCCCTTAGGTTGCGAATTGGCTGAGGATCAAGGTCTTTGAATAAACTGTTTTCCTACAAGCAGTCTGTGATGGAGAGTGTGCCTTCCTTCAAACCTCCGATTTAATGATCGGTTTTGCAAGTTTGTGTGGTTGCTCCCAGCTTTTAGCTCCTCAGCGTGCCTGAGGTGCGGTGCTGGGTGGAGGGGACTTTCTGAAAATGCTGCTGGAGAATTGGCTTAACGTTACTTCCTGGATCCTTCCAGTAGGATTAAACAGCGCTTTTTTTTTTTCTTTTATTTATTTTAAAGACCAGCAAATTTATAACAACAATTGATGAAGGCCCTAATTTAGCTTTGGTTCAGGAGCAAGACAGGTCTTTCCTTTGACTTCATGGGGAGCTACCTCTGGCCAAAGAGAGAGCGCCATGGTGACCGTGTACAAGCTTATTTTATAAATCAATAGGTAGTGAAACAAATTGGTTGTAAATCAGTCTCTTATTTGCTGAGATTTAAGGCAGTTGGTGGAGCTGTGAGTTTTTAAGGCGGTCTGCCCTGCCTTCGGGGCTGGCAATTGTCCCAGCTCTTGCAGGGTGTGTGTGTGAATCCATCGCCTGCAGTATTAATTTCAAACGTGCCAGGAAACGTGCGGGATTTCTTTTCTCTTGGCTGGGAAGAAATGAAGTTTAAAACCCATGCTACTCTTTCCAGGCAAGGGTTGAATAGCGGGATCCTGATGCTACTCAAAACTTGGGGGTTTCTGTTCCTGTACTTCTCTGTTCCTCAGGGCATGTCTATACTCCAAACTACTCGAAGGGGGAAGAGGAAAATATTCATTTCCCAACTGTGCATTGTGATAGGGCAGAGCAAATGCTGGGTTCTGGTCTTGTAAACTGTGGCCTAACAGATGTCCTGGTTCAATATCCCTTTTGAGTATAGTTGAGACTGTTTATTCATTGCCTCGCTTGGCAAGACCCATGCTCAAGTGTTTGCCTTTCCCTGGTGGCAGCAGCAGACTCCAAAGTGGAGCAGAAGGAGCTGTAGGTCACTTGGCGGTTACGGGGCTCTTCCTTTTACTGAGTTGCTTTAAACAGTTTAAAAATCTAAATGTGCTTTAGTGTGTGTACCTCTTAGCGATGGGCTCTGGGCGTCCTGCCTCTTTTAATGTCACATGCTATGCAAGTAGGAGGTGGAACACTTGCATTGTTAAATTCAGATGCTAACTTCGGGATGAGATCTTGTCTTAATGTGTTCATTCAACGCCCCCGCTTGCAACGCAAGCTTTTGGTCTGTTGCATTTTGGGCTCTCAGGGTGGAGCAGGTTGTAATTGTTTTTTGAGGGCTTTGCCATAACTGCTGCTCATTAACCATTGATGCAAGCAGGTCAGACTTTCAACTAGGATAATGGATGCTTTCTTTTGTTTCCAATTAGTTTGTGTTTGGTGGAACTGCAGCACTGGTTTGAAATGTGTGTGGTCAGATGGTGGCTAATTCACCTCTTAAGTGCTAGTGAATTTATGTTCTTGGGTCTGTTGTTGCCAATTTCAATATGGCATGTGGCAAAGCCTTGTCAGGTACACCCTGGCCGGGTGTGCCAGGGTCTGGTTGGATGCTGCAGCACTTAAAGGTTGAAAATTTCAGGAGGCTTTTGGGTGAGCAGCCCTGTCTTTGTGGGAGGGGAAATACAGAAAATGTTCAATAATGTTTTTTTTTTTTTTGTCAGAAGCCCGCTGCCCAGCAGGGTGCATGCTGCAGGCTAGAGGAGCCTTGCTAATTATGGATGAAATATGCACCCATAGTAGAAGGGATGAACTGTCTCAAACTTCCTCTTGGATGAAGGATCAAAGCTTTGTGCTGTGGGTCCAATATTACTTTATTTTCCTCCAAGCAGGGAGTAAGTCGGAGAAGCCATCGGGTTTGGAGTCCCACCTTGCGTTTTGGGCAGGTATTCACTTTTTAACTAAATATTGCCTAAGTCATTGGAAGATCAGAAATTAAGGGCCTGAATCCTTCTCAGGCTTCCACCCCGCCCCCTCCACTAGCACAAATGAGTATTCAAGCTGTATGCTGCCAGTCAGTAAATGTCAATATTGGATAAGTGTTTCCTTTATATCACTGCAATTTAGCATAAGCTGCTTGGAAACAAATGTCTTCCATAAGCATGAGGTGTTTCAGTAAGTACACAGTCAACATTACTATGAGGATTAAATAAATGTCAGCCCCACTTGTATGCTCAGCATAGAGTTAAGACAGCTGAACTTGCATAATGGCCAGCATGGCAGTAACAACAGGAGGGATTTTGCACGTCTCCGTGGAGAGTGTGGGATGGAAGGAGCCGCTTTGGTTGGAGGTACCTGGATCCTAAGGGGATGTGGAGACGGGGTGCAGAAGCAAGTTAGAGCAGGGGGTAGGTGATGGTACAGGGTGCAAAGGGATACACGGATCTTCCTTCCAGACTAACAGGTCTGCTCTTTCTCTGGCACTGGCTGGCAACCCAAAGATAAAAACTTGATTAGACCAATGTTGGCTTGAGCAGGTGGAGTTGCTGGCTCAGGGCGAGCATCCTTCTGCAGATTCATCCAGGCCACCAGTGCTCGGATGGATCTGCCTCCACCTTTTCCAGTGCAAACCGAGAGTTGCTTGGCTGCAGTTAGTGAGGCCAAGGGGTGAGGCTTGGCCGTCACCTCCTTTGTGGTGAGGAACATTTTGTGCTCTGAGAACTGTGTGAGCTTTGAGCTTGCCTACAGCTCAAGGCTTCCCAAAGCCATGGAGATGCAGGCCATCATGAAAGAGTGATGCTGGTGCATGCTGGCAAGGCTTACGCATGTGAAGGTGGATGAAGGGAGATGGTCACCTTTGGCTGCTCTGCCTTCAGATGTGTGAATGAGAGTTTCTCTCTGCCAAACAGACAAGGGCATCTGGCTTCTGTGAAGGGATCTGAATTCAGCCAGCACATCGAGGTGTTGCTCAGTTGTCAGCAGAGGCTTGAATCCTTTCCTCAAGCTGTGTCTTCAGGAAAACCCTGTTCTTCACCATCTCTTGCTTGCATCTTCACCAGTCACCCTGAGATGTCACTGGATGCTGTCTTGGTTGGTCCCTGGCAAGGTCTGCCAGCAAGGAGAGAAAATCTGGGAGCGCGATGGGGGGCTGAGCTGGATGCGTTTCCACTCCCAATGATGCAAAACTGCTTCTTTCTCCCCAGCTGGCAAGTAGCTGACTGTAGCCACTTGTTCCCAGCTGCACAAAAATAACTGTAGACAAAATCATTAGCAGTCAGATGAGCCTTATTAGCTCCTCTAATGCCTGTCTCTGCCTCTGGTCTGTGTGGACTTGTTACCCCGCAGAGTGTATATTTTAATGACTGTCCATTGCTGTTCCAGGTGACTTGAGCAGAGCATCCCAGTCATGTCCTAGCAGGCCTGGCAGGTTTTTGCAGCTCGTTCGCAGAGCGGAGTCTAACTGTGGCTCTTGCCTCGTTAGGCTCCCCATTTACAGTGCTGAAGAAACAGCTTGCAGACTTGTGGGGTGTCTTAATAATTCAGACTAGAGGAAGGGAGCACCGGGGGAACGAATACCCGAGTATTTTGAATCTAGAAGCAGGTCACCTGGCAGAGCTAATGCAGTTTTTAGCCTCGCTTTTTCGGTTCAGCCTGGCGGTGGCAGCAGCAGCGCTTGCATGGAGCCGAGCTGCCCGCTCCGACCTGCCAGTGTCGGGCTCCGTCGGAGAGGCTGAAGACGACCTGCTCTGTTCCAGCTCTGCGGGGATGCTGAGAGCACCAAGGTTTGGGGTTCGGCAGCCGAGGTCGTTCCCCCTCCTGTGCTGCAGAGAGGTGGTTTGAGGGTTGGGGTGGGGAGAAGAATTGGGGACCTTCTGAAGTTCCCACACCTTGTCCTGAGGACCAGTGGTCATCACCCCGTTGCGTGGTTGGATGCATCTCCAGGCGACGGGGCAGAACTCGAGGTGACCCTGCCAGGGAGCACATAGCAACGGTGCAAATGCCATGGGCTTGCTCAAAAAGCAGAAGGGGTGAGGGTGTAGGAGGGGAATGTGGGGCTGTGTCTGACCCACTGCTTCTTGTCCCCCCTGGTGATAAATGTACATAAGTTTGGCAGTGCTGTGCGTGGAGGTCCTGAACCCCTTGTGGGGCATGGGGTAACCTGCAGGAGCAGGGAATGGATGCCATTGCTGGTCAGTGGTGCTTTCCTGGGCTTTTCTTACTCTCTCCCACGAGCTGATCGCCGGAGTGTGATTTAACACTTCTCTCTTTTCCTTCTGGCTGTGTCTTTAAGAAGCTGGGAGTGACAGGGCCACCCCCCCCCCCCCACCCGCAAGTGCTGAAGAAACAGAACCAACAGATGCTAAAATTAGGCACAGCTGTTTGCAGTGTTTTGTCCTCCTGATCACAGAGTCTGACACTGTCTATGCATATTCCTCATCTTGTCCGGAGAATGAAAAGGTTTAAGACATCAGAGCTTTGAGTGGCTGTAAATCAACACCTTCTGTCTAAGCTGAAGCTTGACTTACTAGTAGATTTCTTGTGATTTCCTTTATTTGCACTTATAATAATGGAAATTGCCAGGTAACCTCAAGACAGGCACCTTTTTTCTATACTTGGGAGACAATACTGCTGGTTTTCCCTTACTTACGAGCTTCCCCACTAGAGACCAAGGGGAACACCTCCAGCCCTGCTGTCCCTCAGCCTTTATGTGCCTAAACCCAGTTCTTGCATGCAGCTTAACCTCTGCAGTCCAGCTCAGTCTCTGTATGCCTGAAGTTGTCCTGATCCAGCACCACATCCTGCATATTGTGATCTGCTCTTGCTTTGGTGAGGTGGAAGATTTACTGAGTGCTTTTACTTGGTTAGTATGCAGGCTTTACATTCATAGTTTGGTCATCGGGGTGGGGATTGTCCCCCCTAGCTGTTCTTCCCCCACTGTCTGGGGTGTGTTTTCTCCTGACAGTGAGTATAGGAGGTTTTTTAAAAGATGATGACTGTCCCTGTTGCCTGCCACCCCTTGGAAAATGTTCATTCCCCTTCACTTAGGTTGCAGCGTAGGGGCTCGGTATCAATGGTGCGGAGATGTACAATTTGGAAAGGGCAGAGGGGGGAACTTCATGGGAGAGCAGAAGTGCCTTTTGCTGTCAAGCCCAAAACAGTGTAAACGCCGCCTCCTGGCAGATCTACAGTGATAGCAGCAGCAGTACTGTTGGGCTGGATGTGAGTTGGGGTCTTGCATAGTGTTGTCTGAGGGATATATTATTTTTTTTTCTTTGCCTCTTGCACGAGTGTCTATCTCCTGCGGCAGGAACAGTTTCTGAAGATTCCTCTTGCTCCGGTCATGCTTAAAATGATAATATTGGTTTAAGATAGACATTTGCGATAAACTAGGAAACACGTCGCCCTTTGAAATCTTCAAAGCTCTCTTCCATCAAATGGGCTGGCTAGAAAGGCAACTGCTGGGGCATGTGGATTGCCACGCTTCAGATGCTAACCTCCTCCTAAGGTTGCGTTTTCTTTTCAAGAGCTGACACCTCTCACCTTCCTCGCCGCCTTCTCTGGGAGGTGCTGACTGCATCAAGGTGGTATCTGCTACACTTGTTCAGGATCTCTATGCAGCTTCTTGTGTGCTACCTGTGATCTCCCAAATTTGCCTTTTTTTACCCTTTCTGTGATGGATGCAAACCAGAAGGGGGAAGTGCTGACCAGGCAAAGTAGGTTTTTCTTGGGAGTGAGTAGGGAGAGGCAGGAGGAGGCGGGAGGGGGAGAGTGAAACATCTCTTCTCAAGAAAGAAAAGGACAATATGCAATTGCCAAATGGCTGATGTCTCTTGACGACATCTTTACAGTGATGGTTGTAGTAAACTTTTCATCCAGCACACTGATTTTTTTGTTTCTGCAGCAGGTAGGTTTCTCTCCGTGGTTTGGCTTTCTCCCAAGCATACACAGAAATCTGTGTAGTGCTCTTAACCTGTGCAAGTTGCTGCTGACTAGAGCAGATCAGAGTTGCTGTCGAGTGGAAGCACCTTGTTCAAAATCAGGAAGAAAAGTTGAACTTTTGAAACTTGTTGTGGAGCAGGAAACAACCAGGAGTTATGGATTGGAAACTTTGAAGTGGACTTGCCAAAATACCATATTTTGATACTAGTGATTTTAACATTGAGTTCAGGAAGGTTTTTTTTGTGCACAAAGGATGGCGAGTACTGCTGTCCTGGTGGATGAAGGGATGCTGGGAAGCTGTTGTAGAAACTATTTGACTATCGATTGCCAGTCACCCTTCTCTGGGGTTTGGAAATGAGGTGCAGGTCTCTTCTTGCCTTTGGCCTGGCCAATGAACTCACCATGATGGCTCTCGCAGTGTGCCGATTTTTCGGGGTATATTTAATTCTAAACCAGTGTTAACCTGATCTCTGTGTCCATAAAGCATCTTGTGGTAGATTCAATACAATTAACGTTTTATTGGCTAACACACAGTTTATTTCTCTTGGTCTGGTTGCATGCTTTTATTACCCATTCTGCCGTACACCATGAGGACATTGTGTGCCAGCATATGCCTTACTTGCTCTTCTCTGAAAGCACCCTTAAAACCAGCTCATAATTATTGGAAAATATGGAAAGATTGTGCCAATGATATTCATCTGGTCCTGGTGCATTGAGCAGGTAAAGAAAGGACCTAAGAGGCAATTGAAGAGATTGATAGGCAGTAATGGGTATGATAGTAATTTTTGTCCTGTGTTTTTAATAAAGTGATTGACGACAAACGCAGCTGGAGCCCCCGTGCGGAGACCAAGAGATGCAGTTAAATTAGAGAGGCTTCTTAACTTAATGAGGCCGTGTAATAAAAATGAGGCATAATGAGCAAAGTATAATAGTACTATTATGCTTACGAGTGCTCTAGCTGAGGGCTGAGCAGGCAGTGCCTGGATGTGCTTGGGGGATGATCTCATGATCTCTCTGGGAGGAAGGGCTTTCCTGATTGGGATGAAGATGAGGAGGCTGGGACACATTTGGAAGACTTGGGAAAAATATTGGCTAGTCAAGTGATGTGCTTACCTGTCATCCGATGGGAATGAACAAGCAGGTGGAGCAGCAGACATGGTTGATCCCCCATGCTGTTGGTTTCATTTGTAAGGTTTTGGGCAAGTCTCTGCTCTGGGTTTTAGTCACTTTCTGTAACCTTGTGGAATTCAACGCGAGCATCCTTGCTACATAGATGAAATTGCGAGGGGGGCAGATTTGTGTGACACGAAGGTAAAGCAATGGGATTTTCCAACAGCCTGGAGGCAGGATGTGCAGGGAATTGATGGGCAGGCTGCGAGAGGTTGGACAGGGCTGCAGCAGGTTTGCGCGCCAGCACCTTCATTTGGAGCCTCAGTGCCGAGGCTTGCGTTAGCTGGATTGGGGCCATTTTGAGGGCGGAGGTGGGAAGTGGATTAGTGTCTGCAGAACAGTTATGTCTCTGCTGCTGTTAAATGTAGTTAAACTTGAGCGACTTCTAATCTAATAATGAAAGGAAGAGAAATAAGTGTTCTCAGTGATGCATGCCCCTCACGGTAAGTACTAATTGAAAACAGATATTTGCTTTAAAATGAAAATGTAATATGATAAATGGTGGGTTGAGAATTTTGCGCACGTAGGAGGGAGAAGTGAATGCACGCAGCCTCCCATCTGCTGTGCCCAAGCTTTGTGTCCAACTAGGAGCAGGATCTCCCGTGCCATGGGAGATCCTAGTGGCCCAGGAAGCCTGGTGAAAGGCTGTGGGGCTTGTGTTAGAGCAGAGCTCAGAGCCTTACTTTGCTAAAATTGGGTGCATTGGGATTCTCTTCATCTGACCTTGGTCTGCAAAAGACCTTCCGAGCTGGGCTTCCTGATTTTTCTCCCATACCTTGCAGACCTTTCCCAGCCAAAGCCCCGTGGGAAGGAGAGGATAAGCCTTTTAAGATTGGGAAGCATCACCTCCCTCGTCACTAAGCTGATGGGGCTGGACGATGGTGGTGACCCTCTTCCCGATGGTCTCTGCTGCTAGAGACCCACCTTGCTGCCCTGAACTGACTGTCCTGGCCTGCAGCCCTGGCTTGGTAGGTGAAGTTGCTGGTGCTGGAGAGATGCTGGCCAATGCTGCCCTTTGGGGGCTGCTGCAGGAGCATCTGGTCCCCTCAGGCCAATCTGAATGGGTGCTGATCCCTTGGGGAGACCCTTGGCCAGGAGTGCTGAGCCTATAGCACCTCTTGCCTCTTGGCCTCGGTTTGTCCACCCTTCTCCTGTCCCCTGCAACCTGTCTCAAACAAGTCATTGCTCCAGCAGCTGAAGCCAGAGTCATAGTGCTTTTAAAAGTAGTTTGTAGGCAAAGCTCAGTGCTGCATGACTGGTGACCATTAAAGGATGGTCCGTGACAAAAGCCCCCCCCCCAGCACTGTAATCTTCGGAGGGAAGCAGCCTGGCCCTAATCCCTTTGTGCAGAGTTCCTGCTTGTTTCTTCGTATGGGTGCATTTGTATAATTTGCATTTTGCACTCTGATCGTATGCATAGAATTCAAATTGAAATGGGGGCTTGAATAGATTTGCATGCTAATGAGGTGGTGGCTTTATTTATTTATTTGGAGCCCTCTCAAGCAGGCAGCAGTCTGCTGGAAAGCAACTCGTGCAGCTCTGTTGGTGATGGAGCTTTCTGGCAGTGTGAGGAGCCTTGCTTTTTTCCACGAGACCCGCTTGCCCCCCCGTGCATAAGCGGTTGAAGCTGGTGATCTCTGCTCCGGCAGGTCTTGGCTCAGTCCTTCTGAACTCTTGGGGAGGCAACTATCTGTGGAGGTCAAAGGATAGTTTCAGCCCACCTTAACTAACCAGAGATGCCTCTTTAAGGTTATACTGGTGCTAACTGGGTCTGGGTATGGACTTGCCACATGGTGAAGTGGAAATGCTACTGTGTTAGAGGTGGTTATAGCCAGCATGAGCCACTTGGTGCTGAATGCAGTGGTCTGTTAATAATCGGAGCGTGCCCCTGTTCTCTCCTTGACTTTGCGGTAGTACTCGGGGTGAGCGTGGGTACCTGCTGTCCACAGCTACCTGCGTTCCTCATCAGACCACGACTCTTCCCTTCATCATGGGGGTGTTATTTCTGGTGTCTTTGAGCCGCTGACCTTGGATGTTGCATATGGGCTTTGGCTGTGATGCCCATCAATCCCGCTCCGCCGCAGCGTGTAGTGCTGCTGAGGCCAGCTTCCTTTGGTGCTGCTGTGGTCCACCCATGCTGTTTTCCCTCGACAGGAGCCTTTCAGCCTCTTTCAAAGTCAGCAATAGAGAAGGAAGTTTGGAAATGTTGAGAAATGTCAGAGAAGGGGAAGCTGGTTCCCAAAACTCCATGCCATTACTGGGGAGGAAAAAAAAGACACCAAAGCCCAGGTGCTTCATTGAATTGCAGTACCGTGTCCCTTTGCATTCTCACTCCCTGCCCCATATCTACAGCAGATATACCCAGCGTATAGCTTAATGCTCAGTCTTTCCATGCCAGCAATCCCTCCCCAGATGACTTCAGAGTTCATTGCTGGCATGCTGAAAAACGGCCAAGCAAGGGCTTCTGAAATGGCAGCAGGAATTGGGTCACATCACACTGCCCCGGGAGAGTAAGTTTCTCTCAGAGCAGTCTGGCTTCCAGTTATTATTTTACAGGGGATGTTAGAGGTTGATAAGGGAGCTGTTCTGACTGCCAGTGGGGCTTATTTGGGGCTTATTGTATGCTCCAGTTTATATTTTAATATAGTCAAAGGTGACTTACAACTTTAATATTAATTTTAAAACTGATTGCTTGGGGTTTTTTTTATCTATGCGAAACCAGATTAATCTCAGCCTTCCTTGATCCTGCTGGTAGCTTTTCTTTCCCTGGCTGGAGACACATGTGGTCTGCGTTGCACCAACAAAAGACGAGAAGGAAGATGTTTGCATGGTGATAAGTAATTGTCACGGGGTCTGCTTTTCTTCCAGAGAAATCTCTGCTCTACGAGCTTGACAATGGCATCAGTGGGAGCTCTTGCTTTTGTACGAGGTTCTCTGCCTCGGCTTGCGGAGTGGGGCTTTGCTGAACAATGTCCGGCTTTGTGCTTCCCATAGAAACCTCATTTTTTGTTGTGTTTCTCCCCCATTTTGCAGGCTCTCCATAATACTTCTCCTTCCTCTCTGCTTTGTGCCACTGGCATTACAATTTCTCTCGCGCTCGCTGTGCTGCTTGCAAGATGTTTTGTGCCTGAGGCAACAATATTTCATGGGGTGAGCTGGTGGCCTTGTGGCAGGGGCAGTGGGGTGGGCCATGGGGACCTGAAGTTGAATCGTGCTGCTTCTGGCTCCTTGAGCATCCTTGGGCAGTCGTGCTAGGCTGGAGGATCCGACAGCTGCCGGAGCTTGGTGATGCTTCTGCCTCTGGGCGCCTAATTCATGGTGTTTCAAGCCACCGTTAATGCCAGGCATTTGCCCAATGCTTTGAGTAAATGTTTTGCCTTTTAAGATGGCCAAAGTTGGGTACCCAAAACTGAGTTGCTTTTGGCAAAATTCAGCATTAATGCTAGGCTGCTGGATTGCCGTTGGAAGGGGATGCTGGTGCTCTCTGACACTTCTATAGGTAATAATCCCAAATCTTGTGGTTTACGTGAATCCCCTTGACTTAGCTCCAGGACACTTGGTGGCTGGTTGTGTTGCTGTAGATGCTTTGGGTCTAGAGCAGCCTTGCTGGTCCTGCCAGTCTGTGGAGCATCAGTGGGTGGTTGGTCTTTGTAAGCAGAAGGAAAGGATCAGAGTCGTGGCTCTGGAGACCTGTGGTCATGAATGGTCATGTCTTGAGCATCGGTCAGCCTGTATACCAGTGGCACTTGTTAAATTTACCCTCAAATAATGAGTTTACAGTGTGCTGTACTGGGACTACTCTGTGTACCTCAGTGAATGATTGCTAGAATCAAATGTTCTGTAACTAGGCTTTAGGTTTTTTTCTGGTTTGTGTGGGGGATAGCATTTTACTGACAGTCCATGTTCTCCAAAATACCTCCCAAATGCTGCCTGTAGCTTTTCTCCTCCTAGCCTTATGACTAGGTGCTTATCAGAGCTTGTTATTCCATGTACAGTGCAATTTGCTGTATATGAATATGTTGGATTGATGGGCTGAAGGCTGGGAATTGAATAAGCTGTGTGAACCTGCCAGTGGCAGATGAGGGGAACTGAGGCACAGAAGTCTGCAGTAGAGATCAATGCTGGTTGGTATCACAACCTGGGGGGAGAAATAGGAGGCTTTGACTGCTAGAGCTACCCCACATCTGTCTCTTCTCCATGTTGTATTTCAGCCTGGGATGGGAAACCATCAGGTATTGCGTTGGCTCAGAAGCCAAACAAATGAACTTAAGACAGCGACGAGACCGAAGAGCTGTTAAAGGCAAGACTTGACACCGTGCAAGCGAATGCCAAACAGCAGCCACATAAATCCCATTTGTTTTACATTTCAGAGCTTAATGAGACAGAAATCGCATGGCAATTGTCATATGTGAAGGCAGAGATTGCTAGTTTGCATTTAACTAAAGCAACTGCCGTATGTGGCACCAGCGCCTGAAACTAAGCTGTGATACCCACTCGCTGCATTGGTGCCGCGATGGGGAATGTACCTTGTGTAGCTGCAAGCTGCTGATTGCCCCGAAACTCAACTCCAATTGTGCATGTATACAAACCCCTGGCAGCCACATCAGGTTGTCTTGTAGTCTTGGAGGTCACCAGCCTTACACCTTCTCCAAAGTAGTCAAGTATCTCATTCTTCATGTAAAGAATTGAGGCATGCGGTATTCAAGTCCAGGAGCCCATTTTTTTTGCATGATTTCTCTAGGATATGGGTATCAAAAACCTGTGGGATGTCTTCTGGAGTGATTTGTAGGAAGTTGTAAGGAGCATTGCTCTGGGACAACTGAAGACTGTGGGTCCAGGAGTAGGCTGAAGCCCTGATGTCTGAGCCATCCTAAAACAATACAAACTATTTCCAAAGCTCTGCATGCCACCGACTTCTCTGAATATTGCTCTCGGTGGTTACAGTGGTACCTTATGAGACCACGGCAATACTTACCAGCCACAGCTTCGCACCCTGGTTGGGAGGTAATATTATGCCTGCTTTTCCTAAAGCAGTTGTTATTTTCAGTAGGAGTGGTTTTGCTGCCTTAGACACCGACTCGTGGTAGACCTGGTTTGAAAAATGCCATGTTAAAGTTACTTAGGCAGCACCTTTAGCACAGACGTGTGCCTTGCCCACCAAGGGGTGGAAACACTTCTGGGAATCATCTCTAACCTGTGTAAACCAGCAAGCTTTCCTCCATTTTTTCAGTGTAAACCTATAGCTATTTAAGATTAGTTGAACAATAGGAAGATACTAATGTCAAAATGATTGTCTTGGGTAACTTGCTTCATCTCTGCCTTAGCTTTCCAGATAATGTTCATAAATTGCTGAAGCAGTATTTTAATATTAACATAAGCTACAGTCTTTCTGACAACTGTTATAGAATGGGCTGTGTATGGAGCTCTGAAATTGATTTTTTTTTTTTCTTTTTCCCCTTGTCTGTCTGAACTGAAAAACTGCAGAAGAAATGAGATATTGGGTTAACTGAAAACAAGAGTGAAAATATTTGTTTCAGGTCAAATAAAACATTTCATCTGATATGATATGTTCTTTGTTCAGACTTAAAAAACCTTTTTTAAAGTAAATTAACTTCAGAGATGTCTTGGGGGGAAAAAAAAGTCTAAACGTTTCATGTAGAGGGGAAAATGTCTAAATAAAACATTTTCACTTTTGACACCCGCTCCCCCCTCTTTCAGTCCGAACAATTGAATGGGTTTGATGGGAATTCATGCATAGCATCAGTTGACCCACATCTGTATGTTGGAAGCATTATGCCAAAGATGCAGGGGGAAGAGCTAATGAGTCATTTATCTAATGGGTATCTCGGTAGGTGAGAGAAGTACTGAAATTATATATTTGAAGGAATAATGGGACCCTAGTTAGATGACTAAATCTTATTCTTAATCATCCTGGGGGCGATGAAGATGGGAAATTGTGAGTTGGATCATCCTGATTAGATAAGTTGTGGGTGAATAGTATTTTGCAGCTAGCCTAGAGCTTTTGGCGGGGGGGGGGGACGGGGGGACGGGGGGGGGACGACCAAAACTAAGCTGACAATCCCTGCTGCATGCATCGTAACAAATCCAGCTGGGTCATCCCTGGCATTGGACCCGAGACTTGCGTGGTCTTTTTGCATCAAGAGAGGGCTCCTTGATGGTGTGATTCAGTGACACGCTGGGTCACTGAATCCACTCCCTGCTGTTTATCATATTTCATCATCAATTCCCTCAAAACGTTATTAAGTGCCTCCTAGTCCTAGAGGCACTCTAGTATTTGGCTTCCTGATGAATCTTTACTAGGAAACTTGAGACCTTCTCAATGTGATGAGAAACTCCCCAGGCCCTTTGTTGCTACTGTAAAGCACTTGGAGAAAATCCTCCTGAGATATACAGCCTGCTGCTCTGGTGTCTTCAAGGTGAAGTGAGCAAAGGAAAATAATGCAAGTAGGACCTCTGTACAGGTCCAAGTCTTGTCCTGAACAAGCAGTGTTTCTCTGGGCACGTAGGTTTGGCTGAGTCTCTTCCAAGTTCGTGCCTGGGGCGCTGGGAGGGGTGCTATCTGTTTTAGTGGAGTAATTGAGCAATTGCATTGTCCTGGACATAGCAACTAATGATTTTTTCTGTATGATAATGCGTCTTCATTACTCTAGGGAAATCATTTGCTCCTGTGAAGACAGGCTTCTCATTCCTGGGTTAAGGGGGAAGAGACTAATGGCTTAATTAAAAGGTTGGAGAGAAAAATCTGTCTTAACCCTTTTTTTTTTTTGTATTTAAAGAGTACTGCGGGTAGGAAGATTACATATGAAGGCATGCCACAGCCCAGCCGCATCTAGTGGAGCTATTTGGTACCATTGCATCAAATGAGGGACACAAACGTCAGGTCTTCAATCCGTCACCCATGTCTTCTATAAGCCATCTGCCCACTGGAGTAGGCTGACGTAGCCATGCGCTCCGTTTCTTTGTGGCAAATGCTGAGATTTATTCTGTGTGAAAGGGGAACGTTATTTAAATCTGCGCATTTTGCAGGATGTGAAAGCAGCTCCGTGTAATATACAGCCTTCCTTTCCACTGGGACTGCTCTATTAACATCTTTCATTTGTGTAGTCGGATGCTTTGCAGTGTCTTTTAGCGGTGATAATCCAGCAAAGACCTCTAGTGTTGTTCACACTGCAATATTTATGGAGCCAGCCTTCCCTTTAATTTCCGTGCCGAGTTTGGCCATATGCAGAGATATAATACAAACAGCAGCTTTAGTCACACAATAGTTCAGGCTTTTCCCTTGGTGGGATGTAGGGCTTTTCAGTGACTTATTTGGAGCTGATTGGGTATCCTTTTGGAAAAGGAATAGAAAGGTTTGAGTGTGTCTTGACAGCGATCGTGCTCTCCCAGGCTGCCTCCAAAGACACATAGCAGTGGAAAGCCCTTTATTGGGAACAGGTGAACAACTTTAAGCAGAGTCAGCAGGACCAATGGGTCAACCGCTGGGATTTTTAGGGCAGAGGGGACTCGCTTGTATGTATCCTTCCATCCAAGCCTTTGAACAAAGAGGTGTCAGTGCAAGGCACCTGCCTCTTTGTGAATGAGAAAAGCCATCCCGCACATGAGCAGCGCTCTACCTTCTTTACAAGCCAAACTTTTTGGGTGATGCAGAGGGGAAAGGAGCCCTTCTCAGGTGGCTCACACTTATGAGTGTTTCTATGCTGGGACGTGGATGCCAGTAGTTTTCTTACACATGAGCCTATGGGATGCTTGAGGCAGCTCAGGTCCCATGGAGCTGACCTTATACTTGCTGGATTTCACATACATACCTTCATGACTGCTGCACGTGGTGCCTTTCTGTTTGCCTGCTCTGCCTGCGGTGCTCTCCCAAACCATGCTGTGCTCTCCCAAACTCCTTCCTCTGCCAGGGAGGAGCAGAAGGGAGCCTGGCAGCAGTCAACGTGATGGACGCATCCAAGCTGGTGCTCTTGAGGTTGGTGCTTTGGCTCATTTAGGTGCTCGGCTTGGCACGGAGGCATCAGAGCACCCGCCATGCACGTGCATCTCTATCTGCAGCTCCGATTCCCCAGTTTCTTTCTCTTCATTTTGCACAATTAAATATTAAAGCCAGTAAACACTTTAGTTCGTCTGCACAGCGCTGTCTGCCCAATTATCTTCCTGCAGGGCTGTCATATCGTGCCAGTTGCTTCCCTGGGTGCTGGCAGCCTTTAGCCTATATGCCAGTCATCGCTACGAGGGAAACCCCTGCTCTGCGAACCTCTCTTCCCACTTCTGTCTGCAGGTCTTCACTGCCTTGGGATTACCTTGGTGTAAGATATCCCAAGGCAGTATCGGACTGCCTGAGTCTTTTCAAACTGCCAGAAAGAGCTGTTTGTTCTTCTAAAGCTGTTTTGCGAGTATTGACAAGGGAATAAAGGGAGAGTTTAGGCGATGACTTCCTAGAAACCTGTAAACGTAGGTCAGACCTGTTGTACTGCAGGGTGCAGAAGAGGTTCTTTGCTCCCTGGAGCTACAGGATGGCACTTCTGCAGTTTGGTCCCAGCAGGCTTTGGTGCTTTGTGTGGGTCTGCAGCACCTTAGAAATCCTTGCTGCCTTCCAGAAGCAAAGAGTGTGGTTGAAGGTGGGATTTTGCTGCTTCCAAAATACTGGAGTTAAGGCACTGGCTTCTCAACTTTAGAAATGTGGTGTTGAATCTCTCCTCAGCCCCTGTCCCAATATTGAGGATGCCCTCCTGGTAACTTAGAGATTTTGCTGACAAATGAAGGGAAATTGCTGCAACTGGCGTTCCCAGCCTCAGTCAAGCAGAGCTGTCTTGGTTTTTATTTTTTGTCTTGCTTTTCAGGGCCTTGATATTCAGTGGAGTCCGTTTCCAAAAGGGATGGGATGGCATGATTTTGCTGTGGTTTCAAAAGACATTTTAAGTGCCTGAACTCCTGCCATCACTGAGTTACATGCCTGAATCTGGCCTTCAGTGTTCAGGTTGAATTTCTTGCTATGATTTTCAAGGTAGTCTGTATTAGCAGCTTGTCCTCTGCCAGACAGAACAGTGTTAACAGCCAGTAGGGTTTCTCTTTTCATTCACTCAGCTGTGATGTGCTGTCCCAGACCTTGGCATCTGAGATGGTCAGTGTGAATATTGCCATAATATCAAGGAGTCCTTGGCTTGCTCCTGGGCTGTGATAATCAGCATGTGTGGAGTTTTGCCCCAGAACAAAATTCAGATAGGAATTTTTTCTTGTCTCCATTAAAACTTACTACCCATTGGGACTGCTATCGACTAGGCGCTCTCGTCAGTCAGTGTTTCCTTCCTGGATCAATAAATCTTGGTATTGATTTCAAAATAAGTTGGTATCTTAGAAGCACAGTGATGCTGGCTCCAGCAGGCAGCTCAGGGCTCTGCTGCTGTTTGAGATCTGAGTCTCAGTTGCCCGCGGGTTATATCTGCAGGTTGCCACTTCCATAGTCAGCTGTAGGATTTTTGTGTCTGTATCTCAACCAACCTCACCTTCCAGAGATGAGACTTGGAATTACTTTAGCTGAAGGCAGCAGTCCTTTTGCGTGGCTGTATTTTGTCATCTCGCAGGTCAAGGACTCTCATTTACCTATAGTGCCTGTCACCTATGGTGTGATCCCATCCCTTCATGGCACCAGCTTGCAGTGCTGGCTGCTGGAGGTAACCCCAGTGGCACAGTGCTGCAGATCTGCCTGCCAGGGGATGATGCCACGTGCCAGGGTGCAAACTGCAGGCTCCTCGGGGCAAGGAAGGAAAGCTGCTCCTTCGGTCTTCTGTAAATCTTTCATGGCACGTTACAGCTGTACAAACAGCTTCAGGGCTCCCAAGGTAGGAGTCTTTTGGAAAACTGAGACCTTAGTGCTACGTTCTTTTTTGTCTTACTGTAATACTACTCTTACTGTAGCCATCCTCAGTTATTTCTTTTCCCCCCAATGTCTTGCAGGGCAGAAACTGTTCTTCTCTGAGCAGTGCATGGTGGTGTTCTCAGCTGCCTCTGCTTTTTTAGAGCTGTTGAGTTGACCAGCAGCTCTGGCCATCCTTGTTCCTTTTGCATCCTTTTCTCCCCAGCACCTTGCTTTCCAGCCCAAGGAGACTTCCTGGAAAGCCAGCTAATAATGCATGAATCTCTCTAGGCTTGATGAACTTGTCCTTGTGGTGGCTTTTGTCCTATATGAGATGTTTCATAAGAAGCTTTACTATTTTATACCAGCACCAGATCTTCCAGGCTTAGCTGGCTTAGAAGCAGCTGAGGCATCAGGCAGGATCCCTTATGAAATCTGTTGGGAGTAATGAACCACAGATGACTCTGTTTTCTGAATCGATATTGAGCTGCTGTTTCTACAAAGCTGCCAGCCACACGAATGTGAGGTTAGCAATGGAAGAGTGCTTTCACTGGGGAGTCAGGAAAGCTGTTGGTCCTATCAAATGTCTGTGCTTTCCACCCAAGAGGCTTCTGTAATTCTGTCTTGGGTGAAGTGTCTGTTCCTGTCTTCTCCCTTGTTCCTTCCAGATACTGTGAGGCTTAGGGCAGTTCGTGCTTGCAGAGCACTTGTGTAAAGCATGCTTTGAAAAGTGCAAAGTATTTATTATTATTTACATAGCAGCCCCTGACCTGCCATGAAGAAGCAGCCCCTTAAGCTCTGCTGAGTAAATATACCTTCATTAAAAAAACCCTCTGCCTGTACTGCATTGAACCACTTCTGTCTCACGTTCATCTGCTTTTTCATGTGTAAAAGTCTTAGGAGTATTTGACTTTAATCAATTTTGAGCATGCAAAGTGGCTGCTTGGACCAACGCAGTGCAGCATCTTGACCCTGACAGCGCTGGTGACAGATATGAATAGCATCCAGGTGGACTGCTGAGAAATTATTTGCTTAAGGAGTACCTCTGCACCCAGTTCAGAAGTTGCTTTATGGCTGGAAACCTGCAGGCTTCTGTCAAAGCCCAAGTGTCTGTTCAGGGTGGCATGGGGGTGATTTCCAGCTTGGTTTGCTGGAAAGGTGCATGGGTTGGGGCAGTTGCAGAGCTCCCTGTTGAAAATGCTGCCAGCTCTAGCCCTGCTTCTGGGGCATTACACCCACACTTAGATCTGCTACTTTAGTCCTGCTAGTGCAAAGCTGTTTGGATTGCAAATGGGATGCCAAGGTTTTAGATGCTTTCAGTGGCCCATAAAATCTTCTTGAGCTTTACATGACGTTAAAGCTTGAAGAGTCACTATTTAAAGCAGAGTGTTTTCACAAGTGCTTGAGGTTGGCTTAGTGCTGCTCTTGTTGCTGTTGATTTAAGTCTAGTTCAAACAAACTTTGTTCGACACTGAGCACTCTGAAAATATTCCCCCCTTCTCCCTGTCCCGTATCCCTCCCCCGTCCCCCTCTGGGCGAAGGCAGGCAGATAGCTGTATTAGAAGAGTATTTGGGAGGCTCTGGGTCTTGCTTTATAACTTAGCAGGCTGTGGCCATTTTCAGTCCGACTGCTGGAGATGTGGAGGACAGAAAGCATTGGCCGTGATCCTTCAGCTTCCTGACCTTGGCAGATATGGTAAATCAGATGCTAGGCAATACTGTGTGTTAAAGGGAGGGGTTATTTCTGCTTTATATTTCATTGATCAGCGTACAGGTTCAAGTGGGAAGCTGCTTTATCTTCAGCATCTTTCTTAAAAAAAGTTGCACAGCTCACCAGATTTCCTTGATAAATTCCTGGAGCATACCCTCATCTTTCCCTCTTGTCATCTGACAAATGAGGGTTTTGTCTAGCATTCCTTATTGACTTATTTGCTTTTAATATGACTGTGTCGCAGAAAACGACAGGCAGCGTGAGCATCTTGCGTGTAACTTTGGGGTCTTATTTTTAATTTAGGAACTGGGGTGCTTTCTTGGGGTTCTTAATAGTGCTGGTTTTGTTCAAGGCTTTGGTGCAGATTAAAAACTCAATTTACAAGAGGTGCCCACTTGCTTTCCTCATTAGTCAACTCTTAGTGCCTATTGTCACACTTCTGCACCCTGACTTGTGCACATGCTACTGCTTACCTTTGCTCCCCTCTGTTCAAGTGTTTTATAAATGTGAAAGCCAGATTAGGACCATGTGGACCGTGTTCATAGCTGTCGTAGATGGAGGTCTTCCTAAAACCCCAAGAACATGCCAGGGATAGAGAATAAATGGATGCTGCAGTGTCACTGCTGAATAAAACTGCAAAAGCATAATCCATCCCTATAAGTAAGATGCATCCCATCTGCATTTTCCTTCCCATGCAGCCTGTTGGTCAGCAGTAGTCTTAAGGGCTGTGCAGCTACGCGTGCCAGTTCTTGGTTCTTCTACCCAAAATGGGATGCCGTGAAGGATTTGTGCTTCTGCTGGCTTTCTTATTAATCTGCCAAAGATGGGATTTGCCCAAACACTAAGAGCTGAATTTCGGCTGGCTTGCAATAGGATTAGAGCTCCGTAAGAAGCGAGGATTTTAAAAAGCTGGTGTTACTATCACCTCTGTCTTGGAGCCGGCAGTCTGGGTGTCTGTTGGAGTAATTTGGATGTAGATCCATTTTTCTTTTATTTTCCCTTTTGGTGTCTTAGTGTCTTTCATACTGAACCACCTTTAAGACAAGATCACTTCATTTGTTCATATGGAGCATGGCAGCTGTCATCCTAACCTCCTGCCACATCTCTCACCAGTTTATGACAGGTGGAGAAGAAATAAAACCCAGGAGGATTATAAGCAGGCAAAATGCAATTACTTAGGGAGAAATCCACTAGGATTCTCCTGAATACCATGTCTTAAAGGGACTTCTGGGGCTTCTTAGCTGTCTGGAAGCTTTGGGACCTGCTAAGACTGTGCTTTGAGAAAAGTAGTCTTAAGTCGTCCACAGCACAGGGGAGGCAGAAGCTTGCTGGGTTGGAGGTGATGTTGGGGGCGCTCTTTGTTTGGGCATGAAGTTCAGACCCTGGTATTTGGGGCAGCACATGTTGCCATGATGCAGCCTTTGGTGGCTTTCTACACTGCAGGAATGCTGTTGAGCACATGCATGAGTGTGTAGCCTGCCTGACTCTTAACTTGCTCTGTGTGTGTGTGGGGGGTTGACCCACTAGAGAATTGGATGCCTTCCAGGGTAAGGAAGAGATGGGCTGTGCCTTTGTTCCACCACGTGCTAGCACATCTGCACGTGGCATGCATGCTGGTGGCCACGCAGGGTCCGGTGACTGCAAAGTAGGGGGCTGGAATAGAGGTGCAAATCAGGATCAGCCTTTCTTCTTAGAGAAACCCTCAAAAGGTGCAATTTCCTCTGGGCAAACAACTAGCTACTGTGTGGGACAGTTGAAAGAAGAACTGAATGGAGTGGTGGACCAACTTTCTCCAAGAGCATCCTTTTCAGATGCCTCCTTCACCGTCCAGTCTTCTTCCAGGACTTTCCCTAGCATTTTTGCCTGGTTGCTAACCGTATTGCTTTTTCGTCTTCCTCCTGTTTGAGCAATGCTCCCTCCCCCAAGTCCCAGCACCATATGTCATTAAAATGCTTAGACATGTGGAAAAGGCCTTGACAGAGATTCAAGGAGACAAGGGAGATGCGGACAAGCGGAGACTTTGTCAGATGAAATGATTCTGACATTAGCGACGCTAACCTGAAGAGAAAGATACGGCTATAGGAGGGGGATGAATGGGTAGGGGGACGTGAATTGACAGAGGCATGGAGATGGGCACCGTGGGTGAGGGAGACTGAGACAGAGAAGAGATGGAGGAAAAACCGGAGCAATTTCCAGTAGCAAATGTAGTGAAAAGCAGTGGTGGAGATGGAGGACTTGAGCATCCTCTCAGTTTCACAGTGAGGGGCAGTCTGTGACCCTGCCTTCCCTTAAGTTTGGGAATGTTTAGGTCTGACACCAGCAGAGCAGGCTTTTTTCTCTACCCCCCCCCCCCCCCCCCCCCCCCCATCCTTTGGCATGCCGAGAGCTTGTTTGGGAGCCTTTCTTCCCTGACTGTCCTCCTACAACCCTGTGAGTAAAGCTGTTAGCTAGCTCTAGCCTCCACCCATAACAGGTGAAGGTGGAAAAATAACCCTGTGAGCATCTTGGGGCTGGAGAAAGCTTTTTACCTTTGTTCTCTCTTGGGTGAGTCTGTCTCCTTCTGTCACCTGCTGCTGTTTGCCCACTGCAGTGGTAGGGTGCAGGATTCCCCCTGCTATCTGCTGTTTGCATGGACTGTCCTTAAAAAGACAAGACAGCGCTGTCTTGCTGGTTGTTTATAATGTTTTGAAGATATTTTTTCGCCTGCAGAGAACACCTCTGAATTGCTTTGTGATCCTGTAAAGAAAACAAATGAAACCAAGCCTACCCTGCTCCCATTGATAGGAGGAATTCAAGCATCCACGTAGGTGGCAAGCGTGGATGTATGGCCCTGTGTATTTGATATTCAGGGCAGGAAGCTGGTGGGGAAAACCCAGCAAAGAATTCTTTATATTGTTAATGCAAATATGCCTATGGTTCAGAAAAACCAAACAAATGAAACACTTGGAGCTGAGGAGGGGAGAAAAAAGCAATTCCCAAACTACGTGCAACCTGCAACAGAAACACGGCTTCTGTTGTTTAAACAGACTTGGCTAGAAAGTGCCAGGAGGAATACCATCTGCAGTGTGGAAGGGAACAAAGGATCTGACTCCAGGTAATGCAAGTCATTAGTGAGCCAGGGAAGGCAACTGTATTGTGGGGAACGCTCCTGCATATCCCTCCTCACTGTCCCCATGCTGCATGCTTGGGAGAGGCTATTTTTATTTATTTACAAAGAGCCGGAGGCCAGGAGTCTCCAACCAGCATGGGTTAGCCCCAGCTGCGGCTCCCATGGCCTTTGTGGAAGGACTGGGAGGCTGCTCACCGTGTCCCTCACTGGAAAACGTTCTTTTAAAATTACCTACCTGAAGAACGATGTCCTCTTGGGTGGCTGAATTACAGCGTGGCTGAAGATGGGGCATTTCCACTGGTTCCCAAATGGCATAGTAGTCTCGTGCCCTTATTTTCTTGAGGTTTTTACTGTGTTCCTTGAGGGCTGTGGTGATCTGCCTTTAAATGTAAGGGCAGATATTTGCTTCTGGGCAGGTGATGCTTTCATAGAGAGGCAGGGCAAAGACACCTTATATGGTTTTCTCTGGTACCTGGACATGATTAACTTCAGTTTACCAGAACTCCATAGGGTGTCCCTAATTTCTGGTCTGGTGGCTGGTTTTTTTGGGTGTGTATCTCCTCCTCCTGGTCTTTCAGCACAGTGGTATTTCCTTATTTAAGTCACACAACAGACAGCCCGCTATTTTTCTGCAAGTAGCCTATATAGAACAAACTTTGTACTCTTAAGTACGAAGAGAAGCGTTCTTAGGGGAGACGAGCTCAATTTGTTTAACACTGTAATTCACTGTTAGAAATCTCTCTTTTGTCACAGACAGAGTCACTGGCTGCGTCAGCCTTTGATCTCAGCGGCTGATCTTCTGTGTGTAAGGAATTTCAGTAACACTTTAAATTATGTGTCTAAGATACCCATTACCAACATGTTGCGCTTAGATTTAGGAAGACTGTCGAGTAGTAGATAAATACTAGATGAGGCGCTTTTAAAAATAGTTTGTTTTATTATATCAGTATTTTTCTCCACGAGATGCTCTTAGGAACTCGGAAACTGCATTTCCTCTCCTGCCATTTTAAAAAATGCTCCACAAGCATGAGTTTATGGTGCTCTACCTAATTTGATAGATGTTGATAAATAGCATGTCTTATAACTAGTGGCTTTGGGGCTAAGTATGCTTTGTGGTTGGATTCAGGTTTGCTTCTTGCTCTGCAATTAATTCCTTAGGTGACCTTGAGCATATTGCTTCAGATCTGTCTCATTTTACTGCATTATCTAGAAATGAAGTCCCTCCATTTATAGAGGAAAGTCTAAATGAAATCTCTGGCGGCAGCTGGGAGGTCACCTGGTTGTGTGCAATGGGTTGCAAAATGGGGTTGCATTTCACCCTCTGGTAATGCGTTGCAGTCTGTTGTGTTACATTGGAGTTAAATCTAGCCTTTTGCACTCGTCTGTCAGGCTTCTGCGCTAAGGAGATTCACCTTGTTGCTTTTACACAGTTTCAGGTCCCTGTGCTTCACTTAACAGGATTGTCTGTCCAGGAGACAGCTTGGGGAAAATTTAAAGATGTGCTTTCTGCCTCCTGTGTTCTGGCTGTTGCCTACCTAGGAAAATCTATGGGAGAAAATCTCACAGGGTGCAGCAGGGAGTGCTTAGGAAACACACACCAGGACTTTTAAATCTCTTCTGGAAGTGTCCACCTGAGTGCCAGCCGTGTTTTAAAATGAAGCTTGAGACCGAGAGGTTTGAACTCCTCTTCAGTGCACGTGTAAACTGCAGAAGAGGTGGACCATCAAGATTATGAAGTAATATTGCTGTTTGAGGCATTGAATGAGTACCCTGGGGCTGGGAGAGGCTGTGGCCAGTTTGGCAAGGCATAGTGCCCCAACTCGGAGCTTTCTGGGGACTTGCTTTGGACTTGCTAGCAGTTCGCCTCTCCCCAGTGCCCCAGACCTAAAGCTTTTGGGTCTGGTTCCTGCCGATGAGCTGAGATAGCAAGTGGCAACGGGCAATGCTGCAGGAACAGCTGCTGCTCCTGAAGCCTTTTCCTTCTGCATCCGTGTCTCCAGCCATCCCACCCCTCTATGCGTGGTGGTTGAACTGCAGCAGCAGAAGGGACTGGTCTCCGCTTCTTGACAAGAGAACGCCAATGTTTTCCAGGGCTAACAGCCTGTAGCTGTTCCTAATAGCGTCATTCCCAAGCTGGTGTTCTCTTTTGAAATCCTATGAATGGGACGGGAAGGGTCAAATTTGGAGCTTTTAGCTACTTGACCTCCCACTTTTTGTTTTAAACAGACTGTGCTTGTGTTTTGTTAGTGGTCAAGTGCAAGGGAGAGTGTTACAAGGCAGCATGCCGGAGTGTGTGCCTGCACCACTGATATCTCGCAAACAGATTTGTAGTCACAGAGATGCTGGCTGCTGTTGTTTAACAGGTGACTAAGTCATCTCTGAATATATTGGCTTCAGCACAATGAAGTAAATTTATAAAAAGGTGGGTTGTTTTGTTAAATATGAACTTGTGCTCTGAGCATATTATATTTTCTTTTATCAGAGGTAGGTTGTACACTCCTGTAGGCAGAGAGACATATGTAGAAGGGAAAAAAGATTTTTCGCAGGTAGGCGTTAAAAGCAAAGACACATTGATTGTTGGAAGCAGTGAGGTCTGGTTGGCCACCTACCTGCCAGGGGCCTGTGGTTTTCCACCAGTTTTTGCCTTCTGCATTGAACTTCCCCCTTTTGCAGCATGGGCGTAGCAAAGCTCGCTTCCCTTTGAAGTGCTCAGAGAGCTTCAGGGTTGGGGGGGTGGGAGTGAAGTAGATGCAGGCATCTCTTCCTATGGATCATTACTTGGCTTGTCTGGAAACGCATCAAGGGGGGATGCAAACCAGACCTCAAGACCTGGGAGCTGGTTATGGGCTGTGATGTGCATACCGGTGGCCAGGATACCTGTAAGCATGGTTGCTCTTTAAAGTTCATTATGGACTTATTGCTATTCCTTGCAGCTAACGTAGGGGAATAGCTGCTGGAACTAGTAATATATCTGAGATAGTGAACTTTTTTTTTTAAGTGCAGCTGCTGTACTGTGTCAAGACAGTGCTGCACAGTGCAGGTTAGGAGAGGTCCCTGTGAGGCTTCGTAATGAAACACAGAACCTTTTACCCTTAGCCAAAGCTTCTGTAAATTGCAAACAGGGATTAAAATGGTAGCAAGAGCCCAGGGCCCTGTTCCTCATGGTGCAAGACACTTGCTGAATTTTGCTGAAGCTGAAGTGAAAAAAACCATGGCTAAGAAAACAAGTGTTACGGGGCAAGGGGGTAAGTCTAATGAAACTAACTGTGACCGCATTCCCTAAATTAAATCCAGAGCAGTTGGTTTGCAGAGAACTCCCTGGACCTGGTTACTTTTTTATTCTTATTTAATAAAGCAGTTGTGTAGTATCCAAAAGAATTGCAGAAATGGAGAATCGTTGGGGGGGGAGGGCGCAGGAGGAGGAGATCAAAATGGGTTTGTCAGTGCAAAAATCACATAGTGCATGACAGAGAGACAGGGAGAAGCAGATCGTGTGGGGGAAAATGAGACTGAGAAACAGTGAAGGTGTCAAAGCAGGTTTGTCGCTGATGGAGCCAACTGGAAGTGAAAGTGTCACGGAGAACTAGAGGCAGATCGAGACTGTCAGGGAGATTTAATTTGTCTGAGAACTGAAAACACTCACAGCCCCATTGTGATGGGAGTGGACAGCAGGGAGAAGCAGGTGCCTGTGGATGCTGGAGATGGTGAAGGTACCCAATGAAGTGCCCAGCTTGGGAAGATCTTGTGCAGCACCACCGCTACGGTGCCAGGCGTGATGTCCAAGGGGAGTGTGAATGGTTGTGCCCTCTGGATAGCTTGAGGGTCTTTCGGTATAGTTCCCAACTGAACACGTGATTGAAGTCTCAAAAAAATGATCTCCTCTTGAACTGAGTAGGGTTTGGGGGTATTGGTGGCATGCGAGGGACTGGTGGCCGTCTCCATGTGGAGTTTGACTAGGCAGTGGAGGGGAAGCACTGTGCCCCACCACAGGGTTGCCCTCCTCCCTGCCTCCACTTGCTGGCAAATTCCCTTTTAATATTCCTCCCAGATCCTTTTAATATGACAGTCGGGGGATGCTGCTGTGCTTTACTGCCACCACATTAATGAAAAGGCCATTGTAACTGAGCTTTTTGCGACTTGAAGATGGATTTCCTCTTAAGGCGAGTAAAATGAGCCATCCTCATCCCGTGTGTAGATAAGAAATGGTGAAAGATGGCTGGGGCTGGAGCATATTTTGCTGGGCGGCTGCCATTCTTCTGCCTGACGACTTGTTGTTTAAAATCCCAAAGACAGCCCCTTCTTGTCAAGCGGTGGTAGGGATCGTGCGGGTAGGGCTTTTTGAGAGTCCAGGGCACCAAGGACCTCATTGAAGGTGGGGAGGAGGAAACCCTCTCTGCTGCTGGGGATCCAAGAAGGTCTCTTTCTGATGCCACAGATACCGAAACCTGTGCCCGTGATTGCCTTGTCTTCCCTGGTCTTCATGCAGGCAGAGCTTGCTACCCCTGCTCCCAATGGCACCGAATTAGGAGATGAAGCCTTGCAAGCTGAGAGGGACTGCAAGCAGTGGGAGGGTGGACTTCTGCTTCCCTTCCCAATGCATTGCCAGGGATTGTAAATATTGCGGAGGAAGACGCTGGTGCCAGAGTGTGTCTCAGCGTGGTGCTGGGGAGCACTGGGTTGCTGCCATCCACATCAGCTATAAAGCCACAGCTGTGATCACACGTGCTAATTACGGCTCTCATGCCTCTCTTCACTTGGATCTAGGTGCTGGGGCAGCTCTCTGACCAGATTTTATGGCAGTTTTTTGCTCTCTGCCTTTTCCAATATGGTTTTCTTGTCTTCTGGCTTTTCCAGCATGTGTCTGAAGTGTCCCAGACCACTGGGCACACAATACTCGATGGGGATCTTTAGGTGGTATTTTGCAGCAGAAGCAAAAAAGAAACAGCTAGCTACTGTGTGCAACAGTGCACTCCTTCCCTTTTAATACCATGGAGAGGAGCTTCAAAAAGATGCAGGGCAATGATGCTGAGGCAGCATTTAAGCAAATGAAGGGTCAGTCAAGGAGGACTCTGAATATTACGCATTTCCCAGGTTTTAGTGTAAGGTGGCAAGTTTGGGGTCACAGTGCAATCGAATACAGGGCAGAGACTCTCGGAGTAGTTAAAGCAGCGTTGAGTCCAACAGAGCTGTGCCTGCCAAGAGTTTGGCCCCTTACTACGGAATTTGATGCATCTTTTTCATTTTTGCACATTTCTACTGCAGAAAAGCTGTGTTAAAAAAATAGGGAGGGGAAAAGTTTCCTATCTGCTTTAAATTAAAATAAATCCAGAGCAGAGAAGGCCTTTTGTAAGGTCTGCTGAGTTAATGGATTCATAATGACTTTTAAAGCTTCACTTGGGTAAGAAATACTGTTCATTTCATAATTGCATATAAATATACTTTCTCATAATCCAGGACAGCATAGCAAAAGGAAATCTACTGGCTTAATTATAAATCTTTTTATTAGCTGGAACCCCGCTGGAATAAAAAAAAAAACCCGCCACATTGTTTTTATCTATGAGGAAAAGCATGGGGAAAGGGGAGGGGGGGTGTCTTGGAAATGAGTTATGAGGAATTAAACAGGAAAGAAAACAACTCTGAGTGCTGAGGACTGTAGAGTAGCAATGCCGCTACCGAGGGCTTTTGTGAGCACTTCTCTCTGTATCGATCTGTGGGCATTCAGCATGCCTACCCTGGGTTTCCCGGGTGTTTGGAGCTAGCACAGATCAATTCAATATCCAGTCAGTGGCTTCTCAAACATGTATTTTTTATCACTTCGACCTACTATGACCTGAGCTGAAGCAGATTTGTCTCCTTAGCTCTGGTCCACCTTGCTGGCACAGGCAGATTTTTTTTCTTTTAAAGCTGGGTCCTGAGGGCTGGAGGAGAAAGCTCGGGTGGAGGAGCGTCTGGGACCCTGTGCAGCAGTTTGTGTAGCTGGGGAAGAAAACAGATGCCTCCAGTGATGTGCTGTGTTTGGAAGCAAGGTGCCGTATGCGTGCTGCGCATGGGACTGACCGTGAGCAGAGGGATGCCGGGGCTGGCTGGGATCAGTTGCTTACTCTAGGAAGTAGTAAAGGTGAAGTTCAGTTGCTTGGGCATTTGCCACTGGTGCAGAGCTTTGGAATCGGAAACCATCTCCGTACGCCTGCCGTTCTTGCGTGCTGGCTGTTTGAGGCTGAAGGATTGGGCTGCTGTGCCCACGCACGCAGCCCATCCATCATGCCCTGCTACCCTGTTCCAGGGGAACGCGGCACCCAAATGTTGCCTTTAAAAACAAAATGGGAAACTTAATTAGATGCTTAAAGGTTGAGCAGCCCATTTGCACCTGATGGAGATGAACGAGACTACCTCGGTGCCCAGAAAACCTGGCGCTCTTCTCCTGCTCTCAGGTGGCTGCTTGCAATTATGGGCTGGCTGCAAATCCCTGGCAGTGCCAGCCACACTCCTGCTGATCCCTCTGTAGGGCCGGCATGGCCATGCTGTGCCTGGCATCCACCCGCTTGATGAATGTGGTGGGAGCAGTCCCTGGGCATCTCTATAAATCCCCCTCACTGTGCTCGCCCAGCCCTGGCATCCCACTGCTCTCCTCCAAACAGGCTTCTCGCGACCCCGGGGGACTTGCAGCTACGATGGGGTTTCACGCAGCCCTTTCGTGGACTGAGCAGGCAACTCTTTACTGCCTGCTCGTGGGCTGGTAAGCGTTGGGTTTTTCTCATGCACCTCATAGGCAGGCGTTTCTCTGGTTTAAAGGACCACGAGCAAATCACACCGAGTCTCTGGCTGTAGGAAGGGCTGGAGCTGTATGAAAATCCACCCAAGCACATTCAGCTTGGTGACTGGCTGTATTTCCCTCTAATAGCCCTAAGGTTTTTCTCCTCCCAGGCATATCCAATCCTTCCTTGAACCTTCACAAATTTTGCAGCCAGTGTCCCATAAGTTCCTCAGTTTGGTCGTGCATTGGTACACGTTTCCTCTTGTATCAGCTGTATAAGGCTTGGTTTTCTCCTTGCAAAAGATGAAATTCCCTTCTAGACTGGCCAGCTTGTGACTCCTGACTACTCTTTCCCTCCTTTGACTGCATTTGGGGAGACCATGTTTATGACAACTTTAATCTGCACAACCAAAGGGAAGCATGAGAATCTTCTCTAGTCCTCCTCGTCTTGCCTCCTCCCCTGATTTTGGGTGCTGGCATCCTCTGCGTTGTGTCTAAGGAGAAATACAACTGGAAAGTTTGAAATCTGAGGGGCTGGAAGTAATTTCAGCTGAAAGAATATGTAAAACTCTCCCTGGGTTAAGCAGTTCTTCAGGAGCATTTAAAATACCAGGATGGCTGGGCAAATAATTTCTGTTTTGCCTTGTGTGTTGAGAGATCTGATGTTAATTTGTTCCTTCTGAGGGGAACCCAGGAATGTCTTACCCAAGCTAAGTTGTCAACAGTTTTGGCTAGGTCTTCCCTGGGTCTTGTATGTATTGATGGAGGTGGTAGGGAAAGAGAAAGCTACAGCAAAACCAGAGAATTAGAGCAAAGCAGACAGGACAGTAATTTGCTTTTTTTTTCTTTTGGTTTTTTTTTCATGTTTTGAAAAGTAAATGGGGGGGAAAGGGGGGGGGATATCTTTTCCCACCCTTCCCTCTAGACCATGGAATTAAATCTATAAATATTAGAGAAACACTTCGACCCAGACATCTCTCTCTCTCTCCATTCTTTCTCTGTATTCAAAAGCCTCCGAAGTGTCAGCATGTTTCCATGCAGGCGAGATGTGCATAGCATCTAAACAACATAATGTCAGTGTGGTAGAGAAAATTCCCACTGAGGGCCCTGCAGGTCAAAGCAAGCTAATGTATGATGCCCTCCCTTGCACTATTGAGCGTGAGTTGTGCTGATAAGACTCTGTATGCTCTGTCTATTAAATCTTGTCTACTATATAAGCAACGCAAGCGTGGAGTTATTCATTTATTTTTCCTGTTTTTCTCCTCCCCCCTCAAATTGTCATTCTCAAGCAGGGGGGACTTGCTTGGCCACAGGAACTGGTGGTAGCCATCCTATTTGCTTTTATTTTATTTTTATTCTTTTTTTTTTTTTTCACTCTGGGTGACACTCGTAACTTGTGTCTGGTTGCTTTATGTGCTGCTGTGACTTAGCTCTAGGGCCTGTCCTCACGTAGCGCTGTGCAGTTCCTCTCTTCCCCGCTGTCACGGGTGCGAGGCGAGTGCTGGATCCCCTTCGGCTCCTTTGGAAAGTGGCCATGGTAAGTGGCTGATATTTCACCGCTGTCTGAAGCTTTTGATGTGGAAGATATTTTTGGGAGAGGTCTGCTTGGCTATGGAGCTGCTGCCCCTTTCCCCATTTTGCAGGGATTGTCCTGTGCCAACAGGGTACCCAGTGGTTGTTTTTCACATTGCTGCTGCTCAGGACAGGCATTTTGGTGCCGTTTCCCCATCTTCTGAGGTTTTTTTTCTCATCCCAGCCTTGAGGCTACCTGGTCTTGTGACAAATGCACCCTTTCCTCTGGATTGCAGCAGAAATGCTTTCAGCTCCAAGTACAAGCCTGGTTGCAAAAGGCTGGCTCATTAACCACATTTGCACCAGCTTGCTCAGCAAGGAGGGAGAGAGGTCAAACTGTGAAAGCTGCTAAAGTGGGGCTTTTGTAGGAAACTGTTGGAGCCTCTTGGAAAAAAGGCCCCGGGGACTCATTATCTGTTGCTGATGTTGCAGGGAGCGAGTTGGCTGTGGGTCTGCTTTTAAATGTAAACAGGCGCACAAGTGGAGCGTTGTGCAACTCATGGAGAGAGAGTGGGGTGCTCTGGGAGCGGAAAGGTTGGTGGCCACAGGGAACTTGCAGGCTTTTGGGTGGGAAAGGTTAAGAGCAGGGGAAGAGGGACCTCTCTTTCATATTTCCATATTAAGGACCTGCTGTTCCCTGGGCAAAAAAGGAGGATGACTGTGCTGGTGAGAGACTTCCACTGCTTGCACTGGGGGGATAAGGACATGTCCTAGTGGAGTGATGGTCATGGAACAAGACCAAAAGAAGCAGGGGAAGGCAGCCAGATAGACACCTTTAATCTTTCACATTAACTGAGTCTTTTTGCCCGTGGATTTGGGGAAAGCAGCTGGCTCCTGTAGAGCCAGGCTGGTGAATGAAAAAAGGGATGACGGGAGATCTCTGATGCTGAGAGTGGATAATGCTTGTAGGGGAGAGTGTTGGGGTGGGGATGAGCAGTGTGGGGGAAATTGCCGACATCTGCTGTCACACTCAGCCTTCACGCTGATCCCTCCTCGAATCTGACAATCTGCTCCCCCTAATCCTTAAATCCCACTGATCTGCTGCAGCCGCCTGCCCTAACACTTCATCTCTGCGCAGCCTGCCCGAGCTGCGCTGGCTGCTGGGTTGTCTCTCTGCAGTAGGGTGAGGGAGGCAGCTGCTTTGCAGGGTACAGCCTAAATGAGACACTGGCCTCGTTGTCAAATGCTGATGACTTTCCCCACCTGGCATAGACATGAATTAATCAAACGAGCATCAGATGCTGTGAGGAGTCAATTCCCAATGGCTGCCTGAAAGACAGTGGGGTTCAGCTGGTTTTAGGGTAGGGAGTAGTCAGCCTGCAAATCCAGCCTTCTGAGCGTGTTTCTCTGGGCTCCCTCTAGTTACCACAAAATATAGTAGTCAAAATACAGGAAAGCCTTTTTTCCTGTGGGGCTGGTGGCCCAAACACTGTGCTGGGGCTCGGCCTGTGCTCTTCTGCAGGTCTTGACCCAGGTTTCTGTCGTTGCACCTTTGCCGCCTTAATTATGATATGGCTATTGCTGATGTGCCTTTTTTAGTGGGCGATGCTGCTTTGTCCTTTGGGAAATGTCAGTCTCGGATTCCAAACTTTGCACAGAGACAAAGAGTTTGCAGGCAGCCTTTGTCCTTCTGCACAGGGGCATGCTGGAGGCTTGTCTTCATGTCCTGCATCAGACTGAGCAGGAGAATAAGGCAGGTTTATTGCTTGGTAGAAGAGTGCCATTACCTGGAGGAAAGAGGCATATCTGTGGTTGCTGCAAGGCTGTTTCCATCCTAAGGAACACACACATGTAACTTCTTGTAAGGTTAGAAGCCTTTTTGTTTTCAAATGTGCATGTGCTAGTCTGTGGCTTGCTTAGCTTCCTTGAGATGGTACTTGGAAGCCACCAAGCAAATTATAGGCTGATGCAGCAGTGCCTAGTGATGGGCTGATTATGCATACATTTCCCAGTCCCCCTTCCTAAGGAAACGAGAGATCTTTTGGGAAGAGGGCAAAAAAACCCTCAACTGTCTTTCCACTGAAACCTGTTGGCATACAAAATACGCCGAGATGCCACCCATCATGTCTTTAGCACCTTGTCAGTGATTGAGATCGCATAGCCAACTGAACTGGCTATTACAAAATATCTTATCAGTTATTTTTTACATTAAATCCAGGTTTCTTGGGTGTGATTTTTTTTTTCTTCCTAAGATTTTCTCCCCCTCTGTCCTCCCGAAATTAGCTGACTTTGCAGTGCTTGACACACACACGCACAAAAAAGTGATTGGAAAAATAAAGTGCAGGGAGGCCTCTTTTAAACCTTTCATGACTACTGGAAACATGTCCCTGTGCCAAAGAAAGATGGCTGCGCTGTCTCTGGGAGTGAAACTAATGTTCCTTCCCATTGCTTGTGGACATGTTTATGGTGTTTTAGGCTGGCAGCAATTCTGCTGTTGGGGAAGCATGAGGGTGTAGCCTGTCTCGTCCCCTATAAAGGTGTGATCTGGCACCAGTAAAAACCTTTGTGTGCTCCGGGAATTATATTGATCCTGTCCAGTACAACAAGCAAAGTGCTCCTGAATTGCATTGGCTTGCCAGATGGAGCAAAGCAGGGTTTGCTTTTCTTGGGGCCACATCCTAGCTGTTTGCTGGCATTCTCTTGCATGTGCAGTATGATTTATTGCTGTGGCAAGAGCTGGGAAAAACTCACCCCAGAGCTGATGGTCATTAACTCAGGACATCCTGCACCACAGGTGTCCCATAGATCCTTGGCTAGCAGGCTGACATCTAGGGATGTGTCACTAATTACTCTAATTACTGTTGCCCAGGACTGCCAAGGTCATCTCTCAGTTGTAGTTCCAGGCTTTGCTGTTCAGGCACAGCCCTGCCAGTTTAGTGGGAGTGATTTAAATGACACTCAGAGACTGCAGGCAGTCAGATGGGATGGGGAGGGAGAGGAAAAAATATGGTCCATGTGTTGCAGAACTGCGCTACTGTAATGCCAAAATTTGGCACTTGCATAATGATGCTCCTTTGGTCTCCAACAGCTTTCTTGGGAAGGAATAGAGGAACTAAAGAAACTTTAGAGCTGAGGCTGACCATCCTCGTGCTTGCTGTTGGGGTGGCTGTGCCATGCTCCCCACCAGCCCATGGATAGCCAGGCAGTCAGAGCCAGAAATAACTCAGAAATAACAAAAGCCCTGGCTGGCTTCCCAGCCTTGGAGCCAAAGGAAAGATGTCCCCGAGGTGGGCGGCAGGAGCTCAGCAACAAAAAACTGCATTAAGCGCCGAAGATGGATGCTTACCTTTGTAACCTTGTACCTCGCCTGCTCAAAACATTGGTCAAGACTGAGACGGCAGCATCGGAGCCTGGGTTGCAGGGTTCAGCTTGCAGACGGGAAAGCGGTGAGCTTGCTGGCTGGGAGCGCTTGCACGGCACGCTGCCTTGTGCTCGATGCTTGGAGGTGACTGAGGAATAGATGACTCTTGTAGTTTTTTGAGGGCAGGGGGAAAAAAAATATCATTGACACAAGAATCTTTCCTGAATTTGGCTGTCTGGTTTAAATAAATCATGTTTACAGACATTACCTTGTCTGTACTTCTCTGCTCTGCTTTGGCTGTGTAGCAGCGAGGCCGTAGGTTCTTGCCAAGTCTGGGGAAATCTGAGTCAGTCTTGGTTATGAGGAGTTGTGTGGAGTGGGTTTATCTTATCCCTGCCAGAACTTCTCATACATTCGAAAAGGAGAAAAGGCAAGAGGTACCTTTTCCTCTCTCCTTCTTGCCAACAAAAATTGAGGCTCCTTCTTGCTCTGTCATAGCTAAATTGACGTAAGCCTTTCTTTTTGTTTAGGTAACCTTCTCTTATTTTAAACATATACCCAGCAAGCCGGATTCATTACTTATTAATTTACAAAGTGGTAAATTTCAAAGCTGTCATAATGCTGAAGTCATGTTCGCTTTAGTTATTCTGCATAATTAATTACAAAGTAATAATTTGTACATCATGATATTTTCATTCCAACATGAAAGCGAAAGACTCAGAGCCGTAACAGCCTCGGGCACAAAAGAGGCAAGAAGGAGGCTTACAGACGTGCTTGCACTGAGGGGAATCTCAATTCAGCCTCGCTGGCCGCTGCGTTTTGAGGGAGGCTCTCCTTCCTTCTCGTTGGGGTGACCTCCTTGTCCGTGCTCGCTTTCGTGCCTGGAGGTAGCTCTCTGGAAAAGGCCAGCATCACCGTGGGCAGAAGGAGCGAGGGTTCGCATTTTCCAAACCTTCTCTTGCACCTTGCTGGCACAGCTGGTTTGTACAACCTTTGCTGTTTCATCTGGTGCTGATAAGGAGTAGCCGTGCCTTGTGGAGAGCTTTTCGGTCCTCTCTTCGGGGTGGTGCTGGGCTGAAGGGGCCGAACCTGCTCAGATGGTATCCCAGCACCTTGTAGTAATGCTGCTGTGATGTGAAACCCTGAGACCGTCTAGAGACAGTGCTACGTGCTGGCAAAGGAGAGCAGAGCAAGTGATGGAGGAGGGTGAGCATATTGCAGAGCACCGTCATTTTATCCAGGATGCTGAAAAATAAATGTTGATTTGGGTGGGAAGAAATGCCAGTGTCAGAGGAGCTCCACAGGGAACAAACCCCATGATTTTATCGATTTGTTCTTTTGGTGCTCTTTTTGTTTATAAACAAAAGGAGAAATGGATTATGTCTGAAACTGCCTAAGACCTCAGCCCTGAGATGCTGAATGCATGTATATAAACACGTCTCCAGGGATGGAGCGAGAGCTATTTCCCCTTTGTACAAAATTACACTGAAGCAGAGGTTTATGTGCAATACTTCTGTTAGCTGACTCTGAGGGTGCTCTTAGCCTTCCTTTCTCCTAATATTGCTTTGGAGGCAGTTGATCACATTTCCAAACTTTTCAGCTGTGAGAATTAAAAACTTTTAAATGACAGCTGAGAGAACTGGACTTGCCTGACCTATGGAGCTTGGGCTTTGGATAAAACTTCAAGAGATCCTAGCAAAACTCCCGGTAAGCTCAGTGGCATTGATTTCACTCCAGACATAATGAGCCTTAGCAGCTCTGTCAGTTGCACATCTTTGATCTCCATTTTACTACTAGTTTCCTTATCTCTCAGAAAAGCTCTGACTTTTGGTTCCCTGTCAGTTGATTCCTCTGATTTTTAGGTATTCCCAAGACAAGCACGCTGGTTTCTGAACTGTGTGTTTGTATCTCTCCTACCCCTCGAGGAGACTTCTGTTGTTAGTCCCCGATCCAGTTCCCCCTTTGCAGGCCTGGATATTTTCACACCTCCCCATGTTGGTGCTGTTGGTTGGTGAGGTCCCAGGGATGAAGTCACCTCAACAGCTTGGCCGCATGAGGCTCTGAAGCTCTTTCAGGCAACATTGAAGAGAGAACGTGCGAAAGAGGTCTTGTACAATGTTGCATAATAAAAATCCCTTAACCCTGGGTGCACACCACTGGCAAAACTTGAACGTGCAACTATAGAAAACACCAATGCAGCTCAAGGGCAGTCTGTGCTTGCATTTAATTGCTCGGCAAGCAGTGACACGTGGATCGCTTTGGACTTGAGCCTTCACGTCAGAAGCAGGCTTCAGTCTGATGTCGCCGTCTCACCAGCCAGATCTTCAGTGGATGATAGGTCACTCGTGTTTTATTGCATGGATCTGCCGTGTGCCTGGTGGAAGTCCTCCCTTGCAGAGGGGAGCCTCCGAAGGAAAGGGTGAGATCGTCAATCTCCCACAGCTGAATTCAGTCCTCTGGTGTTGGAACTGGCTCCGTCGGGAGTGTCACTTACCAATCCTATCGCAGAAAAAAAATATTCATTCTGACAAGTCTAATTCATTAATTGTGGTTGATGATGTCGCGTGCAATTGCAACAGCAAGTGGTGAAGGGGATGTTAACGGGGAACGTTGCGAGGATTTCTCAACCACCGTGCACTTCATGTCCTTCAATGTAGCCAGTTTTGACATCCCATTAGTGGCAAATTGCATTCCTACCGATACAGTAAAGGCTTTTCAACCCTCTGGAAACAGGACTGCAATTTTTATGAAGTCTGCCTATGTTTATTTCGTGAGAAAACAAAAACAAGATATTGAAAGCAAACAGCTTTCAAAAATTGAGTGGTGTAATGGTAAACTTGTAATTTGGGAATGGCTGTTATATTTACCATTGCAAAGATCAATCTATAGCTTTTGTGAGCTGGTTATTTTGCCCAGTCTGGAGAACTTATTTTAATCACTGGAAGCTAATCTCATTTCCAAGCCTGAAAATGGTCCCAAACATTGAAATTATATGTTAATATACAGAGATTGACAAAAGGAAGCTGGTTGTATCGACTTGGAATTAATGAAGCAATTCAGCGATGAACAATAATGCTGGCAGGAGGTGTTAAGGAGAATTGTTGCAGTTGTTAAATTTTGGCACCGAGAGGTCTCGTTGCTCTGAGGAGACAGTCAGATCACAGCAAAATGAAAATTACTTAGGAACTTCAGACTTATTTAGCTAGCCTGAGTCATTTTACAAGGAGTACAGGAGGAAACAGGAAAATGCTGGTGGAGGGACTCCTATTTATCTACAAGTACTTTACTGCATTGATGAGGGAAGAGTCCTGTCTGCATTTATATGGAGCAGTAGCAATAGCACGTTCCTCATTTAGGTTGGGCTGTACCCTGCTGCAGGCTGCAATGGTTAGCTAAATCTTACTCTGCGTTACAGCAAAGACAACTCCTGGGCAGAACGGCACTGGCAGTTATTCATTGTTTGCAGCTATGGATTTGCACATCCTGGGATAAGGCGCTTGCAAAGCAAAGGTGTCTGTTTATCAGCTGGTTGCAGGTCAGGTGTGTAACCGTGCACAGACAGCATCGAGACCCCGCACAATTTTGCAGGGTGGCTGAAAACTTCCCTTTTGCTGTGGATTTTCCCTTCTTTGTGGGATGCTTGTTAGCCCAAGTTGGTTTGGGGCTTTTTGCACACAATAGGCAGACTGCTTTCTAGTTTTGGCTTGATGCGAAGTGGTGCATGTCTAGTTTCGGCTGCCGACTGCATGAAAGCGTTTCTTCTTCCCCAGGATCAAATTTGTAAACAACTGTGATGCTTGGTGGTCAGCAGTGCGAGGGCTTGGAAGTGCCTGAACCAGGCTTTGATTCTTTGACCGGTGATCAAGATCAGCCAAGAGACACAAAGCGTAAAGGTTCATGTCAGTAGAAAAGGAAAACTTGTTAAGAAATAGAGTTTCTGTTCTTTTGAATAAAATTCTCAAGTAAGACTACAGAAAGATGCCAAGATGTGTTGCTGCTGTTAACATCTCAAGTCTTTGAACTCATACATGCAATACTTGAGAGACCAATTTGAAGAAACTGAATTCAAGGCACAGCAAAAATGCTTTAGAAGCTGCTTACTGACAGCGATAAACATGTGAAACAGTGAAGTAGTTGCCCAGCGGATTTTGAAGTAGCTGCTAGTGAAACTGTTCCTTCAAGGAAGCCATAGTTGAAAGTTGAAGCATGTTTACCAATTATTGACTTGTTGATTGATGGCTTAGTAAGACGAATGAGACTTCAAAACATCAACACCAGTTTCCTTACAGATGAGGGAGAGCCTGCACACTGCTGCAAAAGCAGAGCAGGACCATCAATGGGAGACACGGTCCTCTCTCATTCTCAGCACCATGGCTGGAAAACACATCTTGTCTGTGAACATGCATCTTCCTAAGCATCTCGGGAGCAGAGGAATTGATGTCCGTGTCCAGGCTTTTTGCTCATCAGTCTTCAACTTCAAATGGGATTTCCCGTTCCCTGGCATTAATGCATGCTTCAAGGCTTTTCTTGTCTTGTAGCAAACTGCATGTGCTACTTCTGTGCATGTTTAGGCTGTCTGAAGTTCCCCCCCCCCCCCCCCCCCCCCTCCTTTTTTTTCCCCCCTCTTTTCTTTACAGGAGGAAGGCTAGGACTGTTTCTGTATCCTGCTGGTAGTTAGTTTTTCCTGGAGCACTAAGTGTTAGTGATAGACCATTTTTAAGGTAAAATGCAGAGCTCTTTGAAGTGACAGCCTTTTCTGTTTTGGTAGCTGGTTGGTTGAGGGTCCAAGAGAGAAGGGGGATCTATTTTGGTTGGGTAATAAAAGTAGGTGGTTTATTTTCACCAAAGCAAAGTGAAGTTTCATGTCTTGAGTATACCACAAACAAAATGTTTTGTTTTGTTTTGTTTTTTTCAGTCTCAAAGTAACTAAAAAATGTGGACAACTTTTTTTTTTCCTTGCAATGATAAGTAAAAATGCTGAATGCTGATGGTTGAACGTACTTCCATTTCATGAGCTGAAAATTATGTTCTCTGAATGTAGCTCAGTTTTACAAAATTACTTCAAGCCCATTCTCTGCCTTTTTTTATTTGCCCACACCCTCAAAAACCTGAAGCTCTATGTAAATGTCAGTTTGGGGCAGCCCTGCTTTGAATTTCAGGCTGGAGCAAATTCAAAACCTCCATGTGAAAGTCTCTGTCAGGGTCCTGATACTCTCCTTTATCACCATGCTACGCCTATGGATCTTGCAAATGTCTCTGCATTCCCTTGATACAAGGTAGGATTATCGTGTTTTTAATGATGGAAAATAATTTGTCTGAGGTCATAGAATTAATATGTGACTCAGGTAGAACTTCACTTCAGGGCAGCTGTGTTCAAGCCTTGGGTTTTAACCACAAGACCATCCTTATCTTCTAAGAATTAAGCTGACTTGGGATCAGAGATGTAATGTGGGTTTCAGGTCTTCTGTAACGTGTGATTTGTGGTCTAAGGTTTGAGATGGCACTGAAACCTGCAGCTAGGGCTTGTTCCTTAGTACTGGTGTGCTTTCTGGGTGCCACAGGGTCTGTGGCCAAGAGCAGCATGTCTGCTCCTGGAAAAATTGATGTTCTGTACTCTGTTCACTTTGGTATCTGAAAACTCAGCAGCCAGGAGATTTGGATGTCACCAAGATAAAATGCCACATTGAATGCAGATCCATGCTGCTGTAGATGTTCTACAAAGTGCAGATATACTGCCTGTGAGATGGATGGCTTGCATTGTTTTATTACAATAATGAGTATTTCTGGTCCTAACAGGCTATCCATTCAGAGGGTATGGCAGTGCCCTGTGAAAGGCAAGCTGGTAATGAGTTAAGGCTATGTCAGCACATTGGGGCCTGTGAAGAAGGGGGGAAATATGCTCTTAAAGCCAGCCCCAATCTTGGGTGCATAAAACCAGCCCCACAGCTTGCTGGTATCAGCAGCAGTAGTCCAACAGTTGCTTACCCTGTGTGCCAGTGAAATACGGTGCCTCTTGGATCACTTATAATAGATTTCTGTTAACTCAAAACCCTTTGCCAGATCAGAGGCAGAGGGCTCAGGTCTCACTGGCTGCCCAGAGTTTAGTCCTGTCCCTATTAGTCCTCAGGTGGGTTCTGTCGTCTCTTAATTCAGACCCTCTTGGCTGGCAGGGCTGCTGGCATTGGGTTTCTGCTGAGATCTCTGCAATGGTGAAGACGAGCTTGTTGCATCTGTGCTGGCTATATGGCCCATCTGCGGATTGCTGCGGGATGCCTGCTGCAAAGGCAGGACCGCATGCTGGCAGGGCTGCCCAAATGCCGGCATCTCCGGGAAGCCATCAGTTGGTCTGTGATTAAATCTGTGAATGGCGTTTCCATCTCTGATGGCACTTAATAGATTTAGCGTGGCTGCGCAAGTGCAAAGCGACGCGATTCACATTGGATCTGTTGTCGTACTCCTCGGGTTGGGTGCTAACAGATCTCCTTCTGGTGATGGTCGTGTTGCTCGTTATCAGGGCTGGCTGGGCATGTGCATCAGCTTTTGGCTGGGGAGCTCTTGAGGATTACAAGGCTTTATTTATGAGGGAAGAGTTTGTATCTCATGTCTACATCAAATTGGAAATGACCTTATATATATATATTTATTTTTTTTATATACTAAAAAAAATAAGTGCCATTAGGGAAAAGGAAGAAGAGTCTTGGAAAACTGTAGGGGCTGACAGGATTAAAAATGGGTACAGGTATACAACAAGAAGTAATAAGAGTCCAAGGTAAGGACAGAGACTGCTAGAGTCAGGATGTTTTTATTTGCAGTGCCTGTTTGAAAGTGATGAAACAGGGAGGGAGGAAACACATTGTTTATTTTTTCTTCTCTACAGAAGTTTGCATGTTTAATAACAGCAAGGCACTGAAATACTTTAGCCAAACCCCAAAGTGTTGATGTTCTCAGGGCATGTCTGTGGGGTTTTAGAGCTGCACGTCTTCTGTACAACTTGCATTGTACGGGGAGAGAGTGTTCCGTGGTTTTGGAGTAGAGACCATTTCCACAGCAGTCTCTATTTTGGGGTCAGATTTTGTGCTGGCCTCCAAAAATCTCCTTTGCTGTCCAATCTGCTAGCTCATAAATCAGTCCTGAGAGAGGCTTTGTTCCCCGTGCCCCCGCAGCCCCAGCACAAGATAGCCAGTATGAGCCTTTTTTGCTCTTTTACTGTGATATTCAGTACCCTATTCTCTGAGCCTTTTCTAGCCTTTATTTTCAAGTACATAGGCACAATATTGGGCAAGTGTCTTAGGTAGCCTAAACGTTAAGATGTAATGGATGGGAGGTAAAGCTCCTAAAAAGGAGTCCTGGGGATAAAATAGAGCAGCTTATCAAAATATCTCACTCCCTGGCTAAATAGTTTAGGATTTTGCTGCCTCTTTGACAAAACAAAGTCCAGCTTGCCACTGTTTTCATTCTGACGATTCTTTTTTTGGTGAAAAAAGCCAATCCCTTTCTTTAGTGAAAAGCCGGCTCTTCAGTCACAGCCCAGTTTTCAGCAGAAAACGGTAGGAAATTGATCATTCCTATCGAAAACCTGCCTCTGCAACTTTCTGTCACCGAGGCTCAAATGCATGCGAAGCAGCAGTTGCCCTTCTGTGCTCCCCCAGCTGCTCCAGTGAGATCGTGTGTGCTTCAGGCAGGCACATCAACAGCCGAGTGTAATTCACGTCTTTGCAGCGAAGGATGATAAATGCCCCCAGTGTCCAGCTGCAATAACTTTGGGTGTTGCTCGGAGTGGTCTTCTGCTGTCAGAAGGGGGAATAGGGTTTGGGCTGGGTGGGGGCGAGGAACTCTTAATTATTTGTCAGATAAGAATCCAATCTTCTCTACTCACTGCTTAATTAGGCTGTCCAGAAGCTGGGATTAAAGACTTTGTGTTATTGGCTGAAGAAAAATAAAGATGGTTTAACATGACTTCATCAAGCAACCTTCAACAGCATCTGTTATACTGCCCCAAATCCTGTGTGTGTTTTGAACCCCTGGCCCTGAAGCATGGCAGTGAGTTAGTATTTAGAGATTTCTCCTGGACATTTATTCTGAGTGCTCAAGTTGATGGCCGTGAACTTGACTGCTGGGGATGCTTGTTCTGTGTCTGGCTTAATCGGTTTGATAGACTGTCCATCACTTATTTTTATTTATTTGTATTTAGGAGAGGAGACGTTTATTGCATGAACTCTGTTGGACAGCTGTATGTGGTGGCAGAAAACAGCATCTGGCTTGGACCTTGCAGGCTTGCAGCAGCCTAAAATAAACCAAGGGGTATTTAGTATGCTGGGGGGGGGGAGGCATATGAAGCAAAGCAAAAAAGGGCAAGGTGTTTTCCTGTCCCAGCCCAGGCACTGCTGTGTGTTCAATATGGGTCATGCTAAGCAGGAAATTTCATCTGTGTTTAGAGAGGTTTCTGGTGAAAACATTTTGCAGGCAAAGGCAAAGACCTAGTGACTTGTCCCCCAAGAGCTGAGGCTTGGAAAGCATTCTCTTGGCTTGAGGTTTAGCTGAAGTTTATATCATCTCAAGTGAAACCAAGCCTTCTGCTTCAGGCAAACAACCCTCAAGTGCAAAAATGCCTGATGGTCATGCGGTGGGATGGCATCATGGGGTGGGCACATGATGGATTTATGCTGCTCTTTCCAAGTGGCTGTTGTTCACATGAAGTCTTTTATCGTGAATGCCAAGAGGTTGGGTTTTTTATATATTGGATTTTTGTAACAGGATATCCATAAATGGTTAAGTTAGAGTGGAGTGAACTGGTGGTTTTCTTTTTTGCGGTGATTTGCAGGCTACAGTCAGGGCAAGAGGAGAAAAGCCTCTTCTGTAGCATAGTAACAATAAATAGGAAGCAAGCATCTAAAGATGTTCAGCATGTTATTGTGCTCCTTAAAATACATATGCCTTGAAGTCTGCCAGGCGTTTTGTTCTACAAAGCATATGGTTTAACAGATAAAATGATACCTGACCTGGAGACCTGAACTGACAACTTTGGAGACGAACAAAAACCAGGATGGCTCCATCTGTCAGGCCTGTTTCATCTCCATGCTGCTTACTGACATTTATGTGTTTGCATCAGGAAATTGCTTCAGTGCCCCTTTCTCTCCCTTCCCCAGAAGTCAGTCAGCATCCATCCTCGTGTGTCTTGGCTCGGTGCATGTGTTCAACTCCAGGCTTCTGGCCACGACCTCTTCTTCGAGGGCTTTGCCATCTCTGTGGCTTGCCGCTTTAGCAGTTACTTGCTGAGGGAACGGGTTGGTTGCTGGATTCAGTCTGAAGCTTTGAGCTTTGATCAGAAAGATCTCTTCTCGGTCTTTCTTGGGGTCAGGAGCTTGCCAAAAGTATTCGCAAGTCAAGTTAGCTTCATCTCCATCTTAATGCCAAAGAGTGATTCATAGATGTCATTCTAGTGGCATATTCCTTTGGATAACAGCTTTGGGTGCTGGCCTTCATGCTCCGCTTCCATTTCAGTTTGTTGTGTGTGTGTTTTTCAAATCCAAGATCCCCTCTCAGCTTTCTGGCAGTGTTTTGTTTGATAGGACTACCTGGCCATATGCTCATAGAGTGTATATCCTAGAAATTTCCTGTAATACCTCCCGCCTCAGGCAAGAGTTGTATCCCTTGCAGAGGTGCTTGCTGGATTAACTACTTATATCACTGTTGAATTCGGAGGCTGAATGGTGGTTTGGAAAGCCCACCTGGCCTCTTCTTGCAAACAGTAGTCATTCATCAACCTTGGCATGGTCACTGCATTCAGGCCTTGATTGCAGTAGGAGTAGTAGTGTCCAAAATTGGGTAGTGCCCAAAATTGTTTATCTCCCCTCATTCCCTTTGGGAGAGAGTAGTGCTCCATGGGACCACGCTTCATGCATCCGCAGAAGCTTGCGTAGGAATAGCGGCTTTATCTTTGGAGGAGGAGACTGGAAGATAAGAGGATGGGATTGGAGGAGTCCCACATACAAGTATATACGCAGGCATGTGCTTTCTAGGTGGGGATGTAGCTGGCGATGGGTAGCAAGGGGTGGGTGCTGCCAGCTCTGTGAGGCTTTGGGTGATGAATTTTTCCCATGTTGCCTCCTAGAATAAACTTTGACTTCCTCCTCCTTGTCTCATTATTCTCTCAATATCCCTAATCTCCCTGTGTACATTAAGTGATAGAAGAGATGATGGCTTAGGAGAGGGGGATTATTTTTGTTCTTACCAGCAACTATATACCCATGTAGTTATTTAAAGCTGAAACTAAAAAGCCAGTAGCATCTGAGAACAGAAGCTCTGCTAAGAAGTTTTAAGCAAACATTATTAGATATGACCTCTTATTTATGAAAGACTTTGCAAAGGAAAGTCTGTTACCCTCTTACTGCCTCAGTGAAAGACCTATTTTCCCAGTCGTAATATCCCTGCCAGCAATCAGTCTGATTAGAGTTTAGGATGATGCAGTAAATACACGAAAGCTCAATTTAACCAACGGCACAGAAGCAAATAATAATAAGTTAGGGCCTTTGGCCATAAAAATGCAGACGTTTACCTTGAATGTTGACTTAAACCATTTCAATTTTGTGCTAAATGAGGCTTGAAATGTATCACCCAATGTATGCTGTCCAACCAATAAAAATTGCCTTAAATATTGTACCTTCCTGCTGGCAGCGTGCTATAGAAGTTAAACATTTCTTTCTTAGTTGGGACTTCCTGGAAGCAATACAATAACCGATGGTTTTTTGTTTGTTTGTTTTGGGATCTTGGAGCAAACTGTGAATATTTACTAATGCTGTGGAGGCTTTCTGCCTCCTGGACTGCTTCACCTGCTTTCACTTGGACTGTATGGCAAAGTAGAGCTTTGGTGTCTTTCTGCTCCAATGTATCAAACCTGCAGTTTTAGGTTGAAGGAGCAGGAAATGATGGAGGAGTACAGATAGATAAAGCAAAGCTGCAGAAATCTTCATCTCTTCACTTTACTGAGCTTCCTGATTCATTAGCAGGCCTGATTATCCAGTTCCTTGGCTTTAATCTCTAATTAAACACCACTGCAGACAGTGTGTTTGTGCCAAGCTGAACATAAGTGGCCTCTTCTTAATAAAGTGTAACTATGATCTCTGTACTGTTAACCAGAAAAATGTGAGAGCCTGAAGTTCTCAGGGAATGATAATTGCCAAGGACACTTGCTTCCTCCCCCGCCCCCCTTAAATGCACAGTAGATGACCATTAGGCTTTCAGTATCTTTTAAATGGTAAATCTTTAAATCAAAAGCATATTTGGAAAAAAAAAAAAAAAAAAAAAAAGTGGAGGCCTCTTTGTGTGACCATCAGGCAGCAAGGTGGTAATTAATCTGTCTGGAGAAAAAGTCCAGCAGCTGGAGGTGTTATCTTTTGTTTTCAGCTCTCGGTATTTCCTCTGCAGGCTTTCTGTGGGGACCGAAGGATGCTTGAGCAGGTGCTAATTCCTGGCTGCACTGAAATGTTTTGTGATCTTGATAGCGGGTTAAAGATGCTCAGCACTGGTTGAATTTCTGTTCTGTTTTTGGGTCGAGCCTGGGTTCAGGTGGTCCGTGTGGGAAAATTATTTGGGGGAAGAAATGAGGGTATGGGTTTATGGTGGAGTAACTACTGTATGTTACGTTATTCTACTGGTTTGGCAGCAAACAGCTTTGAAATGGGTTAGACAGGATCACACCATCTCTGGAGGGGCGGTAACACCTCAACAGCTCAAACCTGATTGCAAAAGCACAGCTGATTACACCTCACCCATATGGGTGTACAGGCATTTTCTTTAACCTCTTCTAGCACGCTGCCTAAAATAAGAACAACAACTTCTTTACAGAAAAAGCACGAAGGGGACAAAGGTTTGCAGCTGGCGTGCTGACGCATATGCATGACACGGGACTAAAACAGTGCTATATTTTTGTTTAAAAAAAAACACGTGGGATTAGCTAGGAAGATTTTGACCAAAACTTTCAAGCCCATGGTTTAGCGACGCTGAGGGATGTGGATGAGGATGCATGTGTAGGTCGAAGGCTGCATCCATATCGAGTAGCGTTTGGAAAGCTCTCCACTGTGTACAGCAATGCCTGCCTATCCCTGTTGGCTGTTTCCCTTGTGCTTACTAGCTCTTCCCTCTTAAATACCTGCTTCTTTTCCCGTTTGATAATCTGTAAAGTTGGGCTCGGGCAGGGGGACAGGAGCAGACTCCTGAATTGCTCAGGGCAGGGGCCGGGGGTCTAGGTGGAGAAAGGGGGATGGCAACTGCAGAGCAAACGGGCAGGGGGGTATTTTCTACCTCTTGACTGGGAACCTGCTCCTTTAAAGTCACGGGGGACTTTTCTTTCTCCACATCTATGGAGCAGGGGTTCAGCTGTGGAGACTGCAGCAAATTCCCTGTGTCCTCAGAGGTTGATGCCAAACAGCGGACATCGTTATGGTGCTCTGTGGCAGGGGGACGAGGCTCCGGGTCCAGCCTTTTGCCGCCAACATGGCAAAATCTGGCACTTGCTCTTCAGGGCTTGGATGGGGAAGGGTGATGCTCTCATTTTTTTTCAGCCTAGTTCCTAGATATGCTCTGTAGAAGTGCCAATATCTGCAGCCCAAGGGTCCACCTGAGCCTGTGCACCCCAAATTTAGATAAGTCTCTGTGAAGTGAGATCACCCTGCCCCTTTGACCACAGTATGGTACCTCTCAGGCATTGAGTTTCATAAGGGGTGGGCTTTTTTTTAAGTAGACACGTGAGCAAACTCAAGCTCCCCACTGAGCACCACCTTTTTTTTTTTTTTTTTTTTTTTCCTGAGCAGATGTGAAGATCATGCTTTTGTCAGCTTTCCTCCTGCTCAAAAAAGGGAAGAAGAATTTGAAAAGAATATTAAATTCAGGAAGGGTGCACAGAAGGGATGGGAGCAAGTTTTTCTATCGTACATCAGAGCCGTGTGTCCCACATTCCCCTCCTTGAGGCAGATCCTTTGCCTTGATTTCTCTTCTTTACCTTTTTCTTTTCTTCTGTCATGACTCCTGGAATAATTAGTTGCTAGCAACTGTGCGTGTGTGGTTTTAAAGGCATCTTTTATATTAGCAGCGTGGGTTCCCTTTGCCACAGCCCTCTGCAGTGGCTCATCCCCTTGAAGATATGCAATCAATACTTCTCCTGAACCCACTGATATACTTGGCCATCACTTAAATATCATTACAGGAAAGATTTCAACAAGATCACTGCACATTATACTTTAAAGTTTGACTTTAAAAGAATGCCTGGGCTTTGCTAAAAGGCATTAGTAATGGGATTCTCTATCTTTGAGCTTAATTTATTCTGAAGAGAAAAAGTCTGTTATCTTAAATCTTTTTCCCCTTTTCCTCCTCTTACAAAAAAGAAAAAAAGGAAAAGCAGGCCTCTGAAGTCCAGTACTTATGGCAAAATCATTGTTTAATTACTTACTCTTTTAACGCTTTGGAGGAAGGTGAAGTAAGGGGGAGGCGGCAGCCAGCTGCATTTTGGTGTCATGTCTCCTGTTTCTCCACAAACAATGCTGGTGTTGATCTATTTTTCCAGCCCTTCCTTCTCTTGACCTGCTTTGCTCCAGGATTAGCAAGTTGTGGGCTCATCTTCAGTGAGAAAACGAGAGCCGTCCATGTTATGTAGTGCCATAGCTTTGCTGTGGGTGTGCCCTGACTAAGCCAGAAGAACGGATAGCAAAATCCTGGGTTTTCTCAGTTGTTAGCCAGCAACTGCAGGACTGGGGAACGTCCATCTGAAAGACTTCCTTATGACAGACAGACCCTCTTTTGCAGAGTTCTCATTAGCTATGCCAAAAATCAGACCAGAGGTGAGTACTTGTCCATGGGTGTATTTTATGTGCAGAGACTGTTGGGGTTCTTGAGGATTTGATTTCCATCAGTACTACCAGAGCAGAGAGCCTCCGAACCTCCCGTTATTGACGCTCAGCCAGTGCGTCCAAAGCCTGCATTGTGCTTGTGCTTCAAAATTGAGCAAAAAGCCTTGTCTTGGGTTGAATTCTGCCTGAGGATAGGTCTTGCCTTGGATTAAAGCATACAGAACCCTTGGATTAGGCCAGAAACAGAACCCAAGCTCAGCTTTCAGCAGCAGCAGGTTTTTTGGTGGGACTGAGGAGCGCAAAACCCAGAAAAGCTTTTTTTTTTTTTTTTTTTTTTTTTTTTCTTCAATTCAGAGCAAATTGTGGTTTCCCAGAGTGCTGGGATGCGAGCCTTCGTTCACGTTAGTGTACTCAACTGCAAAACCTGTGGGGTGCTGGAGGAGACAAGAGCAGAGGCTTTGCCTCAGGGCTGTGAGAAGCGTATTAACTCCAGATGTCCTGCATCTTGGGCTGTGACTTTCCCATTTCACTTGAATTGGTTTCTGCTCTCTGGGGCCCTTCTGGGTGGAGGCAGGACTCTCTATCCCTTAGAGCTATAGCTGCTGGTGCCTGAGTTATCATATGAGCTAAGGATCAATTATACATTAGAGACCTGGTAATGATGAGAATTAAATGAGGTTTTGCTGAAGTGTGCCGTGCTTCTGTTCACCTTCAAATAGAAACTGCTCCGAAGAGCACCAACATCTGCACAAATAATCTGTCTTCTGGAAAACACATTGATCTCCTGTTTACATATGGGAGTGCTCTCCTGTTGTCTCTCCTGGGACAATGAGCTCTGGATGCAAGAATGCAGGATATGATGGTTTTCCAAAGGACCCTGCCTGGTATATGCATGTCACCTCTAGGTCCCAGTTACGGGGAGCATGGAAGCAGCAGGGTCCTGTGCCCAGGGCTCAGCCTCCTTCTAGGCTCTCAAGGCTTTGCCATGTAGAAGTGTGGAACATCTATCTGGATGTGTATGGATGCTCCAGCAGCTCCTTCGCAGATCTGTAGGGCGTTGCCACCTTTTGCCAAAGGTGCAGTGGTTTGAGCACCTTTCACACTGGTATTCATCTGTTGTTCCTTCTTTCTCCAACACATGGGTTACGTCAGCCAAGCTGGCTTTGGCATTTTTATTGTCCTAGGCCTGGATGGTTTTAAATGAGGCTATAACTTCGGCCATAACCCAAGGGTGTGTTGAGTCATTCCAGGTTTCTCCCACTTTGGATGTTTTCTCATGGTTTTGGTCTTAAGCATGACTTAGACCTAGGTCCCCTGACCTAAACAAGTGTCACTGGGCATCTGTAGCATAACCTTTAATTTGTGCAACTTGTATAGTTTGATGTAGAGTCCTCACGACAATCTAGTCCAGTGGTTAAAGCAGCATCAGGTACTTTTCTTCTGCTATTTGAATCCCTTGGACTCAGTTTCTCCCTACAGTAAAGCTGTATTAATGATGCTTACCTATTTTAAAGCAGTTCTGGAGGTTAATTTATTTTTTCCAAAGCACTTAGCAAACATTAAGTGTTACATAAATCTCAAGTATTATTATCCACGAGATGCATTGATTTGCAGAGTGTGGTCATATTGTCTGGGTTTCTTTTTTCCTTTAAAAATTTCAATCCATTAGAAAGAGGAAAAAAAAAAAACCCAACCCATAGCTCTTATACAAAACCAAATAGTTACATAAACAAAGAGCACAAAATGTCTAATCAATGATAAGGCAAATGGGGCCAATTGCATATCAGTTCCAGCTTCCAAGTACGGTTCGCATGGACTGCACTGGAGAGTCAGGGCTTGCTAGGATTGCTGCTGCTGTGCACGAGTGCGGTGACAAGCTTGCAGTGCCAGTGCTGGGTGGCAGCTCACCAGCTGTGCATTGCGGTATGACGTTTTCCCCGCTTTTTTTCCTTATTTCTATGCACCGTATGCTACTCTGTGCTGCGTCCAGTTGCCCTTGGTTATTAAAAGGAGTGGCTCGTGTCATCGGGAAAAATCAAATTCTTCCAGGAGAAAGCAGTATTCTTTACATACCTATGCCACTGTTCTCTCTCTCAGGAGAGAGGGCAATCCAGACCGGCATTTTTGGGGGTACTGTATGCAACCACAGGGAATAAATCATAAGGGAGCAGCGGTGAAGAGCAGGGTTGCTCCTACAGCTCCTTGATGATGCTGTAATTTATCCTATCAGGAACAGCAGGACAGGAGAGGAAACTGAATGCTTTCTGTTAGGGTGGGGGAACTGACAGAAACGGTGGGGTTTTATTGTTTTGGCTGAGTGGCAACGTAATGGCAAGTGTTATGGGTTTTTTCCATTTTTACTTGGAAAGCTAAGATGGAGTAAGCAGAGACTATCTGTTTTTTAGCGTCTTTAAAGCCATGAAAGGTGTACCCTCCCCAGCTCCAAATCAATCATAACTCTCTTAGACTCATTGATTTACAGACAGCATGAAACCACCTGCTCCCTACATCCCCAGGTTATTTGCTTTTTGTGAGAAATTCTGAATTTTGCATTAGTGTGAGGTAGTAAGAGGCAGGACAGTTGTAAGCAGGGGTTGAGCCGAGCAAGTTGCACCTACCTTGACCTGCTTCTGCGGCTTGCAGAGCCCCGCTCTGGTGTACCCAACTCCTCACTGCTCGTGTCTGGGCTGAGACCAAGCAAACTTGTTTCATGCAAGCCTGTAAAATCGTAAGCTTTTGAGTCAATAAGATGGGAGTTGCCGATACTGGGGGAACCAGCTCTTGCCGGTGGTCTCTAGTCTGGTGTTGATGGTTCAAGTGTTGGGTCTTCCTTGGGGCAGAGTCATGCCAGCTCCTCCGTAATCCTCTTGGCCTGCTTATTTTCACTGGAGAAAGGGGATATGTGGTGGTTGCACCAGGTTGTTGGGCTTCTTTGTCCTGGCTTCTCTCGTGTGTGGTAAGCACTTGAGTTTTGCCATGGTGCACCGGTTTCTGAGACACGGAAAAGCAAAGAACCTATTCCTTTTCAGCAAGGCAAAAAGCAAGGGGATTTTTAATTTTGTTTGCTACTGGATGGGATTCATGTTTGCAGAAGTGCTTTGACATTCTAGGCAGATGGATCCAACAGAAGTGCAAAGCGCCGCTGTTCTCCAATGACAAGATGTGAAAACTGAAGATGCACTTGTAACAAACTTCCCCCCAAATCTGAAGTGTGCTGTGGGTTTCAAAGCTGGTCCACTCGGTGCCTCTGCTCTTCAGAAGAGTGGTGCTTCTGAGGCAGTAGATTACAGCAGTAAGTGTGTACCGCTGAATGGGATCTCTCTCCTGCAGTACGCGCTTTCATTGTCCCAACCACATTTTGGTATTTGCCATAAGCCATGCGCTCTTATGAAAAACCATTTGCAAGATAAGTAAAGGAAAATGTAATCCCTGAGTGGAATGAAGGGTGCTTTGAAATGAATGGGGGATAATCCTTTTGTTGTCTGTTACAAATGCACTTTATTTCTGCATTATCTGAGCATGAGAATAGACTGTTCGCTCAGCCAACAAATCCACTGCAGCACCCTCTCCCCAATGCGTCAAACCCAAGTGGCAGGCGGCAGAGCAGGCTCTGAACTTCCTTAGGTCGGCGGCTTGCAAAAAGATTTCTTTTGAATTTCGAAATCCTGCTGGCGTGATTATTTTGGCGCTTGCAACATGCGGAGTCTTGACTTAAGTCACGCTAAAAGACATAGGCTGAGATTCACAAAGCAGTCTGAGGGATTTAGCTGTCTACCTGCCCTTGATTTTCTATCAAGATGGGTAGGGAAATCTGCCTAAATTGCTTTTAACATCACAAAGCCCGGTCTCTGCCCCAGGGAGCTTGTAGTTGGGGTAGAAGAATTTCTTCCTTCTGCTTTCAGTGCGTTTTCCTTTGTCTTGTTGGCAAATTTCTCATAGCAGGTTCAAGCCCGTTGACTTACGCAAGGAGGTGCTTCCAGCTTTTGCAGAGCATGGACATTTTGACCTGCATGGCCAGCAGCCAGGCATGATCTATCCGGCCACACCGCAGAAAGTAAAGCTCATAGCTTAAAGACTAAATGCTGCCTGGTCTTGAACGGTAGCAGCTATTTTCAGCTAATGTTAAAGTCCTTTAGTTACTGCAGGCATTGATTCTTGGGGCCTGTAAAATGAGTCACAGCATGGCTTCTCCTTGCTTGGTTTTTTTTTTTTTTTTTTAAGTGAGTAACCGAAGTTCAGTAGATATGTCATGAGATATATTTGTTCACTCTGATTTTACTGCCTGCCATATCCAGCCTCCAGCCAGCAATTCAAAACTTCCTTATACTCTCCCTCCTTCCTTGTTTGACGCATAGTTTCCCACCGTGTTTCCTTGGTGTGTCGAAGACAGGATGCAGGTTTGGGTTTGGTTTTGCTCGAGCAAAGTCCTTGGAAGTAAGGACTGTCCTGGGTTGAATGGTGTTGCACAGCTTGCAGCCTGGGCAGTGTCTTTTCCCAGGTAAATTGCCAGCAGCAATGGTCAATGCTCCAAAGCATGAGATATAATGGGGTCCCATCAGAGCCTGGCTGTGCAAGGGCCACTGTGGTTTTCCCTAATCAACAGGTCCAAGCCTGGAGCTCCCAGCTGTCCCACAGCCTTTAACATGGATGGTATGAGTCTTGGAATAATCCAGTTGCTTTTAGTAAAACAATTATAGCTGGTAGAATTTGTCTTTGCAGGCGTAGTAATTAGGGGAGAATAGGAAATTAATTAAAAAGCTAATTATAAAGCCCATGAATGTTGTTTTTGACTCTTGAAATGAATTTACTTTTGCTAAATGCCACCTTTTCTGATTATTCAGCTCTGGTGGTGGTGGTAGGTGGGGAAACTGAGAGAAACAAAACATTGGTTCCTGACGCAGCGTGGTGCCGTACCATCTTCTAAGGAGATTATGCCATATATGATCGAAAGACACAGGAACAGCAGTAAGCTGACTGTAAGCCTGTTGTCTTCCAGCTTTTTCCATTACGAAGCACAAAGGAAATTCAAGTTTTCTGCCTCCTGGAGTCTCATGCCATTCTAATCTAAAGCTAATCCCTTCAAACAAGCATGCTGTCTGCCCTTGGAGCAGGTTTGTCATGGGGTCTTGCTTTCTTGGGAGCTACAAAGCACTGCAATTAATCTGGGTGTTTAGGTGGCTTCTTTTAGACCACGTTGCGCTCGACAGCAATTTAAACCAAGTGTCCACTGGTAAATGGTAAAAACTACCCAGGGAAAACATGTGATGTTCCCATGCATAGCAAATGTATTCATTAGCATCAAAGCTATTACGCAGAATACCAAAATGACCTTGCAGTCATTAGAAGCTAGGTATGTTATGACTTAAGTTTAGAGGGACTTGCATTACAATGTAAAATCTAATTAGTGTTACCTCTACTAATTGCTACATATTGCTGAGGTATATAAAAATAAATGCATGATTGATACCAGGTACCATCAATGCTAAGGCTAGCCCCCATTTTTAAACAGGAAGAGAAATTTACTGCGATAATGAGTAGCAGTAATTTAGTTACCTTCATTGGCACCTTGTTAATGCATCTCTTGTTGTCTGCCTGAATGTAAAGAAGGTTTTTGTATGTGGGTTGTGACCATAGGGTTCGCCAATGCCCTTCGTAAGGTTGAATCAGACTGCTGGAGTCTGGGGGTAGAAACAGCGGAGAGAGCTGGTGGGGAAGTATTAGCAGTAATTGGGGGTGGTGGATTTGCCAAAAAACTGGTCCAAGTGCCTCGCACGAGGCTGCGGCCGTGGATTTGAGGTCAAAGCCTTCACCTGTGTTGTCAACATTAAGCAAAGGCAAACACTGAGGTTTTTATCCCCAAGTCCCTGTGTGTGCTCTCCCCAAAGCTAAAACTTTTGTTCTTGAGGCTGAAGATCTTGGTATGAAGTCTTTATGAATAAGCTAAGAATAAGTGATGCGTTGACCAAGAAATAATTTCTGTGGGAGGCTGTGCTCTGTGTAGGCAATGGCTCTATTTTTATGTATACTGGTAATCAATTACTCTTTTAATAAAGAGCACAATTTTGTCTTCAGCCTGCCTTGCTGGTGAACGGTACATGTAAAGTAAGGCAAGCTTGCAGTTAGGTGAACAGACCCAACAGTAAAGGTGTAAGAAGTAGAGTTGGTGTGACCAGGATAGCTCCTTTATGCACCAGTAGTTTTGTTTCTGCTGTAACTGCAAGTTAAAGGGTGGATGGGGGTCTAACATTGAGGGAAGCAGCTGTGAATACATTGGAAACAAAACAGCAACCAAGAACATCTGCAGATGGAAAAGCTTTCCATTGGAAATGGCTGTGCACACCTGAATTGCTGACTTCTGAACACTTTGCTTCTCAGCTTCACAACACTTTCGTTTCCCAGCTGCCTTGGTGGGTTTTTTAGGTTTTTTGTTTGTGGGGTTTTTTTTGCAATAACCGGGTTAAGAAAAATTGAACTGCTGATAATTAAAACAAAATCTTTGTTCCATGTGGTCTCTAGTCCTAGGAAGTCATCATCAGAGCCAGACAGTGATATTTTGATATTCTAGACTTTTTTTTGATATCTGGAGGGAAGTTACAAAGCAGGGAAGGACGGCAGGCCTAGCAGTTTTATAATTGCTCTTTCTAATGTGCAGTATCATGGGATGCCTCTTAGATGTCTCCACGGTGGCTTCTGTGTGCTTCAAACACGTGTGCTGTTAAATGCAGAAACCAGCTACTGAATTAATGAATGTGGCTTCAAAGGACCCTCCCCCCCTTTCCCAAGCTGGAGATCTGAAGGCGATCTTGAAGTGGGTGACATGCCTTTGAAAATTATGCAGCGCAAACAATAAACCTCATTAAATAAAGTCAGCAAAAGCAGCACAGAAACCCAGCGTGGAGAACGGACACGGGAGGACTGACGTGGGGGTTCCTAAGCAGGTCCAAGGCAGGCAGTAGCAAAAAAAGTGTGTGTGTGCTGCATGGGAGCAGAGCAGAGTGCATCTGAGTGCCCATCACGATCAGGTTGTAGCATTCTCTCCAAGGAGCTTTGGATGCAGAAGTCAAGCAGAAGGAGCCTGGGTAGGATGCCAGCGAGTCCGACGTTACAGGCTGACTCCGGCATGGGTAGCTCTGCCGGTGGAGGGGTTTGGATGGGTTTCTTGTCTACTGAGAAGAGTTGGGCGATGCAAGGTGGAGCTGCTTTTCCTGCTCCTTCTTCACGGTGGTGGTGGTGTGGGGAGGGTTTTTCTAAGCGGGATGAAATTAGTGCCTTGACAGGCTGCGGTGTCGTTTGTGCCTGAATGTCTGTGGAAGTCTGGTCCACCTCTAATGCGAAGAGCGCTTAGCTCCTCCACCACCATCTCCAAAGAGGACCCACCCTCCAGTTGGGCATGGGGCCAGCTTGGCCACCCTGATACTTTGCCCATTCTGCAATTAAGATTAATGAGTTCTTCCATCTGATGCTTGTTTGAGATTTGCCGTTTGGGTTCATTTGAAGCTAATTTTATTCTCCATGTCGCTGGCAATTTATGCAGTAAATGCAATTATTGGAGATGAACGCCCGTCGCAGCTGAAGGCTAGAAGTGCCACTTCCTTGGACGCACGAGGAGCGGAGAGCTAGGGAATTGGGGCGGGGGGGAGGGAAAAAGAATATTAGAAAAATAATCTTTCCACACAATTCTCTGAGCTGATACGCACACCTTCATAAAAAAGTAATTTAATTTTCCCAGTGCAGCACGAAAAGGAGATCTAATTATCCACTTCTAAATTGCTTTCTTAATTTTTCAAAACATGTCTTTTTGTTTACGCCTTTCCCTGAGCCCTGCTTAGAGGCTGCTGTGGAGCTCACCTCCATATGGAGGTCAGTGATAAAGCCACCTGGAAACGTACTTTTTCATGATAGCAGGTGTCGGGACTCCTAATGCGCCACGTGGGTCTTTTGTCCACGGTAACGGTGCTTCTCCGCAGATGACGTCCTCCATGCAACGGTGCAAAAGGCAGGGCCACGCCGGTAATTTGGGAAGCAGCCCCAGAGCCTGGCTGGGGATGTGCATCGAACTCACGTGGATTATTTTCTTGAGGTTTGCGGGAGTTTCGCTGCCTCGGAGCTCTGCGATTTTGCTGGTTTCTGTGTTTCTGGGTCTCGCTCGGAAGTGTTTGTACGTCCTCGTGGTCTGTTGTGCATCCGTATCAGAGACTGTAATCCTCTGTAATGAAATTTCTGGCATCTCCTAGAGATTCCTGCAGGCGCTGCCTTTTAGGCTGTTTATTTACCTTGTACCTGGACAATACTTTCCACCGAGTCCCTAAAGGCCTGTGCTTCTGCAGGAAGCTGTTGTAAAAATCATCAGCTGGTGTTAGAGCAAAGAGAATTGTTTGGAAAAAAAACCCAAAACACCACCTTGGTTTTGATCATATTGCACAGTGTCCCTCTCATGTATTCTTCACATGGATTTCCCTAAAGTTCAGCTAATAGGCATGCCTTCTGAATTTAAAATGATGTACACACACACCTTCTCTAATATTTATAGGATAAATGCTAAGCTGTACTTCAGTGATTATCATGAGTTTCTGAAAAACAGATTTCAGATGTTGGAGATGATGTGACACCTTCAATTATTTACCAGTAACTGTTTTCAAACTGCTGGCTACAATTTGTCAGTGTTAAGGTATTCAGAGGCTCACAAAACAGTTCAGACGTTTGTTGTCCATGTTTTGAACTTCTTTTGCATTGTATCCCGCTGTTAAACAATCCCTCTGTGTGCTCCCCTGTGTTTTGGGACTAGGCAATAGGTTTTGCACAGAAAGCCACAGGAGTGCTTGGTGGGGTTTCTGGTTTTGTGTTTGTTTTTTTTTTGTTTTGTTTTGGTTTGTTTTTTTTTTTTTTTTTTTAATTCCCTGTTTGTCTTGCTGGTCCTGGTGTGTTTTAATTTTTTTTTTACCCCCCTCCCCCCCCCCCCCCCCCCCCCACAATTTTAATGGCAGCAAACCAGAGTTTTTTAGGTTGGCTTGCATCTTACCAGTTTGGATGTGGCTGGTTGCAATAGGGGATGCACAGCTATAGGGTCAGAATTGGTCCCCACCATCTCCAGCGGGATGCATGCGGGTCAAGGACTACATGGGACCGAGCTGTCGGCTGCTTGTGAAGCTTGCCTGCAGAGCTTGCCTGTTCAATAATGCTCTAATTAACTACTGCAAACTTCAGAGGACCCAGCTAACTGTAATTGAGACATCAACAGAGGCTGCAATGAAGTTAGATGTGCATACTAATTACTGAATTATCTAACACCTGCTTTTGAGAGCAGCATCAAAATATAAATACATTTTGCATTGTAAGGCCCTCGCTGTAAGGAATGCAAGATCTTGTGCGAGCGAGAGATGAAGTGCCTTGTCAGACAGATCTTAGATCCTTTTTAGTGTCTGCAGCTTCCTAGAGGCGGCTGCAAGACCTCATTTGACAAATCTCTATCCTTTATTTTTAGTCAGGGTATTGAGGCTGTCATGTTGCAGGCTCAACCTGCAAGGAGCCAATTAAGCAGTATTCCAAACATTAAATCAGATCCTCCCAAGGTGGTGGTGAAGATGATGATGATGATGACGTACTTCCTAAGGCCCTGGTGAATTATTTCGGCACTGCAAGTTTCATGTCAGTGTCCAAATGACGCTCAATTTTCTGCCAGCTCTCAAAGCCTCTGGAAGGAGGGGGGAAAAACAAGGTAAAAAACCCTAGGATTCATTTTTCAGCTGCTAAAGTGACAAATATAAAGGTTAAATATCCCAGACATTAGTGCAGTGGACTACTGAAGGTCCACTGCCGATCATTCTTGGCACGGGGAGGAGAAACAAGTGAGGGGAGAGAAAAAGCTGGGGTTTTTTGTTGTTGTTTTTCTTCTTATTCCATTCCACTTTTTTTAATACTGATCTAAGGTGCGATTTCCACATCATCAGCTCAATCAGCCATCACCATCAGGCCTCTGAAGGCAATAATTTTCTGCTAAGCAATTTTGTCACTGTGCTGGAAGGAAAATAAAACTAACGTTTCGGTTCTTTGTCCAGCCTGGAATCAGCATGTGGCACGGTTCACCATCTCCCTCTCAACAAGTGGTTATTCACTTTTTTCCCCTCTGCTGAGGCTTAAGCCACTTATCACGGAAAATACTTGAGTTTTGCTATTTCCTCCCCAGCTTTACCACCACCCCACACTCCCCGCCCTTTTTTTTTTTTTGAGTATCATATTTTCTCAAGTGTTATAAGACTCGTTGGCTGTTTTGATGGTTTCAGGTAGTGTTGATTAGGTTTGTTACAGACCTGGTTGCGTACTTTGCTGTTGACGACTAAGTATTCCATCCCTCCTGAAAAGCAGGACCTCTCGTGAAACCTCCTGCTCTTGAAACGATGCTCTTAGTCATCGTTGTGATGCACAAAGCCTTGAAATCCAAAACTCTAGGATGTATTTGAGCCAAAGCCAGGTAGGTGAGTGGCTTGGCAGGGTGAAATTTTTTTTTTCTTTCGCGGCTGTGTGTTTGCAGAGAAAACAACCTCTTTGGAGTCTCATCCTAAAGAAGATGTTGCTGACCTCTTGGAAAGACAAGAGATGACTTGCCTGTCGCTGCCTTGTCCCAACAACTGACTGACTCTCGCTTCTGATCAAACGGCCTCACGTGGATCCACGCGAGGTGTCTCTGGTATTTAGGAGAAGGGGGTTGTTAGAAATTCCTCTCTTGCTCCTCTTATCAGAAGCAAACCTGGGATTATTGACTGCTTGTGATGCTAAACTTCCCATACACTGGCCTCAGCCTACTGCTTACTTTGAAAATCTTTTTGTAACCGCAGTTGCCAAGCAACTGTCAGCTGTATTTCTAAGATGCTTACCGCCTTCAAGATGTTGGGACCCAAATGCTGCCGTGACGCTCTCCAAGATTACCGTTGTCCCCAGGCAGTGGGCTTTGTGAAGGCCAGGTAGTGTTCTTCCAATTTTGTCCTGATCTCTGCTGGCTTTATTAGCGTGCTTTCACAAAGCTCTCTGTCCACTTACCCCATTGATTATCTTGCTGGTTAGGCTCCGAGGAGTGCCTGGCTCTCCCCATTTGTCCTTACAGCATGTGCTTTGATACCCGGCATGGTACTGAGTGTGCGAAAGCTGGAAATCCAGGTGTTGCCCCTTGTAACTAGTAAAAAAAAAAAAAAAAAAAGGCATTCCAGTTGTCATGGTTTTTTTTCTTCATATGGAAAATAACCCCTGTATTTTTGGTAGAAGCTAAGAGCAGAATTTCAAAAAAAAAAAAAAAAAAGCAAAGTTTGGGTATATTGTGTCTTGGAGTTGGTGCCTGCAGTGCCTCACGGCCGAGGTTGCCGTTGCCTTTTGGTGTGCTGTAGGCTCTTCAGCCAGGCTCCAGCCCTCCGACGGGAAAGCAGGTGCTCCGGGTTGTTTTTGCAGCAGCAGAAGCCCGGTAACATCTCTCATGGTCTGCGCAGAATGAGAGGGCCGAGGGGAAATTAGAAGCCCATCAAACTTTGCCTACAGAAGTGCTCATTAACGGACTCCCTCTGTACATGGATATGCATGGGTTATTTCATTTTAGTGCCAGCCTATTCCATTTGGGTTAATAAAAGAAATATCCGTTCTATTAGGTGCATTACAGTGACAAAGCACCAAGGGAGAGGGAAGCTGCGTGCTTGTCAGCCGCCTGAGTATCGGGCTGTCAGTTGTGCCATCAAGCCTTCCTGCTTATTTGCAATTTTATTTTCAGATGTGATTGACATCTGGAGGCTCTGACATTCTCGGCACAAACATACAGCCTGTTATTATGCTTGCATTAACATTTTGATAAACACACAGTGCAGCATTGAAAAAGTAATTACATGTCATCACATCTCTGCCTCATCAAAGAAAACTTTGCTGTGTAATTGCTCCAAGATTTACCCAGGTACAATGTGCTGCTTCCAGTAAAGGCTCCTTTCTATTGAAGGGTTTACATTTACCTTTTAAGATGCACAATATCTTTTCCCTATGGGGCTTTCTTGGGCTAAAATAAACTTGGTGATATAATTTAGCTTTCCATAAATATGCTTGGATATTAGAGTGCGGTACTCTTTGCATATAATATTTATTTAATGCTTGATGTAAATATGCTGTGTATTATATGGGCTAAGCTATCAAGGTAAGTTTTTGACGACTGGGAGAAATAGCGCATTGTTGCATTGGTTTCTGCATTAGCAGAAGAGCCCTTTTGCGCTTATATTTATATCGGTACTTCTCACAATGACATCTAATTTTACAATAAAGTGAGCCTAGCTGAAGCGCCTCACTGCAGATTCTAAAATATTGGCTATTTCCCTGCTTGTAAAGGACTTTTCTGATATGTCTCTGAAAGAGGTATTATATGGAAGAATACAAATAATTTCAAGGTGGGTTTTTTTCACCCCCTTTCCTTCAGAGCCAAGTAAGGAAGAGAAATCTCATTGATGTTCAGTCAATAAATCTGGCAAGATAGATACTGAAAGACCTGAATGAAAGGTAGAAGGAAAAAAACCAGTATATGATGATAAAACAGGTGAAAGTGGTCAATCGGACAATTGCTAGCCATGGAGTGTTTTCAGGTTATTTTATTGAAGATGCTATGTGCTGGCCAAGTCAGATTGCTCCTTGCTGGGTAGCCTGGATAATACGAGCCTCTTTCTACTGCTGGCTGATGGGATTTTATTCCCTTTGCTCAAGTAGTGCTTGTCTGGACTCCAGAATTACAAGTTTCAAGTTGTGTTCTTGGTTTTGGTGGGGTAATGTACTTAACCCTGATATTTCCTACCAGCAGGCAATGTGTTGAACATATTGTCTGTGCATTTTAATTCTTACACTGCAAGCTTGCTTCATTGTCTGTGGCTTGCTGGGGCGATGTGGAGGCTTGTGCATCGCAAAGTGGTTGGTCTACTGCTTCTTCTGGAGTAGAGAATAATTCTCAGGGTTGTTCGTGAGAGGAGTTTATGAACAAATCCCTTGAGATGCCTTTTCCCTCTTGCTCTGGCAGTAAAGAAAGTGAGTAAGGAATGGCCTTAACAGTCATTTCTTCCCATCTTCTCTTCTCTGCCTTTCATCAGGGCTGTTTTCAAGGCAAAGTGTCCCCCTTCCTGCTGCAGAAACAAATTTTCTCTGCTTTTTTCTGGAGATGTAAGGGAAATGTCTAAAGCTTTTCCTCCTTGGCCTGCCTCCAAGGGGGTCTGAGCCCATCACTGCCATGTAGGACGGGAATTGTGCCAACCTTATAGCTGCTACCGCCCGAGCACATTGGCTTTTCCCAAAAACCAATTCCCTTTTTTTTTTTTATCTTCCTGGGACTGGTGGAGCAGCTCGTTGCATGCTCCAGGCAGCACTGCTGCCAGGCGTATTGGCCGCGGAGATCAGCATCGCTGACCTTGGTGGGAGGATGACTGTTATAATAAGAAGCATTAAAGATGGACAGAATGGCATGCGTTTCCAAGTGTGTTTAATGGTTTGATAATGCGATGTTAGTGTCTATTAATCCTCTAAGGAGATTGGTATTAGCTCAGCTTTAGCACTAGACTGAATAAATAAGCTAACAGGATGCACCCAGGCTTGTGCCTGGAACATCTGTATCCAACATCTGTATTATTATGATTATAGGCTTGTGGCCTATATACAGTATCTATGAAATTAGATCTGGTATTATACCTTTAAAGCAGCCGGGATAGGTTAATTCCCTCGACTTGCTGCCAATGACAGCCGGCAAGGCTGGAGGAGCAACCCTGGGCGATGCTCAGGGACTCTGTCTTGCCGTGGGGAGGTGTGGGGCAGCCCTGGATTGGTCCTGTGGGTTTTGGTAGCGGCGGGTGGGGAGAGAGCAGGCGCTGAGCTGTGTCTGTCAAAGGCCAAAAACTCTCTGGGCAACTGAAGTTAAGCGATTACAGCCCAGGGGGTCTTTCTGGCATTGCATTTAACCTTCTGCTTTCTTGCCTTCTGTGGGGAACCGCTCTCTGGATTTTAATCTTTGCCATCCCGATGGATGCTGTGAGCATAGAGCCAGGATCCTTTGTCCAGAAGCTTCAAAGTGTCGTCCCCCTAACGTGCAGCTTTGTAGCCGTGAAGAGCTAAGGGATTTGGGCAGCATCACACCCTGGCTGTGGTCTTCCAAGGGTCTTTGAGCAGGAAGGCATCTACACCTATGTATGAACACCGAAGCAGGGAAGTCCCATGTGCTGTCCTGCCCTATCATGGTTTATTGCGTTACTTATCCCAAGGACCCATTGCAAGTGGCTCACGATTCCTATTCATCTTCTCAGTCCTTACTTACCCATTTACTTTCAGAACATTTACATTTAAATGTGTGTTTCTGCAGAAGCTTTACAGGAAAGCAACATTGGACCAAAAAAAAAAAAAAAAGTTTAAAATACATTTTTCATGCTCTTTCATACTCTATTGATTTTGGTTTTCTCATTTTTTCTTATAAAGAGAAGGTTTTCTAATACATTTTTCAGAAATAAAGGAGTCAGCAGTTCTACCCTCCTAAAGCAATAGTTATTCACCTAGATTATAAACAGAATTTGTGAGGGAGGGCTATTTATATGAATTTCCTTTTTCAATAACATGAATATTGTAAAAAAGCAGGCAGCTCGCAGAGCATGGTTCCCAAGTGGAGAGTTCAGTTGCTGACTTTCTGCCTTGCCTGGACCGCTGGTGATGGGCAATGCGCTTTGCTTTTCCCACATGCGAGAGCTGGCAAGGAGGGAGCTGGGAGACACTTGCCACTTCCCTGTACAAGCACCTTGTAGGTAAAAATCAGTTTCCTCTTGTCACGAGGCAAGACTTTTTTGTCAGCGCTGGATTGCTGCTGTTTGACACCGTTGACGGCCAAAATTCCAATTCTCAGTTTGAAATGGCTGTTTTCAAATGCTGTTTGTGCTGGCCTTTTTGAAGAAGGGAGCGGGGGGGTGGGGGGATAAAAAGAAGACATGCAGCATGTCAAAATTATCGAGAAGAATTGCTGTTGCCATCGCTGACTTGATTGTCTAATCTTCCAGATTTTTTTTCAGTTAGGGACTATTTCTGAAATGTTGATAGGATCAGGGTGGTGGGTTTTTTGTTGTTTTTTTTTTCTTGCATTTGTGAGCATGATTATTTTGATACCTCAAAAAAAAATAATCGTAAAACCTCTCTCTAGCTGTATTTTGATGTAGGCAGCCATGTATCTTGGTTAAGCTCCTGGAGTTTGCAAGAAGCTGCCAATGATAGTCAATAATATGCCCTTTTATATAAAATCTGCCTGCTCGGTTTGGTGGAAAAGAAATGGGACCACATATACTAAATGACAAACTTTGGCTCAGAGGCTTAGCTCTTTTTTTTGTTTGTTTGGCTCTGTGAAATTTGAGCCAAGTGGCTGTCAAGTCTCAGTCAGAGAAGGGAGGACTGTCTTGCTCTTATGCCCCCACCTCAGGCACTTGCAACTGCAGAGGTTTGGGCAAATAGCACAAATTTAGAAATTAACTCTCTTGTTCTGTGTTTTTTCTCATTTGCCTGCTGCTGCTGTTATTAATATTAATAACAATAATAATATTGCTGCTATTGTTACTATTACTGGTTTTGCTTTATATGTGCCTCTGGAATGTCATCCCTCTTCCTTGCTCTGAATCTCTGCAGTGTCTCCCTATTTACTGCAGATGAGCTCTGGCTTCTTGCTTAGGGTTATTTCCTCCTCCCGCACTTTTGTGGACCAAAATGTCCTTGCTGGCTGCGGGAACCTCCCCCTTCTATTTATCCTTGTTCTTTGTAATCTCGTACAATGTAGCTTAATCAACCCACTGGTGCTCTGCTGAATCCTGTCTGGGAGACACAAAAGAATTAAAGCAGTCGGGTGTTGAAAAGCTTTTGCCCTGCCGCTGCAGTTGGCTCCGTGAGAGCAACCCTTGATATGCTGAGTGCCGCTGGGATGGAGCGAGCTGCCCTTGCTGGGTAAGAGCACTGACCTGGGCAGAGGGGCTCTGCCAGCCTGTGTTCTGTGAAATTTCAGATTTCTAGCCCCAAAAATGTGCCCGCCAAGCGGTGGCCCGCTGTCAAGCGGAGCTCCTGCAGACCACCAAACTCTCCTCGAAGTGCAGAGGAGCATCTCTCTGCCCCAGCGTGTGCGGAGGACTGGCAGAGAAGGCTGGTGCTGCTTCTGGGCTAGTGCACCTCAGGTGTTTTAGAGATAGCATCGCTTAAGACAGCCCTCCAGAGATGCTGCCGCTGCACGCACCGTTTTCCCCCATCTGTCGCTGGGGGAACTATCGGTTTAATTTAATTTCCATCTCCCCTTCCTTCCCTCTTGGTGCGTATCTCAAAGCCTACCATGCTTTATAATAACTTGTAGTGAAGGGCGTGGAGTTGCCCCATGGGAATATCGCTTTCCTACGTCCCATTGGATTCATTAATAACAACATTATGTTATGATGTTTTCCCCTTGTATTATTCTATAGATCATTTTTATTATGTAGATACAAACCCTTTGATATTGTAATTGTGAAGTACACGTTATGAAGACAAATGTGTTTGGCTTAATGAGAATGGATTGCCAATAAAAGCTGAAATAGAGGAAAGCGTATTTTTTTTTCTTTAGCATTAACCCTCTAGAAAGTGCTGTCAGACTGAGCATTCAGCAGAAAAGACCCTCAGATGCAAAGAGTATTTTTAGTCTGTTGATAAAGCATTGACTTCCAGAGTGTCGTAATTATCTGATGAAAAGGGAAAAAACCCAAAAACAACACCTTGGATAGCCGTAAGGCTGAGAAAATTGGTGAAAGAATGAAGAGTAGCATGGTGTGCACAGCAGAGGTGGAGCTGAACTCCTCCTGGTAACCTGCAGGGTAGGAAGTCCTTTTGGAGAAACTCATGGGTACCCCACCAGAAATGCAGGCGACTGCAAGCTGCATTTGTAGGTCTGCCTAGAGAAGGCAGACGATAACCCCAGTTAGGGTTAGAGGGACGTGCTGGAAACCAGCAAGCTTGGAGAGCCCGAAGCATGGTCCTGCCACCTCCTCATGCCAGGGCTGCTGTCTCTCTGCTCTCGTTGCCAATGATTTTAGAGGTGGGCGCACATAAGGGGAAAATATACTGCTGTCGTGCTTCTTATTTGCTTTGTCCCCAGTGCTGGCTAGCTTTATGGGACACTCCCCCTGTGGAGCCAGGAGGTATATTGCCTTCCCAAGCCTATAGAGAGGAGAAATGCAGTGCTGCTTATCCCATAGAAATATTTTTCAGTGGCGCACAGACCCGTGTTGAACCGCCATGCAGTGGGGAGGGGAGCATCCCTGTTCCTCCTGTTTTGCAGATGGGAATGGAAACTCTCCCTGTGTTAAATAAAGTAAGGACCCAGGATTTCAGAATGTGAAAGGCCTTGCCTAGGTATGGCTGGCACAATGCAGGCGAGAAATCATCCTGCGGCCAGCTGGAGACAGAGGGATCCAGGGATCTGAGCATCCCAAGCTGGGATCAGCGTGCTTTTCTCTCCCTCCATTCCTGAATTCGCTAGGTAAGAGCTGTTCGCGCAGAGAAAGAAGGTATGCACAAATGCACATGTCCGGACACAGGAATGCCTCCCTGAACATGCATCTCCAAGACAGTCTCTGCTAACCTGTGGCTGCCAAAGTGAGATAACTCGGTGATATCAGCCAAGGGATTCGCTGGCGAGCTAACAGATGGAAGGAGCCCTCTCCCCATCTGACGCGAGCACAGATTTAATCAGCTCACGCTTTCCTTTTCCACCTGGCATAGACACTGGGAAATGTATCTTGATTTGCGTCCTCCCAGCTCTCCCCGTAGACTCTTGACATCTTTGTTTTTTTGCGACTTAACAGCAGCGATTGCAACCGAGCACTTTGCCACCTGTCGCAGGGACAAGCCCGGTCCCTCCCTGGCTGTTGCGAGCTGCTTTGTGTTTCGAGCTCTGCCGGACGGTGGGGAGCAAGATGGGATAAACCAGGATGGTGAAGAGAGCTGGTCCAGTGTTGGGGCTGTTGGCTTTTTATGTTGGGTGCCTGGTTTGTTTCCATGCTCCTGGTCTTTTTTCCCAGCTGTGGGGAAACATTTAGGCTCAACTTTGTTCCAGATATTGGTAAAAGCAGGGCTGTTTCTTGCTTGTGGGTGTCGCTGTTGCTTGTAAGTTTTTTGATATTTAGTCTTGTGTTCTTGAAACCCACCTCTTAGAATTCGTTACTGAATGTAAACCTCTTTTCAGTAAGAGAACAGAAGCAAAAAAAAAAAAAAAATCAACCCCAGATGCCCTCCAGCACCACATTAAAGCTTAAAAAGGTGGGCTTTTTTCCTTTTCTTTAAGGTAGGAAAATGAATAAAAGCCCCAGCAAAGGAGTTTTGTTGTATAGGAAGAAAGACTCCTTCAAAGCTGTTGGCTACTTACTTGAATAGATCTCAGCAAGGGTCTGTGAGAAGTCTCTATTGTATGGATGGGGAAACTGAGGCATAAAAGCAAGTTGATCAAGGAGGAGAGAAGGCAAGTTTCATCTGCTGTATATGGTAGCCTTTGCACACACTATCTTCCTGTTAGGAAGTAGATTAGACTAGTTCATGTTGCCTGTACTGAATAAAATGCTAAGGAAAAAAAAAAAATCAACATGAAAAGTGTGGAGGGGGAAAAGTCACTCCCTGACTGTGATATCTGAGGTATTTGTGCATCTCAGCAGAGCTGTCAGAGTTAAATCCCGAACACAACCGTTGGAGGCAAGTAAATTGAGAAGTGAAAAGTATTTTATTAGTATTCTGTTATTGATTTCTTAATGGCTTTTCTTCCTGGAAACCTGGAAAATATTTACTCTGCTTGTAAGTTGCTTGGGGCAGGGGCTGTATGTGGAGCGGCAGAGGTCTGGTGTGCGATGACATGAAGGTGTCTGAGCCTGAGCCCCAACCTGCCACTGGAAAGGACATGTCCAAAGGAGAAAGTATAGCAACTTTTGCAAGGTTGCGTTCAGTTTCCATCTTCCGTATGCTCATTCTCCCTTGCACGTTTCTATTATTTTAAGCTTTTGGTACAGCAGGGGAAGAAAAAGAAAAAAAAAAAAAAGAAAATCACTTTTCACTTGCAAATGATTATATAAAACACATCACTGCTGTAATGTAAGGTGAGGAATCTGGGATAATAAGAAAAACCTGTAGGGAGGTTCATCAGTTTGCTTTGCCTACCCATAGTCAGTAGGAAAGTGATGCATTATATACTGGTCTGTTTGGTCTTGGTTGATACACTGAGCAATCCAGTTGCCTGGAAAGCTAAATACCTTGTTTGGTCTGCTCTTGACTTCTTATTCTTTTCTCTCTCCGCCTAATTTTTTTTTTTTTTTTTCAGGACTGTGTTATATGAATATCCTTGGCTTAATTTGCATTGCATTAGAGTAAAACACTTTAAATTTCTTCACAGCAGAAGTAAATCTGACAGACTTTATGAAGCCATTATACCTGCAGGTATTTTATACTTTTAAAATACATTCTTGTCAAGCTATCTTAATTATATTATTATATGTACTTTTGAACTCGGATCCACTCTTGGGTGATATATTACGCTTCTGACAGTGCAGTCCTAAAAAGCTACAATTTATATCAAAGCTCCGTGGCTGAACAAAGATGTATCTATTATGGATTCAGGGGAATTTATTAATTTACTGTTTTGGAACACTTATTCATTGACAAAGCTTGCTGGCTTTAAATTTCTAGCGGGCGATTATTATGTGCAGCGTTTACGTGGCTTTTGGGGCTGTCAGGTTTGCAATTGAGAATCCTGGAGAGCAGCTGCAGGTAGTGAGCGCTGTAGGCTTCGCTTGGCTTTTACCCGGGGTTAAAGTTTACAGCAGTATCTCAGTACTGCGCGTGTGTTCACATTACGATCCACTTAGGGTCCTTGCCAGCGCTCTTAAGAGGATCTGCTCTCACAAAAACGTCTTCAGCAAGTACTTAAGCAAAGCTGTTTGGTGCTCGAAATCGGTGGGAGTTAAGAACATGCAAGTTAAGTACTTTGCTGAATCACAAACCTTGTTTTCAAGAGCGATTTTGCTCACAGGTCTGTCCCATTGGCTGGAGTTGTTTATTTGGGTGTCCCGAGGTTTGGGCATCGGGAGGGGACACGGAGCTGCCCATGGAGCTACTTATCCCCGTGACCATGGGCAAAGACCTTGCTCTTCCCGGACCTCGGTTTTATCACCCAAAAAAGAGGTTGGTGGTAAGTGTTTATTAATTAGCGATTTCCCTGTGGAGGGGGTTGCACGTTACTCCAAACACTTGATGAATGGTTTTGCTGTGAAGAGAAGCCACGTGCTCATCTTGAATACCGTTAGCTGGTAAAATAGTCCACGGACATGCAAGAGCCCTTGTTGATGTCTGCAAAAAGCAGGGCCGGTGACCTGGAGAGGCGAAGGTCCTCTCCATCCTTCCTCTTCAAACTCTTTGCCGACTCCATGCTGAAGCCGAGGTTGAGTGCTGGCAACAGAAGCATCTCTTTGGGCAACCCCGGGACTTTTTTAACAGCAAGACACGTATGGATTGGCAACAATTCATACGCTTGTTAAATTGCCGTCAACTTTGCTGGCGGATCGGCATCGATAGATGGGAGGTCGTTAGCTGAACTGGCAGCTAGGTGAGGGAAACATCTGCCTCCCTTGTCCGCGTTGGCACGAAAGGGTCTCGGCAGCTCCAGAAGAGCTGGTGGTGGAGATGCAATGAGCCGCGAGTTTTTTCCGTGAACCTCCTCCTCCCACGACTGTTTTCTTCCTGCCTCTCCTTGGATTAAGAAGGCGAAGAGAATTGGAAGAGCAGCGCTAGACTTTCTATTCTGAGCTAGCAATCACCAAAATCCATTCAGAAAGTTTAATTAGTGCAAGTAAAACTTGTAAATACTGCTGTGGCATAAAGCACAGTCGAGCAGGCGGTTTTCTTCTCTGCATTCTGAGAACTCAGATGATTTTTGGGTTTTTTTGTTCCCTATTGTTGCTTTAAAGTTTGGAATAGCACTGATTTTTTTAAATATTTTTTTTTCTTTTCAAACCCTGCTCTTCCCTCCAAAAACGTGTTCCAGCCAGGCTCATTGAAAATGTCTTGCTATTGTCAGAAAAATCAGTTTGACTGCTTCATCTTGTAAAACTTTCAAAGCTAAAAATTAACTGACATTTCCAAGTGAAATGTCATTTTGCTCCAAATAAATAAATAAATAAATCAAATGTTTTGACATTTTTAAAGCACTTTTCCCTTGTAAAAGGGAAAGAAGTTCTCTAAATGAAAATTGTGTCAAAACTGACTTTTTTTTTCTCAGAGAAATTTTGACTTTTATGGATTTCTTTCTGTGAGAAGAAATTCAGTGGCTCACCCATGAGGTCTGGCTGGCCCCAGGAGTGACTGGCGGTGGGATCGTGTGGGGATCCAACCAGCATGACAAGGAACTGCAGAAAGTCTTGGCTGGTCAATGCCACTGAATGCTTATGCGTCCCTGGCTGCATATGTATATTTCTTTATTATTTTTTTTTTTTAAATTATCTAATTTGTGCTGGCTTCGCTGCTCCTTTGGAAGCCTTGAGACAAATTTGCAAAGCAGTTGAGCAACACCATGTCCCAGGTCACGACATCCCCGGGAAGCATCTCGGCTCTTCCACTGGACTGTAGAAAACTGAAGATGTCTGACGTTTGGGTCAGCTTTGGAAACAGCAGCTCTTTCCCCTCATTTTGTTTGGTCTTGATATGTGGCTGTTGAGGATAAAGAACAGCATCTGAGCTAAAAGCTGGTCTCAACACCGGCTTGCCTAGTTTTCACCCCAAGAGCAGCAGTGGGATGCATGCAAGCGTGGGTTTAGCTTGCATTCACCCAGTCTTGCTGGATTTAAGACGGCCCACTTAGAGCTGTACAGGTTTTGGTTTGGGTTATTGTGTTTTTTTTCTTTTACTATTTTTACATCGATTGATGTACTACCTGCCTTCAGTGAAAGTGGCATGCCTTGCTGAGTAAAGCAGATCTAAGTGTATTAATTCAGACACGTTGCATGACTCAAGGGGCTCCGGGAAGCGCAGGTTGAAGGAGGGTGGGCAGAGCTCTCCAACGACACCAAAGTCTCCGAGGTGGGATCCTCGGCCGTGGGTTTAGCAGGGCTGCGGCAGAGGAGCTGCTCCTTTTCGCTTGTGGCGGGGCAGGTGGGTCGTGGTAGTTCAGGGCAGGGAGATGCCTTTCAGAAATTGAGAATAAACACGTCTCTAGCTGTTTCTCTTGCTTTTGTGTTAGGGAGTTAAACTGACATTGGTAAATCGCTGCAGTAGGTTGTAAATGATGTATGAAAGGGGAAGGGGGAAAAAAAGAAATCCGTTTGCAATGCAGGGAAATGTTCTGTGTTGGGGGAAATTTCTTGCAGGCATTTCCTGTGATGACAGGGCAGGGAAAGCTCTGGCATCAGAAACCTTTGACTCTAAAGGGGCGAAAAAAAAATCCCCCTCTCATTTTATTTCCATCTTGATTTTTTTTAAATTTCTTATTTCCCTGTGAACTGTCTTCCCCAAATATTCATGGGCCCTCCCCAACCCATACTTGAGTCAGCCAGACCTTTGAGACACAACCAGTGGTTTCACTCCCCGTTTGTTTGTTTGTTGGGGTTTTGGGGTGGTTTTTTTTGGTGGTTTGTTTGTTTGGTTTTTTTTTTTTTTTTTTTTTTTTTTTTTTTTTTGCAAGGCCATGTAGTTCCCATGCCTGTAACGCCTTCCCTGCAGAGGGGAATTGTGAACAACCATGGTGGAGAAGAGTAGTAGTCACATATTTAAATTACAGTGGGGGAGATTTAGCCTGAGCATCTGGAAAATCCTTTCTCAGTGAGGAGAGCGAAGCCCTGGGACAGATTATATGGGGAGGATGTGAGCCCTCCATCCCTGGAGGGTTTTAGGGCAGTTTAGACACACATCAGCTGTTTTTATGGGAGGCACAGTTCCTCCCGGTCCTGGAGAAATACGGAATAAGAAAAGTGGCTGGAGAGCACCCAGTAGAATCATGTAACCCATCTGTCTTGCTTTAAGTCCTGAGTTAGGTAACACCAGGCTGGGCTTTATCAAGGATCAGAGACCATCAAGAGGTCTCATCTGCAGAAGGAGGTTTCTGTGACTGGTGGAGATGCTCATATGAAATGATGCTGGTGAAAGGGTGCCCAACCATTTTGCCAGGCAGCTGCTGTTATTTCTTGCATGAGTCCCAACTAGTGCCTGTGAAAGTCCCTCCGCTGCTTTTTTAAGGACAACTTTTGAGGATGGGCCCTTGTGCGACGCAGTAACATCAGCGAGCTAATCCTGAGGCTAGGCTGGCTGATGCTTGAGTCTTGTGTGAATTGCAGCCTCGTATATAAAGTCTTCGTATCTCCGTGTACTTTTAATTGACAGCAACGGTCTCTCTTGTTTCCTATCTTCTTGTGTTGTTGCCTTTCTACAGGCTTGGGTGTTCCTGCCTCGGACTGACTGCTTGCCAGCAGCAGGTGAACTATTTTCCCTATGCAATCTCTACCTGCCACGGGTGTCAGCACTGGCGGTCGTCCTCCCTCTTGTAACTTCGTTATGCAAAAAGTGACCCCCTGGGCTGCTCTTGAGGTCAGTTTAAGATACAGGCTGTCCAGTAAATTGTGGACCAAAATCTAGGTGGGTGATGTTGCAAACTGCTAGTTTTGGGTGCTGGCATCCTTGGTTTAGGAATAGACAACCGGTTTCTGCCTCTGGCTTTTATCTCCCATGCTCTCGTGTCTGTCTGCGTCCTCCTTCCAGCAGCGACCAGCCGTGGGCTGGCCGGTGCCTGTGTTTCAGGGCAGCAAGCAGCAACCCTTTAGCAGTTGCTTCAGAAAAAAAGAAAGGCCTTTGAATATTCCTTGGCCGGGATTCAGATTATCTGAGATTGGCCAAAGTGCTGAAGCCCAGACACAGCCTCAGGCCCGCGGTGAAAACCTGCTATTTTGGGAGGCGAATGAATGCAAGAGGCTATTGGTTATCTGTCAGTGCAGGCAAGCCGGTAAATGAGAGGTAGTCAATGACATAAGAGATGTCAGGTTTTATTTCCAGTAAGAGCCGGTGAAGCTGGGAAAATTGCTCATTAATGCTTTATTGATATTCATGTTACTATTGAAGAAGTCTGGGGTGGGAGGTGGAGGGGGGGTCCGTGCCCATGTTAATGGGGCCAGGCTGAAAATAGGTTCTTTTATGCCTGGGCAAAGGGTATGCACTGACCGCAGGAGGTTTGACTATGTCAGTCTCTCTAAATAGAGAATAGATCAGTTCTGTGGCTGAGCCAAAAGCTTTGGAGGAAAAAACTAATAACGCAGGTCAAACTGTGCCAGAAGCATTGGAGTACTCTTTTTTTTTTTCTTCTCTTTTTTTTTTTCCCCCCACAAAGCAAAATTTAAAGCAGATTGTTGTAAAACTATGCAAAACGTTCATCTGTGGGTTTTGGGACTATTTAACCCTCATGTTTGCTTTAGCATTCTGTTTTTAGAGTAATTTGAATTTAAAATGTTCTATCAAAAGGAATTTATTTCTAAAACGTCAAATTACTTTATTTCAGAAGTGCTGATGCTGAAACGTTTGGATTTTAAAAAACAAAGCAAACTCCATTAGTCGTTTGGTGTTGTTGACATTCACAAATATTTTTCTGTCTCAAACTCCTTATAACATGCATACCTGTATATCCTGCCCAGTTTCCAGGCTGAGCGCTGCAGCTCTGCAGGGGAAAACTCCAAACCAAGCAATGCCTAGCACGGTCGCAGCTCCTGGGGCTCGCTGGAAATCTGATTTGCTGTGCCTGGTTCTCATCTCCTGCACAACTTTCCTCCCAGCATGCTTCTGTAGTGCCCTTTGCGTCAGGGATGAGAAATCAAGCAAGTTATGCGTGATTGGGAGCGTAGCATCTTCTTTACGATTGCACGGGATTAGGATAAAACCCTTCCTGCCTCAGTTTACTTGTGCACTAAAGCAGGAGCCGTGGTGCCTTTTCCTGCTATAAACGATGTGAAGGCTTCAAGCTAGGCTGCCAAAATCACTTCCCAACCCCTTCCCGGTTTGCTCTGGCTTTGCAGAAAGCCACGTGCCCCACTTGAGCAGGGAATTCGTGCGGGAGCCTCACTGGAGGGAAAGCCAGCACCGCTCTGCATCTGCGCTGTGCTTGGCCAGAGCAAACCTGCAATAACTCAATAATTGAGATAGTTTAGAAGCTAAAATACCTCTTGGTATCATGTTTAATAAAGCTCTGCTTCTCATCTGTCATCGCTCAGCCTACTTTCCTGGGCTGCAGATCAGCAGGGAGGCAGCCGACTGACGAAGCCCGGTTGGCGCAGCATACCCATCGCGGAGGTCCGTCTGTTTTCTGGAGGTCTCGCCTTTTTTTTGTTGTTGTTCTTTTTGCTATTCCCATGTGTGTTCACGTGCACAGGGAGTGTTTGATCGGGGTAGGATTTGTGGAAGGGCAGGACGTAACGTCCCAAAGGCTGGGCTTGACTCAAGACTCCTTGCTGAACCATGAACCACTCCTTTTGGATGTTATTTTAAGCTCGCTATGTTCCCTGGTCTTCTGCGTTCAGTCTGATCCTCCTGTCTGTTGGGACTTTGTCTTAATGGAGGATTGGGCATCCCACAGTTGTTAAGAAGCTTATCCTTGTTGTTCCTGGCATATGAAAGCAGAATCGTTCTTCTTGCCTTATAGGTAGAGAAAATTTTCCTTGGTGACATGTCCTACCAGTCTGCTCTCCCGAGGCAGGAAGGTTTTCCATTAAAGCGGTGCTTCCAGGAGCAATTGCTGGTAAAGGGCTGGGTATTCCCTTTTCACAAGACATCTGGTGGGGCACCCAGCAAGATGGAAAGCTGCTTGCAAATACATTCTGCCCGCCCCCCCAATATGAAGAGAGGGGACGTATTACTGTTCAATAGGTGTTGGGATGAGGAAGGTGGCTCTAGTTGGTGTTCCAGCACTGCTGCTCCTAGACCTAAGCAGAGCTTAAGGCCATGGAAGCAATAACACACAGGGTATGGCTCTCCATTGTTTTATGGTCCTTTTCGTCACCAGAAGGTTGGTTTGGTTGGAAGTTGATTAAACTTGCAGGGTAAGATAGTGATTTATGCCAAACCAGTCCTCCCAGCCACTTAGTAACCACAGTGTGAATTAAGGCTGATTAAAATCGAGGGGAGGCTCCCTTCTGCCTTGTGTAGGTTTTTTGGATCAGGCTGTCGGGAGCATCCCTCTCTGCTTGTGCTTCACCGGGTCCCTGGCTGCCAGACACTGATGGGAGAGGAGGGCATGGGCCAAAACACAGGAGCGTGGCAGTTATTATTCTAAATGAAAAGCATCTCTTCTCATTAAAGCTGAAAATTATGGTCTGCAGACAACTCTGATGGTGGTTCATGGAATCAATAAAACCCCAGTTTGTTTTGAAAGCCAAGTTGCCGATATGCCAAAATACATATTTTGCAAATTGCTTAATTTACATTTGAAAAGATCAAACCTTATTTCTTCTGAAAGCCGAGAGGTGGGGTGGGGGATGCAACACGTACACAGCAATTTAAATCTCCTTTTTGTTATCCTGCAAGATACATAATTTGATTGAAATTCATAGCAGTTGAGAAACTATTTTTTTTATTTTTTTTAAAAAACAACAACAATGCAGGGAAGCGGATGTTCTAAGTTATCAGGGAGTTTTTACTAGTTCTGAAGCCGTAGCTAATTTTTCGAAGCAACGTTTCTAGTTAAGCAGGGTGTCTTCATTTGCAGCGTCTGTCTTTTGGAGGCGTGATGGTCATCTCTACTCTTGGGGATGCTCATTACTTCTGTCTCAAGTTCTTTACTCTTTCCTAGAAACTTTGTTGACATTGGAAACGTAGGATATAAAAGCCTGTCTTAGGAGCAGCAGAGATGCATGCTGACAGGAGCGCTACAACATGAAATCATTAAGACCTGCTTGGTGGATATGAGGTGGAGCTGCAGGCTTGGATGGGGACCCGAAATGCTGAGCCTGTTGATCGTTGAGGAGTTTGGTCCCTAGCTGAGCGTGCAGACAGGCGTGAGCGATGCGGTTGGCATCCGGAGCCTATTTTAGCCCCGCCGTGGGATACATAGAGCTGAGCATCCTATCAGCCCCTGTAACATGTCAATAAAATTTACTTGAATTAGCTGCTAACTTGCTCAGAAAGGGGGAAGAAATGTAGTGGGTCAAAGAAATGGTCTGAAGAAAATAAGCCCTGGAGTCCCCCTTTGGCAGCGTTACCTTAAGCACTGAACTTCTTGCACGGCTCTGGTAAATGCTTCGTTACCGCAGGATCAATTTTGGCAGCGCTTGCTGGTACTGTTTCGATGGGTGGCTTGGTAAGAGGGAGGGCTGGTCCTGAAGATGTTTAGGAAGTCTGCTAAACGAAACCTGCTGCACCTCTGCTCCTCCACAGAAACCTGGAAATGTGCCTTCCCTCCTTAGATTGCATGGTAATTTACCTACTAGTTGTGTGCTCCCTCCTGATAGATGCCAGTGGCATGCACGCACCCTTCTGCCCTGTGCATCCCCACCCAGGGACTTTTTTTTTTTTTTTTTTTTCCTAACCAGCCTCCCTACGCGCTTGAAAAATAAAGATGTATGACTCCCACTTGAGGAGAATAGATTGTTGTTTTCGATTGCTATTCATCTATTATTTTAGAAAGTAAAATGAATAAAACTTATGCAGGTCACAGACATTAAAGAGCGTTTTTATATCAGTTTGGGAGCGCTTGTCAGCTTTGATTTATTAAGTAAAGTTCCCAGACTGGCTACTAGTGTGTGTTGTCAGTCTCTTGATAATGGATAGACCTCACAGCTGAGCGCTCTGTGATTAGACTTCTCAACTATATATTTTTAAATAAAGGCATAGCTTTCTTGGGTTTGCTCATTTCCCTCTCTTAGGCAATTTCATTCATCTTCTCTTGCCCTCCCTCCCTCTGCTGTAAATTTGTTTTTGTTGGAAGCTATGAAGAAGGTAAATGGGACGCATCTTTAAGGGTTTTTTTGTTGTTGTTGTTCCCCCCGCCTCCCAAGCTCGCTCCCAACTTAGCTTGATTGATTAAATGTCATGGGGGGACAAAACTGGATAAGCAGAAGCTATCTAAACAGTTTTCCAGAGAGACCCATTGCACGCGCTGCTCTGTTACTATGACTGCATCAGCATTTTCCCTATCAAACTGCTCTTCCTTTGGGCTTAGGGATGGAAATTACCAGAGCTGCAAGGCGAGGTGGCTGATAGAGCCCGCGACCTCTCCAAAGAGAGCATGGGCTGAACAAACCCACCGCTACCAGCCCTGGAACCTCCTCTGTAAGGTTGCTGAGAGTTAATGGGGTATCTGAAGCCTTGCATGCCTGATGAGGAATGACATGCAGGAAAGTTCAGAGGCACGGCTGTATCTCTGCTAGCAACAACTATTTGTTTTCCCTTTGGAGGATGGACCTGCGCTGCCAGGCTGAGCTCAAATCCTACTGCTTGCTTGCAGGAGCCTCTCGTAGGGTATCTCAGCAGCTGCTCGGTCACAAAGGGCAGGGGATTTGCAGTTCTTGCTCTGAGCTGCTGTTACCAGGCACGTGCTGTGATCTTCTCATAGGGACGGCAGCAAATGAATACTGAAGAGGAGTATCCTGGGCTAAAATCCTCAGCTAGAACTTTAATTACGCTTTCATAAAGAACTGAGCTGGAACGAGGATGAGATTGTTTCCCCAGGGCCTGAGGGAGCACTGGGACTAATTCGTTAGCATGGAATTGAAATAGCGCAGGTGGGAGGCCACCAAGTACCTTTGGTAAATGAGTCTTGCAGGTCCTTCAGGAAGGGCAAAACTCAATGACTTCCCCAGGACGCAGGGCTGAGACAGCAGCCTCTGGTTTTGTTATCCAGCGCCTTGGCCTCAGACCAAAACCGGTCCATGTAACTCGTGAAAATGCAGAATGCACTGGAAGGAAAAAAAATACATCCAATTGCACCAATTTCATAAGCCTTTTTGCTCTCGTATGACTCTGAAAATTGCTTTTGATTTAAAGGTTAAGATCTGACAAGCCAACAGACCTTAAAGAAAGATCTTTTCTTCTCCCTCCTCTTTTCCTCCCACTTTCTTTCAAAACTTGAAAGATGAGAACATCTGTCTGGGAACGTCTGTATGAGGAGGGCAGGAACCATTTCATTCGGGAAGCACTTTCTGCTGCCCCTCCGCTGCTGTTTCAGGACACAGCGGCTGCCCAAGAACTTGGTTTTCCCAGTCCGTATCGGTCTCTGCTCCGTCCCGCAGCAAGATCCCTGCCAGCTGGTAAGGGGACGAGTGACCCCATGGGTGATGGGTGGGTGGGATGAGGAAGAGGTCTGCGAAGAAAGCACAGTGCGGGGTTTGAAGTCGTGGTTTTAGAAGGGCAAGCGATGTGCCTGTGGTTATTTGATGTGATGGTTTAGTTGCAGGGTGCTGGTCCCATCTCTGGAGCTGGGGTATGCTTGTAGCAATGTCTTTTGCAGTTCATTAAGGCTTTGTGTTGCTGTCTCTCAGCCTGAAATGGCATTGTTTGCTTTGCAGTTCTAGTGCTCCTGCCATTATCTCCTAATAACACATGCATTAATTATTAAGCCGGCTTGCTTATTCTACACCTTTAAATGATAACCCTGCTGTACGTGCTTGCTTAATATATGCAACCCCAGTGTGTTTTGAAATGGCTCATTAGGGGCGTATTTAGCCTGTCCCTACTGACTGTTGTTTCTTAAACTGCCACAGTGACAGGCAGGTGGGAGTATCATGGGCAAATAAATGCTGGAGGCTCACGTGTTAGAGGGGTGCCTGCTGTCGGGAAAGGTGGGTTTGCCTTTTGGGAGGGGGATTGGCTACCAGACCCTCCACAGGTGCAAAGTGAAGGGTCTCCACTCATATGGGGTGGCAGGTTGGGGCCCTGATGTCAGTGGAACTAGTGGGGAAGCACCCACCAAGTCCCATTGGCGTGCCTCAACCTTGGCATTGGTGGAAGAATCTCCTCTTCTAGCCCTTGGCATCAGCAGCTCGTTCCATTGTGCCCACCTTTGGCTCAATGAGGAGGTCCCTGGCCAGGTTCATCAGCGATGGTGCTTGCTGTTGAGAGATGGTGACGTGTTTTAGGTTGGAGACGGGCCAAAGTCTCCTAGAGCTATTTCACGCATGCCTGAGGGCCAACAGCTTGCTGTAGACCCAACATGAATGCTGGTAAACCTCCATGTCCTACAGCAGAATCTGCCTAACCAGGTCCTTTATGATTTTTCTTTTTTCCCCCTCCCTTCCCAAATAAAATTGACTACAGGTAACCAGGTAAAAACCTGGAGCATTTCTCCCTTTGTCATTTCCCGAGAATGTGTAAAATAACATTCTCTTCTTTCCCAGTGCCAGGTTTGTGGCGCAGTGGTGGTTCTCGAGCCAGCTGAAGGTTGCAAGTTGGTTTTTGTCCTCTGCGTGCCCATCTCCATCCTTTGAGCCCTATGGGGACTTCGTGGGCTATTGGGAGGAGTTAAGACTTCCAGGTTAAGGACAGCAAGGGAACATAGACACGTGCTAGAAAATGTTAGTAAATGAAAGCTGCTGTCTGGACCCCCAGCCTTCTTGTTTCCCACACAACTCCTGCTGGAGCACCAGATGGGGTTTAATCAGGACCGCCGCAGTGCCGAAGGGATATTATTAAGAGACGTCTAGTTCTGGATGAGAGAAGATTATCCGGGGTTTATTTCCAGCTGATAACACTCTGCCCTTCCATAACACCTTTTATCTGAGGATCTGGGAGCTCTTTACAGACTTCAGTTAATTAAGCCTCACATTGCCCCCTGGTGTCATGGGTGAGACCAGGGCTAAGCATCCGCGGAGGAGCAATTAGGAGGGATCCGGCTCTGGCAGGGAGATAAGATAGATGATCTCCAGGCTCTTCTTTGCTATCTTATTTGCATGTTTATCTCCCCTGTGCAGTTGAGAAAAGTGAACCTAGAGGTTGCACCGCCTGCCCAAAGTCCTCATTCAACACCACGCCAGGCTAAAAACTCGTGGGATCCCCTTTTCCAGCCCCACGACCTGCTGGATGCAGAAATACATCAGTGACGCACAGTGCTGACTCTGCCCTCAAAGTCTCCCTCTTCTCCTTTCCCAGCGTTGGTTTTCCACTGGGCTCCATGCCTCGGCTCTGCTCCAGTTTCCTTCCTGCAAACCCTATCTCAAAGTCTTCCTTTAGTAGAAAATGACAACAAAACCCCCCTGCACAGGCCTCCAGAAAAAGAGCTTTTGCTGCCTCTCCCTACAAGGCCAGATTTCTCAATAGTGATTTCCCCCGAGAGTAGCTGGGCCTGAGGTTTCCTTCCCCTCCTCTTTTCTTTTCTTTACTTTCCCCTAACTGAAAATCAGGAAGCTCTAAAATCCTCTTTGAAGTAACACTGTATGAAGAGGATTTATCCTTGTCCACTTAAATATTCATGACAGCTTGCATTTCTGTTCAAAAAGACACTTGTTTATTTAGATAAGATTTAATTTATTCATAATTTACCTAAATTTGCAGGAGCGTGCATGTACATTTTAGCTTATAAGCAGCGTAATACATAAAACATTATTGAGGCATGCAAATTACACAAATACAGCATTTGAAACTGCCTGCTTGTTTTAGGCAGATAACTAATTTCTTACCCTGAGTAGAGACACAAACACAATTGCATGGGCTTGTTGCCTGGGATTCAGCGACTCTGAATTATGCTTCCCTTAATGGAAGAGGCACAGCTTTTTAGCAGGGCCAAGGCAAAGCCCGTTTTTCTTGGAGCATGAACCGTAGTAATGCCAAAGCCCTTTGCTGGCAGTCTTTTTGCAGTCCTCTCCCTGGGGGCTCGATTCGGGTTTGCTGAAGTCTCTAAGTTACTGTTTGTTTCCCCAGGATGGAGTTAGGATTTGTAGCGGGGCATCGTCTCACCAGTGCTGGAGGTGGTGGGGGCTGACAGAGTGAGCAGACATCCCTGCTCCATACCATCGATCTGGCAGCGTGGGATCTGTTCTTGCTGTGCATTGACCTTGTTCGCGTGAACGGTGGAGTTGCCCCTAATTAACCTTTGCATCCCTCGGGGCGATACGGCCACTTGGTGCTTTCCTTAGGGCAGCCTCGTAGCCCTAAAATAGCCCGTTTTCCACTTGCTTCCAGATAATAATTGCAAAAATTGGCATCTGCAGAATGTGCTAGGCCATGGAAACTGGGTTGGCTTCCTCCCAAAGCTTGACCACCACGTGCCGTAGGGACAGAAGCACGAGGGCTGAGGGCTGGAGGCATAGCAGGGGTTTTTGGGCTATGCATTTGGCAGCTGGGCAGCAAGCACCGACTTAGCACCACGAGGGCTCTGAGCACTGTTAAAAATTGTTTCTAACAGGTCCCAGTCAGGAGGTAGATGCTTGCAGTTGTATCTGTGAAATCTAGGGTATGCGCATATGAAACTTGTAGGAGGAGACATCTCAAGGACTCGAACATTGTGCAAATCTCTCTGCGTAGGGCTGCATTACCCCACAACCCGTTATTAAGATTGCCTGCTGCTTCCCATAAGATTCTGCTTTCCCTTGCCTGTAACCATGCCAAGCTGTGACTGTTTGGGCTGAAACTTCCATGGCCAGATGTCCTCTCCGGGCTCACAGGCTTTGTTTGTTCTGCACGGAGGGGTGGACAAGGAGCTACAGAGCTGTTTGATGCTTTGGGTTTTTTGTAGCTGAAATCACAGCCGACTTTTTTGATCATTTCCAAGATTGAGGCGAATGGGGAAAACACATCTTCCTTGGTTTTGCCCACTGCAGAAATGACCTATGAGTAGCTTCAGAGCCTGTGTACTTCAGGACAGGGACTGGTGCTTTTGGCGGGGTCATGAAAATGCCTTTCTAACCTTGGAAAAACCCTTCTACCTCGGAAAAAAATCTCTTCCCTGCATTAGGCACGGTGTCGAGTGTGTGATGCGCTGCAGGTTGTGATGGGTAGGGTAGAAACTGGCTGGATCTGCCTGGGAAATCCTCCCACGAGGAGGAAAATTGTACTGGCCGTGTCCCATGTGTCCCTTGTCCTCGCAGCCTTAAGACTGCCAAGTCAACCGGAGCAGGGTCTCTTTTTTTCCATGGTATCTGCTGGGTCATGCAGCAAGCAGGAGGAGGTGGATATGTCTGAATGCAGTCTGCATTTGCGTTATAAGAGACTTTAATTACAGAGGCTTAATTATGTGATCACAGCATATTTGTTTTTTCTGCAGGACCGTGCCCTCACAGCGTGCACGAGGTGGACAGTATTCACTTAATGAGTTGCTCGCGCTCAGGTGCTGCAGCGATGAGCACGATAGGAAAGCCCAGGAGAAAACTAATACCCTGTCTCAGAATAACGTGCAGCAAAAGAAGGCTTGGGGCCACCCATAGAGCAGCAAGGAGAAATCGCAATATTAAATGCTTCCTTATTAAAGGAGCTCTGCCTGTTGTGTACGTGCTCTAGATCCTGAAATGAAATGGTGTAACAAGTACGCATAGGGAGGGCTTTAGTAGTCTTACTTTGGCAATGCTTAATATAATATGAATGATCGTGTTACCTGACCGTGATCTTTCAATTTATGCATCTATGTCTGTGTGGAGGTTTGTATAGGGGGATCAGAGGTATTCTTTCCATAGGATTAATCACCGTGTTGTCCTTTTTTCACTTGGCCTTGGCTGGCATTTGTGCACAGACAGTATTTTTTGGTGGGAATGTTGTGATGGAGCTGGCAGACTCAAAAGAGTTTTGTTATCAGGTGGGGCCTGTTGGAGCTACAGAAATGCAAAGAAATTATGTATGTGGTGCTAGGCTATTGGTAATGCCATACAGGTGAAGAAAAGCACACTTCAAAAATGAGCACTGGAGAAGAAGTTGGCTTTACCCATGATTTTGGAGGGAGCGGAGATGAGGGAGTGTGTGCGTAGGAGCATGTGTATGGAGGAGAATCTCTGAATAAAAACTTCAAGTTTCAAATCGTTTCACTTAAATAGCTCATAATTGCGTGCGTTCAAATGACACAATGCTTGCACCGCGCAGAACGAGGGAAATGCAGTGTTTTGGTATGCGTGCACACACATTGATAATGTGGAGAGCTGAATATTTACTAACTATCACTGAGCATGGTGTATCGGAAAAGAATAAGCTATTGATCGGAGTTTAAAATAAATAAATAAATAAATAAAAATCTCCCCTCCCCGCCACCTGTAGATGTATTAGGGAGAAAATATTGAACGGGGCTCTCCTGGCTCCCATGCAATTGATGCAATTTATTTTCAATTTGTCAAACGTGGCATTGGAGCAGCAATTGTTTTTGGTGATTTATTAGGAATTTTCTAACCAGGGCACTCTGTCATTGGAGTTACTTCACTTGTGTCCTAGTAGATTTTTGTCTTTCTGCAAGCTCAAGCTGTGAACCCAAGAAGGTGAGTTTTTCTTTTTCTTTCTTTCTTTCTTTCTTTCTTTCTTTCTTTCTTTCTTTCTTTCTTTCTTTCTTTCTTTCTTTCTTTCTTTCTTTCTTTCTTTCTTTCTTTCTTTCTTTCTTTCTTTCTTTCTTTCTTTCTTTCTTTCTTTCTTCTTTTTTTCTTTTTTTTTAAAGCAAAAGGGAAAACCAAAAGAAACTAAGCCAAAAAGGGAAATGGGGAAAAAGAGAATTGACATATTTTAAACATGATGACAAGATCGGCTGTTTAAATTGCCTCTGTGAATTGATTTAAAACATGTTGGTAGGCATATCTATTTCATTAACTGTCTTTCTCCTTCATTTCAGTCACTGGAGTCATTGCCTCTTATTACCTTCTAGGCTCATGATATCTATCCACATGGTTATTTTAGTTATTACTATCTGTATACAGAAAATATAAGAGGCAATTTTGTGACAGAAGCAGCTTGGGAGGGATATGGGTATAGTGAAATAAATAATTTGAATTCTGTATGACACCCATGATATAAAGCCATCAGGATTACGATAGCATTAGTGCTAGGTGTGCATTTTGGTCAGAACCTGTGGGAAAAGTGTATGGGTTTGTGGTATCAAATCTGGACCTGGTAATGAAGCGTTTTTGCACCTTGAATAACCAATAATGACCCCAAACCAAATTTTCTCCTGTGAATTAGGTGGTCCAATGTGCGCATGGTATTTTTCAGCCCTTCCGACTGCTGTGGCATCAGGAGTTTGGTGAGTGTGAAGTGTTTTTTCACTTACCTCCCACTCTGAGATAGAGCTTGGGGAGCAGGAGCATCCTGTCTGTGTCCTCAGGCACATTAATGATCTTGTCCCTCCAATACACGGGGAATATTAAGTAACAGGTATGGTGTGAAAAGGTATATGCAATGTACGTAGAGGCTGCTGAGTGTTACAGGGCGCACCCTGTGAAGGTTTGCCTGCTAGGACTAGCTGGGGGAAAAAAAAAAAAGAGGGAAGCTTTTTGGGATGCCTTTCCCAAAGCTCAGTAGCCCAGAATTGAGACATTTCCATCACTTCTTTGCAGACTGAAAAAACCCAGAGAGTTCCAGATTATTTTCACAGTTTCAAAAATGCTGTAGCTTACAGTATTTTTTTCCAGCACTCTGCAGAGTCATTAGCTTGCTTACAGCACTTAAAAGAAAAATGTGATGCTTGGGAGACTTAGCTTCTGTTTGCTGTCTTTACCACCAACTAATTGGTTGGGTAACGAGCAAATATTTTTCCTCTGTTCCTCAATTTCCCAGCTTTTTGGTTGGATAGCGAGCAAATATTTTTCCTTTGTTCCTCAATTTCCCAGCTTTTTGACTTGCAAGTAGGAAGAGAAAAAGCTGCTAGTGGTTGGCAGATAGCAAAGGAAAGGGTGTTGCGGCGAGGCAACCGGAGTCACGCTCGAGATGCGATTGCAGCTCTTGCTTCCCGCAGTTGCTCGTGCTGCCCCCTCGTTTCGCGCCTCTTCTTTGCGTTTGCATCCTATAGGCCTGGTCTTACTCATCCTATGGACCTTCAGAGCAGGTGCCCGGTGGGGAAGGGAAGGGGTGAAGCTCTGCAGGAGCGGCTTTGGGGCTGCGTGGGGGGAGCGGGGCGGTGTGACCGATGGTTACTGTTTGGAAACGGTCAGAACAAAGCATCCAGGAGACTTGATAAGAGCACTGGAATGATCCTATTATCAGAGTAACTGCGGTGGGAAGAGACAGCTCCTGGCTGCACCTACGAGCATTACCTTGATTTAAAGGCAGTGTTTGTGGCTTAAACTCTGAATTTCCTGGTTTGGCTTGGTTTAATTCAGAACCCGAACAAAGCACGCTTGGTGTATTGCAAGAGGATGCTATTCACACAGCTCCCTGTTAAAAAAGCGATGTCGCTCCACAGGCGCGGGCACAATGAAATACACCAGTGGTCTTAATAAAGCATGTTGTAAAAGCACTGGCTTATTGAAAGCATGGGCATCCTGAGTGCCGGGAGGAGAATAGAGCGCTGACCTGACAAGTGAGAGCCGACCTCTTCAAGGAATTGATCCGTTGCACGAGGACGCTCTTGCTGTAAACAGCAAAGCTTCCTGAAAGGGTGACTGTGGACACGAGTTGCGAAGCACTCCTCCAGACTGAAACCTTTACCCGAGCCGTGGGGCTCGGGAAAGGTGGCTTTTCACTTGGCTCTTCGCTAATGACGCAGCACCCAGACCCACCGCCTAGGGTTTTAACCTGTCCTCTCTCACTGCTGAAGTGAACCCACGCCACCCCAAAGCAAAGCCCAGGCCTCGTGGCTGCCTGCGAGCATTGCTTTAGCTCCCTCCTGCCCTTTTAGTACGTTAATTCACTGTGTGCGTTCAGGCCAGAAATCCAAGGACAGCTTGGCAGGAGGTTCTTTGGCGTGAGAGCAGCAGCTTGGTGCCCCTCGCACGTAGTTTTGGGAACGGCAGAGGGAGGGTGTTCTGTTGTTCGCTTTTTCCCCCCGCTATCTCAATACAGTTGCTTGATATATTTGGGATGGTCCATTTATCCTTTGGTAACTCCTCTTTGTCTCTGTATGAAGGGAATACCTCGCTTTTTCGAGTCTGAAGGGCCGGTCTGAAGCTGCATGACCGCAGAGGTCATTCTGCTTGGAGAGGCAGCTGCGGTTGCTCCTTGCTGGCGTGCAGGACTCTCTCAGACTTCATTCCTCACACCTAGTTACCTCTGCATCCACCACTAACAGCAGCAGACGTGAACCCATCACCCCGCCACCTGTGGAAGGGCTGCAGGAGAAGCCCCTCGCGTTAATTGTGAATGCATCCCTCTCAGGGTCGAATTTCCGAGGCCCGTTGCTTAGAAATGTTAATGCTATTTACTGTAGTATGTGCCGGAAAATGGCATTTCTCAACATCTGTTTTCATTTAAAATTTCCAAAGCCTTTTTTTTTTTTTTTGCACGCGGCTTTCGGTAACGATGCCGCCTTGTACTTACTGGGTGGCAGGATGGGAGGTGGCAATCTCCAGCCCAAACAAAGCGAACCCAAAAATTTTATTAATGAAGATTTGCAGCTGCTCCTGGGACTTGGCAACTGCCTGCAAAAGCTGGTGACAGGATTCATCTCGTGAAACGCGCCCGTGATAGATATCAAGTGGGAGTGATTAGCGAGAGGTGGTTAATTCATGAGCGGGTTTTGCGTGTTGGCTGGGGAGTAATTTGGTTTCCGGAGGCAGCAGAATGTATTATTTTTCTTCTCTCTCCCCATACCTCCTAAAGATGCCGCAAGCCTGAGTTCGTAAAGCAGCAACTGTTGCAGCCACTCACCTCCTTTACAAGCCAAGGTTGATCAGCCTGGAAAGGAGAAGGACCTGGTGAAGCCTGAAAAGCTGGGATGTGCTTAGGGAGGGGAGGGAAGGGTTAAAACCAGGCAGGCAGTTTTTGCAGGTGAAGGCAGCAGTGATAGTTGTGGCAGACAATCATCCTTCTGGACCTGGGCTGAAAAATTTGCTAATTGAGGCAGGACTTATTTCCTGCGGGAGAGGTAGCCTCCCTGTTTTCAGGGCATTAACTGCCCCTTATTGCAAGGGTCAGGGGCAGGTGTCCCTTTGGAGATGCTCCTTGCCTCATCCTAAGACTGGTTTACCTGAAATAGTGTCAGCTATTTTCCTCCTATTTTCATCCATCCCTGGCACTTTCCATCACCACCTTGTTACAGGCTTGGCAGGGGAAAGAGGCGGGGGGAAGAGAATGGGAAAGAAATCTTTCATTTCCATTTCCAAAGCTGCGTTTCAGCTCCTAAAGAGCAGGCGCGCAGAATTGATGCTCACGGAGCCACCTCTGACAGCTCGACGCTGGGGGAAAACCTGTGCTTCCATTTCCAGCCCTGTCCCCTGCGGGCAGAGCGAGCCGAGCTGAAGAGTTCACGGGGATCAGCGGGGAGAAGAAAAACAATTTGATCAAGGGGCCCTGGAGTCAGGCACATGGAGAGACTGGTCTGGTGGGGTGTTTCAGCTTTAATCAGTGTCAAGTTGATTTTATTTTTAGAGAAGTAATGATATTAAAAATAAAAGGAGGGGGAGTGAGTAAAGCACCTACAGGTGTATGGGGCAGAGCCCCCATCAGCTATTCAGCTGGTCCTTCCTAAAAAGCTCCAAGCTTTTTAGAGCTAATCATATTAGATGTGCGTGATGTTGTGGGGTTGCAGGTGCAGTATTTTACCTCGCATAGCCATGCATACCTAATGCATTAGCAGTATTCGTCTGTTTTGTAGTATGTGGGGTGGGGTATCGTTTTATGCCATGAGCAGTGTGGCTCTGGGGGGGCGGGGGGGGGGAGGATATCCCTGGGAAAGCTGCTTCGCTGTGTCCAGACATCGGGACTGGACTCGCTGCCGGCAGCAGGGCGGGTGGTGGTGGTGGTGGTGGTCCCATCAGCCCTCAGCCATCTCTGCTAAGCTGCCAGGGAGGACAGCAATTAGATTCAGTTACGGTGCTCTCGAGGAGCTGCCTCTGTGTCCTGTCATTGCCCATGGCCAGTATTAGGTATTTGTAAGAAAGATTGAAGAAAAATCCTGCAGCAGGCAGATATGAGGGTCATCTACCCTCCAGACAGGTCCTGTCCGAACTCTTAATTGCTAGAAACTGCTTTAAGACCTGAAGCCTGAAGTTTTTATTATCTGTCCCAAACTGCTCCTCCATTTTAGCATCAACTGCCCTCACTCACCCTCGACACCCATAGAAACCTTTGATTCTTTCCAAAACAGTCCAAAGTCATGTTCTTGCTGACACACACAGAGATAGAAGTGAGCTGGTGTTTTGGGGAGAGGCGTCCCCTTTTTATAGGCAGCGAATGGAGACTGTCTCCAAACGTGTCCCTCGGGTTTTCAAGACGTTTTTCATCTGTGCAGAGAAAGTAAGGAAAACCTGTGGGTGGCAGACTGTTGCCTGGAGAAGTACTGCTCTCTTCATCTGCTTTCACTCAGCCCCAAATTATTCCCTGTTAGTGATGGTCATATACATATATATATATGACCATCATATATTTTTTAAAAAAAATTAATTTTTTTTTTGTTTTTTGTGATCTGAATTGCCCCAGCAAAGCTAATCTAAAATCAGTGTTGAGAGAGGATGAAAGTTCACTTCTTTCTGTGCCAAAGAACATGAAAATGAGGGTTTTCAAACTTCTCTGGCGTTTTCTTTTTCTTCTGAGAGAAAGGTAGTAGGAAAACAATAAAATAAGGCTTCCAGCCTGGACTCCAGCTGCCAAGAGAATTATTAGGCTTTTTTTGAGCCTAGTCTCAGGAAGAGCTTTTTTACATCCCAAGCCAGGAAGGTGAGATGAAACACTGATGCTTGATGGTGCATAGGCAGGCCTGTCTTTTAATGTGCAGCTGCAGCCAGCAGTGAAGAGGTCAAGTCATACGATGCCGTCTTCTCTCCCAGCCTCGCGTCAGGCAAAACAATGAATTTTCATCATTTTACTCCAAGTGCGAAAAAGCGCCTTTGTTGCAGAGATCGTGCTGTTCTTGCAAAGACAATGAGTCTGTGCAGCATAATTGTGACCCTGTGCTGGCAGAAATGCCAGAGTGGTTTAATGAAGAATCCTAAGCAGGGGAAAAAAACCCCCAAACACACTCGTTTGCTCGCAAGCCTGCAGAGGTGAGCTGTTCCTCTTGATAGAAGAATGGGTAAAAATTGGCCCATACAGCTCTTATCCTATCTCAATTAATCAAGATAATGGTCCACTTGCAATGAGCCACTTTTACCTCACTACCTCCTGTGACCTCTTTGAATTTCGTGGCATCGGTGGTAATGCAATGATGCGAGTCCCGTGCCCAGAAAGCCCAGGTCTTTGCTGAAAAACAGGAGAGAGTGACCACGGCCATGGCATCGTGGTCATCCTGGCCTGTTGACGGTGGTAGTGTGCAAGTAGAGGCTCCTGAGTGGAGCCGCAGGTGACTTAAGCCTGATCTTAGCAATCAACAGCTTATTCATCCCAGCTTCGAGTGTCATGCTCTAGTAACCAGGCAGTTCTTGTTGCTCATCTAGAAATCCCAATCGAATGCCTTCATTATCACACAGCAGTGTTTCCTTTGTGGATAACAAGTCATACTGCGAGCATTAATGTAGCGTCGTATGGATCTGTGTTGTGGGATTTTTGTAAGCTCTGATTGAAGCTTTTCCTGTGATTAGGGTATTTATTCAGGTGTGCGAGGGGGAGTTTCTGTTGTCTAGTATGATCTGAGTTTGCAGTACCTCTCCAAGGGGTGATTATAGGGGCGTACCTTACGATGTCAAGTTAATAAGTTGCATGCGTGAGACCTCTGTTTTCCTTTGTCCCATCTTGTGTCCGACACTGGCATTGCCATTGTCTTGCTGCATGCGAAACGGTAATCTAGACATCGCCTGGGATTTTAGCAGCTGTCTAAAGGGGGTTGTGGTTGGAGCATCATCCTCTCTGCAGAGCATAGACATCTTCTTGCAGAGGTGGGCACGCAGATGCACCACAGGAGGGCGAAAGGCATGAGTTCAGCTTCTTGTCTGCCCAAGAACAAGAAAGCAGTCTGGGGACACGAGGAATGGTCTTTTCTTGTCGTATAGAAGAAACGAGACATCGGTTGGGGCAAGGGCTTCATGTCCAGCAGCTGCAGGAGTTGAGAGGCAAAGTTGCTCCATGCTATCTGAAAACCCTGATGCTTTCATTCCTTGAGGAGATCAGTTGTGCTTCCTTAATTGGGATGGATGTGTAATTTGGGGAGAGGCTGGCGGGACAATCTATCAATTCTACCAATGCAAAATGATAGGAAGTGGCATCCTCCCACTGTCTGCCAGGCTCCCAGCCTCCTCCACTGCACACCTCATTACTCCCTTTGCTTCATCTGGATAGCGTTCATCCTTAATGATGGCGGAGTGATATTAAGTTTCTGCAGTGTTATTTGATTATTACCTACCCGCTCCTTGTTCCTTCTGGAATAGCAATGGGGCATATTTCCAAGACGTCATGGGTTGCTAGATCTGGGCTGATGGTTGCAAGGTGAGGGAGAAGTACGTCGATACTTAGGGTCCTGCTGGGTATGCATAGTATTTCAAATTCAGCCTTTCCATCAGTGTTTCTGGCCAGACTTCTGTTTTCCTGGCTCCAGGAGAAGTTTTAGCTGTGACACCAGCAGGAGGAGGGTGCTCGGTCCTGCCAGGGAGTCGCAGAGCTGAGTTGTGCATTAGACAGAAAGCTGGGAGGTATAATAAAATGGGCAAAGCTTGGTGTTACAGTACAAATATGCGTGTCCAGGCCAGAAAATAAAGTAGTTAAGTTATCCTGCGGGTTGCAGGCAGCGTGGGCTATAAAACCTGGTCCTTCTCACCTACCTCTTAGTGAGCCTCGCGCAGCATCTGAGAGGCATTCCCTGACCCTGTGAGAGATGTCCTTGTGGATCTTTTTTCTTGCACCTGACTTTCTCACTTTCTTCATCATCAGGCACTTCAGACGCTCGCCATTAGTATTAGCCACATGGGCCGCGTTTTGTCAAATGCTCCCAGTCCGTTTGCGAGGTGCATGCCAATTGCAGCTCGCTTGTCCACCAAGTCAAGTAATCTCTTCAAAGACTTCTAACGAGTTAATAAGGATTGATCTGCTTTTCATGAGATCATGTTGACTGTTCTTAATGAACCTAGGCATTTTCAAGCCTTTCCTTCCCCTTAAAAATTAGCTTCCAAATAAATACTCTTCTTCCAGTCGATGGGCAGCTGATTCTTTCTACATATCCCCAGCATGCATTAAGATTTTGATTGAAGGAGGCACCCCTCCAGCTTTTGTGATGGTCACGTGCGTTGGTTTTGGAGGGGGGTTTAAGTTTAAGCAAAAGCTTACACTTGGTCCTGAATAAAGATGGATTTAATTACAACTAACTGTCTCATTGAGTGATGGCTTGAGAAAGTAGGTTCAGGCCTGATTTTTCTGAAAGATACATAAGATTTAGTTGCTAGCCATCTGAAAACAGCCAGATCTTAATTTTCTTTTGAAGAGGCTAAGCCTGGAGTAATACAAATAAGGGTGGGAAGAACATTTCAATAGGAGCCCTCAGAGCAGTGAAATTAGTGATTTTCCCCACAAAAAAAACCCCATTGCTGTTAGCAACTTAGATAATCCACCCTACTCACTGTAGCAATGACAGGAAAGAGATGTCAGAGTAATGGGGTCTTTGGGAGTTGACTGGTGGTTCTTGTATAAATGTCCAACTACTTGCACTCTCCGTTCCCTGTCTTACCCGTTTTAAGGGAAATCCGTAAGACCGAAGTCCTGCTTTGTCATTGCTTCCCCTGTTTGTTAAATCCCTTGCGCGCATGTTACCATCTGGTCCCTAATGCTTTGTGTCAGTTTTAAGTTCCCCTAAGCTTTCATTGACCATTTCTTGTGTTATCTGCACACTCCCTAATTCCTCTTCTCCTCTCCCTGGGGATCTGATCCCTGACTTAGGCAAATCCTCATCCTCTTCATTTGCGAACACAGATGGAAAAGTAAATATTGTAAGTGTCAGTGTCAGCTTCTTATCCTCTCCTGCCTTCAATTTCCCTGTGTCACTCTTATCTGCACTGTATCCACTTATCTCCTGTGTATATATAATGGTCTTTTCCTTTACTGTTTTTGTAAAAGCCATGAGATTCTCCGTCGTTAACTGTCTTTGTTCCTTTAATTATATACTTGTGTGTTTACCTTCCCGAGTCCATGTCCCCTACTTCTAACACATCCCTACTTCTAAGCAGGTGAGTTTTCTTTGTACGCCACCTTGATTAAAGATAGGAACATACCCAAATCCCGTGTTTTGAAAACTCAGAACCTTGGGCTGTTTGAAGCCGAACCTGAATTCTGCGTCGAGCCAACATTTTTGTCTCTGCTTTGAATGCTGCTGTGACTCTTTGGGCGGTGCACGTGCGAGCTATAGAATATAATGCCATCACAGCCCTTGTAGTGATGCACTGTATGAAATCAAGAGTGGTTTTTATGTCTGAGTGTCTTGATTTTCCTGTCTGTGAGATAGTATTTCCTACAAAGAGAAGAGGAAAGAGTTGTGCAGGTGGAAGCTGCTGCTACAGAGGGCAGCCACTGGCCGAAGTGGGAGCTGAGCTGCCTTTTCTGTTGTGATTTTCTTCTTTTTTTTATTTTTTTTTTTGGTGGATGCAGGAGTATCTGGGGCGAGACCGTACCTATGCGGCACGTGTAGTTTAAACCAGAACATGAACAGCAAACGCCCAAAATCTTTTGAAGCATCTTGCTCCTTGGAGAGCTGCAGCCCTAGTGGATGGTCCATGCTTTGTGGTAACATCTGATCCACCCCAAGCCTCGTGATTTGTGGTCTGATCATCACTGATGTTATAACTTGGTTATGAATTGATTTTTTTACCTGCAAATGCTACACAATAGTGTTTATTACATAACCATTCCCATCAAGAAAATGTCTTGCTGTATGATGTACAGCAATACTAAATGTTGGCGTAGCATAAGGGCTCTGCTTTTTGCAAGATGCAGCAGTTTGTAATTCCAAGATCAATATGATGATGTGTTTTCTGAATTTTAATGGATAAACTACATTGGTGTTTGTTGTTTACCTGCTTTCAGATTTTTTAACAAGTGGGTCTAGTGATAATTACCAAAATTCTGTAGTCGCAGGAGGAGAGGGAAGGGCGGGGGGAGGGACGGGGACCTGGATCCCTCATAACTGTCCAACTGGGCAATTATCTCCATACTGTATGTGCTGCTTTTCTATAAATGTTGAAATTCAGTAATTACCACTAGAGCCAGCCGTGACATTTCGAAAGCAGATACATAACAAATTGGGATGCCATGGAGTCATTAAAATTCAGATATCAAAACAGCTCTCCCTATTCTTCTTTGCATGAATCCATCTCTTTGTTTCATGAGGAATTCAGTTGCCAATTAAATACCTTTTCTTTTCTTTTTCTTCCTTTTTTTTCCCCCCCTCTTTTTTCCCTTTTACAAATGAATTTTAATCTTCATGAAAGGAGCTGAACCGACAGTCAGTGCTTTAGGAAAAAACATGGGTGAGTTTAGTCCTTCCTAAGAAACCCAGCCAGCACCTCCCCAGCTTTGGAAATTGTATTTATATTGAAAATTCAAGGGGGGAAGGATGTTTTTCCCAGCAATTCCCCTTTTCTCCTTCCGGCACCGTTTCTCTTTCTCATCCTGTAAGGGAAAACATCTCTTAAGGTTGCTAATAACTTTGGGAAATCTTTTTTGCCTGTCCCACCAGGGCTTTGGTTTCATCGCCAACAGGAATAGCTCAATTATTTTCCAAACTGTTATTCGCGCTGCGGTCTCATAGCAATCTCTGGCATCTGGCAGTTGTTTTGTGGGTTGGTTTTTTTTGTTTGGTTGGTTTTTTTGTGTGTGTGAGTGGGGGTGGTGGTGTTTTTTTTTTTTTAACAATGTTGTCTTGTTTACGGGCTTGACTCTTGGGAGACAGGATTTGATGCCTCCCAATCAGTCTCTAATGAAACGGAGGGATTGACAGCGTGGAATTGATCCTTCCTTTGTAATCCTGCAACAGCAAGACATGTTTGTTTCTGAATCTGTCAGTGGGTTGTATGTAAACCAGGTGTAATGAGGAACCCGTGAGCTGAAAACAAGGAGAACAGTGGTTTCATAAACCTCACAAGGAGAAAAACCTGTAGGGTTTCTACACCTCCTCTCTTCCCACACCCAAGTGCTGCTCGTATATTTTTCTGTGAATGTCTTTTAGAGACAGCGGGATGAATTTGTTCTGAGAGGGGCTGACGTACATGGAGGTAATCCTGATCCGTAAGCATGGGTAAGCACCATGAGCCTAAATACTTAAGTGAAAGGGCTTGGAGAGGTCCGTGCTCCTAAAAACCCACGGCTTTTGTTTTTTATGGCTTTACTCCACACTCTTTCTGTAGCTCGCCAGTAGCAAAGGTGTCCTCACCTCTTGGACAACACCCTGACCTCTCTATTTCAGGCAGATTATTTATTGCATCCTTCCTCTAAAAATAATTCTGCTGAGACTGAAAGATTTCACTTTGCACTGCGCTAAAGGAGGAGCTGCGTTAGGGTGTACAATTTTAAGAGGCCTCGAGTCCATCCTTTGGTTATCCAGTAAAGGACAGCTTCGTTTACTCCTCCATCAGCTCCTCTCCGGGAGTAAAGCCTTCCATGAGGCCCACTCAAGGAGAGCTTGTCTACGGTTTATTCTCGAGCCTGATGCATATGTGTTAAGGTGAATAGGAATTATATTCACTTCAAGGAGAGATGAGGCCCTTGTGTTGACTACATTATCATTTATACTAACAAAAAGAGCTTAAAATGTTAGCATATTCTTTTGAAAACGGAGCTTTGCATCCTATTAAGAGGAAGGAAACACAACCCGCGGCGCATTATGTTTCCAAGTGCCTGTCAAGAAGCGCTTACGGCTGTCGCCTGCTTACTGAGCATCCAGCTATAGGAATAAATTGGGAATTGCTACCCGTGTGCTGATCCCCTAACCAAGAGGCAGGAGACACCGTTTGATTAAAATCCAGCCAAATACAAATCTTGGCTCTGCGTTGGACAGAAACTCGGGAAACTGGGGGTTTGAGAGCTGCAAAAGTTTGCTCGTGTGGAAGGCGTGAGTAGAAACGCATCTTCCAGCTTAGTTTTGGAAGGTGGGTGGGGGAATTTGGATGAGATTCCCCCAGCTTGCAGCACTGTGGATTTTGGCAGGGTGATTTCTAGCCCAGCTGGAATAGAGAAGAAAAACAAACTTAATTTAAGCACTCTGATTTGGGAAAAGCACTTAAACATCAAGATTGCATCCTGCTGGTATCAGAAGGTTGGTTTAGGTGCAAGGGAATAAGCGGAAAGTCTTCAGTTCCAGGTGGATAAAAGTTTGCAATATATGTAGCACATGGCTGTCTTGCAGGTAAGTTACGTGCTAACCTGCCTCCCATTCCCTAAAGCTGCTCTTCCATCCCCTGAGGAAGGCAGTAAGTTCCACCTGCATCAGTCCAAACAGAGTCTTTGTTTTAAGGTAAGACGAGAGAAAACCCTAAATCCCAAACAGAAAAACTCAAAAAGCCCTTCCCCGAGCAGGGCTTTTGGAGATAAGCTGCTGCTTGGCAATTTGCTAACTTGAACTTTTAGCACCACCGGTAAGTCTTACTAGAACCAAAATCCACCTTGAGGGGAGGAAGCAAGATTGTCAAACGGGCTGCATGCAGGAGGTGCAGCATTGCTTCATCAGGCTGCTGAGTCTGATGCTTTGAGTCTTTTACGACTGCGTCCTCCGGTTTGGAAGGAAATCACTCGTTTACCCTTCGCCCGTCTCTGCTGAGTTGCACAAGGAGGACGCGTGCAGCTCCCGTACCAACACAACCTTGGTTTTGGGGTGAGAGTGGATGTTTTCCTTTGGGGCAGGGGCTCAGCACAGCATCTTCAAAGAGCATCTTTCCTGAGCTGGAAAACCAGAGACAGTTGTTAGAAGACAACATTTTTATTTCTGTAAAGGCCCCACAGCTAAACGTGTGTACGTGACTGCCTGCTGGTGAGCGTGTCTGTAAGTTGAGAACTTCAGCTGCTGTAAAGCATTGCAGATTTGCTTCAGCCAACAGCGTAGGGCTTCTTTACTGGGCAAAGCAGTGGTCATGGACACACACTTTCAGAGCTCCATCATGCACAAGCTGCGGGAGGTTAGGCAAGAAATGACATCAGGCAGGCTTTGCTAACAGGCTGGATGCGTCTTTATTGGCATCTGTGTTATCTCAGTGCAAGTCCGTACACGCTGACACGTGTTGCATCTGTCTCTGTGAGTGTGAGCAGGTGAAATGAAGATGTCTTGCCGTCCTTTCTCATCAACAGTGGTGCATTTAAGATCCCACTGATACGCAGAGCGCTGTTCCCTTCCCTGTCCACTTTGATTAATTTGGTGCCTCACTTCTGGCATCTGTGAATTTGTCTTGGTTTTGCTCTTCCCCTTGATGCAGAAGTTTCTCCCCCTTCTTTTAACCACCATTCTGCTACAAAGCCCTACCCTATCTAGGCTGGCCTGCCACGGTGAGACCAGCAGGAGATGATGTGCTAAGTCCCTGTGCATCACAGAGCACAAAATCCAGCCGCGAATCCTCTTTACAAGACTCCAGAAACCGCTGCTAACGGCAGCGCATCGGAACCGGCAAAAGCGCTGCTGCTGTCAGGCACTTCAAACCCGGCGATATCAGGAGGGTTTTGGGCTTGCACAAAGTACTTTCAGCTTTAACACAGAGGAGGGAATAAAAGCTCAGCAACAGCGAAGTCCATTGGAAAGGTTTCTTGTGTGTGCAGTAAGATAATATATGGTAATGAGGACAGCACCGAGTTGCTGTAAGTTACAAGAACTTATCACTGCTCTCTGCTGTTGCAGCATGTTCCCGGGATTCGGTCTCGCCAAAGCAGCGTGAATAGATTTATTTTGTATTGTTAGACTGTCAAGCCACTGCAGAGCAACAACTTCCAAATGATAACTTCTCCAGTGTGCAGAAGTTGTGAATTACATGCTTTTAGTCCCTGGCAATCAAACGGGGTGGGTTGACAGCTGCTCTGCAGAAACCTTCCTCCCACTCCCTTTCTGTGCTTGCCACGTATGGTCAGCGGCTTGGCATTAGCTCCCTCCTACCAAACCCAATGGGGCTGTTATTAAGAATTATATCAATTTATTTCTAGCAGCAGAGTGTGCCAGAGCAACCGAGCATGTAATCAAGGAGAAGAAGGAAACACTTTCTTACTGATCCCAATGTGATATTAGCTGGACAAATTTGACTTGGTGGGGTTGGTCTGGAAGGAGTTGGGTTTGAAGAAGGGGGGGGCGGCCCGGGCCAAGGGAGTGTGTTGCGGTGAGACACCACCTTTCCTTGCCTGGTGGGTCAATGTCTCTCTTCTGGGGCTTTGGCCGCTGTTGCTGTCCCTGCGATGGAGATTTGGGTTTGTAGGTGTTGGGGGTGACTTCAGCGTGGAAACCGTCAGAGCCAGGCCATGCGGAGCTGGAAGAGGTATGGTTGCGGGTGGTGTTTAATAGTATCGTTGTCCGTAGCTGTAGGTGACACCACGAAAGCATACCCATCGAAGGGGTAACCTGCAGCAGGCTGGGTAGTTCAGCCTTTACGCAGACTATGTGGGCATGGGGGTAACTCCTGCAAGAGCAGGAGCTCCTCTTGGATGTGGAATAAAAGGGAAGGATTGAGAATTGGAGCCACAGAGATGAAACACGTAAGGAGACTGGGAGGAGAGCCCAGGCTTTTGTATAATTGTTCTTGAGCTTTCATTTAGTTCTGAAAAGGTAAAAATACTGGCTGGTCCTTGGTGTTCATGACTGAGTTGCCTTTTTTCCCCTTTCCTTTGGCTCTTCTGAATATCTACAGGAGTTTATTTCTTCTTGTGGTGGGTGTTGCACACATAGGTCTGGTCTGCGTGCCTTTTTCTGGATTAATACAATTATTGGGTAGGAGTATAACTTCACAGAAACCAGTACTGCACTGCTGCCTGCCTCATGGTACGGAGGTACAGGCACTGGCTTGTGAATGCAGAACACTGTGCAATAGCATTTGGGCTGGAAAGTATTGCTGTTGTTTTTTTAATATTCCAGTAGAGTTTGAGACTGTATCAAGAAACTTCTTTGAAAAGGAAATAAACCCATAAATTATAGCATAGTCTTTGCAGAAAGGCAAAAGGAATACAAGATTGTTTAAACATATTATTTGCTGACCTTGACAGTTTACTTGTAATGTTATTTAAGCATTTGGTTTTGCAGGGCGGTGTTCTTATTTATTTATTTAATAAGCTGCCAGCTTACAAATTGCAAAACTTTTGCTGTTCCTCTTATCTTCTGCAGAACCACTGAGATGGCAAAATATATTCTCTGTCTCAACAATTCAGTCTATATTTGCATGAGGAAATTGGAAAGCAAGTTGTTTTTCTTCGTTTGCATGACAATACCCAGAGCGCAATACAATTCACCATTTAATTTGTGATAGTTAGTGTGCGAGAAGAATGGGCCCAGCAGTTTGGCTCAGTTTTGTTGCTGATGTCATCGTCGTTGTAATTAAAATTGATTTATAAGTAAAGGCAAAGAAATCTAAACTACCTGTTTATTCAGCATATTGTCGACCTGTGGAACACAATGGTTGGGGATGCCGAGTTCGGATCTCCTGCCGGAGAGAGACGCTGGAGGAGTTTTGCTGAATTAAGTTTTCAGGGTTGAGCTTCTAATTAGTCAAATATTTCCAAGTGGGTGATGGTGGAAAATATCAGAGTAGGCAGCAACAACAGCAGCAGCTGGACCTCCACCGGCTTTGCAGGACCAGATTGCGGGAGCATGAACGAGGAGTCCATTGGGACATCCTTCCCAGCATGCACGCACAGGTTTTATAGCATAAAACTTAGTACCAGGAGTGACTTAATCCTTGACTTGTTGCATAAATTGGGCTACAGCAGTACATCTCTCCTGATAACAGCTCAGGGCAGTTAATAAGCACTTGATTGGATTGGGGAATCCCTCACATGCAAGGAAAACGTCTGAAATAAAGCTCTGAGGTAAGGCATCCCTCGCAGTTTGTTAGTATTTTGTGTCATGCTGGTATTACTGAAGATGGTTTAATGTTTCAGGTGGGGTCTAAAAGTGTGAGCTATGAAGCTTGTACTCCCAGGTTTGGGTTTTTTTAGTCAATGGAGAGAAACAGGCAACCTCAGCGGATGATTTGTCTCAGCTGAAAATAGGCATTTGAGGAGACTTGCCTGCTAAAAGTGCTCATTTCTCTCTTTTGACTGTAAGAAAAATCTCAGGTGACTGATTCATTCTTCAGTGTCTGACTTGAGATATCTGTCCTGCTTGCTTCAAACAACTTTGAAGCTTTTCGCTGCTTTCTGAGTATTTTAAGAGGAATTGAATTTCCTGACTTTCGCTGTACGTCACTAGGCTAATCCTTGAGCTGGAAGCAATCTGTTTCAAGCGAGACAGCGCGATCGTAATTATGAAGCTGTTGAGACAACAAGAAGTGTTTTGGACAACTGGTTTGGTCACGAAGGAGTTTTGAAAGGCAGATTTAGGCTGATGCCAAATAGGCTTTGAAAATCCCACTATGTGCTCTTCAGAATATGCAGGAGCAGAGATTTTATGAGTAATCCCTGTACTTCTTCAGCACAAAGAAATATTAACATTAGATAGCAATCATCTGACTTTGTGAAAGAATAAATAAGGCTAGAAACATTGAATGGTTGGAGAAAACTGTGTAGCAAATGAAAATCTGTTTTGCTTGCCCTCTACAAGCATGGGCCGAGGTTGGAAAAAGGCTGAAGTATTGGTCTTTTTTAAATATGGGTCACTGGGGAGGAGCTAGAGGAAATATGTGTACACATCCTTAATGACTGTAGTTACCCTGAGTGTGGTTTTTTTCCTTGTGTTAAGTGCTAGGGGTGTCATAGATTGAAAGTTATATTTTGGGGAGTGAAGCTTATGATGTGAAAGAGAGAAGACAGAGCAACCTAAGAATAAAACGCTCTTTCAGTGCTGCTTCAGAGATGCTGTTGAGGCTCATAAAAAATACTAATAATCTGTGATAAGAGGTTCCCCTAAAAGAAGGGATTTCTCCAACCCTAGTGCAGCTACTACCAGCAGGATACAAAGCGACCCCAAGACATCTATTTTATGTTTTCATTAAAAAGGAGCCTGTAAAGATGTCAGAAGCATCAGGAGGTCGTGGCCACCTCCTCCCCTCCATCCTACAGAAAGGAGCTGGAGCTGGGGGATGCTGCCCATCAGACCCTGCTCAAAAAGGGGAGCTCCCAGTGGAGAGAAGGTAGCGAAAAAGCCAAAAGTTTTTTGCATATCTGTATGTAGCACGCAATGTTTGCCATTTATGATATTTCAGGGGAGACCTGACTTTATAAAGCATTCATGAGCTTGGCCTCCCAGTATGCATTTTTTTTTTCCCTGGTTATTAGGAAATATTCAAATATTGCAAACAAATGTCAGTCTGTAGAATATTCATGAAGTCTCCTGTTCAACTCAGTCCCCCAAGTCGCTGCTGGCTGGAATACATCAAGCTAATGCTGATTGCGTACATTTTAGGGTTGAATAAAGATATTCCACTAAATAAGTGCAGAACTGCTTTTTCTAGTTTTGAGACTCTGGGAATTGAAACGGCTCAGACGAGTCCCAGTGTCAGAGAGCTACTAGCAGATGTTGTTTTTCTATGTTCTTGACCATCTCTTGATATCAAGGGTGAAACTCATCTCTTCTAACTCTGGCCGTCTCAAATTCCTGTCGAAATGTTTTATCTGGGCTCCCCTCTTCAGTCAAGAACAGCAATTAGATCCTGAAACACCACAAAGCGCCAACATCTTGCAACGTTGTGAAAACATCGTTTAAAAACCAAACCAAACAAAAAAAAAACCCTCGCCCAAACAAACTACTTTGGATTAGTTAAATTCTTTCATTTCAACATATGCAAACCATGCTAAAATGATTCTTGCTTACTTTTGAAATAACATCTCATTTCAAAAGAAAACAGGGAAAGTTTCTGGTACAAAATTGCCGGAAGAGGATGTGCCACCGCTTTGAAAATTACTTTGTAAATGCTTTCTATTTTGGTCAAGCTGGAAACAGTTTTGCAAATAAAATAAGTGCTTCAGGCAAAATAACATTAAAAAAATAAAATAACAAATAAATAAAATAACAATAAAATAAAAATCAGGTGGTGGGGAATCATTTGGACCAAAGAAGAAAAAGGTAAAGTTTAGCGTTTGGCCTATCCCCATTTTTCTTCCTGCTTCTGAGTTTGGAGAGTAGACAACAGAGGTGAGAGAAAGGGACAGCTGGATCCCAGGAGAGCAAGATTAGGAAGGTGAGTGTTTTAGTCTGGCCATCAAAGATGTAATAAAACCCAGTAGGTGGAAGGTGAAGCTTCCAAACAAATTCAGGCTAGAAAATAAGCAATACCTTTAATAGGGAGGCTAATTAGTATTCGGCACAATGCACCGGGGTTTATCGTAGATTCTTTGTTATTGGCAAAGTTTCAGCGGAAACCAGATGTTTTGCTAACATCCCAGTATTGTAGTTCAAGTGGGCTTTAACATGGGGAAGCCCTCGTGTGCTGCTAAGGCCAGAGGTCAAAATAGCTGATCACAGTGGTCCTGCAAACCTCAAAAATCAGTGGATCCAGTCTCAGGTAGTTTGTGGACGCTGCTGCAACGTACGTTTATAAGAAGAGAGTGTTGCAATATCTTTCTGTAGCAGCCACTTGCTTTTTAGTAACCATCTTTAGCATGCAAGCCGCAGGGAGAAATAATTACATTTAATAGAAACGGTGGGTTCCCAATGAAGATGTACGGTGCCTGTACACAGCGTGCTCCTAATGAACAGAAATGTCAGGCCAAAATAATAGATGAGAAGGATTATATTCTCTGAGGTGTATTGTATTATTACCCTGCCTTTTAGTTAGGTTGTCTGGAGATACTGCGCTACAGCTAGAGGCAGATGTTGGCCAGGAAAGACCAATGAGTTGATCGAGAAGAAGGGAATCCCACACTGCCTTTAATAGACGCTAATTAACGGGTTTAATCTAGATTTGTTTGCTAAGTATCCCGAAGAGGCACCAGGAGTGGCTGGGAGGGGAAGATGCCTTTGTTTGGCCACCACGATTCCTGAGTGGAGATGGGGAGAGCAAGCTCTCCTGGGGCTGGTGGGAAACCTTCAGATGGTGGGAAGGCAGAGCTGGTCTCCCTCGTCATACAGCCCAGCTCCCCTTTTTATTGCCGTGGTGTCCCTCAGCTGTGGGAGCTCGCTGGAGCCTGCAGCGGGACCGTGGGAGGCTCTGTGCTTTCTGCAAGGCAGCTCTTTGCGGTCCCTGTGTTTCCTCCTGCTGCCCCAGCTTGTGATACCGAAGTGCTTCACGTAATCTTCAGCTTGTGACCCCGTCTTGCTGAATTTTCATGAGATGCTTTGCAGGCTACTGTTCTTCAGCCAGTGCAACTACTCAGAATAAAACGCGAGAGACCTTAAACCTTGCTCCTAATTTTTCACTCCTCGTTAAAATTGCTGCATAAGGGTATTTGAAGAAGTCATTGCCCCCTGTGGATATGATCACTTAATCTTTTTTCCTCTTAATAAAAGCTAGGCATGAAAGTCGCTAGCTGAAAACAACCGTGTCCTGTGCTGCTGGTGTCTCACAACAGTATTTTTTAAGATCATAGCTCATAACCACAGGGAGAGGTCTCTGTGGAGGGAGTGAGAAGTAACTTTCTGTTTATAGCCATTTACCTTTGGCTGTAATGTATTTAAGAAGGAAAATTGCCACTTACACTTGCAAAGCAAATTGGCTTGTGTTCAGTAATAGCTTTCTAGCGTCTGTCTAGGAAAGGTCATCCTGGAGACTTCTGCACGCTGCAGAACTTACTCTTGATGGCCAGGAGGGAAATCAGGTGGCCCCAAGCTGTAATTTCTTCCATATATGAAGACCTCAGCACAGCTTCACTCAGGTTTGCCGGGTTTCTCCATCATCACCGTGTCCTGGCTGGGATGCAGATTTGTCCCTGGTGTCTTCTTCTTGGAGCAGGAGCCCCCCAACATGAGAACCCCCGACTTGTGTCAGACGGAGACCCGGTGGACTGCCTTTTTCCCTTGCCTCCATCATCTCCCACTTTGCAGATGCATCAGCCTGCCGTGTCCTGCTGCAAAAAGGGCCCATGTTCCATTTTAATGTTGTTAGCCATCGCCTTGGCAACAAATATAGATGTTGTGTTTGCAATAGCACCGTTTCACAGGTCCCTGAGGAGTCTTTACCCTTGAGTGCATTTAGTTGATAGCGAAACCAAAGCGAACGTAAAACAAGCAGGTTGGAAAAGAGGCAGTGGCCTTTTTTGCTCCAGTCAGGCTCCAGAGTGCAAATTACCAGGTCAGGTAATGTAGCTGACTGTCATCCTGCGTGTAAATCTCACCCACTTACCTGTCCTCGCAACTGTAAAGCAAGCAGTGTTACCAGCTAGTAAAAGCCGCTGTCGTGGCAAAGCTGGCAAACCCATTATCTTAATAACTTAATCAAATAGCAGCAACAGTAATAATGCAAGTTTGCATTTGTTTGTAAGTATTCTCACCCTTATCAAGGCATCAATTTTGGGGAGCAGCAGAAGATAGGAGAACAGGTTTTGTTTTCAGTGCATGAAGCAAAACCATCGTGGATAATTGTGGTTTGGACTGTGGGCACCCGGCCTCCAAATGCAATCCAGAAATTGCTGCTAGCTGCCAAGGCGCCTGGTGCGGAGATGTTGAGCACCTTGGAAAGGAGACTAAAACATCTCTGAGAGCCATAAGGCGAGGACAAGAGGATGGAGAAGGGTGCTCAGAAAGAGACTCTGGCAGATATAATCTTGAGAATGGGGACCAAGTCACGATGGCAGTGGCAAGAGCTCAGATTTAAAAGGAGTGCTTGTGTTAACCACATTAACTGGGCAGGAGAAACTTGCTTCCAGTGGTCCAGCAGTTCATCTCTGCCTTGAGAGAGAGCAGTCTGCTTGTATTCCTCACTTGTCTTAATGACGCTTTGCATCTTCCCAGTCCCTTGCTGAGTTTGCCTCTTGTCCTGCGCCATCTACTTAAACCAGGTGAAGCAAAAACTGGCATTACCTTTTATTTCCATAGTTTCCCTTGCAGCGGTACCCTGATTTCATCTGTCCACCTCAGCCCAAACGACAGCCAAAGTGCATTTCCCAAGGTGTGCACCGGCAGACCATGGGATGGCACTCTGCTTTAGATTTTTTCTTCCATCATTCCATCATTCACAGTGCAATAAAAAGATCTCTCTGGTCCTCTGAAGCCCGTTGCATAGTTAAACTTGAGCCTGATCAGGCCTGTGCAGCCAAAGGCTGGAAAGGGGAGCTTCGTGGATGATGCTTGCAAAGCATCGAGAAAATGCCTTTGTCGTCGGCCAGAGGAACGAGTTTCAAGCCAAAGGTTCGCTAATGGACCCTGCTAAAAAGATGCCTGGGGCTTATTATAGTGGAAGTAAAACTTGAAGGTCAAAGTGGCAGGGAGTGATGTTTTTCGGGCTTAAGAATGAAAAGAAGAAATAAAATGTGTTGGAATTGTCTTTTGTCTATTTTGAGATTCTGGGCACGGCAGGCTCAGAGGGCAAACTTCTCATAGGAGACATGTTTCTGATACTCCACCACAGCTGAATCTTAATCGAGGTGATGTTTGTTCCCCCTGGCAGATCTTCCCCATCTGTATTATATTTTTCAAACAAACATCCTAATGAAATTTTTCCATTTATTTCAGTTAAACTTTCTTTGTTGCTGTCTTGTGGCCTGTGTTGTGTTTTTGTTGTGAGAAGAGAGCTGCCTTCCCCCTTCTAATGGGGCACAGGAATAAGAAACTTGTGCTGGGGTGCGCAGAGGTGGGGTATATTTTATTTTCTGTAGCTGCAGAGAGACTGGTCACTTTCCTTCACCCAGCCTCTTTTTATGTCTTCCATTGTTGTTGTGGTGGGTTTTTTTCTTATTTCTTTTTTCCCCCTTAACACTGAGTCTCATCATCCCTTGTCAAGTTTGCTTGAGATTCACCAGGGAATTCAAAAGTACTTACGAGACACTGATTGATGGACCAACAAGGCTGTCAAAACAGCTTAAGAAAATGAGGCTAAAACTAAAGATAATAATTAGTGAAATCGATAAGAAGGAAGGGGGCTGGAAAGCTTTCTAGCTGCAAGACCTAGTAGGGATCATAAAGGCAACCCGGCACCTGAAGTAGAGACTGTTAGAAAATGAGCTGAGAGGTATTCTGCTGAAAACTTTGAGGCAGACAAAGTTTGACATGGTTTTCATCATACGCCAGATACTTTGGGAGGCGGGGGGAAAAGGCAGAATATTCCCCTAGAAAACAGTTTGATTGATGTACCTTGAGGGTTGTCGTTCAAACGTACCATACCTTCGTTTTCCTCTGTAAACGGGTCTTCGGTGCTGGCTTCTCTCTTCTGCAATGCACGAGCTGTCAGTGCTATTTGGAAAGTAATGCAGAGGGTAAGGGAGCCCCAAATCACCCAGGGATTTGTGAAGTGACATGTGAGACTGACAGGTACGTTCCTGAGGACGGTTAAAAGGAAAGGTGGTTTTATGTCAGACATTTTTTTCACCAATTGGTTATGTTCTGATCAAGGGATGAAGGAATATAAGATAGCCAAAGGCAATACAGGTTGTTACATCCACTGCAAGCTGATGAATCTGAGGTTTGTAAAGACCTGGGGAGCCTGCAGCAGGTCCGAGTGGTGTCTCTTCCAGCAAATTTCTTTCTTGACTGGCTGAATGTCTCCTGCTACATGTGGATGGATAGCAAAAGGTTGCATCTGTCTCATAGATCTTTAAGGTTAAAAGGAACCTAGCATATGGTGCATGGCCCAAGGGGTGTGAAGTAAGGGCTGTTTTAAGTAAAGACAGAGGTGAACTGGCAGAGCTAAGGTAAACGCACGTAGGAGTAAGGAAGGAATAGCTGGGGACAGTGTAGGAAGATGCTAGAATGAGGAGAGCCCTGGTTTGGGGCTTGGATGCACAGGCAGGGGTCTGCACGGGCTATTTTGGCGTTGCTTTTTCCCTGCGGCACCGATTAATTATTTTGGTTTCTGTGAGCGCCAGATGCGAATACCAAATTCTTGGCAAAGTTTTGTAGGAGGAGCTCCTCCCGCTCTCGTGGTGCTGCACGACTCTCTCTGGTGATGGGCACATTAAAGTAGGTAATGAGCATGATGGAGTGCCTTTACACTTGACACCCATGTTTATAAATATGCATCTACATGCAGAGGAATTGTCTCAAGCTGGTCAAAACACAATTATTTCATTTTCCTTCCCATTCAGGATTGTTGTTGTTTAGGAATAAATTGCTGCTGCTGCTGCTGATTTACAAGGGCAGGAACGACGGCATGAAATGGGCTCAGTGAAGTGATTTTGAATTTCCACTGCAATTACTCTTCTCTTCAACCATATGATTCCCTTTTTCTTGCATGCACCAGCCAGGTCCCGATTTTGTTTTGCTCGCTGCTGTGTGCTGCTGCCCTGGGAGGTTTGCCTGCCCTTACTGTGCAGCAAGCCCTGGGGCTAAGCATGCAGCAACAAACCTGAAGTGCTAAATTGCACTTTAATAAAGGAAGCTGGCAGAGAAGGTACGTCCCAAAATCCCACTGCACTGGTACCAAGGGATGTTGATGCTCTGGCTTCAGTGGTGAAATGAAGAGTTAAGACCCTGGATTTGTGTATACCTGCGTTGTATATACCGACTAACTGCTGGGGAAATTCCTTCTCAATTTGTCTGCCATTACACTCTGACTAAGGTCTTCTGGCTCCAGACTGATCTCCTCAACAAGTCCACGCGCACCTCTTGGGTGATCCTCTGAGGAGGCTTTTTATGTTCAGGCAGATGGGGGAGACTGCGTGTGTTACTATTAAAGCTCTTCGTGGCCCAAAGGGCAACCTAGTTATTCAAAAGGGGCTGTAGGCTTGGTAGAAGTTCATGTCCCGGGGTCTTTTGTGGTCTTCTCTAGCTCATTCAGCTTCCCCAGGGTCACAGCTGTAAATGGGCTAAAACTCACAGATTGTTTCGGGTTGGAAGAGACCTTAAAGATCATCTAGTTCCAACCCCCCCCCGCCATGGGCAGGGACACCTTCCACCAGACCAGGTTGCTCAAAGCCCCATCCAACCTGGCCTTGAACATTTCCAGGGATGGGGCATCCACAACCTCTCTGGGCAACCCGTTCCAGTGCCTCACTGCCCTCACGGTAAAGAATTTCTTCCTAATATTTACTGTAAATCTACCCTCTTTCAATTTAAAACCATTACCCCTTGTCCTATCACTACACTCCCCGATAAAGAGTTCCCTCCCCATCTTTCCTGTAGGCTCCCATGTTCAGGCTGGCAGTGGGGGATACTCTCATGGGTACATACATTACTCAGAGTGAAGGGGCAATTTAAGTGAGCGGAGAAATAATTTGGAGGAATTCAGTTTTCTCTGCCGTTTCTTGGCTTAGTTTGGTGTTGGAGGAGAAGCATGCAAGCATGACCTTTAAGCTGTGTGTGTCCCTTTGCATCACTTAACCCTCCTTCAGTCTTTCCTTCTCCTTTATCGATGTCTGCAGGAGCTCTGTATCCCAAAGCCACCCCCCTGACCCTTCCAGGGCGCTGGGATTTTTGGATGGCATTACTAATTCAGGGCTATTTTCCCCATCTTGCATCGTTTTATGAATGGTATGTGCTGGGGACTCCAAAGTTATTAACAAAATTCTGAGCTCTGATAACGTAGTGCTAGTACAAAACCACGCCAGCTACGCTGAGCTCTAAATAGTGTAATAAATGTGAACATCTTGGGTAATGTGATTTATTATTGGCAGCATGAATAGGAAAATAATAAAACAATATAATGATTCTGCAAGAAAAATGAGGGGTTTTATTATTATTCATACTTCGAAGCTTGTTTACAAGGCAGGAATGAGGTCAGACTCTTAAACAGAGCTACTGATGCCAGATCCTCAACTTTGTGTATATCAGGAGATGTAATCCCCTTTCCCCCAAGTTCATTTGCATGGGGAATTAGGCTCCCCAGTTTCATTATCACTAACAGACCTTGCTTGTTTCTAAGTGGCACGGTGTATTGGAGTTCCGAATTGATAACCAAAGCTGCACAGCTTGACGGGCAAGTCATTTTTCCACGCCTGGCAAAGGGAGCGGTGGTGTTTGGAAGTGGAATTTGTTGGTTTAGCTCGGTAGGCAGAAGCTTAGGCTCAGAGGTGGGGTTTGGTGGGGCTGGGGAGGAGAGCGCCGCAGGTAGAAAACGAGGGGTATCCAAAATGCTTTAGCGCTTGAAATTATTTTGCTGAGAGGGAAACTGAGGCAGAAAGGGTTGATGCAGCTGATTCGGGATAGGGCTGTTGGCAGGACCTCGGGCTTCATTCAGGGATGGTCCATCAGGATGCACAGCCTGGCATGGGTGTTATTAGGGCACCGCTGTTGACACTGGCACCCCCACCACCCCCTTTTTCTTTCCCCACCAGTTACCTCAGCCAATTTGCTAAGATCCTTCTGTTTTCCCAGGGATCAATGAACCCATTGCCTTTCCTCTGTAGTGCATGGTGCATCCTGTAACTTCCCAAAAATGGCTTCATCTGTCTTTTTATTTTGCATTCCGCTTCTTGCCCAACATGGCAACATTTAACGGAGACAGGGCTAAGCAACACTTACTTTCCTCTTTATTTTGCATCAACCCGGGTGCACTCAAGACCAATTGGATTTTCCATTACTGTGGCAGGTTACGATCCTTTGGTTACTTTTTCTGTAATTTTCATGTTTGCCTTTTAATATTTCTTATGAGATTGAAAGCTTCGGATAAGAGGTGGTAAGCTTTTGCTCAGCATGTTACAGAGGAACTACTTGAATTTGAATGAGGTGTGAGGAGGGTTGAGAGATACCGGGGCTGGCGTCTGCTCTAAGGCTGTACAGATGAAGCGAGGTGATGGAGCTGAGCACGGGGAGGCTGTAGCACATGAAGCAGCATCTACAAAAGAATTTCTTAAGGCCCAGCAGTGCTAAATCTCTGCACCTTTATAATGACAACTTCTGTTACCATCAACATCTCCCATGTTTTTCGGTGAAGTAATTCTTTTAGATGCCTTGTATATAGACAGATTTTTATAGAGATGTATTTTTTATTTATATAAAAACAGATATCTATATCTATTGTCAGCTGGTATTAGAAAGAGCATAAAGCACATCTCTAGCTTCTGCATGTTCAACCTCGGTTAGGATCACACAGCAGGTATGAGAACAGAAATGAGCCCCCACCATTTCCCCTTCATGGGGAGGACTCTGAATGGCTGTGGGATACTGTGGGGTTCTATGGGATTTCAGGGAGTTCTAGTTCCTGGATGCTTTGGTAGAGAACACGTGTAACTGAGCATTTATCGTACTTTACTTTCCTCCATATAGAAAAAAAAAAAAAAAAAAAAGGCACTCTGGGCTTTTTTCTCAAATAACTTTTGCTGGAGACTGCCAGCTTCCTTGCCTGCATCCCTCTGGAAAACACAGGCTTGCGGAACTCCTTTTTATCAGAAAGTTAGATAATGCCAATTATCTTTCTTAGATGTCATTAAATGCTGGCAATGACACTCAGCTAAACTCACCTCCTGTGATGTTTCACAGGTGGTGGCAGAGAGCATCATTTCACTTGGCTGGAGAGACCAAGCCACAGAGGGATACGATGTCGGTCTGCAGGAAATCTCTGCCGTGGGACCCAGATATTGCATTTAGATGTAGTTGCTTTCATTAGCTCCCTACTTTATAGCACTCATCTTTTTCCCCTGCCAGAAAGTCTCAAATGTGCTGAGGAATATTCAGGCCTCTTTTGGCAAGCATCAGAGATAAGTGGATAATAAAACACACCTTGAAAATATTCTCCATCCTATTATTAGCCACTTTCTTATTATACTTGCAAAGAAAAAAAAATTCAGTTATAAAGCAGTACGCTTTTCTATATTGCCAGTCCATCGTGTCCAGACGCTCGCAAAGAAAGTCTTTCAATAATATTCTCACTATTGTTTGTTGATTGGCTCCATTAATCAGTTGTTCATAGCCTCAGCTACGTATTTCCATAAGCGTGAGCCTTTTAAATCCCCCTCCCTCCCCACAGCCTCCTTTTATGCTCCCATGAAACTTTGAAAACGCCTAAACCACTGCTTCAGCAGGAATGAGAGGAGACAGATCTGCAAAGATACCTGCTCTCCTTTTAGAGAGAACAAAAGCTCCCTGGAATAGCAGCTGTTATTTACTCATCTCTCATCAGCAGATTTGACCTAATTTTGGTCTCCTCTAGCCTTTGTTTCAAACACCTGGTTGCGGCATCGCCAGCAGATCCGACTCCTTTATGGTGGCTGGTTTTATTTGATGGGGGAGGCGGGGCGGGGGGGGGTGGGTGAGACGGGCAGCTCCCAAAAAAACTGAGCTGCTGTGATTGCCGTGCGGCTGCCTGTTGGACTGAGTGAGCGTTGCAGAACAGACCGATTTAGCTTTCGGGACACCCCCCCGAGGCTTTCTTTAGTATGTCGGTATTCATGTTATAACAGGTTATATTATAACAAGTTATAATGTTATAACGGGTATGTTATAACCTGTTATACATGGCGTGAGGCTGACCATCTGGTTAATGGTGACTTTTGCTGTCTCATCAAGCTCAGTTTGTTTCAGGTGATAGCACCTTGCTGGCCATCTGCTCCCAAAAATACGCCCAAACTGCTTTCTCTAGCGAGCCTGGCTAACTTAAGAGCCGAGTGCCTGCTGATGGGCACCCGAGTTGCTTTTGCATCAGCCCACGTGGTGGGAGCTACTACTTTACCTCGGAAGCTGCCCAGCTCTCTCGAGCGCTGCCCGAATGAATGCAGCTACAGATTTGTTATGGCTTTCCATTTAAAATAGCCTACAGCCCTCCTGTGCTGGCGAGGAGGCAGCCAGGAAGGGAGATGCACTGATGAGAAATGCAGGGCCCCTAAATTCATTTTTCAAAAATGGCAAGCAAAGCCGGTGATTTATCTGCTGTCGCTCCAGTCCGAGAAAACCTTCCCCACCAGGTGAGCGACGTAGGAAGGGTAGCTCACCAAACACAAAATACAGCCAAGCCCTGTCAAGCTTCCTCACCTAGAGATGACTTTTATTTTGAGCCCTGAGAGTAATTAACGGCACTGACTTGAAAAAACAGTAACGAACCTCTCTCCCACGCAGTCTCTCGGGTCTGTTAGCCAACTTTCCTACCTGCTTGCCTCACACGTTCCCTGTGAGTTTTCATGCTGGTAGGTCCCTCTGTCATCTCTGATTTATTGCCTTCAGAGCGGGACCTTCATCCCCAGGGCTCAGCAGCTATGAACTGGCTTTTGAGAGACCTTTGGTGTCATTGGGAAAGACCCACCATCTGGCGCAGCGTTACAATTTTTGGAAGTATTGGGTCCCGTTGGACTCCCTTGAGGCTCCCATCCATCCTTAAGGCAGTCTTCTCTGGGGGCGGCTGGCCACAAATGTTTCTGGCAGATGTTTCAGCTATTTTAGCAGAGTTGCGTGCCGTGGAAGCCATCTCTCCCTTCATCTGTTTGGGAACTATGCGATATTATAGCCAGTACCGCCAGGCAATAAATGCGCTTCGCCTCTCATTTACGTGGGTCAGCGAGCAGCCCTACATGCCCTCAACCATGATATGGGATCAACCTGGGAAAGTAGGAAAGCTGGGGTGAGATCCACAGTCCGTTCAGAGAGGAGGCACTTTCCTCTCAAATCAGAGGTTTTGGGGGGTTACGAAGCCTGGTAAGCATCACACCACTTGTGAGGCTTAAAAAAGGAGGTTTACAGAAAGGAAGGGGAATGTAGCAGAAGCAAAACAATGGCTTGTTACAATGCACATAGAGAATGGAGAAGGGACTAAAAGGTCCACAGCATGCGCACACGCTTAAATCCTGTGGTACAGAGAAATCCAACCTTCTTAGAGGCTTAATTCTGCTTTAATCTTGTTAGATCTGCAGAGGTTGTGTTAATGGCACACACAGCTCGTTGTATGTCCTTCTCTCCCCATAGTCCCTCCAGCAGCACTGAAGCTTTTTGCAAGCCATCCTCAGGCACGATGTGTAAGGGAGGTGAGCCACATCTGGGTGGAGGTTAGCGCGTTTAATGCACAGCATTTCTGTCCAGCAGTGGCGAGAAGGGAAGGTTTAAGGTGTGATTATGCTTTTGGCTAGTTGTCGTGTTGAATTATGAGGGGATATGGGGTGTCTGGAGGTCATAGGCAACGTACTGGACTTTTAATATTAAAGGTCTTCTTCAGTTGGTCACCCGTGCTGGAATTAAGGTCTGACACCCAGTGCCTGGGTTCTCCAGGTTGGTGTCTCCTGATGGCTTCATTTTCTTAAAGCAATGCAGATAGACCAGCTGAGTATGTAGCTGGAAAATAAATGAATAACTAGCACACACCCAAATAAAACTAGGAGTCTTTGTTCCCACACCGTTACCGTTTTCTAACACAGATGCAAAGAGCCTGTGCCGCCTCCCAGGTCACTCTTTGTGTACGTGGACAGAGATCGCTCTTCCTCAGTCAGATGGGATGGGAGCACGAGCCAGGGCTGCAGTCTTCACTGGGTCATCCCTGGTCAACAGCTTAGCTGGGAAATCAATCGGAGAACTCAAGATGCTGTTAAATAGGGCTGGTAGCTGTCTATCTCTGTTATACCTAACCAATAGTGGGAATTTTTATACATACATGGTTGGGTTTTTTCAACCAAAAATGGGAAAGTAATCATCTGCCTGCGTACGGTTTGAAGGAGCCTCTTCCAGAAGATTGAAGGTGGTGGCCGTGGGCTCTGGTCAAATTTTAGATTATTTTAGCTGCATTGCTTTTCCCTAAATCCCTTTTTTTTTGGCGGTTTCAGATGACTGAGTTGTTCTTGACCTCCTGCCTTGAATTCTCATGGTTTGTTACTGTTCATCGTTAAAGAGCCGCTGTGCTCTACACTAGAATCAATGCAGTTCAGGACTAGGTAAATGAATCCTGTAGACAGTCAATTACAAGCACTTCAGGACCCTTCTGAGTGTAAAGAAGTTATATAAATGCAAGCAGTTATCTTGTCATTTAGATAGAGATGAACAGGCTATTTAAAAGTACCCAATAGGTATGGATAGTTATTGCTATTGAAAACCTTCCACCTGATGCTTGGTTTAATTATCAAAATTCTTTCAGAAACAAGTTCCCAAAGACCTCCTTTCTTCCTTCTCAATGGCAGCACAACCTGGAATTGGGCTGTGCCGTTACAGCTGAATACCAGAAATCTTACTATTCAGTATCGTTACAACATCTGCTGAGAGGGCAACCTGGTGGTACCTATGGGAAGAACAGCCACGTGTACACCGTATTTGCTCAAATTTAAGGAAATTATAGTTATGAGACCTGATTATCTCTGCTTTCCCCTTTTCTTGTTGCATTGAGTGCAAAGCCTGCACTGCAACTCGGGTTTCCAAAGCTGATTTGGGGTCTTTGTTACACCACTCAGTCAAACACCTTGGACAACCCTGCAATTTCTCATTATCTTTAACATAATGAAGCATGTGAGGTAGTTGCTAATTTATTAACATTCAGAGCACTTTTATTAATGCTCTTAATGCGCCGGTGATAGGGCTAGGACTTTGGGAGAGGGGATTGTTTGTAGATAAAAGAAAGGTGATATTTTACTCTGAAAAGAAACACAAAACACTGTGAGACTCGTGATAAATCATGTGCTCAACATCACTGCGGCTGTGATTGAAATTAATGGGAGTTGCAAGGCAAAATTCCCCATCATCTCTTGCAAATCTCAACTGGAGTTTGCGTTCTCAACTGCCAGCTTCATGCATTTGCTGTGTTGAGCCCATGATCGTGTGCTCATTCTTCATGTAAAAAGGGCCCTCCAGCAGGCTGTAAACTTTATGATGTGATGGAACAAACTGGAGCTAAAACGTAAGCTTTTTGTCATCACCAAACACAGCCACTTCGGGGGCTCGGCAGGGACGATCGGCTGCAAAAGAGAAGGAAAGAAAAAGCAGTGAGGTCTTCAATCACTTACAAAATATGCAGAGCAGCAGAGTTGGTTTGGAGCGAGGCAATAACCTCGGAGTTGCTCTCCTGACTCTAATAACCCAAATGTTCAAGGCACTGGGTTGTATCTCATCGGAAACGGAGCTCCTCCAGCAGCACAGCGTGTTCAGTGCTGTGCTGGTGCGCTGGAGTCAGTAAAGGTCCTTAACGAAGCATTATTTCATACAGCACTGCTTGCAGAATCTCCTGGTTGCATATGAGACAACACAGCGTATATCTAGTCGGAGGATTTTTTTTTCCTCCTCTTTTTCTGGTTTTTTTCTGGGGTTTTTTTTGTTCCTTTTTTCTTTCAGGAAGGTACCTTCTTTGCAGGTAACAAATTGATCACAGGTGGCAAACTGCTAGACCCTGCCATGTCTATGGCTGCTGTAAAAAATTTAAGACGTCAAGTTGTGTGAAACCGCCTGTAATGAAACATCCTCACCGTTACCTGCAAGGAATGCGATGCAGGAAGCTTCTTCTGTCTCGCACACACGCACACTCCCTTTTTTTGGATTATCCCACAGTATCATTGGGGATTTTAAGACCTCTTTGATTGCCCCTTTCAAAACATAGCTTCTGCTCAGATTTCTTAAAACCTGAAGCTGGCATCAGGGCTCTTGCCTGAAGAAGCACCAGCCCTCAAAAGCCATGGAGATGTGTGAAGCAGCATCGTATTTTCCCATGGGCTTTTGAAGCCCTTCTAAGCCAGGTCGTACCGACAGACAAGGGCAAGGCCAAGCAAAAAGGGCTACGAATACAGCAAGGAGAAGTCGTCAGTAGGGAGGGACATAGGGTCTCAGCACGCATGTGGTCTGCTCAGTTTCTGTTATCGAAAGCAGTTCGGAGGGGAACTAGTTTTCTCTTTTCTGAGATTTCTTTTCCCAGCTCTCTCTTCTGTAAGCGCACCCTGTCTGTACATGCAGTATAGATGGTTGAATAAACTGGGACATATAGGACTAGGATTTCCCCCCCCCCCCCCCATAATAATGGTTGAGCTGATAGCAGATTTTGTTCTTTTTTTTTTTCTCCTCCACTCCCACAGAAAATAAGTTGGTTTTTTTAGCATGGGCTTTTCAGCAGGCACCGTCTATTTTCGATCAACCGTTCGAGCGTATCAAAGAAAGAACATATTGCTAATTTTGGCCAAAATTTGATGGCTTGTATTTAAACCAAACGTTCCTTGCTCTTGAGACCTACCAGCTTGCAGCGAAACATGTGCAGAAAAAAAATGTCGATGTAGTGAAATCCTCGGCACCTCCATTGCTTTTTGCTGAGCTTTCTCGTGGAAGCAGATTTCCCAACTAGCTGTAAACATTTGTTCCTGTTCCCCGTTCATGAATTATCCAGTGCTATTCCAGTGCCTCGTGGCAGAGCTCAGGCAGTGAATAGGCACTGTCATGAAACACTCCAGAACTGTAATTAATAGCTCAACCTGCAGAAAGAGCTTAAATTTAGAGCTGCAAACTCTTGTGTGCTCCTCCAATGCTCTGCCTGGAGCACGGACTTTGCCTCTTCCACCGAGTCTGCTGGGGGACCTGTGCCATGCAGCTTTGCTTTTCTTCCCAGGCAGGATACAGATGAACATTGGTGTCAACTCACAGCCAGAAGATAGCAAGGATTTCTATTCAAATTCAAGGAATACAAGGAATTTGTGAGAGGTGCAGCCAGGGAATGTGACTGAAGTGCTTCCAGGGCAGAAGTTTAGGAGGGTCAGGGAATGCGATACAGCCTTTTGCCTTGCTCTTTTGGGAAAATGAACTGGTTTTTCCTAAAAGCTGGGAGGGGGACATGCTGGGAAGTGCCTATTGGCTCATCAAACGCAGCTTCGTTTAGTCAGAGTCGTGGCGTAACTCCTGCTGCCCGGTGCGGGATGCTCGCTGAGCATCTCGACCTCTGCCAGCCAGCCACCTCCCTCCAGCCCTAGCACAGCCCCTCCTGCGCCTTCGCTCCTGCCAAAATCTTTGCAGAGTGACGAGCCGCACAGGGACCTTGCGAAATGCCCCTCACGGCCCCCCAGTTTGAGGATGAGACCAGTTTGTCAAGCGCACGGGGCTGCACCTTTGGAGGTCAGGGTGCCGCTCTCCCTCCCCTCACCCCACCGTGCCTTGGCGTGGGAGAGCGTGCGCTTCAATTCAACCAGAGCTGGCATTGCCGGAGCAGCGTCGGCAGGTCAGCGTGACGGCACCAGAGCTGCTAAACATATCGTCTGCTGTGGTTTCCCACTGTTTGCAGCTAGCCCACGAGCAGGCGGGATGGAAAAGAGCCTAGGAGAGGGGCAGGGGATGTTGAGGAGGGACAGGCAGAGGAAGATTTTGGCATTTGTCTGAGCTGGCAGCGTCCCATTCCATGCAATGGAGAGGCAGGACATCCCTCTCCTTCCCTCTCACAGAGGATTTTCCTGTCTCTCCTAACCGATGGTTCTCGTAATACCCCGTCCGCGGTGTCTCAGCAGCACTGTACCTCTTCTGGCTCTGTCTTTTGCATTGTGAAGGCTTGGCTGATAGCAGCAAGGAGGTAAAAATGCACATTGTTTTTTCTTGGGGGGTGGCACCTAGACACCAGAGACCCATTACACAGAAGGAAACATATAATAAATCCCAGCTCTGGGAAGCTTTCTGTAGCACACCTGGTTTGCTGTCCCCTCCTCATCCTTTGCACTGGCCCCGTCCCCATTATCTGCTCATCATGAATTGCCCAGAAAACATATGGGTGGGGGAATAATTCTTTCACCAGGCCAGTTGAGAAAAACAGCTATAATGAAAAACAATGATGCATTGGGTTTCTAGCGTTTGTCTTTATTCCCTGTCAGGCTGCTGAAGACCAGGCCAATTAATCTGTTACAGGTGGGAGTTAGTTTTAATGTTGTGTAGAAAGTCAACCGGGCTGTTTGGCGGCTTTTTCCACCATCTGACTTGGTCCTTCTGCCCTCTTTCCTTCATTAGTGCACAACAGTAAAGAAAATTAGAGTATAGCCCACTGAAGGCAGCTGTATGGGAAGGTTTTTTTAAAAAGACAAGAAAGTAAATAACAGTGACCTGGCAATTACTGGAGCATTGCTTATTCCAGTGCTAAATGCAGAAGCCAGAAACCTGTTAAACTGTAGGAACGTGGAAACCTATTGTAAAGAAGATTAAGATCAGCTAGCCTTTGAAATAGGAGCTTGGCTTTATTTAAAGGTGATGCACACAGGACTGTTTCTTCCTTACTGTTGCTTCTAACTCTCCCTTCTATAGCATCATATGTAGTTTACATGGAGGGAAAGGGATGCTTGATCTGTGGAGGGACATACCCAGATAATTACCTTAAAATAACTTTCTCTTCCTGCAACCTCAGGTTGGAATACACTGAACTGAATAATATTACTCAGTTTTACAAAGCAATTCATTAGTGGGCGAACACAGGGTGATGGTGGCTTCTGGTGGCCAGGAGAGGTGGACCGAGGAGCAGGCATATAGGTTGTGTCTGCTTGTTAAATTTCCTTCAACTATGGGAGCGGGAGGTGAATCTTGGAGAATAATGAAGCGGAATTTATTCTGATTTAAGTACCTTTTTAATGCTTAAATGCATGAATTATCTTCCCATTAATTGGGGGATTTGAAATATCAGTGAGCATACGCACAGCCTTACCTCTTTTTTTCCCTGGGAAAGGTTAGAGGCAGAATGTCCCTTGCAGGGAGATGGAGGGATGCGGGGATGGATGCGGCCGGTGATGCCACGGAGGTCAGCTGGAAATGGCGAGGGCTGTGGCATAGCGCCCAGTCCGGGAGGTGCAGACATCGTGATGGGCAGCAGTGCTCATGCTCTCAGCCTCCCCACCATCTCTCCGCCAGCCCTGGCTGACCTCTGCGGCTGGGGAGATGCCTTGGAAAAAGTCAACCTTTCCTCCAGGGGCTGCAGATATGGTGAGGTGGGTGAGCAGGAGACCTGGCTGTCTTCTGCAAGCTCTGCGGCTTGAAATGACAGCTTCAGCAACGTAAATACAAGCAAAGCTCATCTGCGGATTTAAGGGGGCTCATTTCCAAGAGGGAAACCAAGATTTGTCTAGCCCTTACGTTACCTTTGTGTAGAAACCCTTTTATTCAGGCTCCTGCTAAGGTTTTATTGCTTTGTCTGCTGGGGAGGAAAGGAAGACCTCGGTTCTTCCCTTTGCATCCTCCTCGCAAAACTCTGCTCCTCCTGCTTGCTGGAAGGAGATGATTCCTGTGGCCAGAGCTGATGATTTTCCTCTGTTCCCTGTCCTGTGGATGTGTGGCACTACTGGCTCCCCCTGATCTGGGGACAATCCAGGAGCATTTCCCCATCCACTCTGCTTTACATTACTTGATGTTTCTGTTCAGCGGCTGCAGTGAAAAATCAGAGCCTTAATCTTTAGTAGCTCATTTGATTTTACTGGAGTCAGGGCCAGATTTTAATCTTTGTTGTAAGGGTGTAAATCCCTAGTTGGCTTCAGCAGAGTCGATCCAGGCTTTATAATAGCATGAGCGAGATAAGAGTCCTCTGCCATCCCTTCCTTCACCTGTGCACCCAAGCCCTTGGAGAGCCTGAGTTGATATATACTCCCACCCTCATAAATCTGTATATGAACTTGACCAGTATTCCCCTAGGGTAATGCAAATCAATATGCCTTCCCACCCACCCCCCACCCCCACCCCCCTTTCCTTTTAAGAGGACTATTTCAGGAAAATATAAATCTAAGTATTAACTTGAGCTGCCAGCCCAGAGGGTGTCATAAAATCAGGGAGAACAGTCCTGGCATGCCCTGTTAACCGGGAGCGCTCCCCGAAAGACACGGGGAGGCTGAGGTTGGAGTTGGGGAAACAGCTGGCAGCGGTGTTAAGGCTCTGCCGGAGCCGGGTGTTTGCATATGTACCTACTGCTGCTGAAGCTGGCAGGAGTCTTAGTTAAAATGCTGATTTAACCAGCGTGAGGGATGCTCTAGACCAGCTCTTTCCTGCGCAGCTCCAAAGCGTTGCAGGAGACAGATGCCTCTGGGATATGGATGTGTCAGGGGAGAGGTGTGGGGTAGGACCACCTACGCGTGGTGGCCTTGGAAAGGGAAAAGCACCCAACGTGTTGGTGCTGGTGTGCTGGAGCCCGGAGGAGGCATGGCATGATGCTCATGGGAGCACCTGGTACCTCCTGGGAGAGAGGCATCCACCAGCCAGGCAGATCTTTGGCTTTGCATCGAGATGGTCAATATTAATTTACCGTCCTGGCTCCGCTGGAGGTCCCAGTGCAAAAAGCCTTAAGGTAAGAGCTGGTGCTTGCTATAGGCACCTCATGACCTGCACGGAGCAGAGGGAGGGGAGGAGACCATTGACACCAAAGGTTTCCATCGGCGGTCCTTCCAGTGAACTGTTGCTGTCGTAAAAACCACAATAGCTCCTATCACCTCAATTAGCTAGTGCTGCCATCCGTATTTGGAGTTAATAGTACAGCGGGAATTAGCACAGCCAAGGAGGGCACTGAAAAGTACGTTTGTTTGTTTATTAACGAAGCCATTTCTCCCTGCTTTCACATGGATTAGTAGCTGAGCAGAGACCTTGAAAGGTTAAGCGCTTGCATCCCAGTTCATATTTTCTTGCTGTTTAAAAAAAATACCTAATTCATTCAAGTCGCGGCTTTTTCTGTAGCTAAAGCAGTTTCCCGGAAGAAGTTGTCACGGAGGCTCACAGTTATGTAAATGCAATAGTTATTTCTGACACCAGTAAATAATAGTTCTGTATGCACTGACACTGTTTTCTTACCTTATCGTGCTAGGTCTCGAGCCGTGATTTAGATGTTTGCAGCTTATTAGCATTTTTTGGACTGTGGCAAGCAATTTGTACGGTGCGTTTCAATCTTATTTTATGCACACGAAAGGGGAAAAAAGTGATTAGCGCTCTTTGGAAAGAAATGTCTGCTAAATTGCTGTTCTGATCAAGGTAAATCAAGCCATCCAGTATAATGATCCGGTGTCATCTGCAAGCCAATCATGCCCAAAGCTACTCCACATTCACAGGAAAATTTAGACCTTGTGGTTTTTGTTTGTTGGGTGTGTTTTTTCGTTCCCCTTCTGCTATGGAAAGATCTGTTTCCTGTGAAATACGTTACCCTGAACCAGGGAAAATAGGATCTAGGCTCTTTCATCAGGAGATTTCAACGCGTGTTAGGGTGCTGTTACAAGGCTTGGGAGAAAAGTATCGTGTCTGTGCCGTGTTCAGATTAAATATAATCCTGGACAGTTAAGCTTTGCTCAGTAACACCTGGCATAGGAGGGGTACAGGACTGAAGAGCCATGAAGCCTCTGCCATTTATTTGGTCTCTTTGCCATGCTGCCTTGCCAGTGGATGCTCTTTTATGCCAAGTTTTCCATGGTTGCACATGGTGGTGGTTCGACTGAGCAGCAAGTTCATCACTGAGTCCATCTGCCTGCTCCGAGGCCAGGACTTCTACACTTTTGTCATGCCTGAAATAGGTTTGTCTGAGCTGTATTTGATGGCCTGCAGTAATGGAGACTGTGCAAAACTGCCCTTTTTTTTTTTTCCCCAGGAAGTTTTTTCTAATGTCTTTCCTAACTTTTTCTTGCTGCAATTTAAGCTCATTATTTTTTCTCCTATCTGCTGTGGACATGGACAGTAGCTTTCCTCCCTCCTGCCACTGGCTTTTTATGTGCTGGAAGATTATTCCTGTGGCTCTCCCCAGCCATCTCTTCTGCAGACAAAACAGCCCCCATTTGCTCACTTAGTCCTCTTTGGTGGTGTTTCCTCCTCCTCCAGGCGTTGTCACTGCTGTCACCTGGACACTCATCCCCGTCTCCTTTCATGTGCAGTGTTGCAAACCGGGCTGCTGCTTTATCAGAGCCGAGCAGAGTGCAAGGATTGCTTTGAGTCTCTTACAGGTTACTTGGCTGCGCGCAAAGAAAAAGCAAAGTCTTCACGGCAGGGGAAGATACACTTAATCTATTTCCAGCTTGCGCTGGGCTGCATCACGTGCACGGGAGATGGTCGTGAGATTACGCAGGCGTTGCACTGGGAAAAACCTCTTGGGGCACATCCAGTCCTCTTCTCTCACAAGCAACCGCATCTCACGGCTGAGTTTGCATACTTACCAATGTTTGGACTATAGCTAATTAAATTCTTTGCTAGCATCACCAGGCAGTACTCTCGAGATGCTCTTCCACCACTTCACCCTTCTCACAGTTCAAACACTCTTACAGTTTCCAGCCAAAATTCATGCCTGTGGCAGGATAAATCCAGCCAGGGCTAGCTCACGAGCCCCATTTCTTTGCTGAAATTCAAGGACAGCATGATGGTCATCAAGCATGAGGGCTTCCGTGTCCTGTGTCTATATGATCATGCCGATGGACGGGAATGTAAAATTGACTTGTAGCTCTGACTTGGGCTCCTCTCCGGCTCCGCGAGGCTCCTCTCCAGCTGGAAAGGAGGAGCTTGGCGGCGATTGTTTGAGATGAGAGTTATTCGTGTAACCTGGCTGTCCTGTGAAGTTCAGCTCCCGTTCTCTGTCTCCCTTCAAAGCACCCCCCACCAGCTTTTTTGTTCATGTTTAGAGCCGCCTTGCTCTGACCTCGCAGCAGTTCGCTTCGCCGGCAGCAGAGCTGCCTATTGAAATCGCTACCCTCCGCGCCTCGGGTGCTTGCGTGCCCAGCACCCTTTTTGTAATTATCTCCAATCTGACTGCTCATTTCCACCAGAACTTTAAACATTGTTCCTTTTTATGTAGCACGGCTTTTTAATTTCCCTCCCTAACAGAAGCGATTGTTTATGTTGTAAATGCCACATTAGTCCCTGTGAAATGGAGATGGAATTGATTTTCATTTCAGAGATTTCACAGCTTGCCCCAGAACTTTTCTGCTTGATTGCCAGTGCTCAGAGAGGCATGGGCCTCTGAGAGAGTCAGAAACGGCGTGTGCAATGTGGTATACACAAATACGAGAGTCTTACTTGAAACGTAGATCCCCCTGCTTTGCTCGCCTCTAATTTGACAGCCATCTCAAAGAGTTTGCATCTTCAAGTCTGCCATCCTGCTCGCCTGTGCAAGAGGTGGTTCAATCCGGGGCTGTCACTGAGCTTTCAGGACTCGTTATCCCACCAGCGGGCAAGTCGAGAGGTCAGGGAGCTGCCTGGTGATTTCTTTGTTCTTGAGGGGGATGGTTGGATCAACCTCTCCCTTCCCAGCTGTGTCTTCCTGCAACCTGTGGAAATTAGGGTGAGGTGAGCCCAAGTCAGCCCATCCACGTGACAACTAGTTCTGGGTGATGCTCACTTAGACTGAGGTTTTGCTTAGCCTGTACCAAGCCCTCGGTCCTGGTTGTTCTATCTTCTAAGTGGGTAAATCTGAAGGAGGGTAAGTCTTTTTTTCGTGGTGGTGTGGTGGAAACTTATGTTTCCTTCCAGCCCAGCCCACCTGTGCTTGGAGGATAAGGACCAGCCTTGAGGAAAAAGAAGCTGTCTTGTCGTCTCCCTCCTGCTAGGTATCGTACGAACATACCGTACTAGGCATCGGACACATGGGATCATCAGTCCCCGTCATTTAAGCTCGTGTCACCAAGGCTTGTGAAGACAGCTTGGAAGATCCTTGGGGAGGTGGAAGTCATCCATGTAGGGAGCAGAAGGAGAGCTACCTGATTTATGGGGCTGCAAAGACACCTTTCCCTCTTGTATATCAGCCAGAGTAGCGGGAGTTGTGCGAGGTCGTGGGTGTTTTCTGATAAGCCGGTCCCCATGCTGCATGGAAGCTCCTCTCTGTCTGCTGCCGTAGCTCTTTCTCCTAATGAAGCACTCATGTTTAATCACTCTGAGCCCATGTATCAAAGGCAGACTCGTTCTGCAAAGGGAACGCATGTGCCCTCAGCAATATCGCAGTGAATCATTTGCGAGCAACCCAAAGGCTGAAATATGTTTGCATCAACCATTTCTCAAAGAATGCTACATAAAGAATCAGTTCATAAATAACTAGGCTTGAGCGTGGAAAGTTCATAAACATCAGAGCCTGTTGAACTATTTGCTGCCAATAATTCACTATTGTGGGGTTTTATAGAGGGCAAGGGGGGGGAAATATGCAGAATTCTCCTCCCTATTACCTCAAAAATGAATTAAAAGAGGTTGGAGAATAATCTGTTCTCTTCCCAAAATGTATTTTTGGAGCAGACTTCCTCAATTCCTGTGCAAATACGAACTCCCCTCTAGGCGATGGAGCAGGATACAGCTATGTGGATGCAGAAGGAAGGCAGAGGAGAATTGCGAGTAAGTGGCACGAAGACAATTTGCTTGGACCGGGGAGAAAGATGCGCTCTGACAAGGATAGATGGAATGAGGTTGTTGCCAGAGAAAATCTCGAGGAATTGCGAGCCAAGTTGGGGGGGGGAGCGTTGGATGCAGCGAGCATGCAAATCTCCTTGTGTTTTTTGGTTTTGAAGCAGTAGAAAGGGGGGACACGGGGGGACGGCCGGACCACAAAAATCCAAAGAAGCTTTGTCAAGTCTGACATTCCTTTTGCATCCAAAAGTGGGTATTGATTTTCCACCCGTGACTGCTATAAATGAGAATTTCTGTGTAGCGGCTAAGGCCTGCGCTAGTTGTGTTTCTTATCTCTTTAAATATGATTACCTGCACTTCATGGTTTCATGGTTAAAATCGTAATGAACTTTGCCAGCCAAGTCAGTCCATCGTCCCGGGCGCGTTTGTGTGCGTGATCAAATGATTTCTCTCACCGGTTACTCGCAGCTCTATCTCCAGGCTACAGGTTTATTGACTTACCGCTAATTTTCTTGTCAGGATAATTCTTCCAATCAAGATTTAAAACAAACTGGGAGGTTACTAAAGTGCTGGAGATTCCAGTCCTAATGCTTTTTGATTTGATTAAGATACCTCTGAGCGTGGATATTTATTTTAGGGGGGCAGGAGAGGGAGGTAGACGGGGGGGTGTGCACTTGATTTTGGTTTGGTGCAAAGCTTTTCTTGGAGGGACTGGGTTGTTTGTTTAGAGCAAATCCCTTCTTCCATGCCAACATCTGCTGCTCTGTATTTGCTCGCAGGGGAAACTAAAAAAAAAAAAAAAAAAAAAAAAAAAAAAGAAGAAGAAAAAGAAAGAAATAGATTATTCCCACTGCATCAACCTACAGGCGTCTGCTGGCTGCAATTTTCTTCAATTTCTTGCCGTGAAAAGCAAGACCGTTCATTTTGTAAGTGCTGCTTTTGTGTGTGACCTATATTTTGAAAACTGATGGGGTCACCACCTCCCTCCTCCCAACCTGTTGAACCAAAGAGTGTTTGAGATCTGTCCTAGATTGTATTTATCTCTAAGATTATTTAAAAAGCAAGGTAGCTATTACTAATAAGACAGTGTTCTTCTGGTGGGTTTTGATCATTTCCCCCCCCCCTCCCCCTTCCCCTTTACTCTCCTTTGGAAATGAAAATCCTAGCCTGGCTCCACCTGACCAAGAAAGTGCTTTCCTTCATGTCTCTGTCCTTCAAAGCTGATTTAGAAAGCACGTAATCTTTCTCCATTCATCATCTTCTGACCCTTTTTTTATTTTTTTCCCCTGTTGGTTGCTATTAGGCTGGCTGGCAAGTTTAAGAAGATGTCATAGCTTGTCAGGTAGTTTTGAAGACATCATATTTTTGCATATGGATACACACAATTTGAGCACTCGAGTTGTTTAATGACACGTCTCATTCCCGTTTGATTGGAGGTTGAAACCGGTGCAGACAGAGCCAGATGAGATACGACAGTCCAGATTCATCCACGTTCAACACTTCTTTTGGTCTTTATCGAGTTTGGGGTCTTTTTTTCCCCATTGGAAGTTCCGGCCCACCCACCCCCCTTTTTTTTTCTTCCCCTTTAATCTCACTTTCTATTAAAAGTCTTCCCAGAGCTAATGTAATAAATTTAGATCCAAAGCCAGATGCATAGCAAAACTTTTGGCAGAGAATACTCTATCAGAAGACATTGCAAATGAAATATGCTTTCCCTTGGGGATTATTCTACAGTTTAATTTAATTTGATATTTCAAATTAAATTAATTCAAATGGTTATGCAGTTTCCAGGGAAAACAGACTTCATTTATGATGTTCTGCCACCAAATTGTTTTGCTCCTATCATATATCTTATATTGTTAACCGGGAGTGATAAGTAGTGACAATGTAGGATTTTTTTGTGCCCTTTGTTTTGCAATACCCATCCTAAAGGGAATGGAAACATTTTCTTGTGCAGGGCCTTCTCTGTGTGGTTTCCACTGAAACCTTTTTTTTTTTTTTGGCTGAAAATTAGATTTTCATCAAAATGTGATCTTAAAAAAAAGTGTTTGTTTTGTGAAGATTTTGTTTTTATGGAGCTCTTACTTCTTGCTGGTTTTCAATTTGCAGATGAGAAAATAGTGATGCTTTGTTTGGGATTGAGATTTTGATACACCAGGCTTTATAGCACGGAGAGGACAGACATGAGGAAATAAAACAGTCTGAGCTGGTTATTCTTTTGGTTTGGGATTCTCAGTTTTTCAGCAAGAAGTAATTTTTTTATTTATTTTTTTTTTCAAGGGCACAGTTGGGAAAATTTCTGCATTTTCCAACTAGATACAGCTTCGGCCGTGTGCAGAATTTAGGTGGTTGCATTGCATTTGGAGGGGATCCATTGCCTTTCATCCTTAATCTGCAGGAGGGAATTTGCCAAAAAAACCCCAAACCCAAAACCTGAATAGTTCTGCTTCTGGTGTGCTCCCCATTGCATGGGATTACTGATGTTGTAACAGCCTTAAACCAACTGCTTCCCAAGACCTGTGTGGACTCCCATGGGATTTCTTTATCATCATCTTATACCTCTTTTGAAGTGACTGATTTATTTAACATGGCTTTTCTCCACAGGCTCTTATTATCCAGAGTCATCAAGGAACTTGCACCAAACTCTGAAGTACATTAAGACAAGGTAATTCAGGGAAGTGTTTGCATCTAGAAATATATGTAAGCACTTTCCTATCTGCTGGCCTGTAGAAAAGCCATTATTCTCGACAGGGGAAAAAAATATTGGTAATATCACAAGAGGCTTTGGAAGAGAACATAAAGCTAGTTTCATTTTCCAGTCAACTGAGATCTAATATTTCCTATACAAGATGTTTAGATGTTTTAGAAAAAGGAGCAATGTTTATTTGTCTAAAGCGACACACACACAAAAGTTCTATATTGTGCTTGTGGCTTTTTTCCATTGTAAATGGTTTTGCAGGGAGAAATCTCTTCCTCATCCATCATGGCCAGTAGATTAGAGAAATATAAATATCATCTAAGGAGAATGGACCCGAGTCTACTAACGAATGCATGGGAGAAAAATAAGAAATGTAGCGTCCCTCCTGATGGGGAAGGCTGAGGGCTGAGTCAGAGATAGCCTTGTTGTCTCGCCGACTTCTGGGGATTTATTTGCTTAGACTATCCTGGGATAAAGGTCTCAGTGTGATATTTCTTCTCAGACGTGTGTTTTGGGCTGGTCCAAAACCATTTCGTTGAAGCAGTCTGTCATCAGCAAAGGAAGATTGGTCAAAACAATTCCACCCCCACCCCGGGAAGTGCATTGGGTTTTTTCAGAATATTTTTCAAGTCCAGCAAGGATTTGTTCCAGAATAACATGTAGCCCTAAAGCACTCTGGGGAGCATGAGATTTAGATGCCCCCATAGTCTTATTCACAGCCAGGAGCTTGGCAGCCAGGCTGATGCAGCAAGCTTTTGCCTTTTGAGCCATGGCTGTTCCCCAACCAGTTTTAGGTGTGATGGGAGGCAAATCTTTGCCCCGGAGAGCTCATAGGTGGACAGACCATATGCGTGATGGGGACAGAACAAGCAGTTACAGGGCCGGGGCTTGGAGTAAGGGTTGAACTTCCCCCATCCATTTTGCAGGCTCATCCCCATCCCTGGGAGCGTCGGCACGTCTGGCTGCGCTTCGAAGGTTTTAAGTGTCGGGATTTTCTTTTTTATTTTTTTTCTTTTTTCTTCTTTTTTCTTTTTTTGACTCCTCTTTTTTTTTTTTTTATTACTATTTGAGAGCAATTTCCTCCTCGGTGCTTCCTCGGCAGCGAGGAAGGCAGCCAGGAATTCTTAACCTTGAAGCTTCAGTGCTTCGGTTTGATCGTGTGCTGCCAGTGGTTTTAGTGCGGAAACCCCGCTAGAGCTAAAGTGGCTCTTTGGAGGTAATCAGGGAAGCAAACCCCAGTTGAATTAGCGCAAGGTTTAATGGGGTACGGAGCACGCCTCAGCGCCCGATACTCCACCGCGTCTCGCCGCCGCTGCTCCTCACACGGAGAGCAAACCCGCCTCCCAGCGCAGATTTTGCTCTTCTCATCTCAGTGATTGACCTTGCAATCCATCTTCCCTCCCTCTAAAACCTCTCCGTCCCCCAAAATGCACCCGGGAGGCTGAGCACATCGTCGCCGGCACAACAGCCTAAGCGTGTGCGGAGGGAGAGGACTGGGCAGCCGTGGAAAGCCTTGGTGATGGGCAACGGCTGCCGTCTTTTGGCTTGGTTTCTTCTCCTCGCAAGCCTTTTCTCCGGCAACGAGGTGCTGTGTGGACCTGTGGTCTCACGGGCCGTGTTTGCAGGGTCAAGCCTTAGGAAAGTAATTGCTGTAAGAGGTCCCCGTTACCGAGCACTCCTGCTGTGAGCAGATGTGCCCATCACCTGCTCTGCTGCCGCGCGCCAGAAACAAAACAAGTGCTGGAAATTAAAAAGTGCAAGTGACTGCAGGAAGATGCCCTTCTTCAGCCAGCCCTTATCCTGCAACCCTTTCGTTCTCTTTTACCCCTCTTCAGAAAGTTTCTCAGGACATGGTATGCTCTACGACACCCCTACTTCTATTTTTTAATTTGTTTTCTGCAGTGGTGTTCTGTCTCTCAGCAAAGTCATCGTGTCAAAAAAAGAGATTGCTTGAGCCCGGTTCTGCTTTTGGCTGGTTTGTTTTTTCCCGTGTGCCTGAGTAGCATCTGCAAAAAGCCTGTGGCGAGGGGCTGGGACCCTCCCCGGGTCACCGTGCCGGTGCGGCAGTGAGCAGCAATCTTGGAGGAGCTGATGGTTGTGAGCAGAGAGGAACAGATGAGGGCGTTGTGTTTGGGGGTTTAGAGATGGGGAAATTGAGTCACAGGCTGCCGGAGGTTTTCTCAAGGTCATACAGGCTTGCTGGCTGGACTCAAGGCAAGGGGAGAGAGCAGTCGTCTGTAAATACCTGCAGAAAAACTGCGTTACGGGCTGGGTTTCCTAGGGATGCACATCTCTGTTCCAGGGGGTGGACTGGAGTAGGTGTCCCTGGGGAACAGCCATTTGGGTAAGGATATTGCTGCCTGATCCCATGGTCCAAGCAGCCCACGGTGTCTTTCTTGTGTCTCAGTTGTGGTACAGACTTTCCCTCCTCACTCTTGGGGTGAATTTTGTCATGTGTTGTCGGGGGCGCCTGCCTTGCTTCAGAGCAAGCTCTTTGCCACTGTGGTTAATGACCACTGAAGGAAAATCCTTCAGCTGAGGGCGATGAAGACTACATGTCCTGAGCACCTTTGGGTGAGGTGAAGCCAAGGGGAGAGGCACTTGTGCACAACCGAGACCTCAGAGACGGTTGAGCTGCTGCGTGGGTGGCTGCGGGGACTGGGGTCTCACGTGTTGCGTGAAACCCTGCCCCAAGTGGAGTGTGGTCCCGTTGCCCTGACCTCGGGAGCGTTGTCTCTTTTTGCTTGAAATACGTCAGTGCAGCTAAAACCTGGAATCTAGGAGGCCGTTTCAGCGTGGCTCCAAAAGCCCTTTTGGCGTGAGGCTGCTGACCTTAAGGTAGGTTAGGGCTTTATTGATGGAATAACCTTTGGGGACCAAGTCTCGGCTTTCACAGAAAAGAGGGAGAAGTTGTTGCTTAAATAACCCACTGGGGACTGGAACTGGTGGTGACCCAGAAACAGTGGGGTTTTTTTATTGCTTCCCATAATTTCCCCAGGCTAAAGCTGTCTCCAGTAAAGGAAAACCAGGTTGTTACTGGGGGGAGTAAGCAAATTAGCAGACGAGGGCAAAAGCTTAATAGAGTCGAGCATCCAGGAGGCAGGAGCTGCGACAGCTGAGCAGCACTTGTGCCCATGTCTTTTCTTTTGCTTTTAATGTCCCACTGATCTGAAGCCCCTTTCCCAAAGAATGCATTTATTGTTTAATTTTTCATACCATCGTTTCCGTAACTCAGGGTAAAAACAGATGTTGGCTCTTCCCTGGATGGCAATTCCAGTTTCAGCTGATGTGATGCTCAGTTGAAGCCAAACTGATTTCCCCATCCACTGAAGGATGTTGTCAGGAGGTTTATTATTCTCTTATCATTTTAGCCACCGTGTGGTTGCTCACTGGCCAGGCAGGTGTCTCCCAGCCCAGGTACCTGCTAATGCTGGGAAGTGTTGGAGGTAGAAGTGAGAGGGGATGAATATGCTCTTATTTACTTGTCACTTGACCTAAGTAGAGACCGCCACCATCTCTAATTATTGGAGGGTTGAATTTGGGGTTGCACTGAATTTTGGGGCATCCATCTGTCCATTAGCCTCCATGCCAAGACCTTCATTCTTGTTTTGTGGGAGCTGCTCATCACCCGTGGGAGGTACGAACTCCCAGTCTGACCCCTCCAGTAGCTTGGCCGGCAGAAAGGGGTTTGTTCACTTCTTTTGCTAATTGAATTTTGCACCGAAGGGCACTGTTTCGGCTCCACATAACTGTCCCCGTGGCCAAAACCGGGAGCATGGAGTCGACCCCGGGCCATCAGTACTAAAAGCACAAGCGGTAGCTTGGCGGGCTCCAGGAGAAACCTTGTCATATCCTATCAGTGTGAGCCCTCACACTCTCCTGAGCACCAGCCACGAGCAGAAAACGTGACAAACGCAGCAGTAGCGCAGATGTAGAGAATAAACAAGCCTTTGCCCACATTATTGGATTGCTAATGAGGAGAGACCTCATCAACTGCCCAGCCATCTAATTTCTCTTGGCTAGTATTACAGACGGTCAGGAACCGCGTGAGGCACGGCATTTTCCAGCACAGAATGGTTCAGGGAGAGAGACAATTCCAATGGGAAAATGGCCAATTCTCCCTTTGCCTCCCGACTTCGGTACTGGAAATTTCCGTTGAAGCACACGTTTTTCTGGTGAAAGACAAAAGTACAATCCTGACTGCTTGTCTCAATCGAGCTCCCGAATTTCCCAGCATCTCCCATGGCTGCAGCACTGTGTGCCTCCAGCAGCGTGCCAAGCCTCCGTGGGATGGGAAGTGGGAGAGACTAAATCCTCACCCTGCAGTCCTCATTTCAAGCACCTCACGATCAAGACCAGAGCATTTGGTTTGGTGGTTTTTTTTCCAGTGACCTCGCCTCCGTCTAAGTGGAGTTGTCTTGGAGTTCAGCCATGGAGCTGAATTCGCAGCTGCCCCTTCCAAAACTCGGAACAACAGCTCCATCCCCCTGCCAGGATTTTTCCTTGTCCCTCCACTACCTTGCAAAATCAGAGGTGTCCCATTCTACAAACTGGCCGCAGCCCCCCAGCTTTGCACGTGCTCCTGGCACCGGTTGTGTTGCATGGATATCTATTGCTTGCCCAGCGGTGTCTCGACTCACAAACTAATTAAAGTTCGTGTCACACCGGGAAGATGTAAAATGCTCTCTGAGTGCTAGATGTTATTATTTTAAGCTTCTCTTCTTTTTCCTGAGGCACAGCAACTCCCCGAATCCCAGCTGGCACACCACATCCAGCCACAAAACACCGCTAATTGGGTGTTTCTCCTGTTGACCTCATTTCTCAAGCAGACTTTGGCTGGGTTTATTTCCGTGGTTGGTTTTTTTTTTGGTTTTTGTTTTTTTTTTTTTTTTGCCAAGAGGGCTCAGAAACTAGATAAACAGAAACCAGCCACTTGATGAGTGTTATGGCCAATCCTTGGTCATACCTGTCCTCAAGACCCTACCCAGTTTCAAGGTATGATTATGCTGTTCTTGCCCCATTGTCATCCATTTAACAAATCCCAAGGAAATAAGGGGTAGAGGGAGATGGGAAGGAAGGGATCAAGGGTGGAGTGATGTTTTTGGAAGAGGTTTCATTTAGAAGAGGTCTCAGACAGGCAGAACCTAGACTTGTGCTCCTTCCCATCAGTAAGGCATTATCAGGTCTACTATCCTTAAGATGTTTTACTGCAGCAAGATTTGGATACCGAAGGGCATCTTTCCTTGCTGATTCCCCTTCGAAAGATAAGGTGACTTGTGCTATTAACGGTATAAAGCTGAGCCAGTCTCTCCTGGTACAACTCCCGCTGCCTGACGAACATGCCAAGTTCATTAAAGCCAGCTTTGTTCAAGTCTCCCCGACCTGGTTCGCCTCCCAAAGAATCCAGTAGCATCCCATTAATTCCTTAATTGCCTGACGTTATTGGGAAGGTGCCTCCTCCGGGAAAGGCTCGGTGTCACCTTGCAGAGGTGGCAGGAGGAAACCTCTCCCTGGTGTTCTTGAGGTGGCTCCTTTTTTTCCTTTGCACTGGTATTTGTGAAAACATATTTTATTCTGTACCTCAGATTCTGCCCCATCTGCTTTTCTTGGCATTAATCCATTGTGCTGTTTCCCCTGTACCGTTCATACCTCCTTAAAATTGAATGCAGAGCGAAAACACAATTAGATGCTGCTTTGGTTAAATAATACTTTGAAAAAACCAGAACAATGGCTTTAAAAATAAGGAGAGAGTGAAGATTGCACAGTTTGAACTAATGATGGAAATTACCTCAGGTTAAGTTGGATTTTAAATGAGAGGTTTGGGGGGATTTTATTTTTTTCTTTTCTTTCCAGTGAATTATGACAAATATAGAGGCCTGCTGGATGGATGATTAGATTTTTTTTTTCTCCCATCCGCATTGAAAAATGAAATATTTCTGTAATATTAAATCCGTCAAATTGATCAAAGTGCAGTGTCAAAAAATGTTGTAAGCGCTTCTTCTCATCCAATCCCCTCAGCGACTGCAAACCAGAGACCTTTTCATATCCCTTTCTGGAGGCGGCTGGAGGTTACCTCTACCAAAAGAGTCTGTGCAAGAAATGAGTCTGCATTTCTCCATCTAATTCCCATAGTAGGGACTTACAAAGGGCTGCGGATTTGGCACATGAAACTAAAACATGCGGTCCTCAGCTTTGTGCTTTTGTCTCTACGTGTGTCCGTAATCTGTCCTAATACCGTCTTTTCCCTCCTGCCTGACGGTGGGGTTAGGACTAGGCTGGTTATGGTCAGAAAAGAGGGTCATAAGGGGAAGTTTTTACTTCTCTGCTTCAGCTTTATGAGTAAATGCTGGGAGATTTGTTGGCATTTCCCCTCCTCTTATGTTTTTCTTTCCCTTGCTTGCTTTCGCTGGAGAACAAGAAAGCCAAACAAACCAGAAACCCCAAATATTTGGTAATTGTTTGAGGAAGCTAACACAGAGTGTATCCAAACATTTGGAGAGGTGGTAATCTGGGGCATTGCACGTCAGGATAGATGCAAAGCGTGTCCAGAAAAGAAAGATTTTTTGCAAAAGCTGTCAATGAGGAGAAGCTGAGGGAGTTGGGGGTTGCTAAGTCTGGAGAATAAGGCATGGTCTTCATCAAGGAAAGACGTTGTTATAGATAAGATGCTGAACAGTTGTCTTCCATTCAGAGCAGTGAACAGATAAGAACAAATCAGCTTGGTTTCAACAAGAAAGCTGAAAGAGGAATCAAAAAACCCCACCTGCTGCCGGGCTGCTGGATGGAGCGTGGGAACAGGTAATTTGGGGCGTTATGGACACTCCTTCGTCGGCAGCTTTGTGAGGCACAGGTTAAACAAGTATCTGTCAAGGTTGCTCACGTGGACTTGGCGGTGTCTCTGGGGAGGCGTGGGATAGAGAGTGACCCGACGTCCCTTTTTTTTTTTCTATAAAGCTGCATTCGCAAGCACGCACCACCTACTTCTATCGCTATTAGTTCTGCTGCGCCGTTCGACATAAAACTCCGGTTGTCTTCAAAGAAAAACACTGGGAAATAAAAGGAGACGGCTTTTGCATATGCTTGCATATCAGGGAAATGTGCTTGCTCGCTCTAGGAGGATATATTTATTTCTGTGGCTGCATGGAGATGTGCTCTGAACTTGCACAAAATGTGCAAAAAGCAGCAAGTTTTGCTTCATCTCTCGATGAATAGGCAGTGCTTTCTGCGTGCAAAGCAAGGAGTGAAAGGCTCCTATTCTCTTACTGAGTACTTTTAGTGCTTTGTGCCTCAGTGTCCCCCAGCTTCTTCTGTACGCCCATTTGAGATCAAAAGATGAAAATCTCCGCTCTCCCAGACATTGATTACTTTGCTTTAGGAGCTCTTTGTGCTATCGACTAACCCTCGCAAGGGAAAATCAGCATTTTCCGTAGTTACACAAATGGAGAAACAGGTGTAAAAGAGATGAAGCCATTTTTCAGAAAGTCACCAACAGAAATGAGAGAAAGTTAGAGCCCTCCTTCCCTGGCACAGCCTCTGGTGAGTCTCTGTATGCTCTGGTTAACCCAGAGGAGGGTCTCAAACAACCCTACAGAAATGCAGCAAAGAGATGGATTGCTGCAACTCTGCTGCTTACCAAATTAGAAACAATTTAAGGATTTAAGGATTAAGTACCATTAATTACTGCCCAACAAATGCTGAACTACAATGGAGCACTTGTGGAAATGGAGAGAGAAGTTCTCCGTGAATACTAAATGGCTTCATTAATGCTCGGTGCAATTTCATTGAGTGATAAATTAATTTGCTTGATGCTCCAAGAATTACTGAGCGGGACTGTGGGCACATGTGATGAAGGGAGAGCGGGAGCCCAGCTTCCCCCTGCCTGTGCGGAGCAAGTCACGCAGGTGTGGGACACTCCTGGGCAAGGTAAGGGTAACGCTTGAGAAAAGAAAAAAATGAGGAAATTAGTTTCCCGAGTGAGGAAAAACCCAAAATGCTGCTCTGCCCTCATCTGGAAAACACTAGAAGTTTTGGAGGTCAGGATGAGCGTGGGGGAGGGTCAAGGTCATTATCCTCCTCTTGCATCTGGAGATGATGCTACACCCTCCTGCTGTTCTGCTGCCGATGGTGGGCCAGTTGGACATCAGCCCTGATTTGCTGTAATGTTCCTTGTATTTCTCTTCCCTCCTTCCTTTCCCCTGCAGCCGTAACCATGGGGCTGAATAGACCTTTCCAGCCCATTAATCTCCTTTGGCTCCGTGGCTCTTGCTAGGTGGTCCTCCCATCAAGTACCCGGGTGAGCAAGCTCGGACTTTGCATCCCCTTTATGTAATGCTTACGGTGAGCTCTCGCAAGGCTTGGAGCATCCCAGGTGCATTGGCTTTGCTCCAAGGGCACGTTTGCCTGGGCCTGGAGAAAGACTTTGTGCTTCCAAAGTCTGGGGAAGCCACGTCTGGCGTGGCAGCCCAGCAAAGCAGTGACAGCTTGAAACTGGAGCCTGCTTCCCCGGCGGCGATTTCCCCCAGAAGTGGAGAAGGAGGAGGGAGGAGCATCCAGCCGGGATGTCTTACGGTGAGTAATTTCAGTTTCTCCTCTGGCTGTCATGGCATGACAGCTGCCTGGGCAGAGCCTCGCCGCCTCCCTTTAGTACATGTTACTTGGAGTTCAGCATCGGTTTTCTGTCCCTCAAGACTTTTTAGCCTTCCGTTGCGTTGCAGCGTTATTGATTGCTCACCCGGCCGTGGCCTGGAGGCTGTATTAGGTGTGAACAAAGCACTGGCCCCAACAGGCTCGCAATCCAGGGCAGGATGCTCAGAGGTTCGTTTCGCCATTGGTCTTTTTTTAGCTCTTTTCTGTGTTGCCCTTTGGCTGTCTCCTGTGCCTTGCGCTGTGCCTCGCTCTTCCCGAGCAAATTTGCGGTGACTGTAGAGGACGGGTGGTTTCATGGCTCAGCACAGGTCCCTTTTTTGCCCCATGGTTTAGGGTCCCTCAGCTTGTTTGGTTTGCAGTCTCTCTGCTGAAGGCAAAGAGTGGGAAATGGCAGTTTGTTCCCTTCACGCCAAGGGGAGATTTAACAGTGAGGGCCAGTGTTTCTGCCCCAAGGACGACACCATGGCTCTCCACCTCCCCCTGCATCTTTCCTCTCCCAAGCCTTACCAGATAGCCCATCTTGAGGGCACCAGGGCTTATCTCTTGCTATCATGAGACAATAGGACCCTTGCCTTGATGCAGCCAAATGAGCCTTCAGGATATAATCCCAATATGCCAGATCTGCTTTGGCCAAGAGCGATGGGGGTCCAGCGTGCCTACGTGGAGGAGTGCAGGTGGATGTGGAGACTTTTGTCTGCTCTCCAAGACAAGCAGGTTTCCTCTGCTGTGTTAGCGTGGTGCTCTGCCTGAGCACACTTAATGGTCCTCCGTGGCCTCTGGTCCAGCCCTGGCTCGTATCTGGGCGGCTCAGAAATGAGACGAATGGAGATACTCGCGTCCCCCCGCACCTGCCTGTGAAGACGTGTCCTAGATTGGCCATTAAAGAACAGAGAAAGAATATCTAATTAACAACCCTAATGCTAGCAACATGCAGAACCCAGACCAAAGTTTTCCTAGCGTAATGAGCTGATAAAAAAGCAGCCAGAGGGAGACATCGTCAGCTTTATTGGGCTGGCAAACCCAGGCAATATAGCTGCACATTCTTGAGTGCCATCTTCTGGCACCTTGTATGCAAACTAGTTGCATGTCTGTGTGGCTGGAGCAACCTGGTAACGCAGAGCTGCTGCCAGGCACAAGGAGCAAAGCGGATTTCCTGCATTTTCCAATGCATCCTTGAAAGATGCATGAGAACCAGACGAATTATTTATTTTTTTTTTTTGGCATCCTACCTGCCACCCCTTTGGCTGCTGAGTACCTGCCTTTGCCAGCACGAGGAGCCACACGTTTGCCAGTCAGCCTCTGCATGTAGTTGGTGTCGGCTCCCCATGCCAGCTTGGGAAGCATCTGTTTATTGGTTTATTCATCCCCTCTGCAATCGCCATGGGAGGGTAAACTCAGCGACATGCCACATCTCGTTTACAGCCGGCCCCTGAAAAGTTAGAAGTGCAAGTTGTGGGGTGGGGAGGAGGCGGGGGAAGATGTGGAGTCATGCACACTGGGAACAGAAAGGGGAGTTGGGGAAATGTATAAAATATTAAACGACATGGTGGCAAGACACAGACAGGGTAGAACAATAATTAAAGTAAACAGCACATCAAAAGCCTGGCTAAAACTCGCATTTAAATTGCAAGTCAATGCAGAAACAGCTCATGTAGCCATGTATAAATGTGTTTCCAGGAACCTTTTAAGAATATTAATGATGATGGAAGCAGAACAGCAATGATTCAGGCTTTATGGTATGTGACAATCCAAGAGGCCACCAGACTTGTGCTTGGCTGTTGGCATAAGGAAGCTGATGAGAGCTTGGATCTTGCCAGAAGAGCAGGTTTCTTTCCAGGGAGACTGCAGGAGAGAGAAATCCTGAAGCGAGCAAGGAAGGAGCCTCTTCTCTTGCCAGGGATGTATAGGGTTTTCCTTCAGCCCTGTGGTGGGACTGCACCCCTATAAATTAGGTGGCAGGGGCTTCCATGATTTTGTTCCCTACAGCCAATCCCAGGTTGTATCCTGCTGTCTGCTTCCCTAGGCTTTGCCCTAATTAGTTTTAAATGACCCAGGTCAGGTTCTCGTGCATTCTTGCTCGGGACCCGCCAGCACGTGTCACCGTCAGCGCCGCTTTCTTGATCTTCCCTTTGCTTGCAGCCGCCCGTTGCTCCTGGTGATGCCGGCTGCTCCATTTCTACTCTGGAGCACGCTCGCTCCCCACGTGTAATCACCATGCCTAGTGCCTGAATACAGCAGAAGACCCATCGCATAATTGGAAAACTCAGGTCAGGACTGAGGCCGTGCAAAACAAGCTGAGCAGCGGCATCGTGGGTGCCTCGCTTCTTCCCCGAGATGGGAGATGACACAGCACCTTCCCTCCCTGGCTCTGCTCGCCGTCAGCAGAAGAGCACAGCACGGTTTGAATTAAGGGCCAGAAATCAGTGTCAGATTTGTCTTGACTCCAGCCCTGAACGCCTTTGGGCTAACAGAGCAAATCTCTTAATTATTCCCCGTGCCCTTTGCCCTCGCCTGTGCAAGGACTACAACAGCTCCGTCCTTGGGGAGGACGAATTCTCCTTAGTCCTAATAATACTGTGATTTACAGAGGATTTCCCCGACTAGCCTCGAGGGCACGGTGTTGCCTAATAGAAGCAATTAAAAAGCATTGGGAAGTGACACCCCCCCCCCCCCACCAAAGTTCAGGCAGCTACAGATGAAATAGGGGAATTAGGAGGCAGACTGCACCGGAGCGTGCCGTTGCCTTCACCCCGTGCCGCAGCGGGTACCTGTGGTGGGAGCAGGGGGTCCTGACGGGCACCGGGAAGGGGATGCAGCATGAGGGCCTGAATGGGAAAATTGCAGGTGGGATAATTTTTTACTTCACTGTGTATTTTCATAAGAGGCTTTTTGGATATTTCAAGCTTGGGACATCCTTCCTGGGAGACTGCATGAAGGTTTAACCTCCCACAGGGTTCAATTTTCCAGAAGTTTAAGTTTCTCCAGACTTTCCAGTTGTCTCCTAGCAGTAGCAGGCTCTTGCATCTTCCTGCGCTGCAGCTCCTAAGCTGCTGTTTAAAGGAAAGCATTAACCCCTGCTTAGTGTATGGGGAAACTGAGGCACGGCATGGGGGCAACAAGTCTAAAGGGGACAGTGCCCAAGCCTGGGGTCTCCCAGGTTAGGCAGGGAGTCCTGCTCCTTTCTAAGCAGGCAAGAAACACCCTGGGCAGCAGCGCTGGCAGCAGGGGTGAGCCTCACCGTGGCTTTACCAGTGAAATATCTGTAGTGTTGCTCCTTCCCAGGGCAGTTGAGAGCAGCCAGAAAACAGAGACCTCCACCTCCAGCGCCGGGTGGACAGCCCTAACAATTTCCAAGCGCAATTGCCTTCAAAATATTCCAGTCGCTCCTGGGCAATTTGCAGCCTTGGCAGCCTGACGATATTTTGTCCCTGTCGAAGTGATGATGGCCGCACCGGAGTCGAGGGTCACCGAGGCAAGGTCTGACCTTCTTCTCGGGAGGGTCTGGGGACACCATCCACAACCAGCCACGTAGAGCAACCCAACTTCAGGGGAGGTTGGTCCCATCTCCCAAAGACAAGTGTTACCTGCACCAAAGACCTCTCCCCATTGCCGCACATTTACTCCCAGCAAGAGCAGCGTTTTCAGATGCAACTGGGATCTTCAGCAATGGGCTGGACCCACTCACAAGCTATCCCAAAATATCACTGGTGCAGATGTTTGGGAGGGGGGCTGTAGACCTGGTCCCTCTCCCACTTCAGCTGGAGGGGCAGAGGCTTGAGGCAGATTGCTCGGGGCTTTTGGGGGTGACCCATGCTTTGTAGCAGTCAGGAAATTGGGAGAGCAAATTCTTCCTTTCTTAGGCAAACTCCTTGCCCCTTAATAGAGAAAAGCTTAATTTTATTTTGGAAAAGACTAGCTCTAAACATATGCAATTTTTTATTGGTACCTAGGTGAAAATTCAAATACCGCATGAAGTCCTTTCTCAAAGTGATCGTAGGCTCAGCAAGGACAGGATTTCCCTTTTTTCCTCCTTACAAATAGTGGCTGAAAGCCTCCTATCAGGATTTTCCCAGCATGCAGATGTTGTTTTGACCTAGATGCTTAAGTATTAGTTTACTGCTGAAGTTTTGCATTTAGAGGTCTTAAGAGTTTGTATCGTGGGCTGTCTGGAAAGCTCCGAAAGGGAAAAAAAATACCGAGGGCAGCTCACGAGTTACGAAGGAAAACCGATTTGACGTTATTATGCCTCCGTTTATTGGCAGCCCACAATGAGATGTAAAGAAATGTCAAAAAATCCCATGTGCACGTTGGTTTGGTTCAGGAAAAAATTGCTGTTTGCCTCTGCCTGGAGGCTACGAGTCACTCTGCTAAGGCAGAAGGCACTAAAATGACCCCTTTGTTTTTCTTATGATCACTTCTGATAGCGCGCTCTGCCAGAGATATCATATCTTTGATCTCTCAGTGCTGATGTTAAGTCTCTCTTGAGTTCAGTAGCATCTCCTTGAGATTAATACTTCATGGCATTCTCAGCACCAAGCTGTCCTAACCCATACATCACAAGATGTCACGCTTCGCACTCGCCTCCTGCTTCAATGACTTCACGCTGGCACAATAAATAACCCTTGGCCAGCTCTGCTCTCCCCTGTTCATTGTGTACAGAGAGTTTAACGAGGAACGCGGAAACTCTCTGGAAGTGAGGAGGGAAGGGATGCTCCTGCAGCCGGAGCGGGCACGAGGATGTCCCTGCTTCCCTCTCCGGAGGGAGGATGCTGCTGGAATTTTGGGAGGGTTATTCCTCTTCCTCCTCCCGGGCGGAGGGAGGGAAGATGCGCGGCGGTTTCTCTGCGACGCCTTATAGGGAGCGACAAACCGGTGTACCCCTAGGGTCCCCATCTGCCAGCTAGCTCGTTTCACATCTCGTCCGTTAGGCGAACGAGTTCGGAAAATCGCTTTCTGCTTTGGCTTTTACTTTGGCGCCTGCTGCTTCGCTTTGCTTCCTTCTTTTTCAAGGGCCGGGTGAGCAGACCGGGCTCCTTTTGCAGGACGGGCTAGGTGTAGAAACACTTTCGCTCTTCTTCTGTGGGATGAGCGAAGCAGGCTGTCAAGCCATGGTGCTGCAACCCTGCAAGAGAACCACAAAATTCAGATGGGGCTTATGTTCAGAGCCCTCTGAAACCCTCTGCATCACCCTGATCCAGTGGGCTGCTACTGGGTGCAAAGCCCCCACCTCACCTAGGGGAAAAAGGGAATTTTAAGGGAACTTAAAACAGTACGTCCATCAGAGGTTGGGTTTCTGCAGGCCAACATCCACGCTCATCGATCACTGTTTAATCTTGAAATGTCCGATGTTGAACAGGTACTGGCAATGCAGAGCAGGGTTCGGGCTGCTGTGGCCTTGATGCTCTCGCGATTGAAACAAGGTCACGTCCGTGCTGCAGCCAGGGAGCAATGGAAGTCCTAGTCTTGGAGATGCCTGAATATGAGGTTTGGGAGATGTACCCAGGGGATGCAATCTGCTGTTGTCTGTGCGGTTTGGAGCAAAGAGGGCTTTGCAAGATTATTTTTTTTTCATTGGTCTGGGGTCCATCACTTACATCTTGAGCGTGTACATGTTTTTGCTGGTGCTGCTGAAGTGTAGGCTGTCATTCGGGTGCTGGAGAGGCGAGCCTTGTACAGCATCGCAAAACACCTTGGGCTTCACGTCTCCTACCTCAGAGGCACTCTGCAAACTCAAGGGGAAGACGGGTCCCCCGTTAACTTGCACCCACCCAGCCTCCCTCCTTTCCTTCGGTGCATTCGGCGAGGGGGAAATGAACCTGAAGGACTTACCCAAGCGTTGCATTAACGCTCCTGCCTGGGAGCGCTGCGGGCGCGCTGTGGCATTGCACCGCGTCTAATGTGCTGCCCCGTGCGACGCGATGTGCCGGGGCGAGGACCGAGCCGCCGACCGTCCTTGAGTCCCCAGCCCGAGAAAGGGTTCGGCGTCGTTTTTGCACGGCGTGGAATTACGGAGGGAAAAAAAAAAAATCCTACCTCTCCCTCACTGCTGATTTTACGGAGATAATTGAAAGGAAGAAGTTAAACTCTCAGGGGCAAAAGTGAAAAACCCAGCGCTAGACAGTGCTAAAATGAGGTGTGCTGCGGTCTTGTGACCCTCCTGTTTGCAGATGGGCTGTGCATCCCCTCCCGCTGTTCGGGGTCCCTCCAGGGTGCCGGTCGCAGCTTCCCTATTGACAAAGGGTTTGTTTCCTCTCGTTTCTGCTAGAATGTCGTCTTTTAAAGCACATTTAAGGCTCAGAGAACCACCTGCTTGGAGCCAAAAGGTACCTGGCCCAAAGAGCACCCACTAAATAGATTCAAGAAGGGATGCTTTCCCAAAAGAAGAGGTGAGGAGAGCACGCTGCAAGGCTTTTTCTCCAAAGAAAGGGGCTCTGTGGGGTGAGTTCAATTTAATACCAGCTGGATTTGGCCATTTCTGCATCAAAGTCCAGGTGCAAAGCGGACTGTGCTGAATTTCTGCTGCTCTGTCTAAGACTAACCCACAAATACCTTTGTGCTGATAAACCTGCCTCTAATGAGAGCGTGATGCTAATGGGGTCCAGCAGGCTTGGGAGTGCAGGTACAGCATGTGCCTCACGGGCTGGGTGGCTGGTAACGAGAAGGGATGATGCAATTAGAGAAATCCCCTTCTTTTCTTCTTTTCCACCAGCCTCTGGGAAAAAGGGTTTCAATTTTTTAAGTTCTGTCACAACAGGTTAGAGTATTAGCAATCATGGTTCACTGCCATCTGTATTTGTTCCATTTGTGGCATTTATGATGGTTATCCACATTAATTATTTCGCTGCTAAAGTCCCTTCTAATTTCAGAACACTGTTATTTCTAAGAAAGATGGATATTAAATATGCCACACATCAGCACGGGGTGGCATTACACCATGCTATTAAGTTCTGATGCGAAGGCTCTGCAAAAAATAACTTTGCTATTTGTAATCACCGTGAAGTGTTTTAGTGTTGCAGCTTGGAATTAGAAATAAAGATGATGACAGGAACTGATTTCTTATTAGGATGTGGTGCAGGAGTTTACATAAATCAGGAAGGAAATAACAAGGTAACCCTTGGCTGGCCAAATCCACTTGGGTACGTGTTGGCCAGAGTCTGGTGGGGAATGGGCTGGGTAGAAAGTCTTTGAGGGCATCTCCACCCAGCGCCGAGGTCCTTTATCTTCCCCGGGGAGGAGGCGAGACCCTGGCTGGGTGGAATGAACCATCACTCCAGGAAGGATGAAAGACCCATCAATCCCAAGGAAGGAGCTGAAGCCCCCGGCTGTTTTGGGGCTGGCGTGTGATGATGCCAGAGAAAGACGTGGCAGTGCTTTTCCTTCGGCAGAAGCAGCCTTTCACATACGCATGGGGCTATAGTTCGCATGCACAAACCTTTTTGCCCTCCCTATCGTTGCTTTTAGGTAGGTTAGGCTTTCGGGCACTACCCCCCTTCTAATGCAAGGCTGAAGCCCCGGGGCTTGCTGTAGACCATCCTGCAAGGGTCATACGCTCTTGGGAAAGCAAAGGAGAGTGGATTTTCACCCGTGAGAAGGAAATGGATTCCCCCATCACCCCTGTGTCTCTTAAGGATGCAGTATCTGCGCCAGGCCGATGCGGGGGGAGAGCTGGAGATGCAACCTGTAGCTAGCATTAAACATCCAAGTTCTGCAGCAGCAGGCTGCGTTGCATGCTCTTGCTGGAGCAGCCCTTTAAATCTGGCTTGATCCACAAAGTGACCCTCTGTTATCCTGCCAGGGAGGGAGCCAGGAGGCAGCGCACCCACAATTTTGGCAGTGGTGTTGAAGCCTGGGTGAATTTAGCTTCAGCCAAACAAGGTATAGAGTTAAAAGTGATTGTCAAAGCACCTGGGAAGAGGGAAAAGGAATTGCACGAGTAACAGCTTTGCAGGTTACTAGAGGTTGTAGCAACAGCTGAGGATGGGGTTAGGGAGCAATTTGCCTCGCGTTGAGCCTAAAGAAAATTCTTTGTGAGTTTCAGCAAATCAGTCAAAAGAAAAAAAGGAAGAGTTTGAGATCAAATGCGACGTTTGCTCAACTCCTGGATGAAATGTTCCCTCTTAGCGACAAGCGTTTGTGTACAGGTTTCACTAAGACTGAGGGATAATTTGAAATTAAAAGTAAACTAAAAGCCCCCCTGTTATTTTTTCTTCAAGTGTCAAAAGAAATCTCTCTTAATTCACTAGGGGTTTTGTTTGTTTATTTTTGGCTGCTGTGGTTTTAGTTCCTCAAACCCTGGAAAATTTGGCAAGGCTACGATGAGGCACTCTAGCATCTCCAGAGCTGTCTGTGCCTCGGAGAGGTGCTGCAGAGTGCAGAAATTTCAGCTGCATCCACTCGGGCATCTTGGCTCCCAAGGGGTGCTTCAAACCTTCCTTCTGCCCTGAGTTTAGTAGCAGTAGTGGGTGCTCAGCGGCTTGTGGACCAAGATGTTGAATGCAGGTCTTTCCACTGCAGAGAGGTCCTCGAGTCCTGCTCTGCTTCGTGTCTCAGCTCCCAAGTAGCTCGTGCTCAATACAGAAGGATACACCAACCTTTCTCAACTCTTACTGTCTATTAATTAAATGCTGATTAATTATTAAAAGGGTATTTATTGAGATTTAACAAGTCTGCAGCTAAAAAAGAAGAAAAAAACCTGGTGGTGACAGGTGTTACACTCCAGTAATGAGGTTCTTAATAATCAATTGGCATTTGTTTGACTTAGAATAACATTCTTATTAAATCTAAATCAACTCTTTACTTGAGACACTTAATTACATGTGGGTTATTTTTTCTTCCCGCCGCCTTTCCTTGGCGCGGTGGGAGTTCCCAGCCCGCGTCTCCAGGCGTAGACGGAGGAGGCTGTGCCTTAATAAATATGAAAGGTGATGGTTATTCATCGAGAGTGCCACTTAAGGAACAATTTCCCCGAGCTCCTATCCACGCTTATGCTAACAGGAGCTTTAAGGGCTCATTCGCTTTTCATTAGGAAAGCTGGCACACTGGGGAGAGCTATTTGGCTGGTACCAGCCCCTTGTCCATCCCAGGGCAGCCTCTGCCACCGAGCATCCTCCTCCCCTGAGTTAGGGAGGGAATTACCCGCCTCACCTTTCACTTGATTATTTATTAGAAATCACATTTAGCATTGGGAAAAGTTGCTAGTGCGGTGCTGGAAACCCACAGGAAAGGAAAAATAAAAATCCCTCCAAGCATCTGCGTGACCACGGTACCCTGTGGACAAGAAAGAGCTTTGCAAAAAGCTGCGGCAATTGCTCCGGCTGAAGTTTTGTGCTGCTGATGCGAAGGCAAAAGGCTCCCTACTCCATTATCCAGACAGTTCGGTTCCTCCAGGGTCAGCGTCGTCTTTTAAAACGTCATCGTTGGGTGCATTTTCGCCTTGCAAGGAAATGGGAGGCCGGGCAGGGGAGCAACTGCTGGCTTTAATCGAAATTTAATTACTTTGCCTTTTAATGTGGCTTTTAAAAAGGAAACAAGGATCCCAACCGGGTGCTCTTTTAGCACAAACAACAACAGGGAAAAAAAAGAAAAAGTAACTGACAGCCGCAAACAGTCTGTGCTATTAGAGGATCATTATTCTGATATTATTTATTTCAGACTTTTTGATACTCTCCAATGCTTGACTTCACAGACTCATTTAGTTCCTTTCAAAAGCAAGGCAGCACTGCAATTTGCCAGGAGAAAATGTAATAAACATTATCAAGGGGGGAAGGAAAATACCCAGCGACTGTAGGGATAAATATATATATATTTACAGGCTGGGGAGACATGTGGGCGTGTGGAGAGTGTCGTTCACGGCTTCAGAGCCACAGGACAGGGCACATCACCCCCGGGACACAGGATCCAGAGGTTCAAGTGATGGTCATTTCGGCTGCCTCTCAAACTTCAAAGCACTTCCCTGCATCTTGCCTGGGAAGACGGTGGCGGGCATGAATATTTTCCTCCATCTCCTTTGGTGTATTTGCAATTGTGAAACCCTAGTATCGGCGGGATGTGGTCTGAGGCTCCCTTCGAGAAGTGCTGGCCCCAGAGCGAGTGGGGCAGGGTTGCTCTCAGGTGCTGCCACGGGGGAAAAAATGCTGCAATCCCAATATCTGCATCCCAAGGGAAAATATTACCTTTACCCTGGTGTAAAATATGCTTTATTTCCCCCATGCCCGACTCTGTGTACTAAGGTGATGTGTTATTACTGTTTACACAAGGACCACTCCGGGAGGCTGAAAACATACACGTGTAGTTTATATCTCAGAGGCTGTTTTGCTTTGCACAAGCAACATCGCAGAGCTGCGCAGAGGGATGCTCAAGTGCATCAAGGCAGCGGTAGGTTAATGGGCCCCCTCCGACCCTGGCGAGAAAGTCGAGAGGTAGATGATGCTTTCTGAGGTTATCCAAAAATAAGAGCTGGGGTCTGTCCCAGCTTCACGGGAGTGCAAATCCTGGGGAGGAATAAGCTGTTGTCTCTAAAAAGAGTCTTGAGCATCCCTGAAACTTTGGGAGCTCCTGGGCGTTGCTGCCAGAAAGAGTTAGATCACAGTATCATTAGATCACTAGGCTCTGCCTGGGTTATTATTGATAGTCAGTGAGAGCTGTTGCATCCAATTAGTTGTATGGATTAAGAGAATCCCTTCTGAAGTTTGCTATCCCAGGAAAAAAAAAAAAAAAAACGGCAAAAAGCTTGAATAAACTGGTTTGGATAAAAAGAAAGCCCTCAAAAAACCCAGTCACAGGGGACACTGTCAAGTCATTGCGTCAATGCAGGCTTGATGAGAGTGCAGTCACCTTCGAGGGTAAAATGAACGTATTCTGGAAAGTTTCAGTCGAAGTGAAGTTGGTAAAATGGCATTTTCTTCTAGTCCTGTTCTTTTTCTGGACGTTTTCAAACCAATTTATTGCCATTCTTTCTTCGTCACTGGCAACACGGCAGCCAGAATATTATTGCGTTGATTTAGCTAAGTCAGTTGGGGGAAAAAAAAAAAAAAAAGAGACCAGATTTTGGCACACATCTATCGGTTGCAGAGCCTCGGCGGGAGATGCTCCTGCCTCTGGGAAGATGCGCTGCTTGGGTACCACTGCTCAGTTTGTGCTTGCCTAAACCTCTGCATGGATTTGAAGCAAATCTACCCCTCTTCATCACCCCACCGTTGGCAGGTTTGCCCTGACGGCTCAGGCTAATAGCGGGTTTTGGGCACAGCCTCATTTCTAGGGAAATTTGCCTTTCCTAAGCTCATTTTTCCTTCTTTTTTCCCCGGGATGCTGGCATATTGCAACATGACATCTTGGTGTTTGGGGTGGATAGGCATTTTGAAATGTCTCACCCAGAAATTCCTCTTGAAAGGGAGTCTAAAAAAAAAAAACCCACCACAAATCATGCAATTCCTTTATCGTCAAAAGGACCATGATATTGAAAAATGAGCCTTGATGTTGCAAAATGATTGAAATGCGTGGAGATAATTTAACTGTAGCTACCTTGTTCAAACAGCCCTTTTATGCTCAGTGCGGTGTGGGTTTATATATACGTATGTATTTTTCTTTTTTTTTTTTTTTTTTTTTTTCAAAAAAAGACACTCTGACACACACCACCGCTTTCAAAGGCTTTTTTGGGATGAATGTGGCCTTTGTTGGGTTATCTCTAACCATGGTAGACCTGAACCCTCTCCGCTGGGATTTGTCTGAAGTTTGTGGGTTGCAAAGCCACGTCGAGCCCCACGATTTCCCACCTCGCCTGGGTTTCCCATGAGAAGGGGGCTGGAGGCAACCCCGTGATGCGAAACCTCTCCCCAGTTAGAGCATCCTTACCTGCTTGTCATTGGAAGGGGGCAGGAGAAGGGGGGAGAAAATAAACCAAACCATGCCATACCTGCAAAATAACCCTCCTGGACTCTCTGCTTTACACCTGTAAAGCGCCAGCACTCCCATGTGTGTTTTTATCTCAGCTCACCCAACAGCCAGTGGCGCGTAGCTGTTGTAGAGCGGCCAAATTTACCGGGAACAAATTAAAAAAGGAGGATTTCCTAAAGAAAAAAAAACCCAACCCTAAAGCAACAGCAAACTGCTAAAAACAAACCAGCCCTTCCACCCCTCCTGCCTCGGCACCGTAACGGAGCTCATAGCCATTATATGACTTTTTTTTAATACAGTCTTACCCAGCCTGGGAGAGGGATTTGCTCTCCCCAAAGCCTTGTCTTCGGGATGTGTGTCAGAAGCATCCTTAAATCTTCAAAAAAAACCCACCCCTTGTCTGGCTGCGAGGATGAGAGCCCGGCTGCCATAAGGAGCTGTAAAAAACCTGCTGATAGACAGATGGAGCGGTGTAATTATACACGGGGAGGGGGGGGGAGAAGCGCTCACTGAAATTATTAGTGTGGGCAGACAATTAGAGGCTTTTCCAGAAGATTACCCTCTCCCTCCCATCTGCGCTCCATGGAGGAGTTTTTACGCTGGCGATGCTGTTTCCATCCTCAGCCATTTGCTGGTTTGCCCAAATTATGGCTTCGCGTTTGTTCGGACTTTAGCAGCATCACTAAAACATCCCCCTGGTTTTAGGAGGAGGGAAAGATGGGGCTTTTGCAGGGGTTTTGCTGGGGTTGCAGAGCTCTCCTCCTGGGAAATCAGCCCTCGGGAGGCTGATTTGGGGTGAGGTTTAGTGATTTCTGGGTTTCTGCAGCTTGCCAGGGACGTTTTCAAGCATGTTTGCCGGCAGCGGGGAGGGCAGGCGGCTCCCAAGGCCGGCAGCAAATGGAATGGCTAACTGCAACCCAATTTCAACCAAAATCATTATTTTCATGTTGATAGGGTTTTTATTTTCAGTATTTGATGCGCTGAGGAGTTAAACAGGAATTATTTTGGATGGTTCACACCTCCCCCCCCCCCCCCCCCCCTTTTTTTTTTTAAACCAAGTTAGCACATTTCCTTTTGGTGTTGAGGGGTTATTTCTCAACAGTTTATTTTTCACGTTACAGTCGCTTCATTTTGAAAACATTGCCACTGGCCATTTGTTGAGTTTTCTGAATTAGGAAAAAAAAAAAATAAAATCCGAAAACAGAGTACTCTGATGATTCATGAAGTCCTGCGTCAGCTTTTCTTTCCCTTGGAAAGAAGAAGATAAATTGGGTGAAAACCATCACCCAGCTCCTGCGATAACGCTGGAGATGGTGCTTGTGGTGAGCACGAGCCGGTCTGAACCCACAACCAAATATTTCCTAAGGTACCGCATCCTCCTTTCTCTCTCCCTGGCTCCTTACCAAACTCACAGCAAGGTGGGGTGGCAGCACCTTTAGAACGAAAACCACTTTTGACACACGAGCCTGGGTTTGGGGTTGTATGTATATACATTCATTTTCCCTCTTGCTGTATCTTAAAAGTCCTGTCAAAATCCTTTGCTTCAAACCCAGCCAGACTTTAAGAGGCGACCTGAAGACTGAGGACTCCTTTCTAAATACGTATACGTGAGGAGATACAGAAATAAGAGTTCAGTAAACCTTGTGGTCTAAGTTGACATCAAAATACATGGGCTGCAGACAAAATATGGAAAATGAGAGCAGTAAGACAGACGTGGGAAGGGAATTAATCATTTATGAACATCACTTGATGATGTTGCCTGTGGGTGGAGGCTGTTTGCAAGGTAGGGGCAACCTTTTACCCTTCACAGTGAGCTTCTGCTGCTGCTGCAAGGGACCCTCGTGTCTCTTTTGCTCCTTCCTTTAAGGAGCAGAGGAACCAAAATGCCACTTTTCAGGGTGGGTTTTGCTGTTCGGAGGTGCTCGGGCTCCCCGAGGTCAGAGTGTCTCTGCTCAGTTGCGTAGCGGTACCAAAAATTGACGTCTCTCCATCGCATCCTCCGTTTTGTTCTCCATCTTCTTGCTTGGGAAATTCCTTTGCGAGTCGCTGCCTGTGAAACCCGTCACCGTGGGGGATTTAGGTTAGATATTAGGAAAAATTTTTTTACTGAGAGGGTTGTCAAACATTGGAATGGGCTGCCCAGGGAAGTGGTTGAGTCACCATCCTGGAGGTATTCAGAAAGCGAGTGGACAGGGTACTTCAGGACATGGTTTAGTGGGCATGGTTAATGGTTGGACTCGATGATCTTGAAGGTCTTTTCCAACCTAAATGACTCTATGATTCTGTGCCCTGGGCATCACGGGGCTGGCGGTGGAAGAAGCACCGGGGCTTTAACCAACCCCATCTCCCAAGCTGGTTTTCTAAAGTGCTGCTGCTGTTTGCAATTAAGGACCATTTTTCTGCATTTGCTCACCTTACCTACCAAAGGGATGGGAGGGATGTGTGGGAAAACGCGGCCGACGAAGCCCTCTGTGCTTTGCTGTCAGGGCCCCAGGTTGCAAAGGCAAGGTGGGTGGATGCCCAGCAGCGAGGGGCACCTCCAGCAGCGGCTCAGCCTCCCAAAACCTCTCCCATCCTCCCCTGGCCCTCTTCAACAGGGCAATTAACACACGTTGGCATCGTTTTGAGGCCGCGACGTGCACACGCGCTGGTATAGCTGATGTTCCGGGGCCAGCAGCGCGGACACAGGCAGCTCTCGGACGTTTGCAAAGGGGTTCGCATCTCCTCTTCTGGCTGTCCTCCAAGCGAGCGGAGAAATGGCCACCCAGATCTTATTTTAGACGAGGCTTGTTTTGGCGTGATGCGCTTTGGCACCGTTCGGCTCCCCGTTCTTGTGGAAGCCGCGCAGAGGGAACGTGGGAGGGCGCGTTCGTTTATTTTCTGTACGCGGTAGACTGCGGCGCCTGCCGGGAAGGAGATGCTCCCCCACCAACCCCGATGCTCTTTATAGCGGTCCTCGATGGAAGCAAGCTTCGGAAGCTGCACCGGGGGGTTTAGCGGCAATTCCCGGCTCTCCCGCCCCTCTTCTCGCCGTCGGGAGCCCTCGCAGGAGTTCTCCCGGCAGCGATCTCCTCTCACCTCCATGCTTCAGCCTCCTGGTGCCAACACTGCCGGCAGCTCTGGGAGCATCGCGGCGCTCGTCCCGCCATCCCTCGCTTTCCCCCTCCCGCCCCCCGGCCGCTTACGTTTTCACTTCTTTCTTTCAGGGCTGGATTACAACCTCTCTCTGCAATTTAATTGCGATTAGATGCATGAATGGTGCTGCCAGATAAGGCTAGAGAGGCAATCAAAGATGCGTTCACCCCGCTGATCGTTTCAACCACAGTTTATTTATGTTTTTTTCTCCTATTTATTTTTTTTCTTCTCCTTTCTATTTTTTTTTCCCACCCTGGTTGGCTTGCTTGTTCTCATTTCCCCCAATTCCACCTTAAGTGAGCTGTTGACAGCAGGAGAAAGATCCCCACAATGTTGCTACTTCCAGTCAGATAAACCCACGAGGCTCTTTGTTTTTCTGAATATATTTCCCCACCCTTGCCCCTGGTTCCATTCCATCCTCTTGTTTCCCCATTTTCCTCATTCCACCTGAGCGTTGCCAACCTTCAGCAGTCGATACCCTTTATGTCATGTCATGTTAGAAGTGGGAAAAGGAGAATTTATTGAAAGTCTTTAAATGGGGAGAGGAGTTTTCTCTGAGAAAGAAAAAGTGCAGCTCGCAGCCCGAGTTCGGAAGACGTTTGACAAGGCATCTCAGAAGGTGGAGAGAGGGGTATGAAACGATCTCTCCCTGCTCCCCTAATTTACAGCTGTGACAATACAATGCCATTAGTGCGCATCCATCTTTGTGTATAAGGGGGAAAAAAAATCAAAATAATAATAAAAAAAATCGTTACGTGCCTTTCAGCATTGACCAGCCTGAGGAGACGGGAGTTATTCTTAAGAAAGTCATGCATCTTCTTTACTTTGGCATCAACATAAATAAAATTATTTATCTCTCAAATTTAAATGCTCTGCACCTTTAGCAGGCAATAAATTCTTCTCTCCTGTCCCTTTATGTATTTATTTCTCACTCCATCCTTCACTGCTGAATATGAAACCGCAGCTTCCCTCCCTGCTCAGGGCAGGGAGAGGACCCCAAAGTTTTCTCCATCCTTCCCACGTGCATTAGCCTCGGGGAAGGATGAGCGATGCCAGAGTGATGCGCCATCCTTCCCCACATCCAACCTTGCTTTTTCCCTACCACCGTGAGCCCCGCCGGGGCTGACAGGGCTGTTCGCTTCCCCGTGCGATGGGTCAGCCCTGGTATTTCATCATTTGGGTATTAATTGCTGCTCGGGATGGCAGCTGACGGTGCGTGATGCCCAGGCTGGGCTGAGGAGGGGGAACCCTACTGGTGCTGTGGATGCTCCTGGTCTGCCGTCAGCACTTTTCTCTTGCCTGATGTCTTTAATCAAAAGGGTTGTTGGCGTGCCAGGGTTGACAGCGAAGAGGCATGGGAAGCCAGGAACACACACAAAAAAAGACAGACCTCGTAAACATTGCATCCCATCTTGCTTTCTGCTTCTCTCTCTCCTTGGTGCTTTATCTGACACAATCAACTTCTGCTTCACTTTGCTTTCCCTCCTGGATTTAAAATGGAAATAAAATAGTAATAATAATCATCATCTTGCAAATCAATGTGTATTCTTGCAATGGCGAAATCATAAAGAATTTAATAGCAACCTTGATATTACTGTCTGTCTTGCGTAGCGCTGTGAATTACGATGGCTATTACATGCCTGGCGCCCGAGAGGCCTCGTGGTCAGTGCTGCAGCTGAGAGGTGAGATGGCAGGACGGGCTTCCCGCTTGGATCTGCAAGACCTTGGCCAATGTCACGTGACTCTAGGGGGGACGTACAACTTGGGGCAGCACAGGGACAGCTGAGATAACCCCTAACCCAAGCTTACTGTGTGCAACGTGGCTAGTTACTCTTTGGACCCGACTTTGTGCCGCAGGCTGATGCCAACTGTTGCGTAGGAGCTCTTCGTAGGCTTGGCCATCGAGCCCTTGGCTGGGTCTACGGTGCTGCAGGCAAAAGAGGTGGTGGAGGGCTCAGAAAGCTGGATGGGGAGCTGTGCAGGCACTGCAGGGAGGCGTTGGAGGACTGCCAAGGGTGCCCAGTCATATTTTGAGGGCAGAAAGTCCAAGATGCTGCTTCAAGGTGCGACAAGGTGAAGCGGTTTCCACAGGAACGGCCCAGGAACAACTCGGGTCTGCACCAAGAGCGGGCAAGCAGGGTCCCCATATGGGGCATCCCATCAGCATCCCCCTGTTTTTTAGCGAGCACAATAAATCCAGCTGGCAGCCTTGCATTTTCCCCAGAAGAAACCTTAAGCAGAAAAATCTTAGTCGCAGGACGTCTTTTGGTGGGAAGATTTTTGCTATTACCATGGGAAGTCTAAAGGGGTTTGGGATGAGGGGTTTTGTCTCAGGACCACATCTAGAAATGCAATAGGAAACAGTCCCCTCACCTTGACTTACTGTTTTTAATTTAGAGTCCGTGTTTTTCAAAGCCTTCTCTCTCTTCCCCCAACCAAAAATAACCTAGCAGCAATGACATTTTAACAGGAAATTAAATGAAAATATTTGTTTTGAATTGACATTTTGACTTGAAATGTTGATTTGTTCTGGATTTTTAAGCCAGAGAGAAGCAACACACTGTTGTTGCAAATGAGAAAAAATGATATTGTCTTGAAAAATAGCCATAAACTCTTGGGACATGGCGGGGACAAAGAGGGGACGCTTTGCTCCTGGGGAGACCCAAGGTCTCTGCATCAGCTCTATGGGGAGGGACACAGGAGCCAGCCACTCAGCTTCTGCAAATGAGGATTTACCTTTGCACCTCATTAAAAGCAAGCAAAAAAAGGGCAATTTTCTGTTTTCATGAGAAAGCCAGAAATTTTCACAAGGCAGGGAGAGGGGGAATCAATTTTTCCCATCAGCCGTTCTTTGCCGTCGTTAGGAGGATGATACTGTAGATGCGTTGAGGTTTCACCTTCTTTAAATATCACTGATATTTATTTTCATTACTCGCTCTTAATTGTAATGAAGCTGAAGTCTCTTCTGTGCCCTGGTGGGGAATTTATCCCAAAAAGCATCTAGAAACGTTCAGTTTCTTGGTCTGCAAACATCCTTTCATCTCTCCAGCATCCCATCTGTCTGTCTAGCTGCTCCTCCACCGCTTCCTTCCTCTTCCTTGTGATCACAGCCACCGAGACCTGTTAAATGAACATTTTCACAAAAAATCTTCGTTTGCATTTCAAACAAGACAAAGGCACAGAAACCCACAGGAAAGGAGGGAAAAAAAATAAAATGCCAACCTTGCTTTCCCAGTTCTTCCCCATTTCTCACATCTGAAGAGATTATTAAACTTCTCTAAGGGTAAAAATCTCAACCCTTCCCCACGTGCTTCCAATGGAAATAATTTCCCTTGGATGTTCTCTTCCCCCCAGCCTCTTTTGGTATGGCTTGGGTGGGTTTTTTTGACGTTACCATGAATTTGTGCGATGTTGCCCTCTAATGGCTGATCAATGAGAAAGCTCCGAGACCTGCCCAGGAAATTTTTCTTTATCATTCTCTGGGAGAAATGGGGGGAAGTTGAGATAAGGGGTCAGGGGGGTTTGCTCTGTACCCAGCAGGGGTGAATGAGGAATGCATGCTAAGCTCTTGTAATGTTGCCTCTCCGAACCCCTTGTCGTTCATCCTTCTACGCCCCAAATAGCAATAACCGAAATTACGTCTTTGGGAAGGCATTTTTCCCCCCGCAAAAGCCCTTTCTCGGCTGCCCCCACCCTGCAGGATATGCCTTGAGGACCTCAGCAGATGGCTTCCCAGCATCGCAGCCCCGCAGACGGGAGCTCCTCCAGTCATTTACTTTTTCAACGAGTGAAAACATTTTGACTTGAACTTTCATACATAATGATGAGGGTTAGTTACCAAAATCCACACATTTTCTTTAGTCGTTTTCATTTACTACTGTTTTAAATTATTTCACAGCCTTGCAAATCTCCTTCTGACAGCCGGAGCCCAGGCAGGGAAAGCAAGAGAGGAAAAAAAAAAACCTACTGAGTGTTCATTTTTCACATAATATATTCCAATCCTGTTAGGTCGTGCTGGTGAAGGTAATATTTCTGGCATTCATTTAATGAAATTGACAGTGATGAATGGTTAATTATACAAATTACATTCTTATTAAATCCCCTGGAATCACTGCCTTAGAAAGTCTTAGCTATGGACTTCTCGTGCTATATACATTTTTTTTTTAGGAGCATCTTTACTGCTGGCTGCTGCAAAACCGTCTTCCAAAAAACCTTGAAAAGCATTAAAAATCCCCTAGTTAAGTCAATTACTGCAGATAAGTTAATCTTAATGGGATGCTTAAACCCCTGTCCTCGCATAAGTTTACTTTTCATTCCTCTCTCTCAGCTCTGGAGGCGCTGGAGAGAAAAGTTTTTCTGCGATTGTTGTGACAAATGGATTAAGAGTGGATAAGTAGGGCTGGATGCAAAATTTCCATCAAAATCGGTTTTTCAGCAGAATTTTCTCCCTGAGCTTGCGCAGATATTTGCTTTTTTGGGGTGGGGGGATGCCTGTGTTGTCCCCCCCCATCCCCGGATCAGTTGCTGGGTGGGGATGTAATGCCCGGGGGACGCGTGGTCTGGTTTTAGCGTGGCAACAAACTCCCCACCGTGGCTTGACTCCTCTGTAATGGGGGGGGTCAGAAAAAAACCCCAGCAATGGACAAACCTCATTTTCTAAGCAGCGTTGTTGGGAAGGGAAAGCGCTGCACGGCGCCTTGTAGCACCAGCCTTTAACCTCTGCTTATTCCCGAGGCGTTAAAGCCCTCTCCCAACCATGCCGGGTCCTCCTGGTGCAACCACATTGCAGTAGTTTTAATTGCACAGCATGGGATGAACTGGCAGACATTAGCCGGGCCGTGTATGCTCAGGGAATAAATGTAATAAATAGACTATTAAGTTAAGCAAGTTTTCAGCTTCAGCAGTGAAAGTGCCCATCTATCTTGCGTGGCTTTCTGCATGCTTCATTACCGCATGTAACCACACTGAAAAAATATGCTTTACCCTTTATAATTAGATGATAAGTTCCCTAAGATATACGTTAGCGCTGCCAACCACCTGACACTCCGCAGCAGCGCAGAGTTGCCCGCTTCCAGCAGCTTCTAATGAAATTTATTACCGAGCCTCATATTAGACTAAGTTAACATCACTTAATCTTCTTACTTGACAGAGTTATGTACGAGGCACTCCAGGATATATTGGCCGGGATTTAGGGACTGTGAAGGGAATGAGCTGTGCCAAGGGGGTAGAGGTGGGTGCAAGGAGAGGGTTGAGGGCTCCGGGAGGTGATGCTGCAGGATCGGGCTGCCCTTATTTCCCCATCCCCTGATTTCTGCTGATACCCCAAAGGGACGGAGCATCTTCTGCAGCTTCCCTTCATTTTCTTTAACTGAACGGTGGGACGGTTTTGCCTTGCTTAATACAGATAACAGCAGCAGTTAATAATTAAGAAATGAGCCGTGACCTCTTCGAGGAGGGAGGAGAGCGTGCAGCATTCCTTGACACAGGCAGAGTGTCACCAAAAATCAAAAATACTTTCCTCTAATGATGTAGGCTGCAGAAAAGTGTCCGCTGGGTCCAAAAATTGTCACCACATCACCGTCCGGTCGTAGCGTCTCTGTGCCGTGGTCCTGGTGTGGTCCTAAGTGCTCCAACTCTTTCAGCCAAGGGAAGAAGGGGGGGGGGGGGGTGTTTTCTTCCAAATTTTTCTCCTAGTTTTCAAGGGAGACTGGAGATGCACAGAGATTGCAGGGAGTTTTCACGAATGAACAACTTGTTTGGCTTTGGATTGGGGGCTTCATCCATCTCCGCCCTGCCTTCTCCCCAGCTTCTTTGTCTCAATAGCAAAATGTTGAACCCCCTGGTACCTGCTGGAGCCTTGAATAAGCCAAAGGCAGGAGAAATGATAGAGCTGCTGTCGCGTCTCCCTCTTTTTACTCAATAAGCTTCATAATCTCTGTATAACTACCTATATCACAAAAAGACAGGAGGAGCAGGGGGAACTTTATGAGCTGGTTAGAGCAGGCAACTCCATCACCAGCTGTGACTATTATTATAAAATATTCTGGAAGTTAACTCAATAAAAAAACTAATAATGAGAGGAACCATCTCTGCCTTTGTTTATAGCTTCTTTAAGTGTATAAATGAGCATGAGGTGATTAATGAGGGTGATCTGAGAGAGAAAGATTTGCATGCGCAGTGCTTGAATTATTTCCTCATTGCATGTGCTTCCTGGTCCCTGTGTTTATTGTGCTGCTCGACGCTATTTAATACAGAATGACTAAAGTTATGAGATCCTATTTATTCCACCTGACATTGTCCCCTCTGCCAGCTCAGCCCCTGGGACAGATAGCGCATGCACAATGAATTCAGAAAATATATTAAAAAGCAATTATAAACTCCCTGCCTTCAGTGTCCTGGTCTTATTCTTCACAGCACTCCCTGAGAATTAGCATAATGTCTACAGGCTCTCATGGAGTTATCAAAACACAATGAGTCTCTATCTTATTTTCAAGGGCTGATGGATTTAGGAGTTAAAGGTTGCCAAAGGTGCGCTTGTATACTCCTGCATGGCGCCCTGGTAAATGATACTGGTGCCAGTAGCACGCTTCCCTTGCTACCAGCCACCCCAGGAGATGGTGGCAGCCTAAATTTTGCCTGCTCAGCACATGTTTCTTGCATTAAGCAATGTCCTTTGCTCTTCCCACCATGGCGGCTCTGATATTAGAATTTCATTATGTTCCTGGGCTGCTTTCCCCACCGTTTTCTGGTTTACAGACTTCTAAAAGCCTCTCTGAGGGACAGGAAAGACATCGGAGCGAGCCGTTCTTGTATGATGGGTAATTTTTCTTGCCTCTCAGGCATTGCAGGGTAAGATCCCATCGACTGCGAGCTGGGTTTCATCATTTCTCCTCTCTCACTCTTTCTCCAAAGCTCTTAAACCAGATATCGGATGTGTTCTCAGCCAGGAGGGTGGTGGTGTGGCAGTGGGAGCATCCTGCACCCCTGGGACCGCTGGGCTGCCACGCCGAGGCACGAACCCACCCAGTCAAACACCATTTAATGCTGGTCAGCCCTGCAAGGGTGACAGCCATCCAATGGCCAGGCAGGGGGAAAAAGCACAATTTAGGGGCTTTTTGAAATTGCAGCAGTGCCTCGGGTAGTTTAAGTGTAATTTGGGGTTAAAAGGACAGTGAAACTGGGGTATTTCACCACTTTGTAACCGGAGAAAACTGGCAAAGCCACAACAAAATCAAACGCAATTTTGCCAGGTTGCACTGGAAGAAACTTCTCACCTGGATATCACACTGTTTTATTATTTATGCCTTCTCTTGCGCATAATAATACATATATATGTTGCAAATCCGAGGTAGCGTTGAACTAGCTGGCACTGTGCGTCTCCATCTAATTATATACAGTCTTTTGGGTTTCATTCCAGCTCCGCCATAATTCTCTCCCGCAAACCTTGCACAGGATTTTAACTCACTCCCGGCACAAAACGCTTCATCTCTGTTAAAAGTGAGGGTACGCGCAAATATATTAGCATTTCAGGAAGTACTTGAAGGCTTTCATAGCCTGTCTTTACCCAGAAACTGTTTATCAAGCATCTTAATACAGACCAATTTGTATACCTCAAAAATACATTTATTCTGTAAATTGTTTATAGAAAAGCAACAGAAGGAAATGGGCTTTGCTGCCATTGAATTCATTAGTAGCAGACTGCCTGATTGCTTTTATTCCTTTTAACCTCCTGTTGTATATTTTATTCAGTTGGAATACTTTATATGCCTCGGCGCTGTGCTGTGCTGGACGGATTCTGTGTTGGGGGTTTCAGGGGCATCCAGGGGAGTTAAATCACCCCCAAATGGAGAGAAATCAGATGGCGTTGCTGCTTTTTACCCCACATGCTGGTTTTGTTCCAATAGGTAAGAGAAGATAGCGACAAATTAAATTACCTTGTTTATCTCATCTCGGGCTGCTCTGAGCGGTCGCAGAAGAAACTACGGTCCCCCCAAGGCTTTCCACGTAAGGTGCTGATTGCCTTAAAACGTAGGGCTCGAGGGCTGTCAATCACCTCTCTTGGTGATGGAATTAGGGTTTCTAGGAGTGACTTTTCTGCTTTTTGCCACGGGGAAACACATCTCGGGAAACATGAGAGCCCCACGCAAGCGCCAGCTGACGAGCACCACCGTTTTATTGCAGTCTTTCCCTTCTGCAAAGCACCGCTGCATCCCCGACCTGCCCTGGGTGGTTTGCCAGTGTCGTTCACTGCACGAACGCTTGTGGCCGGCGCTGTGGCGGGGATGAGCCGGGGAGGGGTGGCAGGACCCTTTCTTGGTGATGGAGGTTTTGTATCGCCGTAGGTTTGCCTCGTGGAGCGCTCCTAAAATCCCTTAGTCCTGCCTAGCTGCTCCGGTTTTCGTTGCTGTTTCAGAAGAGGGAGGAAAAAGCCCTGAGAAAAAAAACTTCCAGAAGAATTAATTAGACCAAACTTGTGTCTCCTTGCATCAGCCAGAGCAGACGTCGGTGCTGAAGTTGCAGGCACTTGTGAAAGAGCAGAGCTGCGAGGCGCAGCTTTCCAAGGCTGCGACGTGCTCATCTAAATTGCCCTAAACAACCGGGTCATTAATGGAAAACTTACGGAGGAAATGAAGCCGCTGTTTGATTTCACTGCAGGCTGGCTTTGGGGTTTGCTGAGTATCCTCAGCCCTCTTAATCCCCACCCCATCGCCTTGTCTTGCACGCCCACATACCCAAAGTGGCACTTGCGGAATATCTTTGAGCAGAAATCCTGTCTTTTTACCTACTTACGTTGGACACGGCTGGATGCCTTGCCCATCTCTGCCCAAAGTCACCCGGTCCTGGTCTTAAATATTGTGGTCACCTTCTCTCCAGAGCAGTCGCCTTGCAAGCACAAGCAGCCTTTTCTGGCGAGTGGTTCGAGATCTAAATGCTGCTCTTGGCTACCAGTGCTCAGTGTTTATAGGATGCATACTATTCATATGTGCTTATACGTCGCATACTGTTAAACTGCACTGAGTAGTTTGTAATAGGGTTTGCCTGCTGGTTAGGATGCCCTTACCTCCAGGGCATAAGAAGTCAAGGCTCCCCATAACTTTGTTGGTCTAAGTCCTTGGAGTCTTATTCTGCTGTCTTCTATTGGGGAATCTAAGGAAGAGATGAGAATAACTGAGTTTCTGGGCCAGAAATAAGCCTGAAACCCCCTTTTTTGTGATTCTGTAGGAATCCTGGTCCCACAAAAGAGTAAGTACAGGGTCCGCTTTGACTTGGGAGGTCCATCCCTCCTGTGTGCTGGAGTATCTTTGTTCTCGCTTCGTGCCTCCTCCGTGCCACGCCACACGGCTTCCCCTGTGTGAAACCTGCATCGCTTACCCCACGCTGCTGGGCTCGTGGTTTTTTCTGTCGTGGACAGGGGTGCTCATTTTGATCATGGCAACGTGCATCTTCCATCACAGGCAGCAACGCCTACCTGTGCCGTGCGTGCAAAGGAAGAGTTTTAAGAGGAGATCGATGGCTTTGAGTCTGGGAGTCAAAGGGAGGCTTTCACCTCTGGGGGCTCCCAAGCAAAGCACCTGGAAAGTTGATCAATCAATTACTTGCATTTCCCCCCCCCCCCCCGCCCTTCACTGTACACTTCTCTTTCATTTTCTCCTCCTTCGAGGCATTTGGCTTGGACTTTAGAGCGTGAATAAATAAAATATGTACATTCAGCTCCAAAGCATTTTGCGCATAGTGTTGAAGGGATGCAATGCATCCCTCAGTACCTGACAATTTCCCAACGCAAAGGAGTGCAGAGAGCGCTGGGATGAGATCACTCCCTCCCAAAGGTCAGCAATGCCGTGAAAATAATCCTTCTCTCCAAAACATCCAAGGGACCCTCAGCAGAGGAGTCTGGGGTCACGACAGCAGCGCGACTCTCCCGAGCTGCTTCCCTCGGCTGCAGAAACGCAGTCCATCCTTGAAACAGGAGCCATTTCCCCATGCTCTCGGTGGCCCCTTTAGCCTCTTTCTGCGACGCGCTCATCTTTTGCTGCCGTGGCTTCAGGTTTGCTGGAGGAGAAATGGCACGGGGAGAGGATGCGTTCTCACCAGGTAGGAAACAGCCGGGAGCCACGTTCACAGGGAGGATATTGGCTCCAGGTTGACGTCACTGATGCAAATTTAATTTAACGGAGCTCGTGTGTTTTTCTGATCACACGGACTTCCATACGCACTTTCATATAGACCCCCCAAATACCAAGTCCTCTGCACGCACACAGCTGTGCGCATCTACCGCTATCCCTGCCCGCATCCTTCATGCTCCAGGCTTGGCTATGATCTTTTGCAACATCTTTACCTCCTTCCAAAAAACACAAGTGGAGAAAACAGCAGGGAAAGGCGGGAGGAAGTGGCTAGGACCAGCTGGCTTCAAAAAGAAGAGGAGGGATAGAAGGGGAGCAGAAGGACTGGGGTGAGGTAGAGGGGTGGCATTTCTCAGCGAGTCAAAGTTTGCATGAAAATAAACAAAACGTTTGCCAGACCGCGAGTCTCCAGTGAACCGACGCATTTAGCACTTTGGCAGGACTCGTTTGGAAGCCTCCCTGTGACCCACTTTGGAGAGCAGTAGCCAGCAGGAGGTTTTTTCCCCCTTTGCATAGAAGTAAATGGGAGAAGGAAAATAAAAAGAGAGAAAAGAGGGAACCTTGCTTGGGAGGGAGTTTTGACTTTGATATTTTTGAAAGAATATCTCCCTGAAAGGGACTAATCCTCTTTTTTTTTTCTTCCCTTCTATCAAAAAAGCCTCCTCATCCCTGCCAGAACTGCACCACTCCGAAGGGGGGATACGGGCAGGGTGTTTGCACCTGCCTGTTGGTTTGTTGTTCTGCCTCCATCCCTCCTGCATGTTGGCTAGCAAAAATGCAGATTTTCTTCTCCTCCTTCTTCTTTCAAATCCTAAAATGTTCCAGGAAGGTGGCTGGGGCATTTGCTGGGGGTGAGCAGGGGAGTCTGGGTGCAAACAGACGCCTTATTTCATGCATCCCTGTGTGTAGGGCAAGGCATCCTATGATTTCACAATCCTACCCAGCAGTGGAAGAGCTGAAAGATGTAGGCATGGTGGGTTTTTTTCTTCTATACCCCCTTTTCTTTGCTCTTTGCATGCTGGGGGTGGAGGGGAGACTCGGCAAAGAAAAAGGGTGGATCCACCCTAAAGCTGTGGTCTTGTTTTCCATCGGGGAGAGACAAAACTTTCTGCTGAGCTCGACTTCAAAGGCAAGCTTCGAGGCTTAAGATATTCATTTTAGTAATTCATGTACAGCTGCATTAGTTAGGGGCTTCACAATGTTTTATCCACTTGTCACGATTAGACATTATTATTATTACTGAAAACAGAGATGGCTGAGAGATAATAATTCTTTATGAACCTCCCGTCACAATTAATGTAGGCTCCATACTTGCCCATTTACTGAGTTTTAAGCTAATCATTCCTTATATGTGTTTCAAGCCTTTAGTGAAGTACAAATAATTTGAACTAATTAGCTTATTAAAAGAAGGGAATGAAAACAAATGGCACATGAATGAATTGTGGGATTTCGTATGGAATTAATATCTCACTAATACATGTGGATTTGGTAAATTCATTATGCATTCATAATCAGACCTGATGAATCACCTAGCTAATTCAGGAGTAATTAGGCATGAACTACTGACACTTACTTTAAAGTGTGACCAAACTAGTTGGCTTTATCCTAAGGACTCAGTTATGGTCTCTGAGGCACGGGGAAGCACTATCGTATGCCTTGTAAAGTCGGCCAGTGTTAAACAGGGCTGTGGCGAGACCCGCTATGATTTATGACTGTGCTTAAGGAGATCAGAAGTGAGGGCGTCCACGCTTCCAGGATGCTGACGGGCCATCACGCCCTGGCCTGGGGAATAGCAGCCTTGCGAGGCGGCTCACACCAGGAGATCCCTCATAGGAGATACCTTGTGGACCCCCTCCCAGAATTAACGAGTGTCATTGCTGCCCTTGCGACTGGCTAATTCTTCACCGCTTGGCAGCTCAAGTGCATTAGTAATTCTCGTAATTATTTATTTTTGTATTACCATAACGGCTCGCGCAGCACAGCATCTTCCTTGTCCAGCATCCCGCTGAATGAGGCGCTGATGCAGAAGTAAAGCAGCCGACTGGCCCAAATAGCCTCTGAAAGAAGATGCAGGGGGATGCAGGCACACGGGGAAACACGAGGATTGAAAGAAGCGACGTGGGGGGAAGGAATAGTCCCAGCCAGCCAGCAGGTTTTGGAGGTGTTGAGACATAAGGGAGAGCAGGGGGTGGGAGGGATGGACGAAAGCGCCAAGGTGCGTGTTCAAGGGTGTAAGAGGGATGCGCGATACCGGCCGGCGTAAGGGACGGGAGGAACTGGACTGTGTATCGCAAGGGGGGCAGAGAGCGGTGAGACGGTGATCTTTGCGATAGGATTCAGGCTGGAGGCGAGCAAGGTGAGTTTGCATTTGCAAAGGTCCGAGGAAGGGACGTTGCGGTAACAAGGGGCGGAAGGCTCAGAGCCTGGATGAGTGCTTGAGCTGGGTGGGTGGAGGAGAAGGAAGGGCAGGATGATGCAGAAAGGCTTTTGGGGGAAGACGACCAGGATGAAGCTGACACCTGGGTTGCAGCGCAGTGCTGTCGTGCATGTGGGTGGAGAAATGGCCCAAACAAGCTGTTCAGCAGCCAAGTTGGACTTGACCTGATGGTGAGACATCTCCGAGCCCCCAGCAGCTGGGGCTTCTCCTCGCCCAGATGGGAAGGTGCCCACTGCTCCCTCCGCACACCAGATATCTTGCCATCTCTAAACTGAACCTCTGCTGCAGATCTGTGACTCAGCTGCCTCCAGGTACTGAATTTGTGTTTGCAGATAAGATTATCCAGGGATTAATTGTAGAGGGAGAAGAGAAATGTAGATTAGTCATCCCTAGAGAATAGACATAGATCAACAGCATTTAGAATTACCTTTGGGTGTTTTAACAGCCACGGATCACCAGAGTACCTGAACACCTACCGTGTAAAATCAACAGTCTTGCTAATTATGAAAAATAATTCATGTCACACCAGTCTAAACCCACTAAAATCTCTGCATTCGTTCCAGACGTAGCTATATTGCTCCTGCGCTTGCCCTGGGGCCAGGGGCCAGCAAACTGTCTTTTTTTTCCATTTCTTCCCACGCCTTCTCCAAAAAGCTGGGGTGGGGAGGTCTGGGTGGCAGCCGATGCCTCTCCAGCGTATTTCTGTGGTGCAATCCTCCCTTTGCAGTAACTGCTGCTGCTGAGAGCACCAGTGGCTTTCAGAGCCAGCAATACTCCCCGGGGAGCCGACTTTGATACCTTCACCGATGCATTTACCTGCAGCCACCTTCCTTCTGTGCACAGAGCTGCCCCCGCTCCTGCTGCCATGAGAGAGGCTGGATTTGCCCCCGCAAATGGGTGTATGTCAGTGGGTGCTGGGTGATCCTCAGCGCCTAGAGATGGACCAGAGCTCCGCACCTCCAACAATTCATCCCTGTGTTAATGCATAACAAAATTCAGGGACCAGGCTACATAAATTGAGAGCTTTGGTTACGCTTTCCAGAGCACGTGCGTGACAATGCAATCTTTCCTTACCACGTGCTGACCGGCCTAAGAGAAGGAAAACAAAGTGAGAAATCATATTCTGTGCACGCCGAGAGCTCGAGCTCGCTGCTTGGATCCACCAAGCAGTAGGGCTGGGACCTGCTCCTCTCTTCCCTAGGTACTTGCGATGCTGTGTGCAGATCCAAAGTGCAGTGCAATCACAAAGAATAAACAGTAGCAATTACTTAATACTTCATGGTGATGGAGTATTGAAAATTAGCACCGGAGTTAAGCACTAATAAGACGCATAACATTCCGTAAGCCTGCAAAATTTTATATAGTAGAATCAAGAGTAAATAAAATTACAATTTAAACAAAGGCAGATAATTTAATTATCTTGTAGGCACAGTACTAAAATGTGGAGTGATTGGCTAATCAATACGCTATTACAAAACGCAGCAATGCAACCTGCCTGCGAGCTTGTAGGAAATGGGTACTTGGGGCTGACGGAGTGAGTTGCTGGGTTTGGGTAGTTGGAGTTGACAGCGCCGGTCCCTGGGCAGGTCGCTCTGGCAGGGCTGTCTGGAGGAGCATCGTTAGCATCTAAATGGTATTTGTTGCAGCAGAGATGAACCAAACTCCAGAAAGTCGGAGTTGCAGAAGGAAGTAACGTTACGTGCTTTCACTGTTCCCTTCGCGCGTTTTTTTTTGACTCTCAACTTTTCACTGCTTTGTCATTTAAATTGGACTTGCTGGAAAGGAGTAAGATGAGGGAAATGGGCACTGCTATAAGAGCAACGAAGGAACTGCCACCTACAAATACATGCATAAAACCCTTCCCCAGCGCAGCAACTCGGACCCGATGCAGGAGCCCGTGCAGCCCTTGTCTATCCATGCAAAACTGCCCAGAAAGGTCTAATGCCGACCTTCACGATCAAAACTTTTGCAAGATATTTGGAGCTCTCAAGTCTGTCCCCTGCCTTGGGTGGCCTTCCAGATTAGGGAACAAGCCATGTTTTTTCTAGCTGTTTCTTTGTCTCAAGCCTTGAAGTCTGTTCTCCATCTGTGACATCTTCCAGGGATGACAGGGAAGTGCCACTTTTCAAGGCTGTCTGAGCTCACAACCTTTTTACCTTTTGCACCCAGAGATTTCAACCCCTGAAGCTCCCAAATACCCCTCCATATACGAGATAAACAGATAAGCAGGACAGCGTTGTTCCGTCCCAGGGACGCATCTCCCCATTAGCAATTTGCACGAGTGCTTTGCTGGCCGGATCGTCAGCTGGCAGGAGCTGGCATCGCCGTGCCGGTGGTGGGGAGCCCATGCCAAATTACACCACCTGAGGATTTGGCCGCTGCACGCAGCTGACTGAGATTTGTGACGAGGAATATTCTGCTGCATCCCAGCGTGAAATGCCCTCCTTTGGTTCCACACCGATGCCAATCTTCTAAGGGAAAGCAGATCTTCTTTCCAGCCCATTGTATTTCGCTAATTTAATTCCATTCTGTATGTCAAATCACATTATATATTCACACCGACGGAAGATCTATTTTTTTCTTTATTAATATTAAGTCATTTATTTGTCATTTTTTAACGAAATTGAAAAGGAATCAAAACCTCATTTTCTGGAAAAGCAGCGTTCTTGGCATGCGTGCGCGACTGCAGCTGTCTCTCTGTGCGCCGCCTTGGATTTTTCTGCAATTTTTCCTCCCGTTTCCAAAAGCCAGCTTTTGCACGTAACTCCCCTAGCCCCTGCCAGGCCCCCTGCGGGACTTCACCTAGCAAAACCCCCTCCTCCGTGGGGCACGAGCCCCGATTCGGAGGGACCAGCAAGGAGTGCGCTGGGGCAGCTGGAGTGCAGGTGTTGCTTTCTGATGCCAGTCCCGGCGTGGGTGGCGGGGTGTCCTCTCAACCCGTGCCACAGAGGTCTTTAGCAATGAGGCCTGATGCTAGGATGCCAAGCAGAGAGGTTAGCAGAGGGCATTTGGGTTGTCCCGTGAAAATCGGGTTCCTGAAAATCCCTCCTGCAGCTCTGCCGCAGGCGACTACGGCACTTGGTGCTGGTGGAGCAGCAAGATGCAAGTCCCACCTCTCACAAGGGTGTGAGATCCTACCATTTATTTTGTAACTTGCCCTCCTAGGCATTACTCTCCAGGCTCCAGGGAGGGGGTTCAGAGCAAGCGATGGGAGCCCGGGGATCCTTCCAGCCTCTGCAGCGCTGAGCTCTTCTTGCACGTGGTCAGGATTGTCCCTGGGATTCAGTTAACGGGAGCAGGAGATGGCTTGGGTATGCAACGAGGTGGTGGGCTCTGCATTTGGAAATAACACTGTTTGAAAGGTGTTGCGGTCCAGCGAGGCTTGAGTTACGGGGAGTATAGCGTGCTCCTCGTACTTGTTATACTGAGAGGAGCCCAAGACACTCAGTACGGAAAATATCCTTCGGTGACCTTGGTGGGAAGCAGATGACTTCTCTAGCTGCTGTAAAACAATTTTAATGGTGCTTTGCGGAGAAGATTATGATTTGAGCCAGCGAACAACTGAGAAGCTCTCGGATTTTTGTGGAAGACTATTTTCCTGTAAAAGCCCTTTGATCGGCAGCGGGGGAAATGGAGTGAGAAGTGGTGGTGGCCATCTGAAGTGCATGGGAGCTAGAGCTGGGAGCGCTATCCCTCCGGCTGCCTGCCCGCTGCTTTGTCGCCCTTTGCCCAAGCAGCATTGCTCCCAACATCTCTGGTTTTCTCCTCCCTTTGCAACTGAACTTAAACAGGTCGTCAGTTTGGGGGTTTTTTTTTGAAGCACGATTATTCCGCACCGTGGCCGGGGGGAGCTCATCATGTTGTACAAGGCGCTGAGCTCCTCTTTCTGCTCTCGCATCTGAGAGCTGCGTGATTTGGGGTTTTTTTCCTTTCTGTTTTGAAGCTCTTTGAGGACAGGTTCTTTGGAGAATCAAATCGCTTGAAAAAACTTTGTTCAGCTCAGGCTGCCATGGACCCGAACTGTGGATTTGTCACTTATCCTCCACGATGAGCTTTGATGGAGTTAAGCACATAAACCGGAATTAAAGCAGGTGTGGAAGGGACATGCCTGCCCTGTCCATGCAGGTTCATATAGCTCGGTGGCCGGGCATAAAGAGGTTGGATGAGTTTATGGCATCTTTGGCTAATGAAGCATATATCTGCATTGCAGTAATTGCAGTGAGGGGTGGAGATATCAGAGGTGGCTTTGCAGGGAGCGGTAGCAGAGCTGAAGCAGAAGAGGGAGCATCACAGGGACACTTGCTGTGCTGCATAGGTCGAGTCTGTTGGACCCGAGCTGGTCGAATGCCAGCACCGATAGTTCTGCAGCCCTGCAGCAATCGGCTTCACGGCGAGTGCAGGTTTGGTCAAGGCTGTCACTCACGGGTCCCCGTGTGGCTGCGTGGCAGCAGACGTGGTCGGTTGTGCACTTCTCCAGCTCGCATTGACTCAAAGGTGCTCAACTTGCGCACGATCCCGGAGGGCTTGCGCTCAGCTCCCCTGAAAGCTTGATAGGCCTTTGTGATCCCCAAGGCTTGCTTCCCTCTTGCAAGACTGATAGCGCCAGCAAGGTGCGGCCGTTCCCCGTGTCCTTCCCTCTCCACCGGTTTTTCTCCAGCTTTTCTGCTTGCTTGTGGGCCAGCCCAGCAGCTGTGCCTGCCGGTAAGGCACCACGACTTGTTGTCTTGTTCCTGGAGCTCAGTCGACCAGCCAGAGCGAGGATACTCTAAAAAGAGCGCAGTTTACCTGAGCTGCAAGAAAAGCCGGGATTTCTTGCAAAAGCAAACGTTTTTTAGAAGACAGAGGAAAAAAACCAATCCCACAGTTGTTTTCCTGCTGTATCAACATAACCTGATAGAAACCCATTGCTTTGATGAGGTCTGCGTGTTTCCTTGCTGGTTTATGGTATCATATGATTATAAAGTTGAAACAATAAAAGCAAATCAAAGCCCTTTGATATCATGAAAATGAAACGTTTGGGGTTTGGCTAAAATGAATTATATTGCTGAAGCTGCATTGAAGTGCTTGGATTTTAAGGATTGTCTTGTGGTGCTTTCTGAAAAAAAGCTTTACATTAAATTTAGGTAAATTTTAATACAAACCATCATTTCAAACGAGAAAAAAAATCTTAATGTGTTGCTTTGAGAAAGCCAAGAGAAAACCTTCCTAATTTTCCCATAGAAAAAGAGTGAGTATTTCCAATTAGAAGTGTTTCAAGCTGGTTGTCAACAATTTGGGGGCATTATCTGACTCTTCAGTTTTCAGCAAATGAGGTTTCTGATTGGAAGGAACTTGCCCATCTGTAGGAGAGTGTCCTATATACGGGACTAATAATGTTGGCATGAATAATTCATCGATCTTTATTACATAGAAAGGTATGTGTGGAGCGTGATGCACACGGTTTCATCAAAGAACAGCATATTCAGTTAAAAAATAATCAGTTTTACTACAGATTGTTAGAGTGCTTGCATTAGACTGTGTCTTTGTGGATTAACTCCTGTCCAGCAAATCAGCCTCCAAACTTGACTTTTGTTTGTCTCTACCTGATCTGTAGGGAGATTATTAATATCATGTAACATTCAGTTAATAGGTCAGATGTGAGACCTTATTACAGATCTAGGATAAATTGCCTCTCCAGTAGCATATAGCTTGACCTTCACGGACTTCAGAGTTCAATATTCAGCCTTCATACATTCAGCCTTAATTACTGTGTGCACGGACATTAGCGCCGCCACAAAAGGTCCAAGTTCATTTAGGCAGGACCCCGCTTCGCATCATCACTTTGCACGCTGCCGCGCTGGGGAAGGACACGGCAAAGTCTTTTTCAGGGAGCAAGGTTAGACTCAGGGTCTTGTTCGTGTCTAGTTCCTCTTTTAATTGTTTTTCACCCAGAAGCAGGACCTGGGGTCTGTGGGATTGCGGGGGTACGGTACCTTGCTGCCTTGTTGACCTGGATTTGGGGGATGCATTTGCCGGGTCTTAGCGCAGGAGCAGGTCCTCACCTCTGCAGAGCGGCAGTTGCCCAAGAAAACTGCAAAGGCAGAGCTGGTTTCCCCGAAAGGCCCGGCGAAGCTGAGGGAACGTGGGGGATTTGCACAAGAGGGCTCTCGGGCTTTTCCTTCTCTTAGGAGCAGCCGGGATTCGTTGTGGTGTTGTCTCTAATTGAGGATGGGTGAGAATGGGGGTGGTTGTTGGGCAAGAAACATGGGTATAGAGACAGATTTGATGATCCAGCCTGTCCCTTCCCTGGTCCAGCAGGGCGAATGGAGGGCGGTTGGCCCCCATTCCTTGGGGGAAAAGCTGCAGAGGGTCCTCAGAGAGACCTTCCCTGGAAATACACCTTTTTGGTTTTACTAAATTCTACTCATTTTGCCAGGGGAAAGTCAATGGCCTTCATTACGAGTCAGAGCAGGTGACATAATTCTCCTTCTGCGCCTTCGAATCTATGAACACACGAACTTAATATTAGCAACACAGATACAAATAGCATTTTAACGCAGTATTTATCACTGTGCTTTCTCAGAAGAAAATCTATCAAAGCTTTAAATCTAAAACTCTCCCATTCTTCTCGAGCAACAAGATCAATTCATTAATATTTGGAAAGCTCTCACTGTTATTAATCATCTGTTATTATTTTATTTATGTACCTCTTAGTAAGAAAAAGCGGACGAACCAAGGCTGGTCTCACTGACTGCATTTTTTAACTTGGGAGAATGGGGGGGGGAGAGGGATGGAAACAATTTTATTGCTTGAAAAAATGTCCTTTGTGCTTGCGTTCTGCGTGGCAGAGGTAACAAAAGATGCTGCAAGTCATCTAAAGGCTGAGAAAGGTAGCAGGTTAATTGTCTTATCATTATGAATTCACTTCATATTTGTGGTCACAGTACAGATCATAATGAATTTATTTAGTATTCATGCAGACGTCGCAGCACCTTCCTTCCATAGGTGGTGTGTTGCAATATAATAAACACCTGTATCACCAGAGCGGCATTTCAGAATATGTTCTTAGCCCGGGCTGGAGTGGACAGACCAGAGAAGTTATTAAACTGTCTTGCCAAACAGCTAGGCAGAGAGGTCAACCCCCTAAATGAGTTTAGCTCCTTCCCTGGGTCTATCTCATAAGAGTACCCACGGCTCGAAAATAAGTTTGTAATTGACTGATCCAGACAGATGAGTTTGGGAAGAGGTGATTGATGTCAGCAATATATTTGAACGCAATCAGCCTGGCCGAGAATACTAATTTTACAGCCTTTAGCAGCACAGACCTGCTGCTGCTCAAACACGCTTTGGGTAAGTAGATCAGGTTGCCGGTGTCCAACCCCAACTATCACTCTGGACTTCAACTTTTTTATCTCTCGTGAAGTGGTGCGGGATCAGGAGTTGCAAAGTCTGCTGTGTTTTATTGGCACTAAGCCGAGGTTTGCTCTTAAGGTCTAGATGCCCCTGAGCTTTTCAGCAGGCTCTTACCTTTAAGCTCGCGAGTAGTTGAGCTGATCTTGGGAGGCGTAATCCACCCCAAAATGTCAGGAACGTGCGAGGACTGTGCTAAATCAGGCCAGATGCAGGACCGGGAATTTAAGCACACGCTGGGAAGCTGGAGGCAGTGGGGCCTGCAAGCTTAAGGGAATTAGACAGACTTGTGCAGAATAACAGCCTTCTGCACACTTCGGTCATGGGAAGCCTTTTGCTAAGCTGCACGCTTAAATGGCAGAGAGACAAACTTCAGGATTATCACCGAGGTCGTTACCGGTAGCAGGACACGGACTGTCAATGCCTTCCGTGACGTGGGGCTGCGAGCAGTGACCTCTTGGTCACCAGGGCTGCCACCCTCGCTGGGTCACAGCATCTCCACCAGGCTGGGGAAAGGTCTGGGAAATCGAGGTGGGTCAACTAAAGCGAAGCCTCCTGCTCCCTGGGGGCTGGAAAGGGGTGAATGGCAATGGTAGGATGGATAAACGGGAAAATCCATGTTTTGCCACTTTTGTGCTTTTCATAACCACAGCAATAATTCAGACAAAATTCACAGTTTAGTTACTTGGCTGCAAGACCAAAATTAAGTGCTGGTGATTCTTCACCTTGAGGAGCAGTGTAAAGGAGCCTTTTCCCTTTATATTTTCTGGATAATTAGATTAATGGTGCACTCTGGGTGAGTTTTAATGTATGAAGGCTATGTTAGATCGCCGTAATTCGTTGCTTTACCAGCTAAAGTGCTCAGAGCCTGGGATGTCTGTGGGTAAGTTCAGGGCTATAGCCTGTCTCCCTTGAATAAAGCGGCAAAGGTCTCTATATAGTGATTGTTAGAAGATGCATAGTTGCCACAGGCAACGCCTACATGCGCTCCCTCAGCAGAACAAAGCCCACACAGCTAAAAAATCTTGGCCGAGAGGGTTTATTGCCCCGTGATGCAGCGCGGTGGCACGGTGACAAAACGCACTCAGGTGGCACCTTTTGGGGTTCAGTGTGGACCCTGAGATGGGAGCATTGCTTAAGGGCTTGATCTTGCTTTTCTTCTTTTAAAAAACTAAGCGGTAAAGCCTCTGGCATGGAGTGGGGATTTTCAGAGTTAACCCCTCACTTCCCATTCAAACTGGTACTAAACCCTTTGCCCTGTTTGGGAAATGTCTGCCTCTGACTGCGTCCAGTCCTAATGCCAACCAGTGCCTGCAGAGGCACTTACTGGATGTCCGAGTTACTAGAAAGCTGGTATGTAGAGAAGGCACATCTGAAGATTTACAAAGCACCACTTCTATTTTTCTTTTTCCCTTCCCTATAAATAGAGGCAGCTGATAATTGGCATCCACTCAAGCCGGGAGCCAGCACAGATTTGTTCTGGCCGGGGATCTTCGCCGGTTGCCATCTGCGGGGGCAAAGTCCTCAGTGCTGTTCGGGTCTCTGTGGTAGCTCAAATCAGAGTTAATTTTTGGATAGTTTCCCACTTACGGCCGATGGAAACAATGAAGGCGTTTCCCCCGGACCTTATGTTGTTTGGAAACAACTTATTTCTCTGCATTGTCTTGCAAGACCCGCAGGAGCAGCAGAAAACAGGGGCGGCTCCACAGGGATGATTGCAGGGGGTCGAGGTACAGGGGGGTAGGGGTTCCCTTCCCTTCCCCAGCCTGTTGCGTTTGCAAAGTTGCATCTCGCCTCTCCCTCACCAAGTGCCCCGGCTGACATGCCCGAGTGATGAGCGGTGTCGCGCTGAGCTGCCTTCATCTGTCCACAGCCTGAAAACGCCGGTTTTATGGCTCCGTTGCCCGTGGTAATGGCCTCGCTGAGCAGCATCAATCGGTGCGACGGCTGTCAGGGGAGATGAGCATTTTTATTTCTTTATCAACTACTTCATTGCTAACCTTCGGCTGACACGGGATCTTTGAATCGTGCGTGTGGGTAACGCCTGTATCGCTGTTGTCTCGTTTCTTCTCCCATCTGTGTGTCCTACCTTCGGGCTGGGGTTGGGATCTCCCTGGGACAACAGGCGCAAGCTGTCGGGCATTATTAGCGACGTGACCGGCTGTCCCAGGCACGCACTTTTCCATCAGCGATGTGTTTCATCGGTGACCTGACCTTTCCAGGGGATAATTACCGATCCAGATGCCGGTGGCATTTTTCTTCCCCTACTCTCTTGGTCCTCCCCAGCTCGGCAGCCAGGACAGGTCCCTCCTGCCTGTCCTGCCCGCTCCCAGTTCTCAAATGCTCTGCAATGTTTGCGGTCCCTCCAAGCCTGTCTCCACCTAAAGGGGCTGGTGCTACCTTCATCTCTGCACCTCTTTAACTCTTCACTCTTTACGCCTTGTCTTCGTCGCTGGCAGGATATGAAAAAGCCACAGAAATCGAATCCCATTTAAAGGCATCCACCAAGAGAGGATTATTATTTTTTTTTAATCCTCCTTCCCCTTCTCTCCTCCTTGAAATGAAGTTTCTTACACTGCTCATTAGATGATAAGTGAATAGAGAAAAACCTTTGAGTGAAGGTAATTCCTGGCGTGCGGAAGAGGGCTGTGGTGCTGGCTGCACATTTATGAATGCAAACGAGTCCAGGCGTCCTGTGGGGATGCTTTGTCAGTCCTTTTATCTCCAAAACCAAAGTTCAAACCGACTTCCTGAGTCAAGAACCATAAAATTATTCTGCTGAAAGAATTCTCAAATGCCATCTGTGGAGGGGGGGAGACCTTCATTTATCAGCCTCTCAACTGGTCTGTGCATGCGCAGGGGAAATGAAAGAGCCCCTCATTATCAGGGTCCTATTCAGCTTCGTGCTGCTCTCCTGTAATTGATGGAATATATTATGCTCCAACAGGGAAGGTCCTGGTGACTCAAATGGAAATCCGTAATAATAATAATAACCCAGTGTACTTCTGTAGCCCATTTCATCTCCAGATCTGAAAGTACTTTTGAGACAATTAACCAAGACCCACAGAAATCCTTGCAAAACCAGGAAGCCTTTAACACAAAATTTGCCTTTACTGCAAATCAAATGTGAGTTGTAACTTGAGGGTTGTCCCTTCATCTGAGCACTGTCGACACCCCAAGTCCGTGTAGCGTGGGAGCACGTGTTACTCTGATAGATTGGTGTGTTTGTGCACACAGGCTGAAATTCAAGCGGTATGTATTAGGTGCCAACACAACCATTGACATGGGCTAAAGCTGGCCAAGTGCCTGTCCGCGCTTGTCTGGGGTATTCTGAGGAGTGTTTCCAGGATCTGCCATTAAAGAGCTGCAGAAGTGTAGGATTGGGGCACTTGCGTGTGATTTTGGAGCGGTTAATCTCTGGGCTGACCCTGGAGCACCATCCCTGTGCACAGGGCTGAGTTTCCATTAGGGTACAGGCAACCCTAAAAGCAGTCAAACATGCTGCATTGGAGATAAACCCTTTATACAGGTTGCAGATTTTGGCGGGGATGGGTAAAGCGGTGTAAAAACGCACGCACAGAAATGCTAAAACCCGGATAAATAAAACAGAGGACCACGCAGCAGGGAAGCGACACCAGAGAAGGAAAAATACAACTGGTGCGACTGCCAACACATCTGTCCCAGTTACTTCCCACCAAGGAGAAACAACACTGCCACATTGCCGATGCCTTCCTTGTTACAAGCTACTCTGCCAAATATTGTGAACGTCCAGGAGATTTGGATTTAATTGCGGCACCAATTAATAGTCCGATTTACAGGCGGTTTGCTGGCTTTTTTTTTTTTTTTTTTTTTTAGGTTTTAAATTTCATCACTTTTTTAGTAGCTCTTCCTGCAGAGATAAATTGCTGCGGTGGTGTTGGGGACCACAATAGCTGTTTGTGCCGTATTTCTGATGCCTATTTAGCTGAGTACCAGAGTGGCACAGACATCTTTGCCCACACAGTTCAGTTGTGATCCAAATCCCACTGGTGCCGATGCAATGCTCAAGCCCAGCTCCTGAATACGGCTCACCTGGAGCAGATGGAAACCTTCTGGGGGCTGAAAGGAGAGCTCGGGCTCTGTTCCCTTTTAATCTTTGGTTATTTGTATTGCCAAGCAGGATGCGGCCAGGGTAGGGGATTGGGCAATCCAAGCCAAAGCTGAGAGGTTCACGTTGCTTCGATAGCTACGTGCCAACGTGGAGCAAGAACCGGAGGATGATCCTCTTCCCGTCCAACCCTCCCTCCAGCCAGTCTCTTCCACCATCTCCCAGCACTGCCTAAAGGTGGAAGGCCCTATTTAATTAAGTAATGAGAATCGAATATGATTGCTACAAGCATCGGCTAATTAAAAGGAGGGAAACTGCAAATGAGAAGTGCCATGAATTCAGTAAAAATCAATCAAATTAGTGTGTCTCATCATCCCTTCAAATGGGCCTGATCTTCTCCCTCCTTTTCACTGCTTAACCCTTTGTACCACCGGATTTTGCTTGGTGTTAGGGGAGGATGCTGGAGAGACACGCGAAGGGGGAGAAAGTGGCATTTGGCACTCCAGAGGCACGTGGCCAACCTGGTGCTTTAATCTTGTGAGTGTGGCTGGCCCCGTGTTTTCCTTTCCTCTCTGCAGGTACTTGCCTGACTGCTGACAGGGCCCTTCTTCCTTTAAATCTTCACCAAAGAGTACAACGGCAGCACCCACCAGAAGAGGAGGAAGAAAAATCCCACTTAATAAAAGAGAATATTAAACCTGAGCTTTTTGTACAGCAATGGGCCTCAGATTGAGAAATCCCCTTGGTTGGCAGGGGGAAGAGCAAAGGAGAGGGAAGGAGATAAAAAGGCATCAGAGTTTTAATTAAAAAGCTGCATCCCACTTTCGGTTGCGGCTTGTTTCCAGATCCCCTCATTAGGCTTCACCCTTTAAACGCTTGTTATCGAAGATGTACAAATTCCATTGGATCGATGCATGCGTTTGCTTGAAAAAGCCCCGTTTGTCTGCGGGTTGGGGTCCCAGACCTCTGCTGCTGTGCCATCCGGAGAAGGAAGAAGCAGAAATCATCCCAGGGGAAAAAGCATCCCAACCCCAGTGATTTTCTTCCATTGGTTTTGCTCCCAAGCTGGCTAACGGCCTTTGAAACTGCCACAACGCACGCTCCGGCGAGGCAAACTCCATGTGGGGTTGCTTGTAAGCTTGCGTGAGGCAGAAAGGTAAAACAAGGTGTGCGATCATTAAACGCATGTTCGTCGGAGAAAGCTAATTTGGCTACCCGAGTCTTGCTAGGGCGTATCAGGGACTGCAGCTCCCATCACGCGTTGTTCCGACGCGGTGGAAGGGAGTATTTCCAGCAGAGCTTTAGGGCTGCTTAGTTTTGGCTGAGCCCGTCAGCATTTTGCAGTGAATATCCTTGTCCGTGCTTCTGGCATTGCGAGGAGATCCGTGCCTGCTCCCTGCAAACTGCGGCAGAGCGGGGTTTGCCCAGTGCCACGGTCCCAAAACCCTCTTCTTAAGAGAAGTGCCGTGGGACCTTTCACAGCCACCGGTCCGTGCCTTAGTTTCAATTAAAGTGCTAATGATCTCTTCCAAATTGGGCTGCACAGAAACGTGCTGTTTTCACCCCAAGGAAACCAGATGCACGTTAGGATCCAGAATAAAAAGATGGTCTATAATGTGTGTAAAAAAGCCCTCGTTCCCTGCATTTCCCCCTTTTTGGCTGCTTTTTGCAGGGGTCTGGCTGTGATGCTGGGCTGGGGAGGGGTACGTGACAGCTCGAGCCTGGCTGCGTACAACTGCAGTCTCCAGCAGCGTTAAATGTTTAATCCTGAGAAGAGCCGAGAGGCCAGGACACCTGGGTTTGATGCTCGCGCTTGCCAAGCTGTCTTGCCTAATAATTAGCAGAGCGGCAGGAGTCAGGGTGCACAAGTTCGGTTCCTGAATGCGTCAAGCCTGTTTCTTTTCGTGCCTGATGTTGGGGACCGAAAACTCAGAGCCTCCAAGGCAGCAGGTGACCTTGAGCCAGATTCCTCTTCCCATCTTGGAGAAGCTTTCTCCATCCCTTGTGCAGGACTGCTGGGAGACCTAAACTCATTTCTGTTTGCCAAGTGCTCGACCGCCTCTGCTCTGAGAGCGCGTTGCCCTGAAGTCCAGGTGCCGAAGGAGCGCAGGATGCGGCTTTCATCTTGTTGCAAGATGAGGATGAGATGGCAAAACTTGCTTTCCTCTTTCCACCCAGCCCTCGTGCTAGGAGCCCAGGTGGCCACCGGCATCAAAGCCACCATCACCTTACAATCCTGAATTTAGGACCGTGCTCTGTCCTTTTTTCTCCTTAAATAAAATCTTCAATATAGCGACTTGCCGCCTAACCAGGCGGCCCCGGTCCCTCTGCTGGGTCCCAGTGGCAGCTGCTGGAAGCGTGTTACTGCAGCCAACTGCCGGACCTGACAAGATGCGTTAATTAGGATGTGATGTACCACAATATGACACATCTAAAGCACAGCAGAATTGGCAGCGTCAGTCACAGCGGAGAGAGGGGGGCACGCACGCCGCTTTTAATTAAAGGGAAGCGTGCGCTGACAGCAAGGTGTCAGTGCCAGCGCCGGGGCCCCGCTCGCTCCGACGAGGGTCTGGCTTGTTCGAGGTCTGAGGCTGTTGTCCCCAGGCTGGTCCAGAGGGACCTTCCCTGCCTGGGAGCAAACTCAGACATCAGGTTTGTGCCTTCTGTCTTTCCTGAAGGAAGGACGAAGCCAGGACACCGGCTTATAGGGCGACTCTGCCATCACCCAGACGTGGGTGTCTCATTTAGGTCCGGTGTCTCTTGAGGTGGGATGGTTTGGCTTATAGCAGTGCCACTCACATTCCTCTGCCTTCACCCAGGCAGTGCTTTCGGCTGTCCTTGGATCCACTGCCTTGATAGGAACCTCTGCTGAGGTGGGGGCTTGGGTGACCTGGACGTGCCCCGGGGAGAGAACATGGGTTGCAGACCCAACCGTGCATCTACTCGCAGCTCTTGCCACCTGCCTCGTACCTCTCTGGCCATGCAGGACGACCCCAGTGTCACCCCTGGACCTTAGGGCTCAGGTCCCGCTCAGCAGGGTGGATGCCATCAACCCAAGCTGCGAGTGTCTTACAGGTCGTGAAGAGCTGAGGCAGGAGAGCTGCGAGGACCGCTCACTGCTCCATGCTACGTGGTTTTGGGTAGGTCATCCTGTTACTCACAACCTCATCAAAATTAATGGGGCTAGTAAAGCTTTTAGGGTGACTTAAGTAACATCTTCAGTAGTTTATTTTTGCAGAAAACTACTGCCTTAGCCTTGGACATGGAGCCCCTTTGCCTGTTCAAGCAAAGTTGTTTCTGGCTTTACACCAGAAACATCTTCATCTTTGGTGTAACTGTACCCAAGTAAACGAGGGAAGAACCTGGCTCTTTTTTGTTGCAGCTATGAAACCCTGGGCCTGGGCCTGACACAATATTTGTCTCCTTGACTCCTGGTAGCAATGTGCTTCTGAATCGATGGAAGTTATTTCCCAGTATGCCCCGGACTGTACACACGGGCCCAGTTAGACAGGTGAATGGTATAGCTTGTATGTTGTTGTTGTACTATAATTGTCATTGCTCTACAAGGAGCTTCAGATGCATCTCAAGTGGAAATAATAACCCTAGTTTTATAGGAATGTAGAAATATATACCCTGGCCTAATTCCATACAAGAGCAGAGCCGCCTCCCCCACCGACCACGTATGTGATTGCTTTTTCCAGCTCCAAGGGAGCTTTTCTTGAACAAATGATACATATTCCCATTTCCGTGCAACAGGCTCCAGGGAAAAGGCAAAAGAAAGAGCTGGGTTTTCATGAGTCATCAGTGAAGCTTCTCCAGGAGAAATCTCTCCAAGGTGTAGCACTTGGCATGTCTCCATGTGCCTAGTGTTGGCTCCACAGAGCCATGAGACCCCTGGAAGGTGTAGTCAAGAAAGGGACCTAGTTCTCAGTGTCATCCATGTTTATATGGAAGAAAAGACCCCCAAAGTGACCAGCGCCATTCCTTGGGTCAGACACGTGCACGTGAAAACACAGACTCAGCCTTACAGAGTTAATGATCCTTATAGAAAACACTGTCTCAGGCAGTTTGGAGACGCTTCCCCGGTGAGATTCCTGGTTAAAAGCATGTGTTGGATCCACGTTTGGAAGAGCCAAGGGGGAGGTTTCTCCTGGAGAGCCTGTCCTATGCTTTACCCCAAGCCCTGTTCATCTTGACTCAACGCCCCCACCCTGATCGGTGGCGTGTGGATCTCTGGGATCCACTTCCCACGCATTGCCCTTGGATTTCCCGGATCCCTTGGATTTCTTCCCAAAATGCAAGGTGGTGTCTGGGGCTTTGGACCTGGTGTGTCCTTGCCGCATCCCTTGCTGGATCTCAATGGATTGATTACACCTTCTGGTCTTCATGCAGGCTTGTGTCCGTCACTGTCTGGAATATTTAACCTGGCTTCGGTGTCAGCTCTCTCCTCCGTCCCACTTCTCACCTCATCCTTTGCCCAACCATAGTCTCTTCCACGTCCTACAAATGTCCCTCTTCCCTACCTCTCCACCACAGGATTCATGGACCATCTTCCATCAAACAAAAGCAGAGGATGGTGGTAGCTTGGGCTTCCTTCTGTCATTGCCAATAGATTTTAAAATAAAAAATAAAGGACCCTTGTGATTTGGGCTAGGAAATAAAATGTTGGGGGGAGAGAGAAAAAGTATTTCTCAACATAATGAAAACACAAATGGACAAGATAATTATCTTCATAAGGGCTTGGATCCATGACAATACATCTCATTTTATAAAGCCCATTAGAGTTGGAATTTTATGCAAAACGCTAAAAGAAATCTAAAAATATAAGGCAATAGAGTCAAAGCAATGGGTATTATTAAAGGGGGGGAGTGTTATATTGGAGGCAATAAACCCTGGAAGAACCAGGAAAACAATGTTCTAGTAAAACCATAACAAATGACTCTGGTTTAATCACTTGGTAAATAACTAAGATATTTCTGCAGGTTTTATAGTGTCACTAAAAAAAAAAAAAACCAAACCCTTGTACATTAAAGATTCAGCCAAGATGATTTTTCTGGAGACAGAATCGCAGAATAGTGTCATTTTAGCAATTTACTTTTTTAAATAATAGTATATTATTTTCTGCATGGATCCACTTTTTCAACCTCTCTCGTGCTTTTAAGATATCATTTACCATTAGTTGGTTTTTTTCCCTTTCCCCACTCAGCATACTCTTGAGTCTTTGAACACACAAAATTATATTATTCTGAGCAATCTTCCCCACCACAGCAAAAAGCAAACACTTAGGGAAACTCCTGGAGGGTCTCAATTTTAATAATGATCTTTCATGTGCTTGGACCCTAATTGCAAGATATTATATGGGTGGTTTATGAAATATAAGCACATTTTGTATGACTTTCTCTTTACCTATTAAGTAGCTGGAATCAAAAGAGTGGCTGTTCTTCCTCCTCCTCGCTCCCCCTCCCCCCCTAAGTTATGGTGCATTATATTAAAATGAAGTGCTTTAATTTAATATCCTTTCCTTTCTTCTGAATCGCTCCCATGCAGCTGAATGAAACCCAGCTCTCAATTTAATTTTTAAGAAGGTGGGTTAAGTGCGGGGAGGAGATGCCCAAGTCACGTGCCTGCCCCTGTCATCGTCAGCGTGCCGATACCCGTCCTGGGCAAAAACTACCTGTCCGCAGCAGCAAACGCCTCGCTCGTGATCTCACGAGCTTTATCCAGTCCTTGTTGCTGCCGTGCCGAAGGTGGGGACCTGATGTGAGCCCTCCCCGGCAGAGGGGGACATCCACCCCCTGCGGTGACGGGTGCTGCCCGACGCTGGGATGCATGAGCTGATGTGGGGCTTTTGCCTTTGAACATCTCGCTTCCCTTCCCGCGGCACTGACGTCTTTAGGAGCTAACCTTCGTGCTGGAGTCTCTTTAATTCCTCTGTAATATTTCCTCAGCCTTCAGCACTCAAGCCTTTGCAAGGAGAGCTGTGATCAAAAGCCCCCCGCCGCATTTTCTAAACAGCCTATTAATGCAGTAAAACTGTGACGGGGCATCGCTGTAAGAAACTCAAAGCTATGTTCATCGGGAAAACCAGCCACGCGTTTTACTCCCTCTTACTCATTCAACATCCCGCAGTGAGCAGACCCCTGTGCCGTGCATGGTTTTAATCCTCCGGGCGACGTCGGTGCTCTCGGGACGTGCACACCACCTCCGTCAGCGTGAATGGGAAGTTGCAATAGCGGAGCTTCTGCAGTGGAGATTGATAAATCAGCCAGCAGGTCACTCCGAGTCCTCTTGCAAAGCAAACAGGGTGGTAATTTGGTGTAGACCAAGCAGGTTTTTGCTGCAAACACCTCTTCTTGTTTATTAATAAGCGTGGAGCTAAACGTAGCAACATACAGTGCTGCTTTGCTGCACCGACTACCACCGTGACGGGGCTTTGCCAAGATCGGTGCTGGGGGAGGCTGAATTTAAGACCCAACATATGTGTGCATCAGACCCAAGTCTGATGTGGCTCGTATGTGGCCCCAGGGAAATTTGCATCAGGCTAGAGGTGTAATTGCAAAAGCTTGGAGTGTTTCCACACCTAAATTCCTCCCGTGCGTTCAGTTTAGCTAGAGGAGCCCTTGCTGCGATGCCATTTTTGGGGGAGAGCGTTGCTCTGAGCTGTGAAACATCCCTCCGTCCTGCCCCAGAGCTGGCTGCACCTCCATGGTGCTCAAGCAACGCAATGTCCACTCTGCAAAGAAAGCTGTAGCCCATTTGCTGCCGAGATTCAGCTTGTGAGTATCTGTGCTATTAAAAAGAGCTTGTTTGCCTAGAAGTGGCATGATAGAGGGAGATTTATGAACACTCCAGGCCTTGTGGTTTTGGCATCCTCCTTAAATATTAATTCCGCCGCGGGCAGCTGTTAATCTTGTCGGGTGCTGGGACCCAGGGTGACCTTGTAGATGAGAGCAGGCACAGAAGTGGCATTAGAGCAGGGACTTGCTGAGCTTCTCCGTGTGAACCCACTTCTGTCACATCCCATCTGTAAAATGAGGCATTTGGGCCAATGTTTTGGTCTGTTCCCAAGGGTCACACCTCCAGGAGATGGGGTCAACCTGCATCTTCCCATCGGTGGACCCCCCTTTCCCCATCGGGAAAAGCCCCGTCACCCCATAGCTGCCATCATCTGAAAATTCCCCCGGAGCTGTGTCAATAAAAGGGATAAGCATCGTCTTTAAAAGTTTCGGTCTCCCGCTGTTGCAGAGAGAAGGCTTTAAAATATGACCCCTTAAAAGCTCAAGGCTCAGAAGGGAAATAGAAAGAAAACACTAAAATTTACTTGTTTCAAAAGTGCCCATGTTGTTGTTTTGGGGGTTTTTTTTAAACTGGTCCCATGAGGTGGAGGCATAAATCATGGTTTTATTTGAACGCCTGGGTTGGGAAATGCATCTCTTTCTTTCTCCTTGGAGCCAGAGAGCAATGGATACTTAAAGCTTGTAAAGTCCCTTAAATGTACTTGTCCAGCTAACATAGTGCTGCTCATAGAGTCCAGATCCAAGCAGCCCTTGCAGGAGTCCAGCCGTTGCCTAAATTCCCATCGTTTTCTCTTTTCTCGGAGCAGCTCGACCCCCGCGGTGCCAGCCCCTCCGTTTCCAGCAGCAGGACACGCTCTGTTTCCTGCGCGGATCTTATTCTGCAAAAAGATCTCCGCCGTAAATCAAAAGCCGAAAGCAATTCATAAAAACAAATTTAAAGTCCTGAACACAGGGCTTTTAAAAAAAATTTAAAAATCAAACCTACTAGGTTTACTCCCTAGCTGGCAGGGAAGGGAAATAAATATATAAAGGCTTGAATTAAAATTCCAGGGAAGTCATCCAAAATAAATATGCAATATTTTCCTGCAAAAGACCATAATATTATTTTTATTTTTCGCTCCCAATATGATCAGACTACTTTACATTTTAATAAATGCATAGTTTTGAAGGGGAAAATAGTATTGCTTTGATATGGCAAAGATTATTTGATCAAATAACGTATTAGAACTTTTCAGGACTGCATTACAGAGGGAAAATGTTTGTTTCTTTGCAGTATTCGTCTGTCTAATAGGCAATGATTGCAAACAAATAATTATACACTGGAACAAATGGGGAAAAATTAAGGTTATCTGGCATGGAACAGCACAAAAAAAATCCAGCAAGATAACAATAAGGGAGTAATGTATAGCTAAGTGTTTTGGAGATAATTGCATATCAATTGGCTGATTGCGGAGCGGGTTGAAAAATTAAGACAGCTGATTGTGTGGCAGAGGAGGTCTCTGTCCTCTCGCTCGCATGACAAAAACATCACCTGCCACGTCCTGCTGGGCGGCTTCTCTTCCGAAGCAGCTTGAAATCCTCAGTAGGAGTTCCTGATTGCAGCAGTGGCCTCTGCGCCAAATTGTCCCCCGTGGTCCCACTCTCTGCTTAGGAGCCAGGGCGCAGTGATGCGGAGAGGATGGGTATTTTGTGTGTTTTGGGTATTTCATGTCATCCTCTAGCCGTCGAGTTCCTGGGGATGCTCAGCTGGGGAGCGCCTTGATTTATCTCGTCAAATATATGAAGCGAGAAGATAGCCAAACCGGTGGTGAGCATCCCTTGGAGATGCCTTGGCTGAACTCTTTGGCCACCGCTGAGGGTCATGAGCAGGTAAAGGCTGCAGGTTCTTAATGAATATCACGTGTAATGAATCTCTGCTGCTTTAGTGAAGAGTGAAAGAACAAAAGTAATTATTGCAATTGCTCTTTGCCTGCTTTTCCGAAGCGTGCCCAGCTAGTTATGAGCACCAGGCTCGGTGTGAACCCAGCTCTTGTAAATAGCTGATGAAGCTGCCAGGTTTACAGCTCCTCGAGGGCAGCCAGGGAAGGGGAAATGGCTGGGATGGAGTCCCAAAATCATTAAAATCACATGCACTGAAATATATAGAGGCAAGATCTAGATAATAACTGGCATTCAGCTGTGCAGCCCGGTGGGTGAGGAGGTCACCCCAGGCGGGCTGCAGGGCTGTCCATCCTGATGGAAACTGTCGGGGATCACCGAGAGCAGATTTTTTTTTTTTTTTTTTTCATTTCTTCCTCTCCCCGATCGCATCGCTGAAGACCTGAGGGCAGGGGATGAGTCCGCTTCCCTTGGCTGCCAACTGTGTGCGTGCAACGGGGGAAGCGTCACAAGCACCAGGGACGACTCGACGCCGCTGGGTTTTTGCTGCCGATGGTCGTGTGTGTGCGTGCGGGGCTGTGCGCGGGATCAAGGCTCCTTCTGGCTGGGAATGGGAGGAAAAGCAACCCAGCAAGCGCTACAGCAGATACCTGGGCTCCTTCTCGTCACCAGGCAGAGGTGCAAAGAGCTGGACGACGATGAAAATGGGAACAGCGTTGCTGATTTTAATGAGCTCACCCGGGGGTTGATAGCCACGAGCCAGTAGGAAGCCGTGCCTATACTTTGGAGGGAAGGAGAGAAAAACCCCATGTGCTTTTAAAGGTCCGATTCCCCTGCTTCTTGCTGGTCCTGCATGAAAATACGTTAGGTCTCCTCACAGGGTAGTGTGGAAATGGCATTGGTGGGTTTGACTACACTGATTTTAGACTCCCCCCCCCAGCAAACCTGGTGCATCCTCATGGACTTTACTACTAGGCTGAGATTTATCCCACCTAAATTTTGCTGCCCATCTGTCATAGGTAGGTTGTGTCACCTGGCAGAGGTACTGCTGTGTCTGTGTTGAGGAGAAAGAGCCTGGACAAGGCCATGAGATGTAGGCAGCCACCTATTCAGCAGCTGAAATTATATGGAGTGAAACAGATCCACAGCGTACTTATCCTGCCACTCGATGCTCGTCTTTCCCACCGTATATCCCCCTTTTCACACACCGTGTGTGAACAGCCTTTTGCTGCACGGCACAGAGCAATTCTCGCTTTCCCTTTGCAGCCTGCCTTCCACAATCCACTTAAAATTTGCAGCTTTTTTCTTTTTTGTAAGCCTCCCTTTAAACTCTTGATGTAGCTCTTTTTCCATCTGTTTCTGCCTATGCATCTTTTCTGCGCTCTGCCTAATGACTTACTCTTGCTAGGAAGAGACTGTATATTAATATTATCATTATAATTCTTCTTTCCACCACTTCAGATCTTGTGAGGAATGTAATTGCTAAAGCAGATTTTAAGTTACATCATGATAACCGAGCAAGTTACAGGGGAGGTTAGACTATCACTTTGCTCAGTAGTTTAAATTTCTCTTCAGTGTTGCTTTCTGAAGGACCCCAATTGCACAGTGAAGGCAAATCCCACACTAGCGAATTCATTATTAACATTGTTGTTACTGACATTATTAAGTTAGTGCCTGGCAGTCCCAATTATGGGCTGAGAGCCTGTTGTGCTAGGGGGCTTGTCTCCCATATAACTCCTCTTCCATCAGTTGCAGGTCCTTTATCTTTAGCTAATTCTGCACCCCAGAATTTCTCTCTTCCTTCAGTCCACGTGTTCCCAGGGAGAATATTTTCCTCTGCCTATTGCTCTTTCCCCAGAGGACGAGGTTCCCATGCAGATAATGCGCCCCGAGATCTTTATTCCATTGCGATGGAGTTAATAGTCTCCGTGGGTTCAACACCTGCCTAAAATTAATCTTCATTTTGCGCTAGGGTGAGGAAACCAAGGGAAGTGCCTTCCCTTTCACCCTCGGAGGGGGTTCCCACAGGTTCACAGTTAATGGGACACGAACGAGGCAGAACACACAGTGCAGGGCTTTGCACCATCCCAGCCTTCAGCACGAGCTTCTCTGATGCCTACTCTCTCTGTACCTGCCATAGCAGGGCTCCCGTCTTCCCAGGGGCCACGGTCACAGCGGGAGCACGCGTAAATAATAGGAGTAATCATACTGTCGGTGGACTTGGTGATTACTCCGTAGAGGCTGGAGTTAATTTGGAAACAGCCAGGAGGGAAGGATGCTCTCCTCTGCCCATCTCGTGGTTTTACCTCCAGGCTGCTAATGTATCTGCCCCCTCAGCTGCCTTTACACTAACAAGCTTCCCCGACGCTGACAGGGTCAGCTCTGTCAGAGAACTAAGCCTGCCCAGCGCTGCCTGCCGAAAAACCCCACGTTAGGTAGATTGATGGCCCAAGAGCGCGCTGTACTTAAGTGGAACAGACTATTTTCATTAAGAGACACTGACATTATTAAGGCCAGTTAAATGTCTCCCAGAGATGGTGTGCGTGCCCAGTGTGTGCTCGGTACAGCGTGTTCTCCAGCTTGGCTGGGACACCCGAAATTCATCCATCACCCCTCGACTCGTTCCTGCCCGTTATCCCTCAGCTGCTGAGTTTCATTTGGACAGTCCTCCTCTCTTCCTCCTCTAATGCAGTTCCAGGGACTCAGGTGGATTGAGAGCCGGGGACTGAGAGACTTTCATTATTCACATTGCGTGCACCTGAAAATTGCATTGCCTGCTGGCTTCCAAATTGAGTACATTAAATACAATGCATTAAACCTCCGAAATATGGAAATATCCAGGGAGGGCCTCAGATTTAAGACATTACCCGGCGGAGTCCCAATTTTAGAGACTAGCGAGTTCAGTTAATAGATGGGCGCACTGTTGGTGCGGAGCCAGGGAGGAGAGGGGGGAAGCTGGCTGCAGTGGGGTGGAAGGAGGCGAGCCAGATGGGGTCCCGGTCAAAGAGGAGATGCTGCATGGGATCCTGGCAAAGAGGAAGAGTCGGGCTGGATTAAAATGCGGCAAAAACCAGGCTTCATCCCCTGCCCGGCCGCATGTTCTGTCGGCTTTTGTGTTGGCCACCACCTGTGATGTTAGATGTTGCTGAGAGCGGGCTGAGGGGGTCCGAGATATGCAAAGTCCTCGGCTAACCCCGTGCGTCAGAGCTGGTGGTGAGATGCTGGGCTGGGCGCGCAAAAGACCCACTTTTTCCCCCCTGTTCTGCTTGAGCACCGCATTAAGTTCGTATGCGGTTTATTCACTCCTCGTGAAAAGCGGAGCTTGTTACTCTGCGCGCAGCAAGGTTTCTCTGGCTGGGGAGTGCTCAGGGAGTGCTAGACACTGTCCCTTTGGCCCTTCTCGGTGCCTATGAAAGGGCTTCACCGTCACCGAGCAATTAAATTTTGACAATGGGCAGTGGTTGCTGATTTGTAGGTGGGGAAACTGAGGCAGAGGAAGGAAAATAACTCCTTGTGGAAGGTCAAGAGCCTCTGTAGCAAAGCATGGAGCGAAACCCAGGCGTCTTGCGTTCCGCATATGGAAATCAGGTTGGGCTTTATAGCCACCACTCGTCTGACCCAGTTATCTCAGCATTATTCACTCTGTTACTTTTAATGACATGCCGGTATCTCCCTGAAACACATATTTTTTCATTAAAGACAGCAAAAACGAAGCAGGAGCGCTGCCATTCAGATAAGATGTTCAAACTGCCTTTGGATTTATGTAGCCCATTTCACCGCTCACTTGTGATGGATCTCTCCATGCCTCACAAGCTTCACGAATGGATTTCACAACCGCCATGCACGCAGACCCACGTGCAGACCCTTGGAAAGGTTTCCCACACTGCAGCTTTCTCCGGACCACATTGTACGACGGCGCAGCCGTGCAGGTCAGGAAATGAATAAGGTGAAAATACCGAGTTTCAACTGGGAATTTAATTAACCGGGATTTGATTTAGATTGTGGATTTCCACTTCTGTGGTTAGAAAAGCCCTGCGGGGTCTTCAGTGACCAATAGTGATCAAGACTTTGATTTAAGATTTCATCTTGAGAGAGGAGCCCTTGATAATTTAGCAGCCCTTAGCAAGAGGCACCTGTGGCTCTGAAGAGGACAGCAGTTTCCAGCAGCAGAGAGGGGCTCCCCGTAAAAAAATAGTAGCTAACCTCTGTCTTGTTGGCAAAACCTGGCTGCCTCTTGCTTGACCTCCACCACAGGGCCCCTAAGCAAAGCAAAAAGGCACCTCTGCTTCTAAACAGACCCTTCTTGCCAAGGAAAAAGCCTCCCGTTCCCACCACTTCTGGTTTAGGGAGAGGCTAAATGCGAATCCGGATTTTCTCCTTGTCTCCAGGTTGTTCCAGTCTTGGGTTTTGTTTTCGCTCCATCTCTGGCTGAGCTGCCAAGTTTCACCTCCGTTAAAGCCAGTCCTGGTCAGCGTGTTTCCCATCTCCTGGCTGGAAGAGCGTCCTGCAGCGCCGCCTCCCGCTCCCCCACGCCGCCCTGGGCTCCCACATTAATTGAATAGTATATTTTAACGCCAGGCCTGGCAGCTTGCTCTAAGTGATTGTAAACAGGGAGCCTTACATAAAAGGATATGCTGCAAACATAAAATTTTATGGCTTAATACTAGCAATTAGAGGGGGACATGGGTATATTTTGGAGCAAAGGTTCCTGCTCCCTTTTTAGAGGGTCTTCTTTATTTGCCCGGCGTTTCTGGATGCCTCCCCTCCCTCGGCAGAGTTATCTCCCGCCTCGTTGCGTGCCTGGATCCGGCCCCGGGGATGCCCGGGGCAGCGCAGGTGTCGGCGGTCGGACGCACCTGGCTGCGAGGGAAGGCGAGCCCGGCGCGGCGGCTGCCGGGAGCTTGGCAGGAGGAGGCGAGCGGCAGCAGATGCAGACTGTCAAGCGGAGCAGATGCCTCATTAGCCACAGCACCGTGCGGCAACAGCCCAGCAACAGCCCAGCTGTGCGGAGGGGGCGGCCGGCAGTCCTCGTTCGTGAAATGAAGTTGTTGAGCCGCTGGCTCTTGCTCGCCCCTCTCTGCTTCTCCCAGTAGCTTTCTCCTCCCTTCCCCGCGCCGCTTTCCCTGGCTTGCGCGACAGGTCCTTCCGCCCTTCCTCCCCATTCCCATCACATCCCTGTTGCAACTGTCCCGATATACCCCCCTGAGCACCATCCCTTGTTGCGTAGATGGGGAGACGCGAGAAGAAAAGAGGTGGGACCTAAACAGCGATAAGTTCCTGCCAGCACCCAAGAAAGCGGGTCCCCATGGGAAGGGAAGCAGCTTTTCGGGAGCGGCGTTGGTTGGCCAGTGGGGTTTGGCACTGAGCATGTCGTCTCCGACCTTATTTCACCGCGAGCTGGATACTCGAGTGAAAGCCATCGCTCATCGGCTTAAACAAAGTGTAGTACAAGACAATTCAATTAACTGCGAGCGGAAGTCAATAGCGCGGCACGGTTTGCATGGTGCTTCCCGAGCCGGGGGAAATCAAACCGCTGCGCTGGCGCCTGTCGGCCGAGGGCTGCCATCCTGGTGTGGGAGAAAGGGATGCTGGAGAGAAAACCGTCTCCTGGAGCATCCCTGGCAGTGAAGAGCCAGGCTTGCCTGCGAAGGGATGCTGGAGCCTGGGTTTCTCCGTAGCCGCCTGCACCCCAGGTCATCTCCTGGGATAAAACAGAGGAAAGGGGAAGATCTAGATGATGCTACTAATGAAGGGAGAACCAGGTGGAGGGTCAAAACCGTATTTGTGATGAAGATAGGTAGGAGGGATGGTGGCAGTGGGATTTCCTGGGGAAACGGCTCCTTATTTCCAGATAGCAGGCCTGGGACAGATCCTGCACTGATACTATCCATCAGGATCTCGCAGTCTTGGCAGCTGGCACTGCTCTCCGTTTCTGTTCATTAGTTCCAGCCAGCCAGCAGGCTGGGACTGTCCACACTTTGTGCACCTTGCTTTTGAGCACTGTCTGCCTTCTCTTTTTACAGACCTACTTCTCTTATCAAACCACTGGAAATAGGCAAAGATCCTCTGATTTCACATCTCCATCCTCTGCCCATCCTTGTATTCTGCATCTCTCCTGAGGTTCGCTAACGATTCCCTCTCCAATGTACTTGTAATGCTATTCCCGTGTTTCGTGGGGTTTGCTTGTGTTTGACGAAAAGACCTCATCATTCCAGATTTGTCTTGCGTGAGCTATCGCAGGATTAGCGAACTGGAAATCTTTCAGAGTTTTCTTTCAGAAGCTAGTCCCTCGGGAGCATCGCTTTAGTAAGTGATTTTTCTGTTCTAGCCCAAGGAATTGGATCCGCATCCGGTAGCCAAATTGAATTCATTCGGGCAAGGTTAAGAGCCATTTGATACAGTTTTAGATTAGGTGAAGGCAGCCATATATATTTCATATTCTGCACTAACTGCTGCACAGTTACCAGGGATGGGCCGGCATAGTGCTTATTGACTGCTCCCCAGTGATCCCGCCGTTACAAATGGATGTTGCTAAACAAGGGAATGGATCCTAAATCTTCCCCCACTGAAAGGTAATGGAAATACGACAGAGCGATAGGCAAAAGGAATGGCTTGACACTTAATAAAAGGTTGGTGTGGCTGTCGGGGTGGTTGCGTCAGCCAGCGAGAGCTTTCCCCTCGGGTGAGGGGGGTCTGTTTGCTTTTCTCCTGTTGGCTTGAGCTCTTTTTTCAAGAGCTAGGCAGGACTGTGAGGGACCCTTATAGAAAAGTATTGCTGTAGTCAACAGCATGGTACCAAGCATCGCTGCTGTGTTACCCTAGTAACACAGTGGTGTTTGGGATCCTTCACACGGTACACTCACCTTCCTGGGCTTGCAGATAGCTGAAGTAATCCGACGTAGGTTTGTGTATGCCGATGAGGGAAGGCTGATTTGTGTCAGCCGAGAATATAGACATGGGTTTGAATAGTAGGACAAATGAGTTTCTCTGTTTTCTTAAGGTGAGCCCATCCATAATCGTAGTGATGCCTGAAATGCTCATGTGCAATCGCCATCTGCTCCCGGCTGGAACGATCTCAAGAGCGGTATCCCCCGGGGCTGGAGCCCTTCTTCTGTGCACTTGGCCCGTTGCAGGAAAAAAGGGAAAAGAAATTGCTCTGAGGTCTCCAGAGAGCTACTGCTCAGGCTCTGAGCCGTGTACGAAGGCACATGTGTCTGGCTGTCTGTCCTGGTTTCAGCTGGGATAGAGTTAACTGTCTTCCTAGTAGCTGGTACAGTGCTGTGTTTTGAGTTCAGTATGCGAAGAATGTTGATAACACTGATGTTTTCAGTTGTTGCTCAGTAGCATTTAGTCTAAAGTCAAGGATTTTTCAGCTTCTCATGCCCAGCCAGCGAGAAAGCTGGAGGGACACAAGAACTTGGCACAGGACACAGGCAGGGCAGCTGACCCAAACTGGCCAACGGGGTTTTCCATACCATGGGACATCATGCCCAGTATATAAACTGGGGGGAGTGGGGGCAGGGGAATCGCCGCTCGGGGACTAACTGGGCATCGATCGGCGGGTGGTGAGCAATTGCACTGCGCATCAGTTGTACATTCCAATCCTTTCATTATTGCTGTTGTCATTTTATGAGTGTTATCATTATCATTATTAGTCTCTTCTTTTCTGTTCTATTAAACCGTTCTTACCTCAACCCACGAGTTTTACTTCTTTTCCAGATTTTCTCCCCCATCCCACTTGGGGGGGGGGGGGGAAGTGAGTGAGCAGCTGCGTGGTGCTTACTTGTTGGCTGGGGTTAAACCACAACAGTGTGTCTGGGGTAGCACCCCATTCTTCCATTTACAACCACAGAAACCGGGAGGAGAAATCTCTCTCACCAGTGTAGAAGAGCTTATATACACCAGTGCCCCGTGCACAGGTTTTAGCACAAGCCACAGTGAGCCTGGCTGATGAAAAAGGGCTTTGAAAAAGAAGCAAGATATATTTAGGATAACCAAAAGTCCCTTTTGAAGGATCCTAAGGCAAATGACAGTCAAGGCCCATAAAATTCTGTACTTATTCACAAATCTTCCCGATACTCAAGAGCATCAGTCCCATGATGTTTATTGCTTTTCTAAAGGCCCCAGCTCCTGGAGTCATGACATGAAATGAGGAGCTCAGCTTTTCTTGCCTTTTGACTGTTTGGTCTTTACTGTAGCAGGGAAAATTTGGAAAACATAACCTTTACATTCGGCAGAGCCAGGGAGCAAATAAAAAGGACATAGAAGTAGCTTGCTATTTATTTCTATTTCTGAAAAATCTCATAGTTTCTTTCTTTGAAAGCACATCAGTCTTTTACGCCTTTTTTAACTGCCTGGAGTGGAGATGTGTAAATAATGACAGGGTTTAGGCCTTTTTGTGCATCCTCAGAGCTGCTCCTTAAACTGCTAGAAATGAGGCAAACAAGAACCAGAGAAAGAAAAAGATGCCTAGAGATCTGGCGGAGCACAAGATGAGCACAGGTCCTCTAGTAGGAGGGAAGGGAACCGGTGTGAAGTGAGAATGCTTGAACCGAACCCTTGTGTCATACAGAGAGAGCTCTTCAAAGCAGGAGATCGCGGAGGAGTGCTCTTGGGCTTTGCGGCAGCAGAAATGGCTCTGGAAATGGTGTTCGGTGTCAATTCCCACTCCATTTTGCCCATAGGACATTTGTCAAGGCTGTCTGGGTGGTTTTGTTAGCCAAGAGTCCCAGGAGTTGTAGACCTGTGACTGCGTGAAGTCGGCATCAAGAGACATCTCGGACAAAGCAGTGGACGAGAGGAGCAGGTCGCCACAGTGGGAGGACACAGGGCACTGCCACAAGGGGCTGCAGGTTGCCACAGGAGACGATGTGACATTTAAGCACCACTTTATCTGTCTTTTGTCAGTAGCAGCCCCTTCGTCCTCCTCCTCCACCTGTGTTCATCACCCAGACTGCCACTGTGAAATTTAGGCTTTCTTTGATGCTTCCTCTGTGACTAGCATCACCTTACAGGCTTTTCTGTGCCTCCCCTTCCCCGTGCTAAGTCCATGATGCCTCCTCCGATGGGGTTTTCACATCTTGTTTTCCTAGCCATAAACCTGTTTCTCCCCATTTTCCCCATGTATTTACCCTCGTGTTAAAATGGCCATAGGACGGGTGGGGAAAATGGGCGGGTTTGTTCTCATTTGAACCAGGGAAAAAGCGTTCTCCCTATGCACAATCCCTCCTTAAAAAATTCCTCTGTTGTCATTGTTTGGTTTGGTTTTTTAATAAAACAGTTCAAAACTACAAGTTGGTTTTGGTTTGTTTTGGGTTTTTTTATTTTGGTTAGAAATGAGTGCAATCCAGGTAGAAATGTTTTAGCTTGGGGGATTTTCTAACCTAAAAAGAAAAAGCAGAGAAGGAAGCGTGGAGACAACAAAAGCTCAAATAACACAGCGCTGTGAATCCCACTGAACTGGGAATTAAACACTGTTCCTTTTCAATCGTTTCCTCAGAGAAGACCAGCCACTGTGAACAGTTTTGACAAATGTGTTTATATTGTTTGATGGAAATCTTCCAGTCAGTACTAAAATATAATATTGTGGGGCAGGATGGGGAGGGGAAGCTGTGCATTTATCTGTCCTGAAAGCAAATAGCACACGTTAAGATTTACATGGATGCAGGCATATCAGGACTTATTGGACAGTAGCCGTAGGTCTTTAATTTAGGATATTTGATGGCTGTGTATCCAGTAGTGTAAATGCAAGGGAGAGCATTTCCCTGTTGGCATCTGCATAGACCACAGTGATAAATCCAGGATGAAGCATCGCACTCATCACTGTGATACCCTAAAGGGACGGCCGGGCACAGAGATGGAGAATGATGTCTCATCGGGCAGGGCTGTGCGCTCCTCACCCCTGCCTTCAGCAGCAGAGGCATGGGCAGGAGCTGAGCCTGGGCAGGAGCCTTGCTTCCTCCCAGAGCCAACCTGGACTCAGAAAAAAACCATTTTTGCTCCTCTTCAGAATTCTTCCTTTTTTTCCAGGGTCCCAATTTCATATCATTTTGAGGAGGAGGCAGGCTTTGGTGCTGACTCTGGATGTCTCCCTAGGCCAGCTTCAGAGGAGGCTGTGTCATCTCCAACCTTTCAAGGAACCCACAAGGGCTTAATTAAAAACTAAACTCGAGCACCGTTATTCAGATGAGACTGTCGGCTCCTCTGCTGACGGCAGCTCAAACTTGTCACTTTGCTCGTGCTGCAGATCTGTGCTGTAAGGTAGGAAATTTCAGCTGAGAGACAGGCCCCGGGCTGGCGTGGGCTGAACCCTTCTGCCATAATCCTCAGGCTGGCAAGAGCGGGTTGGGGTGACAGCAGCATCCCTGTAAGGGCAAGGAGCAGTCAATCAATGAGACTTCATTAAAAGAAGCATTGAAGGCAGTTGCTTGACGGAGCCAGTCTGCAGAGGTGACACAGACCTGACTCCAATCACTAGTACTTCAGGGAGAAGAAAAATCTGCATTTGCTAGTCACGTTGCTTTGGTCGGAAGTCGCTTGTTTTCAGGTCCATTCTGGGCATTTGCATGCTTGGAAGGAAAAATGTAATATTAACCATTGCCTCCCATCGCTGAGGAGTCAGCGGTGGCATAAAAAGGGGCAACTACAGAGAGAGATGGTTTGGGGAGGATGTGAGAGACCCAGAGGAATGTGAAGCCTGAGAATGGCTTAAAAGCAGTATGGAAGATACAGCACAGTAATGCAATAATAGTTTGTGATCCCCAGCAAAAACAGAAACCAGGTACTGAAAAAGGGTCATCTTTGTGAAATACGCTTATTCCTGTGTGTATGGCTATAGCGTACACACTTCGTGTCTGCGTGTAGAGGGTAGTAGGTGTGTTCCCAGAGGTACCATGCCAGTATGATACAGGCAGTGTCATGTGTGCACACCAGGAACACGCGTAGGATGTATATCTGCACGCGTGTTCACATCCAGGTAGATGTCAGCCTGCATCGGAGCATGTTCGCTTCTGCGTCTGTACATGCTACATGTTGTCCTCCTGCAGGAACGTGCTGTGCGGGCATGGGGACAGGCGTGTGGCATACATCCGTGGTCTTGCTGGCATGGCTGTTGGCACAGCAGGGGAAGTTATCCTCTGGAAGAGGTGGTTGTTGCCTGTCACCTGGAAGAGAGGCAGCAGTTTAGGGACCGTGATCCCAGCGATAGCCACCATCCTAGAGACCACGGCGAGGTTGTGGAGAGCATGGTGAGGTTGGTCCCTCTCTTGGCCCCATAAAATCCCTGGATCTCTGCTTTGCAGAAGGGTCCTTGTTCCCAGGAGTCTGTAAGCAACGCTGTCCACACCGGCAAGGCTTTTATTTGCAAACTCCGGAACCAGTAGAGCAATGGGCAAAAGACACTGAGCTAAGTGTAAAGTGACAGCTAAATTTAGACTGACTGGGGGAGGAAATAAGAAAAAAAAACAAAAAAATGAGGCAGAAACCTTTGTGAAAAAATTGCCATCCTTAAAAAATGAGAGCGAGTGAGAGAAGAAAGGCCAAGAAAGAGATGAAACAGCTAAGGCAGGGAAAATAAAGTGAGAGTTTTATTTACTCCCTCAAAGAGATGAGACCTGCCAGAGGAGCTTTTGGGTAACTGATCACAATTTCTCCATTTTGTGGCTGCCTGAACCCATGCTCGTAGCCAGAGCTCAGTGCCACACTGACCTGGGGCACCCATGGGTGATGCTGGCATAGGTCTGCAGTGCTGGCACCGACAGTGGCGTTGGCAAGGGACGAAGGGCTTTGTGAGACTGTGCTCAGATACAGAGAAACCCACAAGAGCAAACTCATCGCCGATTGAATGAGGGCCAGGAAGGTGGATGCTGTGGCAGGTTGCAGAGCTGGCGACAGGAATCCCCCATAAATGCAGGACAGAGGCATGGTGATGGTGTACAGCTTCTGCCGGGGGTCCTCAGGAGACGCTGTAGGAGCTGATCGCATCAAGAGACCACCAGCAGTTCCCACATCCCTCAGATTTCCCACACGCAGTGCCCCTGTGCCAAGCAAATCCCACAACCACTTGCACAGGGGAGTGGCTGTAGGGAAGTATTTTCTTCATTATTTGTTGCTCAAATGGTGGAAACCAGGTTGGACCTTGCTCGGGTGCTTCCTGAACAAACATGAGAAAGGACGTCCAGTAGCACGTCCTGGTGAACGCGATGGGCAAGATGGACACCCTGAGGAGGAAAATCAGCAATCCTCCCTTGGTGGGTCCTGTCCAGACCTGTGTGTGCACGCACATCTTTGCCCCTCCAGCCTGCTGTTACTGCATCTCTCTCCAAGGAGATCCCAGCTGCTCCCCACACTCCATCTGCAGCCTTCAAACAGTCACTGCAAGGGGGGGAAAATAAATTTTAAAAAAAGAGTTCAAGGGGGGAGGGAAAAATAATAAAATAAAATTAACAAATCAGCTCTTCTGGCATCCCATAAATCTCAATTTATTTGTCCCTTTCTTCTTATACAAGCATAAAGGGAAGCAAAGCTGACGTGTCTCCGCTGGGGGGGGGGTGTGTGGAGAGCCTCGCTGGGGACCCTTTCAACATGTCAGGGGACATTCAAGGCAAGATACCTTCAGCCCCCAACCACCTGCAGCAAGGGGAAGGGGATTTATTGGTTTTAATTTAAATTTTTTCCCTCAGGTGTTTTTGTGGTGGTGTTATTCAGAGGTGATTCTTGCCCGGAGGGTGGAAGGTGCTGGAATGTGCCCAGTGGGTGTGGGGTGCTCCTTAGTCCCAGGTGCCAGCACTCAGCTAATTAAAGCCCTGAGGTAGCTCCTCCAGCCTGCTCTTTCTGCCATTCCCTTCTGCTTTGTCGAGGGAGAAGTCCTTCAGGGTGGCAGAGGCCATGCTGGGGGTGATATTTTGGTGAGGCGAGGAGATAAGATGGGTGCCGTGGCGGGAAAACAAGATGGGTGCCGTGGCGGGAAAACAAGATGGTTGCTGTGGCGGGAAGCCCGAAGTCTGTGCGACGGAGGACAGGTACTGCTCTCCTGCCCTGCTGAAAAATACTGTGTGGAAATAGTGAGTGTCTTCCCTTTAAAAGCCTTTGAAGGAGGGTATTAATGTGTATTTTGCTGCAACAGCCGTGTGGTCTCTCTGGTTTCCCCGGCCTTGAGGTGTGGTGGTTGGGGTGCTGCTGCCTGATGGTGGCATTTCGTTCCTCAGGGGGGGTTGCGCGGTGCAGGGGGGTATTTCAGCACCCCCCCACCCCAGGGCTTGCTTACAGGCTGCCAGAGTGGAAATATCTCTTGCAACTAAGCATCTCTTTTTGAAGCTTGTTGCTAAAGCTGCAGTGGTGGGGTTTTAGGGTTGTTTGGGGTTAGTTTTGAAGGGTTTTTTTTTTTTTGCTCCTCAGAGGAGATGGTTCTGGTTTTCCTGAGCCCTTGGCAGGATTTGCTTGGGAGTTTGCCCTCCACGGCACCTGGATTTGTTATGCCATGTAGCAGCAGAGAGGTGGGTTTCGGGTCGCTTCTGACATCATGCTGTCTCGCAGGATTGCAAGGGTTTGCTGCAGTCATCTCTGTAATCTCTCAAAAGCACAGGCTTTTGTCGGGCGTTGGTGGAGCTGCTTTGGTTGCACAGCAAAGGTTTAAGGGCGTTGCAGGTTCGTGTGAGCACAGCTGAGAGCAGGCAATGGGTGCTGCTTCCCATAACCACGAGGACACCAGCGCTTCAGCTGCTCTGTGACATCTCCCATGCTCAGGGTGATGATGATAGCCCGGCAACTTTTCCCTACACGTAGCGGGAGCTGTCAAGGACTGTTTGACGCCCCTCTTTCCCTCTCTTAGCACAGCACTCTGTATCCGAGTCTTCATTTTTCCTGGGCTAGGAAGGACATTTGCAACTTCTGAGCGGTAGTACAGCAGTAATTACACTCTCCATCACTTTCTCATCAAGAAATAAATGGAGGAAAATCACATCCCAAAGTACTAGCTCTGACCTTCATTTCAGAAGGTTAGTCACAGTTAGCTGGGCTATAATCTAGCCCTAAATTTACCCAAGACCTTGCTGTTCCCTCGGGCTTATCATGTGCTGTAACGTGGGGCAGCTGCCACTACTTGCAGTGCTGAGGGGGGAAGCCCAAGTGCTACAGGAGCTGTTTTCTCTAGAAGGTGTCTGTGTGAGGGGAGGCTCAGGGTGGCTTTTGGGGGACATCGAGGCAAAGCACGCCATCTGCAACAGATGGTACCTGCCTGTGTGCTTTACTCTGTTAGTGGCTTAGAGAGCAGGAAGGTATTGGGGTCTCCCTGAGGTCAGACATTTAAAGGTCATTAAACCTGTTCTCTTCTGTGGCCCGGCAGAACTGTGATGCTGCCTGTATCTCCCTGAAATGTCATCTTCCCCCTATGTGGATTGATAAATTTCTTTCCTAAGACTTTCCCTAAGGTGTGATGCTTGACGTTGCTTCAAAAGAATATATGCTTCCTTCTCTCAGTCCCGTGTAGCTCTGAATGATGAAAATCCTCTGTCGGGGTTGGCAGTACCAAGGTAAACCTCGGGAAAGGCCAGCACGTCTGCCTGGTCCCCTCCAACCTCTTTGCTCTCGCATGCAGATGTGTGCTGCTGCATCATGCCCTGCCAAGTCTCACCAGCCTGCTGCAATGATGGGCATGTTCTAGTTCCCCTGCCTGTAGCATGCCAGGGCAACATCTAGGAAGGTGGTCACCAGTTTGTCTCCCACCCTGTCACCTGGAGCATTTAAAGCTAACTAGGGGAATATCTGTTTTAAGGTTCTAGACTTCAGGATGCCACAGTGTAGTGTCCTGTAGCCCAGGGCAAGTCGTCGTCTTCTCTGCTCTGCTATCATGCTGTGATGGAGGGTGGTCCAGCATTTCTGAATGTTCCTTAGGGAACCTACCGGCCCTCCTGTTGGGAAGCATCTGCCTCCTTCTTTCCAAAGCTGTTCTTGTGTTGTGCTGCTCAAGAGGGTGGTTGTGGGGTCTGCGTGGGGTGGACAGCTGGCCTCTGTACCCCTGTCTTTGGTAAGCTGTCCTGCACGTGAGAGGATATCTCCTCTTGCTGCAGAAGAGGAGCTTCTCTGGGAGAGTGTTTAAGGAACATTGAGATGAAAGACACCGTCTTTATCCCTGGTATCTACAGTTGCGTTCCTGGGCCTCAGCTGCCCTAACACGAGATGCAGGGCAAGAACTGGATGGTATCTTTATTCTTCCTCTAGACTTGTTCTACGCCTCCCACTTTAGTTCTTGTGTTTGAAAGGGGGTTGGGGGAAATAGATGGCAATAAGAATTGTGTTCAGCTATTTTATTTAAGTCATAATCATTTCTAATCTAAATGTGCAGGAACTGTATTACATAGCCTAATCAGTCACATATATTGTACTGCGTTTTCAGTTTAGTGAGAAGTAAAAGCCATCTAGAAGGCAGAAATATGTTAAATGGCCATCTCTGAGGCTGTGCCCCTTTTTTAATGGATAGAACAGCGCTGGTGTCTTAGCTTCAGTGGCTTATGCAAACCAATCCTGCAGGGTAGGGATGCATCCCTGCGACACAAATGGTGGAAGGAGCAACTGGTCTGTGGAGTAACCTCCAAGTTTAGGTGGAGGAGCTGGGCAGCCTTCTGCCCTTGCTGCAGGCAGGGTGTGACAGTATGGTCCCCTATGGGGTACCACACAGCTGGAGGAGTTTCCTTGGGCAGCAAGCGTGTCTCGGACAAGGGTATTTTATCTGGGCAGATTGCAATGTGCGTGTTCTGGAAAGCTGCTTTTCTCTTCCCATGTGAGCCCCACAGCAGCTCAAGGTGCAGCAGCATCGGTGGGATCCGTTCCTCTGCATTTAGAGCAGGGCTGAGGAAACTGGGGCAGCAGGTTTTCCACTTGTGCCCTTGAGTCTGTGCGTGCTTGTCATACTTTCGTACAGATTGTTGTCTCTCTTCCCAGGCCAGGAGGGCTGAGCCTCCTTAGTGAGGGGATTTTCATGCCCAGAGAGTGCGCTGGGGGATGAGGCAAGTGGCCTAATGTTCTGCAGGACTCCGCTGTGGGAGAGTCCCTGAGCTGGCAGAAGGGAGGGACGCTATTAGGGAAGCTGGAATCCCTCCAGCTTCTCTGATCGTATCATGTTTGTTCCCTCCGTGTTTGCCAAAAGCACCCTTATTTATTTTATCAGCTAAATGCTGAAAACCAGATGCCTGGCTTCCATCAAGGCATTTAATGATGATAATCATTGCTTCCTCTAATGCAGTGTCTTCTAGTGAGGGACGATGCCAAAGCAGCGCACAGCTGTTGACCAATGGGTGCCTGTCTGTTTCCTTTAGTGTTTTAGGGTACTTATCTATTTTTGTGCTAGGGCTCCTTTTTTTGTTGTTTGTTTTTTTGCTGAGTTGCAGGAAGTTGCGAGGTGGAACGTGGCAGCTGTTTAATAGCGTGCAGGAGCCTGGTGAGGGAGATGAGCTCGGGGAGCGAGGTGAACCTCCTGCTCCTCTGTAGTGCCTCAGGATGCCTCGTGCGTGCTAAAAACATGGTCCCTGCATCCTCCTGGAAGCAGGAGAACGATGCTGCTGCTCTTTCCCAGCTAAGCTGTGAGTAAATAACACAGATGAGTCTGCACAAGGAGTTTTTGGCAGAGCCAGGAAGAAAGATGTTCGCCTGTTACAGTCAGAGGCATGCTCCTTTTCTTGAAATGGAAGTACCAAGTTGAGCTTGAGAGGATACTGGGTAGGGCGCACACATCTGGAAAGGCACAGGCGCTGGGTGTGCTGGGATAACGTGGCACAGGAAAACTGCTCAGGCCTCATATTTACACAGTCATCTACCTGAATATTCTTTTGAACTGTTCCATTGATTAGGAATATGGATCAAGAACTTGGCTTGAACAAGCCAAGTTGCTTCACTTTGTCTGGTGGCTTCACCTGGAACGTGGGAGCAGGGTCCCGTCCTCACATCCCGAGGTGTTTCAGGCTGAACGTGCTACAGGCTGCTGTCGAGACAGGCAAAAGCACTTTAGTAGTGCTGTCCTGAAAGGTGTCAGGAGACCTTTAGGCTTTCACCATCCTCTAGAAAATATATGTGGTTGTTAGGTTTAGGTGTGGTATTGCTTTCCTTCTGGAAAGTGCTATGTAACTTCTGGAGGTATGTTAAGATCCTTTAAGACACAATTAAGAATTTCAGTATTGCTTTGATATTTGTTGAATGAAATGCTGACACAACACACCAGGCTACTCACATTTGTTTTAACTCGCAGTTTAGACTTCAAAAAAAGAGTATGAAATGAATTAGCAAATTATTTTGATTGCTTTGTTCATTTTTTCAGCAAGAAAGCTACCCACCTGGAAAATACTAACTGGCTGCAGGCAGGAGCAGAATTTATTACCTGAGATAAATGGATCTGGGATAAAAGTTCTCTTTATTTTTTCATTTTAGCTGCAAAGGATGATATGCTTCTGTTCTGCTCTTTGTGCTGAAGATCAAATAAGAAGGAACTTTGCATAGGTGTGCCAATGCCTTTCAAGGAAAAGTTTCTTGCACCACCCCAACCTCTTCCTCCTAGAAGCAGCATCTCGGACTTGAGATAACAGCAGTATTTAACATTCCTTTCACGATAATGCCGGTGTGAGTCTGAATCCCAGCACTGGTGCTCTTACTCTGTTTTCTGTTCCATGTACACACTCTCAGATCTCTCTATATTGGCCTTGTTTTATTCTTTTTTTTATTTCTTTCTTTCCCCATTTCTCTCACGAAGATGGCTTTGTGGAAGAAGCGTAGTTTCATTTTCCCAAAGGTCTCGAGAGGGCAGCTGGCAGATCTCATATGCAGGGTGTCAGCTACATTAAATGAACACACTCAGATCACTGTAAATCCCTATTTACACATAATAAACATGAGAGTATAAAACATACAGGAAATAATGCATTATTGATTACAGCAATGGCATGTAATGTCCTTTGAAAGGCAGGTGGTCACACACCCATCCATCAGGACTCCTAATGTGGATCTTCTTGCTCCTTGGAAATGCAAGGCAAGTCAGTTGTGTTCTGCCACACTCCCCTGGCTCAGTGCGGGGAGAGGAGGGGCAGACCTCCATGAATGGTGGAAGGTGGATTACAGCCTGATGTTATTAGAATATGTTTGGAGATAGAATAGCAAAGTAGGATATTTCTCTGGGTGACCTGAAGCCCTGCCTATTGGGTGTGTCTGGATTTTTGTTAAGCAAGCAAATGCTCAAGAGAAATATTCCTACAAGTGGAGCCAGAGCATTCCAATCTCGTTGGCTTTCCTTCTAAGAGCAGGTGGATCTTTCACATTGTGTTCAGGCTGCACCAAAAGGAGCATTTTGTATGCAGGATCCCCAACTCACATCTATAGGTGTGTAAACGTGGTGCAACATTTGAAGGGTGCAAAGTCAGTGAGCTCTTTTTTGTGTGTGTAGGCAGAGAAGAGGATCTGTAGTGATTGAGAAAGGATGGCTTACAAGCCCTAACAATACTCTTCTGGCTATAAGCCATGTGTACTCCAAAACAAAGTGTGTGATGTTTTTTTCTCTGTGGGCTTTTTTTATTTTTTGTTTGGGGGGTGGGGTGTGATTTGGGGTTTTGTTTTGTTTTTAAATGGTGATCTAAAATGCTTGCCATCTGAGGTGCCTTATCAGCAACACTGGCCTTGTACTTGAGTTGCAGTGATGAAGAACAGTGTTTTGATGGTTGCTGAACTTGTAGCTGATGATTTCTTCTCTTTCTCAACAGCAGGCACCATCCCTAATCTCTCGTGCAATACATGAAATTCATTCCCTTGTTTTATCTCTGGCTGAGGTTACAGGAAAGTGAGGTCCTTGAGGCTTGACAGGCAACTGCAATAGGTTTTGTTTGGTCTGAGTCGAGAGTTCAAGCCCAGACAGGTAATGGAGCAGTTCTCCTCCTCTTGTTCCCTTTCAGGGGATTGCAGACCTTGCTGCTCCTCATAGTGTTGGCTTGAAGGCCAGCTGCCTGGGTCATAAGAATTTCAAGATACAGCTGTGCTAACAGGAAGAGCATCTTTGTGAAAACTGGGTAAATTGAATCAGAACATGGGGAAAGCTTCCCTTCCCATGAGCCACCCCTGACCTCAGATCTGAGCTGTTTGCTCACTCGTGTGAACTCTGCAGTGAAAACATATTAAAGTTCCCTTTTCCTGCGGCTTTTTTCCTCCAGGTATTTAATCTTAGTTTACAGATGAAATGTGCAGTGGAGAAAAAGATGCTAATCACACAGTTGCTGCACTCTGCTCCAGCCACTGAAAAATTTATTACCATCTGTCCTGGATTGGACAGGGCTGTGAGCATCAAGACGTTAACATCTTTGAAGCAGCAGCAGATAGACTCGGCGTTGCAACAGGGCACGGCATTGAGTCTGCAGAGGCCATGCAAAGAGCTTGTGGGGGTTTGGTACAGGAGAGGTACACTTTGTAGCCTTCTCTTTGCTAATCTCGGAGGCAAGAAAAGTCCGTGTTGTGCTCAAAACTTCTATCACTTGGCTGTAAGTGTCATCTCGGCAACTTTCTGGTGGTTTATGGTGGAGGGAATTTTCTCTTTTTGTCAACTATTTAACTAGTCAGCTCTTCCCACTTTTTTTATGCCAGGTATTGAGATGGCTGTTGTTATTTCAGTGTCCTGGATATGTCATTATGTACAGCCCTAATGGGTGCCTTCCCTAGCTGTAAGGAGGGCACGTGGTTTTATACGGTCAACTTCTACCAGGCTTTTATGAAACCAGAGCAGAAGGTGAGGTCAGAAATCAGACCAGAAATGGGATTTCTCAAGCTCCCAGAGAAAGGTGTTTGGCTGCGCAGCTTTCTGAGCATGTTGTAATATCAAATGGTCTTGGAAGCTAAGTGTTATGATTTTTGGCCTGTCTCTGCCTTCAGTGTATTATTGGACTTACAGTTCAGATGTACTCAAACTACAGCTCCCGTGATGCATCTTAAATATATGATTTGTGCTTGGCTTTTTGCAAGAGCTGGGCTTCTCCCTGGCTAGCTGTTCTTGCAACTGTACTTTCCCTCCAGCTCCAGCAAGAGCAGCTGAATCTTGGAGCACACAACAGTTTCATAAAGTACCTCTCCTGTGGCTGTGTTTGCGTATGTTTCTTCTTTTAAAAAAGAACTTCGACAATTTTTGTAAAACCTCACACCTTGAAAAACCAAAAATTGCTGAGCAAGGAAATAATTGTCAGTGGTGCAAGGAGTACTTGTGTCTCTCCTGCAGCAATTAACAAACCTAAATGCAGGCTTGGCTGTCTTTCCAATTAAACTCTGGCAAGCTGGAATACATGATGTGGTAACGAAGCAGAGAATTTTGGAGCTACTCTGCTTGCTATTTTGAGGATATGGGAGCTTTAGGCTGTCTGGCTGAAGGTAGGCCATTGAAAGTAATGGGCTGGACAATCTCACCCCATTACTTTTAATGGGATTGAGAGAGTGCACGCTAGGGAGCAGCATGCTGACACTGGGAGAAGCTGGGGAGCTGTTTTCACATATCATTCCAAGTTATGGCCAACACTGGGAAAATGGTCCCCTGGCAGTAGAAGCCAAGCTGCTTGCAATAAGTTATAGGGGTTTGCAGCAGATAGGAGGAGGAGTAGCAGGAAAGGTGCATAAAGGCACGTATGGGCATCAGCTGTGAGCTGGGGTTTAATTTGGTCAAGGCATGTCATGAGGAGGGGAACTGCAGTATACAAGATCCCTGCTGCTTGCGCATGCTTTGGACTGCATAAGGGCACGAGCGGTGTGCCAAGTCCTTCCCTTATACTGATCTTCCCTGGTTTACCTTCCCACCTCTTACCTGTGGTAATTGCATCTGTAGAGGTGGAGGAAGTATTTAATGTTGCGTAAACTACTAGCCTTTTTTGCTGGAGCTGGTGAGCAGCGCTAGCAAAGCATTTGCAGGGGGAAGATCCAGCCAGCAGAACCAGTTGCAGAAATTGTGAGTTTTCAGGTCAATCAGGAAACTGATAATACTCTAAAAGGGTAGTGGGGATGGTAATGAGACAGAGTAAATATTGCAGGATTAAAGACTTAGGCTGAATGCTGGAACCTGCAGCTGGTGCTGTGGATGCTCAGTGTCTTCTCTGGACCCAGGCAAGGCAACTGGTGCTGACTCAAAGTAGCACAGCCTGCAGCCGGTGTTGCAGAGGGATGCCTGCATGGCCTAGCAGTCTGGGTGATGGATTCGTTTCTCATGGCGTGACTGAATCTGCTACTACTGGGATGTGGTCAGGACAGGGCAGCAATCAGCCTCCCACAGCCTGAAATTTGCCTGCTCGCTTTCCTTTCTCCTACTGCTGAGCGTGGCCAAAGCCCTCCCTGCCGGCACACTAAAGCTTCAATACCTCAATCAGAGCAGCCTTCCTGCAGAAAGAGATGGAAATGTAATGATTAGGTAGTCCCTTAAATCCTGTGGCTTTCTTCCCTTTACTGTAATTGGTGCCTTGTTCATTGGTGGAGGGTAGGGACCTGTTTTTCTGCTGCCCATTCCATCTTAGCACCACACGCTCTTCCAGCAAGTTTTAATGGAAGGGGAAGAGCAGGGACTGCAGCAAATGCACCTCCAACTGCGATTAATCTTGAATTGCTGCTCCCTTGGCCAAGTTACTCATCAGTGATGGTTTGGTAATACCACCGTAAGTGAGATTCCCCAAGCTATTTAGGTGCCTCAGCTCCCATTCGGATTGCTGGGAGGTTTATAAATAGCTAAGGAGGAAACAGATTAACCTGTGTATGTAGGTCTGGCCCAAGATGACTTGTTCACATCACTGGTTTCCTTCAGCTTGGGACTAGTGGGTGGCCCAAGAGGAGTTGGCGTAGTATGGACTGGTGCTGCACAGCAGGTCTCCTACTCCCTTCTCACCTCACAAGTGGGAAGGCGGTTTAAAGAGTTTTCTGAAATTGCTGAGAGTTGGTAAGGAAGGCAAAAATAAAATAGAAGCTGAAGATCAGAAATTTTTTTTTAAAAAAAAAAGCCTCAGATGCACAAGAATTGCAGCCGTGCTGTGAGGTAACCGGCAAATACAATTTAATTATAAGATACAAAGAAGTAATGGCATTTGCGAGGCTGGAGCATGATTTCGCGGTAATAGAAGGACCGCAGGGTTCCCTGCCTCTGACTGTCGTGTCATCTTCAAATGAGAGCGCGACTGTGCTTCAGTGCTTTCCCTGCCTTCAGAGGGGATTAAAGGGCCACAGCTACTCGGTCTTTGGAGGAGCCAGGGCAGTTGTCAAGGGTGTCCAGCACGTGAAGGATTTGGAGCAGCTGGGCAATGGGCTTTGCAGGATTTGAGGTGGGAGGAGCTGATGGATCTAGGGCATTTGGGCTTGAAGGCAGTGACCCTGATTTCCTAAGTCAGGCAGAGGATAGCTGTGTTTGCTGGATGTTTCCAAGGGTAGCAGTAGTTTGTTCTTTCCTGTACTGTCCTCTGTCTTTCTAGACTTCTAAATGGATGGCTTAACCACAAACACGTTCAAGGCAGGAGCTGTGAGAAACCATTGTTGAGCCAGAGCACTACAATAGATGGGACCTTTTCAGTGGTGTGGCTTTATTTTTATTATTCTTTTCTCCAGTGTGTCCACAATCTGTCAGAGCAGCATGGGGACGTTGGAAAGTGTTTCCATTGCCATGTTCTTCTCCTAGCTGAGCAGAGGTGTTATGGGGTAGTCTGGGTGGGGTATGAGGCTGGTATGCCTCGTGCTTTACACAGATCTCTAGACCTACACGTAAATGTGGCTCTCTGTGTGTCAGTGGAGCACCAAATGTGTTATTTATTCCACCATGAGATGCTCCCACCAGCCTTCAGGATAATGTCATGCTGTGCGTTGCTTGGATTGCGATGTGTTGCTTATGTGTAATGTTGCTTGGATTGCGATGGGACATGCAGGGGTCCTACAGCAGGAGCAAGGAACAGTGCAGTGGCTTTTGATGAGATGAGAAACCAGGGTGTTTGGCGATAAAATCGGGTCTTTAGAGAAAACAGTCTGTTCTTAAGGAATCAGAATGTGTGGATCTTGTATCTTTCTCCCTGCCAGTTTCATTCTGAGACTTTTCATTCAGACTTTAGACCATCTTAGACAATCCCTCCTGTTGAAAGCCAATGCAATCACTGGAGATGGAGCAGGAAGGCTTGCCCCAGTTTCGACTGGCCCAATCCATCTTCCAAATGCCCTCCCCATTTCCCATGGACCCTGTGTGCTGCGGTGTCTGGGGCTTTTCCAGTCTCTGGGGCATGTCCTCATAAAGGCACTTTGATTGCCTGGAGAGCTTGTTTCATCAAGTGCAGTGGAAGAGGTGCTGCAGAAAGGTGTGATGGGATTCATGCGTCTCCACCCTTTCCTCTCTGGTGGGACAGTGTTATTTTTCTGCTATATGGTGTTGAATACGCAGCTCCTGGTTTTGGGATGGGGTGGAAGGGAAGATGGCTGGACAGAAAGGAACAAGTAATGCTGCGTCGGTGCCACCGCAGACTTTGTCAGCAGCTCCCCAAGCGACTGCAAGTTCAGGTCTGAGCTGCCAAGTGGAGCGTGGGGGTAAGTGACAGACAGCCCAGGGCCATCTGAGCTCTCGGCTTGCGAGACGAAATGCCTGGGGGAGGCAGAGTGGACAGACAGGGTGAGGCACAAGGCTCAAACCGCCTGTTAGCCTCTCCTGCCCTCGTTGTTCGTGCCCCGGCGGACACGAGAAGCTCTGTAGAGGACGTGTAGGCTGTGCCGGCTGGTGCAACGCGACCACCGGAGTGTGACCAAGACGGATGTGCCCATTACCTGGTTGTCCTCTGATGGCTGCGGCTGCCCTGCCGACTCCTCGGAGTCGGCGCGTGTGGTCTCAGCAGCACACGTCTCCTCCTGGTGGGATGATGTGGATGGTGATGTTTCATGGTTTCAGGGGCTGACCTGGGGGAGCGTCAGGGAGAGGCTGGGGATGTGTGGGGAGGTACTCGCGTGTTGCTTAAATTTCTCTTGAAACCTTGTTCCTGACCTTCCTGCAGCAGCTTGCTGCCTTGAATGGGGCGATGCGTTTCGTGGCTTGAATGGAGCAGCACGTACAATGGGCTGTAGTCAAAAGCAGATGAAATCCCCTGGAAGTCCTTGAAGCGCAGGTCAAATCCACCAGCGGGTGAATTGGCCGTAGCCCCACTGAACAACACAGATGTCTTCCCAGGGAGGGTCCAAGCTCCAGGACTGTAGCAAGCCGAGGAGCTTCAGAGGGTCTGAGGTAAGCGAGGTGAAAGTGGCAAGGGGATAGCAGCTCTTGCAAAATACCGTAGAAATCATGTAAATTGGGGAGAAATGCTAGAGCTGTGCCTGCATGCTGTGAGATTGTAAAATGAAATGTTGACCCCGCAGGGGTGGGGAGGGCCTGGAGGCATTGTTGTGGACAGTTGGCTGCATGTGTCTTCTTGGTGAAGCCTTCAGAAGTAGGCTGTGGAGGGAGCAAGTGGTAACCCAAAGTTGCAGGTGACTGTTGTTGCCAATACTGCCCAAGGATTTGTGACTTGTGGGCAGCCCCGGCAGCCTTTTCCAATGCCTGTCTGTGGGGTTTTTTGGCAAGATCATGTGGAAGTCTCTGGCTGTGTCGGTTATCTGACCAGCAGAGCTCTCATCGGTGCGAACAGGAGTTGATTTGTTATTGTTAGTGGTGAAGAAAACACTCTTGTTTTTACATGACCTTTTATTTGGTTTTCTTTCAAATAAAACAAATGCTGTGTGAAAGTTACTACTTTTACAACAGGAAATACAGGAAAAAGTATTTTTCCTGAATGTGAGGTGTAGTTAAGCTGTGGAACTTGCTGCCACGAGACCTTAGCAAAGCATTTCAGATGATTTGAGTAGAGTAAATGCGTACCTGTGCATACGAAGTTATGAAAGCTGTTTATGGAAGAATGTTCAAGTACTGAAGGCCACCCTTCCCTGGGGTAAATTGTTTTTCCTACAGCAGCTACTTCAGGCTTCTTTACTTCAGGGGAAATAAAAAAATAATCCTAAGAATGACTGGATTTAGGTTTGTGAGGATTCTTCTTCGCTTGCTGGATGCTTCCCAAATAGGACATGTTTGTAAGAGGTTCAGAAAAAGTGCACCAGTGGTGGAGAGCTGGGGAGGAGAGTGGGGAATACAGGCGGATTCAGTGTACTGAACTTTAGGGACCAAAGGCTCTGTGTTGCCACTAGAGGAAAAAAGCTCTTCAAAACACTTCAGTGCTGAGTTACAACTTGGAGGTGCCTCTTTTCCCTTCGTTAGCCAGGGAACACAGGGAAATAATTCTCTTTGCTCAGCGGCATGAATCCCTTTTCTTTCTTTCCCTTTCTGCCAGTTGTGTTTCCTGCTAAGAAGCAGTTTTTAATTGTCTGATACCAGGGCAGAGTTCGTTCTTGGGGAGAGCTGCTTACCGTGTGGTTTCTTTAGTCCTCCCCTTGAAGCTTTTGGTGCTGATGTCTTTTAAGGCATCTTGAAGAGCTGAATGCCAGCATACTGTGGTATTTTGAGGCATGTGCCTGTCCAAAGCTGTTTGTCCTGGAGAATGTCCTCCTGGGTTATGGGTGGTTCTGTGTTTTCACTGGGTTGAAACAGGGTCAGTGAAAATAAGCACATCTGAATTTTCGTGTCACTTTTCGTTATGGTTTTTAACCTAAAAGAATGTTTGGTAGGAGTTTTAAGGACCCTCCAGACCTCCACCCTTCAGTACCAGAAATTCCCCTTAGAGAAAACAGCACTGGGGCTGGCTTGTTTTGGTGATGCTGTCGTTTCCGAGCTGCAGATACGTGCCTCTACAGCACTGTTTAAGGCAAATTTAGGTCTTAACAGAGGTACTTCACGGGGTTTCAAGTTTGGGGAGTTTTCCTTTGCCATGCAAAGTTCAGCCATCCTCCCCAAGGTGGTCTTTATCCCCTCTGCAGTGGCAAGAGAGAAGACTTTGCGTGGTTTCTGCAAGCTCTGTTGTATGTGCCTTCTCTCTTTAATAAGAACAGGACTTCCAGATCTGTGGACTGTCAGAGAATAGCCCTTCTGCGCAGTTGTGTTTTACATCTTGGAGCAATGAGCTGGCAAACACCTCTGCTCCATCTGTTTTTCTTCACTGATGGATTCTTTAAAGTCAGATTGTGGTCCCACAGGGACACACTCAACTAATCCTCTGCTTTTAAGATTTTATTTGTGCAATAAATGGATGACAAGGTGGTTTGCAAGTACATAACACAATAAATGGGTTTATAAATGCAACTTTTCTGCAGAGCACTATAGAATAAAATACAATATCACTACAGCATTTAACACTGATCTCTGGTTCATTCATATTTCAAACAGTAATGTGCCCATTTTCTCAACTGGGAAGCCTCTTAGGTTTTTAATACATTTTTATAAATTAACCGGGCACAGATTTAATAATAACTTGCATTTGTATAGCTTTTTTTCATCTCCGAGGATCTTGGATTGCTCTGCAGACTTAACGGTGTAATACAGAAATTACGTGCCCAAGGATCCATTTGCTCTCTGCCAAAATGCGGCAGTAGTTTGGATTGCTCGGCAACGCTCCTGGATGCAAATGACATCAAGGGAGGAAGCTTGAATCCAGCGCTCACAGCAGGAGGAGAACTTGGAGGGGAAGAATGCTGCTTGCTTTATGGGTGCCCAGAGCAAAGTCCTCTGAAGAAGAGGTCGCAGGGGTATTTAGGAAATCTGTGTGAGAAGCAAGATGGTTACTGAGCCTGGAAACTGGGATGCTGAAAAACAAAGAAAGAAATGCTCCTTCCCACATTTCTTCTAACTTTTGGGATGCATTGTCGCTAGACACGGTGAAGCCAAGGACGTGGAAAGACTTGGGAGATTCGGCTTTTCTGTCCATAATGTGCTGCTTTAGCAATATATCCAACAGCAGACAACTTTATCCATCAGGACAGGAAATTTCTAAGCAGGAGCATAAGGTTTCTCAAAGTGTTCAAGTGATCAAAACCTCTTGGATTTGGTGATGTAGGATCTTCTCATACCGCCCTTGCTGGTCAACTTAGAAACAAAGCGGCAGGTGTTGAGCTTCTTTCCTTGGAGACTTTCATACTCTTTCAAGAGCTCCCACCCCAGTTCTTTGCTTCAGAGATCCCCAGGTGAGACGGGACTTTTCCAGCCCTCTGTCTTTCCCAGTCACCATGGTTTGGTGTTGCTGATGCGAGGATATCTGGCATGGAGGTTGGCCATTCCCCATCCTGGAAAGAAAAAGTTTAGAATGAAGCTCATGCGTATAACATGCAATTGGAAAAAATATTTACAGATAACAAATTGCCATCTCTGTAGAAAGAAAACATGAGAAAATGGGAGCGTGATATTTATGTTAATACAAAGTTTTTAAAATTTAATTTAAGAGACCAGCTGTTTCTGCTTCTCTTACAAGAGTTTAATTGGTATATAATAGCATAGTTGATTAAATACAAATCAATAGTTTAAAACAGCTAATTGATATTTAATATGTATGGGAAAATATAACTTAGTTGTAATATAATTAACTCAATATTAAATAAGCAATGGAATTGCAATTATGCCTTTACAATGATTATAAAGTTTATCGTTCTTTAATAAACTTGCAATTAGACAGGATGAGCTGAAAAATTATTAAACAGGTATTATTGGGCTATTAAACATTTATTTTCTTTCCTGGTGGAATACAGCTACACAATAGTACACATTATGATTGTGTTAATAAACCTTTATTACTGCTTTGCTGCTTTAGCCTTTACTGCACTGGTTGATCAGAAACTTGGTTCCCTCCCTGAGCTGTGAGTGGAGGAATTGCCTTGAAATGGAGTAAGGAAAATCCAAGTGATGGCAGAAATGAGGAGAAAGCAGGAGGATTCCATAGTTTGGGCCAGCAAAGAGAAATCTTTCTTTCAAAGCCGACTTGCCCAGACTGTGCATAAAGATCCCTTTCTAGAAGACCTGAACTCTTGTTTCTTTTCATTGGCTTTTGCTTTGTTGTCACTGGCTGCCATTAATGCTGGCATTAATGTGTGGTTTGAACTTGGTTATGCTTTGTCTGACGAGCGGTTCTGCTGCAAGTTTTGAGGTGAATTAATGCAGATACTTTTAAGTGAGTCAAAACATGCTTCTGCCATGTATTTTCCAAACAAGACACTTAAGTTCACACTTCTCCAAAGTACCTGGGATGATAAACTTCAACTGTAGCTAGTTTTGCTCTGCTGGGAAAAATCAATTGCCATTGCAAGGAAATGGATGGGATTTGTTTTGGGGGTAGGGGATACCCATGGGTTAAAAAGTTCTGGTTTTGGTGGTGTCTCAGCAGCCCCCCTAAAGCCAAAACATTTAAAATGCTGGGTGTCTGCTTAACTATTTTAGCTTTAGGTAGCCACTAAAAACCATGAAGTGGTGAGACATCCTTAGGCATCAGAGTCATCTTGAAGTATTTTACCTTTTAAAGGCACTCTCAAGTATTTAAAGGTGCCTTTAGCTATAAAGATTTTTGCATGTTCTCACAAATTTATGGTATGAATTACTATAATGCAGTGCTCTTGTATAGCTCTTTTCATCATGGGATATCAAAGTGTTTTATAAGCATTAATTATAGCACCCCTCAGGGAGGCAAATGGAAGATAGACACCCTCACTGGCGCGTGCCGATCCAGGCTCCAGACAGGTAGTAACCCAGATTTCATCTGGATCCAGCCTATGTGGCTCAGCACGATCCCTGACGATCCCTCCCTCCTCTAAGGGCTAAGTTGTGACTGGGACCTCTTGGGTAGCACAGCCATTGCCTTGGATTGTAGCCCCTTGCCACAGTCTCTAAAGCACGACCTCCTCCTTGGGAGCGTTTTGCTCCCTGCAACTGGAAGATGAGAGCTGGATGTCTCGGTTGTGGGATATGCATCCCCCAAGTAGGCTGCAGCTATTTCTGCCTCCATCGCTGCTTTGATCCAGGATGCTTTTGATGATGTTCGTGGTTGTGGTCTGTGGAGAGCACAGCAGCCCCTGTCATGCAAGGTCTGTGTGTTCGGGGGGGGGAAAAACCCAGCCAGCATCCACAAACAGGCCCATGCGTGCATGCCGGGATGTACGATGAGTGTCTGAATTGGTAAGATAGGAACGCTGGCTCGCTCAACCCCGCTGTGGGCTGCGCTGCCTTGTGTGATGCTAATCTAATTGTGTTGTTTTAATTACGCTTTGATACCTTGGTGCTCGTTGAAGGCTCAATAGGAATCGATGCAGTTTTGCTTTCCTATCAATAAAGACATAAATGCCTCTTGCTTGCTTTGCAGCCTCCGTTGTAAATGGCCCCAGAGGCTTGGGAGGCTATCGGCAGGCTCGCAGCCATCCAGCCACATGCCGTGTGTCTGTTTTCACAGGCGTCGTGGAAACCCCACTCAAAGATCAGCAAGGTCTTATTGATTCTAGTTATCAGACAGTTATCTAAGGGAGGCAAGCTGTGCGGAACATCCTTCAGCTAAAACCAGCAGACCCTAACAGCAGTCCCGAGTGTTGGAGGCATCTAATGCTCTGCAAGTTGACATCTTTCTTAGTGTATTTGCAGTTGTTGTATGGGCTGTGCAGAGATGGTAGATCATGTCGCTTCTGTGCTGCAAAGCAAGAGGGCTGGTTTCCACCTTTGCATCCGAGGTGGGAGTTGGTTGCTCTTTACCTCTTCCTGCTAATTAGGACTCTGATTCAAGAAACAGCCAAGGATGTGGGTAGTTGATTCATCTGCCCTGATTTGTCTAATCTTCAGACAACTACATCCGAGTTAGTCACCACCTTTTATCGCCAATGAGAGAGTTACAAGGACCCCCAAAGTCATCCCAGGTAGGTGAAGTGAATCACTTTGTGGAGATGCCTCTTTCTCTCCAGGGCAATACCTTAGGTGGCACTGTGGATTTAGGGGGGGGCAATTAAATTCCAGCTTACTCTAGGCATCTCAAGGGACTTACTTTTGTCAGAGCATTGACTTCAGTGGGATTACACATGTGATTTATTTTGATTAGATTCTTATGTCCTCCCTGATGGGAGCCTTAGGATCAGGAGCTGTTGGTCCTCAGCCTCTCGCAAGGTGGAACCATGTTTAATGTTACAGAAAGTGCTTTAACTAGTCTTGCTTGTACCCTGAGTGTCCCAGGGTCAAAAGAAGTCTCTCTTTTTTTCTGAGTTTAGGCTCTGTTTCTACCTCCTACTGTGCCCAAGAGGGAGATGCTAGCCACTCTGCTAGCTACCATTGCATCCCAGCAGTATTAGGGAGGGATACCGTATATTTGGGTATACACCCATATAAATCTGGGTGTCTTCCCTCGACATCACACTGCAGTGAGCAACTTTCTTCTTCCTCGGGACACAGTCCAGATCCACACCTCAAACCCAAGTTTGCATCATGGTGTTAAAAGCCAAGGCTGCCAGGCAGTGCTCGCTCTGCTCTAAATCTGTCGCTGTGCTCTCAACCCTCCCATTTCGCTACCTTCTCCCCCTGCATGTGCCACAACTTCGTGACAATCCCGAGCGCCCCTTCCTCAGCAGAGGGGGGGCTCTAAAGAGTCCACAGCCACATTAAGTAAACATCAAAGGGGCTTTGATCAGCAGGGCTCTGCAGAGCACAGAAGCCCCTGAGGAGCTCTGCAGGTCCGCAGGCAGCATCGGGGATGTGGTACCTTAATTTTCTCCACTGTGACACAGGAGAATTTGTTTGAAGAACTAGAGCTTTTTGCTGTTCTGAGATGCGCACGGGGAGAGCGGGCATGTACGCAGCCTACTTCTGGAAAAACCTGTGCTCAGATCTCTCTCTGTTTGTTACCAGTAGCCAGAAAGCCCCATTAAGAAATCAAGGCATCAAAGGCATGCGCCTCCTCAGACTCCGGCACTTTGCTGCTTGTAGGGTCACTTGCTTGCTTCTAAAGAGCAAGGTGCCTCAAGCCAGGCTTATCTTCCCTTCTGAGGGCCGTTTCCCATTTCACTTTGCTGCCCGCTAAGGGAGAAAGGGATTAAAGAGTCCACGTTGCTGCAGTGCGCTGATGTGGAGGAAGATGCAGCTTGTTCCCTCTGCTTGGTATAGAGGAGCGCTTAAGAAATGGGCAAGGGAGGGGATGGTGACCCTCCTGTCTCTAGATATAGGTGGCTAAGTGAAGCAGCAGCTGGAAGCAGTTGGTTTGGGACCCCCAGCAAAGTTCAGCTCGGAGGCTGACCGAAGACTTCAGTTATGTGCCTGCCTCACTGGTGCTTTACCTGAACGGTGTAACCGGCAGGATTTGCTCCCTGCAGCATCCCTGTGTGCTTGCTCTTGTCCCCAGCCTAGTCTTCTAATGTCGCTCTCTCTTCTCTTGCAGAACTGGGGCTCCCAGGAAGAGGATGCTGCCTAGTACTGGGGTTCATGTACAAGGAGAAGTACCGCAGGATGACTGAAGGTGAGCAGTTCTCTCGCCTTCTATTCTTCCTTCCTCTTTAGCAATCTCATTGCAAGGGATGTGGATGCGCTGCTGCTAGGAATGTGCTAGGTTCTTGTTCACACCAAGGAGAAAATCCTGCTTCCCCTTTGATCTCTGAAACATCTTACTGGGCATGGATGTGGGAAGCCCCCTGCATGAAGCTGCAAGAGAAGAGCAGGAGCTTTTTAGTTCCATACATCCAAAATCCACTCTCTTTTTCCTATGGAAAGGATTTGTCACATGGGAAGCAATTCCAGTATTTGCTGCATCTAGTCTTTTTATTCCAGTTGGATGGTAGTGCCTCATCATGATGCCTTCAGAGTACCCGTTTTCAGTGCCTTTGCACCTCTTGGAGGCACCGTTCTGTTGCTTGTCAAACCCCTGCGCTCTGACAGAGATCTTGCTAAAATTTTCCTATTTTATATTCTAGTCATCCCCCAACTACTTTATGAGCATTGATTAATCCATAGAAATATCATAAATAATTATGAAGCATAATAACTAAAAAAACCCACTATTTACGCTCGGAAGAATTGGCATCCTTGCTTCTAGTAGCTTTGTTGCTTGGCGTCTTTTTCTGGCGCAAGCCCTGGTGCAGCACCATCTCTGATTAATGCTGGATTAGAGAAGGATTAAAGGTCCCAGAGCCCTGCGAGATGGGAGGGTCTTGAGGGTGTGTCAAGGAGAGTTTGGCTGCTGTGAGGTTACCCTGGGGACTGCAAGCTTGATCCAAACGTGGATTTAATCCTTTCTTGGGGCTTTGATTGGAAATGATTTGGACGAAGGTTGTGATCACTTGCCCTGCTGCGCTTCCTTTTGTTTGCGTGGGATGGTGTATTGCCAGCAGTTAATTACAGGGGGTGTCTACTCTTGAAGGAAGCCTTGTCTTCACAAGAGTAAAAGGTGCATTAGCTTTCATGGGGTAAAACTCTTGTGGAGGCAAGTTTATGGCTCAAAAAAATAGAAGATCAAAGGTTCCTTCAGTTTCCCAAGAGCCCTGATACTGAGCTGATAACATGGGGAAAATACTTCACAAGACTTCACCTTGTGCTTGTTAATTGCCACATACTTTCTAAACACTGATTAGAGTATGATTTTAATGGGAAAGGGGCTGCCCCTTGGGAGAATGGATGGCAGAGTCTCATCCGAGTGCTGTGAGAAGGTGCAATCTCTCTCTCAATACCTTCCTGTCCCTCAAGCCTTTTGGAGAGGCTGCCTGTGGCTGTGCTCAGATGGGCAGGAGCAGCCTTGGGATGCTCACGGGGTGTCTGAGAGCTGCCAGGACCGTGGGCGCAACTGGGCATCCCGCCGATCCTTTGGGATGGTTCACAGAAGCTCTGGTCCGCCGGTGGATTCAAAGCCTGCATCCGCCTACGAAGTGAGCCCCCTTTTCAGGCTGAACATGGCTTTGTGTGGCGAGAACAAAGAAACATGAAAGGCCAAAAGTAAAGCCTTTGTGTGGGAAAGGGAACAAAGTGTGCCTGCCTGATGCTGTGCAGCGAGTTTCTGGCCCCCGCAGGCTGCAGGACCATTATGTTTAAAGGTACGATCTGCCAAAAACAAAGTCAGGGGATTTCCATGGCTACAAAGCCCACCTAGGACTTGTGTTTTCACTAGAGGCAGTTCTAGATGACAATTGCAGGCCTCCAACCTCCCGGGTTTTTGGTGGATATCAGTGCAGATCCACGCTGTATGGTGTGCGAGCCAAGGGGGGGGTTCAGATGTCTGGTCATCTACAGAGGTACAGCAAAGGTATTTCCTGCCCAGAGTACCTGAGCCAGACTCTTTGGGCCAGTCACCTTGCAGGGATAAGGAGAGAGACAGCTTCCCTTTTATATTTTTGCCAGGTGAGAGCTTTTCCTCTTTTTATTGCATGATGGTGCTAATGAATAGCCCTATTAATAATTACAGGGTAGCTAAAGGAACTGAAAACAGAGGTAGGCAGTGGGGCAATGGGATAATTATGAGGTGTGGGGTCTCCATCGTAGTGGAAATGGGTAATTACAGGGATCATTAGAACCTCGCTGTCACTTAACGGAGACATCTACGAAATGCGCTCACAGGTAGAGAAGCACAAGACTTGGATGGAGGCCTTTGCAGAAATCCCATGCCCAGGTTGCAGACTGATGCAAAGCCTCAGAGGGCAAACTGTAAGAAGACGCTGGGATGCTCAAGAAGATGCTCAAGTTGCTTATGGGCTGTTGAGATCCACTGCTCACTGGGGCTGGGGAGCGAGAAGGCACTGCTCCAGCATAGCTGCTATACGCTTATCCCTTTGCCGTGATTGACGATTGCCTTGTCTGCGTGCTGGGTTTGCTGTTTGGTGTGTGGCTGTGAGTTGTAGGGTGAAATTAAGCTGGTGACAGTTGTAGACAGAGGGAGAGAGAGGTAGAGCTGTCTGTAATGACGGCCTTGCAATAAAGATGCTTTAGAGTTAATCCCCCACCATCTGTCTTCGTTCTGCTAATAACCCACTCAATCAGATGCTGCCGACTGTTTGTTAACATTCAGAAACAGATACATAATCAGGAGGAGCATGCTGTTTGCTCACGAGGGGCTGGATTCCTCTTCAGGAACAACTCTCCCCTGGCCACAGCGGTCATTCAGCGGGAGCCACGGCTCGTGGACTGAACGTCCCAAGGCATGTGCCGTGCAACAGAGGTGATGCTTAGGCTGGCGGCGAGCTGAGTTACCCTGCTTTCCCCAGGGCTTGTGCTGCCCTGGTTTGAGGTGATTTTTGGAGTAGGAAGATGGTATCTATGAGGTGGTCACCTTAGTCCCCCAAGAACAAGGATCTTGAACTAACCTGAAAACTGGGGCTTGTTTTTCTACTCGCTCTTCCCGTTCACATTCAGTTCTCTTCCCTTCCCAAGGGAAGGCAAGAGGTGTTCTGTAAAATCTCACCCTGCTCACCTATCGTGCTTGGTCCCTGCCTCTCCATCGCTGCAGGTCCCCAGCTGGACTTCCGCTGCTCTCCTCTGCAGTGGTCAAAGGCAGGTATACAGATGTCAGTCCTGCTATTTTTCTTCTTCTCTCCTGCCTTTGACTTCTTGCCAGATCTAACTCGAGTCATTAGCAAGCGTCACTGCAGCAATTATGGCACTTTTTGGCTGCCATTCATAAAGCTACTAACGGGAACAATTAAGCGCTGAGAGGTGTCAGCCTTCTCCTTCACCACCTGTTCCCACCAGCCGTCGGCTGCTGGAAGGTGCCTACAACCATCTCCCCGCGTGCAGGGTAGCGGGGCAGGGCAGCTCCCTTCCTTCCTCTCGCCTCCCTTTCCACACACTTCGCTGGCTCTCGTGTCCTCACACCCAGTGGGCAGGTGGCATCTCTGCAGGGCGGACCCAACGCTTGGCTTTGTCACTGCGTGGAGGGGAAGGGTGGGCTTCATCCTCGTGTCCAAGGTGGTGAAAGCAGGCATGGTTGGGAAAAGGGACAGAAGACGGACTCGTTGCATCCTCCTCCTCCTGGACCAGCTAAGGGTTATAAGCTTGGCTTACAGCCCGGCTTTCTGCTTTGCTCGCATCCTCATCACCGGTTAGGGACAGGCACGAGGCTAAAATCTGTACCTTAATCTGCAGGCAATCTCCTTGGTATCGGCCGCTCTAGATGCAAACGCTGACTGGCGTGCCAGGAGAGGGGTTTGTGCCAGAGTTATCTCTGGCAGCAGCCGCCCTCCGTTTGGGCTGGAAGCAGAACCCAGTCTCTGTAGTTTTCTGCATTCAAGGTGTCTCCGTTCACTATACAAAGCACAGCAATACCAGCAGCCATTACCACAGAGCTGCAGCTCCACGTAGCAACAAGCGCTGCTCTGTGTTTAATTGGAAGAGGGTGGTGCTTGGCAAATCATATTTGCTGGGTAATGACTGTAGAAATCTGTTCGGATTTCTGTCTGAATCCAAGGTGGAAGATTTTTCTCTAAAGGCTGTGTGGGGCTGTTGGTCAGCATAAGACAACCCTTGAATTTTGGGAGTGTAGATGATGAGAACGTGAAAGTGTTGCAATCTGAGCTGCAAATCTCACCTTGACTCTTTTGTTCAGAAGGTTCGGGATCTTATTTAAAGGCACTGGGACTAATGCAAAGCTCTGATGTCTCTTGTTGGAGGAAGATGAAGATCCCAAAAGGGTGAGATTCATCCACATACCTCCAACGTGGGCCACAGGTCAGGGTTGGTCCAGAGAGGCAGTGACGATGGTGGCCTGAACTGAAGGAGAGCCACCAGCCTGCTCTCCTTGTGATGGCTTGTGCATCCGTGCAGCCCTCACAGGCTGCAACTAGTAGGATGATTTGGATCGGCCCCTGCCTGCCTGGCAGAACTGGGCAGCTGCCTGTTTCTGGCTTGTGTTACCAGCTGTGGCTTTGTGCTTGTGAACTGCAAGCAGTGTAGCTCCGGATGGGGTTTTTTTGTCTTTAACTTGAGCATATCTCTAGTCTGCAGATAGGTTTTGGTTCTGCTAGATGTGGGCAAGCGAATTGTGTATGCATATGAAAGCTGTTTTTATGGCTTATAATTATCTCGTACCCATCCTTAGAATAATTATAGCTCCTCCATTATTAATAATTGGAATTCCAGTCCTTGTCATAGATCACAAAATGGAGAGGAAGCTCAACCCAGGGTTTGCATAATGTACCTTGGTCTAAATTGAATAATTGGTAAAATGGTGAAAATCGTTAGTTTTTCCCCCATTCCTTGGTGCTGGAATTAGTGAGATATTAGTGCAATTAGCCAGTGCTTCCATTTGAGGCTGCAGTCATTTGGTTTGTAATTTAGAATAAATGTAAAAGCCCACTTGTGCTTCTGAACAGATTATTTGTCCTGTTTAAAAGTATCTAATGGGGTGGCTGTCATCTAAGCAAGATACATTTGACCCATTTCAATTTGTTTCCCTTTTAATCTGCTATCTGTTTTCCTGGATCTTTTTTTAATAAAAACATAAAGAAGAATTGGGTGAGGGAGACCAAAGAGGGAGAGAATAGAAGCGTTATAGATCTGGAGTTTATCATAAGCCAAAGTAACTTGAAATCAAGGCAGTTAAACTGCAGAAAGCAATAAAAAGAAACCACTATTTGGAGATCATTTAAAGGGCCGAGTGACTTGTCGATGAAAGGTTGCTCTATTCGACTGCTTCTTAATAGCTTCTCAAAGGGAATCTGCAGCTCTTGCAAGAACGAAGGCTGCGGGTGCTTTTGCAGCTGCTTTCTGCTGCAGGAGGGAGCATTTAGGTTAGCTTGGTGCTGCAGTGCTGTGGCAGCAATGCCAAGATGGGTAAAATCCAATACCAAGGACAGAGAGCAGAGGAGGAAAGGAAATGGATTTAAACCCAAAATGGAGTTTAAGCTTTAAAACATGTCCTAAATATCGAAGCCCTGGATATTCTGGTAGGCACGGAAGCTGGATGCATTGCTCTTCTTTGGGCTCTAGACAGATGTGTGCCCAGTTCAGTCCCACCGTGCCCTCCCGCTCCTTCAGTGGAGAACAGAGGGACTCTGTGCCTTTCCCTCCGAAGGCTGAGCATCCTTTCTACAACACCCTGATTCAAGGCTTCTCTCTCTGTCAGGCCCTGTCTTACTGCCTGGAGAGAAACCAGCTGGGACTCTGGGATGGTGTCCCTGCTGTTTTGGGGAAAAATGGCTTGTTCAGAGAAGCTGGCTGTGTCTCTTCTCCAAATGTCTCTCTGCTTGAACGCCCCTTCTGCTGCCTGCTGTAGTTCAAAGCAGGTTCAGTGAATGCTTCCTGCCAGGAAAACGTCCTATTAGAGTGTGGCACTGAGACGCAGTGACGTATTCGTGCCACCCGTTAGCAGCCCAGCAAGGCAGTTGCTGCTTCAGAATTGCTTGGATTTATGGGGACACTTAATGTGGATCTTGCAAGTGACTTTTACATCTGCAGCAGCACAGGCAGAGCGTGAATCTTCCTCAGTCTCAAGGCTTAATCGGAGCCAGCCCCTCTTTTCCCTGTAAAAAAGTGACCTTTTTCCTCTACCAGATGCCCACAGCCTCTGTGCTGCTTGGATGGAGCCCGTGCTGCTGGAGAAGCTCAAACTCCACTCAGTTCTCTGGCCCCGTAGTGGAAAGTGTCTGTTCTTTGGGACCAGACCTGTAACATGTTACTTGCTTTAGCTCAAGCAGCATTGGCTCTGCTCAGCTTGCTTTAGCAGTGGATCTCAACAGCCCATAAGCAACTTGAGCATCTTCTTGAGCATCCCAGCGTCTTCTTACAGTTTGCCCTCTGAGGCTTTGCATCAGTCTGCAACCTGGGCATGGGATTTCTGCAAAGCTTTACTCAAAGCCACAGGATCCCTGGTACAAAATCAACTGGGATCCAGTGTAGCGATGGGTCCGTTATTAGCTGATCACCAAAGCTCCCCACGGGATGCTGTGCGAACTTTGCATTGCTAACTCTGCTGTCATTGCCAATAAAGGTGCTGTCTCCTCCAGGGCTTGGCAGCTCTGTGATAGGGAAGCTTGCCTTACCCCAAGCGTTGTCATTCGTGTCTCCCCGTGAAGACACAATCACAATTGATTAGGGAAGGCATCTCCTGTATAAGCTGCATTGAGCCTTTTGTTCTTTATCTGACAAAGGCATTTGAGAAGGAAGACGCGAGTGGATGGAGCAAGCTCCGGAGAAGTTGTTAAAGATGCATTATCAGCAGTGCCCTCATTGATATTTCTGTGATGCTTTGTGCATGTCTGTTAGCTAAACAAGGCAGGGATGTAAGTGAAACCTGAGGAAAAAACAGCATACAAGCTGTCTTTTTGTCTAGTGTCAAGAAGAGACTTTGCCAGGGTTGGGTCAGCTAGAAAACTAGGTAAAATGCAGAACCTCACTGGAGAGGCGTAGGCTGCTGTGAGCCAGGTCCTCACTGGTGAGTCACGCGCATTTACAAGGATGCTGCTGAGGGAAGGATCCTGTGTGCTCTGCCATTCAGGCAGGATAGGAAACTCCTCCCCAGCTTACTGCTGCTCTCTGCTCCTTTGGAGATGGGGAGCGGGGTTTCATCCTCAGTGTTCCAGTTGTCTACAGCGGTGGCAGTGTGTGGCTGAGCAACTCTGCCTGTCATAAATCTGATAAAAAGCTTGCAAGTTTTATGGTATCGGTGGTGTTGTAGTAGTTAATGGTCTAAGGGTGTAATTTTATGTATTGATCTGAGTAGCAGTCCCCTGTGGAAAGCTATTGTTGCGTGGTCTTAAACAAATGAATACAATACTTTCTCGCTCCCCAAGTACTGACGTGAGATAATTCAGGAGCTGCTTCTCTTGCTGTTCAGCCTGCAGGTGCGTATGGCAGAACCTGGGATCACATGGAATCTGTGTACCATCATTTTGCAGGGACCGGAGGGCCTGCTAAAGACACTTCAAGAATCTTAGGCATTAATAAACATGGATCAGTACTGAGGGTGGGATTTAGAATATCCTGGCTACTTGAATTCCGTTGCCCTTGCACGCCCCTTGGAGTCCATAACAACATTTGAAATGGGATGCGCACCTAAGGAACGCAGCAAGCTCTTGGGGGAAAAACTTGTCCTGTAAAATGCACCGGAAAAAGGGTAGAGATAAGGTTACGTAGTTCACCTTACGCTGGCTGACCATCTTTTGGTGTTGCTGTCTCTGCTGGGTTTGGCCTGGTTTATTTTTCAAGTGTATCAGGAGGCAGGGGGAGCATGGTGACTCTGGTTTTCTCATCTCTGCGCTGCCTCCAGGCTACCCTCAGAGTTTACCTTCAAGCTTGTGTATCTGTTGATAATTTTCCCCTCTCTGCAGAGCTGTTGCTGCAGCCTGGGGGTCTGTTATTTAGCTTTCCTCCCTCTGTGTCCATGGGGACCCTGCCAGAGAGGTTGCTGGCAGGCAGTATTTCATTAGCAATACAGGTCACACTGTTGACACGGTGTCCACCAGACCCGAACCTGGACATGCAGGTCTGGCTCTGCCATCAAGTCAGGTTCTGATGATGCCATAAATCCTCCTGGCATGGACAGGATGGCATGATTGTGTGGAAGCTTCTAGCCTCTCCAAGTATCTGGAAGTCATTTTTTCCAAGAAAATGATCCGGACCTTGATTGAGGAAGGGGGCAGGAGGGTGACGGTATATCCCTACCCAAGGCTGGAGAAAGGAGGAGCATCTCTTCTGCCTTTTTTGGGGGGATTCGTGGGACACAGGCATTGCAATGCAGTGCTGTTTTGCACAAAGCACTGCAGGCTTACCCACTGCTGCAAGGAAACATGGGGTTCATTTATGCCTGGTTGGATCTCTAACCTCCCTCTCCTGGAGGCAGACACACATGCGTGCTTTCTGCAGGCACGGCCAGGGTTGAAGCTTCACAGACTGGACCAGTGAAGCAGTAGTACCAAGTTATTGTCGCTTAGAAGATCAATTAAAGCTACTGCAGCCTTTTAAGTCCCACCCTGAGACACACATTCTATATTGATAAACAGCCAGGCTTGCTATTAAAATGGCTTTCAAGCCAGCAGAAGTAAATCTACTGTGCAATTGTGAGTAGAAACTTGCTGTGGCTATGGCTAGAGTACTTCCATATAAAGCCAAGCTGTGGGGTGGGAGCTGAGTAAGGTGGTTGTGAAGGAACCCTTCTGGTGTTACATGCACAAGAAAGCCTGTGGCTTTAGTATGCCATGAAAAGGCTTAAATAAATAGTTTTGTAGCTCTGCTCCCCGCTAGTTTCCCTGTGTGTCATTAGGTCCCATAATGTCACCTCTGCTCTGCGGTCCCAACCTGTAAGGTGAAGCTCCTTTCTTACAGGAGCAGTGCAAGACAGCTGGATTTCACAGCTATAATGACAAATCAAAAGAAACTCTGTGTTCCAGGCCAACAAAATGGAACATATTCCCATTTCTCAGTGAAGTGGGACTTTGTTGGATTTGACTGAAAGATGCTGCAAAACACCCAGCAAAGTATTTTGCTTTGTTTGGGCTGGCTTTTTTTTTTTTTAACCCTTCTAAAAAAATCCATTCTTTCCCTAAGGAAATAGTGAAATATTGTTTTTAAAGTATCGAGCTGAATGCTGCAAGTCCCGTTCTTTTTCTTCCCAAGCTATTTGGTGTATCTTGCCAAACCCGGGCATCTGTATTCATTAAATAAAACTGAAGTCCATTAGCAGCCTTCAGGTTGAGGTTGATGAAGACAGAAGGAACAGGTGTGGTCAAAAACCTGAAAGATAGGTAGGAATCGTGTCTGAGGGGGAGCGTGAGTGAAAATCCCCTTGGCTGGGCCGCCAATGCAATGGTTATTTAGTACTCCAGGGCTGCTACTGTGATCCTTCCCAAAGCAATGAACTTAAACCACAAACCTTAACAGTTACCTCCAGTGCAGCAGCAATCTTGGGGCCTGTATATACGTATCCTTTTATGCCCAGTATTTGCTCCCATAGGCATTTACTTAATCTATAATTGTATTAATGGGGCTAATCTTAAAACACATCCAGAGATATAACTTCAGATGGATTTTCTTTTTTTCCCTTTAACAAAGATGGAAGGTTTTATATAGACGGGGGAAAGAGAAGGGAAGTGAAATGTTCAGTGACTAATGATCCTCATCAATATTCATGAGAGACGGTATGCATTTTGAGATTTAAAATAAAGGAAGGGAGAGAGAGAGAGAAAGGAATTGACTTCTTTAGAAGCTAAATGAAATATTTAGGTTGACCTGGAGATAAGTATGCCAGGTCTTTGTTGCCATCAGCTTAGACCAGCATTCAATCGAGGAGCTTTCAAAGAGAAGCAGGGGGAGCGGAGTTGCTGGTGGAGGTTTCTGGAGGTGACGTGGCAGGGAGGTATGGGGGTGTTCACTCATGTGGCAGCAGAAGCCTTCAGCTGAGGACGAAGTCCATGTTGGGCTAGGTGCTGTGCAAATGGGGAGGGAAGCGATCCCCACCCCGGGAACCTGCACCCTAAACCAGCCAAAGTGGGGGTACGGAATAGCAGCAAGGGGGTTGTCCGCAGCCAGCCCGCGGTGAGGCTGGGGTCAGACTTGGCCTGCCCCAGGTGAGTCCTAGTTTGCACTGTCCTCAAAAGAGGACAAGGTTGCTCTGTTTGGGAAGGGACGGTCCTAGAGCGGTGGCTCGGAGGACGCAGTGGACATTGATGGAAGCAAGGGTGCTGTAGAACTGGCCCTTGCGCAAATGGCTCTATCTACAAATGTCTGTTGATAGTGAGGATGCTGATTTATTTTTGTGGAAGATATCTCTTTATCCATTGTACTGTTCCTACCTGAGTGTTTTACTTCTTTCCTTCCCTTCCTGCCCCTATTTCCCTCCCTGCCCCTGTCTGCTACAGCAGAAAATCTCCCCAAGCGTACCTAACTTGAAGGTGAAATTTTAACACACACCCCAAATACTTTAAAATAGATGGGGGAACCTCGATCCTTTCCCATTTCAGTCTTTTGTTAGTTCGAGTAGAGAGGAGAAGGAAAGCCTCTGCAGAGGAAACACCTGAAATATGTTTTTGTCAGAATGATGTCGCTCTGGAAGTGCTGCAGTGATAGTGGAGGACGGAAAGAATACCAGGATCTTAATAACCAGACTCGATTGCTGAAAGAGTATATCAGGCCTGGAAGAAAGGCTTCCCCCCAGTCTTCTGCTTTACTCCTCTTCTAAATCTTTTTTCCTTTCTTCTTCTGCAAGTTGCCCTTGTCTCCCCCTGTTTCCAAGGCTGCTCCTCTTCATTTCCGTGCCATCCCTTCCCTCCTCCGAGTGACAGCTGTCCCACCCCCACCAAGGTCGTTTGCCCTTGAGACCATCTTTGATCTGTGCCCTGATAGAAGGGCTGAGTATCGACTTTGGCTTCGGCTTCATTAAGAGGCAGCCTCATTTGTCAACTTGTTTGTTTCGATAGCTTCTTGGGAGACGGCGGGGCCCGCAACCCCTCCTCGCCGAGCCGAGGCATTATTCCAGAATTAACTCCCTTTTCAAGGGTTTGCAGGCAAGGTCGTTGCAGGTGGCCCTGCACAGTCCTCTCCTTCTCATTAATCGATGTCACGGAGGTTTTAAGCAAGGTTAGATCCAGTCGGTTCGTGGTTGGGAGACTTCTGCCGAGGCTCTGGGTGCTGCGAGAAGCTGTGTGCGGGTGCATTAATCCGCAGTGCTTCCAGCTGGAAATGCAGGCTGTCTCACAGAGGTCCTGTCCACACTAAGGAGCTCGGAGATGGGGTCTCGGATGAGCTCTCCTGGTGAGGTCCTTGCAGGAGGTTCTCTGGGGCTGGTTGCATAAGAATTGCAAGTAATGAAGATTAATTTCTCCTGTCAGTTGTCATCAGGTAACGTGTCTGCCAATAATAGCTTCTGGTTTTAATCCAGATGGTCAGATGAGGTTAATCAAATAAGTTACCCAGGCTTTTTATCCTTCCTGTAGGTGGGTGAATAATGCATTGAGAGGTGTTTGCTTGTAGTGTTTGACCTCTCCAGGAATCGCCTCCTTGTGCTGCACGTCCCCAGGGCGACTGTCTGGGAGAGCCTCTTGTGGCAGGGCACAGAGATGGCCAAGTGACAGATGCACTCCATCTGCTGCTCCTCGGAGTGTTTTGGTAGAAGCAATCTTTTCCTAAAATCACGTGAAACAGCTGAAACGCTAGACGTTGGCGTTCCCAGGGTTGTTTAGGGATTTGGGATTGGCTGGTACCACAGCCTTGGGAGGCAGACAGGTTCATGGCAGCGCGGGAGGACTATCTCTCCCTTTGCTTCGATTCGGGCCAGAAGGAAGAAGCTGTGCTGCTGAGGACAGATGCAGCACAGGGCATTTCCACACCTATCTGACCTTGTGCAGGAGAAGCGGGTGAAGACAAAAAGCCGAACTTCACTGCACTAGTAGCTGGGGTCCAGTTCCCTGTAGACCTCAGAGTCTCACTGCCCTGGTGGGGAAGGGGCTAGTGACGCTATTTCTTTACTCCTGAGAAATGCAGTAGGGTGTACTGAGCCTTTGATGGCCGGGAGGTGTGGAAGCATCAGCCTGGCCATACAGTACCCACGTTAAGGGAAGCAGCTCAAAAACCAGAGGCGCTGGGGTTAAAGCTGCTTTTGTTGCTGACTATCCTGGGTACCTCTGTGCTCCTTGACAGCAAGGAGGGAGCTTAGGGAAAGATGTTCCTAGCTGTTGCTACGGGCATTTTGCTTCAGCAGATCCCAAGGTAATAAGGCATCAGTAATTGCGCAGCTCCACGCGAGCTGTGATGTGACTGGCACCGGAGTGTTGTGTGTGGCACCGGTCCCTGCAGCCTGGGGAGCGTGGAGCAAAGCCAGGGAGAATACTAACTGTGGTGGCAGGAGCGGCCCAGGGATTAGAAAGCAGGTTGTAAGAGGAGAGACTGGAGGAGGTAAATTTATATAGTCTGGAGGAGGCTCAAGGGGAGACACGACCAGAGTCTATAAATACACGCAGCAATAGAAACCAAGGGAGGAAATTATTCAGAAGAAGGAAGAGGACAAGGAGCAGTGCCTGAAGCAAAGGCGAGAAAAGTTTATTCTGGGCCTTGCATGGGAGGAGAATGGCCTTCAGCATCAGACATCTGGCTGAGGTGGGGTACCACCGCTGCCAAGCCACCCTGCTGCCGCTCTGTACTCCCCATCCCCTTTCGAAGCCTCACAAAGCCGGTCTCTCCTACCCAGCTCTGCTTTGTTTTACTGCAGCCCCACCTCGTTTCTTCCCTGCCGGCCGTTTCACAGGAGCATCTTGCACTGAGCCGCCCCGGCATGCCTTCGAAGGTTTAATAAAACAGATTGAGATGCATTTGGGCTTATGGCTTGACAACTAGTTCCCCTTGGACAGGAACATTTGCCTTCGCTGGGTGACAATACTTTGAGTCCGTAGCCTTAGGCACTGTGGCTCATTGCTAGTCATCTCTCCAATGAATAATACACAGGCCTGAATATCTGTCTGCATACATCTTCCTTTCCTATAGGGTAATTTAATGTTATCTTTGGGCCTCCTGCTCCTGAGATGAAGAGATTACTTCAAACCTGCAGCCCACAACCGCAGCCATTGGTTTCAAACGTCATTAAGTTTCATTATAACAAATAAACACTGCAATGACATTTATAAGTTACCAGAGAGCACAGAAACACAAATATGAAGCAGATAAACTGCATTTGATCCAAATAATTACTGCAGGCAATATCGAGCTTAGGCTGAGCTGGCAGCCGGGTGCCAAGTAATTTATAGGAGTCCGTAAGGCGCTGTGTTGCACATTGCTTCTTAAAAATTATGATGATGGTTATGTGTCTCTCTATAAAGCCTTAAACAGGTTATGTTCCTGCCTCACTAAAGGCAGGAAGCTTTTCCTCAAGTCAGAAATGTAGGTGGCACAGGCTAAATATGTGGCTGTTACTAGTTTGGGGACTTTTCTATCCCCATTCCTCAGGATTTTAGCCTGAAAAGGGACCTGCATTTGAAGTTTGCTGTGCTTGAAGCTGCAAAAGAGGTTTTAGGTTTTTGTCTTTATTTTTTTCCCCTCCCTTGGGGGTTTCTGTCCCCAGCTGTGGAGTCATAAGGTTTCAAGAGGCAGGAATCCTTGGAGAGATATTTCTGCTGTAAGAAAGTGTAATGCTATAATAATTAGGTTGCTTTCATTTTGACTCCCAGCTTTACACTACCTGCCCTTAACCCTGGCCAAGGAATCATCTACCAGCAAACCAGATGGAAAAGCACCTCCCCCAGCTCTCCCCCAAAAACCTGAATGAAGAGGGGTTTTGTTGCTGTGCTGGTTGTGCGAACTCTCACAGAGCTTTGCCTCCCTGTGTAGGGTCAGGGCTTTGCCTGCTCTGGGGTGAGAGCACATCAGCTCTTAAGTGAGCCACGTGGAGCTTGTCACTGGACTGAAAGCTTCCTATGTCCTGCAGGCATGGAGGCTCGACCCAGGAGGGGGTTCAGAAACAGCTGGGTTTATTGATGAGCACCTCTCATTACCTGCTAATTAACTCAGCAGGCTGGAATGTGCTAATCTTCTCTTGGACTGGGGTTTTGCACAAGCAAGCCATTGACTCTGCAGTGGGGACCATTGGGAAGGAGCTAGTAACAAAATAAAGAGCAAAGCCTTGTGTTTAAATACATTTAAGTCCCCTTCTGACGTGGTCCCTTCTCCAGCAATAAAGCAGAGAAGTCACTGGGTTTGTTAGCAGCAGTAAGGCACAGCCACTTCCCCGTGGCTTCTCCCCAGGGTGCATGTGGGCTGATAAAGCAGTTGCAGGGCTATAAATGTTGACTGAATTCATGATTCTTCTCATTTTTCATGGCTCTTGGCTTTATTGAGTAAAACCCAGTCAAAAAGCAGGAGCCAGTTGTCATAGACAATGGTGCAGGTGTCTGGCCTCCTCTGTGATGGCTGAGCAATGGATAAATGCATTTTCTAGGCATTTCCCTGGGTCTGCGGATGCCATAGAAGCAATGGTTTTCAGGGGACGGCAGCTTTTATTAGGCCTTCGTGTATAGATAGAAAAGTACATGAGTTTTTAAGCACCTTCCTCAGGTAACGAGGATGAGCACGTGTGCGAAACGTTTCCTGCTCAACCGATGATCTGCTCCCTGCCTGTTCATCTCAGCATCTGTTACGTCCTCCTGTCTTTTGCCTGCCACCTTTTTTTGTGTGTGTGTGTGTATTGTGTATGCTTAACTTTAGGCTGTTCTTCAGAATAATTTGTTTAAATACGAATCTTGCATGTAAAAAAAAAAAAGTGTGCATATTTGCAATCATTTCCGCTTGGAAAAATCCAAACAAACAATAATTACAGCAGAAACCTGCTAATTCTCATTCCGCTTCATCTTCAGACTTGCTAATTCATGCAACACAACCTGAAGCAATCTTGCTCGGCTGCTCAGCTCAGCTAAACAGCAGGGAGCTGGAGCGAGTCCTCAGCATCGGCGAGGTCTTGGTGTATCTGTAATATCACGTAGCTAAGCTGGCTGGGAGCTGCCCCAGAAGCAACACGGTCGATGTTTCATGCAGACTGGCCTCTCAGGGCATGTTTCAGGGCAATAGTAAGATTTGTTCTTGCATTTTCCTACCTCGATACGTGCGGTTTGGCACCCCACCAAGGCGTTTCTCATTTGGGGAAGGTATCTGTTGGAGGGCATCTTGCATGGTAGTAATTCAAGCACCTGCAAAGTTAGAAACAAAGTCCTCTAGAGACACTTGTTTAGCCACTCTCTGCATGAATTCTCCAATCTATACAGTGGGTGTAATGTCTCACCAACCTGTAGTGAGACTGCTTAAACTCAAAATTATTTTGAGAAGGAACAGAATCTTTCAGTAGTTTTAGTATTAAATACCTGCATTTTCTGTTCTGAAATGAATCTTCATTTTGATTTCTCTGTGACTCAAAGCATGCTATAACAGATTTTTTTAAAACGAGGATGGAAGTAAAACATGGTGTGACCCAAGGCGAGCTCTTTGGTCTAATTTTCCACCCTGTAGACTGCACAACTTCCAGTTGCCGCTCTTCCTGGGAGCAGAGCCAGACTTTGAAATCTCCAAATCGTTTGTGAAATGGATTATTCATCCTTCACGTTTTCCTACGGACGAGTGTCCTGTGCGCCCTCTAACTCAAAGATGAGCTGAGATTTATAGGACTATATTTCAAAAGAGCAGCCCTGATCTGGGAATGAAGGGTGGGCTAAGGGGACGCACCTGCGTTGAATGTAATCCAGGGCTGTGGGGCATCACCTGAGAGATTTCAGAAGGTCACAAGGGATAAAACCCTTAGGGATTTTATCTGGGAGGCTTTGCAGGGGGCAGACTGCTGCCCACTAGTTTGAGCATCAGCTGTTATTTTAGAAGGAAATGCTCCTTTTCCTCCTTTGTGGACTAAAGCGGGTGGGTTTAGGTCCCAGGAGTGTCTGTGCAAGCTCCTGCAGCTGAGGACCCGCCGACCCCTTTGCGAGCGCTGTTTGTTAGCTACCGAGAGTTAGCATTGGAAAAGCATCTGTAGTTGCCACAGAGAAAGCTGGCTCGGCTGGAGTTACTGAAGCATCCCCTCTTCTTCTCTCGGCTCCCTCGCGAGCCCGTCAGTCTGGCCGCTGTGGAGCCGTGCCAGGACAGCTACACCTTGACAGAAGAGCAAATGGTAATTTATTATTCTGCGACAGGTTCCTCGGGAGCGCTGATAACAAAATATTTCTTAGAGTCATTGGCAATTTTCAGTGGGACCTGGGGCCTTCAGGTGGATCAATGGGAGGAAATCTCTTCCCCCTCTGCTCACAAGAGCGAAGCGTCTCCTGTCTCAAGCGAGGGATGCTGATCAGCACCATGCCCAGGGTTTCCAGTGCCTTTGAAATAGCTTGTGGTGCTGTTGCTCCTGTTTCTAGCGAGAGCAGGTATCACCCCTGTACCCCAAGCTGCCTTGGCAGGAGGCTCAGAACTTATAGCTCACCTTGGCCCTGATCGTGGGGTAACTGCAGCAGCCCAGGCGTTGGGACAAAGCTGTGGCCCTTGCCCAGGGTGCAGGGAAATACGCGCACCTCTTCTGTCTGCCATTAGCTTTAGTAACGCAACGAGCTTTACCTGCCGCTGACCCTTCAGTTCTTCTGCCCCCCCACCCCTGCGAAGCCTCACCCGCTTCTCTGCTGCAAGAGCAAACCCCCATGTGCTGGCCCCTGTGGCAAAACACCACCTAATTCAGTTTGCTGCTTCTATTTCCAGCCCAGGAAAAGTCCTGTGTGCCCCAAAGCTCATCTGGTTGGTTTTTTTTTTTTTGGTTTGGGGTTGGGTTGGTTTTTTTCTGGCTCTGTCAGCTTGTCTAATAGAAGATAACACTGCTTCCTACAAGCCCAGCTTTATCTGGGCAGCAGGTACACAGGAGGTTGTTAAAGCAGAACGGCCAGGAGCCATCCATTCAGCGTCTGAATATTCAGTGCAAACCAGTCCGTAGGGTCACTTGAATGCTGCTTTTTGGGGACAGCTTATTTTTTTATTCCATGGTGCAGTACATTAGTTTGTTTTCTATCAGTGGAGCTACCGAGAACAGGCATTTAATCTCACAAGAGGTAATTCTCAAAGCTGGTGCTGGGAGGAGGTTGCTAATAAATATCCCATGGTAAGTATACTCTTACACCTTTCCCAATTGGTAGCTAATAACAGAGCAGACGATGACATTTAAGCCCTTTCTGCATGGCTGATCAAACTACTCACAGTGACTTTGAAAGCAGTGCTGGGATTTCATGTGGGTATCAAAGCAAGTGGAATACTCGATAGTTCAGATCTCTTGCCTGTGTGACTAATAGACAAAAAGATTTCTAAAAGGTCTAATATCTTATTCAAAATTTCCCTGTCTCCTGTTTGAAGCTACTTAGTGGACACAGTGGGATGCTGATGTTTCTTCTCTAAGCAGCATTAGGAAAATATCTGACATCACTGCAGGACGAGCTCAGGCGTGCGCACAGGCTACGCAGGCTGGCTCAGAGCTGGTGTGTGGCTGGGAGGCAAAGGGTTATGCAGAGGCCAAGCTTAAACTCGGCTCTGGCTGTTGATGCTGTGTTTCTTGGGGTGGTCCCTGCACCCAGGATCATTTTGGCTTTAGTTTCACCTGAATGCAGCCCACTTCTTCCCCTCTGTAGCTGCACAGCTGGCTGGAGTTGTTAGGGACTGCCAGGCTTTGCTTGTTGGGATGCTTCAAGGGAAAAGGGGGTCCCATCTCCCTCTATGTTAGTGGGTGAGCGAGATACGAGCTCAGCTCCCTGCTTCGCACTAGGAGAGGGGATGCATCCGATGCCGGGTCACAGAGCTAGCTGGTCAGTGAGAAGTACGCTGCCACTTGCCTTTCCATATAGCTGATTCATTCCTTGACTGAAGGGTGTTGTGCTTTTTTTTTCTTTCAAATTGAATAATTCAGCAGCATCAAGCATACAGAAGCCATGTGAGCTGGACTTACGCAGTCAAACTAAAAAAGGCCAAATGGATATTTTTGTTCAAATGGATTTTTATTTTTTTTCTGCCCCCAAGGAAACAAAATAAAATACAGGAAAGCTTATGCAAGGGACGAACTCAAGCTACTTTTCTTTTTCCTTCCATGAAGCTGAAAGGAAGTACTTGACATGGCTCTGGCCATCACCAACAAGTGACCCTCCCTTGGGGACGCTGCTCCATGTCTCCTTACTGTGGACAGCATCGCTGGTGCAATTCATGTGCTTCTGTCTGGGAAGCCACAGGTTTTTCTCTCCTCTGAAGGTGCAAGAAAAGCTTGCCTTTGCCCTTTCTGGGGAAATCCTTGCTGTGCCCCTGGGGACACTTGGCTGCCTCTTTCCTTTCTGCTCCACGGGTGCTGTGCTCAGCCAGAGCTTGCATGCGACCTCAAGGCTGGTCTGGGTGGCATCTCTCACCAGGGAGGTAATTGGGAGGCAGGCAGGTAGGTAATGAGCGGCTGTGCTGCCTGCACGGCTCTTCCCTGCTCTCCCTGTTTGCGCTGTGCTTCCCCGTGACTGACAATTCCAGAGAGCTTTGTAAATAATGTAACGCTTTTGTCTGCTTGCTTTTCCTAGTCATCTAAAAATCAATGAGGGCGTGTGTTTTCAAGTGCGGTGGGCCTTATGCAGGGAGCCCGTTGTCCTTGGCTCGGAGAAGAGGACCCATTTGAATGAGCGCTGAGAACCAGCCCGTTTGTCACGGGATTGATAGCAGAAGCTGCATGGGGTAGTGTGGAGATAAGCATCTCGTCTGTGGGGAAAGTGTGGGCATGCAGCCATCTCTACCCTCCCTCCCCAGTCCCTTCTGGTCAAGAGATGGCTCCATCTCCAGGCGTCACATAACGAGAACCCAACCCTGAGCTGGGCTGAAATGCCGTAACTTTACATCGGGGCTCTTGGTGGTGCAATCTCTTGGTCTGAAGAGGGACCCTTCTAGGGTGGTGTGTAGGCTTAGGTTATCACAGAGCAGCCCCTTGATCATCCTCCTACCATGCGTCACGCTGGCTCCAAGTAGAGGGAAGGATTAACTCTCCGCGTTGAGGCACAAGGAGAACGTCCCACTGCTCTTAATCACCGGGCCTTTCATTTCTGAACAGTAATATTTTCACGAGGAGCTTCATAGTCCTCCTTTGCCACTTCTAGCCTCTCCTCAACAAAAAGGACTAATTCTTTTCAGAACACAATGGAAATTCAAAGCTCCACTTACATAAAAGGAGCCACGGTGTCTCCATTTCTAATGAGTCATTGTTCCCTCTGTAAGTCCCTTGCTTCTTACTACAATACTCACTTCTCTTGGGTAATGAAAATTTAACTATCTGCTGCTCCCGGTTGCCTCTTCTCTTCTTGCAGCAAGTTGTCTGCAGGCAGGCTGGTTTTTACACAGGAGGCTGCAAGCTGAAATAATTCAGGCAAAAACTTGTGCAAACAGATTTCGGTCTTCAGAGAGCTAAGAAAGCCAGTCGCCAATTCAGGCTTTGGCGATGGAAGGAGCTTCAAGGCCCTGCTGTGTCGCAGACGCCCTGCGTGACCGTGGCAACGTCATCATGTAGGTGCCTCCCTCTGTTTTCTGGGTTGTAAAATGGGACTTTTGGTCCTCCTCACCGTGCGTGGGTGTTGGGACTTCTCTGAAAAGGAATGCTATGGCGCTGGCGGCGTCATTTCCCTTGGCAGTCACAAACATAGCAGAGTCTCAGCCTTTGTTTGGAAGAACAAGGCAACATTACAGAGAAACAGTGAAAAACAGAAGCTACAGGTGCAAAATCCATTAAGGAAATATAAAGACTTCTAAAGTGGTTCTCTCTTTTTTCCTCTTTTTTTTCTTAAGCTTTTATGACATGCTTGTAACTTCATAAGGATCCTGCCTGTGATTTTTGAAAGCAGGGTTAGCGTTATTGCCTGCTCAGTGTTCACAGTGGGTCCTTTATTCTCCCATTTTTGTTCTTGCCGTTTAGGATTTCAATAGCCGCAAGAAGTGCCCCCTGCTTTTGTTTTAGAGAGACTTTCTCCAGGAAGACAGGAGATTGCAGGGCCAGAAAACAGGTCACGCAGTCGTCTAGCAGTGTAAATAGCTCCTCAGGGAGCAGAGCAAAGCCAGCAGCTAGGAGAAGATGAGGGTCCGAGATCAAGAGCCTCTTGCGCCTTCTCTGACACCTAAGCCCCCATCTACAATAGCAGGTCGACCTGCAGCTGACAACCTGTATTCAGCAGAAGGGCAGCTTGAGAGTGCAGATAGGACTTTGCCATCGCATTGGAACGTGGCCAAGAGGCACGGTTAGTATCTCATTTACATATCCATTTGCTTTTTTAAAAAAAAAAAAAAAAAAATCAACAATGAATTCAGAGTCCTAATATTTGCTTCTGCTTGCTGTGTCTACTCTCTGCTGGATGAATAGCAGAAGATGCTTGCATGGATGCTCTTGGGGGGGGCAGAGTCGGTGCCGAGTGGCTCCCAGTTTGCAGGAGGCCAAGCATCAACTGGGTTATTTCTTTCTTTGAAAGCATGCCCAGTCTTTACACTTGAAAAGAGGAAAAACAGGGTGTGGAAGTAACAGAAGACTACACTCGGGTCCACAGGAGGGACTTGTACGTGTTCCTGCATGGCCTTGTTGTTTGCCACTGCTGCCACAGGGCAGAGGAACGCTTCCCAAAACCCGAACCTGGGTTCCCTTTGTGCGGCAGGAGGGTGCTGTAGGAGGTGACAGGGAGATGGCGGATGGCTGATAGCTGGTGCAGGCACCTTGCCTGGACTCTTGGTTGGGCTCATGTGGTCTGAACTCCAATCTCTGCAAGGATTTGGGAACCTAGGCTATAGTTAAAACTGGATATTTTTTTATTAATATTTATTTTTTGGCTAATACCCTATTTAGTGGCAGGGGAGAGAATGGGAAAGTTCTGGTTGACTGACAGCATCTCGTGTGATCATTGAAGGGCTTGTTTTGTTTTGTTCTTGGAGTCAAACCACCCTGCTTTGAAACCAAAGCACCATTTTGTAATAATGTTGTAAACGTTCAGGGAAAAAGTACCCAACTGACGTGTTTCAGCCCGTTTTCTTGTAACTGAAACTGCTCACCTGCATTTGTAAATCACCCTCTCCCAATCTCCCCATTTTCAGTTATTTTCTGTCAAGTATCTTATCTCCCTTAAAACTTTCCTGCAAATTACTTGTTCCTTTGACATTAAGACATAAGACAGCTGAAAGCTGTAACGTGGACGGGCTTCTGATCTTCCAAACCCAGTTAAACCCAGTAATCAGACTTTAAGCTGATTTGAAAGCTAGTTGAGCTCTACCTTCAGTACTTTTTTATTTTTTTGCTTCTTTTTTATCTGTGATTTAGGGAGAGATGATCCTGCTGTGGAACAGGGACTGGGCCAGGTAATGCTCTTAAGGTCCTTACCCCCGTCTCTCCTGTGACTGCGTCTGAGCTGTTTGTAGCTGAGATGGAGCCTTGGACAGAAAAAATGGTTTCAAGTGACAATTTTTCACACTGAACAAACAGAGGGAAGGGAAAGACAGGAGGCATATGCCATGTTTCTGCTCTGATTTTCCATGGCTATCAGCTGCTCTCAGAAACAAATCAAGAAACAGCAACAAAAAAAAAAAAAAAAAACCAACCCTAAAAAGGGCTTCATTTCCAACAGCAATTACCAAATGAAGCCTCTGCTTAATGGACATTTTCAGAGGGCATGGACACCACTTTGTGCTTCTGCTTTCTCATTATGACTTTTGCAGCTCCCAGCTGACAACCTGATAATTCTTGCCGATAAAACAATCTTTTGGGGTTATTGCTGCGTTCCAGCACTGTCCCCGCTTGCCTGGCTTGCCTTGAGAATTGTCAAGATTACAGAGTGAGCCGTGAAAACATAGTTAGCAAGTGGAAAATATATCTAAAAAAGCCCCACCAAACAAAATAACAAAGCAAAATGCTCACTTTTTTTTTCCTACTTCCTTTCCTAATTTTCTCTCTCATCCCCACTTCTTCCTGGTATCCAAGTAGCACTTGTCCTTTATGGGTCTGAATAAAATACAGAGCTGATTAATATTCCCTTTGAAACCGAATTTCTAAATCTTGATTCAGCATAGCAAGGGTTTCTGCTGGCATCGAAGGCCACCATGACTTCCAGCGAGTCTCTCCCAGCCGAAAGAGCTGGAATCTCCTCTGGAATAAACCTGTCCTGTTGTGCATGCAGGACTGCACCAAGAGCCACCACTGTGGCCTTTTGGAGCACCTGTGATGAAAATCAGATTTCCTTGCAAATACATGGGTGCCTGGGAGAGCCAGGACCTCTGAAATACCCAGGAATGCAGTGCTCAAGGTGCGCCTGGGTGCTGCAGGGAGATTTGCAAATATTTCGGCAGGGCTTTTTAAGCTGACATATGTAAACTAGTAGAAATCTAGAAAGGGTAGCTCTGCTCTTCCCTGTGCATCTTTAGCTGGCTAAGAGCAAGTTTAAGTTAAGCTACAATAAATTAAATTGAAATAAAAGCGCTCACATGGGGGCATACATTAGTTTAACTGCACGAGTTAGAAAACGATCGGGCTTTTGTAGCTTTGCCTTGTAGGCAAGGCCAAACAACTCATTTGGAAACAAGTTTAGTTGCGAGAACTTGTGTCACACTTAACCTTGGTTTAGGATTAATCATCAGTCAATGATTAAATTGAGCTAATGTAAATTAGGATTGAATTGATTTAGGGTGGCTCACATAGAAACCGTCCTGGTTTAACACATTGATTTTAAAGAGAAACTTCTTCTTCAGCCTGGTACGATTCTGTGCATTGAACTGACATTCAGCTGAGGGCTGTGGGCTTTTAATTCTGTGCCTTTTGCAGGGCGATAATTCCCACACGGCAAGGTTCCTGATCTTTAAAACCCCTTAGGTAGTAGAGCAAGTCGTAATCCAGTCAGTCTGCCTTTCTCCCAACTTCTCTCTTTTTCACATCTCTCCTATATCCAGAGTAAAGGCAAGACTTTAAGTGCTGGCAGAGCGATAGCGCTATTCAGATGCTCTACAAATAACTAACACACAGAACCATGCTCACAAGGTATCCAGATATCAGTAGATCAGCCTTAAAATGACTTTACTTTTAGGACCTTCCAGCATTAGACTGTGGCACTGTGTACATGTGCTAGCTTGTAGCACAACAAGCCATCTCTCCAAGATGTCCCAGAGAGGTATATTTGGTTTAGGGGTGATTTGTCAGCATTTGTTCTTGCTTTTACTGTTTTCTTGACAAGAAAGAAGGGAGTGAGCTGGCACTGTGCTGCCATCTGCCCCAATCTCTGTTGAGCCGTGGGCATGTGCCGTATGGGCACCCCAGATTCCCACCTTGCCTGATTGAAGACCAGAGTGCTCATTTTAGAAAGAAAAAAATGGAAGGAATTAACACTTTGAATGTTTTTAGGTGATGGTAAAGCCAAAGAATGATGATGTATTTCAAAGAGTGAAAATAAAATATAATACCAGTGCTTGGCAAACCCTGATGTGAAAGAGGTTATGCTGCATCAGAGTACTTTCTGTGAAAAATGAGAAGCTTCACCTCACACCTGAGGTGTGAGACGTCTCACCTCGGCAGGAGATGACCCAAGAGCTTTGAAATGTTATTGCAGCTTTCAGAATGGGGAAAGGTGAGGAGGGAGGTGATAAACCACCACGCTTAGTCTACCTGTGTCAACCAAGGCGGTAGGTGTCATGCTTAAAGAGGTTGGCTCATTAGGGTTGGATGGCTTGCGAGATTGATGATGAAAGTTTGGCAAAAGGCAGCACCAAGCCAGGGCTGTTGCTTCCCAGCAAATACCAGTAGGTTACGCTCTGGAAGAAGAGAGGACTGCAGCAGTCGGTTGTTCTCCTGCGTGTTTTCTAGGAGTTTCCTAACTGTGCATCCTGATTTCTGAGAGCACGCAAGGTGGGAGTGAGACTCAGAAGGTGAGGACCAACGTCCTCTTGTATTAGGTGTAATACAAAATATTATTGCTTCCTGCAGTCCTGCTGCTTTTCTGTCTGTTGATCGTGATGGCTAAAACACTCGCACTGCGATTTGGAATAAAATAGTTAGAGGAAATGCCTGGCACCTCTTTGCTGTATCATTTTTTTTTCCCCAGGGAGGAAAAGCGTTGCAAAATTTTGTCTGAGTGTATGAGGGTGTAATAAGTAATCACATAATTAAGAGCTGCAGAATTCAGCCCCAGGTTTGCGCTGTGGCAGGAACATCTTGGGCTGTTGCCTCCCAGGGCGCTGCATCATGTGGAAAACTGCCTGAGAACTGACAACCTCCTCTTTCTCTCTTGTTCCCCTCTCCAGGTCAAGCATCCTCCTTCACGCAGCAGCCCCAGGACCAGGTAGTGATCGCTGGGCAGCCCGTGACGCTGCTGTGCGCCATCCCCGAGTATAATGGCATCGTGCTGTGGATTAAAGACGGGCTCGCCCTCGGAGTCGGACGGGATCTCTCAAGTAAGTCATGGTACTACCCTACCTAAACAAGGAAAATGGGATCTCTCCCTGCCCTACAGTGAGATGTAGCCACAATACTTATTTTGAGAATAATGACCGCTTTCATTTCAACTACAAAACCTTCCAGCCGGCTCAAACATAAGTACTGAAGCTTGGAATAAACAAAAACCTTTTTCGCTGTGACTTGAAACAAAGCAGTTGGTTTCCCACAGGTGCGACCTGACCCTTTGGAAAGCCTTGCTTTGGTTTCAGTTGACTTTTGGAAACAAGTGCCACATTTCCAAAATGTTTGGTAAATGTTGAAAGTGCCTGTTTTGACATTCTCAAAAAAAAAAAAAAAAAAAAAAAAAAAAAGTAAGTCTCTGTTTGCTTTGGATAAACGTGTTTTTGGCAATCCGGTGGAGCCCACAAGTACTTGTAGCTTCCTCAAGCTGTACTTTTGGCAAATTATAGTTTGGTAATAAAATTCCCCAGACTTCGCGTTACTTAATCCCACACATGCATTGTGATTGAAGGTTTATTGCAACTGGCAAAGGCTCTGGAACAATAGTGGAGAAGTTATGCAGTTTATTCTATGTATTTTGCTGGAAAATACTAAATTTGTAGTGAAATGTTTCACATGACTAAAGCAGAGCCTTTGCCTGAAAGCCAGAAACCTGGGAGGGCACTGAGCCCTTCCAGGAGCTGCAGCCTTGTCCCCCTGAGTACAGCAGAGGTTGTATACGTGTGACGTTGCCACTGCTCAACTTTTGCAGAGCACAGGAGACCTGAGAGGGTTTTTTCCAAGTCAAGCAGCAGCAGCATTCAGAAACCAGGGGAGGATTCGTGTTTCTTGGTCTCTGTGGACCCACTCTTGTCTAAAGTGCAATGCCTGCCCTTTCTTTTCCTTTTTTTTTTTTTTTTTTTTTTTCAATACGTATAATTACTCATTTCTTAGACTTGCCTGAGTGAGCAGTCCTCTCTTCAACTGTTTTCCAAAGCTTTGTGCCGCAAGTTTTACATACGTTAGAGAGCTGAGCTTTCCATACAAGACCTTGCAACGCGAACGGGTAACAACAGCTCCACTGAAGTATGCAGCTTATGTGAATGACTTCCACAATTAACAGAGCTGGGGCTGCTTTAAGCAAGAGGAACTGCCAGCTCGCATGATACCAGCTCAGCCAGTCATCTAATTAGCTAAATACAAACAAACCCATCATTTGTATTTCTTGCGGTTCAGGAGAGCAAATCCTGCTGTTGATAGCTTGCGAAACAACAAAAACAAAAGAGTGTGCCAGGCTGCCTGCGTTACACAGTGCATTAATCACCAGCACAGGGAAGGATGGGGTGATGGCAGCCTTCCTTCTGCGGTGCTTCAGATGTCTCAAAACTGAGGGCAGGCTGATCAGGGCTCTCGCTACCCCCGCAGACCCCTGCCCAACCTTTACGCAGACCTAATAGTGGAAGCATTCCGGTGTTTCACCACAAGCACGTGCACAGCTGACTGAAGGAGTTCAGGAAATCCTGCGACAGGTCTCAGAGGAGCCGGAGGTGGTGGGTTTCCTGGTGGAAGGGCTAATCCCTTTTCCTAGGGATTGCAGCTAATGCACCTTCATGAGCACCTCCTTTTTGAACTCTTAGGGCAAAACCCGCAGTCTCTTTCCCAAATTTGGGAGGCCTCTCGCTCTCTTTTTGGGCTGGCTGCCCAGGAGGGGAAGAAGTTGCCTGGCTCCTGGGTATTTGCTCTGGGACAGCTGGGGGTCTGGACTTGCGCTATATACTCCCCATCCTTGGGCTCGTCGGTCCAGCTGCCTCCTGACTCATGTTTTGCGTTCTGCAGGTTATCCGCGCTATCTGGTCGTAGGAGACCATCTGTCTGGAGAGCATCACTTGAAAATCCTGAGAGCCGATCTGCAAGATGACGCCGTCTACGAATGTCAGGCCATTCAAGCGGCCATCCGATCCAGACCTGCCCGGCTGACTGTTCTCGGTAAGTGCCGTCTCCCCGTCATATTGGCACTTATTTGCCTTTTTTTTTTTTTTTTTTTTTTTTTTTTGTCCTCACGGTTGCACTGAGTGGCTTTTTGACAAAATATTTTGTTGCTAAATCAAGAGGACTGGAAACTAATCCATCGCAAGAGCGACAGGGGTGCATCTTGATCCTGCGAACAGTAGCAAAGGAAGCTCTTTAGGGAGTACAGCAATTCTGGGATGAGTAACACAGGCACAAAATGTTTGGTGCCTCAGTTCTACAAATATAAGTGCCAATTGAGAGTGTACGTGCATAAATTTAAGGACGTGAAAAGTGTCAGTGCCATCAGTGCCTTACCCTTGCTGCAATGCTGCGGCATGACCAGGAAGACACTACCACTTGAGGAAGGGCTGGTTTTTGTACTATCTTCATACTATCTATTTTCGTACATATGTTTTGTCATCATGCGTTTCTCGGTAATTAATCTTTCCCCTGACCAACATAGGAAGATGTTGCATGGGATTGCAAATAGGAGATGGCTCCCAACATCTTGTAGAGACCTTTTCTGGGTGGGAAATGGGAGGGTAGCACTGGCGAAGGTAAAGGGCTTTGTTGGCAGGCTGGCAGAGTGGTTGTGAGTGCTTATCAGGAGTGCTGGGAAAAGGCAGGCTGCACCAGTGAGACTTCCCAGACTGTATGTGGCTTCAGAGAAGTTAATGAAAATGGTGTTCTCCTTGAAAAGCATGGACAAAACCCAGTCTGTATTGGTCTCAGATACATCCTGATTATTCAACCCCCAAAGTGAAACTATTTCCATATTTGTTTAAATCGACATCTGGATTTGTTCTTTCCTTGTTGTTTTTTTCCTGGTTAATTTTTAGGGAAAAAAATTCTTTTTTAAAAGTTCCAAACAAAGAGGTTTAGTGCTTTTAGTCAGAGCAACGCTGATTAGTCTTAAGCAGCCAAAAAAAAGCGAATTAAGGTACTAGTTCTGGTTGAAGGTGCACCTTATTGAAGCCTGCGCACCACTGCAAAAATGAGTTCTAATTTCTGGTTTGTAATTTCCCCTGCATTTGTTTTTCTCTCTCCGCCACCCTACAAAGTACCCTACCCCCCCAAACTTACGCAACTGCCATCTCTTCCTTCCCTGACCCCGAAGATAATGATGATTTTCTTTTGATCCATCCTTCTGCTCAATCAACCCTTTGCAGCAGCTCCCAGCTCTGACATGTGCCCATACATGAAAGAAGCCTGCAAATGAATCGGAAAGCAGAGCACGGCTGTCAGGGGGGCTTTCTCGCTTACCAACAACTTCTGCAAGCTGTGTCGCCTTCCCCTCCTTCGCCTGGGCTCCCTCCTTCTGTTGTGAAGGCAGAATATGTTGCTGGAGCCAGACAAAAGAAATAATGTTATTTAATTAGAACTAAAGATTTTAAAACTAATTTAGTCCCAGGGCGCACAGGCGTACGTCAGAGCTCAGAGCTGCTGCAAAGCGTTGATTGAGCAGAGTGATGTTTTTTATGGATCAAAAGGAAATCGTTATTATCTTTGGGGTTACGGAATGTGTCAAATAGATGGTAGTTAATGTTTGTGTGAATATACATGGTAGTTGCTAATTGGTACATTTACCTAAGATGTTCAGCGACTTATATTTGCAGAGTGTTTTCCTTTTAAGAAAATTTAAGTTATTGCGCATTCAACTTAAACCCAATCGATAAGAAAATGGGGCTTTGCAACCTGTCAGTAGCACATCTTTCACTTTAGATGTATTTATGCAGATGTTCTGGGGAAATTTTAAGGCCGGTTGGGGAGGCACGAGTGATAATCTACACCCTGGGAAAGGGGCTGGAAGGTCGTTAGCGGTCAGCAGCTCGCACTTTGATACCTTTGCGGTAGGATGGTGTGTCCTGCCGCACTGGAGCAAAGGCGGACGTTGCCACAGGTGGTCTGTGATCTGCGTTTTAGCCAGCCCAATGGAGGGGAATAGAAATGGCACATTAAGAGTAGATACTTCCAACACCCCACGTGCTAAGAGCTAGCACTGGCTCCTGACAGACGGTTACAGCATGCAGTGCGTCAAGCTAAACTTAGTGTACATTAGGGAGAGGCAAAGCGCGTGTTTGTACAGGAAAATGGAGAGACGTTTTCGGTGGTTACAGATATGTAATGCCACCAGCTGTGCAGACGTTTCTCCTCTTTGGATCCGGTGTGTGCCAACTCGACGAGCCTGGTTAATCGTGAGCTAAGCAGCCATCTCCGGAGGGACATGGGTCTCCCAGATTTCATCTCGCTGGGTTAGGAAGGGACGTAACAGTCTACCTGAGCTGCCTCATTTGAAGAAGATGCTTATGGGGCATTTCTTCATCCCAGTCTGCCCAGCTTCACCTGAGGCTGCAGGCATCACCTAGGCAGGAGAGGATCCCTAAGCCGTCCCCGGATCTGCGTGCAACCCTCGCAGCTCTTGAGGAGACGATTTGTCACAACTAGAGCAGAGCTGGGAGGCTCTCGTGGCTGGGAGCCCGTCGTCTGCTGCTGCTGCAACCACTCGAGGGACTCATCATCCAGCCGGGGAAGTTGGAGGTTGTTCTGGGGAACCCTATCCCGTGCTATCACGCCCCAGCCTTGCCTCTGGAAAATACCTTGCCTGGGTTTTTTTGCGTGGGTCGGTGCTGCCTTGTCCGTTCTTGCCAGCTTTTCCACTTCCTTGGTATCAAGAAATCCCCTAATGCCTCCCAATTCAGTTTCCAACTGCTGTCATTCATGTCTGACAACAGCTTTATGGGGCTGATGCCTCCTACTTCCCTGCTCAAATGCAGAGCTACACCATATTTTAATTAAATATTTAAGGTTTTGTCACATTGTTTTCAAATCTACATGGTTAAATGTAGTGGAACAGATCATTCCATAGCCTTAGAAGTCCAAACATTCAAACACAGGAGCCTATTAGTGTCATCAGCATTGGGGAAAACCTTTTATTTGTAGAGTTGTAAGGACAAATACTGCTCGGGAGCCTGGTTAACCCATCCCAAAGCTGAAGGAGCCCCTTCTCCAGGTCTCCCTCGCTTTCCCTCTTACCATTGCCCAAACTGTGCAGGGAATGAGCTGCTGCTCTCTCTCCTAGGGACGTCTGCCCCAGCAGGGAAGGCAGTGGCTGCTAAAGCTGATGACGTGGGGTTTGGGAGATACGGAGGCATCCACGTTTTCTGCAAGCAAAGGATGTCAGGGCAGCATTTTGGCAAGGGAGCCCGAGCCAGGCAGGCTTTGGGAAGCCACTGGAGGGCTATTTGCTACCTGGTACATCTTTAATGGCAGGGCTTCGTAATTTATGATCTATTTAACTAAGCTGGGGTATTAATTAAATAAAGTAAGAGCCTGATTAGGACTTGGAGAAATTTAAAAATAAAATCAGACAGCAATCGAGCAAAATTGCAAAGCAAACACTTTGGCTGTAACCACTGGAGAGTTCCCTCCGGTCTTCCATCAAAGCTCAGAGCAGGGAGGGCAAATACAAGAGATTATATAGCCAACAGATGTGTGTTGTTAAAATATGCATCTGCCAGCCGTGTAGTTTAAGGAGCCGGAGGGCTAGCTTGTGGATCCTTCTGCACTCGGGGGACTGTGAATGAATTTGAGGCCCCGCCAGCCGAGCTGGGATTTGCAGACACGTTAATTAGTGTTGAGTTCCCAGATCTCGAAGGCAGCCAAGCAAGGAGAAACTTTGAAGAGCGCATTGGCTTCCCCGGGAGGAAGGAGAGGGGAGGGGAAGAGGGGAGCCCCGGCTCGCCGTGCCGATCTGGCAGCGGCGTTGCGAAGCCTCAGCCCGCGATGACCGGGGGTAGGCAGGACCCGCGGTGCCGGGAGGGTGGAGGAGTCCAGGTCAAGCAAAGCAGATGGACGGCGAGGTGTTGGGGAAGCTGGGTGGTAGCGGGGTTGCTCTCCTTCACTGGCATCTTGGCAGGAGCATCCCGAGCCTATCCGGGTCTGTGGTCCTCCCCAGCACGAGATGCCCTGCCTTGTACCACGGGCTGTCCCGTACAAGCTCCGGTACACCACTAGCTCTGCAGCTCGGCCCAGGGAAAGGGTTGGTCCCGGAGAGATGCTGGTAGGAACCAGGACAAGGGGACCGTGGGGGTGTGAGGGGGGAGGCAGGGGAGCTACTTCCAGAGACTTAGGGTGAATAATTGATAGGCAATTAACTTGTACATTCACCTTTTATAGTCTTAATTCCCTGTCTCCTCCCCCTCCACGGCCTCTTCTAATATTAACTCTGCCTTCATGTGTGTCCCATTAGAAATAAAGCTTTCTTAAATCAACATGAATTATTTAATGCTACAGATTAAGTTAATTTGAAGTGAGAGCTCCTGTCTTTTAAGACGGCACAGGCCAGGGTCAGGAAAAGAGGAGGGTCGCCTAGGTGTCAAGTGCATTTACATTCAATCACAACCCTTTTCCTCTTTTTATCTTATGGTTTTTATTTTATTCTAATCCTCTTTCTAGCCGAGTCTTCCCAGTCCTCCCCTGCAGAGCAGAGTAAGCTATTTCCATTACCAAAATGATCGCTGGCAGCTTGAGACATCTGTGTTTCCCAGCTTTCCTGCTCTTTAGCGGAGTTTGATCAGAAAATAAAGAGGCTATGGCTTGGGAAAGGCCATTTTTCAATATTTGTTTGTAATGCTGCGCTGCAATGAGAAAATGTGGACTAGGTGATGTTTCAAATCCATAAACAGTTCAGCCTGGAACCGTCTCAAGTACTTTTCCATACTTTTTAACAGAACTCAATTCTCTGAATGTAAAATTCAGCGTAAACCAGCATGTAGAGTCAGGATGTCAATTCAGAACAAAAAAAAGAAGTGTTGAAAATGTGATCATTTTCTTCCAGATAGTCTCTTCTCCTCGAAAAAGTTTGGGTCTTCACGAAGCTGCATTTTCTGCTGGGAATATTTGCAGTGGCAAAATAGCAACCGGGTCTACTGGGAATGAAACAGAAACATCAAACAATCGAGCGCAAATCCCAAATAACCTAAATATTTGATGTCATGTCTGAGCAGCTTAAGTTTACAGCTCTCTGAGCCGGCTCCTTTTGATAGCAGAGGGTGGATGGGTTTCCTTGCTGGCAGCCCTGCGTGGCTCCTGGGGTGGGAAGGTATCTCCACAGGCTTGACCGTAACCCAGCCGGGCAAACCCAGGGTCTCGGAGGTGCTTGGTGCTGTACGAATTCAGGGTGAAAGGCAACATCTGCCTCGTGCGGTCTATAGCTGGAAAAACAGATCAAAAAGAGGTACCGTATGCTAAAAACTCAGCTCTAGAGATGGGTCTTCCCAAGCTGGGTTTCACCTGGGCATTGGTAAGTGTTCTTCTTTCCCCCATTTCGGAGGGGTTTGCACCCTGCCTGTCTGGAGGAGGATGGCAGGGCAGCATCCGCATGAGCTCTGCTCTCCTTACTTTGAAGGAGACAAGCAAAATTGATTCACTTGCATCCCCATTAAGCACATCTTAGCTGGCTGCGTGTACTAGGGTGAAATGCTGTATGGGACATGTCCTCTGGCCTCAGGCTCTGCCAGCCTTATTGCTGTAGCATAACGACTTTCCAATTACACAAATACGGGGAGTGGGAAGCTAAGAAAGGGGTTTGTTTCACATTAAATATATACCCACCACTCTGCTGCTTTTGCCTTGTGGTTGTAGAGCTGCTAAGACAGGCAGTAGCTTGGTGTGCCTAATCACCGTGAAAATGTGAAAAGCTACTTCCATAAGGACCCTGGAGGGAGTTTCCCAGTAGTCACTGGGAAACCCGGAGCTTTTGCAAAGATGGCCCAGTTTGCACGCTGCTTGCGACAGCACCCTGATGGGCATAAGGCCTGTCCCAGTCCAATAGGCACAGTTAATATGCCACTGCATGACCAGGAAATTAAAAAAAAATAAATATCTATATATTCATAAAATGCATTAAAAATGACAAACCTATTCCTTCCCAACAGGACAGGGCTGTATCTGAGCAGTGGCTGGTGTGTAATCGCACGGAGGGAAGTTCATCTTGGCCAGGCCAGCACTAGGCAGATGCTGCCTCTGCTCCCGCAAACCCGGATCCGGTGTTATTGGCTCACACCATTTCTTGAGTAGTCTTGCAAAATTCATGTTTTCTTAAAGCCCTGGGGTTAGGTGATACCACGAGAGTTTTCTTGGTTCTGTACGTAAATTAACAGCTAGCCTTCAGCACCACAGAGCCAGGCTCGAATCCTGAAGGAAGATTTGTGTGCCTGGAAGCCCGTCTGTTTTCTTTGAACTGTAGCACTTGGCCTACCAGCAGATACCACCTCTCCCATCAAACTTCACCTTGCTTATATCCTCAAAGCTGCAACAGCATTCCTACCTGAATGCTGAAGACTCAAGGACCACAGAGTAAATAGGAAGAGACACAGTTAGAAATGATTAATGCTAGGGTTCTTGCACCAATCTGTGATTTCTTGTCTCGATGCAGGGGGGGCCTGACCCGTGGTTTTATCGAACGCGAAGCATTTGGCTTCTCTATGCAGAATCTCCTGGTTCGTACCATACTGATGGATGCGGAGCACAGAGAGCTGATAATAAGCCTTCCCGATTCTCTGTCATCCCTTCAGATGCAGTGGTGGCTGCATCCCTTCACCTCTTCCCAGCCCCTCTTGCTGGCTCTGCCCACCTCCCTGCCCCTCGCACAGGAGCCGTGAGCAACTACTCCCAGCTATGATGGCTGTGAAGTTGCCATGAAATGGTGTGGGGGGTGCTTGCAATGCGTCAAAATCCTTCCATCCAGCTGTGCTCATCACTTGTATTATTACATCTGCGCCACCTCCTGCTCCGGGCATGAACCTCTCTGCATCTCACCCCCCAGTCCTCCCCAGTTTGCATAAGGCATCCGGGAGCCAGCGCATCACACGAGCCTTTCCCCTTTGCATCATACATTGCATCAAATGGCTCCTGCTCCATGCAGTGCCTGTCGACGGGGGAGATTATTCTCCTTTATGCCCTTTTGGATCGCTGACACCTTGCATTCTGCATCGCACAAACAAACCCAGCGCACGTGCAAACCTCTCTTTGCTTTGCACACCTACATGCATTTCTCCCTCTTGCCAATCAAGACAAAACTCCCCATCTGCATCCTACCCGCGCTCCTCTGTATCTGCATTATACGTACACGCAGCAGCTCCTTTTGTGCTTCTCACGCATGCACGTACAGATGCGATATAGATTGCAGCACTACGCGTTCGGGCTGCGCTTGGTGGCTCAGCCGGGGGATCTGTCACCGCTGGGAACTTGGTGGGTTGTTAGTGACCTGACAAAAGTATTGACTCCCTCTCCCCTTGTCAGCTGGCAGAGAAGAATGAGGCCCTCGAAGCGTGACATCACCTGAGCGACAGCCCCCGCTTTCTTATCGATCCCCCCTAATGAAAAATGAACCCGAGGCTCGGCAGGGGCAGGGCCAGCCGCAAAAGCAGAGAAAATGCTTCGGGAGAGGATGCACAAAGCAGCTGTTGAGATGTTCCTGCTGGAGTCTGCCCGCCCACCCCAGCTCTCTGCTTGCGGCCAGCCTGCAGGGATGTTTGCTTGGGTCCGAGAGCTTTGCCAACCCTATCTTGGGTTGCTTTCTGCACTTCTTGCTTTTTTCCCCCCTCCTTTAAGTGTTTCCCAGCCTTTCACCCGCTGGGCCTGTTTCTGAGCTGCTCTGCCAGCTGTGATACAGTTCAGGCTTCCTAGCACCGTTCCCAGCTGCAACCAGCATCCTCCCCAGGTCGTGGTGGAGAAGGGGTTGGTGAAACCGGTGATGAATCTCTCTTCTTGTTACCAATCCGTCGCAGTGCTACCTGTTCCTGGCATTTCCAAGCAATGTTTGCTTTTGATGCACATGTCAGCGTGTCTGATGGATATCAGCTTCCCATCTGATGGTAGGACTGGGATGGCCTTGGGGCTGCGGCATTCCTTTTAGCTCAGCTTGGGCTTCAAAACTGGATAGCTGCGTCTTAATGAGCGAGCTGTGGGTGTCCTTTGTAACTGATGGGAAATAACCTCCCCTGCCCCAGGATATTCACCACATGCCAAGGTAGAGGTTGGACAAATGGCCCCCTGGAAGGGGCTGTTACTCTTTTTTTGACGTTAAAAGGTTCCTGGCATCCTCAAATCAGGAATTGACCACGAAGACGCCTTTAGTTTGTTTGGGATGACAGCAACCACCCTGCTGCTTCCCAAGAGCCTGCCTTGGGCCTGTGCTTCCTTACTGGGGTGTGCAAAGAATTTTGGCTGTGGGTTCCATGCAGGCCTTGCCAAGGCTGGTGTTAGAAGCTGCTGTGAGATGAGTAATTTCATAATTCATGAGTAGGTGGTTTGGTTTTGCAGTACTGGGCGATGATGTGGGCGCTGAGCTATGGTGAGGTGTAGAAGGCAGTACCCCAGACACAGCTGTAAATGCACAGTACCTAAAGGGATCACTTTAGGTGATAAATCACAGATGAGGGACCACTTCAGGTGGCAAGCGTGGATATGGCATTGAATGACCCGTTCAGGACTCCTCTCTCCAGCCTCCTCCCTGCTCCTGGGAATTAGGCTGAGGCTTTCTCCCCAGAGGCCAGGCATGAAGCCACGCTATCGGGTTCCTCTAACGTGCTCAACTCTGACCTCTGCGGAGAGAGAGACAAGGGATTCACGGCAAATTATGGATTTAACACCTATGATGAATCTCCATTACAGCATGAAATGAGAAAGGAAAATGTAGCTAAATGGAAGATCTCCCCTGGGCAGCAAGAGACTGCAACTTATGAGAGGCTGGGGAAAATGGAAAAAAAAAAAAAGGTGGGGGGGGGGGCAGGGGGCAGAACTCAGGAACTAGGAAAAACCTTATTCCTTTAAATATTGCAAAACCTTTATAAGTCACTGCTTGCAGCTTAGTAGGGATATGGATCAAAGGTCAGGACTCAGACCTGACACATCAGAGGTTTCCAACTCCATCCCTTCTGCTTGTCGTGACCAGTGGAAATGAAATATCGTTGGGTACTGGTCCTTCAGGTGCTCGGGACTGCTGGTCCCCAGCACCTGGGACCAAGACCTGCCTTTCGTCACATCACTGAGAGTAGCCTGGCTCTGCATCAGTCATCTCCCTTTAGGAAACGCCAATGGAGCGTCCTTCCCTGGGAAGTGCACTGATGCCTTTCAGCTTAAACTCAGCTCCTGACTCCCAAACATGTGGCTCCTGGGGTCCCCACCACTGTAGCAGCATCTGCTCCCTGCTGCTCACTGGTTAATAGGGTTAATCCCTATGGATTCCCTATGATGCTGGTGCATCAGTGCAGCCAGCTCTCTGGCAGCGGCAGCGACCCAAGAAGCGATTGATATTTCCAAGGCTTCTGTCGAGCTGGGTGTGGGAAGCAGAAACTGGAGTGGAAGCGTCACACTGGGTGTAATGCAGCTGGAGATGAGTTCCCATGGGGAGGAGCTGTCAGTAGCTGGCGGCCAGGTGGCTTTGCTGGAGATGCAGAAAGGAAGATGGACTTTAGCGACAAAATACGGGCTCAGCACTGGTGGGAAAACCAGGGAAGGGGCACCCAGTGTGCTGCCTGCTTGGCTTGTCCTCCTGGCTGTATGGGCAGAAAGGGAATCTGGTGATTTAGGGCCTGGATGGAAACACACGAGTCTCGGGTTCATTTCTGTGCTGCCAAAGCCTCCATGCACGACCTTGAGTGAGTCCTTCAGGCTCAGATCCCTCCCTTAAAGAAAGGAAAAAAGGGCTGGGGTGAAGCAGAAACAGGAAACTTTGGGTTATAAACATGATCTGCCTCGTACCCTGTATTCACTGCGGTTACGGCTGCGATGTGGATGACATCCAAGAGGTTTTGTGCAGTCAGTTATTTCTGGGGTTGGGCAGCGGCCAAGTAGAAATGCTGCAGAGTCATAGTTTTGGAGACAAGTGTCTATATTGTCCTTTGAGTCATAAATCATGTAGAAACTGAACTCTCCTCCCTGTGACCCAGCAGCACACAAGGGATCCTCTTACTGTCCTTAACTCACGGTAATGCAGCGGGGATGAATGCCGGACAGCTTGCGATGGGTTTGGATAGTCCGGGGAGCATCCACATACCCAAGGTGGCTGTTTCTTATTCAGGCTGTTGCTAGGGAAGTCTGCAGAGATTTCTCATGGTGGGTGAGAAGTGACTTTCAAATCGGAGGCAGCATGAAAAATTGCAATGGGAAAATAAAGTCTTTCTGGATATCACATTTAATTGCTAACAAAGACAAAAATCACACCTCTTGCATTTGGTGCGCCAGCAAAAGCCCAGATACCAGCTGCCCTGTATGTATTTGATTCCAACTGGTAGGTTTAAAAGATACAGAAGGTATTTAATGATAATGATAATGATTTACATTTATATAGTGCCTTGCATCCACTGGGATCACAAAGTGCTTTATATATCTATGGATAAAAATATACTGGATAACAAGCACTCCATCCATCACCAAATCACAGCCACTTCCCCGGCGAGGCAGCAAGCTGTTCAGGAAAGGGTTGCTGCATTTCCAGAACCACTCTCCTTCCTCACTGCTATGGCACTTGGGGTGCTGTACGGTAATTCTGTAATAAAACCAGGTGATAAAAACACTTTAAAAGCAACAATGTCATAAAAAGGAGAACCCTCACTGTCATAAAACTGCACGCAGCAGAACAGGAGGGGAAACTTGAAAGGGAGAAGGTTATAAATAGGGACTGTCGCTGTCACGGAAATCAACTCTGGAGGAGAGACTTCTTACAGCTGCTCTGGGTTAGAGGGTGAAGAGTTTGGCCAGCAGCGGTATCTCTAAAGGGCAGGTACCATCAGAGCTGGATAGAGAAGGACCTCCCAAGCTTAGTTTGGAGGTGGCAACGTAGGAAAAATCCTAACACCTGAAGCTTGAAAGGTGCTTCTGCCTCCATGCCCTGCTTCATCCTGCCGTGGAGCAGGTCTCCCATGGGTTGGGTGCAATCCAGCCGCCTTCCTCCTCCAGCTCCCTGAGCGAGCGAGCGAGCTCTGCCGGTGGCACCGGGCTTCACCAGATGAATGCCAGCGTCTCTCCTAGGAGGCATCGAGCCTCACTAGCCCAACAGCCACCCCCGGAAAGGAGCCACTCGGTCGAGCCCCTTTGGTGGCAGCATCTCGCTCAGCTGGGTCTAGGAGGCAGGGGAGGGGAGGAAGGAAGGGAGAGAGAAATTGAGGCTCTTAGAGATATTCATTCAAAATTCATAGGCGCAAAATTGCAGTCTGCATGGATTTGTTTCCTTTTGGAAATTACAGGAAACTACAGGCACCAACAACTGTTATTCAAATAGCCACTTTAGATGATTAGGATGGCAGGAGGCTGTACTTACACATGCAGACCCAATATAATCAGACGCGAGGCAGGGTGGGAAGGCAAGGCCAGGCAAAGGGAAGCTGAAGGAGCTTGTAAGCGTAAGCAGGCAGCAGGGCGGCTCTGCGGGAAGAGGCACGGGGCCGAATCTAGCCCCGCTGTTGTGGTCTGAAGCAGGAGCATCCTATTAGCTTCCCCTGGGTTGGAGAGCTGGCAGGTTGGGGATGATAAGGGAGAGCATGAAGCTGGGTGGCAATTTCTGGAGGAAGTTTCTCACCCTTCGTGAGCCAGCAGGTAGTACACAGGTACAAGCACCCTTCCCTCCTGCCTGCAAGCAAGGGCTCTCCTCTCCCCTGCACATGCATCATGGCCCAGAAATGCACGCTCCTCAGTCTCTACTGTCTTGACTTCTTGCACAAACGTGCATGATCACTCCTCAGCCCGTTGTAAATCAAGAAAAAGGGAAAGTTTTTACCCACCCTGAATTTATTTTAAAAAAAATAAAAAAGAAAAAAAGCCACACGCGCACAAAATCCTGAGCAAATATTGTTCTGAGGATTGGCCTGGGGATCAGCAACGAAATGCAGGCAAAACATCTGAGCCACTGAAGGGTGGAAATTGTATAATAAAAATAGGCTCTGCAGTACAAGTGGAGAAACAGAGAGACTCCCAGCTTTTTATCCAGAGAGCTGTTTCTTTTGCTTTTAAAGTGTTCCTCTGGGGCACCATTGGTGTCGCGCGGTGCAGAGCAGCCAAGAGCATCCCATCGCCTCCCTCGCCGCTCACGGCAGCATCTCCCGCTGAACCAAACCCTCTCTCCGTGATGCCGCGCCTCCTTCCTGCGGATGGACAGCTTCCAGCAACCTGCCGTGTCTTCGCGAGTCGCTCAAGGTGTTTGTAAATGTTTGCACACGGGCGAGCATCCCATCTGCGGGTGTGTTGGGCACGCGTTGGCAGCCGCGAACACGTGGCTTGGCAAGGTTTTAGCTGGAAGCGGCTGCAGCGAGTGGCAGGCGCGCGGCATCCAGCGCTTCGCTGCAGGGCTGGACCCCAATACGAACCCTCTGGAGCCCTTAGCTTGCCAGACCCACATCCTTAGCGATGCAAGAGCCCTTCTCTGTACCTAGTTCCTTTCCCTGGCCGCAAGGTCACAGAGGACTTTATGTACTATCAAGCTCTTCTCATGGCTCATCCTGGCAAGCGAGCCTTGTTCTGAAGCACCTGCGTGATGGACAAAGGTGGATGTGCATGTCTTGGAAGGGAGGGACACCTAAAAGGACAGAGCAGGAGGTCTTGAAGGGGCTAACTTTCAAGTGCAGCCAACTCAGAAGCTTTGACACCTTGCATGGGTAAGGAGACCTTCCCAAAATCTCTAGGCTCTCCTTAAACACAGGCAGTAATCAACTAGACCCCTGCTTCTCCCTCCCTGGTGCTTTTTGGGGTGACCTCAAGTGTGTGTTGGCTGGACATGGATGTTGATGAGCTGCTTTGCATGCTCCAGCTTCCCTTTCTTGTCTTTACAAGTGCTTTTCTCTTATCCGGTAGTATTTTGCAAAACTTCACAAGCTTTTAGCGGCAAGACTTTTGCTAAGAGGCTGTTGATAAACCTGGAGTAGACAGCAGGAAGGCTTTAGTGCCGTATTCTCTTTCTTTCTGTTGGAAAAAGCGGCTTATCTGCTTCGGAGAGTACAGGTTCTTCCTCCTTATCTGCACCGAAATCTTATCTAAACTGGTTCAGGTGGCGGAGCTGAGAGAAGGAAATAATTAAGCAAGAGACAGGTGAAATGCTGACATTATTATTACTTAAATGGCCCAAACCTTTTACCTTGTGGGGGTTTTTTTTTTGGTTGATTTTTTTTTTTTTTTTACTGCTGGTGACACATAACAAGGGAGAAATCGGTTTTTCTAGGTTATCTTACCCATACACACACATGCAACTTGGCCCCCCTCCTCCCCACCTAAATATAAATCTCGTTTAACTGGTTCTGTTGGCAAGACAGAGAAATAATTAAGGCGAAGGTGGCTGAAATGTTGATGTTATTACTGTAATGCAGCAGCCTGTTTAGTTTCTTTGCCGATGAAATGCAACCAGGGGAAAATCAGTTTTAAAGATTACCTCCCAGAGATGCAAATTGAGGAGCGGAAACCATGTAGTCAGGAAGAAATGGTCTCAAACTAGGAAACATTTCAAAGTCTGTGACAGTCTCTTAGGGGCTTTTAAGACCACAATTTACCTTTTGACTGCATTCTATTTTCTCTGAAATCCTTTATTTCCCTCTTATTTATTGACTGGAGAGACAGCACAAGAACGAGAAAGTGATTCTCCAGCCGCTGGTCTTAAAAATCCATAGAAGAAAATTATTCTCACGAGGGTGGTTTTTTTATTGGTGTTGGGCTCTTTTTTTTTTTTTTTTTTTCCCCCTCCCCCCTTCTTTTTTAGCACTCTCTGTGAACCAGGGCTTAATTGAATCACTTTGCCATAGAGGGGCCTCGAACTGGAAGGTATCAAGGTCAGCACCGTCTCAGAGCAAGCAGCCTTGATTAGAGAGGTGGGAACCATGGCAATAAGGCGGCGGGATGCGGAGCGTGTCGAAGGTGGCAGGTCTCTCCATCCACACACAACGCGCGTGTCGGGAGTCGGCAGCTGAATCGTAGTGATGTGCCTTGGACGGGCTTGCTCTCTTTGGGGACAGCGCTCTGGATTAAGAAAATGTGCCTCTACACTGCTTGGATTAGCGTTGCGCTCTTGGATTAGCATCGCCCTCTTGGATTAGCATCACGCTCTTGGATTAGCATCTCTCTCGCGCAGCGGCAGTAGGGGATTGATGAGCCTCCGTGCCTTGCTTTGCAATTTGCTCTGTTAACACGCACTCCCCTTCCTCCCGTATGCGTCTCAGGGTAGCGGTTGAGTCGCTCGCTCGCTGTTGGAGCAAGAAAACCCTCTGCTTGCAGCAGAAATGCAGGGACTGCTCCCAGTTTCCCGCTTCGCCATGGGACGGGGAGCCAGGCTGGCCAGCGTGTGGTCCCTCCTAGCAAGTCAGCTCAGGGATCTGCAAAGCAGTTCAGTAAGTGATGCTTTTCAGCAACCTAGAGGTTACCAACTGTCCTTCACCCACCCCTTCCCAGGTCTCTCCAGGGCCTCCACCTTCTTCCTAGGAGCACATGTGTCTCCATCCTTGTCTCCCTTCCAGCTGGCTTCACCTGCAAGCCCAGAGCCTGGTCCCAGTCTGGTCCCAGCATCGCATGCATCCCCTTGGCCTTGCCTCTGCCCTGGTGGCATCCTCCTCCCTCTTGCTCCTCATGCGGTGGTTTCCCCCCCACCATGCACGCATGTGTGTCATGCACACGTTTCTGTCTGCGGGTGTTCCCTGCCGGGAATGATACTGAAACTCGCAGGAAAAAAAAAAAAAATCATAAGGAAGTCCCGCAGTGCTGGCCTAGTTAGACCGTACCCAGCTGTGAGCTAACTCTGCTGCCCAAGCGAGCCCCCCGGAGATGGCTCTGCTTGGGAGGAAATAACTAGATTAAAAAATAGTGAATCAGCTTAGGCTAATATGACTCAAAATCGGTGCAGCCCAGTAATTAGAGCCTAGATTTCAGAGATGAAATTCTTTTAGGCCATCCAGTCCATCTTTCAGCTAGCTGTGTTTAATTACTCCTAGCTTCTTTCAGCCCTGCTTTTGCAGAAGGGACCACGTTAGGACATTTCCCCTTCCTCCATCACTAAGGTCGCCCACTTGTTGATACTTTTTTTTTGCTTAGTTTCTGAGGTTGCACCAGAAAAGATCTGGGGAGATCTGCAGCAAAGTCATGCCTGACCATGCTGCAAAGGTCGAGCTGCGCGTATCCTCCTTCTTTCCTCCGATGCTCGTCGGGTGGTACCAGGGCTTCAGCCCCCAACAGGCAGCACAAGGATGTCCACAGCAGGACGGTGCTCAGATGGCGAGGACAGGGAGCACCCGCTGCTCTGGGTGATGCCTCTGGGAGAGCTGGATAGAGGGTTTACAAGCTCAGGAAACCTCCCATGAGATCCGGAGCAAGGATTTCTGTACACAGGCTCCCTCAGATAGGGCTGCTCCGTTTTCTGGCTCTGTGGCTTTCTGTCTCAGCTCCCCAGGCAGGACTCGGAGGTACTTTGCTTCCCGGTGTTGTTGAAAGGTACCTTTGAATGGGTGCGAAGAAGGATGGAAGATTAAAATTGCAGAGGTTTGAAAGGTTTCTCTTTTAGAATGAAGGATTTTGCTACAACTGAACTGAAAAAAGACTGATTTGAGCAAGACCTCCACCGGAAAGAAACCATTTCTTTCAAGCCCACCTGCCTTGAAAATTGCCACCCTGGGTGTGCATATCCCCATTTGCCTCCCTGGACTTGGATATGCCTCGTGCTGCCGCGTGGCATCTCCTGTGATGTGCTATGGTGTGTCTCAGTGGCCAGGAGCCCCAGGCTCTCTCCTGGAGGCAGGAGCTGTATCACAGGAGAGGTTCGGGGAGGTTGTGACCATTAACACGGCTGAGAAATGAAATTGGAGCCATCGCCACCCATCTCCCAGCTTTCTGTATAGCCTGTCTCCTATTCTTCCTGTCTCCTCTACACCTTATCTGATTGCTGCTGCCATTGCAAACTCTGGGAGGAAAAGCATCCCTGGGGATAGGGGGGAGGCAGCAGGACTCCTCACCCTGCAAGTCCCCCCCCCCAGCACCAGGACACTGCGTTTCCCTCCTTGCCTCCATTGCTGCGGTGAGAGCACCCTCTCCTGTCTCAGCTCTGCCTCACCGCATTTTTTCCCTGCTCCCTTCCCTCGCGTAGAAACCAGCGCTGAGGCTCTCCGTCATGTACTGGGGTGAGGACGTGGGTCCAGGGACCCAGCAGCCTGGGTGCCAGGCTTGGCACCCGCTCCTTGTCCCAGCACGGCGGCGGCGTGCGACCCAGTGCGCTCCTGGCAGCAGCACCGAAGTCTGTTAGGAGAACCGGGGGAATAGTTAAGTAAAAAACAATTTCTAGGAGAGGTCTGTTATAATTACTAATTAGATCTGGTTATAATTATCTCTCTTTGCAGTCCCATACCTGCCGCAGAATAGCTCCGGTTCCTGCTAACAATTAGCAGAGAAAGTCTTTTATGATACACCGGGTGATTACATAGCAATTGCAGCCTCCGTGGCGAATGCTGACTTATTAAAGAAGGGCCGATATTTACAGAAGAACATTGTGATCAAATTAAGCTAAAATTAACTGGAGTAAATTAAGAATACCAGTTTTTTTCATGTGCTTCCCTTTCTTTTCTGCCACAGAGTCGCCTCTGGGTTCGTTCGTAATGCTCTGTGTTGATTGCGGTACTTGACTGGGCAAAAAGATACGGAAAGCGGCAACAACCCATTTCTCTGGTTTGCCTCTGCGTGAAATCTGCATTCACATCTCCCTCTCACTCATCCGCCTCCTCCAGCTCTTATAATGCCGAGCCACAAAACTACAGGGCAAGACCCAAACCTCGAGCGTTTGCAGCCTCCCCCAGCTTTAATAAGCTTGCTAAAGGCTCTGCCTACGAGTCTCTGCTGTGTGGAGAGCCGGCTCAAAGCGCTCATCGCACGCTTCCTGTTCAGGGCATGGGTTTTCTCAGAGCGATATTAAGAGGGGTGGATTTCCCCCAGCGATGCTAAACCCGACACTCACTTGCACTTAAGGCACGCTTTAATAAGTCCAAAGTGAAAGCTGGTGCTTAGCATTAGGAAGAATCATGCAACAAGGAGTTTGGAGATTTATTTTTTTTAATAGCAATGGGCCAAACAAAATAATCATCGGGTGGTTTGAAGGGGTTTTTTTCTTTTTTTTTTTTTTTTTTTTTTCTACACAAACTGAATTATTGGTGAGCAGAGTGTGATTTCTGGAAGGGTTTGACTCTATCTGTAGGTATCCAGAAAGTAGATGATAAAAATTTTTGGCTGTGGCAGTGTGGGGTGGGTTACGTGTACTGTTGCTTTGATTCTCCTGAGTAAAAGGCTGAATCATCCTAAATAATAGTGTAGCAGAGGATGGTGGAGGTATTGAATAATATAGTCTCTGGCCCATGTCTTTGGATAAATTATCCTTCCAGTTAAAATTCATGAATTTGACAGGCTTCGCAAATTGCATCTTATTACGGATTCACCAACTTCTCCACCTTTCCTTGATTGCCTCATCCCTAATCCTCCAGATCAAAGTCGTGCTGAACGTGGGGTCCCTTACTGCATCTTTAGCAACTCCTGGTTTTTCCCCTAATCCAGGAGCTCCACCCTAGTTGTGGCTTAATGCTACCTAGGCAGTGTTTGCAGGCTGAACCTCCATCCTGGCAGCTCCACTTTTAACTTTCGTTCCCAGTTGGCCCCTAGATGTGCCAAAACAGAGCAAGTACAGTGACTGGTAGTACTTCTGCAGTGGCTAAGGATGCTGTTAATATAGAGGATGCTGTCAGTGTTTGAGGGAGATGGACACCAGCCGTACTTCAGATGGGCTTTGGGAAGATGCTTTTAAAATATGCAGTGCTTGGGATGAAAGCTTTTGCAGTGAACAGGTCAAGGCACACTCTTTTCCCTCCTTTGTTTCAGTGGAAAAAGCTCACATAAAGTCTTTGGTAAGGTTTTAGGTTTTGTCCTTTCTTCCACTTCTTTCTTCCAGAGAGGAAGAGAAATCAGTGAGTCAAAATGAGGGTGAAAGCCTTCTTTTTTCAGGTTTCTTGTCATTGGAAAACTGAAAAAAATCCATATTGTCTGCCCAAAGTGAAATGTTGGAGTTTATTGTCCTTTCTGTGAAAGCATAGTGATCTCCGTTGAGCTCTTTTGCCTGCTTTTTTCAGTGACTGCAGACCTCGCAGCCGGCAGGGATTCTTGCCCACTGCTCATGGGGTCACAGGACAGCAGGGCTGGAAGGGCTGGTGCCGGCTGTTCAGGTCACTTTGCCCCATGGTGGCACTTGTGATCCCTCAGTAGGTGCCAGGGTGGAGGGACAGGTACCGAGGTAGAGAGGTGGAAGGGGTAGAACCACCCTCCAAGGGTGTTTGTGCTGCTCCCATTCCTGCACCCCAAGCATTTTCCATCCCATGACTCCAGCTCTTTGGAGGTGGGGCTGGTGATGGTTGTTAGAGGATTTTCCTCCTGCAGGTCCTGCCCTGCGGATTCAGAGAAGGAAAGCTAGTGTTCGCTATTCACATCACACCTGAATATTCACGAGAGCTGCAAATTAGCCAGCTACATCACCCGGGCTGGGCTGGGACGTCTTTCTGGAGTCCTACCTCATTCCTCCAGCAGCCTTGTTGCAATGAAGGGGAAAATTAACAAAGCTTTTTGCTTTGGGGATGATTCTTTCATGCAAATCACTTTTGGAAACTGGCAAGTGTTGGGGGGGGTTATTTGCAAAAACATGCAGGGGCTTGTCGGGAAGAGGACGCCATCTCAAGCCGGGTTTCTAAACTGATTCATACTATCCCAGGCACCATGGAAGGTCTAAAAGAGGAGAAATTAAACCCTTTTCAGGCATGGCAGAGGTGAACCCCTGCATGAGGTTTTCTCTCTGCCTTTGCATTAGTGCAGCACAACAAAGAGTTAATTGAATTGGTAAAAAAATAAGCCCAGGGCAGAAGCAGCAGCATCCTTTTCTCCATTGTAATAAGTCATAATTTTTCTTAACGTATTCCTGCTCCTTTTGGTGCTCTCCTGACCTCTCCATGTTGCCGCACACCTCATTCCTGGTTAGGATCTCCAGCCGGTCTTTGTAGTGCATTGTCAGCCCTAATTGCTTTCTGCTTGGGCCCGTAACACGTATGGTTCAGCGAGGCTGTAAGAACAGAGCAAAGGAGGACAGAGGAATCGGTGTATTAATCCCTGGCTTTGCTACGATGCTCGTGGCACTGGGCATCCCTACAGAGTTCACTGACATTCGGCCACTCCTTTCGAACAAATGGGGACAGCAAGGAGCGGTCAGGGTACTCCAGTCCCTTTCTCTTTGGGGTTGCCAGACCACGATTTTAGTTGGAGATGAAATTGCCGGAGAAATAATTACAAGCCACTTACTGACTCGGGGTGGGGTGGGGATGGCAAATCGCAATGTCACACTGTGGGTTCTAATCAGCTCATGCAAGCCCCCCAGAGAGGGGCTGGCAGGACCCTGCGTGGCCAGGGTGAGCCACAGCCTAGGAAACCACAGGGCGATGCTGGGGGTTGGCAAGGCACAGGGGAGGGAGCCTGCGGGGACAACTTGTGTGTTTGGAGGAAACCCAGAAGCTCAGAAGGATGCTTTTGTGTTTTCTGTGCTGTAAGCTGGCACGGTGCTTGTTTTAGCCCTGGAGGGCTGGAGTGTAGCGACCAACATCAGGGCTAAGATGGCAGCTGGCACTTGCTAATATCTCTCCAGCAGGTAAAAGTGGCACTCGTTGCTTTAGCATGGTCCGAATACATTGGTGACTTGAGACTGGGACTGCGAGTCCATCGTTTCCCTGCGGGACAGCCCTACTCATCTGAACTTGCAGCGTAGTCTTGCCCGTGGCTTCTCCCAGAGCTGTGCTCCCAAAAAAACAGTGGCAGTCCAAGATCTCCAGTGCAGATTGGGCTTTTTCTCGCTTGCATGCCTGCAAATGGTGTGAATTTGCCAGCAGTACCGCAGCTGGGGCTCCGGCACAGGCTGAGGGATGCTCGTCTGCGGTAGGACGCGGTGGGGACAGCAGGTTCAGCAGATGCAGGGATCGTGCAGGCAGCCCTGCATCGATGATTGCAGTGGGGATATGTCCTTGGTAGGCAAGGAGAAGGAGCGTACCTAAGCCTAGAGCTGCGCAGCCCAAAAGGAAAAGCTCCTCGGTGTTTTTTTTTCTTCACAAACATTCCCCAAAACAAGTTCTGATGCAAGTATGGCTATTTGCAGATGTGTATAACCCTTTTTATTTGAGGCTAGGGTTTGTTTGTGAACCTGCTGCTTCAAGGCACCAGGATGAATGCCGTTGCAGGGAGGCTTAGAAACAGCTGTGATGCACGAGAGGCACTCCAGAATCAGATGTCAGGTCCCCAAAGCCTTGAGACTGCATGAAGAAGTGAGGGAATTTCTAGCGAAAATAAAAATGCTTTGCCTCTGTTATTGGTGGAGCATCCCAGGGTCATGTTCTGAAGCTTTGCAGTACTGAGGACTAGAAATGTGTTGGTTTTTCTGTGATGAAAGGCTCCACTCCTCTCTTCGAATGGATTTAGGATCTGGGCTGTAACTATAGTAAGAGATGATGCGACAAGCAAGGTACGGCTGCTATGGATTTGGTGACACTGAGTTAGCTGGCAGATGTTCGCTGCCCATCCCTTCCACCCTGCAGAAGCCGAGCAAGGCGTTTCCTCTGTCAAAAGCAATCCAAGATCCCGGGACCTCTCCTGGCAATGCCATAGACCCCATTTCTGGGAAGGGGATGACTTGCCAGATGGGCAGCTGTACCCTGCGCTCACTGATCCCTCTCTGGGGTGGGAAGCAGAGCTCAGGGTGGAGGGACCTCCTTGTTCGAGGTCATTTTGCCCAAACTGTAATGCCCAGCGCCTGCCAAGTGCCGCCAGCCTGGGACCAGCATGGGGCTCCTGCCCGCAGGTAATTCAAGAGCTTGTGGTGAGTCAAGCCACCTTCCCCCCCCACCCCAGCAGCCCCTTCCTCTCCATCTGTCGTTCCATGGTCCTCCTCCTCCTCCGGTGTCAATACGAGCTTAATGAAAAAGCAGCAGATGTTCCTTTGATTTCAATTTACTCAAGATTTTAACCTAATGCAAATGGTATTTTGCATCCAGCTGTGACGAGGCAGTCTGGGCTGAGTCCTGGCATCCCTGCTTGCAGATTTCCTACCTGTCTCATCAGCTTGATGGCAGCGACTGACTTCCAAAAATCTTCTCCAGGAGGTTGTCTCTGCCAGGTCTTGGAAGCAGCTCTGCCCTAATTCAGGCTGTGCAAAAGGACTCGCAGCACCTCCTGCGTGCTGGCAAGGCAGCGGTGGGTTCTGCGAGAGCGCATCATTTTGGCCTGGCTGGAAATTTTTCTGTGTGTTTTGGAGGTGTCTTGTGAAATGGAGTAATAATTGAGAAGAAGAACAGTCAATAGCAAGTAATTCATCAGCGAGATTTAGCTTCCCTCTAGGATTGCAACAAGCCAACTGCGATTTCCTGACCTTATCTCCTCTCTGAGTGGGTAAACAACAAACTAACTCTTTTGTTGCTGCTTGGAGTGGCTTAAAGATATTCACAAGCAGAGCTGATTCGTTTGTCACCAGATGGGAAAGATGGGGCTTTCTCCTCTCCCTTGCATTTTTGCCACCCGAATTCCTCCATATGTGGACAGAGCTCCCGCAAACTCTCACGTGCCCGGGCGTTGCTGTTGCACCGTCGGGTGTGTGACCACCATCCTCCTCCTAGATCATGCAGTGCCGTAGTCCCAGCCCACGTTGCAAACTCAGTAGGCTCTCTGCGCATGGAAAGCACCCGCAGCTTGCTCCAACCACCAGCTCAGGCGAACCCTCCATCACCAGCATCGTTCGCTCAACAGCCCTCCATCTCCTGAAGGACTTTGTACCATTCCCAGCTGTCGGGACCAAAAATCTTCAGCGTGGGAGGTATGAGCCCAGGGAAAGCGCCAACACATCTCCCGGTCTTCACTGCTTTCCGCTTCCCTAGGCGAGGCAGGAAGGGGAGACAACCATTCCTTTTCCTGCATAACATGAATATGTGCTCTGCAGAGCCAAAACTATCATTTGCCTCTGCCTGGGCTACTTTTCAGACCGTTATGGTGGTCTGCAGACCAAAAAAGAAACAGAATTCCAGCCTGCAAATTGTGCTAGTCCATACATCTCCTATTCCTGGAGACTCCTGCCTCCTCCCACAGGAGTCCTGCAAGCCAGTAATGGCTTGAGGATGAGCAGGAGGGGAAGGAAAATCCTCACTCACTGGAAAAACACCCCCAAATCCCCCCCAGGGCAAAGCATGGGAGGAAGAAGCGTGGACGGCGTAGAGCCCATCAGAAACCTCAGCCTCTCCGACACTCAGCCTCATTACAAACAGCGATCCCCTGACACGGAGTGGCAATTTACAGGCACCATTAGCCTACGCCTACAGAGAGATGCCGAGAATGTCCTATTTTCCACACCTCCCATATGCCACACGATTCACGAAGGATAAAAATAATTAGCCGGAGTGTCTCAAGGACGATTGGCAAGTACCCAGGAGCTGGGAGTTCCCCTGATGCGTTGTCCTCGAAAGTGAAGGAGAAAACTTCGCCGAGAAGCCAGCTCTGAGTGGCAAGAGGCTGCTGGGTCCAAGGGAGCAGGCTGGGCAGAAGGGAGCTCTGCTCCATCACTCCTGCTAAGCAGCTCACCGGCATCTACGGGGCTGTTGTGGGATGCTGCCCCTAAATCTGCTGATGCCAGGGTGGGCTGGTCCCGTGGGGACAAGCCAGGCTTTGGGGTCTCTCCTCTTGCAGCACGTAGGACTTGGCTCCCGCCGTCTCTTCCCTCCCCAGCCCTCTCTCACCCACGTCTGAGCAGCCTCTCTGCTTTTGAACCTCATGAATGTTTCAGTTAATTATTAGGCTTGCTAAATTGTACCATTGGGCTGTCATTAATAATGGAGGGGGTTCGGGGATGGGGCTGGGAGCCGCCTGCTCAGCAGCAGTGTAGTGGTGCAGGTATGAGTGGGGAGCGAAGGAAGAAGCTTTGCATCACTCCCCTCTCTCCCGAGCCCACGCACCCAGCGAGGACCCCATCATTCCCAGGCAGTGTCCCCACCAGCCACCATTTGGGTCCCTCTTTTCTCAGTTTTCAGCCTTGCTTTCCACCATTTAACCCGCTGCCTCTGGGCCAACACACTCTGCCTGTCTTTCTGCTCATTAAGGCACAGCTAATCTCAAAATGAGAGGTCATAAAGTGATGGAGCCAGTGGCTTTCCAGCACAGCCCTCCTTGGGTCCAGAGCTGGGTGACTTTTTTCCATAGCCAATAAGTTCACCAGGAGTTATTTGTTGTGCGAGTCAAAGCTGGCAAAACATTTCAGCTAGTAAAGGGCAGCAGGAGGATTTGTGTTCCCGAAGGCGTCCACACATTTCACACGAGCCTTTCTGAAATGAAAGGTTAGGTGTGGGAAAACCCAAAATATCTCTTTTGACATCTTCCAAACATCCCTTTTTGTGCTAACTCTTGTTTAACAAAACTGGCCTAAATTCCTAAGAAGTATTCCCTTCCCATTCAGCACAACCTGAGCTTCTCTCCTGCCTTCTCCCTTCAGCCGTGGAGCAGCCATCGCAACAAAACCCTGCACGGCCTCCCTGCCGTATCCCCCCGGCTGCTGCCCCCCTGCCTTTGTGCTTTCTCATCTCTCTCTTCCCTTTCTCTTTCCTTTCTCCCCATCGTCCAACGGCAGCCGGGACCCGAGTGATTAAAACCTCGGAAGGCAAGGAGGGGGACTTTGATGGATGCTTTTGGTAATGCCGGTAGCATCTCTATCTGTACGTCCTGCCGGGGAAATCCATCTTCCACCGCACAAGAGCCGTTGCAGTGTAACACAGGGGCTCCCGGCAGCCCTCGGCACGTGTCCGGCCGTAAGAGGGTTGGTGCCTGCGGGACATGCCGAGCATTTTAAGTGACCTCCCCGCTGCAGTGGGAGGCAGGTCCAGCCCTCCTCACGGCGATGCTGTAACGGGACAGCTCGTGTCCTGTCCCACGGAAGCAGCGTGCACCAGGGATATCTGGCTGCCAGGCATCCAGGAATGCATCCCGACCCCTCCGGCTCTGACACCAGAAAAAATAGCTATGGCCAAAGATGGCCAGGCAACACCTACAGCAGTTCATGCTGTCTTTGCCTGTATCGGGAAGAGATCCAAACCAGCTTGGAGGTCGGGGGCTGTAGCATCCCAAAAGCATGGCCTTGGGGCTCCGGGCTAGGGATCCGGTGCTTGTGTTTATTTTTCTGTTAGCATTAATTGTTTTATTATATACTTTTATTAATGCCTTTGGCGTTCGTTTGTGGGTCAAACTGAATGAGAACCTCTCGCACTCAAGTGTTTTTGGACAGTGGGAATAATGTGAAAGGTCTGATAGAGCCCCTCAAAACAGGAATGAAAAGCTGATATGCCACGACCAAAAATAGCATCACCTCCCAGCTTGTTCTGTGTCCTCTGAGACTTCTTTGCTGTGGCTGACCGGGGTCATTTCTGCTCAGACCTGTGATAAAAGCGAGCACAGCCTTAGCAAGAAGATACCTGTATGGTGGGAGTTGAGATGTAGTTAGCGCTGTCCTGGCTGCGTTGCTTTGTGCAGGTGGTATTGGGATAAATAGTCACGTCTCCGGTCTTAAGGAGGAGAGTGGACTTAGGGGAGTTGCTGCTTTTCAGCCCATAATGTTTCAGGATGTTAGGTGGAAGAAGAATAGAACCGCAAGAAAAGAGTGGGGAGCTGGGGACAAAATCTGCCAAAAAATCAGAAGGAAATGCAACTGTTTCTGCCGCAGTAACTCCTGGGAGTTGTCACTCAGACACCTTGCACTCCCTTCCCTTCTCTTTCCTCGCCTCATTTCCCAGGTCAGACCAAACCTGCTCAGATGCACCATCACCCTCACCCTCCAAGAGGAAGGAGAGTCCCTTACTGAAATATTTCCCCTGTTGACATGTTGTTGCCTTTTTTGCTATTGATTCCTTAATTAAAAAAGAGTAAAATTCCACCGAAGCAGACATTTCTCTGAAACACTCCATCAGTCAAAAAAAAAAAAAAAAAGGGAAAAGGAAAAAAAAAATCAATATCCTATTTAGAAAAAAAACATTTGGGAGCAGATTTTGGAGCAGCTCTAGGTAGTACCTCCCGAAGAGTAACAGCAAAGAAAGGAAAGGCCGTGTCCTGCAGCGAGCAGAGGGCTCCAATACCTAATGAATTTATACATCGTCACCTCAGCAAGCCAACGAGCACCTCAGGCATCTTGCTATTTTACTATTAACAGTTGCCAAGCTGTAAACTGCTCATAAAGCAAAGCATCTTTCAAAATCAATGTATCGGGGGTTGGTAGGAAAGTGTAACGCACCATTTTCTTCCGTGAGTGTCAGGGTCCGGCTGGCAGGATGGGCTGCGAGGAGACCGCGTGCTGCAGGGAAGATGTAATTAGCTCAACTCTACTCCCTTCTGCAGTTGCTTTAGCTCAACTTGTTTTGTTAGCTCTTTCTTCCCATGCTCTCCAGTCCCTTTTCTCTTTGCTGTCTTCCTTTTTTGTCTGGTCTTCTCCCACAAACCCAACCATTTCTATTAAGGTTGTCACTGTTTTTAGGGGGCTGAAGCCTGGGGAACCTACCCATTGCCTTGCAAGGTGCTGTACACAGGCACCCCCATCCCTAAGGGTGGAGTGACACCAGTACCTTTGTGCTCTGCTCAGAGAAAAACCCTTGCAAACACAGCAAGACGTAGCAAAACCAAAGCCATTATTCTCAGGATCCTTCTGTCATGGCTTTAAGCAGGCACCAGGAAGGATTCCTGCCATTGCAACCGAATTTTTCCACTACTATGCAATTTGCAGGCTATCGGGGCACAGTCTATTAGTGGGTCTGGCTCTGTGGGGATGCCTTCAAAGAGGGGACCTGAGAGTGAACAGCAGTCCAGGGGAATTCCCTCTGAACAGAGGTTTAAAGGCTTGGGTAATTTATCTTAAAAAGTGTATCTGCTAGCGGTTTATGAAAGGATGGATGACCTCAGGCAAGGCTGTGGAATGGGATGGCAGACAAGGGCATTCAAAGTTTGTGCCTGCGAGGCTGAACCTTTTCCGTATGGCATGCGCTGGAGCTGTGCCGCTGCCCGATAACCAGATTCAGACTGAATCCAGACATGTGTCAATGCTGGGAACATCGTGATTGATTGCGCTCCCTCATGGAAAGACTTGGTTTTGGTTTCCTTCGCAACATCTAGCTCTGGCCAGTATCAGAGAGAGATAAGGCATCGCAGTGCATTGATCAAACCCAATCTGATGGTTGCCAGATTCATCCGTAATGATTTGCTTGGCCCTTATTGCTGCCACAGCTGAAGGAAGGTCTGCAGAGTCCACGACCTCTGCAATTTAGGGACACACATCCCTGGCATTCGGCAAGCCCCGCATGGGACCTGTTGTCTAGATAACATCATCCATGGGTCAGTTTGCTTTATTTTTAAATGCTGCGCACAGCACTTACTTAAAATATAGCTGGGGGGGGGGGGGGGCGGGGGTGGTTCTTGTTTGATGGAGCAAGATGTCTGGCTGCAATTACGCTTTTGCACAAGGAAAGCCGCAACAGGGCTGACTTAGCAGCCAGTTAGCATGGCATGCCACAGGATTCTTACTGTCCTGCAGGTGGGAGTGGGGTTAGGACCTTCTCTGGCACAGCTGTGGGAAAATTCAGGGTGTGAGAGGCTGCATAAGAGGCTCAGGCCAGTCATGTCAGGCAAGAAGTGTTTTCCAACCTGCTAGAGCCCCAGTGCTGGATGCCACAGCAGTTTTGTGTCCAGCTACTTTGTACGGCTGCAGTACTGGGGAGATGGGAATGAAGAATAGCACTGACAGATCTGGGACGTGCCAGGGGATTTCTCTCTTTTTAATGCCTTCATTTAATATTTCTGATGGCGTCTTACACCCAGGAGGGTTTGGCTGGTACCCAGATCAAAGCTCCCTGCTCCCAGCTTACCCCTGCGTGCACCATCCTTGTCTCGGTGCTGCCACGAGGCAACCGCTAAGCGCCGTATTTCCATCTCCCCAGTGGGTCTCCCTGGCATGAGCTGCCCTGGATTCTTCCACAGCAGCACAGCCAGGGATCTGAGCAGGAATCTTCCCTGACAAAGGCTGGAAAGAGCATCTCTCAACACGTTGCACAACCCATTCCGCCCTAGGAAGGAGGGAGGGATCTCCAAGGTCTTCCAGTTGCTGACCTGCAAACAGGAGTATTGCCCTGGCCTGTGCTGATAGGTGCTGGAAAGGGACGGATCAGCGTGGCTGTACTTCATTTCCAACAGCCACAGTGTAGAGATGAGCTGTAGGCAGCAACCCACATCCTCATCCAATCCCCCATTAGCCCATCTCCATCAGACAATCACGCTGTAAGGTCCTGGAAGTCTCTCCATCCCTCCAAACTCAAATCTGTGCTGAAATCAGGTGCTCAGCGCTTGGGAGCAAGTGTCTGTGCACAAATACAGATGGTTGAGTCAACCAAGCTTCTCTCAATCTTGTCATTGCTGCCAAGCTGCAAAGGTGAGATAGGAGCTTTCCCGGCAGCTGTTGGGTCTAACCCAACGTGTCCGTGGAGAGCAGCGTGGGCAGCGCTGCCTTCTCAGTGCAGGCAACAGCCTAAAATCCTGCATGCCACCCTTCCTAGTCACCTGAAGTTAACAGGGCTGAAACATCTTCATCCTTTCACTCAGTTTGATTAGCTTGCTATGCAAACAGCTGGGGACAGAGAAACCACAGGAACAAACAAACAGGCATCCTGCATCTGTGAAACAGCAGTAACAGCTCACATCCTAGGCACGGGCAGTGCTGAGGGGATTTTTCCCAGCCTGGCCTAAGGTCTTGTCTTTTCTCACCCCATTCCTGCTCCCAGCTCCCTCAGTGACAAATCCCAACATCCAGATCCAGGCTTTCTGCCTCCTTCTCCACCCCTGGGCTGGAGTTGAGAAAAGCAGTAACAGCCAACTGCTTTGCAGGGTGGGCATGGTTTAAAGGGGAACATGTGATAAAGCTGTGGCCTTTAAGGAAAAGAGAAGAAAAAAAAAGAAAAATCATCCTTTCACCTTTAAAAAAAAAAATCAATCCTCCCAAAACCAAAGTAGAAAAAAAACCCTCTTCAAATTGCAGTCGAGGCATGACAAGGCACACCTGTGATTTCTCAATCAAGTGACAGAGTGCCCCTGTGCTGGTAGGAGCAGGCAGGGCTCCTCTCTGTCATCCAAGGCCAGCTCAGCCAGCCAAAACCAGGTACTTGCAAATCACAGCTGGGCAAGGCTGAGAAGTGCCACCCAGAGAGGGGAGCGCAGAGAGCCTCTGGGACTCAGCAGTTGCATCAGCACCAGGGCCACGACAGCGAAAATTAGGTACCGAGCTGGAAACACAAGCATCTTTTTATTTTTTTTTGCCCCTAAAAACCAGGCAGGAGCCTGGAGGATTGAGGCTGGAGATGCAGCAAGGCTCAAAAAACAAACCTCCCCTTGTTCTCCTCACCCTGCAAGGAGTGGGGAAGGGCTGTGCCCATCCCTGGGGAATCTCCCACCCACCATCTTTCCTGGACACAGATTGAGATGGGGAGTTTTTCCTGGTGCTGAGCAGTGGGAGGTGATGCCCTCCGTGCTCTTGATACCAGAGGGATGAGTCCTTCCCCTTTTAGCTCATTACCTTACACATTTATTGCTTTGCTGGTGCACCAGGCTCCCAGGAAAACCCACCTAAAGGAAAATGCAGGATTCAGCTGTGCTGGGTCTCCTGTCCCTGTAAGGGGTCAGCACTTGCTGTTAGGATAGTACATACCTGTGGCTAATTAACAGAAGAGGTGCTGGCTAGCAAAGGTCAAAGCATTTGCAGCCTCAGGATGGATCCAGATAATGAAGCCCCTAATTTTAACAACCGAGTCTCAGTCTCCCACTTCTTCCAGCTGTGCTCTGCGTCACAGTTTTTGTGGTACCTCCTGATTTCTACAGGACCAACAGCACCCAGGCACTGGGGACACATGCCCAGCAAGCACACCAGGATGAGCTCACAGCGGGCATTTATTTCCAATTTGCTTGAGTGCCATAAATTTGCACAGAGCACAGCAGGGACCCAGCACTCTGCAGGCAAGACCTGCTCTCAGTAATAGGCAAGCACCCCGCATGCGGGTGAGAAGCGGGCAACACAACTCAGGCCTTTGAACCTCACCAGAGCAGGCAGGATTTCTTCCATCCCATCCTGCAGAAGATGAGATCTAAGAGCAGCTCCCACCAGCAGCAGCTGGCTGAAGGAGGGGGCCACCTGATGAGGTTTGCTCCAGAGCATACTTTCTTCCCCCCCCTTTTTTTTTTTAAATGAACAGTAATAATCTTTTTTTTTTAAACAATTTGAAAATATCTGACATACAGGAAAAATAATGAATTCTGTTTTTTGCCTGCGTTCTCTGATCTGTCAGTCTGCACCCAGGAGCCACGCACGCAGGGGGAGGAGGAGGAGGCAGGGGGTGCTGGCCTACATTGGCTAGATAATGATTTTTCCTGCCTATCCCCCCTTCCAGGAGAAGGTTCAGGCATGTCCCAAGCTGAGGGGAGACAGGCTCTGCCACAGCCTTTAGCTTTAGCCCTTTGTATTTGTTTGTGGGAGGGTGGCAGAGGTGGTTTGTGGCTCCAGTAAAGAGATAGGTGCTTGGAGGACCTTTCTGCAGTATGGCTCTTTTCTGGTCTTCACAGGCTTAGGGACTTGACCCGCCAGGTCCCTGCTCCTTCTCTGTGCCTGCTGGCTGACAAGCTGAGCAGTGCTTATAGGCTCCAAGAGAGATTAACACAAGGCTATGCTGTTTAGTTTTAGCATCATCCCCAAAAGTGTCTTGAATCATAGCTCAGTGTAGGATTGCTGAAGATGCTGCAGCTTCTGCAGAGTCCCCACGTGCCCGTGTGGGATGCCAAAATCACAGCCCACTGCCCTCCCTCCAAAGAGGATGGGGTCCTGTCCTGCTTCCACCACAGGAGTGCCATAGGTCTCAGCGCATGGTAGCTGGGGTCACACAGGAGCAGGGACAAGGGGCCGATCCAGCTGGGAAAGCCTGGGATTCAGCATGACTTCACTTCCAGTTAAGCAGACCACATAGCCCATTTGTGCCTCAGTTTCCCCTCTTCGATACATGCACAGTTCTCTGCATCAATGCGATTACAGTGGTAGCAAGGCCAGCTGGGCAGTTAATTTTTTCTCCCATCCCTCCTGACACACATCTAGGAAGCTTTACCCTGACCTTCCCTCCATCCCGACAGGCAGAAGTGGAGCCATTACTCACGATTGCCACAGGTCATGCATCTGCCTCTCTTCTTAGTCATCAGCAATGCCCTTCAGTTTAAGGAGAGTGAAGGCAACTTAGTGTAGACAAAGCAAAACAGCTCCCTCCAAAGACTGCAGGACCCAAATTGGGGCTTGGCAGTAGCTGTTGACATGATCCATCCAAACACCGACTTGATTGGGAGAATTAAATGAGGAACTGGCAAATGCAATATATTTGCTGGGGTTGTATTTCCCTTTCAACTAGAAGAGGAAATTTTAAGTTTCTTTCTCTTTGTGGAGAGAATATTTCAAGTAAACAATCAATACCTGGCCAGCTACCTGTCTGCCTGCATGCACAGCATCTGGCTGTTTATTAAAGCTTGGAGTTGTTTGCCAAAACTTTTTCCCCCCTCATATGAAAGGCTTTTCAGTAGAATACAAATGCTCACTTATCCTGTGTCAGGTTTGCTTGTGTTTTCTCCAAAAAAGGATGCTGCCCAGAGCAGTGTCTCACAAAGGAGTTCAGAACTTTGAAATCTGGTTTCATTCCAATCCAACATGAAAATCAGATATTGAAAACACTCTCTAGAAAAGAAACTGGGACCAACTCCCCCCCCCCAGCTCGAAAAAGCAGAGTATTACAGTGATAGTCCTCCACATGACCTGGAAGATTTGGTGGGGGGGAAGATGAGCCCCTCCTGAGCAGAGAGTAAGAAAGTGGAGCTGAGCTGGCAAGTTCAGGCAGAGTTTTGCTGCAATTAACTGAAGCCACCTCTGCAAAGTTTCTCTGGGTTTGAGGAATCTGCATTCTCCAGCAGGACACCGTTCCACTGGAGAAATCCAACCTGCTGACCCAAAGAAATCTAGAACATGTGGGACTTTCACTGGCTGGATGAAAACAGAGATAAATCATTAGAGGGGAAAGAAAAAGTTTTAGGAAATATTAGCAGTTTGTTTCCCATGAGCTTCCTAATGTGAGGGGGGTCCATGGCTCACCTCAGCTACAGAGACAGACAGGAGGGCTGCAGGTTGCTTTGGGTGCTGAGCTGTCACCCTTCCCTGGCTGCCAGGGCAGCATCACTGTGTCCGCCTGGGATGGAGAGGGGACATCATTGCTGGCAACCCACCCACTCACTCTCCCGCTCAGACACGCACACACTGAAGTGCCACAAGACAAATAGGACCGAGAAAGAGATGCACTATTTAAACTTTCATCACTATTTTTCTCCCTGCTCCCCTTGTTTCTTTTGATTTATTTTTTAGCGTGTTTTCCCCAGGCTGTGCTGTTCGCCTGCATCTGTTTCCTCTCCTTCTTCACTCGGCAACAGCCAGGCACCTTTCCAGGGGCACCCGCAGCTGCCCTGCATTTTTCAGGCTGTCCAGGCTCAGCTCCCTTGGGTCAGCAAGAAGAACGAGGCAGCAGAGCTGCACGGGGCTGGGGTAGATGCAGGCTGGACACACAGGAACAACAGAGGACCTCTAGCCATGACACCCTCCTTTTGCTATCCATCCCTGGCCAAGCAAGGACTCTGGGGCAGTTTAAGACTTGTCTGTGTTACACGGACCATGCGATTGCCATCAGAGAGCCCCATCCCATTGCCACCCTTCCCAGGGTGGGTGACCCTGCCAGGGCTTGGCATGGGAGAGATGCAGAAAGGGTGCCAGTCACGCAGGCATCCTCCAAATGACCAGCCTTCCATCCCACACCAATCTCAGCAGGGCCAGAGGCTGGCAGCACATGGTGGGGGGGCTGTATGCTTTGAAGCAATGCCAGAGTTGGCACCATAGCCAGTGCTGCCTCTGTAAATTGACAGTGCACAACACGGACTGAAATTTTTCAGCCTGCCTTATGTAAGGAAGGAGGGCACAGGCAGCTTCGCTGCTTGTTTCCCTTGCAGAAGAACTGAGCCTCATCCTGCTGAGCAGCCTGCAGACAGAAACGGTCTCCAGGTTTCAGACGTAAAGGAAAATCTGGTCAGTCATGCTTGCAGAGGGGAATATTACAAGTTGGAGCCAAGACTCTCAGCCCTGCGACTGACCCCATTTGCAAATTCAGACCACTTGCTCAGTATCATCCCTTTTTCCTTACCTGCCAAAGCTCCTCATCTGCAAAGGGACTGCAATCCTAATTGCATCGGGAAGGGGAGAGGTAGAATGGATGCGTGTCAAGATGATTGAGGGGAAGGTGCGATTGCAATCCAGGATTAGGTTTCCTCCAGAGCACAGGTCACCAAGCCCCACAGACTTGCCATAAGTCTCCAGTTAGCGCTGTCCTGAAAAACATAACCCGTGACAGCATTCAGACATAGCAAAATCTCAGCCTTCAAAGTGTTGGACAAAACCTAAGAGCCTGTTTATATCCTTCCTAGCTCTGAAGAGCTGCTGGAAATGTGAATCCTAAATGTGTAAAGTCCTGATAAATGAAAAGCTAAACATTCATGTAGCTGTAAGCTGCTCTGCAGTGGTGTAGGCCCTCACAGTTTGTAGCCTTCAGGCCTGATAATGCAGGGAGACCCTAGGCAGTCTGCTGGAAAACTACTGCCAGAAACACAATCCCTGTAAGGGGATTCTCTTATCCAGTGTAGCAAGCTCCATCCTAAAAGCAGTTTTGTTTTCTAGCCCCTTTTCCTCCTCCTGGGAAGCCATCCTAGATACTTGATGAAACAGAGAACCTTCTTTCTTCCCCAGTGTCCAAATTTTCCTGCTTTTTCCCTTGTCTTCTCCTGACCTTCCCCCGGTCCTTTCACTGCAACCAGCCATAGTCTCCCCAGCCTTCATTTTGCCAAATTAGACAAGCCAGTCTCTTCTGATCTCACCTGGTAGGAAAGCTGCTCTTTTCCTTTGATCAGCTCCCCAGCCTTTCTCCGTGCCTATACCAAACAGGGTTCAGCATCCATGAGTGTGGCCAAACCTCTCCCAGGATCTCAAGAGCATCTTGCAGAGCAACACCACTGGCCTCTGCAAAACAGAGGCTGGCAGGGAAAGCAGATGTTGGCTGCAAAGAGGAGGCAGTTCCCTGCAGTCATCAAGCAGAGCAGAGGACATGCCAGTCCCAAGTGGAGCACAGGAATGATAGAGCAGCTAATTAACTTGTCATTTTGCTGAACATCATTAACACCAAGCTTATTGTCAAAGTCACACCCCGCCAGTCTTGCTGTGTTAACCACTTGCAGAAGGCAAGTACCTGCTTCTTTTTGGAGCAGGACAGGATCCTGCCTGGGAAAGTAAGGAGACCACAGAGGCTGCGGGTTGAATCCCGCTTCTTTCACAAGCACCTCACCAGGAGCAGAGATCAGATTTGCAAAGGAAAACCCTCTTTGCAGGGTTTGTATTGCAAAAACTTCCACGCAGCAAGCAGCTGTATGCAGATCAGGGCAGCGCCTGGTTACAGTCACCCAGAGCAAGTGTACTATGATGCCCTCATAAGCTTGACTTGTCTACAAGAGGCAAACATGGCTCTTTGACAAGCCTGCAATGCGACGTCTGAATACACAAACACTTTGCTGTACCAGAGCAAAGCTTCCAGATCCATCCTCACTGCATGAGAGGGTGATCTGAGCCAGCTGAATCCCTTCAGGCTGTCTCCCTGGGGCTCCCTGTGCTTTCCTTACTGTGGAGACAAAATACAGGAGCAAACATACCTTCGATTGGCTTAGCTTCATCATCTCCACGGGGCCTTGTGTTCGCAGAGCGCAGTCTTGCTGGAAGGTGGCTGGCCCACCAAGTTCTCTTGGCAATCCGCTGCAGAGTGCTGGGGATGGTTTTTGGTCTATGCTTAGATTCAGCTTTTGGAGCTAGGAAACACCTCGCAACAGTTTGTGATCACCAAAAGCATCTTCTGGTCACTGTTATTTGCTTAACAGACATCCAAGATGAGCCCAGCGCCTTGAGTGCCACAGACCCTGTAGGGAAGATGATGAGCAATGCATCAGCCATGCCTTACCCAAGGGATCTCATTCCTCAGGGGACACTTGTGCTGAGTCTCATGTCAGCTGAACATTACTTGCAGATACATGGCTCGGAGCAATCCTCAGGGGCTGCTCAGTATCTGTCTTTCCAGCCCAGCAGCTGGGTGGCCCTTCCCCACCAGTGAGCATTTGAGGTTGAATCTCTTAATACTGTCCCAAGAAGAGGAGGCTTGTTATACAAACCCAACAGCAAGGAGGTACCAGCCACATCAACAGAAAAAAAATAGTCAGCGTTAATTAGGAGCAAGTGCTGGTGGCTGGCAGGTTTTTTTTTGCTTTCTCCACTTCCAGGAGCTGACTCCTGCCTGGAGGATCCTGTTATCTCAATAAATATTGCTAATAATTGAGCCTCTGTCTGCTTGCCACAACACTGTCCAGCTGCCGGGAGCATTTAGAGACATCTATGTTATTCCTTAGCCAAAGCTGCAGTGTTAGCCTGGGGTATTAGTTCAACGCTGAATAATTCTGCGTGGTCTCATTGATTAATCATACAGTTAAGTCTTGCAGGGCAGGACTGTATGCAGGAAAGCCTCTAACTAGCCAACTAATTTAAGAAGTTGCTGAATGCACAGCCCAAGAGCAACACTCATTTATTTGTATTTCTTTATGCTGATGTGTTATAAAACATGCTTCTCCCAAAGCGCTCCAAAGGGCAAGGAGCAGAGACCCCAAGCTGTCCTTACTCATCCAGGCAGCCCACAGCTATGGAGAAGATTAATGCCTGTCCAAGGCTGGTTTAAAAATATTCAGCAAGCCCTGCATTTTGACAGAAAAATCAGGGTTTTGATGGGGAGAAGCTTGTCACTGTTTCTTTGGAAAGTTCTGTCTGCAGTGAAGAAAAGAACAGTTCTCCAGCTGAGGTCCTGAGTGCACTGTGAGGAACAGGAGACCTTCTGCTGGGGCATTTCACCTCCCACCCCAGAAGGTCTCAGGGCAATGTCCATTTGGGGATAATCTGTCTGGACTCCCACCCCATAAGCAGCTGCATGTCATCCATCTCTCTGGCTTGTTCCTACTCTTGTGGGCTTGAGCCATCATGGATCCCTTCTTTCATTCTCTTTTTAAACTTTCCAGGCATGTAAAGGTTAATTCCATTTTCTTTGCTGTCAGGAATACCCCCCCCCAACCCCAAACAACTCTTCCTATTTATATCTCTGTATTAATCAGAAAGGCTGGCATTTCTACATCTACGTGATTAAAAATTAGGAGACCGGATTCTGTAGTAGTGCCTTATAATAATAACCAATCTTGGGAGCACAGTGGATGAATAATGGATCATGGCTCTGTGCTAGCAGCTTCTTGCTTTCCCTTCTTTCTTCTCCCCTTTTTATCTTTCTTCTCTTCCTCCTCCTCCTTTCCCAGGCTCAAGTTTGAGTGGGGAAAGAATACATCCATCCTTCTTTTTGCAGAAGTTAGAGCTGTTGAGACACATCACTAATTCCTATTCATCAGACCCTCTCCTCCCCAGCCAGATCCACTGGTTAGTGACCCTGGAGACCATCAACAATTCATGGCTACATGAATAACTGGGGGATGATAACCACTTACTTGGGAAGATGGAATCAGGACCCATTCTCTTTCCTTCTCTTATCTCCTTAAACAGCTCCCCAAGTCTTGCTGCTAATCCAGTAGAGACAAACAGGAGCAAAACATGGGTTAGAAAACAAGGTTTTCTGGCACAGGGAAGACAAGTGGTGCCATGTTTGTCTGCATTAGGTTGTCCCCTAGGTTCCATGGGCAGCTAAGGCACAGGCTGGGCTGCTTTGAGGGGGTGATGTTAAGCCAGTGGCTGCAAAAGAAAAAAAAAAAAGAGTCTTCAGATGTCAGCCAGTGGGACTAGCCATTTACAGGACATCAGTCAGGATTATTAAACATCCCGCCGTAAAAGTCCCTTCATTTAATTCCAAGATGCTCTTCAGAGAAAGGCTTGTGGGTTGGTTTTTTCCCTGCTTCACAAGATAGATTTCCAGTATTTTACAAGCTGAGGTCAAATTCAATTAATAGCTTCAGTGAGGGGGAAAAAACTATTGAAAAATAGTGGTTTGGGGTTTTTTAAAGCAGTATAAACCCATCCAATGAAAGGTGGTAGTTTGGGTTTGGGGGTTTTTTTAAGTGAAAAAAAATACTTCCTTAATAGTTAAGTAGCATCAGAATGAAGCTGAATTTTCCACATTTTCTTATTTCAGGAGCTGACACATTTCAACTAACCCAAACCACAGATTTTCACTTTTTTTTACTCTTGTAGCCTGAAAAAAAAATTGTACATTTTGGATCCGTGTAGAAAAGCTTTTTTCCCCAGTCCCTAGGTTCCACCCACTGAGCTGAAAAATCCCATTACTCACAGCATTTGGCAGATGCGTGTGTGACCAGCGTTGTGTGCAACCAGCACATCTGCCTTGCCTACAAATCCTGCGCTGATGCAGGCAGCCACCTTTGAATTGTCAGAGAACATAATCCCTTTCCATCTCCTGAATTCTGCCCAGCACTGGAAGAGCCAGCGAGGAGTTTTTAAGTGTTTCTCGGCCAGTTAAAATGCTGGGACAGCTCAGGAGCAGAAGCAGAGACATACTTGGGGATTTCAGAGAGGTCTTTGGCCAACTTTGACATTCTCTTTGCATGGCTGAGCCTGGTGCCAGCCAGCTCAGGGAGGGGGAAGAGCACTGACTTGTAACAAAAGCAGCTCCACTTTGGTGGAAAATTGGCAGGTTTTCCCCAGCTGCATCCCCTCAGTAAGGATGCTGAAGGGTAGGAGGCTTTTGCCACCTGCTTCTGAGCTGGGTGTGAAGCAGCAATTTCTTCCCATCTCCTTTGCTAGCATGAGCTCTTCTGCTTGGGCAAGAGGGGCTTCAACAGGGATGCCTGTCCACTGCGTCCTCTACATTTCTGCTGGCTTCCCAATGCTGCGTGGCCCCAAGAGCTCCTGAAAGAGGCCATGAGATGGGTGGGCAACACATCTATCTAACAGGACCAGCATTTGGTTTCCCAGAGGATCTGGCTGGGAACAGCTAAACTGACAGCTGTACAGACCTCTCCATCTTCAGAGCAGGCCTTGGCTAGAGCAAACCCGATCAGGGTAGTAGAGATGAAAGGTCCTCTCTGCAGGATGAAAAGACAGCCCCTCTCTCCAGCTGAATTTCCTATCTCTTACCATGCTGGGGGTGTTTAGAGATGCCAGGCTTCAAGAGCTAGTAACAGGAGACCATGCTCAGGTGCCCCTCATCTCCTGCTTCCCTGTTTCCATCCCTCCTTGCCTCTGGCATGAAGTACTTCCCAATGCAAGAAACGGAGAGGCCATGGGGCTGTGTGATACCAGCAAAGCCACGTCCTGTAATGAGGATGCAGCCTCACACAGGCTGTCAGGCTGAGGTGGTCTCAAAGGAAGGTTGAGATCTTAAACATCTCCTTGACACCCCCGGCAAAAATCTGCTTTCACAGAGGGAGATGCTTAAAAGACTTACCATAGCAAGAGGGAGTCTGACCGAATGAGAGGAGTTTCACAACCTTTTGTGCAGTAAGACAGCAGCACAGATGAGTGAAAGCAACCGGGAAATCAAAGCAGAGCAAGGGAGTGCTCAGGGGTTCCTGCATCCCTCCATGACAGAGGGCTGGCAAGGGAGCCCTCTTCAAAGGCAGGCATCTGGAAACAACACACCTGAAGCCCATAGTAAGCTGTTCCCCCCACCACCACCCCAAGTGCAATGGGTAACAGTCCAAACCCAGCTCCCCTGCCCTTCTCCTCCAAATCACCCTCACCTACCTTCTCATTTGCAGTCAGAAGAACAGGGGTCAGACCAAAGCCCCTCCGAGCCCCATATCCTGAGTCCAGCAGCAGCCAGTTATAGTTGCCTGGGGAAGAATAGAAGAGTAAGGCCAGCAAGCCAGGATATTTCTTCCAGATACTTACCGTCCTCCCACAGTTTGCACCTCAGGGACAGAGGTGTTTCTGAATATTTAGTAGCCCTTGGTGGATTTCTCTACCACAGGCTTAATCCTTCATATTACTGCAAAGCTCAGGCAGCCACCTGGCCTGTGTCCCCTCTAAAAACTTCAGCCGGTTTCTGCTGTTGTAGTTCAAATCTGGGGCACAGCTTTCATGCAAGCTGCAAAAAGGCAAGCCAGCTACAATGTGGTGAGATGGGGTTGCATGCTGTCAAAGCCAGCTGCAGAGGTTTGCGAGGTGACAGTCCAGACCCCACAGGTAACTCCAGAAAGGTTGGTTTAATGCTAGCAAATGACATTGTCTCCTCTGTGTTATTCCCTTCCAGTTCCTCCAGATGATCCTGTCATTATGGGGGGGCCCATCATCAGCCTGAGAGCAGGAGACCCCCTTAACTTGACCTGCCACGCAGACAATGCCAAGCCAGCAGCCTCCATCATCTGGATGCGGAAAGGAGAAGTCATCAACGGAGCTACGTACTCCAAGGTGAGGCAGGATGGGGCTGGGGACAAAGGCTGTGCTCTTCCCTTGCTTCAGAAAGGTGTACCAGGCCTGACGCTGCTCTTCACACAGCCCCAAACCATCTAGGACAGCACCATGCAGAGCTGAGGCTCTCGCCCTACATCACCCCATACAGCCTTCCCCATGGAAAGGCTGGGAGGAAAACAGTCAGGAGGCTGCAAGTGAGCAACCACAGACTGCCACCAAAAAGGGCTCTGGTCTGAATTTGTCTGGCTTTTTGTACCCTCTCACAGCTTATAATTGCCTGGCATGCCACTTCTCCCCCCAAAATCCCACCTGGGTGTGGTGTTAATATTGTGTACAGCACCACACAGCCAACACTGACCTGGCCTTGGCTGTAGCAGAACCTCTGAATCAAAAAGGTGGTGGCAGTGACATATGTCCCCTCCTCCAACTGCAGTTTTCCATGAAAAATTGTCAGGGTTGTTGGCATTTTTTAATTTAAACGGAAAGCCTTTATTGGGTCATAAAGGAAAACATCAAAGAGCAATCAACAGTGTACTCAGAATGGGTACCCGCATGTTCTCCTGTTTATAGATGCCTGATGTCTGGTAAGTGCTAAAGATTCAGCAACACTTGACATTTCTGATGAAAATTTCTAAAGAGCAAAATTCAAGACATAAAATGGGTCAGTTTGCAGCCATTTGTAATGCAAGCAAACTTCAAAGTCAGGAGTCAAAGGCATTCCTCTCAAGCTCCTGAAGATCTTTTAATAAACATTTCACCCTCTGCTACCACTGTGAAGCCTCCATCCAGCCTCATTCCAGCAACATCCTGAGCTGCTTGGAAAAGCAGAAGAGCCAAAACACCCTCCTCTCCTCCCTGTCAGTCTGCAGAGCACACTGATACCTCAGTTAAAGCTGAGCTGCTTCCTTGCAGCCAACGGGTGTGAACAGAGGGGGAAATTGCCCATCTCCCTGCATGCAATGCAAGAGGCAGCGCTAATTAAAGCCAGAGAGAACTGACCTCTCCCTCTCTCAAATCAAGTGGAATTAATTAAAATTCAGGCCATTGACATGCAGTTGTTTATAACTTATCCCATTCACCCCAAGCCTTCGTCTCCACTGTAGACTGCTCAGACCTGGCCCTGGGGAGCCAACATTTAAGCCCTTTCCCTTTCAGGCCCACAAGTAGTAGGTAGCAGAGAAGGAAGAATGCCCTTTATTTTTCTTTAAAATATTTCCAACAAAAATTCAGGCTGCACCTCCATCTCACATGCAGTACAGCGATTTCCATGGCATTTTAAGCTGCTGTCAGGTATGATCTGGGAGGGGAGTCCTGTTCTGCATGGGGGAAACATCATCCCCTCCTCCTGGGGTCAGGAGAACCTCAGTTTGAGGCTGAACTTCAGTTTCTCCTGACTTACTGGAGGTTTCCATGAGGCCCTTCCACAAACACATCCCTGCCACAAACAGGGAAAAGCAATGCTCCAGGGCCAGGCATGCACAGGGGTGGTCAGCCAGCACCAGCCGCATCAGCACTTGTCACCTGAAGCACCACAGTCCCCACACATACACAGGAAATCCAGACTTGATCATTTTTGTGGCTGTCTTAACCTTGTCATATTAAAAAAAGAAAAACAGCCTTCAGAAAACCTAATGGCCAATTTTAGACATTTTTAGAATGGGAGGTTTTGATTTTTGGCATCTGAGAAACCTTTCTCTTTTGAAGCTCCCTTTAATATCATTCCTCAATTCTCTTCTTTCTGCTTTTTCAAGAAAACTAAAACCCAACCCAGATTTCATTTGATCTAGATATTCCAGTCAACCAAGAAGAAACCATGTTCAGGTTACTGATTGCCTGAAACCATTTATACGGAGTCAGAATTTCTTTGCTTCTCTGAATTTCCAAGCCACCAACTGATTAATATGCAGCCCCCCTGCAATCACAGCCAGGCAGTACACAATAGCCACAGCTGACTGAAACCCCTATGCTTTCCCTGATCCCTATTGAAGGGGACAGGGAATGGTCCCTATAGCCACAGGGAATATTACAGGATCCTGCAGGCTTTGGAGGCTAACCCAAAACTCAGGGGCACTGCAGGGGAGGAGGTCCTGCCCAGGCTTAGGGCTCACCACATCCTCAGCAGCAAAAGCGGGGCTGTTCCACAAAGGAAGGGCACAAAAGGTGACAACAAGGCAAGCACAGGGCAGCATCCTTACCACCAAGGGCACAGAACAAGGGGAGCAGAGCAGGTTTGGTGGTCACAGAAGCATCGGCCACAGTGCAGCAATCTCCAGAAAGTCCATAGCGCTGAGGCAGCTCTGAAGTCAAGCCAGGAAATCTAGTCTACATCACCACACCTAAAGCAGGGTTTAAGCTAGAGCCAGTTTAAATACAGCTCCTGGGCCTATGGGTGAAGAGCTCTTGGGTAGAGTCCCCAGATGAGGTTCGTCAGGGAAATTAAGTACTGTTGGTGCACTCAGGCCCTGATGATCACATACTAATAGGTCTTGGTCCTACTTCTCTCCAGCTTCTGGGCTGATAGTGGTGACAATTTCTCAGCACCGTTCCTTGTCTAGCATACCTGAGAGGCGCAAACCTGTATGCATGAACACTGCGTCACAATGAACCCAGGTGGTGAAAGCATTAGCCTTGCTGCCATATGTTTATAATTTGATAAAGCACTCGTCTTACATTGTGAGGAGGAGACTTGAAGGATACAGCCTGGGAGAGAAAAACTGCCTGGCAGGGTCCGAAATACGTAGTTAAGGGATGGGTGCATCCGTGGGCATTTACCACTGTTATCAACAGCTGGGAAAAGCTGTGTTTCTGGCATTTCTGGTCCCTGGATGATGTTGATAAACCGGAGAGAGGTCAGAGGAAAGCCCAGAGAATGATTAAAAGATTGAAAACCGTGCAACACCTTGACAGTCTCCAAGGGCTTGATCGGTTTAGTTTACCAAAGACAGGGGTACAAGGTGCTGTGACCACGGTCTGTAAGAATGTGCAGGAGGATTAGGAGTCTGATAAGGCAGGGCTCACCGATAAAGGCATGGCAGGGCACCACAGCTGGAAAAGTCAGATAAGTCCAGGGAAGAAACAAGGTGCCAAGGCTGAGCAGACAGAGCTGGTTAACCACTGCTGTACCAGACTCGAGGTTTTGGATCTCCGGCATCCTCTGATCCCCATCACAGTGATCACCAGCATGAGGCAAGCCAGAGTGGTGATGATTTACCATGGGCTGGGCTGGGCCACTGCACAGCAGCCAGGGACCCATGGCCAGGATCAGTCCCGTGCTGCTGGCAGCCAGCATCAGCACTCATTGCTATGTAAAGTGGCCCGGGCAGCTTTTTGCACTCACCTGGCATAGATGCAGAAGGTGACAGCAGGTTCAGGAAACTGGTTGCCCTATCTGTGCCCCAGCTCACTCTTTCCTGGGACAGTGGGTGCCATGTGTCTCGCTGGAGTCCCAGGCACAGCAAGGCTGGAGGGAAGCAGATGGGAGTTAAGTGCCCAATTCCCAGGGAAGTGCAGTGAAATTTGTCTATGCTATTCCCCTAAGGCTTCTTGGCAGATTCCAGCCAGAGGAACTGTTATTGCAGAGAGCGCTGCTTGGCTGCGAAACTCGTATGAGTGAGGGCTAGCTGTGCGTGTGCAGAGCCTGCCACGACCCTCGGCCAGGAGAAGCAGCCCCTCTCCTGTAGGAAACTGCCTTTTCTCATCTCCGTTTCTCCTCCCACAGACACTTCTCCGGGACGGCAAGAGGGAGAGTATCATGAGCACCCTTTTCATCGCCCCCTCCGACATTGAGAACGGGGAGAGCATCGTCTGCCGCGCCACCAACAAAGCCATTCCCAGTGGGAAGGAGACCTCCGTCACCATTGATATCCAGCGTGAGTACACGGCTGGCTGAGCTACCTTGGGGTACTATGTGATCTCAGCGTCCCTGCTCTCTCTATCGCCGCCCCAGGGCTGCCCACACGGGGCTGACTCCAGTCAGGAGCGGGATGCTGGGATTTGAGTGTTTCCCTCTACTGGGATTTACTGGTACATTGATACAGTGAAGTCAGAGACAGGAGATCGCATCTCCCCTGAGCTTCCTGGGGCACCAGATGGACACGAGCACCGACAGGGACAGGCTGCTTCCCAGCTTTCATGCCTTGTGTCCGTCGTTTTGAGCAAAAGCAGCACCAGCTGCTGTGCTCTGCGTGGCCGGTGGCCGTTGCACGTGGCCTGACTGTGTGCCCTGATCTAGGCCCTCTGGGGTCTTTGGAGCAGGGATGGATCCCAAATGGTTTTGGCTGAGCAAGCAGCATCTCTGGACACGGCCAGTAGCAGAGATAAGGCTCATTAAGAGTTCTGGTACAAAAGCACATGTTTCCAGTCTTACAGGCTGTACAACAGTAAGTTTTTTGTATTGTTCTCCACTGAGATAGCATGTTAGACACCTAATCGGTGGGAAGTCTCCCTCCCGTGAAATACAGCTAGCGTCAATCACCATCTGCTGGGGACAGGTGTGTGTCGAGAGCCATATCATTTACCCTTTACTGTAAATCCATGAAGCAAAATCTTCTTTCCTCAAAAATTCACGTTTCACAGATCTCTTCCCTCCTCCTCTGCAATAGCTGTTGCTCTCGGGCTCATCCTGACCTCCCTCCAGCCGGGCTTCATTTGCACGCACAATTCCTGCAGCTGTATTTACCAACAGTTTGCAAATGCAGGGTGTTCAATATTAGCATGCCAGCTGCTTTCCAGAGTCCAATTAAAACTGGCTGAACAAACTCAAGCACAGCAGAAAATTCACCATTTAAGACTTCCAGCTTTTGCTGCTGGAAGATTAACAGGCTCTTGGGTCTCTGGATAGCATGTCCTGACAGAACCGGCCAGATAAAATGAGATAATAGCATGGGTTATTTCACAGCCGGCAAACAGTTACAATAGCTGGAGACGCACACGCATTCTCACAAACAACGCAAAGCCGGAGACATCATTACACTGTGCTGTACAGTGTGGGGCAGGAGACGTGAGCTGAATCCCTGAGCCTGATGGAATCCGCTTTGAAAAGAGAAAGACCCAATAAAGAACACCAATTTCCACTCCGAGCCATTAAATACTCCATGCTGTGAAAGTAATAATAATAATATCCTACCCAGCTATTAAAAGTATGTTGTTCTTAATGGGGTCTAATGAGGATATCAATTTTGCAGTGCTGGATGGGTGATGGAGGGATAGAAAAATACCAAGATGCATTAACTAGCCTGTGGTGGGGTGGATTTTGTCCCTTCTTGGATGCAAGAGCCTGCTCTAGCTGCTGCCCAATCCATGAGGTTTCCGTCCCAACCTGTAATTGGCTGTTGGCAATTGCCTGTTTTCCCTTTGCAAAGAGCTAAAGGTACTTTTCTTGAGCAAAAGTTATCTGGGCCATTCCTGGGGAATTGTCCTTGCAAAGGCAAGGTAGAGCGCATACCCCTCTGCACCACCCCAGCGATGAAAGGAGGTCCTTCCCATGGGTCTTCGTCCAACATCTAGCAGAGAAGCAGCACTTTGGGAGGAAAAAAGAAGTGGTTTCTGCAAGAATAAGGAAGGAGGCAGCAGTTGTTGGCTGGTAAGCTTTCCCCAGCCTGGCACAACCTGCCGCATTTCACCCTGGAGCCTGCACATCTCCACCTCCACTGTTCATACCATAGCAAGCATTGCCCAGCTGCACGGTTTGAAAGAGATGGCCTTGCAAAATAATCCCAGGGAACCAAAAATAATCCCTCCCAGGAAGCCACAGCCTGGTAAATCACTCCTACTGCTTTCATTTTCTTTTGCAACTCAAAAGAACATCAAAAATGCTCACACGCAGCAAAGAAACACCAGGGTGGGGGTTATTTCCTATGCAGGGTGTATGCGCATGGTGAGAGAGAATATCTTCTTTCAGCTGATGCAAAGTTGAAGTTTGGCTCCCATTAATCTCATGCAGGCACTGCCTGACCATTTTAGCAGCAATGAAATAGCTGAGTCATAAAACCCTCCCCTCCCCCAAAAAAATGGGGGGGTGGGGGGGAAGAGGAACTGGAAAAAAAAAACCCCGAGCAGGGTCTGTAATGGAAACGCTAAGCAACTCCAGCTGGAACATCTGTTCAATGTGATTTCCGTTCCACCAGCCACATCAAAGTCAGCCTCCTGTGAGTTATGTGCAGAACATCACAAGTGGGATTAAAATCATGTTTAATAGTTTGATATGCCATAAACTATTTATACTGCCAGAGCCCAGTGGCTCTATGGAAATGCACATCCAGCGTGCCGGGATGGGGAGGAGCAGGGTTATTGCTTATCCAAAGCCATTTGCTCCAAGCCTCTGCACACACATGTGCAGTTGCTCATTTTTGCACCTTTTTTTTTTCATGGCAAGAAGGGATTTTGACCGCATCTGTGTTTCTTGCAGGAGGTGGGAGTAGGAGAAAAAAAGCAGAGGGTCTGTGGACCAGGGTGATGAGCAAAATGAGAGCCACATCACTGTCGGAGGGTCTCTTACTGTGTTTATCCTTGTAGCACTGGAGTGTTTGATTCCCCTTTGTGCTTCCCACCGGGGTGTGTGAAAGTCCAGAGCTGAAGAGGCATCTTGGTCTGCTTCCAGCTCCTCGTTCCTCCTCATTTGGCCCACAGGCTGCTTTTGGATTCAGGGTAGAGGTTTGGAAGGGCTTGTCTGGGGGTCCGGAGGGGAGAGGAGCATGGCGAGGGATCTGCACCTGGCAGTGCAAGAGCCAGCACGGTGCCTGCAGCCTGGGGAGCTCAGCCGGTGACCCCAGCGATCATTTCCCAGGTGCTAATTTAAACTAGCGGGAGCTGAGGGGTTTGCTCAGGTGCCTCGCTGACTGCACGACCGGCGAGGAGCGACGCTGATCCCCTGGTGCGAGCGTGCTTGCGGGGATACGCGGTACCTGGGCACAGGAGCATTTGCATGCACGCTTTCCTCCCGGCCTCCTGTAGGCTGGCTCTATCTGATTCCATCATTCAAATTAATTACAAGAAGCCAGGCAGGAATTATAATTGTAACCGAGTGGAATTACATTCTGATGAGTTCCAATTTGTGTCTTCTTTTTTTTTTCTTCTTTAAAATACCCCAAAACACACTCGCACACACAAACCCACGCTATCCGCAGCACCCGCCGCCTCGCGGGGAAGCTACTGCAATATTAGAAAGCCCCAATCCCATTTGTGAAAGGCAAGATCAAAGACTTTAATTCATTTCCTTTGCTCTTTTTTTTTTTTTTTTTTTTTTTTTTTTTTCCTTTTTAATCTCCTTTTTTTTTTATTTTGAGTGCAGGAGGGAGCCGGGCTCATTTTAATACAAAGAGGCTCCTCTGTAAATCGTAGGCACAGCTACTAAACCATCAAACAATGGGGAAGCTACTAAAGAGAAGTGTGATTCATACTTAACAAAAGAAGGTGATTAGCTGTTGTTGTATAACAATAGGGAAGTGTCAGGATGCCTGCAAATGAATTAGGAGCCCACTATATATCTCTGGGCTGTTATGTTAGGGAAGCTCATTTATATTCCCAACTGCGCCCATCTTTATTGTCATTTGAATTGCACATTTTAAAATGAAATTAGGGTAAATTGAAAATACCTATAATTTCCCCGTCATAATTTCCTATCAAGAAGGCAGGTGGCTTTGCTTGCAACAAAGCGGGGCTCTGGCTGGGTAAATATCACAGGGCCTAATGAGGTGGGGACGCAGCGGAGGAGGAGGCACTGCAGCACGCCGGGGGACTGCAGCACACCGCCGGCCAGCCGCCTTCCCTTCTTCTGTGTCGCCCAGGCTGCCGCCCAGCCAAAATCGCTGCCGAGGCCACCTGGGAGACTCCTCTTTCATCCCCAGCTGGTGGCCTTGCTGCAAGGATGATCCCAACCCACCCCACACCTCGCAGGCTGGAATACCGCAGGGCTGCTTTGGATGCTGTCCTGCTCTCTCGGCACACGGACAGGCTTTCTGCTTTCCTCGCCTCCCCTGAAGCTCTTGCCGGTGCCAACCCATCCCGTGCCTTTGCGGACAGCATTGCTTTTTCCTCCTCAGCTCCTCATACGCGTGAGGTTTCACCCGTTGCCATTACCTTTGCAGGGTGGTACCCAGAAGAGGGGTGGCACTCAAGCTTTTCTCTCATCAGTATGCCCAGTTAGAGCCCGTACCCTCCAGCAAAGGCATTGAGCAGTTGCCACAGGGGCATGTCTCTCTAGCAGGACCCTGACTTGCGTATGGTAGATGAAGCTGGTGGAGGGGGAAGCCGTCAGGGAAGCTTTCATCCCTAATGAAACACAACGACATTCCTTGGGCTTGCGTTAGAGCCGTGGCTTCACAGCATCTGAGCGGTACATCAAGCATCATACCTCCCCCAAGCCCTGTGAGGCTGACCCCATTCTCAGGCACTGGGCTCCAGGATGCCCACCCGCATGGGATGCTAAGGGAGGTCCCCTGGGCTGGTGGGTACCAACCAGCTTCACTTCCCTCAGGTCAGCAGAGATGCTTGGGCGCTGGGCGGGAGGGTGGCTGCTCAGCTGCAGCCTTTCCCCTTTCTCCAGCTGGGAAGGACGTTGCCAAGATATTTAGGAAGGGGAGAGGGGCAGCAGGTGGAGGTGAGCGCATAACATGTCCTATTTTAGGATACGCTGCATCAGACTCCCACCTCAAGGGCAGGAGAGCCCCTCAGCTGGATCAATGAGCTGGCCTCAGCTCCTCTCCACAGCCCCAATACAGTCTGCAACAGGACAGCTAGTTCTTCAGACACCTAGAAAACCTCTCCGCAAAGCCGTTTCTTTCTGCTTTTTCCCTCAAATGAAGTCCCATCCTTAAAACCTAAAGCTGGAGGTCTAACACCCCCTCTCAGACATCATGAAAAATTAAAACAGCTCTGGGTATTCTTATTCCCCATCCAAACATTGCACCCTTTTCTCTTCTCCTTTGCTTTCGTCGGTTCTCTCCTAAATTTTGTTTGCTGCTAAAGCGTTTAGATGCTTATCATGTAAAAAGAAGAAAAGAAACCGAGCACCAGTTGGAAGAACCAAAAGGCCTGTGACACCAATAAGGACTTGGCAGAGATGATTAGGCTGATGAAAGAGCAGAAATGCCACTTTTAAGTTAGCGGATAGACAAAAGATCATCATTACACAGCAAGATATTAAATGGGAGCTTTTCAAAGCAGGCAAGTTTATTTCCTTAAACGGGAATCAGAGCCTGCATTAACATTTTTGAAGTGAAATGCTACATCAAATGGTGTGCATGGCTCCCTTTTCTGTCTTATTTACAGAAGCCCTCCAAGACAAGTGCAGCGTGCTTGACATGAGCCTGTCTTACAAAGCCCTAAACATTATATCACAGCATCAAGGAGTCTCAGGGCTTTTGCCGTGTTTTCTTATGACCAACTTTTGCTTTCCGGACTCAGAAGCCTGGCAGGCAGCAGGCGAGGGGATGCTGTGCCATGTCGTCGGGTCGCTCATGGGCTTGTCTCTATCTTTTTGCAGACCCACCCTTGGTGAACTTGTCCGTGGAGCCGCAGCCAGTCCTAGAGGATAACACTGTGAAGTTCCACTGCTCTGCCAAGGCCAACCCTGCCGTCACCCAGTACAGGTAACGTGGCCGCCTCGCTCGCCAGCACCCCACATCTCACTCCAGCCCTCTGTTGAGAGCTTCTCATGTTCCCCACTGTGCAAAGTTATTTCCTCCAGGTGACCCAAGAGCGCTCAGCAGCTCTGGCTGCGGTTTCAGGTGGCTATTTCACTTGCTCCCATGTTTGTCGCTGCTTGGCGGTTGTGCTAGCTCATCCCATGGCCTCTGCTGTCCTCCAGGCGAGGGATGCACTGGCTGGAGCCAGACACAGCCCCCGATCCCTGCAGAGCAGCAGTGACCTGCTGTGGCGTGGTCCTTTTCCCAGCATCCCCGCTCCAATGGCTCCCCGATGCTGCTCCTGGCTTGATGATGTTGTTACATGTTGAGAGGCTCCAATTGCCTCCGCGTTAGGCCGTCTGCTACGTTTTGCTGCATGCAGCAAGTCCTTGGTCAGAGATTCACTGGCGCTTTGGAGTGGATTAAGAGGCCTGGCAGCGAGCTGGCGGAGCCATCTGTTTGGGGACATAACGAGCAAAGCACGCCAAGTGAAAAGTCTATTATGGGAAATTTTCTTTTTTTTTTGCATACTCTTTTATGATTTGAACAATACAACTCCATCGCCATCTCCGTGTAACCCTTAAGCAACTGCCAGAAGCCTCTCTAACCCTAGCAGCGTGGAGCAGAGCTCAGAAGGGGCCAGAGCAGAGGTGCCTGGGCTGGAGATGCGGGAGGACGTAGGGGATGGGTTCTCCTTGAGTGGGACATTCTCCTTGAGTGGGTAGGGTCGTCGTTACCACCTGGGATCTTCAGTCAGTGCTCCAGTGTGCTCAGGGCAGGGCACGAGCTGTTGAGGGGCTCAGTTTGGCACTGATTGAGGCCATCACGGGAGGAGAAATTGCATCACTTGCAACTGCAGTAGGTGGGCAGAAGGCAGTGCTTGGGGCTCCTCGCCTGCAGCGCTATACTGAGTCACTCCCAACCCACCCTTGATCGCTAGTCATCAAGATACTGCAGGGTTGGACGAGGCCAAACCCTGCAGTAGCAAGGCTCATTGCTCACTGTGTTGCATTTAGTCAGTATTGTTCACTGCAGAAGATCAGCAGATGGCTCTGCACCGAGAGGAGTGGCTGTCGTGGGCTTTTGGGTATGGGTCTGAGGGCTGCTAGCATTAGGAGCCCCCCTTCTCTCAAAGGTTTCTCGGTCTAAGCAGACAAAACTATGGGTATGAAAAGCGGGGTGGGTTATCATCAGATTTGGGGAGGGGAGAGAGCATCGTGCTCAGCCTCCTGGCTCCAGCTCTTGGCCAGGAGGGCCCGTGTCTGAGCCAGCGCTGAGACATTTCACAGCAACCAGGTACGCCCCCGTTCCACCGCTGCAATCAGCCGCTCATCACTCCTGCCTTGAAGTTATGAGCACGCACGCACAGGCGTGCAATCAGTTCTGTTTTTGCAACAGCGTCAGTTGATAATAACAGAGGAGGCACCTCCGGGGACAGGTTACCATGACCCGCCTCCTGTTAGGCTCGTACAGCTTAATTAGTACAATCGAGTTTGCTGGTAGGAACGATTCCTTCCGGCTGGATATCTGCTATCAGCACAACAAAGCAATAATTGCGTTTCTAGTTACACAGAAGAGTTATTAATTTGAGAAGTCAATTAATGTCAAAGATACAAATAGCCCTGTTTTCATATTTACAGTTAGGAGGAAAACGAAGTGTGTGACAATCTGGGGAAGGACCTGGGCAAACATCCCACGTGGGTCTTACTGGTACAGTCAAAGGCAAAACAACCACCTTTGGCCAAGGAACCAGATGGTGGCAAGAGCCTGGCAAAATTTCTGCTCAGAGACGGGGCATCTAGCCTGACCCTCAGCAACAGGGACTTTCACATCATCCCTGAACCCACCCTGGGCTGATCCCCTTTACAGTGGAGCAGTCCTGAAGGCTCCCATCTAGGTTTTCTCCTTCCTCTCGGATGCTTCCACCTTCTGGGTATGTGGCTCCCCCTGGCCAAAACAATGCCGGATTGCTTTTCTCCACCAAATAGCCGCCATGCTTCTCTCGTCTTTGGAGCCGTCTCGTTAGCGCAGGGTTTTTGCTGGCCCCTGTAGTGGCAAGTGTGCCCGCAGCCCTCTTCTTTCCTTCTCGCCCATCCCAAGGCCACGCGTCTTGTCACCCTTCCCTGACCATCGGGATTTCTCCTTTTCTGCAAAGTGCTTTGTGACTCTTTTCATGATGGACTTTACTATCAAAACTAATGGCACGGTTTTTTCAGGTTATGCTTTCACATAAAAGGGACTTTTGGGGGGAAGAAAAAAAAAGGCATGAAAAATTCAAGCAGTTTGGGTTTCTCATTACTTAAGTTCCCTTGACATGTTAACATCACACAAGGCTTTTTCCCTACCACTGTGACAAGCAAACAGGATTCAGCAGTGCTCAGTGGGGCTTCCTTCCGCTTAGTGGCTGTGATTGATTGGCAGGGGAGATTTATTTCCCTTCCAAAAGATCCCAAAGCTCTTCACGAACTATGAAAAGGCAGCAGATGTTTTGGCACGAAGCTTGGGAGTCCTCCTGAGTGGGACATCCAAGCAAGGAGCCCCTTGCACTTCGCTTCTGCCTAGGGGGGAAGGTGGGTAAAGGAATGGGATGCGTAAAGCCCCAGGACTGAGATACTTGGTGGTGTGAAAAGGCAGAACATGAGCTCAATGTCATCCTCAGGGCCACTTGGGGCCCCGTCACTGGTGAAAATCAACTTATTCTGCCTTAAAAACAAACAATAGAGAGAAAGTGTGATTTATTTTTTTTCTCCCTGGGGAGAGAACTGCTCTAGTATATCTCCTATGGCTTCCTTCATCCTCAGATAGAGATACTAGATCTTGGTCTTCAGCCGACATTTATTTTTAATACCTCCCAATGTTTGTCAGTAAACAGCTCTGAACACAAAGGAAAAATGTCTAAACAACATAAATCCCCTTTTCTGGGCATAAATCCACAGCCAGCTCCGCAGGACCATCCCTGCTTTGAATACACGAGCAAGCTGTCACCTTGTTTGAATTTGCAAGGGGTGATAAGTTTTGCACGGCACTTGCACCCTGGATTTTTCTGGCTGGGAAAAGCAAGTGAGGTCAAGCATCTCACCCAAAGGCTTCACCCAAAGATGCTCAGCTGGGAAGCATCCGTGAACTGTGCTGCTCGTTAGCAAGAAGCCACTAAGTCAGCCTTGTGGTCCTGCCGACCTGGGGTTTTAAGCACAGACCCTTCACTCTCTTTGTTAGGGTGGTAAGGGAAAAGAAACAAAATTCAACACAATTTCCCAAGAGGCAAAAATCCCCCTCTGCCTTTTTGCAACCCCCCATAGAGAATATAGTTTTGATGAAATCAAGGCAGCTGCTTTTTCCTTAAGAGGTTTTCTTTGTGCTCTCTTCTATAATACATCACATACGCGTATTTTTTAATGCAAGGAAAACCTGGTTAGAAAGGACACCTCAGAGCGATCTGCTCCCAGAGCCCGAGTGGAAAGTTACAGCCTGCGCCACATCTTCTCTTTTTGGGGCCGGGGGTGGGGGGGGGGGGGGGGCGGTTAATGACATTTTGTCAAAATTGACAGGTTTCCGTGAAATGTTTGGCCTCAGTGGCATTTTCTAATGGGGGGAAAAAGCCAGAACCCCTCTGCCTTAAAATTCGCTGGCATCTCATGATGTTGGGGGGCAGACAGGGCTGGGGCAGGGTGTCCTTTGCTGGAGACACGGTTCCTCTGCTCCTTTTCTTAGCTAAGGACACCCTGCAGCTGAAGCTGGAGCTGAAATCCCAATCTTCCTCCCTTACTGGCAGCCAGGATTCCTTGACAAGGAGCATCTTTTTCCCCAGGGGCATTTGTTCACCCACGATGTCACCTGGGCTGTCACTCGCTTTTGGACACGGGAGAGGCCGGTGTCACCAAAAGCAAGCGGAGGGAGTCGGGCAGAGGACTGGCGAGGCATCGCAGCGATGCGTGAGCAGGGTTTTTTTGGCATAGGGATGAATTAACCCTGGCAGCAGGGTTTTTGGTCATTTGCCTGTTTTCCCTCTCACCGTATAGAGCAATCTTTGCACAGACATATCCTGTGGCCCCTATGGGGTCTTATACCCCAACTGGCCCGGGTTTATCCCACCTCTGCTTGGGAGCATGTTCCCTTTGCAGCTAAAGAGCAGCTCAGCCCACCGAAACGCTGCTCCACAGCTCCTTGCTGCTGCCGGTGCAGCATCTTCTACTCGAGAAAGGCTCAAGGAGACCTTGGGCTGCTTGGCAGCACCTCCGTGGAAGTGTCCCCATCTGCTTTAGCACCGTGGACATGGGGCTGAAAGCCCAAAGAGGCTCCCTGGTGTCCCAACAGTGGTGGGGGAAAGCTGCCCCTTCCTCTCCCCTTGCCTCAAGCCGCTGCCTGCTTCTGCCAGTTCGTTTGCAGGCAGAGCATCACGTAGCCACGGTGCCAGGCTGGAGGAGCAGCGGCAGCAAACGGCTCCACCAGGCAGCGAGCATATGTGCGGGCAAATTGCGCCGCCTCGTCTTCCTCTAATAACACACTTCCCACGCGCCTCTGCCTCTCGGTGGACAATTCTGGGATGGGGAGGGGGGATTTGGGAATTTACTGACTTTCTTTTGCTGCAAGCAAACAGGCAAGAAAGGGAAAGGGAGAGAGAGTAATTAGCTGTCGCCGTTGTTCTGCCACCTGTGATGGCGGGTAAAATTAATGGAAAGGAACAGAAGTCGGGGCTACGTGAACCGACTCACAACCAGGACTCCTCTTTGCTCACTTCAGATCTCTCTATTTGCCAATCTTCTCTTGGCTTTTGATGTCTGTTGTGTGTCTGTGGGGTGTTTTTTTGCTGTTATTATTCATCACTCGCAGTAAGAAAGAGAATCTTTAAAGTGGCAGAAGAAAATGGGAAAGTTTAATATTGCAGGAGGCAGAGTCCCTCAGCCTTTTGGGCTCCTCCGATGATGGTTATTTTTGCAGAGCGATGGGGAGTTGGTACAGGCAGGGCAAAAATGCATATCTCACTCTTGCGCATTGATACAGTGCTCTCACCCCCAAGGCTAGCAGAGACCTTTGCAAATAATGTTATCTTTGTAGTCACAGGGAGGGGGGACATTTCGAGCCACCCTCCAGCATCAGCTGCAGTTCTGGGGACCATTGCACTTCCAAAACAAGGCGTGGGACTGACGGACAAACAGACGTAGATGGAGAGAGCTATCCCTCCCCAGCTGCTGCAAGGTGTCTGGCTCTGGCGTTGCGTATGGCAGCTGTGAACAGCACGCACAGCTCTCCATAAATGTGTGGGACGTGGCAGAAGATCCAGCTGATGCTGCAGCAGAAGCAGAGGTCAGGAGGAGCTGGGAAGCATTGATTTAACAGCCACCCAGGGATGGTGCTACCCCACTTCTTCCTCATCCTCTAGCAGAAGTGGGATTGCACTTTGCGCAATCCAGGCAAGCTCCACTTGCCCCTGTTGGGCCGAAGCCGAATGTGCCACCTGCCCAAATATTGGTGAAGATCTTCCTGCATCAACCAGTTTGGTGAACTGCAGCTGCAGGTTAGGGCTTGAGCCACACCATCTTCCCAGATCACAGGGTGCCTGGTCAGGCTGTGCCGGAGCTCGGAGCCAGCCCACAGCATCCCTCTGTCCTCAGCCCCACCGTCATCGCCGACACACCGCGTGGCTCGGCTTGCGGCAGGAGCGTTGTTTGTTTGCTCACTCAGTGGGCTCCGGTCTGTAGAAAAGACCTTGTTTGGTAAACAAGGTTTTATCTTTGAACCAACAGCATGCTGTCACTCATCAAATATTAATCCAAACTCAACTGCTTCTTAAAGAGGTTTTCTTTAAAGGTGGTGGGGCTCAAGCACACCTGATGGGAAGCAGTGTCCTAGCCTCCCTCTGCCTTTGCGCTGGGGAAAACAAAAAGATATGACTTGTTGCTGTTGCAAAGGGGCTACAACAGGCAAGAGATCCAGTGCCGGGCCCGTTCCTCCAGCCTGCTCCGCAGGGTCCTGGCTGTGGTGGGGATGCAGGGTGGCATTTCCCACCCAGCCTTAGGGAAACATGTGGATGAAGAGCCCCAGAGCCTTCAGTAGATCTGCTGTCTCCAAGGATCGTACAGCATGCCCAAGTACAGGTCTGTGAGCATTTTGGCTGCTGGTCTTGGGAGGGAAAAGTGACAGGTTTGCTGGGGTTCAGGTAGATGTGGAAAAATTGCACCTGATATCGAGGAGCTCTGAGAAGAGAAGGAGAAAATAATAATATGCATCAGCTGTGCTTTGGCCTGCCTGTCTTACACTGTGCCATCTCAGAGGCATTCGTTCCATGGGGACGCATTCCCACATTTTGTTTTAAAAAACCCAGAGGAGAAGTTCAAACTCCACAGAGCGTTGCTGCTCTTTTTACTGTGGGTCTTGTCTGCACAGTTCTGGGACCTGCTGGCATCTTACCAGATTTATTCATGAGACACTTCAGGCTGCCACGGAGAAGTCAAGTTCTCCAAGAGCACGTGCCCCATGTCCTGCTGGAAGCAGCACCGCTGCAGCTTGGAAGTTTGCTCAGATGCTTGAACCAGCTCCCTCGTGGCTTGGCATTGCTTTGCTACATGGCAAAGAGCCAGCGAATAAGGGTGTGTGCTGATGGGTGACATTGGGTGGAAGAGAAGCAAAGCCAGGAGCAGTACAAAACTGGGAGACCCTTATCAAAGGATGGGGAAGGGAAGAGGGCATGAGCAGATGGCCAGCCCTTCCTTGGCTGGAGTGAGTCGTTGCACCTTCACTACCCCAGTAAATGTGGCTGGCTGGACCAACTGATCGCTAGAAGCACATCCATCATCAGTCGATCGGTCGTGGGCTCAACACATAGACCCAAATTCTCCAAAACAGATCCCCAAGGCAAGAGAGAAGATAGAGCCCCTGCCCTAGGCATGTGCTGATAGGACAGGAGGAAGCCCAGAATGAAGGTCAGCAAGTCACTGATTCATGTGCAGTACCCAGGGATTCCCATCCCTAATTCCTTACACTCACTCCTCAGGGATCAGACCTGCTCGGATGGGGTTCTCTATGCCAGAGGTCTGCGTCCAAACCAAGATTCAAGTGAAGGGAGTCAACCCCCATGTCCAGGCAGCGGGGAGAGCTGGGCTGCTAGATGGATGCACCCTGTTTTATTTGACCATGATGAAGCCACATGCTTCATCTATAGAGCTGAGGAATTCAGGTTTTAGGGAGGGAAGTGTCTTGGGAATTGTTTCCTGCTGCCAGGACTATTGAACAGAAGCAGAAATCACCCCAGGCGCTGGGAGCAGATGTTTCTCTTCCAGCTAGCTCTCCATCGCTCCTTCCCTTGGTCAGCTGGGCTTCCAGATGTGCACAACATCTCTGTTCCTGGGTGAAAGGCCAGGGGAAGGCATATTTGAAGTTTAATGCTCTTCCGTGACACCAAAGTTGTCCCTGCCTCATCCATTTAGCTGCCATAGAATATGTTCACAGATCCGTAGGCTGTAAAGGCCAGAAGGGGTTGTTGGATCGTGGGAAGCTGATGCAGAGATTCAGGGCGATGCATTTCATTGGCAACTTTTGACGGAGTAATGGCAAATGATCCATTTAATGGGCACGCCGGGCGCTGCCTGCAGCCAAGCCACAGCAGTGGCCATTTTCCCTAGTCTGGCACTATAAGACCTGAATATATTTTTGTATGGAATTCGGATGGCTTTGAAAAATGTCTCCTGGGAGTTGGTGTGTTTGGTATGTTGCTTGCTTTCTGCCAATTCACGAAAGGCCCAGAATAAAAGTGAACATCCCCCCTGTATCCTGCATTCCCCAGAGCTTCTGATCACTGAGACCACTACCTAATTGGCACATATTTTGCCTCCCCAGCAGTCTCTGCCAAGGAAGGGGGATCTGCAATATTAAGCTCTTATTAAATTACAATCACAGTTCTATTAATATTTAAAAGGGACTGTCAAGGGTTTGAAACACACTACAGAGCAGCCTGCAACTGCAGATAAGGTGTGAAGCTCACGGGCACATGGGCACACTCCGCGACGTCCATCAGGCTCAGTGTCATACTCACAGGGGAAGAATACCCGCACATCTCCGCTGGGGACGGCAAGGGGACCTGGGGCAGCCCCACACGGTCCTGCAGAGCCTCGGGGGTCCCTGCTGACCAGGCTACTGCAGAGAGATGATGTGGGGAGCAGCTCACCAGACCTCTGGTCCAGGCAAGAGGCATCTCAGGATCTTCAGGTGGAACGGTCACTCTGGTTTTGCAGCCCTTTCTTGGCATGCTTAGGACCTTCTTCCCCCTAACCAGCTCCCTCCTTCAGTCCAGCTTGGGGAAAGTGTGCAGGCTCTCCTTGGTTTTGCTGCCTTCCTCCCCCCTGCTCCCATCTGCTCCCTCCTCCTCTGACGGCCGAGGCTGCCGTCTGTCCAGCGGCAGGACGCTGTGAGTCCATATGCCGTCCCTCAGCAGGTTCTGTCACCTCTCCCACTGCCTCCCGCAGCCAAACTCGGCAAGGGAGGCAAGAGAAGCTGGAGCAGGGAAAGGGCCCGCAGGCATTTCACAGCAGCAACGGAATAAATCTAATTTATAGACATAGCAAAATGCAGCTAAAGCGGGAGTTGAAATGAATGCAAAGCACACCAAGGTCTCAAGTTATCGGCACTGTAACATTTTTCCTGACTATCTCTGTTTTCCTGCCCGGGTTTGTCTTTGTAGCTTCCTCCCAGACAACTGGACCTTTGCTCTGAAGTGAAAATGAAAGCTGGGGAAAGAAAAAAATAACGGGAAATGAATTCTTTAGATCTCCTTTGTGATGCATCAGCCCCATCTGCCAGCTCCTTCTGACAGGGAGCGAAGTGTGGCTGGGTGGCAGGTGGAGAGGGAAAGACATGCTTTAAAAAAAAAGTAATGAAATAAAATAAAAGGCACCAATATCCCTGCAGCTGGGAAGCGAGGCTGGGCTGCCTGGGGGGCTCCGCCAAGTCATGCAGCTTCAGGTGAGACCAGGAAGATGAGGTTGGAAGAGCCTCCCTTTGCTCACGGAGGTGTGAGGACAGGGACATTTGTCTTCCCGTTCCCTGCCTTGTCAGGGTAATGGGAACAAGTGGGTGGGAGATGTTTGGAGGCAGCTCGAACTAATTAGGAGAGAGCGTAGAGGAGAGAGAGTCTGATGGCTGGAAAGGGGAAACAAAAAGGGGGGGGAAGGAAAGCGCTTTGTACTCTTGAGCACCACTCCCTGTTGTAGAAATTATTAAAGGTACCCAATTAAATGCGCGATGAAGCAGCCAGCCCAAGCTGCTGTGTTGGATGGAGCTTCTCCAATGGACGGGGATGGCGGATGGTTTTGCTGGCGTGTTCCAGAGGGGCTTACTGAAACATGGGGTGCACCATGGTTGTGGCCTGTCCCATCCCGGCCAGGACCACCGGCATCCCGTTGGGCAGGAGTTGGCAGCCTCACAAGTCTTCCAGACTTTGCTCGTGTCCTGCAGTTTACCAACGTTGGAGTGAATCTGTCTCCAAAGCCGCTCATTTCCAGCAAACTTTGCACCCAAATCTCTGGGTGCCTGCAAAGACCTGATGGTTTGCTACCAAGCAAAGCTGCTAACACTTCTTTTAAGCATCCGTAGGGTTTGGAGAGATCTGAGGGTTGTGTTTTCCCAGCCTCGTTGGTCACCTCTCCTTCGAGACAGGCTCAAGGTGACTGGAAAGGGAGCATCATTGGCTCCTCCGGCCGGATCTCCGCTCCCTTTGCAAGGAGAGGTGGCAGCTTCTCAAGCCTAATTTAGCAGTCTTTAATCTGAGTTATTCCAAACCACACTTGCCACTTCCTTCATGCATTCCCGCAGGATGATGGGCTGATTTCACAGAACGAAAAGCCTTAAGCAAATCTTGTCACACAAGAAAATTGATTTTTCAAAACTGACTTTTACAAGATTACTGGCGTTTTTTTCCCCTCATCTTTCTTCTATATCGTTCCCTTCCAGTCTCACGAGGTGGCTTCAGATCTAAGGAAATTAGAGATGCTGTGACTAAATTGAAAATGTAAAAAGGGGGAGAAGGAGAAAAAAAGAGACACCCAGCACTCAGCACCTCCTCTCCTGCTGCCTCTGAAGGATATGGCTGTGTGTGCTTGTACTTGTGAAGTAGCGGAGATGCCTCCTTCACCTTTCCTACTGCCATAAGCTCCATGAGACGTCAGGAAAGAGTCTGTCGAAGGGTTATGCAAGAATCTCACGGGGAACATCCCCTGATGGGCATTCCTTGGTGAACCCAAGCCGGATCACAGGGGTCTTTTCTTTCTCTCCCTCAATCCCCCCATTTTATTTTCTCTTTCCAAAGAAAAGCAAGAGTTTCCTCCTGCCGCTCGATTCGGAGACATCTCAATGTGTTTTGTTAAAAAAAGAAAAGAGAGGAAGAGTTGCCTTGAAGTCGTTTCAGACAGCTTAAAATATGCTAAGCTTTTGTGTTTCTGCGATATAAATAATGAATCCTCTTACAGCTTCTGAGTCAGGAAAGACATTGATTTAAGAGGCCTTCAGCTCTGAGGTTTTTCTGCTTTTATGCCAGAGGGTGGGGAACATGACCAGGGACAAGCAAGGTGTGATTGATGAGGCAGGGTGTGCAGGAAGATCCCAGGATGGAGACAGGGGTTGCACCCACCTCAGCCCCGCAGGTGCTTTGCTAAAGGATTTCACTTCTTGATTCCCTCTTTGCTCCTTTATTGCTGTTTTCAAGGGTTAGAGGGGGGTTAGGTGGAGGACAAAGCTGTTAGCATCTACTTCTTTCTCGGTCACGGTCTCTGCTCCAGTAAGCCAGTGGTGATTTGGTGATTGCAGTGGGCAGCAGTTATTGTTCATTTGACTAATTCCCCAAGCAGCATCCCTGGAGATGTCTCTGCTTAAAAAAGCTATCAGGATAGCTGCAAAATGTAGGCCAACATGCATGACATGAGTATGAGAAAAGCCAGTGGATGCTGGCATCCCAAAATAAACCCGTTGGGTCCCACTCACCCCCCCAGGAACAAATGTCCCAGTAATTTCCCCCGTACACATGACTGGTCTTGGACAGTGGCAATCAGAGGGCACATCCTGCCATATGTAGGCCGTTGGCATGTGGATCCGCTGCTGAGCTCGGGCAAATGTCGCACAGGCTTGCTCAGCTGGGAAGTCAGGCTGGGTTCATTGGGAAAGAGCAAATCTAGGAGAAAGCAAGGAAAATGTTGGCACAAGCTGAGCTGGGGCAGTTTCTAGCAGGAGAGGCTTTCCTCTGCAAACCTGGATGACTTTGGTAGCTGTGGTGAGGACGTACTGTGCATCCTGAGGCTCCTTTTTGCCTTGCCTGAAGTTGTCTTGGCATGCTTGTTTGGTGTAGACAGCATTTAGCCTTGCAAAGCCCATCCCAGAAAGTCCCAAAAGGGATACTGGTCTCATCCAGTGTCAGATCACGGACTAATAACTCTGTTAACATCAGGTCTTGAAGTTATCCTTGGGTTTCTGTTCCTATGCAAACTCTCTGGAAACTGTTGGCAAATATTAAAGCAAAGGAAGAGCACAAGCTGTTGGCTCTGGATTAGAAGGCCATTTGCCTGTAAAGCATCAAGCAATGCTTATTGCTCAGCTCTGCTTTTGCTATTGAAGTGTGTAATTAAGGACTTAATGGTTTTTACTTCTGGAGATGACTTTTTTTTTTTTTAAATGCTGTTTCTTGCTGGTTTATACAGAAGTCGATAGGTAATCACAAAGCTCTTACGGGTCAGTCTGTTGTACCAGGGTGCAGCCACATTTGATTATTTTCTCATCGCATGGCCAAGAAGACCAGTGTTGTTACCAGGGTGGTCTAAGGGCATTCAAGAGACTTGGCCAAGAACAGTGACTTCAGCGTAAGTCTGGGGAGGGAGAGAGGGAGGGATGGTTGGATTGATGGGTGGTCGGATAGATGAATTTCATAGTGAAAAGAAGAACAGATCTTTTGGTGAACTTGCAACTTTATTCTACTTCTCCACCCGTATTTGCCTGTATATTTGCATTAGCACAACAGGAATGTGTTTCTGGATATGTCATTTATTATTCCGCCTTATGAATTGCCAGATCCCCAAGTTACTCACAGTTCAGCCAGCAGGAGCCCGTGTTGCATTACACAGAAATCACTGCCCTTGGCATCTTCCACAAGAAGGTTCCCACATAATTAGGACTCAACCCGTCTTCACCTGGGGTGCGTGCCTCCTAGCACAGTTGCCTCTGTTGATAATCCTAACTTGAATCATTTGCTCTAGACGCAGTTCAGCTCTGAATTATTAACTGTTCTGGCAGGACTGGCCAAGGAACCTGCCAGAGAAGGAGCTGTGCCTCACACCAACCTGAGGACACGCCAAAATTCAGACAGAGCCTACAAAGGGATTCTGAATGGTGGGATGGCAACAGCAGCTGTCATGGGGAAGGAAGGGCTTTAGGGGGGGACGACTCGATGAGTTTGCTCTGAGCTGGGGCTGGAGAGTCAGGGGGAAATGGCTCAGGCCGATGGGCACCATGTCCAAATCAGGGACCATCACCTGGCTGTTGGTCACCCACCTTGAGGAATTAACATAAACCTGTCCCGAGGTCTGTCTCCTCTCTCCATGCCAGCAAGAGGTCAGCCTGGTGCATGCTGAAGCCCTCTCACACTACAGAGATCAAACCACAAAGCCCTTGAAAACTTCCCAAAATCAAGCCCAGGTCAAATACTCAGAGGAGCTTTAGGAATCAGCCAAGAGAGAGAAAACCCTTTGAAAAGCCCCAGCCACCCGACAGCTCTCTGGCCATGCATGAATCCTGTGCACAGGAAGGCAGGAGCCATTCCTGTCCGCTGTGCCCATCGTTTCTGCCCTGAAGCATGCAGATTAGGTAGCTTCAGTGATCCGAAACATGCGGTCCCAGCCCAGCACCGGCTTCGAGATCCCCCTGGCAGCAGATTTCATATGCTTATGAAGAGCTGGGGCTTCTGTCTCCATTTACCACCCTTTTTTTTTTCCTGCAAACCCCAAAGGAATTGCACAGCGAGGTGTAAAGTTGCAAAGGCCACAAGCACGGGTGATGTATTTTAGGTGAAAAATAAAGAGCTGTAGTAGAGGGAAAGGCAAGTTTGAACAGCTTCACGGCACAGCTTCACTTTGCGCTAAGCAGGAGGATAAACACGGCGCTGGAGAATTAGCGCTTCAACATGCCAGCATCCATAAATCTGGCAAAAGAAATTCTGCTACGGGGGTGGAGTGGGGTAGGAAGACCCCAGAAAGGACTAATCCCGTTAAACGATTTGAGGAAACACAAACCACATGATGAAATTGGATTACCCGATCCACGCAAGAAATAATAGTTAAGCTATTAGTCATGTCTATTGTGTGGTGGGATAAGTCAAGACGATGTAGGCAAGAGAAATGAAATGCAGCATCGCTGCTGAAGGGGTAAAATCCCCCTGGGAGAGGTGACACCTATAAGCTCTTCCAGAACTAAGGGGTGACTCACATCCCCAGCATTTCCCCAGGATAAGCAGTTTTGGCAGCTGGCTATCATAGTCTGCTTCTTCAGCCCCATCTGACTGGTTTTAAACTTTCTCTGCACCTAGCAAAACCCGGAATTTAACGTTAGTAATTTAACTTAAAAAAAAAGTAGTTTTTATATGATCCCATGACTCTGGGGCAAAGGATTTAAGGAGCGGAGTTATTGCAAAAGAGTGTGGACTTGTGAAAGGGGCGGGGCAGAAAAGCATCCATCATGGCAAGAGAAGCACCGAAAGAGGGATTAATGGGGACAGGATTGGTGCACAGCCCTCTTGTGTGAGGGGGTAGAGGAGGAGGGGGGATTTTAAACAGCAGGATTAAAAGAGCGCCAGATCTAAAGCATCTGCATTTTGTTTTGATCTGTCAAGGAGACAGCTCGATTTGCAGAAGGAATCACCCAGCCGGTGAAGTTTTGTGCTTTTCCTTTGAAATAGTAACAGCTTTTCCGTCAGCGTGTCTCTGGTTTCCTTCCGGGGGGATGAGCATCCTTACCAGCCCCTTGTGCAGGGAAGGAGCCGGGGGGCACGGTGGGCTGTACTTTGGCCAACACGTCCCCGCTGCAAACGCCGGTGTCCATAATCCTCAACGGTCTGCCCCACAGCGCTGCAAATATCAGCGACCCAGGCACGTGGTCCAGCATGGGATGCACGTGCACGGAGCAGGTATTAATTCTCACCATCCCCCAGCCAAGCCACCCCTGGGGTCCATGGCCACCTTGCATCTCTAGCATGCACAGAGGTCCATCCAGCACCAGCTGCAAACCCCGGTTGTGCCCAGTCCTGGGGCTGCAGTGCATAGCGTTATGCCATTGATGATCTGCACGGCTCATCAGCTGGGTTTAACTATTTACAACGGTTGATCAGTCAAGTCATTGACCAAGGTAACAGCTTTGTTTACTTCTTCCCCTCTGCTTCAGTTTGTTCTGATCACTGTGCTAAGCGAAAGGCCATTTTGATGGTTTTCTCACCAAAATGAACTGCAGTTTGTACAGGCTGTGCCAGTGACACAGCTTTAATCGTGCCATCTGGGAGAGAGAAACCTTCTCGCCCTGGTATCTCCAGACTCCCGCACTATGGGCAGCACAGGCTTGGCCCCAGGGTGTTCCTGCCCATCTCTGCTCCGGTAGCCTGATGCTCTCTGGAGAACTGGACTCCTGTTGCACATTTTCAGGAGTGATTTGGGGAGCTCTGAGTAGCCCCTTCCTGATTCTTCCCACCCATGGGACCTGCTGATGGCAAGGAGGAGATGCAAAACCAGTGCACCGAAGACAGGCACCTCCCTTAAAGACTGCAGTTTGATGAGCAATCAGGCTCGTCGTCACCCTCCTGGCTTGAGATTAGAGAGGAAATCAAGCCAGAGTTTTCTTCTGCACAGTGAGGTGTTATTATTATCATCAAACCCCAGAGTGTTTAAAAACAATCAAACCCCAGTAGCGCAACTGGTGTATCGCAGCAAGAGCAATCAGACACCAAACATGTCCTTGTCTGGGATTCAAGTCTGAACTCTTGAAATTTGGGAAAAGGTTGCAATCTTTCTCGCTGTTTATTTCTTTCTGAAGAATAGCCACATAGGAAAAAAAATAGACGGGGGGGGAGATTAGCAAAGTTGGCATCTCCACTCCGAGGTGCAGCATCTCCACCCTTAGGACCTGGGGTTCACTTTGCGGTGGAGCCAAGATGCCCGTGTCGGGGATGGAGAGGTTTGGAAAGAGGCCACTGCAGCAGCAGCCATGCATGGATGGAGGTTTGTCAGGATGGGAGCTGGAGGCTTGGAAGCCTTTCCTTGAGTATGGTGGGTACCATCGTCTTTGCTCCCCCAGCCTGCATTCTCAAGGACCGGCCAGCCATCAGCAAGGATGCTTAGTGCTTTGCTCAGGGCTTTGCCCTCCCCAGCTCGATCAAACACCAAGCTGGAAGGCCCAGCCTTGTAATTTAGATGGCGGAAAGATTACCTATCGCCTGCGCCGGCTGATAAATTAACCCGCTGCACCGGCACGGAGAGAGGACGGCAGACATGCAGCTGAGGAACCACACAGGGCCCACACATCTTCATTAGGGAGGGAGCAGGCAGGAGAACAGGAATAACCCCATAGATCACCATTATGGAAATTTACTCTTAATAAAGAAATAATTTGCACAATGCATCACACCGGAGCCATGCAGGGGGGGTAGCGTGACACTGCTCGGGCTGTGTTGCTCGCTCCATCATTTCTCACAAGAAATGTCACTCATGGGAGATGCTCTGCAAACATGGAGCTGCCAGCACAAGTCATCTGCTGTCCTTGCCCATCTCGGACCTCCAAGGGATGCCAGCACATCGTCCGTGAAACACCATCCTTCTCCATCAGCTCCTCCCCGTGGAGGATGCCAGGGTTACGGGGGCCGTGGAGGGATGCAGGGTGGTGCTCACAGCATCCCACTGGCAGCCGTCACGCATGGAGACAGCTCCTGTCTGAGGATGAGAGGGGACTGCCACGTTATGGCACTAGAATTGAAGGTATTGCTGGCAATAAAGCAACAAAACCCATTCTCTGAGCAATTTGTAGCAATTAATAGCCATTCCCAGGAATGAAATGTTAATTAATTCATTCCGTGAGCCATGCATTTATTTAAGGTATTTGTGGGTGTTCTTGGTACTTTTATTAAGCAATTAAAATGCGTCCAAGAAAATATTTATCTATTTTAAGTCATTCTTAGTAAACACAATTTATATGGCAAGCAACTGCTTTATTCTGCATTGTTAATTAAAAATAATGATACACTCCACTTCCCTGGGTTACACGCCATCAGAGCAGCCGATCTGCTGGGAGGTCTGGTTTGAGGAGTGCGTGTGCTGCTGGCAACTGCAAAAAAACCTCCTTAGCAACGATCCACGTAGCCTGCAATATGGATTTAAGTAGTGCTTGATGGGGCATTATAGAGCTCAGAAAGCCCCAAGCATCCCTGCGCTGCGGGGTGGGTGCTGGCGATGCCCCTCCACTTGTTCCTGTGCTGCTGGGAGATGCTGGAGAGAGCCGTGGCCTGATGAGGAGCTTTATAAAGAAGAGCGTGTACGAGTCCTACAGCCTTCACAGGGCTGTAAAGTAAATAGCTTGTTCACACATGCTGTTTGTTGAAGAATTACAAGACCTTGTACTGCAGACAGAGGAATTTATTTGTTACGGCGAGCTTGGGCAGCGCTCAGGCAGATGAAGTGCTCGCTAGCAATGCTTCTCTACGTCCCGATGCTCTACAGGGCACGTCACGCTCTTGTTGCAAACGCGGTTAGCTCTTCGTGCGCTCCACGAGCCTGGAAGCCCGGCCAGAAGCAGGGTCCTTGGAGGGAAGTGATGGAGCTGCTGGGTAAAAAACCCCTTGTGCAGAAAATTCAGCTGAGCATCTTCCACTGAGATCCTGGGAGGAAGCGCAGGAGCTTCGTCCCGGCTTTTGACAAGTTTCGTTCAGAAACCTGAACAGGGCGCTGAAAAATCACAGATGTATGAAAACTGAAACAAAGTCACGGCATTGTTTGTGAGCTAACATATCCCAAATGGTCCTTTCTTATTTGCTTGTGTGCACTCAAGCAATCAATGGAGTCAGAAAAATAATATTTCCCGGGAGAATGTTGCTTTAGAAAAGTGCCCCCCGCCCTCTTATCTTTAAGTGTTAAAAGGACCCAGTACAGGGTTTTTTCTTATTATTCTTTAATGACTGTTTTTTCATTGCTGTCTGCAATAACCCCTTTGAAGCTTGGATCGAAATATCTGTTTCCTGGTTGAAATTTGTTTTCCTCCATCAGCCTGGCCGATTCAATTTCCAGAAGACACTGAACTGGGAGGCACTGGGCACTCCCTCCAGAGAGGCCAGAGGAAAACAAACACAGGTTAGAAATACAGGGAAGGAAGTAACAAAGTGAAACTCGGACCAGAGGGGAAGAAATGCCCATCTGGGGAAACAGGCTGAGATGCTGCTTGGTGAAGAGAAAGGCAGATGAGAAAATGTGCAAAGCCTGAGGGAATGAGGAACAGCAGCAGATAGGATACTAGGTCTGCATTGGCCATACGGATGGGATAGTGGGGAGAAGTGGTGAATTTGGAGTCAGGTCCTCAAAAGGTGCCTGTTGGGCGTAGAGAGCAGACAGTGAAGGCATCTCACAGTGATGCTGCCACCGTCACCCCATGGGGACCACCCGAGAAGCACAGGGAGGATGGGATGGGTCCCGTGGCATCCCCTCTGCCGTGCTAACCTTCAGCGTGGAGAGCCCAAGGGAATCATAGGAAGAGGTCCTTTGGGCAGGATCCCCGAGGGCAGAGCCTCACCCCTCTCCTGGGGCAGGCTCAGAGCAGCGGGGGACACACAACGATGCTGTGCTCCCCCTGCACAGATCTGTCCCTGCAGCCCCTGTAATAGGATTTGGCTTAGGAAGAAAACCAGCAGCAAAAAATGACAGGTGAGTTAGCAGCTGAGTCGTGTGAGAGACTAAAGGAGGTAAATTTATATAGTCTGGAAAAGACCCTGGGCAACAGGTTTGCAATCTATAAATAGCTTCAAGGTAACAATATAAATGAAAGAAGCCCCTGCTCTCAAGGGTGGTAGGACAAGGAGAGCTGGCTGGGAGCCAGGCTCGATGTAATAAGGCTGGTGAGACATTAGGAAGAAATCACGAAGAGCCAAAGCAGTGGAGGTGGTGGGCAGGACTGCTGGAGCATCCTCCGCATCTTCTCGGCTCCATTTTATTCAGATTCTGTTTATAAATAATTACTGAAAGGTTTATAGGTGAGTAAGACATGTTATGGGCTTGTTAAAAACATGAGTAACTTGCCTTCGGGCTGTCCACAAGCACATAGCGGGAAGCTTTACAAGAGCGTTATCAGCTGTCGTTATTAAAAAACAATTTGACATTATAAAAGATCTATACTGCTTGTTCAGCCACATTGATTTAGCAGTGTTAAGCCTTGGAAAACTGGAGCGAGAACCTTGATCTCTGCTGAAGCACGAAAAATTGCTGTTTGTGACACATCTCTGCGCACGGGAAATCCAGTTTTGCGGAAGCGATCAGTTTTGAACAAATACTTGAAGCACCGTGCCACAGTTGTTGGTGTGTGTTTTCCCAAGCCGCTGCAAAGTCAAACAACTCTTGGAAACCTTGCCCTCCGTTTTGTTTTCTTTTGCAACATCCAGGAGGATCTCAGCTGAAGTCTGCCCAGCTCGAACCCGCCTCCAGACACTTCTCCACCTGATTTCCAAACCCTGGTGCCCTCCACATCTCTGCTGGGAGGAGGAGCTACAGGCAGGCTGCAAGGACATGACCCAGGGAGCTCACAAGTCACTTTTATCCTTATCTTGAAACTTCCTTCTTGTCCTTTGCAGAGCAGGGAAGGTGGTTTTGTGCAAAATAACCAGGAAAGTGCCAGGCGCAAGAGAAGCGCTGGATTTCCCCACAGGTTTGGTGCCGCACGCACCCCGTCCCATTGACTGCTGCAAGGAAATGGCATCTGGCGCCTCCCTTGAGCACCAGAGTAGCAGAACAAGACCCTTCAGAGGCTGGAAAGCTGCTTGTGGCTAACAGCCTCTATGGGGACAAAGTTGTAAAAGGAGCTTAACAGAGCAGAAATACTCCTGCCGAAAAGCACAGGGTATTTCCACGTTCACCAGTTGAAGTTTCCCTGTCCCTCTAGCTTTCTACCATCCTTCCTTCCTTGCTTTCTTTCATCAAGTGTTCAGACTTTAAGCCTTTTGACCAGCAAACCAAACAGCAGGCAATAAGGACGTGTCTCTTCTTCACCCCACAACCTGTGCAAAGCTTCAGGGATGAGATACCGGGGCTCTGGCAGATCCCCCCCGGCTCTCTTCTGCCGCAGCCCAGGGAGAAGGAGCATCCCAAGGGACAAGTTGCTGCTGCAGCACTGGCAGATGCTCTCCATGATGGGCAGCATCCTTCCTGCAGCAGGGAGGCAGCAGGGCAAGGCACATCCCAGCAGGAGGCAGGGAAGCATGATGCTGAGCTCAGCCTTGCTGGCTGACCTCTCGCAAGCCCCTTGGCTTGGGTTGCAGTTTCCTCTGGAAGGAGAAAGGCATCACCAAAGCATCATTGACCATTCAAACCTTTGGAGCAGCACCTGGCAGGTGTTGCTTGTGCTGGTTTTTCCATACAAGGAAACTCCCACAATTAACACACGAAGCGCAGCCGTAGAAATAAAAGCGGCGTCTCTTGATTAATTATTGAAGGGGGAGTCCGGGGAGGAAGGGAGGGTAGGGAAGCTGAAGTGGCCAGTCAGCATCTGTTAGAGTTGCAAAGATAAATGAAATGAGAGAGCAGATAAGTGCATACAAATCAGCTTACATCTGTACCGCTAATACATCTCTTTCAAAATGCTTGTGTCATCAGATGGTGGGTGAAGCCTTGCAGGTCAGCTGTCCTGATTCAATTAGGTTCACATTAGCAGGTGCCAGGGGAATTTGCTTTAGCTGCACGGTCAGAGCGTTTTCCAGCCTGCCATGGACCAGTGTTTCACTCTCGCTCCAGCCCCACGGAGGCACTCGGAGAAGCTGTCCGTGCCTACAGACCCTCTGTATGAGTTCACTGTAGCTCCAGTTGTCTTTGGTTGCCTTTGGGGCAGCACGAGTCTGGCATTAAAGCAAGGGGAACCCATAGCAGAGCAGTGGGGATGAGCAGAGGAGAGCAGTAAAGGCAGGAGCAGGAGACCCGTGGGAGGACCATGAGCAGATGCCGTTTGCCTTGAAGGGGACAACTTCCCCAAAACCACCCCACCGACCCCCCGCCATGGGAAGCAGCATCCGTGGCTCATCTCTCCAGCGCTGGATGGGGCAAGTCCAGCTGACAGTGCCTGCCTGCATCTTTCCCCAACCCAAACATCCCAACCCATCCAACGCAACCAGAGGAGAGCAGCCCTGAGACAACAGAGGCAGAGATTGCACAGGGAAATCCTCTTCCCTCTAATTTACCTTTCAGTTGGTTTGGGAGAATTATTGTATTTTTTTTTCCCAGGCTTCTGCCTATGATTTCTTTCCCTTCCCCCAAAGAGCGGCTGGAGTTTCACACCAGCCTGACAGCATCTCCTGTCTTTCTCACCCGCTCCAGAGTGGCAGGTTGCCAGATGGTGCCCCATTAGGTCACATTTGCTCATTGTTTGGCAAACAGCGGCTTAATTCAAGTGCTGAGTTGACAGCTTGTTCTCCGAGACAATTTGCAAGTTGCAGTGTTGCAAATGCCAGCTTGGCTTTTCAGGGTAATGTTATTTCAGCTGCCTTAAAGGGATAAAGTTCTCTTTGATTGGAGAAAAAAAGAAGAAAAAGGTGAAAGTGGGGGGAAGCTGAAAAGGTTTTTTAGTGGTTTTGATGTGGAAGGACCAGCAGTGTTGGTTGGCAAGCATTCGGAAAGGGACTGCTTTCCTGGCACCATGGTTCTCCATCAGCAGAGACCCTCCATGTCCCATCACTCCTATCACTGAGGTCTTCCACTCATGCCCCACAATCCTAAGGAATGAGGTGTATTTCCAGTGAAAGAGCCTTTCACAGGGAAATAGCAATTTTGGTTTATTTTGGAGAGGTTTCAGTAGGGATGTACATATACATCGCTTTGGTGTCACCTCCAAAACCCACGGTTATAAACCCTACATCCTGGGCAGTGATGTAGGGATGATGCGGATGATGCCGAGGACAAGTGCACCATGATGATGCTCTTTCTTCTTCAACAGGTGGGCAAAAAAAGGCCAGGTTATAAAGGAAGCGTCCGGTGACTTCTACGAAACCATCGTGGACCACACCTTCTTCTTCGAGCCCGTCTCCTGCGAGGTCACCAACGCGCTGGGCAGCACAAACATCAGCAGGACCGTGGACGTCTACTGTAAGTAATCTGTCAGCTTGAGACTGCCTTAGCAGGGCTAGCAGAGCTGCTGAAAATTAACGGGAAGGGGTCATGGCTAGATCTGACTTGCCCGGGGTGACCAGGACTTGCTGGGCTCTCTTGCAGCTCAGACTTTGTAAATGCTCTGGTGGGGGGAGCCATGATTTCCTCCGGCCTTACAAGCGCACAGCTCATGATGGTGGTCCTCAGGGAGCTGGTCATTCTGGGGTTGCAGCAGGCACCTATCTCAGGCTCTTCTTTATTTGAAGGTCTTACATGACTGTGACCCGTAGGTCCATCAAGACCTACCACTGCTTCCTCTGACACAGTGACCTCTTTGATTTGAGAGTTTCTGGCTGACACAGCCCATCACTGGGAATAACTCTGGTCTCCTCTGTGCAGTTGGGCCCAGGATGGCAACAGAACCACAGTCCCTCCTCGTTGACCTGGGCTCGGATGCAGTCTTCAACTGTGCTTGGACTGGGAACCCATCTCTCACCATCGTCTGGATGAAGCGAGGCTCAGGCGTGGTAAGAATCGCTGCCGGTGCGGTGGAGAATGGCACATTCAGGGCTTGAGGTGCTGCGTGATGTTCCCCATGGAGCACAGCCCATACCTATAGGCTGGGAGCTCCTGGCCGGCCAAATGCTGGACCTACGAGGTTCCTCCAAATGCAGGGGACAGCGTGACATTGCAGAGCAGTGGCTCCCAGGCTGCAGGTCTGCAAGGCTGCGGTGAGTGTCCCCGGTTAGTCCAGAGAAGTGCATTAAGCAGTAAAGGCTTTATTGCCTTTGTAATATAGTGGATGAAAGTGTGTGTGAATCCACGAGATATTTAGATGGCAGGCTGGAAAGTCAGGCCTGGAGTCCCGTTTGGGAGAGGCAAAGGGAAAACCAGACTGCTGAAAATCACTGCCATCGCTGCCGCAGAGGAATCGAGGCAGTGGGTTGTCTGACCCTGCCCCATTGAGCCCTAGCAGAGCCACCTTCCAGAGCTCACGCAGCTCTCACCCGCAGATGTTTGCAAAGGAGTCCTAATAGAAGGAGAATCGATTCCCATGATGATGGGCATAAGGGTTGAACAGAGGCCAGAGCATCACTTAACCTCTCGCTGACAGGTAGCGCTTCTGCAAATCACCTGCGTGTGGTCCTTTCTGGGATGGTCCTTTCTGGCCTCCAGACCTGTGAGTTCACAACCTGATGCGTTCACCTCAGCTCGCCTCCACTGTGGGCTGGAGCCTGCTCAAGCGGGGGGAGTCTAGACCTGGCCCGGCAGACTTCTCCACGTCTCTTTTGTCCTGAAAAGCGAAAGGAGCTTTGCAAATATTAATCGCGGCTCAGTCAGCCCAGGGAGGCGTGAGATACTCTCATCCCCTCTTTACAGACAGGAGGGCTGAGCAAAGCCACGTTAAGAAGCTAAAGGAGGGCTGAGATGTGAAACTCATCCAGAAGGCTCACGCAGGTTTGGGTTTGAAAAGCATCTTTCAGCTTCGTCTGGGCAGATGCGTCCTGAAGTTGTTGAGACAACACTGACTTACGCAGCTCAAGCCTAGGTATTATCAGAGAGCTGGACTCAGACGGGAGTGAGATGAACGGGCCGAGTCGCTCTCCTGACCTCCGCTCACCAGGCACAGACGGAGAAGGGGAGCAGACATTGAGGCATTAACTGCTGGCGTATTTTTTCCAAACCATAATGACCTTGGCGAAGGCCATCTCCTGGGAGGTAATTATAGACTTGGGAGAGCTGATGGCTCGAATCAGCTAAGGAATCCCAGTGGGTCAATAATCCCTGGGTGGTTTCCCATCCCACAGCTGCAGTCGTTGTTTCTCTGGATTATTATCATTATAGGCAATGCTCTCACACCATAGACTTCCATTTCATTTTCTCAAAGCTGCCAGAGTGTGCAGGATGGTTGAAAGAAGCCACGCACAGCAAGGACAAGGGCTTCCTGACCCTCGCCATCCAGCCCCAGCCACACATCAGGGCTTGCCTGCGCTAACTGGCAGCACCCAGGCAGCACGCAGGCAGAGCAGCCTTCTCCCTTTTTATTTGGCTCCCTCTAGCTGACTTGTGCTGGCTTGGAGCATCTCAGGGCATCAGGACAGACCCGCCGGCTCCTTTAACCCAGCAGAGATGCTTGCACTGGTCAGCAGAGCCGCCTCCATCTCCCCGGAGGGGATGCCGATTTGTAAAGCCCATCAGTGGCCAGGCGTTGCAGTGGGATGTGGGATCAGGGCTGCTTTTTTTCCCAGCCCCTCTGCTTTCAGAGCCAGGTCGAGGTCCCACAGGATTGCCTTCTATCCTTCTACCTTCCCAGAAGGAAACAAATCCGAGACCGAAGTGAGGGTGAGGCCAAGTAAGCACAGGCATTTGCATGGATATCTTTGTAACTGATGCTAAAACAGTGGGTTTAAAAGGGATCTGAAACTCTGTGCCTCTTCCTCATGCCACATTAGGGGTGAGACCCCCATCTTCTTGCTACAGGGAGACCCAGATCCATGTCCAACCATCACTCAGGGCTTTGCATGAGCACTAATTCCTGAAGGCATCAGCTGTGGGAGCAGCAACCAGCAGAGCCGGGGGCTCACCAAGCAAGCAGGCGCTGGAAGGAGGAGAGGTGATGGGCTGGCTCCAGCCTGCAAAGTCCTGGGGGAGAGAGGCAAGGGCAACCGGGAGGAATTAGCTCCCACACACACACGTTTCCAGCACGGAAACGCATTGCTCCAAAAGCCGCTATTTGTTGTAGAACTGCCATGATTTTTTAAATACCACCAGTGCTGGGATACTGCTGACAGCCTCAGCCAGATCGCTCTGCTTCAGCAATTTTCAAGGTTTAATAAAGCTGTTAATTGCACTGCTGGGGCAGGAGGGCAACGTGGCTGATAGCCACATTGCAGCCAGTCTGTAAGGAGGGCTTGCTAAAAGCAGCTGAGGTTTCCCTGGCTATCCAGACCTGGTTTCCAGGGGGCTGCCAGCTCTCCAGGTTGGTTTCCCACCGCTTCTGGGTTTGAAATCCCTAAGTCAATCCTGGCAGCCTCCCCTGCACCCGCAAAGGTGAAAATGCAAGTGTGGAGCCTGGTTCTCTCGATGGCTTTTCTGCTCTGGGTTACAAGGCAGCTATGTGACTGCAGCTACCAAAATTTTCTTGTGTTTTGAACTTCTTGCAAAACTGGTCTTTGTAAAAATTCAAATTAATAGGAACAGGACTTATATTTCCCCCCCCCCAAAACTGGATCATTTCTTTATTCCTTGGTCAACAGCAATAAGTGATATTTCCATGCCACATAAGACTTTGGGCTCATCAGCTTCATTTTCTCTAGGCTGCCCTGGAGTTTGTAACGTGTCTCTTGTTCTACTTCGCATCGGCCCTCCCGAAAGCAACCCTCTCCTCTCTTCCAGGTCTTGAGCAATGAGAACAAGCTGACCCTGAAGTCCGTCCGCCAGGAAGACGCTGGAAAATACGTGTGCCGAGCCGTGGTCCCGCGGGTCGGCGCGGGGGAACGGGAGGTGACGCTCACCGTCAACGGTACCTCTTGCTTTCCTATTGCTATTCTGTCCTGCCGTCTCATTGCTTTGTTCCTGTTGCTCACATTGCTGAATTATCCCCTCGGCTATTTGCTTCCAGAGCGAATCCTACCCACAGTTGGATCAGGGAGGGTCCTGCCCTGCAGGCAACATGAGTAAATTGGATTTTGATTCATTTGCCTGGAGATGCATGGGTTAAAGCCAAAAAACCCAACATTATCTAAGACCTGCATGGTTCCTTATTATCAACAGGGGTTTATTGAGTAGTTGGGAGCTGGCATCTTTAAATCTTTAATAGATTTATCTTGCAAAACTCTTGCAAGGTCGGAGAGCACTGTTGTCTCTGTTGTACATCCAGAGAGCTGGGAATTGAGCCTGGATCCGAGACCAGCAGCCTAATCACTCTCTCAGAGCCCATGTGAGGACACCAGTGCGAGGCAGCAGTGCTATATAGCTCCTCCACGGCTTCTTGGGGCTCACCCAGCACTGTGTCAGGATGTGGCCCAGACCCACACCCAGAGCTCTGGAGTTTAATGATGACCTGGCCAGGACCTTGCAGCAGCCGGTAACAAATTTCAGCCTAAATATGGAAGGGAAAGAGCCAGGCAGGCTGCAAATAGTAGAAATAGAGTATGAATTTTGCATTGTCTCTCACCTGCATGACAAACTGGCAGGCTTCAGTCCCTGCTCACTGTCACAAAGAGAAAAAAATAAGTGGGGAAACAGCAGAGGCAGTAGCAAGCGTTGATTTTAAATGCAGATAACGCAGATGGGTAGGTGCCCCATCCCTGGAAACATTCAAGGTCAGGTTGGACAGGGCTCTGAGCAACCTGATATAGTTGAAGATGTCCCTGCTCATTGCAGGGGGGGTTGGACTAGATGACCTTTAAAGGTGCCTTCCAACCCAAACTATTCTGTGATTCTATAATGCTAGAAATGGAAGCCAAGGGCAACGCAGCAGGGAACTGAAAATCAACCACCCCCTTGACTTCAACTCAGCTACTCGGTGCCTGCATGCTCCTTCCCTGGCGGCTGCTGGGTTTTAATTACAATTAAACTAGCTCATGGAAAACAAAGTAACAAATTAGCACAAACAAAGAACCTGCTCCTTTTCTGACACCTACCAGGCACGTGGCCGCCTTGAACACAGAGCAAAGCACTTGGCAGGCTCCGGGCCGTTTTCAGCGTGTGGCATAGAAAAGCCTCTCTCAAGAGCTTTGCAGCGTAAGCTTTTCGCCTTGCAGAGCTGACAGGGGAGCAAATGAAATCCGTGCCGTGAGGTTCACCGCTCAGCTTTGAGCATCTCCCAGGAGCCGACTGCCTGCAGCATCCCATCCCACTAGGACGTGCCGCTGGGGGATCCACTGCTGGGGTTCGGTGCAACCCCAAGGTGACAACAATGGGACACGCCATCACAGGCGTTGAACCCTACACCAAGGGAGAATCCCACTCCTCCAGGTCGATATGGTCTCCTGGCTCTCCAAGCTAGAAGAACCAAGGTGGGCAAGCACCAGAGCAGCGTCCCCAGGTCCAACATCCACCAAGCCCCAGGGTTTGGCTGCCCGTCCTGCAGCTGGAGCAGCCCTCCAGCTCCAGCAGCGCGGCATGGTGTGTCTAATCCAGCTAATGAATTCTGCTGAGTCTTTTCTGCTGTAATTTGAGAGGGAAGTTGAACGCCTCATATTTTCAAGTGATTTTAAATCCAGAGGGTGATACAATTGTCTTGGTATTACCAGGTACCTTTCTCCATGGGCTGGGATTCGTCACAGTAAAATTAGGCATTTAGAAGTGTCTATTCTGGGCTAGCAGCATAGACTCTCATCGGTGCACGCAGGCTTCGAAGGGGCTGATCCATCCCACCGAAAGCACGGGGACCCCGACTGAGGGATCTTCATCTGCCCCAGCCTGAGCCTGCAATCCTGCCTGTAGCAGCCCATCCACTCTCAAAACAGTCTCAAATTGTGGCAGCACAATGCTGGGGTGGGAGAGCATCCTCCTGCCCTCCCTGCAATCGGGTCTCACCGCCCTCCCCACCGGCAGCCTCGCCGGTCAGGTCTGCAGTTGCAGAGAGAGGCTGGCAGCCCGTCCCTGTGCCAAAGCGTGAGGCCACCAGCCTGAAAGGAAGGAGATATGATTCAAAGTCTAGTTACGGGGAAGGAGGATTATGCAAACGAGCAGCGTTTGGCAGGGCCAGAGCAGCAGAGGCAAAAAGGAAGCGAGGAACTGTTGGTGCCATCATAAATCAGCAGCAGTCGGATTTATGGCCCCTGCAGGAGCCAAAGCTTCTCGATGCTCCTGACTGCACACAAGCCTGGTTGAAGCTCCCACCCCGGTAGGAGAAGCACCCCAAGATCAACTTCACAGCAGGATTGCCTGCGGTACAGTCCGTCAGTGCATCGTCCTGGCTTGGCAGGGGCTGCTGAGCAGGGACCACCACCCCTGCCTGTCTTGCTCTGCAAGAAGACGTTTGTTAGAAGGGCTGGACAACCCTGGGTGGCTAATTCAGGATTTAATTTGCCTGGGATTCACCACGACAAAGAAGCTGAGCCTGCCAGAGAGCTGAGAGCACAGCAGGGGCTGACCTGCTGCACTGCTTGGTCAGGAGAACATCATGGTGTCCCCCTCAGCTCATGCCTGCAGCAGCCCGTTGAGAGCTTCATCAAGCATGGCTCCACCACTGCTTGTGGATGGAGTCCTTGGGATGGTCCCTTGCAATTCCAGGCAGCCCAGGGCTTCTGCAGGAAACAAGGAGTTAAACCGGCCTCTCCTGCCAAGCCATTTCCAACTTTGCGAGGGCTTGGGAGGAAAAGTTCAGGTGGACTCAAGCAGGCTGGAGAAGTCAAGGCCATCTTTTCATTCCTCCAAGGCTCCCGAGTCAGCAAGCTGCCTTCTCTTTTGTGCGAGCCGCCAGAACCGCACAAATAAATTGGCACCGGCGTGCTAAAAATAACCGCAACCAATAGCTCCATCATTTATATCCATAGCAACATTGTTTAAAGCCTTTTTCCTGCCTGTGGGCTGTCTCACACTTAGCACTGAATGCCAAGCCGGAGATTGGCAGCTTTTTCATAAGGAGCCAGAGCCTGGTGGAGAATCAAACGCCGGCCCCAAATGTGAAGAGGCTGCAACTTCATGCTATTATTTCTGGGCATGTTCATCTCACAAATGGTCTTTAGTCATACGCTATTATCATGATGATAAGCCTTCGACTCTGAACTCCTAAAGCAATAATAAAACCCAAAGCCGTTGGCATTTGTGCCATTTAAAATCCACTCGCCTTGGGGAAAATGATCCTTTTAATGATTATTAAGCTATTTTTCTCTAGCGTCACCCAGTCTTGGAGCTCTTCCAGAATTTATAAGTAACATACAACCATTGAAATAGAGAGAAGATGGCTTTTTTTTATTATTATTTAGGCCTGGCCTACAGATCCCATCGCTGCTCTTGCCTCTGTTGGCTTGGGATTCAGCAGGGATCAGGGCAGGCGAGCAGGAGGATCACCTAGCACATGTTTAGCTAGCCAAGAAGCTCATCCTGCATGCCTTGTGCCACCCTTGGAGGATGTTGGGACCAAACGGGTCCCCATCGCATGTCCCGTCCAAGGGGAAAAAGCCCCAGCACACATTTAGGGCCATCTGCCCGTCACACTTGGCTGTTGGCACGGTTCTGCTCTTGCACCAGACGTGGGGAGTGAAGGCCAAGGCTAGCTGGCGTTGCCACCTTGGGCATGCTTGCAAAGAGCTATTTCACAAAGGCAAGGTGCCGTTTGCGTCCTCCTGAAGGGAGGCAAAGCAAGAAACCAACCGAACTCTCCTGAGACCCCAGCCAGCACTTCTGAAAGATGGGCTTGCAGCGATGGATAAAAGAGAATGCACTCCTTGGGAGCGTGCCTGGAAGAACATCTTGAAGAAGAGCATTTGGGCAGAAAACCACAACAAAAATGTCTTTTTTTGTCTTTTCCACTAACATACAGCTATGACCACTACATCAAAACAAGTCCTGACCTTCTCCTTCACGCACAGCTCCTGCTATTACCAATTTTGACGGCAGCTCACTTTCAGCAGTAATTTCCTGAGCTGCCAGAACCGTGTGTCTGGTCGCTGGTCAGTGAAATGCACTTCACAGAGCTAGTTTTCCGTGCATCTCACCTAGGAACATCACAGGGGAGGAAGGATAGGGCTGTATCTCAGTGGGAAGTGTCTGGGGAGTGTGAAGGTTTGGTGCAGGAAGGTGTTACTGGGATAATTTCAGTAGGCAACTGTATGTATGAATGCACCAGAGTGAAGAATTTAGCATTTCAGTACATCTTTGTGCATTCTGCAGATTCATAAATGGGCGATTTGGATGACAATCAGTCTGGGCAAATCTGTTTCTCCCCACTTTACCCCAAATCCCTGAGACTTTATTCTTAAAGGAACACAACAGCGGCAAGGCAGGCTGAAAAAATGGGAAAAGTTTCTCAAATCCACAAAGGATGGGAGAGAGGATGAGCACAGCAAGCTCTCCCACTCCAACCATCCCAGAGAGCTGGACTCAAGACCCAGCTGAGGTTGTCCCCAGCGGCATGTTGGCCTCTTGTAGCAGCTTCTGTTGCATCTTTTCCACTTTGCATGGCCGGTATGGAGCCCGATGGTGTTTGCACATCGCTCCACACGTGTGCATGGATGGGCATGACACCAAGACTGTGTTTTCTGACAAACTCAAACCCAGGAGTGGCAACCCAGACTGGACATCTGAAATATCCGAGCTGGGGCAGGGGGGGATCTGCCAGCCCCTGCCTCTTCCCTCTCCCTGCCCCGTGCTGCCTGCCTGCAGCCCAGCTTGTTGCTGTTTTCTTTTCTGCCAGCGGTAAGCCACTCATAGAAATGCAAATCTGCTTTAATTAAGGAGGCTAATAAACAGCAATTAGGATCCCAGCTCTTGTGCTGGATCCCTTGGGTTGATCCCTTCCCCAGGGAGAGGTCCCCTCCGCAGGGCTGTTGGAAGAGTGGGGGACACGCTGATCCCACCAAGCCGTGTTCTCCTCTCCAACCCCTTTTCTCCCGACCCTGTCTTCAGGATGTCCACCAAGGGAAGACAAGGACTTTGCCCTTCACAAGCCACCTCAGCCAGTGCGTTCGGCCTCGTAGTGCTCAGGGAGAGCCTTTCCCAGCCAGGCTGGGCTCCTTTCGGCATCCAAATGGCACAGGAGAGCCCAGCTGATGGGGTCCCAAGGCTTTTCCAGCAGAAATTTCTCCACCGCATTGGGCAGGCTGATGGCAGGTCACTGATGGTGGCTGCCGGTCAGTGCCTCCTGCCCTCCTACTGCTTCCTTAAGCACCTGGGGAACAATTAGTGTAATGGTTGCTTAACAAATCTGGGAGAGCACAGAAGAGGAACACCAGATAGGCTGGGGTCTTGCTTTGCTTCTGGAGCAGAGTGCCCTTCTCAGAGGCCGGGTTCACCAAGGAGATTCCCGCAGGGTGATATAGTCACGGTCCAACGCCGGGGATGTGGGAGCAGAGATGGGGAGGCGGTGGTGCTTTGTGGGAGCTTTGCAGAAAACCAGCAAAAAGCAAAGCCCCACTGTGTCCCTCTGCGTCACAGAAGGCGAGGGAGCTGTTGCTCCATCCCTCCCCCTCACAGAGGGACCCCAGTGTCCCTCCGTGCCTCTGCTAACACCCCCCCGCCCAGTGCCACCAGTACCTTGTACTGCAGCCACCCATGTGAGACACCAGCGTCCCTCTCCTCTCTCTTGCAGGGCCACCCATCATCTCCAGCACCCAGACACAGCACGCCCTGCACGGCCAGAAAGGGCAGATCAAGTGCTTCATCCGCAGCACCCCGCCGCCAGACCGAATTGTGAGTACCATCCCATGGGGCAGCACCTCGTAGGGCATGGTGGGTATCCTGCACCCTTTAGGGTGCCCTACGGTGGGCAAACCTGCCGCAGGCTGACCCCTCTCTTGCTTGGCAGGCTTGGTCCTGGAAGGAGAACGTCCTGGAGTCTGGGACCTCCGGGCGCTACACGGTGGAGACGGTCAGCACAGATGAGGGCGTTATCTCCACGCTGACCATCAGCAACATCGTCCGAGCCGATTTCCAAACCATTTACAACTGCACTGCCTGGAACAGCTTCGGCTCAGACACGGAGATCATCCGGCTCAAAGAGCAAGGTGGGCATCGCTGAGGAGCTGGGCAGTGGGAATTAGCACCCGGCCGGGCTGTAAGAGTGGGGAGATGCTGTGAGAGGCAGGAGGTGCTCAGAAAAGCTCTTGGGATGTCAAAGAGGAAATTAGGAAGGATAGTGAAAATGCTCTGGCCGTGCTAGCTGTAGGATCGCATCCTTAAGGTACCTGGTCCTGGCAGAGGGTCAGGAGGTGGGACAAGCCCTGCAAAGTCTCTGCTTGATACGGTATTGCCCCATTTTGCCTGTCCCGCTGAAGGTGGAAGGCACAGGCCAATCCTGCACCCCTCACTCCCTGCCCTACGGCACAAGGTGATGCCACTGCTACAGGCTGGAATATCATTTATAGCCTTGGAGAAACAGGAATGGCTGCTCCTACCAGACCCCACTGCTCCGCGGTGATGGGAGCAAGCCGGGGGAAGGCGTTTGGGCTGGTGGCAACCCTCTGTCCTGGCCACCAGCCACGATGCCAGCACGTGTTTTGCAGGGCTGGGCTTACCCACCCAGCCTCAAAGGCACCTCGAGCAATTCTCAGGGGATGGCCAGGAGATTTCCTCTCTCAGGGCTCTCCATAGCAAGGGAAGGAGATGGCTTTTGTGAGGAACCCTGAGCTCCTGGAGGGACTCCAGTTCTCTTCTATTTTATTAAATGCCAGGGCAGGCAGGTGGATTGTCCTCATTAAGCCGTGATTTATAGGCAAGGCTGCCGTCCAGATTAAATCAGAGCTAAATGAACCCCTTAAAATTAGCCTTGGGCTTCTTCCAACGCAAACAGAGCCAGTGGTTTTTCCAGGTCGTCTGCCAGTCAGCGGGAGCGCTCAGCGGCAAGCCTGGGTCCCGGCGGAGGGTGGCCGGGAAGCCGAGCCGGGTCGGAGCCGGCGCCACAGCATCCGAGTCCGCAGCCAACTCCGCATCTGAGATCCGAGCATCCCTGCTAGGGGGATGCAAGGGGACACCCCTGCCCTGGGCAGTGGGACACCGTAGGGTGGCTGAGGATGCCGTAGGGTGGCAGGGGACATCCCCTTCATGGGGACATCCCTGCGCTCAGAGCAGAAAGCGGAGCAGAGGGCTGAGCGCTCAGGAAGACTGACGTGTGCGCTTGGGCTGTGCAAGGCTGTGGACACTTGCTTTATTTTCAAACAGGTACGGAAATGAAATCAGGAGCTGGTATTCAAGCAGGTATGGAAATCATGAGCTGACGGTGAATGTGAATTGTCCCCAGCCATTACCACACCTGAGGACCCGGCGTCCTCCTCCTGGCCCGGCAGTTTTTGGCAGGGCAGGCAGGGCAGGGCAGGGTAGGAAGGGGTGTAGAAAAGCTGCAGGGCAGTGAGTGGGGCATGGACTGAGAAGCTGGAGTGGTCCGGTCTCTGCTTTGCCACTGACCCGCTCTGCAAACCAACACTGCCTTTCTGTGCCCCAGCTCCCCAGCCACCGAGAGGGGGATACTATTATGCAGCCGCATTTTATAAGTGCTGCAAAAGGGACCACTTAAGCGCTATTATGGGGCAAAAAAGAGGGAGAAGTACAAGTTTACGGGGTCATTTCCAGACATCAGCTTGTCTCAGCATCTTGGGAGAGTGCTAGCCAGCAGCCAGAGCAGGGCTGAATGGATATTTGGGCAGATGCTGTGGGATGTGCTGCCATTGTGCCTTCCTCGTCCTCTGCACCAGAGCAGGGTTCATGGGGGAGCACGTAGCCAGAAAACTGCTCCTCATCAGCTCGCCCTTGTCTTCGGGACACAGTTTACCATCCCAGCTGCTGGTTCCTGCCACTGCCCTTTTGCATTTACCTTTGTTTTCAGCCCAGGAGAGCCCAGGGCACTTTCCTCACCCCATTCCCTGCATGATTCTCCATCGCCTTCATCACCATCACTACCTGCTTCTTGCTTAGCTCTGCATTACAGATCCCACTCCATCAAAGCTGAGAGAGCCAGCAAGCGCTCCCAGGGACCCCAGGCTCCTGTCTCCTCACCCTTTTGCTCCATATTCCCCTGGGAGAGCCAAAGAAATCCCACGACGAGTTACCTCCGTTGATAGGAACACTGCCTAACAAGTGGCCTCAGGCCACCCGGAGAAGGAAATCCCGGTTTCTTCTTGCTGTGGCTCAGCTGGTGTGTTGGAGGATGCTGGTTTTAGGACGAGCTCCTTGGTGCAGCTGGAACCAGCTCCAGCATCTGCTACGTGAGCTCTAGCTCCAGCCTTGCAGAGCACTCAAGGGGACTTGCCTTTTCACCGGAGGCCCCGGGGGAATTCTCGCACCACAATGGTGAGCAGTCTCAGCAGGTTTGGCGATTGACTCAGTGGTGACTCATGTCACCTGTGACCTCGCTCGAGTGACAAGTGACACATCAAGGGACCAGCAGGCCCAGGCAGAAAATTCATGAGCAAGCCAGAAACTGAAACGCATCAGCATAAACCACCAACTGAATCACTTGAAACAACAAGCTAAGCGGGGAAAATTAAAGGCTCTTTTTACATCAAGTGTGAGCAGAAGAGGCTTAACTCAACCAGCACCATTTTTTTACCACCCTGCAGTTCTCAAAGTAGGGCTCAGGCCCCATGAGGCCCCATGGCCACTGCTAAAGGGTAACATGAAGTGACTTTATAACTCCCCTGTCCCAGCTGCGTTTAGATAACAATGAAGAAACCCTTTGCTGACTACACGGGAAAGATGCTGGTGGAATTACAACTCCCCCCAGTCCTACCAGTAAGAATGCATGCCCCTTAGGAAGGCTGAAAGGCACAAGCAGGATCTGTGATCTCAGGTCCAGGATGAAATTCATGGTCAACACCAGCTCCACACCAGTGGACAATGAGAAATGGTTTCCTTATCACCAAGTCGAGTGTCAGCCATCAGGGTGCAGGGCTTTGCTTCTCAGCTAGATCACCCATGTGTCCCCACGGTCCAGCAGCATTCACATTCTCCACCTGCACAGACGAGGAGGAAAGAGGACCACCTCTTTGTATCCATTTTTCCCTAAATTCGTCCCATCCATTGGCAAGGCAGGAGCTGCAAGGAGAAAACACACATTGGAGGTGTCCAGGAAAGCGGTGAGGACACACTCACCCGGCTTAGCCGGCCATCCTGGAAAGGGTTACCCCTCTCTTGGCCGCTGTGGGGTCACAAGAGCCTATGAGGATGCTTAGGGAGAACAGGAATGGGGACCTATAGGTTTCTGCTGCTTTTGGGGAGACGCTCTGCAGGATGCAGTTTATCATCCCAGCCAAAGAAGGCAATTTGTGGTACCCACAGCTTTGGTGTCCTGCGAGTGGGAGTGCTGCCTGTCACTGCCTGGCAATAATCCAGAGAGCAGGCACCAACCCAACACTTGCTGTTAAGTAGGAGCTGTGCTTTGAGGGACTGGAGGAACTGAGCAGGGAGATAACAAGGCTCTCGGGCTGCAAATCTGACCCTCTCCACCATAAATGTGATTGCATATTCCACCCTCCCCGCACCTCACAAGCTGCCGCCTGGATCTGCGCAAATAAATCAGCTTTGCTGGCGGAGCTGCGGTCTGAAATCCCCGCCGGGAACCCGGCTACAAAGTTATTGTAGGCAGAAGGACGCGAGCATGTAACCCCCGTGCTGCGGCAGGCTCTGCTCCTCCGGGCTGCCTCCGCAGAGCCCAGCGCGCTCATCCCTGTCCCACAGCCCTCGTCCACCACAGCCGCTTGGCCTCTGCTCATCCCTGGCACGGGCCAGCCCTCCTGTCCCGGTCCTTGTAGCACCCTCAGGGGTTGACGGAAGGAACACGGAATTGATAAGCCAAGGGCGAAGGCAGATTAGGACATAAAACGGACAGAGGCTGTGAATGATGGCTCTTGGGTTAATTCATCCATATATACTTAATAGCGCCTGCTAAGACAGCTGAGCTACCGCCTCTGGCAGGCAGGCTCGGTGCCCGACTCCATCCTTCCATCCCAGTTCTAACCTCTCTCCCAGCCTGCTCTGATGCCATTTCTCTTTCTTAATAATATTAACACGCTGTCTTCTTTTGCACTTTTCATCCTTTAGAGATACTCATTCATTAAGCTGCAGGGTGCTATTGAGAGCAGTTGTTAACCTGCTCTTCTGGCTCCCTCCTCTTCTCTCCCTCCCAGGGGAAACTGAGGCACAGAGAGATCAGGGCTTGCACAAATTGCAGCGCACACCGATGTCCCATGGACAGCCCATGCCGGCGTCACCCACGCAGGGACGAGGGAGCGGGGAAGGAGGTCCATTTGGCCCCAAAACCCTCCCCAGGCTCATCACCGAGCCGCTTTCCAGTAGCCGGGGGTGGGTCCCTTGGGGAAAAGCCACCTCTCCGACCTTCATCCCAGCTTCATGCTCCCTCTCCTTCCTCTTGCAGAGTCGGTGCCGATGGCGGTGATCATCGGAGTGGCCGTGGGGGCCGGCGTGGCGTTCCTGGTGTTGATGGCCACCATCGTCGCCTTCTGCTGCGCCCGCTCCCAGAGGAGTAAGTGTCTCCCCCAGCTCCGCTGCATCCCTTCGGGCAGGGCTGGGGCTAAAACCTTGGTGGGGGGTGAATAGAGTGGGTCACAAAGAAATCAGCAGCTGAATTTACTGACACGGCACCAGCACAATCTGCTCCTCATGTTGGTCTACCAAATGTTCAGCGCCACTGGGCTGCGAACGGCAAGGGAAAAGGAAAGGGTTTTGGAGCATGTGGAATAAACATGCCAGGGTAAATTCTAATCCCCGTTAGCAGCACAGGCAGCTCGGGAGGTGTGCAGGGGTTTCCTGAGGGCAAAGGGATTGCAAAGGGACCTGCTCTCAATCCCTCCTTTGGAGAAATCCTGTTGTCCAAGAGGAAGAAGCATCCTTACCATGCCGCATCGGTGCTTAAAAACCCTCCTAGGTTTGTGCTCTCTGTTCTGCTTCTGTTTTAATTCTATTTTTCTAGATGTAAAATGCATATTTCCTAGTGGGAAATTACAGCCAGCTGAGGGGTTTTACATGGGACGTGGGTTTTGAAGCCTGGCTGTAGTGGGAATAAAAGTTAAAGCGACATGAGAGATGCAGGTAGCGGAGAAGGAGGAGTAAACAGCGTGGCATCATGTTGCCTCATTGAAAAGACACCGGGAAATTAAAGGAGGATTGTTGGCTAAATGAAAAGGCATCAAACCAGAAGGGAGAGGATTGTGATTATTTGAAGCATCTCAGGCCACGGGGGAGAAGAGGACATACTCAACGTTGCTTCTGGCTCGGGAGACGTGTAGTACGGATGCCGGGATGCCAAGCTCTGTGTGCGTGTGCCAGAAAACCCAGTTGTTTTTCTTTTCTTTTTATTTTTCCCCCTCTTGATCATTTGCAAAGCAATCAAAGACACCAGCCTCCTCCTGGATTTGGGTATGAACGTATGGCCTCCTGCGGCAGAAATGTGTTTAATTTTAAGAGCAATAATGATGCCTCTCCCTGGTTTATCCCCTGTTTTTTTGAACTCTTGCAGCCTCCATGAGCAAGTATTAACAAATTAAATGGGGGGCAGTCACTAATCTTGCTTTTTGCGGAAGGATTGCTGATGGACAGGACCCAAGAGCAGGCCAATTCAATGTCGAAGAGATCATTCAGCAGTGATGGGCAATTCAAGCACCTGAAGAAAGCAGGGGCCAAGCCGTGTTACCATGTCAATGATCGGATGTAATCGGCCATGCTTTCCCCACACGGCATCATTCGGAGCAGGGGCAAGCATGTGGTTCATTATCTTCCTCTTATTTGATGTAACCAGATGGCACAGCGTTCTTTACAGGACGTACGATTTAACACTAATGCCATGACAACAGATCAAAGACGTGGTGCAGGTGCCAGCTTTCAGAGTCCCTCGCAAGCTGGAAGCGTGCAGAGGATGGGCAGGTCTTTGGGGGAAAAAGCAGAGCTTGTTCTTCCAGGAGGGGACGACCTCATCCCACCCAAATGCCTTGTGTGATTCATCCCTTGGATTCCCAGGGGTAAATCAGGAATAAGAGGCGTTTTCCTTCCTAGGGATGGGAGGATACATACTGGGAAGAGGGTACTGGGGACACGGTGGCGTGGCAGTGTTTGAAGTCCCTTTTCTCCGCTGTGTTTCCAGTGCTGTCCCACTTAGGACTTTTTGGTCTCCTATATGCAATGAGCTGCTGGGTCTGGGCATCTTCCCTTTATTCTCCCCGCATTGCCGCTGTTCGGCACCTCCCACAGTGTAGGATGCTGTGGAGACCCTGGTTGCCATGTCCTGGGGAAAGGTCTGCAGCATCCCGGGACCAGAGCACGGGTCCTCGTGCTTCCCACAAGGTTTCTGTGCTGCTTTGCTTTGGGATCGGCGCAAACGAGCAGCAAGAGATCATCCAAGAGATCAGCAAAGATTCTTGCCCTGATCTCCCTTCCCTCCCCAAAGTGAAATAGGAGGAGGAACAGCTTAACCTTTTCCAGAGAGCCGGACCCAACACCAGCTCGGTAACAGAGGCTTTGCCGGGTGCTCGCCAGGGCTGCCGCTCGAGAGGAGTGGGATGATGCGGTGCTAACGAAGCAAATCCTGGGTGCAGGTGGGGTTCCCCAGCCTGAGATTCGTGCAGGGAGCAAGGGGTGCTGGTGGCAGTGGGGCTGCTTGGTCCCCCATCCCGTGCCTCCAAAAGCCACTTGGAGCTGCCAAAACAGGGTCCCTCCTTGGTTTTGGGGGGGAGCTGGGAGCAGCAGCAGCTAAACCAGTCCCTGAGTAACACCCATGGTGCAAAACCCTGCAGGGGAGGACTTAGCTGTCCCAGGGCGAAGGGCTTTTATCCCAGTTTTGCAGGTGCTAATGCAAACTGGATGCTGTGGCAGCTATCTCCAGCGGCAGGTGAGTGTTAGGAAGGTAGAAGCACCAGGCTAAGAAGGTGAGGAAAGGACTTTTCTCATGGTTAGTGGTGTGAAATCAGCAGAGGTACTACAGAGAGCAGCTCAGGAGTGATGGGACCAGCGGAGCACATGGATATCAGGAGAGGGACTCATTTCTTACCTGCAGATTCCTCTCCCAGGACAAATACCGGAGCATTGTTGCTTCATTTAAAACAACAGCCTGCAAACAAAACCCATCGGCAGGCTGCAGGGACGGCTCCGCACAGCTCCTGGCAGAGGGGACAAGGCGACCCAGCAGTAACTCTGGAGAAGGCATCTCCTGATGGCTGCAACAGGCCGTCGACCGCAACTAATGGCACTGGGGGAGGCAATTCCTGGCCTTGCTTTGGGGAGAGGCAGCAAAAAAATGCAGCAGGTACAGACACACTGAAGCTGGAGGCTCTGGAAAAGAAAAAAAATAAGATTTTAATGCACATCTGGTTTTGTATCTTTGGTGACTTATCGGCCCAGAGTTATTTAAGGGGGAACACTTCTGGGAAAGGATGTGCAAGACAGTAATTAGCTTCTTGTGATTAAAGATGGAGGCTCCGGCACCAGGACTGTGGTCCCAGCAAGAAAAAAAAAAAGAAAAAGCAGTAGCAACTTCCCAGCCAAACCCTTTGCCTTGCACCCTGAGACTCGGAGACGTCTGGGGGTGACAGCAGGGCTGCAGATACCGAGGGCACAGGGCGCTGAGATGGATTTATTCAAGGCTGGAGCTCCAAGCCGGTCTTGGTTGCGTGATTCAGTTTGGCTTACAGATAAACTCACTGTCTCCTCCTGCATGGTCCAGCCTTTGCTGGACTAAGTCGGTGCAGTCCTGGCTTGGCAGGGCGCTGCCGGTTCCTTCGGCTGGAGGTAGATCTAACGAGCCCAGCGCTTCAAGGCAGTTTTGGGTCCAGGAGGGTTGGCGCAGCCATCCTGGGAGGTGAGAGCCAGATCGTAGGCTGAAGCCCGGCTTCAAAGCTGGGAGCTGTTTAGATCTCGCTGTTCAGATTTGCATCCATCTCTGCTTTTCATCCTGGATTTGCGCAGCCGTTTCTGCTCCTCCTGCTCAGTGTCTTTGGTTTAATTTTGCTGAAGTGACTTCTTCAAAGCACGCCTGACACCTTCAGGGAAGGCAGAGAGTCTTCTCCAGAAATGTTTCTCTCTGCCCTGCATGAAAACAGGCTGCTTGGAGCAGCAGCCAGGGATCATTTTGTCGTTCCCAAAGCCCTGTCTACATCTTTGTTCATTGCTTGGCCTTTTCCATATGCATCTGCACCCCAAACCTGGGGAAGGCTTTTCTCAGGGGCTTCCTGGCATCAGAGAAGAGCTGATATATCCCTCAGGAGCAATATTTCACGTGCTCGCCGAGGAGACACTGTATATCAGCAGTCTGGACAAACAGCCTGCCATCTGTTTGAGCAGTCCTGATGCAGCCCAGCCCCTGTTAATAGCACCATGAGTATGGCAGAGACTAAGCAAGCTCCCAAAAGAATTAAAATAGAAATCTGAGCTCCCCAGAGGTGAAGGTTTCACATGCCCATATCTTATGGCAATGCAAATACTGCTGCCCCCGTTCTCGGGTGGGCTTGCTGAGCCGGGGTTGATTTTCCCCGGTGCTGCCGGACGTTCTCAGCAATCAGTTGGGTCCTTGAGGATGCTCCACAATTGCCTTCAACCAACCCCTTCTCCATCTCGCTCTTTGCCCAGATCTCAAAGGTGTGGTTTCTGCCAAGAACGATATCCGCGTGGAGATCGTACACAAGGAGCCAGCCTCTGGCAGGGAGACGGAGGAGCACCCAACCATCAAGCAGCTGATGGTAAGGATTTACTTCTTTTCCCCATAAGCAATGACTCTGGGTGTTTGATGGTAACGAGCCCAGGCACGTGTAGTTCAGTGCCGTAATCCCCACTCAAGGCAAAGATGCTCTTCCAAAAATCTTGCTTTTGAGATACACATTCTCCTGCCGTAAAAGCTCCTCGAGTGAAACTTTGCTAATGAGGAGGGAGAGCTGGGAGAGGTTTATTGCAGTAGCCCAGCTGCCCGCCGGGCTGATTGCAAAGCAAATTTACCACCTAGCGTGGGGAAAGAGCTGCAGACTGCAAGTAGACACGCCATAGGTGAGCACAATATAATAATAAGCTAATTAGCCAGCGAGAACTGCACTCTCCTGGATGCACTTTAGAGAATTACATGTGCAAAAACAACGTATGTGCACACAGTTGGTTGCAGATTGCTAACGCTGGGAGTGTGGGGCCAGCCTGGACCCGGGTCTGTAATAACCTGGGGGGTGTCACCCTCCTGGGGCCGCTGCCTTTGCCCGAAGGAACCGAACCACACGGGCAGGGCAAGATGCCGATGATTGAGATCCCCGAAAATTCAGCCTCAGCGCAGGGACTGGCGCATCCTTGCAGCCTGGCCACGGGCTGCTCCTCTCGCTGGTGTCACCGCCATTCTCCGTGTCTCAGCCCCAATTTGCCTTTGCTTTTGCTTGCTGGTGTTATGTCGTAGGTGACAAATAGAAGCCGAACAAATGGCAAAGCAAGGTGAGCGGCTGTAAAAGGTGAGAGAAAAGAGCAGACAGGAGAGGGAGAAGGGATTGAAGAGGCTGCTTTCTAGGCTGCTGGGTGGTTTTTTCCTGCTCTAACCCTCCCGTTTTTTGGGCAGCACATGTAAGAATCAGTATGCCCTGTCTGCAAAAGCTGTTCGATGAATTACTGGTGGAAAGGCAACGCTGAGCATCGCAGGGTGGGCAGAATCGGTGTCTGCTGGTGCACATATATAGCAAAGGAGCCTCAAAATGAGAAGGCGGGAGGAGATGGCGATCCCAGCACCGCTAAGGTTTCTGTGCAAGACCCTTTGTTCCCAGTAGGGCTTTGCCCTGAGGAGTCTGCACATCCACGGTGGGATTTGCAAGGCTTCACTCGGTGGAAGGACGGTGGAGGCTGGGACTCGGGTTTGGAGCAATCTGCTGAGATGAAGGGCAATGAGGAGTTTCCTCTCCATAGGACCCCGTACCACCATCTGTATAGACAGTGATCAACAGCGCCAAGCCCCGATCTGGCTTCCAAAGGAGGGGCTGAGATCAGCCCAAATGCCACTCAAGACCTTAACCGCCAAGCTGGAAGCACACACGAAGCCTCAGCGGAGGAGACGTACGAGGAACATTTACCGCTGAGGAGTAAATGAGGAAGAGGATGGTCATGGGAGGCCAGGCACAGGATGTTGCAAGACGTCGTGGGGACTTTCTTAGATTGTTTGTCAGAGCCAGAAGGTGATTTCACATTAACGTGTGCCCTTGATAAGGCTGGTGCCGGAGCAGTGCAGAGCTGTGCTGTGCACATTTCAATAAGGATGCTGGCAGGATGGAAATGGTGCAGAAAAAAATGACAACATTTATTTGATAGCTGGGAAAACAACGCCTTATGGGGAGAGGTTTACAGAGCTTTAGCTTATTAGCGAGACTTTGGGGAGGTGGTTTGGTTACAGCACGGTATTAAGGGGCTAAGTGCGAACGGGGCAGGCAAAGTTGAGTACTTTTGGATACAACATGAAAGAGCGTAACAGCCTGGCTGCTGGACCGGGAGAAGGTGATTCTCCCCCTCTCTTTGCCAAATCCAGGCGCTTTTGCTGAAGATATATCAGTTGGAAATAACACTGTCAGAGCGACGCTGTTCAAGAGGTTGGAAGAGATGGGCCATAGTCTCCGACCCTGACGCCGGGCAGGTTTGGCGCCGGCTGGAAGAAGACATCAAAGCCCCCTCCCCTGCCTGGACTGGAGCCCCCCCATCCTCATCTGCCCTCCGCAAGAGCATTCCCATTAAATACTTCCCAATTTCTTCTCTCCTCAGTCCCTGGGCAGCCCCGCCTCTCCCTCATCCCGCTCCTTGCTGTTTCCAACAGCCAGTGTGAGCGTCCTTCTCTGGCCATTAAAGACCCAGGCTTCGGAGGCTAAACACGTTCCTGATAAGATGCTCTGAGTTTGTCAATGAAATGATGGATCAAGTTAAAAAAAAATTCATCCTTGCTAATGAGCAGTGCTGAGACCTCTCCTGCAGGAGCACAGCACCCCTTGCTTCCTCCCTACCCTCACCCCGAGACCTCCCTGCTCTCCCTCTTCCCCGTACCAGCATTATTTTCCCCGCTGCTTCTTCCTTTGCTTTCCCTAAGCTTCTTGTGGTATTTCCAGCCTGGGTTCAACCTCGACGGCGTCCTTTGAAATGATCTGCTTGCCCTCAACAATGTTCATAACACCTTGCAGTTTAACATCAACTGCGAATTTCATTAACATGCTGGGTGCTCTCACGGAGAGATCATTAATGCAGATGTTAACGAAGAGCAGGCCACGCTTGCTAACAGCTCCCCTCTGCTCAACACCTTGCTGCTTCGCATCAGCCTTTTCATTCCCCATCCCGGATCCTTGCCCAAGCCCCTGAGGTCCAGCATGGCCCGACCTGCTCCTGCCAAGCTTTGGGAGCAGAGATCCACCCTCTGTGCCACGGATGGTGCCTTTGCTCCTCCATTTCCCACGGTGACTCTGCCTTGCCGGAGCGTTTCTGGCTGCAGAGTACCAGCGTGACTCTTCTTTCCCCCCGCTAAATGCTATTGCATTTGTTATTCTCCAGCCATCTGTGACCTCCGCAGCTCTCCATGCTTTTCACAAATAATTATTCATGCATCTATAAATTCATTAACACCTCAGGATACACGTCATGCTGTCCGATTTGCATATGTTCACATTGTCTCAGTGCCGTTTCCCCCGCCTCCGTTAGCTGTTCTGCCAGGTGCTGCCTACAGGCAGGGGAAAGGCTGCCAGCCCGCAGGGGCCAGAGAGCAAACAGCAGCCAGTCGCTGGAGGCAAAAGAGCCCGTTAAAGGGTCTGAGCCTGGAAAAAAATAAATCACAACAGCAGCTTTCTCTGTCCTGCTGGGGTGCTTTGCATCGGCACGCCGCTTCAGCTGAGCCTCGTCTGCGATTAGGGAGTTGAAGAGCATCGTTGGCTCGGACGTGGCATAACCTCCTCTGTTATCATGGCTGGGTGACTGCGTTTTATTCCTGGCTGATTGAACTCCGTGCCTCAGTTTCCTCGTCTGTGAAATGGGACGGGTGATCCTAAAGGAACCATCCCCACTGCCAGGAGCAATCGTGACAGAGATGATCCCAAAGTGACCGGCAGGCAAGAGCATCCCAAGTCAAACGGGGTCCAGTGCAGCCGGGTAGACCCAGGCATTGCCTTTGGTTCATATTTGGAGTGGAACAGTCAAAATAACCCATCCAGTAGCCAGGTTGATGATCTCTCCCTTGCTCACCTCTTTCCTGTGCCCATCATGAAACCCACCCCTCTGCTCCCAGGGATGTTCCCAGTTTGTTCACAGCCCGCAGATCGACACCAGCCACATTTTCCACTCAGGAGCTCAGCTCAGATCCCCACAGAAGAGGAAAAATCAAAAAAGCAGAGGTGAAATTCAGGGTGAGGCTTATTACCTGCAGCCCAGCTGTCACAGCATCGTTTTCTCTGCCTTTCTTCTCGAGAAACGCTCCAAGTGCCCAGCGGCCAGTGCCACTGCAGCCTTGGGAAGCACATCCCTCCCACACAGCCAACACCTTCCAGAGGCACCAGCACCCACGGCAGATCCTGCTGGCAGGGTACCAGTTTGGGCACAGCACCGTGCTTCCTCCAGCCAGGGAGAAGATGCACCATATTAAAAAAAAAAATAATAAAAAAAAAAATCACTATTAAAGTTTTGGTGACCTTTGCAGCTCATGGCTCAGGTTTTGTGGAGCCACAGTGGAGCTGGACCGCCATGAGGTTTGGGCATCGCCCAGGACTGTTATCTCAAGGCAGGTAACACCTTTAGGGTTAATTGGTGCTGAGGTGCATCAAGCCAGGCGCTGTACGAGCACGGAGAAGCTGGCTTCTGCCACAGCGAGCTCCCAAGAAAGGACGAAGGATGCGAGAAGTACAGCAGGACATACCGCAGGCTGGCTGGCATCGCTCCACCACCCCCTTCACCCATCTGAAAAAAATAACATTTTGGGGGAGACGTGGGATGGGGTGATGCAGCTTCACCTGGGGGCGGTGGGATGCGCGGCACAGTGGGAGCTCACATCGGCGGGCGATGGAGGCAGGAGACAGCGTTCGAAGGTGATAAACCTTCAGCCGGCTGGGAAATCCCAGTAGGGTTGGTTTGTGGGTTTTTTTATGATTTGTGTGCTTGTTTCCTCACCGGCAGCCGGTCCCCGGTGGGAGCAGAGGAAGCCGCCGTCTCAGGAATCTGTTAAACAACAGCCCTCGCCCCTGGTAGGGTTTGACCCACACGAGTTTCAAAGTGCTGCTGAGCAGCATCCAATTACCCAACAAGCGGGAAGCATTGTAATTAAACACAGCGTGAGGGAAGGGGGAGGCACCTCGCCCAGAGCGAGGGGCTCACCCTTGAGCCTGCCAGGTCTGGATAGATGCTTAGGGACGCAGCCGGGGACTCCGGAGGCAGCAGCGTTTTAAAAAACATATTGTCTCTGCTAATGAAAGCAAAGAATTTAATATCCGGTCTGTTGGATTTGACATCCCAGCTGAAAGAGGCTTTTCATTTGGCGGCGTTAAGTGAGGGGGTGCTCCAGCGGGCAGAGGATTAGGAGGCACGGTGCTGGAGCTGGCCACTATTTTCATAATTTAAGCACTGTTTCCCTGCCTTAAATGACCTTGAGCCATCACTTTGCTTCGCAGGGATACGCTCCCTTGATGGTAGGAGCCAGCATAGCGGAGCTGATACGATGAAGCGTCACATCAGGGGGGTCACTGCCTTTTGCAGCAGGGGAAACCGAGGCAAGAAGCGGTAGCGATCAGGGATGCAGTTCATCGCGTCCCTTAGCCCCGTTGATCCAAGAGAGACCGGCAAGGTTTGGGCACGGGGAATGGTGGGGACAGCTTTACGCCATGCCCAACTGCAACATGCATCGGTCTTGGGATGGCGAAGGCTGCTGGTGCCCAGCACTGCCAAGCAGGATTAAGTCCTGGCACGATGTTCCTGGGATGGGGCTGTGCCCTTGGACTCGGCAGCGCTGGCAGGAGGGGGAATGGTGGGCACGCAGCTCTAACGGGCAGCTTTATTGTCAGCCATCTGCATGGCAGCAGCGCGGCCGAAGGACCAAAGCATATTGGTGGTGTAGCCCAGCTGGAGAAAACCACGACTCCAGAAAAAAGTCTGGGCACGATGCTGGAGCATCCCGTGCCCGTGCCAGCCTCTGCAAGCACGTTCCCAGCTCGTGGCTGCGCACTCGGACAGTTCCGATCTCTTTTTTCATGTGTTTCTCTCTCCCCCCCCCCCCCTTTTTTTGTCTCTGTATCCGTAATCGCTATTAATATTGGTAATGGAGTTAACTTGTGTTAACTCGCGTTAGCTCGCTCATGTTTACCCAGCGATGGCAAAGAGAGGAAGGCAAGCTAACGAGTGTCCCACCGCCTGCTAATTAACAGCGCAAGGTGGCATCGGGGCTAAGCTGCCACGCAACCTGTAATAAAGGTCGCATTAATGACTGGCTGTAACGCAGGGACTGGAAATGAAGCGATGCAATGGTGCTTTATGGGCTGCGCTTTATGGCACGGGGGCTCACTGCAGCCCCCAAATCCACGGGGTACAGCCAAATCCACGGCATCCTGCCAGCTTCGGGGAGAAGCAGGGTCCCCACGGGGCTCGAGGTGCATCCTGGTGCCTGGACCGCTCCAGTCATCATTGCGAGAAACACCACAAAATGGCTTTAAATACCCCGTCAAACCTGACTTACTAATTCTAGGGAGGTTTTGCCACCGGTGGGACTGTCCCCTTGGTTCTCACCTGCTCTTGTCCCCTCTCCATCTCCAGATCTGGCCCTGACCGCTTGGGTCACCCATGCCAAAAACCAGCCAAGTCCGAGAAGTGGCTTCTTTTCTTTCCGACCCAGGACCTGTGAAACCCTTTCGATGGCTTTAATACAGCCGTGTGTATCCCCAGCCCATGCCTTTGCAGCGATGCTTTAGGGGATTTAGTGTGGCGCTGGGGCTGGCGTGCAGCTGGCAGAGAAAAAAGACAAAAAAAAAAACCAAAAAACCATCCACGTACCATTTTAGATGCCCTGAATTTAATCCTCGGTGACACTTGTATTTACCCTGGTAAATCAATGGCTGTTACAGGCTTTTTTTTCCTAGGAAAACTCAGGTACTTTAATTTATTGCATTTAATAGCACTATCAAAGGCTTTCAGGAGATGAACAGAAAGTGCTGCAGGGTGTATTTCCACAACCACTTACCATTTTAAAAAGAAGAGAAGTTGGGCACTAAAAGAGGATTTTTGGGGGCTGATTTGGGGCTGTGATCAGGGCAGCTGCAATCCCAGTGCCGAGGCAGAGAAACCGGGCCAGAGGCACCTGATCAATATGGGAGAAGATAAAAAAAAGCAGCTGAGAAATTGGTTGATAATTATTCCGTTTCTGCACAACCCCAACTTGCTGAAGGAAGGGTAATTAAAGCCATGGTCTAATTAATGTGTACCTTGCCCCCCCGGATCATGGTCAGCCTTCAAAGGAAAGCTAATGAGGTGGAGAGAGATGGGTGAAGGCAGCACGTCGGGGCAGCAGCATCCATCGCTGGGGGGGGGTCTGCAGAGGAGCAGCGTGAGCAAAAATTGGCTCAAATTGAATCAAAAGGAGCTTCTCCAGCCCCTCCTGACCCGCTGGGCCAGCCCAAGTCCCAGCCCAGGGTAAAAAACCTTCAGGACTCAAATCTTTTGAGAAGAGCCCACATGAGGGTGGGGGGAGAAATAAAATTAAGGCTTGCACATTGATTACAGCATCGTGGCAGTGCCAGAACCTAGGTGGGATTTTGAGATGTTGGTGACCAAGTTCACCTTAGGAGGAAAGGTTGAAAAGAAGGAAGGGGAAAAAAACCACAATAAAAAAAAAGGAGGTTTGGGGTTTTTTTTAGGGGATTGCTTTGGACTGGCGGGATGCAGCCCCAACACTCACCGTGGTAGATGTAAATAATTCACTTGCCGCATCAGCCCAGCCTTTTCAGTCCTAAACAGAGGCGAGGAAAAAACAACTCATAACCCAGGGAATTGTGTGGCTTTTGGGTGGCCGCCCAGCTCTGCTGCCCTCCGACACCGTCCGGCTGGGGTGCCCCTGGGCAAGTCCTCTAATCCGGCTCACGGCCGACAGCCTCCCTATGCCATGGGGCTCACCCCACGCGGCGTGGGGCCACGCAGCCCCGGGGTAGGAGGGGGACGGGACACGACACAGCAGGTACTTGGGGGTGCTGACACCCGCCTTCATCCTTTCCTAGATGGACCGGGGGGAGTTTCAGCAGGACTCGGTGCTGAAGCAGCTCGAGGTGCTCAAGGAGGAGGAAAAAGAGTTTCAAAACCTGAAGGTGAGCCAGACCCTGGGGACATGGCCCCACTCTGTCCCCAGCCCCAATGGGCAGATGTGGCCCAAAGCACACACACCACAGCCCCCCCGGGTCACTCCTGTAAGAGGGGCTGCAGCATATGGCCAAGGTGGTTTGCACCCCAGGGTGCTGGGCACCCATCCCCGTGCCTGCCGCAGGGCAGGACCAGCTCGTCCCTCGCCCAGCATTGCTTCTTCCAGGCTTTCTGTCCTCGTGCCACGTCCCCAGCAGTGGCCCGTACCAGAGGGCTGTCCTTGCACAAGGAGGGATGCTCTGGTACCCTCAGTGCTCTTTTGCGGTCCCAGCACCCTTTTGGGGGATTAAAAAAAAAGTGTATGCCAGGACTGTGGGGTGCAAGGAGCACCCATCCCTCCCTCTGATTTGGAGAGGGCTGAGCGGGACGCGGCACGAGAAGATGCTCCGACGCTGCGGGCGGGTGGGCTGAGGGTGTCCTCTTGCATGTCACGGGTGGCACAGGTGGGTGCCCCGAATACCAGAGCACACGGGAAGGGTGAGCAACACCAACCTACCCCCCTCCACCTTCTCACCCCCCCCCAGGACCCCACCAACGGCTACTACAGCGTGAACACCTTTAAGGAGCACCACTCCACCCCCACCATCTCGCTGTCGGGCTGCCCCGCGGACCTGCGTCCGGCCAGCAAGCAACGGGTGCCCACCGGCATGTCCTTCACCAACATCTACAGCACCTTGAGCGGGCAGAGCCGCCTCTACGACTACAGCCAGCGCTTCGTGCTGGGCATGGGCAGCAGCTCCATCGAGCTGTGCGAGCGCGAGTTCCAGCGCGGCTCCATGAGCGACAGCAGCTCCTTCCTCGACACCCAGTGCGACAGCAGCATCAGCAGCAGCGGCAAGCAGGACGGCTACGTGCAGTTCGACAAGGCCAGCAAGGCCTCCGCCTCCTCCTCCCATCATTCCCAATCTTCTTCCCAAAACTCGGACCCCAGCCGGCCCCTGCAGAGGCGGATGCAGACGCACGTTTGAGCCCCTCCGGGGACGCTCGGGACCCTCCACGCGGGCGCCGTGGCTTCGCACTAGGACAATCGCACCCGCCGGGAGCGGCGGTGGGAAGAGGCCGGATCCAGCCCCCCCCACCCAAAACGGGGCTGCGGGCTGGGGGACCGGCCAAGCATCATTTCTCCCCCCCCCCCCCCCCCCCCCCCCAGTACATGCTAAGCACAACCCTGCCGAGGACGCGCCGAGCCCCAGGGAGCCGTCCCCTCCACGGGGCTGGGGACGCCCCCGGCCCGACCACGCACCCCCCCCCCCCGCCTCCCCAGCCGCTCGCCTCCGCTTCCCGCTGCTCTCTCCCATCCGGCTCCTTCCCTTCCTTCTTGGTGTTCGGTGTCCATACTTATAGAGTCCGTTGCAGGGGGGTTGGGGGGGAGGGGTGGGTTGGGGTCCCGCCACATGGGAGAGGGTTTGGGGGGGGGGGGGTGGGGAGGGAACGGGACACATTGGTGGGACAGACCCCTACCCCGGGAAGGGCCTCTCCGCGCTGTATCGCGGGAGCGCAGGGCTGCGGTCAATACAAGAGGTGTTTTCTCGTGGCACGCCTGGGCTGATGGCCACCCCCCCCCCCCTCAAGGATGCCGGCTCTTTTGGTGAGGCTTCGCCCCGGCACGGAGCCAGCCCGGAGCTTCAGAGGTGCCGCCACCTCACGGTGGGGTCCCCAGGGTGGGGTGGGGGGGGAGGGCAGGGGAAGGGTCCCCCCAGCTTGGGGACATGGGCCCAGGGTGTGCCCGGTGGAAGAGGGAAACTGAGGCACAGGCAACCGGCAGCCCCGCAACCCCCATCGCGGGAGCCAGGAGATGGGGCATCATGCCAGGGACACAACAGGTAAGGGGTAGCTGGGGGGGGGGGGTTACATTTTTTTTGGGGGGGGGGGGGGGGGTCCCCACTCCCCTGCCCCAGGCTCAGCCCCTGCTCACACTCGCCCCCCTCCAGGAGCACCCAGCCCAGCCCAGCCTCACCAAAACCTTTATTGGGTGGCAGCAGGAGCCCCCCCTGCCTGCACCCCCATCCACAGGTCCCAGGGACCCCCCTCTGCACCCCCAGCCCAAGGGGGGGGGGGGGGGGGAAGAAGGCACCAGTCAACCCCTCCTTGGGGGGGGGGGGTACCCCCAAACCCCCATCCACCTGGAGCCAAGCACTCCGCCAGCCCCCCACCCCAGGCCCCTCATCCCCAACACTAATAGCACCCAGACCCCAGGGGAGGCTCTACGATAAATAAGCATTTAAATTAATTAAATTAAACGTGTGTCCCATCCCCCCCCCCCCCCAAAGGGCCCCAGTGGACCCCGAGACAGGGGGGCTGTGGGGATGAGCCCCCACGCCAGCGCTAAGGCACAGGAGGGGGCCACTGAGTGAAAAGAAAATTAAAAGAAAAAAGGGGGGGGGGGGGGTGTTAGCAGGAATTAAATACTTAGGGGGAACCAGGGCAGGGAGGAGGTGACATGGGCCCCCAAATGCTCCCACTCCCTGGGGGGTGTCCCAGGCCCCCCCAAGATCAGCCCCTTGGCGGGGCCCTCGTCCAAATATGAGGGAATTAAGGGAAAGCCCAAGGCAAGGGCTCCTGCCCTCCCCTTGCCCCCCCCCCCCAGGCCTGCTAGGAGGGAGGACCCCCCCCCCCAAAATCCCCTTCCGTGTCCTCGGTAGCTTCAGTGCGTCGGTAGGAAAAGGCACCGGCCGCGATGCTGCGACACGGGCCCCCGCGGGGCTCCCTGCGCCCCTCCCAAAAAGCTGTCCCCCCCCCCCCCCTACCCCCCCCCCACCTCAGGGGACCCACGGTCCAGCGTAGGCCCCCCCAGCCCCATCCCTGCTCGCTCCAAGAGTCCCAGGGCGAGGTGGCAGCGATGAGGATGCTCTGCCCTCAGCCGGCTCCGGCCATGCCGGCGTGGTGTTCCCCCCCCCCCCTCTCTTGGGGGGACAACGATGACGACGGTGTCCCTGCGTAGCCCCCACGTCCTCAGAAGTAGGTGAGGTTCTTGACAAGACCCAGCTCCAGCATCCGCTTGATGGCCACCGCCTCGTGCGAGACGTTGTGCTCCGACGCCTGCGGGATGGGGATGAGGTGGGGGGGTGTCAAGTATTTTCCTTCTGCCCCCTTCCCAGACCTCCACCCCGTCCACCCCACCGGCATCGAGTTGACCCTACGTTGTCACCTGAAGCGAGGAGCCCCCCCCCCCCCCAAAAAAAAAGGAGGGCCGTGACCCTGCCCAAGCCCCCCCCAAGCCACGAGGCCTTCTGCTCACATGTAAAGCAGATCCAACTCTCCGCCGTGACTACAAAGACACGGGGCTACAGGGAGAAGTTGGACGGTGGCCATCCCAAGGTGGACCTCAACAGCCATCGTGGAAGGGGAGCGGAGAGCTGCCTGTAGGGACAGCCTCCTGGGCTGCGTTCCTCCCCATCCCAGAGGAAAGATGGGGGTAAAATGGACAAAAAAGTGGGGGTGGATACTTACCGCCATGGACTTGAGCGTGATCTGTTCGTAGTAGTGAATGGTCTGCTTCTTGTTGGCCGAATCGGGGTAGCCAAAGCCTGCGATGTGGACCAGGTCACAGAAGTGCAGCGCCATGGTGATGGCCAACAACCCCGTGGTGGGCTTCTGGAGGGAGAGGGTGGAGGAGAAGACATAGAGACAGCCATGGCCTTCAGCGAGCTGCACAGGGACAGCCAGGGGGACCGGCAGGGAGGATGTCACCCCTCGGGGGTGCAGAGTGACCGGCCATCCCCACCCCTTACCTGTTTGACCTTCCGTGGTTGCTTCATGGGGAGGTTGAGCAGTTTAGCAGCAGTTACTTCCATGTAATAAGGGTTGAGGATGCGCACTTGCTCTGGGTTGGCATCCCAGATCAACGGGGGCTGTCTCCAAAACCCTTTCCGAACCTGCAAGAGGATGATGGTCGCATCCAGCGGTGTCCCAATAACAGAGGTAGGTCCAAGGGTAGGGTGGGATGAGAGTTAGACCCGGTAGGCCGCCACGCTTACCCTCTTCTTGTCATTGAGGATAGCCTCCATCCACTGGAAGTCCATGGGTTTGAAGGGCACCAGCACCAGCAACGTGTCGGGGTTGTTCTCCGTCCTGGGGTTGAAGTGGGCTGACTCCGGGTAGAAGAGGCGCATGGTGGTTTTGGAGCCCACGTCCTGCTCATAACCGTGGACCGGGGCGTTGTTCAACCTTGGCAGGGAAGAGGGGTGGGGGACAACACATGGACATGGCAGGCGTCAACTCCATCTGCAGGCGGCGGTGGGGAGAGGTCAACGGGACAGACCCCGGGGCTGTACCTGATCACAACGTCGTACGTGTTGATGGTCTCTCCCATGGAGCTGTTGCGGAGCCGGTGGCCGTTGCCCACCACCGCACACCTCCGGCACTTCAGGCTGAGAGAGAAAAGCGTCGTCTCAACCAGACCTGCTCTAAACCAAGGTGGTTTTAACCCCCAAGGGGGGGTTTAAGCCTGCATTGTCCACTCTGCAAAGCTTCCCAGGTTCTGTCCACCATTCCTGGGTTGCAGAGGTTCATTTTGCCAAACCTTGGGCCCACAATGTACAAATTTCCCCCTCCCAAGAGGGAGCAACAGAGAAAACAATGAAGAGAAAGACAGAAAAGCCCCCAAACCCACCCCGGTGTTACCTCTGGATGCTCTCGGGCAGCGAGTAGTGGGTGATCGACAGCAAGCGCAGGAGGACGTCTTCTGCAAAGCAAGGGCGAGGAGGTGAGCAAGGCAGCTCCTGCCTGCTACAACGTCCTGGGTGCCTCCCCATACCTGCCCGATCTCCTCCTGCCATTAATCCCAGCTCCACCCAGATCTGGGCAGATAATCCTTGGCTGGGGTTTAGTAAAGCCTGGTTGACCCTAAACCCTTTTATAGGAACCACACACACCCAGGGCAAGTGCTGCAACCTCTAAAAAAATCAAGCAAACAACTTGCTAGGGAGGAGGAAAAAAAAAAAAAAAATAGTCCCCCCCAAAAAAAAGTCAACCTGCAGATGTTTTTAATAAGAGGGAAGCTGAAAGCCGTGGGGAGCGGTAGCAGGACGGACAGATGGACGGACAGAAACCCACAGCGAGAGCTGCCAAGGCTTACCGCTTCCTTTCGTGCCGTAGGGCAGCTCGTAGAGCGATGGCGTCTTCACCCAAAAATAGTCCTTCAGCTGCAAGAAGAGCGGGTGGTCCCTCGTGTAGCTGCCAAGGAGCAAAGGGCCGGTGAGACCGGGATGGGGGGACAGCACAATGAGAGGGGGGGGCTGGTCCTGGCTCTTCACACCCACCCCCCCCCCCTTCTTGCTCCCAACCCCGATACTCACTTCCCGATGAGCTGCGCCGCTTTCTTTTCCACCTCCCCGAGGGGACACATTGTCTTGTTTTCTTGCACGGGGAAATAAAAGCTGTAAGGGAAGAGGTTAAGGAAAAAAAAAAAAAAAAAAAAATTATGCCTGCTCCTCTGCATTCCCCTCCTGGCAAAGGGGGCTCTGGCACCGCTACAGCGGGATTCACACAGCGCCAGGGATACTGCCAGCCGGATTTAAGGTCAGCTTTGCTTTGGGTATTTATTTGCTGGGCTTGCAGCCTTGCATCGGAAGAGGTCTCTCTTGCCCTGCTCATAGACCCCACGCTTTCCACTTTCCTTGTCTCCATCAGCATCGCCGGGACTGGAAAGAGAGCGGGGTTTTCCCTTCCTCCCCGGGCTCAGAAAAACACCAGCATTTGCCAAAAAAACCCCTCAGTGCCCAACCACCACCACCACCACGCCTAGGGGGAACCTCATATTGCATCCCCCCGGTCCCCCAGAATCCAGCGAGGTGATGCTCCGGCATCTCCGAGCGGGACGGGTGGGAGGATGTCACCTCCCGAGAGCGAGGGAAAGGGCAGGAGATCCTTAAAACCTTAATAAAATCCACTCACAGCTGTATGTACCTGTCTTCCCGGTAGATCGAGTACCAAACCATCACCAGAAACAGCGCCAGCACCCCGAGTATCTTCCCTCCTGCGTGCCCAGAGATGGGGAGTTGGGGGGGGGCAAGAGAAAAAACACCGTGTCAAGCCAGTACTCTGGGGACTGCATGGTTGGGTGTTGGGGACCTGCAGCCCCCCGGGGATGTCCTGGTAGATCCAGGATTGCAGAGCCGTCCCCAGCAAAGCCGCCTACCCGGGGAGTGGCGGGGGTCAGTTGTGTCCCCCCACCTCCCCCGAGAGAAGCGGCTCCGTGATGGAGCCAGGTTGGTTTTTTCCTGTGTCCAAAAGGCCTTTTCCTCCTGTCCACCTCACAACAAAGGCCACAAGAACACATCCCTCTTTCCGGATGCCTCCACCCCATTTTAATATCGCAAAGCCCAAGGGCTACCGGGTGCCTGAGCCCAAAGGATCAAGGATCCCAAAATCACCCTCCCCACCGCGACTTCGCCCATGATGCCCCAATACTCCATCACCCAACTGGAGCCACAGCAAAGCAGCATGCTACCCCAAAGCCAAATTTCCAAATGTAAATCCCCCAGGACCCTCATCCCTGCTGGGAAAGAGGGAGACGGGACCCACCCACCCCCCACAGCCCCACCGTGGGACTCACGAGACTTGTTGATCATTTTTATCAGCAGGAGAGGCATCAGGCGAGGGCCGGAGCTCTCATCGCGGCTGCCGCTGGTCACCTGCAGCGGGAAAAGAGGGAAAGGCATCAGATGAGGTTAAAAGGCATCAGATGAGGTTAAAAGGCATCAGAGCCATCCCCCAAAAACCCGGTCCAAGAAGCATCCCCCCCCCGCCGCTTGCCCCATCTGCACCTCTGGATGAGCAAGGGGTCCCCAAGGGAGTTACTTTGATTTAAATTCGCATTTCTCTGCCCCGCAGCCACCAAAGGTTTGATTTATACAGAGTTTATAAAGCCAGGCAAGCAGCCGTAGTTCCTGAGAAGCCTCGGCTATACAGGTTAAATGCCAAAATTCAAAAGGGAAAAAAAAAATAAAGAGAAAAAAAAATGAGCCCCTGCTGGGGTTTCAACTGCAAAAACCCTGAAGCGCCCAAATCGATGCCCATGGTGATGACTTGAGGGAGATTTTAAGCCCAGCCCCCGCTCAAGCATCCGACCGGCACCAGCCACCACAAGTGTGAAGCCAAACGTGCCGCCACCGCACCAGGCAGAAAGGACAGGAGCAGCCAAGCGGAATCAAGGCAAAGAGCATGACGTACTTGGGGAACCTCCAACGCCTTTGATTCAACCATCCCGGCCTGGGGAAAAGGGGATCCCGCAAGCTTAATGCGCGCGCAACCGCCGGCCGGGGAAGCGGGGCAACTTTTTTCTTCCTCCGAAACCTCTCGCTCCTGGAATAAGGCAGCAAAGAGCCGTGGTCGGAGCCACCCCGGGACCAGCTCGGCCCCATCCCGTTGTGACACAGCAAGGATGGAAAATTAACTTACCAGGTGGGAGAAGTTTTGGGGTACGCGGGAGACTTTGCTCCCTGATAAACTGCTCCTGAGGGACGTATCCTACTCTAAGCCTGGCTCAGAGCTGGGTTTGGCTTTGCCAACCTGTAACCGAGCTGCTCCCCACTCCGGGCCGGCCACATCTCGGAAGAGGAGAGGATGACATGTTAAATGCCCAGTCAAGAGAAAAGGTGCAGGCCTGGGCTGGGCAATGGAAATCCTGGTCTCAAAGGATTAGTCACCTTTTTTGGGGGGGTAGGGGCATCCATCTCAGCACCCCACCCTGCCTAACGAAGCGCCATTAATGAGCCTGGCACCTCTCCAGTCAAGAATGAGTCAAGAGCAGCAGCTTTTGGGGCAACACGTATCAAGAAAGAGGAGAAACGGGACCAAAGATGGTCCCACGAGAGCCAGGCTCTTCCCCTCCTCATCACTGGCTCCTGAAATTAAAAGGGCAGGAAGGGCAATTAAACCACGCTACAAGCAACGGGGTGGGATACGAAGCAAAGAAAACTGTCCGTTTTACAGCAAAGCAGAGGGATGGGGACAGGGAGAGGCGAGGTGGTACCCTGAGAAAGCGTCTGTCTCCCCCAAACCAGTTCTCCTCTGTAAAAAAACGGATATCAAATCCCTTCCTGGTGAATCATGCCCCACCATCACCCGGGGACACCAAGGACGGGAAGCAAAACCGTCCCCCCTTCCCTATTTACACCCTGGCTCTCCTGCATCGGTATTTCTGGCTCTGTGAGTCCCTCCCGGCTTGGGAAGGAAAGGGAAGATTAAACCCACGATTGCATCTTCAAGGGTCGGAGCAAGCAGGGACAAGGAGCTGGGGAGTCTCGCCCCTTTATACATTACATTTGCTTGAAAAAAAATAAAATTAAGGGGAAGTAAAAACCAGCTTGTGCTTTCTTGGTTTTTGGTGGTGGTGGTGGTGTTAATTTTTTTCCTAACAAAACTGGCCACAGAAGTCCCCTAGAGGAAATCAGCTGCTGCAGCTGGAGGCTGGCAATGCTCCTTGAGGGTCTGGGCATCCCCATTTGCCCAGGGCTGGGGTGCTGCTGGGCATCAGGCCCCAAATTTAGCATCAAATTCACCCCCCAGCTCTCTCCTTTGGTGCCAAATCACTCAGCTGAGCTTCCCACCGAGCGCTCTTCACCCCTCCCGCCGGATTAATACACTGGGAAAATCAAAATCCACTCTTACCCCCTGGTGTTTGCTTTTACATACTGGCTTTTTTTTTTTTTTTTTTTTTTTTTTTGAAGGCTTTATGATCTTTTCCCAGGCTTGTACGGACAAAGCTGGGCCTGATGCAAAACTTATCTAATACAAACACAGTTAATAATCCCCAAAGAAAACGAATGCTGTTTAGTGAAGCCTTTGGGGAACGTGGAGGAAAACAGAGCACACCCAAGCTACTCCCCGCAGAGGTGCTTTTGGAATCCATTCAAGCTCCCCCCCAGCCTTGTACTACCAGATCTGTAGCCCAAACCAGAGCGACTACTTAAAGCAGAAAGATCCAAGCACCCCGAGCCAGCTCCTTCCATCCCGGGGACGCAGAGCTGGTAGACGGAGCAACGCTAAAGGGTCCTGCCAGTCCCCGCAGCATCCCTGCTCCCGCAGCATCCCTGGTCCCTCGCGGCATCCCCGGTCCCTCGCGGCATCCCCCGGTACCCCAATGCAGCATCACCGGCCAGTGGGGTGAGATTCGGCGCTTGCCTCTCTCACGAAAGGGATCGCAGAATCAGAGGATGGTTTGGGTTGGAAGGGACCTTTCAAGGTCATCCAGTCCAACCCCCCTGCAGTGAGCAGGGACATCTTCAACTAGATCAGGTTGCCTTTCCCGCCTGGAGGAGCCCAAAGCTGGATGCAGGACTGCGGGTTGGGTCTCACCAGAGCGGAGCTGAGGGGCAGAAGAGACGCAGGAACGCCTCGACCACCGCTCCCGTGGGTTCGGTCCAGGGCATCGCCTCCCCCGCCAAGCCCCAGAGCTGGGAGGGGGGGGAAAGTCCCAGGTGGATTCAGCTCCCCACGCTTGGAAGAAGCAACCAAAAAAGGCCCCTCTCTTTTGATGTCTGAGCAACGCACCTCCAGAGCACCCCGGGGCTGAATATTATCGCTGCATAAATGACTTAAAAGCCCCACCACCGCCCCATCTTCACAGCCAGGTCTCCCCTTCCCCAGCCCGCTGTTACGGGAAAGCCCCATCCCCAGGATGCTGCAGAGGCATCTCACGGCGAAGCCCCTCACCGAATTTTCCAACCTCCTTCAGACCCGGAGCAGGGTTTTGACTCCCAGTTTTGCCACGTCCCAGGAAAGCCCCCAGGAGATCCCAGCAACAACCACAGGGACTGACCCTCCTGCTGCACGGGTGACCCGGGAGGAGCTCGTCCCTACATCTCCATCCATCCCCGTCTCCCTTGACGGCTCCAGCAGCTCTGGATTTAAGTCACATCAATCCACAAAGCAGCAGCAGGCACCGGCCAAGCTGCTCCCAGCCCACGTTCAGGGTGTGTGTGTGTGTGGGGGGGAATTTTAAAAAAAAGCATTTAAAGCCATGGAGCAAGTACAGAGGTGGTGGGGGGGGTGTGATTACAAATCCCCCCACCCCATCCCAGCATGGGTGGACGGTGATCCCAGCCACCCGCTGCCATCCCGGCAAAGCATCCATGGACCAGGAGGCCACACAGCCAAAGCCCTTTATAATTTTACGTTTCCACGGTAACCCACGGCTTGGGAAAATAAAGCGTGACACAAGGCGAGGACACCTCTCCCCTGCTCCCATCACCCCAACCCATCCCGCACATCCATGGGGCACAAAGCCGCCCACTGCCCGGTCCAGCTTCCCCGGGTGAGAAGGATGCCCATTGAAGAATGAGCATCTCCAACGGTTCACCCCCCCAAAAAAACCCGTGCATTTATTTTTAACTGGAGCAGAGCTGGATTTGAAGGGATCGCACCCAAGGAAGGGTCTCACCGGCAATCCCTAGGGATTGACTTCCAGCAGTGGGAACCGAAGGGAGGCAGACAGACAGACGGGACAGCACAGACCCCTTCGACCCCAGCCGGACCATCTCTCCCGAGCCTTCAAGGCACACGGAGCGTTGCGGGGACCAGCAGGACAGATCCTGCACTCCATTTCGAGGACAACAACCAGGATCAACCCCCAAGGAAGCAGTTTACAGCCCTGGGATCTTTCAAGCCCCCATCCCACGGGTTTTCTCCACGCGGTAGGGCTGGGATTGCCGGAGGAGCCTGGCGGATGCCGGCTTACCCCCTGCACCGGCTCACCCACAACCTGCCTCGGCAAAACCAGCACGTGCCGGAGCCTGAACGCAACCTGGGAGGCGGCCGGGGGCAATCCTCCGGGGAAAGGATCCGGCCGACTCAAGGTGCTGCCTGGGCTTGGCTGAGCATCAAAGGTACCCAAATCTTCAGCCTGGCATCCCAAAGCTTCCTCGCCCCGGCTGCTGCGAGCTCCAGGTGCTTGAGGATTTTTTTTTTTAAATTTTTTTTTTTTTTTTTTTTTTCCAAGCTGGGAAGGAAACCGAGACACACAGCAGGGAGAAAAACCTTGCAGGATTGCAAACCATCGCTGTCACAAGCCCAAAAGGCAGCAGGGTCTGGATCTGACCCACCCCCCCCCCCCCCAGGGGATGCTGCAGTGGGATGGGGATGCCGGCGGAGGGACCAGGAATCCTGCAGCGGGATGGGGATGCTGCCAGAAAACGGCAGGGCAGAGCTATTACAAGAGCACAACCTGCAAGCACAGCAGCCCGGGGGCTGCAGGAAGCAATTGGGACACAGCACCACAAAAATCAATCCCATTCGACACCAGCCATCGCCCCCGTTGAGGGCACAGAGAGCCAGCCCGTGCCGCCAATACCCACATTTACCCTACCTAATTTCCCCAGCACCGAGGTCAGACTGACAGGTCTGTAGTTCCCCACATCCTCCTTCCAGCCCTTCTTGTAGATGACCATCACGTTTGCTAACCTCCAGTCAACTGGGACCTCCCCGGATAGCTGGGACCGCTGCTAAATGATGGGAAGTGGCTCGGTGAGCACTTCCACAGCTCCCTCAGTACCCTTGGGTGGATCCCATCCAGCCCCACAGACTTGTATGTGTGTGTCGAAGTAGCAGGTCGCCAACCATTTCCCCTGGGATTATGGGGGCTTCGTTCTGCTCCCCATCCCTGTCTTCCAGCTCAGGGGGCTGGGTACCCCGAGAATAACGGGTCCTACTATTAAAGACTGAAGCAAAGAAGGCATTAAGTCCCTCAGCCTTTTCCCTCATCCTTCACCACCATGTTTCCCCCCACATCCAACAAAGGATGGAGATTCTCCTTAACCCTTCTTTTGTTGCTAATGTATTTACAGAAACATTTTTTATTGTCTTTTACAGCAATAGCCAGATTAAGATCTAGTTGGGCCTTGGCCCTCCTTATTTTCTCCCTGCATAACCTCACGACATCCTTGTAGTCCTCCCGAGTGCCTTGCCCCTTCTGCCAAAAGTCAGAAAATCTCCTTTCCCCCCCCCCCTCCCCCTGCCGAGTTCCAGCCAAAGCTCTCTGCTCAGCCAGTCCGGTCTTCTTCCCTGCTGGCTCATCTTTCGGCACATGGGGACGGCCGGCTCCGGCACCTTTCAGTTTTCCTTCTTGAAGGACATCCAGCCTTCCCGGACCCCTTTGCCTTTCAGGACTGCCTCCCAAGGGACTCTGTCAAATGGGCTCCTAAACAGGCCAAAGTCTGCCCTCGGGAAGGCAGCAGTTCTGCTGACCCCTCTCCTTACTTCTCCAAGAATCAAAAACTATCATCTCGTGATCGCTGTGCCCAAGAGAGCCTCCGACCATCCCATCACCCACAAGTCCATCTCTGTTCACGAACAAGTCCAGCAGGATGCCTTCCCTCGTCGGCTCACTCTCCAAGTCAGGAAGCCTTCCACACACTCCAGGAACCTCCCAGACTGTTCCCTCTCTACTATATTTTATTTCCAGCAGATATCTGCCAAGTTGAAGTCCCCCACGAGAAGAAGGGGTAGCGCTTGTGAGACTTCTCCCAGCTGCTTATGGAATATTTTATCTGCCTCTTCATCCTGGTTGGGTGGTCTATAACAGACTCCCACCGTGGTATCTGCCTTGTTGGCCTTCCCCCCGATTCTTGCCCATAAACGCTCAACTCTATCATCACCATCATTAAACTCTAGACAATCACAACACTCCCTAACATACAGGGAGTTTGGAGAGGCAGCGCTGGTTCCTCAGCCCATGGTACCCTAGGCATACATTCAATAACCCGGCCAAATATTTAGGATAAGGAAAAAAATAAAACCACCCGACACCTTGTTAGCATCTAAGCCTTAACAAAACATTTACCTGTGACGAGGGTGCAATTTCAGAGGTGGCAACAGCAAACAAGCTCAGGTAGGAAGAGTATTTCCACGGCAGCGGGTTCCCAAAACAAATCCGGGCTGCTCCTGCCTTTCCACAGCACTGTTAGTTTTAAAGTGCTCGGGAGCTGAAACCCGATTCAGGCCAGCACTGCCACCATCCTCTCCTCTCCCCCTATTTATTTTTTTTTAATCCTTGCAGCAGGAAAAACAAAGGGATGGGACCCCAATCCCTTCCTACAGCTTCAGAATGCCGGCTGCATGGGTATACCCGAGCATTCCGTGCCTCCGGGGTAACGCCATGCCATCAAAGGAGCTACAGGGCTCCTCCTCTGTGCGTTAGCCTACATTATTACGGGTTATATATTATTATTTATATTATACAGGTTTAATCGCTCTTTTCCTATTTAAAAAAAAAAAAAAAAAAAAAACCAAAAACCCAACTCTTCCTTGCCAGATGTGGCTCGCTACAACACGGAGGTTATAGCCGAGCTGCTTGAGGAGAGCCGAGCCACCCATGGGAGGAAAACCATCACGCTAACGAGATGAGGGTGGGCATCCGCCAGCGTCCATTTTATACCCGTGAGATTTCATCGCCAAATCCCCGGCATCGATCCCGCCACCCCCTCCTTCTACCTGCCCCGGCTGGTCCCCGGTTGCCACCATCGTCACCTTGTTGCCGTGTTTGCTCACCAGCACCTCCATCCTCTCGGGGACTGCCGCGGGGACGCAGGCGGCAACAGCGAAAACGGCTTTGGCAACGCAGCTTTGTGCCTGTGCTTCGGTCTAACCCCCCCCAAAAAAGGCAGCAAGCCGGGGGTGCAGGCAGGGGGGAGGCAGCCTCTCCCCCAGGAGCAGCAGGCAAAGCATCCGCAGGCAGCACCCGCTCCCTCACAGCGGAGACACGAACGGTCCAGGGAGGTGAAAAAACTAAACCATCGAGATGCTCCAGCCCATCTCCAACCCCAACCCAAGCAACACCCGGCTTCGAGCCCAGCTCTCTGGGGAAAAGGGGTGGGAAAATGAAGGGATCACAAGCCCCAGGGCTGAGTTATCCCACTGGCAGCTACCATCCCCAGTGGCTTTTGACTACAGCGGTCCCCTTTTAGGGACTCAAAAGCCTTCTGCCCAGTCGCCATCCCCTTTGCAATGCTCCAAGCACCACCTTAAACCCTGCCGCCACAGCAGCCCTGCGGTTTCCCCACCGTTTCCTCCACACGTCCTCTTCTGTGCTGGCAAACAGGCTGGTTTTGGGGTAGCATAACCTCTAAAGCAACCCCACCCTTGAGCTTTGGTCCTCCGGCCCCGAAACCTCTGGGGTAAACCAGACGGATTTACTCCCCTGCCCCTACGCCAGCCCGCTCGCGCAACTCCCCCGCTCTTTTCTCCCACGTTATCGGCCACGGCGGAAAATATCCGTAAAATAACCCGCTCCATCGCTTTGCACCCCCAGCATCGCCTCGATGCTCCGTTAATCCCATCAGCCGTGCCAGAAGGAGGATGCTTGTGTCGGGGAGACCTTTTCCAGCATCCCCGGCGGCAGGAGAAGCTGAAGCCGGTCCCCGTCGGGATGATGATAAACTGGCGGGGTGGGGGGGGGGTCACGGCTACTTACGGTCCGTCCTCTCAGTCCAGGCAGAGCAGGCAGGAGCTCGGCGGGATCTACGAGGCCATCCTCTCTTCCCCTAGCAAAGGGAAAAGGCAGAACATCCTTAGGGCTACGGCAACCCACGGCGGTAGCGCACGAGGGACCCTTCTCTCAGCGGCCATCCCTACCCGGGGCAGCTCCAAGCACCAGTGGCAAACCAGCCCCAGGGAACCAGCAGAAGGGCCCCAACAAGCCATCAAGCGTGGCAGAGGATATCTACGTTCCCCGCAAAGCCACCCACCTCCTCCGGCACCGGCAGCACCTACGGCTGGGCTTCCAGCTGCTTTTAAGGAGGAGGCGATGCAGTTCAGAGCCCAGACCTCACCGCAGGTTTCCCCAACGCCTCTTGGCCTTTCCCTCCGAAATCCCCTTCCGTGAGTCACTCGGATTTTTAGGAAGCGGGTGATGCACCTTCCCAGGGAAAGGTGGATGCTCACCCTGGGATGCTGCGTGGCTCTGCTGCCTTCCCGCACGGAGGATGCTCCTTAATCCCACATCTTCAGCACCTCTTCCCCCCAAACTTCCCAGATTACGCATCCTCGCCCCGTGCTATAATATCCTTACAATTTGGGGAAGGAAAAACCCTGCCAACAAGCTGCCACACACACAGAAACCCTTCTGCCATGCTGCCTCTCAAAAAAAAGAACCTCTCTGCAGGGACAGCTGCTCTGAATCCAGCTTAATTACCCCAGCTAATGAGCAGCAAGGAGGGGCGAAGGGGGAAAATGAGCCAGCCAGGTGAAGTGAGTTTATTGCCATCTCGATTAGCAGTTAGGAGTCAGCTTTGTTTTTCCTTCCTGCACCGGTGGAACGGATGGAGGATGGCGGGAGTCACGGCTCTCCCCAAAAAACCACGCGAGGACCAATCTCAGCCCAGTTCAGTGCAAGGGAGGGTGAAGCAGACGGGGAAGGGTGGCCTGGACAGGACCAGCAAGGTCGTCTCCACAGCTGGTGCTCCAGCCCTGGCAGGGAAGATGCTTCCAAGGGGAAATTCTGAAGGGCAAGAGGTTTCCTTACCTCTCTCCATCTCCTCCAGCCAGGAAAAGCAAAGACAAGAGATGCTGGGGGCCACCACGTTGGTGCAAGCCTTCCCCAAGGCATGCTTCCCTCTCAATGCTCCGCTAATTTTAACGAAGAGGGTACGTCCCTGTGCAAGGGGTGGGGAAGGAAACCGTAGAGCATCTCCGAGATGGTTTCTCCTACCATCGAGGCTGGGTACTTCTCCCCAGGGACTAGGCTTTCCGCAGATGCCCTGGGATGACAAGGAATGGCTCCGTCCCAGCACCACACCTTCCCTCTCCAGCCAAAGCAGCTCTGCTTTCTCCTACCTCCACCATTTGCTGAGGGGAGCAATTAAACCAGAGGCCTTGGTGCAATCAACAGCCAAACCAGATGCACTTTGCGAGTGCCCCCAAAAAATTCACCTTCCTGCACCAGGGTCTTTCCAGCAGCCCCGAATCCACCGGAGCATCCAACATCGCTGCCAACAAGGAGCCTTTTTATTTAGAGCCATGAATTATAGGATCTGCTAACAAGGTTAAAGTCTCCCCGGGGAGCTCCTGCTAAAGCGCTTCATGGCACAGCATCAGCCCCTGCCCACGCAGAGGATGAGGAGGATGCTCAGAGCTGCCTGGGGGTGGGCAGGGGGATGTCTCCTTCCCCACAGCATCCTCCCGGGAGGATGCTGCAACCCTGGATGGGGATCCAAGGTCTTGCCCGAAGCTGGTCTTTCCAGCTCAACTGGAAGACCCAGGAGCCGGATCTCTGCCGGTCTCCCCAGGATTATTTTCCAGCTTCTTCCCCCACCGTCGGCCGATGCGATCGGCTGTTCCCAGCCCAAGGTCCAGAAAAAAAACCCATCGTGGTTCAGGCATCCGCCAGGTCAAGAGCTGCCATCTCCACCACTCGCCGCAGGCAGCTCAACCCATCTGGCAGCTGATCCCAGCAGGAAATGAATGTCCCGTATCCCAGAGCCCTCAAAAAAAACCCTAAACAAGCTGAATGTTGCTCCTTTTCTTCCCCAGGCTCCCAGCTATGCTGCCCGCCTCAGTTTCCCCTCCTGCATATCAGGCTGCGTTTAAATAACTATTTCCAAATTTCGGGGGGAGGCACCTCGTGCTCGCTCCCCAACGTCTCCCTTCCGTGATGCTCGTGGCTTTGGGCGGAAGAAAACAAAAACCCAACGGCCGCAACCCTTCCCTTATGAAAGAGTAAAGCCAGCCAGGATCAGTCCTTTGAGGGGCTCAGCCCCGGTGCAGGAGCATCCCCAGGGGGTACAGGTATTTTCAGGACTTGCACAGGCAAGAGGGGACACGCGTGGGGCAGGGACGAGCCACCGAATCCCTCCCCTGTCCATCATCCTCTCCATTAAGGACCAGACACCCCCCCTGGGAGCTGTTAAAAAAAAATGAGGAGGGGGAGATGAAAATGACATTTCTCCTCCTTCCACCAGCCAGACCTGAAGCAAGGCAGCCGTCCGTCCGTCCGTCCATCGGCGCTCCATCGCCGGCGCCGGTCTCCCTCGGTTAAAATTACCTCCCGAGGGGGGGAGAGAGCAAAAACCAGGCTGGGAGGGGAATAAAATCCAGGTGAGCTCATCCTCCTCCTCCTCCTCTGGAGAAAACATCTCTACTTGGCATGAGCGAGGTGTTTCCAAGCCCGGCACATCCCTCACGTCACCCCAATCGCTATCGCCCCGGGACCAGGAGCTTATTCATTCGGCAGGTATTTAGCGGGAGATAATCCAGCCACTTCCCAACCATCCTTCGGCCGAGCCAAAGGTGTAATTCTGGTGTGGGATGCGATTTTTCGGTAGAGGTTTCCCTGCTGATCCTCACCGCAGCATCCCGGTGGATGCTCCCTGGCCGGGAGAATATGGAAGAGCCACCACCAGCAGGACCCCCATCCCTCACCCCAACTGGTTTTTTTATTAAATTAATAATTTGTTGAATTTATGAAATTATTAAAAATAAAATTTTATTTAAAAAACATAATTTAATAAACCTATTGCTATTAAATCCCTGAGAATGGGAAGAAAAGCAAAGCTACACGGCCAAGCTGGATTATCTGAAGCAGTGACCGACCTAAAAATAAATGACCGCTATTTAAGGACGAGCCTCCTGCAATAATCTCCCCCCGCCCCAAAAAAAAAAAAAAAACAACAACTAAAAGGAAAAAACAGATGTGAGAAATCACCACTGTTTCCAAGCTGGGGTGTTTAGCATCACCCATCAGACAAAAAAAAAAAAAAAAAAAAAAAAAAAAAAAAAAAATCCTATTTGGGGTTTATTTCTTAGCAAAATTCTGTGCTTCCAAGAGAAGATCATTCCCAGGCTTAAAGCTGCTGATTTACAGACACCCCATACATTGAGCCAGGCAAATAAATAATTAAGACTTAAATATGCATTTGCATAATACAGATAATCTGTCAATTTAACTTGTAAATGCAGTCAGAATTAAGCAGCGACTTTGTTAATTAGGTAGCAAAGGGGCCTGGGAAGCCCCAGCTCCGCAGCAGCCGCTGAAGAACCATAAAGATGCTAAAGCCGAATTTGCTGGGGGATGCAGGGACTCGACCAGGCGTTGGGGCAGGTTTTATCCTCCCCCTCTCCTAACGCAGTGCTGGGGCACCAAACCCTTGCGTTCACCTATATTTTTATTGCAAAAGCCCCTGTAACGACTCCAGCCCTTTATCAGGAGCTGCCTGTAACTTTCTGCCTGCACCGAAAGCCGCAAGGGCTACCATCGCCCCACGATAAAAAAAAAGGCAGCGGAAAAAAAGAGCCTGGGGTAATATTTTTGAGGACAAATCGCATATTTTTTTTGTTGGGTAAACAGCAACAAAAGCCGGGCTCTCGGCCACCTTCGGCTCCCCCCACCCCAAAAACGAGAGCTCGCTACCCAGACCCTGCCTGGGAGGGAAACCTGTTGAGCCCGTATGTGCATGAACAGACGGTTCTTTGTCATTTTTTTTTTTTTTCCCCTTCTATTTTTTGTTTTGAAGCGGCACTGGTTATTGTACAGGGAGGGACCAGAGGACTTCCCAGTCCTTGGCGCCGTTCCTGACTCCTTGTTCTCCGCTTTAACCCAGCACTGGGAAGGCAGCATCGCGTTTAACCCCTAAAGCCCTTCGCTCCCCTTAGTTTTTGACACCCTCCCCCGCATCCCACACTCCGGTCCTCCTTTGGTCCTTCTTCCCCTTATTTCTCACTTTCCACCCCATTTTTCCCCATGATACCCCAGCACTCTCCTCCATTCCCAACCCAGGCGGGTCCGGATCCATCCTCGTGCCGTAAAATCCCACCCCACGAACACCACACCGGGGGTGGGGGGGGGTTGGACAAGCCCAACGGCCACGGAGCTGCCGGGATGGGGTTTTAATACCCGGACAGGGGTGGTTTATTACCCACCGTGGGGATGCTCGGCTGGCAGAGCGCATACAGCATCAGTAAAGCCCCAGAGCAGCAGGTTTGCAGCGTTAAAGCATCCTCAGCTCTTGCTCAGTGCTTTCCTGCCTCAGTTTCCCCCCATTTTGGGGCTCAGGGAAGCTCTACCCAGCCAAGAGCAGAGGCAGGGGATGCAGCAGGGACCATGAGCCCCAAACGCCAGCCCAAGTCATATATATATATATATATATATATTTTTTTTTTTTTTTTTTTTTTTAAAGGAAATTAAAAAACCACCCAATAGAAATGTCGCAAGCGGCTCAAAACCTGACACAGGATCTGACTCGGAGCTCCGGCTTGTGCAGGGCCACAGGGTGAGTTGTGATCTCTCGCCAGTGGCATTACTCTCTGGTTAAAAAAATTGAGGCTTGGCTGAGTCAGCCCAGCCGGATATCGGGATCTCGAATCCGGCCGGGAAAACTTCGGCGAGGCTGCCGGCGAGCTGGGGGAGACATTTTGCGAGGGGAAGAGTTGAAACAGGAACAGCATCTGGAAGCGATTGGAGGCGAGGAGCCTCTCCCAGGCGCAGCGGGGAATTCCAGCGGCGTGAGCTCAGGTTAAAGCCTCCTTCGCAGGCCCAGGATTAGAAAAAAGAAAAAAAAAACCCCAAGCTTCAGCATATATATTTTTAAACCTGCAAATAACGAAGTAAAGGAAGCCAGCTCCCCGCTCAGTCCTACCTGGACACGGCTTTGCAGTTTAGGTTGTTTCTGATTTGCAATAAAAAAAAAAAAAAAAAAAAAAAAAAAGAAGATAAATGTAGATTTGTTGATATAATTTTGCAGGCATGGCATAGGGAGGAGAGTCCTCCTCTGGTGCTGCACCGTATAAAATAGCCTTGCTTTGCATTACAATGCACCCCTGCACCATCCTTCCCCTGGGACCGCTGTATCGCACCTCCGAGCATCCCTCGCCAGCGCTGGCTGCATCCCACAGTGGTCCTTGAACGGCAGCAGCTCAGCAAACCCAAGAGCATCCCAGCATCCTTGGGATGGCATCGTAGAGCCGATGGAGGATGCCATCCTAGCTTAGACGGAGCGGTCCTCCACGAGGGACCGATGCGGCGGGGGAGCCCCCGGTCCCCTCTAGCCATCCCTGAGCCCGTGGAATAGGGACCGGCAGCACCCATGGGTGGTCAAACCCAACCCCGCCGGACACCCCAGTAGAGCACGTGCCATGCCGGGATGGTGACCCCCGGCCACTCCATGCCACCCAGAGCGGTGGCACAGGCAGGCTGCCTGCCAATGCCCCCCTCCGCAGTTCCGCCGTGCCCTTTTGCACAGCCAGCACGTAAAGATGCGCCTTAAAACCAAAAAATACCCAACTACACGTTAACACCCACATCGAGATATAAATAACTTGCCCGTAATTAATATAAACCACCTGCACGGCAGCTTACGCGCTCAAGAAGCCCCAAGCATCCCACCGAAGTGATGCCGGCAAACCTGCACCCCGTCTCTTTTCGAGCCAGAGCAATTTATTGCAGAGCGGGATCCACAGGGGATGTGCAGAATCCGGCTCCGTCTGCCAACGCCGACCAAATCCCGCTCCCCCAAAATTCCCGCTTCAGCCCCATCACGTACCGAACACCCGGGACCAAGCGCTCACCTGAATCCTTTCCACCTCCATCACTCCCACCCACCTTCCCGGCAGCTCGGCGGTCCCCATCCCGCGCCGATCCGCAGCACGGCAGAGCCGGACCAGCCGGGAGAAGTGTCCGCCGGCGATGCCGGTACTGCAGCTTGGCAGCCTCCGGCAGACGGTGAAACACATCCTGAAGAGGAGCCGCAGCCCGCGCCAGCCCAAAACCACTCTGAGCATCCGCTAGTCCAAAGCAAAACCAGGACGGAGGGTGGCTCCTTCTCCAGTTTCGCCGTTCCCCGCTGGCCAAATCCCCTTCCCCTTCCTTCAAGGAAACTTTCCAGCCCAACCCAGTCACATGCAAGGGGTCAGCAAGTGGAAATGCAAAAGATTAGCAAGATCGGTGCTTTTGGGTTTTTTTCCCCCCTCCCAAGAAGACACAGGCTTTTCCTAGAAAAAGCTCAATAAACATGAGGATCGTGGCCGGAGGAGGGAGAAGCCAGCGGTGTCCAAGCGCAAGAGGAAGGCGAGGGGAGGTTAAAAAGAAACACCAAAAAAAAAAAGAGAACCAGAAGTTACAAACAGCAGCGTGAAAGTGTCGTATCATTTCCTTTTCATGCTGCAAAACCAAAAGTGTTCGCGCAAGTGTCCTCGATGGCTTTGTACGAGGGTCACCGGCCCCAGCCCGGGATTCCCAGCCTGGGATGGGGAAAACGGGATGGGGTGTCCACAGGGATGTGGGCAAAGACGGGATGCCAGCCTCTGCAGGAGGACCACCGCATCCCTACTCCTTACACAGCCATCATGCTACGCCCGGAGAAAACAACCAAAAGGGGAAAAAATTAACTAAAATAAATTCTATTTTTAAAAAAGCATGATAGGAAAAGCTCTTGGGAACAAGACTCCCAGCCCAAACCAGTCCTGAAATACTCAGGACTAAAGCAACGGGACCACGGCCTTATACAAGAGAACAAGCAACAGAGTAGGTGGGATTTAGAGATATCACCAAATAATTAGTTTTAATTAGTGGGATTCAACCTGAGAACCACTGCTGGCCGAACCCCTCCTCCCCCCCCCGAAAACAGGCACGTGGAGGGCCCCAGTCTCCCTCGGCATTCCTGCATCCTACAGCCTGGCATCCACCTTTAATGTTGGTTGCAAGCATGGGGGTGACCCAAGCTATAAAAAATACAGGCTTGAAGATGTAAGTATGGTTGCTCCAGAGTTTAAAATGGACTTAAATAGAAGTTTTCACTCCACGGGTGGGTTTTCACTCCGTGGGTGGGTTAGGGACCAGGAGGATGCTCTGGTCACCGTTGTGGTCCCAGCTCTGGAAGACCCCCTACTCACAGATCTCCACAGCGGACATTCCTTAAAATTAGTGTTGACAGACAGTTCCTTCTCTTATATTTACATTTGCAGAGCCCTTAGCCCCTATCCTATGGGATTCAGTGCCTTGCCATAGCAGTTGCTATTAAATCACTGCCTGGAGCTGGAGGAGCAAGCAGCTCCCTAATGATACAGATAATTAAGCACAGGGGTTAGGGAGAGTCCAGCAAAGCACGTCGATCCCATCCCACAGCTTATAACGATGTTAGGAGTTCGTTATAGGTTGGACGCGTCTTTAGGAGCCAGCATAGGAAGAGGAGACCTCACGCCTGCAGGACAGCCAGCGCCGGAGCTGGAGGCAGCATCTCCTGGGATGAGTCCACCTCCGAGTCCTCTGCTCAAGATCCCGGCTCTTCCCAGCCTGGGATCCGGTACATGCTACGGAAAGCTGCGATGCAATGCAACGGGAACGGCAATGCGCCTTGCAGAGTTGAAACGCAAGCCATCTGCAGCCAGCAGGGCCAGTGCGTCCCCCCGCACGGCTGATCCCTGACCCCAAAGCTTCCAGAACCAAGACCAGTGACCAGCATGGACCTCCACCTCCCCCACCCCCCCCCCACCTGCTCCAGCCCCTTATGCAAAGGGAGAAGATTCTCTGGGCACACTTAAAATCATCAGCTCCATCCCCAATCCGGGGTGTCCGTCCCGTGTCACTCTGCCCTGCCACTCACCACGGAAAGCCTCAGCGGAGGGAGCTGGCAAATCCCTCTTTCTCCGCCGCCAGCCTCTTCATCTCCGAGAGCGGTCGGAGGGAGAGCCCGGCAGAGAAGACGGGCAAATTCAGCAGGGCTTTCCCAAAAGCTCCACCGCGAGACTTTTAATTATCTCATCTCGCTAAGAGATGGGGACCGGAGTCGCCGAGCAGCCTGGCACCAACCCACCGGGCATCGCTCTATTAACTCGATGGGGAGAGACACATCCCATGCCCGGTGTCAAAGCCGAGGAGCACAAAAAAAAAGATTTTCCTTTGTTCTCAGCTCCCCAGAACAATAAAACCCCGTGGGTTCACCCTACGAAAGACCTGACATTGAAAGTCCTTTTTCTGCTGCCGCCGTGGGGCAAGCATCCTCAACTCCCCCCAGGAACGAGCTGATCCCGTGGGAGAAGAGGGACTCCGGGAGCATGCGATCGGGTGGGATGGGGTTTATCACCACCCTGCACCAGGACACCCGGATCCCGCTCCCGGCACCTCCGTCCACACCGGGATCGTCCCCTCCTACCCCTTTGGGATCACCGGGCTACTGGAGCACATCCGTCAACCGGTCAGAGAATGCTCGGGGACAGAAAAGACAAAAAAAACAAATAAAAAAATCTCAGACCGCTTAAATAAATCATCCTCAACCCGCGCCACTGCGAGAGCGATACCGTCCAGAGCCGCGCACGGGGCACGTCCTCCCCTCCCCAGGGCCTCCGGGAGGATTTTCCCTTCCTTACACCGGCGCCCGGGCAGGAATATCGCACATATCCATCAAAAGGAGCCCCCCGCACGCTATCGGGAGATGCCAGAAACTCTCTTGCCGGGGGTCTCGGCGTGGGTTCGAGGCGGCCGTGGGCAGGAGCGATGCCGAAGGCCGGTTTTTTTTCCCCGCGAGACGCAGTGGGTTTTGTTTTGCCGGGAATCGGGCGGTAGCAGCTGGAAGGACATCGCAAGAGCGGGGGCTTTCCTCTCGCCGCTGCCCGCGCATGCTTCGCCACCTGGAAGCTCAACCGTGCTCTAATTAATTACGCTAATTAGAAAAATAATAATTCAAAAGGACAATACGAAACACAGAAATAAAGCCGCTTTCTCGCTTGCCGGCGTGGCGCGCTCACCGGGGCGTCGATGCCGGTGGTGTGGGATGCATCGGTGGGGGTCCAAAGCTTGGATAAACGGGGGGAAGGGGGGGGTGGGGGGGTGTCCCGTCCCCGTCCCCCCCATCCCCCAATTTGCACCCCAATCCTGTGCAAACCCTGCCTGGGAGCTACAAAGCAGGCAGCCCTGCCTGTTCTGCCACCCTCCCAGCATGGACCACCCCCCCAACTCCTCCAGCCCCCCCCCCCCCCCCAAAAAAAAAAGCTACCGGGCTTTTGCTTGCATCCTCTCCCCTTTTTTGCTCAACCCCACCGGCTCGCAAACCCGCTTGCAGCAGAGACACGGAGGCCGGGGGGGGGGGGGTTGGACACACGGACACGGATCGGGGGGGACAACCCTACAGACTCACCATGGGGAGGGCGTGGGGGGGTCCGGTGCGGGATGCCGGAGCCAGCCCGGGGATGCATGGATGGATGGATGGATGGATGGACGGACGGACAGACGGGGGAGGGGGCACGCTTGCGCACAGAGCCGGGATGGGAGGGAAGGAGGGAGGGAAGGGAAGGGAAGAGCATCCCGGGAGCTGGAAGCACTCTGGTCCCGTCCCCCTCACTCCAGGCAGTGGAGAGGTGGGGGAGGACAACTACCCCCCCCACCCCATACCCAGCAGACCCCCAAAAATCACAGCGCTGGGGGTCCCAGGCAAACTTGGGGTGCGCTCAGCCCCCCCCGCCTTGGCACAAATCTCCCCAACATCCCCCCCCTCCCCCCCGATGAAGAGCAGCTCACAGCAAATTTGGGGGGGGGGGGGGGGGGGGGGAGGAAGATTTCTGGGGGACTCACACCATTCCCCCATCGAATCCACCAGCCAAAGCACCGTGAGATGACGCGCAGAGGATCTGGGGATGGCTTGGCTTCAAATCGTTGATTTAATATTGTTTGGGAGGGTTTTTTGGTTTTTTTCCCCACAGAGAAATTTAATTCCCACGGCAGGAATGCCCCATGCCCAGCCATCTCGGTCTCCCATGGGATTTCATTTCCATCCCATCATCACGATACACAAAATGCAGCAGCCGACCCCTCCAAGGCTTTTATTTCTAGGGTCCAAAATCCATCCCTCCCGCATCGGGGTGGGGTTTTGCCAATCCCTAAGATAATTAGCAATATTAACGCTGATTTTTACATGGGAAATAACGTGAAATATTGCCTCCGGTAGCAGGCAGCTTGTAGCTGAAGGCAGCAAGGTCTGGTCCCCTTTACCAGGCTGGAAAGCAAGAGCTAGCGGGAACTTGGAGGGCACCAGCCCCATTTGAAAACCAACGTGTCCGGTGCCAACAATATTAATTGGTAAAATACCTGTTGAGCTGATGGCTGCGGTATTGCCAAGGCTAATTGAGCAACCACATCAATATTTGAAGAGCATCCTCGCTTCGTCCCTCAACCTACGTAGGATGAGGTTTTCTTGCTGGCAAGATGTGAGGTAACGGGGCAGAGTGTTTTACCCGTGGTGACAGGCGAGCCCGCCATAATTAGGCTTTAATTGCCACCAGCTTGTAGACAATCCCAGGGTAATTATTGGGGCTGCAGCTCAGCGGGGGGGGAGCTGGGATTTGCTTGAAGGATATTTAGACCCTTCAGTCTCTTGTGTTCCCCTGCTAGGTTTATTGCATCTGAAAACAATAAACAGCGTTCAGTAAAACTCCAGCAATAATAATGCATCCCAAATGTCTATTTTTACCATGCCCCCAAGACAGAATATTAAAAGAGGCTGCAAAAGCTTTGCTTCTCACCATCTTCTCAGTCCCCAGCTCCCTCCTGCTGGTGATGGTGGGATGGGCTCATTTTGGGGCGATGGCCTCCATCCCCGAGCATCGCCCCACAACCACAGCCTGGGGTAGCATCAACAGGGCCAAAAGCAGAAGAAAAACCCTTGCAGAGATGCAAACCCAGCATCGGGGAGCTACTCCAGCTCCACGTCTCCCACGTGAGCTGCCTTGCCCAGATCTCCACGCCGAGAGGTCTTGGTGCTGTGGCTTGAGCTTCGCCAAGGTTCGGGGAAACGATGGTGATCCTGAACACCAGTTGCGTCCACCCCGTAGGAATCTCAGGACGTCTAAGCACACTGGTCGTGCATCCACAGGGCAGGTACGGGGTGCCTGCCTTGCCTACTCACATCTCCTCGGGTAGCCCAGATCCCAAGGGACCCCTTGGGTGGACCCAAAGACCAGCAAAGAACTTCCACTGGCCACCACAGTTCCAGTAGACAGCGCGGTTTTAAAACCCACCAGAAAATACCACGCTTTGGAAACACATTTGCTGCCTTAGCAGAATGCCACAAGCTTTCGCTGGGTAGTTAGTCATTGCTAATGACTACACCCTGCCCTAATATTTAATTTACAAAGGATAAATTGCCAGTTAGATTAATTCAGCATGATGAGTGCCGAGTAATTTGGAGAAGAAAAGGAGGGGGGGAAATCCTGGCTGTTTGAGAATTGAATTTGTAACGAGCTCTGCCATCACCCAGTCCAAAGCTATTCAGAAATCACATCAATAAAATCGTTTAGAAAATGCCCCGTCCACAGCAGCGAGGAACGGGACCACGTTCTCGCCCCACAAGTGCACGGGCAGAGGTTTTGCCATCCCAGGGTGGCCTTGCGCCATCACGCCGCAGCCAAAACACCCCCGAAAGGGTGATGAGGACAAAGCAGGAACCAGGCGAGCACAATCTATTAATAAAGGAGGAGCAGGGATGCCCTCGGCCAGGCTCGCAGCATCTGCTCGAGAGGGACAAGAATGGGGCGATTCATGCCCGGCACAAGCCGGCTTTGTCCTGCCGACCACCTCGGGCTTACCCTTCCTCAACCCATAGCCTAGAAATGCTGTCTGGCTTTGCAAAGCCAGCCCCAGGACCTCGATAAATCCTTTAAAGGCTCCAGCCATAGATCCATCAAAATGCATCCCCCTGCCCTTTTCTCTTGGGGCAGGCAGGGACAGCCCTCGTCCTGGGCTCCACATATCTCCCCTGCTCCCAGAGGAGATGGGTGATGGCCAGGCAGCACGCTTTCTAGTCTCTCAGGAGAAACGATTCCTCCAGCCAGAGCAGACAGATGGGCTGCAGAAGATGTGCTGCTTGGTTGTCTGCCACAGCCCTCAAAAAGCCTGTTTTCAAGACAGGTTTGGTTTGGGGGTTGGGTTTTGGGTTTTTTTTTAATACCTGAAGAACAGGGAGGCTTCCCAGGTGACAGGATGGTCCCATCTGTTGTTTAACCATCTCCATTCTTGGACTGGCCTGGGTGGGTACATAAAACTGTGATGTTCCCTCACCCAGGGAGACCAAGCTTCTTCGCACGGAAAATGCTCTGGTACCGAAAAAAATTCATCCCTTCCCTTTAGCCACTTAAAACCTAGGGATGCAGAGAGTCAGGGGACAGCCGACCACGCTGATCATCTCTAGATCCACTCCTACAGCAGCTCCCCAGCTCCTGAATCAACTCCGACCCCAGCTGTGCTCTGCTCAGGAGATGGATAGATTTGAAACAAGAGGGAAAGACTCCTCTAGTGGATTATCCCAGCTTTCTTACCATGTATGGCATTTTTGCAGAGAAAGAAGAAGTGGCTGCATCCAGATACTCTGCCTCTCCTTGCTGCTAAAAGGTGCCTGACCTGAATATTTATTAAATTGGATGAGCCGAACAAAGCCCCGAGCACCTCTTGATGATGCTACTTGCAATCCAGCCGGCTCTGGACTGCTCCATCACAGAGCAGTGCTGTGGCACACCGAGCAGCCCCGCAAACAACAAATCACTTCTGTTTCCCCCCCTCCCGCCCAACAGCAAAAAAAACCCCTCTTGGAGCCCAGTGTGTTGAAAGAAGTAAATAACTGGGGTGGCCAGCAAGATGATTCCTGCAATTACATCCCTGGTTACCGGCTGGCCAGAAACAAGAGCCCTTTTTGGCAGCAAGAACTCATGAAGTTTTCAGAGGTTGGTGTCCAGCGAAGAAGATACAGGGAACTGATGGCTGGGTCGGCAGACCAAGCCTCTCTCTGTATGTAGAAATCTATTTTTCCCACTGCAACGGGCAAGCTCTCACCAGGTGACGGTGTGATGACCATTTAAACAGAGTCAAGCAGCGAGGAAGAAGTTGGTATCTCACTGAAAGAGGAAGAAAAACCTCACCAGAGCTGGAAAGTGGCAGCAAAGTCATCCAGGGTCTCATGAGGCTCCTCTGCGGGACCCTCCAGCTGCAGGAAGGCATTTACTGCCCTGCCACCACCTCGGCAGAAGGAAGAGCAGTATTATTTATGGCTTTTTTAATGAGCACACTGAGGAATCCTTGCAAAACCTTGAGAAGCCTGTGTTAGGGAGGGGCTGCCCTTTTAAATGAGCTCATTTAAGCCGGATATATGACTAATTAGCAGGGTAGAGGTGACAGCTTTCAGGCTGGGGAATCAGGCAGCATACACAGTCATGTTTACCTCCACAGAGCCCACAGCGGCTGGCTGGCCAGGAGGGGCAAGGACTCGGGTTAGTCATTTGAGTTATTTGGAGCAAGAAACCCCTCCCTGCCCCAGGAAAGCTGCAATCCCACTCCCAGGGGTAAATCTGTAGAAATAAGTGAAGCTTTCTGAGGGCAGCAGGTTTGCTTGGAACACTCCGGCTGCCTACTCCCCCATTTGGGCTGACATTTGGTGGCAGGGGTTATCTTTTGGTGGAGAAGATGGATCCGCACGGATCCTCCTGCCCAAACCCCTCTGCTCGCTGCATCCCAGAGGCGCCCAGTCCGGTGCTACAACCCTGGTAAAAAACAGCACACTAAAATGGGTTACTCAATGTTTTAATTGACTTGAGCAGAAGACATGGTTTCCATAGCAATGGGCCGCCAGCCCCAATTTGTACAAAATCAGAGTTAAAAAAATAAAAGCACCAAAACCTTTAAAAAAAACCCAAAAATGGGCATTTATGAAAAATTAAAAAAATACAAAAGCGCCTCTGCCAGTTCACACTCTTCCTGCCTTCTGGAATTTCTTAAACAGAAGTTCATCGGCCCGAAGGGCGAAGGTCAAAGCCCGTTTCTGATAGTACATGGAGTCCATCACCAGGTTGTCAATCACGTCTGCCAGGAGATGGGCTCTCTCAACAGAGCTGCCTGGGGCATCATAGCCCAGGGCAGTGAAATGCACGTGCAGGTGGTAGTAGGAGGGTTGGTAATGCAGGTAGATACGCAACTGGGATCCAGGCACGCCGAAGTGCTTCACTACAGCCTCCTAAGGAGAAAAAAGCAATTAAAACACAGGTCAGGACTAGCGACACGCCGCAAGGGCAGGGGGCAGCTGGGGGCAGGCAGCGCGTGGACAGACAGACCTTGCAATAGATGGAAAGGAGCATCCCGGATGGCACGAAAGGCAGAGAGAAAAGCAGAAGTGATTTCTGCTTCCTCCATCCTCACACCAAGGGAGAGGGGGATGTTGGGAAGGACAGAACTCTTCCCTATCCTCTGTTTCAGCCTCCGCAGGGATGGAGCGATGCCTCCGGCTGCCCCACTTTTCTGCCTCCATGATGGGACATGCTCTCTGCTCATATCGTTTTCCCTTCCACCCTTATCGCTTCGGCTCGCTCGGCAAGTTACGGGGATCCTGTTACCAGCCAGTGTAATTAAAACTATAAACAGCAACGCCGAACTCCAGCACGCTGGCTTGGTCCACTGCTCAGCGCACTGCAGTCCCCTGACTAATCTCTTAATTAATCTCCGCTTTCCCCAGTGCAATTAACTTTCCAAATTTCTAGCACAGTGAAGGAAAGAGAAGCTATCACGCATCCATCTACCAAGCACGCCCCATCACAGGGCTGGAAAAAACTCATCAGCCCCATCACAGGGCTGGAAAAAACTCATCAGCCAGTGAAAACGGTCAAGGAGTTAGGAAGGAAGTTACCAATATAGGGAGGATGGGGCTCTACTCCTGCCACTCACTACTAACGGAGAAATATCGAGGACCTCTGAAACACCTTGAACACAGCACGTCCTTCCAACGCCCCAGGGGAAGGTGCAGACAGAGGAGCAGGGACCAGGGTCTCCGGGCAGAGATGCTAGAGAAGGCAGCGCAGCCCCGGTTCGTGATGCATTGTCATCTGTCGGTTACTGGTCCCCACGCGGATGCTGGAGAATGCAGGCAGCGACCTTGCAGCAGGCAGGATGTGCTCCCCTGGACAAGACAGCAGAGTCGGACCAGCCTTGCACTTACCTTGCCTTCTTGCAAGATGTTCCTCAGCAGCGGGATGTGCTCAGCGGTGAGGTCCCGAAGTGACTTGACCTCCCGGCGGTGAATGAGGGCTATCACGTAGAGGTCATCCAGCTGAAGAGAGAGAGAGAGAGAGGGTAGACTGTGACGAAGGTGACTGCAGAAAGAGCAGATGGAGGCACAAGCACTTTGGACCTGACACACCAACCACAGCTTTCCAGGCTGTGTTATAACGGGCTACCTGCCGTCGTGTTTAACACACACCCAAGCTGGGTTTAATCCAGTGTGAATCTCCCAGTACGAGATGCGCCCATCCACAAACCCACTGCACCTCAAAGCAACATTTCTGGACAAATTGGGGTTTTTCCAGGAATAAGCAGAAGAGAACAGCTTTACCCCAACTGATAAAACAGCGGGATCACAAATATCTTGTCAGCCTTAAAGGCAGATCGATTGATCAACTCTTTTCTACCATAAACACAGCACTTGCTGTTGCCCTTACACGTTCACAACGTCTCCCTGAGCACCTCCAAAACGTTGTCCCAGTGCAGATTGAGGCTGGCAGAAAATGTGCGGGCACCCGCCCTGCTACGTGGGGGAAACTGAGGCCCGAGCCCAGGAGGCTGCAGGGTCTGCCAGCAACCCCCACGCGCAGATACCACACCGAGCACCGCCTTTTCTGCAGAGCAAGCAAAAGGTTTATCTCCACACTCAGATGCGGATTTACAGTGAATCACAGTGGCCAAAACTGCAACTGTAGATTTTTCCCGAGTGAAAAGCTTCCTATATTTCCACTGTGCAAATAGCCGGCCACTTCCCAGTTGTGCCAGTTCTATAAATAACTATTTTCAAGACCTAATCGGTCTCTGGACAACCCCAGTGCAGTAAAATACGGCCATTCAGCAGCTCTCAGCCAGACCTTTAGCATGTCCCGAAGCACTTACCGAACTCAATGTTTAACAAGATATACAGTTGTGGATCATTACACTTAAAAAAAAAAAACCAAACCCAAAACCCAAAAAACCCCCTGTCTCCTTCAGCTCAGTTAGTGGCTTTCTAATATAAACACTGCAAAGCAAAGGGTTTAGATATTTGAGACCCAGCAGATCTTTTCAAAGCTGTGAGAAACCCATCTGGCTATTTGGAAACAGACGCTTGGGCCAAAAGATGCTCTCAGAACCCTGTCTCGGGGCTCTCGAAACATGAAGCTCCTATTCGCACCCAGCCAGCACAGCGATGCTTGTGGTTCAGTTTGATTCCCAAAGCAGCCTGTGCACAGCTCCGGAAAAAGACAGCGTATCAGCTTGTTCTCTTTGGATCAGGGCTGGCTGGCAGGAGGAAAAGCAAACATCTCTTCTCCTTAGAACAACATCTGCATGTTGCTGTTTGAAACAAATAAGCCTGTTGCTAAAAAGGCCTTGAATGATGTCATGCCGGGCATCATTTCAGGCAACGCCTCAGGGCTCCTGTGGGTTTGAAACCAACTCAAAAGTGGAGGGAAAAAAAAAAAACAAAACCAAACCACCCTAACCCTCCCCCCCAATATTTTTTAAAAAAAATTTAAAAAACAACCAAAAACAACAAACCCCCAAAACCAACCAAAACCAAGAAACCAACTCAAACCACTGTCAAGGTTGGGCAGCAGGAGCTGATGTGGCACCCAGAAAGTGTTGAGGCCGGCAGCAAGCTTGCAGACTTCACGACGCAAATGAAAAATCTTTCTCCCATCCATCAGCCTGAAATAATTACAGGTGAATTCGCAGCATTTTCGGGCAAGGTGCTAAGCTAGTGCAAGGCAATGCCGTTGAAGGGACTTCTAAGGGGAGGCTCGGAGAGTCCTGCCGGGAGCTCTGTCTCACTTCCCTAATTTAATTTAGTAGCCTTGCCTGTTTGGTGGGATGCGGCAGAAGGAACCGGTGCTTATGGGCAGCCCCGGGGCTGCTAGGATCAGCTCTGGCTCAGTGTCACCCACCGCCAAGAAGAAATTCCTTGGCTCAAAGGCAGAAGTCGACAGCCCTTGCTGGGATGCTGGCTGGCCTGCCTGGGAAAGGAGACAGGCAAAGCAAGGCAAAGGTCCCAGATAACCCCAGGGATGACGGCTCTCTTGTTGCAGCCGTTGGGAAGAAATCAAGAAGATCCTGTTCAGCATACCAAGAGACAAATCCTACCATTTAAGCACTCCCTGCCCATGCTAGCTAAAAGATGTGAATACAACAGGTCTCTAGAGAAAGCTAAAGCACATTTTTTTAGCCTGCCTCCAATCCTGATGCGAGTTGCAAAGCTTGGTTGTGGCGAGCAAGGATTTACACCGAGGCTTTGCTCGAAGCAAGGAAAGGGGCAGCGTGCTGCACTGTTTCGGATCCCTAAATATTGCCACCCTGAAAGTAAAGTGCACTGAACAAGGCATGGTGGCATAAGCATAACTGCAAGCTTGCCGTGTATCACCTGCTGTGCAAAGTCTCTCCAGGAAGAAAGTCATGCCTCCTGGTGAACAAATGGAAATTCAAGCTTGGTTACCCCATCAAAGCTTGACAAGGGATTTCTGGAATAGCTGATGTTGCAAGGAATTCACGGTGACCAGAGACTACCCTGCAGCTGGTTACTCACCTGTCCTCCCCAAGTCATTCCCACAGGCGACTCAGCACCAGACCAGGAATAGGTGTTCCCAGCACAGAAATACAGAATTGTGCTGCCCACAAGCAGGCTTGTGTTCCCCTTGTTTTTTAGTTCCCATTTCTAAGTTTTAATCATACTGTAACTTTCCCCACCACAACCTGTGGAAGCATTTTGAGGATCAGAAACACAAAGGGGACTTTTTTTTGACTCCACCAACTTCAAGAGGTGCACGTGCGGAGTTTCACCTCCCCAGGCACATCCCCAGAAGTACAGCACAAAAGGGAGCCGGAGCCCAAGGAAATAATGAGCCACTCAATTTCGGATTACAGCCTGGGCTTAAAAACCTCTGCGTTTCAATGAGCGGCCACTCCCACGCAGGGTTAAGCAGCTGCTCATAAGCTAACAACCATCTGTTTAATATTGCATGGAAGAGAGTTAATGGCAGCAATGAAAGGACAACACATCTGCCCAGTTTGTGCTTGAAGTTGAGGCTTGCAAAAAAAAAAAACCCAAACAAGTTCAGCAGGAACAAATACAGCTGGATTTAGGTTCAAATACATCACGACAACATTTGGGCTAATACAGGAAAGAGAAAGTGAAGCTAATAAATAAATCACCCTGCAGCAGTGAGAACAGCCTGTGTTCTGCAGCGTCCACAATTAGCACGTGATAAAAGGCCTGGCAATATCATCACTTAATGCCAGTGTGAACAGGAAGGACACATTCCCCTACTAAAACTTTCATTAGCGTGCTATTAGTGGCATGAATGTGGACATTTCCTCTGGATTACCTTCAGATAGGCAGCATCCCTTCAAAGGTAAGAGGAGCAAACGAACCTGGTTTTGATTCCACTTAAAATCTGGAACTAGAACAAAGCCATTGCAAGGATCTGGGTTTTCATGGATGATTCGATCAGCCTCAGCTTTCTTCTCCAGGATATTATACACCCACTGAAAGAGAAATATGCAATTTATAAACCAGCAGAGAAAAAAAACCCCACACCTCAGGCACATTCAGCCCAAACTCATGGATTAGTGCACATTCCCCTCCAACTAGAATATAAAAAAAACCCCAACAACTTGATTTTAAGATGACCAAATAATTTCATAGCTGGTAACATTTGTAGTTAATTTTCCATAAAACATTCCAACAGCTCTAGGTTATTACGAGCACTTCAGTGAAAAGATACGCCCCTCACCCCACTGCGTGGCACTGCACCACCAGCTAGCTAAATTATTCAGGGATTTTTGTTTTCCTCTCAAGCATTAAAAACTGGCCACAGCTGGAGATGAGGTATTGAACAGAGATGGTTTAGCCTAGTGTAGAAATAGTTGCATCTACCCCTAAGAGGATTTGGAGATAATTCTCCCCGATGGGGTCTAGCAATATTCCAACCAGACCTGGCTGCTTTACGTGGCCAGAGATGGAGCTGCTGCAAGCACTAAATACCCAGAGGGGAAGCAGCATCCTTCCTCCATGCTCCCACTGGCTGGCAATGGACAGGTACAGGCATTCAGACAGATCACCCACCAGCACAAGCAACTGCGCACACCAGACCCTGGCGAGGCGGGCAGCGGTAGAAGCCAGCTCTTGTGGGGCTCAGCAGATGCCTCTTGCAGCACTGTGGGGCTGTTTGCACCTTTTTAACTCCCAGGCGGCACTGAAACCTTTATAACTAGGTCTCGGAAGGAAACTCGGCTGATATTTTTTTCCCCCCTTTCAAAAAGGAAGGAGCAGATTGCTTGCAAGACTGAGGTTGGATGCGGCTCCAGCTGCTGGCAGCCAGTGCTTGCAGGCGAATACGAAAGGCCCATGTTTTCTTCGATAACGAACATCTCTTGGTTTCCTGGCTGATTAGAAAACAGCTCACTGCTCTCCTTCTTCTATACTTAAAGCTTCAGCCTCCAGACTACCTGTAATGTCTGCTCTGGTTATCCCCCCGCATTGCTCCTTCAAAGCAAAGCACCATCCAGAGAAGAGTTTTGGCTACAAAATGGAAGATATCAGGGATAAGTGACAGAGTAAGACCAACAGAAAGCATCTTTGCTTTTCCTGGCTCCCAACCTGATCTCAAACATCCTTCTTTACACCTCAAAAATGTACTCCACGCTCTAGCTTAAGTACTGGACTGCCAAGGGAGTCCCCAGCCACGTCCCTAGAAGATAAGACAAGGCAGCAGAAAATGGCTAGGGCTTGGGAGCTGAAAACGTCCCGAAACATCATTTTCCCCCATCAAGTTAAGATATGAAACATTTTGATCGCACCAGGTGGGCAGTAAAAGATGCAGCCAGTCTCACAGACACACTAAGCAAGCTGGGCCAGTGGATGCTGCGCACACCAGACACTCAAGATAAACAGACTGCCCTTTGGGGGAACTCTGACAAGTTTAATTAATCTAATCAAAACTTAGGATCATTGTGAATGGTCCTGAATATATCCCTTAGGGAGAAACCAACCTCTCCTCCCTTGATCTAGTTTTTGCTTAAATTTCTTCCTAGCAACAACGTCTTAGAGAAGATTAGATTCTCAAAGCAGTTTTGGAAAGCACAGCACAAGATCGCTGTGCTCTGTGACCCTGGAAGAAAAGCAGAGCAGGAAGCTCAGCAGGAAATGAAAGTTTGCCCTTTTGGTTTTTGGCTTATTTAATGCCTGCTCTTTTCACAAGTGCCAAGCTATCAGTGCCCTAAGTAAGTTCACTGATCAGATGAGCTGAATTTTAAACCCAACACAGCCTCATGTGATAAGCAGGTCATCAGCTGACTGCTCTTGCTGTTTCCAGCACAAGCCCAGCGAGGACAAAACATGTCCAGAGACTGGCACCACAATAAAACTATTATACTGAAAGCATCCACGCTTTGCATCCCCCAGCAGAAAACAGAAATGCCTCTGTAGTCCCCCAATATTTCTGTTACACTTTCCATTTCCCCTTCCGCTCATCAAAATCAGTTAAAGACAAGAAACGGCATTATCAAATCACAGAGGTCAAGGACTGACTGTGCTGACCACAATTTATCAGCAGATGCTCCTGATGGTCACCAGGAATACGTTTCCATGTACAGAAATCAGCTTGCAAGCATTTGGTGGAAAAGGCAGAGAGCGAGAGCTCAAGCAACTTCTAGCGGCAGCTGCTACACCAGGAAACTTAACAGCCTCTGGAGCAAAAGCACGGAGGAAACATTCGTGCAGGTTGCTGTCTGGTGGAAACACGCTCCTGTCTTTTTCTCCAGCTAATAAATGCCCCCTGTATGTTACTGGTGTTGCAGCCTGCCTGCTGGTGAGAAAGCTGAACAATGGAGCAAAGAAAAGCAGGCGGGCAAGGAGTAATGGAGCGCGCACTGCAGCTTGCAAGGTGCCTTCTGGTACGAGTTGCAGAAAGCAGGATTCACCTTCATCTGCAAGCAATTAGAAAACGGACATTGCAACAGTGAGCCCTGTTAACTGTTCTGCTGCTGTTTACAGCAGCAGGAAAGAGGTGTGGGGGATACCCAAGGCCTGCAGTTGGTTGTTTTTTGTGGTTTATTTTTAACGGAAAGCCTCAGCAGACCCAGGATTTGTTTTATTCCCCCATTCTGCACAGGCTGGCAGAAACCGGTCCCTACAGACTTGCACTCCTTTGGTCTCTAAAGAAAGATAGGGAGAAGAATGGTCAAAAGGGACGTAAAACAGGAAAAAAAGTCCACTGCTGCTGCCTGGGGCAAGAAGGACACCAAAAGTACAGCTTTGCTATGCGGAATACGGACCAAAGGGCCTAATGGCAGAGGAGCTGTAGGCAAAGCCCGAGGAGTGAGTTGCAATACAGGAATCCAAGAGCAATCTGAGCCTTCCCATTTCCACAACACCCAAGAGACTCCTAAAAATCTTAGTGAACGGCACCAACGCCCAGGGACCCACCCTCAGAAAGGAGGAAGAACACCCCAGCACAGAAAGTCTCCATAAACCTTGGGAAAGGCAACTTTGGGTACATCTCCAAGGCAAGTGTTTTTCTGCAAAGATAGAGAAGGATGCCCCAGAGGACAGAAAGACAGGGACGCCAGGGAAGTTTAGGGGAAAGAAAGCCCTGTTTAGCATCACTGAGCTTACCCCAAAGGTCAAACAGCCTCAAGAAAGCACAATAGATAAGGGGATGCGTTCAGCAAAGCAGACAGCATCACAACCCAGGACCAGCAAAAATAATCTGCAGCCAGTTGCGTTTGAGAAACAGGCTGCCCAGCCAGATGAGAGGGTGCAGTACCGTGGAGTTGACAACATGCTGATGGAACAACCAACAGGGAGATGGGGGCAAAGTGCTCCCAACTCTTCTGCCTCCAACCTGGGCTTCAGAGGAGACATTTGACAGCCCAGCATCTTGATGAAGGAGACCAAAGACATCTGTCTCTGCAGAGGGTAAGCAGTGGTACCCATACCTGGATGCTGAAGCTCTGGGACTGGATGAAGGGCAGTGTTATGTTCTTGTAATCCTCCCAGGTTTCACGGATGAGGTGCACTTCTTGACGAAGGTATTTCTGAAGGTGTTTCTCCGTGGCAGGGTACACTACTGTGGTTTTTATCTCTAGAAATAAACACATTTACTGAGTTATCACAGATGAAACCCACATTACTTCCTTCAGTCCCCAATAAATCTGTTTTCCCTTCCAATAAATGCCACACTAACACATTTTGAAAAGATACCGCTAAAATAGCGCGGTAGGGGAGAAAAGCAAACAAGTGCTTTAACCTCCTAGAGGTTGCTGCTGCTGCTTTTCTCAAAGAAGGATAACCCGACAACAATAGCCAGGGCCTGTCCTTCCAGTTCAGGTGGAGGAGTCTCCTGTCTGAAGGGTTTTCTTCCCCCACACTCACTCTTTCAGGCATATCAGCAACATCGGGGCAGAGCTGGGGCTCCCAGAGAAGAGTTCATGTGCAGTCAACAACCAGGAGAGAAACACAACCCTGGGGGCAGACACGCATCTTACTCATACTTAAATCTGAAGCTCATGGGATGTTATCGAGCGAGCAACTTTCTCCAGCCACAAAACCAGACGTCGCGTGAGCCGCAAGCAGCAGGCCCGGCATGAGCAGCATCTCCTTCCCAGCTCCTCTCAGCCGTCAGGATGCTGGACCTCGACCCCCAAGTGCAGGAGACAAAGAGGTCAAGGGCACAGGGATGAATCCAGAGCAAACAATGCCAGCTGATGGGTTAACATGGCACAGGACAAGCTGAAGGAAGAGGGCTGGGCAATTCCCCTGCACCAGCCAACAAAGAAAGAGCATTTAGCTGCTTGCTCTAGCAAAAGGAAAATAATTTCTGTTTACCTTGAGATTAAAACTTTACTGTGTAATTTCTGTGGCACTAAACAGGATGCAAACGTGCATTTTGCCAACCTGGCAGCTTTGACCTTGGCAGCAGTAAATCTTACCCGCAGCAGTAAAACAGTTGGAAAATAACCGTTTTCAGCTGAGATTAGATGTGTGATGCAGAGCCTGCCACAACTCTGAGGGCACCAGTGGTGCCTCCACCTTCCCAGCTGACAGACCTGCTACAAAACTTAACACAGGAAGGAGAAAAAACCCCACGAGCCTGGACAAACCCTGAGCAGATCACACCGAAGCACGCAGCTGGGACACTGCAAACACTGCAGCTTGTGTCCAAGGTCTGCCACAGTCACGAAAGCCATGGGCTGTACACTCACCAGGGTACCAAACAGTCATGCTTCACAATTTATATATGTATATATGCTAGCCAGACACTGAATATAAATAACTATTTGTTTCTAAAGCCAGGATTTAGGGTGTGGGGTTGGGGTTTTTTTCTGGTTTCTTTCTTTTTTGTTGTTGGTTTTTGGTTGGTTGGTTTTTTTTGTTTGCTTTTTTCTGTGTTTTTTTTTGGGGGGGGGGGGGGGGGGGGTGTTGTTTGGTTTTTTTTAAGATCAGCGCTGCACAAGCTGGGAGGCTCTGCCTTTTCATTTCATGCCAAACCCAGCTTAATGAAATCCACAGGAAAATGCTGGTAACATGAAATATGAAAATGCAAACCACAAGGGCAGTCTGGTCTGATTCCCACCATACACATGTTCAAACAAGGTTGTTTTCCAGGACTCGATTAGCACTTCTAGTGGGATGATGTAATAGAAAAAAAAAAGACAAGGCTGTAGCTCGTCCACTCCTCACTTGAAAAGAGCAGCAAAGCACTGGGGAGAAAACAAAAAAGCAAAAGATAAGGAAATACTATGTCCAGCCTGAGGCTGACACTTCCACATTTTAACTTTATACCCCAAAACAAGAGCAGGGACCGCAGCAGAAACCCTCCATGCTGGGGATGGTGATCACCACAATCCATGCACTGTCTGGGATGGTGATGCAGAGGACCCTTCATGGCTTCCCCAGCACCTCTCCAGTTTGGGGAGTGGCTGCTGATGGTGGAGAGAGCCATTTAAGATACTTTAAAGCCTAGCGTAAGATCAGAGAAATCCTTAATGTGCAGCTGCGGTTGAGCAGCAGATGTTTGGAAGAGGAGGGGGGAGACTGTGGTTCACTAATGATTATTTCCCTTCTAGAGATCTCATCAACCCTGAAACGCCCCAGCAATGCTAATTAGCATAAATCAATACAACCAGAGAAGCTGTTTGATAAGTGTTCAGAGCCTGACTATCTTCAGAAGCCTGTGCATGGGATGCAAAGTCACAGCTAAGGCTGGGCTCAGCCGCAGGAAACATCCACAGCAAGACCGGGCTCGCCACAAAGTCTTTCCATTGCTGGCGACTGGCTGCATTCATGCTCCATTTTAAAAGCCGCCCTGCTCCTGGCAGGTTCCATGTGCATTAAAGCATCACGTACGCCATGAGGCAGCCGAAACCTACCCTGACCTGGAATTGGGGCTAAAGAACCGCTGGACACGTGATGGTGGGTTTTTAAACTCGCTGAAGGGTCAGGGATTGTCTCCGCTCACGTCTGAGTCACATCAGCCAGCATGTTCCTGAACACCAGCCCAGGGATGCCAAGAAACACCTGTGGTTTATTCTGGAAGTCAGGACTGACCATCAATTAACTGGAGGTTATAAAAAACGAGGTTTAATTGAAGGAACCCGGATAAGCAGGAGGCAGAGGTACTGTGAAGGCAGAGAACAACCGATCAGGCAGTTCACCCTACAAAGAGTGTTTGAGAGGATACACTGCACCATTGCTTCCCTGCCCAGGAGAAAAGGAAGCTTGGATCGACCAGAAAGAGAATGACTTCTCCCTTCTCCTGCTAAAAACAAGAGCAAAGAAACAACCCAAGACACAAAAACCAAAACAGCACCTCAGTTTGGGGAGCTTATAGAGAAAAGGGCTGAAAGCAGCTGTCGCCAAGAGGAGAGGATGAAACACATTACCCCATGCTCCCTGCAGCACAAGACAGCTACCCGTCGCAGATGGGAAGGAGGAAGAGAGCGCTCGTGCCCGTAGGAAAGTACACTACAGGCTCACTAGCGATGCCTCGTCCCCTTTCGCACTGCGCTGTCCCCAGGCTCTGCCAAAATCCCCCTCCAGCTTGGCACATCAAATTTCAAACTGATGCAAATGGCATTGCCACTCATCCCACTCAGCAACATTAAAATGGACCACTGTAGTTTTGTTTTAAATAGATTTAAACATGCCAGGGAGCCAGAAGAAGCACGCAGGGCAGGAACAACCCGTTTCTACTTTTGGGCAGGAGTGCTTTTTCCTCTCTTTGCTAGTAGGAAGCCAAGCTTTGGCTTGTAATCTGCCTAGTCAACTCAACTGTCAGGTGCAGGAGGATGCCAAGCCCAGGAAACGGCAGACAAAGCCACATTTGAACTCTTTCAAGTTTTCTTTTCCTCTGCAAGCCTCTCTCCTGCTGCATACAGCTCTGCGCTGTCTTCCCATTTTCAGGTATCTCCTTCAATGCAGCCCTAACTAAATATAACGATGCACAACCCGCCCTTCTCCTGTTGTATTAACATAGTTTATTTAGTTTTATGATCACAACTGCACAGCAGTCATAGGGGAATACCTAATTTTAACCCACCCCCAACCAGATACAATCATGGCTTTGCCTCAGACATCTCGGGCTCTCGTTACTGAACAAAATAAAAGCACAAAAGAAAAGGATAAAGCTTGCAGAAGCTCAGTCTCCAAGGCCAGCACATGCCAGGGCAAGCCAGGCATGCTGCTGGAGACTTCAGCCATGGCTGTCTGGCCCCTGGTTCTCACCCGAGGAGGACTCAGTGAGCTCTAGCTGCAACAGCCACGGCAAAGAGGAAATTTGCAGCTTTCCAACCCCCCAAAACCAGAGCAAAGCATGGCGATACCTCCCACTGTCCCACAAACAACCCCATGCACTCCTACTGCTTCAGGCTCCAGCTTTTTCTTTAAAGTGTAAATGCAAAGAGTTTTCTTTGCTGGGCAAGCCCCACACACAGGCAGAGTGTGGAAATGCCAGGAGATGAACCAGCCTTCCCAGAGCAGCTCGTGCAAGTTTCTCCAGCTCCTTGCTGCCTGAAACCAGATGCTTTTTGGGCTCAGGAAGGCAAGGATATGTATCACTTCCTGCATGACTGAATACTTTCCTTCCACACTCTCCCGTTTCTCCCACAATTTCTCCACCCTGTGTTGGAGAGATGGAGCCGGAGCATCTCCTGATGTGCTCGTTTTCAGACGTTTTTAATAAGCTTCAACATGCAGCACAGGGATGAGCCATACCCAGTGAGTAAAGACTCCTTAAAGGACTGATAAGAGCCCTTAAATTACACCAGCACAGCTTTGGTGCTGTGAAACACAACATCCCTCAGCAACCAGGCAAGAGGAGGCTGCTTTTTGCTGGAAACAGCAAGCTCTCCTTGCTAAATGGGTGTGAGCACCACCAGGAGCTGGATGTTATCGGGGAACGTGTTGATTGAACCATCTGGCTTTTGCAATTGAGCCTTTGGCAGCAGGAAAATCTTTCCCCTGCTATGAAAGCAGCCCTTCCTCTCCCTGCAAGGGAGAGTCCCAGAGCTGGGGTTTCCTCCACCAGTATCTCACACCCCTAGGCATAAGCTGCCTCTTAAATCTAGGTAACATCCAACAACTGGCCTTAAAAGAAGTTACGCACGCCTGCCTTCGCCAGTAGCAGAGCAGTTACTATCAGAGGGCACGCTCTCTGACACTGCTCCTCCTAGCAAACTCATTCACAAACCTCCTTCTCCTTACTCTGATGGTTTGGGTTGCCCTTTAGGCAAACTCTGATTGTTATTAAACTGTTTTGCAAATGTTATTTCCCATTTTAGCTTTGACAAGTCTCTCCTAGTGGCCAGTAAAACTGACAAGCCAAGCAAGACGCGGATGAGGTCCTCTTTCTGACCAGCACCATCTTCACACATCCCCACAGCAGTGCGCTCCCAGCCCTAAAAAAATCTCATCTTTAAGCAGCAGCAGAGTGAAATTCCTCTTCCCAGGAAAGAGGGGAGTCATTTGCTCAGGTAATGTGCTTCTTTTGGCCTCCCTTTCTCTGCCTTCACCACGCAAACAAAGTGTGACTGGCCCAGCCTCGCAGGCTCTTTTACCACCAAGACAAAACAAGCTTTCATCGCATGGGGCCTGTGTTAGCTTGACTTTGCAGCGGGAACAGCATCCGACTCACTTAAAGGAGGAGGCGGGGAGAGGGTGAAGAAAATACCCACTTTCAGCTATCAAGAAACTCCACCTGAATGAAGAGCCCCCCGGGGACTTCAGACCACAAAGGTGGCATTGAGAAACACACTTCAAAAAAGCAGAGGGAGCCGGAGGCAGCTCCTCACGCCATCAACACGAGTCACTTGCAGTCCTGATTTCCTCAGTCTGGAGGTTTATCCTACCTTCAGCCTACCTTCATAAAGTGAGAAGCTGAGTTTTGGGGGGCTTAGCCAGCTGGGATGCTGTGAAATCCCCAGGGTGAATTCCTCTTCTGCGTAACACTGTGACCCAGGGCTTTTTGGAGGAACTGCTTAATGCCAAAGTCTAACCTTTTCTGCAAAATACTTTTACTGCATCATGTTAACCAGGTGTAAACCTGCAAGTGCCAGGAGATAAAACCCTGTATGTCTCTAACCCTGCAACCAAGAGGCTGAGATAGACCCAGTGTGAGGGCTTGCTGGGTCTCCACATGATCACTTGACATCCTGGCATTTCTCACAAGCCCTTGACATTGTCTGCAGCCTTGCAGGAAATTTCTCCTTTGTGTTAGGTTTATGAGCTGCATTCCTTGTATTGACTCCTTCCTTGGGCCATGACTGAGCTCAAAAGGACAATTTCCTTCCCCTCCTGACATACGTGACATTTCCTGTAGTGCCAGCCCAGCTGCCTGCCAGCAGCTCACACAACATGCCCACAAACAGCTATTCGGTGACAAATTGCTTTGAAGAAAAAAGCCTCCTTGCTCACTGCTCAGAGCCGGGGAGCCTGAAGAGCAGCGCTGGGGACCACAGCCCCCTCCTGATCTCCTGCTTGGGGTTGACCAACGTCCAGAGCAAGCACAGCAGTGCCAAGGAGAGGGGTGGGAAGCAAAGAGGCACCACTGGGTAATGTTTCTGCAAAAACCTACCTTCTCAAGGCAATTTTAAAAGTAATTAAAAAGATAAAATTCAGCAGAAGGAAGCCAGAGGCTTTTTTCCCCATTCAAACCTGCAAGAGAAACTGCACAAACACTCATCCAAAAGCAGCAGGTTTGCTCCAGTCATACATGAACAAACAGCATGGCTATGTGGGTAAGAGTCACAGCACAGAGGACACACCAAACAACCAACCTGAGCAAGGATTTAGTTTAACAAAGCTACAGAAACAGGACATGAGAAGACCCAGATTCACCTGGTTTTGCTCCTGTGTCTCAGAAAAAGCAGGACCTGGCACATCACTGACAGAGACCAGCAACCCTTTAACAGCCTTTTCACCCCAGTGTGGGGTTTCGCACCTGGCATAAATCTTAAATAAAATAAAAAATTGTGCTATCAGAGTAATGCTGGAGTTACACATCGCTGCAGCAAAGCTCTACAAGGAAGTCAAATGCCAGCACCGCTGGCAGGGCTGCAGCTGGAGAGAGGCCCAGGGGATTTTAGTCTTGCAATGCCACCTCGTGGGAATCGCTGCCAGCCGCTGCAGGCGTTGAATGCAGCAGGCACCCAAGCAGGAGTCTTTCTGGTTGCTGAAGCATAGCCTTAACATCTTCCCACGCAAGGCATCCGCAACAACCATGGTGTTGCGCTGTTTTCCCGCCATTGAAACATGGCACTGCAACGCTGAAACCTCTGATTTCGAGTCCTCGACAGGACAAGAGGAGCTTTGCACAAATCACAAGCTCCCAAAGTCAGACAGTGCTTCCTCCTACACCATGGAAACAGCACTAAAATAGGAGCATTTTCGAGAAGGCACACCAAACATTCTGAAAATTTAATTCTGGACTGCAACAACTTCTTAAGGCTACCACTCCAATTAATTTTGACTCCGTTAAGCCTGTTTGGCTATCGCTGTGTTTGTGGAAGCGTCAACACATAATTAATCACCACACTTCCAGAATTTAAACACATACCAGCATTAAACTGAAGCGCCCGGCCTGCCAAAAGAGCAGCCCTGCTTTCCAGCGGCAGCTGCAGAGTGCCACAATCACAGGACACCTTTCCACCGTGACAAGAATCTGTCTTGCAGGATGACAGCCTTCCACTGAAGCTCTCCAACCTGCTCATCTGATCTCACCATACTCAGTTATTAAAAGGGTTTTGTAACATACAGATGCGTGAAATCAGCGGGGAGAGGTTTGAAAGGCAGAGGCTGGGGGCCCATCTGCCCCAGGCACTTGAGGTTACCAGAATTTAAATCCCCCCTGCAAACATGCTAGCTGTTTGTCCTTACCAGGTGACATCAGGCAACAAAAATAAAGATATGATACCCTGGAATGAGAAGAAGCTGACATGTGCTCTGCAGAGATTGTTTTCAAGGTAGACCTTATAGGGAGAGACAATATCTGAACTGACATCACCGAAAAAAGCCACACGGAAAGCTTTCAGACCCACAAGCCCTTCTTCACCTTTAAATCAAGGCACAGGCAGATGATTGCAAGTAATCAAGCAATGGCCATTTAATGGCCAGCCACTTATCATCTGAGCTAGGTGTCCACAGTGCAGGGAAAAGGGTGTGAAACGAGGCAGCGTGCAAAGCCTCAGGAGTAAGACGTTGCCTTCAGAGCAGCAACAATCCACCGTTCTCCCCACCTCAGCCAGGTCTGCTGCTGTCAGCCAAACCATGACCGGGTTGGCATGGTCAGATCCAGCACCAACGCTTGCCTGTCTTGCTACAACCTCCACTCCAGAGCTGGCAGAAGCACACTGACTGGCATCCCAGCTATGACCACTGGACCGCAGCTGAGCCATGGAGCAAGCCACCCTCCCAGGACACCCCCACATGAGGCTGAGAGTACTCACCACTCAGCTCTGCAGGAGGATAGAGATGGAACGTGCTGTAAATGTCATTGCGCATCTGCAGGTCCAGCTTCGTGTGCTTCTTCAGCAGGTCTGACACCTTCTCCTCCTGGAAAGGAGTCTTTTCCAGGATGACTACAGCATCTGTGTCCTCTCCGGAGGGGCTGGTCACCTGGAATAAGAACAGATAAAGCTGTCAGCAAACACAGACCTAGTGCTGGCTGGAGATTTTGAGGCCAGGACCTGAATGCCTCCACCTAGGGACCACGGCAGACACCTTGCAGCCCCTCAATCCTTGTGCACAAACTCCCTCCTAGTCCAGCACCCATCCAAAAATAAAAGGCACGTTTGCCGTGAAGCACGGCAGGAAGCTGCTCCCCATCAGGGAACACAAGTGTTTTTTTGGAGGAGCACAGGATGCGGACAGCGTCTCAGCCCATCTGCACATCCCCGGATGCTCCCAGCACCTGCAGCTGCATTCCCCCTGACCCACATCACCGATTTCATCTCGGATACTCGCAAGTTGACATGGGGCCACTGACCAGGCAGTCATAGGGTCAGGAAGAGGGCAGAGGCAGGCACAGGGGTTTGCATCATGGTCAGGGAGCAAACCTAGTCTGTTTTGGGCCGGGGAGCACCGCTGCCCTGGTCCAAGGAACCACAACCCAGATCCGGATGTGGCCTGGGCATGCTGGTTTTGGGAGGCACCGAGTGCGGAGCACATCCCTAAATCGCTCCCGTCTGTACAGGACCCAGGCGAGGCCTCACTGAACACTGCCTGGGGAGAGAGCAAAGGGATTCACCTGGGGCTCCCAACCCAGCCACGCTCACAGGGCAGAGTAGGCAGGGCTGCACCCGCTTCAGCGATGCGCTGACCGTCACCCCACTGCCCCGAGAGCGAAGCAGCAGCCTGAAACCTCCCCGTCCTCACCGCCTGCCTGGACACACATCTCCAGGAGACAGAAGCAGAGGCGGCTGTGCTGCTCCCACACCACGCTCAGCCCCGCTGGCCATAAAGGCTTCCAGCTGATAGCATATTTCCATATATTCTGTATGGTATGTCTAAATATTTTGATGGGTTTAATATTTTGTACCAGCTGTGGAAACTGGCTTGCTGCTAGGTGACTGTAAAAGTGAGATTTGGTAAATAATTATTAGAAATCTTATACTAACACTATGATTGAAACAACAGACAAAAGTATAGCCAAGCAATTAACTAGTAGAGGAAATTACTCATAAGTTTTGCAGTTCTTCGCTCTTATGACTAGATATTCCTGTACCCTAGATGAGAACAACGTTGAGACTTGAACACATATGATTGAAACTGCGTTAAGCTTCAAGATCAAAGACTTCAAGGACAGCCAGCAAGAACTTCAAATGGGTCAGTGGTCGCAAAAGCAGCTCTGTGACTCAAATGGATCCTTTATTGCGCATGATCGGATGTAGGCAGTACTATGATAATCAGTTGCAATCATTTTTATGTATACTAATCTGATTAACATGCAATTAGTTATTCTGTATAACCTGTTTGTGCTGAAGCTGTGGTATGCACGCTAGGTGGAACTATCCCCCGTGCATCCAGCGCTGCAATAAAAAATGCCTGCATTCTAAAACTCCAAAACGAGCCTTAGAGAGTTTCTTCAACCGGCTTTTCGGTATCACAGCCTGCTGCCCTCCCCACGCTTTACCGGATTTGGGCAGCGCCGGGCTGGAAAAGCGGATCTGGGGCTACACTTTGTTGAATAAAGAAGGGCTGAGGCCGGGCCGTAGCCCTGCGGAGAGGAGGGGACCGGGGGGGGGGGGGGGGGGGAAGAGGAGGGGGAACGGGACCGGGGGAGCCCCCGGCCACGCTGAACCCGGCCGCGCCATGCGGCGCCGGTGGGGGCGTGGCCCTTTGGGAGGGGCGTGGCTTTGCTGGCGGGGGCGTGGCCTGCCAGGAGCTTGCCGCCGCAGGGGCGTGGCTAGCCCCTCAGCGGGGAAAATGGCGCCTGGCCTGGCCGGCCCCCCCCCCCCCCCCCAACCCCGGTCCCGGTCCGGTACCTCCCCGTGCAGGAACACGGCCTTGTCCCTCGCCGACTCCCGCAGCACACGCCGCAGGCGCAGCTCCGCCAGGGGGAAGGGGGCGGTGACGGTCCCGCCGTGGGGCGCGGCCCCGGCGTCCTCCTCCTCCTCCCGCTTCCTCTTCGGCGGCGGGCTCTCCGCCATCGCGCCCCTTCCCCTCACTGCGCCTGCGCGGCAGCGGCGCCGCCAAGAGAGGCGCCGGGCCGGGCGCCGCGCGGGGATGGCGCCCCCTGGCGGCTTGGCGGTGCAGCAGAGCTCCAGCGGCCCCCACCCCAAAAGCCCCGATCCCCTTGGGGCACAAGGAGGGTCAGGGGATCGACCCCGGGCCCACCTAAAAGCTGCCTCTCCCCCACCTCACAGGAGCCCACATAGGGGTCAGGGATCAACACCCCCCCAGTTTGGGGTCTCTTACTCCCCACAGCTCCTTCCCAACACAAACCCACACAATGGGGGAGTACTAAAAAAAAAAAAGAAAAGAAAAACACAACTCAAAATTTAAACCTTCTGCATTTTCATAGTCCCAACAAATCCGTGCAAAGACACCGCTGGCACCTGCCCCTCCTCTTCCCACCTGCAGCCCAGCACTGTGGGGCAGCTGCCATGTCAGCTTACTGGGGGTCCAGAGCCCCCCCAGGACCGGTTCTCACCCCGAGGGGACACTGGCACACGAAGCTGTGAAGACCCCCTGGACCGACCCCCCAAACAACAGAGCTTAGTGTTTGCGTGACGAGCAGCAGGGACCTGCCAGAGGATGTCCCCATCCCCACCGAGGGGGTTTTGGCCACCATAGCATCACCAGGATACAGCAGGCTCCACACCACTGTCTCCCCCCTCCACATGTGCGGGGACCTCCCCATCTTCAGCTCCCAAGTCCGGTCCCGAGCAGCTCGGCTTCACCCTCCTGCCCGAGGTCCATCAGGATGTGGCCGCATCCAGATCCAGCAGCGGCAGCTCCGAAACACCCTCGGGGACACCTCTGCCTGCTCCCAGCACTACTCCGTCCTGCCTGTGGAGCTCCGGCACAGCTCCTGGAGGTCTGTGGAGGCAGCGGGTGAGCCCTGTTAGCAACCCATTCATCTAAAAAAAATGAACTATTTAAATAATTTTACAGAATCTGGTCCCTTCCCATGGTCTCTACCCCACCAGAGCAATGTTTCACTGCCATCCCACGGCATACTCACAGCGCGTGATGGTGTCTCTGATCTGCCTGAAGCTGTTCTCCTTCAGTGCCATGTAGATGTAGTAGAGGTTTCGCAGCTCCTTGGGATAATCCTTCCGATCCACGTCCTTTAACACCGGGATGGTGCGCCCATTGGCCATTGGAGCTTCGGCCAATGCCTGGTGCATCTGGTACTTGCACCAAGGGTCCCGGAGGAAGCCAGGGGTGATGAGCATGACCCAGCAGTGGCTGTTTTGCACGGCATCGCATAGCTCCGTCACCACCGCGCTTCCTGGTGCTGCGTCCCGCAGCTGGAGGAAACAACGGAAGCTTTCGGGTTGACCCTCCAGGTAAGACACCAGCTCCTCCACCAGCTCCAGGTCCACCTCACTGTGGCAGATGCAGACATCATAGCTCTTGGCCCACCGGGCGCTGCCCGAGGCACTGATGTCCAACACAGGTGACGAGCGGACAGACCTGGCCAGGCTTGTGCTGGGAGAAGAGCTGGAGCTCTCAGCAGAGGATGAGGAGGAGGAAGGCAAAGATGAAGCAGAGCGGCTAGCGTTGAGACTGCTCTCCACTGATCTGGGCTTGGGCTTGTGTAGAAGCCGCCTAAACCAGCCTGTAGAGTCAGAGAGACTGTGGTGAGGTTTGAGGGGGCTCAGCACTCCCCCCAGGCTTCCCAAGGGGCTTGCATGGCATCGCCAGCTCAGCAGGACACCTGCAGATGGAAACTGCCAGGGAGGAGCTCACCCTGACCCCCCCAAAAACCAGCCCAGCCTCTAAAACCTCGGCTATTGCCAAAATCCAGATGCTATTGCATCATGGTGAGTGGCCCACAGGCACCCTTGTGTTTCAGTGGGGAGGGGATAGAGCCAGAGGGTTTATCACCCCTAGCACAAACTCAGCCCAGACTCACTGGCCATAGTGGGCAGCACGCTGCTCAGCCGCCGATCACTGGCATGAAACCTCTCCTGCCAGCAGAAAAAAAAAGGGGGGGGAAAAAAAGAAGTTAGGAGAGCAGCAACTGCCCTGCGGCAGGTCTCAGCCCCAGCTCAGCAGGGTTTATTCCAGGGACACGCAGCTCTGGGCTGCTCACCTGCCGCCCCAAAAAACACCCCCAGCAGGGTTTTCCACATCCACTACCCCAAAATTTACCAGGAAGGAGCATTTTGACCTCAAGCAGCGCTGGAAGCAGTGGCTCCAGCAGCCCTCCTGCCTGGCTGCACTTCTACTGCTCATTACCAGCTCTCTCCAATGGAGATACACACCTGCAGTGAGTGAGGCTGAGAGCTGACAGGCAGGAGAGATCCTCATTCCCAGCAGCAGGGAAAGGATCCTGCAGAAGGGAGAAGCAAGGATCAGTGGGGATCAACCAGCTGCTGACAAACCAGACAGCTGGGGTGATGTCCAGATCCATATGTCCTCAGTGATGCCTGCCCATCCCTTGCCAGCTCACGCCAGGCCTACACCTCGGCATCATGCTCCCGGCACAGTCTGGGGTGCCCAGGAGAAGCAATGGGGCAGGGACAAGCCCCAGGAGCAAACGTCGCTGCCATTTTCCACTGCTTACATCACCCCTTCTGAAATAAAACATCTCAAGTCACACTGAAACCGCCTTCCCCCCCTGCCACACACACACAAAAAAAACCAGAGCAGGACCACAGCAAATGCTGGCAAGGATCCGGCATACCCACGGAAACCACACTCCCCAAGCGAGCCACTGGTTAGTAATAGCAAAAAGCTCGAGCATGGCTTGAATGACAAGCATGGATGGTGAATAGTAGGGGGAAAATTTGGGGGATGCCTACCTGGAATGCAGGAGTAGGGCACCAGAGCAGGGAAGGTGGATGCATCAGGCCCTGGGTTCAGTGAGGAAGAAGATCTTCCAGGATTGCCTAGGTGGGAAAGGAGAGGTAGGATGCAGCACGTTCACTCTGGAACCTAATGGGATCCACAGCAAATGGTGAGACTCATCCATTCTTACAGCTTCCCCATCCGGGACCGGTTCCCAACAGAGCACCCCCAGTGTGGAGGGGAAGACAGGGGCACCCACCAGCTTTCCCAGGGACAGAGTGGAGGACCTGCCCCGTCCCTCCACTGCCTGCTCCCCTGGTCCCCTCCCAAGACCCCCCTACTTGCTGGCAGGTCCAGGCTCTGCCTGGGCATGCGGAAGTGCCGGCAGGGGAAGTCTGCCGTGATCTCGTGGGGCCGGGAAGCCTGCCCTCCCCGGGGCCTCCCTCCCACATCCGCCACCAGCCAGATACCGTCACCAGGCAGGCGTCACCGCACCCAGCCCTCCCCAGTGCACACCAGCAAGCCCAGACCCATTTCCCTCCCCGGTTTTATAACCAGACACCAGATGGGTCCATCTCTGCTGCTCCCACTTATTTTATGAGTTACATTTACCAAACGAGGCATTTTTTTTCTCCCTAAAAGCAACCCCATCTCTCCTTTCCCAGGTTGCATCCCCCCTGGACCCCTCCAGCCATGCAGCACAGCGCTATCCACTGGTTTCGGAAAGGTCTCCGGCTGCACGACAACCCGGCGCTGCTGGCAGCGGCGGCTGATTGCCACCGCCTTCATCCCCTCTTCATCCTCGACCCGTCCAGCAGCCGGGCAGGCACCAACGCCTGGCGGTTCCTCCTCGATGCCCTGCGGGACTTGGATGGGAGCCTGCGGGAAATGGGCTCCAGGTGAGTCCTGGTGCCATCCCCGAGGGACTTGGTGGGATCTCAAGGGGATTCATGCCCAGCCGGTTCCCCGGCAGGCTGTTTGTGGTGCAGGGCTGCCCAGAGGAGGTGTTCCCCCGTCTCTTCCATGCCTGGGGGACAACACGGTTGACCTTCGAGGTGGACACCGAACCCTCTGCCCGCCAGCGCGATGCCAACGTGGCCAAGCTGGCAGAACGGCATGGTGTGGAGGTGATCCGGGAGGTGTCCCACACCCTCTACAACACCGAGAGGTGGGTGCCTGGTGCTGTCCCCCGGGGTACAGGGGATCCAGATCCGGTGCTGAGCGTGTCCCTCCCTCTCCCACCTCAGAGTCCTTGCCTTGAACGATGGCAAAGCCCCCCTGACCTACAAGGGCCTGCAGAGCCTCCTGGCATCCCTCGGACCCCCAGAGAAGCCGGCCCCAACACTCACATTGGAACATCTCCAGGGTGAGCATGGGGTGGACCTGGGGTGGCAGACTGGGTCAGCGTCTCCCTCACTGTTCACCCCGGAGTGGAGTGATGGCTGTCACAGCCCCACCATACATGGCACCGCAGGCTGCCACACCCCATGCCAGGTCAGCCATGACACTGAGTACGGGGTCCCCACCTTGGAGGAGCTGGGCCAGGACCCCACCAAGGTGGGTCCTCACCTCTACCCCGGCGGGGAGACAGCAGCACTCACCCGGCTCAACTCACTCATGGACAGGACGGTCAGTGCTGAGCAGCCACTGCCATAATTTCAGGGCTGCTTCGCCTCCCCCCATCCCAAAACATGACGGTCAGTGCTGAGCACCCATCACCATAATTTCAGGGCTGCTTCACCTCCCCCCATCCCAAAACATGACCCTTGTGTGTGTGTCCCCCAATTCAGGCCTGGCTGTGCAGCTTCAAGAAGCCCGAGACGGAGCCCACCTCACTGAGCCCCAGCACCACAGTCCTCAGCCCCTACCTCAAATTCGGCTGCCTATCGGTCCGCACCTTCTGGTGGTGGCTGGACGAGGTCTACCAGAGGGTGAGGCACCATTTTTGGGGTGCTGGGCAGAGGTTGAGCCAGAGGGACCCTGCAGAAGGGGTGAGGGGCTGGACAGCTGCCAGCCCAGCCAGAGGGGCTGATCCTGCCTTTGCCAGCAGCGGGAGCACTCCCAGCCCCCAGTCTCCTTGCACGGGCAGCTCCTCTGGAGGGAATTTTTCTACACCGCCGGCGCTGGCATCCCCAATTTCGACAGGATGGTCGGCAACCCCATCTGCCTGCAGGTCGACTGGGACAACAACCCCCAGCACCTCTGTGCCTGGAAGGAGGTATTTCCCTCAGTGATAGGTCCTGAGTCCTCTGACCCCAAAAAAAGACACCCCTGACCCCAGCACCCCACACCAGGGCCAGACAGCCTATCCCTTCATCGACGCCATCATGACCCAGCTGCGCACCGAGGGCTGGATCCACCACCTTGCTCGGCATGCTGTTGCCTGCTTCCTCACCCGCGGGGACCTTTGGATCTCCTGGGAAGAAGGGCTGAAGGTCAGAATATCACCCCCAACACCCACCAGTGCCCACCGGGCTCTTGGGGACCCCGTCCCCACGCCATTGTGGTGTCCCACAGGTCTTTGAGGAGCTCCTGCTGGATGCTGACTGGTCCCTCAATGCCGGCAACTGGCTGTGGCTGTCAGGCAGTGCCTTCTTCCACCGATATTTCCACATCTACTCACCTGTTGCCTTTGGCAAGAAGACAGACCGGGACGGAGCATACATTCGGTAGGCGCAAAACCCAAAGCCATGTGAAATGGGAGGTGGCCTCCTTGATGGCTTTGACCCCTTGTTGTAGAAAATACCTCCCTGTCCTCAAGGATTTCCCTGCCAAGTACATCTATGAACCGTGGAAGGCACCACGGGCTGTGCAGGAACAGGCAGGCTGCTTGGTGGGCACCCACTACCCCCAGCCCATCGTGGAGCATGGGGCAGCAAGCAAGAGGAATCTGGGGCGCATGAAGGCAGCCCGCACCCAGAAAGGTAACGAATCCCCCAGGAGGCATCAAGCTCCCCTTGCACCCTGCCGCCACTCCAGCTGCCTTCCTCTCCTCCAGGCACCAAGCGGGAAGAAGCAGCTGGCCTCTCAGTGGCTGAATCACAAAGGAAAAAGCCCAAGGCCGAGCAACACTGACCCCCACAGGGAACCCCAGCTGTGGGTCAGGCACTACTTGTCTGGGTTTGACCCATTTTGCTCAACTGCCTCGCATTAATCTCTTCCCCTCTCCTACCCCAACAGTGGTGACTTCGATGCTGCCGCCACCCCAAAAACCAACTCCTCACCCAAGGACATGCCCCAGAGGACAAACGCCGCCCCCCAAACCCGAGTCCCCAAGGGACAACACCCCATTGAGTCGACCTTCACCCCTATCTTAGTGGTAATATAATCATTATTAAAGGGAGCAGAGTAATTAAGAAATCACAGTTTGATTCACCACATGCCTTGACCCACCAGCAGCAGCACAAATGCTTTTTGGATACGGTGTCACTGGGCTGGTCTTCACAGGGAAGTCTGCTGCTTACTCCATTGCCTGCAGAGAGTATGAGGAGATGGGTTGAGGCTAAGGCGAGTGCAAGGCAGGGGCAAAGCTAGCCCCCAGAAAGGCATTCACATGAGAAAATAAGCCTGCTTTTGTTGCTAAACACACCCACCATCAACATGCTTCAATTACGGCGCCAATACAAAGTGATACACTGCCACCCTGAAAGCCAGAAAACAGCTCCTCTTCCCGAAAAGCTCGAAAATACACCCAAACTCCTTCACACAGATACGTGAGAGCATTACAGCAGCCAGCTAGGGCCAAGCACTGCTTTACTACCTCACAAGGCTGGTCACGCTGCCGCACAGACACGAACCCAAGCGGTTTGTGGAAGGAACTCGCGGAAAGAAGGCCCCTGAGGGGAAACGGGGCACAGTCGCACCTACAAGCCCGCCCCCCGGCCTCTCACACCGGGACCTGCCAGACATCCGCCACACCACCCTCCCCCGCCGCCCACAAGCAACAACGGCCAGGCGCATGCGCCCGTCGCCTTTTATAGCGGCGAGAAGCATCGCGAGAACAGAGGTGAACTCTCGCGCAAGCGCCTTTTCTCCCTCCCCCGCCCCGCCGCCGCCGCCGCCGGCAGAAAAGTGATAATCCCGCCTCTTCCGCTACGATCCAATGAGAGGACGGCGCAGAAGGGGGCGGGCCAATCCCTTCCCGTCTCCCCGCCCGCCGCCTCGCCGAGGAGGGGCGGGGCGGGGCGGGGCTGGGCGGCCGGGCGTCTCCTCATGGGGCCGGGCGCGCGGCGCCAGGTGCGTGCGGGGCGGGGGGGGGGGGGGTCGCGCGCGCCTCTGTGGGGAAGGCGGCCGCCGCCATGAGGGGAGCCCCGAGGTCTGCCGCGGCGGAGAGCGGCGGGAGCTGCGTCCCCCTGTGTCCCGTTCCCCACCCCCCCTCCCACCGAGGGGGCTGTGGGGCTGCCCAGGGAGTGTAGGGGGCCGGGGGTGAGGTCGAGGTGCGGCCGCTTTATGGCGGGGATGGGGGGGACACCCAACTTCACCTCAGGTCTGTGAGACACCCCCCCACCCTGCGCCGTCGCCCTCTTGAAAATTCATTTTCTTGGACGTTTGTCCCCCCCCGAGAAGGAGCCCCGGCCTTCTCCCTGCCTGCTGAAGTACCGTGTTCTTGATTTTTTCCTCAGGTTTAGCGTGAGAGGGGGCGAGGAGGGGGCACAGCGGAGAGGAAAGGTAAGGCTTCAAGGCGCCGGGCGTCCCTGAAGGTGCAACCCCCCCACATCCCCCCGCCACCCTCGGCAGCATGTCCGGCTCGGTTTGCTTCCCAGAAATGCTCTTGGAAAGCCAGTTCTGTGTGCAGAATGGCCTGCTTGATAGCCGCCCCACTGCCTCGTCTGCTGGGGCTTAAATCGGGCAGACCGAAGGCAGCCTACGTCTGAACGCCTTGGCCCAGCGCCTGTCAGACAATGCAGGCACCTGTGTGTGAGTTTGTGGGGATGCAGGACTCTTCCAGGCTTTGCTCTGTGAGTCCCTCTCGTTTTTCACAAAGCCGGTGGGAGCTCGAAGCACGTGGAGAATCGCAGCATTAAATAAAAACCTCTGGTGTAATTTTAACTCGCATCCGAGGAGGCTGAATCTTGTGTTCATAACATGGGCGCGAATAAAAACAGGGCTTGTTTTCCCTACGCTGCCAGTCCCCGTTATCCCTGAAGCCTTTCTGGGGCAGTTTTGACAAGCCATGCGGGCCTGCTCCAATTGTGACTCCCACATGGAAGGACAGAGCTTGGGAATCAGCCAGGGAAAACTCATAAACATCCTTTCAGATTCTTCTAGTTGACACATAGCAGGTTTTAAACTATAACGTAACGTTTGTCTTATCCCAACATCTTAAAGCCCCTTAATTTCAAAAGGAGATCTGAATTATGCCCTCAGTGGTAGTAGTTCTCAGCACTCAAAGAAGCTAAAAATAACTGATGAGCAATGAATTTGTACTTGCTTCTTTATATAATTTGAGAGGGCTGTTCCAGAGAAGCCCCTCTTCCAGCATTGAGCTGGAAGCGCCCAGGTTTTGCTTTGCTTAAGCTTTAAATGTTCAGGTACAGGTGTAGCTTTACTTGTATGTTAGCTGCTAAGCATGGAGACAGTCAAAGGGTGTCCGCAGTGACTTCCCCATCTCCTTTGGTGGCGAGTCAGTGGAGAAAACGTCTCATTAATTTCCTGGGGTGGTTCTGAAGGCTGGGGTCTGACGTTGACTGAGCGGGGTAGTCCTGTTTTGTAGTTATGGCAAGGGTTTTGTAAATACACACTCTGTGTGAGCATCAGCGTTAATTTGACATAGGCTTTATTTAGGCACTTGGGTTTGGCTGGGATACATCTTTGTGTTTTGGGCAGCTGGATGTGTCTTCTTTATATTACATATGGAATTGTTGTGGTTAGGTTTATTCAGTGTTGGCGACTTGGGCATCGTTTAAAGATAATGCTGAAATCTGTACCTCAAAGGCTTTAGGATAAATTAATTTATTTCTTCAGTGTGGAGGGTGAAGGAGAACGCTGCAAACCTATCCAGGGACTCTATAAGCACAGTACGATTAGTAAAAGCCATGAGAGACAGCGCTGTGACAGGATAACAGGGCAGCCGAGCCAAGAACCCACAGAGTTTGATGTTTACGCTCTCTCTGACTCCCTGTAGTCTAAATAGCTGGAAAGTTCCCAACATCTTGAGGAGGAAGACTGGAGAGAGGCTTCTTATCTTGTAAGTGCCCGTCGCTCCCTCTCCTTCATGGCACTTGCCTACATGGCATGGCCAGGTACTGCAGGGTCCTCTTGGCACCTTTTTTCCCTGTGGCAGTGGTGCCACGCTCTGAGGTAACACTGTTTAATTTTGGTTACCTTGACTGTGCTGGCGTGATCTGTCCCCCTGGAGAGCAGACCTTCTCCCCAGGCCTAAATCTGGAGGTTTATGTTTCTTGGCTGAATCTCCAAGACTTGTTCTGAACAGAAATAAGAACATTTTTGGAGACAGGAGAAGACTAGACATTATTTCTGATGTTGGTTTTGTGTTTCCTTTTTGGCTATCTGCATTAAATAGAAATGAAGGTTGAAGTTCATGATATTAGACAACCATTTCTTGGTAGCTGTAATTATAAAAGGTGGTTTTTCCTAAGTTCAAAATGACTTTTTAAATGTCCGTAATGCTTTAGAGGCACTTAAAAATTGAATTGATGACTCCATTTCTGCTGTTTAAAGCAATGCGAATGTGTAGGATGAGCGAAATGGGAGCAGCGCTCAGGCAGGTGAACAAGCAAAATGGGGGAAGGCCTCAGCAGGAGTTTATAAACAGACTTGATATTTAAGACTTGGCAGGTAAATCTAAAGCTCATATAAACTTAAATTAGATCCCTAAACTAAGCCAGTGGAGAAAGTGGGGAAGGTTTTACCTTTGGCTACTAGGTGTGCTGCCTCAGAGGGGATTGAGGGCAGACCTGAACAGCAGTGGGAGTTCAGCATGTTGCTTTACACAAACTTCTTTCTTAAATATTCCAGTTAACGAAGGTTACGTGCTTTAGTCCCGAGCTCGTCTAAAGTGTCTTTGCATCACAAATTAAAATTTGGCTGGCTTTATGGAAGCAGCCTGTTCTTCCAGAAGAATCAGCTAATCCAAAATGAGAGATCTTGCTCTACCAGAAAGGAAAAAAAGGGGTTTTTTTCCCCCTTGTTGTTTTCCATCCTGACCGTGCTTGGCTGTATTCACTGGGGGTGAGTTTGATGTTACCGCCTGACTGATCATGTGTCCGACGGATTCTCCTGCCTCCCCAAGAGACACCGCTCCTGAGCAGGTGTTTTTCCAGTGGTTTAACTCCCCGAAATGGTTCACCCCATGGCCTTATGCTTGCAGGCATTTGCAGGGCAGGAGGCTGCAGAGTTTTGTTGTCAGAACTTCATCAAAGTGCTTTCAGGCTCGACGGCAGGTTGGAAAAACACAGGGTACAATGTTCAAAAGGGTGCGCAATGGAGGAGGCTCAGCCTTGCAAGCACAGAGGGTGTGAAACTGGGAGGTACAAGCAGTCAGCTGGAGCCTGGTTCCTCGTCTGCTGAATGCGTTTGAAACTTTTATCCGAAATCGGGGCTCTACAGTAAAATAAAAATCTGATTATTTGAGATGACAGGCAGCATATGCAAAGTGGTGTTTCAGGAGGCAGATTGTGAAGATCAGCTCTCTGAGGTGTTATAATATTATTATACTATTGTTATAATAATGATATATTATTATTGTAATGATAAAGTTTTCAGAAGTCAAAGGCTGGTAGGCATACTGTATCTGTGCATCTGCGAGAGTCAGTGTGCCCTGTTTTCATCATCCAGCATTGAAAGATGACGGATATCTAGATTTCTTAAATGATCCCTGCCAACGTTTGCAGCCCAGCTGAGATTTCATACCTGCAAATAGTTGCCCTGTGTATCCCCTGTCAGTGCTGCTGCTTTGCTGCAGTGAAGCAATTGCAGGCATCTCACTCATAGAACAAATAACTCAGATCTCACCAAGACTGTAAAACCTGTAAAAACCTATGATTTGGGGTCAGCAGCTCCTGCGTAGCATTTCCTTTTGGCAAAAGTCTGCCTACCAGAATTTTTGCTGGACTCTTCATTACAATTGGCAAGAAAAAATGGGTAAGGGTGAACGGTTCTGTCTGCTTTCTTTCCCTTTTAATAGTCTTATTTTGGAGAGGCAGAGTGGGAGAGGACCGTGTGCTGGCAGACCTTTTGTATTTTATGTCATGGGCTGTTGAAAGAGTTCTCAGACATAGAACTTCCTTACCGTGGGCTTTAAGGTCACATCCCACTGCCTGTAGACGTATGGTGGGACGGATAATCCTTCCTTCATCACCAGAGAATGAAATGCTCTCGGTGGCTTTCTGTAGCCAAAAAAAATCTTTTTGTCTTTCTTCCCTCCCGCTGTTTTCCCAAGCAGAGAGTTTGCCAACAGGCATCGCCTTGGAAAGGGGCGGGGGGGGGGGGGGGCGCATGCTCCAAGATGTAGGCTCTCAGGCAAAGATGAATGGCCAAGGTGAAATGAAGGGTCTGGCAAACAGTGGTCTGCCAGTGGCGACTGCAGCCCAGTTTTGTACAAAACAGCCCTACGATTTTATCGAGCTTCATTGTAAAGGAAGTTAAGGAGGTGGATGAGGGCTACGGGGCAAAGTTCAGAAACAAAAAGGTGCAATTCTTGGTCCGAAGGTGATCTCATAAAGATAACAAAACCCAGTATTTATCTGCCTCTGAAAAGCTGGCTCGAGAAAAAAACTGTGGTCTGTTCCACATCATGTTGCATCTATGTAGTGACTTTGCTTGTGGTGATTTGTCTACTATAGAAACTGGATGGCTTCTACCGTGAGCCTGGGTAAAGAAACGTTGTTGGAAGATGGAATGCCACCTGCAAAAAAGCCCAGGTAAATTTAATTATACTCCAGTGAATGTCTTCTAATAATAAGAGCTTTTTCTGTAATCTTGCATTGTTCTTTAAAGAGCATGACATTTGGCACCAAGCTCCAGCAGTCATTTTGGTTGCTGATCCAAGAAAAGCGCATTGTCTCTAGCCGTGCCCTGTGTTTTCCTGCGGTGCATGGAACAAAGACCTTAATGCCCGGAACGTACTTTGCTGCTGTTTTTTTTCTTTTAACCCCTAAGCCAGGAGGCGTGGTTGCACAGAAAGCTGTTTTTTACTGTACTGTCTCCGTGGTTTTGATCGGTGTTAACCCTAGCTTAGGTCCTGTCCACACATAGGGTCATGTCAGATGCGGTGGTCATGCTTCTTCACTTGAGTGGAATGGCAGTTCCTGGGAGGACGGGCAATTACTCAAATTAGTACAATTTTGCTGCAGGTAAAGGCTAAATAATTCCACTCTGGAGGCTCCTCATACTAATAAGTAAGTCTTCTTACAGTTCTCCAAGCGGGGACCTGAGCATGACGCTAACTTGGGACAGAGCCACAATTCTTTCTGTCCAAGGTTGGTACTGTGGCTTCTGCGATAGCACAGGCTCAGAAATTAAGGCATTGCCATCTGCGAACGAGCAGCTAATTCATCTAGGGAGTTGTCTTCCACTAACCTGATTTATTTACAAGTTTTGGAGGGCTGGAGAATAGTTTCTGTGAGGGAACCCTGGTCTCAAGGTTGATCCAGTGACTGTGGAATGAGCAGAAAAGAGGCCAGGAGATTATTTTTTCCTTGCTGAGGATATCAGGGTAGAAACAAGGATATTTATCAGCATGGGAACAGAATGCCTCTTTCAGAGGTGTTGCGTAGGATGTTAAGACTTGGGTATTTGTTATTATTTTGGACTTCGGTGCCTAGGTTTCTGGTTGTGTTTTTATACTAGCTTATTAGCATGAATACTAATTTATTCTTTGCATGTGAGGCTTGCAGTCCCAAAATTAAAACCCATTTATCGCCACTAACAGTGAAGACCTCCTAAAGAGAAGGGTTAACTTTTCTGTTTTTGTAGGCAGTCATGGAGGGAAGGCAAAGCTCCATCTGTGTGGTGTCGGTTTCCTTTCCTCTTCTCACTAAATATCACGTGTTTGCAGATAAAAAACATTCCTTCCAAATGAGCTGCCTCTCTGGGCTGCTGCTTCCATCCACTGGGAAGCTGCAGCCAGTCCTCTGCTTCAGAAAAGCAGCTTGACACTAGGCAAGGCATGATGAGGAGAAGCACATCTGCTTAATAAATAATAAACGTCAAATTTAAAAGCACTGTGCAGGTATAAAGCTAGGAAAATAAGGAAGAGGGGAGGAGGAGGAAGCAGAATATAGCCACGCAGCACTTTCGTGAGACTCTCTTCCATCATCTGGGTTTCCAAAAGATTGGCCTCGAGCATCCCGCTTATGTTGCAAGCGTGACAGGGAAGGGATTTCTGGTACAGCAACATCCCACTGAGGGGTCTTCTCAGCAAAGAGGGGCCAGGAGCTGGGAGGAAACCTCCGCTTCCTTCCTTTTGTGCTGGGAAGAATGGGGCTGCTGTCTTCAGGCCCCTCTTTAGCACCTTATTTAAAGCAGGCACAGTCATGGTTGTGTTGACTCCCGGCGTGGGGGTCCGATGCATGCTTTGTCTCGGTGGGTAAAGAGTATGTATGTGTCTCTACAGCCATTGACAACATATTCCGTGTTGCTCACCACACCTTTTTCACTGTCTCCAGCCTTTCTGCTAGCTTCCAGGTAACTATTATTAACAAGACCTCCCTTATTCCAAATTTTCATGGGATTAGCTTTGCTTCGGAAGTATTCCTGGGCAGTATTGACTTCCCCAGTAACTGTCTCGGTAACAGACTCAATTGCCAAATATGTTGTAATTACATACCTGGTAACTGTGGGCATTTGTGATGTTGATCCATGGAGCAGCACGCTGTCTTTGAAGGATACTGAGCTGTTCCTTTCAGCCTCTGTTTACCAGAGGACTGTAATGGACATGTTGACTCAAAATTTAGGCAGAGGGTACCTCCTTTGTCCATGGTCTGCATGTTCCATGACCCGAGACATCCTTCCATCTACCATGGTACCAGCTATGCTACTTTCTCCTCCCGCAGGAAGCTGTTGCCAAGCCTCAAAACCAAGAAGCCTCGGGAACTTGTATTGGTGATCGGGACAGGAATCAGTGCAGCAGTTGCTCCCCAGGTCCCAGCACTGAAGTCTTGGAAGGGGTTAATCCAGGCCCTCCTGGATGCTGCTATTGACTTTGATCTGTTGGAAGATGAAGAGAGCAAACGGTTTCAGAAGTGTCTCCATGAAGACAAGAACTTGGTTCATGTTGCCCACGACCTTATCCAGAAGCTGTCTCCGGTGAGTGTGCTTGTAGCACTGTATGTAAAGATTTGGTACCCCGCCCCGAGCATGGGATTTGGCTTTTGGAAACAGCCAAATTTGATTCTCCAGCATGCCTCCATGTCCAGTGATTCCTCTGTCTACAAGGAACCGCAAGTGCAGTTATTGTGCCAGGTTCCTGAGACATAACTCTGCTGTGGACACCAGCTTTTGAGTATTTCACTCGGAGTATCCTGGGCGGGGAGAGTACCTGCCTCAGTGCAATATGTGCTCTGTGTTAACCTTGCAAAGACCTATAGCTTTGCAGAGGTCTTCGAGAAATATGCGGGTAGTTTTTCATTGAGTTGTTTGGCACGAAGTGCTAGAAGAAGCCTGATTTTGATCTTAATCTGTCCCCTCTTCTCAGCGCACAAGCAATGTTCGCTCAACCTTTTTCAAAGACTGCTTGTACGAAGTGTTTGATGACCTGGAATCTAAAATGGAAGATTCTGGGAAGCAGCTGCTTCAGTCTGTGCTTCACTTAATGGAAAATGGGGCACTTGTGTTAACCACAAACTTCGATAACCTGCTGGAACTGTACGCAGCACACCAGGGGAAGCATCTGGAATCTCTTGACCTGACTGATGAAAAGAAGGTAAACGATGATGATTCTATTTTTTTTTTTTCTGTCAGGGCTGAGCTGAGACAACACAGGACAGTGGCAGCTGCAGGATGTGCCCTCATGCCTGCGTAAGGGGATTGTAACGTTCATAGTAATTTAAATGATACTAGACAAACATTTGGGGCAGTGAGCAGAGGAATGAAGACGAATGCTCATTTCTGAAATGCTGTGCCTGCTGGCTGACATCCATTGCTCAGGACGAGCCCTTAAGCCTGGTGTTTCTTTGATCTCTGTCCTTGAAACTTCTGGCTTGGCCTCGCTGAAGTACTGCAAGCCTTGCTTCCACATAAGGCTTGGGTGGACGTTTCTAACCGACACAGGAAACTCCGTGTGAGACGCAAAGCTGACCTTTCTATTTTTATAATGTGCTGCAGAGTCCTTTTTGTGACAGAGCGTTTTGGGGGCTGTAGCCTTCGAGGCTTCCCTCTTGCTCCGTGTCCTCTTTCTGAAACTGTCGGATGGCTCCTGCTGGGTCACTCCGTGTGTTCCAGTTTCTTCTGCCATGCTCTTGTATTTGTAGCCGCTTGCTTCACACAAGCCTCCCTCCTTTTGCCCCAGGTCTTCAGTCAGGTAGAAAATCAGACTGTGAAACCCTCAGCTCTTCACCACCTGCCTACCTCGTCTTTCCATCATGGGTTTTACTGGTGGAGAGCATCTTGTCCTTCTGTTTGCTTGTTAAACACGCCACATGTAGGTGCTGTGCGGTACTTGGTCTGTTTTCATTCTGACTCATTTCTGTGCTTCATGTTTCCTGCGTGACCTCTTAATCTACACGGCTGGAAGTACTTACAGTGTTACAAATAAGCATTCTAATTATTGCAAGCTTAAACGAGCTAAGGTCTGCAGGAGTAAACCAAGAGCCTCGGAAGTGGCTTTCTGAAATGAAGGTCAGCTGTTGAGCTCCCTCAGAGCTTCTCAGAGCCTGAAGGGGCCAAGAAATAAAACTTTGTAGGCTTGAGAAACTTGCTGACATAGTATTTATAGAGTTTTTCCCTTTTTTTTCTGCTGAGTCCAGTGTATTGATTCAGTCTCTTCCCATCGCATTCACCATTCAACTGAAGTGTTGACCCAAACAAGTGCCGTAGGCTGTAGCCATGGGCCGTGATGTAGAGGCTGATGGACTCATAACCTCTTGAGGAGATAAGATGGGGAAGAAGCTGACTCTTTGAAACACTTCCCCAAAATGGCATTTTAACAGCACCGTGGAAGCTGACACGACGCACTTGCTAACATTTCTGGAGGGGTTTGTTTTGTGCAGGTGCTGGAGTGGGCACAAGAGAAGAGGAAGCTTAGCGTCCTGCATATCCATGGCGTTTACACCAACCCCAGCGGCATAGTCCTCCACCCGGCCGGGTACCAGAACGTGCTGCGCAACACAGAGGTCATGGTGAGGCAGCCTTCCCTTCCCTCTGCGGGGCATGCTGGGGGGTCCCATACGTTGTGTGTATACATCTCCCGCTTCCCTGGCATGCCCATACGTTAACCAGGCAAAGACTTAGCTGAGTTTAAAGACTGAGCTTCACACAGGGTGGTGGGAGAGTCCTTAATTTTGTTAAGTAGAAGAGGAGGGATGGATTATCTAGCCTGCTAAGCTGCAAAAACACCTCACCACACTTGTGTTGAGGACGATTGAGTGATGGCAGTCCTGCAGAGCCTCATCAGTGATCAGGCAGGTGCTGTCTCTTGTGCCACGTGAAGATAAAGCTTGCCTTGACTGAGAACATCTTTCCCTTTTTTAAAGCGGGAGATTCAGAAGCTGTATGAAAATAAGTCATTCCTGTTCTTGGGCTGTGGTTGGACTGTTGATGACACCACGTTTCAGGCCCTGTTTTTAGAGGCTGTCAAGCACAAGTCAGACCTGGAGCACTTCATGCTCGTACGGAGGGGAGATGTGGATGAGTTCAAGAAGCTCCGTGAGAACATGCTGGACAAAGGGATTAAAGTGATTTCCTACGGAGATGAATACGCAGACTTGCCCGAGTACTTTGAGAGGCTGACGAGCGAGATAGCCATGAGGGGTCGAACAGGTACAGGGGTTACGGGCTGCGCGGGATGGCTGTCTGCGTACATCCACCATCTCCACAGTTACCTCAGGGATCCTATCATATGACAGCACAGATCTTGATTGTCACCGTGGACTTTGGAGTGTAGGCACTGTTAATAGGCCCTCTTCTCTATGCTATATTATTCCATAAGATTTTTTTTTTTTCCCCCCAAAAAAAAAATTGTCTGCAAGTGTAACTGAATTTGGGGCTTGTACAAAATCACTGTATGTTCTTGTAGTTTAAACAGCTCTGTTGCTTCCCACACATCCAAACATCATTTTTCATGTGCAGCTGCAGTTTATTCCCTTTCTTAGTGAACGGTAAGAGCATTTCAGTCTTGCTGACCTTCGTGCTACTCAGCCTGAGCTAATGCTTTAACATACACAAGATCTCACTAATAAATCATAAAAATGGGGAAAAGTGAGTTTGCTAGCCAGAGCCTTGCCGGCATGCGTTCTGAGGGGTAAAACGCAGCCAGGAAAGCCTGTCGTGTGAAACTACTGCACGTGGGCAGCAGGCTGCCCATATTGCTTGGGAGTGCTTGCTGTTTGCGCAGGGGCTCCCCGTGTCTGTGCAGTCACCTCGGGGTTGCCTTTCCACCCGGTCATTGCTCTCTGCTCTCTCCTAGGTGTGCCTAAGGAGGGACAACAGCTGAACGGCTCTGCCGCTGCCCACACCGAGATAAAAGGTGAGACTCTCCCGAGCTGCGAGAGGCTTTCTAGCCCCTTTGCAACTCCCTGGGAGTCCAGCGGCCTCTCTGGCAGGTTCGGAAGAACCTTTACTTTCCCGCAGGATGCAGCACTTGAGCATCAGCCTCGCCCCCGGATCTGTGCCGCGGCAGGGTCTCCCTAAGCCAGAGCCAGCAGCTCCCAGGGAGGCCTGTGCGATTTAAGGCCAGTCTAGGGGAAGAGCAAAGCCCACTGCTGTCAAGCTGCTGCCTGCACGCACCGAGCTGAGCCGGGACACTTCAGGCGTCAAACAGGGGCCGGGGCAGAGCCTCCTCGGACGGACACGCGCCTGGTTTAACGTAGTAGTTGTCTTTTTATCGAGGTTGCATGCGCCTGGGGAGCGTGATCTCCCCAAAGGAGCTGCAGCTGCCTCTAATTTCATACCTAGTGCTTTTGTATTCTGTACTTTCAATTAAAAAAAAAAAAAATGAAACTTGAGCTTTTTTTTTTTTACTTGAAGCTCTAGTTTTCTAGTCCTGTCTTTATACTGTACAGTATTTTGTATGTTGAAGCTTATATTAAAGGCCTGTTCACGTAACATTTGGCTGGTGTGTGATTTACACGCCCTCTCAAACACCTCACACAGGCAGGAGTTTGTCTTCCCACCCTGCCCTGCCCCCAGAAGGAAATAGGGCCTGGCTGGAGGCAAGTTATTTATACACAGAGAACAAATTATGAAGTTTATTTTATATAAATTATGTCTCTTAGCAGACAGCATTCAATTTATTGCACTATAGCACATCTGCGATACAGAGCTACAAGACATCGTAAGAGTTTTGTATTATTCAGTGTAGCACTTCAGACCGGGATCAAGAGGCACTCGAGGGGGGTGGGGGTGGGGAGAAAGGGTGCAGGAAAGCAGCAAGCAGCCACTGTTATCTACCAGTATTAATTTTTTTTTTTCCTTTTTACCAGCAAATAACGCTAAGGCCAGCAGGCAGGAGCCACGCAGGAGCACACTGCCTTCCTTCTCCAGCCACAGTTAGCGTTATTGGACCAAGCTGCCGCAGCTCTCCAGCTCCTGCCCAAATACACGGTGTCCAGGTACCCTACTCTGGTGTCCCGGTGACGACAGAAACGGGGACCTTAAGGCAATTTAGCATCTCCCCTCCAGCCCAGCGCAGGCCATCGCCATTTTTGGTTTATCAGCTTCAGTGGAGCTACCGCTAGCAGCGACAGTAACAGCCAGCTCATCTAACGCTGCCACTCAGCAGCTATCCTGCTTGCCCCAACAAAAGTCACTCCTGCATATTCCCTAAGCTGGTCTAAAAGTCAAAAGCAGCTCAAAAAAATGCCTTCAAACCCCCCAAAAAGCACAGCAGGTCCTCGCACTACCTGCCCCTCCCCATGCGGCACGAACAATACAAAGCTCTGGATTCAGCCTCCTCGCGCAGGAGCCTGCGTCACTTAAAACAGAATGAAGGAACCCAGGGTAAGGGCTTTTGCTGGATAAAAGGAGTTTTATCCAAAAAAAGTACCCCTTGCGCTGGTATCCCTTCATTCTGTTCTGTGCTACACGGGAAAGACTAGTTGGTAACGGGGTAAAGCATGTTCTTCTCGGACATCTGCAAACAGCAATTTGGTGGGTTTTAGGCCTTCATGAGCGCTGCGACCACGGCCTTGGCATTAAGGCTTCGCAGATCACAGTAAGTTTGTCCAGTACCAACAAAAACGATGGGCTTGCTCGTGATGTAGGTCATGGAGATGGCGGCGCCGACCTGCCGAGGACAACAAGCACCATTAGCCTGCAAATCCAGTGCTACGCCCTCAGGGAAACACATCAAAAAGCTCGTCAAACATTCAGCCTCTTCCTGCTTTCCGGATCTGTACAGCCCCTATACGTCCCGCTGGGGTAACGCGTATAAACCAAGAGCCCTCACAGCCCTGTTTTCCACATGCACTGAAATCAGACTGCTGTGTTTTGTTTAAATGGCTTCAAAGCAGGGGACAGCATCCAGAACAGCGCAGAAGTGCCCCGTTTTTTGACGGTTCCCTTCTCTCCCGCTCTGGTCACCAGCAGGAAGCTCTGTGGTGCAGAGTCGTCTTGACGGCCTCCTTACCTTGTCATCGATGGTATCGAACTTGGTGAGGACAATCCCATCAATGAGCCGCGGTGTCTGGGCCATGGAGTGATCAGCCAGGGCCTTGTTGAACTTGACCTGAGGGAGAGAATGGATCCAAGAAATGCATTTGTGGTGCTGCCTCTGTCCAAATCTCCTGCTAAAACCTACAGAAGTGGGTTTTTTTCCACTGCTCAGTCTTTCAGGAAACAAATCCTCAGCACTCACCAGCTGATCCACAGCCTCATTTCCCACTAGGGCTTCCCCAACAAACAGGACCAGGTCGGGAGCGTTGACAGCAATGAGTTTGGCCAGTGCTGTCATCAAGGGAGCGTTGTCCTGCATGCGGCCGGCCGTGTCCACCAGGACCACGTCAAAGCCCTGGTTCCGAGCTGGGGAGATGAGGAGGCAACCTTAAGCAGGACGCTCCCCCGAAACAGCATCTTCCGCCACTGGTTTTCCACTTACCGTAAGAGATGGCCTCCATGGCAATCCCTGCGGCGTCCTTGCCGTAGCCCTTCTCATAGAGCTGCACCATGGTCCGCCCGCCGTGGCTCTCTGGAGGATGCAGGGCGTTGAGGCGACGGGTGTGGGTGCGGAGCTGCTCCACCGCTCCCGCGCGGAAAGTGTCACAGGCGGCGATGAGGACGCTGAAACCGTTCTCGATGAGCCAGAATGAGATCTGCAGGTGGCAAGAGATTGGAAAAAAAACCTGTTACCAGCCGCAGCCTGACCTCATCACCCTGGTCCCAGAGAGCCAAGAGGATCATGTCCTACCTTGGCCAGGTTGGTGGACTTCCCAACGCCATTGACGCCACAGAAAGTGACCACGTAGGGTCGGCGATGACGCTGGGCGTCCATGACATCACGGAGTACATCCACACGGCGCTGGGGCTGCAGGATCTGCACGAGAGCCTCCTGCAGGGCCTGCTTCACCGTTGAGGTCACCGCTGGGAAGGAGATGGAAAGAGAACCGGTCATGCCTGGGGAACACTCCTGAGCCCCAAACCATAAGCAGGAGGCCACGCGGCCACTTACTGGTGAACGTTCCCATCACCTTCCCTTCCAGTTTCTTAGCCACCGATTCACATAGCTGCACTGCAATCTCAGCTGCCACGTTTTTTGCTTCAAGAAAGAGATAGAGAGAGGGGAGTTAGCGCTACTGAGGAAGTTCCCTTGACGCCGGCATCCGGCGTGTGTAAGGATGGAGTCAGCATGCAGGATCCCCACCAGGCTAGACTGTTGCCCCCCCCCTTTTGATGCGCTGTCAAGGGCTCCCCAGAGGCAAGACAGCAACCCGCCACGGTAACTGTGGGCAAGAATGGCTCAAACCGCGGGTGCTACCCCACACCTGGGCCCACCTGATGGAGCGCAGGAAACCACCTCAAACTAACCCCCTCACAGCAGATCCAGACGTACCAATCAAGTGATCCTTCATCTTCTCCAGTACGGGGTCCATGTCCTCTCTCGTCAAGCTCTTGGAGCCCACCAGGCCTTTCAGCATGCCAAACATGCCTCCCAGGCCGCCCTTCTTTGTGCTGCAGAGAAGCAAAGGAGTTAACCTTTAGGTTTGAGGAGCGAGTCATGTAGGGCACGCAACAGCCAGATGCAAGAAGAGCCCACCACACAGCTGACAAACACACCAGTTTGTCCCCAGCTGTGTTACTGGTTAGACGGGAAGATGAGTTACAGGAGGGAAATTAAGGAGCACGCAGGGGCTGCAGGAGCCTTTACCTGGGTTTCGAAGGGTTCTGAATAACCTTCTCCTCTTCTGCGTCATCATCGCTTTCGTACTCTAGGTCGTAGAGGCGGCCAGGTTCCCTATTTCGATCGCCCAGGGCCTGCGAGAGGGGAAAAGATGCACCCCGAAAAAATCAGCAACCGCTTACCGTCATCTCCCCCTGCCCGCTTTCGCCATTGCAGGCAGGCGACAACAGTTATAGTTAGCAGCAGAGGCAGCCCTGCAGAGATCTTTGCCACAAGGGCTCAGCAGGTTGATCCCACCTAGCGCCGCTTGCAGCTGGAGAAAAATACTCTCTGGGCAGCAGCTTTACGGGCTGGGTGCCGCGATCCCCATTTCTCATACCTTCTCGGCCAGCCATGGAGACCAGGCTGGGTTTGCAATGCCCGGCTGATCCCAGAACAATACACTAAAGCAGACACAGCGATCTGAGTTTTCCTTACTATATCAGGATCAAATTCCTCCACGGGACAAGCCTCCGTGCTTCCGTTGGTAGCGGAGTTACTGTAATCGAGTACTTTGGCATTAGAGTTCCCCAGATCCCACACTCGGGGCTTCTTCCCCTTCTCCTTCTGTGCGTCGGGCTTTGGAGATTTGCTGAAATAAAGACCAGAAACACATTTTGTTCAGTGCAGAGAAGCAACAGCTATCGCCTCCTCAGAAGGTGTGAAAATTAAAAGCCCAGATTACCCAAAAAGGGAAAAATTAAGGCTAAACCTGGCTGATGCAGTTTCTGGAGTTTATTTATCTGAACTTTAACCCTCTATCAGACCACTTTACCTTGAGCCAGACATTGATATGCCGCTGCCCTTTGCTCACAACGGGAAAGCCTCACCAAAAAGAGGTCTGGACCTTTCCCAGGCACACGCTGGGTTTTTGGGTCTCCTCAGGCTCTATTACCCCTCCAGGACCCCCCAGCATGCCCTCTCCCAGTCTTTCCAGCAAGCAGAGAAATAAGGAAAAGGGAAATAAGATCGGGGAAAGCAAGATCTGACTTCCAGGGGTCACTGAAGGAAGGAGACATTCGGCTATGGCCGAGGGACACCAGGAAGAGCTGGTTTGCAGCGCGAGTAGACTGACCACGTCGTCGTTACCCACCTGGACTTCTCCCCTGCTTTCATGTGTCTCTTGAAAAATTCCTCACGGTTCTTTTGCAGGATTTCATCCTTGGTCAGTTCCTCCCTCTCCCCGGCTGTGGAGGGCTGCTTGTCACCCACAGATGCTTTACCGGGTGCTGCAACAGCTTCAGTTCCTGACGGAAAGAGCCCCGACACGAGCTCAGACCAGCGTCTGGGTGCTACGAGAGGACTGGGAAAGCGCAGGCTGGGACACAGAGCTCTGGAATATTTATTTCCCCCCCGCCATACATCTCTCCTATCAACTCACCCTCTTTCTTGGAACCTTTGTTCTTCTTGTTCTTGACTTTCTCCTTTGGTTTCTCCCCTCGGGTTTCTATCATACACTTGACAGTCTTCTGGGACTTGAGAGACTGCTCAAACGTCTTCATTACCGTGGGAGCTCGGACTTTACTGCTCTCCTCTGCATCCCTGCGGGGAGGTGGCCCGTTAGCCTGATTTTCGGCTCTGCCCCTCCCCTCCACATCCCCCACCCACCCCCATTTATCTCAGCTCTAAATGGAAATGAGAGAAAAATCAGGTTCTGCTACCGGAGAAGGCGCATGAAGTCGTCTTTAAAATCAAAGGTGCCATTTAGGAGGCCCAGGGTGCCTTTCTGCTGGAACTCATTGCGATACTTGTCTCTGAACTCCTTATGAACATCATCTATCAACTTGTCGACGTAGGTTAGAGTCAGGATCTTCTGAAACCCCACCTGCAAAGAAGCACAGCAAAAAGATGTTGCTCTTTCAGCTAATTTAACTGCAGCATCTAACTGGCAAGGAAGCAAAAACCTCCCCATTTAATACAGAGCTCTTTAATTTTGGCCAGCTTCAGTTTTCCAGTCTGACTTCCCAAGCTTTTAATATGCTCTCAAAAAGGAAAAAAAAAAAAGGGCACAGCCCAGAGCTTCACTTTACAAGGCGACACCAATAAAAATGGGTTGACTGTTTCATGGCAACAAAGACACGTAGCGAAAGACCAGAAAGCCTTTTGCTTATCTTTAGGTACACAACGAAAGCTGTGTGGATTTATAGAGATAAGGTACTGAAAGGAAGAGCATTAAAATAGATCCTAAAGTAAAGCTGATGACAGGTTCCTGGCTTTTTTTAAATAGATCTGGTCAAAGTAAAAAGTTTTATTAGCATGTAGTAGCCCGTACAGTTTCTATGTGAGGTTTAACGAGTTTTAATTCTATCGCAGATGATTAAAATAAACTGCTACCACAGTGGCGTATGACCCAGAGACACCCACATCCACCCCCCAAGTCCACTGAGCTCCCAGGGGAGGAAGCACACAGGAGCGGGCTACGCTGGGATCGCCGCTCGATTCCGCCCCCCCCCAGAGGCTCTTCCGGAGCCAGGAACGACGAGATCCGCTTCACACCTCCTCATCCCCCCAAAATCCCAGAGCCAGAAGGAGGTAACCCAGTTCTGGGAGTCGAGGTACAGCCCTACGCAATTAAAACAGCCGTTTGCTGAGACCACCACGAGCTGATAACGGTTCTCTCTCTCTCTCTCCAGACCGGATTAACGCTAACTCGGGGGCGATTTTTCCTAATGAAGGCGCCAGGAAAAACCTTCTCGTTATCGCCGCGCGTGCTGCCCCTTTTCCCAGGCAGCGCCGATGAAGCCTCCTCGCCACGTCAGCCCCCGCTCTCCCCGAGATTTTAGGGAGGCCGCGGAAAACCTCATCCCTTCCGGAAGGCATTAAACAGCTTTTTTCACCCCTTTTCTGGGACAATCTCCCTCCCTCCGTGTTTTGGGGTACCCTGGGGGGGGGGGGGGGGGGGGGGGGCGGAACCTGCCATCCCAGGGGTGCCTGGGGGGGGGGGGGGGGTCGCTTACCACAAACACCAGCTCAAACTGGTTGTCCAGTTTGTACTTGAGCGTGAGGGCCTCATGGGTGAAGGAGTTGTTGCCGCCTCGCTCCTAGGGGAGAGGAACCGTCAGAAAGGGGGTGCCAGCAGCGAGGAGACCCCTCCATCATCCCTGTCAACCCCCTCCCCCCAAAAAAAAAGTGGTCCAGCACCCCTTATAGGGGCCCAGCCCACCCCTCTGGGCAGATGGTCCCATCCTTCCTTCCCCAAATGGGTTAGTCATCCCCCCCCCCGCCGCAAGATGGACCCACCCGTGTCTCCCCTCCTCCCCAGGCAAGTGATCCCATCCACCCCCGATAAATGGTTGTGCCCACAGCCCCCCCCCCCCCTCCCGTTAGGTGGTCCCACCTGTGTGTCATCCCCACCCCCACCCCAGGTAGATGGTCCCAACCGCCCCCCCCATCCCCAGGTAGGTGGGCCCGCCCATTCCACCCCCATCCCCAGGTAGGTGGCCCCTACCCGCCCATCCCATCCCGTCCCGTCCGTCCCCCGCCCCCAGCAAGTGGTCCCGGCCGCGTCTCCCCCTATCCCCTCCAGACAGATGGTCCCGCCCGCCCCGGCAGGTGATCCCGGCCGCCGCGCCCGCGCCCCGCCCAGACCTGCAGGAGGACGGAGCGGATGAGGGCGTTAACGGGAGCGGTGGCGGCGGCAGCGGGCCCGCGGACGCCCTGAAAGCACCAGAGGACGAGGCCGCCCTTGCTGAAGATGGTGAAAAAATCGAGCATGGCGGCGGCGGCGGCGCCGGGCCCGGCTCCGCGCACACGTCGCACTGCCCCCCGCGCTTCCGCCGGAAGCCACCGCCCCACCGCACGCCCATTGGCGGAAGGGAGGGAAAGGGGCGGGAGGGCGGCGGGCGAATGACGGGCGAGGAGGCGTGGTTGAAGGGGGGCGTGGTTACGCGGAGGGAGGCGTGGCGAGGGGGAGGGGGCGTGGCCAGGCGGCATGCTGCGCTGGGGGCGCGCTCTGCGCCCGCCGAAGCGGGGGGGGACCCCGGGGGGGGGGGGCCCCGGCACCGGTGGGGTCCCCGGACCGTCCCCTCCGCACCATGACCCCGCTGGGCTCCGACATCTTCCGCGGTGAGACCAAGGAGGGCCGGGGGAGGGTTGTCCCGTGGAGATTTGGGGGGGAAGAGGGGGGTCAAAGGGATGGGGAGGGTCGCAGGGAATGGGGGGGGGTCGCTGGGGGGGGCTATGGGGGGGGGGTGTCCCAGCGAGGCTTGGGTGGGCCCCGGGGGACTGTGGGAGGTCGCAGAGGAGACTGGGGAGAGTCCCCGGGGGGGTTGGGGGTCCCAGAGGGTACTCGGGGATTTTCAGGGGACCCAGGGGCAACTGGGGGGGGGGGGGGGGGCCCGGAGGGGACTGGGGGCTCTGAGGGGAGACTAGGGGGTCCCAGAGGACTTGGGGGGGGGGGTGTCCCAGAGGACTGGGGAAGATCTTGGGGGGGGTCCCACAGCAGAGTGGGGGGACCCGGGAGGGACTGGGGGGGTCCCAGGGGACTGGGGGGGGAGGGGGGGGGTCACAGAGAGTCTGGAGGGGTTCCAGGGGGTTCTGGGGGGGGGTTGTCCCAGAGGGGCCTGTGGGGCACCCACATAATTGGGGGGGCCTAGGGGGGTCCCAGGGGATGCAGGGGCTACTGAGGGGGGGTCCCAGAGGGGACTGGGGGGGCTCCTGAGGGGTGCCAGGGGGGCTGCCAGCTGTTCCCCCCCCCCCCCCAAAAGCCTGACAGCCCACCCCCCAATATACCGGCAGAGCTGAAGCCAGGTCTGGGTCGCCTGGGTCAGATTCTGAAGGATCAGCTGCCGGCTTGGGGGGACGGATGGGGGAGCTGGACCCCCCCAGGGACCCCTCCGGGTCCACGACCCCCCGAAGAAGCCGACGTGGTGGTGGTGGGGGGCGGCGTGGTGGGCTGGTCGGTGGCGTACTGGCTGAAGGTGCTGGAGGGCCAGCGGCACGGCATGAGGGTGCTGGTGGTGGAGCGGGACCCCACGGTGAGACACCCCCCTCCCAGGGTGGGGTACAGCCTCGGGGACCCCCCACTGAACCCCACCTTTTTTTTCTTTTTTTTTTTTTTTTTTTTTTTTTTTTTTGGGGTGGGGGGGTCCTTTCCTTCAGTATTCCCAAGCCTCCACGGTGCTTTCGGTGGGGGGGATCCGGCAGCAGTTTTCCCTCCCAGAAAATATTTGGATGTCCCGCTTCTCCGCCAGCTTCCTCCGCAACATCAACGTATGTAGGGTTCTTTTTTTTTCTGGGGGGGGGGGTAAGTTGGAGAGGGGAGGTCCAGCACCGCTCACCATGGTGACCTCCCCCCCCCTCCTTAACAGGAGCACCTTGGGGTGCCGAACGAGCCCCCCGTTGACATCCAGTTCCAACCCTCGGGGTACCTCTTCCTCGCCCCCCCGCAGAGCGCTGCCAGGCTGGAGGCCACCGTCCAGCTCCAGAGGTGGGGGCGGACGGACACAAACCCCCCCCTCCGGGGTTGGGGAGGGTTTGGGGAAGGGGGTGTCTCATCCTGACACCGCCCCCCCCCCCCCCCCTCCGGCATGCTGGCCATCCCCAGGGAAGAAGGGGTGCAGGTGGCCTTGCTGTCCCCCCCCCAGCTGAAGGCGAAATTCCCCTGGATAGACACGGAGGACGTGGCCGTGGCATCCTACGGTACGGGGGGGGGACACGTGGGGGGAGGACAGATGGACGTGGGGACCCTCCCTCAACACCCACCCCCGTCCTCCTCCTCGTCCCCATCCTCATCTCCATCCCCATCCCAGGCGGGTGCATCCTTCATCCGCAGTTTATTTGGGGAAGGGGGGTGCAGCCCTGCTAAAATTGGGGATTTTTTTTTTTTTTGGGGGGGGGGGGGGGGGGGGATATGTAACACTGAGGTGCCTCCCCCCCCCACCCCAGGTCTGGAGAACGAAGGCTGGTTCGACCCCTGGACCCTCCTCAACGCTTTTCGGCGCAAAGCCACATCCCTGGGGGTCCGCAGCTGTAACGGGGAGGTGCGAGGTGAGGGGGGGGGGGGGGGGTTGGGAAACAGCGGGGTACCCACCACCACTGCCGGGACCCCCCCCAATCTCACCTCCCCCCCCCCCCCAAAAAAAAAAACCCCAAAAACCCACCTCCAGGTTTTGTCACCTCGGCTGAGAACACGCCGCCGCTGCGGGGACCGGCACTGGCGACGGCCCGTATCAAATACATCCACGTGAGTGCGTCCCCCATCCCACGCGGGGGGGTCCCCACGAGTGTCCGTGACCCCCCCCCACCACCACCACCACCATCCCAAATCCCCATCCCATGTGTATGTGTCCCCAGATCCATATGCCGGACAGCCTGGAATACCAGCCGGTCGCCTGCGCCATCGTGGTTAACGCCGCCGGTGCCTGGGCTGGGAAGCTACTGGAGGCGGCTGGGCTGCCGGGGGGGCTGGCAGAGCCCCCCCTGCCCATCCAGCCCAGGAAGAGGTGGGGGCTTATTTTTTGGGGGGGGGTCACATCTTGGCATCGCCCCTCTGTCGTGGGTGAAGCCCTCGGTGCTTTTTTTTGAGGGGGGTCACATCCTGGCACCCATCACCTCTTTGTCGTGGGTGAAGCCCTTAGTGGGTGGAGGTTTTTTTTTGGGGGGGGGGGGGGGCATCCCAGCATGCAAGAGCAGGAGGGTGAACCCCTGGTTGCTTTTGGGGGGGGGTCACATCCCAGCACCCACCACCCCTCCCATCTTTTTTTTGGGTGGGGGGCACGCACACATCCCAGCCCCCATCTTAGACGCAGGGGGAGGGGGCCAGCCTGAATCCATCATCCCTATTTTTTTTTTTTTTGGGGGGGGTGTCTCCCATCCCTACAGGTACGTGTATTCCTGGCACTGCCCCGACGGCCCCGGCTTCTCCTGCCCCCTCCTCGTCGACACCACCGGAGCTTATTTTCGCCGCGACGGCATCGCCGGCAACTACCTGGGCGGCATGAGCCCCCCCGAGGTGAGCCCACAGGGGGGTCCCTGCTATTATTCCCCACCCCCCCCCCATTATTATTTTTTTTTTTTTTTTTTAACACAGCCCCCCTGGCCCCCCACTGATTAATTTTTTATTTCCAGGAGGAAGAGCCGGATCCGAGCGATCTCTCGGTGGATCACGATTTTTTCCAGGAGCGGGTCTGGCCCCAGTTGGCTCGTCGTGTCCCAGCCTTCGCATCCCTCCGTCCCCGGGGGGCTTGGGCGGGCTACTACGACCATAACGCCTTCGATCGGAACGGGGTACTGGGTCCTCACCCCAAATTAGAAAATCTGTTTTTGGCCGCCGGTTTTAGCGGACACGGGTTACAACACGCCCCAGCCGCCGGCAGAGCGGTGGCCGAGTTGGTGGTGAAGGGCCGGTACGAAAGCCTGGATCTGCGCCGGTTGGGATGGAGGAGGTTGGTCGAGGGGGAACCGCTGGAGGAGGACGGGGTGGTGTGACGGAGACGAGGGTCGCGATGGGGAAACTGAGGCACGGAGGTGGGGGGACCCCCACCCCACACACACCAACCACCACCACCTTGGAGGTTGGTGGGGGATCGGCGGCAGAAATAAAAGGGATGGATGGCAAGTGCGCTGGGGGATTCAATTTGTGGGGGGGGGGGGGCCCCCAACTCCCGCTAGCCCACCCAGTTATCCCAGTACGGCCCGTTCACGGCTCCCACGCTCCCCCCCCCAGTATCCCCACCCACCCCCCGGTGCCCTCAGGCCCAGTGCTTCCATTACCGCCCCCCCCCACGTAGCCCTGGTGCCCCCAGTACCCTCCCCCCCCAGCCCCAGTAGCTCCATTATGTTCCCATACCCCCAGTCCCACTGTTCCCAGTACCCCCAGTGCCCCTCAGCCCCACTCTCCCCAGTCCCAGTGTCCCCACTACCCTCCATTTCCCCCTAGTGCCCCCAGTCCCAGTGTCCACCCAGTGCTCCCATTATCCCTCCAGTGCCCCCACCCCCAGTATCCCCCCCAGTGTCCCATTATTCCCCCCATTACCCCTCCAGTGTCCCCATTATCCCCCACCTTACCCCCCGTTGCCCCTTCCAGTATCCCTATTCCCTCCAGTATCCCCATTACCCCCCAGTATCCCCAGTACCCCCCAGTACCCCCCAGTATCCCCATTACCCCCCAGTATCCCCAGTACCCCTCATTACCCCCCATTACCCCCCAGTATCCCCAGTACCCCCCAGTACCCCCCATTACCCCCAGTATCCCCAGTACACCCCAGTACCCCCAGTACCCCCAGTATCCCCATTAACCTCCAGTATCCCCAGTATCCCCAGTATCCCCAGTATCCCCCCAGTACCCCCCAGTATCCCCCATTACCCCCAGTACCCCCCATTACCCCCCAGTATCCCCAGTATCCCCATTACCCCCCATTACCCCCCAGTATCCCCAGTACCCCCCATTACCCCCAGTATCCCCAGTACACCCCAGTATCCCCAGTACCCCCAGTATCCCCATTAACCCCCATTAACCCCCAGTATCCCCAGTACCCACAGTACCCACAGTATCCCCATTAACACCCAGTACCCCCCATTACCCCCCAGTATCCCCAGTACCCCCAGTATCCCCAGTATCCCCAGTTCCCCCAGTATCCCCATTAACCCCCAGTATCCCCAGTATCCCCATTAACTCCCATTAATCCCCAGTATCCCCAGTACCCCCCAGCACCCCCAGTATCCCCATTAACCCCCAGTACCCCCCAGTATCCCCATTACCCCCCAGTAGCCCCCAGTACCCCCAGTACCCCCCAGTATCCCCAGTACCCCCCGTTACCCCCCAGTATCCCCAGTACCCCCAGTACTCCCCAGTATCCCCAGTACCCCCCAGTATCCCCAATACTCCCAGTACCCCCCAGTATCCCCAGTACCCCCAGTACCCCCAGTACCCCCAGTACTCCCAGTACCCCCCAGTATCCCCAGTACCCCCCAGTACCCCCAGTATCCCCAGTATCCCCAGTACCCCCCCAGTATTCCCAGTACCCCCCAGTACCCCCCAGTACTCCCAGTACCCCCAATACCCCCAGTATCCCCATTACCCCCCAGTATCCCCAGTACCCCCAGTACCCCCAGTACCCCCAGTATCCCTAGTACCCCCCAGTACCCCCAGTACCCCCAGTATCCCTAGTACCCCCCAGTACCCCCAGTATCCCCATTCCCCCCCAGTATCCCCAGTACCCCCCAGTATCCCCAGTACCCCCAGTACCCCCCAGTATCCCCAGTACCCCCATTCTCCCCCAGCCCGGTTTGGCGCCCCCTGCCGGCGCAGCGCTGCCCTGCCGGCGGGCGGCACCAGTCCGCATGCGCGGGGAGGAAAAAGGGGCGGTGGGGAGCTAGCGGCAGCGCGCCTGCGCGCGGTGGAGGGGGGTGGGGCGCGCCTGCGCAGCGGCGGGAGTTTCGGCGCATGCGCGTTGCGTGGCGGCCGGGCCGGCGGGAGCTGGGCCCCCTGCCGCGCCGTGCGGCCCCCGGCCCGCAGCCGCCGGTGAGTGAGCGGGGGGGGGGGGTGGGGTGGGGTGGAGTTGGACAGCGGCGGGGGGGAGCTTTGAGGTAACTGTGAACCCCCCGGGGGAGATCGTAGGGGTCACCCCCGGGAACCGTGGGGGCAGTCCTGAGGTAACTGTGGGCCTCGGGGGATCCGTGGGGCAAACCTGAGGTAATTTTTGGATCCGGAGGGGTCTGTGGGGCAACCCTGAGGTAATTTCGGGTCCCGAGGGATCCGTGGGGCAAGCCTGAGGTAATTTGGCGTCCGGAGGAATTCGTGGGGAAACTCGGGCTTCGGGGCCACCGTGGAGGCAGCCGTGTGGTATCTGTGGGCCTCTGGGGGACCGTGGGGCAGCCCTGAGGTAACTGTGCCCCACACATACACACACACCGTTCCCAGGGGGACTGGGGGAATAGCCCTGAGGTAAATTAGTGCCCTCCCCTCTCCAGCGTAAACTATAGGGGTCACCCGCCCCCCAAGTAACCACAGCAACAGCTCTGAGATAAGTTTGTCCCCCACCCTCCCCAGGAAACCATGGGGGTCACCCCCATTGACAGTGCAGGGAGACAATGCCCCTGCCCCCGGTGTAAGTGTGGGGCAGGCCTGAGTTCCCCATCCTGGGCACCTCTGGGGTGCTATGAGGATCCCACCCTTCCACAGTGACCCCCACTCTGGAGTGCCCCCCAGTTACCCAGGAATACCCCTGGGTAAAAATAAATCGGGCAGGGCTCTCTGTAAAAGCTGGAATTGTGCAGCGGTCAGGTCTCGCCGTATATTTCTGAGCCCGAAGGGTGGCGAGGCACAGCCACCTGGAACAAAGAAAAAGCTCGTTTCTGCCTTTTGTTTCTGCCGCGGCTCTGCCGACACAACCCGGACCTTGGACGCCTGGCTAAAGCGAAAAGACCCCGATGCCACACGTGGGGCTGAGCACCTCTGCCTCCAAAGGATTGATTTTAGAGTGAAGGCACCTGTGATTAACTTGATGGTAATAAAGCTGGAGGCCAGTTCTGATTCTGCAGTTTCAACCGAACTGGCATTCGCCACTTCATGGGAGCGCAGTTCAAACCCTGGCAGGTTTTCTCTCGGAATAACCTTTTTTTAAAAAAAAAAAAATTATTTTTAATTGTTTTTGTCTTGTGCTGTGCATAGAGCAACAGTGACACTGACATGTCGGGGCTTGCGACACCAGCCTGCTCCAGAGCTGCCGGTAGCTCTGGCCTAGGAGAAGCAAGCAGTTTGAATCCTGTTGAAAAGCTCCATGAGTTTTATTAGCTGGTGATTTTTTTTTTTCATAATTCAGACGCTGTCTGTATTTCTGTGGTGCTTTACAAGAAGCAGAACACTCACTGCAACATTTTTGGCAAAGGGCTGTTTGGAGTAATTACTGCTTTGGGCAAAGAGCTCAAGAGCAGCCCTTCTTCCGTCAGGCTCCTAATTGTAGACCTCGAGTTTCTTACCTGGCGTGTGAGGAAGCTGTGAAGTGTTAAATTAACATTGGATTTAGCAAAGATGTTTTCGCACCTCTCTGGGCTGGCTCTGCTGGCTTTTCTCTTCCGAAAATGAGCAGCGCAGCATGGTGTTGGGAGGGATGTTCTGCTGCATTAGAAACGCAGGCTCTGCTGTTCTTGAAACCCCAAGTTCGTTAATACAAGATACTGTGGAAATAACAGGACAGTTCTTTTCTCTGGCCCTGTGTTCAAGGATGGTTGCCCAATGGGAAGCCAGTGAGGGCAGGGAAGGCTGTTGAAAATCGCGGGCATGTGATTTAGCTTGTAATTACCCCGCTCAGACCGATGCTGTTAATGCCTGCCCACAGTCCTGTGTTTTCTCTCTCCACAGGCTCCATCCGTTTCCCATCTCTCCAGGATGAGAGAGGTTTGGGTTCGGCTTTTCCCCTCTCCCTGTAGTTGATAGTTTCGGAACTAGAGGTGATGCTGGAGTCGAGATGGCAGACAGCGTGAAAACCTTCCTTCATGACCTCGTCAGGGTAAGTCTCTGCGTTTCGGGTCCTCCATTGCGAGGACTGGTCTCTTTTGCTTTGGTAACGGCGGGTCTTCCACGGGGAGCACCCTCCTTCCTGCGTCATCAAGGGCAGATTAAAAAATTTGACAGAAAAGGGGCTCGGGGTGTATTTTAATCGAAGGCGTCAGTTTTGTAAAGCAGAGATACCTGTAGGCAAGCTTTCCGCTCGCCGATGATGGTTAGATTTGACGAGGCTGTGTGGGATGCGTTGCTCCCCGAGTGTTTCCTAGAATAATTTCCTCCCAAGCTGGCTGTTGTGTGGTGCGTCTGTTGCAAAGGGCTCAGCATTTGTCTGGGGCACTGCTGAACCTGTGGCAGATTTCCTTTGGGCAAAAGTTAATTTATAGCCCGTATGAACATTGCAGCTGTGGTGTGGTGATGAGGCTTCGTGTGAACTCAGTGCTCCCACGCTGTCTTGTATCATCCAGTTGTAAATACAGCCTTAAAAACATTCATGACATGACGCTAAGAAATAACTCGTGTTCAGCAGTAACTCAGTTTGAAAAACTTGCCGGGTTTGATCTTACAGATCTGCGGTGCACTGGCCACGATCTAGAGCAGGAGAACTTGTGTCCTTTTCAGAATGCTCTCATGCCGTCTGTAAAGCAGTGGGTAGAGCAGCCTGTGTAATTAATTTCCACCTCATCGGGTACCAGTGGCAGCATGCTCTGCTGTTTCAGATGTGCATTTGGCATCAAAATTTAGCCTGTTTGGTCAAGAATTCCATATACCAAACTGTTGTGTGGGTCACCTGGGTGGCAATGCTGTCCTGGCTCACACAAGCGTCTGTATGGTCTTTATTGTGAAGTGAAGTTTTGGTAACGATGGGTATGATATCGTCTGGAGCTGGAAACAGCTGCTCGTGGAGTACTAGGAGGTGGCACTAGAAGTCTTTTAAACGAGGAGTAACGCAAAGATTTCTGGGCACTTTCCTATTGACAGGTTTGCACAGATGTGGCCGATGCGAGGATGTTTCTGGGACAAGGGCAGATGCTTTTATTTGTAAAGGCACAAGCATCAAACTCATATGTACAGCCAGGACACAAGGACTTTGCACGTCCTAAATGTTTTGTGTAATTCAATTTCATTGGCCTTAGAAATGCTGGCAGGGGATGAAGGGCTTTCTGCCAGACAGGAGAAACGGGCTGCGAGAGATCTGACTCTTTGGCTTTTGCCAGGGTTATAAATAGTGGAGATAGGATGAGAAATCGCACCTTTTTTTAAAAAAAAAACCACACAATACTGCTGCTCCTAAAGATGCTGGAACGGTCTGGTGATTTAGGTCACCGGGCTATGGAAAATAGGCAAAGTTGCTGCTCCAAAGCTTGGCTCCAGCTCAGCCTGGTGCTGGCTTCCCCTGCTAGCCGGGGAGTGAGGCTGGCCACATTTAAGTCCCTTTCTGTAAATGGGAGGTTTTCAACGTCCTGGGTCGGCCACATCCCGTTCCTCCTGTCGCTGCGGGGTGGAGAGTGATGGCCTCTCCTCCTGTCTGCAGGGAATTAAGGACTCCATCTGGGGCATCTGCACCATCTCTAAGCTGGACGCCCGTATCCAGCAGAAAAGGGAAGAGCAGAGGCGAAGGAGAGCAAACAGCGCGCTCGCCCAGCGGAGGTTTCACATGGAAGAGAAGAAGCAAGAGAAGTGAGTATGGGGCCTGACGAGCCATAAATCAGGTAAATTGCCTCTCTCCTTTTAGTCTGTGGAGGCCAGGGAGAGAGAGCATGACTCCGCCCGGAGCTTTGAAGAGCCCGATGAATTGCAAAACCCCTGCAAGTCATAGTGGTTTGGCAATTCTTGTGCTGCTTTTTCTCTCGTAATACGCGTCGTATCACAGTAGTCTGGCTAAAAGGGAAGTTGAGGTAAGTAGGGTTTAAGAAATAAAGCCATTGTTGTTGCCCGCACTTTGCGAAGATCTCCATAAAAATACCCGTCAGGACCATCCAAGACCTGCAACCTGGCTGTCAGCGAAAGCAGAACTTGTGGTGTGCCTTTGAAAATGGTTCGTAAACTCAATTGCGCTGAAGCACAGAGACAAAAAATATGAAAAACTTGATGTGGAATGCCCTTTTCCCCCTCTGTGTAATGAAACTGGAGCTGTTACTGTGAGATAACAAGTCAGATTGTTTATGTTGTTTGACAATTAAGAGTATGCAATTAGTTTGAAATAATAATAGAAGGTATACAAGCTGAAAGAATTTGGATTTCTGGGTTTCTTCCTGAATACTTGTGCTGCCTTTCAAAGATTCGTCGTTGTTGTCATTCATAGCCATGGGATTGGGGAAGAAACGGCAGCTCTGATCTGCCCCAGACATGTAAATCAGATCTAGTATCTTTTTTTCCCCCGGCCTTGCCGTGTTCCGCAGCCGTCTGTAGAGGTTGCATCCACTAAGGCTGGGAACACCAGAATTACATCCACGTGGGAGCAAAACAGCATCTGTTCTTGTGTCTTACTCCCAAACGGCACCAAGATCTTTCTCCGCTGCCCTAATTACAGTTGGGCTGGTACTTAACGCTGTGACGTTTGGTCAGTGATGCGCCTTTCAAGGCGTGTTTCTTCCAACTAGCTCGGTGGTTGTCCAACTTTATCTCAAGATGACAGAAAAGTTGTCCATGTCCCGTGATCCCGATCCTCCCCAGACATCCCTACAGCTTTGCATGTGGGCTGCCCTTGAGGAATAATGTGTATTTGGGGGGCAGCTGGTTTTCTGTGTAACCAAGTCCCTTCAGTAGCAGAAGCTGACTGAAGAGTGCTACAGAGTTCCACAGAGCTGCTCTCTTGCACGTCTGTAGATACGCTGCAAAGAGGGAGAAGCCAAAACCACCCTGAGCTGAAACAGCCTCTTCTGAGAACAAAAAGCACACGAAAAGCCCTAATTCTATTGCGGCAAGAGCTTGAGGAGAACAAAGCCCGAGATCTCTCTAATAAGGGCTTTAAAATCTGGAAGAAAGCTTTGCATTTCTTCCGTTTCAGTGCAGATACGGGGAATTAATAAAGGTTGAAAGAATCTCCCTGATTTCTAGAGACTGTGCAATGGCTGAAACCTGGTGCCAGTCCGTGCAGGGATTTCTTCTGGGGTTCCCCTGTGCAGATAAAACCAGGCACATCGCTGGCGTCGAGCTGGTTATCTGTGACATTCGGAAGGTGTCCGAAACGCAGGGCAGGAGCAGTTGTCGCTTGTTAGGGGACGTTTGTGCGGGCGCTGGGACCTCGATGTGTCACCCATCTCTCTCTTGCTCTGCAGCGAACCCCGGATCGTGAGCCGGATATTTCAGTGCTGTGCTTGGAACGGAGGTGTGTTCTGGGTAAGTGGACGTTTTTTGTATTTTCTCTGTTAAAAACCCCGTAAAACCAGGGCCCCGCTCCAGCCCTTGTACCTGTTCAGTGACGAGCCGTCACCTTGGCTGCAGGAATCCATCGGAGCCACTAAGTTCCCAGTCCTGATGCTGTATTTTAAGGGACGCGATACCCAAGGTGCTGCTTTTCCAAGTCTTTCAGACTGCTCTTCACCTGAATATTCAGCTCCTGCTCCCCTGTGATCTGGGATATTGCTTTACTGAATGGAATCTTGATACCCTAAAGACATTTTCCTCAGCTCTGACCTTACCACGGCTGTTTCGTGAGGCTAATCCTTAACGGAGCAGATGCTTCACAGCCTGATCAATCACCAGCTTTGTTTTTCTGTTAGACTGCGGCCAGGTACGAGGAATTGGCACGGAGATGTTAAAAGTGCTCAGTTGTAGATTTTGGGCTGGAGGTCCTTGGTCCCCTGTGTTGACGGAGCATTGCCTTTAGAGTGGTGCACATGGAGGAGCAGGCAGAGGGTCTGCCTTCGCATGGGTAATTGCAGGGGCTCCGGAAACGACCGTGCAACACCTCATCCAGAACCCTTCTTGTCTCTTTTTCTCTGTAGCTTAGTCTCTTCTTGTTTTACCGAGTATTCATACCTGTCCTTCAGTCTGTCACGGCCCAGATCATTGGTAAGTGCCTTTCCCGTTGGCATGTTACAGGGCGCTGAATGATCCATGGGATGGGGTGGGGCGTCCGGGCTGGAAACGTTCTTTGGAAGAGCAAAGTTCGGGGTTGGAGATTTCTCCTGCCCTCGAGCACCACCAGTAAGGACACATGATGTACAACACAGAGGTTCCTACAGCCGTTCCTCACGCATTTCTCCCTGTCCCATCTTCTGAAGGTGACCCTTCCTTACACGGTGACGTCTGGTCTTGGCTGGAGTTCATCCTCACCTCCATTTTCAGTGCCCTCTGGGTCCTTCCCCTCTTTGTGCTCAGTAAGGTCGTCAACGCCATCTGGTTTCAGGTGGGTGACAGGGACACGGACCGTTTGTCAAGCAAATGAGGCGGGGGGCAAATATTGTCCCAGCTACTTTTGAACTCCTGAAGCCCCTGCCTCTCTTTCAAATTTCATTTCCCTCAAGCTCCTTTTCCTTCTTTTTTTGTCTTTTTTTTCAGGACATCGCAGATCTCGCGTTCGAAGTGTCGGGCAGAAAGCCTCACCCCTTTCCCAGCGTCAGTAAAATCATCGCCGACATGTTGTTTAACCTCTTGTTGCAGGCGCTGTTCCTCATCCAGGTGAGATCACAGTCACGCGCCGAAAAAGCAACCCGCCACCAGCCCGAGTCACCCCACCTCTTGCTCTGGGGCGACACTCTCCCACCGATCCACAGCTTGCCTGCTGTTTAATTTTTTTTTTTTATTTTATTTTTAATCCCCAGGGGATGATAGTGAGCCTCTTCCCCATCGATATCGTTGGCCAGCTGGTCAGCCTCCTCCACATGTCGCTGCTTTACTCGCTCTACTGCTTCGAGTACCGCTGGTTTAACAAAGGTGAGGGCCACCTCCACTCTCCCTGCGAGGCTGAAATGTTTCCGGATTGAGGTTTTGGGTTTGGGTTTTTTTTTTTTCCTCCTCGGGCGTCCAAGGCAGATTTTTCCTTCCCGTTTTTATATGGGATGATGAAGCATAACGGAGGTCTCTCCTCCCCGCGGGTTCGTTTCTGTGGGATTTTCTTTCTGGCCAGGAATCGAAATGCACCAACGCTTGTCCAACATTGAGAGAAACTGGCCCTATTACTTCGGCTTCGGCTTACCGCTGGCTTTTCTCACTGCGATGCAATCCTCTTACATCATCAGGTGGGCAGCCATTTTGTGCCCTCACCCTGTGCGTGTCCCCCTGTGACATGCGCCAAACCCAACCTGCATCCCTCTCATTTTTTCTTTTTTTTTTTTTCCCCCTTTTCCAGCGGTTGCCTCTTTTCCATCCTTTTCCCTCTCTTCATCATCAGCGCCAATGAAGCGAGAACCCCCGGCAAAACCTAGTGAGTATCCCACCACCACCCCCAACCCTCCCAATCCCCCTTTGTTGTCCTGTTCCCTCCTCCCCCCGCCAATTCCTCTGGGGGCAGTTTCCCGGCATTGGGAGCTGACCAGCTCTCTTCCCTTTCAGCCACTTCCAGCTCCGTCTCTTCTCCTTGGTGGTTTTCCTCAGCAACAGGCTCTTTCACAAGACGGTTTACCTTCAGTCTGCCCTGAGCGGTGCTTCCTCTTCTTCTTCCTCTTCCACTTCCTCTTCCTCCGACCGCCTCCTCTCCCCCCAGCCCTCTCCCGCCAAACACATGGTGCAGCCGGGGCACTGAGCCACCACCGAACCCCAAGAGGGGACAAAGTCGGGGGGGACACCCCGCCTGGCAGTGTCCCTGGACCCCCTGGGGGGGGCCTTGATGTCGATTCTTGCCCCCCCACCACCACCGCTGCGACAGAAATTTGGGGGGAAAATCTGGATTTTTAACACCTTTGTGAGTTCGAAAGAGCCGGCTCCTGCCCTGCGCGTGTTTTACAATGGACTCTTTTGTACGCCCCCCCTTTTGCCCCGTGCCATCTCCCCCTGTCCCCAAACGATTTGTGACAACCCCCTCCCCGTTTTAACGGGAGTGCCCCCGCCCCTTGTCTGCCCAAACTCAGGTCGCGGGCGGGTGGGGGAGGGTTGGGGGTGTATTTTTGGGGAGTTCCTGCTGCAGCCAAGCCCCCGCTCCCCCCGTGCATGTACCGTTTCTGTAGGGTCGGGGAAGGAACCGGTGACGTTGAAAACCAAAAACCCTTCCGGGGTGGGGTTGGGGTTTGGTTTTTGTTGGGGGTTTTTTTTTTTGGGGGGGGGGGGGGGGGGGTGGGGTACGACGGGATGGGACACGCGGTTTATCAACTTTAGTATTTTCACACTGAAAACATTAAACGGAGAAATCACGATTTGCAGCCCTCCTGCGCCTGCCCCTGTCTCTGAGATGGGCGGGGGGGGTTCCCCTCGGCGGGTTCGTGCCGTCGGAGCGCCGTCGGTGACCCCTCCACGCCCCCGGGACCGGGACGCCCCCAGCCCCATCCCAACCCCCCCCCCCCCCGCTGCTGCCGCCTTCCCCTGGGAGGCGCCCACGTGGCGCGCCACCCACGTGGCGGGGACGGCCCGCTTCCGCATCCGTCCCACGTGATCCTCTTCGCTCCGCCCCGCCGGCTCCCCAAGCCCTGAGGGACACGTCACGGCTCCTTCGCCGCCAGCTCCGCCCGCCCCGCCTTCCGCCAATCGGGAGGCGTCGTACGCAGCGCGTCCCGCCGCGCCTTCGGCTGAGGGCGAGCCGTCGCGGCCAATGAGCGCCGCCTCCTCTGGAGTGGCGTCGGTGAGGACCAATGACGAGCGGGAGGGGCGAAGCGGGAGAGGGCGGCTGCGCGGGGCGGATGGCCGGGGCGGCGGGGGCCGAGCGCGGCGCCCGGGTGAGGGCCGCGGTCCCGGGGTGGCGGCCGGCTGCCCTTGTGCCGAGGGGTGCCCGGGCCCGTGGGGCGGAGTACTGCGGGGTCCTCGGGCCCGTGGGGTGGCGGCCGGTGGGGTTATGGGGTGCCCGGGCCTTGTGGGGTGTCCAGGCCTGGGGGGATGAGGGGGCTGTGAGGTGTGAGGGCCTTGTGGGCTGCCCAGGCCTGGGGGTGAGGGCCTGGGGGGTGTCCAGGCCTGGGGGCGAGGGGGCTGTGGGGTGCCCAGGCCTGTGGGGTGAGGGGGCTGTGGGGTTATGGGGTGCCTGGGCCTTGTGGGGTGCCCAGGCCTGGGGGTGGGGGGCAGGGAGGGGGCTGTGGGGTTGCCCATGTCTGTAGGACGATGAGGTTCGGGGTGGGCGATGCTGTGGGGTGTCCAGGTGCGTGGGGTGAGGCACTGCTGGTTGGCAAGGGCTGGAGCCTGTGGGATGTGGCCCTGTGGGGTGCCTAGGGGTTGCGGGGGGGTGGGGGGGTGTTGCAGGGGTGGTGGAGGGACGGGGTGCGCAGGGAGGTGGGGTGCAGCACAGGGTGTGGCGTGCACGGTGTCTTGTAGGACACAGAGAAGCTCGGAGGGGCTGGTGGCAAGAGCGGGGCCGTAGTCCGTAGCTCAGGGACAGCTTTTGCTCCTTCCCACCCCAGTATCTGGGGACTGGCCGGGGGCTGCTGGTTCCCCCAGTAGCTGTGGTGTTACTGGGTGGTGAAGGGTCCCCCCACGCCTCACGAGTCATCTGCCGGAGCTGTGGAAATCGGGGTACCGGTGGTACCCCAGTGGCAGAGCCGCTCGTGCCCGGGAGGCATTTGTGTTCTATCGCTATTAGCTGCTTCTTATTATCCCCAGAGCAACCAGGAAATAATTACAAGACGGGGTTATTTCTGTATCAATTAGTGATGAATGTGTGCAAGTTGGAATCACTTCTAGGTCACAGAAAGATTTTTTTTTTAGGCCTGGCTTGTACTTTATTTTTAAGTCTCAGCCTGTCCAAATCTGCTCTCTCCGGTGTTGTAGCTCAGAGATGTATGTGAATGGAGGATTTATACAACAGTTCTGGGACTTAACCTGTAGGGAGTGGTGGGAGATTTTTTTCAGGATTGATTGGGTAAAGAAGTATTTTAAAGAAATCAGAGCATTTTCAAGAGCAGAAAGGCATTAGTCTCTGGCCACAGTTTCACTTCATTGGTGTCTAGTACCAGGATTTTGCTGGCTCTTCCTCCACCCGGGGAGGTTGAAGTAAACAGCCAAGTTGTCCAGTGTAAGCAAACCTGATTTACTGTGCTGGTCTGCATTAGCAAAGCACTGGGATGTATATGTTTAACGTAAATAATTCAAAGTGGGAGTGGCCAGGAGCTGTTCGGACCTCCTATATGGGAGAAAACAGCACCAATTTTTTGCGTTCTCTGTGGGTTATTTTTACGTGCGTCGCTTACAAGTGGTGGTTAAACTCCAGAGACCAGCCAGGGAGAACGTGTTGGTTTTGCTGAAAGCTTACACTTGGGTTTTGGTTTGTACGCAGAGAAACAGAGGCGTCCCCTGCCCCGAAGAAGTTCTGGTCTCTGTAAAAGAAGGAAAACCCTCAGCCGAGACTTGGGGCAACTGATCAGGTGCGGCTGGGAGGTGAGGGGATGTGGGGAAGGGAGACGTGGATCAGCAAAAGCATGTGGCTGGGGTAAAGGGTGGACACAGCCTCCTTGGGCAGGAGTGGGGTATTTAAGGTCCTATGTCATGAAACATTTAGAGACGTTCTGGGGCTGCAAGCTGGCTCGCTCTTTGATCGTCTTCCCTGTTTGTTTTCAGGTGTTCAAGTGTCCTCAGTCTCTGCCTTTGATGTGAAAATGACCAAGTTAGGGTTTCTCCGGCTGTCCTACGAGAAGCAAGACACTCTGCTCAAGCTCCTCATCTTGTCGATGGCAGCTGTGCTGTGTAAGTCCATGTCCTGCTGCGCCAGCCTTGCGAATAGCTGCTAGTGCCCTCAAAGGAGGACCCCAAGATGGAACCGCCTCTGTTCCTTCTTCCCTAGGTTGTGAAGCTCTCATCTTTCTTAAGTGAATGCTGTTATTCCTTTCGTATCTGTTCCTTTGAAAAACACATCTTTCTCTTATCTTCCCAGTAACCAGTTCGAGACAGAAACAATTTTACTTAGTCAAAGTAGATGATAAACCTAATAAAACTCTGGCTCGGTTAGTGCTGTAGATTCACTCTGCCCTTTTCCTGTGTTTGCAGCTTTCTCCACAAGGCTTTTTTCTGTCTTAAGATTTGAAAGTGTCATCCATGAATTTGACCCGTAAGTGTCGTTTTCTCATTTTGTGGGGGCCTCCTGGGTTTTTCCTCTTCTGGAGAATGCGGAATTTGGGTGGTGTATGTGGGGATCAAGTTAATCCCCCACTAAGGATGAGGGATTTGGAGGACAGGTTTCAGTACAGCTGTTTTTTCCTCTTCTAGATCTAAAATTCATTTTTCGGTTCCCAGGACTCTTCCTGCAGCCTGGATATAAGTAATTGCCTGCCACTGCTTTTCTGCTGGGATGTGGTTATTCTCTGGCTGAGCAGGGCACAGCAGGAGAGAGGGCTCCTAATACAATTTGTGTCCACATCCCAGGCTTGTTGTTGATTAAATCAGGTGCAAGGGAGAATGTTACCTTTGCAAACCCGCTTTTAAACCCCCTCAGAGGAGGGATTAACCTTTGCAGCTGAGGTTTGCAGTGCTCTGGGGAAATTGGACTGATTCCTTCTGCGTGGAAAACGCACAGTCAGCTCTTACAGCAGTCTCTTACACCTAGATGCCGGAGAAGGGTATCCAAACGGGCACGCGATTTGGTACTTAACTGCCTGTCAAAAGCTGCCTCGTTTCCTGAACGCACGTTAAGGACTATGCTTGTGACCCGAGGAGCAGTGAGCCATCAATATTTCTATATACAGATGCAGAGATGCTTAGTGCTTGTCACTGTTACAGGTATTTTAACTACCGTACAACCCGCTTTCTGGCAGAGGAGGGCTTCTATAAGTTCCACAACTGGTTTGACGACCGAGCCTGGTACCCCTTGGGCAGGATTATCGGTGGGACCATTTATCCAGGTATGCTGTTGGTCTTCTGCTGACCCGAAACACACCTCACGCAAGGGAATATCAGGAGAGGGGTGGGTAGTGTGCATGGAGCAGAGCCGTGAGTGCCAGCTGGGAGAGGTGGGGAGCTCGGGGGATGCCCTTCTTCAAGGCATCTCGGGCAGCAGCTCCTTCCTGACGAGGCTTTCGGCTGCCCTGCTGTTAATTGCAAGCTAACGACCCCCAGTGCTGCGAGCAGACCGAGAGCGGCCTGGTAACGGTGTCGTTCCTGTCCCTCAGGCCTGATGATCACATCGGCAGCAATTTACCACGTGCTGCACTTCTTCCACATCACCATCGACATCCGAAATGTCTGTGTGTTCCTGGCTCCCCTCTTCTCCTCTTTCACCACCATAGTGACTTACCACCTCACCAAAGAGCTCAAGGTAGGGGGACAATCAGGGCATACCTTGCAGGCTTTTGCTTTACGGAGGAGCATGGGCTGTGTGCCTTTTGGAAAGGCAGCTTGCGGCTGTATTGGAGGTTTGGAGGTGACCACCATGCTGGCCAAAACCCAGGACCTCTGGGAAATGGGAGAGCTGTTTTAAAATTTTGTTTCAACACTCAATTTTTATTCTTTCGACCATATCTGTGCATAGTATGGCATGGTAACAAAAGCCATAAAAACTGATGGCTTTTTCCAACCCTGGGCTGTGGGGTTTTTTTCCCAGGATGCAGGGGCAGGACTTCTTGCTGCTGCCATGATTGCAGTTGTGCCCGGATACATCTCTCGATCTGTTGCAGGCTCCTACGATAACGAAGGTGAGTGTGTGACTCTTGGAGCAGGGGAACCTTTAACAATTGTTGGGTTCTGGAAAATAACGGTAAAGATGCTGCAGGGCATGATAGAGGCACTGTCCTTTCCCAGCGAGCCCCACCAGGTCCCTGTGGTTTACTGACCCAACCGCTCAGAGATCCGTGGTTGTTCTCGCCTACGCAGTTGGGAAGAGGGAGTGTTTCCCAACTCCAGCAGAGAGCACACCCCATTTCCCAAGCGTCCTTGTTTGCAAATCAGAAAGGGTTTTGCCACTTGCACAAACTCTGCTCGGGATCGGAGCTGCTGCGTGGCTCCCCCATGCTTTTATCTCCATTCCAGTAGTGACTTTGGAACTGGCAAAGGCAGCAATCTCGTTTTCGATGCCTAGGGCAGAAGAGGATCTAGGTTCCTCTCCCATAGCTGGGCTTTTGGGGGCCATGAAAGGAGTCGCTGTGTCCAGAAAGGCTAGCTGATGTGCCTAGAAGAAGCCACGTGAGCTGTTATCTACAGTAAGACACAAACATCACAGTGTTTCAATCTAGAAGTCAGATATGAGAAATCCTTTTCCCAGGCCTGGCTCTTTGTATGAGGTACTGTTCCATCTTCTGACGGAGCAGCAAAAGCATTTATGTATATATTTTTAATGCAATTGAGTGCTCTGGTGCGCCCCAGAGATTATATTAACGTTTCAGGGCTGATGTGAGCTTGCTTTGACCTTTCCGTGTCTTCCCACCCAGGTATCGCCATATTCTGCATGCTGTTAACTTATTACATGTGGATCAAAGCTGTCAAAACTGGCTCCATCTATTGGGCGGCAATGTGTGCTCTTGCCTATTTCTACATGGTAAGTGTTCCTTCTCCCAGCGCCGAGGTGTTTCTGAGTCCAAGGACCGCTCTGGATACGGTGACCTAAAATACTTGGGGTAAAAATGGAATGGATGCTCTCTTCGTTCATTTTCACTTGCCAAAACTAGTGGGGGTTTTGTGCGAGGTTTTATTAATAGCATGGAAAAAACTGGGCCTCTGGCAGCTGTGACTCTTGAGGATGCCCTTAGAGAAAGCGGATCTCAGCTGGTGTTGCCGCCAGCTGAAGATCCTGTGTGTGATCGCAGGAAAATCAAACCTGCTGCATTTTGACCTCTGCTGTGCAACCTGTTCAGTCCTGGAACTTGGGGTTTTTTTGGGTTTTTTTTCCTCTCTTGGCAGGTCTCCTCGTGGGGTGGCTACGTCTTTCTGATTAACCTCATCCCCTTGCACGTTCTTGTGCTGATGCTGACCGGACGCTTCTCCCACAGGATCTACGTAGCCTATTGCACCGTCTACTGCTTGGGAACCATCCTCTCGATGCAGATCTCCTTTGTTGGCTTCCAGGTGGGGAGCAGGATGATTTGCAGACTTGAGGATGGTCATTTCGTGGGTTGTAGCGGAACAACAGCGAGTTGGTACCTGGTTTCTCTTCTTGCCTTCACCATTGACATTGTAAGTGGGTGCTGGCTTCTAGGTCTAGCTCCCGTTACGCTGATCCGTTGTGACCTTTGGCAAGATGAGCTTTTGGAGGTGCTGGATGACTTTCAAAGCTGCTAACAACCTTCATGGCACCCGTTGCCTTTCATGAAAAATATTTCTGGTTTCCGTGAAGGAAAAGCCATGCCAGCATGCGTCTTGGTATAGCAGGAAAAACACTCGCTTAGCTCACGTTGAGAGAATCGCTATAATTTTCCATGTGGACTGCTATCTGGGAACTGAAGCCGATGTAAAAAAGTGACTCACGGCACCTGTGCCATCCACGGGGAGGGGACAGTTTCCTGTGACTTTGGCAGCAATTTTGCTGAGAAACTATTTGTAAAAAAAAAAAAAAAAAAAAAAAAAGCCAATACCAGGTGCAACACAGCTCTTGTTCTCTTCCGTATCTGATCACGCTCTCCCCTGCTTGTAGCCTGTCCTTTCATCGGAGCACATGGCTGCCCTTGGAGTCTTTGGCTTGTGTCAGATCCACGCCTTCGTAGACTACCTTCGGAGCAAGCTGAACCCGCAGCAATTTGAAATCCTCTTCAGGAGTGTCATTTCCCTGGTTGGCTTCGTCCTCCTCACCATCGGGGCCGTGCTGATGCTGACAGGTAGCCCGAGGTGTTGGCGGCGATGGGCACATTTCGCCGTCAGCTTTGCCTCCTTTCATTGCTTTGAAGAGCACTTAATTTGTCAATCCTAATTCTGCATTGTTGCCCGCACTGCAGTTTCAGTGCTTGCGAGCCCCACTCTAAGGGTGGGGGGGCTAATTTGTGCATTAGCAGGAAACTATTTAAGAAGCAGCTGTAAGATCTGGACTCCAGGTGATGCGAGGCACAGAGAGAAACCTGCTTTGACTCGGCACATGCTGGGGACACTGAGCTGGTGTTTCGGAAACTGCATGTCAATCTGTAGTAGCGAAGAGATGCTAAAAATGTAGGTCGGGCGGGCGAGAAGTCTTTTTAGGGTAAAATTAGACTGCATTTCCTTTCTAAAACGACAGTTTTGAGTAATAGAGATGTTAAGTGAGGTCCCGGATTGCTCCTTCAGCCTTGCACATGCTTCCCTTGTGAGAGAACCTGTTGGCATTGCTGGTTACTCTCTGCTGGAACGGAATATGATTTTTTTTCTCCTTTTTCCTAGGGAAAATCTCCCCATGGACAGGACGTTTCTACTCCCTGCTGGATCCTTCCTATGCAAAGAACAACATCCCCATCATTGCCTCCGTCTCCGAGCACCAGCCCACCACTTGGTCCTCCTACTACTTTGACCTGCAGCTTCTCGTTTTCATGTTCCCAGGTGAGTCCAGCGCAGATGTTGTCAGAGACCAGTTTATTAAATTACCATACGACACCGGAAGGGTTTTATTCTGCTGGCCATGACCACAGCCTCCCCTCTCCTCACGGTGCCAAATCTGCTGAGGAGTGCTACATGCCTCTGCCGGCTGTTTTTTATTTTGGGCAACAGATTGCTAAGGTGAACCTGACCCATTTCTCTTTTCTCTTGGCAGTTGGTCTGTATTACTGCTTCAGTAACCTCTCGGACGCCCGCATTTTTATCATCATGTACGGTGTGACCAGCATGTACTTCTCTGCTGTGATGGTGAGGGCTGCTGCCTGCTGGGCGCAAGCAGGATGACAAAATGGTCTTAACAGAGCTGATTGAATTTATTTTTCTGAACTTGTTGAGGATGGCTTTTCCACCCTGAGCTGGCTGCAGTGGTCATGAGGCTTTTCTCCCTTCCTTAAAACTTATTCGCCCCTCCGTGCAGCGTGGGAATGTGACGTTGCAAAACTTACCGACTTTGGTGTTACTCGCTTCCTAATGGCCATTCCTGTCCGCTGCTGGGTCTCTGTTCCTGGTCTCCCATAGCTGGGGAGAAACAAATTCTCCAGGTATCCAGGCAGGGACTGATGACAAACGGCTGCTTATGAACCTGTTTCCGCTCTCGCTCCAGCACCCCGAGCCCTAAATGTGGGTCGATTTCTGGTGCGGAGGCATCTACTAATTCCTGTCTGACCTAAGATTGCCCAAGGGTGTTAAATTGAGGTCACTTCTGTGCCTTGGCCAATTTTGAGGTCTTCAGGGAACTTTCCTCAGGGGCATCTAAGATGGTGGCAGCTCCCAGTCTGCACCCACTAAAAAAAAAAAAGTATCAGCTATGGGTTTATCTCGAGGCTGATGTTTCTGCTGAATTAGGGATGGCATTTAATTTCCCTCTTCTCTCAGATTTCTGCCTGGATTTCTTCTCCGACAGGCGCTGACCGTTCTGCTGTTGCCCATAGGTGCGTCTTATGCTGGTGCTGGCCCCGGTGATGTGCATCCTGTCCGGCATCGGCGTTTCTCAGGTGTTGTCCACCTACATGAAGAACTTGGATATCAGCCGGCCAGACAAGAAGAGCAAAAAGCAGCAAGACTCCACCTACCCCATCAAAAATGAAGTGAGTGTTGAGCCGGCTGGGGAAGGGCGAGAAGACACCTCGTCCTGGTGGGGATGAGTGCGGGAGGCTGACGGCCTCTTCCCTCCAGCGTTGACCCCGATCTGTTCCCCCAGGTTGCCAGTGGCATGATCCTGGTCATGGCTTTCTTCCTGATCACCTACACCTTCCATTCCACCTGGGTGACCAGCGAGGCGTACTCTTCCCCCTCCATCGTGCTCTCTGCCCGGGGTGGGGACGGCAGCAGGATCATCTTTGATGACTTCAGAGAAGCTTATTACTGGCTACGTCACAACACGCCAGAGGTAAACAGGGGTAGTTTGGGCAGCGGGAACCCAACATCCCCCAAGGCGCTGATGGCACGTCGTGTTTGGGTGCAGGACGCGAAGGTGATGTCCTGGTGGGACTACGGGTACCAGATAACTGCCATGGCCAACCGGACCATCCTGGTGGACAACAACACCTGGAACAACACGCACATCTCCCGCGTTGGTCAGGTAGGTCCTTCCCTCCCCCGCTGCCTTGCCCTGCCTTTCTGAGGTAGCCACGTGGTGTGCCTGACGCTGTGTCTGCTCCAGGCGATGGCATCGACGGAGGAGAAAGCCTACGAGATCATGAGGGAGCTGGACGTCAGCTATGTGCTGGTAATCTTCGGAGGCCTCACTGGATATTCATCTGACGGTAAGATCTCGCTCTGAGCTGGGGCGAACCCATCCACGGGGCACTGGTGGCACGGGCTTCTCCAAAACAGCTCTTCAGAGGAGCAAAGTCCCACTTTCAGTTGAGCCCGCAAAGTGGAAACTGTACCAAAATGCTCCTCTCTGGAAGCTGCACGTACCTTTTTTTGCCCTCCCCCACCTCAGCTCAACCCCTTGCTCTTGGCCCCCCCAACTCAATTCAGGTCCTCATTCTTTCGCCCCACATCAACTCAAGTCTTTGTTCTTTTGCCTCAACTCAACTCCTCATTCTTTCACAACTCAACTCCTTGCTCTTGGCCCCTCAACTCCTCATTCTTTCACAACTCCTTGCTCTTGGCCCCTCAACTCCTCATTCTTTCACAACTCAACTCCTTGCTCTTTGCCCCCCAATTCAACTCCTCACTCTTTACCCCCAACTCTCTGCTCTCCCCCTTTCAGATATCAACAAGTTCCTGTGGATGGTGCGGATCGGGGGTAGCACGGACACGGGGCGCCACATCAAGGAGCACGACTACTACACCCCCACGGGGGAGTTTCGGGTCGACCGCGAGGGCTCCCCGGTGCTCCTCAACTGCCTCATGTACAAGATGTGCTACTACCGCTTTGGCCAGGTCTACACTGAGGCCAGTAAGTCCCCAAAACCACCCCTCCCCAGGGAATGACAGCACTTTTGGGCTGCCCCACCATGCCCCCGCCATCTTCGGGGCACGATGCGGCAATGCTGCCTGTACTTTGCCCTCTCCTAGAGCGACCGCCGGGCTACGATCGGGTGAGGAACGCTGAAATCGGCAACAAGGACTTTGAGCTGGACGTGCTGGAGGAGGCGTACACCACAGAGCACTGGCTGGTCCGAATATACAAGGTATCGCCCCAAACTGAGCCCAAAGCCCCCAGATCTGGGAAAAAAACCACGTTACATTTCATCTAACTGAGCCCTTTTTTACCGCCCAGGTGAAAGATTTGGATAACCGCGGCTTGTCGAGAACGTAGGGGAGCTGCCGCCGGCCACGCCGCACACCGCACTGACCCAGCCTTTGCCTGTGAAGCAGAAATATTTGGGGTTTTTTTGGTTGTTTGGGGTTGGGTTTTTTTTTTTGGGGGGGGGGGGGGTGTTTTATTTTTTGTTTTATACCGTTTGTAAGTGCAGGCAGCAGTGGGATGTCCCTGCCCATCCCTGCCTGTCCCTGCCTGCTGGGGAGTGATTTTTATATACACACGGAGCAGTCGCCAAATCAGAAGTAACGGCTTTAACCGGGAGGGGGGGGGGCGGGGGGTTGATTAACAGTGAATTACAAATAATAATAATTAAAGAACAACAACAAGTGATTTTGGTGGGGTTTGGTGGTTCTTTTCCCCCCAATTCTGCTGGGTTTTGGGTTGGTTTGTTGTTTTGTTTTGGGGTGTTCGTTTTTAGGGTCGTTTTTGCTGCTTTGAATCAATTGGGGTAAAAAAAAAAAAAAAAAAAAAAAAATCTAGCCTGGGGGTGGGGCCGGGGCGGGGGGGTGGGGAGGGACGCAGGCGCCCTGCGCGCGCAGGGGCGGGGCGCGGCGCGGTGGCGCCGGCGGGAAAGGGCGGCGTGGCGGGAGCGGGGCCGGACCCAGGGATGGCGGTTCCCTTCGTGGAGGACTGGGACCTGGTGCAGACGCTGGGAGAAGGCGCCTACGGGGAGTGAGTGCCGGGGGAGAGGGGAGGGGGGGGGTCCTTTGCACGCCCACCCACCACCCCAAGCCCCTTGTCTGTGCCTGCTGCTTGCCCTGCGTTTGCCTGCTGCTTGCCCGCTGCTTGGCCATTACTTGCCCGCTGTGTGCCCTGTGTGCGCCCGCTGTTTGCTCACTGCTTGGCCATGGCGTGCCCCTTGCGTGCCCACCGCTTGCCTGCTGCTTGGCTATTGAGTGCCCCTTACGTGGCCACTGCTTGCCCCTTGCTTGCCCACCGCTTGGCTATTGAGCGCCCCTTACGTGGCTACTGCTTGCTTATTGCTCGGCCGTTGCGTGCCCCTTACGTGGCCACTGCTTGGCCATTGAATGTTCCTTATGTGCCCGCTGCTTGCCCGCTGCTTGGCTATTGAGTGCCCTTTATGTGGCTACTGCTTGCTTATTTCTTGGCTATTGCATGCCCCTTACGTGGCCACTGCTTGCCTCCTGTTTGCTCACTGCTTGGCCATGGCGTGCCCCTTGCGTGCCCACCGCTTGCCTGCTGCTTGGCTATTGAGTGCCCCTTACGTGGCTACTGCTTGCTTATTGCTCGGCCGTTGCGTGCCCCTTACGTGGCCACTGCTTGGCTATTGTGTGCCCCTTACGTGGCCACTGCTTGGCCATTGAATGTTCCTTATGTGCCCGCTGCTTGCCCGCTGCTTGGCTATTGAGTGCCCTTTATGTGGCTACTGCTTGCTTATTTCTTGGCTATTGCATGCCCCTTACGTGGCCACTGCTTGCCTCCTGTTTGCTCACTGCTTGGCCATTACTTGCCCGCTGTGTGCCCTGTGTGCGCCCGCTGTTTGCTCACTGCTTGGCCATGGCGTGCCCCTTGCGTGCCCACCGCTTGCCTGCTGCTTGGCCATCGAGTGCCCCTTACGTGGCCACTGCTTGGCCATCGAGTGCCTCTTACTACACGGCTACTGCTTGCTCGTTGCTTGGCTATTGTATGCCCCTTTAGGCGGCCATTGCTTGCCCCCTGTTTGCTCGCTGCTTGGCCATCACTTGCCCGCTGCATGGCTACTGCACGCCCTGCGTATGCCCGCTGCTTGCCTGCTGCTTGGCTGTTGCCTGCCCCTTGTATGCCCGCTGCGTGGCCGTTGCACACCCAGCGTACGCCCACTGCGTGCCCATCGCACGACCGCTCCACGCCGCCCGTGCCTGCGTTGCCTGCCTGTCCCCTGTCCGCTGCCTGTCTCCCTTGGCAGGATTTCGTGCCCATTTTGTGCCCGCCGGGCACCCCGCTGACCCTCCGCCCGCCCCAGGGTGCAGCTGGCCGTCAACCGCCGTACCGAGGAAGCCGTGGCCGTGAAAATCGTGGACATGAAGCGAGCGGCCGACTGCCCGGAGAACATCAAGAAGGAAATCTGCATCAACAAGATGCTCAACCATGAGAATGTCGTCAAATTTTACGGGCACAGGCGGGAAGGTGCCACGCAATACCTCTTCCTGGAGTACTGCAGCGGCGGCGAGCTCTTTGACCGCATCGGTACGCCCGCTTAAAAATACCTTTTGTTTTATATAAAACGATGCTTTAAAAGATTAATCCCTAAACAGTTGAGAATTATTCTTCCCCTTCTTCTTCCCATCACGTAGAGCCGGATATCGGGATGCCGGAGCCAGAGGCGCAGCGTTTCTTCCAGCAGCTGATCGCCGGCGTGGTGAGCGCGGCAGCGGCGATGCCATCGGCGATCCCCACGATGCCGGCGACGATCGACGATCCCTGCGTGGCGCTGACCCTTCTCTCCATCCCCAGGTCTATCTGCACAGCATCGGCATCACCCACCGTGACCTGAAGCCGGAGAACCTGCTGCTGGATGAGCGAGGTGGGGGGGAGGCGGCGCATTCCCTCTCTGCCCCCCGTTTAATTTGAATTTTGAATTTCGAATTTGAATTCTGCATTTGAATTTGGATCCAGATAACCTGAAAATCTCCGATTTTGGCTTGGCCACCGTCTTCAAGCACAACGGCCGGGAGCGGCTGCTCAACAAGATGTGCGGCACCCTGCCCTACGTGGCCCCCGAACTGCTGCGGCGCCCCGAGTTCAGGGCTGAGCCCGTCGACGTCTGGGCTTGCGGCGTGGTGCTGACCGCCATGCTGGCCGGAGGTGGGCCGCCTGCAATGTAGAGGGGGACCTATGGAATGCATAAGGTGGGGGGGATGCGCAAGATGCTCAAGGGATGTACGTGAAATGGGGGGGGGGGGGTGCGTGAAGGGCGTTTAGGCAGGTAGGGGATGCAGAGGGGGGTGTATATGAAATGCACGGGAGGTGTATGTATGGAATGCATAGGGGGAGGCGCCTGGAGTGCACAGAGGGATGTAGGAGATGAGGAAGGGGCCCACGCGAGGTGCGTGGAGGGATGCGCGAGATGCGCCTATGAGATGCGGAAGGGGGATGTATGGAATGCATGGGGGAGGGATGCGTGAAATACATAGGGGGGATGTATGAGATGCATATAAGGGGGATGTAGAGGGACGTATGATGTGCATAGCAGGGGTGTATGAAATACTTAAGGGGGATGTATGGAATGCATGGGGGGACATAAAATGCAGAAGGGGAATGTATGAGATGGGGGCGGTATGTGAAATACTGAGGGAGGTATGGAATGCATGGGGGTAATCCACGAGACGCAGCGCCTGGTTCAGAACAGAGGCGCCTGGCACAGAAAATCACCGCGGCGGCGTAGTCGGTGCTGCTGTGTGCCGGGGCACGCCGCAGGGTGTCTGCCCGTTGCAGGGGTTTTGCACGCCACGGCGCTTTTGCACATTGCGATGCTTTTGCGTGCTGTGGGGCAGCGCATTTTCCCATCCGGCAGAACTGCCCTGGGACCAGCCCAGTGATAGCTGCCAGGAATACAGCGACTGGAAGGAGAGAAAAACCTACCTCCCGCCTTGGAAGAAGATCGATTCGGCACCCTTAGGTAAGCAACCGGCACCCGGCAGCACCCGATGCTACGCCGGCGGTCGCCGTTTCCCACCCCCCCCCCCACCCCCATCTCCCCCAGCTTTGCTGCACAAGATCCTGACAGAGAGCCCGACGGCGAGGATCACCATCCCCGACATCAAGAAGGACCGGTGGTACAGCAAACCCCTCAAAAAGGGTAAGGGGCTGCCGGGGAACGTGCTCGTCCCCCCCAGATTTGAGGGGTGGGGGGGGGGGGGGTTACTGGGTGTCTTGTCCTTTTGCAGGCGTCAAGCGGGCTCGTGTGTCCTCGGGGGGGGTCGCCGACTCTCCCGGTGGCTTCTCCAAGCACGTCCGATCCGATACGGACTTCTCGCCGGTGAAGAACGTGCTCGGGTGAGCCTCCGGTTCCTTTTGCATCCCCCTCCGCGTGCTCCCTCCTGCAAGCGCGCACTCGGGTGATGCGAGTCGCCTCGCTGCTGTTTGCGCTGCTGGGGTTCGTTGCGCCTGGGCAGGCAGGAGCTTTTCCGCGCGTTTCCGCGCTGCAGGGCTTTGCATCCTACGAGGTTTCGTGCTTTGCACCTTGCAGGGCCTTCCCTGTGTTTTCGCCGGGAGGTGGTTTGGCGGAAACTACGCGCGAGCCTGCGTTTAGCCTGCTTGCGTACGCGCAATCGTACAAAATCTTGCAAAATCCCAAAGCGGTGCAATTCCCGTGCTCGAATATCTCCTCGTTCCCCATCCTCGCAATCTCTCCTTTGCGCCAGCGTCCCTAATGTCCTATCTCCCCGTACATTGCAGGGAGGAGAAAGCGAGTTACTCCACGTCCCAACCGGAGCCCGGCACCGGCGGGACGCTCTGGGAGAGCGGAGCGGCCAGCATCGACAAACTCGTGCAGGGCATCAGCTTCTCCCAGCCCGCCTGCCCCGACCACATGCTGGTCAACAGCCAGCTCCTCGGCACCCCGGGCTCTTCCCAGGTGCTGCGCGGTATCGGGGATGCAGCTCCGCGGGTTTTCTCGTATCGGGGGGGCAGCTTTGCGGTATTTGGGGTGCAAGTCTGCAGCATTTGTAATATCGGGATGTGACTTTGCAATGCTAGGGGGGGGGGGTGCGGCTCCGCAATGGTTTTCGTCTCGGGATGCAGCTTTGCAAGGTTTATTGTCTCGGGATGCAGCCTTGCAGCGTGTGAGGTGCAACTTTGCAGTGTTTGGGATGCAACTTTGCAGTATTGGGGATGCGGCTTTGCAATATTTATCGGCTCAGGGTGCAACTTCGCGGTGCAACTTTGCAGTATTTTTACTATCAGGATGCAGCTTTGCAACGTTTGGGGTGCAACTTTGCAGCCTTTACAATATCAGGGTGCAACTCTGCAGTATTTGGGATGCAGATTTGCATCTGATTTACAATTTCAGGGGTCCAACTTGGCACTATTTATAATATTTGGGGTGCAACTTTGCATTATGTATAAAATTAAGAAGCAACTTTGCAATACGTATAATATTAGGGAGCAACCTGGCAATCTCGGGGATGCTGCTTTGCAGTATTTGTAATATTTGAGGTGCAACTTTATAACATTTCAAATGCAATTTTGCCATCCGGGGGATGCAACTCACAGCATTTACCATCAGGGGGTGCAGCTTTGCAACGTTTATCCTCTTAAGGCTGAGCGGGGGGGGATTTTGCAGAGCTGGGGCTGCAACTTTGCGGGATTTGTAACCTTTGCAACTGGTTTTGGGGGCCCGGCAGAGCCCGTGGCAGCGGCTGGTGAAGCGGATGACGCGCTTCTTCACCAAACTGGACGCCGACGGCTCGTATCGCACCCTGAAAGAGGTCTGTGAGAAGATGGGGTACGGCTGGAAGAAAAGCTGCACGAACCAGGTAGGGATTGGGGTGCAAAATCGGGGGGGGGGGGGTGGGACCCCACCGTGCTGTTGCATCTGCAAATAATTTGGGGGATCCCCCCTTTACTGCCCTTTTGCAGGTCACCATCTCGACCACGGACAGGAGGAACAACAAACTCATCTTCAAGGTGAACCTGGTGGAGATGGAGAGCAAGATTTTGGTGGACTTTCGCCTCTCCAAGGTGAGCTGGGGGTGGGGGGATCAGGGTGGGTGCACGATCTTGCGAGACCACGCAAGGTGGGCGCGAGGCCGTGCGAGGTTGGGTGCGAGGTGCTGCGAAACCGTGGAAGGTGATGCAGGACCATGCGAGGTTGGGTGCAAGATGGGTGCAGGGCAGCACCCGCTGGGTGCAAGGTGAGGCAAGGCAGCATCGGGTGGGTGCAAGGCAGTACCTGATGGGTACCCGTGCAACGGGTGCAAGGAGATGCAAAATGGGTGCAAGTTGGTGCACAGGGGAGCGCAAGGCAGTGTGTGGTGGTGAAAGGCAATGGTGGGTGGGTGCAAGACTGCAAGGCAGCGCACGGTGGGTGCGAGGTGGTGGAAGGCAATGCAAGGTGGTGGAAAGCGGTGCAAGGTGGGTGCGAGGTGGTGGAAAGCGGTGCAAGGTGGGTGCGAGGTGGTGGAAAGCGGTGCAAGGTGGGTGCGAGGTGGTGGAAAGCGGTGCAAGGTGGGTGCGAGGTGGTGGAAAGCGGTGCAAGGTGGGTGCGAGGTGGTGGAAAGCGGTGCAAGGTGGGTGCGAGGTGGTGGAAGGCAATGCAAGGTGGTGGAAAGCGGTGCAAGGTGGGTGCGAGGTGGTGGAAAGCGGTGCGAGGTGGTGGAAAGCGGTGCGAGGTGGTGGAAGGCGGTGTAAGGTGGGTGCGAGGTGGTGGAAAGCGGTGCAAGGTGGGTGTGAGGTGGTGCAAAGCGATGCAAAGTGGGTGCAGAGTGGTGGAAAGTGACGCAAGGAAAGCGGTGCAAGGTGCTGCAAAGTGATGCAAGGTGGGTGCAAGGTGGGGGAAAGCGGTGCAAGGTGAGTTTGAGGTGGTGGAAAGCAGTGCAAGGAAAGCGGTGCAAGGTGGTGGAAAGCGATGCAAGGAAAGCGGTGCAAGGTGGTGGAAAGCGATGCAAGGAAAGCGGTGCAAGGTGGTGGAAGGCGAGGCAAGGAAAGAGGTGCAAGGTGGTGGAAAGGGGTGCAAGGTGGGTGCGAGGTGGTGGAAAGGGGTGCAAGGTGGGTGCGAGGTGGTGGAAAGCGGTGCAAGGTGGTGGAAGGCGGTGTAAGGTGGGTGCGAGGTGGTGGAAAGCAGTGCAAGGTGGTGGAAAGCGGTGCGAGGTGGTGGAAGGCGGTGTAAGGTGGGTGCGAGGTGGTGGAAAGCAGTGCAAGGTGGTGGAAAGCGGTGCGAGGTGGTGGAAGGCGGTGTAAGGTGGGTGCGAGGTGGTGGAAAGCGGTGCAAGGTGGTGGAAGGCGGTGTAAGGTGGGTGCGAGGTGGTGGAAAGCAGTGCAAGGTGGTGGAAAGCGGTGCAAGGAAAGCGGTGCGAGGTGGTGGAAAGCGGTGCAAGGTGGTGGAAAGCGGTGCAAGGAAAGTGGTGCGAGGTGGTGGAAAGCGATGCAAGGAAAGCGGTGCAAGGTGGTGGAAGGCGAGGCAAGGTGGGTGCAAGGTGGTGTAAAGCGATGCAAGGAAAGAGGTGCAAGGTGCTGCAAAGCGATGCAAGGTGGGTGTAAGGTGGCGCAAAGCGGTGCAAGGTGGGTTCGAGGTGCTGCAAAGCGATGCAAGGTGGGTGTAAGGTGGCGCAAAGTGGTGCAAGGTGGCGGAAAGCGGTGCCAGGTGGGTTCGAGGTGGTGCAAAGCGGTGCAAGGTGGGTGCAAATCAATGCAACCGCCCGCCTCTCCCCTCACAGGGCGACGGCCTGGAGTTCAAGAGACATTTCCTGAAAATCAAGGGCAAGCTCAGCGACATCGTCAGCACCCAGAAAGTCTGGCTGCCCGCCACCTGAGCCCCCTGCGCCCCACCTGCCTCCTCTTCCTCCTACTTCTCTTCTTCCTCCTTCACTTCCTCCTCTTCCTCCTGGCGGGGCTCCCACGGCAGCACCCAAGGGCCGTGAAGGCGACCGGCCGTGCACTTCAGATTTTAAAGGTTCAATAAAGCGCTGGGGGGGGGGGGGACACGAAGCGATGCTGCTTGCTGCGTGGGGGAGGTTGCAACGTGTCCCATCCTGCTGCTGCCAACGGAGGGTGCTGGGCTGGCCTGATGGGTGCAGCCAGGGTGCTGGGGGCGGGGGAGCCCGATGCAAACTGGGGGCCCTGGGGTGCTCCACGACCCAGCAATTAAAAAATAGCGATTAGGAATCAATTTCCCCCCCCCCCCCCCCCCCAGCTTATTTTCACCCCAAAAAGGGGTGCTGGCACCATTTTGCCTCGTTACCCCAAATAACCCCATTCAGCCCAGCCCCCCCCCCCCCCAACCTGCAGCAGCGTTTTGCCCCAAACCCTGAGATTTGCGGCCAAAAAATCTTCCCCGGGGATGCAGGGAGCTGCTGTGCGTCGGTGCGATACAACCCATTTTGTTCCATATTTTGGGGGACGTTTTGAATGCAATACAGCTTATTTTGGGGGGGTGGGAGAAGGATCTCAACAAGTGAGGGGCTCGTTCGCTCTGAAACCTACTGCTGTCGTTCACTCTGAAACCTACTGATGGCACAGCATTGCTCAGCCAGCGTAAATCCCACCTCAGGATCTCTGCCAAGCCGTGCAGCCCTAAACCAGCCTGTTACACCCTGGCAAGGTTTTGGGGCCGGCCCTGCCGCCACCCCCCCCCCCCCCCCCCACCCCCCGCCTTCCTGCCCTGTCTTAGGGTAGCGGCTGTCCTCATTTTCCAACCTCTCTAATTGCTTTTCGGAAGGGCTAACGAGCCAAGAGCTGCCAGGGGTTGTTAGCACTGGAGCGAGAGAGGAGAGATGGGGATTAACCCCTTCCCCCCCAAAAAAGAGCATCCCCCCCAAAAAAAAACCCACCCTAGGGTGCAAACCCTGAGACATCTCTGCAATTTCTCCCCAAAGCTGCATCAGCCTTTAATTATTGGGGTAGAAAATGCTCTTTTTACTTGTTTTTCCCTGTTCTGCTTGGTGGGGGTTTTTTATTTATTTTTTTAATATCCCTTTCCCCAGCTCTTCTTTTTTTTTTTTTTTTTTTTTCCGGTGGGAACCCCCCTTTGGCGAAGCAATTAGCGGCGATTTTTTAATTGCATATTTATATTGCAGCCGGGGAGCGAGACCCCGGCAGCGGGCGAGGGGGAAGCAGGAAGACGCCGCCTCCGACCTTGTTTGCTTTTCAACCAGGATTAAGTACTTTTAATTGTCCCGGAGATCACAGATTGCGGCTGGGGAGGATAATTAGGCTGAATACAGGGGTTTCTGGTTCACTCCCTCCAGGAATTTATATTTCTAAAGGGAAAAAAAAAAAAAAAGTTTGGGGAATGCCTTGGGAATTAAGGTTTTTGGCGGGGGATGCAAGGCTGGACACAACTTGTTGCATGAGTGGGTCTCGCCTTTGCAGGCTGTGAGGGGAAAGCCTCCCCTTTAGCAACAAATTCTTTTTTCACCTATTACCTGCTGTAAATAGGTTATTTGGGGGGGCGGGTCACAGGGCGTGTTTCCCCCCTGGGATGCTTCAGCAGAGGCTGTGCACCGCTCGCGCTCCGCCTTGGTCTCTCACGTTAACCAGGCGTGATTATCGCACAGGAATTATTTTCAACCCCAATTTTTAGGGTTTGGTTGTTGGGGGTTTTGTTTTGGGGTTTTTTTTCCTCTGGAGGGGGATTTCTTTTCCTCTTTTGGGGTTTGAGGGGGGAAATTCTAGGGGGATAAAAGGTTTATTTTAAAATCTCTCGGGGTAAAAAAGGGGGCTGCAAGGAGCCGGGTCCCTGAAAGCGCCCATTGTACGGCCCCGCTGGGGACAAGGCGCTCTCAGAGAGGCACCGGAGCGTGGAAAATGCCTTAAACCAACATTATCGCTGGCGCGGGCGGGCGAGCCGGGTGGGGGACAGCTTCTCCCCCTGTCCCCCCAGACTCATCACAAATTCATGGTGCTCCGGTGGGCGCGGGTTATTTTGCCGTCCCTCAGCCTCCTCGCAGCATCCTGGGCGTGGGTTGCGGGATGCGGAGTTAGGGATGCGACGGTGGGGGATTTGGGATGTAGATGGAGGACTTGGGTTGCGGATATGGGGCAGGATTGAGGATATAGATGCAGGATGCAGGATTTGGGATGCAGGTGTAGGACAGGATTTAGGATTCAGGATGTAGGACAGGATTCAGGATGTAGGATTCGGGATTCAGGATGCAGATGCAGGGTGGAGGATGCAGATGTAGGACAGGATTTAGGATTTGGGATTTAGGATGTAGATGCAGGATTCGGGATGCAGATGGGGGACAGGATTTCGGATGTAGATGTAGGATGTGGGATGGAGCGTTTAGGGTGCAGATCCAGGGGACAGGAGAGGGGCTGCAGAAGCAGGATTTAGACTGCAGGTGCATTTAGGATGCAGGATTCTGGATGAAGATAGAGGATTTAGGAAAAAACTCACAGGATTTAGGAAGCGGGTGCGGGATTTAGGATGCAGACACAGGGTGTGGGAGGGAGGATTTAGGCTGCCGACACGGTCCCAGATGAAGGATATGGGACACGGATGCAGAACAGAGGGTAGGGGATGCAAAAGTGGAATTTGGGATGCGGAAGCAGGAAGGAGGATTTAGGATGCAGGATGGAGGATTCAGGATGCGGCTGTGGGGTAGAGGATTTAGGATGTAGATGCAGTGTCCCAGACAGAGGACACGGATGCAGGACACAGGCGAGGAGCTGCAGAAGCAGGATTTTGGGTGCAGGACACAGCACGAAATGAAAGAACAGAGGCAGGATTTAGGATGCAGAAGCAGGATTTAGGGTGCAGGTATGGGATGGAGGGTGCAGGACAAGGGATGGTCCAGCCCTGGAGCATCACGGCGCAGGCCTGGCCGCGCACAGGGATCTTGCGACACCCCCAGAGATGGGGAGTGTGGGCAACAAGCCGGGAAATGCAGATTTCCAAGGAAAAATTACAGCTTTTGAATCCCGTACAAGGATTTCGCTGCTCGTCCCCCATCTGGGAGGCAGAGCCCGGCCGCGTGGCCACATCTGCCCGCCAGATGTGCTGGGGCGGCAATTCAGGGAGGGGAACGGAGCCCCCGTGGATGGGGAAACCTCCCCGCTCCCCCCTGCGCGGGCTGGTTTGGGAACTCCGCTCTCCCGTATCGCACCTGCTCCGGAGAAACACCCGGATGGGACCGGGAAGGAGCTGGAAGGGGCCAATCCGGCCTCGCAAATTAATTTAATTGCAATTAAGCTTTTGGCCTGTGGTTGGGGGGGATGATGGGGATGAGGCGCAGCCAGGATGCGTCTATAGGGTTCACAGCCCAGTATGTCCCAGCAAGGACCTCGGACTGAGCTTATATAGGGTCCCTGGCTGGGGTGGGGGTCCCTCGTGAGGCCGGTTGGACCGTCGGGGCTTGTTAGTGCTCTCGGGGTCCCGGCAGCGGGATGGGGGTGCGGATGCAGGAGGTGGGATGGAGATGCAGGATGGAGATGCAGGACACAGAGTGCAGGACATGGGATGCAGCTGCAGGGCTCCGGGTGCAGATGCAGATTTGGGATGGAGGGTGCGGGATGAAGCTGCAGGGTGCAGGTCCTGGATGCGAGAAGTGGGATGCGGGATGTGGGATGAGGGGTGCAGCTGCAGGATTTGGGCTGCAGGATGCAGATCCAGGGGCCAGGCATGGGATACAGGTGCAGGATGCAGGTGGAGGATGCAAAAGCAGGGTGCAGCTCCACGATGCAAGAAGTGGGGCGCAGGGTGTAAGACGCAGGCTGAGGGGTGCAGGGTGCAGCTGTGGAATGCAGATGCAGCTCCAGGATGGCGATGAACCGCTTTGAGTAGAGAAAAAATGGCAGAAACATTTCCCCGTCTGGTTTTTAGGGTCAAATCTGGAATTTTCCCGCTAACATCAGCCTTTTGGGGACTGGCAATCCAACCAGTTGGCTTCTTGCAGAAACATTTCTATTTTCTGAACCGCCCCCCCATCAGCTTGGTGTCTCCAGGACAGCAAATATTAATTTAAGAAAAAAAGCCCTAAAGCTGGAGCAATTCCATCCAAAAACACCCAAATCCAGCACTTCCCTTTCTAAATCGGCATGTCCCTCCTTTCTCCTCAGCGTTTCCCACTGTGGAGGTGCTGGAGGGGCTGGATTTTTGACTCGGGAGATGTTTTAGCTCTCGCAAAACGATCGCAGCAGCCTCGGGAAGGCCGCCACGTTCATAAAAGCAAAAATGCAGAGGAGTCTATTAAGGAAACTCCTGCAAAAACCCCTTCCAGAAAACATCGCAGGCAACGTTGGCTTTTTGTTTGGGCTCTTTCCCCTCTTATTTCATTGGGGACATGAGTTTTGCAGGTCGTTGAGTGCCAGAAGGACGGTGTAAGGTGGGGTTTTGCCCCTGGATCCTCCTGCCAGCGGCAGGGAGGGGGTTTGCAGGGGAAAATCTGGAATTTGCAGGTTAAAAATAGAATTTGCGGGTTAAAAACCTGCAAATATCCCCCAAAATTGGGGAATTGGCACCACAGACGCAGCCTGGCGGTGATGCCAGGGCCACAGGTGAGAGGCCCCATTGGTGCCTCTCACCCAGCAGGCAGGAGAGGGAGAAAAATGCTTTAAAAAGGTAAAAAAAAAAAAAAAAGCTCCAAACTAGGCAGGCTGAGGTCATTTTTTTGGCGAGGAAGTCGGCTTCTTCGAAATGCCTCCGGGTCGGGTTTAATATCAGCAGAAACATTCTTGGGCAGGGTGGGGAGAAAGCGCTGCTCTCACCGTCAAGAGCAGACCCTGAAAAACCCACAACGCCCTAAAAAAAACCCAAAACACCCTAAAAATACCCAAAGCACACCCCACTGCTCCCTCCCCCCGCCCCCAAAAAAACCCCTCTGCTGCTTTGCAATCCCCAGGCATGGAGCAAGCTGAGCATCGGGGCAGGGGAGAAGAGTGAAACAGGCCCATGAAGGGGAAAAAATACCCCCTGGGAACGGGGAACTGAACCTTTAAGTGGCTTTTGAGTATCAATTCGCCCCTGTCAGGATTCTGGGGGATGCAGAGAGGAGGAAAGCAAGGGCTCCTGCCAGGGCAAATGCAATTTTTCCCATCGTCCCGGCGAGTTTTATCTCTTTGCTTTATTCCCTCCTTGATTTAGCATCATCTTGCCGGGCTCAGCACCCACCAACACCCCTCCTTGGGCAAAGGGACTTGGGTGCAAGGACCATACCCTACTGGAAAACATATCAAAAAGGAGGGGAAAAATTAAATTGATTGTATCTGCCATGCTTTGCTTGGAGGGCTGAGCAGCTCAGGGGCCTTTCGGTGCCTTGCCGTGAGCCCTCGGCTGCCCTGCGAAGCTGTTCTGGCTTTTCCAGTGATTTAGCACATTAGGAGGGTTATGGTTTGGCCGCGTTTATTTTGCTAAACCTCACAAACCCATAATAGAGCTTTGGGGGGGGAAAGAGGAGGCAGAGAGATGCACTGAAAGGTTATTAAAAATAAAAAGGGGGGGGGGAAAAACCCCAAACCCAGCAGCTGAAGAGGGAAAATGAGTTTGGGATGGCAGCAGGGCTCTGACTGTGCAGAGCAGCCACAGGCAGGGATGCGGCGCGTGGCAAGGATGCTGCACCTTGCTACGGGTGCGCACCCCACCAAAATAAAGGTGGGGAAAAAATTGCACAGGAAAAAAAAGTACCTGGGGGGGTTCTGATGCCCGCTGTGAGGGAGGAACGAGACAATGCTCCGGCTGGGGAAGGGGATTTTTCCTCCTGATGGCACCAGGAGAAATCCCAGGTCAGCCGGACCACCTCCCGCCAGTTATCACCCTGCTCCCACGGCCCCCCAGCACCTTGCTGCTTAATCCTAGTGGGTTTTTCTCCCTGATCCCCTCGGTTTGGTCCTATCTGGACCCTACAGTTGCAGCCCTTCCTATGCAAAAGTCCTGCTCATGACCCTCCAGGGCGCTTCCTAAAATATTTCCCTAGCCCAGCACCCATAGGTGCCCTGACCCGGCCTTTTATAGGGGCAGGGCTGCTGGGAGGGTGATACCAGTCCCTCTCGGGTGCAGGGTTTGGGGTGGACTCTGCGCCACGGGGTTGCACCATCTCTGGAAAGACCAGCGGCGATGTCTCCTCCTGGCAATAGGCGTTAGGAAGCATTGCAGAGTGCAGGGATGCAAGGATGTTTGCAGCACGCATGGATGCTTGCAGCACACAGGGATGTTTGCAGCACGCTGGGATGCTTGCAGGATGCAGCGATGCCCAGAACGCACAGGGAGGTTTGCAACGTGCAGGGATGTTTGCAGCCCGCAAGGCTGTTGGCAGCAGCGTCCAGGGATGCTGGCGGCACGCAGGAAAGTTTGCAGCGTGCAGGGATATTTGCAGCGCGTGGAGGTATATGTGGCGCACAGGGATGCTCGCAGCGGGTGAGGATGTTTGCAGCCTGCAGGGATGCTCGCGGCACACAGGGATGCACGAAGCCACTTTGCGGGAGCCAGGGACACCGGCAGCAGCTTTTCAGGCTTTCCGTGCCTCAGTTTCCCCTTCCCTGAGAGCAAGCACAGGACCAGGACCCGTCGGTTTGCTCGGGGCTCGGCCTCGCAGGACACCGCGGCGCTGGGAAACCTGGCCGTGCTGCAACAGCTCGGCTGGCGGCTTTGCAGTCAGCGCTTGGAGGGCGGCCAGGGGGAGCGCTGGGGGCCCGCTGCTTGCCAGATGTGATAAGGAAAGGTTCGGCCGAGGCTGGAAAAGGAAAGAAAAAGAGGACCAAAAAAAAAAAAAAAAAAAAAAGCAAAAGCAAAGCAAATTCCTTGGCAAATCAAAGCGAAATGCTCGCGGAGCGAGCACACGGCCTTGCATCCAGCCATCCGTCTTGATAAGGGGCTCCGGGGAGGAGGAGGTGGTGGCAAGACGATGCCGAGGAACCGCTGGTAATCGCGCTTCGTTGCAAGAAACCCATCAGATTTCCCACCGCTGGGTGACAAGGGGACGGGGAGCCGGCGTGCCTCAGTTTCCCCACCCTGTGCATGCACCGAGGCAGGGGAAAGGGGTTAAAACCGTGTGGGTAAAACGCCTTGGAGGGGTTAATCCGGGGCGATTTTCTGCCGTGTTTTATCCAAAACATATGTTTTTGCCACTATTCGAGTTATCTGGGATATTTCCTGCGTGTTTGCTCCTATGGCAACCGGCCCAGCATGAAAGACCTATTTACTGGGCCCAGGGATAAGGAACAGCCATATGGTGTCAATTTTGAAGGCGTTCCATCCCCTCCGCCTGTCTCCGGTTCTCCCTCTGCCACGGTCTTGGCCACTTGAGGGGCATCCACCCCGAGCTGGGTCCAGGCAGGGCCGGGGATGGACGCTGTCTGCAAGGTGACACGGTGGGTTGGTTTTGGGGAGCTCAGAGAAGGTGGAGATGGGCTGCAGCAGCAGTCTGAGGTCCTTCAAGAGGATAGGGATGGAGAGAAGGTATCTGCAGCATCAGTCTGAGGTTCTTCAGGGAGAGAAGGATGGAGACAAAATACCTTCAACGTTGACCTGGGATCCATCAGGAAGATACGGATGGAGACAAGGTACCTGCAGCACTGGTCTGAGGTCCTCCGGGGAGATAAGGATGGAGACAAGGAACCTATGACATTGGTCTGAGGTCTAGCCAAGACACCGGGCTGGAGATGGGGTTGGGGACAAGCTAAACACAGCCTAGGTCTGAGGTCCAACCAGGAGATAAGGCTGGAAGCAGGGCTGGAGAGAAGCTACCTGCAACATAGGTTCAGGGTCCATCCAGGAGATGGGGCTAGAGACAGGGCTGGAGATGAGCTACCTGCAATGTTGATCCGAGGTCCATACAGGAGATGGGGCTGGAACCAGGAGGGAGAAGCTACCAACGTCAGTCTGAGGTCCACCTGCGAGATAAGGCTTGGAATAGGACTGGAGACAAGCTATGTGCAACATCAGCCAGAGGTCCATCCCGGAGACAAGGCTGGGGACAAGCTACCTCCACCATGGGCCCAAGGTCCATCCAGAAGACAGGGTTGGAGACAAGCTACAGCAAGGGTCAACCCAGGTTTGGGTGGGCCAGAAGGGTGCTGGGAAGGTCCCAGGGGCCATGAAGACTTCTTATCACCCCCAGAACCTGCCAAGGGGGTGCTGTGAGCTCTGTCCCATCCCTGGCAGGTCCAGGCTTCTCTTGGAGGTAACCCCATGCCCTGAGAAACCCAACAGATACTGCACGGGGCCGTTCTTTGCTCCTTCCTAAAGACTGGGGCAATTTTTTGGACCCAGCGCCAGAGCGACTCCGCGGGGCTAAATGACCAAAATACAGGAAAATGGGGCAAAACCATCCTCTAGTCTGCCATGAAAAAAAAAAAAAAAAAAAGAAAGAAAGAAAGAAAAAAGAGTATTTTCTAATAATTCTAAATTTTTTTGTTGTTGCTGGGCGTTTGCTGCAGGGAGAGATGATAAAGCCGGGCAGGACCAGGCACGGCGCGGGACAGGGGATTTTGGGAATGATTCACTCCCAAGGCCTCCCGCAGAGGTATTTCTGATGAAAAAAAGCCAAAATAGATTTTTTTTTTTTTTTTTTAAGGAAAAAAAAAAGTTTTACAGAAGTGACCCTTCCCACCAGCCTTGCTATTTTTCTTTTTAATAAGAAAAAAAAAAGGCTTTCAGCCAAAATAAACCTTTGCTATGAAAACGTGTGTTTAGGTCAAAAAGCCCCTTTTCACCGGGGGAAAAATAAACCAACAAAAAAACTGTCCAACCCCTGAAGCGATGGGCTGACAAAGCTCACGGGGCGATGTGTCTTCTCCGGAGCCAACGGCTCTTCTCCTCCTCCTCCTCTCCTCCTGCTCGTCTTCACCTCCTCCTGCTCCTCCCTCTCCTTCTTCCCTTCTCCTCTTCCTCCCCTCCTTCTTCTCCGTCTCCTCGTCTTTGTCCTTGTCCTTCTTTGTGTCCTTGTCCTTCTGCTTGTCCTCCTCCTTCTTCTCCTCTTCCTCACCTTGACCTTGTCCTCCTCCTCACCTTGTCCTTGTCCTCCTCCTCACCTTGTCCTTGTTCTCCTCCTCTTCCTCCTTTCCTCTCCTTCTGTTGTCTCATCTTGTCTCTGTCTTCTCTCTTCACGTCATCTCCATCTTCTTATCTTGCCTCTTCTCATCTCTTCGTCTTCTCTTCACCTTCATCTTCCCTTCCCAGGTGACGTACGTGCCCACGGGTGCTCCAGCCCAACACCCCTCCAGCCTCTGCATCCCCATGACTTGCCACTGGCTCCCCGCCCCTTCCTGCTCTGTGCCTCAGTTTCCCCGCTCAGACGAGTGCCTGCCACGCTGCAGAGCACATTCAGCATGGGGACTGGCATGGAGTGATGGGAACTGGGACAAGGTGGTGGGGACTGGGATGAGGGACCTGATGGGGACAGGGGTGGAGTGATGGGGACGGGGAGAAGGTGATGGGGACTGGGACAAGGTGATGGGGACTGGGAGAAGGTGTTGGGGACTGGGACGGGGTGATGGGGACTGGGAGAAGGTGATGGGGACTGGGATGGGGTGACGGGGACTGGGACAAGGTGATGAGGACGGGGATGGGGTGATGGGGACTGGGATGGAGTGATGGGAACTGGGACAAGGTGATGAGGTGATGGGAACTGGGACAAGGTGGTGGGGACTGGGATGAGGGACCTGATGGGGACAGGGATGGGGTGATGGGGACAGGGAGAAGGTGATGGGGACTGGGAGAAGGTGATGGGGACTGGGACGGGGTGATGGGGACTGGGAGAAGGTGATGGGGACTGGGATGGGGTGATGGGAACTGGGACGGGGTGATGGGAACTGGGACAAGGTGATGAGGACTGGGATGAGGTGATGGGAACTGGGACAAGGTGGTGGGGACTGGAATGGGGTGATGGGAACTGGGACAAAGTGATGAGGACTGGGATGAGGTGATGGGAACTGGGACAAGGTGTTGGGGACTGGCATGGAGTGATGGGAACTGGGACAAGGTGGTGGGGACTGGGATGGAGTGATGGGGACTGGGAGAAGGTGATGGGGACTGGGACAAGGTGATGGGTGCTGGGATGAGGGACCTGATGGGGATGGGGCTATGGGACCTGGATGAGGCACCTCCTGGGGACAGGGCTATGGGGACCAGGACAAGGGACATGCTAGGGACAGGACAATGGTAACTGGGACGAGGTACCTGCTGGGGATGGGGTGATGGGGATCAGGAGGAGGTACTGGCTGAGGACGGGGAGATGGGAACTGGGACGAGGTACCTGCTGGGGCCAGGATGATGGTGACCAGGATGAGGTACCTGTTGGGGACAGAGCAACGGGGACCAGGACGAGGAACCCGTTGGAGCCCAGCATGGGGTGACGGCGACCGGTCCATGGCGATGGGGAGCATCTCCCACCCTCAGCCACCCCACCCCAACCCTGAACTACGCACCCACAGCCTTCCCCCTCCCCAAACCCGCAGCGGAGGAGGAAAGGACCGTGGTCCCCATCTCGCTCACCCCCAAAAACGCTGCGGCTGTGCCGGACGGCTCCCGTGGGGTTGGGAATGCCGAGAGCCGGAGCGCGGGGAGCTGCCGGCTCAATGCCGGGGCCTCGCTCCCACGAGCGGATGAAAGGCTCCCTGTCCAAACGGCATTAGACGCGCTGCGAAGGCTCATTCCCGATCGGTCACGCTCCGAGGCGCAGCTGCAAAACCCCCTCTGGGAGCCCGGGATGCTCCGGGGGCTTTGTTCGGAGCAGCCCCACTTCCTGGGGAACCGTGACAAGATGATGGGATTACGGGGCTGGAGAAATAAAAAAAAAATAAAAATAAAAAATTTAAATAAATAAAATTCACTCTTGCTCTGACCGCGCTGGCACGGAGAAACAAAGGAGCCCCTCGAATCCCCGTGCTCCTGCCCCGTGAACGACGGACTCGTTTGCTCCACGGCTGTCTCTGATGGTCCCCAGGGATGCACCGGCCCCGTGGCGTTTCGGGAACGGGCATGGGGAGGGTTTGAGGGTCCCCAAGGAGGGAAGGTGGCTTTTTCGGGGTGTCATCCCCATCCCTCCCCTTTCTGCTCCCAAATGCCAGCAGTGAGCGAGCAAGGAAAAGGAGAAAAACCTTGCAAGGAAGGTAAAGGGTGCAAGGAGGAAAAACTTGCTAGGAGGAAAAACCTCGCATGGAGGAAAAACCTTGCAAGGAAGAAAAACTTTGTAAGGAGGAGAAACGCGCATGAAGGAAAACCTTGCAAGGAAGTAAAACCTTGCAAGGAGGAAACCTTTGCAAGGAAGGAAAACCTTGCAAGTAGGAAAAACCTTGCAAGGAAGGAAACCCCACAAGGAGGAAAAACTTTGTGAGGAGGAAAACCCTGTGAGCAGGAAAAACCTTCCATGGAGGAAAACCTTGCAAGGAGGAAAAACCTTGCAAGGAAGGAAACCCCGCAAGGATGAAAAACCTTGTGAGGAGGAAAACCTTCTGAGGAGAAAAAACCCTGCATGGAGGAAAACCTTGCATGGAGGAAAAACCTTGCAAGGAAGGAAACCTTGCAAGTAGGAAAAACCTTGTGAGGAGGAAAACCTTCTGAGGAGAAAAAACCCTGCATGGAGGAAAACCTTGCAAGGAGGAAAAACCTTGCAAGGAAGGAAACCTTGCAAGTAGGAAAAACCTTGCAAGGAAGGAAACCTCGCAAGGAGGAAAAACCTTGAGAGGAGGAAAACCTTGTGAGGGGGAAAAACTTGTGAGGAGGAAAAACTCTGCACGGAGGAAAACCTTGCAAGGAAGTAAAAACTTGTGAGCAGGAAAAATGTCGCAAGGAAGGAAAACCTCACATGGAGGAAAACGTTGCAAGGAAGGAAAACCTCGCAAGCAGGAAAAACATCGCAAGGAAGGAAACCTCGCAAGGAGGAAAAACCTTGGAAGGAAGGAAGCCTCGCAAGGAGGAAAAAACTTGCAAGGAAGTAAAACCTTGTGAGCAGGAATAACCTTGCAAGGAAGGAAAACCTCACATGGAGTAAAACCTTGCAAGGAAGGAAACCTCGCAAGCAGGAAAAACATCGCAGGGAAGGAAACCTCGCAAGGAGGAAAAAACTTGCAAGGAAGGAAACCTCACATGGAGTAAAACCTTGCAAGGAAGGAAACCTCGCAAGCAGGAAAAACATCGCAGGGAAGGAAACCTCGCAAGGAGGAAAAAACTTGCAAGGAAGTAAAACCTTGTGAGCAGGAATAACCTTGCAAGGAAGGAAAACCTCACATGGAGGAAAACCTTGCAAGGAAGGAAACCTCTCAAGGAGGAAAAACCTTGCACGGAAGGAAACCTCGCAAGGAGGAAAACCCGCCATGGCGAAGCCAAAACCCAGGAGAAGGCAGAAGCGAGGGCTCGGCGCCAGCCCGGCAAGACAAGGCCTGCCGGCGAGCGCGTCGAAGCCCGCCAAAGCGAGCAGGTCGAAGCGAGCGGTTCTGCACCTTCTGGCTCGGGCGCGAAGCCCGGTGCCGGCCAAAACCCCGCCGCGGTTTTGCTTCGCCGAGGTTAATCGGGTTAGCGCGCGGCTAAAGGGCGTAGCTTGTCCGGGCGCCTGCTCCCTAATGAGCATCTCATTTGAATCTATGCAAAATAGCAGGGAGCATGGAGACATGCTAATTAAAGTGATTGCTGTTCTCTAATTAAGCAGCAATTCCCCCTCCCAAGAGGGTATTCTTATGCAAATAGCGCCCGAGGAGGGGATTTGGAGGGAAAAAAATCGTTGCGGGCGGAAACGCGATTTGGCAGCATCCCCGCTCTGCGAAGGACCTTCGTGATAATCTGGATTTTGATTATTTTTACCCCCAAAAACCAAGCTTGGCCATCTCGCTTCTGCACTGAGAGTGACCCTCAAGTCCTCGGCTTTTCTGGTGGCTGTCACAAATCAAGCGATTTAACTTGCCAGCTGAGCCAACCCCGCTTTCGTTTTGTTTTGGGGCCTTTTCTTTGGATTACGGGATTTTTAATCTGCCGGGGATTTTTCTAGCCTTCATTTTCCTTATTTTTTTCCCCCTTTACACTTGTGGAAATAATGACGTCCTACAGGAAACCTCCTGAGGGATAAAATTAGGGCTGGTAAACACAGGGTAGCGCAGCCTGTCGGTCTCGCAGGTTTGCCCGAAAACCAAGAAACTTTGTTCCAAGTTGGTTTGCTTTTCGTTTTTTTTTTTTAAAAAAAAGCCTATTTCTCTTTTATTTTTAAACACAGGAGCTGTGTCTCTTTCCGGCCCGCTCCACGTGCTGCTGAAGCCTTTCCACGCGAAACCCTCCACGGGATAAATCCCTTTCCAGCTCAGCCCCCAGCCACCCCGCGCAGAAGCGACCAAAATTTTGCTAATTCTCCAAAAAAAAACAACCCCCGAGGCATTTCGGGCCTTTTGGAAAGGGGCGAGGGTTTGGGCGCAGGATGAGGCCGTACCGCGCCGGTTCGTTGGTTTTAATCCCGCGGATTAGGTCTAATGCCGGGCAATTCAGCAAGCCGTTAATATTAAATCACGCTGCAAATGACAGGAGCTTCCCCGACGCTTAGCGTGATCTCGCTGCGGTTTGCAGCTGGACGCCGTCCAAGGCCGCTTTTTGCCGGTTTTTTTCGGCCTCGGTGCTTGCACGGAGCGCACGTGCGACGCGCGGGAGAGCGTCTTCCGACCTTCTGGAAAAAGCCGGAGCCGCTCTCCCGCTCGCCACGCTCCGCTCGTTCCAACCGGCTCCGCTCCCAAACCCCGCAGCTCTCCCACCGGGTTGCAAGAGGGGCCGGGCAACCCCCCTGGTGCAAGGGCGAAGGATTTACAACAGGTATCCCAGGCCCTCCGGCGTGCAAACGGGCGGCCCGGTGCACGGCGACGACCTTCACGCCTGTGCACGAGGGGAATCGTGCATGGGTGCGTGTACAAGGGGAAGCGTGCACAGGTGCACGAGGGGAAGCGTGCACGGGTGCAAGCGTGCACCACAGGAGCACGAGGGGAAGCGTGCACGGGTGCAAGCGTGCACAAGGGGAAGCGTGCACGGGTGCAAGCGTGTACAAGGGGAAGCGTGCACAAGTGCATGAGGGGAAGCGTGCACGGTTGCAAGCGTGCACGGGTGCACGAGGGGAAGCGTGCACGGGTGCGTGTACAAGGGGAAGCATGCACAGGTGCACGAGGGGAAGCGTGCACGGGTGCAAGCATGTACGAGGGGAAGCGTGCACGGTTGCAAGCGTGCACGGGTGCACGAGGGGAAGCATGCACGGGTGCAAGCGTGTACGAGGGGAAGCGTGCACGGTTGCAAGCATGCACAGGTGCACGAGGGGAAGCGTGCACGGGTGCGTGTACAAGGGGAAGCGTGCACAGGTGCACGAGGGGAAGCGTGCACGGGTGCAAGCGTGTACGAGGGGAAGCGTGCACGGTTGCAAGCGTGCACGGGTGCACGAGGGGAAGCATGCACGGGTGCAAGCGTGTACGAGGGGAAGCGTGCACGGTTGCAAGCGTGCACGGGTGTACGAGGGGAAGCGTGCACGGGTGCAAGCGTGTACAAGGGGAAGCGTGCACAGGTGCACGAGGGGAAGCGTGCACGGGTGCAAGCGTGCACGAGGGGAAGCGTGCACGGGTGCAAGCACGTACAAGGGGAAGCGTGCACGGTTGCAAGCGTGCACGGGTGTACGAGGGGAAGCGTGCACGGGTGCAAGCGTGTACAAGGGGAAGCGTGCACAGGTGCACGAGGGGAAGCGTGCACGGGTGCAAGCGTGCACGAGGGGCAGCGTGCACGTGTGCACGGCCCTCGGCAGCGCGCTCTCCCCGCTGCAAGCAAGCAGCCGGTGCACGGTTGCAAGCTTGCAGGCTCTGCACGGTGGGTGCAAGTTCCCTCCTCCTCCTCCTCCTCCCCCCCCCCGTCCCCGTCCCGCTCCGCTCCGCTCCGCCCGGGGTGCGGCGGCGCGCGCGCACGTGCAGCTCCCCCCCCCCCCCCCCCATCCCCTTCCTTTTCCCTTAAAGGGCCCGCAGCACGGGGGGCTGCCCGCAGGGCGCTAGAAGACCCGGTCCCGCTCTCTCCTCTTCCCCCCCCCCCCCCACCCCGCCCGGCCCCAACTCCTTTCCGCTGCGGCCCCCGGCCGCCGCCCCCCCCCCCCCCTCCGGTCCGCCCTCCCCTCCGCCGGCCGTTGGTACGCTCCGCGGGGCGGGGCGGTGAGGGGAGAGGCGGAGAGGAGGCGCCGCCGCCGCCGCCTCCGACACGGGGCGCCGGTGGGAGCGGGGCGGGGAGGGAGGGGAGGGGGGGGGGTTTGGGGAAAGGGGACGGGGGGGGGGGGGCGGGGGGGGTGTTTAGAGATAAGCGGCGCGGCCGGGCGGCGTTGGATGGAGGCTCCCGTCCGCCTGGTCGCCCGCCTCAGCCTGGGATGTCCTGGGGAGCCGCCGCCGAGCGGGACCGGGAACGGGAACGGGACCAGGGAGGGGGCGCGGCGGCTGCCGAGAGGTAACGCGCCCGCTTCCCGCCGCGCCGCCCTTGCTGTGAGGGGGCGCGCGGCGCGGCCGTTGCGGGGCGCGCGGGGGGGCGGGGAGGGGGGGGGAAAAAGGCGGGGGGGGGGCGGCGGCCGCAGGTGGCGGCGGCTCCTGTCAGCCCCGGAGCCGTTTCCCGCCGGGGGGGGACGGGACGGACACACAGACACAGACGGGGCTTGAGGTGGCGGCCGCCGGCGGCGGAGCTCGGAGCCGGTATCTTGAGGGGTCTGTGCCCGGCGGTGCCCGGGTTTGGGCGGTGAGGGGAGGCGGGGGGGGGGGGGGCTGACCCGTCCCTGTCCGTCCGTCCCCCCCGCCCCGGTAAGCCGTGTGCCGAAGTCAAGGCACGACCGAAGGGGCTTATCGTGCTCCGTTTGATGCCGGGTCTCAGGCGCGGGGTTTATTCAAACCATCTGACTTTGGGGTTTTTTTTTTTTGGTTTGTTTTTGTTTGGTTTTTTTTTTTTTTCCTCCTCGGTCTGTGAGACTGAGCGGGCGAAAAGACTAAAACTGAGCCGCTGCAGAGAGCGCTTTGGTGAGTCGAAAAAAAGGAGGAAAAAAAAAAAAGCGTCGGAGCGCCGTTTCACTGCTCTGCCTCCAGTCTGTTACTGATTTACGGTCTCATTTCACAGCGAAAGTTGCTCCGACTCTGCTATATTTGTCATTAAAGTGCTGTTCTCTTCGAAGGCGGTGCGGCAGGGGATGGGCTTGGGGTCGCGTCTAGCCTCTTAACCGTCTGAAAATTGTTAATCTCAATGCTTGTTTTTAATCCGTAAGGTCACTTTCTCCGCGATTAGAGCGGTTGAAAGTCAGCCCCTAAAGCAAGAGGTGGTGTGCGATGCCTGAGGATGCCGGCTGTAAAGCGTCGTGACATCTTAACTCTGATATTTTTTTTTCTTTCTTTCTTTTTTAATTGCATTAAGGCGCCTCCATCCTTGAAGCAGTCTAGCTCTTGAATTTGAAATTACTTCTGCTTGCTTTGTCTGCCTCTTTGCCAGAAAAAGACTAGTAATTATACAGTTGTTGACTTTTAATGAAAGAACTTTCCAGTCGACTATTGCGTGTTTTCAATATTGATGTTTTTAAACCAAAAGGGAAATGTTTTCAGACGTGACACACAACTTTCAACTGTTAGGCAGAGAACAGGCGATGTTTATTTTGCCCCCACCTCATAACCTTTTAAAGGATTGGCAAATGGGTAAATGTGATGGCTTTATGTAGCTTTTTTTTTTTTTCCTAATGCTTTCCCCAAATGATTTGCTCTGTCTGTGTGCTAGGAGGTTTCTGAGAAGGAGTAGCCGCGCCAAGCCTGTGGCAGTAAAACTGTCAGCTCTTGAGGGGTGTTTACTCAGTGAGTTGTATCTTTCACACATGCACCAGAAATACAATTTACTAACCCAAACACCGGGGTTGTCACTCCGCAGCCACTGGTCACTGAGGTGACGAGGAGCACGTAAACTTTTATTCTCTGGGGTTTTGTCGTCTGTGGCCCGGCGTTTTCTTTGAACAAAGCAGGTAATCCTGTTGTGATGGTGCTTAAAGCTGAGCTGCGTGGAGCCGGTTTGTTTTTCTGCTCATCTTCTGCAACTCTGGTGTTTTGACAGTTGAGATTTATGTGATGTACTGCCCACCCGTAACTTCTTTAAGGAGAAAAAGCGCTTTTGTAATAGCGGTTGCTGAGGGCAACAGCCCACTCCTTCGTGTCGCTATATTCGAAAAATTCTTAGCTCTTGAGTAGCAGCGAACGTTTCATGGTGTGATTTCTTAACGCTTTTCCCTTAAACTTGATAGATACACGTGCCCTAGTAACAACCACGGTGATTTTGTTCCACCAAGCTAAAATAGGGGGCAAGTGCCGGCCCCTTGTGTGATTCAAATGCGTTGAAACCAAACTTATACCTTTTAAAAGCAGTTACGAGCCTGTCTTGTGGGGAGGGCTTGATAATGGAGCAGCACTCCATGAAAAAGAAAGAAACATTTTTCCCGTACTCCCTTCTCCAAAACAAGAGGGAAGCCTCCGACTGTCTCGGATCTCCATCCCAGAAAAATCTGCAGGCTTGTGAAGCAGCTATAGAAACCCGTGACTGTTGGCCAAAACTATTTGGTTATTTAAAGCTGGGCTCACAGGTAGAGTTATACCAAGATGGGATCCACTGCTTTACCTGCCTGCTTCGTGTTAAAAGGTGGGGTTTTTTTCCTCCTCTGAGGGGTAGGAAGTAAAATGGGAACGGCTCTAATGGCGAAGGATTAGTAATTCACCCAAGGATGAGCGCGGTAGCTTTGTCGCTTGGATTAATGCGATTTACACCCTTAAGCTGCCCCAAGCGCTTGTAAACAGCCGTGCCCGTGCGTGCAAGGTGAAGTGTGGGCGGGCCGGTGGGCTGCTCCCGCCTTGGCAAGCTCTAATGCACCACGGAAAGCAGCCTGCAGTGGGGTTTTTTTGCCATCCCTCCTGCAGTCTTGGTTATTTTTCATCCTTTTGCAAGCGCTGGGGTTTGGTGGGACGCCAGCTCGACCTGGTGCTCTTCGTTCTTTGCCTGCCAGCCCTTTGGGGATGCTGGCGAGTGGTGGTTGGGCCGGGACTCCTGCCTGCTCCCTCTGCTGGCTTGCTGTGCAGGCCGGCTGGGGTGCACTGGTATTAAACTTTGTGTTTCTTACCCCAAGACTGAGGGAAAAAACACGTAAGGAGAGGCCTGACTCTGCTGCTGGGGCAAATGCCGCCAGCGCTTTCATTATCTCAAGGTGTGCTGTAAGCCTATAAACTGAGGCTCATGCTTACTTTGGCTCGCTGGTGTGCCAGAGGAATAAGGCAGCTGTGCTCCAACTTCAGGTGATGTCACTTGAGGACTTTAACTGTCAGAGCTTAAAAATACACTGACTTGTTTAAAGACTGCTTCTGCAGATGTGGAAATTGTGAAGCAAAGCAATTGATTCGCTTGTGTGAGCACACAGCCGTACCGGTGTTCGTCATCTCATAAATCCTCCTCTGCGTATCCCTGAACACACCTGCTTTGCCTAACGAAGTCCTCGGTCGTAGCAACACCACTGAAATTAATTTGGTGGCTGCTTGAGATAAGGCGCTACCATTAGGTGCAAGACCAGCAAACCTTCAGCTGTGGTGCCAAAAAGACGAACTGGGAAGCATGTGATGATTAAGTCATTCTGGGAATAAAGCTGTTTTCCAAAGCAGTGCCTGATGTGGACGTGCATGTAGCTAATCGCATGGTACAGTCAAGCAGCACCTTCTCCCAGTGCTCCTCTTCACGTGGCTATTTGCATTGTTGAACGTGTAAAGGGCCAACTGCTTTGATCTTGGCTTCCCTGGGAAGTTGGTTGCAGGGCTGGGTGCGAGGAACAGGAGGTCACACAAACTTAGGCAAAATGACCTGAAAATGCATTTTGTTTCATGGAGTTCATTTTGCTTGGCTCAGGTCCTGTGACTGCCCTTGTGTCTGGGTGACAGCTGCAAGTTCTGTTGCTGGTGACTTGGTTCCAGCAAGGCTTTGAAACCTTTGGTTTAGTACCAGAAGCCCTGAGACTGAGTGAGTCTTCACCCGCAAACCTGTTGAGATCTGGTATCTGAGATAACATTTTATATGGAATCGCTTTAATCGGCAGGCTGTATGCAGCTCAGAAACCTGCCTAACATCTTTTGTTAGGCAACATCTAATTTGTATGAATTAATTGATACTGTAAACTTGACCTTTATATGTAGAGTCAGTTTTTTGTCTGCTGCTTTGCTTATGATCTGTTGACTGGTGAGTGGCTCCCTTCAGCTGAGTCACGCCACTTTCCTACTTGCTGCAGTGTTTTTCTATCAGTTTGCTGTTTCCCTCAGTGTTTCAGTGGGCTGGGGAGCTTCTGAGCTGGTTCCAGTCTGCAACTGGGATGAGACTGATCAAAAATGCTGGCTTCTGGAGCTTAAAATCTTGTATCGAGGAGAATTGGTCAAATTTCCTCTTTAAATGGGAATTTCCAGCTTGTCTTGCAACCCTGACTCTTAAAGGTGGTACGTGGGGACCAAACTGTGTTCCCTGTACACTTTTTTTTTTGCTGTTTTGATCTAGTTTAACAGGTGAGCTGGTACTAGGTCTGCTCTCCAGGTGTATTCCCTTTCCTACTGCATTAATGTTCTCCTGGTGGCCTCCCTGAACAAGCCCTGGTATTGTGTGTCCCCTTCTCCCACATCATTCACCCTGGGAGAGTGTTTGTCCTTGGCAAATTCAGCAAAAAACTCTTTGCTCTGTTACTTCAGGTAACGAAGGGTCTCCAGCTACCCTGTCCCAAGAATTTTTAGAGTGGGTAGTTTCATCTGTGTGTGTGTGTATGTCTTTGGGTTTTTTTTCAATAGAGTGTTCCAGCAATTTCCTTGATCGATGGCTCAGTACCACTTTCAGGGCTGTGTGTGTCATAGTTTTCCACTTACTTTCCCCAGCTCGCTTCTCCCTTTCCGGCACAGATGATGATTCTCCAGTGACAGTTACCACTTCAGGGTAAACTGCTTGTTCAGCCCTACTAGGGATTGAGACTTGTGCATCCAGACCACCTGTCTTTTCCATTAAGCCCCTGCTTGCTCTTCCTATGCAAGAAATGCCTTCTGTCTTTCAACAGGAGGGAAAATAATCATGCAAGGTGGGTTGTTTTCCCATTTCTCATACCTACGAGATGTCTTGGAGCTCTTCTAGCCAGGTGGGACTTCCCCCCCCCCCCCCCCCCCCCCCCCCCTTCCCTGGCTCTCTGGGTGCAGCTTCACGTTACAGCTCAGTCAGAGGACTGGCTGCTGCAGGAGGTGGCAGGTATGTTCCTGCCTCTTCCCTGCTGTGGGAATCCAGCAGCAGAGCAGCCGCAGGGGAGTGACTCCAGCTAACCCTTCAAAAAAAAAAAAACCACCAAAAAACCAAGCCCCAAACTTTCCGCTGGATCTTGCCCTGCAGTTAGAGTTGCTAAATCTTCCACCCTGATGACTGGGGAGGCCTCTGGGGGCTGGAGGGGTGGGGTGGGGGGGCAGAGTGGGGGGGGAAGGCCCATTTTGGCAGCAGCCAGCTTTTAAATTGGCTTAGCTGTCTCATAAAACAGCACTCTCAATACTGCAGCTGAGCCAAGGGCCGGTTGCCTTGTGAGGGGGTGTGGGGAGGTGTGGTGTCTTGCCATTCCCCCCTTCCATCTCCCATTCCCTGTTTCTTGCTAGAAATGCCCAACTAAACCAGTTCAGCTCACTAAAACGGCAGGGGAAAAAAATAAAAAAATCCCCTGGGTTGGAATTATTTTCTTCCAGCTTGGCAGCTGGGGGCAGTGCCAAAAGCAGCAGGAGGGAGTGAGGGAGCAGGGGCGGAGGGAGCCGAGCGTGCTGGGGGAAGAGACAGTCCCTTTTGGCAGCGGCTAGCTTTTGCTTTGGCTTAGCTGTAAGGTGAAACCGCACCCTCAGCCTCACCTGTCTGTCTGATCATGCCTTTGATTTATACCCTGGGTTTTGCTGTTTAGTTTTCCCCACAGACTTCAACCATTGTATCTGATAATGAACCAAGCGGTTGAGCCTTATTTGTTTAATTCAAAGACAAGTTTAATATTTCCTACCTTGCAGTCGTACAAAGTCTGCCTGCCTCGCAGACCTCAGTTTTCCTTGCAGTGAACCCGTAAAACACCAAAGAACACTAGATGAGGGAAAAAGCGCTCGTGCTGTGGGCAACCCCTCATTGCAAAACAGGCTCTGCAAAGGAGAAAGGCAAAGGGGCTGGGCACCACTGGTTTACATTTTTGGGGGTGTTTTTTTGTCTTTGCAACGGTAGCTGTGGGTTGTGTTGCCTGCCGGCTCGCTCAACCTCACCTTCTGTGTGCTGGCGAGACCCCTGCATTGTGGGCTGCTAGCTCTGGTCAGTGGTGACCTGTGGGGAATCTTCTCTCCCTCCCTAAATCTTGGGTGAAGAAAAGATGGTTCCTGAATGCCTCTGTAATTGCTCTGCGTCATCCACTAAAGCACTGAAGGACAAACGGATGCTGGAGATGTCCGTCCTCCTGGAGGGTGGTGTTGTATTTTGTGTAGACACCTTGTGTCCGAGTGGCAGCCTGCTCTAGCTGGAGATGCTCTTGTTCCTGCACAGGGATGGTACTGTGTGTTTTCCTTTCCCAGTCCTCACTGAGTAAACCAAACCATTTATCTGGCTAAAAGGCCTCACTCTGAAGAATCTTGAAAGAAATTATGGGGTTTTTACGTGCCAGTTCAGGAGGTAACCCCCAGGTGACCGTTCCGCTTGTGAGGACAAGTCCCATCTGGGGGAACTGCAGCAAGGAAAAAGGACAGTTAACATGGCCCCTTCTGAAAGAAACTGGAGATGATTCTTCCGAGTTGAAATCCCGTGTTGGCTTCCAGATTGACCTAAGCTAGGTTTTCCTGAGTAAAGTTACTGTAATCAGGTGGTATTTTTTCAGTTTTTAATTTCCTTTTTTTTTGCTTCTTGTTTGTTAAGAGATGATAGATCGGCCCAAATAAGGGTATGAGAAAGGCTGGCGATTTTCAGGAGGATCCACAGACAGTCAGTGCATGACTTGTTGCCTTTATCTCTGAGATCAGGAGATTCCTTTGCAGTGATGGATTAATCCACTCTTGAGTGAATAATATAACTGAGAACAAGTAGGAGCCAGCGCTCCAAACAGATGATTTGTTTAATACGTGTATGCCTCTTCTCCCCACCTCCCCCTCTGAAAAGCTTCTTTCTTCACTGTTTCATTTAGCCTGCCTGCTGAAATCTTGACAACAACCTGTGTATGCGCCAGCCCCCCTGCCCCCTCCCCGTACCAAAGGAGGGATGAGGATGGGGCTGTGCCAAAGGCCTCTGGTCCCAGGTGGACGAGAAGATAAACTGCAGCTCTGCCAAGCTGGGGGGAGGCTCAGGTTGGAGAGAGGGTGCCTGCGGGCTGCTCTGGCCATGACATCACCTGTCTGCTCTGGCCATGACATCACCCGTCTGCACGTACTACTTGCCCTAGTTAGAAGTGTTGATGCTGGTGCTGGCACCTGCCAGGGGGGTGAGCTTGCACTGCTCGGGTCTCTCGGCAGCAATGACTGTCCCCCAGCACAAGGCAGCATGCTCTGCATCCAGGAAAGAAGTTGTATACAGGAGCTTGAGAATTGGGGTTGGGGGAATGAACTTGTTGGGGACAAGGAGGTGGCAATGAGTGGCTTAGAAGTAGAAATACGATGTTTAGGAAGATGGTTCTGTAGTTGTGCTAGGCTGGCTCTGTGGCCTTTTGAGCTGGTCAGGGTTGTTTTGGAGCCACACACTGAAGACCTCCTCCCAGTGACATGTGGGTAGTCCTTGTTATCGCACGCACAGGCAGATCCAAGGCTGGGAAGGGAGTTGCGCAACTTGAGCAATGGAATTTGTGTAGCTAAATCTGTTATCATCCCTATGGATGTACTGGAATAACTCTTTGGCAGCTCATAGACTGTGTCTTGTCACTTTAATGTCTTGGAACACATCAAGGGTAGGTCCTGTTGATAGGCTCAAAGAGACTGTGAGATGTGATGGTTATAGATGTCTGGGCAGGTCTTCCCTCTGCTCAGAACCCCAAAGTCTGTTGCAGTCTTACCGGCAAAAGCTCTTGAGAGCTCAAGGTCAAGTTGATGAAACTCATCAGCTTTGGCTTTCCTTGTTTCATGAGAACTGGTATTCTTGCATTGATCCGATCCACTTGGGGTGTGGGATCAGAAGCGCTAGTGACAGCTTTCAGCTGTATTTTGGAGAATTTCTGTGCTGTGTGGGGCAGATAAGATCTTTAAAAACGGTATTTCCCCCTTTGGAGAATGGGTTTTGCTGGTGTTGACTGTACGTAATCTCTGGTAGCTGAAGAGTTTTGTTGTGTAATGTTCCAGCTCCATGTAGATTAAATGTATTGTGGAGTCAAACTGAACAATAGCATGCGGTTTTTCCTTTGTTCCCCCCCCCTTCCCCACAGTAAGAACTCACAAAAGTTTCCGAATTATGGCTATGTGTGCATATGCTTAAGCGTAGGCTCGGATTTTCATAAAGTTTGCTGAGGGCTGTTACTTCTGAGGAACTATTTTGGGTTTGCAATAGCTTCAGGAAATCTCTTTGTTTCTCGTGGGCCTTTTCAGAAGGTGCATTTTGGTGTAGCACTGGGATACACTGTCACTGCAAAGTATTCAGGCAACAAGTATCACAGCTTGATGGAGATTTGAGTCTCCTCTCATAAAATGCAAGCTAAGGAAGAAAACCCCCAGGGTTTTTTGGAACAGAAGATGTTTTCTGTTCTTGCCACTAATCTTTGTTGCAGAGTGAAATAGGAATGTATACTTTAAATCTTTGTCAGGGTGTAGAAGGAAGCTGGCAATGGATGTAATCAAAAATGTTATTATCAAAACTCTCTAAATATGTTGAAATTTCAAGCTTAATGATATAATTTTAAACTCAGCTATTCAGACTGAGGGATATTTTTTTTTTTGGTGCAGACAGCACTTTCAAATTGCTGTGCGAATCAGGATCAGCCAGAGAGGAGTCTAGGACCAGGTCACAGATGGTGGATACTGAAGTCAGACCGTCTGCAGTTGTGTGGCTTGAGTCCCTTCAGCTCCCTGAATCATCGTAGGAACAGATCTTAAATGAATTGGGTGGTAGCATTAAATTGAGCTGCAGCTTTCTAGATGATGGGCTTTTGAGCTGAGCACTTGAAAACTAGACCATTTTTTAAGTTAGCATTTTTCCTTTTTAGTGTGTTTGCTGTTGCTCCTATGGAACCAACACACATGGGAAGTATGTATATTCAGAGTTTGAAACAACTCTTACTGGTTACAGTAAAACACAATGAAGCAACACCAGATCCTACATGCAGTAGCAAAGACCCTAATCTGCCTACGTGGTATGACAGGAGACCGAAAGTTTCCAGCCTTATGCTTGTAGGTTGGAATAAGGGAATCGCAAGTGACTCTCACCCTTCTGACCCTTCTTGCTTGAGTGGAGAGGCTGCAGGTTGAGGGCATAGAAGAAGCTGAAGTCCTTCTCCGAGCCAAAGGTGTGAAGCTGTTTATTTTCACTCTGGAAATGTATATATTGCAGGAGGCAGATGCTAGCCTGCTTAACCTAAGCATTCACTACTTATCTGGGGTCTGGCAAGTGTACAAGTGTTGTCCCTTCTTATCCCCCAATATTAAAAAGTCCAGGCACCTTTCTCTGGCTGAGTCTGAGATTGCTTTACAAAAACACACAAAGAGAAGCCAACAAAAAAAGAAACATTTGCTTTCTTTGCCAAGTTTAGATGAAGACTAATGCCGTGGTGCTGCTTAATCTTGTTTTTCTTGCTATCTGATGGATGCTAATGTGGGATGGAATCAATCCCGGCAGCCGGTTATCTTTGCAGGGCTCTTGTGTGTTCCCGAGCTTGGCATTGAAGTTCTGCGGGGGGAGCTGACGTGCTCTGAAGAGTCTTGAACCTTCTTCCCGCATTGCAAAGCCACAGCAGCGGTGTCCCTTCTTCCTTTGGGAAAGGTGTCTCCTGGAATCTCTGGTCTGCTGTTGGATGTCCAAACAGTAATCATGTTCAGCAAAGTAGGATATGTCTGTGCGAGTGAAAACAGGGTGCAGTCAGGTTAACCCGGTGGAAAATTCTCCCTGGTACCCATGATGAAACTTAACTATTTTCCTATCAGTTGCTCATGTTTGAACTGGTTCTGCTGGTAATAGCTGCTGTTACCCTGATTCGCAGGAGGAGATTGAGGGCTCTGACTCATGAACTGCTGCGGTTTGACGTTTCTGTCCCCGATTGCCTGTCTGCTCTGGGTTGGGGTCCCTGCCTCTAGCAGGGGTGAGCCGATGGTGTGGCTTCGACTGGCAGCTCAGCTGTGGCAGGTGAAGGAGCAGAGCTAGAGAAGCTGAACCCTCAGGCTATGGTTCTGTGATCGCTGCTGCCTCCTTCCCCTGGATCAGCGCTCTCCTTCAGCTCCACTGGCACAAGAAAGGAGGTGGGAAGCTAGGGCCGGTGCTCGGTTGCACAACACTGCTGAGCAAATCTGACCTAAAGCCCCCCTCGCCTTCCCCAGTATTCTGCTACCCCTCTCCTCACATGGGAGCCAGATGAGTTTGTTGTAGCAAACCTGGCCTGACCAACATGATTTTCTCACTTTGCCTAGCTGTTGCATCAAGACAGCTTTTATCTGGGCCTGAGGCTAATGGGATTGTTTTGCTAGAGGAATATTGTCAGTTGTGTCAGGATTCCTCCCCTGTAGGTTAAGAAGCACAGAAGTGTCGTTTTGCCCAAGAGTTTGGACTTCAATGTTGAAACCAGGTTTGATCTGTTGAGTGTGGGGGAAGGGAGGGGAGGAGAGCAGTAAAACGGAGTTACCCGTTCAGCTTATGTACTGCTGAAGGATGAATTGTTTGAAGGCTTGTTCTAATCAGGGGAAGAAAGGATGGAGTCTTTCCTGCCTTCTTCCTCAGCTGTCACTGGTTAGCTGGTTTGCTTTTTAATCAGCATCGTTCTCCTGCCTATCTGCCCTGGAGACTGGCTATAGCAGCAACGTGTATGGACTACTGTAAAAGGAGGGGAAGCAGCAATTTCAAGGGGAGGACAGCACTTTTGTGTAGAAAGTAGAGTCAAAATGGATCAGTTGCTCTGTTTTGTGCATGATTTCAGCCATCCACAGGCACAGTGAATTCTAAAGGGTGACTAACAACTCTGCTCTAACACACAGCCTTTGCTCTCTGGTTCCAGCGCGCCTCCCATATCCTACAGCCATGAGTTCACAGGCTCCTAATTGCCTATGATGTAAGACAGCAGTAGATGGGGTTGCTATAAATTCTGGCTGCAGGTGTGGATTTAATAGTTGTGCTTCCCTTTAAGGGATCATGGATAGCATGGATCCGTGCAAGTTGCAACAGACCGAGTTGGACTTGGGGTAAGGCAGCAAAAGGAACCCATTTGCCTGCGTTTTTTAGAGCTGTTGCTTGCTGGAGGCTACTGATGGACGAGGTGTCGGTATTCATCTGGAATTGCCTCAGAAATGAGCTTGCTGTCTTCTAACGTTGCTCAGCCATGGTTGCTGCTCTTTTCATGAACCTTCTCTCACGTCAAAATCTACCAGGCATGAGAGTGCGGCTGGAAGCGGACCTTCAGGCAGTGTGCGTGGACACAAGCTCCTTTGTCTGACAGGTTTTTCTGATGACCAGAGCGAGCCTGTGGTTCTAGTTTTTTTTTTTTTTTAATTGAGCTTGATTCTGGTTCTAGGAACTGTAGAGAAATTATAAACATGGGTGATCATTCTTGACATGCAAAATCCAGACTTTTTGGAGGGGAAAAGACACAGCATGAGGCAGTACTGAAGCTTGCTGTGGCATGTGTACGTGTAACTCATAATTAGGACGGCGAGTCCCCTAGTACGCCTGAGAAAATGGGCACGTCTCACTTGGAGTTGGGTTTCGTATATTTTTTTCTTAATTTTTGCCTACATTCTTGCAGTTCAGAGTTTATTAAGGATACTGGAGCGGTGCTTCATAAGTTGATCTGAGGCCTCACGCTGTTAGAGTGCAAAGTTCCCTTTCATGGATGTCCATTCCTAGCTCCTCCTTTGGGCTAGCGCTCCAAGACTGCACAGTGAGCTGAAACTGCTCCCTCATCCAGGTGGAAACGAAACCTCACTTTTCTTTGGCTGAGTTTTCAGCTGGATCTGCCAGCGTATCTGACTCACTTGGTGGCCACACGATTGCTGGTGCAGATAGCAGAATGCAAGCCAGGTCCTGAAGGAAGGTGTTACTGCCCTCCTCGGCAGCAGCCTGTCCTTAAATTGGCTTAAACTGGTTGCGAAATCTCCTTCTTGGTAAAAATCACTTGGTTGAAAAAGTAGAACAAACGCCTCGCTCTGACCATCAGGCCAACCCTGCAGGAAGGAGCAGAGAGGGGGGTGTTTGCCGAAGAACCCTTCGAGACATTATTGAAGGTGAGCAGAGCTGTCATTGGGGATCATAAGGCGGTGCGACAGAATCAGTACAGGTGTTGAGGTAGATACGGCAAGAAAATGGGAATAAGAGGCAAAGTAGTGCCTAGCCAGAGAGAATGAGAGGGGTGAGGTCTCAGGGGGCCTTGAAGAGTAAAGTGAGAATTTTGAATGTGTTTGGTCTACAGTTACTCTGATGGAACTGTTAGACTAATGATACCTTCTGATCCCTTGGGGTCTAAAAGCCCTTATTTAGGCATTTAAGCATAATTGCAGCCCAGCAGAACTGTATATTAGGCTGACACTGTTCTTTTTCTTCCCCCGAGGCTGGAAGAGTCAGAAACCATACCCACTTCATTAGTGTGGCAGCAGGGGGACTGTCTCAGGTTTTTTTCTGAAGTTAATAATAAAATTAACCTAATTGTTATGCCTGTTTGTGGGTAAGCAAGTGTGGCTTCTGTGATGATTTATGGTTTTGGTTTGTTGGGGTTTTTTTGTTCCCACCCCCCCCCCCCGATGTCTGTCTCGCTGTGACCGGTGCTGATATGGCAGGGTGGAAATCCCAGCTCTCCCCCATCAGAGCACATACATGTGTCGATAGCAGACTAGTGACTTCGGAGTGTTTTCAGCTGTATGCTGCAGAGGCACAGTACACAAACCGTTAAATTTTCTTCCCTCAGCTCACAAATTCATTTCTTCAGTCAATGCCAAAGCATGCGTTCTTCTATCAAGACCATATGTACGCCAAGACCGAGGTTTTAAAGTCAAGGTGTTTTTGAAATACTGGAGTGCAAATTAAGTATCTGAGTAATCTTAACTGTCTTCTAAAAAAAAAAAATCTCTATCAGCCTCACATATAACTCAAAGGATTAATGGAAAGCTAAACTTTGATCAGAGTCCAGCAGCTGATACCAGCCATGAGACTTTCCAGGCCTGAAAGCAAAATAGAAAAATCCAGTGAACAACTCGGCAAAAGATCTGCTTCTCCATCTTTGAGGCAGGCCAACTTTTTGGCCATGTTTTCAGGCTAATACTACTCCCGCCCCCCCCCCCCATCCCCCCCCCAGTTGCTTAATGTCATCTTGTGTCACCTTTGTCCTGTGTTGCTAGACCTTACCTCCAGCAGAGTTTTAGTAAATTACTGATGTTATTTAGCTTTGGAAAAAGACACGTATGCCTTATTGTTATTAAGGAAGGCCATTGGGACTTAAGGTCCCCTATCCTTGTAGGAACTTGGTCGCTGTCTTGTTTGCTCAGTGCTGTTTGGTTTTCCTGCCATTTGCCATCCTGAGCAAATATTCAGTCTGTATTTTGACAGAGATAATGTGCCATTACAAACCACTGCACAATCGATAGATATTTTGGCTCCCAGAATTGTTCTTGGCATTTGTCACCGATTCACAGCGGGGATTTAAATTGTGTGGAGCAAGCACGAAGCTTCATGCATGCTCAGGCAAGGCTGCTTATAAAAATGGAAGTTACCTAAAAGGAGTAAAAATACCAATTGAATCACTAAGTGGGAATACGCATAGGAAACCCTTGGGTGCTGGCTTAGCAGTGATTGATAGGGATGCTAGGCATGGGTATGGGCAGAAATTGGGAGGTGTTAACCTAATTCAAGGTGAGGATTGCAAAGGTTGTGCAACTGCAAGGTTTCTCCTTTTAAGTTGCTGCGATAAGGATCTAGAAAGTATACTTTCCTTTGTTTAAAATGTAATAAATAAATATGAACGTAACATCAAAGGATGCTTTTTCTTGTAATTTTTAAGTGCTGTTCTGTTTGGTTTCCTTCTGTAGATGCCTTTGAGTATGTTTCATTGCGTTCTGACCTGTTTATATCTTTCACACTTGGTTTGTAGGGTCAAAGTCAGCAAACTGTTTTTTCATGGGGTTTTCCCTGTCAGATTTTCTAGGATAGAGAAAATACCAGGCTTGCAGGACTGCTAGGCAGAGTTCAGTTTGTTTTCTAAAAGCATCCACAAAATCCCTTTGAAGTATGTAATTTTATTGCTTATACTCACAAAATCCTGTCTTTCGTGATTCTAATACAAATGCCTAATTATGGTATTTTTAAGAAAAAAACCCAAAACAAACCAACCAACCAAACAAAAACCAAAAAACCCACCACTTATGTAAAAGCCTGGCTCCTTATCTCCATTGCTCGGCTTCCTGTAATTTAGTAACACAGAAACTGCAGTTTCAGTGCTGGAGGTGGAGAAGAGAGTAAAACGGGAGCACTTGAATTTTTTTTTTTTACACAAGCAGTGATTACAGCGCGACTTTTTTCAGTGCTGGAGCTCTCTCTTCAGAGTGTAATTAGGAACACATTGATTCTTATTGCAGCTGGCAGCTGCTCGCTATTGCCTTTTTCAGCTTATGACCCCCATAGTCCCGCTGACCTTTCCTGGGGTTAGTCGTAGGCCCTTTTCATTGTGATGGGCTAGAAGTGGCTCATGTGGAGTTGATTATTTCCTTGCTTGTCTGGCCTTTTTGGTGCCATAACTCCAAGTCACTTCCATTTTCTTCCCCTGCTTTTGGCTGACCACAGTGAAAGGAAATGCTTTTGCTGGCGACAGGATCGGTTTGCACGCTTGACTGACTCGATTGAGACCCTGAAAAGGGGGGAGGGGGAGGGTAATGAACACTGTAGGTGCTGCATTTGCTTTTTAAAGGTTGATGTTAATGATTGAGTGGTCATTAAGCATTCATAAAAATGAGGCTTCAGCAGGCTTGGTTGCCTTTTAGCAATCTCAAACCCGTATGTTGGTGTTAAAAAATCTGTCCGCCGCATCCTTAGTGTATGGCTGCCGTGTCTTTAGGCACGGTACGTATGAGTTATGTGGTATGTGGGTGAATGCGCCGGTGTCAGTTGCTCGGCACTACTTTGGGGCTTTTCCCAGCTACCAAAAGACCCAGGAATAAACCTCGGAGGTTAGTCCTTAAGCCGACGGGCAGACTGTCGGTTGCTACTGGGCTTCTAACCCGCTCCTCCCCAGCACAAAAAGCTAATGAAGTATATATGCCAGCTGTTACACTCATTTTGCCAGACCCCAGGAGGACAGCATGAAGACAGTCAGTGATCAAAGGCTTTGGAGATCACTGAGGAGCCGAGCTGCAGGAATGTCTGATTGCTTTCTCTTGGAATGCCACAGGCTTCAATACTTTTTTTTTTTTTAAGGTGTCTTGGTGCGAGATTTAATGATCTAACTCGGCTTGCTTGCACTAAAGGCACAGTGTTTTAGTTGATTCTGGGGGTTTTGTTTACTTTAAGTTTAGGCGCTTTGAAAATCTGCGATTTTTGCTGTACTGACAGAAACAATCTTGGGGAGCAAGTTAAAAGGAGATTTTTCTTGGTAATTCTGTAATAAATGACCTAGGAAAAAAAAACCCTTGCTGTGCTTTAGGTGTTAAATCATATGTCGTATTATAAAGTGAGGTTGGATTAATTGATTTTTTGAGTTGCTGCTGTTCAGAAGAAACACGAAATCTTTTGTATCCAAAGCTGGTTTACTCTAGGTGAAAACTGTTGTCACATCTGCAGCTGGTGGGCAGTGCTGCCCCTGAAGCAGCAGCTCTGTCACTTTTTCCTAGGGCTTCTTAGAGAAGGCCATCAGCTCCTGGAGGTGGAGTGGGCAACCTGAATAACTCCTTCTGTTCCCAAGCATGCCGTTTCCTTCCTCCTCCTCCTCCTTCCCCGGTTTGCTCCGGCACTTGTAGGACCCGGTGCATTTGGCTAGCAAAGAAACCCTTTCCTCCTTTAGCTTCAGCATGCTGAATTGGCTCACTGAAGGTCAGAGTTTTGGAGGGGGGTGATGGAGCAGGAGTAGGGTAGCGGTTAGATTGAGGTGGAGTGGTGGCTAAATAGCTCTGGTGGCTGCTCAGTGCTGGGAAGGGAGGTTCTGGGCTTGTCCTGCCAGCTGGTCTGAGATGGCAGGAAGATGATTCAGGGAGCTAAACCAGAAGGAACAAAACCTGTCAGAAAAGGAGAAAAAAGTGGGTATGAGATAATGTTCTTCTTAGTACTGACTCTGCCCTCAGTTGCAAGGGTGGAGATGAGAAGTTCATGGTCTGATAAATAAGCAGGGCAGGTTCTTGGCTGTGCTTTGAAGGACACTGGATCCTCTGGGGCTGGGCACCATATGAATGCATGGCAAGCAGCATTTTGTCATCTTTTAGAGTGTAAAACCTTTTTTGGGGGGCAAGCAAGTAGGTAGGAGTGAGTTACTGTGGAGGTGATAGGTTAAGTTAGTTACACTGAACGGACCAGGCATGTGGATCTGCGTTGAAGATGGCTGGTTTCCGGAGAATCAGTGACAGGCATGAAGCTTTGGGAAGAGAGGCAAGGGCTGCTGCTAGGGCTGTGTTGAGTCTGTCCGGATCAGAGATGAGAAGCCCGCTTGGCCCGTCTGGTGCGTTTATCTTCCAGTCTCAGCCCATTTGGACTTTTCGGTAAGTCCATGTGCCGAGGCTGGCTCTCAGGCCTGTGCTGGCCCATGTCCATCCCTGTGAGGTCTTCAGGCCTCAACCACCAGGTGATGGTGTGCAATCTGCCCTGCAGAACCTAGCCGGCACGTGCTGGGGCTGATGTGAGAGCCTGGCAGTGGTGACAGCCCTGCTCCTGCACTGGGAAACCTCTCTGGTGCTCCTAAAGGGACTAATTAAAATGTGCCCTTCCCCTCTGTTTGGAGATGGCATCCCGAAGGTCACAGGGCTGAAACTGCGAGCTGATGGACGGGCGCATGCCTGTCCCCATGGCAGTTTGGCGAGGTGTCCTTTTTAAAAAGTGTCTGTGACAGAGGAGGCTCACGACCAGAACTGTATCGTCTTCAGAAGTGCTCCATCTTATTAACTGCCTCCAAGAGTACCAGGTACATGTTCCTGGATGCCCCTGCGTGTGCACTATGCTTCTGAGGGGTGGGCGTCCAATTGGAATGGTTGGGTCGACTCCTCCTCATGACACAAGTCCGTTATCTTCCTTGTTTTCCTTGGTCTGTGAGCAACAAGTTACTGTAGAGCTGACAAGGAGCTCAAGTGCTGGATGAAGATATTTGGAAGATTACTATAGATGAAGATGTCTTGGTGGAAGTAGGAAAAATACAGGCCTTTGCCATGCTGTGGTTTTCTCGTATGCTGCACTGATGGTCTGGAGAAATTGCTGGTGAAACTGGAAAGGACTTGATCCTTGAAAACCGTACCCATCTCTGTTCAACCTTGAATATTATTTTTATTTATATGATTAACTCCTGTTACCACTGTTTTAGTTTAAAAGGCTCAGAAATACCCCTTTTCTCAGTGACACCTCTTACTTCAAAATAACTTTGACTATTTGATCCACCAGTGATGGAGATTCATTCTCTCAAGCGTGGAATAGTGAACAGTGGGCAGAGTTGTTCCCGGGTGAGCTCATCTTGGAATTTGAGACACTGAAATGGAGCCACATCTAAGCAAAGTGCTCCTCTTTCTGTGCCCAGTAGGTCCCCAATGACTGGTACTTGCCATCAAAATTGGAGTTTAGGGTTCCTGAAATGATGACAAAGGGGAAGAGCCCCGTTTTTCCATCTTTAAGGGCTTTTAAGACTCAGATATGTATTAATACAATATTAGAGGCAAGGTTTCTCTGCTGGGTTTCTAAAGACCCCAAAACTACAAGCTGTGGTCTTGCCCTCTTCTCTATACTTAGTAAGGGGCTTCTATAGTGACATCATCTGCAAAAGAAAAAGAAAGAAGCAAATATTTTTGGGTTGTGTATCGCATGTTGGATCTCATCTTCCTCTTGCGTTCCTTTACCAGTGAATAGGAGGTTTCTGCAGTTCCTTCAAAAGTGGGTCTTAAACTTTCCTTGGATGCCCGAGTATTGTTGCTGAACAATGCTACTCCAACTAAAGTGAATATTTTTCCTTTTTTTCCCTCCAGTTAAAGAACTTTGGTCTTTGTGGCTTGCTTTGTGTACTCACTGCTTTACAGTTGATCTTACCACTCCGCAAGCCTGCGAAAGCCAAACTGGTAGGTCAAAAGAGGAGTAGCTGTTGACACTGGCAGCTAGGAACATGTAAAGAGAAAGATAAACAGAGGGAAATCAGAGACTGGATAAAGTAGATCTCCGAAGATAAAGTTTAGTTAAAGATAATGAGCTGGCCTTGTTTGAAAAGACAGCTGCAAAATAACCCAGTAGCTCCATGTGCTGGGGTTAAAGTTGACCTAGAATATACGTTTCATTGCTTTTCATAAATAAATAGTCAAGGGAAGATTTGGCAAAAAGCAACATTGCCCCCCACCCCTCTTCAGCAAAGTGTTTGATGTTAACAAGTTCTTTGGGTGTTTACTTTGTCCTCTGCGCTTGCTGGTGGAGCGGCTCTCCTGCCCTTGAACTGAGTGAGAATTCAAATAAACCAAGATGCTTTCTGCGCAGCCGGTCTATTCTGCCATCTGTGTCTTACCAAAACAGCCCCGGCTGTTGTTGGGGAACCAGCCTGGTCTGCAGGATTACTGGGTCTTCTGAACAGCTGAAATAAATTTGCCGGATCAGATAAAACTGCCCAGGAACGGGAGCAGAACTTGACAGCGTTTCTTTCAGCCTTCTCAAGCTGTCATTATAAGCCTGGAGTGCAGTGTGTGGGAAGAAGTAGCAGTAAGCAAATAGCTCTATAAAATCTAGAGTGATTCTTTTATTATTATTGGAGTCTTTTCCTGATGCTTATTTTGCATATATATTTTACAGTGATGTTCCAATGATAAATACTGTTATTTTTAAATAAGCCATGGGAATAATTTTGCTGTTGATATTTGGATCCGCCTTCTTAGAAAGCAAATGGCTCTGTAAGCACTCAATAAACTGGGACTTAGTTCTATCAAGCATATGTATTGTTGCACTTGTTTCTGCACACTGGCAGTAAAACTCCTAGTTATTGTATGTGTGTTAGATTCATGTTTATATACACGTCTGATATATGAGATGTTTAAAATATATGTTGAGTGTTATCAGCAGCGAAATTGTATGGCTGGGCTGATAAATGAAGTAACTGTGCTAAATGAACTCAAATCTTATTCATCATAATATTACGCAAGGCAAATAGAAAATTCAAGTGAATGACAGTGCAGGTTATTTTATTTATTTTTTTTCTTTGAGAAGAGAGTATTTGATGGAGACTGAGTGTCAGAAACACTGTTTCTGAGGCTCGCCTTGTGCAAGTTAGGTTGCTGGTTTAGTGACTCTGTATTTTGCTGGTTTCATGATTTAGTTTGTATTTTTTGGTGATGAAAGTGAGATCTTATATAACTGAATGGTCAGGTGTGATATGGCCAAGGAAAGAACTGTCCTCGTGTAGAAGCAGCTGTGTAGATAAAAGCATACATAACGGGTGCCCCAGAAGTATATATGAGAAAGCAGTATTGATTTGGGAATATAAATGAGAGCCAAAGTTAACGTTGGTGATTTTTTTTTTTTAGTAGACATTCACCATCCTTTGACTGTAAAGCACACTAGAAGGAGCAAGCAGATGACATGTCTCAGTAAGCAGGCTTAGAGCAATTACAAGCAGTAGCTGCATCGCAGCATGCAGATTCATAAAAACTTGTAAAACAAGTGTAGCTTGGTGATAGATGGTCAAATGATTATTGTTTGCAAACAATATTATCTCCAATAGATAAGCTGTTTACTTTGGACTTCAATTCTTCTGGTTGGAAGGTCTAATTTGTCAAGGCAGTATGGTTCAGCGCAGATGCCTCATACCCCAGCTGTGGAAAAATCTTAAGAATAGGACTTGGAAACATAGTTAAGTTCAACTTCGAACTCATTTTTACAGATGGTTTCTATATTGCAAAGAATATTGGCTGTTTCCTGGTTGCACTTTTTTTTTTTTTAAACCCCAAACACTTTGTTGCAAGAGAGTTAAAAGACTAACTCCTGAAACTTACAGTAGACATCTGTTTGTTTGTTTTTGTAGCTGTTTTGGTGCTTCATCTTAGTCTGGAGCTTGGTGCTTTCAACTTCTGTAATCTGGCGCTATGCATCCGGATCCTGGACGCTTACAGGCACTGCTCTTCATCGCTGCCACAGGTCTCATCTCTGCCACGAGTTCAGGTAAGGCCTTCCCACATGAGCCAAGATGACTTGCTCGGAGGTTTTGAAGGTTTAGCCCGTACTTTTGAATGAACAATGATTCGGAGGGTGTTTCAAAGTGGTTTAATGCATGTTATCGATAATCTGCTTTTAAGGAAGCATGGATAGCACTTAAACTCAGTCTTAAGATGAACATAAGACTTTGCTTTTGAAAACCTGGCTCAAAACAAGTGCTTGAATGTGGAAGACTCTGTTACATAGGTTTGTTCTTTGGGATCTCCGTGGACTTAGCTGGATGCCGATTTTGCTGCGTACAGTGCATCTTGTGATCCCGTGGGGTTGGGAGGGGTTTGAAATTTGCAGGGCGAAAGGGGAATTGGATCTTTGAAACATGAACGCTGATGCGTGGCTGCAGTTGGAACAGCTCTTACGTTAAAAAAAGAAGAGGGATGGTTTTAATTGACACATATGCTCTGTGTAGTCAGCTTGTCTTAACGTAACCACACAAAAAAGAAGCTTTTACTACTTTTAGCACTTCATAGCCAATCGTTATAAGCAAATGGGATAAATTTTATTTTTCAAGCAGTCATAGGAGATAAATTCCAGCTTGCAGGGTCACTGCTACCAATTTTGACTTTTACGCTGAGCAGAAAGTGTTGGTGTCATAAGCAAGGGCAGGGGTGAAGATGAAAGTAACAGTGCAATTTCATAGCAAACTAAAAAGGTCATTGCTTTTCTCTTATCCCTGGAAATTCAAACTGAACTAATAGGAAAAACAGTTTTATAATTAAAAGCTAAAAATGGACATCTGGAGTCCTGTGAAATGCTTGGATACCATTTTTATGGATTTCATCTTTTTTGTTAAGTGAAGCCACACTTTAATTTCCAGTTTTATTTTATGTTTATGCAGATAGTTTATGGTTCTGTTAAAAATGCACAGTTTCTCATCTGAAACTCATAAACAGAGCTTGGATGGACTGACTTGAGAAGAAAAGCATGAGCTGAGGGCCCCACCTACAAGATGACTGTCTCTTATTTGGATGTCATTTAATATCGTCTTGACCCATACTATCTGGAATTCCTTAGCTCATTTATAAACTAGGAATTTTTTTCCCCTGCCACTGTGTTTATTTTAATATTTTTTTCTCCCGTATTTCTAACCAAATAGGAATTACCAGTGTTAACTGCCTTTTGCTTGCTCCCTTTGTACAAAATCTTCAGCAGAGAATTCCGTAGAAAACAAATGGTAATAATTCCCAGTGTTTCATTGGCCAGGATAGGAAAAAGTTTCCTCCAACAAGCAGGAATTTTCTTCTGGCAAATAAATAGATTCTCATAACCAAGTTTTGTGGAACTGAACCTTTTATTTATTAGCAGCTTTTCCTGTTTCTGTTCATCTTTACTCAGTAAAGATAATGGATGCCCAATTCATCATTCTCGTCTGATGAAGTCCATGTATTTGGAATTAACAAGAGCCTTTGCTGTTCATCCAGCTTTTTTTTATCCTGCTATTTTTAATTAGTTCTGCAGACTCAGAGACGGTTCTGCACAAATACCTGGCAGGCTGCTACCATTTCTAAAATTTTACAAGTCACGTCCGGGCCCACTTCATATGGGACAGATCAGCTACAGCTGCGTGTTCCTGTACTCCATCTATTCAGGTGGCGGGTGCTGTTTCACTCTGAATCAATCCAGTGGGATTGCAGTTTTTGCTGGCCCTAGAAAGCATGATGTCTTCGCCTTGTATACACTTGGGGAAGTATCTCATCCTTCCTGTACACTGAACCTACGTTTGTTTAATTGCTGTTACCTTCTTCATGGGGTTTGAATCTTGACGTTTTCCCTGGTGTTTGAGAGAGAGCAGGAATCTGTTGTGAGTTCCTCTTGCAGAGGAAAAGGTGATGCCTGCTAGAGTATTACTAGCAACTTGGAGTTGAGAGACCCTTTATTTGTCCGTGTTTGATCCGAATAGTCTGTTCGCAATATTTGACCTTGTGATGAAAGAAGTTTGCCAGGTCTGTGAACAGTGGCAGGAGCCTTGGGAGAGAGCATTGCTATAATACAGATCGCGGTCAGTCTTTCGTACCAGTCAATGCATCATCAACCTTATCACTTGTGTTCATGCAAAATGCTGTCCACTAACTGAATATATTTTTTTTTCTTTTAGATTTAACTCCCCGTTTTATTTCTGAGCCCATGTCTACTGTCCAGAAGTCTGGTGGACCTGTACAACTCCAGTGTTCTGCCGAGCCCTCCACGGCTCACCTTTCTTGGCGGTTTAATGGGGAGCCTCTGGACAGCAAGGTGGGAGAAGTGGAAATCCAGTCAGGATCTCTGACAATCATCTCCCTCAGCCTGTCAACGTCTGGTCACTATCAGTGTGTTGCTAACAGCAGTGTGGGTGCTGTTCTGAGCAGGCCTGCAATGGTATCGATGGGAAGTAAGTTAATTTTTCTTTCTATTCCTCACTCCTTGCAAGTTATATAGATCTCAACTGGTTTGTATAGCTTGTTTTTCTTTGACTTTTAGAAAACACCTAGTTTCAAGGTGGGGTTTTTTTCCCCCTCAGCCAGTACCTAGTATATATTGATTATACAGTTTTCACCAATTTTATTTTTTTTCCCCCTGTGTCCTCCGGGACCTGTCAGGTGATGCAGCCCTGGAACAGATTCCCCAGAGTTTCTGAATCCCCATCCTTGGAGGCTTTTAAAGACTCAACTAGACAAAACCACATCTGGTTTATTTAGTGGTGGTGATAGCCTCATTTTGAGCTGTAGGACCTCAAGAGTCCTCTCCAGCAAATACAAATATTATTCAGTGAAATAACATTCATTTCAATGAATTGACCTCAAAAGTGCAAGGCTCCCAAAAGCTGCTCTTCAAAATGATCTTGAAAGAGCAACTGAGCTGCCATGCCATTGCAGAAGCGTGCTTGAGAGTTGATTAGAAGAGAAATGAGTGGTATTTGTTGCCTGGAAAATAAGTGGGAGCTGCAAATTTTCCTTTTCACTTATTTCATTTCATGTGGTCAAAACTATCTAGATGTTCTTCAGGTAGGCACAGTCTTCTGTCCTTTTAGGTACAGTTTCCCTTTTCTCGGTGGCACTGGTTCTTCTGATCAGTCTTTGCCTTAGTGCTTAGATCAATTACTGTAAAGTATTTGATCTTAAAGGACTTTCAAAGAGGAAGGGCAATGTTTTCCACATGGAAAGGACAATGTGGTGCTGAGAATGGGAATATAATATTCCTTCGTGAGCATGATTTGTCTGCTTGGGATCGCGGTGCTGTCTGAATCAGGCCTTTGTCAAGCAGGATTTGAGTGATTTCTCTGTAAGGGTACCTCATCTATGGAGCATGTCCAAAATCCTCCTGGGAGGAAAATTTCTTATAAGTGAGAGAAGTAAGTGTTTTGGTAAAGTACTGACCCATAGCAAGACCCTCTCAAGAGAGCTATAAGGGTGGGTAACATAGAAAAACTTCACAACCTAGAAGATGCTTTGAACATGAAGGGAGTAGAAGAGCAGCTTTCACACTTCTCTCCTCCTTTTGAGATTTTAGTAGAAAATGAGAAGGTGCTGTTAGCTGTTGAAGCTCCCTGCTTGCCTCATTGCTCATGGCAATGAGTGGGAGGCGCTGCTATACTCAGTGTTGTGTTAATTATAATCACAGAAAGACAGTTTAATGTTTCTTATGGACAGGCTTCCTGCTGTTAGTGTAAATTGTCTTCTGTAGTGCCTTCAGAGCCCATGAGTATTACTGCAGTCTTTCAGATATCTCTGCTTGCTTTTCCTGGAGCAGTTGAGGGAACGTAGTGGCTGTTTTTTCTTTCCTCACTATTTCCATGTAAAAGCTGGCCCTTCCTGTAGTAAGGAAGCATATGTACACAGGAGGGTTTATGTTGTAACGGACTACAGAAAAGGCCATGTCTATCGATATGAATGTCCAAATGCTGCACCAGAGAAGATAATCAGCTTGAAACCAGCTATGTTTTAAACACAAATACTGAGCTTACTGCCCTTCCTATTTCCCAAGCCGTGGCTGCTCTTAATTACCAATTCTTTTCTAGGTTTAGCTAATTTTGATATGTCAGTGAAACCTGCCATTACAGCAGAGGAAGGAGGTACAGCTTTCATTGGATGCAAGGTGCCAGAAAGCAACCCTAAAGCACAGGTTCGCTTTCAAGTGCGGGGAAAATGGCTGGAGCAATCAACAGGTGAGATGTTTTATGCCCCTGGTCAGCAACATAAATATCCCACAAAAGCTCGCCTGGATTTTTTTCTTAGAACTTAAAGAAAAAAAAACTCCAGAAACTTGCAGAACTTCCTGTGCAAATAACTTTAGATAAAGCTACCTTTGTAAATTAATATCTTTTGCGTGGCAGCATGATTTCTTTGTGATCCTACATTTAGAATAGATTGATATATCTGAGAAGTGATGTAAAATTTTTTTTTTATAAAAAGAAGCCTTTTTTTGAAACCAAGTTAAATATAATAATCTTTTTTCCTTCCCTACTTGTTTAGACAACTACCTAATTCTTCCATCTGGAAACCTGCAGATTTTGAATGTATCTTTAGAAGACAAAGGATCCTACAAATGTGCAGTGTACAACCCAGTTACTCACGATCTCAGAATAGAACTCACTGGACGTAAGCTCATAGTCACACGTGAGTATTTGGTTCAGCTTTCCAGAATAAATACATCTCAAACCAAATAAATATCACCCCTAAGATTTTTAGCATGGGCATATCAGCCTAAATATCCACTGGTCTTAAATACCATGTTATGTAAAATCTGTCCTGCGTTATTTACCCGTTCAATTCTTATTTCCCCTTACTGTAGAGGAGCAGCATGGCTGCTTCTCAAATCCCAAGAGGACAGAGCACATAGCCCTTGAAGAGGGGATACTGCTAATACTCTAGTCACCAAACTGATTTCAGAGCAAGACTTCTGGAAGAAAGTGTTACAGCATCATGCTTAGTCGCAAGTATAAGTAGCTGTGTTTGAAAAATATGGCAAACTTCAGGACTGGAGGATCGGATGGGAGAATGCAGTTTAAAAGAGTAGTTAGTGATAAGTCTTGTCTCCTTTCTTCCAGGCTCTTCCTCAGGTGGCTTCCGCATACTTCACCCCCTCGCACCACAGAGCCTGGCAGTGCCCCGGCACAGCTCTCTGATGCTAGAATGTGTCGTCAGTGGGTTGCCTCCAGCCTCCATCCGCTGGGTTAAAGACGGCCGGGATGCACTGAGAAAAGGCAGGTGGAAACTGCTGCACTCCCATCTGGTGACGGACAGGCTTGAGGCATCGGACTCTGGGAATTACTCCTGCGTGGTGGGAAACGAATTTGGAGTAATGAAATACGTTAACTATTCGCTTACTATACTTGGTAAGAAAGAAAAGAAATTTTCATGTCCAGGCAATGAATGTTTTGGTTGTATACTTGCTGGTTTTGGCATCTGGTTACAAATAGCCTAACATTTTTTCTCAACCTAAAAAGAACCTATTAAAATAAAGAATAAAGATATGTTCATAATGATCATATCTCATCATCTCTCCCAAGTTAAAATCCATAACTATTTATTTCTTCAAATCCTTCGCAGTCTGAAATAATTAAACAGTAAAGGACAACAAACTCCAGGGGAAGAACTGATGGATTTATTTTTCTGCAGAGTGCCAAGTGTATATGGGATACAGTGTCAATAATGTACCAGGGATCAGATGTTTCTCTTCTGAGGTTATATATAAGCAACAAGCTGGCAAGGGGAGGTGATATGTTTGGATGAGGACAAAAACAAAAGCAAAAGAAATATACTTGGCCTCTTCTGTGTGGCTGCAAGTTGTTCCTAATCTCCCCTTTCCTTTGTAGCAGATTTTCCTGTTGCTTGAGGTTTTTGCCTCCATGACTGTTTTTGTTTGGTTTTTGAAATGTATACATTAGAGTAATTAAAAAAACATGTTGACACACAATACACCTTTTATTATGGGATGTCACTAAAGAATTATTTTGAAAATACAGGTGTTTTATTTACAGTATTAATGCAAATGTGACTTTGGAATAGAAGGGAGAGACCATTAAAATAAGCAAGTGTGTGGGAAACACAGCTTTAGGCTGCGTAGAACTAGAAGTACGCGGTGCTTGCTTGGTCTTTGTACACAATAAGTTTGTGTAACGTTTCGTGGTATTTTTTTCAGGACTTAGGCTAAGATCAACATACAGTGGTTTATGTAAAATTATTTCCCTTTATAGAACCTGCCTCGATCTCTAAGGGACTGCAAGATGAAACCGTGGCCGCTGGAGCGACCGTGCATTTCTGGTGTGACGTCCACGGAAGCCCTGCTCCGACCCTCGCCTGGCTCCACAATGCAGCTCCCCTCCGTCTGTCTCCACGACATCTGCCAAAAGGAAACCGTCTGCGGATCCGAGGTGTCACCCAAGACGACTCCGGCTTGTACCAGTGTGTAGCAAACAATGGGGTTGGATTTGTGCAGTCCACTGGGAGACTTCGTGTCCAGCTGGGTAGGAGCACTTGCAGCCCTCAAAAACACAAATTAAGCATTTGTACTTCAAGCTTTAATCTGTTTTTTTTCCTTAGACTATGTATCAATTTGCTTCTGACCACTGTTTTTAGCAAACCTTATAAAGAAGGTGCTTTCGGTTGAGTATTAAAGAGATGTAGGTATTTCTGAGGTGGCGTGGTTACCTGATACTTAAAACCTAGATTACCAGCTGCAATTAAATCAGCTTGTGATTGAATTTGACACGGTTTATTTTTAAATAGAATCGGGGTCTTGTTGTGCTGGATGAACTGGTATTCTTAGCAGTATTGGCCAATGATTAATTGTGCCTGTTCCGTATACTTAAGTTTACAAAATGATCATCAGATTTGGGATTAATGCACACTTCCCCTGTATCAGATTAGCAGGTACCAGTAGTCTTTCTGATCACTTTCCAATCTAAGATACTTTCTGATACCCAGAGAACTTGATTTCTGCTAGTACAAGGATGTTGGCAAGACTGTTGCTGTTCCTGTTCTCTCCCTGTCATGTGTAGTTGAAGCTTTTGACCTTCTCTGTAGCTATTAAGATTGATGTGAGCTGCGTGGAGGCTGGTTGAGCAGATGTTTTGTGACCTTCTTGTCTGCAGAGTAGACTAAGCCAGTTGCCTGCACTGTGTTCCTCGCTGACAGTCAAGTCTTGGTTACTTAGAAAATTTCAAGTGTGGTTTGAGTGCAGTTTTCTATCAGCCTTCTCTAAGCACAAGTTTCAGCTGAACTCTTCAGTCTGGAGAGGCTGCCTAGAGAAGAAATAACTGTTAAAATGGCTAAAAAGCGTGCGTGACTTTTTAAATTGTATTGACTCACTTTGGCATTAAGCATCATATTTCTTAGCCAAATTCATTCTTTGGGTTTCCCTGCCCCCAGCCCCACCCAGGCAAAGGCTCTAGGTCAGTTATAGTCTCTCCACCAGCCAGCATCATCACTGTGATAGATGGTGGGGACACAACACTGTCTTGCAATGCCACTGGCCTACATGTTCCTGTGATCCATCGGTATGACAGCAGAGGACTTATGACCAGCCACCCTTCCCACGTGCTTCATTCAAAACCACAGAAACCTCCTCAAGCAATGCTGGGCAGCGCCGTTGCGGAGCCCACCTACTTCTCCATGTCTCAAGTGGGCTCAAGCTCCTTGCACATTAGGAACGTGATGCCTGAGCATGCTGGGCAGTACACGTGCGAAGCCATCAGCGAGCACAGCTCCATGGTGTCAAAAGCCTTACTTACAGTTGGTAAGCTTGAAGCAGAAAATTGCACAGTCAGCTCCTTGATTTAGGTGAGAAATGCCTCAAAATAAGGAACTAACGGCAGATATGTAGTGTAGGTATCCTGGGGAAATGGAGCAGAGGAGTCTAAGATGTCTTTGTGGAGCAGTTCCTCTCTTCCACCTTAGGCAAAGTAGAAATGGCTGTGTGTATTGCGTGGACTTAGTTTTATCACAGATAAGAATCCTATCCAAGGGTGGGGTGTTTTTTTAATTTCTTGAATTTGCTACTAGGAAAAGACAGTCCTTATACTAAAGGCAATATGTGAAAGAGATATTTCGTTTCTTCACATTGGAATATTGTGTGACATTAGTAACAGGTTTAAGCTCTCCTAAGTTCCCTTCACAAGAACTAAGATCCAGAGTTTTAGTTACATGAAGTGACTTAAGTTTCTCAGCTCTTTCAGCATCTTGCCTTAGTAAATTTAGCTGAATGCTAGCGGGATTTAAGGCCAGTGGAATTTAGTAAGTGGCCCCATATTTAAAGTTCTTCATTACCACCAGTTAGAGTTTAAAACTCATGTAAATAATTTGAAAAGATGCTTAAAGGTTCAGTTAGAGGAAGAAAGAAAGAAGAAACCTCAAGAAAGTGATCCCGAAGTGTAGTTTTACAAGTAAATTATTGTTGGACTTTGAGTGGAAACACAAAACTAAATATCATCGCAGAATTCAGTCTGTGTCAGACAGAAAAATCCCACTGCTTTGCCTCAGAATTTTATGGCAGTAAGTTCAATTTTAATGTTTTGTTTATTAACTTTTATCGGTTTCTAATATGTTGTACTAGCTGCTGATTATGGTGCAGAGGGTGGTTAAGGCATTTGGTTTTGATATAAAAGTTCTTAAGTAGTTTCTGGGAGCTGTTAGGGTTTTAGAACAGTTCCCAACTGTGCCAAAAGACATGCTCAAACGTTTAGATGTTTTAATGAAGAATTCGTGCCAGGTAACACTTCTGAAGCACCTGAATGACTTAGGCTGTGATTCCAGTGCATTTCTTTGGTAGTGGGATCAACTTAAGCAGCTCTCGGCCTCAGCAGCTTGTTCCCGTCATTTACCTTGTGCAAGCACACAGTAAGAGAGCTTATTTGGCTGAAAAATGTATCTTTTTTTTTTTCTTTCTTTCTGCTGGATCTGTTCCATGACATGATTCATTGCATGGTCTTACAAGCGGGCTGGGCAACTTAAGCTACCATCATAGTGAGAAACCACCAAAATGTAAAGTGATAGCCTTAGGATCATATACCCATGGTGCTTATTTTAAGTCTTTTTTAGACAGTCATGGTGTTTGCCTGCATGGCAGTAGCTTCCCAGAGCTACTAAACACAGGGTTAATTCTCCAGAATAACTTCATCTAATGGAAATGAAGGAGAAAAACACACTCCAGGAAGCCTGAGCTAGCAGGTTAGTATAAAACAGAAGAAGAGTAGGATTCATTGTAGGTAAGTAAGGGGATACAGTGGAGAGCAGGCTGAAGCTGTCTTTTATAGAAGCCAAGCACCTCTGAGAAGTCTTTAGGTGATTTGAAAGACTTGCCAGGTGTGGGTGACTTCAGTGATCTGCAGTGTTCAGATTTTCAGAGTGCTTTCCCAGCCTGTGCTAAGGTACTTAAGAGAGCTCATAAGGAGGGAGGATCCTCCGGTTGTTGAAGAAGTGGGGAAGCAATGCCTGGGAATACAATCTGTTTGCACAGCAGAGACAAAATACAAAGGTTGCTCTGCTGCCATGCAAACCCAGGGCATGCCAGTGGGTTGAAATCTGCTTGCACGTTTGCACCCCTGTTTCAGGAAGGGTCTAGAAGAACAAGAAAAGGTGCTGTGAAATGCAACAGGCAGGTTCGTAGTGTGGAACAGATTCTGTGGGAGGAGAGGCTGAAATGGTGAGGGCTCTTTACCTTCAAAATGCGGCCACCGAAGGGGAGACACAATAGCGACCTGTAAAATTCTGGGTATTGTGGAGGATGCGAGTAAAAACTATGAATATGTTCTTTTAACGCCTGAATTTGGGACGTTTGGTCCTTCTCTGGTGGTTGTCATCAGAAGCAGGATTTTGGGTGCGTACAGCCTTTGATCTGACCCAACTCGGTGCTGCTCACGGTTCACAGTGGGGCTGGGAAGCCGAGGAAGAAGAGTAAGTCTCAGTGGCTATAGGGAAAGGGATGGCACTAAGAGCAACAGCCAAAAATGTTGCATAATGACACAGCCGCAAAGAGAAGTCTGATGTGCTGGTTTATATGGGTAGCAATTATGCCAGAAACTTAGAAAAAGAGCTTAGATCCGAATTGCTTAATGGAAATTGTTACCCAAGGGTTGTTTTCCAAAGCAAAAATACAAGCTACTTGTCAGTTGTTGACGACTCCCCTCTCGCAGCAATAAACACAGCAATGACTGCAGGTCTCCTGTCACCAGCCTAAACCACAACTAATTCTCCACATGCAAGAGTCCGTTTCCCCCATGCCAGCAGGCGTCAAACCCTGCTGTGCCCACCCACAAGTCCTCCGAGTCCACCACGATGCAGTGGGCCTTCTGCCTCCTCAAGTGAATACGGCATTTGTTTCCAATATTAACGTGCGGCGGTGCATCCCTTTCCCACTGCTTTGCTGACAGTAGTAGATACCCTTTCGCTTGGAGATTGTTCTGGGGGCGTCTGACATTTTTAAGCAAACTCCATCTGGCTTCGGGGACGTCTCCTCTCCACGTTGTTCCCTTCTTCAGTCTCCAAACTTTGTGGCATTGCTAAATAAATAGGAAGAAACAAACAAGGAATGCTTGCTGAGAGTGTGTCTTCAATTTGAAAAGAGAACTTTCCTTCCCTTCCCTTCCCAGCTTTTTAAAAAGTGGCCAAAAATAGCAGCCACACTTGCTGCTGGTATTTTAATGGAGGTTTGGAGGAATCTGAGTCAGCCAGGCTAACACTGCCTAGGCTTTACATTACCAAGGAATTTGTTTGTTTTGTAAACCAAGTTCCCTTCATTCCCTTCCCCTTCCAGACCCCAGCATGTAACATAAACCTACACAAATCTGAAAGGACGGACAGGGCTAAGAACATCTGGCAGTCCCGGCACTGCAGCGTGCAACCTTGAGGAGCTGCGCTGGTTCCCAAACGTTCTCGTTTTAAGCACTGACGTTTACTTGTCCTGGATAATCTCAGTTGTCCAACCTGCCACCCCTTTCCTGCCTGGAATGCTGACAAGCCCTGCATCGGCTAAACAGTGGGGTTTTTTTTGTCTTGCAGCCTCTTTCAAACTACTGATATTATATGTATTTTTATATATATAATATATATATATTTTTTTCATACCAGGCAAAGTAAATAGGATGGAGGAGGCTGGAGCAGGATTTCTAGAAATGTGTTGGTATTTTAAATTGCATGTTAGATCTGTAAACTGAGTTTATTCTCAGCATAAATTTTCAAATGAAGTAGTTGAGTCGTGCAACTTTCAAAGCTGATCAAAATTACAGCTAAAACCTCAGAAACTGAGGTAGGAGAATGTCCTCTTGTGTGCACGCCAGTTCAGGCCATGAAAAGTTCCTTGTACAACTGTGATTAATTTAAAATTACTCCGTTTGTGTCACAAGTGTAGCTTTTTTTTTCTTTTAACATTCATTGCCACTACTTCACTTATTGGAGGTACTAGTCAAACTGTGCCTGCAGATGTTGCGTTTCAGGTTTTCTGTCTTTGCTACTGTGGAAAAAGAAAAAACCAAAATCCAAACAAACCAAAAACCACTGTTCTTCCCTGAAAAAATAGCCAGCGTGCAAGGGTGCAGCTTAGCACCAGGCTCAGGTCTGCGCGGGCATCTCTTGCACTGGCTTTTTGTAGCAGGGCCTGTTTAGAAATGATGCTCTTAAATGATGTAGTGTCACCTCTGCATGGGGCAAACGTACATCGTCTTGAAGATGTAACCAGACTCCTCCCTTTACAGTTCCTTTAGAAACTGGCATGAAAGCAGAAGAAATGGCTCCTGTGGAGGTTGCCCAGAGCGATGAAAGCAATGGTGATTTTGGTGCAGAAACAGTGTTTTCAAGCTCGCCTCCAACAAAGTTGCATTTGGATGCAGCTGCCACGGAAAAAGCCTCGAGTGCTGCCGCTCCCCCTGAAGCCCCCATCATCCTCAGCCCCCCGCAGACGCTGAAGCCGGACATGTACAACCTGGTGTGGCGTTCCGGGAGGGATGGGGGCTTGCCCATCAATGCCTATTTTGTGAAATACCGCAAGGTAATGTTTCTCTGTAGTGTTGAAGCGGTGCACTGTAGCAGATGCGTTTCATTGTTTTAGGTTTCTCAAGGAACCAGTAATTGTTGCAGTGCTGGTGTTAACAAGAACGTGGTGTCAGGCCAGAGAGAATATAGAATACAGTTGAACCACAATGTTACTGTAGCCACACTCCCAGCTCATTTTAGGGGCGACTGAAGTTGGTTACAAGTACACCGTTCTATCTAGTTTTAAGTAAGATTTATTCAGCTGAGCTGAGGCTTTTATTTCTTTTACAGTATCGTTACAGTCTATGGGGAGTGGGGTTCCAAGGCATATTGTACGTAGCTTCAGTGATGTTAAAAACGCATTAGTGTGAGCAAGCTTGAATCTGGTGGGTACACTTGAGATCAGAAGGGAAGCTGAGTATCAGCCTATGTCAAAGAGTTTGCTGCTCTGTGTCCCAAAGAGACTCTATTCAGCTGGAGTTACCAAATACAAAGGTGAGCTAAAATTGCCTAAGCAGATACCTATCATGTCCTTAAAAATGGTGTGTCAACAGTGAGCTCTTCTGATTAAAATCAGAACCAAGCAATGCCTGTGCCCATTCTCCTAAGCAAAGTTTTCTGTATGGCGAAGCTGTTTGGTTTATTTTTCATAAGCTTTTTAATCCTCTACATCCTGATCTTGTCTTAGCCTGAAGGGAATGCTTAGATTTTTGACCTGTTAGTTCCTGAAAACCTAGTGCCAAAGCCTGTTGATGTAATTTCTCATCCAAAGGTGGTTGGTTCACATAAGTACTGAAAGCTTTGAATACTTCTTTGACCTTTTTGATGCTTACTGTTCACTCATAACAATCCTTTCCACATTAAACGTGCTCACTCATGCATTTCTCAGTAGGTAGTTTACCATGGTTTTTCAGGGTGGTGTTCTCTTTGTGTCATTAAATTATTTTATTGATTTCCCTCTTTTAAAGAGGAAAAAAAAAGTTGGGGGAATAAAAGCCTTGGAAGAGTGGTTGCTTCAGAAGAAAATACTTGAACAAAGACCTCTGGCATAACCTTTGATAATCCATGGCATTTAGATCTGCCTTCCATGTTTTATTAAAGTCTTATATTGTTTAGCAGTTTATTTGTGGTAGAAATTTTGTCTTTTCCCTTGGGATTTGGGGTAATGTTTTCTTGCAAAGGTCAAGCATTAAGAGACTACCCTGAATCTCTTTCCTTTCTTAAATGGAGCTGGTGATTTCACTGTTAAATTAAAAAGTTTTTTTTAAAAAAAAAAAAAAAAAAAGTGTTAATAAAAAACAAATCTTTGGTCTCCCTGCTGACTTTATTTTTTTCCCCAGCCTCAAGAATTAACTAGGACATACTTTTTGCTGCCCATTTTACCCAATAAATATTTTAAAATGCTTAAGTACAGGAAAAGCTGGGATAGTTGAGGGAACATATCCTTCTCATTAGGGTGTTGGGTCCAGCCCTTTAATGTCACACATGCTGCCAGCTAAAGGCTGATTGAAGTCTTTAAAATCATTTGGTCTCTTGCTAATTTTGGCCACAAGTGAAAATGAGCATTTTTTTTTTTTTTTTCTTCCAAAAACAAGTGCACATGTGTGTATGGAGAGGGAAAGTAAGTTTATCGAAGGAGCACTGTGAAGGTAATTGCAAAAGTGCTGATTTGTGGCAGAAGCACTTGGAGAAAAACCATAGGTAGATATAGGAGAATGTAAGGAGTTCTGGCGAGTGGCAGAGGTTCTTTGGATGCTTGAGTCTGAAAGTGATGAGGGATTTGAGTATTATGTTGGGTTCTGTGCAATTCACTGCTGATGTTGAGCTCGCTCTCCCTGTCCTTTGCAGCTGGACGACAGTGTCAGTGCAGTGGGAAGCTGGCACACAGTGCGTGTCCCTGGCAGCGAGAACGAGCTGCGGCTCACTGAGCTGGAGCCATCCAGCCTGTATGAAGTTTTAATGGTGGCGAGGAGTGCTGCTGGTGAAGGCCAGCCTGCTATGCTGACATTTCGCACCAGCAAAGGTAGGTGCAGCACAATGTTCCCTGTGTCCTAGGCTTTCGAGAGGACATTTATTTAAATTACATCAACTGTATGTTGTCTGCTAAGCCGCATATGAAATGTTCTGCAATTTAGTTGCTAAAGTGCAGCCTCTAATAGCTAAAATAGCTGTAGGGCAAACTTTCCTGAGCATTACTAAGGCTATTAAAGCCTTGATAGTAATATTTTCGGGATGATTATTAACATATATACTGTAAGGTTCCTCTTGCTTAAAAGAGCTCAGTCAGGGAGCGGCCTGTCCTTGTTCAGGTTTTTCAGAGTATCACAAAAGAAACTCTCTGCACCATCAAGTTTTCGTATATCAACAAAACTGCTTCTGGTCTGCTTTGCAGACACCTCAGTGAAAATCTCTCAGCTGACTGGAAGCCAGCTGTTTTGATAGTTGCGTGCAGACAGCAACAAGCAAAAGAGCATTTCTAATCAAAGCAAAATTTTCTTTCAAGCTTGGACGCTGGTGGCTCTACTCTTAAGCATGCAAACAATCAGATATTTTTCATACTAATGTACAAGACCTGGATAGCTTAAAATTTTATTAAGAATGTAATGTTTTTGTGAAATCTGTGAATTCATGATAAACACATACTGCCACAAGCCAAAAGTCCACTCAGCTCAGCGTCCTGCGTCCAGCTATGGCCAAATGCAGATTCCATAGCATTTTTATTGAACCTCTTTCTCTAGGTATGGATTTCAGTGTGCAATTTTCACCACCTATTGTGATTGCATGATGAGAGAGGGCTTTGAAACCCAGGCAAGAGCCAGTGGCATCACCACAAAGTGCAGTATTGCCCATGTTAGTACTGCAGACGAATGGTCACTTATGAGTGGTCACTCAGAGTCCCTGAGCTGATAGGGGAAGTGTCCTCTCTTGCTCTCCTGAAGAAACTCCCTAATTGCTATCCTGACTGTTTAGCTTGTGATTTGGAGGAGGTCTTTAGTCCCCTGCACTGTAGCGAGCGATCTTGTGGAGTGAGCATGTTGTGAGAGGCAATGAACAGCTTTTTCTAATCCAATCCCTGAGCTGATGTACTGTGTATCAAATGTTTCTTAGAAAGAACATCATCCTCGAAAAACACTCAGGCACCGTCTCCACCAGTAGGCATTCCTAAACATCCCGTTGTTCACGAAGGGACAAATAATTTTGGTGTTGTCCTTCCTGAGCTGTCTCGACACAGCGGAGGTAGGTGTATGGGTGTAATCCCATGTGCTAAAAGTTGTGTTGCAAACAGATGCATCTAAGTTAACTTGTGTTTATTACTGCTCTAGGTGCTTGTACTACCTCTTCTATTTCCTGTTTATTCCCTAGATTTCTTTGATAAAGGTATTTTTCCTCATTTGTGGGACTTCTGTGAATGAGGTCAGATATCTGCCTGGTTTTCTGTTCTTCTGCATGTTTCCAGAGTAAAAGATCGTAGTTCGAGATTTTGGGATTACCTGAGAGATTACTTTATTCCAGACAGTGAATTAGCATTTTAAGTACCTTCCTTGATACCTTGTGTTTCCACAGCAGCGTTAAGTCACCAAGTAGTAGTGTATTTCTTACGGACTTTGGCGTCTGCGGTGGGGTATTGGAAGCTATGAATTTAGCAAATGTATGCCCTGATCTAGTGAATATTTAATATTTCCAAGGATGCTGCATGTGTGGCTCTCACAAAATAAGATTTTCATGTATAACCCACGTTCTTGCTGCTCATTTTTAAACCTGTGGTTTCTTTTTGCTAAATACTCTGGTTTTCTTTTCTCTTCCGCTGCGAAAGATGCAGAGGAAGAAGGGAAATGGGAAATGGCTGTGTCAAGAGTTTTAAGTTCTCAAAGTGGATTATATCTGTTCTGAATGTTTTCCTGTGGCTTCCCAGAGATGGGCTTATTTCTGATGGCAAGAAGATACAACCACTTCCCAGTAGGTGTGATTTTTTTAATTTTTTTTTTTTTGCCTGGTTTCCAGTAGAAACAGTGTGTTTACAGTCCTTTTTCTCACCACCCCAGCCTTTGAACTCATTGTCCTAATTCAGGCAAATTTACTCAAGGGCTGAGATCTCAAAGGTGACTTGGTATGTAAAATTTTAGGTAGAACTAATGGTGAGTGGAGAGGTTTAATAATCCAGATGAGGAGTTGAGCGTGGCATGTCTGTGACAGTGCTAAATATCAGAAGAGCCACACAAGGGGACACCTTACGTGCGCCCGGCTGCAAATGCTCAGCCTGCTTCATGCCTCAAAGCTGCTGGCTTGCTGTTCCTTGCTCAGTTCCTTCTCTCATCAGTGACCTGCTCCGTGTCAATGAATACAAGGTAGTTTAGTAAAGCCTTACAGCTCTCATTGATTGTTAGAATGGTTATCGCCAGATTTACTAACACCACCTCTTTCCGTTCTCTCTGTTCCACTGCTGTCTGTAACTTCAAGTGAGTTCAGTAAGTATATAATTTGTTGCATGCTTTGTTTGCTCTTCTCATTTCTCTGGCAATACAGCGCTCGTTAGTGTGGATGGGTTGAAGTCTCATTGAGCCTGGGGGAATTTGAGGGTTTTGAAGATGATAACCAAATTTTTCCTGTTCACTTAGTGTGTGTTTCCATTTCCATGTAGAGATGGGCTGGGGTAGTGCAACAGCATATCTTTTTTGATTATTATGTTGATACAGTTATTGATTCCTCTGTTTTCTGTTCTTCAGGCATCTTTTCCAGAAGAGTAAGGGGAGTAGTTACTAGGGGAGGATTTAAGATTCTCCTTGTTAATACATGAAGTCTAATTTTATCATTGGCAACTAGTTTAATCAGTTGCTACAGAAAATGGAAGTTCCAGCTGACTCTAATCCTCTTGTAACTGAATTTCTCATTTCAGTTCCAGAAGCTCCTGACCGACCCACGATCTCCACAGCATCAGAATCATCTGTCTACGTCACATGGATACCACGAGCAAACGGTGGCTCCCCCATTACTGCCTTTAAAGTGGAGTATAAACGCCTGGGTCGAAACAGCGACTGGCTAATTGCAGCTGATAACATTTCTCCTTCCAAGCTGTCTGTGGAAGTTCGTAACTTGGAACCAGGTATTAAAAAACGATCTTTCCTTCACTTCAGCTGTTGTTGCTGTTGTCTTTGCTTAGATGACTACGCTCCTGCTGAGAGAATACTGCAGCTCTTGGGTTGTTTCATTTTAACTTCTGCTTGGTTTATCCTGTTTCTGGTTGGCTAGGGCTTTTTTGTGTGTGTGGAATAGGAGCTCATTACATGAATTCAAGTTGATTTCTGGCTTTCCAAGTGGAAAAAAAACCCACCATAATTTAATACTTGTTCAGGTGGAGAGGAGGGTTGTGTCTTATTGGTATTTTTAATTTAATTGTTCTTCTAGTAAGCACTCAGAATGCAAAAAGAGAAAAATGCATTAATGGAAAAACGTCTGTCCTGACTTTTCCCAGTGTCCAAGCCCTGAAAGCTCAGGGAAAGAGTGCAAGAGTAGGGAGAATGGATATTGATAGCTATCCTTTGAAGCATCTTCTCTGTACCCACCAGTTTGCAGTTTAGGGACTTCCTGAGCTGATCTCCATCTCTGTGTGTAATAGCCTTTGAATTTTTCTTGAGTGAATTTCCCTAATCACTTTTAGAAGCTGTTTATATTTCTAATGTCCACATTAGTCTGTGACGATGAGTCCTGTGTTTTTTCTGATTGGATGTTGTGCAAGAAGTACTTGCTAATCTGTTTAGTCTTTCCTTGAATCCTGTTTCTAGTGCTTGTTTTGCTACAACATCTTCTTTCTTTCACTTTTTCCCTTAAAAGGAGAAATGTATAGATTCCGTGTGATTGCAGTGAACAATTATGGGGAGAGCCCACGCAGTGCAGCATCTCGCCCTTACCAAGTAGCCGGATTTACCAGCCGGTTTTCCAACCGCCCTATCACAGGACCTCACATTGCTTATACCGAAGCCATCAGTGACACTCAGATCATGTTAAAATGGACGGTAGGTATAATTGTCTCCTGTTCTTCTCACAGTTGCAGGCCAATTTTTACTGCTGTGGCTTTTAAGAGTCAAGGATTAAGAGCTGACTGCAGAGTAGTGAGTGGCGGTTTCGCCTGCCCTGAGGCTCAAGAGATGATCTTGTTCGTAGAAGAGGGCTAAGATGCTTCATGCTTGTATGGTAGAGTTGGGTAACTTAATGGGCCATATGCTTCTCAAGCCCTTTGCCCGCCCCCCGTTTACCAAACCCTTTTTCCTCCTCCGAGGCAGCCCTGTTGGTTGTTTGCTGCCTTTTGCACTGTCTCCCAGCCTCCCTCCACCTCACTCTCCCCTTCCAGCTCCCTGGGGATGCCACGCACCACCTCCTCGGGTTACACCAGATGTGAGCCCAACTGGCAGCTCCAGTGAAAGGCTGCAGCCGCCTTAGTCCACCTGCTTTGGCACAGACATATCAAGAGGCACCAGTGGGCTTAACTCTGTCCAAACCCCTCTTCATGCCATGAGTTGCGAGCGAGTTGGCTTCGTTTCCTGCAATTCCTGCTGCTTTTGTCAATCCAGGCTGTGATGGCTGGAAGCGGGCACTGTGTTTAAAACCCGCTGTCTTTCCTCGCATCTAGTAGAGGTTTCATGTTAGAGAAACATTTTCCTTTCCCCTGTTACCTCGTCTTTTGTAAACAAGTACTTTAAAGTCCTTATTGAAACCCACAGAAATTCTTTGCTCTTGTTTTGAAATCTAACCCCCTGGTATACTTTGGAGGATTTAACGTGTAGAGTTCCCAGTGTTAGTTTGCTCTGCTAGCTCAGCCTTAAGAGATGTTAAGGATAATAAACTTAAAATAACCTCTAGTTCCTCAGGAGGCTGCATAACTTAAAGTAAAATATTCCTGAGCTGAATTTCAGAGTGACCTTAACTCTTTCTGAAGTAAAAATGGTCTTAACTTCTCCATTTCCATTAATCACACAAATTTTCAGGCAGTTCGTGGTCAAACACTAACTGGCGGTTTGGAAAGTGATGTGAGAGAAAAGCGTCAGCCCTAGCTCAGTCTCTTGTCCCCATGCTACCCTCCTTTTTTCAAGTGGTCTGAGGAGTTCAGCGGCAGAGAGCTCTCCTGGAGCCCTGTGAGAACTTCTGGCATAGCGCTCATCTTAGCTGTGTCTGCACATCCACAGCGATTGATAATCATCTTTTCTGTTGTAGCTTCTGTGCAAACCTCCCCCCACACCTTGCTTGCACAACCTTATTAAAAAAATAGGTATTTCAATTTGGCAAGATACTCAGTGGTGACAACTCAGCAGGACTCGATCAAAATTTTTCTTCTCTGATGCAGTCTTTTAAAATTCTCTTTTAGTATATTACATCAAGCAACAATAACACACCCATCCAAGGATTTTATATCTATTATCGGCCTACAGACAGCGACAATGATAGTGACTACAAGAGGGATATCGTGGAAGGTATGGTGCAGTGTACAGATGCTTAATAACACTACTTATGGGGAAGAACATCATGTAGCCATGTTGGCTGTGTTTATATGAAATCTAAACTGCTTTTCCCAAACTAAGTCTTTACAATATATTTCACAGAAGTAGCTATCTCAACTACATAATGTCAAGTTCTGCCCACACATGAACTTGTTTCTTCCTTCTGAAGCCTCTTCCACATGGAAACTTGAGAACTAAATACTGCTTTTAAGTTTGTCTTGTTATACTGCTACAAATCCTTAATGTAGGTCTATTTAAACTGATTTAGCTTGAAGTAGTTGAGTAAAGAGAAAGCAGCATAAATGAGATTTAACCCAGGGTAAGTGCATCTGTGTTGCAGACTGTATTAATAACTAGCTGGCTTTTAAGATGATTAACTCCAGCATGGATTTTCTAAGCTAGGTAGTACCTTGCATGTAACTGCCCTTCTCTCCTCTTACCTTGCTTAATTGCTTATCCTGCTATAAGGAAGTTACTTTTAGCATCAAGTGCTGTGGTATACTGCAAATGCAGGTATGTTTGTGCTTCATTTTTGCCTTTCAATCGGGTTATTTTTTCCCCCTGTGCATATTAGATCATCATTTTCCTGGAAGAAGTTATTAGATAATGTCTATATTAGTCCAGAAGTGGAAAACCCTTTTAAAAATATTTTACTTAATGTCCTTATTGCTTGGGCTGAGTAAACGTAGTGATCTCATTCTGTCCCAATGACGTTAATTATTTCCCCCCCTCATTTATTTCAGTTACAAGAGGAATGGACTTTATTTTGAAAATTTTCCCCTGCTAGACAATACTCCACATAGTACTTTGATGTGTGACATAAGCTTTTGCACACTCTAAAGCTATTAAAGATCCAGAGTTTCTGCTCAGAGGATTGCTTTAAAGAAGCTTATGCAGTCTGCACCTTCATCTGCAAATGTATTTTAGCCTTTGCTAGACAGAACTTGTGTGTTTATAGATCTTATACACTAAGCAGTTAGTTGTTTAAGTGGGCTCCACTGTGCTGTGAAATTAGCTTGTTTCTGATTTTTTTCCGAGAGAGTGTGTGTGTATTGAACTCTTTGTGGCAGTCTGAAACCATTAGCAGCTGCTCTGCTCTGCCAAAGCCTGGAACAGAAACTCATTCGATGGAAATACTTAAACTTCAACTTTTCTTTACTGTGATCCCCTAAATTAGCTTTTTTTTGGGGGGGGAGCTATTTTCAATTAAAGTGTGATTGGAAGCATTTGATGTGAAGTATGTAGAGAAACGTGACTTAAGGTATTTTTGCCATAAATCACTTGTTCTTCACTTTTTCCCCTCTACTACCTTTGAATTAATCTGTCTTTTTTTTGACAGGGAATTTTATCTTGAAATGACTGCATGAGTTGTGGAAAAAGTGTTGTGATGCCTGTATTAGCTAAGTACTTGCCGTAGGCTTTCCTCACCATTTCCTGTTAAGTCTTGTCTTTTGAGACATTCAAAACTCTGCAGAAAACTTTTTTTTCCTTATAAATGCCGCTACAGGCAAAATCAGTTTTTATTTAAAGAAAAAAAGCAAAAAGCTTGACTCGGATGGCTCCTCGGTATCTTTCAGCAGCTTTAAGCAAAAGCAAAGCAAAACCAGCCCTGTCCTGCATTGATGGTCTGAATTTCTCTTCTTTCGAGGGTCCTGGAGATTGAATTTTAAATGTAAATGCAGTCTGATGTCAGTTGTTTAAATGTTTTTCCTTGCTAATGGTGCACGAAGAGGACAGTTAAAGTGCCTGTACTGATTCCAGTTCCACTAATGGTTTGAAGCGGAAACCTAAAACCTGGTGTAGTAATTACTGAAAGGAATGCTTGGGGGTGGGGGTGACGGGAAAACGGAGTATGAATCTTGGGGAAAACGTGCGATTTAAGGAAAGGCCGGTTCCAGCTTCAGCCAGGGCTTGTCTGCCCTCACTTGGGATGCCTGGCATGCAAGGGATGGAGCTCAGACCACGCGGTGTGTGCCCTCCGAAAACCCCCGAACTGAGATGGGGTTCTCCTGGGTATGCCCTGCCATTTTTTGACCTGGCAGGACTAGCCACACCTGGGCTTGGGTCCCAGAGAAGTTCGAACAGAGTCATGGTGACAGCCCCTGCCAGCCAGGCGGGCTTTATTTTTTTTATTAATGCTTAAATCAGTAGGTGGTATGACAGTTTCTTAGAAACAGTGGAAACAGTTCAAGGTGGTATTTTCCAAGAGGGATTAAGAGCGCGCAAACAGTTAATTAAACTCCCTAAAGGGGGGGAAAAAAAAAAAGGGAGGAAAAAAAAAAAAAGAGTCGCTGTTTATTAAAATTTGTCACAAGCCCGTGAAAGTAAAAACTGAGAGTGATTTATATTGAAGTGTTCAGTACTTCAGGAGGGTGTCTAAATGAAATGCTGGCCGGGAGCCAGAGATGACAAAACCGTCCTATTAGAGAAGATTGCTTGGCTTGGGATCCGTCTCTGCAGGGGCAGGCAGCGCAAGAGGCAGCCTCGCTGTCTAATTTTGTTTCCTAGTATGTTTAATAAAATGCACGTTCCATTATTTGCGGTTTTGGCTAAGTTGAGCAACACAGACGTATCCTTCCTGCGAAAAACAGGCGACTTCACTTGGTACCTCGCATCTCTAGGGATCCTGCCGGATTGCAAAGGGGGAGAGGGTCTTACCACAGTGAAGTTTCTCCCCTCTCCTAAGTTTAATCTGTTTTCTCTGCCAGTTTTTCCTTGTTATTTGCCCTGCATATTGTAAATAGCTAGCATAACCCATCCTAAACCCATCCCTTCAGCAGTTTCATATTTAAGATGCACAGAACTGCTGTTGATTTTAAATGTACAGTTGCTGGAAACTTGGAAGTCTGTTTTTTGAGTTTAGCGACTTATGTTTTTTGTAGTGAAATGTTTTTTTAAAAATCAATTGAAAATAATGAAAAACCCCACCTTTATTCATCAAGAGGTTCTTCTAAGAATCTATTTCGCAAGACAGTGTGAGTCTTATGACTTCAGATAAGTCCATAAATAGTTAATAAAGGCTTTTGTGCTAACAGGAAAAGCTGCATTACCCCTGCATTTGGTAGAGAAAGATGCTGCGACATAGTCGTACCTAATTCTTGCTCATGTGAGTAAATGAAATGCAATTGATTTATTTTTGTCTCCTCTCATAGGTACGAAGCAGTGGCACTTGATAAATCACCTGCAGCCAGAAACATCTTATGACATTAAAATGCAGTGCTATAATGAAGGCGGTGAAAGCGAGTACAGCAATGTGATGATCTGCGAAACCAAAGGTGAGTGCCGAAATAGTGCGTCTGCTCGCCTGTGGGACCACGTGAAGGTGGCATTTTGTGGCGTGAAATATCTGCTGTGTTAAATTTCTTTGCAGTGCAAAAGTCAGCTGCAATGGAGACCGTAATTTTCTGGAATGTTTTGGAGGATTGTTTTGTCTTCCGAAGCTGGGATTGTTTTGAACATATGGAAACTGATACGTTGCACTCCCGAGAAAGGCTCTTCGCAAAGCTCTGCAGATTTGCCTTGCTTAAGAGATAGTATTGTTGTTCTGGGTTGTTGTTTTGGGTTTTTTTTTTTTCTGCTGTGCTGATAGCCTCTCCTTAGGAGACAACCGTGCTCTTGAAGATGACAGAATTGATTTGTACGTCTGTTTTATGTCTTTGGGGCTCTGTGACACGTTGTATAAGTGCAGACCACAGCAATTGATGGTTATGTTGGCTGCCTCCATCACTAATCCTGCATGCCTCTGGCACAAAGTTTGTACTGTTCTCTGGAAGTGTCAGATACGGCAGTCACATTTATTTTGCAAAGAATTCCTGTCTCCTTTAATCTCTAAAACCAAGTAAGGCTGTAAAGGGAAAATGCAGACAGTAAACTTCAAATGCAGTGCTATGAAAAAATGTTTTCTAAAAAAGAAGAAAAGCCCTCTAGGAGTGGAAGCATCAAAATATAGCGAAGTTAGTAGTGAAGCCTTTGAAAGAAGGGCTAAGAGCTGCAGGGTTTCAGGCTGTGCGCACAGTTGGTCTTCCTCCTCCAAGGAATATAGCTTTCTTCCCTAATTTTAAAATCGGCAAGATGTAATCTGTCGTTCATACTGACTCTTCTTTAAAATGCACCTCCTCCAGGTTTGTGGGGGTGATCTAGCTTGTCTAATGTATCTGCATGAAGGTGCTTGTGTCTCTCTTGACCAGCTTCACTCCTAAGCCAGGCAGCTCTTTTAGATTTTTAGTGTCAAATGAAATGAATCTGAGCTGTCATGTGCTGAAAACTAATGTAAATTTAATTGCTGGGTTAAACTAGCATCTCTTTTTCGCTGCTTTTCAGCTCTTAGTATTTTCAATAGTATGGTTTTGAAAACGGGCTTAGCAGGGTTCACATCAGATAAAAGTAGGTCATCTGGCAGTGGTTAGGTGATAGAAATGCACGTTGTGGTTTTTCCTGACCTCAGAAGTGGAACGATTTGCACTCTTTCAAGCTGGGAGTTAGTGCTGTTCTAGCCATGCCTATGCTGAGTTGCTCGTTAAAGTTTCGAGTGACCTCAATGAGAGGGTTAGCAAGCTGGATAATAACCATTTTCCAAGGCAAATAGTTATTACCCAATAGTAGTTGGCCTTCTCGTTACAGGTTTTAATATTGACTTGGAAGCTATCTTTCTGAGGCATTAGGATTCTAACTCAGCAGTAATTATTTTCATTTCACAATGAAAAAACATATTTAGAAAGCGCACCTGTACTTGTCTCTTATTTCATCCAGTGAAACGCACGCCAGGAGCATCTGAATATCCAGTGAAAGACCTGAGTACGCCACCGAATCCCCCCGATCGGGTTGGGGGAAGCGGAGCTGGGCCTTCAAACGGCCCTGTTCGGAGCAGTGACATGCTGTACTTGATCGTGGGCTGCGTCCTTGGGGTGATGGTCCTTATTCTCATCGTTTTCATTGCCATGTGTCTGTGGAAGAACCGTCAGCAAAATGCCATGCAGAGTGAGTTATTTTTGGTTTCCTTTCATGATGAAAATATCAGAGTAAAGTTAGTAACGTTTGCATTACATTTTATGAATAGGAAGCAGTTTCTTGTTATAAGCCAACTGGCATTTATTTAGAGACTTGTACTTTCTAGGTGTGCCTTAGGTGAAGATGTGGGGTTTTTTTAAGAGCAGCAACGTCTCTGTTTCTTTGCATTGATGCTTGCAACCCTGCTGCATTGCTGCACAGTTGTGCTGCCATTTCACCCAAAGAATGGTTTGTGAAATTCCTGGGCAAAGTTTCTTCAGCTTATGTTTAACTTTAAGCACCTGCATAGGTTTCTGCTGATTGCAGTGGCAGAACTTGTGTGTAATCACAAGCACTTGTTAAAATGTGGAGACTTAAACTCCACACCTCTCCCTCTCTTGTGTATATCTGGAAAGAAAAAGAACTTCCAGTGCTTGGAGGACGAGTCCCTTGTTACCTCTCTGTCTCTTCACAGTAAAATGGAGTTCAATGTCCAAGTCTTTTAGTGAGGTGTTAATAGGGAAAACATGCCAGTTTGCAAGTAGGACCCTTGAGCAGAGGCGTTGGAGATTAAGTACTTTTTTCAAGGTGCTCTGTACCTACCAAACGATTCTGTGCTAGCAGAATCTCTTCAGTAGTCTTTTCTGTTCCTAATGCATAAATCTGCCTTGCTCTTTCCACAGCCTGTGGTTATTTTTAAATGTCCTTACTCTCTGACAAAGAGAAATGAAACAAAACTTCTTGCAAGATAAGATAGTGTCTTCAGCTGCGGCCCAGAGATACTTTCTGGAAGTAGTTTGTAGCAGATAGCAGAGGGCCTACTGATTATACAAATGGCCTGTTTTTAGGACACTCTTCATAGTGACTGACGTCAGCTCAGTCCTTTCAGACCAACGTTCCTGGTCTGTTCTCCAGGGTGTAGCTGTTTTCCATTTCTACGTTTGTATGCTAAGCACTTAGATAGTACAGTTAATTTACAAAAGCTGTATAAAGAGAAAATAAGTTTCTTTTGTTTCTTAGAGGTGCTCGTTTAACTTCTCATTTGGTGCTTATTTAACTTCTCATTTGGCAATAAATATGCTTTTGGTAATAATGTCTCCTGCAGAATATGACCCTCCTGGCTATCTCTATCAAGGGACAGATATCAACGGGCAAATGATTGAATACACGACCTTACCCGGCACAAGCCGAGTCAATGGCAGCATCCACAGAAACTTTATAACCAACGGCGGCCTCAGCAACGGCTGTCCGCATGTCCATCATAAAGTTGCTAATGGAGTTAATGGGATCATGAATGGAGGAGCTGGGCTGTACCCAGGGCACACCAACTCCCTGTCCAGGATGCACATGGACTATGAACATCCCCACCATCTTGTGAACGTAAGCTCTTTTGCCAGGTGGAAGGCTCAGCCTAGACCTTGGGATTTATTCAGAGGTTGTAGAAGCAGACTTAATTTGGGTGGGGGAAATACTCATCCATTGATAACAGCCAGTTCCACTAAATTACTTATCCCAGAGGAAGCAACTGGGCTGATATTTCTGATACAAACATCATGGTTTTCATTTGAGAATATCAGATGACAGCAAGAATTCCACTTACTCTGGGAAATCTGCCTCTACCCTCCTTCTAACAGCATGTAAGCTTTGAGAATGCTTCAGTACTGGGCTGAGATACTTTACTTGTACATATGGTATTTCTCAATCTTCAAGTTAAATAGATTTAATTATAGCTGCTTATTCTGCAGCTTTATGGATCACCCATTTTTCCCCCACCTGTTTCAGATCTGTAACTCTAAGCAATGCTATTAATTATGGCAAAGCACGAATGTAGCAGGAGGTTCCATAAAATAAAATGCCCCATACATCTTGAAATGCAGCAATGTAATAAGGCTTTTTTTTTTTTTTAGTCCCTTGTTTGTGACTGTTGAGACAGGCTCATTTTTTTGTTTTGAAATTTAAAATAAAATTAAAAACTAATTTAAGCCTGTGATCCAGCCTTTGTATGCTGTGGAAAAATACTTCATTTGCTGAAATGTGTCCCGTTTCCAAGAGAGAATAATGATTTCATTATTGTCTATGGAAACAGATGGCTTGCATTCAAACTTACTAAACTTACTCAAAACTGTGAACATTGCCCAGGAAAACTGAAAGAAAAAGTTTAAAAGTCTGAATAACCCATGCTGTTTCTGGAGAAAAAAAAAATGGGGCTATTGTTTGTGTTAGTAATTGAACACAAGCACTTTGTTTTATTGAACAACAAATTAGCACTTGCACAGTAGTTGCCACTTCAGTTAACTCCAGCTTTGAGTCCAGACCAGTTGGTTCTTCACCTGATTCTGTCTTTGGTTTGCTCGTGTAGCAAGAAGTGCCACTTTTTGGTTGCTTTCAAGAGCAACCAAGGCTGAAACTATGTTTTTTTGGACATGTCCAACCTCCCAGTGGGTCAAATTCTCCAAAAGTCTCCAACCACACAAGCCCTCAGGAAGGGAGGATTTTGCAGTGCTTGAAAGCTCTCCCGTGAGAAAGCTTGGGGGCTTACATTGATGCTTTGTCCCTCTTACTTTTATGTTTTTTGGGGGAAGGAAGGAAGTACACATGCGGTAACACAGGTCTCGGGGCTTGGAGCTCCTCTGTGCCACGAGGTGGGATGTGCAACGCCTCTGTCTTGCTGCAAATAGTTGACTGGGCTGAGTTTTTCTTCCCCCCCCTCCATGTTGTAGAAAGTTTGAGTCAAGCAATCTCTTCCCACATAGAAGGATCGGGACTGGCATGTGGGTGAGGCACCAGAGGAACAGGATGTTCTTATCCTCATTAGGGCTCTCTTTATTGTTTCATTGATTGGGCTAAATGAGGAAGAGAGAAACTGGCCAGGATGGCAATCAAGACTAATTAGGCTTTTCCTCAGTGCTCTCCGTTGCACTGAGTGGCCTCAAAAACTTAAGGATAAACCTTGATTTAGCAGAAATAGGGATTGTTAGATAGTTACCTACCACTTGAAATCTCAAAAGCCAGGTGAGCTTTCCCAAACTGGCTCCCCTCCTGAAACGTGGTGTGGTAGCCCAGCTCCACAGTGCCGTTTTCGAGTGGCTCCTGCATCAGTGTCCGCCTAGTCTTTAACAATGAGGTATGTGTTAATCTGGGCATTTTTACTTGCTTGTAATGGCCCCTTCAGCCAAAACTAACAACACAAAATCCCTCTCACCCAGAGTCATTGCTGGCTAAGGAATTACCCCATCTGTAAAAATATTAAATGTTTCAAAAATCAGTGTAGCGAAGTAAACTGATCTAATCGGAGTAATTACAGGAAAGTGGGATGGGTTTATATTGTGACATCAGCCCTGCAAATTTAATACTCTCTCTCCCCAAACAGGCACAGTTTGCTAATGAACAGCAGTTTGCTTTCATGTCTGTCATCAGTGTTAAAAATAAACATATTTACAGTGTGTTTATTAAATTAAACCTGAGCGTATTAAGCTGAAAACAGACCAGGGAAATTACCACATACTTGTCTAAGCTGCGGTTATTTACTTTTCTCTGACACACATGCTGGCAAAAACCCTCCACTTGACTTTGTATAATAGCTCAGTGTTGCCATGCCACGTTATGGGGCATGGATCTGAAGATTGATAAGGTGATTAGAGTTTGAAAACAAAGTGAAAGGGCTTGGGGCACTAGCTTGAGCTGAACTGCCTGCTTGGTGACTCGCTTTTGTATCTTTGAACAGTGATTGATATTATTTTTTTGTTTGTTTGTTTTGTTTTATTAATCCTTCCTGCTGCAGGGCGGTGGGATGTACACAGCAGTGCCTCAGGCTGACCCCTCGGAGTGCATCAGTTGCCGAAATTGTCGGAACAATAACAGGTGATGTAAAACTCGCATGAAGGCAGGACCTTCACAAACAGAAGCCCTGACTCTGTGTGCTATGTTAAAGCTGGGGCAAACAAAAGCAGAGAGCTTGTGTCCTGGCAGAGGGTACGGAGGAGCTCGATGTCAGTCTATGACTTGGAGAGCAGTTGGTGGTTGTCTGTGGGATGGAATAAAACGAGTTATTAAAACCCTAGAGCAAATTTTGCTCAACATATTCCTCTGAAGCTCTCTAGGAAGCGAGGCAGGTTGGGCACTGGATTTTCTTTTTTAAACCTTATTTCCTGTGTTTTCTTCAGTTTTGAGATAACAAAATCATTCCATATGGAGTTTGTCAAATAGGATTTAATTGGTCTTCTGTATTTTACATTTCCTGCCATTCTCTTAAGAACGCCAACGACCTAGAGTTGCAGCTTTGCTTTCACAACGCTGTTCTTTGTAAAACATGGGATTTGAGGTTCTTCAGGCCTTCAGGAGCAGTTTGGCCAGCCATTGTCAGCATGGGATACATTTTTTTTTTGTGTGTGAGAAAAAGGATTCTTCTATATAATAAGGGAAAATCTGTCTTCTACGTTGTAGCTGGGAGCCTGGATTTTTATTAGGTTTTTCACTTTTGAAAGTTTTAAAGAATATCCTTCCAGGCTTCTGACTAAATCTCTGGTTATTTTAATGGCTAAAAATAGGACTGGAAGTCAGACGTGCTGGACTGCTCTGACTGGTAAATTCTGGATTTTTTCAATCATACTTTGAATTTTCTGTCTTAATAAAATTGTCAGCTGCCTTTAGGTGTACATTTGGAGAAGCCGAGTTGAAATTAAGCTGTTGTTGAAGGCAGAAAACATGTTCTCTTTATTTTCATGGGTTTACTTTTTAAAATATAACTTAAAATAGGCTTTAAATTCTTCCTCCTTCCATAAATATATGCTTGATAGCGTGATGGAGATGGGCTGCTACTCACAGGTAGAGCAGGGCACACTTTGTCTGGACCAATGTCATGGCTGGCCTCTGGGGAAAGCAAGCTACCGTTTGCTTACAAGCCAATTGTCTGTTTTCAAGGCAGGCTGTGTAACAGCAGTCATCAAGATGCGTACGACTGACCGTAATTTGGAACATGCTGTATGTGTTATACTGTAATTAAGAGCTTGCTTGCCAGTTTTAAGCATATTTAAATTTTTAATTGCTCTTTCTTTCTTAAGAAAGCAGGGAGAATGAGTTCCCTCCTCTGCAACTGTACTGTTCCTCCCAGATGGGTCATCAGCAGGGTCTGAACTTTGAATTTTCACATCCCTGTTCTATATTTGACTGCTTGATAGAGAAACAAGTTGTCCTTTACAGCTGCCTTACCCCACAGGGGACCGTTAACCTCCGTTTGGCAGGAGAGCTGCACAGCCGGGACTGCTCTATTCCCTTCCTGGTGCTGGGGGAGTGGAAGGAGGACATGGGAGAGGGGAACAAGGAGGACCAGAAACGTGCTGGAGTATTACACCAGGGGCCAGGGAGCTGGACGTATGGCCAGGGCAAGGAGGAGGAGAAGGAGGAGAAAGGCTTGGTGGGTTAGTGCAGTCAAGTCAGTAGGTTTTGGCAAGTTGGAATTTGGGTCTGGAGTCTTTGCCCCATCTTTGCTCAGCCTCTTAGCTACCTTATGCAGGTAAGGGCTGTCCCCTCCATCTGCTCTCCTGTTTGTGCAAAGAGGACCCGTGCCTTGTCTCACCCTCGAATTATTGCACCTTGTGTACTAAAACCAGGCAATTCCCCCTGCAAAACACCCACGTGATGACAGGGGAAGGTCGGTTCAAGTGGAAACACCTCTAGCAGGGTGACAGTCTCTAACTCGTGAGCATTTCAGGAGCACGTGGCCTTGCTCATACGTTCCACCTTGGCACTGCTAATTCATAAATGAGCCTGTTTCCACTGAACACTTGGAGCTGTTGCTGATTTGGGTTGAATTTAGCAGTCATTTGAATTGTGACCATGTGCAAATGAATCCTAAAGGTTTAGCATATTTAATAGCTGGCTATCATGGCTGTTTTCAGCAATAGCCATTTCGGAGCAGGTTTTATTATTACAGTGGTGAAATCCCTCGGTCTTCTGTTTAAATTAGCACTTTATGCTCTCGTAACTGCTCATGGAGGCTTGCCAGAGGTAGAAGTTGCTGAAACGTGGATACCCGCTCTGCTGTTGCGGACAAAGCCGGTAAGAAGAGTGTGGGTTACGCTTGTTACATTAGGATTGAGAACTGATTTTTTTTTTTTTATTTTCTGGTGCTTCTGCACTAAAGTTTTCTAGGTACCTGATGGTTGCAGAGGAAGTTACCTTTTTGCAGATCTCTCTTCTTTGCAAATTTGCTGTGTTCTGATCAGAATTCTGAAATACACATTTGACATAAAGCAGCGTCGGTCTGTTTTTCCAGCTTTTTAAGTCTAAATTATGCTGGTGCAGGCTTTTAAATTAGATTATAGTTTGGTAGGATTTTAGCACTGAGAACTGATAGAAAATGTGTTTTCTGCAGCAGGGATTTTACATCGCTATTCATGCACTCTCTGCTCTGGATGTACCAATGGCTAGTTTCCATCAAAATGTGGTTATTTAAGCTTAAAGAACTGAACTGCTGTCTTGAAACATCGTTTAAGCCCGTATAGTAATACAAAGAACTACACCGACCTCTGTATCTTTAAAAAGAAACCCCCATAAACGTGCAAAGCCAAGCATTTTAAATGGGTTCCTCTAAGACTTTTTTTTTTTAATAATAAGTGACTGCAGTCAAAACCTCTGCGGAAAGAAATGCAAACTAATAAATGGATTTGTTTGAAGACCAGATGTGTTTCATGTGGATTCTTCAGTGGCTTCTGTGGTATTTTGGTACTTGGAATAATGATTTTGGAGGCAGTTATGGGAGCAGAAGGACAAAATAGGAGAGCGAAGGTTGAAAACGAAGCTTGGTGCTGCTCCGTCCTCATGGCATTTGGGAGGGGAGCAGGCTCCCGGGGCAATACCGCAGCTGCTGGAGGGAATCCCCCCTTGTCCCATGTTTTGGCTTTGCAAGTGAAACATCTGCCGGAGGGGAAACATGTTCTGGTTCCTCCTCAAGAAAGTTTATTTGTCTTATTTGTGGATGTGTTGTTGCTCTTTCAGGTCTGGCAATATCGATCATGGTTTTCAAGTGAAAATGTAAACTGAGGCTCCAAGTGAGGTTCTAGGACAAGTCCCTTGAACATGATGTTTTTATGCATTGCCGTGACCTTTTTAATGCAATAAAAGTGCTTTTGGGGAGTTGGGCAGGACCTTCCTGTGATTGCCAAGCTTAATGTCTCCTGGTTTTAAACTCATCTGAGCTTATTACTTTGGTGCTGAGGGCTCAGCTGCTATCAAACTAAGCTCTGATGGCTGTTACCCTGTGACTGGGTGATGTCAAAGTCCATCTTTCCCCCCCCCCCCCCCCCGCCTCTTTCAGCAATGCAACGATCAGCTCTGCTCAGTTTTGGGCCAGAATCACTCTAAAGAAACATGCTGTGCTACCAGATAAGCTGGCACCTGAACAGGTAGATCCCAGGTATCAATTTTTATATTTCAAAGTGCCAGCACTTAGGCAGCATCCCAGTAATAACCAGCTGTCTATAGCAAGATGCATTAGGCTTGTCACCATGAGCAGAACAGGCAATGGATATATTTAAATTTGGCAGGAAAAAAAAAAAGAAAGAAAAATAGCTCTGAGTTGCGTCCATATCAATATATAAAAACCTTGAAGCCTGTTTAGCCTTCATGTGAGCATTTCGGAGTATCACTGGTTCATGGTGGGTTTGAATGCTCTCCATCGTTATTTTGATGCTTTTATCTGCGGATCCATCTCTGTTCTGTGCCGCAAAACACAGAACGTTTTGGGGGCTAGTTTCCCAAAGTTTATGGCAGCTGTACAAGTGAACCTTTTACTTTTGCGGTAATTATGGTTTTGTATAAAACCACACTGAAGTGTGATTTTTGGGCTTTCTTACGTAGGAATTGCTTATATAAATGTTCGCTGAGGCCACGTTGTTCACAGCGCTCCAAACACTGTAGGCATTTTCCCTGCCTGCTGCAATGGTATGCACATCTCTTAAAGTCCAGCTCCTTTTTGTTTAAAGGTTAAATAGCTTGGCTGTAATAATTGATTTAGCAGCTTAACTTCAATTTCACAGCCTTACGCAGGTATTATAGGGCCACAGTCTGATTTACACAGCCGGGGGTGGGGGGGGGTGGGTGTATATTTATAATATTGTATATATTTTTCTAACTTGTGTTCACTCTGATAACGCTTAGTATTTATTTTCCAAGGTACTTAAGTTTGCTGTTTGGGTTTCAAACTTGAGCTCTTTTTCTTGGCAGTGAAAACCTGTTTTATGGGGCTGCCTTGATGGAGAAACGGACTCACAGGTTGGGTCATCAGGTCACAATCAATGGGGAAGTAACCGAGCGCATGTTTTGAATGCTTTCAGCTGTCTGTTGGGATTATAAAATGCTCAATCCTTTTCTTAATGTCAGGATTGATCTAAAAATATATGTAAAGCTTATTTGGCAAGCTGTCTGAATGTTGTTACAGTGAACGGCAAGTGGTAAAGTACTTAAAAATTGCAGTTTCTCGAGATACGTGATGGAAGGAAGCAGCTCTGAGTAACCCCGCTTTGGCTTATGTCCCATCTGCAGGTGTTTCACCAAAACCAATGGCACTTTCAGCAGCAACGCACTACCTGTCGTGCCCCTTGTAGCACCTTATCAGCAGGATGGTTTGGAAATGAAACCTCTGAATCACCACGTCATGGTGGCCATGTGCTTGGCCTCCACTGTCCCGGAGTGCAGCGCCCGGCTGGAGGAGGACGGCAAGGAGAAAGCAGAGCAGCCCTCAGCCCAGCATCCCTGCTGTCAAGAAGGCATGAACCGGCTTTCCGTGGATTACACGGACGGTAAGGTGTTCTGGAGAGGATGGTGCCCGGCTTTGAAGCTGCGAATATTCTGTAGGACAGCTGTAGGGCGCTTAATTTATTGCAGAGAAGCTAGTAATTAAGCCCACAAAAGACCTGCCTTTTTGAGAAAGATTAAGTGTTCCACCTTTCCCATCGTGGAAAAGAGGAGCAACGATGCTCAGGTGCCTGTGGCTGTTGTGCCCTTTGTGACTGATGCCTCTAAATGGAGCTCATTGAGCAGGCGCGCTCCAGATAACGAGGCTGTGACTGATTTATGCTGCCTCGCAGCTGCTTGCACCTACAGCATACCCGTGGTCTCCCGAAACCACTGAAATGCTACCTAATGGAGTTTTCCCTAATGAGCAGGCATCCGTGACGGCCTAGAGCCCTCCTGTAGGCATGAACAGGCGCAGAAATGTAGGTGGGAGTTGGGCTGACCTAATCGGTGTGACCTATTTGATATCAGTCCCATCGGCGTGCTCGGATAGAGCTAATGCTCTGAGCTGTTGCCTAACGTTTTGTGTCTGGTGTGGTGGGCGTGAGCCTGAGCTGAAAGAGCATCAGCCACTCTTACTAATCTGAATTTTTGGGGCTTGTGGGTCCATTGAGCTAAAAGAAGAGGTGATCTACTTAAAAACAAAAAAAACCACCACCAACCAACCAACCCACCCTGCTCTTGCTTTGCAGGTGACAACTGCGTGCACTCGGAAACGTCAAACCACATTTTGAGCTGGAGTCCCCTTATTCTGCAGCCTGTTTCAAAGAACTGTAAGGAAAAAACAGGATGGAGTTCATCCAGAGTCACCTTAAATGGTTCTGGGGACCTTCAGCAGCTCCAGCTGCAGGAAACCTGAGGAAGTGACTGTTGTCCCCACTTAACGCCAGTAACTGCACAGCAGAGTCGCTGAAAAGGAGTGATGGAGGGATGTTAATTATAACAGAGAGAGTCACTATTTATTTTTTTGTAGTAGTGTCATATGAATGTATCTTGTTTTTAAAAATGGTTGCCTTTTTATATTATTTATGCCTTGAAATTCCTTTTTTGCCCCGCCCCCCCCCTCCCCCCCTGCCCCGCAAAACTAGCCTGGTTACGTGTATAAAAAAGAATTGTAATAATATAAAGAACAACGATGGGAAATATGGAGTGTGTTTTCCATGGCATATTACCAGTGCAAGAAGCACTTCAGAGAAAGTCTGATACAGGGATTTAGTGAGAAGCGGGTCTGATGCTTATGACCGATGGCTGCCGCCTCTCCGGCAGCTCGGCATTGCGGTACTGGAACCCTCCTTCCTGTGAACACCTCCCATCCTCTTTTGGTTTCTGTGGGAAGGACCCGGTGGGTAAATACAAAAATAAATAAGAAAAACAAACCTTGGCTGAGTCTGTACAGCGCGGCTTGAGGCACAGAGCTCAGTTTGGCGACTGTTTGTGTCTTTAGGTGTCCGATGACCCTTATGTTTGCAGATGAAAATCCAGCCTGTCTCGCCTTCCCACTTGCAGAAGACAAAATCTAGTTCAACTGCACTTTTAACTCCTTGGTTTGAGGGAACACTAACGGCTTGAATAGGCTCTGAAATGAAACAAGTTGTGTTGAAGCAGCTCCCACCAGCCCTGTGCGTGGCTGTAAGAAACCTGCCTGCCCCTCGGAAACAGCATGATGTAGGTGTTGCAACATTAACTGCAGGGTTTGGGGGTGGGGTTTTTTTTTTCCCTTTCCAAATTTAATCAGAGTAAATAAAACAAACCAGTGCTTGTAAAGCACTACCTCCCCCAAAAAAATTCAAGAGCGCATAATCCCAGAAATGAGGCGCATAAATTACAGTTACAGCTGCCCTGAGGCAACACATGTGCAGCCGCCTTTTCGGGGAGTGAGTATTTTTCTAGCCAGCGCAGGCCGCGGGGCTGGGAAGGGAGGAAGCAACGCTGGCCTGGCTGGAACTGCTGCAAAACCCTCGGGGAGCAAAGGCACTACAGGTGCAGCAAGCCACTTTGTGAGCAGTGGGGTTTTAGGGAGTGATTTCTGTTTGAGGAAGAAGCTCTTGCAATCTGCTTTGGTAGCAGCATCTCTCTGTGGGCTGTTTTAAGTGTTGCGGTGGGTTGGGTTTTTTTTCCTTTTATTGTATTATTTATAAATATATTGATTTATTTGTTTGTTTGGGTTTTTTGTGGTTTTTTTTTTAGGGTTGTGTGTCCTCCCAGCCAGAGCTGCCTAATTCTGAAACTCCCTGCAAACCTACTGCTGCCACCCTGGACTTCACACTGTGAAACCCGTGGGCTTTGACTGCCACCTACCCCAGAGCTGCTGCAAAGCCCCGCTCCTCCCTCTTCATTTATCTCCTGCTCTCCTAAAGTCGGCCTTCTCTGTCTGCTCCTTGCAGCGTGGCTCTACCCTCGCTGGATTTATTTTCCTTCGCAAGACCTGCTGCATGGCTTTCCCTGGTTTCTGAAGGAGATTGGCAGGCGAGTGGTGGTGTTTTACCTCTGGCTGCTTGGTTTTCCGCAAATGCTGAGACTCAACCACATTTTTAAACAACCTCGCTTAAATCAGACCCTGCACATGCCCACCTTTATCATGGTTGTGTCGTATAAAGACACTATATTTTCCCAAGAAGCTGTAATATTCCTTTGAAAATGTTGTGTATTTTGAAACGATGCTGATTTTGCAGGGGGTTGGGGCAGGGTCGTTATTTTTGGGGGTGGTTTGATAGAGAGTGTGATGCCGCTTTAATGGCAGAAGAGGGGATTGATACTCCACAAGCACTGAAGTGAGGTTGGTTCTCATCACTCGATACTTCCCAACAGGTTATTAACCAAATACAGGAGAAAATGGCCAGCGATGCTCTTGTTTATCACACACACAAGAAGACGAGGGCCAAGGAAAGCTGGGGACAGCTTGACCCTTTCCTTGGCCCCCACCTCCCTCACCGCTTGCACCAACATGGGGAAAACCCATCACTAATCGCTATTTTTAACATCCTGCAGTTTGGCCTGAAAATGAGGAGTTTGGGGTGAAGATGACGATTCCTTCCCCACCCCACCACAGCTTTGTCCTTTCTTTGCACCGCATAAAATTCAGCATGGTCCCAAAACAGCAGCCATGACCACAGCCAACACAAGCCCTTGGGCTGAGAGCGGAGCTTCGGCCCTTGGGGTTTTTTCCCATCAGTGAGAAAATATTTATTTCAGCCTAATATTTTAGCTCCAGAAGTAACTGAAGTCTTGAAGCTGAGCTGGAGGGGCTTTTGCCAGGTGCCAGCAGGCTCATCCTCATGTTTGGGCTGTGCTGCTTTTTATAGCCATGGGTAAAACCTGGTGTGAGCTTTTTGGTGAAGCCTCCCACATTTCTTACTGCCTGGGCTATATCACAATTTCAGTGGTCCTCTGTACTTTTTTTGGCATTAGAAAAACCTTTTTAAATATTTTAAAGAAGCAAAACCCCTTTGCTACCAGCCCCAAATTTTTGTGCCAGGTCTGGATCGCGGATATTTTTCCAGCTGCTGAGTTTTGACTTCGGCAGCACCGGAGGAGCCGAGGCTTGGGAGACGTGTCCACCCTTCCTGGCTTTATTAATACGAAGGGACAAGCGGGATGCGGCATGGGTGAGCGCCACGGTCCCGGGATGTGAAACAAGGGGAGAAAATGGAAACGGACGTTATGGCGTCGCTGTTACGGTGATGGTGACGTTAACCGGTTGGTCGTCGGTGGTGTCCGGCGGTGCGGAGAGCGGCTCTGCAAGGGGTGGAACAGCCTCTGGTGATGCCGGGTGGGTGCTGGGCCACTGGGGTGGGTGGCTCAGCCTTTGTCTCACCCCGTGGGTGCTGTTACCTGCTGCTGCGCCAGGGGCAGACGGATCTTCTGGTGCCGGTGCTGCTCCATCCTCCCTGCTTGCGGCTGTTTCAGCATCCTCTGGCATGCCGATGGGCTCCTGGGCACCAGGACCGGCCCTGGGGGAGGGCAGGTAGGGGTCTCTCACCAGCGCTGGGGTGTGGGAGCACTGGGCCAAGGGCGTTGGGGCACTCACGTGCGGAAGAGCAGGTCGTGCAGCCCTGGGGACAGACAGATGGATGTGAGGTGTGGGCACCTGGGGTCTGGCCGTGGCCCCCACTGAGCCCCCCCTGACCCCAGCACTCACGTGGGAGGGCGTCCCGGTGGCGGGCGACACAGCGCACGGCTAGGAACGATGCCACGGTGGCCACCAGCATCCCTACTGTTGCTGCCCCCATCACTGCTGGGTAGGCCTCAAAGGGAGGCTCGGCTGGAAGAGAGCAGCTGCTGTCAGCCTGTCCCCCCTGCACCACCCCCCCAGGGGTAATTAGGGTAACGAGGCACCCATGTGTGAGCTGTGCAGAGGGAGGGAGTGTGGTGGGCAGCAGGCACCCCCAGCCAGGGCCTGGCAGAGCCTGGAAAGGCAGAGGGAGGTGGGAGCCTGTGCCTGTTCACTCTGGAACCTAGTGGTGGTGGTTCACACTCGGCTCCGCAGTTCCATCACGATGCAAATGTTGCCCTTCGCTCAAACCCTGCTCTGCCCATACGGAGCAGCACCCCCTGCCCACTTCACCTGGGGTCTGCACCTCGGAGGGGTGCCCGGCTGTCCGGTGGTTGACGGCCAGGACGCGGAAGGCGTAGACCACAGCTGGGTCCAGCCCCCCCAGGCGCCGGTCGCGGGAGTGGGGCTCGATGTCGCCAGCGGCGGTTTCCCAGGGGCCGGGCACGCGGCGGGGGGGTTTCTTAGCTTGGCGCCGCTGCACCACGAAGCCGGTGAGGTTGCCGGTGCCCTGCGTCCGCCACTCCAGCCGCACCTCGGTGCGTGCCCGCGTGTACCGCAGCTTGCTGATGGTGACGTTGGGGGGGGCCGGGTACCCTGCGGCGAGACGGGGCCCAGCAGGAGGGGGCTGACCCCCATGCACCCCAAAAGCCCACCCCAGGGCCCCCCCCACCCCTCCCAGGACTCACGGTCCACGCGGAGGCGGATGGGGAGGCTGGCGCTACCCACGGCATTGGCCGCGGCACAGCGGTAGATCCCACCGTCTCCTGGCCACTCGGCATCCCGGATGGTGAGGTTGACCCACGCTTCTCCCCGCTCTAACCAATACTTGGCCAACCCCGGCGTCACCTCCCGCTCCTTGGCGTCATACCAAGCTACGGCGGCGCCGAGATCGGCGCTGCCGCCGCGTTGCCGGCACGCCAACCGTGCCTCGCTGCCCTCCAGCACTGCCACCTCGCTCCTCTCTGCCTCGAGTTCGGGGACCTCTGCGCGGCAAGAAGCGGGGGGACGGAGCTGGCAGGGACGTGCGACGCCGCTGCGGCACAGGGAGGGCACGTGGGGATGGATCCGGCTTACCCAGCCGCAGGCGGCACTCGGCGCCGGCGGCCCATAGCGGGTGGGCGGCCGCGCAGACGAACTCCCGGCCCCCCAAGCTGCCGTTGGCACTCAGCACCAGGACGGCGGCGGAGGGCACAGGGTCTCCCAATGCCCGGCCCCCGCTGTCGTGCCAGCGCAGGGTGACCGGTGGCGTTCCCCCCTCCCACCGGCACCGCAGCATCACGTACTCGTCGCCCTTGGTGGCCGCTGCCGCGCAGGAGGGGCCGCCGGCTGGGACCCCTGCAGGATGGAGAGGTGTCAGGGCGGGGTACCGTGATGCTGTGCCGAAGCGTGTGTGTGTCCCCAAAAGGAGACACCCCCTGCTTTGCACCCCGGCTGTGCTGTGGGGACCCCCGTTCTGGAGGAAACGGAGGTTGTTGGAGGTCCCAGCCAAGGCAGCATTGCCTTGGGGTGCCCATCCCATGGCTTGGTCGTGCCATGGGGGTCACCGCGGCTTCCCTGTGCCAAGGCGGGGGGGGGGGAGCAGGTGTCAGGATTTTTTTGGGGAGGGTGGAGGGGGACCCGTCCGCACTCACAGAGGGTGGTCCCGCAGGCAGCCCCCTGCGGCAGCGTGGGGTGGGAGGCCAGGCAGGAGAAGGAGCTGCCATTCCTGGTGGCCGCCCCTGGCTGGATGCTGGTGGCCATGGAAAAACTGTTCCCCATCACCCCCTCTTCCTCCTCCTCCTCCTCCTCCTCCTGGGGGCCCACCCAGCGCAGCCGTGCTGGGGGGAAGCCCCCCAGCCACCGGCACCGCAGGGCCACGTCCCGCAGGTCGCCGGTGGCTAGGACAGAGCAGCTGGGGCTCCCGGCTGGTGGATCTGCAGGAGACCATCAGCGCTTGGGTAGGGTGGGAGGGGGTCCCCTCTCTCCGTGCCCAAATTGCCCCTCGCACCCGTGTCCTCACCAGGGAGCCACGTTGGTCCACCTTGCCCTGGGGGGGGGATGCACCAGGCCACCCCCCCCTGCCCTGGGGGTTACTTACAGTAGACAGTGAGGATGATGGTGGCCTGGGTGCGGGTATGGAGGTGGGTGTTTTCGGCCAGGCAGGTGTAGGTGCCCGCCTGGGCGCGGGCGATGGCGGCGATGACATAGGTCTGGCCGGTGTGAACCTGGGAACCGTTGTGGAGCCAGACGTAGCGGCTGGGGGGGTTGGAGGGAGCCAGGCAGCTCAGCACCACGTCCTCCCGCTCGCCCGCTGAGAAGCCCCCCTGCTCGGGGGAGAAGGGCTCCACGCTGATGGCCGGTTCATCGGGACCGTCTGTGGTGACACGGAGACCCTTAGCCAGCAGGACGTCCCTACGGAGGGGACGCAGCCCTCCCCGAAGCGTCTTCCCGCTGGTGGGAAACCAGGCTGTGAAGCCTCCTTAGAAAGGGTGCGCGATGGTGGTTGTGAACATGCCATGGTGGCCGCGGAGGCACCGTGGTGGCATGGTGCTTGGTGGCCATGGATGTGCCACAGTAGCAAGGTGCATGGTGGCCATGGACACACCATAGTGGCACGGTGCTTGGTGGCCGCGGATGTGCCATGGTGCACGGTGGCCATAGAAACACTTTGGCGCGTGGCAGGCACATGGTGGCCACAGACGTGGCACGGTGGCCGTGGAGGCATCACACCTGTTGGCCATGGCTGTACCATGATGGCCACAGAGGCCTCACGGTGGCCATGGACGTACCATGGTAGCGATGGACATACCATGGTGGCAGGGTGCTTGGTGGCCACGGCAGCATCTCCAGCCCTGAGGATGCTCCCACAGCCGGTGCCCAAGGCCCCCCGCCTTGGGGCAGTCCCCCTCCCCGCCTCGGCAAGGTGGGTCCAAGCCCCGGAGCACTCACAGACGATGTCCAGGTAGGTGGGCTCGCTGGTATGGTTGTTGACCTCGTTGTGCACGGTGCAGGCGTACCAGCCAGCGTGGCTGCGGTTGGCGGGCGTCAGGCGCAGCTCTGCCCCGGAGCCCCCCAGCCCTGCGGGGGACACTGAGGGACCCCCCCGGGGCTCCCGGTGCTGCCAGGAGAAGCTCAGCGGCTCCGTTCCCTCCCGTACGGCGCACGTCAGGGCCACCGCCGCCCCCTCCGGCGCCACCGCCGCCGTCGGCCGCACGAAGGGCTTGGAAACGGGCACTGGGGGCACCCGGCTGTCAGCGGCCCCCGAAGCTGCCGGCCCCTTCCCCCCGTCCTGCTGGGACCCTCCCCAGATCCCTCCTGTCCCACGTGGGGGTGACCTTGCCAGCCCAGATGATTTATTGGCTGGCGAGGTGCTACAGCGGCTAACCAGGATGGCTAGTGAGAACATCAACAGGCTAGTGCGGGGAGTGTCCTGGCTGTGGGCATGGGGACTAGCTGGAGCAGCCAGGTACGGGCTAATGAGACCAGTTATGGGCTGATGGGTTGGCCAGGGCAAGGAGATGGGGATGGCCAGTGGGCTGCTATATTGACTAGTGGGGTGCTTTGCTGGCTAGTGGGGTGCCACATGGGGCTAGCGGGGCTCTATGTTCGCTAGTGGCATGCTTTATTGACTGGTGGGGCCCTTCGTTGGCCAGTAGCGTGCCATGTCGGCCAGTGGAAGACTGGCTAGCGGGCGAGGGGACGCTTCACGGCAAGGCCGGCCGGCCAGCGGCTTACCCAGGACACGCAGGAGGATGGCGGCGTAGCCGATGCGGAGCCGTCCCCGCTCCGGGAAGAGCCCCTGGCAGAGGAAGCGGCCCTGGGCGGCTGTCCGCAGCTCCCGCAGCTCCAGCGTCCCGTTGCGCAGGGTCACCCGGCCCAGCGTTCCTGCGCCGGGGGCCACCACCACCTCCCCGCCCGAGCCCACCGCCACGGCCCTTGGCGGTCCTGAGCCCGTGAAACTCCAGAAGACCACCGCAGGTGCCGCCGATGCCGCCGCCGGCCCGCAGCTCAGCTCCACGGCCCGGCCCCGTACCCCCGTCACTGTCTGCTCCTGGTAAGCCACCTCCCCAGCTGCCAGCGGTTGACCTGGCCAAGAGGTGCGGGGAATTGGTCAGGTCTCTGCTTACCCCCCCTTCCCGGGAAAATTTGGGGGGGAGGAGGAGGATGGATGAGGTCTCTGCTCACCCCCCACCAGCGCCGGCAGCAGGCAGAGGATCCAGGGCCCCCTCCAACGCAGCGGCGATGCCCGGCCGCGCTCCATGGTGCCATGTCCCACACCGAGCCCAGCGGCAGGATGCCGAAGCAGGGCTGCGCTCTCCAGCCCGACCTCCTCTCGGGTTACCCCTGGGTAATTAGGCCCGGCCCTGATTAACCATTAATTATTTATAAACCTGCCTGCACATGGGCAGGGAGGAGAACCCGACGCCGCTGCCTGCCTCAGCCCCTGCAATCTCAGGGCTGAGGCTGGGCATGCTCGTTGCAAGAGTGGCAGCATCACCTCCTCTCCCCCACGCCCCCCCCCCCAAGCACAGGAAATTTATTCCTGTTAACCCCCCCCCCTTTTTTTTTGGCTAAAAAGAGAGGAAAATATGCTGCCAACAGCCCCCCCTGCCAACCAAAACCACGGGGTTTTGGAGCTGGGGGAAGCTGGGCACTCGGCAGCGAGCGGGGTTTGATATTTCATCTCCCGCTCTCCGCGGCGCACCAGTCCATCAAACATTCATGGTGGTGCGGCAATGCTGTAATGCAATGCCAGGGAGGGGGTGGGGGGGGGGGGCTGGTGCACCCCAGTGGGAGGATTTTGGGGTGCTGATGGTAAGGGGGGACACAGGAGTCCACTGCATCCCATCCCCAAAGCCAGTATCCACCAAGGAAGGGCCTTGGCTGGAGCAAATCAAGCTTGGGAGGGTGGCAGGACGCAGCCTGGCAGCTGGAATTCCCCTCCAAATGGGGCATTTGCACAAAATTATCCCCAAATCTTTGTTGCTTTTATTTTCTGTGGGCCAGCGCCTTTCCCAGGGAGGACATTCACACCACAGCCCCAGAGCCAGGGTACCCCCGCCGGGATGCGGGACCTTCATCAGGGGAAGGAAGCAGCTTGGGGCACTGGTAAAAAAAAATAACCAAAACAATATAAAGACTCCCACATACAAAGGTTTTCTGGCCCAGGGGTGCAGAATGAGGCCCAGGGGCTGTGGGGGAAGGCTTTAAAGCCTGCCTTGTTCCAGCCAGCGTTGGGGTGGTGGTGGGGAGGAATCTGGCAACACCTGTAGAGATGGGGTTTGGAAAGAAATTTGGAAAGGTGAAGCGAGGGGAGTGGGGCGGTGCTGGCAGATCCAGCAAATGACACCATTGTCAGCACTTTGACCTAATAAAAACTGTTCTGCGCGTAAAAGCAATAAATTCCAAGTGATTTTGGCAGAGGAAGAGCAACACCGCCCTCAGAATTATAAATAATTCCATTTTGTGAGAGATCAGCTTGGCAACAGCAAAGGGACAAACTCTTTGGGGACAAACACACCCCGGGACTGGCGACAGTCACCGACAGGGGTCCAACCCCCCTCCCACCACCATTGCCATGACCCCAAATGCTGCCATCCTGGGTCCCGGCGGGATTTGGGAGAGCAGCAGCGGATTCATGCTGCCACCTAGTGAGACTGGGTTCTTATTTTTTATAACTCACTCCTTTCTCCTGACTTTTTTGTTTTTATTAGTTTTTCTGAGAAACACTGCATGCTGCCTGGAGATGAGCAGCGGATTTTTTTGGCCAGTTACTGGATTTTTTACCTGTTTTCTGACCCCTCTGTGTTCCCTAGACCTGTTTTTGAGGAGTGTTACCCTTCATTAAGCCCCTCGGGGCAGTCCTCAAGCCCCACAAAGTCATGGCTGTGAAAACCTTGGAGAGACAACCAGGAACAAAACCAGGGACAACAACTGCTCGGTCTGAGGGTTCCCCCCCAGCCTTCTCCTAAAACATCACAACAAAACCAAACAGCTTTAGGAAGCTGTAAGAGAACTGGGAGCTTTTCCCCTGTAACTTTTCCTTCCGTTTTGAACCAAAACTCAGATCTGGGGGAGCAAATCCCCACTCCTCACTCAGTTTTCAAGCTTCTCAAGCTCATCCATGTCATCCGGGTCCAGCTGCTTGATCTTGGTCTCTGTAGGAAGGAAAAAAAACCCAATAGTCAGTGCTTGGTGCAACCGGGGTGAAAAGAGAGCCCAGTCACCCCACGAGCTGGTGTTCGCACTGCTTGCACACACACGCACAGGCTGCAAAGCTCCCCGAAATGCTCGGCCTGGTATTTATCCTTGGTCCATGGCCTTCAAGCACAGCGTAAAGCAGCAGCAGCGAGGCAGGTTAGGTTTTTCGAACGTGCTCCCACTTTCTGTTCCCACCTCCAAAGCGACGTGGGAGGGGGAAGGTCCATTATCCTCCTCAGGCAGCCCCAGCCCTCAAATTGCAACATCATGGCGTTAAAAAGGAAAAGTCAGGTCGCTGGGAGTTCATCCGCTCAGATTTTCAGCCCTTGGAAATCCCACACTGGGCTCCTTTAGCTAATTCTGGCCGTGGTCTGGACTCATCCACCTCCTGCTCATCACAGTTGCCCAAGGCTTCTGCTGCTCAGGGGGGGGGGGGGGGGGGGGGGGGAAATCTTTGCCAGACTATCTGGCTCATGTCTTCTCTGCCAGGTGTCTGCTGTGGGCTCATTTGGTGTTTAAATTTAAAAGGGCAAGCTGCCAAGACAGTTGAGCAGCTCCGAGGACGAAGCTGAGGAAGGGAGGTGTTTTTCTGCAAGCCGAAAGGTTTTGATAACTTTCTTTTCCCTAAAAATCATGGGGAAAACAGGCACCGAGATTTTAAAAGCCACAGCTGCAGCCATGGCATCTTGCAAATCCCGTGAAAAACCTTCGATGTTTACGAGTGACGATCGATTTGCGCTCAGGGAAGACCTGCGCCATTTTAGCTGCTGGCTTCTCTCCTGCAGCCAGGGCTGAGCTAAACCAGGGCACCAGCTCCCCCGGGACAGGGATTTGCAGGGTAAAGGCAGATAAAATGCCTGAACGAAGGGAAAAAAGAAGAGGTGCTGAGGCATCCTGAGTGCTTATAGCATCCCTTGCAGGTCACGCACAATCTCCTAGGCTGTTTCTCTGAAAATTTGGCTGCTGGGATTAAAAAAAAAAACACACAAAAAACCAACCCTAAAAAGGTGAGGGGGCTGAAAGGAAAGCTTGCAGCTGTCACCTGCACTGAGTGGGATGAGCCCCGGGAAGAAGAGCAGCCCAACAAGGTCCATTTGCAGAAGGAAAATGATCCAAAGGGGAATCACCTGTCCCAAACCCACCCCCCTGGAGAGGAGGAGACGCGTGGATACTCACGGAAATGCTTCTCTATCATCTGCACGAGCCGCACATTCTGGCTTTCCACCATGCTGAAGGCGACTCCCCTCTTGCCGAAGCGTCCCGTTCGCCCGATGCGGTGGAGGTAGGTCTCGAAATCCGGCTCGCTCCTCTGATTGGTGGGGAGGCTGAAGTTCACCACGATGGTGACCTGCTGGACGTCGATCCCTGAAAAAGGGAAGAAACGGGCTGCAGAAAGAGATCACCTCACCCTGCAGGTCGGGGAGGATCCGCTGCTCGAGCCCACGCTGCCACCAACAGCAGCAGAGACCCCTGAAGCGCATTTCACGCCATCAGAGAGGCGAGGGGGCTTTAGGTTTTCCGGGGCTACCTCTGGCGCAGACGTTGGTGGCGATGAGGACCTTCTCCTTCCCGTCGCGGAAGCGCTGGATGACATCGGCCCGTTGGGCTACTGTCAGCTCCGCCGTCAGGATGGCCACCTGATGCCCATCCTGGCTCATCTCCACTGACAGCCAGTCCGCGCTCCTCCGAGTCTGGACGCATGGGGAGAGGCAGGCAGAGGTTTCGCAGCAGCTCCTGCTGTCGCTCCGCTCGCTCCCGGCCAACCCTTCACCGATATTTTCCCCCTCAACTTTCCAGGTCCCCTGCTCCTTTCAAAGGAGCTCCCAACACTTTTTAACACCTCGGAAAAAGGCAAAAATGATGCAGAGGAGCAAGAAGCTTCTATCAGGACACCCAGCGCAAAGGCCAAGGAAACATGGCGTGTTTTCCGTGCGCCGGTGACCATGGGAGCCCGGCAAAGGCGGTCCCAACTGGTAGGAGAGACGCTTTTAAAGGCTGCCTCTGCCACAGGGCTGTCCTTTGAATGCTGGCAACGTGTTCCCCACCCCTCCCTGGGGCCCACTCCTTGATTTTGAGGGTCTTGGGAGGAGCCCCCCACGTCCATAAGGTAAAAGTGAATTGTTTCTCTTATCGCTGACTGCAAATGTGTCCGTCTCCCCAGGCAGGCTGAGGTGCTTTACCTGGCAGAAGATCATAGCCTGGCCGATGGTGATGCTGCCGTAGATGTTGCAGAGCGCTCTGTACTTCTCCTCCCAGCTCCTGCACACGAAGAAGTACTGGCTGATGTTGCTCAGGGTGAGCTCTTCTTCACGCAGCTTTATCATGATGGGGTTGGAAACGATTTGCGTGGCAAACGCCCGCACAGTTTCCTTGAAGGTGGCCGAGAACAGCAGCATCTGGCAGCCCTTGGGTAAAGCCCTGGCACAGAGAAAAAGGACTCATCAGGTCAGGAGAGCGGCCTTGTGCCCAGATGTATGCAACAGAATTTAAAAAAAAAAAAAAGAAGCTAATTTTGTTGTGTCATCTTCAACAGAAAGGGAACCCAATCCAAGGGCTGTAACAAATCAACGGAAAGGTAAGCGAGACAGGAGTTGTCCTGTGTGTCTTTCTTTTTTTTATCGAAAGACAGATCCTGGGACTAAGCAGGTCAGAGCCTGCTGAATTGCAAAAGCTGATTCTCACAGCAGCAAGCCCCTTTGACATCACAGGGACGCCCTACTTCACTGGTGATTCAGCTCATTTGGTGACCAATTCCCTTGCAGCCAGGCAAAGGGGAAAAACCAGGGAAGCAGGATGCCAGCCGTCAGGAACACTCACCTCTGAATGCGAATGCTTTGACAGGAGAGGCCCTGAGTGTCGATCATGATGTCGGCCTCATCCAGCACGAACATGTTGATCTTCTTCAAGTCCACAACTCTCCGTTTGAAACACCAGTCCAGCATTGTCCCCGGGGTCCCGATGACGATCTGCTCCTGCAGCGTGGTGCCCTGCAGAACTGCCAGAGGGGGAATTGCATCCAAGCGCCTCCAAACATGACGTGTTTTTGCTGCTCGAGCGCATTTTTCCCTCGGTTATCTCAGATTCTGGCCTTTTGAGGGGGTCATGGCAAAGTGGAGTTTGAGGTGAAAACTGCAGGCAGGGCCAACGCTTCCCTACAGCCTGGTGGGGGTGGAAACCAGCCCCACGTGGGAAGGAGGGAGCCTGGAAGCAGCCAGCGATCATGAAGAAGACTCCTTAGCAGGAGAGGGGAATACAGATGCTATTTTATCGGCCTTCACGGAGGTCTACACAGCCCCTGGTAGCTCAAGGCTCTAAAAGGGGGGATCCCTATACTCACTTAACGCTCCTGTTACAGTGCCAGTAGCTCTGCTCGGCAGGACCGGACTCACCTCGGTTTCCTCGGACAGCGTACATAACCGTGATGTCGGCGCAAAACCGCCCAATCTTCTCGATCACGTGCCCGATCTGCAGGGCCAGCTCATAGGTGGGAGCCAAGCAGAGGCACTTGAAAGGAAATAAGAAAGCTGTCAGACAAGAAACGCCTTGACTAAAAGCCGAGGGCGCTCCCAGGGGTGGGATACACTGGGCAGACAAGGTATTTCGAAGGGGCAGAAGGAAGAGCCCACACCACTAAACTCCCTCAAAAGTGCAGGGGGATGGGGTAGTTGGTCACGTTTGGAGGTAAGGGAGCTGGGACTGCGACACAGCTTGAGGGAGGTAGGCAGAAAGAAGTCGCTGTAGCTGTTTTTGAGGGGGAAATTTCTCTCTTGAAGCATGGTGCGGTTTGTTTCTGCGCCCGGCTTTAAAGTGATGGCTTAAATCACCTCGTGCGCCTGAGATGAGCAACTTCAAACTGCAGTAACCAGCTTGCAAAGCTGATTTTGCACACAGAGAGGTGACTGGGGCTCGTGGGGGCGTTTAAGGCACCAGAAAACCAGTAGCCTCTGCAGTTGCTTTTCACACTTTAAATTCCAGGATAGCTAAAGCCTGGCTTAATCTGCCACTAGGAAGCAGAAGTACCTCCCTTTAGCGGAAAACATGCTTTCTGTCCTACGTGCTGCTGCGACGGCACCTGGGGGTTTCTCATCCCCCTCCAGCGGATAAAAATTATTCAGAGACAAGTAAAAAACCCCAGAGCTCTGCCCCGAGGCAGCATCTCGAGGGCTTGGGAAAACCCCTCCTGCATCAGCTTTCCCTTTCCTGCATTACCTGCGGGTATTTCTCAGCGGCATTAACTCTGCTCAACATCGCCAAGACAAAAGCTGCTGTTTTCCCTGTCCCTGACTGGCTCTGGGCAATCAGATTTTGGGGCCTGCAAGGCAAAGGCTGCTTAGCGGCATGCAAGGGTCCCCGGATTGGCGTCCTGGCGCCAGGGATGCCTCGAGGGAGCTGGGGCTCACCCGCCTGGCATTAACTACTCACGGATACGCCAGCATGATGGGCAGAGCTGTCTCCTGGATTTTGGACGGTCTATTGAAGCCCATCATGTAAATCCCCTGCAAGAGCTCCTTCTTCCTGTTAAAATAAAAAAAGCAGCATCAAAAAGGGCCCTTTTAACAAACGACGGCAGCTCTTCTGCTCTGCCGGCCCGCCGGTGACTCACAGGGGCAGCTCTTCAAAGGTTTTGACGGAGAAGAGCGGGGAGCTGGGGTCCTGCTGCAGGATCTCCACTCGGTGGCTAGACTCCACCAGGGACGTGTGGATCAGCTTGTTCAGCAGGGAGGTTTCCGCCGAGTTCACTGGAAGAGGCAGAAACTCCTTAAAAAAGATGCCTTCTTACAAAAAGTCTCTCCCCCTTCCCGCCGATACAGGGGCCTCCGGCCACCCCCTCTCGTAAGGACCCTCGACGCCGCCCAGAGCTGTAGGTAACGAGCGAGCAGAGAGCGCGGCCCGCCGCGGATCCCCCCGCAACTGGCCCGCTCCCTGCCTCAGTTTCCCCCGCCTGCTTCACGCCAAGGCCCCGAGGACCCACCTCTGTCCTCCTCCTCCTCCTCCTCCTCCTCCTCATCGCCGCCGCCTGCTGAGGAAGGACAAACAAGGCCGGGGGTACGTGAGGCGGTCTGAGGCCCAGGCCCGGGCCAGGGCCTTTCCCTCAGGCGAGGGCCGAGGCCTTCCCTTACCCCGGCGGCGCGGCGGGAGGTACAGCCCGGGGAGCTGCGGAAGGAGAGGCGGCCGTTACGGCGGGAAGGGGACGGGAGGAGGCCCTGGGGAGCGGGGGAAGGCCCGGCCCGGTCCCCACCCGCTCCCGCCAGCCGCCGCTGTCCCCCGCCTCCGCCATGACACCCGCCTCGGCTACGGGCAGGAAGGACGCTCGGGGCGGGCGGCGGGAAAGGGCCGGGGCCATAGCGCCCCCTGGCGGCCGGGCGGACCGCCGCTTCCGGAGGCAGCACCAGAAGGAGCGAGCGCTTCCGGGTCACCGGCCGCGGTCCCGGCAGCGGCCCCGCAGGTACGGCCGGGCTGGGTGTGGGGGGTGTCCCGGCGTGCGGGAGGAGCGGGGACCCCGTAGGGTGCCGGTGCTGCCTCCCACGGAGGTTGGAGGGGGGTCCCTAAGGGGGGACAGAGCCCCCACCCCCGTGGGGTGGGGGAGGGGCAGAGAGCCCCCCTCAGTCCCCGCCGGAAAACCACTATTCTCTTCTTTTCGTCCTAAAACTCGCTTTATTTTAAAAAACTGAGGTGAAATAAGGCAAGGGGAACCCAGTGGGGTGGTGCAGGGAGGGGAGGGGTCTAAGAGGCCCTTCTAATTAACCAGCAGAACCTTAATGAATCTTTCCACGCGCTTTATTCGAGGAAGGCGCCGCCCAGGCGCCATCAATAACACCTCCCGAGGACAACGGTCCGCGGGCGATTCCACGCCAAAAAAGCTGTTACCTCCCCATCTCTCCCAATACTCAAGGATTCCCGCTGGCTGCCAGTTTTCAGTGCTAGCGCCCCATCCCTCCTCATGCTCGCCCGGGACGCCGGAGCCGGGAGAAGCAGGGGAAAACTAGGAAGAGGTGTTTTTCCTGGGGAGGAGGCCGTTGGCCAGGTCCCAGCGCACCTCCCAGCGCAAGGCCGCTCGCTTCTTCTCGGTGGGGACGGCGTAAGTGTTGGGGACGGCGGGACGCCGCGGTTTGATGGGGAGTTCGGGCTGGCAGAGCATCTGCTCCCGGATACCCCAGCGCAGTTCTTGTCGCCGATCCTCCCCCGGGATTCGAAATTTCTCCCATTCTCGTTTATATTCAAAATATTTGGCCACCGGGTCGGTTTTTCCCCGGTTACGTCCCAGCGGCTCAAACTGCGGAGGAATGAAGGATTTGGGTTGTCCTGCCACAGCGGTGTACTGAGAAGCGGGAGAGCTCCGGCTCCCCAAATCCCCGAGGAGGGAGGGCGGACTCTCCCCACGGGGCCACCGTCGAGGGGATTCATCGAGGGAGCTGCTGCTTGTCTCGATTTCCCCCTCGGAGATGCTGTCCTCCGGACTTGTCCTTCGCTGAAGCATTTCCTGCCTCAGGCTCCAAACCTCAGCCTCGCTCTCCACCTCGCTGGTCACCGACTCGTCGGAGACCTCCACTCTGCCGTCGGGTCTGTGCCTCAGCACTTTCCTTTTCATTACCAACCTCCTGGTTCCCCTCCGATCCTCTGAAAATGTAGGAAGGGATGGCTGCCCCCCCAAAACAAGGGAGTTCTTGGCGTAGGGATCGTCATGGGGATGTGCCCGGTCCTCTCCGTCTCCTTGCTGGCCGTACAGCTGGCCCAGGGCCAGCACGGCCACCGGCTGCTCCTCATCATCCAGAGTGGCCCACCTATACCTGTCCGGTCCTGTCATCCCCTCCATGATTTCTGACAAATCGGGTGGATTCTGAAAAAAAAAAAAAAAAAAAAAAAAAGAGAAAAAAACCCCAAAAACCAAAAAAACCCAGAGTTAATTTCTTGCAGCATGTTTGAGCTGGCCAAAGACGTAAAGAGGGCTCCAACTCTCAACTTTTGGGGTTCAGGGGTATTGATTTAAGTTGCAGTTAATCAGACGGGGGTCTGGGAGCCCTGGCCGCGCTGCTAAAGGTCCTGCCTCCAGCAGAAGGCTCTTTCCCTGCAGCAAATGGAAAGGCAGTGCAGCTATAAAGCCCCGAAGCCCCCCCAAGGCAACCCCTGCTTGAAAAGCAAGCTAAAATTAATTACATGATACATAAAGTACTAACGGGATGACAGACAAATGCCGGGCAGAGGTATTAATGATTTTCCCCTCCTACCTTTTCTTTTAAAAACACTGTATCTAGTCGTGATTTAATCTAGGGACATCCGAGAGGGTGTTTGACTTCTGCAGAGGAGAAGGCGCAGCGCAGCACGTTTAGGTGCTTTTGGGGTGTTGTAGCCGAGACCGGTTGTAGTAAACCTCAAGACCTGCAGTGAAAAGGGATCCGGCCACAGTTTCCACTCATGATACAGGTTTGGGATGTCTTTACACCACGAAGGGGTTTTGGAAGGAGGGGAAAAAAAAAAAAAAAAAAGCAAGTTTGAACCGTGCCGTTACGAAATGTTAGAGCAGATGGTGCGGCGAGATGAATGGCAGCTGTTAGCGGGCTGTCTGAAGTGTTGATGCTGGCTGAGTGCGGTGCGAAAATGGAAAGGGCTCTGTGACGGCTCCGTGCGGATAGCAAAAGGCTAGCCGGGAACGTGCTGCTGCCGCGCCTGGGCTGACAGAGCAGATCCCATCGTGCGGCAGCGGCTGGGGGAAGAGGAGTGATTAAGAAAGTGCAAAAAAAGAGACTCGAGTAAGATGAAGCTGTCTAAGCTAAGCCCCCTTGGCCCTTCCCATGCTCTGCTAGGAATGCCGAGGTGTTAAAGAGAAATATAGAGAATTATTCCGCAGGTAACAATTATTTCATAGAGTGAGTCTATAGGTGTACTAAAAGTCAGGTAAAAACACTAAATGCCCCAATTTCTTTCTCTGCAGACCCCGAGGAGCTGCCAGCAACTAGTGAAGCCTCCGAGACAGCAGCTATGGCCGAGGAGAGTGCATTTACCAGTCAGGAGCAACTCCTGAGGAGGGTGCAGGAGCTGGAAGAGGAGGTGAAGCGGCTGCAGGAGAAGCTCCGAGAGGACAAGGAGGGCACTGGGAGAAGAGGGGCTCCTTCGGCCCCCGGGAAAGCCAAGAAACGCCAACAACGGCCATTCGATTTCAGCGCCCACAGCCGCAGACACGTGGCACTGAAGATCGCCTACCTGGGCTGGGGCTACCAGGGGTTTGCCAGCCAGGAGAACACCAGCAACACCATCGAAGAGAAACTGTTTGAAGCCCTGAAGAAGACACGGCTGGTAGATGACAGACAGACCTCCAACTACCACCGCTGCGGGCGGACGGACAAAGGAGTCAGCGCCTTTGGACAGGTCAGGATCCCACCCCCCAGGCTTTCCTGGATTTAGGGGCTCCTGTGTGGGACGGAGATCCCACAGTAACAAGCCCAGGCAGCACAGGTTGGATTAATTGTTTAAAAGCTCACAACTTTTAAATCTGAACGTGAGCCTTGGTGAAGGCTTCCTGCATGTGGAATGAGGATTTTAGACCCTCAAAGTGTTTATTAGTGCTAAGTTTTTTCCCATATTAGCGCTAGGTTTTTTTCCATATCAGTGCTACTTTTTTTTCCAGGGGCCTGTTTTGAGAGGATGAACTGTGTTTTAGGCTGCGGCTTCCCCAATAGCTCAGCGCTGCCAAAAAAAGGCGAGATGCCCTTTCCTTGGTAGAGCCCTCTCAGCTGATTTAACTCCCTAAACCCACAAAAAATTAAAAAAAAAAAAATAATCCAAGAATCGGATAGCTTCTTGCAGAGCCAGGCAGCTGAATTCCTGCGCAGAAGGGTCCAAGGGGAGTTGCAGCTAGCAGAAGGCAGCGTGGGAGTGGGAGACGGCCCGCTTGGTGGGCACAGAGCCATCGGGCTGGCCGAGCCGCTGGGGAAAGCTCAGCCCTTCCTGTGCCGTGATGGCTTCGCTGCCGGGCTTGTCTCTCCTTCCCTCCCGGCTCAGGAAGGGGAGCTGGCTTAGCTTTTGCCTTGCTGGGGTGGTTTTGGCTCAGATGGGCTGTCTGCTCTCCTTCATAAGGCGAGCCACATGAAATAAGGGCACAGGCCGCCTTTTCTTGTGCCGTTTAAAGCGCGCAGGCACCTGCGGCGTTAATTGACTCGTTCCCACACCAGGTTTCTCAGACAGCCAGGCTGTTACTGTGTTCAAGTCATCACCCCCAGCACAAAAGAGAAAAAAAAGCGCACATTATATCCTAAAAACAGTGACTAAAGTTGAAGCTGTTTCGAGACCATGCTACGTAGGCAGTCTGCAACTTTCTCTGTTTTATTAAAGGAATCCATAGCATCTGCTAGGAACCTTAGCAGAGGCACTTGCAGCTTTACCCGCAGGAAAGGGTGGTAAGATCGCCTGATTTAAGACACCTTCATCTGTAGGAGATCCTGAATTTATTTCGCAGCAGTGTAGGAAGACTTGGCTTGGCACGCCAAATATGCCCATCTGCAATCTAATTCTGGCTTTCCTCGTTTTGCAGGTGATTTCCCTAGATCTCCGCTCAAACCTGTCGGAGGGGAAGAAGCTAAATGGCCACAAGGGTGACTCGGAAGGCAGAAGCGAGGGGGAGGAGGAGCTCCGCTACACCCATATTCTGAACAGGGTGCTCCCGCCCGACATCCGGGTGCTGGCCTGGGCCCCCGTGGAGCCCGATTTCAGCGCCCGATTCAGCTGCCTCAAGAGGACCTACCGCTACTTCTTCCCCTGCGCCGACCTGGATGTGGCCCTCATGCACGCCGCAGCCCAGAGGTACGTGGGGACCCACGATTTCCGTAACCTGTGTAAAATGGACGTCGCCAATGGCGTGGTCAACTTCCAGAGAACGATCCTCAGCGCCAGAGTGACGTGGGTGGAGAGAGGAGGAGAAACTGGGCCGCAGGATCCCTTCCGTTTGTGCCAGTTTGAAGTGACGGGACAGGCGTTCCTCTACCACCAAGTCCGCTGCATGATGGCGATCCTCTTCCTCATCGGCCAGAAGATGGAGAGCCCAGAGATCATTGACGAGCTGCTGGATGTACAGAAGAACCCCCAAAAACCGCAGTACAGGTACAGAGAGCTCAGCAAAACCTCCTGGGCTGCTTCTCCAAAGCGATGGCTGCGCGCAAAGTGCCGCTGGTGAGCCACTTCTCTGCCAGACTGTGAAGCAGTCTCTCACAATATGGAAGCAAGCTGCCAGTGGCTTCACTGGGAGGTATCCAAAAGGATCTCGTTTTTCTTGCTCTTGGACAAACTTTTGATGGCTTTAGCCCTTGGTATTTGGTTAAAACTAATTCAGTTCTTAGCAGAAAAAGGAGTTCTGAAAAAGACGGGGCTGGTTTTGGCAGAAAGGACAGGCTGATGTGCTGTTGCACGAGCCTTTTTTGTCACAGCGTTCCCCCCAGATGGTGACAAGTAACGCCTTCTCTCTTCTTCCCTAGCATGGCTGTCGAGTTTCCCCTCGTCCTGTACGACTGTGAGTTCGAAAACCTTCAGTGGCTCTACGACCGAGAAGTGCAGGAGTTCAACGTTACCCACCTACAGCAGCTCTGGGCCAACCACGCAGTCAAAACTCAAGTGCTACGTAACATGTTAGGAGGGTTAGATGCTGCTCCTGTGGCTACTGGAAAAAGTAAGGGATGGTTTTGTCGCAATACCTTGGAATTACGGAGGGATGGGGGTAACTGGTTTAAAAAAAAAACAAAAACAAAAACTGAAAGGGGTATTTAAATAGATTGCTCAGAAACCACTGGTATTTTTTCAATTCTATTGCAGGCCCAGGAAACAGCACACCCATCCTCTGGGGAGATATGAAGCCTCCACTCCACAGCCAGGTCAGTGGCTTTGTGGAAGGCGTCAAAGCCCGCACCTACAAACCTTTACTGGCCCGCCCCAAGTGCGAGGGGCTGGAGGCCCGCATCCGCCACTTTGTGCGGAGGGGTCGCATCGCAACCCCCTGGGGCCTGCAGGTGGGGGGGGACGGAGACGAGCAGCCCCCCGAGACCAAGAGGAGCCACTGCAGTGATGCCCCAGAGAGCAGCCGTGCCACGGAGCAGCCACCCAAGCGGATCTGTGTAGATCTCGAGTGATGGTGACGGGTCACCTCAGCGGGAGAAGGGCAGCTTGCCGCTTTCGTTTGTTTTTTTTTAATTGGGAGGAAAAAAAAAAAAAAAGTGGTTGTTTTTTTTTTAAAAAAGGAGTTTTCCAGTGCTATTTTTATAAATTTCACTAATTTTGTGGAGTGCTGCTGTGTCCTGGCCTGGGAGAGGATGGGGTAGAGTGGGGGTGTAGACTCAGTCCCCTCAGAGCCACTCACCTCGCTGTGGGGCTTGGGAGGGGACGGACGGGGAATGCTGAAGCTGTCCTAGGACTGAGGCAGCTAGGGCCCACCCTCCTCCTCGGCCTGACCCCCCAGTACCTGACAGGACCCCCCCCCCCCGGTACCTGACAGGGCCCGGCTGCTCCCGTCCTCTCGCCGCGACCGTTACCGGCCGCTAACCGTCGCCGGCGTTTAAACAGCCCTCCCCCGAGGCCCGCCCTTCGCGGCGGCACCATTGGGCGGCGGGGGTGTCGCTCGACTGTGTGCCCCCCCTTCCGATTGGACGGGCGGGCTGAAGCACCGCCTCCGCGCCGCCGCCATTGGTCAGAAGGGGGAAGGGAGTGAAGGAGGAAGGAAGATGGCGGCGGCGAGCGGCGGGCTGCGGCTGTGGTGGAGGCGGAGGCCGCCGCCCGCCGCGGGCTTGGGCGGTGGGGTGCGCACCTTTTCCGGCAGCGGGCGGGCGGCGGCGGCGGCGGCGGTGCGGGCCGAAGAGCTGGCGGAACGGCTGCGGGCCCGGAGGAGGGAGGAGGAGGAGGAGAAGAAGAAGCGAGAGGTGAGGGGTGATGGCCGCGGCCCGGCCGGGCCCTGAGGAGCAGGACTACAACTCCCAGCGTGCACCGCGCCGCCGGGGCGCACGCGTGGAGCGGAGCGGGGCCGGGTCCTGGTTCCCTCGATCCCCGGGTCCCTCGCCCCCGCCCGGCCGCGGGTGGAATAGGCAGCCAGGGACGGGCCGGCGGCGTTACCGTTGTGCCCGCGGGGGTTTCCTCGCCCCTTCCCTGGGCCAGCGGGGGAGGATCTGGAGCGGGATTTGTGGGTGGTCGCTCCTGCGTGCGGCTAAGTGAGATCCCACCGAGCTGGGTGATGGGGTGGGATTGCAGGGACGGCGTCCAGCCTTCGTCCCTGTAGTGACTGCGTGGGTGACAGTCCTCCTCAGCAACACCGCTGGCTGGAAGGCGAGCGAGTTGCCAAAGGTCACGCAGGAGCTTTGCACAAAAGCTGAGGGCCGTTCAATCCTCCACCAATGGCATTTTGTTCTCTCCTCAGATCCCCACAGACCCGGCACAGAGACGGGTCCGGGAGCTTGCCATGCTGAGCAAGCAGCTGCAGCAGGTTCACCCCAACGTCCTGGCCAAAGTGCTCAAGCAGGGAACCGTGTACCAAAACGAGGAGATTGTGGTGATCAACAAACCCTACGGCCTTCCCGTGCACGGTGAGGGAAGGCCGGCCGTGCCACATCCGTGCCTATGTGGTAGAGGGGGAAATGGAAATGACTCCATAGCGCTGACGGGGGATCCTCTGGCTCTGTTCTCCCTGCGCTGAGCTTTTCCTTCCCAGGGAGGGATGTGGGGAGTTTGTCACCTTTAGATCACACCCTTCGCCTCATGTTTTGCAGGTACTTTTAAGGTATGCAGGGAGGTGAACGTCTCCCCTGACTGCCTTGCCTGTGGGTTGTGCAGGTGGCCCCGGGATCAAGAATTGTATTGCTGACGTGCTGCCGATTTTGGCCAAGATGTTGCAGAACATGAAAGCCGAACCCCTCCACCTCTGCCACCGGCTGGACAAAGAGACCACGGGTGTGATGGTGCTGGCACGGAGCAAGGAGGCAGCAGAGAGGATCCGGCTTCTCTTCAAAACTCGTCAGGTTGAGAAGATCTACTGGTAGGAAAGGTTTGGGTGGAGAAGCGGCTTTGAAGGGCCTGTAGGGTTTGAAGAAGGGGTGAAGGGACAGTCACTGAGGTGTGGGGACATGGGGCTTTGTGGAAGCAGTGGGTCTTTGCTTCTTTTCGCTCAAGTGTCTTTTTACGGGGCTGGGTCATAGGAAGAGGAGCTGAGGGGAGTCCCCTTCCTGCTGGAGCGACACCCCCACAGACCTCTGGTTTCCCTCCCCAGGGCAATTAGCCTAGGGGACCCAGACCCCGCCGAGGGCATCGTGGAGATCCCTATTGTGGAGAAGGAGGTGCAGAGCCACCAGTCGCACTACAAGGTGAGCCACACGTCCCCTCGGCCGCCGTTCTGGCCTGGTGCTCCCTGTCCCTGGCACCCCCTTCCTGCCTTTCCGCGGGCTCACCCTCTTGCTGTCGTTCAGATGACATTGGCCCCAAACTATCGCCTGTCTCCAGAGGATGGAAAGGTGGTGAAAATCCGCAAAAACCGCAATGCTGAAAGCGCCGTGACACGGTACCGTCTTCTGGCTAGCTCTTCCGCCTGCTCTCTGCTGGAGCTCCAGCCCATCACAGGTGAGGCCTGGCTGGAGTTGTGTCGGCTGCTGGATCCGCTTCCTGTGCGGCTCCGCAGCCAAGAGCAGCGCTGGAAGCGGGAACTCGTCTTTAGACATGACTGAAATTCTTTTTGGGCCAAGGCTCTGGGAACAAGCCACCCCAGGGCGATGGTTTGCTGCTGGGCTACTCTCCGACTGCTGGTGATTTGGGCGCGGGATTATCCGGCACTGAGGACGGCAGGTGGGAGCCGAGGCCTGGCACAGCTAGTTGTCACGTTTCTCATCTTTCCCTTCCCTTCTCAGGGGTGAAGCACCAGATCCGCGTTCACCTGGCCTATGGCTTGGGATGCCCCATCCTGGGGGATCACAAATATTCACACTGGAGCAAGCTGGCACCCCAGGTAAGGCAGGTCCTGCATCGGGCAGGGGGGCAGCCAGAACCGGATCCAGGGCTGGGCAGCCCCTTTGTGTCCCTGTGGGCCGGGGTTTTTAAGTCCCAGCTGAAGAGATGGGGTTGTGGAAGAGATGTTTTCTATCCTCGCCACAGAAGCTTCCTGAAATCACCTTGAAGAGGCTGAAGCTGGAGCAGAGCAAGGCTCGCCACCTCCCCCTCCACCTCCACGCCCACCGGCTCTCCCTGCCCCTGGGCGAGCGGTTAGACCTCGTCTGCAAGCCACCCCTCTTCTTTGAAAAGACTCTGAAGAAGCTGAGGCTGGATATACCTAATGACTAATGAGGCAGGACAGGAGCGATACCGCCTTATCTCCGCATCTCCAGCACGTGGTAGCGCTGGGTCCAGCTGCTCTGCAGTGGCGTCTGCATCAGTCTGCCTCGGAGCCAGTGGTGTGACGAAGTCTACGGTCTCTGCCACTCGCCAGAGACCTTCTATGTTGATACTGGTGTTGCTGGCTTCACACCAGGTACTTGCGTGGGCTTCTTGCCCTGATTTGGTGCAGAGACATGTCTGGGCACGCTGAAGAGCCTCTTGTTGGGACAAATGAAGTTGGGTAGAAACTGGGCTTTGCCCAAGCCGTGTTTTGAACTTGTCTCTGAGCAATAAAAGATGCAGTTCCTGCTGAGGTGAAGCGTTGCCCATCTCTCTCTGCTCATGCCAGATGGATCTCAGTCCCTAGGCGGGTTTGATCATACCTGGGTGCAGTCCCTCCCGGTTTGAGGGCCATTGCTCTTCCCTCCAGAGCTGCTTAGAAGTCTCTCCCTGCTATCCTGGCGCTCTGTGCTCAAATTTCGAGACTCTCTTCATTCAAAAATCCATCGAAAGTGCCATTTGGCAGCGGCTGTGGGGTTTTTTTGCTGTGCCGAGAGACTGCGCGGGGAGTTCCTCTGCTGGCTTGGCCAAGCAGCTCTGGGACTCCCTCTACTCTGTGCTGCCAGCAGTGTCGGCACGGGTTTCTGGGCACTGACTATGCTGCTGGGGGAAACTTTTCTATCCCACCGCCCCTTCCAATTTCCCCATCACTTATTTCTAGATCCTGTTATTGGGATCCCTCTCCTTCAGGAGCTTGCCTTGGAGCCAGATTCATTCCCCCGTGCCTCGAAAGAGAGGCGAGTGGAAAGATTGAAAAGCTGGGGAACTGCAGCTGATGTTCTGCCTCAAAATGGCAGCCACCAGTGTTTGGTGTCTTGGCCTGTCCCCAAAAGCTTAGGGCTGGGCAGCACGACTCTCTCCAGCCCCTCTGGTTGTTTTGGGTGCTGGAAAGGGCTCTTTGTACCCCACAGGGCCGCCATGTACCTGGCTGGGACTTCTTGGTAGGGTGATGCCCTGTTGCCTGCCTCCAGCTCCTCAGGCAGGGTAAAAATAGCAATGGGCCCTCGAATGTGCCGCCAGAAATACATCTGCTTATGAGAGAGGGGCGTAAAACCACGAGGAGCCAGGGATCAGCTGTGGCTGGGGAGGAATGCTGCCTTCCCAGCCCGGTGCTGCAGCCGCTACTTTTTTTTCCTATTTCGGGATGTGCTATTTGCAAAAAGGCTTCCCTCTGTAATTACCGGTTGATTTAACGCGCCATCTAAGCTGTTATTTACAGCTGCCTGGTAAAAAGCGCTTGGCAAGTGATGCCTTCAGCCCTACAAAGTCGCTCCTCGAGCTGGTCACGCCTCAGACAACACCAGAGCCCCTGGGCAGCAGCAGCAGTTGCCGTTGTCTCCTCTTCCTCGATAGAAAAATGTCCCTCTCGCACACGGCCGCCGAGTACATGCTCTCCGACGCTCTCCTCCCAGATCCCGGTGGTTCCCGAGTCAAGGGCCTGCGGTTGGAGCTGCCAAGTGATCGCTTGCTGAAGTTCGTCACAGTGGGGCTGCCTCTCTTCCTCGTCTCACTGGCTTTCGCCCGGGAGTTCTCCACGGGTGAGTCGTGGCTTTTGCAACAGGGATCTTTGGGTCATGGGCAATTGCCAGCAGCAGTTTGGCTGTCGCTGCAAAACCCTCGTGTTCGCACCGGTGTGGTTGCAGTCCGAGGCGGGGCAGCCTGGAAATCCTCTTTTGGGAACCGTTCTGCCTCAGGGATATTTATTGATTGTTTTTAATGGATTATTGGTCACTGGGAAAGCCCGGGAACAGCCGTGCTAAACCCCAGGAGCTGTGGGGTGAATCAATGCCCCGCCTCAGCTGCTTGCCCCCCGGCACCTTTGGGTGCTGCAGGGTTGTTTCCGAGGAGGAGGAGGCAGCCAGCAGGGTGGCTGAGGGAATACATCCCGCTGGGGTTTGCGAGGGCAGGACAGAGGGTTGCATTGATGCTGTGTCATGACCTCAGGCTAAATCTGGCTTCGGCCGATGTCCTGCTGCTGCCCCTGGGGATTTGGTTTGACTCCTGTTTCTGGCCAGTCTCTAATTCCCCCCGCCGTGTACCCACAGCCATGCTCAAAGGGTTTGTGTTCGGGAAACGATGGAAAAAGTTCTTGCTGGAAAACACAGCAGTGGGGAAGGGACAGCTACAAAATGACTGTGAAAAAGGCTTTTTTAATTCGAAGCAATGCCTTAGATGTAATCACTCTCCTGTAACGCATCAGCACCTGGCTGCAGAGCACTTGCCTGTGCTTGCTGGACCTTTGTGGCTGAGGTTCACTATTCTCCTCCCGCTAGGCTCGCAGATCAGCTGCTTCTCTCCCACCAACTTCACAGGGAAGCAGTCTGCCTACGTTGACACGGCTTGCTGGGACTCCCTCGTCCACTATGGCTTTGACACCGAGGGACACGCCGTCACCAAGTCCCTCTGGGCTCTCAAGGTATGGGTCAAGCTCGCGACTGGGTGCCCTCAGGTCCCACCTGGGTGCCCAGCAGACATGAAGCAACTCCACGCTGCTCGACACCCGTTTGTCTCCTTTGCCCAGGTCTTCCCCTACTCGCTGCTGGTGGTGGCGGTGCTCATGTACATGCCTTACCTGCTGTGGCGTTACGCGGCTGCCCCTGCCCTCCACTCCGACCTCCTCTTCATCATTGATGAGCTGGACAAATCCTACAACCGCTCCGTGCGCCTGGTGCAGCACATGAGGAAGGTCCAGCAGGCTAGCGCTGAGCCGGAGCGATTCTGGGAGGAATATGAGAGGTGAGGCCGCTGAGCAGCCTCGAGTGGTCGCCGTGTCCCTCCAAAGTCCCTCCACGTGGCATTGTGGCTGCGGCCGCAGTCGGGACAGACTTTGGTGAAGCGGCTCGGTTTGGGGGTGGCTCTAAGTCCCTGCTGTGTCCCTTCTGCCCCCAGGGCCCGCCAGGAGAGGTACTTCGAGTTCCCATTGCTGGAGCGCTACCTCACCTGCAAGCAGCACGCCCACTCCCTGGTGTTCATCTACATCCTGAGGAACCTGCTCCTGCTCTTCTTCTTGGCTGCCACCTGCCTCTACCTGGTCTTCCTCCACCTCAACATCTTCTTCCAGGATGAGTTCAGCTGCTCCATCAAAACGGGGCTGCTCCAGGCAGAGCCCCATGTCCCCCCGCTCATCCCCTGCAAGCTGGTCTTCTTCTCCATCTTCCAGCTCATCAGCCTCTCCATCGGCGGCGTCTATGTCCTCCTCATACCCGTTGTCATCTACAACGCCCTGCAGCTCTGCCAGTGGGACAAGGGCCTGCTTGCCATATATGAGATGCTGCCCGCCTTCGACCTTCTCAGCCGCAAGATGCTCACCTGCCCCGTCAACGACCTCAATGTCATCCTCCTCTTCCTCCGGGCCAACATCTCAGAGCTGACCTCCTTCAGCCGCCTCAACGCTGTGAGTGCCTTGAGGGAAGCCACTGCCAACAAGCAGGACATCGATACCGTCGTTGACTTCATGACGCTGCTGGCCGGGCTGGGGACCACCAAGCCCAAACACCATGCTTGTGCCCCTGAGACTGACAGCAGCATGCCCCTCTCCAACGGCGGGGTCCCAGGTAGGCTTTTTTTCGTAGAAGAGCCTTCTTTGCTCTCCTCTTGGCTCCCGTGCCGCCAGATCCCACCCTGAGGGTGAGGCCGGATCCCTCCACCATAGCCCTAAACCCTTTGCCAAGACCCTAAGGGTTATGGGGGGGCTGCTGAGGGGAGGCCGCCGTCTCCGTTTACTGCTGGGATGTGATGCTACTGAGAGCCCACGTGTGGGCGGGAGTTGCTATAGGAACAGAAAGTGGAGAGCTTGCCGCTTAAATCCAAGCTCTGGGCAAAGTGGGGGGCCGGGGGGAGTCCCCGTTTTTGGCAGAGAGAGCAGCCCAGCCTGCTGGGAGAGGGGTTGGGAACTTTAAATCCGGGGTGGGGGAGCTGATGCTGGGGATGCCATGCCTGCCCCCTTTTCCTGTTGGCACGGCACTGGTGGGCACAGCGGGGCTGCGTGGGGAGACGGAGATGGGTCTCCGAGGTAGAGCCACATCCCTGCCCCAGGCCTGCCCATGCCCTCCCTAGGCACCACTGCTCCTTCTCCTGCGTGGTTTGAGTTTTGGGGAGCCAGGGATGCCTCTTTGCGATCTCACGGGGATCCCCGGCTCCCATGGCAGTGGTTTCTAGGCTCTGCAAGACATCTCGTCCCTGGCAGGGTGGGAGTGCAGGGGCCTGGGCTCCTTTCCCGGCCTTGAATACACTGTCTGAGGGCTGTGGTTTCAAAACAAAACAAAACAAACCCCAGATTGAGCTGTATTTAGCATCCTCGTTGGCATGGCAACTGTGGGGCTAGCACAACTGGCTCTCAGGCTAGTTGCACACTGGTGGAGAAAGCCCAAGATCCCAGTTTGTGATCGTCCTGTTAATTAACTTCCTACTCTTCCCTCCTTTGCCTAGAAACGAAGCCTGGAGTGGAAGTGATGGGAAAAGCCTCCCGGGACTCACTTGGCTCTGCCTGACCCCAAGAGCAGGCAGCAGGCAGTGTGGCTGGGATCCAGTTTGATCCAATTCTTTGTTGCTAGCATTGCTCGAGCGCATTAAACTCTGGTTTTGATAACAGCCCGGTGGGGTGACATCTGTAATGCGACAGTGGCGGCCAGGCTGAGCTCGCCTGCATTTGGGGTTCCCCTTCTTACATATGTTTTTCCAGCAAAAAAGAGTTAAACAATATTTTTTTGTGCAGAGACTCTCTCAGATGTCTTATTCCAAGCGCTGGGTGCCACGGCGCGCCTCTTCCACACCGATTTCCCTGCTGTTGTGGCAGGAGGCGGGGAATGGAAGACTAAGGGATGCTCCTCTGAAGGAAAAAAAAGCCCCCAAGAATAAAAGGAGCTGTTTTATTCACTATTTATTAACACAGTGTGGTGGAAGACACTCCCTGCTGCTACAGAGCCTCGCGCCCTGTGCAGCTCCATG